>NC_136057.1:199455291-202044458 GCF_964261635.1 Lissotriton helveticus | reverse complement strand
TGAATGGTTACAAAACCCTCTTCACACCATCAAGGAAGGGATTTATTACCATGATAATAGGATGTTTGTGCCTGCTTCACCCTTGAGACAAAAGATCATTGTAGGGTGTCATAGTAGCCCTTTGGCCGGCCATACTGGTGGGCGGAAGACTCTTGAATTATGCCGCCGATGGTTTTGGTGGGATTCATTGTCTCAAGATGTCTTGGAATATGTACACGCTTGCGCCATATGTGCCCGCCAAAAGGCTTCTCATTGTGCTCCCACAGGGCTGTTAAAGCATATAGCCATACCCCCTGCACCCTGGCATACTATCAGTATGGACTTTATGACTGATTTACCACCATGTCAGGGCTATACCACCATTTACGTAGTGGTAGATCTATTGTCTAAGATGAGTCATTTCGTCCCTCTCAAGAAAGTACCTTCCTCTAAAGAACTAGTGGCTGTTTTTCTGGACTCAGTGGTGAAACTACATGGGCTGCCCACAGTTATCATTTCAGACCGCGGTCCCCAATTTGTCTCTAAGTTCTGGAGAGGAATGTGTGAGGTGTTGGGAATTGATCACAGGCTTTCTACCGCATATCACCCCCAAACAGATGGGCAAACCGAAAGAACTAACCAAACGTTAGAGCAGTTTCTGAGGTGTTTGTTAACCACTATTCCATCTACATGGGTTCAAGCCCTCCCTTTAGCTGAATTTGCTTATAACAATTCCTGTCATGCAGCCACCAAGGTTTCTCCCTTTTACTTCGTTCAAGCCCAACACCCTAGAATGCTCCCCATTGTCCTCCCCCCTGATGACACAATACCCGCTTTAGAGGAACAACATGCCCGCATACAGAGCACATGGGAAGCAGCCAAGACAGAGCTAGAAAAAGCTAAAGAAGCTATGAAAAGACAAGCAGATAAACATCGTAGAACAGAACCAGCATACGTGATAGGAGAGAAGGTGTGGCTGTCCACAAAAAACCTCAGAATGGAAGGGTCGAAAAAGTTCCAACCACGCTTCATAGGGCCCTACACCATAGAGGAAATACTTTCCCCTGTCACACTAAAACTCCAGCTCCCCCCATGTATGAAGATCCATCCTGTGTTCCACAGTTCCTTGATCAAAAAATACATACCTTCCCTTGTCCCTGAAATCCCTCCCCCTCCAGTACAGATAGACGGAGAGACAGAATATGAAGTAAGCAAAATCTTGAACTCCAGACGAATCCGAGGCAAACTACAGTACTTCATTGATTGGGTGGGATATCCCCCGGAAGAAAGGTCTTGGGAACCTGCAGAAAACATACATGCAGTGCGGTTGATCCGACAGTTCCACAGATTGCATCCCACGAAGCCAGGTCCTGTGAATAGATCTTTAAGGAGGGGTACTGTTAGGAATTAACATTGACTTGTGTGCTTCATTCTGGTTCTTGCACTTTAATGTGACCCCTTAGCGTCAAAACCCGTACTTTCCTGACGCTCCCTAAGTGGAATAAGGAGGAGCAGAGCCCTCCCATCTTTGCTTGGCTTACTTTCCAGTGACCACGCCCCCTTCCCACTTCCTGGTTCCTGTTCGAGTTGTTTGCTGGCGTCTGAGGGCTCTGCTGGAGCTCTGTCTTCTTGACGCTCTGTTACCTGATTCCTGACCCTCTGCCACTTGTATTCTACTCTGTGAGTGTGCGTGTGGAGTCTGAATGTAAAGCGGTATTCTTCGCCGCTTCTTTTTTCAGTGAACGCGACGCCCTGCTATTCCTCACGCATTTTGCGGGCGTATTTCGGTTCACTCTCTGTTATAACCTGGTTTTACAGCCACTGGTACCTCCTTTGGTTTTTCCTTTCTTTATTGGGCTTCCTCTTGAGAGTGAGCGCTCCGCCCTATCCTCCTAGGGGCCGGGTGTCTCACCTCCTGAGTGGGTGCTGCTCCGCTGTACTCGCCCCCTGTGCAGCCGGTTGGTGCCCCTCACTCCTGTTCTGTTTGTTGTTAGTTTTTCTTTGGTGTTTGGTGTAACTGCTCCTCTGGTCTGGGCCCCCTTTAGTTAGCCGGCCGGTTCACCTCACCTACCCTTGCCCCTTGGAGTGCGTCCGAAGGGTGTTGAGTCCTTCGTGAGTCCTTCCTTGGACCCCTCCCTGGCTCCTGGACTCATCGTTGACGCTTGCCCGATCTACAATTGGGGTAAGATCCATGATTGATCACACTTGTCAATGTTTTATGGTGTCTACAGTAAGCATAGGGATTGTGTCTATTCATAACCTGCTCTTTGTTTCCTAGCCTGGACCATCCCCGGAGACGCCTTTTCTACTATTCTGTTACCCCTCGTATGAGGAGAGTGGTGGACACTCCTTGGGTAAATTCCCTCATACTTTTAGGAGACAGTAGATAGGAGTGTCGTATAACTTGTTAGCGCATTCCTGCTGCTGTGTCTTGGAGGTGTGGGGATTCTTCTTCGCTCCCGTGGAAGTTGGCCCTTCTCCTAACAGCACAGTTGTCTCGTGTGTCACAGAACAGTGCAAACTCCTTGGAATAGTCAGGCATCCCTAAAGCAGGGGCTGTACACAGGCAATCTCGCAATTTAGTAAATGCTGTTAAGCTTTTATCATCCCATTCCACTGGGTCCTTTGCTCCTTTCTTTGCCATTTTTATCAAAGGCTTTGCCAGGACTGCGAATCCCACAATCCATTGCCTGCAGTAACCTACCACTCCAAGGAACATTCTGACTTCTTTCTGAGTACGGGGTAACTGCATCTTTTGAATTATTCTGACTCTCTCTGAGGTGACTTTTCTGATGCCTTTTTCGATCTGGTGCCCCAGATATTTCACAGATTTTGAACAGAACTGCAATTTTTCAGGGGCCACTTTATGTCCCTTCTCACCTAGGTGATTCAGTAAAGGAATGGTGTCAATCACACAATCTCTATGACTTTTTGATGCTACCAAGAGGTCGTCAATATATTGCACCAAAACAGACATTCCAGGTAAGACTAAAGATTCAAGGCATTTTTTCAGGATCTGATTAAAGATAGAGGGGCTTTCTGTGTACCCCTGGGGGACACGATTCCAAACATACACGTGACTGTCGAAAGCAAATGAGAAAAGAAATTTGCTGTCTGGATGCAATGGGATCGAAAAGAATGCATGACACAAGTCAATCACAGTGAACCATTCAGCATCCCAGGGGATCTGATACAGGATCACTGCGGGGTTCGGGACAATAGGACAGCAAGGAACCACAATTTTGTTTACCTTTCTCAGGTCCTGCACTACTCTGTACTTGCCACTAGGTTTCTTGATTCCAATTATAGGAGAGTTACATGGACTACTCATTACTTCTTTAATGATGTTGGCTTCTAGCAATTTCTGTATTTCGATGGCAACTCCTGCTCTCACTTCAGCACTCATTTTATATGGCTTGGTATTGGGGTAAACTGCATTCTCATTCATGGCTATTTGTATTGGGTCTACATTGGCCATTAATCCTACGTCCTTCCCTGTAAAGTCCCATACTTCTGGTTTCACTGTCCTTTGGAGTTCTTCAGGTAAATCTTGTATAGTCATTCGTTTAATTTCTGAGTCAGGTCTGATTAACATTAATTTGTATATGCCATCTTCGTCTGGGGTTTGGACTTCGACGCCTTTTGGTGAGCAAAAGATAGTACAGTTCATTTTGCACAACAAATCACGTCCCAGTAAATTTACTGGACTGGTGTCACAAACGACAAATCTATGCATTTCTTTAAAGTTCCCCACTGTGATCTCCATGGGCTTAGTAACTGGGGTACTAATCAATTGATTAGACACACCCACTACCTGGATTGCTTCTCCCGAGAGGGGTAGGTTTGGAACGTCCGCTGTTCTCACAGTAGAACGGGTAGCACCAGTGTCCAATAGAAAGGTGACATCATTTCCATCAACCTTTCCTTCAATGTATGGCCCTGACTGGTCTACCGGCAAGGAGGCGCCAAGTACACACTCCTCGTCCTCCCCTCTCAGGCCCCGTCAGTATTGATCGTCGCAGAGAAAAGTGTCATTCAACAAAAACTGCGAAGTTGCTGCATTTCTATTCTCATTTCCTCCCAAGATTTCTATGTCGTCACCCTGCGGTGATTTTCCTTTATAATTCTGTCTTGGCGCTCGGGGCAATTGACTTGCTTTTACCTGTTGCTGGGTCTTTCTTGGTTTTTCATTCTGCGTCTGTTGAATTAAATCAGGGGTTTGGGTATTATCATTCTGTAAATATGGACACTCGTCTCTCCAGTGCCCGATTTCTCCGCACTGGTGGCAGGGAAATTTCTTTTTAGCTTCCTCTCTGCTCATTTTTACTTTGGGCTTCCCTCCACCCCCAGAACCTTGATTTTGGGTGTTCTTATTCATTTTATTTAATTGTTTTTCCTGTTGCTCAGCTAATTTTACTTGTGCCCACATCACCTTTTCCTTCAAAGCCTTTCGCTTTTCTGCCATTTCGTCCTCGCAGTACTTTGCGTACCGTAGGACCTCATCCATTTTCTTAGACTGCCAACAAATTTAATTATCTTTGATCCACTGGCAAATTTCGGGTCTTAAACCGTTTACAAACCTGTAAATGAAATGGGTCATGTCCTTCATCTCGATGTTATCTATACCACTGTATGTTTTAAACACCTGTAACAGTCTTTCATAAAAGGAGTGTACAGTCTCACCCCTTTCCTGCGTGGTCCTATCTATCTTGGTCCAATCAGTTTCCTTTGCAGGCACCTTTTGCTTCAGATGTTGAATTACCTGATCATATTTTTTCATCACTTCCTTAGAGGGTTCTCCTGTTTTAGAGTCCCTCGGGTATTCCTCACTAGGCCAAGCTATGGTTATCTTACACTCGGTCCATAAATCTACAGGGACTACAATGTCAAAGAACCCATCCACAGGCATTTTTGCACCTTTACAAACCTTTCCACCTGCCTGTACCAGTCCACGGGTTTTTCTCGCAATTTTGGGAAATCATTTGTAAAGGACACAATATCCTGTCTGGACCACGGAACGTGCACGTATTTTCCACCTGGCACTTCACGCATAGGGTATAACTGCTCTGGCTTGTCAGCTTCTTTTAGAACGAATTCTGCGGTCGCTTGTTTGGATCTATCCTCAATTTTTCCTCTTGGCCCATCTGGCTTTCCATTTTTCTACATCTCCCCATTTTTGCAACACAGTCAATAATTCCTTGACCTGGGCCTTTTTCCCTGACACATTCAGGTTTTCCAAATCCTTGTCTGAGAAATCTGCTCTGTACGGTTTCTGCAAAGGTTTTGATTTTGAAATATCTATTCCCATACTAGCTGGAGTGTCTGTCAGCTTTTCATGGAGTACTCTAGCATTCCGGGTAAGGCTCTTACAGATAAACAGCAACTCATCCTCAGAGTAGGTATTTAGTCCGTCTAATCCCACATTTCCTGCCATTAATTCTTCTATTTCTACTCTCAGTTTGTAGAGATCTAAAGGTTTCGACTGAGGAACTTGTTTCTCTAATTCTCGACTCCATCATTCGATTTCTTCAGGAGTCACCAACATGACACTCTTGGTACCCGAAGTTGACTCCATTTGAATCTCCCTCGAGTTGAAAGGATTATGTATTTTCTGCATCCTTTTCCCTGTACCCCTAATGGGCAGATCCAGTAGCGAGACCTCAGATTCGCATTCACTGGTCTAGTCATCTACGATTAAGGGTTCTGGTCTTGGCGGCGCAATAACTGGGGTAATAACTGGAGTCTTCGGACTCCCCTGTCTATCCCCATACAGCGGAACCACTGGTCCAATAGTTACCGGAATTGTCAAGGCTTCAGGACTTGTATTTAACTGAGATATTTTCTGAATTATTTCGGCTCTCTGCTTAGCTAGAGCCTCTTGTTCCCTGTCCTCTAATATCCTGTCTATGGAATTGTCATGTAATACCTGCGGGGTCAAAGTTGGGGCATAACTCGGGGCAGTGGGATGTGTCTCACTTGGTCCTTCACCGTAGTTTGGTTTTGGGAACAAACTTCCTGTGCCTAGGGATCTCGGTTCCTCCTCAGACGGATTTCTTGAGAACGGAAGTCCTGACGTTGAAGGCCTTGCCTCACCCTCGTAGGGAGGTCTAGAGCAAAAGTATCTTTTGCGGGTGTATCTCGCTTCTCCATAAAATGGTGCTCTTTGACAGTTATCTCTAGCCCCTAGGGGTCCTAGACCCTCATTATACTGAGGTATTTGATAACCCTCTCCTACACTTACTGATCTGGCCTCTTCCCGGGGAGGAGGTCTCCGAGAATTATCCCCTTCACTAGAGGGTCGGCGTCCTTCATTATAAGGAGGCGGACTTCTATTAAACATGTCATCTAACAATTCATCATCTGACTCCCCGATGGGCACCCAATGTTTGCATTTTTCTGTTTTCTTTTCCCCCCCAGGAGGACTACCCATCGACATCATTGGAAACAATCCTTCTACAATCATATTCTGTCTCCACTGTTTCATCTTTTTGTCTCGGGTCTCCTGCTTCAATTTCGGATAAAATTTTGTTAACCCTTTATCCATTCGGGGATTATCCCTTTCAAAAGCTTCAATTTCCCATTCCTCTAATGCTTCGTACTGCGTCAATCTAGGTCTGGGATGTAAATCATTCATTCGGGTTCTCGAATTAAATAAAATCCTGCCATTGAATGTACCCTCTAATGGAAAAGCCAATACTCCGTCATCTTTTGTGTATTCTGCCCAATTTTCCAACCATACACACGAGTGGTACCCTTTATCAAACATCATGAAAGATGCAGGAGTATTCGGTGGCGGAATGACAACACCTTCTCTGGTTCTAATTGGTTTGTCCTTTTTGAAATAATTCTTTACCTTATTTATAAGGGATAATTTTCTCTTATTTCCGTACATAATGCTGGTGTTATGCCCTTTCCACTGATCGTTCTCAAACCCTAAATGTCGCGGATCAGGTCTAGTATGCGGTCTATACGAATGCCACATACGATTTCTGCGAGTGACTCTGTTTACAAATCACTTCCAATCCAAGTGCGTCTTTTATTTTCGTGCAACCAATGAAGTGCACGGTTTCAAATAATCTCGAACAATGGGTGCGCGGCCTTTTCGCGAGACAGTTCTCACGCTTCGGCACTCACCCCTCCTTTACAATTCCAGCCCCGCTACACACCCGCTGCGTCTACCAATCCCAGCGCGGCACAGAGTGACGTCAGAGCAGCTTCGCAACTGACTCCCTCCTTCACAAGGTAACGGAAACTTTCTTTCTAAAGTGCTAGTGCTTGGTTATTTAACAACGAATACACATTCGCCACTGTACTCAAGTGTCTAGACAGTAAATATTTGTTTCACTGCAAGTAAACTACTTCCGTTTACTTTTCACACACTACGGATAGATCTCTTCTGCCTACCCTTCACTCAAGCAGTAGGGAACCTGCTACTTCTTTGACTCATCCACTTCTTTTCCGGGATATATACTAAGTCTAAAGTTTCACCAGCGAACCCCTTTGCTATCACCCAAGCTCTGATGAATCCTGCTACTCCTTCCGGTGCGACCCTTACTAGGTTATATCACAATAGAAGTTTTGCTAGCAAACTCGTTGCTCTCATTTATTCAACTATTCATTCAGAAAACCCTAGTTAGTGCTTCCAGTTCTACCTAACCTGCACCAACTTTCCTAAAGCCAGTGACCTCAAAGCAAGTGGATTCTCTTCACCACTCGCTATTCAATTCCCCGGGGATTCCCAACAAACATTTAACAGTAACTAACGAATGGGTTAATACATATATCAGTACAATAATAGAAAAAACAATTTAAAACATTTCATATTTTTAAAAGCAAGACATTTCACGTGAGTGATCGGTTCACTTAAAATGTTTACTTTTAGAAGCAATAATTTTCTCGACTAGCAGCAATACATCCTAGCAGCATCCAATTTATCTAGCTTAACTAGTCCTACCTAACTTTAACTAGTCCCTAACCATATCTCTGCTACCAGAAAATTACTGATAGAGATCGTGGGTCACCCGACCAACAATTTCACCATATAGTATTCGGGCCCATAAATTTCAATTCACCATATACATTAATCAGGCGACCTCACAACTCTACTACCAGTAACCCTGATTCCTTCCTATTCAGTTCTAGTGTACCCGACTTACCAGTCCATCGTTACAGGTACCTATGACCACACTGGATCAGGGAGCTAGCTGTAAAAGAAAGGCAGGCAAAATACAAACCCAACTTCATATAACTTTAATATTTATAAAATGACCACGGACAACTGAAAAGTTTTAAAAGCTTTATCTAGATTTCATTTTCAGAGATCATACAATTTATGACAAGAAGGCAGTCTATAACCAGAATAACGAAAAGCACATAACCGTACAGGAAAAATATAAGGGCAAACATTTATGAGTTATTAGAGGGTAAGAACATGAAAATATGCTAAGCAGATTTCAGGAATGGAATTCGAGAATGGACATTTATAAATGGGCAAACTTATGCACGTATTAGACTTATACTATGGGAACGTACTTCACGAATATGAATCTAAGTTTAGGAAATCCTATACATCTATAGGAAGGGTAAAGAAAGTGGAACACACTATAACGCTAACGCAGTTAGTTTAGATCAGTTTAAGAGAAAATTATGGACCACATTTATAATTCAAACAGTACGGAGATTTGTACTAAAAGGAAGGGTAACATAGGAACATGCTATGAAATATTAGCAGAATCGTATGAGCTTTTCATTCAGTAGCTTTGCGAAAGCATGGAAAATAAACAAATGCAAAGGTATGTCTTTATTAAAGCAAAGACAGAAAAATAGAAGGTGCAGTATAGAGTTCTCAGCAATTTATTTACCTAGAATGGTGTGAAAACCAACCCTGGCCACGGATCAGTCAAGGACAGGAAATACCCCACGGAAGGACAGTCATCAATGGGACAGCAGGTGCAGAATGGACACCCCAGGACAGGACAGGAAAACCAGATTAGGATCAGGACGGGACCACCAAGGCACGACCAGCACCCGCAGTTTGGAAGCAACGCCTGCGCTCCACCCTCTCTGCAGCTATCAGTCAGGACCCCGATTGGGTTTGCGAATTCTCCAACAAAGTGCTCCGCCAGCACTTAAGGTTTAGTAAAACCTTTGAGTCTATGGTCAAATTCGGACAGAGTACTCGGCAGCGCTCTGTAAATTCAGTCACCTATTGAGTACGTTGGGTCAGTGACAGGTCAGCTATTCAGACAAGTCGGACAATTTCTCTAGCTAAACCTAGGCTAGTTATACTGTTTTTGGGTCAGTGTACCACCCCCCAATGTTGCAAAGTGTCAGAATCCCCAATTTCGATTGGTCCCAAAGTAGGATAGGTTAACAAACCAATCAGAACAGACTTCTGTATGCCTAAATTAACATTTTAGGGAACCGCCTAGCAGGTTTGGGGTTCCCATGAGAGATTTGACAGAATACAATAGAAAATATACAAATGTATCCACTGTAGGACATTTCAGTTTCTCTGGCTGGGTGAAGGTGCATCTTCCCAGGCGCGTCTTGGCAGAGTCTTTCACTTGGCACTTGGTCAATGCCACTTTGCCACCCTCTGTCATGCGCAGTACTGCACTTCAACATGGCCTCCCAAGCATCCCATCACCCCTCCATGCCGTGGATACATGAAAAGTAAGCGAGAACAAATTAAAACATAGAAATAAATGATGTACCATATACCATAAGTAACTACTTTATATTTCTTACTTATAAAAATATACTATGCAATTACGGGTTAGCGCGACACACAATAACACGAGAGCATCTGCGCAAGCTTCACCACGTTAATACCCTGACGGCCATTTTAGCTGCATTACGCATGCGCACCCTTTCCCACCAGAACTGCAACTACGTCACGTCACGTGAGTGTGACTAGCGCATGCGCAGTAGAAAATCCACAAGCGGCGGCCATTTTATAGACAAGGGTTATTCGTATTAGTAAAACACATAGGCAAGCATCACTAATATACACGTACATCCAAAAGTAAAGGAAATTAGTAAGAATACAATTGGATTACAGAGTTATACATAATTTGAGGTTCATGACTCAAGCAAGTCGTGTAATTTGCGAAATCTTGCTCTATCACTTCCATGAGTTGTTCTTTGTTTAAGTGAACGAAGGTGACCATGGTATTAAGAATATTGTTTCCAGGTAGATTTTCCATATCTTTATGACTAGAAACAATGGATTCTTGAGTTTTCTTTATTTTGTCTAAGAAGAAAATGTTTATTTCATCACATACTTTCAGTGATGGGGTGATGGGAGGAGTTACTCGATCAGGGTTAGACAAGTTCCTTACTATGTTGAAGATGTTTTTGACTTTGTTATCTGAGTTTATGACTTTGTCAGTCAAAGAGATTTTTTTGCCTCCAAGATGGCTTTTTTTTATTTTGGCAAACTGAGATTAAATAGCTCCTTGGATTCCGGTGAGTATGTTTTACGCCAATTCCGTTCGGCCTGGATCGCTCTTAATTTAGCAATTTTTAACTCAGCTGAAAACCATTTTTATGCTTTATTTTGTTTAGTATGAGAGGTTTGAGTCTGCAGGGGGGCATGTATATTGCTGGTCTTCAGTTGCCAGTTAGAGATTTGCTTCTCAAGATTGTCTACGCTATCTGACGTGATGGGTCGCTTGAGGGCCAGGGTGTTTAAAAAAGAATTTGTGTTTATATGATTCCAGTTCCAGGTCGTACATTTGGGAGGAATCGTGGATTTTATCAGCCTAATATCACTCAATGTGAAACTAATTATGCGGTGGTCGGACCAGATGCAAGGGTGAATGACTAGATTCTGAGAGTGAGGTTGATGGACCAAGCTTGATCAAGTGTGTGTCCTTTGATGTAACGTAACACAGCGCAGTGCAAGCAGTTGTTTAGCGTTACATTTCTTTACACAGCAATGCAAGGCCACAAACATCAGGCTGTCGTGTAGTTCCTAAAAATATATAGGATCTGCACGTTTGTTGGACAACATAAACCAAGGGATTGGTGTCAAGATTGATTCCGGACACCCCCGCAGGATATGTCGGACTACAGACCAGCTAGCTCACAGTGCTACCATAAGCCCCCTAACCTTACCAAGGAGCGAATTGTTTCTGGCAACCATAGAACATGACAACATTTGACCCTTCAGGGATCGTGGAAACAGTTAAGTACTTTTCGTTCAGTCAATCATGCTCACTTAGTCTCAGAGAGGTACACAGAATAAACATTGGGGATGTTTTCAATAAGCATTTATTGAACCAGTGTCATTCTAGTATAAAACATGTTTTCTGCAACAATCAATAGACAGAAGCTAACGTACGCGATTACAAGCACCAACAGAGTAAATATAAGGTAGAATTCCACCACGGAGCTAAAACAGCGAATATATGCAGGCATATAAACATGACAGCAATCAAGAGTACTCCTATGATGCAGACCTTACCTAAGTGTACCTAGCATGTATGTGGGTATGAGCCAAGAATCCCCAAGGAAAGAGCCATCCATATCACCTGATGGGAGAGAATGAAGGGCCCCATCTTGGTCACGAGTTGGACACCCCGCAAGGGATTTCTGACCGCTGCATGTGGAAGCTTCAGCATGCCGGGACCTCAGTGTCAGCGTGGAAGCATCTCGTCTCTCTGACTAGTGAGGGTGTGATTCTTTTATACCAAAAAGGTAGCCTCAGGGGTTCTACCACAATCAATATGTTGTGAGTACGATTATGTAGATGAGCCTTGCATGGCTTTTTAAATTACAAATAAGCCTTTGCGTTGCCCTGCGTCACTTTACACAATACAAGGATGACACAAAGGCTTAGAAAATCTAGGCCTAAAGATGAAGAAAACAAAGTAGCAGATGTATTACGACTGCGTTGCTGCAAAGTTATGCAAAGCATCACAAACCATTGACAGGATATTTACTTCCCAACACAATTTATTTGCACTGAAAAAGTGCCCTTTAAGTAGCGCAAATAGCTCTTTTTGCTATTTTATGTCAAGGGGGCTTGCCATGGGTGTTACTTAGGCATTCCTGGGCACCTGCTCTTGTGTTTTTACAGAAAGCCATATCTATTGAAATTGTTAGACTCAGCTTTGCATTACAAAACTCTCTAAAATGACCATAAAAGTGCATAACAACAAATCATACAATAGTATACAGAGATATTGACACAAATCGTGCTTTTAGACCCCATTGGTCTAATGTCATAGCAAAAAACAGAACATCATTAAGATACACCGAAAGTAAAAAAAAAAGGTCTAGTATACTGTATTGGACAACCAGATAAAAAAATGGTTCCCACTAATCATTAGAAAATAGAAACCAATCTTAAACTCTTCCCTTTAAAATTACAATATCAATATAGGGGACAAAACATAATTAAAATGTGTGGTATATGGATTTGGCTGAGCTCACATAACAGAGACAGCATTAAAATACACAAACAATTAAAAATAGGTTTAATATACTGCATAGGGCAGCCGACTATGAAAACAATTCAGATCATAAGCCACTACAATTAATTCTGAAGCGGACCCCCTGAAAACAATGTGATGAAAGGCAACAAAACATAATTAAAGTGCTTAGCGTAATAGACCAACTAGCTCAACATAACAGATAAGTGAAAAAAAACAAAAAAAACAAAACAGCATTAACGTGCATGGCATATAAGGCAAGTCCAAGGACAGAAATTTCTTAATGATTCCCCTCATCAAACAGCTTCCTCATCTTAAAAGATAATGCCAAGTAAAAAGAAACAGATACGCTTACTGTTGTATTTATTACTTTGACAATGCTTTTTATTCCTTCTACCACCATTTCTCTTCTTTCTACAGTGGTATCCCCTCCCCCCTCTTCTTCACTTGTTCTACTCCTTTGGGGAACGCTCTGTTAGCGTTCTGACGGTTGGTAGGGTAGTTGAACTGTTATCTTAATGGGTTATGGATGTTGGTGGAATAAAGACTTCACAACTTACCTTCTGGACCTCATTATTTCAGTTTCTTGGGGCCCGATTCACAGAATGAACTTGAGACTCAATCCTAAACGTACTACTATTTTGGTATTCACAGAATACACTTACTACTTTTGGTATTCACAAATGTTAGGATTTTGTCTTAAGTTTGTCTTAAGACAAACTTAAGACAGACTTAAGACAGACTTAAGACCAAATCCTAACTTAAGTCTGTCTTAAGTCTGTCTTAAGTTTGTCTTAAGACAAACTTAAGACAAAATCCTAACTTCTGTGAATGCCAAAAGTAGTAAGCGCATTCTGTGAATGCCAAAAGTAGTAAGTGCATTCTGTGTATACCAAAATAGTAGTAAGTTTAGGATTGAGTCTTAAGTTAATTTTGTGAATCGGGCCCTTGGTCATCAGGGAGTAGCTGGACATACATAAGTGCAGACTGGACCTGGACAAAGTTCAGAGATTTCAACAAGGGTATCAAAAAAGCCTTATGGAGCATCATAAAACCCACAGAAGAAGATAAAATGGATGAGCTCCTGTGCTGAGACAGGATCACATGTACAGACTCACAGCTGTCTATTCCCCTTATTCAGCTTAGCTTGGGCCAACAACAGGTGCATGTGACTGAACTGGAAACTGGTAAGGAGAAACAGATGATAGTCATTACGTACATTGAGCAGATAGGGTTAGATGACAGACTGAGGGCCATATTATCAAGAAAGGGCGATACATTATCGCCGCTTTTATCGGCAGGAAACTGCAGCTAAAGTGGCGATAAAGGGCTTGATAATATGCCCTTGTGAATTCCCACAGAAGCCCATGTTCTGGTGCTAACCTGGGCTTCTTTGGGAATTCACAAGGGCATATTATCAAGCCCATTATCGCCGCTTTAGCGGCTGTTTCCTGCCGATAAAAGCGGCGATAATCTATCGCCCTTTCTTGATAATATGGCCCTCTGTTTTTTTTCTGTTTTTTTTTTAAAGGTTTTTATTGTGAGTTTGAAAACAAAGATACAAAAACACTTAGGGGCAGATTTACAAGCCCCTTGCGCCTCTTTTACACCGCCGTTGCGTCACTTTTGTGATACAGCGGCGGCGCACAAGATGCGCCTTGGTGCAGGGTATTTACAACGTGACGCATCTCCCAGATGCGTCACGTTGTAAAGCCCTGCGCCAGAAGGAGGCGTTCCATCGCAGACGGAGGTGTTGCGGCGCAGGAACGCCTCCTAAAAGTGGCTGACTGAAATCTACAAGATTTCACGCAGTCACTTTTGGGCCCATGCTGCGTCAAAACCCTGCGCCTGCTTGAAGTAGGCGTAAGGATTGACGCAGCATTGTGAAGATAGGGCCCCCCAGAGCATTGCTGTGATCTTTTTTGGCCACCGAAACTGGGCAATGCCCCCATACCAGTCCCGGCTGTAAAAAGCCTGGGTATAAAAATTGACTCTGAGCTGTCCATGTCCAGCCAGGTCACCACAGTGGTGGCAACCTGTATAGGGTTGATGAGGCAGCTACAGAAACTTGCCCCTCTTCTGTCAACGGCCTCACTACAGGCAATTGTATCTGCCCCTGTTATCTCTAGGCTAGATTATGGGAATGCCCTTTATATTGGCACTACCTGCAGCCTCTTATTGGAAACTTAAGAGACTGCAGGTAGTGCAGAATGATGCAGTCAAGCTTATTTTTAGACTTCCCAGAAGGACCCGTGCTACCCCTCTTCTACATAAATTGCGTTGGCTCCCCATCAAACAGAGAGCTCAATTTAAAGGCCTCTGTGTTGTCCACAAAGCAATCTAGGGCCAAGCACCAGTGTATTTGAAAGAACGTCTGGAAAAATACGTTCCTGGCCATGAACTGCGAATGACTGAGGCCTGCCGTCTAGTCCTTCCCTGTTAGATCACCAAATCCAAAGGTGGCAGAGCGTTTTCTGTTGTGCTCCCACAATTCTGGAACAATCTACCTGAGCACCTTTGTAGGGAACCGGTCCTCCTCACATTTAAACAACTTAAAATGCTCCTATTTAGGGAGACGTTAGTCATAGTGTAATTTTTGCTGCCTTGTGTTACCAGTTGCCGTCAGTGATTCGGGTCACTCTCTCTAAAAGCGCTTAGAGGCCTGAAGGTGATTTTGCACGATATAAAATACATTTAGCATAACATAACATATATATGGCAACAGAGGCTGATTTAGATTGGTATATCTTGGTCAAAGCTCCCAGTGGTTTGCTACCAATTCTAGGAGAAAAGGAAAAGATGACCCCTGTAGAACGGGACAGGGACAGTCTCTTCTATTCCCTCAGTGGGCATCAAGAAGAACAGTTATCAAAGTCCACACATAGATAAGTGAAAGTTTGTACCTTAGATAGCTGATGGCCCTGGACCTAAAAAGATCAAGACTTGGCTCCCCTTGGGCCCAAAACCATACTCTGGAACGTACTATAGGTGACTGACGGATTGAGGCTTTCATATAGATGACAAAACCATCAAGGAGTGTTTGGAGGCCCAGAGCAGTTTGTGTATATAAAAATGCGGGGATATGACAACTACCTACTCGCAGACAATTCACCTGCTTATCTAGTAGTCTAACCTCAACGTTGTTCACATGCAGAGTGAACAAAAGCGGGGCAAATATGGATCCCTGGGGTATATTACCAACAACTAGCGATAGTTTTTGTCTCTAACTTGTTTAGAGACAAAAATTATCGCCGCAAACCGGCGATTTTTATCGCAGATAAGCCTTGCTATTAGCAAGGTTTATCGCAAATGCGATAAAAAACGGCCGCAATGCATGAATATCGCTGAAAAGTCAGCGATATTCATGCATTATCGAGCAAATGCTCTTAGCCATGTTATCCACCTCCCATTGGATAACATGGCTAAGAACTGCTCAGGGCAGGTGTTAGTTTTTGGAGATATTCGCGCTTAGCGCGAATATCTCCAAAAGTTGGTAATAGGAGATAGCGATGTTAGCGACTGTTTCCAGTCGCTAACATCTTGGCACGCCCACTTTGCATGTCATTAGTGATAAATATCACTGACATGCAAAGTGGGGCCCATGATGGTCGCTATCTCCTATTAGCTGTCGTTAACTGGTGTTAGCGACAGCTTGGTAATAGGGAGATAATTTTATCTCCGCTTTCTTGGCTTTTAAAGCCAAAAAAGCGGAGATAAAACCCCTTGATAATATACCCCCCTGTCTTGCTCCACGCTTTAGTGAGAAGGCATTAATACTGGACCCATCCAGGCTGTACCAGACAACTGCTGTCATATCCCTGTGCAGCTCACTAAGAAAGAAAAGAGACAATCTCTATGTCCATATCCAAGTCCAGTAGGATAGGCCACAGTTTGGACCTGTTCACCCTATCAAGGGTAAAGAACAGGTCCATAAATGCAATGAACAGGGACCCGGGTCGCGCAACAGTTGGCATAAAAAGGTTTAGACTTTGAGCGCATGTGCCGAGACACAGGCGGAAGCCATATTGCATGTCTGACAGAATGGAGCCATTCTCAGCTCATTACATAGCCCTCTCCAGGATAACACTACCCATTACCTTAGCAACATAATCTATCAAGAAGATAGGCCTGCAACAACTAGGTAAATCTCTCAAGCCCTCCTTGTGTACAGGGACAATGATCGACTGAGACCATAAGTGCGTGCGGCCCGTTCGCATTGCCAGGTTAAACATGCTGGTTAAAATTGGCACCCACAATTCGGACTTTACCTTAAGTATGTGTACAGGAATCCCGTGGGGTCCAGGCACCTTATAGGTAGTCATTAGTTCTATTGCTAGTTGGACGTCCTCAACAGTGAAAGTTAGATTGCATCGATGAGTGGATTACGGGGTAGACTCATGTTGTCCCTCACTGAGCGGGTTTAAGTGTACTGGATATTGGACATGGGCAGACAAGGGTAACTGTGTCATCTCCATTTTTATGTGCTACACATTTTACAATGGGAATGTCTTTGGGCAACTGAGGTGCATGTAATAGATCCAAAATTCGTAGCACATTTCTGATTGGGCTACCAGAGGAGGTTAAGAAAACTCTTTGAAATCACAGCTGTCCGTAATCGTGGACCACTCCAAAGCCACACTTGCAGCACTCGTTCCATCAGCTCTGTAGCATGCCCTTGTAAGAGCAATTCATTCTGAAATATGTGCAGAAGTTACATTACACAAGTGCAATGCTTCAACAAAGTTATGAAATTGTGCAAACTGTACATGCTGTGCTCAGGTCACCTTAGATAAGAACCATCTACAAATGAAATCAAACCAACAAACATGAGTGGTACATCTCAGGTCTTGATTTGGTGTACAACTCTGTCACAATAGATACAATCATGTTCACAGTCATTGTCTCCCTCTGAATCGTCACAACGCATTGGCAAGAGTGTGGCGGGATTCTAGATATTGCAACTTTTTATGGAGCTATTCTCAGCAATGAGAATTACCTTTTCATACTCGGTCAATCCGCTATTTGTCAAAGGCTGAGTTCAAGTACGAGTCAGCAAAATGTCAACTGAATGGGGGACTAACTCAAAAGGTGTATAACCCATCACGATCCCTTCTCTCTGCTCTATTGTAAGACAGGTTGTAGCAGTACTTTTTTAGCAGCCCGGAAGTGCGGGCTACATGGTCTACTGTAGCTGAAAAGTAAACCTCGAGCATCTTTGCTCCTCCATGTTGCTGAGGAACTACTGAAAGTCAACACCCTAGTCTCTACAAATATTTCTTGTAATCAAGCATTCCCAGAGTGGCTACAGTATGTATGCATTCCACGAAACCATTCAGGCATTAATCATCCCAGGGCACCGGATCATTTCACATCACTGTGAGTAACCCTTTGTAAAGGCTTTGAAATCAGCAAAAAGCTTGTAATCACTGATTACGGTAGCTAACTAATCCCAAAAATACCCTCACTTATTTTTGGGTCAGTGGTAGGTCAATATTATGACCCAAGTAAACAACTTCTTTCTGGTGGTATAGCAATTTTGTCATGGACACTTCATGGCCATACTCTGCGGCATGGTTCAATAACACTATTGTGTCAAGCATGCAAGCTTTCTATAGTTTTGGATGTGACCCTCAGATGGGCAATATATCGCACCAGGACTTAATTACAGGGCGGGTGTTAACTGTCTAAACCGTACTTAAGAATTTGGGAGAAATTAGATGGACTCTCTCTGTACCACAATGGAATTCAATACAAAATGACAGTAAGATTCTGTACTACAGGACAACCTGGGATAACAGTACTATTAATTATGTGAAAGCTCGCCACTATTCTTCACTTTCGGCTCACTTTTTTAAAATTCCCATGATCCGGGAGTTGCAATGAGTTCCTAAACCTTCTTTATAAGTCCTCACTCATTCCCTTCCTGCTTCATGAGTAAGCTTGTACAGAAGCGAAGCCAGTTGGACTGGGGCGGCTAACCCAATCTGTGCCATCAAATTCATGTTCTGTTGCTTCTGTGGAACCATATGCGACTTATTCTGCAATCTGTCTGGATTAGATGTATTTTTTAGTTTCAAATGACCAATTTCCCTCCCAAACAATGACAAGGAGGAGTCTTTTTCAACATATTAATATCTTCATTCAGCACATTCAAATCTTTGACAAAATCTCTGCCTTTGTCTTGAGGAACATTGGGGCATATTACCAACGATTAGCGATATTTATCGCTAACGATGCTTAGCAAAGAATTTTTTAACGCTAAGCATCGCCGGAAATTTTCGCAGAGATAACTTGCTATTAGCAAGGTTTATCTCAGAAGTGATAAAAATCCTCGCGCTAACTGCCAAATGAGAGATTATCGCTGGAAAACCAACGATAATCTCTCGAAGTTTGGCGTTAGCTTGATGATAGGGGCTCACACACTTAGCCATGATATCCACATTCCATAGGATATCATGGCTACCGCGGTTAGCGCTGCTTTTTTATCACTAACAGGGTTAGTGAAATCCTTGATAATAGGAGAAATGTCGCTTAAAAACATTTCTCCCATTATTTTACTCTGGTACGCCCCCTTTGCATCTCATTAGAGATGCAAAGGTAAGCGTAGAGAAAAAGGGTGCTAACATGTGAATTTGCGTGTTAGCACCCTGTTGCTGAAAGGGAGATAATTTTATCTCCACTTTCTTGGCTTTTAAAGCCAAAAAAGCGGAGATAAATCCATACTAATATAATAAAGAGAGAGCCCAAACCTTTGAGGCGGGTAATCTCAGGAACCACAGCACCAATCAGAACACCCAATACAGCGTTTGAAAGGGCAGTTGCAGCAGAAGGACATAGGTTATGCAGACTCCCACCATATACATTTAAAGGTAAAAGAACCATGCCAGCAAAGTAGTCCCTTGTGGGCGTGTCTGCATTGTGCTGTGGGCGTCTGCTGGGGGGCGCGACAAACGCTGGGGGCGTGTGGTACGTTCCGCCCATCGGGCTGGACTGTTCCCATGAGGCACAGGGTCAAGGCTGATTTGCATATGGCCATGTCTGATGTCTATGTACTGGGGTGAATGTATGACATTGTTCTGCGTTCAGTCCATCAACTGTTGTTTTTGCATTTGTTACCCCGAGTGGGATGGGTATGCACAGACGTGAGTTCCATGTTCTCCAAACCACTGGAGTCAAGTTATCCTGACTGAAGACAGCTGATATTCAGAAACTGGTCCTAGGATGTTTGATTCCGGTCCAGGAAAGACATGGCTTGGCAGCTTGGGCTCAGAGTAGGCTAACTTGCATATGGCCATGTCTGAACTTCAGGTGGTGTGGAGTGCAAAAAACCAATGGATTTAGGCCCAGATCTCTGCACTGGGGTAAATGTATGACATTGTTCTGCATTCTGTTCATCAACTATTGTTTTTACGTTCTGCCCTGCGCAGGATTACGGGGGAAAAAAAGTGAGCTCCGGGTGTCTACCCTGCTCCCTTTTAATACCCCTGCACCCCATATTCATAACCCACCCTTACTCCTTAAAATACCCCAACACCCTTAAACACTAACCCATCTTATTCTTAACCCTATAAATATACCCTGTACCCCAAAAGCCAAACCTATCCCTAAACCCTAAAAATACCCCTGTACCCCAAAACCCAAACCTAGCCCTGAACCCTATAAATACCCCTGTACCTCAAAACCCAAACCTACCCCTGAACACTAAAAATACCCCTGTAACCCAAACCTAGCCCTGAACCCTAAAAATACCCCTGTACCCCAAAACCCAAACCTCCCCTGAACCCTAAAATACCCCTGTACCCCAAAACCGAAACCTAGCCCTGAACCCTAAAAATACCCCTGTACCCCAAAACCCAAACCTAGCCCTGACTCATAAAAATAACCCTGTACCCCAAAACCTTAACCTACCCCTGAACCCTAAAATACCCTAGTACCCCAAAACCCAAACCTAACCCTGAACCATTAAAATACCCCTGTACCCCAAAACCCAAACCTACCCCTGAACCCTAAAAATACCCCTTTACCCCAAAACCCAAACCTAGCCCTGAACCCTAAAAATACCCCTGTACCCCAAAACCAATAACTATCCCTAAACCCTAAAACTAACCCTGTACCCCATAACCCAAAACTATATCTGAACCCTTAAAATACCCAAACACACTAAAACATATACCTCAGTACCCCAAAACATATACCCCTATACCTATACTTACCTTATCCAAACATTTAACAAAAAAAACATGCTTTTACCATTCATGCATTTACAACGAATTTCGTTGTAAATGTATGCGTGGTAAAAGCATATAAAATGTAATGCCATGCGTTAACTAGCTCACCACCTCCCTCGGCCAGAACCCTCCCACCAACACGACAGACCCCAACGAAGCCGCCCGCAACCTCACTTAGTGGCTCACCAACTGCGCCTATGAACTCGCACCACTGAAGAATCCTCCCAGCAGACCCGGCAGCAGGAAATCCTCGTGGTTTACCAACGACCTCAAAAACTCCAAGAAAACCTGCCGCACCCTCGAGAAAGCCTGGCACCACGACCAGACAGCAGAACACATGACAGCCCTCAAGAACGCCACCCGCAAACACCACCAGCTGATCCGCACCACCAAGAAGACAGCATTCAAAGAAGGACTGGATAACAACACCCACAACAGCAAGGAACTCTTCAGCATCGTTAAAGAGCTCTCCAACCCCAGCACCTGCAACAACGATATCACACGCTCGCAAGACCTCTGCGACTCACTCGCCTCGTTCTTCCACCGCAAGATCACCGACATACAAAACAGCTTCAGTACTCTGACCACGCACCCAACCACCGAACCAGCGCCCCCCACCACCACCCTTTGCACCTGAACCCCTGTCAGCACCGAAGACACCACCCGCCTGATGGACAACATTCACTCCAGCTCCCCTACCGACCCCTGCCCGCACCACATCTTCAACAAAACTGACTCCATCATCGCACCCCAACTCCGGAATATCATCAACAGCTCCTTCGCATCCGCCACCTTCCCGGAGAGTTGGAAACACGCCGAGCTGAGCGCCCTCCTGAAGAAACCCACTGCGGACCCCACGGACCTCACGAACTTCCGCCCCATCTCGCTCCTCCCCTTTCCAGCGAAAGTCATCGAGAAGACCGTCAACAGACAACTCTCCGCCTTCCTCGAGACCAACGGATCCCTCGACCTCTCACAGTCCGGTTTCCGAGCAAACCACAGCACCGAGACCGCCCTCATCGCCGCCACCGACGACATCAGGTCCCTGCTCAACAATGGGGAAATGGCTGCCCTCATCCTCCTGGACCTCTCAGCAGCCTTCGACACCGTATGCCACTGCACCCTAACACAACGCCTCAGCAACACCGGAATCCAAGGAGCGGCCCTGGAGTGGATCATCTCGTTCCTCGCCGGAAGAACCCAGAGAGTCCGCCTCCCCCGTTCTGATCCGTGGCCACCGAAGTCATCTGCGGCGTCCCGCAAGGATCCTCAGTCAGCCCCACCCTCTTCAACGTCTCCATGAGCCCTCTCGCAGCCATCGCACGGCAACACAACCTCAACATCATCTCATACGCCAACGACACCCAGCTGATACTCTCCCTCACCAACGACCCCGCCACCGCCAAAGCCAACCTCCAGGAAGGAATGAAAGACGTCGCAGAATGGATGAAGATCAGCCGTCTGAAACTGAACTCAGACAAAACGGAAGTCCTCATCCTCGGACCATCTCCCTCTGCCTGGGACGACTCCTGGTGGCCCCCTGCCCTGGGCACCGCACCCAAGCCAACGAACCACGCATGCAACCTGGGCTTCATCCTGGACTCCTCCCTCACGATGACCAAGCAAGTGAACGCCGTCTCGTCATCCTGCTTCAACACCCTGCGCATGCTCCGAAAGATCTCCCAATGGATCCCCACCGAAACCAGGAAGACGGTCACCCAGGCCCTTGTCACCAGCCGCCTGGACTACGGGAACACCCTCTGTGCTGGCACCACAGCCAAACTCCAGAAAAGACTCCAGCGCATACAGAACGCCTCAGCATGACTCATCTTGGACATCCCTCGCAACAGCCACATCTCTGCCCACCTGAAAGACCTGCACTGGCTCCCCGTCAACAAGAGGATCACGTTCAGACTCCTCACCCACGCACACAAGGCTCTCCACAACACGGGCCCGAAGTACCTCAACAGCCGCCTCACATTCTACACACCCACCCGCCAACTCCGATCCGCCAGCCTCGCCCTCGCCTCCATCCCACGAATCCACAAATCCACCGTCGGAGGAAGGTCCTTCTACTACCTGGCAGCCAAGACATGGAACTCCCTCCCCACTCACCTACGGCTGACCCTGGACCATCTCTCCTTTAGGAAACAACTCAAGACCTGGATGTTCGACCCCCCCCCCCCTCCCTCAGCGCCTTGAGACCCTTCCGGGTGAGTAGCGCGCTATACAAATTTGATTGATTGATTGATTGATTGATTGAACAACCATTCCACACTCAGAATCACTGACACTAGATTATTTTTCCTTTTCTGTTTTTTTTTAGCTTTTCCCTTTTCTTCAGCCAGCTTACCCTTTCACATTCTCCCAAAGATTTATATGTATTATTCATTCTTCTTCATTGCACGTCTGTATTCTCTCTTCATTTATTGTACCATTAATAATTCCTCTCTATCAGTTTAAAATATAATAATATTAATTTCTTCTAGCTCTCTTGGTGCTGACACCAACATTGCACTCTCGTAGACACACTAGAGGTCACATTTATGACTTTTGTGGTGCAGGGTAGTGTAACAAGTCACCTTGCTGTGCTGTTAGGCATGTGCCATATATATCCAATATGGCACATTCCTGCCCTTTTTCCTTAAACTGTTGCCATTTTGGCATCCTACTGCCAACCCTGGCCCCTTTGCACTGTGCTGCAAGCGTGCCTGTGTTGTAGGAAGTATTGCTTTTGCTCAAGAAGGGGCACCTTCCTGCATAAAAACAATGCTGAGAGGTTTTTTCCTTTTTCTATGTGTGCCGCAGAACAGATAGAAAGTGGGGAAACAGCAAGAAATAAAGATATTTCTCCTCATTACGCCTCTCCTGGAGAGGCATATTTTTTGATGTATTCACAGATTTACCAGATTTGGTAAATCTGGAAATGTGTCAAAACCATGGGAGAAACACCCATGGGAAGCCTCCCTTGTGCAGAGTAATGTAATGCAGCGATTTGCACTGCATTGCCTTCCTCCAGATTGTTTAAGCCATTCAAAGTCACGTAAAGGGACTTTGCGCTGCTTCAAAAATCTGACATCGAAGTTTGTGTCACGTATGTACCACATTGCCTGGTGCAAGCATGATGCAAAGCTCTCATAAATATGCCACTAGGTTCTACACCAGCAGCTAGTATTTGTGAAGCTAGACTTGACTCCCCAGCTCCTCTTTCTGCACTTGCAGACTTTGATCATCATTATGCAAAGGTGATCTTGAATTCAATAATAATAATAATAATAATAGGGAAGCTTATAAAGCGCCTGGTTACGCGCACCGGCGTGTCGCCGCGCTGTAGTAAGTGGAAACAGCAAGCCCTCAGCAAAGCTCATAGAGCCAGTCTACTGCCCAAATAAATGGGATTTAAGTTTTCCCCTAAACCTTGCCTCCCATACGTGTCTTTTAAACCTTGGGGATCAACAGTAAACCAGAGCCAGGTGACCTGAGGGCTCGAGCCGGCTTATAAAGAGTAATAAGGCTCTGTAACGGCTCAGGCACCTTGCCGCAGTGCCGCCAATAATACGGTGGCACGTACATAGAGCCTTGAACTCAATTCTGCTCCTCACTGGGAGCCAGTGAAGTGTCTGCAGCACGGCCTTTGAGGCAGATCTTCTAGGCAGCCTCAGGACCAGCCGGGCCGCAGCATTTTGTATCACCTGAAGGCGGTCAAGGCTCCTCACCGTAGCACCCAGATATAGGAGATTGCCATAATCCAGTCGGGCGGTAACCAGGGCATGCACCAGTGTCCGTCTAGCCTCTATTGGCAGGAGTTCCAGCACCTTCAGTAGGCCTTTCAGGACCCCAAAACACATCCCCACCACCCGGCTAATCTGGGGCACAAATGTTAATTCCGCATCGAGCCATACACCCAGATTTTTTGCTTGCGGGCACGGTGTGGGAACCGGACCCAGACAGGAGGGCCACCATGCCGATGACCATACAGACGGGCCCACCCACCACGAGCACCTCCGTCTTGCTGCCATTCAGCCTCAGGCAGTTGGTCGACATCCAAGAGGCAAGCTCCTGCATACATGCTCTGAAGCTGTCAGCAGCAAGACCAGGCGCACGCGACAGGGAGATGACCAGATGCGTGTCATCGGCATAAATCATTTGTTCTGCTTGGGTCTTCAGATTAGATAGAACCAGCTCACCAGAGCCAGAACCTTACTCTCTCCCCTCCCTAGGACCTATTCACAACAGGTATCTACCCCCTAAGGACAGGGAATTCCTAAGATACATACCCGGTACCTCCTATAATACTAGCAACCAATGATCTCGCGGTCCCAGTCGAACCCAGTCAACCTACCCAACCGGCAGCATTAGAACCAATGATCTCGCGGTTCCAGTCGAACCCAGTCAACCTACCCACTCGGCAGCAGTAGAACCAATGATCTCGCGGTTCCAGTCGAACCCAGTCAACCTACCCAACCGGCAGCATTAGAACCAATGATCTCGCGGTTCCAGTCGAACCCAGTCAACCTACCCACTCGGCAGCAGTAGAACCAATGATCTCGCGGTTCCAGTCGAACCCAGTCAACCTACCCACTCGGCAGCAGTAGAATCAATGATCTCGCGGTTCCAGTCGAACCCAGTCAACCTACCCACTCGGCAGCAGTAGAACCAATGATCTCGCGGTTCCAGTCGAACCCAGTCAACCTACCCACTCGGCAGCAGTAGAACCAATGATCTCGCGGTTCCAGTCGAACCCAGTCAACCTACCCAACCGGCAGCATTAGAACCAATGATCTCGCGGTTCCAGTCGAACCCAGTCAACCTACCCACTCGGCAGCAGTAGAATCCATGATCTCGCGGTCCCAGTCGAACCCAGTCAACCTACCCACTCGGCAGCTTATCCTATGATTACCATTACACAAAGGGACTATATTATTCTGGATCACACAATGGTTGCCAAATTAGGTGATGTACCACCTATCCCTCAATCCAAGAGCTCCTCTCTCCCTTATTCAGTTACCACTTACCTGACCAGGATTAGCATCTGTTCACATAGTAGCATCTGACTAGAAGAATAAGTTATCTTTTCATGCAAGAATAAGGAGCACACTATGCAAAGGTTATTATCAAATGTAAGCCCTCCTCTCCCCCTCCTCTCTAAGCCCCTGGGACCCTCCTCTCATCAGCTACTCTCCTTTCCTTGCTGGTCTGCTAGGAGAGTGTATGTCTCTCGATTCTTCTCCGCCTTTGGACTGGTGTCTGTCTTCCCTGGAATAAGTGATAGGTTTTCTACTGACGGCCAGATATCGCCTGCAAAAACTAACACTGCAACTATCTCGGGCTTTCACTAATATAGAGGCGTGTTTCTTCACGGAAAATTCCAGCCAGTAACCTGCCGCCCACCAAATTCTTGTACCTCCCCGTACCAAGGACACGTTCCCAGCCGGCCGGCCTGATGTTGTGTCTTCAGTATGAAGAAAAATACAATCCTTCGACAAGGGCCGGCCTGAACCGGTTCTCTCCAAGCGAACAACACCTCGTAACTAAAACATTACACTTGACCTAGAAGCATCCCAAGCTGCCGGGGCAGAAAGAAAGATGGAGTCTCTCCCGTTTGAGGCCTACCAGGCCCGAATTCGGCATAACTCCATGGAAAGTATACTAATACCTTAACTAAAGGGCGAATTATCCCTAAGACTAACGAATCTATCCCCTAGCCTATATATATAAGCCCTAATCTATGGAATAGGATACAGAATCATTGTCAAAATGCATTGTAAATAGGCTCTATCCACTATTCTAACCCATGTACCGGAATGATAAGAGACTGAAGTCACCATCAATCACCTTTCCTCCAAAAAGGGCCGGGAAAATCGAGCAGAACATTTCACCCTTGACTTCAGTCTATTATACATTTATCAAACGGAACTAACATCCGTGGAGGAATAATAGGAAACAAAACTAACTGATCTACGTCTAGTACCGGGGCTGCAGTATTGAAGTAGGGAAGGAATACACTGAATAAAGCAACAGATAGCAATCAAAATGCTAATAGTAATCAGAATACCCCCTAAAATTTGACGCAACATATGTAAATCAGGTAGCCAATTAAAGAGCCAGTCAAACCAGCCCTGGTCAATGTGTTTTCTAACCTCTTCTGTCAGGTCATGAAGTTTATCTATGTGAGCCTGAATGGATTTCGTATGGTCAGATAGGTTAAAACAGCAAAGACCCTCAAAATCGGAACAGTCATGTCCATGTTTAAGCAAAAGGTAATCAATAGCCGCCCGGTTCTGCAAGATAGCTCTACGTTCACCCTGTGCGTCTAGTAGTATGTCAGACAAAATCGTAGAAGTATGATTAATGGATTTCACCATCCAGCAGGCCATTTTCTCGATAGACTTGGCATTATAGACCGCCAAAGCAGGAACACCAATAATTGAAAAGGCTAAGCTAAGATATTCAGATTTGGAATATAAATGCATAGACGAATCACAGTCCTCTTGTAGCATTACAGCATCTCAGATCACACGGGAATTAGCATGGGGATGTGAGGAAAACATCAACAAACTCAGTCTAGTAATGGCACAAGGGCCTCCGGAAATGTTCGCGGGAATATATGGCCAGGATGTATTACCACAAGAAAAAAGCCAACCAGAGGGTAGCAACATTGTACGGTAATGACTAGGAGTCACTACTAAACTCTTACAAGTCATATTATTTTGAACAGAAGTGCATGATTTCGGTGACCTCCGGAAGCAAAGAGTCCTTTCGTGAGCCGTGAACGATGTAGCGCCTTTCAGTTTTAAACGTACACACTCAGAAATAGCATTGGGATCACAAGTAAGAAAGAAGCATAAATCACCCTGCGTAATATTATAAGTTATTATCTGGGACTGGATCAAGGGTGTTGAATCAGACACCTCAGTACATAAAGGGCAGTATTCATGTGTAGCAACATCTCCCAAAAGGACATTAGGACGGGCATTCGATACATTGAAAATATGGGCCAAAGTCTCCAATGAAGCAGGGACAGCAACTAAACAAGTCGCTAGAATGTCAGTCACCGACCGCATCGGCGTTAAGCAAAAATGAGGGGCATTGGTCACCCGCTTGGCCAAAGTGGTCCAAAAGTTTGATGATGAATCCCACGCAGCAAAGGAACGCAGCATCCGGGTTCTCAAATCAGCCCGGGTCGATGGGTTCCCGCCTCTCCCGTCGTAGCAGTCCAAAAGGAGTCCAACGCCGACACATCCTGCAGCAACAGTCCAGAGAATGATCTGAAAGAGGATCAAAAATAGGCATTATTCATTCTCGTAGATAACATTTGTCAGCTGGGACAGCTTCCCAGCTATCTTTCCCTGGTCTCATAACAAGAATGGTGTTATCATGACCGGTAGCAATGACTTCAGCCTGTTGAGGGGGATTCTTAGGCGATTGCACCCAAACTCTAGCTCCAGGATTATCTGTAGAGCCGAAACCTTTCTGTCCTCGTACAGTTAGCAACGTTGGGGCAGCGCCTTTTGTGATCTCACCACTGAAAACAGGCATTATCAACAATTGAGCAATCCGGTCAGTTTTATGAATCGGTACATCAATCTCACTGCTATTCAGCAGGAGCACCTTAATCTCTCCCTGATAGTCACTGTCAATGACTCCTCCAAGTACCTGAATGCCCTTTACAGCTAGCCCCGATCTGGGGGCGATTAATCCAAAATTTCCAGTGGGTATACAAACACCAACACCGGTTTCAATGATAACTCGATCTTTACTCTTTATTATAGTATCATTCATGGCATGCAAGTCTAAACCTGCCGACCCCGGGGTCGCTCTACATGGAGCCAATGCTCCAGGGGTAATTTCCCAGTATGTCACAGGGTCATTAACTTGATTGGGCTTCGCATTGACATTTGGAGGAAACAAACGCATCAATGGAGATTCAGCATTTAGAAAGGGACGATTATTCAAAATTAACAGCGCCTGGAACAAATAATCCCTCCAATTCTTATATCTGTTGTCAGTCAATTTACGCAGTTGATTTTTCAGCAAGCCATTCAATCTTTCTATCAGACCCGAGGCCTGAGGATAATACGGTATATGAAACACCCATTCAATATTATTCTCCACACAAAATTCCTGCACCAATCTTCCACGAAAATGGGATGCATTATCAGATTGAATTTGGAAGGGGACACCATAATAGAGCATAATCAATTCCAATGTTTTGATTGTATTCACTTGGGTAGCTTGTTTACAGGGGAGGGCCACTAACAGGCCACTCTATGTGTCCACAATGGTGCAAATGTATTGACAGTTTTTACTCATTGGAAGCGGACCAATATAATCAATTTGCCAAATTTGAGCGGGCAGCTTCCCGCAATGTAAATGGCCTTTAACAATCTGAGGCACTTTTTTCTGCCTAGCATGCTGACAAATGGGACAATGCAAAATAATGTCTTTAATTAAATCTAAAGGAATATAAATTCCTCGATCAGCAGCCCACCTGCTAGTGGCTTTCTCTCCATAATGTCCTGCCTTCTGGTGGGCCCATTTCGCCAATCCTTCCATATCAGAATCCTGCATGTCCACCATTGCCTCAGCAATTTTAGATTGTTCATCTGCAATATTATGAAAAAATTTGTCAAGGGAATCTATTGGGGTATGAGCATCCACGTGAAAGATTGTAACAGTACTCTGCGGGATCATGTCCCAAATCTCTTGCCATAATTCTTTCCCCCACAGTTCTTTTGAATGTAATTCCCAATTATGGGAATGCCAAGTCGGGAACCAGACTGCCAATCCATTGGCAGTAGACCAAGAATCAGTAAAAATATGACATGTGCCAGGTAACTCTTGCTTCAGAACTTGATAAACAGCATAAAGCTCAGCAAATTGGCTGCTCTTTCCCTCACCAGTTGTACTCAGCAACCTTTGTGTGATCGGATTATAGGACACTGCTTTCCAATGTCTTTTTGTCCCTATGAACCTTGCTGAACCATCAGTAAACCAAACGTGGTTTCTGTCTTCCAGGGACAAATCATCAAATGGCCTTCCCCACTTGACAGGGGATTCCTGTACTAAAGGTACGGAGCATTCACTCTCTGTCTCAACCAATGGTGCCCGCGCCACCTGCTCATGCAAAGATGCAACTCCTTTTGGTCCCACACGTGCCCTGTCCTGTATGTACCACTTCCATTTAATCACACTCGCCTCCTGAGCATGTCCGATTCTGTGAGTTTTCGGCGAACTCAAAACCCACTGCATGATAGGAATTTCAGGTCGCAGGACCACATCATGTCCCAAAGTTAATTGCTCGGTATCCACCAGAGCCCAATAACATGCAAGCAACTGTTTCTCAAAAGGTGTATAACGCTCACCGGCATCAGGTAACTTTTTAGTCCAAAAACCTAACGGTACTTTACTTCTGCCTTGTTTCTGCCACAAACTCCAATTTGCATAAAGGCCTTGTACAGACACATTCAAGTCCACATCACCATCACACACAGGCCATAAATCTAAGGCATACTGGATCGCTTCTTTTGCCAAACTAAACGCATCTTGCTGTGGTTTACCCCATTCAAACGCATTCTTTTTACGAGTGACTCGATACAAGGGGGCCAATATTTGACTCAAATGAGGAATATGCTGGCGCCAAAAACCAAATAAGCCGATGAAGCTTTGGGCTTCTTTCCTATTCCTCGGAACTGCAAAGTCAAGAATCTTTTGTTTTACTTGTGGGATTACCTCTCTGTGACCTTCATGCCAATTAATACCCAGAAATTTTACAGTCTGGGATGGACCTTGTAATTTATCCGGGTTGATTTCCCAACCTTTTTCACGTAAACATTCAAGAATTTTGTCTAATTGGGTCTGAACTTCATCTTGTGTTTCACCTTGAATCAGAATATCATCAATATAATGACATATTTGAATTTTCGAATGTACCGGTACCTCAGCCAAATGCTCTGCCACCAGCCGGTGACATATCGTGGGACTATGCACATAGCCCTGGGGAAGACTTCTAAACGTCATTTGACGTCCGTTCCATGTAAAACTGAATTGATCCTGGCATTCAGGGGCAATCGGGATTGAAAAGAAAGCATTAGCAATATCGATGGACGCATACCATGTACCTGGATGCTTTTGAATTCTTTCAATTAAGGTAACAATATCCGGTACTGCGACAGTTAAAGGGGGCGTATGTTTATTCAATTCTCGATAATCAACAGTCATGCGCCAAGAGTTATCACTCTTACGCACTGGCCAAACAGGATTATTCCAGGCAGAGGTAACCGGAGTTATAGCCCCTGCATCCACCAAATCCTGAATAGTGGTACTAATTTCTTCATGGCCACCTGGGATACGATACTGCTTCTGGCAAACCACTTTTGTCGCCTGAGGAATCTTTACGGGGGGCATTCTCAAACGACCAACCCGTACGGGTCTGGATGATATGTAATGTTTGGTTCCAAATTGATAACATCCATCATCCAAATGTAAAGTCATTCCTTTCAAAATATCAATTCCAATGATGTACTCTACAAGGGGCACGACCAATACAGAATATTCATTTCTAGGAATCCTGCCTATTCTCATTTCAATCGTAGTTTGTACTGCAGGAGTTTCCTTCCCACCCAAACCAGTAATGGTAAAAAATTGGCCTTTAAATTTCTTCGATTTTCCATGAATAAGGGTGGCCTCCGCTCCTGTATCTACTAATGCTCGGGCCCTTTGAATATTACGATGTCTCCAAAAAATTTCAATATCGACATAGGGTCTATTATCTCGATGAGCCCATCTGTGTACGGGAGCTTGACCTACTTCCTAGTCATTTTTACTGCGTTCTGTCAGCCAGGACAAATCAGGATAGAGATTCTCACGTTTCTCAGGTATCAATATATCGTGTTCATATCCATCTCCCTTACGAAATGGATTCCTATCCTCCGTATTGTATTGTGAATTTCGATCGGAAAATCTGTGTCGATCCTCCCTCCTTCTCAACTCAGGGGACTGATCCCTTTCATCTCTGCGTCGGTTGTTACCGTACTCATCTCTCCCCCTCTCTCTCTCCCCCTCTCTCTCTCTCTCTCTCCCCCGACGAGGGGACACATCACGCTCAAGCCGTCGATCGTCACGACGATCAGAACGCACACGGCGGTTGTCATCACCGCTGTCATCAGAGCATTCATGATCACACTCAGTCGTTCGCACACGCCGGGCACCCTCCTTCCTGTCCAAACCGCGCTTGCGAAACAATTCCCACAACCGAGAGGTAGTTTCACCATCAATGTCCTCCCTCCTCACACCATCAGCCAAAAGTGCCATAAACATGTCACGTCTAGAAATCCTATTGTCACCAGGAGTACGAGTGTCAGACCGAGACTGTCGTTCAGGCTTAAACCACTCACCCAGCTCACCGAGCTGGCGTACAGATTCCAGCACCATAGATAATGCATTACCAGTCTGATTGATCAATAAGGTCATCATGACCTGCTTATACGCAACCGGGGAAGAACGAATAATACGATTCCGCACAGAAGACGTTAACAACCCATCAAGCAATCTGTCAGCAGTACTCAGAAAAATCGCAGTTTTCATCACCTCCTCTTTGAGACGCTGTGAAGCATCGCGCAAAGTATACCACGGCTTGTCATTCACAGGCCAGTCAGATTCAGTAGGGTACTTTTGATTACACCCCTCAGTCGCCAACTGAAGCAAACTGATTTGACCACCACCATTATAATTATGAAAATGGTCTTGTACAGTAGAATCCGAACTCAAAGAACAGAATTTCAAAGAATCGCCAGCATCCAACATAATGCCAGCAGCGCCCAGTTCATAAAGGCGCACCATCCACGTAAGCAAGGTCTCACCAGCGCGCTGTCGAAATCGCTGCAAAATATCACTAATTTCCTGTTGAGTAAAATCCTCCAAAGAATCCAAAGGAATACCGTTCGGATTACCGGGAGCCTGCTGCAACTTCCTACGAAAAACAGGATGTGCAGAGACCGCAGGAAGGGCACCAGAAGGAGCCCGATCAGTAAATTTAAGGGAACAATCCGTATGAGAAGTAGCAACCGAATGCAAAGAGCGATCGCAGTCGCGGGAATCAACATCCGTAGCACAAGAAGCAGAGTTAAAAACCTGTCCGGAGCGAGAAGACCCGCGAGTCTTAGGCTCCTCATCCGAGGAAAGGGAATCACTCGAATTCCAGATATTACCATCCCACTCATCAGGATTCCAATCCAGTCCGGCTTTCGCCACGACCAGACGCACTTTTCGCTTAGAAACACGACCCCGACGATGCTTGTATTTATAACGTGCAATCCGCACAGCCGCCCTTTCGGCGACAGTCTGGTACGTCTCAAGCTTATCGGCAAGCAATTTATTTTGACAACGCAACAAAGTATGAGCATTCTGAATTTCAACAAACTTCCGTTCCATTTCCACATGCTCCCGCCGCAATTTTAACAACCTCTCATGTACAAGCCTGTACGCAGACAAAACAATCCAACCTCTGCGACCTAAAATAGGAAGCTCCTCACCCTTCGCTACGGGCGCCTTCTGCAAACAGGAAATCACATCAGCCGGCTCCGCCAGCTCCAGACAAGAATTCCAATTTTCACTCAAACCAGTAGAATCAGCCCACTCGCGAGCCAAGGCCTAATAAGGCGTTGAATCCCAGCCGGGAATGTCAACAGGCAACTTAAAAACAGATTTCGACTTTCTCAAAAACATCCTGAGAAAAGAAAATATACACACAGAATAGAAAATGAAACGACAAACGCAAGCACGTATACACCGAGGACAAATAAAAGGACAACAACGCACACAGGTTTCGTAAACGGTTCGTGACGCCAAATGTTCTGCTTGGGTCTTCAGATTAGATAGAACCAGCTCACCAGAGCCTCACTAGCCCAGCCAGAACCTTACTCTCTCCCCTCCCTAGGACCTATTCACAACAGGTATCTACCCCCTAAGGACAGGGAATTCCTAAGATACATACCCGGTACCTCCTATAATACTAGCAACCAATGATCTCGCGGTCCCAGTCGAACCCAGTCAACCTACCCAACCGGCAGCATTAGAACCAATGATCTCGCGGTTCCAGTCGAACCCAGTCAACCTACCCACTCGGCAGCAGTAGAACCAATGATCTCGCGGTTCCAGTCGAACCCAGTCAACCTACCCAACCGGCAGCATTAGAACCAATGATCTCGCGGTTCCAGTCGAACCCAGTCAACCTACCCACTCGGCAGCAGTAGAACCAATGATCTCGCGGTTCCAGTCGAACCCAGTCAACCTACCCACTCGGCAGCAGTAGAATCAATGATCTCGCGGTTCCAGTCGAACCCAGTCAACCTACCCACTCGGCAGCAGTAGAACCAATGATCTCGCGGTTCCAGTCGAACCCAGTCAACCTACCCACTCGGCAGCAGTAGAACCAATGATCTCGCGGTTCCAGTCGAACACAGTCAACCTACCCAACCGGCAGCATTAGAACCAATGATCTCGCGGTTCCAGTCGAACCCAGTCAACCTACCCACTCGGCAGCAGTAGAATCAATGATCTCGCGGTCCCAGTCGAACCCAGACAACCTACCCACTCGGCAGCTTATCCTATGATTACCATTACACAAAGGGACTATATTATTCTGGATCACACAATGGTTGCCAAATTAGGTGATGTACCACCTATCCCTCAATCCAAGAGCTCCTCTCTCCCTTATTCAGTTACCACTTACCTGACCAGGATTAGCATCTGTTCACATAGTAGCATCTGACTAGAAGAATAAGTTATCTTTTCATGCAAGAATAAGGAGCACACTATGCAAAGGTTATTATCAAATGTAAGCCCTCCTCTCCCCCTTGTTCAGACCCACATGGACGGGAGATGCATCCGTTCACCTGCACCTGACTAGAAGAAAGGTTAGCCCCACTAGGGACAATAACGTCTACACACTGGTTCACTAAGTACTTTATTTCTCATCGTTACACATAAACACATAATACCACATTACAACACATAGCCTGCAAAGGAAAGTAAAAGATTAGGCTGTACACTCTAATAAGAAAGGGTCGACATCACCTTATTAATATGGAGTCCACAGTCAGCAGTCATCTAGGTTCCCTTCTCGTCTGGGCTTTTAGTTCGTCTTGAAGTCACACCTCCGCAATCATGGGTACACGGCGGCACCGCTATGCACTGTTCCCTTCACTCCTCTCTAAGCCCCTGGCACCCTCCTCTCATCAGCTACTCTCCTTTCCTTGCTGGTCTGCTAGGAGAGTGTATGTCTCTCGATTCTTCTCCGCCTTTGGACTGGTGTCTGTCTTCCCTGGAATAAGTGATAGGTTTTCTACTGACGGCCAGATATCGCCTGCAAAAACTAACACCGCAACTATCTCGGGCTTTCACTAATATAGAGGCATGTTTCTTCACGGAAAATTCCAGCCAGTAACCTGCCGCCCACCAAATTCTTGTACCTCCCCGTACCAAGGACACGTTCCCAGCCGGCCGGCCTGATGTTGTGTCTTCAGTATGAAGAAAAATACAATCCTTCGACAAGGGCCGGCCTGAACCGGTTCTCTCCAAGCGAACAACACCTCGTAACTAAAACATTACACTTGACCTAGAAGCATCCCAAGCTGCCGGGGCAGAAAGAAAGATGGAGTCTCTCCCGTTTGAGGCCTACCAGGCCCGAATTCGGCAATAACTCCATGGAAAGTATACTAATACCTTAACTAAAGGGCGAATTATCCCTAAGACTAACGAATCTATCCCCTAGCCTATATATATAAGCCCTAATCTAGGGAATAGGATACAGAATCATTGTCAAAATGCATTGTAAATAGGCTCTATCCACTATTCTAACCCATGTACCGGAATGATAAGAGACTGAAGTCACCATCAATCACCTTTCCTCCAAAAAGGGCCGGGAAAATCGAGCAGAACATTTCACCCTTGACTTCAGTCTATTATACATTTATCAAACGGAACTAACATCCGTGGAGGAATAATAGGAAACAAAACTAACTGATCTACGTCTAGTACCGGGGCTGCAGTATTGAAGTAGGGAAGGAATACACTGAATAAAGCAACAGATAGCAATCAAAATGCTAATAGTAATCAGAATACCCCCTAAAATTTGACGCAACATATGTAAATCAGGTAGCCAATTAAAGAGCCAGTCAAACCAGCCCTGGTCAATGTGTTTTCTAACCTCTTCTGTCAGGTCATGAAGTTTATCTATGTGAGCCTGAATGGATTTCGTATGGTCAGATAGGTTAAAACAGCAAAGACCCTCAAAATCGGAACAGTCATGTCCATGTTTAAGCAAAAGGTAATCAATAGCCGCCCGGTTCTGCAAGATAGCTCTACGTTCACCCTGGGCGTCTAGTAGTATGTCAGACAAAATCGTAGAAGTATGATTAATGGATTTCACCATCCAGCAGGCCATTTTCTCGATAGACTTGGCATTATAGACCGCCAAAGCAGGAACACCAATAATTGAAAAGGCTAAGCTAAGATATTCAGATTTGGAATATAAATGCATAGACGAATCACAGTCCTCTTGTAGCATTACAGCATCTCGGATCACACGGGAATTAGCATGGGGATGTGAGGAAAACATCAACAAACTCAGTCTAGTAATGGCACAAGGGCCTCCGGAAATGTTCGCGGGAATATATGGCCAGGATGTATTACCACAAGAAAAAAGCCAACCAGAGGGTAGCAACATTGTACGGTAATGACTAGGAGTCACTACTAAACTCTTACAAAACATATTATTTTGAACAGAAGTGCATGATTTCGGTGACCTCCGGAAGCAAAGAGACCTTTCGTGAGCCGTGAACGATGTAGCGCCTTTCAGTTTTAAACGTACACACTCAGAAATAGCATTGGGATCACAAGTAAGAAAGAAGCATAAATCACCCTGCGTAATATTATAAGTTATTATCTGGGACTGCATCAAGGGTGTTGAATCAGACACCTCAGTACATAAAGGGCAGTATTCATGTGTAGCAACATCTCCCAAAAGGACATTAGGACGGGCATTCGATACATTGAAAATATGGGCCAAAGTCTCCAATGAAGCAGGGACAGCAACTAAACAAGTCGCTAGAATGTCAGTCACCGACCGCATCGGCGTTAAGCAAAAATGAGGGGCATTGGTCACCCGCTTGGCCAAAGTGGTCCAAAAGTTTGATGATGAATCCCACGCAGCAAAGGAACGCAGCATCCGGGTTCTCAAATCAGCCCGGGTCGATGGGTTCCCGCCTCTCCCGTCGTAGCAGTCCAAAAGGAGTCCAACGCCGACACATCCTGCAGCAACAGTCCAGAGAATGATCTGAAAGAGGATCAAAAATAGGCATTATTCATTCTCGTAGATAACATTTGTCAGCTGGGACAGCTTCCCAGCTATCTTTCCCTGGTCTCATAACAAGAATGGTGTTATCATGACCGGTAGCAATGACTTCAGCCTGTTCAGGGGGATTCTTAGGCGATTGCACCCAAACTCTAGCTCCAGGATTATCTGTAGAGCCGAAACCTTTTTGTCCTCGTACAGTTAGCAACGTTGGGGCAGCGCCTTTTGTGATCTCACCACTGAAAACAGGCATTATCAACAATTGAGCAATCCGGTCAGTTTTATGAATCGGTACATCAATTTCACTGCTATTCAGCAGGAGCACCTTAATCTCTCCCTGATAGTCACTGTCAATGACTCCTCCAAGTACCTGAATGCCCTTTACAGCTAGCCCCGATCTGGGGGCGATTAATCCAAAATTTCCAGTGGGTATACAAACACCAACACCGGTTTCAATGATAACTCGATCTTTACTCTTTATTATAGTATCATTCATGGCATGCAAGTCTAAACCTGCCGACCCCGGGGTCGCTCTACATGGAGCCAATGCTCCAGGGGTAATTTCCCAGTATGTCACAGGGTCATTAACTTGATTGGGCTTCGCATTGACATTTGGAGGAAACAAACGCATCAATGGAGATTCAGCATTTAGAAGGGGACGATTATTCAAAATTAACAGCGCCTGGAACAAATAATCCCTCCAATTCTTATATCTGTCGTCAGTCAATTTACGCAGTTGATTTTTCAGCAAGCCATTCAATCTTTCTATAAGACCCGAGGCCTGAGGATAATACGGTATATGAAACACCCATTCAATATTATTCTCCACACAAAATTCCTGCACCAATCTTCCACGAAAATGGGATGCATTATCAGATTGAATTTGGAAGGGGACACCATAATAGAGCATAATCAATTCCAATGTTTTGATTGTATTCACTTGGGTAGCTTGTTTACAGGGGAGGGCCACTAACAGGCCACTGTATGTGTCCACAATGGTGCAAATGTATTGACAGTTTTTACTCATTGGAAGCGGACCAATATAATCAATTTGCCAAATTTGAGCGGGCAGCTTCCCGCGATGTAAATGGCCTTTAACAATCTGAGGCACTTTTTTCTGCCTAGCATGCTGACAAATGGGACAATGCAAAATAATGTCTTTAATTAAATCTAAAGGAATATAAATTCCTCGATCAGCAGCCCACCTGCTAGTGGCTTTCTCTCCATAATGTCCTGCCTTCTGGTGGGCCCATTTCGCCAATCCTTCCATATCAGAATCCTGCATGTCCACCATTGCCTCAGCAATTTTAGATTGTTCATCTGCAATATTATGAAAAAATTTGTCAAGGGAATCTATTGGGGTATGAGCATCCACGTGAAAGATTGTAACAGTACTCTGCGGGAGCATGTCCCAAATCTCTTGCCATAATTCTTTCCCCCACAGTTCTTTTGAATGTAATTCCCAATTATGGGAATGCCAAGTCGGTAACCAGACTGCCAATCCATTGGCAGTAGACCAAGAATCAGTAAAAATATGACATGTGCCAGGTAACTCTTGCTTCAGAACTTGATAAACAGCATAAAGCTCAGCAAATTGGCTGCTCTTTCCCTCACCAGTTGTACTCAGCAACCTTTGTGTGATCGGATTATAGGACACTGCTTTCCAATGTCTTTTTGTCCCTATGAACCTTGCTGAACCATCAGTAAACCAAACGTGGTTTCTGTCTTTCAGGGACAAATCATCAAATGGCCTTCCCCACTTGACAGGGGATTCCTGTACTAAAGGTACGGAGCATTCACTCTCTGTCTCAACCAATGGTGCCCGCGCCACCTGCTCATGCAAAGATGCAACTCCTTTTGGTCCCACACGTGCCCTGTCCTGTATGTACCACTTCCATTTAATCACACTCGCCTCCTGAGCATGTCCGATTCTGTGAGTTTTCGGCGAACTCAAAACCCACTGCATGATAGGAATTTCAGGTCGCAGGACCACATCATGTCCCAAAGTTAATTGCTCGGTATCCACCAGAGCCCAATAACATGCAAACAACTGTTTCTCAAAAGGTGTATAACGCTCACCGGCTTCAGGTAACTTTTTAGTCCAAAAACCTAACGGTACTTTACTTCTGCCTTGTTTCTGCCACAAACTCCAATTTGCATAAAGGCCTTGTACAGACACATTCAAGTCCACATCACCATCACACACAGGCCATAAATCTAAGGCATACTGGATCGCTTCTTTTGCCAAACTAAACGCATCTTGCTGTGGTTTACCCCATTCAAACGCATTCTTTTTACGAGTGACTCGATACAAGGGGGCCAATATTTGACTCAAATGAGGAATATGCTGGCGCCAAAAACCAAATAAGCCGATGAAGCTTTGGGCTTCTTTCCTATTCCTCGGAACTGCAAAGTCAAGAATCTTTTGTTTTACTTGTGGGATTACCTCTCTGTGACCTTCATGCCAATTAATACCCAGAAATTTTACAGTCTGGGATGGACCTTGTAATTTATCCGGGTTGATTTCCCAACCTTTTTCACGTAAACATTCAAGAATTTTGTCTAATTGGGTCTGAACTTCATCTTGTGTTTCACCTTGAATCAGAATATCATCAATATAATGACATATTTGAATTTTCGAATGTACCGGTACCTCAGCCAAATGCTCTGCCACCAGCCGGTGACATATCGTGGGACTATGCACATAGCCCTGGGGAAGACTTCTAAACGTCATTTGACGTCCGTTCCATGTAAAACTGAATTGATCCTGGCATTCAGGGGCAATCGGGATTGAAAAGAAAGCATTAGCAATATCGATGGACGCATACCATGTACCTGGATGCTTTTGAATTCTTTCAATTAAGGTAACAATATCCGGTACTGCGACAGTTAAAGGGGGCGTATGTTTATTCAATTCTCGATAATCAACAGTCATGCGCCAAGAGTTATCACTCTTACGCACTGGCCAAACAGGATTATTCCAGGCAGAGGTAACCGGAGTTATAGCCCCTGCATCCACCAAATCCTGAATAGTGGTACTAATTTCTTCATGGCCACCTGGGATACGATACTGCTTCTGGCAAACCACTTTTGTCGCCTGAGGAATCTTTACGGGGGGCATTCTCAAACGACCAACCCGTACGGGTCTGGATGATATGTAATGTTTGGTTCCAAATTGATAACATCCATCATCCAAATGTAAAGTCATTCCTTTCAAAATATCAATTCCAATGATGTACTCTACAAGGGGCACGACCAATACAGAATATTCATTTCTAGGAATCCTGCCTATTCTCATTTCAATCGTAGTTTGTACAGCAGGAGTTTCCTTCCCACCCAAACCAGTAATGGTAAAAAATTGGCCTTTAAATTTCTTCGATTTTCCATGAATAAGGGTGGCCTCCGCTCCTGTATCTACTAATGCTCGGGCCCTTTGAATATTACGATGTCTCCAAAAAATTTCAATATCGACATAGGGTCTATTATCTCGATGAGCCCATCTGTGTACGGGAGCTTGACCTACTTCCTAGTCATTTTTACTGCGTTCTGTCAGCCAGGACAAATCAGGATAGAGATTCTCACGTTTCTTAGGTATCAATATATCGTGTTCATATCCATCTCCCTTACGAAATGGATTCCTATCCTCCGTATTGTATTGTGAATTTCGATCGGAAAATCTGTGTCGATCCTCCCTCCTCCTCAACTCAGGGGACTGATCCCTTTCATCTCTGCGTCGGTTGTTACCGTACTCATCTCTCTCCCTCTCTCTCTTCCCCTCTCTCTCTCTCTCTCTCCCCCGACGAGGGGACACATCACGCTCAAGCCGTCGATCGTCACGACGATCAGAACGCACACGGCGGTTGTCATCACCACTGTCATCAGAGCATTCACGATCACACTCAGTCGTTCGCACACGCCGGGCACCCTCCTTCCTGTCCAAACCGCGCTTGCGAAACAATTCCCACAACCGAGAGGTAGTTTCACCATCAATGTCCTCCCTCCTCACACCATCAGCCAAAAGTGCCATAAACATGTCACGTCTAGAAATCCTATTGTCACCAGGAGTACGAGTGTCAGACCGAGACTGTCGTTCAGGCTTAAACCACTCACCCAGCTCACCGAGCTGGCGTACAGATTCCAGCACCATAGATAATGCATTACAAGTCTGATTGATCAATAAGGTCATCATGACCTGCTTATACGCAACCGGGGAAGAACGAATAATACGATTCCGCACAGAAGACGTTAACAACCCATCAAGCAATCTGTCAGCAGTACTCAGAAAAATCGCAGTTTTCATCACCTCCTCTTTGAGACGCTGTGAAGCATCGCGCAAAGTATACCACGGCTTGTCATTCACAGGCCAGTCAGATTCAGTAGGGTACTTTTGATTACACCCCTCAGTCGCCAACTGAAGCAAACTGATTTGACCACCACCATTATAATTACGAAAATGGTCTTGTACAATAGAATCCGAACTCAAAGAACAGAATTTCAAAGAATCGCCAGCATCCAACATAATGCCAGCAGCGCCCAGTTCATAAAGGCGCACCATCCACGTAAGCAAGGTCTCACCAGCGCGCTGTCGAAATCGCTGCAAAATATCACTAATTTCCTGTTGAGTAAAATCCTCCAAAGAATCCAAAGGAATACCGTTCGGATTACCGGGAGCCTGCTGCAACTTCCTACGAAAAACAGGATGTGCAGAGACCGCAGGAAGGGCACCAGAAGGAGCCCGATCAGTAAATTTAAGGGAACAATCCGTATGAGAAGTAGCAACCGAATGCAAAGAGCGATCGCAGTCGCGGGAATCAACATCCGTAGCACAAGAAGCAGAGTTAAAAACCTGTCCGGAGCGAGAAGACCCGCGAGTCTTAGGCTCCTCATCCGAGGAAAGGGAATCACTCGAATTCCAGATATTACCATCCCACTCATAAGGATTCCAATCCAGTCCGGCTTTCGCCACGACCAGACGCACTTTTCGCTTAGAAACACGACCCCGACGATGCTTGTATTTATAACGCGCAATCCGCACAGCCGCCCTTTCGGCGACAGTCTGGTACGTCTCAAGCTTATCGGCAAGCAATTTATTTTGACAACGCAACAAAGTATGAGCATTCTGAATTTCAACAAACTTCCGTTCCATTTCCACATGCTCCCGCCGCAATTTTAACAACCTCTCATGTACAAGCCTGTACGCAGACAAAACAATCCAACCTCTGCGACCTAAAATAGGAAGCTCCTCACCCTTCGCTACGGGCGCCTACTGCAAACAGGAAATCACATCAGCCGGCTCCGCCAGCTCCAGACAAGAATTCCAATTTTCACTCAAACCAGTAGAATCAGCCCACTCGCGAGCCAAGGCCTCATAAGGCGTTGAATCCCAGCCGGGAATATCAACAGGCAACTTAAAAACAGATTTCGACTTTCTCAAAAACATCCTGAGAAAAGAAAATATACACACAGAATAGAAAATGAAACGACAAACGCAAGTACGTATACACCGAGGACAAATAAAAGGACAACAACGCACACAGGTTTCGTAAACGGTTCGTGACGCCAAATGTTCTGCTTGGGTCTTCAGATTAGATAGAACCAGCTCACCAGAGCCTCACTAGCCCAGCCAGAACCTTACTCTCTCCCCTCCCTAGGACCTATTCACAACAGGTATCTACCCCCTAAGGACAGGGAATTCCTAAGATACATACCCGGTACCTCCTATAATACTAGCAACCAATGATCTCGCGGTCCCAGTCGAACCCAGTCAACCTACCCAACCGGCAGCATTAGAACCAATGATCTCGCGGTTCCAGTCGAACCCAGTCAACCTACCCACTCGGCAGCAGTAGAACCAATGATCTCGCGGTTCCAGTCGAACCCAGTCAACCTACCCAACCGGCAGCATTAGAACCAATGATCTCGCGGTTCCAGTCGAACCCAGTCAACCTACCCACTCGGCAGCAGTAGAACCAATGATCTCGCGGTTCCAGTCGAACCCAGTCAACCTACCCAACCGGCAGCATTAGAACCAATGATCTCGCGGTTCCAGTCGAACCCAGTCAACCTACCCACTCGGCAGCAGTAGAACCAATGATCTCGCGGTTCCAGTCGAACCCAGTCAACCTACCCACTCGGCAGCAGTAGAATCAATGATCTCGCGGTTCCAGTCGAACCCAGTCAACCTACCCACTCGGCAGCAGTAGAACCAATGATCTCGCGGTTCCAGTCGAACCCAGTCAACCTACCCGCTCGGCAGCAGTAGAACCAATGATCTCGCGGTTCCAGTCGAACACAGTCAACCTACCCAACCGGCAGCATTAGAACCAATGATCTCGCGGTTCCAGTCGAACCCAGTCAACCTACCCACTCGGCAGCAGTAGAATCAATGATCTCGCGGTCCCAGTCGAACCCAGTCAACCTACCCACTCGGCAGCTTATCCTATGATTACCATTACACAAAGGGACTATATTATTCTGGATCACACAATGGTTGCCAAATTAGGTGATGTACCACCTATCCCTCAATCCAAGAGCTCCTCTCTCCCTTATTCAGTTACCACTTACCTGACCAGGATTAGCATCTGTTCACATAGTAGCATCTGACTAGAAGAATAAGTTATCTTTTCATGCAAGAATAAGGAGCACACTATGCAAAGGTTATTATCAAATGTAAGCCCTCCTCTCCCCCTTGTTCAGACCCACATGGACGGGAGATGCATCCGTTCACCTGCACCTGACTAGAAGAAAGGTTAGCCCCACTAGGGACAATAACGTCTACACACTGGTTCACTAAGTACTTTATTTCTCATCGTTACACATAAACACATAATACCACATTACAACACATAGCCTGCAAAGGAAAGTAAAAGATTAGGCTGTACACTCTAATAAGAAAGGGTCGACATCACCTTATTAATATGGAGTCCACAGTCAGCAGTCATCTAGGTTCCCTTCTCGTCTGGGCTTTTAGTTCGTCTTGAAGTCACACCTCCGCAATCATGGGTACACGGCGGCACCGCTATGCACTGTTCCCTTCACTCCTCTCTAAGCCCCTGGGACCCTCCTTCCTCTCATCAGCTACTCTCCTTTCCTTGCTGGTCTGCTAGGAGAGTGTATGTCTCTCGATTCTTCTCCGCCTTTGGACTGGTGTCTGTCTTCCCTGGAATAAGTGATAGGTTTTCTACTGACGGCCAGATATCGCCTGCAAAAACTAACACCGCAACTATCTCGGGCTTTCACTAATATAGAGGCGTGTTTCTTCACGGAAAATTCCAGCCAGTAACCTGCCGCCCACCAAATTCTTGTACCTCCCCGTACCAAGGACACGTTCCCAGCCGGCCGGCCTGATGTTGTGTCTTCAGTATGAAGAAAAATACAATCCTTCGACAAGGGCCGGCCTGAACCGGTTCTCTCCAAGCGAACAACACCTCGTAACTAAAACATTACACTTGACCTAGAAGCATCCCAAGCTGCCGGGGCAGAAAGAAAGATGGAGTCTCTCCCGTTTGAGGCCTACCAGGCCCGAATTCGGCATAACTCCATGGAAAGTATACTAATACCTTAACTAAAGGGCGAAATATCCCTAAGACTAACAAATCTATCCCCTAGCCTATATATATAAGCCCTAATCTAGGGCATAGGATACAGAATCATTGTCAAAATGCATTGTAAATAGGCTCTATCCACTATTCTAACCCATGTACTGGAATGATAAGAGACTGAAGTCACCATCAATCACCTTTCCTCCAAAAAGGGCCGGGAAAATCGAGCAGAACATCATTCCAAAACTAATCTTCCTCATCAGAATCAGTTTATTTATTTTAAAGTTTTATATAATGCAAACATGACTCCTGGGGCTTTATAATTGAGCGAGAAATAGGAGGCATGTAGAGCAGACAACAAGGTAAACAAAAAGGATTAACTCTAGGCCAACACATCAAAATACAATTGTAACAGTCAAATAATACACAAGGGTGAGGGAAAAGTGTCATAGAGTGCCTGGAGATAGGTGGCTCTATAGTAACATAGCTCTTTACAACTGTACAGGAAAGAGGAATCATGAGGAGCCAGCGACAAGATAATCATGAAAGGTACAAGAAGTAGTAACTCTAAACTAACAGATCAAAATACGATCATAACAGTCAAATAGTAAACAAAGGTAAGGAGAGCGTGTTGAGGTTCTTTGAAATCTGAACCTGTGTTTAAAATATCATTATTCTGCTATGATTTTGATATCAGAGAAACGAAAATGGCAAGTTTTATATGTGTATGTATTTTCATCACAATACAATGATGCATTGCAGGAGTTATTGGCAAATTCATTCTGAGCCCACAGGCACCCATGTTGTGAACAGCGTCCATTTTAGGTGTTGCCCTTTACATAGGCATATACATGAGCCAATGATTCTGGTAGAGCAAGTATGAAAGGACACGTACCCCTTAGCTTGAGTTCTTCCTGATTCCCATTTGACCTGAACAGGCTGAATCTGCCTACGTGATGTTGGCCTCACCAAACCAGTCCATGCCCTCTAGTCAATCTATATTAAAGATCTGAGCAACTTGTTGTGTACATTGGCCTGAGCAAGATAAGAAGGCCGAATACAGTAGCCATGCCTGTTTATGGTCCATAAGCACCCCTTATCCTACATTTCTATCTTCCACACCTGGCTCTGTTTCTCTGCTTCTGGGCTTTTACAATGGGGAGGTGACTGTTTATATGATGGGGAGGAAACCAGTTCTATTGTGAGCTTCTCCGGCCTGCACAGGAAAATATGTGAAGTTTGACATATGTTCATGATGGAAGATGGGTTGGTCAGTTTGGGCAAGTAGAATGGAATTCATAATTATAGCCTGCTTTGTTATGGTACCATGGGAGCGACCTACAATGATGTGTGTCACAGCAAGAATGTGAGCCTAGGGGCAAACTTTTTGTATAAAAGGCCTGCCTGAGAAAGCTCAGGCAGGCTCCCTCTTTCAATTGTAAAACTACGGTTGGACGACGAAGCCTCATAATTAATTATAATAAAGATGTCTTTTAATTTTACAGATTGCCTGTCAATTCCTTTGCTGCTTTATTATGCAAACTGCTGGATAGATCCCTGGTGGGGAGAGTGAGTCATTTTCTACTTTTCCTCAGTGTCATAGAGTGCCTGGAAAGTGAGGTTTCTAGGGCAGAAATGTGTTAATCAATAGCAATTTAACTTCCTTTTTGAAAGATGTCATTGAGGGGTTCAGTGTGATTTCAGGGGGCTAGTAATTCCGGATTCTCTGTGCCATACCTGAGAAAGCTCGAATGTAAGTTTTCTTTTTATGGAATCTCTGTGGCTTCAGCAGTAAGATGCTGGCACTTCTAACTTTTTGAACTTTTTGAACTTCTAGGGGATCTGGAGCCACCAGATAGCTTGAGAGTTTGTGCGAGTATTATCGGTGTAAGGATTTATGGGTCATGCACGCAATTTTTTGTTGTATTCTAGCATTATATGGGAGCAAGTTTAAGGATTTCAGCTCAGGCCTAATATGGTTGTTTCTTTTGAAACCTATGATTTGTTTATTTATTTATTTATTTTTAAATTTGTAAAGCGCACAAATGGCCAAGGGCGTCTCGGCGCTGCGGACAACAGACAGAGTCAATGAGCAGATTATTGGTTGAACAACAAGGTCTTTATCATCTTTCTGAAGACTAACAGAGATTGACAGGATCTAATCTCCAGCGGGAGGGAATTTCAGAGTTTTGCCACCGTAACAACGAAACGCCTATCGCCCCAAGGGACGGTTTTTGTACGGGGTACAGTAAGATGAAATGCATTGGAAGACCGAAGTGGCCTGTTGGGAATGTAGGTGGCTAGGTGATTTATTAAAAACTGGGGACCTATCTTGCGGGAGGCTTTATAGGCAATACATAATGCCTTGAATTTTATTCGGTTCCTCACTGACAACCAATGGTACCTCCTAATGACATGTGAGATGGATTTAAACTTGGGGGTTCCCGACAGCATTCTGGCGGACGCATTCTGGATGGTTTGCAGTTTTTGAATGACCCTGCTCTGTGCATTAGCAAACAGCCCATTGCAGTAGTCTAAGGATGACATAACCAGTGTGGTGACCAAAGTTGTTCCCACATTCAAAGGGAGAAATGGAAGAATCTTCTTAATCATTCTGAGTTTATAGAATGACGCCAAAACCACCGAATTGGCATGGCTTGCAAAAGTCAGTCTGTCGTCGAATAAGACGCCTAGATTCCTGACTTTAGTGACTGGGTATGGTTGGGAGCCTAGAGCAGGTGGCCACCAGGAACTGGACCATATGGGGGATAGCTTACCAAAGATCATGACCTCGGTTTTGTCGGAGTTCAGTTTGAGACAATTGCTAGCGATCCAGCTACTAATGGCCAACATGCCCTTTTGGAAGCTAGCTGCCTGCTACCCTTTCTCTGTTGTTGTTAATTGCGAGCACCAACTGGGTGTCATCGGCGTATGATGTATGGCCCATCCCATGTGCCTTGATGACTCTGGCTAAGTCCGACACACAGATGTTAAAAAGTGTCAAACTTAGGGATGAGCCTTGAGGAACTTCACATGGTAATGTCAATTGGGCAGAGTGGAAGGTGCCCAGAGTCACCGCCTGGGTCCGGTTTGTGAGAAAGAATAACAGCAGGCCTTTTGCCTTGTCCTGAATACCCTTTGCAGTGACACGGTCGATCAGAATGGTGTGATCGACCGTGTCAAATGCAGCTGAGAGGTCCAGCAATATGAGTACAGCCGTGCCTCCCTGGTCCAGAATGAATCTTATATCTTCTGAGGCCTTCATTAATGCAGCTTCTGTACCATGAGCCTTTCAAAACCCAAATTGGGTGTCATCTAACAGATGGTGATCTTCTATATATTTAGAGAGTTGTTGATTCATCACTTTTTCACCCACTTTGGCCGGTAAAGGTAGGCTAGCTAGTCAAGTCAAGTCAAGTCATAAAATTTATATAGCGCACTACATACCCAGAGGGTTTCAAGGCGCTTAGGAGGGGGAGGAGGATTATTTGTCAAATATCCACGTTTTAAGCTGCTTTCTGAACGCTAGGTGATTCTGGGTGAGGCGAAGGTAAGCGGGGAGTGAGTTTCATGTTTTGGCAGCCAGGTATGAGAAGGATCTGCCTCCCATGGTGGTCTTGTTGATGCGAGGTACAGTGGCGAAGGCTTGGCTGGAAGAGCGAAGTTGGCGGGAGGGGGTGTAGAAGGACAGTCGAGAGTTGAGGCAATCTGGTCCGATGTCGTAGAGTGATTTGTGTGCGTGGGTAAGCAGACGGAAAGTAATCCTCTTATTGACGGGTAGCCAGTGGAGGTCTTTAAGGTGACCAGAGATGTGTTCGTTGCGTGGGATGTCTAATATGAGCCTGGCTGAGGCGTTTTGGATTCGTTGTAGTTTCTTCTGGAGTTTAGCGGTGGTACCTGCGTAGAGGGTGTTTCCGTAGTCCAGTCGGCTCGTGGCTAGAGCGTGGGTGACCGTTTTCCTTGTTTCGGTGGGGATCCAGCGAAAAGTTTTTTTGAGCTATAGGCCTATAATTCTTGGTGTCATCCGGGACCAGGGGAGATTTTTTAATAGTGGTTTGAGTGGGCCTGGGATTCTCGGTCCTCAGTTGGAATGTTAATGGCTTGGGTTATAAGATTAAGCGTACGGCTGTTAGTCAATTCATTAGACGGAGGTCTCCGGACGTCGTCCTGTTACAGGAGACCCATTTGTTGGGGAAGCGTTGTATGGCCCTGCACAGGGGTGGTTACAAGCTAGTGGTGCATGCTGGTTTCACTTCGGGATCCAGGGGTGTGGGTATTCTTGTCAAGAATTCGTTTCCGTTCGCCATTCATTCCACATGGTCCGACAATCGTGGACGGTATGTTGCCATCTCCGGTGCCTGGGAGGGTAGAACTGTGTCGTTTATGTCTGTGTATGTGCCCCCCTCGCTGCAGAATGATACCTTTTGTGACCTGGGTCGGGTGTTTCTAGCTTTGCCTCTGGGACTCATGGTGATCGGGGGTGATTTTAACACAGTGGTGGATGGTGGACTTGATAGGCTCCCTGCTCGTGCATTGTTGCCCTCTCAGAAGTGGTTGCCCGACTTCCTCTCGGTTTCGGGCTTGATAGATGGCTGGCGTACGCGCCATCCGGGGGCGACGGAATATACGCATGCATCTGCGGCGCATCATTCCCTCTCTAGAATAGATTACATCCTGTTACCCGCGGTCCACGCGGCCGCGGTTGGTGAAGTGGAGCACTTGGTGAGGGGAATCTCCGATCACTCGCCGGTGTGGTTGCGTGTGTGTGTGGGTCGGGATGATGTGGGTAGGATTTCTCCCATCCCCGCCTGGCGCCTGCGCGACCCAGTGGTGAGGAGGGAAGTGGGACGTGTGACTGAGAGTTATTTCGGTGAAAACGTGGGCTCAGTCGCCTCTAGCTGCTCTCTCTGGGAGGCCTACAAGACGGTTGTTCGGGGGGAGGTCCTATCACTTGTTGCTGATCAAAAACGGAAGAGAAGGGCTGAGCTAGATAGGGTGGAGGCGGAGCTATTGACTCTTGAGAATGCGGTTTCCTCTGGGGGCGACCCGTGGGCGGATTATCGCCTGGGGCTGCTCAGGGACGAATACAAGTCTCTGACGCGTGACACAGCTAGGGCGCAACTTGATACCACTCAGGACAGAATATATGAACATGGAGATAAGGCTGGTAAACTGATCGCATGGTTGGAGAAAGGTGACTGGGGGTCTAGACTGGTCCCGGAGCTGCTGACTGCGGACTCTGGGGTCACGTCGGACCCCCAATTAATTGCAGAGGAGTTTGCTCGCTATTACTCCGAGATTTATACCTCCGCTGGTGTGTTCACGGAGGCGTATAACTCGGACATGATACGAAACATCGCATTGCCCGTTTTATCAGATGACGATAGGGAATACATGGACTCTGCTCTCACCAATGACGAAGTGGCAATGGCAATTAGGGGGATACGCTCTGGTAGGGCCTCCGGTCCCAACGGCCTTCCAATTGAATTGTTCAAGCCTTACGCTGATCGGTTGGCCCCCTATATGAGGGACATGTTTCTTGAGAGCCTGGAGCATGGTCAACTGCCGTATGACCAGCGTGTGGCCAACATCGTTGTCATATACAAGGACGGCAAACCGCGTCAGGAATGCTCGTCATATCGCCCTATTTCGCTCTTAAACGTGGAACCTAAGGTCTTGGCGAAACTGCTCGCCACGCGTCTTGTTAAAGTTATCTCAACCCTGGTGCACCCCGATCAGTCTGGCGTTATGCCTCGGCGGAACACTGCTCTAAACCTCAGGCGCCTCCACGGTGTTCTGGCCAATGCTGCCTATATCTATGAGCCCGCCATTTTACTATCTCTGGACGCCACCATGGCGTTCGACCGGGTGCAATGGCCCTTTCTTTTCGCAGTGCTCACCAAACTCGGCTTCGGCCCCGGCTTTATCGGCTGGGTCCGTCTCCTATACTCTGCACCTTTGTCCCGAGTCGTTGTTAACAACCACAGGTCGAGCGACTTTTCTCTCGGCCGTGGCACTCGCCAGGGCTGCTCCCTTTCACCGTTGCTGTTTGCTCTTGCTCTGGAGCCCCTGGCGGCTGGGTGCGCTGGGACTGCTCCATCAAGGGGCTGCGCTGGACCCCGGAATGGGAAGATAAGATCTCGCTTTATGCGGACGACATTCTTTTGTATCTGTCCTCCCCCCGGTCCTCCTTGATTGTTTTTATGGACGTCCTTGCCATTTTCCGTAGGTATTCGGGATTCTTGATAAACTGGACTAAGTCGGTGTTGTTTGTATTGAGTGGGGATCCCCCCAGTATTCCTGCGAATTGTCCCGTGAGGGTGGAGCCGATCAGTTTCCGTTATTTAGGGATCCAAGTCTCCCTGGACCCCACGGTGCGCCACAGATTGAACTTGTTGCCCCCTTTGGTTAGATTACGTGCGGACACGGTGCGGTGGAAGGCGCTGCCTCTCTCCTTGCTGGGTCGCGCCACCCTTTTCAAGATGATGGCGCTCCCGCGCTTTTTATATGCTCTCCAGAACTCCTTTGATCCTATTCCCCCTTCGTATTTCCGCGAGGTGGAGTCCCTTCAGCGTAGCCTGCTGTGGGAGGGACACCCGCGCATCGCTCTATCTAAGCTGATGCTACCCTGGTATGACGGCGGGATTGGATTGCCAAATGTCCGCAAATACTACTGGGCTTTGCAGTTGGCCCCTGTCAACCAGGCGATCTATGGCACCCCGAATGATCCTGGCTACGAGATGGATCGTAGCCAGTTGCCGGGGGGTGATTTCACCCGTGTCCTGTATGCTCGCCAGGGGCGGTTCCCGTTGACGGGGCCTACCCTGTGCTCCACTAGGGTTTGGCACGAGGCCAACAGCGCCCTTCACTGGGCGGGACGCCTTACTTTGTCTACTCCGCTCTGGAGCTCTGAGAAATTGGGGATGCTCTGGAGATCGAAGGGGTTTGATCGGTGGGACCTAATCGGCATCTCGCGGATTCGTGATATTTGGGGCAAGGGTAGAATCTTGACATTTGAGGAGTTGCAGGCCCAGTACCAGCTGAACGACACCGAGCGGTTTCGTTATCTACAGATTAGACACGCGCTACACGCGGCAGTGTCTGGCGATGAGGAGTTGCCGGAGTCCTCCCCCTTGGAGGATCGCCTGCTCGATGGCCTTTTACCCACAAAAGCGATTTCCCTCACATATAATAAACTGGTCAACCACTCGGGGGACCCGCTGGCACGCATTCGTGATCAGTGGGTCGCTGATGGTCTGGTTTTGGATGACGAAGACTGGAGGGAGGCGGTGGCGTCGCCTAGGGAGGTGGCGGTCCCAATGAGACTACGCTTGATTCAACTCCGGATCCTTCACCGCTCCTATGTGACGGGTCTGGGCTTGCATAGAATGGGATTGGCTGCTTCGCCTGACTGTCGCAGGGGATGTGGGTTGCCGGGATCGTTCATGCATATTCTTTGGGAGTGCCCTGAGGTGCACAAGTTCTGGGACAGGATACATATGAAGATGAGTGACGTGTGGGAGATGCGAGTTGATCCTGAGGCACGGCGATGCTTGTTAAATGTGTGGGAACCCACGGACCTGCCGGTACATGGCAGGGTGTGGGTGACCCTGGCGTGTGCGATTGCCAAGCGTAACATCGCGCAGCTTTGGGGGGCGGCCCGTGCTCCCAGGGTTGGGAAGTGGATGGAAGATCTTGACTGGTGTATGTTTCGCGAGAAGTTTGTCTATGTATCCAGGGGGCGGCCCCGTAAATGGGTCAGGATATGGAGTGCCTGGAATGCCTACCGGGGAGACATCTGTGAACCACCTACCTTGGAGCCGACACCTGCGGATCTTGAGAGTTCTTAGGCCCGTTTTTCTATAATCTGCAATGTATTGCTGCACGTCAAAAGTCATTGTTGTACTTGCTGACCTATCCCTGCATTTCGGTCACTGTTTGCATCTGTTTGTTTTCAATAAAAAGATTTTTTTTTAAAAATAGTGGTTTGAGTATAGTTTGCTTCCATGTGGTGGGATATGTCCCTGAGGAGAACATTGCATTGCAGATCTCTGCTAATACAGGGGCTATCAGTTCAGTGACTGGTTCAAGAACAGTTGGTGGGCAGGGATCATTAACTGAGCCAGAATTGATAGTGGTCCTTACGTCAGCAATTTAGTCCACAGTAATTTTTTCAAGCTGCGCAAAAAGATAGTCTGAGGAATTAGTGGATGTAAGCTGATTACTTTGATTTATGTGTGCTGAGAATTCAGAGTAAATATTATTTACTTTACCATAAAAATAGTTCGCTAAGGAATTACATAGCGATTGTGACGGCACGGGGACTGCCACTGAGGTTTGACCTGATAACTTAGAGACTACATGGTAAAGTTGTTTATTTGAGTTCTTAGCCGGTTCAATCTGGGCTGTGTAGTATTTACTTTTTTCTTGCACAATCATTAATTTGTATTTAGCAAGTTCATCCTTATAACGTAGTTTATCTTTGCAGGAGTAGAATTTGCGCCGGTGTCTTTCCCGATTTCCACAAATTTGTTTTTGTTCCCTGTGTGGTTCAGTGAACCAGGGAGCTGATGGAAAGTTCCGATTTTTGGATATAGTTTTCTTCGGCACCAGCAAGTTGATCTCATTAGGCAACCAGTTGGCATATATTGTTGAGGCTATGTTAGGATCTGATGAGACATCAGGTTGAGTTGAAGACAAATACGTCTTAAACTGTTCATTATCTATATTTTTCCATGCTTTAAACACATCTAGCCCATTTACGTGCACGCTGATGGGCAGATTGTTGTCGGGTAATATATTAAATATAATTGCATGGTGATCGGTCCAGGCTAGAGGCAGGATATCTTTTAAGAGGATGTTTTTGGAGTTTGAAAAAAGGCCGTCCAAAATATGACCAGCTACGTGAGTGGTTTTGGAGACTAGCTGTGATAAACCCACCGATTCCAAATCTGCTAATAATGTATTACTGTCCTTAGCGTGTATGTTTTCAAGATGGAAGTTAAAATCACCTAGAATGGATTCCACCAGATTGCTAAGGGTAGCCAGGAATTCTGACCTAATTCCTGAAGGTCGATAGAGTAGAATCCCTTTAAAAATTTGGGAGGGGGTCAGCGAAATAGTAAAATAAATTGCTTCGCAAGTTTTAGAGGGAGCGTGGGCTATCTTGGTTGGAAGGTTGCCACGCGAGATTATCACTAGTCCACCACCTTTTTTATCTACTCTGTCCTGTCTCAGAGTGGTATACCCTTCAGGAGTGGCTGCTGCCAAATCTGGTTATGATGCCAGATCGGTCCACGTATGATGAGCCTTGCAGGAGAGTTAAAAGAAGCCCTAAGTGGAGCCATCGTAGATCTAGGAAGGCAGCAGAGGGTTGCGCTTATATACCCAACTTGGAAATTACTAGGGCTTGCACAGCAGAATTGAAGTCATGGGGGGGCTGGGGAGGTCTTATTTTCCTTAAGATGCTAATTTGGAAGTTTGCTCCTTTGGTGAGAGCACTAATGTGCTTCTGCATGTTCAAACATTTATCTAGCATAATGCTCAGTGAACTTGTGGAGTCAATGATCTGTGGTCTGCAGTTAAGAGCTGCTAGTTAATTAATCCATTCTTCGATGGCTTGTGACTGTCTGGGTGGATTCTTTCTCTTCATATTTTAGATTTTAGATTTAAATTTTGTAGTTATTTATTATTTTCTTTTTGACTGTTTCTTTAACAACTACAGGAAACACTGTCTCTTCTTCTACCAATGTTCTCTCTCCGTGCTTTCTTTTGCATTTGTGTCCAAGCAGCCATCCAACAAATTACTGAGATCTTGGATTACTTTGAATGTGATAACCAAACCAAAACCACATACAAACACAAAATTTCAACAAATTCAAATCAGAATAATTTCAGCAATTCATATACAACAATTACAATGAGGTACCAATTTTGACTTCAATACGATTTATGAGGCCATATTAAGAAACACAAACCATTATCAAGATAGACCCTTCATATCATACACGTTGCATAACAAACTATGCAACAAAGTACCACCATCCAAACACACTTCAAAACAACAACTCACTAAGTAGCAAGCCGCAGTGCAAGATAAGAATAAGGCAGTTCTAATTTAACTCACATAATGATCACTCCAGCAATTACTTCAACGTGGACCCCGTGGACCAACAAAATTCCAGAACTGAAAGCACGGAGGGTTCAGATTTAGAGACTGGGATAGAGAAACTTCTAACGATCTCTAACAAGGAACAGAGGAATCATTTATAATATAGCAGAGGAAAATACTCTGCTACCAAAAAGAGTAGATTGCTGAAATGGTGCTATGCTTGAGTCTTTAATGACCAGAACCTTTAATACAAATTATAGAAAACCCCAGATGAAGCCACATTGGAAAAATCCACACTGGATATTCCGCACATGGAACATGATTTCAAGTTGCAAACCATGAAGGTATATTTACATTAAGAATCATTGCAGAAAGCAAAATATATGGTTAGTCAATCAACTCAAAATACTCATAATGCTACAATTTATAAAACTCATGGCACCAGCAATAAAGGGCCGGATTCAGATAGGTAAACTTAGACCAAAAGTCTAAGTTTAGACCTGAAGTCTACGTTTAGACCTAAAGTCTAACTTTACTACTAGTAAAGTTAGACTTTTGGTCTAGGCTAGACTTTTGGTCTAAACTAAGATCAAAAGTCTAAGGGCCAGATGTAGGAAGGCCATTACCGGTCGGTAATGGCCGAGATCGGCCATTAACGACCGGTAATAGGCTTTTCCTCTGTAGGTGGCGAATTTACCGATTCGGTAAATAACGAATTGGTATTTACCGAATCGGTATTTACCGAATCATCATTTACCGATTCGGTATTTACCGAATCGGTATGAAGGAAGCACTTTGAAGAGTGCTTCTGTGCTTACAGGATTCGTTATTTACCACCAACTATTAGTTGGTGGTAAATAACAAATATCTCTGTAAATGCAAATCTGTGCATTTTCACCTGTGCCATGTGACAGACATACATGCCCTTAGGGCATGTATGTGTGCCACATGTGCACACAAGCACTATTCAGGGGTGCAACAGGGTGTCAAAGTGACACCCTGCCACCCTTGACTCTTTCCCTATTTTACCGAATCGGTAATTACCGATTCGGTAATTGACATTCATTCCAATGGGCCTCCATTACCGAAAAATTACCTACATACTATTTACCTATTCTTAAATACCGAATCGGTATGAATCGGTATTTAAGAATAGGTAAATAGTATTTACCTACATCTGGTCCTAAGTTTACTAGTCGTAAAGTTGATATTTAGGTTTAAACTTAGACCCTTGGTCTAAGTTTACTTTTGTGAATCAGGCCCTTTGCCCTTATCTATTTAATAGTGAGAACTTGTTATGGTCTAGCACTAGGCAAAGGAGAGTTGAGCATTTGTCACATGAAAAGCTCAGTTAGGTGTAGTATCCTACCAGCCCAGGTTTTAGCCAATGACTACATCACACACGGTGTGTAGCTTTATACGTCTCTATTCTGCTGAGTGTAAGTCAGAATTCACAATTTTAAGCCTGCCTTCACCTCATTCCTCTTAACACTTACGCCACAGGCCTACGGTGTACAGTAGGAACCAAAAGAGTTTCATCTGTTTTTATTTACAAGATACTACATAAGGCAAGAACAGTTTTAAAATATTTTAAGTACAAGGCACTAAACAGACCATCATAAAGTCTGTTCTCTAAACAGACCCTCCAGGATTTCGCGATTTGCAAAATAATCGCGAAATCGGCACTTTTGTAAAAAGGCTGCGCTTTTTACAAAAGTGCCCGTGAAATCGGGGCTGGGCGGCAGGAAGCTTCAGCAGTCCTGCCTTCTACAAGAAGAGCTGATATACTCGTGGAGGGCAATTTCTACTTTGAGTTCTCACCAACAATATGCAGGCTGCAAGGAGGGCTTTTTTATCGTCCCCTCCAGCTCTGAAGACAAAGGCCAAGTTAAGGGGTCATTAGGCGGCTCCTTTTGATGCATTTGATGAAGTATCCTGCCTCGGGGCGACCTGGAACCTCACTTAAATCAAATGTAAATGCCACAGAGGGGAAACAAAGTTATGTTATGTTAATCAAATTTTTTGAGCGCACAGCTGCCCCAGCAAAGGGGCGTCCCGGCGCTATATCAAACAAGATAACACAACAGAAAGCAACTGGGAAATAGGCTAGCTTTTAATAGGGCAATGGGAAAAGATAGGTTTTAACCGCTTTCCTGAATGAAAAAAGATCTTCTAGAGATCGAATATGAACAGGAAGCGCGTTCCAGAGCTTGGAAGCCAGCACTGTAAACGATCGACCACCTACTCTACATTTTTGGAAACGTGGGACAAGAGCCAGTTTCTGCCCTGCAGAGCGCAAACTGCGTGAAGGGATATACAAAGTCAAAAGATGCTGGAGGATAGTGGGGGTCTCAGGTATAAGAATTTTAAACGCAAAACAAAAGGTCTTAAACTCTATGCGTCTAATTACTGGTAGCCAGTGCAGTTTAGAGATTGTGCCGCGGGCTGAGCAGAAGCGAGGTAGACCCACCAGAGCCCTGGCGGCCGCATTCTGTACCCGTTGGAGTCGCATAATCTCCGCCTGGTTGGCGCCTAAGAAGAACGAGCTAGCATAATCCAATCTCGATAGAACACTGGCTTGGATCACCATCTGGCGTGTGAGGGCATCGAAAAATTTGAGGATAGGCCTCAAACCCCGCAGGATGCTGAAGCACATGGATGCTACCTTCTTAGTATGACATGCGAAGGTTAGTTTGGAATCTAGCCACACACCGAGGTTTTTTAGCTCGGTAACGGGTTTTGGGGGAGGACCCAGTTCATTAGGCCACCAACTCGCACCCCACAGATCAGGGCGGTTCCCTATTACCATCACTTCGGTTTTGAGGGCGTTAAGCTGTAAACAATTGGCTGTAAGCCAACTGGCAACAGCCCTCAAACCATCCACGAAGTTAGATGCCAATGGATCAGAGTCCCCATTGAGGACCACCGCCAACTGAGTATCATCGGCGTATGATACCATTGTGAGACCCCAACTCTTCGCAACCACCGCCAAAGGTTGTACATATAAATTGAAGAGGGTGGGGCTCAACGCAGATCCCTGTGGGACTCCTTGGGTGATGGCATGAGACTTGGATCTGAAAGGTGGAACCACTACCTGAAAGGATCTATCCGCGAGGAACGATTGGAACCAATCCAGCGCCTTGCCAGATATGCCTGCCTCACCAAGCCTTTGGATAAGAATGGCATGGGATACAGTGTCGAAGGCGGCACTAAATTCTAACAAGACCAGTGCCGCCATTTGACCTGCATCTAGTACAGAGCGGAGATGCTCAACCATATAAAGGAGTGCCGTCTCTGTACTATGCCCAGATCTAAAACCATTCTGTGTCGGATCCAATAGGTGTGCAGAGGTCAGATGTTTTGTTAGAATGTTGTTTACATGAGCCTCTGTGATCTTTGTCACCCATGGAAGGAGGGAGATAGGTCCGTAACTCTCCGGTTTAAGCGGATCCAGACCAGGCTTTTTTATGATGGGCATGACACAGGCGGCCTTCCAGCTAGGTGGGACCAACCCGGTGGTAAGGGATTGATCCACAAGATGTCGAATAGGAGGAAGGATAACAGACGCAGAGTCCAGAAACTGGACTGGTCTCAGAGGGTCATCTGGTGAACCAGACTTAACCTTGGCCACAAGGAGACTGAACTCCTGTTCTGAAGGTAAAAAGAACGAGGCCAAGCACTGTGAGGTACGCAGTGTAAAAGACGTACAGTCAGGATCAACTTTGGGAAAAGAGCGATAGATAGCATTTACTTTCTCCACAAAGAAGCTGGCTAGCGACTCACAGTGAGCAAGGGAGCAGATCTCCGTGCTAGGAAGTCTGTTCAGTGTGAGCTCCTTCAAGACTTTAAAAACCAGTTTGGATGGATTGGGACTCGCCTGGAACTCTAAAGCATAGTAGTCAGCTCGAGCCCGGCAAACAGCTCTATGATACACCTTTACCTCAGCAAGATAACGCACCTTCAGGTCACCGTCATAGTTCTTCCTCCATGCTCTTTCAGCTCGACGGCAAATGGCTTTGGCCCTCCTAAGCGTCTCCGAATACCAGGGAGTAGGCTGAGAAGAACGGTTTCTACTCCAGCTGGCCGGGATTAGTGCATCAAGCGCTTGAACGATCCAATCGCACAGGGCGCTATACCCCGTTACGACGTCATCTGTAAGAACCAGGGGTGAAATGGCCAATAAACGATGGAAATCCTCCAGTTTGAGCTTTTTCCAGGGTCGCCTGAAAGTTGTTTTATCGGGCTTCCCTGTAGAACGAGTTACCATTGTAACAAAAAGCTCAATGTGGTGATGGTCACTCCAACCCATAGGTTTGGGGGAAGAAACTTCGGCTCGTTGAAGATTTGTAAAAACCGGGTCAAGAATATGACCTCCCTCATGGGTGGGATGACGGACCAGTTGGAGCAGTTGTACTGCTTCAGGATCGTCAAGCAGACCTCTGACCATTGGTAACTCCGTGGCATCGAAGTGGATGTTCAGATCGCGGATTATGGTGATATTGGAGGAGGACAAAGACAGAGAGCTGACCAGCTCAGGGAGAGATTTTCCTAAAACGCAGTCCCTTCCCGGGGGACGGTATATCAAGAGGCCCGACAATGTTTGGGTCTGACCAATGCTGATGGAAAAGTGGGCGCACTCGGCGCCAGCCAGGTCCATGGGCTTCCAGATACAGGCATAGCAAGTTTTAAAAGCCACAGCTATGCCTCCTCCTCTCCCCTTACGGTTTAATGTATAGATTGCATAACCCGGGGGAAGAGCCAGATTGATAATGGCTGTATCTTCATCTCCTAGCCAGGTCTCCGTCATAAAGAAAGGCACACAGCTTGCTATCTCTTAACAGGCACTTGAGAGGCATGCTTTGTGTGAGTAAGTGCAATTGGACTAAATTGTTACCGGGGTTTCATTAATTTAATTTCCCTCTAAGCTCATGTCTGTCACTCGCAGCAAAGTACTCATCAACTAAGTAAGTGGAGGCAGGTTTTGTTGGGCACCTTTTTGTAGGCTCCTATTTTAAGCACATATAACCTATTTGTCATGAAGGTCATAGATTCACGTTTGCTCCGTTTTTAAGCATTAAGGTATTTGTTCGGTACTGTTAAAGGTTATCCGACTGCCCAGGCAGAATTGTTTTCATTGTTCATGTCTCTTGTTCCGTCGTCTTAAGGGTTTTTGATTAATGTTTCTTACTTTACCTTTTGTGACGCCTCAGTTTATATTTGTGAGTTTGTGTGGAGCTTTTTGATGGAAGCCACAGCACAAATCTATCATTAGGCCACTTAATTTGAAAATTGTAGCCTTCTTCATCATCACCACTTCATTGTGGAGACTCCGTAAGCTCAAATTGTCATTGCAAAGCTCTCCACATACAATGTTATTCCTGGACAAGTTGGTTCTGTGCGCATGCACGTCACGAAACAAAACTATTTATGCCGTTTCATTTGGTTGAGTCCATCAATGTATTGATTCGGTTTTTCTTTTCCTGAGCACCTGCATGCTGTTTAATCGAGAAATATGTTCGAAATAAAAATACCCTAATAATACATAAAATGCTGTAATGTAAACTGTTGAGTGAATGTTGAAGGAATTTTGGTGTACAGGTCATTCTGCACTTTGAACATGCCTATTTGAAAGTGGAATACTCTACTAAAACAGTTTCCAGTGATTTAAGACTGAAAAGGAGTGATTACAAGTAAACTAAAATGACGCAATAATGCCGCTAAATTTCAATTTTTGTGCCTCTAAATTTGCAAATCTATGCCACAATATCCTGGGGGGTCTGTCTAAAGGCATCAGGAAAGAACAAAGGCTTGGTTCCAAAATGGTGGGTTTATATACATACACCTTCAGACAGAAACTGCGCAGTCATTGTGGTATGAAAAATAAAGTTACATCTCACAACCAGTAGATAAGTAGAAGTTACATGGGGAATATTTACAATATTTTTGGGTACGGCAGCACCACAAGTCTTCTAGCTGCGCTGCCCTACGTCAAAAGAAAAGGGCAGGAATGCACCATATCCATAAGATATGGCGCATTGCTGCCAGCACCAGAACACAATCTGCATCCGAGCACCAATGCAGAAACCCTTGCACCATTTTATGCATGCTGCAGAACGCAGCACAAGTGGAAATAAGAAAAAAGAAGTAGAAATGTATACATTTCTCCTCGTTATGCCAGATTTGGGAAAACGTTAGTTTTGCCGCTGCCCCAGATTTATGGTATGTTGTAAATCTGGGGCAGAGTCAAAAACCATGAATGTTGTATGGGAACACCCACAGCAACACAATGGAACACCCCATCCACGCAGAGTATGGCATTGCTTTACTCAATATTTATAAGGCCATGAAAAGCCACGCAGGATGGCTTTGCATGGTCTTGCATATATGGGCCGGCACACGACGCACGCTGGAGCATCCCAAAAGTGACGCTGAGGCGATATAAGACTGCAGCAGGGGCATTGTAAATATGCCCCACAGTACATTGTGATATTGACTTCTGCTCTACATCTCAATCAGGAGTGATATGTCACCCAGGAGGGTCTCCAGGTGCTAGGGAGTGGGGAAGGGGATCGTCGCTGCTCCGAGCTATTTGTTGTACAGCCAGGTTTTTATTCTCTTCCTGAACTCAAGTAGTGTTGGTGCAGAGTGCAGGGGTATGGGGAGGTTGTTTCAGAGTTTGGGTGTGACGTGGGAGAAGGAACTGCCGCCGCTTCTGCAGATATGGGGGTGACGTTTAGGAGGAGGAATGATGAGTGGAGCTGTCTCTTGGGCTGGTGGAAGTTCACTCTCTGGCTGAGGTAGGTTGGGCCCTTGTAGTGGAGGGCGTTGTAAGTGTGTGTGAGGTGGTTGAAGTGGCAGCATTTGCTGATGGGGAGCCAGTGTAGTGTTCTGAGGTGGGGTTCGTGTGGGTTCATCTCAGGAGATTGAGGATGAGCCTAGGAGCTGCATTCTGTATTGTTCGAAGTCTGTTTAGGAGTTGGGTGTTGATCCCTGCATAAAGGGCGTTGCTACAGTCCAGGCGGCTACTGATGAGAGTCTGGGTGATGGTGCTTCTGGTGTCTGCCAGAAGCCATTTGAGGATTTTCTTCAACATGTGGAATCCTGTTAAGGCAGCGGCATTCACCTGTATTTTCATGGACAGATTGCGGTTAAGGATAATGCCTACGGGCCCGATTCACAGAATGAACTTAAGACTCAATCCTAAACTTACTACTATTTTGGTATTCACAGAATGCACTTACTACTTTTGGCATTCACAGAATGAACTTACTACTTTTGGTTTTCACAGACGTTAGGATTTGTCAAGACAAACTTAAGACAGACTTAAGACAGACTTAAGACAAAATCCTAACTTCTATTTTTATAGCGATTCCTAGATGCATAGGCTTTTGCGATTCCTTAATAATCGCAATTAAGGAATCGCCAAAGCCTACATTAATGCATGTGCCAGTTAGTCGGTACTCACCGTACAATAGCTGAAATGTAATTGTCACGTCCATTGTCTTTGCGTGCTCCGCAATCAGTAAACACAGAGCGTCATGGTGCGTGACCTCAGCGTGACCTCCAGGATATCAGATGGCACGTTACAGGCACCCATCTAGAGGGACACAGGGGGGCAGATCTAGAAGAAACTAACGCAGTGCGATGCAGCAAGTCGTTTTGCTGCGCCAAGCTGCGTTAGTTTTGAAGCACAGGGATGCGACATGTAGCATCTCTGTGATTCCCCCTGCGTGGCGCACAAACGTCTGCCATGCACCGGCGCAGGCACATTTGCACCATGGTGCAAGGATGCCTGCGTCGTAGGGAGATTGTTTTCGTGCAGGAAGGGGCACCTGACACATTTCCAGATTCATGATTTCTCGTAAATCTGGAAATGCATCAGTGGACATGAGTGTTGCATGGGAACACCCACAGCAAGACGCATGTCACGCCCCCTAACACGCAAAGTGTTGTGTGAACCTGGGCGATATTTACAAGCACCGGTTAAGTCCTGCAGAGTGACTTTACCTGTGCTTTTAAATATCACTCAGCAGGCTGCGCCACTCGTGCGTCACATAACGTGATGCACTGGCGGTGCATGGGGCTTGTAAATCTGCCCGAGGAAGCATTGTAAATATATGCAGGTTCAGCGTTGAAAACTGCAGACAAGGACAATTTTATCGTGATTCTGGGCAGCTGCTCTAGAGCAAAAAAGTGGGGGGGTTTCTCAATCATTCACAAGGATGTTTATGGCCTAAAAGTTTTATTAGTGTTGTTTGTTGTGTATACTCTGCTTGTACCTCAAATAGACATGTCTTCCAGTGAGGCAGAAAGAAGTGTATCACATGGCAATGCTCAGCCCTTATAATTGTCATCTCCCAAAGAATTTCTAGCTACACCAGGTGAGCCAGCAGTCCAATGGAATGAATGAAGAGACAATTTCTTTTAATTATATTGCTAATTTGCAGGACATCAGTGGTGTATTTTCTGCTGAAAGTAAAAAAAAAGACTGTATGTACTGCTTAGGATCAGAAGGATTATACATTGACAGTCAGTTACAGAAACCAGAGAGAGTTGGGGGTGGCATTGATTTATTTAAGAGAGCTATGATGGACATAGATGGTCACTTCACACCGTCTGTGTGCATGGCTGTTACAAGACATGCTTACTTTCAAAGGTGTGGAAAAAAAGTGAAAGTATTGAAGATTACGTTGCAGCTCGCAAGCATCTTGCTAGTAGGTGTAGATTTGGAAACTTCCATGATGAGCTAGTGCGTGACCAAATTGTCCTGTATACGAAAAACAAGGCTATTCAAGACAAGGTATGGGTCGAAGTAGAAAATAACCTTAGACAATAGATATAGTAAAAAAAAGTGGAACTTTCAGATCTTTGCGCTAAGTCTACACTGTCTCAGGAAAAGGGTGATGTTGAAGTGGGAGGGAAGTTTTCAGATAGTAAGCAAAAAAATAGATTAAACAATGGCATGCACAAAGACCAAAGAAAAGGAAAAAAAGGAAACAGTGTGGAACATCAGAAAAGCACTGATATTATTTGTTTAGAGGTGGGAGCTTGTCACAATCAGCAAGATTGGGAAGATGTCCCACCAAGTCTGTAAAATATTTGTAGTGTGCCATATTTGTGCAATTCACAAAGGTTGTGTAAAATAAAATAGAAAAAAGAAAGGTTTAATGTCTCACAAAGTAGCATGTGTGAGGGAATGTGACGGAGGAGACTCATCAGACATGAGTGATGAGGATGTGAGTGCAAAAAGTAACACATATAAATATGTTTTGAACATTTCTGGGGAGGGGCCCTCTGGGCCCGATTCACAGAACTAATTTAAGACAAAATCCTAAACTTACTACTTTTGGTATTCACAGAAGTTAGGATTTTGTCTTAAGTTTGTCTTAAGACAGACTTAAGACAGACGTAAGACAAAATCCTAACTTAAGTCTGTCTTAAGTTTGTCTTAAGTCTGTCTTAAGACAAACTTAAGACAAAATCCTAACTTCTGTGAATACCAAAAGTAGTAAGTTTAGGATTTTGTCTTAAGTTCGTTCTGTGAATCGGGCACCATGTCTTTCGGGGAGGTCAGGTTGCAAGTAGCTTTTGATTCAGTCTCACCGTACACTGAAGCAGTTTGAGAGAGGCAGTTTGTTGGGCAAACTTTTGGGCAACTGGAACCGGTTACAGACAATTAGCGGCAGATTTACAATAACTGGCGCATCTCCAGGGATGCGCCAGTTATTGTGCGCCGCAGCTCCGCCACCCATGGTGCGCCGCATTTACAATGCAGCGCACCATGGAGCAAAAACGGCACAGATGCGTGACACATCTGTGCCGTAAAGGGGGCGCATTGCTGGAGTTGCGTCGCAAGCGCGACGCAGCTCCAGCAATGCTTTGGGGGGGCCCTATCTGTGCAATGCTGCGTCAAGCTGTGGAAAAGCAAATTTTGCCATGTTGTATGTGCCTACGTGTTCCCCATCTTATGTTATATGTGCATGATCGATATGCATGTATTCCCCTCTGATCGATTAAAGACGCAATTATAGTTGTGTCCATCTCTAGTATGCCAATTTCCAGTCTTCGTGAAAACAACGATTATTAGGCCTATGTAAACCTACGTTGCCACATTTCACAGTGTGCACGTTAATTCATTGAATTGTCCCCGTTTCTAGGCCTCAAAAGGGCCCGGACTCAGATTCAGCTCCTGTCTCCTGAACCCTCTCCGAGGAGCGATACAGCCCCCACCTGCATCCCTGACCCTTCGCTTACTTCATGCCTCGCAGTGCCCGGCCCGGCCTGGCTCTGCCTCCCAGTCTGCCAAGAGTATGTTATGTTTCTAGTTATCAGTCCAGCCCTCCTTCTCTGCATTCCTAAGCTACTGAATCGCATCAATAGTTTCCGTCATGGTCTAGCCTTTATGTCTCCATGTAAGAGAAATACTGTATTAATATTCATAGAATATTCCTCGCACACGCAATACATGTAGAATTATGCATGCACCAGTCTTAGTGTCTATTAGCTTTTGCCCTGATAACTTTTGGATTCTATCAATATGTACTCCAAACACCAGATACTAGATATGCCTTGGGTACATGTCGCTCTGACACTCCAGACTTTAGTCTCCTCTTCTAGCGCAGAAGTCCTAGCCCCCAGTTCTCCCTGGTGACACGTCATTGCCCGTTTGCGCGCACCACTAGGTTAGAGGTCCCAGCTGCTCAGGTAGCCCCCTCCATGTTTCCGCCCCGTTTATGACACTTCTGTTACGTTTACATCACATGTCTATGTATACGCCCTGTACACGCCTTCTTGTTACATAATTTTGCCCTTATCTTTCGCGACTGCTACGAGTCACGCCTACTGCTACGCCTACTGTATTGAATGTAATACAATTGTTTTGATATATATACTATGAACTGTTACAAAAAGTTGCCGCTTATTCCCAGATCCTGTCCCCGGCAGCTGCCTTCATTCTATTCCCGTACAGGCTGTCCTGTTCCTGTCCTTTATGCCTGATTAAAGCCTGTCGACTCAAGATACCTCGAATCCTGACTCTTATTTATTGAGCTACCTGTTTTATTGATTATATGAAAAATAGTACCGGTAATTAATTATTTATTTACCACAAAGCATTACGCCTGCTTCAAGCAGGCGTAGTGTTTTTTTTTTATGTTTAAGAAATTTTTATTAGGCATTAAAAGTAATACAAACGACATGTCATGAAAAGTTAGAAAAAAGTACATAGGAATTTAATATTAAATGACATCAGTGCAAAGGAGTTTTATGAGGAAAAGGGGGGGAAAGAAGAAGAGAAAGAAAAGAAGGAAAGAGAAAGAAAGAGGAAAACGAAAGAGAAGGAAAGAGTAGATGGGAAAGAGAAGAGAAAAAGAAGGTATCAGAGGAATCATGTGGGAAGAATAGCACGTGGTAAGGGAGAGGGATTAGAGGAAAGATATGAAGTGAAGGGAAGCCATAAGAGATCGGATTTAATTTTTAGAGGTACAGAGGTGGAGGAAGCAATAGAAATTCTGTGTTCATCACAGATGTAGTTCCACCATGTGTGGACAGACAGTTTAGAATTATCTTTCCAAACACGATAAAATAACTTTAAATGCAAGAGCAATACACAGGTCTAATAATTTAGCAGAAGAGGGTGTAACAATATCAATATCATCAGATAAAGAGCCTAAAAATATGTGTAAGAAAGATAATGGGGAAGAGAGAGATAACATTTTCATGCAAATATTCCAAACATTAGTCCAAAAAGATAAAACAGGGGAGCAATCGTATAGTTGGTGTTTTAGAGTGCCTGGAACTTCGGAACAAGACCAACATAAAGGAGAAGAGGCACGAGAAAATTTATGAATACTAACCGGGGTAATAACAACTCTATGATATATAAAAAGCAAGGATTGGGTAATGCGTGCGGCAATGGAAACTTTAAAAATCTTGGACCATAACCAATCCCACATTGCAGTGTCGAGAGAGACATCAAGATCCGTCTCCCAAGCAGTCTCCACATTAGATTTTGAGCGATCAGAGGTATTGGATAATAAAGTTGAATATACAAGAGCAGCCTTAGGAAGTTGAGTAGAAAATAAAGAATAAAGTGGAGAGACAGGAGTGAAGGAAGAGAAAGACTCAGAAGAAGAAGATAGGGAAGACAAGTGAGATTGAATAGCAGATGTTATAATAGTATATTCAGAGAGAAATGTTGAAGGTAAATGAAACATGTTTTGTAAAACTGGAAAGGAAATAAGAGAGGAGTCAAGAAAAAATTGATGCACAAACATTATATCCTTTTCCTTCCAGTGTTGAAATAGAACGATTTTCCTTTGTATCTAAGAAATTTGTTGTACCAAACCACAGAGGATAAAAAACATTGAAGAGGGGAAAGGGTAGAAGAAAAAACAGTTTGTAATAGAGATTGGGAAAATTTCAAAATGGGATATTTGGATAAAAAGGTACAATTTGACATAAAGGTGATATGTTTAAAGGGGAAATCTTTCAGAAGTGAGTTGTTCGAGGAGAACCCACTTAGGGACAGGATTATCAGTGAAGTTATATGCCAAGGAGAAGGATTGTTTGATCAAAAAGGCAGAGTGGTATGAGATAAAATCAGGGAATCGAACACCACCTTCATATTTAGGTCGGATCAATTTATGCAAACCAATGCGGGGATGTTTATTATTCCACAGGAATTTGGTACATAGAGAATTAATACGTGAAAAAAAGGATTTGGGAATTTTGAAAGGAAGCATAGAAACAGTGTACAGAACATGTGGGGTGATCATCATTTTGATGGTGTCCAGTCTACCCCACCAGGATAGAAATAAGGGGGACCAAACTTGAAGAAGGGATTGAATTTTACAAGTCAGTGAATCAAAAGTTAATTTGAGGGTATCCTTTAAGAGGAAGAAAACCATATACCAAGGTACTTAATTTTAGATGGGCACCATGCAAAATCAGTGTTACTAAACATGTATTGAAAACATATTGAGTTAAGGGGAAGGACTTCCGTTTTGGATAGATTAAGCTTATAGCCTGATATGGAGGAATACAACTGAACTTCATTCAAAAAAGGTGGGAGGGAGGATTCTGGATTAGACATGTAAATGAGGACATCATCAGCATATGCAGATAGTTTAGTATCAACAGAGGAACATTTTATACCAGTAATAGCACGGTTGGAACGAATGCGTTCAAGGAATGGCTCAAGACATAAAATAAATAACAAAGGAGAAAGGGGACAACCTTGTCTTGTGCCTCTGGTCAAAGAAAAGAATCTGGAAAATTGGTTGTTAACAAAAATACTGGCACGGGGGAGGAGTAAAGGAGCTTAACCAGGGATAAAAAAATGTTGGACCAAAACCAAACCATTGGAGGGTACGGAACATAAATTGCCAATTAATACGATCAAAGGCTTTCTCAGCATCTAGGGAAAGGGCTGCCAAGGGGACTTTGACATTCTTACTATGAGCAATGATATTAGAAAAAAGGCGAGCATTATCGGCAGCAAGTCTGCCTTTAACAAAACCCACCTGGTCTGTTTTGATTAAGCGGGGGATAATGGAATCAAGGCGAGAGGCGAGGATTTTGGCAAAAATCTTACAATCATAATTAATCAAAGATATGGGGCGATAGTTTTTGCATTGTGAGTGATCCTTGTCAGGTTTGGGGATAATGACAATGAGAGCATCCAAAAAGGAGCCAGAGGCTTTAGCATCTGAAATAAAGGAATTAAATAACTGAAGGAGTTTAGGGGCAAAAAAGGAATGGAAAAAGGAATAAAACTCAACAGGCAGACCGTCGGGGCCAGGGGCTTTCGATTTTTTGAGAGAGTGGATGGCTGTGGTAATTTCCTGGATAGTAATTTCACGTTCCAAGTGAGAGAAGTTCACCGGGAGGGAAGGAGGGGAAGGAAGGCCATCAAAAAATGTCGTTACGTTTGCATCAGATGGGTGTGTATCATCAGAGTATAGGGCTTGGTAATAGTTGTGAAATACATCGGCAATGTCTTCATCAGAGGTAACTAATTTATTTAGAGAATCATTAAAGATTGGGCCAACAGCTTTGCGTTCCGACTTTATTTTCAAGTAATTGGCCAGCATTTTCCCTGCTTTATTCTGTCCACCATGGAATTTAGATTTTATTTTAAGAAGGGTGTGACAAGCTTCATTAGTGATAATTTTGTTAAGGTCTGTTTTGGCGAGAATCAAGTCCTGGAGGGCAGAAGAGGATTTAGAAGTAAAATATATGTGTTCAAGGTTTTTAATCTGTTTAAGCTGATCTTCATACTTTTGTCTATTAAGCTTCTTTTTTGTAGAAACATATGCAATCGTAAAGGCTCGAAAAGAAGCTTTAAAAGCATCCCAGGTGATGGGAATAGAGGTGTCTGAGGGCTTATTAAAAGAAAAGTATTCATTGAAAAACTCGGTACATTTTGTCATGAAAGTGGCATCAGATAAAAGAAAAGAATTAAATTTCCAGCGACTAAATTTAGAGGAGGTAAGGGAGAGGTCTAGGGTAGTGTAAACAGGGTCATGATCGGAGATAAAAATAGAGCCAATAACAGATTTTTGGATGGAGGGTAGGAGAGACTTACTGATCATAATATAATCAATTTTTTTTTTTTTTTTTTTTGTGAAAACCTTTATTCGTATCAAAAGGATATACACATCCAGGCCTACAACCAAATTGGCCGGCCACAATACGGAAAGCAGCTAAAAGATCCAGAGCGAGCATTACAGAATCAATCATTAAGGAGCATGAGCAATACAATCCTAGAAAGGGGAAAACACAGAAGATCTAGGCGGCCAGTAAACAGGAGCAGAGAAGGTTAATTTTATAATATGGGGATAAGGAGTACGACAGGCTCAGTGTAAACGTAGAAGAATCCGAATTCCCCAAACAAACCCTCAACAACAGTAAGGGGGTATGGGGCCGCAATACAGGAGAGGCAACACAGTATACATAGGTAGAAAAACAGATGCGTTAAACACAATCAATATGCGAGCACTATCAACTTTGCATGCCAACCACCCAATAGCACATCAGAACCAGAACGAGGGATCGGATGGATATCTTACCAAGACTAACCCGTCATACTAACCTTGGGTGAAAAGGAAAGGGAGGAAAGAGGGGAGGGGGGGGAAGAGGAGGACAAGATGGGAAAAAGAAAAAAGAGAAGGAATTGAAAACACAAACTAAAGAAAAGAACGCCACGCCGACACAGACGTCCCGCGGCGGGGAACACAGGAGAGAGCAGGAGTATTAGCAACGAGGAGGGTATGGCAGTCGCTATGGAGAACAGCAGAACTATAAGAAGAAGATCAACGACGCTACAGACCCCACCCCACTCATACCACGGAAGGCAAGGACAGACGCGGCACTCCTATAAAGAGATACAAAAGGGCCATAGAACTGAGGAAAATGAACATCAAAGAGGACCCAACCCACCCATCCCACCCTGCACCCCTGTAGAAGGCTACGGCCTACCCTTCAGACAGCGTGCCTGTCGCCCTAAATCAGAACCCAAAATGCAGTAGAGAGAAGAAAGGAAGAATAATGAGACAAAAAGAAAACATGAACACAAAGGAAAGAAATGGGAGGGAGGAGCAAGAGGGCAGAAACAAATACGGTCGGCCACAGCCCTCCGCCCAACCTTACAATCGTTTTACGAATGAACCAGAAGACACGATCTTGAGCGCCATAAAGCTTACAGGGGAGGACCTCCCACCGCGCTATGAATATAAGCAACTGCACCACAAGTTCGTACACCAATAATCCACCGGGAGTCGTGCACATCACCCCAATCCTTTCTTAACCACAAACCCCACCCACCACATGACAGTGTGAAGTGAACTACTCGATGCGAGGCAAGCACACAATTGAAAGAAAGAACGATTAAGACGTAGACAAGGGGGGTCAATCAACCCGCAAGTGAGCAAAAGTTCAAATAGGTAGTCTAGATGTATCAGCAACAGCAGCACGGGCGGTGAAAAACAGGAGTTCAGTTTCGCCGTTCGGAAACGCGGGAGTTTCCCTGCAATGTAGAAATACGAACTCGTCGATGCAGAAACAGGCAGCAGTCCACCATTTTTCTCAGGCACACAAGTAGGACCGGGAACCTGCACGATATCCGAGTCCCCGAACTCAATACGTCGAAGAGCAGGGAGTTCCAAAGCCACTGGCCCACTAAATGGTCGATGAACAGCGGTAATAACCCTCGCGACAGCCGAGGGGGGCGAGGCAATGGAAGCACCGGGACAAGAGGGAAGCATGAAGAAGCGTCCACCCAAGATGGCGGCGGACCGCGACAAGCGTACAGGGGCGTCGGGGGCCAGGGACGCGTGCAAGGATCTCAGGGCATCAAGGACATCTCCAATCGTAGGCTCACGCACACATGTCCAGGCCCCCGTACAATCCGGCAACCCAAGTCCGCCGCCACGAGGTGATCTATATTCCAGATAGTCGGCAGCCATTTTGTGAAGTCAGCCCCTTCACCACCCTCGGCGACTTCCAAGACAGTTCAAAAATGCAGGACTTTACAGAGCTCCGGGGAGTTCCCAGGGATGGCGGCCTCGGTGCAGAAAGGATCCTCGCCCAATGCGGGGGTCCGCCAATATTAACGCCGGCGCTCCTCACAAGCAGAGTCCAGGCGTGAGGGTCCAGGGTCGCCGGACGCAGCAGCGGCGGGGGGACCCCTTCAAATGATCAGTCCCCGGAGCATCGCGCCCCGCATCAGCCTCACGGCCACCAGGACTGGCCCGGCTCAGGATCACCGGGATGTTCGCACAACGGCTCTCACCAGTGGCTCACTCTCTCGGCCGGGGCCGACAGTCACAGCAACACCAGGCCGGATCCCATAGGCGAGGTCCCGGTCCAGGCTCCACGGAGGCCCCGGTCCATTCGGGGGGCACAACTTCGGAACCGCAGCACGTCGGAGCTTCCGGGTCAAACGGTGAGCATGAGCGAAATGTTATGTTTCCATTTCTTCGATAATGTGTCGTCTCCGGGCAGGATATAAAGCAGGATATACGAGTCAGGCCGGAGGGCTGACAGAGCCGAGCTAAACAGGCGACGATCACGCTCGCGAGCTTGGCTCCTCTATAATCAATTCTTGAGCGTGTATGATGAACATTAGAAAAAAAAGTATATTCCAATAAATCAGGGTTACACATTTTCCAGGAGTCATATAAAGGACGCGAGGCAATGGCAGATTGAAAACTCTTATGAGATTTGTCAGGCTGAAATTTACTAGAGCACAATCGGTCTGAAAAAGGATCTAACCATTGGTTAAAATCGCCAGCCACAATAAAATCAGGACAATCTATGGATGCAATGAGAACTTTGATATCTTTCCAAAATTTTGGATCTGGGCGAACAGGGCCATATATATTTAGCAGAACCATCGTCTTATTTTGTATAACAACCTTAGCCATTACCCAACGTCCTTCATCATCATGTTGAGAGGAAATAATCTGAACATTCAAAGCATTGTGAAACAATATAGCAACCCCTCCCTTTTTGTGAACAGCAGGAGAAAAAACAACCTGACCCACCCAATGTCTCTTAAGCTTAAGCGATTCAACATCCGAGCAATGTGTTTCTTGAAGAAAAACAACCTGTGAATGAAATTTGGTTAAGTGAGACAATACCTTCTGACGCTTGACAGGATGACCAAGACCTCGTACATTCCAAGAGACAAAATTACACATGTTGGGAGGAGGGGAGGATGGGTGACAAATGGAAGCGACACATGGCAAAGAGAGCACTACAAAAGGGAAGACAAAAAATACCAGTTAGACAGTGGATTCTGAAGACGCTCACAATAATAGAACCAGCAAGAGTCAAAAAACGAGGAAACAGTAATTGGAAGAAAAGTAATGAAAGTAGAGACCATGTAGGAGAAGGATAGCAAAGAGAGAGAAAGAAGAGAGAAAAAGAAGAAAGATAGGTAAGGAGAAAAGCCAGATCAAGGCAGAAAGGCCTGATCAGAGAAGGAGAGAGTAACCAAGACATCTGAGGCGAAGATGCGCCAGAGAAAGAACTCAGCCCATGAGCAACCAAGAAACAGGACGTACACAAAAAGGAAACACACAAGGATGTGAGGACAAAACCTCAAGGAGTAGATCTAGAATAAAGGAGAAAAAGCAAAAGAGGCTAGAAAGAATCGAATAACAGCAGTTAGCAAAGGAAAGAAAAGAAAAACACTAATGAGCAGTGTCCATATTTGACGGAGAGACACTCAGAAGATATTCGTGAAGTTTTTGCGGATCATCATAGGATCTAGTGCGGCCATTATGCGTGATCTTGCAGAAACAGGGATGCAGTATACCATATTGAATGTTCAGTTGACGCATTAAAGGTCGAAGATTCAAGAACTCTTTTCGTCGTGCATTCGTGGCCGAGGAAAGGTCCTGTGAGATAAAAATGTTATGCCCAGACCACTGGAGACGTCGTTTGACCCTGGCAGCTTTCAGGACAGACATTAATTCTGTGAATTCGAGGAACAGCAGAATGATGCCACGTGGTTTGGAGGAGTTGGAATTAATGCGACCAAGCCGATGAGCCCTCTGGATATTAAGAGGGTGGGAAGCTGGTTGAAGATCCAAAAGTTCCTGAAGAAATTTACGAATAAAGGAGACCATATCAGGGCCCTCCAAATTTTCCGGAACACCATAAACGCGTAGGTTATTCCTACGATTACGATTTTCCAAATCCTCAGTGTGCAGTTTGAGTTTGAGGATCTCCTGTTCCAACAATGGAATTTTAGTTGAGACATCATGAATATCGCTCACACACTGTTCCAGACTCAAAACTTTGCCCTCCATAACAACCCAGCGCTCTTCAATTTGTTGAAGTTTTGCATTAGCATCGGACATAAAAGGTTGTAAACCACGGACCTCTTCAAGAATGGAGTCCAGAACAGGATTAGACGAAGATGCAATAGGAGAATGCGGGTCATTCTTAGGCCTCTTAGGTTTGGTTCCAGTTTGTGACACTTTAGGAGAGGTGGAGTTATTTGCCATGATGACGGACGCCTGACAAATTGCCGTATGCAGGTAGGTACCAAGAGAGATCAGCAGGGTCCAATGAACTGGCTCAGAGATGCTTAGACAGTAAGAGGGACAGACAGAGCGTGGCGCAAAATGAAGCAACCTGAAATAGGACCCAAAAAAAAACGCACTACTCTTAAGTGCTGAGACCCTCACTGGACGAAAGGCAAGATAAAACCAGCAAGACTGTGTGATAAGAACCACACCATAAATAGAGAGCATCAATGAAACCAGCACAAGTATAAAACAGTATTTCATAAAGGCAAAATCACTTCGAAGATGTTGTCACCAAATGAAGAGAGTAGAGGCACACTGGAGAGTAAGAAATGGCGGCCGTGGTTTCTCCACACAAGGAGGAAAAAATATGTCCAATATATAAAAAAAAAAACAGAGCGCTAGGAAGACACAGGAGGCAAAGGACGTGAGCTCAACCAAAAAGAAAAAGAGCCAAGAAAGTCAGAAATAAGGTCTAAAAAGCAGGTACAGGAGAGACCTTCAAAAAGACATGCAGCAGTGCATATGTAGTAGACTCAAAATGGCGGCCATATCACGTCAGAGAAAATGTAAGAACAGCAAAAATCAGAGGCAAAATGCATCTGGCATCAAGCAAGGAGTAAAACGCTGATAAAATGATGAGGCCACGTTGAAATAAGCATTCAGAATCATCAGCATTAATGTAGGAAGAAGCGCAGCATGAAAAGCCGGTGCTGGGAGGCATTCGCGGTAAACATGAAACAAAAAGGCGGCCACCCGGTGTGAAGATAGAGTTCAAATTACCGGAGCAAATATCTGCCGTTCCGCTGCTGGGAGACACTGCAAAGTTGCATCTCCATAATCTGCATGCCTTCCGACGCCACTGCCGATGAGAAAAGCCGTTCGAGAAACGGCTGGGAAGAACCTCACGGCATCCGCGTTGTCGTCCGAAGCGGAGCTCACGGGAAGTCCGTCCTCAACAGCCGGCGCGCAAGCCACGCCCCCAGGCGCAGTGTTTTGATGCAGCATTGGCCTAAAAGTGACTGAGTGAATCTTGTAGATTTTACTCAGCCACTTTTAGGAGGCGTTCCTGCGCAGGAACGCCCCCCCCTGCACCGGATCGCCTCCTTATGGCGCAGGGCTTTACAACGTGACGCATCTCCTAGATGCGTCACGTTGTAAATACCCCGCACCATGGCGCATCTTTTTTGCCACCGCTGTGTCACAAAAGTGACGCAACGGCGGCATTAAAAGAGACGCAAGGGGCTTGTAAATCTGCCCATTAGTATTTAGATTTGAGGACAGATACGCTTCATGAAAACTGAACGTTGCTAAATATGGTCCTTCAGTCCTGGGGTGGAAGGATCAGAAAATTCTTAAGATAATTCTGGACCCTAACAGCAGAGAGCAAGTGTTGGTAGATTGTGAGAGTGAGAACACTAGAGAGTGAGCATCACAGGAATTTCCCTCTGTGTTTGATGGCAGAATGGGGAAGCTCGAGGGTTTTTCCGATGAAATACGATTCAAAGAACAAGCTACCCCCAAAATGCATAAGGCATTTAACATGCCATACATGCCTTTCACAGCGAAGGATAAAGTGAAGAGATAGAAAATGTGTTGGACCTGAACATTATTGAGCCAGTGGAGGCCTCTGAATGAATTCCTCTGTTGGTGGTTGTACAGAAGCCCAGTGGCAAGGTCCCTCTATGTGTAAACTTGCGCTGGTTGAATGGTAACATTATAATTGATGAGTTCCCATTACCAATTATTGACGAAATGCCAATGTTGACCAGGCAAGCTAAGTAGTTTTCCACACTGGACTTATCGGCGGCTTATCATTAAGTGGTATTGGAACCAGAGAGTAGACATTTTACAACATTCTGTACACCCTTTGGCTTCTCCCAGTTCAACCGCATGCTGTTTTGACTGGCATCAGCTGCCGCTGTATTTCAAAGGCCAGAGTCCCAATTATTTGGACAGATACTTGAAGTTATTTTATTTCAGGGCGACATTCTGGTGATGGGTAAGAATAAACATCACCATGATGAGGCCTTGAGGAAGGTTCTGGGCATCGTAAAGGATAAAGGTTTGGCTGCTAAGAGTTCAAAATGAAATTACATATCTAGGTCATGAGATTACTGATGGTGGTATCAGTCAAAAAATGAAAGTTGGTGGAAACCATTAATGCTCCTTCCCTTAGAAATTAGGAAGAATTATGATCATAGCTCGGTTTAGTTGAGATTTATGCAAAATTTGTGGAGAATTTTTCACACAAAACACATCAAATTAAGGGGCATATTATCAAGGACTGGTGTTAAAATTATCGCCGTTTTATCGGCAGGAAACTGCCGATAAAACGGCGATAATGGGCTTGATAATACGCCCTTGTTAATTCCCATAGAAGCCCATGTTCTGATGTTAACATGGGCTTCTATGGGAATTAACAAGGGCGTATTATCAAGCCACTTATCGCCGTTTTATCTGCAGTTTCCTGCCGATAAAACGGCGATAATTTTAACACCGGTCCTTGATAATATGCCCCCAAGTCTTTATTGAAACACAATTTCCAATTTGGATGGAATGAAGATTGCCAGCGATCCTTGAAGTAATCAAACAAGCCATTGTGAATGCTCCCACTTTACAAGGTTTGAATCCCTTGGTAGTCGCTTTTGTCACTACGGATGCCAGCAGTTTGTGGTTGGAGAGTGTTGTGTCCCAAAAGGCTGAAAAGGGTAAGGAGGGGGTTATTGCATTTGCATCTTGCTCTCTATCACCTACGGAATAAAAGTACTCAGTGATAGAGAGACATTAACATGTGTGTGGACCATGGAACACTTTCAGAAGTGTATTTGTGGAAGGAAGTTTACACTAGGTTCAGACCACAAGCCACTGATTAAAGTATTGACAACTGAAGGGTTGTCCAGAACATCAGCGAGGATTGCTTGTTTATCCATGAGATTACAGGATATTGTGTATGAAGTCCACCATTTACCTGCCATCAAGAATGTAACTGCTGATTTTCTTAGTAGAATGTTGTTACCACTAAAGGACATTGACCAGGATCCATGGAGTGAGTGCTCTGTTGCTGGTATTTGTGACAAGAAAGAATGGATAGAGGCATACTTCAAGGATGAAACATTAATGGAAGTGAAGAGCAGGATTATGAATTGCTGGGAATGCTATGCAGGAAGGAGTGGAATGATTATCTGAAAGATTTTTGGGAGGTGAGAGATGAGCTATGTGTTTGTGATGAATTCATTTGAAGGGCGAGTTGTTCCCCCCAGTGCTGTTCATAGTAAGTTGATTATTTTGGGACACGAAGGACATTCAAGTGTTACGAAGACCAAATGCAACATTGAGATGTTGTATTGGTGGCCGACAGTGTATCTTGAGATTAAAACGTTTGAGAGAACTTGCGTAGAATGTGAAAATGCTGACAAAACATTGAGAACTCTCAATACCCTGTTCTCTCAAATTGGTTGTCCCAATTTACACTGGGAGGAGGTAGCATAAGATATTATGGGACCTGTGACATGGAAGGATGGGAAATGCAGGTATGGAATTGTGTTGGTGGATTTATTCATCAGATGGATTGAATTGAAAGTGGTAGAAAAGGTGGGCATCGGCACTGTCATTAAATTCTTGCAGGAAATCCTTCTTAGAGAAGGCTTTCCTGTGTATATATTGACAGACAATGAAGTCCAGTTTAAGTGGGAGGAGTTGAGGTCTTCTGTGGAACATGCAGGTGTTGAGCAAAACTTTACGGCATTATATCATCCTAGGGAAAATGCTGTTGTCAAGAGTTACTAGAGTGGTAAAAGGCATCATACAATTGGCAAATAAATTGAACATTAATTGGGATATTGAGCTGAAAAGGATGGTGTGGGTGTACAGTATGACACTGCATGAAACAGTTCGGCAAAGTCCCTTATATTGGATGAGGGGCAGAGTACCCCATTTGAAGATAAATCCTGGATGGATGAAGAAAAGTAGAATAGTGGATTAGTGGATTGGTAGGTGGACAGTGTTAATGTTGTATTGTGTCCTCGCAGGGAAAGAATAAAGCTAGTTTTGATTCCAGAAACAAAGTTAAGGATGCTTGTTTGAAGGAAGGTCAAATGGCAAGAGTCAAATCAGGTTAAGTTATGAAGTTGGATGATGATAGTATTTACCATACGAGTCGATCAGCTATTGTCAAGCCCAGGACTAATGTCAAAGATTTACATGATAAAGAAGTGATTGAGCAAAGAGTGACGAGAAATTGGTGCGTGGAGGTCACTGGTGAATAGCAACAGAAGGGGGATGGCAACAGTGCAAATGGTATTGAAATACAAGGTTTGGATGAGGTGCGTAGGGAAGATGTGAATGGTGAGGATGTGGTAGATATAACTGACGGTGCCAGCGATCAAGTAATCAGACCCAGTCGCTCAGGAAGGGTAATTAAACAAACTAAGATTTTTGAAAGTATTGAAATCAGGTTAAGTTATGAAGTTGGATGATGATAGTATTTACCATACGAGTCGATCAGTTATTGTCAAGCCCAGGACTAATGTCAAAGATTTACATGATAAAGAAGTGATTGAGCAAAGAGTGACGAGAAATTGGTGCTTGGAGGTCACTGGTGAATAGCAACAGAAGGGGGATGGCAACAGTGCGAATGGTATTGAAATACAAGGTTTGGATGAGGTGCGTAGGGAAGATGTGAATGGTGAGGATGTGGTAGATATAACTGACGGTGCCAGCGATCAAGTAATCAGACCCAGTCGCTCAGGAAGGGTAATTAAACAAACTAAGATTTTTGAAAGTTTTGTATGCAATTAAAGTGGGTTACTTTATGCATACTAAGTGGAAATGTGTATGTAATTGACTATTTTCACTGTAGTTTTTTTATCTTCTGTATTTTTGCTTTCTTTCAGCATTGTGTTTAAAGAAGGGGGAGAGGAAGTATATTTTTGTAATTGTATTATCTGCATGCTTTTTGTTAGGTATCATTTTCATGCTTTTAGTTTCTTGTGTATAAAAGGGGTATGTGTAGTATATGGTAAATTTCCCCTTAAACATGGAGGGCCCGATTCACAGAACTAACTTAAGACAAAATCCTAAACTTACTACCATTTTGGTATTCACAGAAGGCACTTACTCATTTCGGTATTCACAGAAGTTAGGAGTCCTAACTTTAGGACTCCTAAATGCCTTCTGTGAATACCGAAAGTCTTAAAACTAGGATTTTTCTCAACTTTACTACTACTAAACGGAGAAAAATCCTAATTTTAAGACTTACCGTATTCACAGAAGGCATTTAGGAGTCCTAAAGTTATGAGTCCTAACTTTACTACTACTAAATTGAGAAAATCCAAGCGCCATGCTGCGGGGTATTTACAACGTGACGCATCTGGGAGATGCGTCAAGTTGTAAAGCCCTGCGCCACATGTAGGCGTTCTAGCGGTGGGTGGGGGGGGGGCGTTCCAACACTGGAACGCCTCCTAAAAGTGAGTGAGTGAAATCTACAAGATTTCACTCAGTCACTTTTGAGGCCATGCTGCGTCAAAACCCTGCGCCTGCTTCAAGCAGGCGTAAGGATTGACGCAGCAAGTTAGGGATAGGGCACCCGAGCCTTGCTGGAGATGCGTCGCGCTTGCGATGCAACTCCAGCAATGTGCCGCCTTTCCGACAGGGGATGCGACACGTATCGCCGCCGTCTCACTCAGAATCAGAACCCCCAAATGGTTGACAAAGAGACAGGATGCATATTATTATTCAGGCCGGAATACCCGACAATAGGAAAAATGGACACGCTAAACCGGGGGAATATACTGAGACTATTTAGAGAGATCCCAAAATTGAGGGAAATAACTTCAAACGACCTCATAGTTGTAGAGTTTGTTCAAACGAACAAAGACACAGAATGTGAAATGAGCAGCACAACTTGGGCATCAAAGGAGATAACGGACCTCATCTTCTCAACACGAACAGACTTTGCAGCATGGGGTATAACACTAGTTTACTTAACCCCAATAAAGTATCCATACCCTCTACTAAACAGCGTGGCCCCCCTAGTAACAAACAGAAAAGGAAAAACATCCTCCATCTTAAGAGGAGTGAGAAGTGAGACAATCACCCAACAAATAAGGAGGGAACCCGCGCTTAACAAGACAACAACAGGGCAATTTAATCATCGAGCGGAGGAAGACCAGGATTGGTCTTGGGTTCCACAAGCATTGAATTCTCATCGCTCCTGATGAAATCAGTCCACGCCACATAGAGCAAGAAAGAAACATCGATGAATGTAAGTAAACTGAAAGGAAAATAAGTATCTGCTCTTGGAACGTACATGGTTTTAAAAACATGGAGCAAGATCAAGAGACAATTGCCTTTCTGAGAACATTCGATTTAATATTCTTGCAAGAAACATGGAATGTTACCCCCAGACAAATCATAGGATATGAAGAACACCATGTGATGGCTGAAAAATGGCAAAATATGGACATCCAAGGGGGGGTTTGTCTACATATATAACTAATAACTTCACCTGGAAGTCTGAGATAATGGATTTAGGGGAAAATTGGATACAAATCATAAAGTTAGAAAATAAACAACTCACAAAAGAAGGCAGGTGGAAGCTATTGATTCTAAACGTTTACATCCACCCAGAGAAGTCTACAAAAAGCAAAAAACTGTTAGAATTACCAAACCTAATAAAAATATTACAAATAACTCACCAATCCTACAGGATGCTGATTACAGGTGATTTCAACAGTAACCTGATCAGAGATCAGAATAATAAAGCAATATCCCAAAAATAAGGAACGATCTAGATTCTTTGGGACTTCTGACGCTGAACGGAAACATAAAGGGTGACCAACCCACAAAAACCACCTATACATGTGGAAACAAAAAATTCACAATAGACTTCACTCTAATTAGCAACAAGCTCTCACAGCAGGTCAACCATTTCTGCATCATACCTCGTCCAGAAAGCGATCACTTTCCGCAAGAAACAATACTGAGTTTAAACACCCAACATAAAGTGAGTATCGTGTTGCTAGCTACAATCCCGGAAGTTAACAATCTCAGGAAACTCAAATGGAGAGGCAATATAACAAACGAAATAATGGAATTTGTGTACACACTCGCGGAAACCACAGCGGCCCTGGAACACCACAATCTCGCATAAAATTGGGAGATCCTTCACACACACTTGCTAGAAAAATTCCCCGCAAAAGCAGTAGTAAATCCTACATATGACATCTATAAACAGCCAAGGTACACCTCAAAGATAAGAGATAAAAAAAGGGAAATTGCTAGAAAATTAAGACAAAAGGCTGCAATAAATAGGCAGGGAAAAGACATAGTGAACAGTGGGATACAGAAATTGCGAAAAGAATACAAAGATGCATGTGGAAAGGCTAAAAGGCTACATATCGGGAAAATATGGGTAGACCTGCTTAGGACAAGCAAATTACCAAATAGCAGTGAATTCTGGAGCTTGATTAACAATCTATCAAAGGGAACTGGGGCGCAGCAAATCATAGGTATAAGTGAAACATCATGGTTACAATACATAGACGCCGTATACAATACCCACACACCGGAAACCTGGTGTATAGAAGTATGAAATGACCTAACTAAGGGGACAGTTTCGGGAAAGATAGAAACTACACACGACCTTGTTGATAAAAAAAACTAAAAGCCGGAGGAGCAACAGGCCCCAACGGGCTACCAAACGCAATATTTAAACAAGATCCTGACTTCTGGGCAAATTATCTCACCCCACTTTTCAATCAACTATTTAGTGACAAAAAGATACTAGGATCCTGGTATGGCAACATCTTCCACCCTATTTATAAAAACGGGAGTAGAATGGAACCTGGGAACTTCAGGCTGATAGCCCTCATTGATGAATAGGCAAAACTCTTCTCATCATGTATATTACGGCATCTTCAGGAATGGATAAATAAAAACAAAATAGTCCCGAAGTTCCAAACAGGTTTTAGGGAAGGTATGGGATGCACTACAAATCTTTTCCGTTTTGGCGCTGTTAACAGAAAGAGCTGAAAAAAAGAAGGTAGGATTACTGGCATGCTAATCGATATAAAATCAGCGTTCGATAGGGTACCAAGAGATCGGTTATGGAAAAAGTTAGAAGCTTGGGGACTCCCACAGAAGCTTACAGATATAATAAAGGCCTTATATAGTGGAACATGGGCTAAAGTAAAGTTGGGAGATGGAAGAATAGTATCATCACAAATACACATAAGAAATGGCCTAAAACAAGGCTGTGTACTCTCCCCAAGTCTCTTTAACGTATACTTAGCCGATTTAAATAGCCACCTTCAACAGGTAAATGGTCATCCACCAAAATTGGGAAACAAACCAATTCAGTTTCTGCAATATGCAGATGACATTGTGGTCTTAAGCCATACACCGATTGGCCTGCAGAGGGTCATAAATAAATTAATAGAGTACTTCGACCTAGTAGGTTTGGAACTTAACGGAAAATAACAAAGGTCGTGAGATTAGCGGGCCCAAGCCGAGGATCTTTTAAATGGTACGCAAAGAATACTCAAATCGAGGAGATATCCACATATAAATATTTGGGCATTAAACTGTGCAGAAACATGTACATGGTGGATCAAAATCGGGATATCATGGCCAAGTCCCAATCACTCATTTTTGCTTATAAACTGTTCCAAAAGAAACTACAATGACCCTCATATGGTCACATTTTAAAAGTAATGGCAGCTCAAGTGTTACCTACCTTGTCTTATGGGTTAGAAATATGGCATGGGAAAGAAATCTACATCCTAAATAAATTACAGATAAGAGTATACAAATCTGTGTTTAATCTTTTTAAAGGAGCATCCCCAGCACAAATACGCCTGGAATTCGGCCTACAAAAACCAAGTCTACCAGAGGAAAGCTATCTTTGCAAAATGGTGCTGGAAACTTAGAGCGTCGGAAATAGGTACACTAAACAACCTATGTTGGATAGAAATCAAGAAACAATATGAGGAAAAAGAACCAAACACCTGGGGCACCTATTTGCGAACCGCCCTCGAAGGCCTAAACATCGAGGAAGTTTGGAACAGCCAGTTGGAACGAGCATCGTTCAACAAAATTTGTAACTTAAATGCAAAGTCACTATCCCTGGTAGAGGACAAAAGAACCTTGGCCAATCGCCGACATGCCTGGACAGTAATTAATTCATATAAAAGACTAAAACCACAATTTTATCTAGAAGCTCATTTCCGGCTATCGCTAAAAATTAAATTCATGGCATATAGACTGGGCGATCATTGCTCAATGGACCTAATCCCAACTTGGAAAGTAAAAAAGCAAGAAAAGACATGCCGCCTCTGTGGGTACCACACAGAAAGCTTGTATCATCTATTGTGTACTTGCGGGACCCTAAAAGCCGAAAGAAGAACTATGCTGAAATCAGTTCTAAACGACTTAGGAATACGCACCTGTAGGCAGGCGGTTACAAGTTGGTAATGTGCATCTTCGAACATTCTAATATGCCGTGGAGTAAAATTTATGACTCTTGTGGAGACTTTACTATCCAGAAGTTGTAAATCTGCCCCTCAGTTTTAATACGTACCAAATTGGTTGGGGTTAGCAACATTAGGTTTTCTGATATGCATGATATACAAGACATTACAGCTGGCACAATTAATCCTGGTCTCTACTGGTGACACAAAACTTGCACTAGACAAAACTCCGATCTCTCTCCAGCAAGAAGATTAAACAACACGTTCTCTTTGACTGACCAACTGAGTCACTGACAGTGCTGGGGGAAATAACTCCTCCTGCTTGGCCGGTTCGCGGCAGCTCAGCTGCAGTCTGTGGAGTCACTACTGCGTCGCATCTAATCTGCAGCTGAGCTGTAGACTGAAGTCAGGGTGAAGAGGGCATGGTGTGGGGCCCGCTCTCCTTAGTGCCATATCCTGTGCCTTTAGACACTTGACACAGCCGAGCCCCCAGTGACCCCCAAGAGCAGGGCAAGTTAGCGGAGGGGAGAGGAGTTGGCCTAACAGCTAGGGTGGTCGCTCTCGGATCTGGGGAACTGGGTGCGAGTCTCGGCAATAACGGTGAACATGCTGTGATTCTGGGCAAATCACTTAGGGGCAGATTTACAAGCCCCTTGCGGCCCTTTTACAGCACCGGCGCGTCACTTTTGTGACGCAGAGGCCGCGCAAAAGATGCGCCATGGTGCAGGGTACTTACAATGTGACGCATCTGGGAGATGCGTCACGTTGTAAAGCCCTGCGCCAGAAGGAGGCGTTTGTGTGCAGGGGGGCGTTCCGGCGCAGGAACGCCTCCATAAGTGGCTGAGTGAAATCTACAAGATTTCACTCAGTCACTTTAAGGCCCATGCTGCATCAAAACCCTGCGCCTGCTTGAAGCAGGCGTAAGGATTGATGCAGCTATGTTAAAATAGGGCCCCCCAAGCCTTGCTGGAGCTGCATCGCGCTTGCGACGCAACTCCAGCAATACGCCGCTTTTACGGCACAGATGTGTCTCGCATCTGTGCCGTTTTTGCTCCATGGTGCGCCGCATTGTAAATGCGGCGCATCCATGGTGGCGTAGGTATGGCGCACAATAAGTGGCGCCTCCCTGCTGATATGCAGGGATGCGCCACTTATTGGAAATCTTCCCCTTAATCTCTTCTTGCCTAACAAAAAATGAATGTGTCCTCATGTAATGCAACTGGTGCTATGTAAAGCGTTCTGATACCCGATACCTTTGGGTCAAGTTCAGGCTATATAAAACTCTGTAAAATAAAAAATAAAAATAGCACGTGCCGAGGAGGTCCTGGATGACACTCCTTGCCCTTTCATTTAGTTCTGGCAGTAGCAACTCCTGGGGCCAAGGGTGGCTGCGGCTGGAATTTGAAATTAAAAGTATGATCCTGCCTCCACCGACGTGGCAGTAGCAACTCCTGGGGCCAAGGGTGGCTGCGGCTGGAATTTGAAATTAAAAGTATGATCCTGCCTCCACCGACTGGAACCTTTTAGTCACTGTCACTTCACAAATGAGGCGACTGCTTAACTTAGTTATTGGCAAAACGCACAAGATGATGGACAGAATGTTACACAATGGCAAAACATTCACCCCCAGTCACAGATCTGGGTTTAATCCATCGTTATTTTGCTCACCAAGCCACCCCAGTTCAGACATGGCCATATGCAAATCAGTCTTGACCCTGTACCTCATGGGAACAGTCCAGAGCGAACTACCAAGCCATGTATTCCCTGGACCGGAATCAGGCATCCTAGGACCAGTTTCTGACTATCAGCCTTCATAAGCCAGGATAGCTTGACTCCAGTGGCACTGGGCCCGATTCACAGAACTAACTTAAGACAAATTCCTAAACTTACTACTTTTGGTATTCACAGAAGTTAGGATTTTGTCTTAAGTTAGACTTAAGACAGACTTAAGACAGAATCCTAACTTAAGTCTGTCTTAAGTCTGTCTTAAGACAAAATCCTAACTTCTGTGAATACCAAAAGTAGTAAGTTTAGGATTTTGTCTTAAGTTAGTTCTGTGAATCGGGCCCATAGTGAGCACGGGACCCACCTCTAGGCATACCCTTCCCACATAGGGTGAACAGCAAAACACACAAGATGATGGACGGAATGTTGCACAATGGCAAAACATTCACCCCCAGTCACAGATCTGGGTTTAATCCATCATTATTTTGCTCACCAAGCCACCCCAGTTCAGACTTGGCCATATGCAAATCAGTCTTGACCCTGTGCCTCATGGGAACAGTCCAGAACGAACTACCAAGCCATGTCTTCCCTGGACCGGAATCAAGCATCCTAGGACCGGTTTCTGGCTATCAGCCTTCATCAGCCAGGATAGCTTGACTCCAGTGGCGTAGTGAGCACGGGACCCACGTCTGGGCAGAAACTGGTCCTAGGAAGCTTGTTTCCGGTCCAGGGAAGACCTGGCTTGGCAGTTAGGGCTGGACTGTTCCCATGAGGCACAGGGTCACACTGATTTGCATATGGCCATGTCTGAACTGGGGTTGCAGAGTGGGCTAAAGAATGGTGATGGATCAAACCCTGATCTGTTGACTGGGTGTGAGTGTTTGATTGGTTCAGATGCTCCGTCCATCACCACCCCCTTTTGTACTGCTTTGTTCGCCACTAAGTTGGCAGGGTATGCTCAGACGTGAGTCCCTTGCTCACTTTGCCACTGGATTCAAGCAAGCCTGGCTGATGACGGCTGAAATGTCAGAAACCGGTCCTAGGAAGCTTGTTTCCGGTCCAGAGACGACATGGCTTGGCAGTTCGGGCTGGACTGTTCGAAGGAGGCACAAGGTCAGACTGATTTGCATATGGCCATGTCTGAACCAGGTTGGCAGAGTGGGCTAAAGAACGGTGATGGATCCAACCCTGATCTGTTGACTGGGTGTGAGTGTTTGATTGGTTCAGATGCTTCGTCCATCACCACCCTCTTTTGTACTAACTTAGTTAATGAGCACTAACACTGCACTTGCTGCCTGGCAGCAGTAACCTCGTTGTTGTGGGATGTAGCTTAGTGCTGTTGTAAGCTACAAAGCAGGGCATTGATAGGAACTGTCAACATAAATGGAGCATGGAACTGCTGTGTGACAGAAAGAATGTGTTGTTGGTATTGGGTGTAATTTGCATGCAGTTCACAGGCTCAATATCCATTGATCTCCTCCCGCGGGTTGCATATCTGGCTGTGGCTGGTATGGAGGAAGCCTGTACTTTGAACTTGCAAGTCCATCGCTCCCATTTCCGTGAGCCTGTCGCGCTGACCTATGGGCAACTGCTCGATCACTGCAGAGCCTGAGGAAGAAAGATAAGACTTGGCAGTCAGGTAGCGCTGGTCGTGGCATGTGTCCCGCAACCCGCCTCCCCTACGGGCCCAAACTTACTCTCCTTGTTTCCTAGGTACAACATCCTTGCTCCAAGAGGACTTTAGCAGTAGCTGCTTTTTGATTGCTTCCACTATGATGTCACTTCCGGCAGCAAAGGAATCTCTCCCTGATGGCACGTGCAGCCCTTGCTGTGCCGCCTTCAGCAAACTTTGCAACTCTTGATTGGTTGGTTTCCAGTCAATAAAAGGGACGACGTGTGTTCGATTGGTCTTCTGAAAAGCGTATCTTGTTTGCTGGCATCACTCCATTCAGTTCAGTTGAACCTTAGTGGAATGTCACGCTCTTGCTGTGTTATTTATTATGTGTCAAACTTGGCAGGGCTGGAAATACAATTGCAGGGACTGTCCAGGCGTAGTCAATTACCCAGGACATTCTCCAACATGCCAAGACTGTCCTGACAAAAACATGACAGGTGGCAGCTATGCTATTATATGAATGAATGAAAGAATGAAATAATTTTGTAAAGTGCGCAATAACCGAGGGCGTCTTCACGCTATGCAAATCTGGGGTGGGGGGAGAGGTGGTCATCAGCCTGGGGGAGGTTTTAAGGTGTCACACAGTGGAGTGGGAATAGCCAAGTCTTCATAAAAGGCTCTAAACTCAAGCCTGAGATTCCAGTTATATATATAATGTAATAGCACCTTGTAGGGAGGAAGGGAAGGGATCGTTACCAGAGAAGGCTGATGCATCCTTGTACTCGGCAGCATAAATAAATGTGCTTCATACCTGCCAAATTGAAGAACAATCTCAGCATGTGATGAGCGGGCGGGGTCTTGAAGGGGCATGGCCTCATGCAGAGAAGTACCTACAAGGCACTTTTGAAGCCCACCCCGCCACTAAGCCCCCTGCTTTCCCGCCTCCTCCCCAATAATTGCTGAGGCTGGTGCCGATATCCTGGAGTGTTTTCACACCCATCAATGGACATCGGCAGTTCGGAAAATATCTACAGTGGTTTTCAGCTTGTTTTCACCGTCACTGTGTGTTATTGGCTGACCATGTGAGTTGGCAGGTATAGATTATTTTACTCATACATGTATGTGCTGATTACTACACAATTCCAGCAGTAGGCCCTCTGTTAGCTGTCGTGGGATGGCAGCCTCTGCAAATTATTTCCCTTCCATAACCACAGAGGAGCAGGATCCTGGGACCCCAGATCTTGGCCTCAGCAGCCGCAAGTGCTCTGTGAGCTCAGATCAAAGGAGCGGGATCCGTTCTGCTTGGGGGCGGGAACAGAAACCATATGAGAGCCCAATGTTTATGTTTAGAGGAGAGCCACAAGATCAAATCGTCCTCATTGAGCATGCACATGTACCACATCTGTGTAAATCGTCATGCCCACAATCCTATGTGAAGAAATGTGAAGAAATGCCTCCTACCCACATACCTAAGATGTATTTACTAAACTTACATGATTAATTTCCTTTTTTTATAAACTATGGGGCATTTTTACATGCCTTTATTGCCACAGGAATGTCACTTTTACAGATGTTCCTGTGGGGATAGGGGCTTCACCTTATTTATAAGGTGGTGTTAAGCCATTTAACGTGGCTTAATGCCGCCTTGTGAATAAGCCACCCTTTCACACTATACTTGTGAAAAGTGTGGGCAGTGTGTGTTGGGGTGGAGTGCCACTGCAACACCCATTGATTTTGACGCTGCCCCATATTTACAAGGGTGGCGGAAATATGGGGCAGTGCCAAAATTAAGACCAGGAAAACCTGGTCTTAACATGGAGTGTAGCAGGGATTCAGCTCCTATACATAACTGTGCATAGAGACTTGGAACCTCAGTGAATTAGGGTGTGCCAAAACTCACCTTAGTATCCAAAATCCCCTACCAGACTAGCAATCAGTGTCTCATTGGTTCTTAGTAACCCTCAATGATTTAGACAACCCAGAACATGGACTTAGAACACCTCAGGTAACGTGGAACACATGAACACTCTTTCGTTATACTAACATACCACTCCAGAACGAGGAGTAAATGAGGACACGTGCAAGTTTGAAATGTTTATTTCTAATGCAGTGTTATCAAGCACAGTATCTTGGCTAATACAAGCAAACATATTATAAGGAACAAGGTCAGCAGCATAGTTACTATTCCATAAAATACAAAGGGAGAAAGCATGGTAAAATACTAAAGGAAAAAGGTCTAAATGGAACCTCAGTTTACCCTCCCTTGCTAGTATATTATACTATATCTACAGAAGGTCTCTTTGGGTTTAGAAGGGCGGGCCCATACCTCAGGTCTCAGCAGAAATGGATCACATCATCTCCTGCATCAACTCTCTGCATGCGAATATTCATCAAGTGTGTAAATCATGCTCTGAGCACTGCATTATTAATGGCGCCTAAAAGCCAAAGTTGGCCACAGCTGCATATATATTATGTCTAGCCAGTGCGCTGATCAAACTGAACAACAAGCGCTGTGTTGAAATTACCTTGAAGGCCTCGGCACTCACTGTACAGACATAGCTTACCAAGAAAGGCTGATATTATAAGCAAACATATTATTCTCGTGTAAAGCAAAATATTCAACTAGGCGAAAAGCTTTAATAACAAAATGTGTCGTGTGCAGAGGTTGCAGAAAAGGAAAATGGCGTTTAAACTTCTAATAAGCTCATGCTAACATAACACAGTGCAAAGGTAAAACCAAACCATATGACACCCTCCCTTTGATCCGAGCACGGATAGGCCAAATTAAAGGGGCAAATTTTAGGAATGCAGAGTTCAAGATCGATAGTTCGAACACAAGTCTCCAATTTGGTACCTCAAGAACAGAGATAAAAAGAAACATAATTTTGAAGGGGAAAAAAATTATTCTAGCCTTCGGACATTGATAAAGTCAATAGGTTAGAACTCAAAAACAATTGTGTGAAAAATGAATTCAATTATCCAATGAAAAGTGTCGGTCAAGGAAACCAGACTGCAAACACATCTCATCCTAATAATGAATATGCAAAATATGCAGCAACAGCCTCCAACAGGAAGCTGCGAGCCAAGAAATCTTGCGCCGCTGCGAACACATTCCAACGAAGCAGTATTCCATGCATCGCTGCAAAGGCCATAATCCCTCCATCAGAACAAAGCAATTCATGAGCAACTAAGGGGCTCATAATTTGATTATAATACGCATCGGGAGACACCGTATTGCAGAGACACAAATCCAGGGCCCATTCGAAGTCGCAACTCAGGCAATGAAAGACGGGCTGGACGCATGTAAAGTAGGAAAATCAAAACGATAATCCATTAACTGCACTCAATGTAGCAAGAGGCAGCGATCCATAGTACTCAAGAACCCGGGCGCGAAGCAGCCCTAGCCGAGACAGCTCGCCTTGTAACACAGGATGTGCAGCCATTTTGAAATAAACAAAACAGCAATAGCACGCCAGCAACAAGAGCCAGTAGCAAGGGAAATCCACTGAATAGGCTGGAAAAAATAGAATGGAAGAAAGCTGGAAAGACTCCGAAAATCGTTTGAAAGGTAGTCACCCGGCCACTGCTTACAACTTTAAAAAAGTGAGCCAGCCCCGATGTGGAGGATGCATTAAAGTTTTTGTGAATTAATTCATCGAAGTGCAAGGGCAAATCAGTATGTAATGCACCTCTGTGCGGGTGTTAGCCACGTGAAGGACACATGTTTCATGAGCAGATGTGAGGGCAACTTCTTTTTGGGACAATAGAGCTCTTATGCGACTCATCTTAGTGAACTCTGCTTTCAAGGTCGGAATCTTAGGCCAGATGGAAACATCAAGTTTCCCATGCGGGGGTGGATACATTAAATTTTTGCAACAAACCACACGCTCACTGACGGTAACGACATAAGCAATCCCTTTTCTTAACCCACAGCAATCTTCATTGTTTAAAAGTAAATAACTCCCATTTGCCAGTAATGTGAATGTGGGAACGATTGCAGGCATGGGGGTACCTTTCAAAATACAGGCTAAATTCGGCTCGTTTTGATTACATGAGCCGTGTAATTGGATGTGTCTACACATTAATGAGTGATCCGGTGTTTCAGTGCATTCTTCACCATTTAAATAAACTTCCTTTCCCTCCATAAGGCATCTATATGTAAAAGGAAGCGACCAAGCTTTATGGAGATAAGAACTTCCTAGAGGCTCGTATCTACCAATGGCAAAGTACGTCATACAGTTTTTAAATTCAAACAAAGGAAATGGGAGAGTTATTAAACCGTGAATAAGCCATGTTGCAGAAATGGCGTCTGCCACAGAAAACGGCAAAGGCCCCAATCTCTCAATGTGTAACATAGAAAAAGAAGCATCTTTCATCGACAGTAGGCGCTGCTTGTCAGTCAAATTAAACGGGGCAAACAATGATGATTTATTCATGTAATGCCATGGCACCTTTCCTGCCTTCAGGGTCTGCAATGTCCATGCAAACTGCATAATAGAACGCAATTGATTCTGACCAAGGTACAAAACAGACACTTCATCTTGCACAATATCTACAACAGATGACACAATATTATCTATCTGTAAATGCAGGAGGAGAGCGTTTTAATGCTGTTATCTATAACTGCTAGCACTTTTTCTAAATTAGCCTGATCTATAGCTCTAAGGCGTGTAGCCGCCTCAATCTGGGATGTTTTCAAGAACTCGTTATCAACAGCATATAGCCATCTTTTAGATCTACCTTTAGCCTGGCCTTTTATAAAATCATTCAGATCAACATCGTCAGTCAGCTTAGATAAATGCAGTTTAACTGACACCAAGGTAGAATGTCTGAGCCAATTATGACATAAGTTGCCTACAGAATAGGTAGTCACAGAATGGCCACTTTCAAAACAAGGATCTACCCTGACCTGTGTAAAGCCATGAGCCAAACCCAGAAAACGATGCTGGCATGAGTCAGCACTTGCCAGAGCAACCAGCCTTTGGGATCCAAACTGGATATGTTAAAGGAGGAATTCAATAACAGAGTTTGTAACTCTCTCATGGAAAATTTAGTAGTATTACTCCAACCGGAATATTCCTCTAAGTCAGGAAAAGAAGGAGCATTTAATCTTTTAGGAGTAGCCAATCCAAAGCATGTCGTCTCTGAAATTGTAGAATTCAAAAACAACATATGGTTCGGGATGAGGCATGCACGGTGCAAAGCCTCAGTGCCTTGCACTTGCCAGCTTTTATATCCCCAAACTGATTTAAGGTCAATGATATCCTTCCACAACTTGTAACCCCCAACAGCTAACTGGTCTAGAAAGGACTTCGAATACAATAATTTAGTATCGGTAAGTCTAACTTTGGATGTGGACTTTTCAGTCATTTTAAAATAAAATGCATTGGGATTAGACTGATTAAAATCTGTAAAGTAAGTGAACCTTTTCAAAAATGTAGCAGAACTGCCTTGTAGAGGAGCCGGACAGTGTTCCCACTGGGTGTAATTTACAGTGAGCCTCCTGGTATTAGCTTTATGCAGGTAGTGATTGCCAAAATGTTGATAACAATACAAATTGCCATAATTAGCAGACTCCAAGTATAAATCTTCAGCATCAAAGGCAGCATAATATTTCAAATCTCAAAACAATGATTCTACGGCCTGAACATCCCAATCATCAGAACGTATATTTTGTTTAACTACATCCCCCATAGACATTCTAAGCACATTAGGGACATTTATAAGGAACAAGGTCAGCAGCATAGTTACTATTCCATAAAATACAAAGGGAAAAAGCATGTTAAAATGCTAAGGGGAAAAGGTCTAAATAGAACCTCAGTTTACCCTCCCTTGCTAGTATATTATATTATATCTACAGAAGGTCTCTTTGGGTTTAGAAGGGCGGGCCTATACTTCAGGTCTCAGCAGAAATGGATCACATCATCTCCTGCACCAACTCTCTGCATGCGAATATTCATCAAGTGTGTAACGCATGCTCTGAGCAGTGCATTATTAATCGTGCCTAAAAGCCAAAGTTGGCCACAGCTGCATATATATTATGTCTAGCCAGTGTGCTGATCAAACTGAACAACAAGCGCTGTGTTGAAATAACCTTGAAGGCCTCGGCACTCACTGTACAGACATAGCTTACCAAGAAAGGCTGATATTATAAGCAAACATATTATTCTCGTGTAAAGCAAAATATTCAACTAGGCGAAAAGCTTTAATAACAAAATGTGTCGTGTGCAGAGGTTGCAGAAAAGGAAAATGTCGTTTAAACTTCTAATAAGCTCATGCTAACATAACACAGTGCAAAGGTAAAACCAAACCATATGACACCCTCTCTTTGATCCGAGCACGGATAGGACAAATTAAAGGGGCACATTTTAGGAATGCAGAGTTCAAGATCGATAGTTCGAACACAAGTCTCCAATTTGGTACCTCAAGAACAGAGATAAAAAGAAACATAATTGTGAAGGGAAAAAAAATCATTCTAGCCTTCGGACATTGATAAAGTCAATAGGTTAGAACTCAAAAAAATTGTGTGAAAAATTAATTCAATTATCCAATGAAAAGTGTTGGTCAAGGAAACCAGACTGCAAACACATCTCATCCTAATAATGAATATGCAAAATATGCATCAACAGCCTCCAACAGGAAGTCACTGTTATCATCCAAAAATAACTCAGCCATCCAATTTAACAAAGGGAAAGAACATACATGTTCTTAAATTACCGGAGCCTCTTGCATCATCAGAGGACAACTCGGTGGGTTAGGGTTTTCGAGGAAGCTGCGAGCCAAGAAATCTTGCGCCGCTGCGAACACATTCCAACGAAGCATTATTCCATGCATCGCTGCAAAGGCCATAATCCCTCCATCAGAACAAAGCAATTCATGAGCAACTAAGGGGCTCATAATTTGATTATAATACGCATCGGGAGACACCGTATTGCAGAGACACAAATCCAGGGCCCATTCGAAGTCGCAACTCAGGCAATGAAAGACGCGCTGGACGCATGTAAAGTAGGAAAATCAAAACGATAATCCATAAGCTGCACTCAATGTAGCAAGAGGCAGTGATCCATAGTACTCAAGCACCCGGGCGCGAAGCAGCCCTAGCAGAGACAGCTCGCCTTGTAACACAGGATGTGCAGCCATTTTGAAATAAACAAAACAGCAATAGCACGCCAGCAGCAAGAGCCAGTAGCAAGGGAAATCCACCAAGTAGGCTGGAAAAAATAGAATGGAAGAAAGCTGGAAAGACTACGAAAATCGTTTGAAAGGAAGTCACCCGGCCACTGCTTGCAACTTTAAAAAAGTGAGCCAGCCCCGATGTGGAGGATGCATTAAAGTTTTTGTGAATTAATTCATCGAAGTGCAAGGGCAAATCAGTATGTAATGCACCTCTGTGCGGGTGTTAGCCACGTGAAGGACAAATGTTTCACGAGCAGATGTGAGGGCAACTTCTTTTTGGGACAATAGAGCTCTTATGCGACTCATCTTATTGAACTCTGCTTTCAAGGTCGGAATGTTAGGCCAGATGGAAACATCAAGTTTCCCTTGCGGGGGTGGATACATTAAATTTTTGCAACAAACCACACGCTCACTGACGGTAACGACATAAGCAATCCCTTTTCTTAACCCACAGCAATCTTCATTGTTTAAAAGTAAATAACTCCCATTTGCCAGTAATGTGAATGTGGGAACGATTGCAGGCATGGGGGTACCTTTCAAAATACAGGCTAAATTCGGCTCATTTTGATTACATGAGCCGTGTAATTGGATGTGTCTACACATTAATGAGTGATCCGATGTTTCAGTGCATTTTTCACCATTTAAATAAACTTCCTTTCCCTCCCTAAGGAATCTATATGTAAAAGGAAGCGACCAAGCTTCATGGAGATAAGAACTTCCTAGTGGCTCGCATCTACCAATGGCAAAGTACTTCATACAGTTTTTAAATTCAAACAAAGGAAATGGGAGAGTTATTAAACCATGAATAAGCCACGTTGCAGTAATGGCGTCTGCCACAGAAAACGGTAAAGGCCCCAATCTCTCAATGTGTAACATAGAAAAAGAAGCATCTTTCATCGACAGTAGGCGCTGCTTGTCAGTCAAATGAAACGGGGCAAACAATGCTGATGTATTCATGTAATGCCATGACACCTTTCCTGCCTTCAGGGTCTGCAATGTCCATGCAAACTGCATAATAGAACGCAATTGATTCTGACCATGGTACAAAACAGACACTTCATCTTGCACAATATCTACAACAGATGACACAATATTATCTATCTGTAAATGCAGGAGGAGAGCGTTTTAATGCTGTTATCTACAACTGGTAGCACTTTTTCTAAATTAGCCTGATCTATAGCTCTAAGGCGTGTAGCCGCCTCAATCTGGGATGTTTTCAAGAACTCGTTATCAACAGCATATAGCCATCTTTTAGATCTACCTTTAGCCGGGCCTTTTATAAAATCATTCAGATCAACATCGTCAGTCAGCTTAGATAAATGCAGTTTAACTGACACCAAGGTAGAATGCCTGAGCCAATTATGACATAAGTTGCCTACAGAATAGGTAGTCACAGAATGGCCACTTTCAAAACAAGGATCTACCCTGACCTGTGTAAAGCCATGAGCCAAACCCAGAAAACGATGCTGGCATGAGTCAGCACTTCTGTGCCAGAGCAACCAGCCTTTGGGATCCAAACTGGATATGTTAAAGGAGGAATTCAATAACAGAGTTTGTAACTCTCTCATGGAAAATTTAGTAGTATTACTCCAACCGGAATATTCCTCTAAGTCAGGAAAAGAAGGAGCATTTAATCTTTTAGGAGTAGCCAATCCAAAGCATGTCGTCTCTGAAATTGTAGAATTCAAAAACAACATATGGTTCGGGATGAGGCATGCACGGTGCAAAGCCTCAGTGCCTTGCACTTGCCAGCTTTTATAACCCCAAACTGATTTAAGGTCAATGGTATCCTTCCACAACTTGTAACCTCCAACAGCTAACTGGTCTAGAAAGGACTTTAAATACAATAATTTAGTATCGGTAAGTCTAACTTTGGATATGGACTTTTCAGTCCTTTTAAAATAAAATGCATTGGGATTAGACTGATTAAAATCTGTAAAGAAAGTGAACCTTTTCAAAAATGTAGCAGAACTGCCATGTATAGGAGCCGGACAGTGTTCCCACTGGGTGTAATTTACAGTGAGCCTCCTGGTATTAGCTTTATGCAGGTAGTGATTGCCAAAATGTTGATAACAATACAAATCGCCGTAATTAGCAGACTCCAAGTATAAATCTTCAGCATCAAAGGCAGCATAATATTTCGAATCTGAAAACAATGATTCTACGGCCTGAACATCCCAATCATCAGAACGTATATTTTGTTTAACTACATCCCCCATAGACACTCTAAGCACATTAGGGACATTTATAACCTCTGCGGGCCCATGGATTTGAAATCGAACAGCATCCCATACAATACAATCTAAGACAGGCCAAGCAGTGATATTAACAAAAGCCAAGTCTCTCTTCAATCTGTGTGATGAGGAATGGGGAGCTAATGTTCCATTGATATGTCGAATGCATGTTCTCTCCTCGACATAGTGTCCATTGACGAGACGGAAAAAATAAAACACAAAACCAATTGACATAAAAAAGTAAATCGAAAAAAGCACCATCCAAATATAGGTCCAAGGGGGAATCCAAAAATGTTTTTTAAACAGTCTTGCCAGAACAGAAATCTTTGAAGGCTTTTTTAATGTGTGGGAAACAGTGTCAAATGAAAATCTGGATTCTGTAGCTAAGCGAGTTTGCAAATCAGGCATCGATAAGTCAGTTGGGTAAGTATAGTCAGTTTCATCATGTTGAGTAACAAACAATATACTCAGTAAAGGACTGGAAACAGCAGGCATCTCGAGAGCTGGAAGTGGTGGTAAAATGACTGTTCTCGTGCCCTTCACACCAAGCACTGGAACCAGAGCTCGATAAGAGGGACCAAATTCTTTCTTGTTTTCGATCTTCTCACAAACCAGTTCTCCAACTTGGGGTTGCCAGCCAACTACCGGGGTCTGCAACGCGTCATCCGAGGTGGAGGGCAAATGTTCCTTTGCAAGACTGTCTCTTGTCTTTTGTAGATCTGTAAAACATTGCAATGTTCAATCACTTCAAAGGAGGCAGTAAGAGCCACCGAGTCTAGACCGTCAAGGTCCGGAACATACATCTTGATACCAAAGAGCATCTCGTATGGGGTCCGCCCACCCAGAGACCTTCTAGGGAGATTATTAAGACCATACTGCACGCCCTTGAGGTGGGCCTGCCCGTTTCTACCAGTGCCTATAACTCGAGCTGTCAAAAGACTGCTTTAAATCTCGGTTCATTCGTTCCACAACACTATTACCCTCAGGTCTGTATGGAGACGAAAACTTACTTGGACCCCCAACGAAGTCATGGCATCCTTATACGCCTTAGAGGCGAAAGCCGGACCCGGATCCGAATGGAAGGTACCACAGGCAAAAATCCCTACAAAGACACGCAAGTCTCTTATGACAGTCCGTGAATCAGCGCTGCGGTGGGGCCAGACCCACACAAATCGTGTGCATGAATCAACTGCTACTAAGATGTACTTATACGCAGTATCAGAAGAAAAAGGACCGCAGTGATCCAAATAAACACAACCCAGTGGTTTATTAGAAATGTACAACTGTGTCTGGGATGGATGCGCAGCAGTTGAAGGCTTAATCTGCTGGTAAATGTCACATTGAAGGACATAATCATGCATCTGTTTGTACAGTCTCCGCCACCAGAAACGTTGTTGTCACTGAGCCACAGTAGCTGAAACGCCCGCATGCGCAGACGCGTCTCCTTCAAGGGCCGCTGTGTACAATGTGTGCCTGCGATCTGCTTTGGGAATTAACCGTTCTCCAACATCAGGAATTTTCACATAAGGAACTTTAGCAGGACTTAAGTGGTATGTATACTTTGAAGGGAATCCCTTTGGATTTTTACCTCCCTTCTCAGTTGCAGCAACAGCTGCCAAGATATGATCATCGATCTTACTTTTGGAATGTGTAACTGCTGCAACCAAATATGTCGATACCGCTGATTTTGCCGCCTCATCGGCAAGCGAATTGCCAACAGCGTGGACTTTTACGCGCTGATGACCAGGAGTGTGAATCACAAACACGAGGGGCAACTGCTCTTTAAGCTCAGCCACTCGGTACCAGATCATTTTATGTTTTATTGTGCTACCCTTGGAATCACGAAAATCATTCTGAATCCAAAGGAACAGGTTTTTATTGTAAGACTGGACACAGTAGAAAGAATCACTCACAACAAGAGTTGTCACACTAGGATCAGCGAACTCCAATGCAAGCATGAAAGAACAAAGCTCAGCCAATTGTGCGGTGCAGTCCCCTAGAGTCTGCGTGTGCACGACCCTGGACTTGAACTCATCATTCACCATGGCACCTACCACAATAGCGCAAGCGGAAACGTATGGTGCTTAGACCCATGCGCAACCTGCGCTGAACCATCAGTGTATATGATGCAATGGAAATCCTCCAAAGGCCGCAAAGCCAAAGGCGCAGGATGAACAAACTCATACTGCAAAAACTCCTGCGACTGTAAGGAGGCATCAAAAATAAACGTGACATCCGGCGATGTCAATGATGCTGCCCATTGTATCCACCGTGGGTGCAAAGCTTTAGAATTTGGTACACTGACTTTCGTCACTGCCTCTAACGCAGGAAACGGGGTAACAACCAACATGCGTTTTCCCTGCGACAGCGCACGTTCCTTAAGAATCGCCATTTGCACTGCTGTCAAAACTATTTCCACAGAGGAAAACCGCATTTCAGCCAAAGTGTACAAGCAATGACTGTCATTTTTTCAGAGTTGTAGGAGCGCGCAGTTGTGCACATTTCTCCAAGAAGCGAGGAGCCAATCCTCAACCTTCATTGTTGAGCTCATAGCCCAGGAACAACACTGTGTATTCTGCAATATATGACTTTGCAAAGTTGAATTTGTTTCCGAAGTCCGCAAAGTTACAAATTATACGGTCAACTCGACACGGTTGCGCCCAAAGCTCATCGTCAGTGAGATAAATGTCATCCACATACGAACACGCATCTGTATCAATACTCTCCAAGAGAGAGACAATACGGGCAGCAAACACGCCAGTACTATTCCTATAGCCCATAGGTAATCGTTTATACTGGCGTTGTTTGCCGCCACAGGTAAAACTGGTCCACTGGGAACTCAGTCCGTCCAAATAGTGGGCAAAAAAAACGTTGGGCATGTTGAGACCATCAACTAAAGCAGAGCCGTGCGTATTCTGTACTGCACAGGTACGACAATGCGAGTTTAAATGCCGGTAATCCAATACCAAACGATATGAGCCGCCCGGCTTGGTCACAGTAAAAAGAGGGTTATTCATCAGTTACAAACTAGTTTCAATTACACCTTGATATTCCAATTGGTCAAGGATTTCCGCAATGGAAGCCTTCACGCTGAATGGGATATTGAGGTTGAGGCTGTGGCATAGACCATAAGGGTACCTCGTTTGGGGGAAAAAACATCCCATCCCAAATGTGTACGGTACAGAGCCGGCGCAAGGGCCTTAGCCCACTCTTCTGCAAAATTCAGCGCATGCTTTTTCGAGACCGTGTGCGCGAAACTAGGGAGGATTACCTCCTCCCCTCTCGGAGCTGCGAGAACAAAAAGTGGGGCCAGTCAGCCTCCGCTAACAAAATATCATAGGTAGTCGTAAGATTCTCCCAAAATACCCCTTTTATGGTACGTTTGATGTCACCTTCAATTAAAAGGACAATGTTAAAAAGTCTATCAGGGGGAGCTACTCTAGTATCAGCTATCTCCACAACAACATATTGGTCAGTCGCTGTCACCTTCAGTAGCGGACGCAGGGCCTCTCCCACTATGGTAATCTCCGCCGTGCTGTCCAGCAAGGTCAGAGCCCATGTCTGATTCCGAAGCTGCGTTCTCACTATCTGTGGCATATCTCGCTGTTAAAGCAGCAACTTTCTTTTTCTGAAACTGGGGTATTTTCGGTGTTGAATCGTCCTGCTTGCCTTTACTGTCCTTCGGGCGGGGCTGGTCGCGTCCCTGCTGGCCACCCTGACCTGTGCCTCCTCCTCCACCACCGGTTGATGGAGCTGATGAGTCCTGAAAAGAACGAGGAGAGCGTTATTCTGAAACCTGAAAACGATCAGGTGATTTTATCGTCGCGCGATCGCGCAAGTCATAAATACGTTCTGTAGGCGCAGGCACTGGATATGCAGGACGAGACTCCTGTTTCTGCTGTTGTTGTTTACCCTGTTTCTGTTTTTTGGGCCAATTTTGCTTTTTAGCCTTGTGCTGTTTGTCAGTTTTCTGACTTCGGCCCTTGGGGTTATTTTTTTCTCTTTAGTGGAAAATGGCTTGACTCCCAAACTATTGCGGCCCATGGTCTTATAAGCCGCCACAATAATTCTTGGTAACTGATGGGGTTTGTCGGCATCGGATACAGCCTGCAAAGCATTAGACAACTGAAAGCTCACAGCATCTCCCTTGACATTCGCAAGAACGAGATCGGAAACTACGTCAAAACTGCCGCAGAGGCGCATACCCAATTCAACCGCTATCTCAGGTCCGTGCTCATCTTGAACACGCATAACGACCATCGGAAGGACAGTCATTGCCGAAGCACCTTGTATACACTGTTGCAAGGATCTTACCCCATGACTCACAGTCACCAGCTTCTGGGATCAAGTCTTTAGGCATGCTAATTGTCAGAATCCTGTGTTTCTCACCAAGAGTCGTGTTAGGAAATACCGGTTCCAACTGGTCAAAACTCGAAAGGCAGAAAGGACAGTCATCCTTATTCTGGGGGCGCTTGCCCATCACAGCATTGACCATCACAGGACTAAGTTTCATTCCGCCCTGTCCGGCTGGAAGCGCCGCACCACCTGGGGCCCCTCCCGGGAGATTGCGGGTAATGTATTGTACTAACGACCTAATTACATTAATTGTGACTACATGTAGTCATCTTAAAACTGCAACGGGACCTGCCCCGTGCTGAGGATGAGGTGTAAATCCAGCCAAAACAGGCCAAGTCGTGCCTGGAATGGACAAAGGACCTAACCTCGGTATTAACAAAGAGTGGGGTAGGACGCCATTAAACCAAACTCAGTGCTGCCAAGCATTAATCGGAACCTCCTGTGTCCTATACGGGGCATTTTCATTTGACACAGCCGTGGGAGTGTACGTGTCGAACACATTAGTATTTGCGTTCACAGCCGGGAAGGTCACCCACGAATAAAAAAGTTTGTACGGGTAAGCTACTTACGCACTCTCTACCATGATCACAGCCATGCCATCCACAGGGACATTATAATTCTGCAAGTGATTGCGCACCGCAATGCGACTATGTTGCGGAATGTCCACCGCAGCCATAGTGACACAGAAAGGAAAAGATAAAATGAAAACTTTATAGCACAACTGGGTAGTAATTCAAGGAAACCGTTTTGAAAGAATCAAGCTTGAAAAGACCTATGTAAGTATAGGTAGGTTTGTCCAACACCACTGTTTTCCGGAAACATCAGTGAAGGGTGTTAAGGATTGATATAAGTACTACTCAAGTGTCATGTAATAAGATCACCAACGATCGGGCGCCATGTAGCAGGGATTCTGCTCCTATACAGAACTGTGCATAGAGACTTGGAACCTCAGTGAATTAGGGAGTGCCAAAACTTACCTTAGTATCCAAAATCCCCTACCAAACTAGCAATCAGTGTCTCATTGGTTCTTAGTAACCCCCAATGATTTAGACAACCCAGAACACGGACTTAGAACACCTCAGGTAACGTGGAACACATGAACACTATTTTGTTATACTAACATACCAATCCAGAACGAGGAGTAAATGAGGACACGTGCAAGTTTGAAATGCTTATTTCTAATGCAGTGTTCTCAAGCGCAGTATCTTGGCTAATACAAGCAAACATATTATAAGGAACAAGGTCAGCAGCATAGTTACTATTCCATAAAATGCAAAGGGAAAAAGCATGTTAAAATGCTAAAGGGAAAGGTCTAAATAGAACCTCAGTTTACCCTCCCTGGCTAGTATATTATATTATATCTACAGAAGGTCTCTTTGGGTTTAGAAGGGCGGGCCCATACCTCAGGTCTCAGCAGAAATGGATCACATCATCTCCTGCACCAACTCTCTGCATGCGAATATTCATCAAGTGTGTAACGCATGCTCTGAGCAGTGCATTATTAATCGTACCTAAAAGCCAAAGTTGGCCACAGCTGCATATATATTATGTCTAGCCATATAATATGTCAGGCCAGTGCGCTGATCAAACTGAACAACAAGCGCTGTGTTGAAATAACCTTGAAGGCCTCGGCACTCACTGTACAGACATAGCTTACCAAGCAAGTCTGATATTAAAAGCAAACATATTATTCTCGTGTAAAGCTAAATATTCAACTAGGCGAAGAGCTTTAACAACAAAATGTGTCGTGTGCAGAGGCTGCAGAAAAGGAAAATGGCGTTTAAACTAATAAGCTCATGCTAACTTAACACAGTGCAAAGGTAAAACCAAACCATATGACTGGAGAAATGAGGTGACATTTTTAGGTCCTCGTTTTTGCTGTTTCTATGTGTTCTGCATTCTGATTTACAATCAGCACACATACAAACAGCAAAATGCCATGAATGATTGTTTATGTCCTTCCTGCACATAAACAATCATTTTAGAAAATGAGGATTTGCAACTAAATAGGAGTTTTAATTCGGCACTCTGGGGACACCTTCCTGCACATAAACAATTATTCCCTCAATGCAGGCACCCTTGCACTATGGCCCAAGGGTGCCTGCGTTGGTGCTAGGCAGCTGAATTTAGCGCCAGTGCAGAAAGAAACACAGGGGTGCACCGTATTATTGTAAATACGACACATCCTTATGTTTCTAAAGTGACGGAGAGCGGTGTTAGCTATTTTGGAGCTAACCCGCGCTTGACCACTTTTGTTGTGAATATGCCCCTATGTTCTTTTTTAAAAAGTGTCTTTTGTTTTATAATATGTATATTCATTTCATCTAACAGTTCTGTCCCTTTTGCGTTTTCTCTATTTTGCTCTGGATGAAAGTCTGATGATACGTGCCAGTCCCAAAATGAGGGCCAGTGGACCCCACGTGGAACCAATGGCTTAGAATAAGACCTCCGGTGAGCCCTGGCTCCCTGGGCCTAACTAGGCCATGCATCTGTAACCGTATACTCACCTAAAATCACACAAAAAGAGCTTGGGAAGAATACACTAAGGGGCAGATTTCATACAAGACAAGGCAGCATAAAGTTGCTGTGCTGCGCTGTGTTTCATGAAAGGGGCAGAGCAGAAAAGCTCCACATTTACATAGATTTGGAGCATTTCTGCTCTCTCCTTGTGCTGATGCACTGTGTGCAGCCTAACGCTAACCTAGGCACCCTTAAACAATAGTGCAAGGGTGGCTGCGTTAAGGGCAGGTTTGTTTTTGTGCAGGAGGATACGCCTTCCTGCACAAAAACAATCCTTACAGACATTTTACTCATTCTATGTGAGCTACAGAATACATAGACAGAGGAAACATTGAGGAGAAAAAAATATATTTCTCCTTTTCAACCATCACTGGGAAAGGAGTATCATTTTGATGCAGTCTCAGGTTTACTAGAGTTAGTAAATCCGGGAATTCTTAGGTGGATGCATGGGAACGCCCATGTTCCATCCATGCAACACCTTCCAAGTTGAAATGTAATGTAACACAGCGCACGCAGCTGTGTATGTAGCGTTACATTTCTTTGTAAAGCAATTCAGGGCCACACACATCAGGTCTTGTGTGGCTTTTTGAATTCCAAATAAGCTTTGTGTTGCCCTGTGTCGCTTTGCATGATGCGAGGGTGACACAAAGACTTTGAAAATCTAGGCCCAAACAGCATGAGATAAAGAAAACAAAATAGCAGATTTCTCAAGATTTTGTGCCGTTGCGAAGCAACACAAAGTGACACACAGCATCACAAACCCTTGATAGGATATTTACTTTCCAACGCAAAACCTTTTTTGTACCGAAAAAGTGCCCTTTTAGTGGTGCAAACCGCTCTTTGTGCTGTTTTATGTCAAGGGGGATTTCCATGGGTGGTAATTGGGCATTCCTACACACCCACCCTCATGGTATTTATTTTGCAGAAAGCCCTATCTATTTAAATTTTTAGACTGGGCTGTGCATGAAAAAATAATGCCTCCTTAAGACAAGAGCAAAGTAAAAGATCTGTTTTAGTTTTCGCTTAACATTTCATATATTGCATGTGTGCTGCATTGTATAGCACGCATCCAATGTATGAAATGTTTTACACTTTGTCTAGGCATATGATTTTGTACTGGGAGGGTATGTTGCCTTCTAATTGAAAAGCCATCTCATATTTTTTTAAACAAATTAAAGGGCTGTTTGCAGTCCTTGTAGGTGGAAGTCTGATTGCTGAAAAGCACTTCCTGGCCCAGTCCCCCTTCAATTTATCGGATTCTTGTTGGATGAGCGTCTTTTGTATTAGCGTATTGTCTGTCCTGTTTGAACACCAGGTGGGTAAGGATCGTCCTTCTTAGCACTTGGGCCAGATTCCGATGGCGGACGGATCGGAGTTCATCCGACATCGGTTTAGAACCTGAACCGAACAACCTCCCGTCGTTGGTTCAAGCCCAGGAATTAGGATGCGACCGAACCCTGTTCACTTGCATGCCTATTCTTTACAATGGGAGCATGCATTCAGAATGGAATACATGCTCTCATTCAGAGGGCAGAGGTGCAGTTCATCCCTGCAACCTGTGGCAGGCACCTCAAGGTGTCTGCCACCAGGTGCAGGGATCAACAGGGGGGCACCATAGGTGCTCCTTAGGGCACCGTTTGGCAGCCTTGCACCCATGGGGGCCCTCAACAGAACTTCCCTGTGTATTAATTTCTCACTGACTCCATCGAAATGGGTCTGTCGTAAATTATTACAACTGAGGGTTGGAGTCATTCCTAACTGCATCGTAATCAGGCCCTAAGAGTGAAAACAAACATTGGCATGTTTATGTCTGCATAACAAGCACATGCCGACGAGTCCAACAATCAAATCTGTTCATGTTTTCACTCACCTGACACAAGTGTTCTTATCTGCACAGGGGAAAAACATCTAATTTGAGCTCACATGACAGACACACTGTGACGTTCATGGGGTTTGTGAGAGAGCACTCCTCATGCATTAGAAAGTGTGGTGAATGCAGAACACCAGCACGTTCATATAATCAAGCAAAAGCCTCTTGTGAACAAAGGTGAAAACACCATGACACAACAACCTTGCTACTATTATTCATTCCAGTGGTGCTGGTTTGCTTAAACTGAGGAGGATGAAATATGTGCCATTCAACTCCCTGCCTTGCTGGCTTTACATGGCTCTCAGCAGAAGTGGAGAGGTGCAGGAGCCTGATGAAATATCCTAGTCTGAAAAGCAGAGGAAGTGATGCAACTCACTGCGATTTATATTTCGCTTGCGATGGACAGACATTAAAGTGACTGATTCACAGAAAGAATTTCCTTTAAAAAAAGAAATAGAATCAGCTTCAATAAAAGCCAAAGAAAAGAATCCTACTATAAAGGGTTATGTCTTTGCTTAAAATCTTATCTGAGCCTGTAGGTTCATCTCAATGGACCCTGCCGGGATTTTAGAAAGCAGTATAGGTGGCAGGGAGATGGGTGGGGTCTTTCCAGGGAATAGAAAGTCTCATATTCATACGGCCTCTTTTAGAGGATCACGAAGGCCCCTGGGGCTCAGCAGGAACCTCTGAGGGGACTCAGAGTAAGTAACTTCTCAAGTTTAATTAAATGATGTGACCCCTCTGTCCATTACCTGATAAGGACACTAAATGAGTGAGGGGCTGCCGGTCTGTACTCTCGCCCTCTCCTAAAATGAGAATTATAGAATTGCATTTTGGCATGTCAATGTAGCACTTTTACCAAGTTGGGTCCAAAGTATCGCCTTGAATTATACATACATATTGCAGGTTTGAGCAGAGCTGAGGTCAGAGTGGAGAGACAGGAGCAGGAAAGGATCACCTCTTCTCTTTGCATGATTGCATAGGGGAGAAAGTAGAAATAGCTTTAAAGTTGTGGGCTCAAAACCACACTAACAAAGAGATATGGAGAGCTTACAAGTCAAGCGTCTGCTCAGAAAACTAACCAAAACGTGCTTAGTAAAGTGCAGCTGTTGTATGCATGGGTATATGTGACTAGAGCAGTCACGGGGCCTCTCCCTGTTCATCTTAACTCACTCTAATACTGAGTGCAGACAAAACATCTGGGATCAATGTTGTGACGCCTACTAGTCCACTCTCGGCTTGCGGTCCTTTCCGTATCTCTATAGCATCAAGTTCTGATTTGATCATATGGCAAAGCCTGCCACCTCCTGGTTCTGTTTTGTACTGCTTTGGCTCCCTCAAGTGGCTGGGTAGTGCAACAAATGCGACAATAAATCAGTGATACTCGGTTTAAATCGGGTCAGCTGATTTTCAGCTGGTAGGCTACTGTTGGGCACACTGTGGTTTAACCGATTTCCGTACAGCCTGGATATTTACAAGTATGTTTCGCAGAACAGTAGGCACTCTCCTGGCACGTCCCATGAGTATTTCATGCAGCAACAATCCTGTTCTTCTGTCAGAGGAGCTTCGAAGACTCATCAACACCAAAAGGCAAGAAATCTGGATATTTTAAATGAGTGGATGCAAAGACTTTGGCTAAACTTGACTTCAGCGTCTCATGAATCTGTTCCACAAAGCCTGAAGCTTCGGGCCATAGCTACAATGTAACTGTTGTTCCGCTTGTAATACTACACACAGCATTCTTAGGATCTTCTTATTAAAATGAGTCCCTTGGTCTGACTCTGGAGAAACCGGAAACCCGAACCGTGGTATGAGTTCCCAAAACATCAGTTTTGGCTACAGTAAGGCTGTCATCCCTCGATGTTGGGTAGGCTTCCACCCATTGAGAGAAAATGCACATTATGACCAGGACCTATCTTAGCGCTCTTACAACATCAGATTTAGTATCTCAATGAAGTCCAACTGCATCCTGTTAAAGGGACCTCCCGATCTCCCTTGGTGACTCGTGGTTACTTGTATCCTTCTCTCAACATTCATTTACGGGCAGGTCACATATCTATAGTACAGGTCTTCAGTCATGACTCTAAATAAAAATTTTAACTAATTCTGTCTCAAGCATCTGACAATGAAATGTATCCCTATGTGTGTGGACCATGAAAATGTGTGGAACAACAAACTGTCAGCTGAGATCCGGATCTCATTTGCATTCATGATACATCCTGCTCTAACCCAGCCTTAGTGTTCTACTTCTTAAATTTTTTCCTGCAGTCTCTTAACTTCCTCCCAAGAGTCAGCAACATACATTAGCATGGTAATGTTGCTGTCCTTATCGGATTCATGTGCATATTCTCCATTAAATGTGAATGCCGCAATGTTACAATACTGAGCAACTTTATCAGAATATCTATTACCAGAGGTTACATAATCATTTCCACTCCTGTGGGCTATGCATTTAACCACGGAAACTTCTCGGGGCAATTGTAAAGCTTCTAACAAGCACATCACACATTCCCCATTTCAGATGGGAGATACAAATAAAGTCATAAATCCCCACTCAGACTACAACTGTCCAAAAACATATACCACACCAAAGCCATATTGACTGTCAGTAAATATTGTCACCCATAATTTGTTTGAAAGAAAACAAGCTCTGGTGATAGTGACCAAATTGGCTACTTGGGAAGAGGTGACACCTTGTCGCCATGAGTCTTCTACCACTTCATGAACAGTGCAGACAGCATGAGCTGCTCTCAGATCTCCTGTGTTATTTCTTATGCATGAGCAATCGACAAACATCACATATTCGGGCTGATCAAGTGGTTCATCCTTAATATCAGGTTTTGGCTAGATGCACAAATCCATGATATCGAGACAGTCATGCTCAACCTCCTCAGTATCAACTTAATTTACAGGAAATGGTAACAGTCTAGCTGGATTAGAGGTCGGACACCTCTTTAGAGTAACATTTTTGGCACTCAGAATGAATTGCTCATACTTCATGAGCCTGTTATTAGTCAGGTGTTTCGTATTTGTGCATGTAAGTAAAATCTCCACAGAGTGCAGGACCATTACTATAACAGGTCGTCCCGTGGTTATACTCTTGCTTCTATCAATATTGACAACATCCACCGTGACTGCTTTAAGGCAGCTGGCCAGTCCTGCGGCTACAGGGTCAAGTGAGAAGTAAGCCACATGTCTTTAAGAGCTAACATGCAAGGGAGTAAACACTAACAGAGTAGCCCTCTCTCTCACAGCAAACCAGAGTAGATATTTAATCAGGCATTCCAGGTGCTGGGGCATGACAGAGACTTTCAGCTGTAGAAACACTTTTTTTTGTCCCATGGGAGCGTTTCAGGCACATCCTTGTGCATCAGCCTCAGTAAAGGCTTGGCCATTAGAAAAAAGTTGGATATGCACTGTCTATGGTAGCCCCTCATTCCCTGAAACATTCTGACTTCCCTCTGCATGTAAAGTGGATTAATTTTCAAGATGTTAATGATTCTTTCTTCTGACACCTTCCTTGCTTCTTTCTTAATGTGATGTCCTAGGTACAGGACCTCTTTTTGACAGTGCTGTAATGTGCTCTGGACACCTTGGGGCTTATTTACAAGCCTCTTGCGCCACCGGTACTTCCCTTTTTCCCATATGAAAAGTGATGCACCTGTGTCGCAACAGGCTTGTAAATAAGCACCGTTGTGTCCATTCTCAGCCAAATTATTTAGCAGGGCATCTGTATCCTGTTTACATGCTTCCTGTGTACTTGACGCCACTAACAGGCGGCCAACGTCCTGAACAAGGACAGAGTAATAGGGCAATTGTAAAGACTCAAGATTTTTCCTCAAAATCTGATTGAAAATCGGAGGGCTTTCTGTATACCCTTGTAGAACTCAGCACAATGAACTCAGAACTTTATTCTGGAATTGAAACGAGAAAAGGAATTAACTTTTCTAAGGTAAGGGGACAGAGGAAAATGCTTAATAAAAATCAGCCACTGTGAACCATTCGGCATCACGGGGTATCTGAAATAATATTATAGCTGGATTTGTTACCACTGGACAACATAGAACAACAATTTTAGAAATCTTTTGCAAATCCTGTACAATTCTGTATTTGTCTTTAAGCTTCTGCAAGGCCATAACTGATGAATTACATGAGCTTCATACTATCTATTTTAAAATCCCCTGCTGTATCATTGTATCAATAACTGGGGTAATTCCAGCCACTGTCTCAGGTGTAAGATTATAAAGTGGTTTTCTCAGATACTCAGCTTTAGGATTACTCATTAATCTGACATGTTCTACATCTTTAGTAAGCCTGATTTATTTCCATACTTCGGGTTTCATTGTAGCTCTTACATCGGGAGGTAAATCCTCTATCATCTTCACAGGAAACGGCCCAACCGCTGTCCCTTGTCTGACCATTTTGAATTCGACATTCTCAACATGCTTTTGGAACTCAACACCATCAGGCGTACAGTATATAGTGCAATTTATTATTATTATTATTATAGAGGCTTTTATAACGCGCTCTGCTACTAAATAGTATAGTATCCTGGCGCGAAGAGAAAAGAAGGGGACAGATCACAGTAAATGCAAAAGAGGGACAGCTATTAGGCATTGGTGTTGAAGAGGTAGGTTTTTAGGCCTTTCCTGAAAGCCATGATGGTAGGGGCTGTTCTCAGTTGCAGAGGCAGGGTATTCCAAGCTCTCGCTGCTCTGACAGAAATGGATTGTCCACCAAGCCTGCTATATTTGAACTTTGGTACAGTCATTTGATGAAGATTGCTTGATCTGAGAGGGCGGTTGGGGGCATAAAGAGAGAATCTTTTTCTCAAATAGGTTGGGCCTGTTAGGTGGAGTGCTCGGTATGCTAACACAAGGATCTTGAATAAGATCCTTTGAGCCACTGGAAGCCAGTGAAGGTCTCGGAGTGGTTGGCGGACGCTAGATCTTCTGGGGATGTTAAACAGCAGCCGAACCGCAGTGTTTTGGATGACTTGGAGGCGGTGGATCAGATAGGCTGGGAGTCCGCAGTAGAGAGCATTCGCGTAATCCAATCTGGATAATATCAGAGCGCGAATGACCGTCTCCTTAGCTGATCGCGGAAGCAGAGGAAGGAATCTGCGTAGAGTTTTGAGAGTGGAGAAGCAGATTCCGGTGAGTTTTTTCAGGTGATCTTCAAATCTGAGATTATTGCTAAACCAGATTCCTAGGTTTTTTGCAGGTCCACCTGTGGATTTGGGGCTGGGAAAATCGGTGGGCCAGAGAGAATCATAGAAATTATCTGGGAAGGAGCCGTACAGCAGAATCTCAGATTTGCTCTCATTACACTTAAGTTGAGCCAAGGCCAGCCAGCGGAAGACCGATGATAAGCAGAATTGGACTCTCGTTGTGTCCAGGTTGTTTTTGGGCCATGTAAACAAGAGCTGGGTATCATCGGCGTAGGCCATAATTTTGGCCCCTAGCTGTTCCGCAAGATAGATAAGGGGGGTCATATAGACATTAAAAAGCAGGGGGCTTAAGGTGGAGCCCTGAGGTACGCCAGTTGAGAGTTTTTTGGGAGAGGAAGAGAAAGGCGGCATCCACACTTGCTGGGACCTGTCATCTAAGAAAGATCTTAGCCATCCGAGGGCAGGGCCAGTTATGCCTATATCTGCTAGTCTGGTAAGTAGGAGGGAGTGAGGGACCGTATCGAAGGCGGCAGAGAGGTCCAATAAAATCAGCGCCGCTCTGCCACCTCCGTCTAAGCACTCACGAATAGCCTCAGAGACCTCAACTAGGGCCGTCTCTGTGCTGAAAGCAGCTCTAAAGCCTGATTGCGCAGGGTGGAGAGCTTGAGAGTTTTCTACGAATCGGTCCAGCTGTGAAAATGCAGCTTTTTCGCATATCTTTGTTAGACCTGGCAGTAAAGAAATGGGCCGGAAGTTAGCGGGAGTTTTTGGATCTAGGCCATTTTTCTTAAGGAGTGGTAGCAGTTTTGCCTGTTTCCAGCAAGCTGGGACTGTGGCGCTGGAGAAAGAGAGGTTCACAATATGCGTCACCTCTTGGCCGACTGTGTTAGCCAGGCCTGCAAGGACTCTGGCTGGGCAGGGGTCCACAGGGGAACCTGATTTTAAGGTAGCCAGAATTTTCACGACCTCAGTTGTATTCACTGGAGTGAAGAGGGCAAACTGGTCCGTAGAAGTGGGCATAGTGGGAATAGGAGTAGTCATGGAGGCTGGAAAATTGTTACATACAGTAAGCAGATCATCTTGGATTTTGTCAATTTTTTCCACAAAAAACACAGAGAGTTCTTCACACCATTTTGCCGATGAGGCTAGAAGAGGGTGAGCGGCGCAAGGGGAAACAAAACTTTTGACAACAGCAAAGATTTCTGCGCTGTTGTTATTGGCCTTGGAAATGCGCCCTTCATAGTATGAGCTTTTTGCCGCTTTAATTGCAGCATAATATTTCTTTTGAGCTGTTCTAAGTTCTTTCTTGGCCTCGGGGAGGTATGCTTGTCTCCAACGTCTTTCGAGTTTTTTGCAGCCTGATTTAAGATCACGGAGGGTGTTGGAGAACCAGGGTTTAGAAGGGGAGGAGCGAACTCTACAGACGCGACCTGATTTGGTTGAAAGAGCAACACCTTCTTCAATCCATGAATTGAATAAGCTCACTGCTGGTTCAACTTCTGAAGGCAGTGAGGGGCGAGAGGTATCGAGATGATCGCAGAGCTAAATTAATTTTCTGTGTATGAGCCACAGAGTGGTTGGTCTCAGCAGGGCGGGACAGGGGCCAGGAGAATCTTATTAGCATGTGATCAGACCAGTTTAATTTCTCAGGTTCAGACATATTTATGTTAAAGTTGGTGCATACTAAGTCAAGGGAATGGCCCCCTGAGTGGGTGGGAGCCTTGATCCACTGTTTCAGTTGGGCCATCGCAAGCGCATCGTTTAGCCGAACTGTGTCGGATAGATCAGGCAGGTCCACATGGATATTAAAGTCCCCCAGAAGGAGATATGTGGGGTATTTCAGGGCGCGTGGGACTATCATGTCCTCTAGTGACTCTAGAAATTTTCCTGCGTGGCCAGGTGGTCGGTATACCAGAGATCCACCTAAAGTAAAATGAGCCCCTAAAGTGAGAGAAAAATGGAGCACCTCAGCATCAATAGATGGGCCCATAGGGTCTAAAGAAAAGGTCCATTTATCCCGAAAAATGGCTGCTACGCCACCTCCTCTGCCTAGGGGTCGGTCTTGTCTGATAATTTTAAAGCCACGTGGGATGGCAAGTTCGATCACTGGGTTACATGTGTCATTGAGCCATGTTTCTGTGACAAAGAGAAGGTCAAACTCGTTGTCACTCAGTAGCTCGAATATTTCATTAGAATGTTTTACCAGAGATCTGGCATTGATCAAGCCGGCCCGGAGACTAGACGGGTCAGTAGCACATTGTGTGGGGGCTGGAAGAGTAGGTTGAAAGCGGAATGTGCACTGAACAGAATCCGCTAGGTCCCATTGACTCGAACAGGAGCATGATTTAGTATTCAGTGCAATTAAATACTCCCGAGAGTAGGGAACACGCGGTTGATTACAGGGTAGGGGGGCAGCTGCAAGGGGGCTGGCGCTGGCCGCATCCGGGACACGGACGGGCACAGACGGGCCCTCCTTTGGCGCTCCTTCGGCGCGCAGACGGCGCTCCCGCTGCGCTCGTCCGCTGCGCGTCCGGTAACAGCACATAATGTAGCTGAGGAAGGGGGTGTGGCCAGCGATGTGGGCGTGGCCCAGGGACTTGCCTGAATGGCGTTTGCAGTGGTCGTTGCAGCCGGCGCTATGCAGCGCTTCACGGCTGTTTCAAGAGGGCTTAGGTAGGTTTTCAGCAAACAAGTTAAAAAACAAACAATTTTCAAATTTTTAAAATTCGCGCTGTGAAGCTCCCGGCGTGTGCCTGCGGAGTCCTTCAGTTCTCAAGGCGGCGCTCTCAGAGGCGCGTATTTATTGGCTGCCTGACGGAGGGGGCGTGGCCAGCGATGTGGGCGTGGCCCAGGGACTCGCCTGAATGGCGTTTGCAGTGGTCGTTGCAGCCGGCGCTATGCAGCGCTTCACGGCTGTTTCAAGAGGGCTTAGGTAGGTTTTCAGCAAACAAGTTAAAAAACAAACAATTTTCAAATTTTTAAAATTCGCGCTGTGAAGCTCCCGGCGTGTGCCTGCGGAGTCCTTCAGTTCTCAAGGCAGCGCTCTCAGAGGCGCGTATTTATTGGCTGCCTGACGGAGGGGGCGTGGCCAGCGATGTGGGCGTGGCCCAGGGACTCGCCTGAATGGCGTTTGCAGTGGTCGTTGCAGCCGGCGCTATGCAGCGCTTCACGGCTGTTTCAAGAGGGCTTAGGTAGGTTTTCAGCAAACAAGTTAAAAAACAAACAATTTTCAAATTTTTAAAATTCGCGCTGTGAAGCTCCCGGCGTGTGCCTGCGGAGTCCTTCAGTTCTCAAGGCGGCGCTCTCAGAGGCGCGTATTTATTGGCTGCCTGACGGAGGGGGCGTGGCCAGCGATGTGGGCGTGGCCCAGGGACTCGCCTGAATGGCGTTTGCAGTGGTCGTTGCAGCCGGCGCTATGCAGCGCTTCACGGCTGTTTCAAGAGGGCTTAGGTAGGTTTTCAGCAAACAAGTTAAAAAACAAACAATTTTCAAATTTTTAAAATTCGCGCTGTGAAGCTCCCGGCGTGTGCCTGCGGAGTCCTTCAGTTCTCTTAACTTGCAAAAGGTCTCCTTAACAGGTTTACGGGACTAGAATCACAAACATCTAATTGCTGATCTCCTTCAAATGAGCCTATTTTAACAGGAAAGTTCTTTGACACAGTGCTAATCATTTGTTTAATTGTAATCCCTACAACTTGGATCTTCTTCCCCAAGAGGGGTAGGTCAGAGACTTCCGCTGCTCAAACAGTAATATGGGTAGCACCAGTTTTGATCAAAAATGACACTTGGTGGCCATTCACCTAACAGTCTACGAATGGACCACTCTGGCCTACCTTCAAGGCTGCACCAAGCACACAGTTTTCGTCCTCCTCGGGCACAGTCATTGCGTTTGATCGAAATCAAAACTCTCATTCTTCAACATGGAGTAATGATGACATGGGTTCTGATTCTGGAAAGGATTTGGTCTTAATCTTGAAGATTGATTCGCATTGAACCTGCGACTACCCATGTTTTGCAGGAGCATCGGGGCTTGTGGGACTTGCATCACTGGAGCTTGTGACTGATTTGTGGTTTGGATTCGCTGACCCGGACAATCTGTATCTCGGTAGGATTACCATTTTGCATTTGCCCATCTCTGACTCTTCTATTTGGATTCTGACAGCACTCCCTCTTTCAATGTTCAAGCTTGTTACAGTAAAGAAAGGGAGTCAATCACTTCAACGTTGCAATATCTACACCAGAATTTGGATCACCCGAAACACCTTGACCTCTACCTTGTAGAACACTTATCCCAACTTGCACCATTTGATTTTCACTCTGATAACCAACACTTTGCATTCCACAAGCATTTCCCACACATGGCAGATTTCTAAATCCTTTTTGTGCCAACTTCGTCTGGGCAAGCATACACTTTTCTTTAAGTCTCTTCTGCTTCATCTCTTGCTCATCACTACAGTACTTGGCATACCTCAAGATCTCATCCAACAGCTTAGTCTGCCAACAAATCACAATCTGTGCATACTGATCCCGGGGCGCAATCGAAGACGAAACAGTGACACAGAACTTTCCCTATGTGCCCTTTCATGGTTCTCCTAACCACTGCTGTATAAACCACTGCAACAATTACTCATAATAGGCATGCACTTATTGTTTGGCTACCTGGGTCATTCTGTTGACCTTCAGCCAATCAATATCCCTTGTCGGGACCTTTCCTTTCAGAATCGTAATCACCTCATCATACTTTGTGATTATCGTAGGAGATGGTGCATTACTTGGGGGTTCTGTATGTGGCCACTGTATAGGTATCTTACACTCAGCTGATAAATCACTTTGTACCACAATGCCGGAAAAGATATTGAAATCTGTCCACTATACCTTTAAAATCTTAACAAACCTGCCAACCCTGGTGTGCCATTGGACAGGATTCTCTCTCAATTTGGGTAAATTGTAAATGTCACAAGACCAACTCGACTCCATGGCACATGAACATACACTCCACCTGGCACCTCTCTAAAAGGAAATATCTGATCCTTATTTCCGTATGGGGGTGTTGGAGGAAATTTCCCATTTTTTAACTTCTTTTTCTTTTCTTGTTTTTTTTTTGCCCACTTGCTCCCGAATCTATCAAAATCACTCAATTTTCGGATGCATTTAACCAGTTCAGCAATGTTTAACCACACAAGATAGTCTAGTTCATGGGTACTCACAAACTTTCTCTCGGGGCCAAATTTACAGTGTGGTTTGTGGCCGAGGGCCGCCCGGTGGGGGCAGGGTCTGTGGGGAGGGGGGCGCGGCTAGAGCAAAAAAAAAACTGTGACCATGAGGTTGAACACAGGCCCCTGCAGTGGACGCCTTCGTCCACTCAGCCACCAGACCCGGCATGCACACATCTCTCTCTCTCTCTCTCTCTCTCTCCCTCCCTCTCTCTATCTCTCCCTCCCTCTCTCTGTCTCCCTCTCTCTCTCTCTCTCTTTCTGTCTCCCCCTATCTCTATCTCTCTTTCTCCATCTCTCCCTCCCTCTCTCTCTCTCTCTCTCTGTCTCCCTCTGTCTCACTTGCTCTGTCTGTCTCTCTCTCTGTCTCCCTCTCTCTCTCTTCCTCTGTCTCCCTCCCTGTCTCCCTCTGTCTGTCCCCGTCTGTCTCCCTCTGTCTGTCTACCTCCCTCTGTCTCCCTCTATCTGTCTACCTCCCTCTATCTCCCTCCCTCTGTTTGTCTCCCTGTCTCCCTCCCTCTGTCTCCCTCCCTGTCTGCCTCCCTCTGTCTCCCTTCCTCTGTCTGCCTCCCTCTGTCTGCCTCCCTCGATCTGTCTCCCTCTCCCTCCCTCTCTCTCTGTCTCCCTCCCTCTGTCATCCTCTGTCTCCCTCCCTCTGTCTCTCTCTGTCTCACTCACTCTGTCTGTTTCCCTCTCTCTCTCTCTGTCACCCTGTCGCGCTCTCTCTCTCCCTCTTTCTCCCTCCCTCTGTCTCCCTCCCTCTGTCTCCCTCTGTCTATCTCCCTCTATCTGTCTCCCGCCCTCTGTCTATCTCCCTCTGTCTGTCTCCCACTGTATTTTGGTCTGTCTCCCTCTCTCTGTCTCCCTCTCTGTCTCTCTCTGTCTCCATCCCTCTGTCTCCCTCCCTCTGTCTGTCTCCCTCTCTCTCTGTCTCTCTCTCTCTGTCTCCCTCTCCCTCCCTCTGTCTCCCTCGGACTCCGTCCCTCTGTTTCCCTCTCTCTCTGTCTCCCTCTCTCTCCGTCTCCGTCTCCCTGTTTCCCTCTCACTCTGTCTCTCTCTGTCTCCCTTCCTCCCTCTGCCTTCCTCCCTCCCTCTCCCTGTCTCCCTCCCTCTGTCTGTCGCCCCCTCCCTCTGTTCCCCTCCCTCTGTCTCACTCCCTCTGACTCTCTCCTTCTGTCTGTCTCCCTCTCTCTCTCTGTCTCCCTCCCTCTGTCTCCCTCCCTCTGTCTTCCTCCCTCTATCTCCCTCCCTCTGTATGTCACCCTCTGTCTGTCACCTCATCCCAGCTTTCCGGGCATACACACAACCGCACCCGAGCACTTCACAGGTCTTTAAAAGACCATTTACTTACTAACGAGGCTTTGTTGTGTATCGCTCGGCGCCCATAGAGCAGAGGGTCTCGGAGTCCGCGCTGCTGCGGCGGTGTTTGCTGACACTCTTTAGAATGTTTTTTTAAAAACACAGGTACAATGTCTGCAAGGTCCATGGGCCGCCAAGGAAGGCTTGCCAGGCCGCTGACGGCCTGCGGGCCTTACTATGATTACCTGTGGTCTAGTTTAAAATAATGATTCATAGCCCTATACATACACAAATCACTGTTCAGGCTTGGACCTCATACCACTATACATTCACAATTCATTGTTTTGCTCACCATATTCCAGTTTTGACCAAACTATATGCAAATCAGTCTTGACCCTACTCCCCAAGGAACAGTCCAGGCTAACCTGAACTACCAGGCCATGCACTCCCTTGACCAAAAACAAGTATCCTTGGACTGGTTTCGGGTTATCCCTCCTCATCAGCCAGGCTTTCTAAACTCCAGTGGCATGGTGAGCACGGGACACAATTCTGGGCATACCCTTCCCACTCGTGTGACAAATTCAAGAACAATTGAAAGACGGAATGCTGAACAATGTCAAACATTCACCCCTTTACAGAGATATTGGCCTAAATCCATCCTTGTTTTGCTCACCATGCCATGTTTGATTTGTTAAGCATTCTGTCCATCACCTGTTGTTTTTGCCTCTCTGGCTGCAAAGACATCTGCAGTGGTTGCAATCAACTGAGCTTTCATAACTAAAAGAGTGCATTTCCCACCAATTTGTTTGTTACATGTGTCTTCTTTTAAGCTATCTGCATTCACTTTAGCACGCCTTTGATCCTCCCCTCCACATTCACTGACACCCTCCCCTTCTCCCCACTAGACTCGGGATCACTGGGCCCGATTCACAGAATGAATTTAAGACTCAATCCTAAACTTACTACTATTTTTGTATTCACAGAATGCACTTACTACTTTTGGCATTCACAGAATGAACTTACTACTTTTGGTATTCACAGAAGTTAGAATTTTGTCTTAAGTCTGTCTTAAGTCTGTCTTAAGTTTGTCTTAAGATAAACTTAAGACAAAATCCTAACTTCTGTGAACACCAAAAGTAGTAAATTCATTCTGTGAATGCCAAAAGTAGTAAGTGCATTCTGTGAATACCAAAATAGTAGTAAGTTTAGGATTTTGTCTTAAGTTAGTTCTGTGAATCGGGCCCTACTAAATCTACATTTTGGAAGCAGCATTTAATTGTAAAACCTTTTGCGCATTTTGTAGAATCTATTTTGTACTGTGTGTGATGCAACTATAATAATGACTTACATATTCACAGTGCTTTCTGTCACAGGCTGTGACCTCGTAGCACTAAAAATACATAAGTCACTATTCTCCACTGTACCAAGCAAGATTGAATTTGGTGGCTCTCTGGTTACACACATACCTCTGCAGTGGAATAACTAATAAAGGTTTCATAATGTATTGTAGTGCATTTCCCACTAAGTATCAACTTTTTATATTTATTTCTTTTTCATTTAAGCTTGCAGTTATTTTCTCTGTAGCTACTCTAAAAAATGTACAGATTTCTTTGGGTGTCATTTATGAGCCCCCTTGCAGCCCCTTGCAGCACCAGAACGTGGTGGTGCATGTGCCCGGCATATTTACAAGGCCACGTTAAGCCATTTTACGTGGCTTTTCATGGTCTTGTAAAGATGTGCCCCTTGCATGCAAAACACTGTGTGAAAGGGGTGTGGGTGTTCCCACACAACACCCATGGAAACAGACACATTCCCAGATTTACAAGAAATTGTAAACCTGGGAATGCCTCGGAATCTAATGCTACCCCAGGGGTGGCATTAGGTATGTTTTCATTTCTCCTTGTTTTTTCCTTTTTCTATGTGTGCTGCATTTTGCAAATCACATAGAAAGAGGAAATCACCTGAATTTATTGATTTTGTGCAGGAAGGGGACCCTTCCTGGAATTTGTGGAATTTGTGGGGGTATTTATAAAGCGCAGCGTTCGCTCCGGAGGGAGCATTTTGGCGCTAAATTTCCTGTTAGGGGGTAGGAGAAGACATCACAGAAAACTGCGGGAGTTAGATGGCTGCCTTAGTGTAGTCGTCAGGAAGGTTAAAAATCCAAGTTTTAAGCATTTTTCTGAATGATTTTTCTTGTGTTTGAAGTCTCAGATTTTTCGGAATGAGGTTCCAGGCTTTTGCGGCCAGGAAGCTAAGGGTTTTTCCACCTTTAGTCTTCAAATTGAATTTACCTGGGAGGATGAGGTTGTCATGGGATGAGCGGAGGGATCTGATCGGGCTGTAGTGGGGGAAGCGTCTGCTAAGGTATTTTGGGCCGGTTTTATTGAAAGCCCGGAAGGCGACAATCAGCATTTTAAAGAATATTCTTTTGTGGAGTGGCAGCCAATGTAGGGATCTTAGAGCTGCGGATATAGATGCTCTTCTGGGCAGCTTTAGGACCAGACGGGCAGCGGTGTGAAGTACACTTTGGAGCTTGGTCAAAGTGGACTTTTTGGCACCGGCCAGGAGGCCGTTACAGTAGTCCAAGCGTGAAATAATCAAGGCCACTGTCACCGTTTTCCTGGAATCTAGCGGTAGGAAGTCGAAGAATTTCTTTAAAGATTTTATAATTCCGAAGCAACGGCCCGCTACGGTTCTGACGTGCTGGTCGAAGGATAGGTCTGAATCGAAAAGGACGCCTAGGTTCCTGGCAGATGTTACGGTCTGAGGGGGGGCGGCAGAATTTTCCGGCCACCAGAGGGCTGGGCAGAAGGTGGTTTTTTTACCAATGGGGAGGATCTCCGTTTTGCTGGAGTTACATTTGAGATGGTTAGTCTCCATCCATTGGAAGACTGCCGTCAGACAGTTTTTGAGGTTAAGTTCTGCCTTGGTAGAGTTGTTTTCCAGTTGTGTGTCGTCGGCATACGATGTTACAGGTATGCCGAATGACTCGATCAGGGATAGCAGTGGGATAAGGTAAATGTTGAAAAGGAGGGGGCTCAAAATGGACCCCTGGGGTACACCTGAAGATACCCTCTTCTCTTTGGAGTGGACCTGTCGGATAGAAATGATTTTATCCAGGATAGAGCCACTTCTGAGATCCCTATGTCCGCCAATCTACTAATCAGGATGGCGTGGGAGATGGTATCGAACGCCGCGGTAAGGTCGAGAAGGATGAGAATGGCGTTCTTCTTCTGGTCTTGTATCATCTTTAAAGAGTCGGAAAGTTCGATCAGTGCTGTTTCAGTCGAATGATTGGGACGAAAACCAGATTGTTGCGGGTGAAGTATATTGTGAGTTTCCAGATAACATTTGAGTTCTCTGTAAACCACTTGTTCGGTGATTTTTCCCAAGGCTGGGAGAAGCGAAATCGGACGCAGATTGGTAAGATTTGATGGGGATTTGTTAGCTTTTTTCATGAGGGGTTTAACTATTCCCTGTTTCCACAGGCGGGGGACAGATCCAGTGCGGAGCGAAGAGTTAACAATATCGTTAATGATAGGGTTCACCACGTCAATGAATTGATGGAGTATTTTGGGAGGACAGGGGTCAGATGGAGAGCCAGATTTGCATGCCAGGATGACCTCTCTCGTTTGATCTAAGGTGACCGGTGTAAAGTTCCTAAGGCTACCAGTTGGGGATACTGTCTGAGGTGGGTCGAATGTACCTTGAGTTATTTGTGGGGGGGGGAAATTTGTCTGAATGGCGTTGATTTTTTCCTCAAAGTAGTCAGCTATTTTATTGCAAAGGTCCAGAGATGGGGGGATTTCGGGTTGTAGCGCCTTGGGATTTCACTATCGAGAACAGAGTTTTTTGTTGCTGATTAGACTCTTTAATGGCGTTGACATAAAAGGTTTTTTTGGCGGATTTAATGCTGGAAAGGTATTTTCTCCTTAGTTGGAGGTATATGAGACGGTCGGCAGTGTCATATGTGCTACGCCATTTGCGTTCGGCTTTTCTGCACAGTAAGTGAGAAGAGGCTAAGTCAGGGGTGAACCAGGGGGCATTGGTTTTGGGATTTTTATCTGTTGTGCGGGGGCGATTGGAAGGATTTCGCGTACTGATTTCTTGGGAGATCCAGTTGTGAAAGAGGTTTGCGTCTCGTTCGATATCTCCGGAAAGCGTGGGGGCCTGAGATTGGAGGATGGGATTAAGTGCAAGAATTTCTTGAACCTTTTTCCAGTTGACGGGGTTGTCACAATGTGAGTTGGATTTGCTGGAGGTTTGTGGGCGCGCATTTTTGATGTGGAACAAGATTAGGCTATGATCTGTCCAAATTTGAGGGACAGGGGGAAGGGTGATTAGAAGGGGAAAGTTGGTGCATACACCGTTGAGGGTGTTTCCCAGTGAATGGGTGGGTAGTATAGTACTTTGCTGCAGGTTGAATATTTCTAACGTCTGTAGAAAGTTGTTGGTATGTGGATCGGATTTGGACTCCAGATGTAAGTTAAAATCCCCAAGGAGGGTAAAATGAGTATATCTAAGAAGAAAATGTCCCAGAGAGTCGCTCAAAGTGTCTAAAAACTTGGAGGCATTTCCGGGTGGGCGATATATTAGGCCACCAGAGAAGGACAAGGAATCGTTGAGTTTTATTGAGAAGCCAAGGCCTTCGGTGTCTTTTAAGGGGTCTAAGTTAAATGTGTGACAGGTGAAGCAATTTTTTAGTATTATTGCCACTCCTCCACCTCTCCCTTTCTGTCTATCTTGTCTGAAAATGGAAAAACCCTGGGGGAGGGCAGTGGCCAAGTCCGGATTACTGTCTTCCGTAAGCCAGGTTTCTGTTATCAGGAGGCAGTCGAGATCGGAGTTGAGAATAAGGTCTCGTGTGTCTTGACTGTGTTTACACATAGAGCGGGCATTTATCAGCCCACCTTTGAAGGGCAGTTGGCTAGCGTTGGGGGCGGATAAGCGGTTGTGCAAGTGGGCTGGGGTTTGGATAGATGACCAATGACAGAGTATACAGCTAAACGAGCCGGTAAGGTTCGACATGTCAAGTTTGCAGGAGCAATTGTTCTTACCATGTAATAGGAGAAGGTCGCTAGGAAGATACCTGATGTGGGAGGTTGTTTGGGCAGAGGTTCCCGCGCCTGTCGCGGTCTTGGCGCGGACGGGCGCAGACGGGCTTGCCTTAGGCGCGCCTTCGGTGCGCAGACGGCGCTCCCGCTGCGCTCGTCCGCTGCGCATCCTGTGCGTGCACATATCCAGCTGAGGGGGCGTGGCCTATCGATGGGCGTGGTCAGCGCGCACGCCTGTGCTGATGGCGGCCGCTTGGGAGGGAAGAAGGCGCGACAGTTTTCAAATCGGCTGTGCGCTAGAAGCGTAAATTGCTGATTAGCAGAGCAGTATTTAAAAATACACAAGTAAGTGACACCACACAGGTTTAAAAACAATGTGAAATTGAGCTTCACTCGTACCACCAGCTCCCGGCTTCCGCCTCAGGACTGGGACAGGAAATGTACAAATTCAATCAGGCTTGCAACGCAGGCACCCTTACTCCAAGGCGCATGGGGTGCCTGCATTGGCACATGACAGTCCATTGTGCGCCGGTGCTGGGGAAAAGGACAGGAATCCAATTTATATCATAGATACGGCGTATTAGTGCCCTTTTCTTTTGATATTGGGCAGCCCAGCAAGATTCCTTGCGGTGCTGCTCTAGGTGAGGCCCTTTGGTTTTAGCCACACTTTTGACACTGCCCCATGTTCAGACTCCCAAGGCCCGCTAACTTCCCCAAACATGACTGAAGTCAACAACAGCAGCAAAATAATATAACCAGGAGTCAGTTTTTGCTAAATTAGAAGCGTCTGTTTTCATAATGTTAAAAACACGTTTTTTTAAATAAAAACAGTGTAAAAGAAGATTAAGTGACCTCTTCGTCCCCGGGAATTAAAGAAAGCATCCTACTTAGACCTTACTGTTCATCAATAATGATTGTAAATGGTATGTTTTAATTAGGATAAATGATGTTCAGCAACCTCCAATTCCATGCAGCTGTAAAAGCCAAGCCGTCAGCATCCCATGAAATATAATATGGTTCTCCTTGGATTCCTTGCAATAAAGTTCCAGCCCATGTGTTACAACCATTATGCCCAGGGCCACTGGAAATATTCTATTGTATGGCCGCTGTGATTTTAGCATACTAGTTATACATTTGCTACATTTGCCACATAATTAACAAACCATTTTTTATTACTCATGGCAATCAGAACTTACTAAAAAGCAGGGACAAGTATTGCCACACAGTAGAAGGCCCTTTATATATCTGAACTGTTCACCTTTTCATTGCTTATTGCTATATTTGGGTATTAAATTGGTACTTATGACGTGCAACCGTAGATTGACTGTTTCTCTGGAGAAAAATAGGCACACCAATCATGTTTGTTCAAAAGGGTGTGATCATCCAAATAAGTTTTGGAAAATTATGTTTTGTTTGTGAAAAAGAAAGTACTATTGTGCATTTTTAGGTATTTTTTTAGAGACTTTTTATTTGAACTGTGTGGTAAGCCTCTGACACCAAATCACAGTCACCCACAAACCTTTGGTTTGCTAAACACTATTTACTATTATTTCCCCACCGTAAAAATAATTTGCCGTGGAAATTGGGGGCGTTTATGGTTGTCGATGATGAGGAGTATCAGGCCTAGTAATTTTTGTTATGCGGGTGTCCGTACGCCTACTAATTACAACCGTTTCACCAACAAGAAACTCTAAATACTGAATGAACTAAAGTGTGCTAACGGTAGCAGCTGTACAAAAGGGGGGTGGTGATGGACGGAGCATCTGAACCAATCAAACACTCACACCCAGTCAAAAGATCTGGGTTTAATTCATCACCGTTCTTTAGCCCACTCTGCCACCCCAGTTCCGACATGGCTATATGCAAATCAGTCTGACCCTGTGCCTCATGGGAACAGTCCAGCCCGAACTGCCAAGCCATGCCTTCCCTGGACCGGAAACAAGCTTCCAAGGACCAGTTTCTGGCATTACAGCCGTCTTCAGCCCGGCTTGCTTGAATCCAGTGGCAAAGTGAGCAAGGGACTCACGTCTGAGCATACCCTGCCACACTAATGGTGGCCAAAAGCGGTACAAAAGGGGGTGGTGATGGACGGAGCATCTGAACCAATCAAAAACTCTCACACCCAGTCAAAAGATCTGGGTTCAATCCATCACCATTCTTTAGCCCACTCTGCCACCCCAGTTCAGACATGGCTATATGCAAATCAGTCTGACCCTGTGCCTCATTGGAACAGTCCAGCCCGAACTGCCAAGCCATGCCTTCCCTGGACCGGAAACAAGCTTCCGAGGACCAGTTTCTGGCATTACAGCCTTCTGCAGCCCGGCTTGCTTGAATCCAGTGGCAAAGTGAGCAAGGGACTCACGTCTGAGCATACCCTGCCACACTTATGGTGGCCAAAAGCGGTACAAAAGGGGGTGGTGATGGACGGAGCATCTGAACCAATCAAACACTCACACCCAGTCAAAAGATCTGGGTTCAATCCATCACCATTCTTTAGCCCACTCTGCCATCCCAGTTCAGACATGGCTATATGCAAATCAGTCTGACCCTGTGCCTCATGGGAACAGTCCAGCCCGAACTTCCAAGCCATGCCTTCCCTGGACCGGAAACAAGCTTCCGAGGACCAGTTTCTGGCATTACAGCCGTCTTCAGCCCGGCTTGCTTGAATCCAGTGGCAAAGTGAGCAAGGGACTCACGTCTGACCATACCCTGCCACACTTATGGTGGCCAAAAGCGGTACAAAAGGGGGTGGTGATGGATGGAGCATCTGAACCAATCAAACACTCACACCAAGTCAAAAGATCTGGGTTTAATCCATCACCGTTCTTTAGCCCACTCTGCCACCCCAGTTCAGACATGGCTATATGCAAATCAGTCTGACCCTGTGCCTCATGGGAACAGTCCAGCCCAAACTGCCAAGCCATGCCTTCCCTGGACCGGAAACAAGCTTCCGAGGACCAGCGGTAGCAGCTGAACATTGAGCAGAGCACTGCAGTCAGACTGCGTGACCGCACAGTTGGAGTTGTTTCTGTGTTGGCTGTGGTTTTCATGACTGTTCGGACTGAGGAGAATGCCCAGAAGTGCCAAATTAAGGCGGGAGACACCGAACACCAACCACCCCCCACCCACCTACCATATATATAGCAATAGCAAGACCACTGCTGATAGCCAGAAATCGGTCCTAGGATGCTTGATTCCGGTCCAGGAAAAGATATGGCTTGGCAGTTCGGGCTGGACTGTTCCCATGAGGCACAGGGTCAAGGCAGATTTGCATATGCCCATATTATATTATATCTACAGAAGGTCTCTTTGGGTTTAGAAGGGCGGGCCCATACCTCAGGTCTCAGCAGAAATGGATCACATCACCTCCTGCACCAACTCTCTGCATGCGAATATTCATCAAGTGTGTAACTCATGCTCTGAGTAGTGCATTATTAATCGCGCCTAAAGCCAAAGTTGGCCACAGCTGCATATATATTATGTCTAGCCAGTGCGCTGATCAAACTGAACAACAAGCGCTGTGTTGAAATAACCTTGAAGGCCTCGGCACTCTCTGTACAGACATAGCTTACCAAGCAAGGCTGATATTATAAGCAAACATATTATTCTCGTGTAAAGCAAAATATTCAACTAGGCGAAAAGCTTTAATAACAAAATGTGTCGTGTGCAGAGGCTGCAGAAAAGGAAAATGGCGTTTAAACTTCTAATAAGCTCATGCTAACACAACACAGTGCAAAGGTAAAACCAAACCATATGACAGGAGAAATGAGGAGAAATGTTTAGGTCCTCCTCGTTTTTGCTGTTTCTATGTGTGCTGCATTCTGATTTACAATCTGCAACACACATAGAAACAGCAAAATGCCATGAGTGATTGTTTGTGTCCTTCCTGCACATAAACAATCATTTTAAAAAATGATGATTTGCAACTTCTATGTGTGCTGCGCGATGCAGCACACATAGGAGTTTCAATTCGGCACTCTGGGGATACCTTCCTGCACGTAAACAATTATTCCCTCAATGCAGGCACACTTGCACTAAAACCCCGACCTATTTAAAAGATACTAGAGACCTGCTGCTACAGATCAGTGACATTCACTTTGATCAGAGCTCCATGCTCTTGGCGGGCCTAGATGTGGAATCGCTGTATACGAGCCTACCTCAAGACGATACTCTCCAGATGCTTGAGGATGTCCTATTCCATGAAAATTGGAGTTTTCATACCCCACAACACTTCATCTTACAATGCTGTCAACTAGCGCTCAAAGAATTTTTTTTTGAATATGAGGGAGCCCTGTATTTGCAAAATCATGGTACTTCCATGGGCAGTGCCTTTGCCCCTTCGGTGGCTGGACTGTATGTGAGTCTTTTTGAAGCCCTACATGTACTCAATGATTCCAACCCGTACTCTTCCAGTATACTATACTGGAAGAGATACATAGATGATATTCTCCTCATATGGGACATCAAGAACGACCTCGAACTTTTCATAAATTGGCTGAATAAATGTGACCCCTGGTTAAAATTCACATATACAGCAAATAACTCGAGAATTGACTTTTTGGATTTAACCATCTTTGCTGAAAATAACAGCCTACAAAGTAAGACTTACACAAAACCCACTGCGAAAAACAGTTTACTTTCTTATAAAAGTTTCCATCCCAAACCACTAAGAGACAATCTTCCATACAGTCAATTTCTTAGAATCAAACGAAATTGTACCAAAAATGAGGATTACAAAGAGCAAGCATTGGTACTCAGCGAAAAATTGAAAGCACGTGACTACACTCAGGCAACAATCCGCAGATGTATGAAACGCGCCAACAACCAACCAAGAGCGTGTCTCCTGCAGGTTCATCCCAAAAATCCTCCAGCAGATCTAGTCACATGTGTAACAACTTTCTGTTCCGTTACCTATGATATGCAAAAGTTGGTAAACAAAAACTGGAAAATTTTGACGACCGGTAAATTTGAATGGCCTAAACCCCGGTTCGCCAATAGGAGAACAAAAAACCTACGTGATACTCTGGTACACACTCGACCTAAGAAAAGATAACAAATTGAATTACCTAGAGACATTTCGATGGCCCCAGTCACAGGCCACTACCCTTGTGGAAACTGTATATCTTGCAGGTACACAACTCCCTCAAAACAGTTACAACTTTCAGAAAATCTCACATGGACCCAGAGACAGCATACAAACTGTAATTCCACCTATGTGATCTACATGGTCAACTGCCCCTGTAATAAAATCTACATTGGGATGACCTGCCGAAAAGTAAAAACCCGCATAGGTGAACATAGGAGCAATATCAGGCTCAAAAAAATTACTACCAAACTCTGTGCCCATTATTTGGAGTCAGGACACACATGTGAGGAAATACGCTGGACTGTCATTGAAATGCTGACAGACAAAACACGCAATGCCGAAAAAAAGCTGTACGAAAAAGAGCAGAGATGGGTAAATCGTCTGAGAACCCATGTCGGGGGCCTTAATGATAATATACCTTGGCATCAGTTCGCCACACATTAACAACCTATTAGAATATACCCTGTCATGTGAGCCACTTTACCTGCAGTTCATAAAAAAAACATCGACCAGAGCAGTGCACCACATAATTTCTATTTATTCCTAAAAATAATGGACAAAACTACTGCGGGACTCTCTGTGTTATGTTATATATATATTTTTTTATATATATTTACCGAAGGTTTACTTTTTGCCTCATTCCAACACAGCCCAATCCTATTGGATAAAGTTTTCCATTCAAACTAGAATAGTCACGTGTCTCACTTTAAATACGTGCTTCGACGTCTGCCCGGAGTCCAGGGGCAGAGTCAGCACAAGCGGCGGAAGTCTCCTCCCACGCGGGTAATGGCGGCGGACGTGTTTGTTCTCCTTCTACAAACTAGCGGTAAGGTGATTGATCATTGATTTATTTTTCATTCTTTTTCCCAGCTCTGTGGCAATAAATTAGCCGGTATCCCCTGACGGAGCCTCTTGTTACTTAACACTAGGTAAGAGCGCTCGCACTCCGGGTACCTTGGTAATACATACTTCAGTTGCTTTTGTGTTCCGATATGCCCCGCATTTCTTTAACTTTTAAGGGGACAGCCAAACAAATGCTCCGCGCAACCTTTTTTAGTACAGCGTTTGATTTCATACAACTAGAGCGCACATACGCCATGAATGATAACGTTTTGGCGAGAAGTTTTCAATTGCACTAACGTTATCACCAGAAACAGCTTTCTGTCTTATACTACCTACGTTTATATGTGCATCACCAAAAACAGCTTTCTGTCTCATACTACCTACGTTTATATGTGCACCGCACTTCGCAAACCTTGATAGCGGTGTACTATATGCAATGTAACCGTATCCATTTGACATTATAGACACCCTGCCACTTGCCCACTTTATTTATTTATTTATTTATTAGCAATGTCACAATTATACAGGCAGCATTTCAATGGTCCAGCCATTCTAATGCAGGACCCGTTTACCAGCATAGTCGCTCAACCAGTTTCTCAGTTCTTTGCCTTATTTCTTCTAAACTCCACATCAGAAATTTTTCTGAAATTTTTTAAATAGCTCAGTAGAGACCAACATGTACTCTGGTGCCTTCGTACATACATAAACATGACAATATATGTACTGTATTCTTCTGTTTTGTGTCCCTCTTTTGCAGGTAGAAAGAGCTTGATTGGCCACTGACTAGTTAACCAGTAAGCCATCGCAGTAACTACACAAATGGTGTGAGTAACTATTTAATGTTTGTATGTTTGTTTAGTCCTGACGAAAGCCCTGCAGACTCCGTTGAGCCATAGGGGGCTGAAACATGTCAACACCATTTTTAACACTATACTTCTAGATCCAGTTACTTGATCTAGTATGAGTACCAATTATTTTACCTTTTAGATCCTCACCATTAATACATTTTTTGGGGTGTTGACCTAATTTTTAATTGAATTTTTTCTTGGGGTTACTACTTCTTCATTATTTTTTTACCTCACCCTTTGATCTCTGGACACTGCGAATCTAGACCAGAGGAGCCTCTGGATGAGGCAGGCACCTTGCACTTTATGGTATTCAATGATAACTGCCACAACAACAATGTAGGGGCGGATGAAAGACATATACCGCAATACCAACATAAACATTGTGTTTTTGAGAATACCATAACCAATCTACCTAATGGTTTAGATCCGTTACAAGTGTCCATTTTTTGCAATTGTTTTGCATTTGATAACCTCAACACTTGCACTATGGCCCAAGGGTGCTTGCGTTGGTGGTAGGCAGCTGAATTTAGCGCCAGTGCAGAAAGAAACACAGGGGTGCACGTATTATTGTAAATACGACACATCCTTATGTTCCTAAAGTGACGGAGAGCGGTGTTAGCTATTCTGGAGCTGACCCGCGCTTGACCACTTTTGTTGTGAATATGCCCCTATGTTCTTTTTTAAAAAGTGTCTTTTGTTTTATAATATGTATATTCATTTAATCTAACAGTTTTGTCCCTTTTGCGTTTTCTCTATTTTGCTCTGGATGAAAGTCTGATGATACGTGCCAGTCCCAAAATGAGGGCCTGTGGACCCCACCTGCAACCAATGGCTTAGAATAAGAACTCAGGTGAGCCCTGGCTCCCCAGGCCTAACTAGGCCATGCATCTGCAACCGTATACTCACCTAAAATCACACAAAAAGAACTTGCAAAAAGCTTAGGAAGAATACACTAAGGGGCAGATTTGCTAATCTTTCGTACAAGACAAGGCAGCATAAAGTTGCTGTGCTGCGCTGTGTTTCATGAAAGGGGCAGAGCATAAAAGCACCACATTTACAAAGATTTGGAGCATTTCTGCTCTCTCCTTGTGCTGATGCACTGTGTGCAGCCTAACGTTAACCTAGGCACCCTTAAACAATAGTACAAGAGTGGCTGCGTTAAGGGCAGGTTTGTTTTTCTGCAGGAGGATACGCCTTCCTGCACAAAAACAATCCTTACAGACATTTTCCTCATTCTATGTGAGCTACAGAATACATAGACAGAGGAAACATTGAGGAGAAAAAAATATATTTCTCATTTTCAACCATCACTAGGAAAGAAGTATCATTTTGATGCAGTCTCAGGTTAACTAGCTTTAGTAAATCTGGGAATTCTTAGGTGGATGCATGGGAACGCCCATGTTCCATCCATGCAACGCCTTCAAAGTTGAAATGTAACGTAACACAGCACACGCAGCTGTGTATGTAGCGTTACATTTCTTTGTAAAGCAATGCAGGGCCACACACATTAGGTCTTGCGTGGCTTTTTGAATTCCAAATAAGCTTTGTGTTGCCCTGTGTCGCTTTGCATGATGCGAGGGTGACACAAAGACTTTGAAAATCTAGGCCCAAACAGCATGAGATAAAGAAAACAAAGTAGCAGATTTATCAAGATTTTGTGCCTCTGCGTAGCAACCCAAAGTGACACACAGCATCACAAACCCTTGATAGGATATTTACTTTCCAACGCAAAACCTTTTTTGTACCGAAAAAGTGCCCTTTTAGTGGTGTAAACCGCTCTTTGTGCTGTTTTATGTCAAGGGGGATTGCCATGGGTGGTAATTGGGCATTCCTAGGCACCCACCCTCATGGTTTTTTTTTTGCAGAAAGCCCTATCTATTTAAATTTTTAGACTGGGCTGTGCATGAAAAAATAATGCCTCCTTAAGACAAGAGCAAAGTAAAAGATCTGTTTTAGTTTTCGCTTAACATTTCACATATTGCATGTGTGCTGCATTGTATAGCACGCATCCAATGTGTGAAATGTTTTACACTTTGTCTAGGCATATGATTTTGTACTGGGAGGGTATGTTGCCTTCTAATTGAAAAGCCATCTCACATTTTATTAAACCAATTAAAGGGCTGTTTGCAGTCCTTGCAGGTGGAAGTCTGATTGCTGAAAAGCACTTCCTGGCCCAGTCCCCCTTCAATTTATCGGATTCTTGTTGGATGAGCGTCTTTTGTATTAGCGTATTGTCTGTCCTGTTTGAACACCAGGTGGGTAAGGATCGTCCTTCTTAGCACTTGGGCCAGATTCCGATGGCGGACGGATCGGAGTTCATCCGACATCGGTTTAGAACCTGAACCGAACAACCTCCCGTCGTTGGTTCCAGCCCAGGAATTAGGATGCGACCGAACCCTGTTCACTTGCATGCCTATTCTTTACAATGGGAGCATGCATTCAGAATGGAATACAGGCTCTCATTCAGAGGGCAGAGGTGCAGTTCATCCCTGCAACCTGTGGCAGGCACCTCAAGGTGTCTGCCACCAGGTGCAGGGATCAACAGGGGGGCACCATAGGTGCTCCTTAGGGCACCGTTTGGCAGCCTTGCACCCATGGGGGCCCTCAACAGAACTTCCCTGTGTATTAATTTCCCACTGACTCCATCGAAATGGGTCTGTCGTAAATTATTACAACTGAGGGTTGGAGTCATTCCTAACTGCATCGTAATCAGGCCCTAAGAGTGAAAACAAACATTGGCATGTTTATGTCTGCATAACAAGCACATGTCGACGAGTCCAACAATCAAACCTGTTCATGTTTTCACTCACCTGACACAAGTGTTCTTATCTGCACAGGGGAAAAACATCTAATTTGAGCTCACATGACAGACACACTGTGACGTTCCTGGGGTTTGTGACAGAGCACTCCTCATGCATTAGAAAGTGTGGTGAATGCAGAACACCGGCACGTTCATATAATCAAGCAAAAGCCTCTTGTGAACAAAGGTGAAAACACCATGACACAACAACCTTGCTACTATTATTCATTCCAGTGGTGCTGGTTTGCTTAAACTGAGGAGGATGAAATATGTGCCATTCAACTCCCTGCCTTGCTGGCTTTACATGGCTCTCAGCAGAAGTGGAGAGGTGCAGGAGCCTGATGAAATATCCTAGTCTGAAAAGCAGAGGAAGTGATGCAACTCACTGCGATTTATATTTCGCTTGCGATGGACAGACATTAAAGTGACTGATTCACAGAAAGAATTTCCTTTAAAAAAAAAAAGAATTAGCTTCAATAAAAGCCAAAGAAAAGAATCCTACTATAAAGGGTTACGTCTTTGCTTAAAATCTTATCACTCGTGCCTGTAGGTTCATCTCAATGGACCCTGCCGGGATTTTAGAAAGCAGTATAGGTGGCAGGGAGATGGGTGGGGTCTTTCCAGGGAATAGAACGTCTCTTATTCATAGGGCCTCTTTTAGAGGATCACGAAGGCCCCTGGGGCTCAGCAGGAACCTCTGAGGGGACTCAGAGTAAGTAACTTCTCAAGTTTAATTAAATGATGTGACCCCTCTGTCCATTACCTGATAAGGACACTAAATGAGTGAGGGGCTGCCGGTCTGTACTCTCGCCCTCTCCTAAAATGAGAATTATAGAATTGCATTTTGGCATGTCAATGTAGCACTTTTACCAAGTTCGGTCCAAAGTATCGCCTTGAATTATACATACATATTGCAGGTTTGAGCAGAGCTGAGGTCAGAGTGGAAAGACAGGAGCAGGAAAGGATCACCTCTTCTCTTTGCATGATTGCATAGGGGAGAAAGTAGAAATAGCTTTAAAGTTGTGGACTCAAAACCACACTAACAAAGAGATATGGGGAGCTTACAAGTCAAGCGTCTGCTCAGAAAACTAACCAAAACGTGCCTAGTAAAGTGCAGCTGTTGTATGCATGGGTGTATGTGACTAGAGCAGTCACAGGGCCTTTCCCTGTTCATCTTAACTCACTCTAATACTGAGTGCAGACAAAACATCTGGGATCAATGTTGTGACGCCTACTAGTCCACTCTCGGCTTGCGGTCCTTTCCGTATCTCTATAGCATCAAGTTCTGATTTGATCATATGGCGAAGCCTGCCAACTCCTGGTTCTTTTTTGTACTGCTTTGGCTCCCTCAAGTGGCTGGGTAGTGCAACAAATGCGACAATAAATCAGTGATACTCGGTGTAAATCGGGTCAGCTGATTTTCAGCTATTAGGCTACTGTTGGGCACACTGTGGTTTAACCAATTTCCGTACAGCCTGGATATTTACAAGTATGTTTCGCAGAACAGTAGGCACTCTGCTGGCAAGTCCCATGAGTATTTCATGCAGCAACAATCCTGTTCTTCTGTCAGAGGAGCTTCGAAGACTCATCAACACCAAAAGGCAAGAAATCTGGCTATTTTAAATGAGTGGATGCAAAGACTTTGGCTAAACTTGACTTCAGCGTCTCATGAATCTGTTCCACAAAGCCTGAAGCTTCGGGCCATAGCTACAATCCGCTTGTAATACTACACCCAGCATTCTTAGGATCTTCTTATTAAAATGAGTCCCTTGGTCTGACTCTGGAGAAACCGGGAACACGAACCGTGGTATGAGTTCCCAAAACATCAGTTTTGGCTACAGTAAGGCTGTCATCCCTCGATGTTGGGTAGGCTTTCACCCATTGAGAGAAAATGCACATTATGACCAGGACCTATCTCAGCGCTCTTACAACATCAGATTTAGTATCTCAATGAAGTCCAACTGCATTCTGTTAAAGGGACCTCCCGATCTCCCTTGGTGACTCGTGGTTACTTGTATCCTTCTCTCAACATTCATTTACGGGCAGGTCACATATCTATGGTACAGGTCCTCAGTCATGACTCTAAATCAAAGTTTTAACTAATTCTGTCTCAAGCATCTGACAATGAAATGTATCCCTTTATGTGCAGGAACATGAAAATGTGTGGTCATTGGGAACAACAAACTGTCAGCTGAGATCCGGATCTCATTTGCATTCATGATACATCCTGCTCTAACCCAGCCTTAGTGTTCTACTTCTTAAATTTTCTCCTGCAGTCTCTTAACTTACTCCCAAGAATCAGCAACATACATTAGCATGGTAATGTTGCTGTCCTTATCGGATTCATGTGCATATTCTCCATTAAATGTGAATGCCGCAATGTTACAATACTGAGCAACTTTATCGGAATATCTATTACCAGAGGTTACATAATCATTTCCACTCCTGTGGGCTATGCATTTAACCAAAGAAACTTCTCGGGGCAATTGTAAAGCTTCTAACAAGCACATCACACATTCCCCATTTCAGATGGGAGATACAAATAAAGTCATAAATCCCCACTAAGACTACAACTGTCCAAACACATATACCACACAAAAGCCATATTGACTGTCAGTAAATATTGTCACCCATAATTTGTTTGAAAGAAAACAAGCTCTGGTGATAGTGACCAAATTCGCTACTTGGGAAGAGGTGACACCTTGTCGCCATGAGTCTTCTACCACCTCATGAACAGTGCAGACAGCATGAGCTGCTCTCAGATCTCCTGTGTTATTTCTTATGCATGAGCCATCGACAAACATCACATATTCAGGCTGATCAAGTGGTTCATCCTTAATATCAGGTTTTGGCTAGATGCACAAATCCATGATATCGAGACAGTCATGCTCAACCTCCTCCGTATCAACTTAATTTACAGGAAATGGTAACAGTCTAGCTGGATTAGAGGTCGGACACCTCTTTAGAGTAACATTTTTGGCACCCAGAATGAATTGCTCATACTTCATGAGCCTGTTATTAGTCAGGTGTTTCGTATTTGTGCATGTAAGTAAAATCTCCACAGAGAGCAGGACCATTGCTATAAGAGGTCGTCTCTTGCTTCTATCAATATTGACAACATCCACCGTGACTGCTTTAAGGCAGCTGGCCAGTCCTGCGGCTAAAGGGTCAAGGGTGCTTGGGAAGTAAGCCACATGTCTTTGAGAGCCAACATGCAAGGGAGTAAACACTAACAGAGTAGCCCTCTCTCTCACAGCAAAACAGAGTAGATATTGCACTTTAATCAGGCATTCCAGGTGCTGGGGCATGACAGAGACTTTCAGCTGTAGAAACACTTTTTTTGCCCCATGGGAGCGTATCAGGAACATCCTTGTGCATCAGCCTCAGTAAAGGCTTGGCCATTAGAAAAAAGTTGAATATGCACTGTCTATGGTAGCCCCCCATTCCCGGAAACATTCTGACTTCCCTCTGCCTGTAAGGTGGATTAATTTTCAAGATGTTAATGATTCTTTCTTCTGACACCTTCCTTGCTTCTTTCTTAATGTGATGTCCTAGGTACATGACCTCTTTTTGACAGTGCTGAAATGTGCTCTGGACACATTGGGGCTTATTTACAAGCCTCTTGCACCGCCGGTACTTCCCTTTTTCCCATATGAAAAGTGATGCACCTGTGGCACAACAGGCTTGAAAATAAGCCCCCTTGTGTCCATTCTCAGCCAAATTATTTAGCAGGGCATCTGTATCCCATTTACATGCTTCCTGTGTACTTGACGCCACTAACAGGCGGCCATCGTCCTGAACAAGGACAGAGTAATAGGGCAATTGTAAAGACTCAAGATTTTTCCTCAAAATCTGATTGAAAATCGGAGAGCTTTCTGTATACCCTTGTAGAACTCAGCACAATGAACTCAGAACTTTATTCTGGAATTGAAACAAGAAAAGGAATTAACTTTTCTAAGGCAAGGGGACAGAGGAAAATGCTTAATTGAAATCAGCCACTGTGAACCATTCGGCATCCCGGGGTATCTGAAGTAATATTATAGCTGGATTTGTTATCACTGGACAACATAGAACAACAATATTACAAATCTTTTGCAAATCCTGTACAATTCTGTATTTGCCTTTAGGCTTCTGCAAGGCCATAAATGGTGAATTATACGAGGTTCATACTATCTATTTTAAAATCCCCTGCTGTATCATTGCATCAATAACCAGGGTAATTCCAGCCACTGTCTCAGGTGTAAGATTATAAAGTGGTTTTCTCAAGTACTCATAATTAGGATTAATCATTAATCTGACACGTTCAACATCTTTAGTAAGCCTGATGTATTTCCCTGAGAAATTCCATACTTCGGGTTTCCTTGTAGCTCTTACATCGGGAGGTAAGTCCTCTTTCATCTTCACAGGAAACAGCCCAACCACTGTCCCTTGTCTGACCATTTTGAATTCGACATCCTCAACATGCTTTTGGAACTCAACACCATCAGGCGTACAGTATATAGTGCAATTTAACTTGCAAAAGATCTCTCCTTAACAGGTTTACGGGACTGGAATCACAAACATCTAATTGCTGATCTCCTTCAAATGAGCCTATTTTAACAGGAAAGTTCTTTGACACAGTGCTAATCATTTGTTTAATTGTAATCCCTACAACTTGGATCTTCTTTCCCAAGAGGCGTAGGTCAGAGACTTCCGCTGCTCAAACAGTAATATGGGTATCACCATTTTCGATCAAAAATGACACCTGGTGGCCATTCACCTAACAGTCTACGAATGGACCACTCTGGCCTACCTTCAAGGCTTCACCAAGCACACAGTTTTCGTCCTCCTCGGGCACAGTCATTGCGTTTGATCGAAATTGAAATTCTCATTCTCCAACATGGAGTACTGATGAAATGGGTTCTGATTCTGGAAAGGATATGGTCTTCATCTTGAAGATTGATTCGCATTGAACCTGCGACTACCCATGTTTTGCAGGAGCATCGTAGCTTGTGGGACTTGCATCACTGGAGCTTGTGACTGATTTCTGGTTTGGATTCGCTGGACCTCGACAATCTGTATCTCGGTAGGATTACCATTTTGCATTTGCCCATCTCTGACTCTTCTATTTGGATTCTGACAGCACTCCCTCTTTCAATGTTCAAGCTTGTTACACTAAAGAAAGGGAGTCAATCACTTCAACTTTGCAATATCTATACCAGAATTTGGATCACCCGGAACACCTTGACCTCTACCTTGTAGAACACTTATCCCAACTTGCACCATTTGATTTTCACTCTGATAACCAACACTATGCATTCCACAAGCATTTCCCACACATGGCAGATTTCTAAATCCTTTTTGTGCCAACTTCGTCTGGGCAAGCATAAACTTTTCTTTAAGTCTCTTCTGCTTCATCTCTTGCTCATCACTACAGTACTTGGCATACCTCAAGATCTCATCCAACAGCTTAGTCTGCCAACAAATCACAATCTGTGCATACTGATCCTGGGGCGCAATCGAAGACGAAACAGTGACACAGAACTTTCCCTATGTGCCCTTTCACGGTTCTCCTAACCACTGCTGTATAAACCACTGCAACAATTACTCATAATAGGCATGCACTGATTGTTTGGCTACCTTGGTCATTCTGTTGACCTTCAGCCAGTCAATGGGGCATATTACCAACAACTAGCGATAATTTTTGTCTCTAACTTGTTTAGAGACAAAAATTATCGCCGCACATCGGCGATTTTTATCGCAGATAAACCTTGCTATTAGCAAGGTTTATCGCAAATGCGATAAAAAATGGCCGCAATGCATGAATATCGCTGAAAAGTCAGCGATATTCATGCATTATCGAGCAAATGCTCTTAGCCATGTTATCCACCTCCCATTGGATAACATGGTGAAGAACTGCTCAGGGCAGGTGTTAGCTTTTGGAGATATTCGCGCTTAGCGCCAATATCTCCAAAAGTTGGTAATAGGAGATAGCGATGTTAGCGACTGTTTCCAGTCGCTAACATCTTGGCACGCCCACTTTGCATGTCATTAGTGATAAATATCACTGACATGCAAAGCGGGGCCCAAGATGGTCGCTATCTCCTATTAGCTGTCACTAACTGGTGTTAGCGACAGCTTGGTAATAGGGAGATAATTTTATCTCCGCTTTCTTGGCTTTTAAAGCCAAAAAAGCGGAGATAAACCCCCTTGATAATATGCCCCAATATCTCTTGTCGGGACCTTCTTTCAGAAACGTAATCACCTCATCATACTTTGTCATTATCGTAGGAGATGGTGCATTACTCTGTGGATCGCTTGAGGGTTCTGTATGTGGCCACTGTATAGGTATCTTATACTCAGCTGATAAATTACTTGGTACCACAATGCTGGAAAAGATATTGAAATCTGTCCACTATACACCTTTGAAATCTTAACAAACCTGCCAACCCTGGTGTACCATTGGGCATGATTCTGTCTCAATTTGGGTAAATTGTAAATGTCACAAGACCAACTCGACTCCATGGCACATGAACATACCCTCCACCTGGCACCTCTCTAAAAGGAAATATCCGATCCTTATTTCCGTATAGAGATGCTGGAGGAAATTTCCCATTTTTGAACTTCTTTTCTTGGTTTTTTTTTGCCCGCTTGCTCTCGAATCTATCAAAATCACTCAATTTCCGAATGCATTTAACCAGTTCAGAATTATTTAACCACACAACATGGTCTAGTTCATGGGTACTCACAAACTTTCTCTCGGGGCCAAATTTACAGTGTGGTTTGTGGCCGAGGGCTGCCCGGTGGGGGCGCGGTCAGTTGGAAGGGGGGGCTCGGCTAGAGCAAAAAAAAACTGTGACCATTAGGTTGAACACAGGCCCCTCCAGTGGACGCCTTCGTCCACTGAGCCACCAGACCCGGCATGCAAACATCTTTCTCTCTCTCTCTCTCTCTCCCTCCCTCTCTCTATCTCCCCCTCCCTCTCTCTGTCTCCCTCTCTCTGTTTCTGTCTCCCCTCTCTCTATCTCTCTCCCTCTCTCCCTCCCTCTCTCTCTCTCTCTATCTCTCTCTGTCGCCCTCTGTCTCACTCGTTCTGTCTGTCTCTCTCTCTGTCTCCCTCTCTCTCTCTTCCTCTGACTCCCTCCCTGTCTCCCTCTGTCTGTCCCCGTCTGTCTCCCTCTGTCTGTCTACCTCCCTCTGTCTCCCTCTATCTGTCTACCTCCCAATATCTCCCCCCTCTGTTTGTCTCCCTGTATACCTCCCTCTGTCTCCCTCCCTCTGTCTGCCTCCCTGTCTCCCTCCCTCTGTCTGCCTTCCAATGTCTGCCTCCCTCTATCTGTCTCCCTCTCTCTCTGTCTCCCTCCCTCTGTCATCCTCTGTCTCCCTCCCTCTGTCTTTCTCTCTGTCTCACTCACTCTGTCTGTTTCCCTCTCTCTCTCTGTCTCCCTCTCTCGCTCTCTCTCTCCTTCTCTCTCCCTCTTTCTCCCTCCCTCTGTCTCCCTCCCTCTGTTTCCCTCTGTCTATCTCCCTCTATCTGTCAACCTGCCCTGTGTCTGCCTCCCTCTGTCTGTCTCCCACTGTCTTTCGGTCTGTCACCCTCTGTCTCCCTCTCTCTGTCTCCCTCTCTCTGTCTCCCTCTCTCTGTCTCTCTCTGTCTCCATCCCTCTGTCTCCCTCCCTCTGTCTCCCTCCCTCTCTCTGTCTCCCTCTCTCTCTATCTCCCTCTCTCTCCGTCTCTCTCTCCCTGTTTCCCTCTACTCTGTCTCCCTCTCTCTCTGTCTCCCTCCCTCTGCCTTCCTCCCTCCCTCTCCCTCTGTCTGTCTCCCTCCCTCTGTCTGTCGCCCCCTCCCTCTGTCTGTCTCCCTCTGTTCCCCTCCCTCTGTCTCACTCCCTCTGACTCTCTCCCTCTGTCTGTCTCCCTCTCTCTCTGTCTCCCTATCTCTCTGTCTCCCTCCCTCTGCCTCCCTCCCTCTGTCTCCCTCCTTGTGTCTCCCTCACTCTGTCTTCCTCCCTCTATCTCCCTCCCTCTGTATGTCACCCTCTGTCTGTCATCTCATCCCAGCTTTCCGGGCACACACACAACCGCACCCGAGCACTTCACAGGTCTTTAAAAGACCATATACTTACTAACGAGGCTTTGTTGTGTATCGCTCGGCGCCCATAGAGCAGAGGATCTCAGAGTCCGCGCTGCTGCGGCGGTGTTTGCTGGCACTCTTTAGAATGTTTTTTAAAAAACACAGGTACAACGTCTGCAAGGTCCGCGGGCCGCCAAGGAAGGCTTGCCGGGCCGCTGGCGGCCTGCGGACCTTACTATGAGTACCCGTGGTTTAGTTTAAAATAATGATTCATAGCACTATACATACACAAATCACTGTTCAGGCTTGGACCTCATACCACTATACATACACAATTCATTCTTTTTTTTGCTCACCATATTCCAGTTTTATATGCAACTCAGTCTTGACCCGACTCCCCAAGGAACAGTCCAGGCTAACCTGAACTACCAGGCCATGCACTCCCTTGACCAAAAACAAGTATCCTTGGACTGGTTTCGGGTTATCCCTCCTCATCAGCCAGGCTTTCTAAACTCCAGTGGCATGGTGAGCACGGGACACAATTCTGGGCATACCCATCCCACTCGTGGGACAAATTCAAGAACAATTGAAAGACGGAATGCTGAACAATGTCAAACATTCACCCCTTTACAGAGATATTGGCCTAAATCCATCCTTGTTTTGCTCACCATGCCATGTTTGATTTGTTAAGCATTCTGTCCATCACCTGTTCTTTTTGCATCTCTGGCTGCAAAGACATTGGCTGTGGTTGCAATCAACTGAGGTTTCATAACTAAAAGGGTGCATTTCCCACAAATTTGTTTGTTACATGTGTCTTCTTTTAGGCTATCTCCATTCACTTTAGCACGCCTTTGATCCTCCCGTCCACATTCAATGACACCCTCCCTTTCTCCCCACTAGACTCGGGATCACTATTCGTATTCCCATATTTATTTATTTATTTATCTTGTATAGCGCAAACAGCTACCCAACCAAGGGTTTCCCGGCGCTGTGATTCAGTGATGAGTAATCGAATGACTGACTTAGATGTTGAAAAGCCAGGTTTTTAAGGCTTTTCTGAATTTGATGTAATTAGCCTCTGAGCGTAGAGCTTGTGGCATGGAATTCCACAAGGAGGGACCAAGGTATGCGAAGGATTTGCCTCCCATGCGTGACAGTTTTATTTTGGGAACAACACATTTTTTAGCTGTTGCAGATCTCAGCGTCCTAGATGGAAGGTAACATTGTACAAGATTTTGTAAGTATTTAGGGGCTTTGTTTGTTGAGATTTTGTGCATGAAGCATAAAGATTTGAATTTGATTCTATTCTCAATTTTCAACCAGTGCAACTCACGTATGAGTTTGGTGGTGGGCGAGTGGATAGGAATTTTACCTAACAGTCTCGCGGCTGCATTCTGCACAGTTTGCAGTTTGCGGACTGTGGCTTTGTTGGACCCCAAATATAACGCATTAGCGTAGTCTAGCCTAGCTGTTATTAAGGCTTAATGACAGTTTTTTTAGTATGATCCGGTAGCATCCAGCAAATTTTCTTTAGCCACTTCAAGATGACAAAACAGGTGGCCGATGTTTTAATAGCTTGCTGGTGCATACTGAGTGTGTCATTGACAACAAAGCCTAAGTTCCGGGCCTGGTTGGTTGGAGTTGGAGAAGGGCCCATTTCAGAGGGCCAGTGCTGGGGTCCCCAAAGTTCTTTATTTCTTCCCAAAATAATAAGTTCGGTTTTTTCACCGTTTAATTTCAGGAAGTTTTTTTGCATCCATCCAGCAATTTTCGTTAATCCTAAACTTAGTGTGGAGGGATTATTGTTGCCTGATGGTGGAAGGGAAAAGAGAAGCTGATAGTCATCAGCATAAGAGAACATTATTAAGCCGGTCTCCTCAACTATTTTTGCGAGTGGGCTCATGTATAAATTAAAAAGTAGTGGACTTAAAATTGAGCCCTGTGGAACTCCGTGTTTGAAGGTGTAGGTTTCAGAACAAGCAGAGTTGGAAAAGACTTGAAATGTTCTGTTTTCAAGTAAGGATTTAATCCAATTTAAGGCTGGGCCACAGATGCCAAAAGAGTGCGGAGTTTTTATTAGTACCGCATGTGACACAGTGTCAAATGCGGCACTGACGTCAAGAAGCACCAGTGCCACTGTTTCACCTTTGTCTATCATCGAACGGATGTTTTCTGTCAAACCTAATAGGGTGGTCTCCGTTGAGAAACCAGCCCGGAAGCCAGACTGATGGGGAGGTAGCAGGTAATGTGTGGTTATGAAATGCGAGAGACAGCGATGGACATGTTTATCCAGAATTTTGGCAAAAATAGGGAGGAGAGATATTGATCGAAAATTCGAGGGTACCCTAGGGTCTGCATCAGCTTTTTTTAAAAGTGGATGAATCATTGCGTGCTTCCAGTCCTGAGGCACACATTCTTCCTGCAAGGAACTATTTAAAAGATCCGTAATAGTAGATAAAGCTTTTTTACTGAGTAATTTTAAAATGGGGCAGGGTAGAGGGTCATTTGGTGAGCCTGATTTTATCGTGTTTAAAAGGTCAGTGACAGTTTCAACGTTAAGCATAGGCCAGATGCTTAGTGAGAGGGTGGGAGTTTTGCCAGAAATGGTATCTAAAGTGGCCTCTTGAATGCATGGTCTGTTAGAGGGAGAATTAAGTATATCACTGTGAGTTATGATGTATTTGTTCTGATTTAGTTCGATGGCCTGATAAATGTTATCAACTTTGTCTACAAAAAAAGCAGCTAGTTGATTACATTGTGTTTTATTTAAATCAGGTGGAGTTGGTGAAGTATTTGAGCCGGCCAGCTCTTTAACTGTTTTAAAAAGAGTTTTAGATTGGTTTAAGGCTGCAGTGATTTTAGTGCAGACAAAATTGGCTTTAGCTCTGCTACATAGCTTTTGGTATTGTGTTAATTGATTTTTATACTCATTTTTGGCTTCCATGGAGTAGGACTTTCTCCACTGACGCTCAGCGTTTTTACATTTGGTCTTTTCAAGTTTCAAGGAGTCGTTAAACCATGGGGCAGGTAGACGTTGATTTATGCCCTTTAACTTGGTCTTGGGCAGGCATGAGTCAATAGCTGCCAGGAGCCAGGATTGGATAGAGGCTGATAGATTTTGCACTCTTGAGTTAGTACATGGGATCGTGTCTTCTAGTAAAGTATTAAGAATGTTGATATCAAGTTTTTTCCATTTCCTGATAGTGGGGATTTGGGCTATTGGAGAGTTCTTAAAGGTTAACGTTTGAAATGAGAATTTGATAGGGAAATGGTCTGACCAGGGAATTGGCAGAGCCGGGAAGGTGTTCAAGTTATGAATGTTTGAAAAAATCGGATCCAGCAGATGACCTGCATTATGTGTAGGGCCAGAGTTTTTTAGGCTTAGATTGAGGGACGCAAGGTCGGCAATAAGTTCAGTGGCCTTAATACAGTGCTCATTTTCCAGATGAAGATTTAAATCGCCAATAACTGTGAAATTGGCAGTGTTCATGGTGATGGGGCCTAGGAGTTCCGATATGTTATTTAACCAGTTTGATGCTGTTCCAGGTGGACGATAAATGAGTGCACCGGAAAAGGTAAAGTTGGGGGAAAGTATAATTTTGAAAGTGGCACCTTCACACCCCGGACAGGGGAGTTTTATAAACTCACAGGTATAGGTTTTTTTAAAGATCACTGCTATGCCTCCTCCTGTTTTATTTATCCTATCAAGGCGTATGATCGCATATGAATCGGGGAGGGCCATGGCCACATCGGGTCCGTAGCTTGCATGAAGCCATGTTTCGGTAATAAACAAAGCGTCAGGCGCCTCATCTATTAAAAAATTAAAAATTTCAGTTTTGTGTCTGGGCAGGGAACGGCAATTTAGGCTGAAGAAAGTAAACAGCTTAGTGTCAGAGTTAAAGCATGTCATATTTGTTTGGGTCTCAAATTGTTTAGTTCTAACAGAGTTTATTGCCAGTGAGCAGCCGTGGCAAATGTTATGGTTTTTGTTTAGCTCAAAAAGACAACAACCTGGTTGTCTAGGTGTTTTTAAAGCTAGGAGTTGCTCCAGGCTGTATTGTATAGGTGGGGTGGTAATAGTATCCATGGTTATATGGCTGCTGACACATACCAGTGAGCTAGACTGAGACAGTTGAGACATGGCCACTGGGTGCGACCGAGGCGCGGACGGGCGCAGATGGGCTGACTCAGGCGTGACTCCGGCGCTGATGCAGGTGCGTCCACTATTCGCGTCCGCTATCGCGGAGAATTTCCGTTTCCTTAAGTAGTGATGGCTAGAGCGCTGATCAAGCTCACGCCCCTACCCAAGATGTCCGCCGTTTCTGAGAACTCACAGGCAAATAAATCGGTATTCAGCCCGTAAATCGGCTGTTACCGACTATGTGCAGGCTCTCGTTTTAGTGCTGGCACTATTTATGCTAGTGCAGAAGAAATAAACAGTTTTTTAAAATTCGCCGTTTTAAAAGTGCTCGCAGTCAGCAATTTAACATAAAATAAACGTGCAGTGCAAAGGGCAATCTACCTCCCGGCTATTCGCCTCAAGAGGGGTCCAATGATTTTAACACACGAATGAATCTCGCGTTCTTTAGCAGGGGGCTCCTTAAGTAGTGATGGCTAGAGCGCTGATCAAGCTCACGCCCCTACCCAAGATGTCCGCCGTTTCTGAGAACTCACAGGCAAATAAATCGGTATTCAGCCCGTAAATCGGCTGTTACCGACTATGTGCAGGCTCTCGTTTTAGTGCTGGCACTATTTATGCTAGTGCAGAATAAATAAACAGTTTTTTAAAATTCGCCGTTTTAAAAGTGCTCGCAGTCAGCAATTTAACATAAAATAAACGTGCAGTGCAAAGGGCAATCTACCTCCCGGCTATTCGCCTCAAGAGGGGTCCAATGATTTTAACACACGAATGAATCTCGCGTTCTTTAGCAGGGGGCTCCTTAAGTAGTGATGGCTAGAGCGCTGATCAAGCTCACGCCCCTACCCAAGATGTCCGCCGTTTCTGAGAACTCACAGGCAAATAACTTTATAACATACTTTAATTTTGCCAGACATATGTTCATTTACTCACACCACTACAGCAGTTTTGCAAGGCATCAATGTGTTAGACACAGTGGACTGCATCAGGGGTGGTGGGTGACATTTCCAAGTGGGGGGGGCGCAAAGTGATTTGCATAGAGCACCGTAGCGTGGGAATCCCCCCAAACACCCAAAAGGGGTGTTTGTGGGGATTCCCCCCCCCCCCCAAGAAAATTTTGAAAAAAAAAAAAGAAATCGTGCATTTTCAAGCAAATTTGAGAAAGCAGGAAGGTTAATAAAGCAATTGTGAAAGTGCAGTTATTACATTAATAGATGGCATAACATAGGTAGCTGCTTATTCAGTATAACCACAGAGCTTCATACATTTCGTCCTATTACGCTCAGGTGCTGAATTCAGACTATAAGACTTTCATGAAAATCTCAGCTCTAAGAGTAGAAGAAGTTGCACAGCAGTTGGGAAACAGCCTTCACAAAGCATTAGGAAAATGAGAGGGAATTACTTGAAAGCAAACTGAAAGCAATGCATCAAGTAGTAACTTAAAGCAATGCATCCAGCAAAACAGTGCATGCAGTCAACCATACAAAAGTAAACTAAAGCAAGTGTGAACCTGTGAACCTTCACTTTGAAAGCATGGTGCTAGTCAACAGGCCAGTCACATACATTTAAACTGAAGAAGAGTACACTTCAGCATGCAGGCACCAACATAAAAGCACCAAGCAAGTCAAACAGTTTAATGAAAGAAAAATGAAAGCAATACATCCAGTAAACTAGACAGTGACTAAAAAAGTAAACTGAAGCAAGTGCACACTGAAAGGAATGCGCAGTCATAAGTCAGACATTCACATAAAAGCAACTTACCAAGACACCCAATCAATTACATGGGAAAAACTTGAGCAATGCACCCAGAAAACCAGACCAGCACACCAAAGCATACCAACCCTGATTGGATGACAGCTGTGCTCTTAGGGTCACCCATCAGTTTTTTGGCAGGGTTGAGCACCCCCCAGTTTTATGCCCTCTGCGTCTGAAGGGGAGACAGGCAAAAGGGGTCATAATGGGACATCTGGCACAGCCACTTTGTAATCGAGGTCACCCACCCAGCTCAAGACTGAGTTACGAGTTTACAACGGGGTATACCCTAAGAACTCCCTGACCTGGGTCAGTTAAGATAAGTATGTATGCAGTGGTCAGGGTCTATTGATTATCACAAAGAATTCATCATAGAAACCTTTACATTAATAAATTATTTTGAGATTACTTCTGTGTAGTACAAAAAATGTATTCAAACATTTTAGTAATCAGTATGCTTGGTAATATTTTCAAATGAGTACCACAAGTTATACAGAATGCAAGAGACCAATTTCTTCATTGGATCAAGCACAACCTGGAGGACGTAAGTCTCGATAGAGTTGGTGTGGAGAAATCCTTGTGGGTTCAATTCACAAATAATATCTACATAATAAACATTTCAACGCGCTCAAAGTGACAAGGAAAGGAGACAGTTAGGAGGGATGGGTGTGGTTGGGTAACGGTGAGGACTGGGTAAAGGATGTTGTGACCATATTACAATCACAGTGATAATGCAACCTTTACAGACTAATTTTGTTCATTAGTTCCATATAACTCTTTAGCATAGGATCTGTATGTATCTATGGGTTGCTTCCTATGTTAAGAGGGTAAGTGCAATTAAGAGGTTAAGAAGTTAAGAGGGTAAGTTCCCCAGCGGGACTGCGCACTACGGTCTGCTGCAGCCTGCGTGTGTGTGGACTGTCACTCAAGCTGCAGCAGGCCACCCTCCCTGAGCAATTCAGCGCAATGTTTTATTTAGAGTCTAGATTGGATACGGCCAGCGGCCGCGATGCGGGTCCATGGTGGCTGGTGGGGCTACGCCCCTACGCCCCAATGGACGCACCACGGCTGTAATGTTGTACATTTGTATGGTGTGTTGTTAAAATCAATACTCTGGCGAACCAGCTAAAGCTGTGTCAAACTCCAGACGTAAAAGCGATTGACCGTTTTTCTCAGTATTCCCCATTTTCAAATTGGGACTGGAAACAGTGGCATACATGATATGGAGCGAGGGTGCAAAAAGTAACCCAGTGCCATGAGACAATGGCATCCCCTCGAGCAGCAGTTCAGAAAGGAGGAGTGACTGTGACTGGAACGCCAGAACTGATTGAAAGTCAGCCGAATGACGTGGAGGCAGTACACCGTTATCAGTGCTAGATTCAAAAACAATGAGTTGACCAATGGATGGGGGGGTATACTACAACAAAGTGGCGGCGACCTGAAAAGAGGGGGCAGGTGGGGATAGCAAGAGGACAGATTTATCCCACATCACAGCCTCCCCCCTGCCCTGACGGCGGTTGCTTGTATATTTGTCCCTTCACGGCTCCCGTCCTCAGATTAGATTTCTCCTTTCTCATTGCCAGCCTTAATAGACCCTTCAGCCCTCATCGCAGCCTCAGATACTATCTGACCCGTATAATTAATTAATTATAGCCCAAATATTATAGATTATTGAAAATAGCATAACTAATAGTGTAATATCTCAAGCTGTCGACTTTAATAGGCAAGGAGGGAAGGGGGGGTCTGTCCCCTCCCCCCTGTGGCCCCAAGACTCATGATAGATGCAGTTTGCAACTGAAACAAAACAGCGTTTGCGCTCTCATGGGAAAACTGTGCCACTTCTGTTTCGGAGAGCGGCCTCTAGTTCCACACCACCTAAAAAACCCTCCCAGATTCATTATTGGAATAAACCTCTCTGCCGGTGTCACGGGCTGACGGCTGCACGTTTAGTTTGCTTTAATTTAATGTCGCCCCTGATCTCAACTAGAAACAGGGGCAGTGCCAACAGCAATTGCTGTCTCGAAGGTTTTAAGTTGTAAACATTCTTACCCGTGAGAACTAATTGGTATGTGTTATGGCAGCACAAAAGTGTTGTCACATGCCACAAGCTTTTGCTCAAGTGACACCATTGAAATGATAAAAGCAAATATAAAATGAATCGAATTGCAGTAAACCCTAACGCAATTTACGACAGCTGCAGTATGGCGCTCCTGCGTGTCCCGCTCCTCTCCGCCCACTGATTTCTGGTCCTTGTAGTTTGAATTTCCGCATTATAAATCGGAGACTGCAAGTGCGGGGCCCAGACTGCAGATCAAGAAAATGGCACGCGAGACAACGAATGCAAAGTCGGTGAGTGAGAGAATGAGGGAAATGCCCAACCTGTAGTACATAAAAAGGCAGGGAACAAGTGAGTGAAAAAATCACTCAGTTTGCGAGCACTTACATAATGCATCCATCTGTGATTCACGACAATGTGTTATCTCTGTTATTTTTTTTTTTTATTTTTTTTTTTTAAACCTTCATTGTACAGAAAGCGCTCACAGATACGGGCCTACAACCCACCGGGCCGGCCACCACAATAAAACACATACGAGGCAATACAGGAGTTTTAACAGGATATCTAAACAGCCCATATGAAAAGCAAAGGCAAAAAACCTCCGAGTAACCACCATGGACAGGATAAGAGAAGGTTAATTTTATAATAGAAGAAAGGGTGTCGCAGAACAATGGCAATCCATAAAGTCCAGAGGGCCGTGGTGAGCCGTGAGCAAGCAGAAGTGTCGAGCACAAGAAAATTCCAAAAGAACAGTCACATTTTGGCAAAGGCAGAACGTGAGTCCCACAGTAATAACAATCGCAACCGCTGCTCAGCGCCCTCCCACCATTACGAGAACACACAATAATACAGTAGCTAAAATTAGGCTAGCAAAACGAAAAGCCCTCTGCTACAACAACCCGGGGGAGGAAAAGAAAAAGGGGGGGGAAAGGGGAAATAGGGGGATGGAGAGACATAGGAAAAAGGAGAGGGGGGAAAGTGAGGGCGCAGCATCACTGCACGCTCCCCACGGCTAACAAAGCACTCAAGACTAGTTCGGCACATGGAACTAGTGGTAACAGGAGGAATGAATGTGTAGTAAACCGTGACGGCAGATATATCAGACGGGCCATGCCAGCAAAAACACCACAGGGGGCCACATGCCGACACCGCGCCACGAAAAAAGGGAATACATAAGAGCCATAGAACAAAAAGGAGAAATGAGGGAAAACACAATAAAACAGACCCCCTCCCCACCCCGCACAGCCCACCCTGCACCCCTGCAGAAGGCTATGGCCTACCCCCCAGCAGCGTGCCTGTCGCCCTAATCAGAACCCGAAATATAGAAGAAATATAAGTAAGAAAGAATCACAGAGACAAAAAAGAGAAGGGGAAACAGGGAAGTAACAGCGGGAGAGGAGCCATATAATCAAGACCCCCTCAGCTCCCACCCCCCCGTCCGAAAAGAATCAGAGCCCACGGGAAGATAATAAGCACACAGATAAGCTCCAGGAACGTAAGGAATTATCAAACAAGGTCATACAAATACAAACGGATCATCCGACCATACCACAAAATAATAGTCCACCGAGGCAAGTTCAGCTCAACCCTGTCCTTGTTTCTCGCAAACTGTAGTCGTCCAACACACGAGGAACCAGATCATGTGGAACAGGAGGTGAATAACAGGGAGTCCGATCAGCAATACACACAAGTCATAGCGATCGCGACCCGGATGAACCGGAAAGGATAGCAACCACCTCAGGCAATGCAGGCACAGTTCCGATGACAATATGAGGAAAGCCGGTCCAACGGCGCAATCACAGGATCTTCGTTCGGCCATTCGAGGCAAAAAGGGAAAAGGAGACCCATCGAGGCCAGTCCGGACGGGACCCGGCTGGCGGACCTCCCGAACAGGAGGGAGCACAGGATGAAGGAGGGCAGCAGACTTCCGTACACCCACACCGACAGCAGCCGCTGGGCCCACGACCTCCAGGAAAGTTCCAGCAGCACACAACAGAGATGAGGCCGCACACACCGGGGGGGGCCCGGCAGGCCCAGCAAAAGGATCCCCTTCCAGGATAACGATAGGTGCGGCCATGGGAGCCCCCCAGGAGCGCAAGGCGACGAGGATGTCGCCAAGCGTAGGGTCGCCTTTACGGTATTCAGCAAACGTGCCATGCGGCGGGCCAGCGTCGCCAGGCTCAGCCAGGCCAAAAGACATGGGGCCGGCCGCCATCTTAGAAACCCGGCGGGGCCGCTGCAAACTCCGACCCCCGTCCGGACACCAGCGGGGCAAAACAGGATACAGCCAACCACCAGCAGAGGCACCACCAGAGCAGGAAGGGGGGCCACCAGAAGAAGGCGATTCGCCGGCTCCCCACACGCCGCCGGCACCGTTCTCCGAGTCCGGGCGGAAGAACTCAAAATGGCCGGACCGGAGAACAAAGGGGAGACGAGCCACATACACGGTCAACCCCGTCCATGGAAGGCAGCGCCCCAGCACCAGGCCGCAGGACCGCCGGACCAGGCCCGGAGAGCCGTAACCGGTCTAATTGCACATCGGCCCCTCCGACCGAATCCACACCGCCACCAAGGGCCGGCCCCAGCGCCCCGCCCGGCCCGGGCGCCGCCAAGGAGCGTCAGGTCCGTTCGCTCCGGAGGCCCCGAAGCAGACAGGGGTGCAGCTCAGGATCCGCGGCACCCAAGAACAAACGGATCAAACGGTAAGTGCCTGTGAAATGTCAGACTGCGTGAAATGTCAGACTGCGTGACCGCACAGTTGGAGTTGTTTCTGTGATGGCTGTGGTTTTCAATACTGTTCGGACTGAGGAGAATGCCCAGAAGTGCCAAATTAAGGCGGGAGACACCGAACACCAACCACCCCCAACCACCTACCCCCTTAATGGGGCGCACGAGTCCGCTATAGCAAGACCACTGCCCACAACTTACTTGGTCAAGCAGGAACAGGAACAGCACTTGGAGCAGTGCAGAAACAAAAAAACAGGGCGTGCTCTGACTTTGTGTCCTTTTATGTGATTGTTTGTTGCCACTGGAGGCCGTATTGTAGGGATAGGCAGACTAGTATGTAACTGTTTACTTGGAGTTTCTGTAGGAGCAGAATGCTCACTGGTAATTACTGTGGTGAGGAAGACGTACGAGGAGGTGATGCGGACAAGCACATTAAAATGCGTTAGTCTAATGCCTGAAGCGCTGTACTTGGCAGGGCTGATCACTGTTCCAGCTGGGACCTCATAGCACTATACATACACAAATCACTGTTCCCCACTGCTAAATGTAATTCCATTGTTTTTTTGCTCACTATTCCATTCCAGTTGTGTCTAAACTATATGCAAATCAGTTTTGACCCTACTCCCCATAGGAACGGTCCAGTCTAACCTGAACTGCCAGGCCCTCCCTGGACCAAAAACTAGCATCCCAGGCCTGGGTTCAGGGTATCACCCCTCATCAGCCAGGATTGCGTAAAACTAGCATCCCAGGACTGGGTTCAGGGTATCACCCCTCATCAGCCAGGATTGCGTAACTCCAGTGGCATTGTGAGCACAGGACCCAAGCCTAGGCATACCCATCCCATTAGGGGTGACAAATGCAAAAAGAACAATTGAAGAACAAAATGCTGAACAATGGCAAACATTCAGCTCCAGTACAGAGATCTGGGCCTAAATCCATCCTTGTTTTGCTCACCATGCCATGTTTGATTTGTTAAGCATTCCGTCCATCACCTGTTCTTTTTGCATCTCTGGCTACAAAGACATCTGCTGTGGTTGCAATCAACTGAGGTTTCATAACTAAAAGAGTGCATTTCCCACCAATTTGTTTATGTTACACTTGTCTTCTTTTCAGCTATCTGCATTCACTTTAGCACGCCTTAGATCCTCCCCCCCCACATTCACTGACACCCTCCCCTTCTCCCCACTAGACTCGGATTCACTATTCGTATTCCCATACTATAATTGTGCCTGACATATGTTTATTTACTCACAACACTACAGCAGTTTTGCATGGCATCAATGTGTTAGGCACTGTGGACTGCATGAATGAAGTTTTAGAGAGTTAGAACCACAGGGGTCTTCCCCACGTTGGGGCAGATTTACAAGACCCTTGCGTCTCTTTAACGTTGACGTTGCGTCACTTTTGAGACGCAGCGGCGGCGCAAAAGTTGCGCCATGGTGCGGGGTATTTACAACGTGACGCATCTGGGAGATGCGTCGCGTTGTAAAGCCCTGCGCCAGAAGGAGGCATTCCTGCACAGGGGGGGGCATTCCAACAGGAACGTCTCCTAAAAGTGGCTAAATGAAATCTACAAGATTTCACCTAGTCACTTAAGGGCCTATGCTGCGTCAAAACCCTGTGCATGCTTGAAGCAGGCGTAAGGATTGGCGCAGCATTGTAAGAATAGGGTCCCCCAGAGTATTGCTGGGGCTGCGTTGTGCTTGCGATGAAACTCCAGCAATGCGCCACTTTTACGGCACAGATGCGTGACACATCTGTGCCGATTTTGCCCCATGGTGCGCCGCATTGTAAATGCAAAAACAACAATTGGTGGACAGAATGCAGAACAATGTCATACGTTCACCCCAGTACAGAGATCTGGGCCTAAATCCATTGTTTTTTTGCACTCCACACCACCCCAGTTCAGACATGGCCATATGCAAATCAGCTTTGACCCTGTGCCTCATGGGATCAGTCCAGCTCAAACTGCCAAGCCATGTCTTCCCTGAACGGGAATCAAGCATCCTAGGACCGGTTTCTGGCTTTCATCCGTCTTCAGCCAGGATAGCTTGACTCCAGTGGTGTGGAGAGCACGGGACTCACGTCTGAGCATACCCTTCCCACTCGGGGTGACAAATGCAAAAACAACAATTGATGGACAGAATGCAGACCAATGTCATACATTCACCCCAGTACATAAATCTGGGCCTAAATCCATCGTTTTTTGCACTCCACACAACCCCAGTTCAGACATGGCCATATGCAAATCAGCCTTGACCCTGTGCCTCATGGGAACAGTCCAGCCCGAACTGCCAAGCCATGTCTTCCCTGGACCGGAATCAAGCATCCTAGGACTGGTTTCTGGCTATCAACCATCTTCAGCCAGGATAGCTTGACTCCAGTGGTGTGGAGAGCACGGGACTCACGTCTGAGCATACCCTTCCCACTCGGGGTGACAAATGCAAAAACAAATATTGATGAACAGAATGCAGAACAATATCATACATTCACCCCAGTACAGAGATCTGAGGCCTAAATCATGCTCTCCACACCACTGGAGTCAAGCTATCCTGGCTGAAGACGGCTCATTAAATAAGTTGCTCTCACACTTACTTGCCGTTGTATGATTACTATAGTCTATTTTAGGGAATGTCGCTTTACTCATACTTGGCTACTCAAGAGCAACGCTTAATGGGGAGTGGTCTGAGATGCCTCTTTCCATGTACATTGGCCTCACAAAGCACCCAACCTTGAAAATGATCCATGTCGTGCCGAGTAGTATGTACAATGCCTATCATAAGGCTACTAATAAGATTACGTTCTGGTGAAACAAGCTGCTTTACACTCCTTATGGACTAAGCCTGAGGACTGCTCTCCACAGCTACCACTTGGAGAGCTTTCTAAGGTTGTCTGAGATCATTAAAATCACCATAAGGGTTATCTGGATCAGTGCAGGTGCCACACTTGCATAAGTGAGCACCATATACGAAGCCAGCCTCCGACATGCGTTACTCTTGGTGTATCAAGCCATGTGGGTGTACCGAGCTGTCTTCTTTCATATGTTTTTAGACTGTTGTTCCTCTTTTATGTTTATTACTTTCATGCTTGTTATTGTAGTGTTCCACGGTCTGCGCACCTTCAGGTATGTTTACCTTCAAAGGTGCATCGCTCGTGATGTATGCTCTCCCTTGAAACTCCAACTGCTGAATAGGTCATTCAGCAGTTGGACTTTCATTCGGACAGCTGTGCTCCTGTTTAATGCTGTTTTATACTGAAGAATAAACCTACTGGTTCAAATTTCATCCTTCGCTTGGTCTGCTTCTTGAAGTTTAGGATTTACTTCACAGCGGGCCACATAAGATGGCTTTGTATGGCTGTATTAATCATACATAATAGTTGTGTTGCCCTTTCACCCCCTTGCGTGGCTCCAGGGCGACGCAACTGAATGATAAGTATGCCTCTTAGTGAAGATGCCCCAAAACGGACACAAGTCCCATGGCCTCCAAGGCCCTTTTGTAAGACAGGATTTCAGTCACTCTCCACTTAACCTTGGGCGCAGTTGGAAGCTTTTTGCGGTTGATGATCCTTGACAAATCCCCAGTTTATGTTTTTGCAGGTGTTATCACCCTGCGGGCATTAGGGGCGCTTTGCAACAGAACCGGAGTACAGTGCAAATTTTTTGCTGAAATTGTAATTTTTTTCAAATTGAAAATCAAGGCATCGAGTGGCATATTAGCAACAAATGGCGTTATTTATCGCTAAATGCGCTAAGCGCATTTTTTTTTTTATCGCCGCCTATCACCGGATATTATCGCAGAGATAACGTGCTATTAGCAACGTTTATCTCTAATGCGATAAAATATCTGGCGATAGCAGCTCAATGCGTGAATATCGCTGGAAATCCAGTGATATTCAGGGCCCGATTCTCAGAATAAACTTAAGCCTCAATCCTAAACTTACTACTATTTTGGTATTCACAGAATGCACTTACTACTTTAGAATGAACTTACTACTTTTGGTATTCACAGAAAGTTAGGATTTTGTCTTAAGACAGACTTAAGACAGAGTTAAGACAGACTTAAGACAGACTTAAGACAAACTTAAGACAGACTTAAGACAGACTTAAGACAAAATCCTAACTTAAGTCTGTCTTAAGTCTGTATTAAGTTTGTCTTAAGACAAACGAAAATCCTAACTTCTGTGAATACCAAAAGTAGTAAATTCATTCTGTGAATACCAAAAGTAGTAAGTGCATTCTGTGAATACCAAAATAGTAGTAAGTTTAGGATTGAGTCTTAAGTTCATTCTGTGAATCGGGCCCTCAGGCATTAACGCTAATAGGGACTTAACCTGAATATCCCCCTCCCATTGGATATACAGGTTAAGAAGTGGTCTGAGCAGGCGTTAGGTTCTGGCGATATTCGCGCTTAGCGCAACTTTTTTAATCACACAGCCTGCCTTGCTAATAGACGATAGCTGTGTTAGCAACTGCTTTCAGTCGCTAACAGGTTGGGTACGCCCACTTTGCATGTCATTAGCAATAAATATCGCTGACATGCAAAGTGGGCCCCAAACCGGTCGCTATCGCCTAAAAGATGTCCCTAACTGCTGTGCTAGCGACAGCTTGCTAAGAGGGCGATAAAATTATCGCCGCTTTAGCGGGAAAAAGTCTCGCTAAAGTGGCGATAATGCTCTTGCTAATACGTCCCCGAGTTTTTACAAATGTAGGTGCATAACATCAAGAAGGGCGTTAAAATTATCGCCGCTTTAGTGGCAGAAAACTGGCGCTAGAGCAGCGATAATTGGCTTGATAATATGTTGTTGAGAATTCACATAAAAGCCCATGTTCACACCAGAACATGGGCTTCTATGGGAATTCACAAGGGCAGTTTCCTGCCGCTAAAGAGGCGATAATTTTAACGCCGTGTCTTGATAATACGCCCTGTAGTTACCCTCCTACTCCACCTGGGCCTCTTGCTGTCTCTCTGTATTTCAGATATCCCAGCCACCAACCTTTTCTCTTGCTGGGACTGCTGGCGAACGGCCATCTATCACCGCAGGACGTTTTCCTCACACCACACCACCCTGGTGGGACTCCTGGTCCCAGGGTGCATCGCTCTTCCTTGAGTGGCCACAGATGCTGCAGGGAGAGGCGCTGACGTCGCGGTACAAAGCACCGCCTTCCCCCACGCAGCGGGGGACCCACCAACCTTCTCTCTTGCTGGACTGCTGGCGAACGGCCATCTGTCACCCCGGGACGTTTTTCTCACGCCTCACCACTCTGGTGGGACTCCTGGTCCCAGGCTGCATCGCTCTTCCTCGAGTGGCCACAGCTGCTGCAGGGGGAGGCGCTGACATCGCGATTCAAAGCGCCGACTTCCCCCACGCAACGCAGGACGCACGCGGGCAAAGCCCGGGCCAAGGGCGGGCCCGATTGAGCCTGGAAGAGACTGGACTGGGCCACCCCTCTAACAAGTCGCCTAAAGTGAGTTTAGTGGGCTGCTTGAATGAAGGTAAAGTATTATATATATCACAATTTGTAGAAGGGCTTTTGGGTATCCCCTAGAGGCCGCAAATACTACGGGGAGTTTACTCCTTGTATAGTATTGTACTTCAGATCTCCTTTTTTTTTGTATCCTGTTTGAGTAATTAGTCCCACCTATGCATGGGAGAGAGCCCATTCCTAATTTTCAGGCCTAATACACGCCAGAAAGCTTCAACACGTACACCCAACATAAAACCAACCGCTATTGATAAAATGTTACGGCAGGCGATAGGTGCAGTATCTAATGAGATTGAGTGCACAGAACGTAGGCTTTCTTTGACGCCTTTAATCTCATGCCCCTCTTTGGTTTTAGAATCGGGAGTTCCTGATCTAGCTCAGTCACTAGATCTGTCTGCCACCCCTGATTTAATGTTGCCCCTGGAAAGGCTTTTTTCTGTTTCTGTATCTCCCGCCAAACCACCCATGAGGGGGGGTAATAGGAAAGGTCCTCAAAGAAAACAAAAGGAAAAAAGGGGGAAGCATGAGAGCTCCTCCAAAAGAGTAGTGCCAACAACCCAGACTACGAGTAACACGTCTAATGGAAGCAGTCAGCTAGCACTGGAGCCCCCGATATGGGCTTCGACTTTGCTAAGAGAAATTAAAGAGCATTTGGAAACACACATCCATAGTGAGATAGGAGTTCTCAGACAGCACTTAGAGAAGCTCACTTTGAAGGTCGATTCATGGGGAAGTAAAATGTATGCCCTTTTTAAAACTATAGGTAATCCAAAAATAACTGAGTGGCCTCCAAACAGAAGAGTAATCAGGTGACCACTCTCCCCTGAATTGCTAATAGAGAACTTAGGGGCATATTAACAAGATGTGCGTTAATAAACGCACTTCGCACATTTCACTATCGCCGGCTATCGCCGGATTTTTTCGCCGTGTAAGCACGTTATTACCAACGCGCAACACGTAGGCGATAGTAAATCCTGCGATAGCCGGCGATAGTGAACATTAGCGCGTGAAAACAAGCGTTGTCTTCACGCGCTCATGTGTGCCTTGATAATATGGGGATTGGATTCAGCTTCATCATACACACCCCCATGTTAACAATGCCTAACGCTTGGTCAGAGCAGGCGTTGGAAGACCTGCGATAAACTAGTCTATCGCAGGTCTTTTCCTCCCAACGCCTGCCTTGGTGATAGGGTGTTCCCACCTCCAACCACATTTTACATGTGGTTGGATGTCGGAACGCCCATTTGCATGCCATTAGCGATGTTTCTCGCTGACATGCAAAGTGGGCTTGAGGCAGGTGTTGCAATGTCCTTGTTAATAGGGCGCTGGAAGTATCGCCGCTTTCTCTGCGAATTGTGCCGAGAAAGCGGCGATACTTTAGCTTGTTAATATGCCCCCTAATTCTGTAGCTGAGCCTCCCACTTCAGCTAATCTCGCTATGGTATCGGGTGGGTCTTGTCTTGGGGCAGCAAGGGCAGCAAAGGAGGGGGCAGATGGCCAAGGGCAGACGCCAGTGGCTTCTATAACGGATATGCCAGCAGAAGGTAGCTCTTCGGGCACTATTAGAGGAGATTGTGGGAATAACACAGATCTTAATAGATCAATAATTAAACATACTCTGCCATGTATAGATCTGCCCTCCGCTTCAATTCCTTATACTGTCTTTTTAACTGGAGTACCTGAACTCGAACCAAACATAGTAGAGCAATACCCGGAGCTAAAAAATAAAGTAATATTTTGGCTAAATAAACACAGACCATTGCCCCCCTAATCCAGAGTGAAATTTTATTTGCTAGGCAGGTTAGCTGGATAGGATCTAAGAAAAAATATATACAGGGGACTGTGTATTAATTAATTTCAGGGAACCCAGGGCGGTCCACCATATTTTAAATTGGGACCAAGCAAGGGATATTAGTGTTATAAGGACCTTTCCTCTTGGCTACTTCTATCCCCCCACTCCATTAGTAGAAGGAATGAGTGGTGTTTACAAAAAATGGGAAAAGAGAGCCCAGACTGACCTTTTACCACATATGACACGGGGATTTGAACCATTCCCGTCTTTCGACATCCCAGTATGTAACAGATTCAGCAGTTTAGATCTAGTTGATTGACTAAATTCCCTAGTAGAACTTGCTGAAGGTATAATTACTCAGACACAGCAAGAATGTGAAAGATCCAGGCAAGGGGGTTGTCATCTTGAGGACTTATCTAAGGTTGTAGAAGATTCGAACAGATTGGGAGCCCCATCCAGTAAACTGGGGGATGTTTTGGGAACTTTGCAAGGTCACGAGGGGCCACTTTGCTTGTTAATTCAGCAGGAGATAGAAACTCCTGACCCCTCGACTGCAAAACCTCTAGATCGATCTAATTTAAGGATCCTCTCTTGGAATATAGCAGGTCTAGCCTCCAAGCTAGACCATCCCGACTGGGGAACCTTTATTGACGATCATGGGCTATGTCTCTTCCAGGAGACCTGGTCCACTACCCGAATACATAGGTCAGGTTTTATAACCTACACAATCCCAGCTCAACAGGGCCAAAGGGGGAGACCTTCGGGGGGCCTCTGTATCTGGATCGCTACTCACTTAGGGTATACCATTCAAGCTTTTGATACTTGTTCCCCGGATATACTTTGTATTCTTCTCTCGTTTAAGGACCAATTAAACTGGCTATTATAAACGTGTACTCACGCCCAGTGAAGATGGGGCAAACCTCCCAGACCTTAGGGTCTTTGTCTTCTTTCCTTTTATCCTTTTCTGAGTCTGTCCACTTAGTTGTTGGGAGGGATTTTAATTGCCAATTTGAACTTTTAAATGGCATTAGTCCCAATATTACAAGTGAAGAAAATGCTGTGTGTTCAATTACATAATATAATACTTACCCTACTAGGGGGTGGTCCCCCCTTGTTCTTCAATTGACCTCACTAACACTTACTCACTCACTAAGGGCCAGTAATGGTCGGTTCCCATCAGACAACCCCGTAAACTCAACTCTTAATAAAATAGGACAGGCTTCCATAATTGACTACGGGCCTGATTCACAGAATGAACTTAAGACTCAATCCTAAACTTACTACTACTTTGGTATTCACAGAATGCACTTACTACTTTTGGCATTCACAGAATGCACTTACTACTTTTGGTATTTACAGAATGAACTTAATACTTTTGATATTCACAGAAGATTGGGCCCGATTTACAGAATGAACTTAAGACTCAATCCTAAACTTACTACTATTTTGGTATTCATAGAATGCCCGTACTACTTTTGGCATTCACAGAATGAACTTACTACTTTTGGTATTCACAGAAGTTAGGATTTTGTCTTAAGTTTGTTTTAGGACAGACTTAAGACAGACTTAAGACCGACTTAAGACAGACTTAAGACAGAATTAAGACAGACTTAAGACAAAATCCTAACTTAAGTCTGTCTTAAGTCCGTCTTAAGTCTGTCTTAAGTTTGTCTTAAGACAAACTTAAGACAAAATCCTAACTTCTGTGAATACCAAAATAGTAGTCAGTTTAGGATTGAGTCTTAAATTCATTCTGTGAATGCCAAAAGTAGTAACTGCATTCTGTGAAAACCAAAATAGTAGCAAGTTTAGGACTGAGTCTTAAGTTCATTCTGTGAATCGGGCCCTTAGGATTTTGTCTTAAGTTTGTCTTAAGACAAACTTAAGACAAACTTAAGACAAACTTGAGACAGACTTAAGACAGACTTAAGACCGACTTAAGTTAGGATTTTGTCTTAAGTCTGTCTTAAGTCTCTCTTAAGTTTGTCTTAAGTCTGTCTCAAGTCTGTCTCAAGTCTGTCTTAAGTCTGTCTTAAGTCTGTCTTAAGACAAACTTAAGACAAAATCCTAAGTTCTGTGAATACCAAAAGTAGTAAGTTAATTCTGTGAATACCAAAAGTAGTAGGTTAATTCTGTGAATGCCAAAAGTAGTAAGTGCATTCTGTGAATACCAAAATAGCAGTAAGTTTAGGATTGAGTCTTAAGTTCATTCTGTGAATCGGGCCCTTAGGATTTTGTCTTAAATTTGTCTTAAGACAGAAATAAAAGACAGACTTAAGACAGACTTAAGACAGACTTAAGACAAACTTAAGACAGACTTAAGACAAAATCCTAACTTAAGTCTGTCTTAAGTTTGTCTTAAGTCTGTCTTAAGTTTGTCTTAAGACAAACTTAAGACAAAATCTTAACTTCTGTAATATTTCCAGGTACAATCTTCTTTACTGATGACCGTTCCCCTTTACTTCTTGTCTTTTCATCTGCTGCACACTTGACTATAAATTAATATACCGAAGGCCTAGGATTTCATGGCTTCAGGATTGATGCGCTGTAGCAGTTTCCACAGACAACCATTTTCTTCACATTCCTCAGTTTGATCCAGCTGAGAGTCAGAGTCAGAGGTTAAGAAAAGCACTTTCGTAAACGTTGTGGTGGGGACTTCCCTGTGCCCTAATTTTATTTTAATTTTAAAAGTGTTATATATCGCTAGCTTTATCGCTAGCTTTTAGCTTTTACAATGCAATAGGTCTCACATTAGGAAATTGTGAGCTATTGGTATTGTAAATGACACATTTTTTTAATATGTGTTGGCTTTGAAAATATATAAATTAATAGCATTGTTATTCACAAAGCCAATAGCTTACACTTTTCTAATGCGAGTCCTACTGGCTATGGCAATGCTTGTTGGTAGCAAGAAAGGACAGTGCTGTTGTGGTGCTGGGTGATGATGTGGTTGGGCTGAGTGATGTGGTGGTGTCCCCCAGAGTGATGTGGTAGTGTCCCCCAGTGATGTGCTGGTGTCCCCGAGTGATGTGGTGGTGTCCCCGAGTGATGTGGTGGTGTTCCTGAGTGATGTGGTGATGTCCAAGAGTGATGTGGTGGTGTCCCCGAGTGATGAGGTGGTGTCCCCGAGTGCCACCCATTTTTTTTAAAACAAATACATTGGCATTTGGCAGTCAGTTTATATACATGAACTTGTGGATTATCTTGCCCAAAGAGCACTGAAGAGAGTGCAAAACCTATGTGGCGACGGTCAGATCTTCGCATTACCAAATTAACACACACTGTAAATAATAAAAGCTTTAGTAATGCAAGTATTTGTTTGGTGTGTACTTGTTTGTGTATTTTTTGCGAATAACTGTTTTAATTTTTTTTAATTGAAATTGTAAAAATTGCTTGGGGGTCCCCGGCTTCCAGTAGTGATTCAGTGGGGGTCCTCAGGAGTCAAAAGGTTGGGAACCACTGGATTATAACATTATGATTTTTCCCCAGTCTTTCCTAATCCTAATGTTGGAAAATGGGTTCATTAGGATAGAAATCAATCCTTTAGAAATCAATTCTGATTATTAAAGAGAACCCCCCAACCATAGTGTTACGTTTTAAATTCTGAGTTTGTGCTTCTTTAGTGTTGCAAAGCCATCCTGTGACCTGGGCACTCCCCAACATTTTGCTGACTGGTACTGGTGGTACCTGACTCTGACTGACCCTGGCCTCTGCCTGAACAGGCACAGGGCCAGTGCTATTCTGAAAGAGAGACTTAAAGATACTGTGAAAACACCTACATACACTAGGGTGCACTATGGGTTAGGGTACCCCTATGATTGGCAAGACCTCTCCTATAAGGCCCTAGTTCATAATAGGGCAGGGAGATTAGAACTACCTTTAAGTCCCTAGAATATATTAGGGCATGGCAGTTTAGAGGCCAGCAGCCCTTTCTGCGTTTGCATGTGTGCACTGTTGAAGCCTGAGGTCAGTTTAAAAGTAGCCCTGTGTTGTAGGACTGCTTTTAAAATGCAAATTGTGCCCAAACTCGTCTTTTGGGTTTGGGGAACTTATAAATTGATCAACTACAATGCTGGGGCAAATTAAGTTAAGTGGAAAAAAAAAATTCCACTTAACTATGGCTGTATCATATTTGCCACATAATGCATCATCTGCTGCATAATCTAACGATTTGACCCAAAACAATTTTGTAGCTCAAACGGTTAAAAAATTACTAAAAGAAATGTGACTTATGTTGCTGTGAAGTGTAGGGCCCTTTGCAAAGGTTGACTGGTCACCTTTGCCTCTGCTGCATTTGTATGTTACACAGGTACCAATGAGGCAAAAGCTTTGCAGAGGCTGTTAGTATGTATAAATATGTTGAAATAATAAAGTATCATAAAATGCACCGCATTACGCTGCAACCTTTTTATTGTTGCATCATTTAGTCAACACTGCAACATAATTTTGTCCTCCATTGCTGCATAACTCCAGTGGCCCGAAAGAAGGCTGCACATGTTAAAAGTGTGCATGAAGCAGAGACCATGAAGTTTGCAAACTTAGGGGCTGATTACGAAGGCAGGCAGACTTCAGTCCGTCTGCCATCGAATCGGGGAATGGGACCGCTGGTCTTCAAGGCGGCGGCCCGACGATAGGCATTACAATGCGACCGCCACTATGGCGATCGCAGTGCCTATCTTTTACATTGCAACCACAAATGCCAATACTGATAATCATTGAAATGACTTTACAAGGCACACAAGCTGCTAGTCAAAATGTGCCATGTTTAATCAATAAACTTTATTTCTTTCAAAAATTCCATTCTTTTTCCTTTATAACAATTTTAAAAGAAGAAAAACACCACCACAGTCAATAAGGAAAATCAGTAAAGAAGAACATCAGTCAAAAATGTCATCTATATACACCTCTATCATACGACCTGACACATCCATTCAAACAACTTTATACACTCAAACCACAATTCTTCACTCACGCTACACACTACACCATCAATCTCATACACAAGAGGTCCCTTACAATCCTAAATACTCATTTTTCCTTTAGTAGAACGGAGCCAGGGACCTAGCATCAAAAACAATGCAGTACAAAATACAGAGGCTTGGTTATATAGAACTTAATGATACACAATAATGGAAAACTCAACCACTTATTTGATACTTTATACCAGCCCTAGAAATCTTAATAATGCATTTGTTGTAAAACAAAAAAAGACAAACGAGGTCGACGCGTTTCGAACCCCCTCAATCATGGCGTTCTCCTCAGGACCACCAAAAGCTAGAAAAGCAAGGAGAAAAACAAAATTGTCTTTGCATCTTCTAACTTCCATACTCATAAGCATTGCACCTCCAAGTGACAGACTACTTCAAACCTTACTGTAATGATGAGAGAGTCCACACGTTGAGTAGTATTTAGTGATGCTTTATTCCAAGTTGTATAGAGAGACCCCACCAGGAGCATCCAGCAAGGTGCTCAGCCCAACCAACTGTAACTCACAGGCAGATCACCAACATTCTGATAGATGCATGACATGAACATTCTATTAGAGGTGGAGAAGGACAGCATAGGGAATACCAAGATACTACATTATCCTCTCTTCTCAACGGAAAACAAAAAGCTAAAAACAGCAACGGAGAGCAGAAGAAAATGAAAGCAAGAGAATTGAGCAAAAGCGGAAAAAGGAACAGCAAAGAGAAAATACTAATAAAAAGAGGACAAAGAAAGAAGAATGGAAAAAACGAATAAACCATCCTCCCTTCTTACACCATATAGACCATCCTCTCTTCTTACTGAATTTTAAAAAGAAGAAAACAAAGGAATGCAATAGAAAATAGAAGGAACAAAAGAAACCTTTGTTTCAAGAAAAAGCAAGATGAGGAAAAGTAGAGGTGAAACCTCATCAAAACAATATTACCTCTAAGCAAAATACAATAACGTAATGCAAGAGATAACAGTGCAAACAGTAGCATTAAAGATTTATGAAATCTGAACATATTTAGCATAGAAAGCATATATGCACATAAATAGAGAAAACATAAGCTAAATATGTGGATATAAAACTTTAAAAACTTAGGGGCATATTATCAAGGGGGTTTATCTCCGCTTTTTTGGCTTTAAAAGCGAAGAAAGCGGAGATAAAATTATCTCCCTATTACCTAGCTGTCGCTAACACCAGTTAGCGACAGCTAGTAGGAGATAGCGACCATCTTGGGCCCCACTTTGCATGTCAGTCATATTTATCACTAATGACATGCAAAGTGGGCGTGCCAAGATGTTAGCGACTGGAAACAGTCGCTAACATCGCTATCTCCTATTACCAACTTTTGGAGATATTCGCGCTAAGCGCTAATATCTCCAAAAACTAACACCTGCCCTGAGCAGTTCTTAGCCATGTTAGCCAATGGGAGGTGGATAACATGGCTAAGAGCATTAGCTTGGTAATGCATGAATACCGCGGACTTTTCAGCGATATTCATGCATTGCGGCCGTTTTTTTATCGCATTTGCGATAAACCTTGATAATAGCAAGGTTTATCTGCGATAATTTCTGACGATGCTTAGCGTTAGTAAATTCGTTGCTAAGCATCGTTAGCGATAAATAACGCTTAACGTTGGTAATTTGCCCCTAAGGGGCATATTATCAAGGGGGTTTATCTCCGCTTTTTTGGCTTTAAAAGCCAAGAAAGCGGAGATAAAATTATCTCCCTATTACCTAGCTGTCGCTAACACCAGTTAGCGACCGCTAGTAGGAGATAGCGACCATCTTGGGTCCCACTTTGCATGTCAGTGATATTTATCACTAATGACATGCAAAGTGGGCGTGCCAAGATGTTAGCGACTGGAAACAGTCGCTAACATTGCTATCTCCTATTACCAACTTTTGGAGATATTCGCGCTAAGCGCGAATATCTCCAAAAACTAACACCTGCCCTGAGCAGTTCTTAGCCATGTTATCCAATGGGAGGTGGATAACATGGCTAAGAGCATTAGCTCGGTAATGCATGAATATCGCTGACTTTCAGCAATATTCATGCATTGCGGCCATTTTTTATCGCATTTGCGATAAACCTTGATAATAGCAAGGTTTATCTGCGATAATTTCTGACGATGCTTAGCGGTAAAAAATTCGTTGCTAAGCATCGTTAGCGATAAATATCGCTTAACGTTGGTAATATGCCCCCTAGACTCTTAAAAATGACTGGTAAACTAGCATATGTGAATAAAAACACAATAATGCCATAGGACTATAACCCAAGCATAGCTCCTCTGAAGGAAACAAAAATACGCACACCCAACCGGGCACAAAACAAAAAAATAGACGAGGTCCGTGTGGACAACTGACGTAATTCCAGGTGGGACTAAAACCCACTACAGCAATTTAAATTAAGTAGATGGGACTATAACCCACAACAGACAAATCCAGAAAGGTTAATGCTTACCCTCACGTGAAGGCACAGCACAGGATGAGCCAAAAACTGTAGATATTTGGGTTAACTCTTGAGGGCACAGCTCCAACACAGCATATAGTAGGCTCTCCTCGTAAATAGGACAACCGGCAGAGTTGGCAAGTGGCATGCTTACCCTCATGTGAGGATACAGCGTGAGTCCCAAAGTCAAAACAAACAAGCTTACCCAGCGTCAGGGCACAGCTCCAACTTAAAATTTGTAGACTCACTGTTACACAGGACGACTGCCAGATTGCTGTGGGCGACCGGTTGTAGGTCACTGGTGGGGTCATGCTGGCAGTTGGGGTAGCTTTTCTTGTTGCAGGAGTTCCTTTCAATGATTTGTAGTTTTGCTTTCTTAATATCTTCTAGTTTGAAGTACTTCTTGACTTGACAGGTGTAGGTTCTTCCTTAAGGTCGTCGCCATGAAGGTAATGATGAGAGAGTCCACACGTTAAGTAGTATTTAGTGATGCTTTATTCCAAGTTGTATAGAGAGACCCCACCAGGAGCATTCAGCATGGTGCTCAGCCCAACCAACTGTCAACTCACAGGCAGATCACCAACATTCTGATAGATGCATGACATGAACATTCTATTAGAGGTGGAGAAGGACAGCATAGGGAATACCAAGATACTACACTTACCTACTTTGTAGATCCAAACATGATCGATAAAGTTTCAAAATGAGGTCTGAAAAAAATCAGAGAGACCAACACAAAACATCTAAATAATAAAACACGATGTCATGAACGTTATTTTTTGAACTGCTTCAGAAGCCAGGGGAAAAAAAGGCAAGACAATATCTTACCAGTGAAAACAGGGTGCCAAGCGAACACGGGGCGGTGTTATTTGGCTTGTCACGAGCATCAATTATCTATGGTAATGACATATAGAATCAAAGTTGTCACTCAAGTTATACCTAGATCCAGGATATTACGCAGGTGATAGCGCATACCTGAATTCTTGTAATATGTAATATGTCTCAATAGAATATGGCCAACTGTGAACCGGAGGCGACCGTGCTAATAATTCAAACACCTGAAAACATCACAGATATGTCTCAAACGTCCATTCCTACTGTTTAAAAATACATAACTTGAGCTTAAATAGAATATATGTCAAGAATGTACCTTTCTAGACAGTACTAGACTTCTTTGGACCGGGTTATGCTCCCAGCGAGATCTTGATGTATTATGTTGCGCTTTACATTCTGCAAACGACTAAATCCTAATTAGACTTTGCAGCGGGCACAAAAGAGTTATTTCTAAAGTGAATGGTCACTCGCGCAAGTCTTACTTTTTTGAAGCAGCCCCGCAGACGGGTTGCCGGCGCCTCCTTCTCGGTATATCGTCACTGCTGCCACGTAAACGCAGCTTGACTTCGAACGTGTTGATTCTACCAAAATAAAACAAGGGTGCCGGTACGTCTTGCAGCCTTAAACGGAGAGACTGCCGTTCTTAAAAAAGTTTACCTTCATGAATTTTCCTCTTCGAGACACAAGTGTTTGAGCTGTTGTCCCCTCCTCAACTGCTCACATATCGCATGACCTCAACCGGAAGTACTTAAAAGAAAAAAAAATCTATGCATAGGCTTGTGGGGAACCCCCAAGGTCCCGAAATGCATTCTGGTATCTCGAGTTGATAACTATTATGATGTACATTGACAATACCAAAGACACCCAGCAGTGTTGTAGTTCAGTAGTTACAAGTTGAAAATTTCGTAAATTTCATTTAGTCCGGAACATGCTGTATTAAACTTGATGATTAACATTGCCTCACGTTGAGATAATATTAGCTCAGGGTTTCCCCCTCTTGGGTCTCTCTCGATTTTAGAAATGACCGTCAATCGGAGATCTTGTTCCGAATGGGCTTTCTTAATCCAATGGTTCACTAATAGAGCACTGACCACCTTTTTCCTGATCCGTGACATGCTGAATGATGCGTCGTCGCACCTCCTGATTGGTCTTTCCTATATACAACATAGTTACAAGGACAAAGGACGCCGTATACTAAATTTTTTGTTCTGAAATTCGTAAAAGAGTCGTGTTTCCAATGGATTCCGCTATGGCTGAACAATGAGCCTTCTACTTTCTCATCACAGCATATGCAAGTACCACATCTGTGGTGTCCTGTAATGGGAGCTAAGCCTACAATTTGTCACACTGATGGCAGTTGCGGGGGTTTAAAAGCTGCTCTCACGATATGATTAGATAAACTCTTTTCTTTTTTTAATGCAAAGAGTGGCACATTAGAAAAAGCTGGATCAAGATTTTGGATCAAATGCCAATTTTGGTTGACAGTTTTTTTGAGGAGATTTGAATTGGGACAGAAAGTTGCCACAAATACCTGACATTCTGTTGGCTTTTTTTGTCTTTTTCTGCAGCAGTGTCTTACATGGCGTCCATCTCGCTCTCTTCATTGTGGACTTTAGTAATTTTTTGGGGTAGCCACATTCACTCAATTTCTCACTCAAATTTCTGGCATGTACAACATATTCGTCCTGAATTTTGCAATTGCGGCGAATCCTCAAAAATTGGCTGTATGGTAAATTCTCTTTTAAACTCCTCGGGTGGTTACTCGTGAAGAGGAGTGCCTTATTTGTATCTGTAGGTTTTTATACAGAGTTGTCACGAGCCCTCCGTCAGATGGATATACCTCAACGTCCAAGAAAGCCATCCTGTGTGATGATTTACCCATGCTGAATTTTATATCTGGTGATCTTTGGTTGAGCCATTCGTAGAATTGCTGTAATTCATCGATATTGCCTGACCACATCATGAAAATATCATCGATGTAACGCATCCATGATTTAATGAGCTGTCTGAAAGGATTGTTGTTATATACAAATGTTTCTTCATACAATGACATGAAGAGTACTGCTAATTCTGGGGCAAAAGGGCACCCCATCGCCACTCCTTTCGTCTGGTAAAAGAATTCTTTGCCAAACATAAAGTAGTTTCTTTTTAATGCAAATGTTGCCAATTCTCAGAATAAATTCTGTAGGAACCTTTAATGGTGTAGATCTTTTCTCCAAATAATATTCCAGAACAGCCAGACCCTCGTCCTGTGGGATTTGGGTGTATAATGATGTAACATCTAGTGTTACCAATCGATCTCGGTTTATTTCAAAACCCACATTGTCCAGTTTGTTTATGAAATTAGTAGTATCCTGGAGATAAGATTGCACATTCTCCATAAAAGGTTTTAGAAAAAAATCTATATACTTTGATATAGGTTCTATCAATGAGTCGCACCCAGACACAATTGGTCTGCCTGGCGGGCAAGTGACACTTTTGGGTACTTTAGGAAGTACATAAAAGACTGGAATTCTTGGAAATTTATTCTGTGGAAAGCTATATTCCTTTTTGCCTAGAAAGCCTTCTTCAAATCCTGATTTCAAAATGGACAAGAGTTCTCCCTGGAGTTCATTCATCGGATCCTTCAAGATACAAAAGTTGGATTTTTTTGTGACTTCCGCAGCGTTTGAGCTGTCAGTGGCAGCAAAGAAAATTTTTAAGCTGATTTTTCGACAGAACTCAATTGCTTCCGTCTTCATTTTGATAAAATCTCTACGTCTCGTGGGGACGAATGATGAACCTTTTTTAAGAAGGCTTTCCTCTGCATTAGAGAGAACACATCCAGATAGATTGAAAATTGGAGAAGTATTCAATTTTTGTAATGTTGTCGTCGGGTTGTCATTTCCAACGGCTGATTTTCTTATTGACTGTGGTGGTGTTTTTCTTCTTGTAAAATTGTTATAAAGGAAAAAGAATGGAATTTTTGAAAGAAATAACGTTTATTGATTAAACATGGCACATTTTGACTAGCAGCTTTTGTGCCTTGTAAAGTCATTTCAATGATTAACAGTATTGGCATTTGTGGTTGTTTTGGTTGTTGATGGGCTCAGCCTTACTGATTAGAGTCACACCCATTGTAGTTATACTTTATTTTACATTGCAGCAGGTGCTGCTGGCTGCATCTGCCACAATGTAAAACCCGACATGTCACTCAATCAATCAATCAATCATAGCATTTGTAAAGCGCACTACATACCCGTGAGGGTCTCAAGGCACTGGGGGGGGGAACTGCTAGGGCCCGATTCACAGAACTAACTTAAGACAAAATCCTAAATTTACTACTTTGGTATTCACAGAAGTTAGGATTTTGTCTTAAGTTTGTCTTAAGACAGACTTAAGACAGACTTAAGACAAAATCCTAACTTAAGTCTGTCTTAAGTCTGTCTTAAGACAAAATCCTAGCTTCTGTGAATACCAAAACTAGTAAGTTTAGGATTTTGTCTTAAGTTAGTTCTGTGAATCGGGCCCCTACTGTTCGAAGAGCCAGGGGGCATATTATCAAGGGGGTTTATCCCTGCTTTTTTGGCTTTAAAAGCCAAGAAAGTGGAGATAAAATTATCTCCCTATTACCTAGCTGTCGCTAACACCAGTTAGCGACAGCTAGTAGGAGATAGCGACCATCTTGGGCCCCACTTTGCATGTCAGTGATATTTATCACTAATGACATGCAAAGTGGGCGTGCCAAGATGTTAGCAACTGGAAACAGTCGCTAACATCGCTATCTCCTATTACCAACTTTTGGAGATATTCGCGCAAAGCTAACACCTGTCCTGAGCAGTTCTTAGCCATGTTATCCAATGGGAGGTGGATAACATGGCTAAGAGCATTAGCTCGGTAATGCATGAATATCGCTGACTTTTCAGCGATATTCATGCATTGCGGCCGTTTTTTATCGCATTTGCGATAAACCTTGGTAATACCAAGGTTTATCTGCGATAAAAATCGCCGCAGCTCAGCGGTAAATCTTTGTCTCTAACCAAGCAATAGCGATATTTATCGCTATTGCTTGGTAATATGCCCCTAAATTACTATTCTAACTCCATGGAGGAGTAAAAGTAGGGTAAGTGTTGGATAGTGTAAAGGTTCAAATTACTATTCTAACTCCAGGGAGGTGTTAAAGTAGGGTAAGAGTTGGATAGTGTAGAGGTTAAAATTACTATTCTAACTCAAAGGAGGTGTAGCAGTAGGGACATTCTTGGATAGTGTAGAGGTTAAAATTACTGTTCTAACTCCTGTGAGATGTTGAAGTAGGGTAAGTATAGGATAGTGTAGAGGTTAAAATTACTATTCTGACTCCAGAGGGGTGTAGAAGTAGTATAAGTGTTGGATAGTGTAGAGGTACAAATTACTATTCAAACTCAATGAAGGTGTAGCAGTAGAGTAAGAGTTGGATAGTGTAGGGGTTAAAATTACTATTCTAACTCCCGGGAGGTGTGGAAGTTGGGTAAGTGTTGGATAGTGTAGAGGTAAAAATTACTATTCCAAATCCAGGGTGGTGTAGCAGTAGGGTAAGTGTTGGATAGAGTAGAGGTTAAAATTACTATTCTATCTCCAGGGAGGAGTTGAACTAGAGGAAGTGTTGGATAGTGTAGAACTAAAAATTACTATTCTAACTCCAGGAAGGTGTTGCATTAGGGTAAGTGTTGGATAGTGTAGGGATAAAAAACTATTCTAACTCAAGGGAGTGTTAATGTAGGAAAAATGTTGGATAGTGTAGGAGTATAACTTACAATCATAACAACAGGAACTAAGGCAGTAAGAGAAGATTATTATTTGTACAAAATCTTTTTTTTTCATTTCAGATAATGTCAGTAGATACAACAGCCAAGTACATCAGGTCAAACAAAGGAAACAGACTGTTAAAACATGCAGGGTACATATATTGCAAGGAGAGAATTACTGAACAAAGAAGACATTGGAGGTGCGTGCAATATTACTCAAGCCATTGCAAAGGCAGAGCGGTTACTCTAGGTGACAAAGGTTTTTTTTGGGTTTTAAAGAATGTATTATAATTAGACAACAGTACACAGCTATAGTGAGCCTACAACTCTGAGGCAGGCAGCGACTTATATCGAGACGCAATTATTACATACACAGCTTGTATACCGACATCCCGGAGGCCCGGCAGCGTATGCGGTTCAGTTATAAATTGTTGTGAAATTGCTAGAAACTATAACACGAAAACAAATGAACACCAAATACACCATATTCATTCTACTAATGTCTTTGTGCCAATAAGTGATAATGTATATATACCCCCCTCACCCCTGTCTGCCTGTATCTGTCCGATCTGTCTATTACTTGTACTACATTTGCTTATCTGGTGATGTCTGATGGATGGCTATTATTTCTTACATCGGCATCATTCCCACCATCCTCGGGTCCCGTGACCACCACACAGTCATCACACCGTACATCCCACACCCGTCCCTACAGATCACCACCCAACAAGGTACACATTTCAGGAAGGCATATCAGATTAATGATCAGCACCCCCCGCCTCCAGCCATGTCACATACGGCTCCCAAATATCTACTGGCCTGGATGGGACTGGTGTCAGTTCCCAATACCGAGTCAGTTGGTCTTTACAATAAGTGGCCGTATGCAGCAAGCCAGCTACCGTGGGCGATAGGTTCTCCAGCTGTGTACAGCAATATATCCACTGTTGTTCCGAGATTGGGGTTGCTATGTCTTTTTCCCAGTCCATTCTGGAGAGTGTATGACACTCTGGGGGATGTTTTTTGTGTAGTATTGTATATGCATGTTATCAGTTTCTTAGGGGAGGGATTAGATAGGACACTCTCCAGAACAGAGAGAGTCTGTGGTTCCTCAGTGTATTGTGCTCTGCAGGACCTCCTAAGTTGGTAGAGTAGTAGTGTGTCTGATATTGAAGGTGTCTTTACACATCTGTTGCAACATTAGGAATGTGGCTTCTGGGTATAAATCACCACCCTTCTGTCTCACCCTGAAGACACTGTGCACTTGTCGGTACTGTGCATAAATTTACAAATAATTGCAAAGAGCTTCCTGAATATGATCAAATATGATGCAATATATATTTCTATCTTTAGTGCATATAGTACTTTCACAATGGTGAAACTGAAGTTTTTACAAGCAGTGGGAGATCCGATGATTTTGGGATCCTCCCTAACCTAGAGAGAGTACCAAACAGATGCCTTGAAAACAAAAAAGCACATCTTATTGAACAATTTAGTTGTGGTCCCATCCTCTTAGGACAAACCCAAACACAGTTATTGGCAAAAAAACATTCCCAACCAAAGGCCCTGCAAAGCATTATGGGATGACATTAGCAGTGGGCAGTGAATATTATATAGTATACAATATCAAAAGATTTCTAAAAAGAGCTGCAGTTCAACTGATGGTTACTAGATGTCCCTCACGAGTCAAATGCAAATGCTTGTTGAAAGGGTTTCAATGGTTTTGCATTTGACTCGTGAGGGACATCTAGGGACGACCAGTGGAACTGCAGCTTGATGTAAGAATAATTTCAATGCTTTGCATTTGACTCGTGAGGGACATCTAGTAAGAAGGAGGTGAACTGCAGCTCTTTGTAGAATTATTTTGATATTGGATACTATAATATTCACTGCCACTGCTAATCTCGTCCCATAATGCTTTGCAGGGCCTTTGGTTGTGATTGTTTTTTTGCCAATAACTGAGCTTAGGGTGGTCCTAAAATGATGCGATGAGCCCTGAAGTTCAACAAAATGTGCTTTTTGTTCATGCTCTGTGTGTTCAAGGCATCTGCTTGGTGCTCCCCCTAGGTTAGGGGGGACTCCAAAATCATCAGCTCTCTCATTACCCAATAGTTATAATGTATATGTTCATTTTTGTCAATTAGGTACATGCTGGTAAGTATGTAAAATTGTTCTTACAAAGTATTGGAGAGTATTGTTTATTTAAATGCCTCAATGTACTAGTGAATTAGAATATTGTTGATTTACATGCTACTATGTATAAGTGAATTAGTACGAACTTGACTCCATCATAGCATGTCTTGACAATCAAACATAACAGTCCAATAGATAGAGAGAGAGTTTTTTCCATCCAATCTATAACCCTTCCTTTATTTGCCATCCTGGATCTATTTATAATTATGCCCAGATACTACAACTCCACCCATTGAATAGGGTAGTCTGCTTTGTCTCGTCGGATAGTGCTAATGTTATGGATTTTGTCCAATTTCCCCATACCTGATTACCTCTCTCATTATCACATTGAAGTTGTCTTTGGGATCAGTCATGTCGATGGTCATATCATCCGCGTACATTGAGATTATTAGTCCCCTGGTTGTAAATCCAATGCTCCTGTTCCTATGGTGCTGGTGAAGCCTCGCCGCCAAGGGTTCGGTCGCAATGGCAAAGAGCAACGGCGACAGGGGACATCCCTGCCTCGTACCACGGGTAATGTTAAAGGGCTCAGATACGTGTCTATTCACTCTGCCCGGTGCCAACAGGTTAGAATATAAAATCTGAATTTGGTGGATGAACGCAGGGCTGAGGCCCATACGGGCCAACAATAGGAAGAGGAATTTCCATTCCAGTGAGTCAAAGGCCTTGGTTGCGTCCAATAGCGCCGCCAATGCCTGGACTTGAGGAGCCAAATAATGCAAGGCACCAAATAGCGTGCGCAAGTTGTGTGATGTCGACCTTCCTGGTATAAATCCTGACTGGTCCAGAAGCGTGATTTGCGGCAGCATTGGCTGCAACCTGTTCGCCAGTAGCTTGGCGTATTTTTTGGCATCAAGATTTATTAATGACAACGGTCTGTAGGAGTCAGGGGAAGTGGGATCTTTGTCAGGTTTTAGCAGAGCTTTAATCGTAGCTTCTGTCACGGTGGGTGGAAGTATGCCCGTTTCCATTGCTTCTAGGTACACCTGTAATAAGCGTCAACGTATTCTTTGTAAAATGCAGCCGTTAGGCCATCAGCGCCTGGGGGTTTGTTAGACGGCATGCCGCTGATAACCTGTCGTATGTCTTCTACCGTGATTGGCATGTTCATATATCCGCATGCCCCATCATTGAACCAAGCCAGTGCTTCCGGGCCCGATTCACAGAACTAACTTAAGACAAAATCCTAAACTTACTACTTTTGGTATCCACAGAAGTTAGGATTTTGTCTTAAGACCGACTTAAGACAGACTTAAGACAGACTTAAGTAAGGATTCTGTCTTAAGTCTGTCTTAAGTCTGTCTTAAGACAAAATCCTAACGTCTGTGAATACCAAAAGTAGTAAGTTTAGGATTTTGTCTTAAGTTAGTTCTGTGAATCGGGCCCATTGTGTCCAAGTAGTCCGTTATGTCAAACTCCGACGGGCACGTGCTAGATGAATATAAGCACTGATAATATCTGGACACTGGGCCCGATTTACAGAATGAATTTAAGACTCAATCCTAAACTTACTACTATTTTGGTATTCACAGAATGCACTTATTACTTTTGGCATTCACAGAATGAACTTACTACTTTTGGTATTCACAGAAGTTAGGATTTTGTCTTAAATCTGTCTTAAGTCTGTCTTAAGTCTGTCTTAAGTTTTTCTTAAGACAAACTTAAGACAAAATCCTAACTTCTGTGAATACCAAAAGTAGTAAATTAATTCTGTGAATGCCAAAAGTAGTAAGTGCATTCGTGAATACCAAAATAGTAGTAAGTTTAGGATTGAGTCTTAAGTTCATTCTGTGAATCGGGCCCATAGTATCTACAATATCTCGTGGCGTCCTGGCCGTCTCCCCGTCTGTTGCCTTTAGTTCCGCATGGGCGGATTTTGCGGATCCACGATTCACGGATTTGCGTATTCACGAATCGTGGATCCGCAAAATCCGCGGATTTTGCGGATTTGCGTATCGGCGGATTTGGGGCGGGGCTTCCATGCGAGTGCACATGCATCTTGTGTGTATTAAAGGTCAGACACCGATCAGAGCAGCAGATGAAGATACAGAAGCTCCTGGCCACAGGAACAGCACGAGGATTGTGCTTGTGAAAGTCAAGGATGCAAAGGCCTCTGTCCAGCATCACAGCTGATTTTCGATGGTATATTTGGGAAGAAGGCACACCTGCCCAGCCTTGACAATGCTCACGATTGTTTTTTGGGCCGATGAATGAGTCACTGAATTTAAGCTTCAACTAGGGCACATGCTTAATTGATATCTGTAAGTGCTTCCGGTTGAGGTTTAATTTTTGTGCCAGGACCATCGTGCCAGAATGAACCCTGCCCTTCATATTTATTCAAGAAGACGCCACCGTTTTGTGCCATACCTCTTTGGGTAAATGTATAGTGCTTTTACTACACTACAGCTGCCTAAAGTGCCAGAGAGTTGTCTACAGCGACCAGGTGTGTGTTACTATGCAATCGCGCCGAAGGGCGCAGGGGTCCCTTGAGTGAGCTATCATAGTGGGTAAATGGCGGGAAGACGGTGCCCATCGTGAGTGTGTGAGCGGGGCCAAACGTGCGGGGCTTCCATGCAAGTGCACATGCATCTTGTGTGTATTAAAGGTCAGAGACCGATCAGAGCAGCAGATGAAGATACAGAAGCTCCTGGCCACAGGAACAGCACGAGGATTGCGCTCGTGAAAGTCATTGGATGCAAAGGCCTCTGTCCAGCATCACAGCTGATTCACGATGGTATATTTGGGAAGAGGGCACAGCTGCCCAGCCTTGGCAGCGCTCACGATTGTTTTTTGGGCCGATGAATGAGTCACTGAATTTAAGCTTCAACTAGGGCACATGCTTAATTGATATCTGTAAGTGCTTCCGGTTGAGGTTTAATTTTTGTGCCAGGACCATCGTGCCAGAATGAACCCTGCCCTTCATATTTATTCAAGAAGACCTGCCTGGCCTGTTGTTACTATTTTACGATGGCGCCGGCAAGCTGCCAGCGCCATCCTAAAATAGTTACTAAATTAGCTTCAACAGGAAGCTCGAATAGATAAAATAAAGCAGATGCACGAGCGCCTGCTTGATTTTATCTATTAGTGCTTCCTGTTGAAGCTAATTTAGTAACTATTTTACGATGGCGCTGGCAGCTTGCCGGCGCCATCGTAAAATAGTTACATCTAACGTAGTGAATGACCTATAGATTCACAGTTCTTCCAGACAGCAGCGGTATTGAGCCAACCCTCTCTCTCGCTCCAGACTTAATCGGGACTCTACCACCCACATATAGTACTTATCTGTGCGCGTAGCCGTCTGGTTCCCTCAGTTCAGTCGTTCTCACTCAGGGTGGCGTCCTCCCTCTGGTCTCCAGTCACCTCTTGCCGTGTGTGATCCTAGGCCAGCTGCTTTGCGTACTTGAGCGCCGCTTTTGCATCAGTAAAGAAGGCGGGTTTCCCGGGCCCTTGCACTCTCAGTTTGGCCGGGTATATCAAGGAGTATTTGGTGCCAATCTGTTGAAAAATGTTCTTAGCAGGGATGAATTCCCTCCGAGCTGATTGAACTTGGAGGGTAAAGTCCGGGTACAATGCTATGTGGTTGCCATCGTATTGAATGTCACCTTTTTCCCTCGCCATTCGTAATATTGTGTCTCGGTCTCTATAGTTCAGTATACGCGCAAGGACCGTCCGTGCCGGCGCTCCCCTCCTTGGCCGCGGCCCCAACGTGCGATGCTCTCTCTTGACCAGAAACATGGCGGACAGATCTTGACCAAATAGGTCCGACATCATCTTTTCAATGTATTTCTCCATGTTCTGTATGTTTGTCGTTTTCGCAATTCCGGTAACGCGTACATTGTTGCGGCGTGATCTGGCTTCTAAATCTTCGTTCTTTTGCTGTATAGCGTAAAGGATCCCGTCCATGTTCCGTAGACTCTTGTCCATCTCCGTCTGTCCTTCTTTACAGATGCCCCCATCCCTGCCTTCCGACAGATGCCCCCCATCCCTGCCATGTGACAGATGCCCCCCATCCCTGCCTTGCGAGCCACATATAAGAAGAAAGTCTGGTAGTTGAAAAGACAGTGGACAGAAAAGAACTGGCTTAAAGTGTTCTCCCTAATTAAAGAAACAGACAATAGCAAGCTATGGCGATAAATTAACAGTCTGAGCTCTGGAAGCCAGCGCAAGGAAAATAGTGTTGCAGGCAACGTGTGGGAATAGTATGTGAAGGGTCTGTACACCTGTGGAGTAAATAAGATGGACTCTCCCAGCTCAGAGTGGTCACAGGTGGCAGCTGTAACCATTAAAACTCAGAGCGCGCTGAAAGATATTACAGTGCCCAGTCAGCCCGTCATTTATACAGAGGAGGAGACTGTAAGGTACATTAGGGCTACAAGAACAGATGGGGCCCCTGGCCTAAATGGTATTCCCGCCCAGGTCTTCAAAACTGCCCCTGCCTTTTTTGCATCCATACTTACCCCGCTATACAATCATTAATTCTCCACAGCAATCTTACCAACATCCTGGCAAGGCTCGGTCTTATTTCCAATACATAAGAAGGGAGACCACTCGAACCCGGCTAATTACAGGCTCATAGCCCTTCTTGATATAGAAGCCAAGGTATATGCCCGCCTATTACTAAGGGACCTAGAGGCCTGGGTGGACAAGAACGGCATTCTCCCGCCTTTTCAGACTGACTTTAGGGCCAATAGCTCCACCATGGACAATATCATAGTGCTCTCCTACTTCTCGAAGCAAGCCGTTTTGAGGAACAAGCTGCCCCTGTTTTGCTGCTTCATAGACTATTCCACGGCCTTCGACCGAGTCAATCGAAGATGGTTATGGGCAAAACTCGAATCTTGGGGGATCCCTCAAACCCTGCTAAAAGCTATAAAAGACCTCTATGATGGGACATGGGTCCAGGTCAAATTAAGTCCAACAATCGCAACATCAAGAATTGAAACTAATACCGGACTAAAGCAGGGTTGTGTTTTGGCCCCCCTACTCTTCAACTTGTACACAGCAGACATGGGACAAGCCCTGAAAGACACCAACTTAGTACCTCCTAGATTGGGGAAGTTGGCCCTGGGAACTCTCCAGTATGCGGACGATTCGGTGGTCATGGACTACACGAGGGTGGGGCTCCAAAGAGCATTAAATAGTCTTGCAATATACAACAAGGAAAATAGCCTACGGATTAATGAGAGCAAGACCAAGATAGTAATCTATGGTAAATATCCCCACAAAAAACAAGCAACATGGTCTTTGGGTGAGCACTGAATCAGGACAGCCACATCCTACAATTATCTGAGGGTATGGGTGTCGGAGAGGGCCACTGCAGTCAAACACATAAAGGAGTTAACAACGAGAATTAACAAAATAATCCTGTCTTTCAGACGTCTAAGCCATCACCTAGTTAGTCCATCAATAGAACCCATGTTGACTGTACTTAGGGGAAAAACTGATTCCCGCTATCATGTATGGTCACTTAGCCTTCCCAGGAGCACTTGAGAAAGTCATCAATGCGGCCCAGATGAAAGCTTACAAGACTGTGCTACAAGCTCCCAGACAAGCAAGGAACACCAGGCTAAGGCTGGAAATAGGTTTGAACCGCCTGGAGTTGGTACTACAGGGGGACCTAATAAAATATTATATCAGAGTACTCAAAGCCCCTGAAAACAATCCTAAACACTTTCTAAAAATTATTTTCAGAGTAGCGGGCTCCCCATGGCACTCCAAGTTGGAACAAGCAATAGACCTATTTGAAAATCGAGGCACAGAGCATGCCCCTTCAGAAAATTCCTTATTCTGCCTGGGCCCAAGCTGTAAAGCGCCAAGTCCAGACCATCTCGTTTGAACTGGATCGCTCATCACTCCGGTACAACCCTCTCACATTGGCCCTGGACAAGTCATATACTCCTGGCAAACTTCAACCATATTTGCAAGATTCACTTTCAACTCAAGCAAGAAAGAACATTCTGTATTTGTGCCTCCTGGCCCTTAAGATTTTGGATTTTAACCCAAAATGGGCACGAACTGACAGTACCATCTCCTGCCGGTTATGCAACTACCACAGAGAATCTTGGCTACACCTTTTATGCTGCTGTTCAAAGCTGGCCAGCGATCGTCATCGTCTGCTGCGTCCGGCCCTAAGGAACGTGGGCTTCAGAACTTGCAGAGAGGCCTCGGACTGGTGCTTCTCAGAAACCACAACTTGTTTACTTGCCAGGGTTGGCAAGTTTATCCTTCAAGTTAGAATTGCACTTGATTTCCATCAAAAGGCCACAGAACTCAGGGGTCCTGTCATTCTGCAATGAAAATTATCTGGTGCCCTAACCCTGTTAGTCGTCACCTAATTTAGGGATTTCTTGCAAGGCCACTGGAATCACTGAAATCAGAAATCCAATTTGGGGCCGGACAGGGGGCTCGTTAAGAATTTATCTTAATGACAATTAGCATTATGGAGAGAACAACCCTGTTGTAATCTTATACAAGTATTTGATCCTTGGAGGTGCGAAGATGCGAAACGGTGCTAACTCATCATTATAATAAAAAAAAAAAAAATTTTAATTAAAAAAATCTTTTAATTGAAGTTTTAACGGACACAAAGTAGTAAATAGAGCCTGCGTAACCACGGTGCTATTTTAAAGCTGAACATTGGGTTTTTACTGGAGGATGGGTACTTTGGGTGGGGGGTGTTGTTTATGTGTTTTATACTGTAAAGATTTTAAGTAATCGCACAGTTAATAAAGTTACTTACTTACTGTGGTAACATGCCAGAGTGTATCCTAATACCACGCATACCAAACAGGGTGGTGAATCACATCTTCAAATTACAGTACAGTAATAACACGCCAGTATTTAATGGGATCTCAACTGTCCTTCTTCCGTTTCAGTGATTCTGGTTTCAAGGACACTCACACGACCCTCCTGTTTATTCATCCTCTTCGTTATCCCGTCCATTCTCTCGGCTAGGGTGTCCATCTTGGCATCTATATTCTGAAGACTCAACTTCAGGTCTTTAAAAATTTCACGAATGTCGTCGGGCGGCGGCTGGGATGCTGCGGGCTCCTCCATGTGACCTTGTGACCCGTTGTCTACTTCGGGTCCTTTGGCGACTTTCTTTTCAAAGTTGAATTTAGGCTCTCTGGCCTCCCTATCTTCGGTTCTATGTACTATCAGGCTTCCAGAAAGCGATGATGTCTCCTCTTCGCTGCTAGTATGGACTGTGATCCTGTTCTGATGGCACACTACTGCCTCCTCTCCACAATGATCCACACTCTTTAAGGCTGGGAGAACAAGATGTTCCAATGTTGTGGCTATCTGTTCACAGCACACCTCTTATGATGGCGCTGGTGGCATGTGTGGGTATATTTCGCCTTTTTGCGTGCTGAAAGCTAACCTGTGGTGCTTATTTCAATCTTGTATCTCTCCTTCTGACCTTCTGACTGCACCCGCCATATATTACTGGACATGGCCAACAGTTACACTGTCTCTGGATGTATATGTGCGGCCTAAGTTGTCTTCAGATTTGCTAATCTGGATATGTGCCTTGTGACCTCAGTAGTTATGTGGTTTGCCACAGTGCGCCCTCAGTAAGCTGCCGGTAGGATTAATAAAATGGCGGCTGCGCTCTCTGTACTGGCTTAGTGGGGGCCCCACCACCTTGCTGTGCCAGGTCGTTCTTTCACTCAGCCCACAGTCCCCAGCCGCGCAGGCACACAGATCGCCGTCTCTTCCCCGCTGCACACAGTGGCACCTGATATCATGCGATGGTATTCAGACTCCCCTCGCCTCCGTCAATAGCATATCGGCAGCGCCGACCGGCACCGCAGCGTCCCCTCGCCTCCTCTATTACACTCAGGCCTCTGCCTGGGAGGTATTGCTGTCTCCACCGGGCGCCAATGCATATGCTTATCAGTTGCCCGCAATGACCGCCTGCAGCTCCGTAGTTTCGCCGCGAGTGCACAGCGTCCGTTCAATGCTGTACAGGAGTCCGCCAAAATCGAGGTCCCAAATCACCCCCCGGAGGTTCGCGCCACAGGCCCCACTTTGTCGCGGTTCCTCCACTGCCTCTCCGCCGATCCAGGCCGCCACATACGGATCTTTTTCTGCCGCCCTGCAGGATTCATGGGCAGTGTCTCATGTCTGGGGAATCGATCTCGCACTGGGTTTGCGGATTTATACCGGATTAATTACCCGGCCGGCGGAGTCGCTTTAGATTGCGACCATCCCGCTGCTCGGCCAAACCACGCCCCAGGTGACAGAGTTATTAAAACATCAGACCATAACCACTCTGCCTCTGCAATGGACATTGAAGTTAGAGAAACAATTAACGAAATGAAGGATATTGCAAGCACCTCCAATGACACCTCTGGTTCAATATTAAGGGAGATTGCTCAGCATGTCCCTAGTCATGTAGCTAGCACTATGCCAATAATACCTAATCTGAGAAGAATAATTCAAAGAAAAAAACAGGCAAGTAACCCACAGAGAACTACTCCACAAACGTATTCTGATATTCATGGGGTGCAGCTCGCAGCGGTTTGTGTGCCTGGAAGGAAGCAGCCCAGCTGAGGGAGGAAGGGAGCACAGCGGGACTCCATCTACCAGGAGCCCCGTGGCCACCATCACCGCGCTCCACCCACTGATGCCCTACAGCCTACATTACTGGGAACGCGCCCGGGACGTGCGCCGGGCGAAGCACAGGCACGGTAAGACCAATCGCTTGGTCCAAAGACTTGTGAAACCTGTCAATCTGTGCAGAGGGTTATATTTCCAGCCATGGCAAGTGGTGTCGTAAAGGAAAAGAAAGGGCCGAGGGGGGGGGGCCATGGGAACTTTGGATTACTTTATCACAAGAGCCTCTAATGTGATCGCCCAAAAAATTGAGGTAACGAAACGATGGCTATCACTTGGTCCGGGCCAGCGAAGTGCCCAATCGAGGTCGGACAGTTGTGGGATTCTCTAACGCCCCAGGCCAGTAATATCACTACCGACGATCCGCCGCTGCTGGGTAATGCCACGTTGATTACGGTGGGGGATTCTGTGTTAGAAAAAGAGGCACTGGATCAGCCAGCTTGTGCAATAACTAGGTCTAAGACTGCCCCCCACAAGTGCAAAAAGGACCCACCAAAGGACAAACAAGGCAGCAGAAACAAGGTGAGGGTAGGGGGTCAACAAAAAGAAAACTGTTCCATCGGAGCTAGGTCAACAAGGCCTGTGGCAGAGGGACATAAAATTGTGGAACAAAATGCAGAGGTGGAGTCGGAGACTGTGACATCTTTCTTGACTCCGATTACCCCTGACACTCCTGTGATCCCCGTGGTTACCCTCAATAATGCCTTTTGGGAGAAAGTGGGGACTATCATTGCTGATTGTCTAACGCCTTTAATGAATAGAATGTCAGCTATTGAAGCAAACTTATTAACTCTCACTAATGCTCTAGACCAGATATCTGGTGTCCTAACAAGCCCTAGAAATGCCAATACTGTGCACTTACCTCTAATCCCACCTGGCGCTAATCCCATAAGTGGAGCAAGGTCATTCCCAGACCATCAAAGGGTCCAGGTGGCCGGGAGCCCAAAACCGGCTAAACCTAGTAGGCGCCTCAAATAGTATAAGTATTAGACAAGGAAGGCCAAGAGAATCCCAGTTAACCGAGGCCGTTGGCCTACACAATAGATTTAGTTGCTTAGACATGGTGGATTGACTGAGTCCAAGTCAACCTGAAAATAGCACTAGGGTCATAATTGAGGCAGATTCTGAGGCAGAGTCGGAAGATGGGGTTGATCGAGGTAGACGGACACAGGTAGAAACAGTGGATAGGAAGGGAGGAACCCGTGAGGCGGTCATATCGACTTTAGTTGCTGCAAGTAATTGCCCACCCTCCTGGGAGACTGTAGCTGACCCTATTGGGGAGGGCAAGCTTATGTCGAGTCCTATGTGTGAAACAGGACCGCTCGAGGAGCCAAATGTTGAGCAAAATAAGAGGAGAGTTAGGGGCTCCAATGTAGAGGTAATACAATTATTGTCCTGGAATCTGGCAGGATTATCAAACTCTCCTGTACGGAATGGTGATCCTTCGTGGATGAAAATGACGAGTGTCTGTTTCAGGAGACTTGGGCGCGCATGGAGCAATTCAGGATGGGTTTCGCCTCTTTTTTTGTCCCGGCAGTTTGGGGAGGGAGAGGCCGTCCCTTGGGAGGCCTTACAATCTGGGTGGGAGCCCACTTGGGGTGTAAAGCTACAGCACTCAGTACTCACTCTAGAGATATCCAATGTGTAGTTCTTGCCTGGCCAAATGCCTATAATCTAGCAGTGATTAATGTCTACTCATGTCCTGTTAGCATAGGCAGATAGTCCAGCACTATTAATGATCTTTCCACCTTCATTTCAACTATCCCGAATGATTTCCATATAGTGGTAAGTGGTGGTCTGAACTGCCACTTTAAGCCCCTAGAGGGTCTCAACGAAGGTGCCTTAATGGCAGAGGATGACTATTGGTCAATTCCTATGACCCAGGCCCCGCCCGCTAGGGCATGGTCCCTACTAGCCGTACAGGTCATGGCACTTACTGTCACTCACTCATTACGTGCATGTAATGGCCGTACCGCCTCGGACATCCTAGCCAAATGCACATTAATAAACCAGGACAAATGTCACATCTTGACTATATTTTATTGGAAACTAGGCTCTGGTCGATGGTAATTGACTTTTCAGTGATGACTAGAGTGGACAGCAACCATAACGTCTTAATTTTAGAAATGGGCCTGCCTAAATTTGGCAGGAGCGGAGCTCCCCCGACGGGTGATGGTGATAATATTAATAACAATCTCACTCTGACCAACAACAGGCGCAGAGTTAGATGGTCTAGCTTTAAGGAAAAACCAGAACAGATAGTGAAACTGTATAATTTGGCAATCCCCGTATTGTCTGAGGTTGCAGTCCTGGTCGATCTACCATCTTCAATGGATTCTCTATCACAGCTAGAGGTCCTCCATGGGGACCTGGTAACTAGTCTAGCTGAGGTACTGAATCCCATGGTGTCCAAGAAGGGTAACAGGGTTCCTTGCTCCTCCTGGTACAATAAGGTGTGTAGGAGGGATAAGTCTGAGCTAGTGTTGGCCCTTAAAGACAACAATAGAACAGTAATAAAAGATAGGAGGGCTTGTTACAAAAGGCTAACTAAGAGTGCGAAGGAAGAGTGGGACCAGGATAAGTGGACTAGTTTATCCTTTGCTTTAAACACCAAAGACTACAAAATATTTTGGTCCATAATCAATACCGGGACAGGTCAACCGAAAACAGCTGTAGAACCCAAACCTAGCGCCACAAGTATGGGAAGGCCATTTCCGGGCTCTGTATTCTAGCGTGGTTTCCCCTGATGAATCTGCTAAACCATTTACCCTTGGCCCGTATATCATTCAGCCAGAGGAGTGTGAGGTAACGGTGGCCGAGGTGTGTATTGCAATTAACAAACTGGCCACAAATAAAGCACCCGGCCTGGATAAACTCCCGGGCGACCTCTTTAAGCACCAACCAGAAGTATGGGGTCCCTATCTCTGGATTGTATTTAATGCAATTCTAAGAGGTATGGTTCTCCCCAGTACTTGGCTGGGAGCAGAGATAGTCCCTATTTTTAAAGGGGGCTAACCTCTTCTCCCATCTAACTACAGACCTATAAGTCTCATTGACGTCCCACAGAAGATCTTTGCGAGACTTATCCTGGAACGGCTACAGGACGGGATGGAGGAGTTTGCAATACTCAGCCCTTATCAGGCAGGGTTTAGGAAGAACACCTCCACCGACTAGTGCTTTTGCACTGGAAAATGGTGCGTATAGACGGTGGCAGCCTCTATATGGTGTGTCCATCTCGAGCTGGGTGTTCCCATCCATCTCCTTTCAGTCCTGATGAGGCTACATGAGGCCAATTTCGCCCAACTTAGATGCGGGAAGAGTGGTGAACTGACATCTAGAATTCCCGTTGACCGTGTGGTAAGGCTGGGCTGTGTGCTTGCACCGACCCTGTTTTGCTTCTATCTCAACGGGGTAATCGCGCATCTAAACGGAGTGCAGAACAATGACGTACCCAAGCTAGCAGGGAATAGGGTACCAGCGATAATGTTTGCCGATGACACCCTCTTGCTTTCCAGATCTCCAATGGGCATTCAACGAATATTGGATGGGTTTGAAGAATTTTGTACTGCCCGGGGATTGGAGATCAATTCACTTAAAACAAAATTCATGATCTTCAACCCGCCTAGAACCACAAGACCCTACCCCATTCTAGGTAAAACAAGACTGGAAAGGGTAAGCACTTTTGTTTACCTCGGGGTCACGATTAATGAGAGCTTGTCGTGGGGCCCCCACCAAACTAAATCTCAATTAAAACTTGCCCAACTATCGGGCGGGATTCTCAGACTATCCAATCTGTCATCGATAAAACCTCTTGGCCCACCTTTGGAGGTCTACAAATCACAAACCAGGGGCGCAAGCATGTATGGCGGTGAGCTATGGGGTCATTGTAATCAAACCCATATCATCAGGGATGAGAACAACTTTTTAAGGCACTTGTTGGCCCTTCCTCTCAGTACCCCGCTCCTCCCACTAAGACTTGATATGGGGATTACGCCAATTGCCGAGGTGTAAAAAGTTCAATCGGGTCGGGGACAATCGATATTTGCCCGGCGGTATTGCCTCTGTGACCCTCTAGTTATTTAAATCAATGAAGAGGCAGGCGCTGGAGACTGGAAAGCAGGAAACAAGGTTTTTTTATTCTCTCCGGAGGAGAACACAACGAAACGGACAGAAGGTATCGTTCTGAGGTGCTCTAACGGTATTTCTGAGGCCTGGCCTCTTATACCCACATTTATGACTTTATTGGAGATTACACATACATGTAAAAGCTTTGATGTACGGAAAAGACATTCTCGGAACTCCCCTTTGGGCCCGTTCCCACACACATTTACAGTTGAAGTCCCCACCCTAGTCACAACAGGTGATGAGCATCGCGCAGCTGGATAATCCGCCGATTCACGGAATGTGGGGAGTTTGATCGGATCTCATGGGGTGGGGGCTTTGATCAACCCGGGGATTCTTTGATGGGGGGGAGCTTTCTATTGTACGGGGAGGGGCAAGGATGGTATCGGCAGAGCTGGGTGCCGGCTTGGGAACGGGGAGGACAAAACGGGCACACGGGGAAAAAGGGGGTTTGCATCTAAGGGCCGGAGATCATGAAAGGAAAGCAGGGAGGTGTCGCGCTGGGAACAGGATGAGGGCCTGGGGCAGAGCAGCGCCGAAGAGGGGTTTATGACTCAAGGCAGGTGCAAGCAGGGGGTGGTCAGCGTGCAGGCTTAGCGAAGGCAAAGGGCTATGTCAGGGGCCAGCGGCATGCAAAAGGGTTTGTTCTGATCGGGGCATCTTAAAATGGCGGGCGCGCACGACAAAAGTGTGGCATCAGGGGAAGAGGCAAGATGGCGCAGATAATGTTCACCAAAACGCACTAATTTTCCACAGTCCTCCCTTTAACATATTCAAGACATCTTGCTGGTTCATTTTCTATTCGGTTCTACTGTGGTGAGCATGAGAAAGAAAACGGTAGGAACCCTAGATGGAAAAGAGTTGTAAACAATACATTTTGTGGTTTCTAGTTTTTTTTTTTTTTAGGAGGTGCACCTATTTGATAAAGCAGGAAAGTCATAGGAATGAAATACAAAAACGGCGAGCAGCAAGTACATATCATAACGTGAACTGGCAGGTTAATACATGTTTCAGATTCGGATTGGAGCAGGATCAATACAATGGCGGCTGGGAGAGAAATGAGGCGTAGCAAAACGGTGGTTGAGGATGTCGAATGTTCGAAGTTTTATGAGTTCTCATTGTTCTTTGTGGTCTTTCGTTGGCGCTGTTGAGCACCGGCGGTGGAGCTACAAGTCCAGCTCTGTTCTAAGTTCTGCGTTGCAGGGCACGACCCTTTCCTCGCGTTTCTGGTCGGAAAGGTCCTTTTCGCCCTGTGTCCTTTGAGGTGATTGTCAGAAAGTTCCGATGGAAGAAGAGCGTTCAAAACAGTCCATAGGGTAGGTCAGAGGGAAAAGGGGGATGGAGCAAGGCCAAATTGGGAACAAACTAGGGGAACGAGAGACTTCAAATGGGCGGGCGTGCGACGGAATTCAGAGAGCGGGGACTTGTCGAAAGGCACTGGACGTCGAGCAGGGGCATCAGGTCGACCCTTTCTTTTCATGCTGTCGAAAACAGTGCCTCGTCCTGCAGCTCCTTTCAGTCGTGGTCTCGCCTTGGCTAATGTCGCAGGTGTCCCTTAGTCTGCAGTCGGGCCTCGTGCTCCCACATCCGGTCCTTCTCTCCTCCAACAGCAGTACCCTTAAACAAGTTTGAAAAGACAGTTTTTAGAAAATTTGCAGATGAAGATAATCAAAAAGTCTATTTCTCTCCCAGCTCCAGGCAAAGAATGAAAATGTCCGTTATATTTAACGTTCACAACTGGCATATGAATGACCGGTGGCGGACCTGTTGGATTTACTATGACTTTCCTTCATAATCATTTATTACAGGCATGACAGTTCATCTGATGGTAACCCACCTTCGGGAGACAAATCTGGCAAAGATATGCCGTTCTCTAGAGTTTCACATTTACAAAAGGGTACAGTGAGTCGTCAACATGGTACTACACAGGTATTTTGCTGAGAGACGAACATGGCTAAACATTTCCTTTCTATCGGTGCATCCTGTTTTTCAACTACTGCGGGGTTCATTTTGATGATTTCTTTACCTTGGTCTAGTCTGTTAACCTTGTAAAACATCATTCTGGGTCCTACGTAACCTTTTACAGCCCGGTTACTTAACTAGGAAGGACAGGGGTTTTATGGGAAACAACCAGGGACATAGACAGGGGAGGTAACGGGGGTGATCGTTTTTCTGGTTTGGGTATTGCGACGATTCGGGGAGGGGAGGGTCGCGTATTCTGAGGTCCTTGTTTTATACTATAGGAGCCGTTGACATGTAGTTCCCTTATTTCGGGCCAGATTAGGGAACCTCTGTCGTCTTACCTGTCCTTTCCCTTACGGCCCAACCTGGGTTCATTGACTTCTAGCGGAAAAGGAGAGGTAATGACGCGGCCTCAGGGTGATTGTATTAAAGACAAGCGTTTGTGCAAATACTGACGGTATTTGAAGCCAATTAGGTGGTGTGCTAGGGGTGGCAATCTGCCAATTTCGGGGCTAACCACTCGGAAGAGTGGTAGTGCAAAAATAGAGAGAGAGAGAGAGAGAGAGAGTGAGAGAGAGAGAGAGAGAGAGAGAGAGAGAGGGAGAGAGAGAGAGAGAGAGAGAGAGAGAGAGAGAGAGAGAGTGCAACGGCAGGCTAAATAGTACACGTGCAACAGAGAGGGCGGCAGTGCATTCAAGAAAGGCTATTTAGTGCATTACACAGTAAAGGGTATTCACGAGTCCGCGTTAGAATCTTGTAATCATGCAGTTTGAGCATTAGACAGGGTAGAGGGGACGTGCTTTGAGAAAAGGAAAGAAGAAAAAAGGAGGTACCACTTTGTCGCACTTTCTCGCATTCTCGGTCCTTTGACCAGTTGGGTCAACGCCTCAGTCACACACACACACATTCCCTCACAGTTTCGCATCATACGTGACATGGGTTCATTCGTCCGGTCTGGTTTAAGGGTGATCACTTTTTATCAGGTTGTGCTAATTTTTCGGGTTTGTTCGATACGTGAGTAGTTTGCAGGCGTGCTTAGACACCACCCTGCGGCGCTAGTCCGTTTCGTGTATTTAGACATGGCAAGGTCTCAGATCTTCGCCACACCTTGGCTGTAATCTCTGATGTAACCTGCAGAGGGAGGAAAAAAGGGGGGGGGGTGGGGGAGACAGCATTCGCGCGCATTCAAATACATGGATTCATAAGTCCTTTACTTACCTCTTACTCGTCTTTCCTCCTTGGGGCAGGGTCCCCGGGGATATAGTTTTCGGAGTCGAGGGGGGGGGTAGTGTGTTCATGTAGGGCGTGTGCGGGGAAACATAAAAAGGAAACCAGAGGTGCCTAGTGCGAGGTATCTAGTCAAAGGATATATCTCACTATCGGGATCCTTAAACCTCTTTCAACGCCGTGGCGTTCTAAAGTTCTTCGGTTCTTGGGTCCCTGCTACTTTGGAACGTTGTACTTTACAATATTTACATTATTTCATTTCACCCTCCTTTTACATTCCCTCATTTACACCATTCGTTTTACCCATCCTGGGAAGTCACGGTCTTCCTCTACGCGAGAGTTCATGAGTCAGTCGCGTACTTTTAAGACGGAGTGTCGTGTTGTCGATCCGATCCGTCCTCCAGGGCTGGGCAACCATCTTCCTTTAACCTTAAAGAGAGAGCAGAGTAGGGTGCACAGAAAAAGAACTTTCCTACCCATCCCATATTGTTTTAAAATAAAGCATGCAATACCCGTCCATAGTTTCAAAGACTTTATTTTGCAAATTCATTTCAGCATATGGATTAGGAGGGTGTGGTCGTATTTGGTCGGTCGTGGCAATGGCTAAAGTGCGTACAGTGGGGGGTGTCGTTTGCAACAATAAAAACATCGGAAAGTTTTACTCATTCATTTGTAAGAGACTAAAACGTCTATTAATTGGCTGGGGGTTCGGGGGCATATATTTTCATAATTTAGAAACATAATCATAACAGTTGTAATCAGATTTCCTATATGCATACCGTACGTGTGCATCGTAAATGAGGTTTACATCAGTTATAAAAATATAATACATTGTACATTCGTAATCAACATTTGTAACGGGGATCTTTTCACACTATTCGTCGAGTGAGTTCTCTTCGTCTTTTCTAGCCAAGTGTACAAAGGATCATATAAAATCTCAGAACATCAAGTTTATATTAGTGCGAAGGAACACCACGAGGTGTTCGTAAGTTCCGATCGATACCAGCGCCATTTTGGGCGGGGCCGGCACAGTCCGGAAGCAGCATCAGGGGGAAATGTTTCCATTACTGGCAGTTTGGACCAGAGTCCTTTTCGGTAGTTCTAGAATTCACGCTAACAGAAGGTGTGGCAATGTCATGTTTGTTTCGTTGGCGATCAAGGCAGCCGTCCCTTACCGGAAACCTGCAAAGGCCGAAGGTTCCGCCGGGGACCTTTGTATGATCTTCAAGGCTGCGGAGATGCTGTCGGAGATGGGGGCTCGTGCTCCATGGGACAAATGTTCGAGTTGTATGGCTGGCCAAAGTTACTCTAGTGGCCGGGGCCCGCCTTCCAGCGGATCCAGACGCCATTTTGAGGCCCTACAGGGGCCACTCTCGTCGAGTTTGCAAGAATGGAAGAGACCCTTCGGAGTGAAAGGAAGAGGTCCCTGTTTTGTGAGAGCGGGACGTTCAGCTGGGGTGCAGCTGTGATGCCCCCACCTGGGGGGCGAGGGAGACTCGTTCACATCGTCTCCTTCTCCCGGTGCACTCCATGCCGCTCCTTTTCATCGCCCCGCATGAAGGCCTCTCCACATCCGGTGTTCCCCAAGTGCCACCATTGTACGTTCGGTGCTGCGCAAATACTGGGGTGCCACCATGGTGTGTCCGGTGCTGTGGAAGTATGGGCACCATCGCCTGACTGGGGGTGTTCGGCGTCGGGCTGGGGGCTGGGAAACCTCCTACCGGTGGAGGTGGGAGAGGCTCGTCCGCGTCGCCTCTCCCTCCCAGCCCAACTTGGACAAATTGTTGTGGAGGTACGTGCAGGACATCCCGCCGTCCAGGACTGCTGCGGCTGTGACGGAAGAGAAAAGGAAGAGGTGCCTCGTTCTCCTCTTGACATGTGGCGGGACTACCTTAGTCTTTCCAGGCCCGTTGCGGCCGGCCAAGGAGACATGTGGCGGGACTACCTGCAAACGCCCAGGCTGCGGGCTCCTGCCTCTCCTCCGGCTCCCCCATACGTTAAGATTTCCTGACCAAGAGTTGGCGGCGGGGCTCGCCTTATATGGGTTGCCGTTGGTTGGGCGTAGCCGTAACCCTGCCCTACTTTGGAAGGTTCCAGAATGGGGGGGGGCGAATGTTCTGTTTGACTTTCATTTTCTACAGTTTATCGTTATTATTCCTTGTTTGTTGTGTTAAATTAAAAGTTCAAGTTTATTAATGGTCTACGGATTTTGTTTTATCATTTCTTTCTTTCCAGGTTGCTTTTATGCTAAGTTTCTGCTAACAGGGGTCGAGTAACACGGAAACACGTGTAGAGGGATGACGCAGATTTGTACATTACATACACACGAACTCAGACGGGGGACAGTACAAGTACGACATACAAAGACCCAAGACAAATATAAAAACAGTTATTGGTCATAATTATCTCTTTCCGTCTGTGAATTTTAAACGAGGCTGGGTTCCCGTCTTGACATTGCCCGACCTAGGAGAACTTGAGCATGCCGCTGAGATTTTCCTGGCGAAATCTGTGCCATCGGGCATAATCAAACGTGGTGGTTCTGTCTGGTCTGTCTATGTAAGTCGGGTTCTTCTCTGTCTCGCGCCTTTTCTCGTACTGTCGGTCTGTCGTTCTTGTCGGCCCTTTGCCTTTACTCACGCTCAGTAGAGTCGGGCATTGGGCTTTCCAGTGTCCGACATACCTACAAAAAGCGCATTGGTCTGACCCTAAGTCTGGTCGTCCTTTGCATAGTGTCGGGGGATAAGTTGTGGGTAGCGGTGTCCTGGGGTTGTCCTGTCGGTATATTTCCCTACTTGGTTTATCCTCGTCTTTTCTCTGTCGTTTCGTAGCCTCTCTGCGCCACATACCGAGACTGTCGAGCATAATTGGCGTCGTCTTATTATTTCGAAGGGCTATTTCTAACGTTTCTATTTTATCAAGGTCAAAGGATCCTGCCAGTGGCCACTGTTTGTCTTGGCTATCTTCGGTATACCTGTGCCATAATTTATTATAAGCTATGGTGACTAACCCATAGTTTATGAACATGTCCTTATTAGGGGTGCCTTCTAGTGGAGCCATATGGTCCACCTCTAACACCCGGTCCGGGCTAAACAGGCTATTTATCAGTGGGGAGAAGACAGACATGACGGCTCGTTACGAGGGACTAAAAAGTCAGCACTGCCTATCTTATCACTAGGTGCAAAGACTAGACAGAATATTTCTATTCTACGTTGTTTGCAGGTAGTGAATACCTCATGGATCAAAAAAAAATATAAAACCAAATGACCAATAAATAACAATGGGGAGAATGAGTAGGTCCGCAAAGATCTGCGTTACCTACCCTTTTCACTATCTGCAAAAAGGGTGGTCTCTTCCCTGCTTGCAGACAGGGAATCTCCAGGAAACAATAGTTTGTGAACAACAGTTCAGTTTCAAGCAATTATTGAGTGGGGGAGAAAAAGAACAAGCACGGCTGCTACCCTACCTATCCTCCACTGCTTGCAAAGGGAGAGAGAGCCTGTTGCTTCTCCGTTTGCAGACAGTGAATCTCCAAATAAAAATAAACAAAGCAATACTAGTATTTTGAACAATCAAGCAATCAAAACAAATTTTTTTTTTTTCGCAACTTGTCGTGGCAACACGACCTTACCCGGACCATGTGGACAGTTTCTTGTCTTCCGAATCCAGCGCCCGATCGTCCTCTTTTTCTCGTATTTCTCACGGCACTCCTGATGGTTCCCAGTCAGGACCGTAGATCACTCGAGAGAGGTCTGTTCGGAACTAGTGAAGTTCGGATGATCGGCTGCCAGACGAGGGTCTATTGGGCAAGAGCTCTCCCGATCGTTGCAGTCGTTCACTCTGTCGTCGGGACCTCTCCCACTGGATCCACGAGTCGCTGATGGGCCCCACGCTTGGGACGCCAATTGTAAAAAGTTCAATCGGGTCGGGGACAATCGATATTTGCCCGGCGGTATTGCCTCTGTGACCCTCTAGTTATTTAAATCAATGAAGAGGCAGGCGCTGGAGACTGGAAAGCAGGAAACAAGGTTTTTTTATTCTCTCCGGAGGAGAACACAACGAAACGGACAGAAGGTATCGTTCTGAGGTGCTCTAACGGTATTTCTGAGGCCTGGCCTCTTATACCCACATTTATGACTTTATTGGAGATTACACATACATGTAAAAGCTTTGATGTACGGAAAAGACATTCTCGGAACTCCCCTTTGGGCCCGTTCCCACACACATTTACAGTTGAAGTCCCCACCCTAGTCACAACAGGTGATGAGCATCGCGCAGCTGGATAATCCGCCGATTCACGGAATGTGGGGAGTTTGATCGGATCTCATGGGGTGGGGGCTTTGATCAACCCGGGGATTCTTTGATGGGGGGGAGCTTTCTATTGTACGGGGAGGGGCAAGGATGGTATCGGCAGAGCTGGGTGCCGGCTTGGGAACGGGGAGGACAAAACGGGCACACGGGGAAAAAGGGGGTTTGCATCTAAGGGCCGGAGATCATGAAAGGAAAGCAGGGAGGTGTCGCGCTGGGAACAGGATGAGGGCCTGGGGCAGAGCAGCGCCGAAGAGGGGTTTATGACTCAAGGCAGGTGCAAGCAGGGGGTGGTCAGCGTGCAGGCTTAGCGAAGGCAAAGGGCTATGTCAGGGGCCAGCGGCATGCAAAAGGGTTTGTTCTGATCGGGGCATCTTAAAATGGCGGGCGCGCACGACAAAAGTGTGGCATCAGGGGAAGAGGCAAGATGGCGCAGATATGGTTCACCAAAACGCACTAATTTTCCACAGAGGAGCTAGCCTTAAAACCATTAAGGTATTGGCGCCGGCTATGGGTCACGCCGGAGCTGACTAACTACAGGCAGGAGCTCAGAGAAATACTCATCTGTACGAGCGCATGCAAATTCCCTTGGCTCACCTACATCAAGAAGGAATGTACCAAGTTGTGACTTCCTGTCCTATGGTCTGACCCAGAGCAGGGCGGTAAAGAGATTTCAGCCATTATGCTCACGAAGGTATATTGTGCTGAGAATATGAAAATGGCCCTGAGTAATCCCAATAATGGCTCTAGAACTGCTACCTTTCTGTTGGTTAAAGATTCATATTGCTTCGAACGTTTTTTAGATATAATCTACTCTGTTGTAGCCAGAAAATTGTTTGTGCAATGGAGGCATGGAGTATTACCCTTACGAACCTTCACATGTAACTGGACAATGTCTGCTCCGAAAAATTGCCCTTTGTGTGAATATGATAGTGAAACGGAGCCACATGTTTTCTTTTTTTGCCCTGCTTATCACAAACCGAGGAAGCACTGGCTTATCCCATTGTGCAAAAACCTTTGGCTTCCGGCACTGTGTGCACGTGCTTAGAGTACTGAAAACTGACACCACCAGACCAATTGTTTTTGCTGTCTCGCATTTTCTGGCTGCCATGGCACATTCGTAGAGTTTTAACTAACCAGGGTTAAGTCTGGCATATGAGTCAAATGATTAATTTTGTTCTGTTTTTAATCTATTTTTTACTGTATTTTATTTATTGTTCTAAATTCAATGTGATAGGTGATAATCAATTGTTATGTATAAAATATGATAATTATAAACCTGTGCTTTTATGGTACTTTTACCGAAATAAAGATTTTATGATGATGATGATGATATTCACATTCCTCAAGAACTCTCTGTATCTATATCTAACGTACCTTTCCTCCTGCATGATAACCAAAACTCTCTAAAACGTACACTTATCTTCAGTACACCCCGTAACCTTGTCAAATTAGAGAATAGTGAAATATGGATGATGGATGGGACATTTAAAAGCACGCCCCATCCATTCACTCAAATTTACACTATTCATGCAAAAATTAACAACAATGTAGTCCCCTTAGTGTACAGTTTGCCACCTGACAAACAATCCACAACATACACTGAACTTTTGACAGTGATTAAATCCAAAACTTCAAAAAAAAGTCCTAGGAAAATAATTATTGATTTTGAATTTGGAATGATAAATGTCATTTCAAAAACGTACACGGATACCCAAACTCAGGGATGTTTTTTCCATTTTTCCCAGACATTTTGGCGTAAATTACAAAAAACATCCCTAGTTGTGGAATATTCTTTGGATAGCAAACTGCAATTCGAATTAAAAAACACTAACAGCACTTTGCTTTGTTCCTCCTGAAAGTGTAGACGAATACTACACTGCAATTACAGAATCTCATTTTAACAAAGAAAACGAGGAAAAACTTGGCACCCGTACTAAATTATTTTGAGGACACATGGATTGGGCATCTAAGCAGGTCGGGTCGCAGGAGGAAACCACGTTTCCATGTGGAGTGGTGGAACTGCTACACGAGCTGCTTAGAAGGAGAAGCAAAGACAAACAATACCAATGACCTGACCTCTGGTCGCTCCCCACGCCACACGGCTCCTCCTAGGTGTCCGTAACTCTTCTCCACTGCTGCCGCTGCCGAGGGTTCGCCGCTGGGGGGCCCCATGTATCTGTTTTTCTTTTTTATCTCCTCTGTGCTGCTATTCTGTTGATTTCCCTACTTTGCTTTGTATCTTGTACTTTGTTCTTAGGCGATCCTTTTGCGCCCCTGCCCTCTGTGCCCCCCCGCTTCCCGCCGCTGCTCCCCTGCGGCCCTGCCCCCTTTTGCCTCTGTGTCCCATACCCTCGCCCATTAGCCGCCCCGCTCCCACCTCCCAGCTGCTCCTCTCTCCCACTTCGCCTCTTATGGAGGACCCCGCGCGGAAGCACAGCAGAAAGGCAAGCCCGTCTGCCCCGTCCGTGCCTGGACTGCGCCCAGTGCCAGAACCCCTGCATCCCGCACCCCCGCAACGCCAAATTGCGCTACGACTACAGCACCCTCCACGCACTCAAACCCGGACGATACCACCCCTGCTGCCAGGCAACCCCAAAGCACAACCAAGGGCCCTTCACCTGCCGGAACTGCAGCTACACCAGCATCCGGCCCACCAAACCACAAACCAGAGAGCTCAACCACCTCAGATGCATCCTCTTCAACACCTGTTCCACCCGCAAGCACGCCATCGAACTCTGGGACCGCCTAGATTCCACCACCCCCGATGTCGCCTTCCTGATGGAGACCTGGCTGAACCCCACCTCAGCACCGAACATCGCCATAGCCATCCCACAGGGCTACAAAATCTCCCGCAGAGACCAATGCCAATGGAGTTGGAGGGGGAATCGCCATCGTCCACAAAGACACCCTCAGAGTCTCGACCAACACCAACGACACCCTCACCACTGCCGAACACATGCACTTCCAGATCCACACCGACCCCAACACGACCCTCAGAGGACCACTCGTCTACAGACCACCCGGACCACGACCACAGTTCAACGACACCATCGCCGACCTCATCAGCACCCATGCCCTCGCCTCCACAGATTACATCCTCCTCAGAGACCTTAACTTCCACCTCGAAAACCACAAAGACGCCAACTCCACCGCCCTCATCGACAACCTCGCCAACCTCGGACTCAAGCAGCTTGTGACGACCCCCACCCACGCTGCCGGACACAGGCTGGACCCATCTTCTCTGCAAGCCCCCACGTCTCCTTCAACCACACCACCGAACCCCACTGGACCGACCACAGATGTGTCCACTTCACCTTCAAGAAACCCACCACACACCAGCGCACCCAACAGCTGCCACGTCGCTGCAGGGGCAAGGTCACCAAGGACCAACTCACAACCACCCTCGCCCTGAGACCACCCGCCGACCCCATCGACCCCGACACCACCACGACCAACCTCAAACAGTGGATCAGCGACTGCGCCAACACCCTCGCCCCTCTCAAGATCCCCCAACCAACCACATCAACAAGAAAGCCGCCTGGTTCACCGAAGACCTCCGGACATCCAAGCGCACCTGCCGGAGGCTGGAGAAGAAATGGCTCCACGACCGAACTCCAGACAACCACACAGAACACAAGAATGCCACCCGCAGACACCATCAACTCATCAGGACCACCAAGAGGACCGCCTTCAAGGACCGCCTAGACAACAACGCACACAACACCAAAGAGCTCTTCAGCATAGTGAAAGAACTCTCAAACCCCAGCTCCAACACCAACGACATTCCACCATCACAGGACCTGTGCGACTCCCTGGCCACCTTCTTTCATCGCAAGATCACCGACATCCACGACAGCTTCAACTCCGACACCCCTGCACCCACCTCCGAGACCACCACCCCCGTGACCTCCACCCGCACCAGCCCCCTGACCGCCCGGTCCACCGTCAGCGACGAAGACACCATCAAAACCATGAACTCCATCCACTCCGGATCCCCATTCGACCCCTGCCCTCACCACGTTTTCCACAAAGCCAGCACAACCATCGCGTCCCACCTCCGGAAAGCAATCAACATCTCCTTCGAAACAGCAACCTTCCCGGAAAGCTGGAAGCACGCCGAGATCAACGCCCTACTGAAGAAACCCAAGGCGGACCCCAAGGACCTCAAGAACTTCAGGCCCATCTCCCTGCTTCCATTCCCGGCAAAAGTGATAGAGTAGATTGTCAACAAACAGCTAACACGCTACCTCGAACACAACAACATTCTGGACCCTTCCCAATCCAGTTTTCGCAGCAACCTCAGCACCGAGACGGCCCACATCGCCACCACCGACGACATCAGGATCCTGATGGACAAGGGAGAAACAGCCCCCCTCATCCTCCTGGACCTATCAGCAGCCTTCGACACGATCTGCCACTGCACCTTATCAGCACGCCTCCATGACGCAGGAATCCAAGAGAAGGCCCTGGCCTGGACCACATCATTCCTCTCCGGCAGAACCCAGAGCGCCGCTTCCCACCCTTCCAGTCGAAAACCACCGAGATCATCTGTGGCGTCCCTAAGGGATCCTCCCTCAGCCCGACGCTGTTCAATATCTACATGGCACCGCTCGCCCACGTCGCACGACAACATAGCCTCAGCATCATCTCCTACGCCAACGACACCCAGCTGATCATCTCCCTCACCGAAGACCCCCACACCGCCAAAGCCAACCTCCACAGTGGGATGAAGGCCGTCGCCGACTGGATGAAGGACAGCAGACTGAAGCTGAATTCAGACAAGATGGAGGTCCTCATCCTCGGACCCACCCCTTCAGCCTGGGACGACTCCTGGTGGCCCATATCGCCAGGCACTGCCCCGGAACCCACCGACCATGCCCGCAACCTGGGGGTCATCCTCGACTCCGCCCTCTCCATGACCAAGCAAGTCAACGCCGTCTCCGCGTCCTGCTTCAACACCCTCCGAATGCTCCGCACTGGCTCCCCGTCAACAAGAGGATCACCTTCAAACTCCTCATCCACGCAAACAAACTGCTACACAACACCAGATCTACATACCTCAATGACCGACTCAGCTTCCACATCCCTACCCGCAGCCTCCGCTCTGCCAGACTCACCCTCGCCTCAGTTCCACGTATGTGGAAAACCACCGCCGGCGGCAGATCCTTCTCCTACCTCGCCGCCAAAACCTAGAATGCTCTCCCTACCAGCCTACGACACAACCAGGACCTGCTGGCCTTCAGAAGACTTCTCAAGACCTGGCTCTTCGATCATTAGCAGCCCCCCACCCCCTAGCGCCTTGAGACCCACACGGGTATGTAGCGTGCTTTAGAAATGCAGTGATTGATTGATTGATTGATAGAGGGATGGCATAACTCCTTCAATCATGCAATTGGTAAACCTCACCCTAACTTTTATCATTTTTTGGAAACATTGAGGAAGGAGCAAAGTTTCCAAGAAATGAGAATGTCACAAGCATTAACTGGTAGTCGAAATCCACGCATCTCTAAAAAATCAAAAGACATGTCTGAGAGACCATTGGGTACCTTACAACAATTTTCGTTGTGTGTGGCTTTAGACTACCTAGATAATGTTGCTCACATACTACATTATTAACTCTAACTACAACATTACTTTCCTGTTTTGTCCTAAATTTTAGTAACATTTCAATTCAATTGGCATTTTTAACGAAACATTTTTTCAATATTTAAATGCCGGGTCACCTTACCGTAGATGTCTTCTTTCTTTTTCTTTTTTTCTTTGAAAATCCCAAACAAATTCATTTTTTGTGGTAATCCATCAACATATCCACTGCAGTGCATGAAAAAGGAAAAAAAATCTTCTTTTTAAAAAAGCATTTTCCCAAAATGGCAAAAATGAAAAAACAACATTCTCCAAAGACGGTAATCCACTCAAAATGTGTAACAACTGTTAAAAAATAAGGTCGAATCACAGTTTTCAAATCGATAACCCAAAACAAATCCAATAATTCCATCTTTTTCCGAAATCCACCTCCAAATCAAAAATCGATTGATCTTCTTTGATGTCTTTCGATTTCTTATTTTAAAAAAACACAATCCAAAGAATCTTGAAATCCACGACTCAAAACATCCCAAATTAAAAATAAATTTTTTAGAAAATATACTCCAAAATAAATCCAAATTTTTCCATTCGCTAATTCCATCTGTATTCGAAATAGACCACCAAATAAAAAAACGATCCATCTTCTTACTTCTGTTTCGATTCAATTTTAAAAAAAACCACAATCCAAAGAATCTTCTTTTAAATCCACGACTCAAAAGATCCCCCCAAAAACAAAAATTTTTGCAAAAATATACTCTAAATATAATCCAAATATAATCCAAAACTGCGCCTTCGATCTTCTTGATTCGGTTTTTCCAAGACATTTTTTAAGTTTAACTAAACATTTTATATACATTTTTTTCCTATACTATGATTATAATTTACATTAATCAATAACATTTGCAATATTATAAATAATAACAGGTGACCCGACAATGGCATACTCTATCTACACGATCGGCGACATGCTAAAAGGGTGACAATATCATAAAACTTAAAATATACTATTCCTCCCTATTCTCTCCTTGCAATATATATACATTATAACAATCATCTGTTTAAAAAGTAAGTTAAAAAAGTTTCCTACCTGAGCGCAGACATGCTTGATGCTGCATTGTCCATCGACGCTCCTCAAAATGGCCGAGATCATGCACGTCTACGCGTCTACGTCATCAGTAGCAATAACGATAAAAAAGGACAATTTATTTATGTTTTACAATATTACCTATTAAAGTTAATAAAAACATTTTTATATGTAATGTATACATATGTTATATTTTGAAAAATATTTGAAAAATGTAATAAATTAATCTATATTTTATTATTAATTTTCTAAATAAAATACATTGTAACAAACATGCATTCTGTAGTTAATATTATCAATGTATGTTTCTTCTACTTTTTAATATTAATTTTATAATGTACTTACCTCTATACTTGTTCCATTTGCTTCTGATCTATCCTGCATCTATCTTCAAATGAACTTGAAAAAGAGTTCCGCGGCAAACAAACAGCAAGCTATGGAAATGAATAAAGGACAATTCTTTTCATTGAAATCAATGCTAAAGCATGTGAAAATTAGTACAATATTTTATAAATAATTATTAAACAATACTATTTGTACTAAAATATTTTTTTTAAGCAAATAATCATCTTTTATCAAACAAATCTGTTATAATGTTTTTTATCAAATAATATATATTTTTAAACTGTTTATTTTTTTATATACATTATTAATATTAATTTAAAAACATTTTTAAATTTTAAAAATATATAATTAATAATCCATACTTAATAAAAAAAAATCAAAAAGATAATATTGAGTATTATTTTTCATTGTAATTTATAAATCAAACAATTTTACATTTATTTGTCGAGTATTAATTTATTTACAAATAAATACTCCTACTATTTTAATAATTTTACAAAATGTTAAAACTATTTTTTCTTTTTTATAAACACGTATTAATTTCTAAACAGTATATTAAAATAAAATGTAACTCTTTTTTATTTTTTAAAATGTTCAAAAAAGAATTATTTTAAAAATGTACTAATTTATAAATACATTATTAATATTAATTTAATAAAGAAATACAAGAATTTTTAGATTTACATTACAGGAGTATTATATTAAAAAATGAAATATATGTATATATTTAAAATGAAATATAATATTAATTTTTTATATTTTTAGTAACTTAATATTTTTGTTTTATATCAATTAATAATAAAAAATCCGTACGTAATAAAAAGAATTAAAAAGTAATATTAAAATTACCATCAATTAAAAATTTCTTTTTTGAGTATTCGTTTTTCTTATAATTAAATACTACTACTTTTTATTTTAAGTAGTTTTTTTAAAAGTAGTATTTTAAAATAGAAACATGAGTATGAATTTGTAAACAGTATATTAAATTTAAATATAACTGTTGTACATTTTTTTAAAACAATCAAAAAATAACATTTTTAAAAATTAACGAAAATATAAATATATTATAATTATTAATTTTTTATTAAAATAAAATTAAAAGATACATTTAATTAACATAACAGGAGTAATATATTAAAAAATAAAACTAAAATGTATTAAAAAAATAATAATCAGTATTTTTTATATTTGAAAAATAATTAATATTATTAAAAAAAATTAAAATAAAATATATTTAACAAATACTTACGTTGTAATAACATGCGTTGTCATAGCATCTGCATTGTAATTACATGCGATGTAATAGCATGCGTTGTAAAAGCACTTGCGTTGTAATGGATTAGTTGTAAAGGTACTGCGTTGTAACAGTTGCGTTGTAATGGAGGTTTCCCCCCCGAGCCCAGCATTTGCAAGATGATAGGAGTTAGTCCCCAGATGTCTTGTTTCAGGGTGCGGCTCCCAAGGCTGGTCGCAGGGTCGGTTCTGCCATTAATCACCGCAAATGCGGCGAAGAGCCCAGGCAAAGCGTGGGGAAGTGAACTGGGAGCTAGGCCACTTGCAGGGACCAAAAGCTGGTATACAAGCGATAGCTACTGGCCACAACACAGTGCTTAGCAGGCCCCTTGGGATGGACCGGGGGATCAACAAGGGTGAAGGAGGAAGACATGGATCAGCAAAACCCAGACCAGTTGAAGGAGGAAGACAGGGTGCGGCAAGCGCTGTATATTGAAAGCATATTTGTAATAGAGAGTAAGAGAGAGTTCATAATCCAGGCTGCACTCACTTTGCCCTTGCAGTGGCCTCAACGACTCCGATGTTCAGCAGCTGCATGGAGAGACTGGTGCAGCTATGGCTGGCCCCAGTTGTGATCGCAGCGAAGGCTAACGGCAAAGGTATTCGGTTGTGTGTGGACTTACGCAGCCTCAATGAGAATATTTGGGTAGAAAGACACCCCCTACCAAATATAAACGAGATGCTCAGCACCACGGGCGAAGCAAAATATCTTCGTGAAATAGACTTGTCAAGGGCTTACCACCAGGTAGACCTCCACCCCGAATCCAGGCCACTCACCGCCTTTATTACTCCTTAAGGGGCGTTCATGTTCAAAAGGATGCAGTTCTGATTAGCGTCGTCTGCGGCGGTCTTTCAGAAAATTATGCAACTAATTCTGGAAGGGGTGGATCGTACAATGTTTTTCCACGACGACATACTGGTGTAGGACGAAATGTGGAGGAACACGACAACTCCCTTAGACTTTTCTTCCGGAAACTGATGGATGCTGGATTGACGGTGAAGAGGAGCAAATGCAAGATAAGAGTTTTGTCTGTCGAATATTTGGGACATTCCATCTCTGAAAAAGGTTTCAGACCCAAAGGTAGCCTGATTAGTGCTGTAAAGGATGCCCCATACCCAAGAAATAAAGAACTTAAGTCCTTTTTAGGGCTCATGGAATATATGTCAAAATACATTGACAATTTTGCTTCCAACTGTGAACCTATGAGTGATCTCCTAAAGAAAAGCAAGGATTTCACATGGAATGAAGAGCATGAGAGAGTAGCAGATGCTCTCAAGGAAGAACTGGTTAACTCGCCGGCCATAGGGGTATTTGATCCCAAGAAGAAAACCATACTCGCCACAGATGCTTCAAGCAAGGGTCTGGGAGCCACCCTAGTACAGAAGGGAGGAACGGAGGAAACGGTTATTGCCTTCGCTTCTAGGTGTCTTACGATTTCTGAATGTAACTACTCCGTAATTGAAAGGGAGGCCCAGGCGTGTTTCTGGGCGGTGAGGCACTTCAAATTCTTTTTGTGGGGATTGAATTTTACTATTCGGATGGACCACAAGCCCCTTACCTTCATCTTTACGGTGAAAGGGCTAGAAAATTGTACTCCACGCATAAGCAGGTGGATTCTAGGACTTGAACATTACAATTTTAAAGTGGAGTATGTACCAGGAAAAGAAAATTGGATTGCTGACTTCCTATCTAGGACGCCATTACAGAATAAAGAAACAGAAGAATTATTAGACAGTCCGATTATGACGATGGATGAACCCACCATCACTGAACAGGAATGGGAAAAGTGTATGAGAGAAGACACAGAAATGGACACTTTAAAAACCATCATGAGAGATGGGTGGCCCAGCAAGAATAGTAATCTTGAAGAAGGAATCACAGAATTTTGGGAAGTAAGAAACAAACTAAGGGGTCCATTAGGATGGCGGGCGGTCACCCTAACGGAGAAGTGGACCACCCACTAACAGTGCGGGGGTCCCAACAATGGCATTAGGATGCGCCCGCCACACAGGCGGGCACATCCTGTATGTTTACGATTGCGGCGGGCGGAGCAGGAATCTCCGCCCGCCGCAATGGTAAAAGTGCACGTTGTGCTTTTCAAAGCGCAACATGACAGGCACCGCGCGGTGCCTGCCATGTTGCACTTTGAAATGCGGGGGTACCATAGGTACCCCCCATGTGCACCCCCCAAGCCACGGACTCCCAGGGGGCCAGCAAGGGGCCCCCGCAGGGAGTCTCTGCATGCCTTTCCGTGGCAGAATTGTGCAAAGAACAACAAAAGGATTCTTCACATTTGTAATGAATTATTTATTGATTCGTAATCCTTCATTATATATTTCAGTGTTCTTCCAATTTTCGTAGATTATTTCATTTCATAATCATTAAATTCATACATCATATTATAATTTCATCATCAGCTTATCCACACCCAATGCATTTCGGGTCATAAAACAAATTGACCCTTCGTCAGGGGTCTGTAACGAAATAGAAAACAGGACCATTAAGTTCATTACCCTATTAGTAACAAAAACCCTCTCAAATATATACATTGACATTCCCAAATAAATTAGCACATCGTTGTGAAAATGGTAGTCAAATCGGGCCCGATTCACAGAATGAACTTAAGACTCAATCCTAAACTTACTACTATTTTGGTATTCACAGAATGCACTTACTACTTTTGGCATTCACAGAATTAACCTACTACTTTTGGTATTCACAGAAGTTAGGATTTTGTCTTAAGTCTGTCTTAAGTCTGTCTTAAGTTTGTCTTAAGACAAACTTAAGACAAAATCCTAACTTCTGTGAATACCAAAAGTAGTACGTTCATTCTGTGAATGCCAAAAGTAGTAAGTGCATTCTGTGAATACCAAAATAGTAGTAAGTTTAGGATTGAGTCTTAAGTTCATTCTGTGAATCGGGCCCATCATGTCTAACTTTGTGACTGTAGTTGTTGAAACGAAGCTTAGCAAGCTCTAAAGATGCAGAGAATGTATCTAAACGTTATACAACGATCGAGCTTTACGAGCGCTGCAGTTTGAATGTGACAGGTCAACGTCAAATGAAATACGATTTAGATAAAACGCAACAGTCTTTACGCGCAGGGAACATCACAACACTTACATATGGATCAGCCGATCTCTAGCCTGGTTGCGACGAACGCCAAAGCTGGTTTGTTTTAACGCGCCAAATTCTGCTTCCTGACTTAACTGACCTATCCGGACACGTGACCGGCAAAACAGCCAACCAGAGTGGTTTGGCTTCAAGTAACAGTGTCATGTGACGGGGGAATGCGCTCGCTGTTCGGTGCCGTGCCCAATTGTGTTAAATAAAGTTGTTTGAAACATCGATGTGTGTGTCAATTACATGGTGGAATCGAAAAATTATACAAAATGAAAAAAGCCTGCAGAAATGAACATTCTATGGCAATGCCACTATTTACATGAGCAATTTAAATGTGCATAATGTCCAAAGATAGTAACATATTATGTGAGACCCAATGTTCCTTAAACTCATGGCATCACTTATGCAGTCTGTCATAGAAAACATAAATGCTCAATGCGATCATTGAGCCCTATCGGATGGGCAGAATTTAATTTTTTGATCCAAAAGAATTCATTCCTCAATCTTTGTTTGGTGGGATCCTGGTCATGACGTGTGGTGAGCTTTTCCAGAACGAGAAATCTGAGTTGGGAAATCTGATGATTGCATTCCATCCAATGAGTAGCAATTGTTGATTTTGGATTTTTTAAACAAATGTTGCTTTTGTGTTCCGTTATACGTATCTTTACTTTTCTTTCGGTCTGGCCTACATAAACTTTGCCACATGGACACTTGATCATGTAGATGCAGTTCGTTGTGTCACAAGTACTTGTGTGTTTAAGTTGGATAGGAAACCCCTTGGTGGGATGTGTAATTGTAAGACTCTCAATCACATTTCCACAATGCGTGCAGTTGTGGCATTTAAGCATCCCTCGATGTTGTGTGACATTTTCTTTGGTTGTGCTCAGTATTTCCTTGATATTTCTTGACCGTTGAAAAGCGTATGTTACTCTCTCATTATATAATCCGGTAAGATCAGGTTCTAACTGGATTAGTTTCCAATGTTTGTTGATAATAGCTCTGATTCTGGAAGCATCGCTCGAATATTTCATAATGCATACAGTTTTTTTGTCTGATGATTTACTTTGCTCTTCTAGCCATTTCTCTCGAGATTGATTTGCAACAGTTTTTAGAGCCACATCTAGTACATCTTTGGGATAACCTCTTAAATGATATTTCTCAGTTTGAGTTTCCAATGCACTTTTGAGATCTTCCTCATTGGAGGTAATGCGTTTAATCCTGATAAATTGGGAAGTGGGCAGATGTTTCTTAAGTGAGTCAGGGTGGAAACTTTGAAACAATAGTGCTGAATTTTTATCTGTAGGTATAATGTAAACTCTGGTGGTGATTTTATTCTCATGAATATTTACTTGTACATCTAGAAATTATATTGACTTTGCATCAATAGTGTGGGTGAATTGAATACGTGGATTGCGAGTGTTCAAATTTGCAATGTTCTGTTCCAATTGTTGAGAGGTCCCTTTCCATATTAGGAATAGGTCATCGATGTACCTTTTGTACGTTATCAAACCTTCAGTCCATGTAGTGTTTTCCAATATATAGTCTGTTTCAAATTTGTTCATGAAGATGTTAGAATATGAGGGGGCATTATGAAATATTCGAGCGATGCTTCCAGAATCAGAGCTATTATCAACAAACATTGGAAACTAATCCAGTTAGAACCTGATCTTACCGGATTATATAATGAGAGAGTAACATACGCTTTTCAACGGTCAAGAAATATCAAGGAAATACTGAGCACAACCAAAGAAAATGTCACACAACATCGAGGGATGCTTAAATGCCACAACTGCACGCATTGTGGAAACGTGATTGAGAGTCTTACAATTACACATCCCACCAAGGGGTTTCCTATCCAACTTAAACACACAAGTACTTGTGACACAACGAACTGCATCTACATGATCAAGTGTCCATGTGGCAAAGTTTATGTAGGCCAGACTGAAAGAAAAGTAAAGATACGTATAACGGAACACAAAAGCAACATTTGTTTAAAAAATCCAAAATCAACAATTGCTACTCATTGGATGGAATGCAATCATCAGATTTCCCAACTCAGATTTCTCGTTCTGGAAAAGCCCACCACACGTCATGACCAGGATCCCACCAAACAAAGATTGAGGAATGAATTCTTTTGGATCAAAAAATTCAATTCTGCCCATTCGATAGGGCTCAATGATCGCATTGAGCATTTATGTTTTCTATGACAGACTGCATAAGTGATGCCATGAGTTTAAGGAACATTGGGTCTCACATAATATGTTACTATCTTTGGACATTATGCACATTTAAATTGCTCGTGTAAATAGTGGCATTGCCATAGAATGTTCATTTCTGCAGGCTTTTTTCATTTTGTATAATTTTTCGATTCCACTATGTAATTGACACACACATCGATGTTTCAAACAACTTTATTTAACACAATTGGGCACGGCACCGAACAGCGAGCGCATTCCCCCGTCACATGACACTGTTACTTGAAGCCAAACCACTCTGATTGGCTGCTTTGCCGGTCACGTGTCCGGATAGGTCAGTTAAGTCAGGAAGCAGAATTTGGCGCGTTAAAACAAACCAGCTTTGGCGTTCGTCGCAACCAGGCTAGAGATCGGCTGATCCATATGTAAGTGTTGTGATGTTCCCTGCGCGTAAAGACTGTTGCGTTTTATCTAAATCGTATTTCATTTGACGTTGACCTGTCACGTTCAAACTGCAGCGCTCGTAAAGCTCGATTGTTGTATAACGTTTAGATACATTCTCTGCATCTTTAGAGCTTGCTAAGCTTCGTTTCAACAACTACAGTCACAAAGTTAGACATGATTTGACTACCATTTTCACAACAATGTGCTCATTTATTTGAGAATGTCAATGTATATATTTGAGAGGGTTTTTGTTACTAATAGGGTAATGAACTTAATGGTCCTTTTTTCTATTTCGTTACAGACCCCTGACGAAGGGTCAATTTGTTTTATGACCCGAAATGCATTGGGTGTGGATAAGCTGATGATGAAATTATAATATGATGTATGAATTTAATGATTATGAAATGAAATAATCTACGAAAATTGGAAGAACACTGAAATATATAATGAAGGATTACGAATCAATAAATAATTCATTACAAATGTGAAGAATCCTTTTGTGGTTCGTATATAAAATCGCGCACCTATTTACAAGAAGGTTTACTCCTTGCAACATTTTGCCGATTTGAATTAAGACACGGAAGGACGCCGTGTGACATAGGTTGCGCCAACCGGAAAGTAAAAAACTACTGATATTTGAGTGTGATACTTGAGTGCAAAGGGATAACATTGAAACAGAATTGTGCAAAGGCCATTGTAATATGGCGGGCGGTGTCTAAAAGACACCGCCACCGTGTTACTGGTTTTCCGCCCCGGCCGCTAGGCGACCGGGGCAGAAAACAGGCGGGCGGTGTTTCACACCGCCACGGTCCCTCCCGCCATCCAAATCTGGCGGGGGGAATTGGGCTGATGGTGTCGGGCGGATTTCCTCCGCCAGGCTGGCGGTAGCCACCGTCGGCCTGTGGGAGGAAATCCCCCAGACATCATAATGACCCCCTAAGTATCATTGGGAACAGAGTATATCGACAAAACAGAGTAGTACCTCCTAAGGGCCTGAGGAAAAGAATCGAAGACTTGGCGCATGAAGGTCATCTGGGACGGAGCGCAACGAAAAGTAGAGTGAGGGCACATTTTTAGTTCCCGAAAATGGACACTATGCAGAGCAACTGGTGAAGGACCATGTAACGTGTGCCAAGAGCGATAAGTCAAAAGCCTTACGTAAAACTCCACTATCTCCTGTCAAGATACATACAAAACCATGGAGCAAATTAGCCATGGACATCCTAGGGCCGATGCACAACTTAGGTATCCAAAAGAGATTCATGTTAGTTTTAATTGACTACACTTCACATTGGATCAAGCAGAAATGTGTGCATTGCATCACCACTAAAACTGTTAAAGAGTTCCTCAAGGGATTGTTTTGTGAGGAGGGTTTACCCTCTACATTAGTAACAGATAATGGTGTCCAATTCACCTCGGAAGAAATGAAGGATTTCTTAGGGAATATGAACATAAACCACAAAGCCACTGCCCTTTATTGCCCTAAAGCTAATGGCCCAGTTGAGAGGGCAAATAGACTCATTAAAGAGCACATTCAATTGGCTATCACCAATGGTCACCACGTGGAGACTTCTCTTCGTAAGTGTTTATGGGCATACCATACATCGCCTAACAAAGTGACAGGAGTTTCCCCTTTCGTTTCCCTCCGCAGGAGAGAGCCGTGCACAAAGTTTAATCCCACTTGGCTGGAAGGAGGCAAGACCAGTAATTTAAATCAGGAAGAAATTACTAAAGAAGATCAACCAACACCAAGCTAAATATAAATAGTGGTATGACCAGAAAAATGGTGTAAAAATCTCCAACTGGAAAGTAGGTGATATAGTGCAAGTAAAGAGAAGCAATAAGGAAGGGCCTAATTAAAGTAAATTCTATCTTCCTTGCAGAGTAGTAAAGGCTCTCAATAATGTGGTTCAACTTGATAATGGGCAATGGTGGAGCTGTGACAAAATTGTAAAATCACAGATGTGATATGGGTTGCCTGTTGTCTTGTTACATCCTCCTTTTTACTGTAATGGTACATTCCGTTCCCCCCTCACCTTTCCCCTGTCGGTTTCCCCCACCTAAGCTCGCATTGGAATGTTGGTTTATTCTGTAGTGAGGAGAGTGAATGGCCAATACAGTGTACTTACTTACTTACTTACTTACTTCTGGTTCCTGACATTTTAATTCCAACAATCACACAAGCCTCTATACCAGATTTATAAAGCCATACAAAGCCACTTTGCATGACTTTTAATAGATTAAGAAATCTGGAATAATGCAATGCAGTGCAACGCAGTAGAAATGCCGACTCTTTACACATTGAATCCCTCCCTGGCACAAGGTAATGCAAGGCAGCGAAATGCGCTGCCTTGTATTGCCTTAGATTTACTAAGCTACGCAGAGCCATGCAGAGTGACTTTGGGCCTCATTAGGATGCCACCCTAGCGGAAATCAGGACCGCCCGCCAAAAGGGCGGGGGTCCCGACATTGCCATTAGGATGCGCCCGCCACAGTGGCGGGCGCATTCCTCAATTTAACATTGTGGCGGGCGGTGCTCACTGCACCGCCCGCCACAATGTTAAAAAGCAAAAGCACGCCTTTGCACAATCGAAGCGGCAGGCACCGTGCGGTGCCTGCCTCTCCGATTATGCAAAGGCAGGGGGGGTACCACAGGTACCCCCTCCGTGTGCCACCCCCCTTTGGCCATCACTCTGGGGGCCCACATGTGGGGGCCCACATGAACACCGCATGCCCAATGCCGCCACGGAAAAGCATTGAAAAAATCCCATAGTAATATGGCGGGCGGTGTCTAACAGACACCGCCTCCATGTTACTCGTTTTCCGCCCCGGCCGCAAGGCGACCGGGGCGGAAAACAGGCGTCGGTGTTTTTCACCGCTGCCTTCCCCTCCGCCATCCTAATATGGCAGAGGGGATTTGGGCTTACGATGTCGAGCGTTATGCCTCCACCAGGCCAGCGGTGGCCACCGCCAGCCTGTCGGAGGCAAACCGCCCGACATCGTAATGGACCCCTTTGTGTGGCTTATGTATCCCAGATAAGGGTTTGCTCTGCCTTGCATGACACAAGGGCAATGCATGGCTATGGTAAATCTGGCCCCTGGTATCTGCCAGCATGTGCCTATTCATGTTTTACCCAATTCCTGGACAACAAAGATCTAAGTGGAACACAATATAGCACAAAAAAACTAAGACCACCTATGACTGCACAAAAACAATTCTCTGAGGCATTTGTCTCTTTTTTTTGTCAAATCTATTTTATTAGCATTTTATAGTATTCGAAAGGCAGTGCAATATTCAGAAATTATAACAGGACAATCCAGGCGCACCAGTGCATTGTTAACATATCACAGATCGCCTTGTTGTACAGTCCTGTGGCCATGCTTACACTAACACATTCGGGCAGTGCGTGCGCTGTGGTCCGGTACATACACGCAGGGTTGTGCCCCGGAGTCCTCTGGAGTGTTGCACGGCTTCCTGCCAGTCCAATTGTGCACAATAACATAATCACATAATCATGAGGTGAATCCCACTACTGTACATTTACACATAGAGATGACAGTAATCTAACTGTTAATGCCAACATTCAAACTTTCAAACTATTGCGGCACAACCACATCATGTTAATCATCCCCTTCCGCCCCCGCCCCCTCACCCCCCGATGTCCCACCCCATGGGTGTCATTGTGTGCGAGCATGTACGCATCTCAGTCTTGTGCGCCCAGATGCGGACAGGCCCAGTGCAGTAACACGCCCTGACAGTAGAGGAGCCCGCGGCATGCGTGACCATCCGGGGCAGCTGATTAGGCCTCTCTAGTATCCTGTGTGTCCGCCTCCTCCGGGGCGTCCGCAAGGCGCTAAGCATGCGCTCCTACCTTTCCGCCATGGGTTCTTTCCGAAGCCCGGTTGTCTCCTCCCGTCTCATGGCTATCCATTCCGCCCGTGCCCATGCCTTAAGGGAGGCTACCCACGCTTGCACAGCAGGCGGCTCACGCGCCTTCCATTGCCTCGTTATCAGTCGCTTAGCCACCACCAGACCCAGATCTAGGAAACGGGACGAAGCCTTATCTTGCGGCCTCCTCTCGAATTGGTGCAGAAGGTACTCAGGCCAGTTGAAGGGAATGACGCGGCCCGCGCATGCCCCGAGCGCCTCGCCTATCTCATGCCAGTAGATGACCAGCCTGGGGCAGCTCCACAGAAGGTGAAACAGCCCCGCATCTAGCTCATCGCACCTAGGGCAAGACGCGTCAGAGCGGTGAAAATACCTATTGATTAGCTCAGGCGTAAGGTAGGCTCTATGGACAATGAAAAGTTGTATCTGAGGCATGCGCATGGTTCGGGGGATACGTACCGGGCTCCTAAGGAGCCACTCCCACCCCTTATCGGTAAGCACCCTGCCCATGTCTCACTCCCACTTGCCTCTGAGCGGGGCTAGGCTAACCTCCGTGTGTACCCGCAGCGATGCAGCGAACCAGCGGACCAAAGGCCTACCTCTCCCCATAACGTGTAGGTTTTGCATTGTAAGATGCTGTGCAGGCTCCGCCGCCATATCACCCCATCGGGCCGCCATCTTTGCCACTAGCGAGCGGTGCATCAGAAACCCCCCAGGCAGCAATCCGTCTTCAGCTATCAACGTGTCGTAAGCCACCAGCTTTCCATCCCTGTACAGGTTCCCCAGCGTCCGAACATCGGCCTCTCCCCACTGTTCCAGCAAAGGGTGTGTGTTCACCCCCCCGCTCCCAGGGGAGCCTTCTAAAGGTATAGCAGGTGCATATGGGGACACCTTTCGGGTGAGGAATAGGGTTCTGCGGAAGCATTTGTAGGCTACCGCCAGTAACGGCGGTTTGGGTTTCTCGGGCGGCGCCAGTGGGTGAAAGAGAGCAACGACGCGGCTTAAAGAGTATGGTGGTTCGGTCGAGGCAGTGTCTTCCCTACCCCTGTCTGCCAGCCAGCGGGCAATCCATTGTAGCTGCGCAGCCAGGTAGTAGTGCCCAAAGCAGGGGACAGCCAACCCTCCTCTGTCTGTCGGTAAGAACAGCTTCGGCAGCCCCAACCGATGCCTAGACGTGCCCCAGATGAAATCACGAAGGACCATGTTGAGTTTAGAAAAGAAAGAGGCCGGGACAAACAAAGGCAAGTTAACAAAATAGTAGAGAAGCCGGGGAAGCATGATCATTTTGGTCAGCACCACTCTACCCGAGATTGTCAGCGGGAGTGTGGACCAAAAGCTTATCTGGGACTTGAGCGCTGTCACCGCTTGCCCCAGGTTCCCATCAAACAGGTCAGTTGGTTGGCGGTAGATCTGAATCCCCAGGTATTTGAAGGTGTCAGCTCTCCATTGGACCCTCGTGTCTCCTAGGCGTAACTCTGCGTCTTCCACCTCACTGTTGTACGCATACAAACAGGACTTAGCTACGTTTACCCGAAGTCCAGAGACTGCAGCAAACCTGTCCAGGAGTTGGGCCAGTCGCTCCAGTATATTATGCACGTCCTTAAGGAACACCAGCAGGTCATCAGCATATAGCGAGACCTGGTGCACAGCATCCCCTAAGGGAATGCCTGCGCTAAGGGTCTGCCGCAGTGCCGCCACCAGAGGCTCTATGGCCAGCGTGAACAGTAGGGGTGACAGGGGGCAGCCCTGCCTGGTGCCCCTGCCCACCACCACCTCCTCCGAGATGTATGGGCCCAATCTCACGCGCACTACAGGTCTTTTATAGAGGAAGTCTACCATCTGCAGGAAGTCCACACCGAACCCAAAGCGCACCAGCACCTCAGCTAAGTATCCCCACTCCAGGCTATCAAAAGCCTTCTCCAGGTCAATCATTAGGCAACCTGCCCTCTGCCACCTCCCCGCCACTTCAGCTGCAACTCTGAAAAACCTTCTGAGGTTCAGGGACGTGGACCGCGCCGGCACAAATCCATTCTGGTCAGCGTGCACCAGATGTGGGACCACTGGTGCCAGCCGTTCGGCCAGCAGCTTTGCTAAGATCTTGTAGTCCACATTAAGCATTGCCAGCAGCCTGTACGAGCCCAAGTTCACTGGATCCCTACAAGGCTTGGGCAGAGAGACCAGGAACGCCTCTCACATGGAAGTGGGGAGTGAGCTCTCATCTATCGCCACTTTATATGTGCGTAAGAGTAAGGGAGCCAGGGTGTCTCTGTAGGGTGTCTTCCCTGTTGCTAGGGACTGGATCGCATCGCCCACCTCCTCCAGTGTGAGGGGTGCGTCTAGGGCGTCTTGATGGTCCTCGGGAACCAACGGCAAGGTGACCAGGTCTAGAAAATCTCCCAGCGCACCTACAGGACCAGTGCCCGAGCCCGGTACAGCTGCGCGTAGTGCCCAACCAGGGCACGGTGTATCTCGCGCTGAGTGTATACCATCCGCCCCTCCAGTGTGCGCAAAGCTCCGATTGGGGTTCCCCGGCCCTCCTTTTGAATCAACCAGGCTAGCAGTCGTCCGGCTCTATCTGCCTTGGCATGCGTTCTAGCTGTGTGCGCCGCGTAATTGTGACACCTCAACTGTTCCATAAGGGTTGCGTGCGAAGCTCGCATGTCGCCTAGAGTTTGTGATCGCGGCCCGCTCCCCTCGCCCTCCCTCTCGTGCTGCATTAGCTCATTTTCCAAGTGCATGAGGGAAGTGGACAGCTGCTTGCGAATATTCCATGAGGTCCCCATACAGTGCCCCCTTATGACCGATTTGTGTGCGTCCCATTCCACCGCTGCACTGCTTGCAGTCCCCTCATTAGTGTCAAAGTAGTTCAAAACCGCTGTACCTAGTGAGGAGCGAAACTCAGGGTCCTCCAGCGCAGCTGGCTGGAGCCTCCAAGTAGGCACAGGTGGGCGGTCCGCCTCCCAGGTAAGCTGGAGCCGCAGGGGGTTGTGGTCGGAGTGTGTCCTCCCCAAATATTCCGACTCAGCAAGCAAGGGGAGCAGTGACTGTGAGCCAACTATCCGGTCCAGCCTGACATGTAAGTCGTGTACAGGGGAGTAGTATGAGTATACTTTGTCTCCGGGGTGCTGCATCCGCCACAAGTCCTGTATCCCCCCCCAGTATGCGAGCCAGCCTCTGAACGCCTGTGCAGTGGACATCACGGTCGTAGGGCGGAGCGGAGGGAAAGAGCGGTCCAGTCCGACGTCTAACACCATGTTGAAATCCCCACCTATCAACCAAGGGATGCTAGCATACGGGTGGAGGACCTGGTTTAGGGACTCTAAAAAGGAGGCCTGATTCGTGTTGGGGGCGTACAGGGAGCCTAGCATGAGTTCCTGACCATTTAACCTTCCCCGCACCAGGCAGTATCTACCCTCAGGATCCGCGTGCACGTCTTGACAATTGAAGGGGACACCTGCTCTTACCCATATCAACGTGCCCCGCGCATGTGCTGAAAAGGTGGTGCTGTGTATTTGCCCCCGCCAGCGCCTACGCAATTTGCCTAGCTCAGTCTGTGTCATGTGTGTCTCCTGAAGGAGGGCAATCCCCACCCTGTGCCTTTGCATATAGGAGAAAACCGAGTAGCGCCGCGCCGGTGTGTGCATACCCCGGATGTTCCATGTCAAGATATTAGTGTGTGTCATGTAGTTGCGTGAAACCTATCCGCACCATGCCATGAGAAGGACCCCGGGGGGGGGAAGCGGGCAGCGTCTAGTGGGGAAGTCAATGTGCCGCATGTTAAACAAACAATGAAAAAGAACCTTGTAACTAAAAGGGCGAATCCCCGGAGGGGCATACGTCCAAACTTCAACAGGATCCACCCTCAGTAGAGGTGGGAGGTCAGCCTAGTGGTTGCCCAGGTGGGTGTGCCGCCAGTGACCAGAAAGTTACAAGTATCGAGTACTCCCATTTATCCCCCTATCCGGGGCCCTTAGAATATCTTGAGATGTGTTCAGTACAAGTGGCAAACTGTGATGTGACGAGACGGTGCGTTCCGCCCCCTAATATCACTCTGCGCATCAGGCGCCCAACCGCCCCTCCCAGCCAGCGCAACACCCCGCAGCCTTGCCATCCCAGCACTTCTGTGCTCTAGCCTTGCGCAGATCACCAAGTACAGGAACCAGCCCCCGTGACATGCCCCAGTCAACACAGAAAGGATATATCAGACAGCCGGTGGAGCACAGTCATGCACAGCCTGCCCTCTCCCCGTAGACAAGGTCAGAAACCTTAGGTTCTTATTAGACAAAGAACTCTCATGTAAAGCCCAGGTGAATCAGGTAACTTCCGCCTGTTTCCATAACATCAAGGTGCTTAGAAAAATCCTACCCTACATCCCGAACACGCTAAGGAAGACGGTGATGTGAGCCCTCGTAATGTCCCGGATAGACTATTGTAAATCCCTCTATCTAGGAGCAGGAGAAAAACAACTGTCCAAACTACAGGCAATTCAGAACGCGGCGGCCAGAGCCTTACTGAACCTCCCCAGACGCCACCCTACGCCCAAAGCCATCCAGGAGTTGCACTGGCTCCCGGTCAGACGTCGCATCCAGTTCAAAGCTCTTTGCCTGGTACATAGATCCCTGCATGGCAAGGGACCTGACGACCTCAACAACCTACTGCCACGATATGTACCCTCGCGCACACTGAGGTCAGCCACCCACAACCTAGTTTGCCAACCCAGAATAAACAGAGCCCGATGGGGGGGAAAATCTTTTTCCTACCAGGCGGCTAAAATTTGGAACTCGCTACCCCCAGCACTTCGTGCCCAAAAATCTAAAACCAGCTTCAGGAAGGATCTAAAGACCTGGCTTTTTGCCTAAATCGATCTGCCCCCCCCCCCCGCCTCCCCTCTGCTGTATATCTTCAGCGCCAAGACGCCGCGGCATTCGTGCGCTCTACAAATGCTTCAGTCAGTCAGTCAGTCACATCTCAAGGCTGTCCTTGGCTACGCAATGTAGTCCGCCGTCTGCGGGGTCACTGCAGGCAGGATAGTGTCTTCCGACATCTCTGTGGATGGTGAGGATGACCCACTCGTAGCTAGTTCAACCTTCTGTCTGTAGACTGTGTCTTTATTAGCAACCACTACTCCCAGTGTTGCCACCGCTTCAAGCGCCTCCTGTCGCTCCTGCCTTATCTTCTCTGGGCCGGGCGCCGTCAGCCCCGAGCCCTTGCTCCGCCTGGCTTCCCTCTTTCTCCTCCTTCTCCTGGGGCGCTGCTCCTGCCATCCCCCCTCTTCCAGGCCCACCGGCCTCGTCCCCGACCATTGTCCCGTCTCTTCCAGCCAGTCCCAGACATCAGATGGAGCCTCAAAGAAGCGCGTGCCCTCCCTAGGGATGACCCGCAGGCGTGAGGGGAACAACAAGGAGTAGGGTATTTCCAATTCCCGGAGCTGCTTCTTCACTGCAAGGTAGGAGCCCCGCCGTTTCTGCACCGTCGCAGTGTAGTCCGGAAAAAGCATCACGCGGCTATTGCCCACTCTAACGTCACTGAGCTTCCTGGTCTTGCGGAGCACCGCGTACCGGTCGCGGTAGTTAATTAGTTTGAAGAGAAATGGGCAGGGCCGGGTTCCCGGACGCTGGGCCTGCGCCGGCACCCGGTGCGCCCTCTCCACCATGAAGTGCGGGGATAGCGTTCCGTCGGGCATGAGCGACCGCAGCCAGTTCTCAATGTATCTCTCAGGGTCCTTCCCTTCTTCACCTTCCGGCAAGCCTCCTACCCGGACGTTGTTGCACCGAGAGCGCCCTTCTGCATCGTCCATGCGGTCTTCCAATGCGTGTACTCTGTCAACTAGGTCCTGCAGGGCTGAGGCATGGCTGTTCACCACTGGCTGCAGTTCTTGAACTGTTTGACGCTGCGCTGCAACGGAGTCCGACAGCTTGCGATGGTCCGCGTGAAGCAGCGTGAAGTCAGATGTGACTTTGTTCAAACGTGCTTCTAGGGAGGTCTTGGTTTGTACCAACGTGGTGCCAATGCGCTCCACCGCTGCCAGAACAGTGTCCATTTTGGTCGCCAAGGCGGCTACTGGCTCCACGGCGGGTCGCCTCGGGTCATGCATGTGATCTGCGCCACTCACTTCTTACTGCTTCGGTGTGGTCCTGTCCCTTAGCTTGCCCTTCACTATCTGCTGTGCTGTAGGCATCATCACCCTTGTCTCCGTACCCAGCCGTGTCCAGAGAGGCAGTCTGCCCTGCTCAAATGGGTAATGCTGCGTGTCAGTCAGAGGAGTGAGGAAGAGATGGCGGCCTTGCCCGCTCCTCACCGTACAGTGCCGCGCCCGGAGCGGCTGGGTTCCAGTCGTCCGTCCGTGCTCGCCTTTTCCCGGTGGGGCAGATAGGACCACCCTCCGGAGCACCCCCTCTTCAGTCGCACAGGGGGGTCCCCCCTGGTCCGGTTCTCGCTTTTGGCTCAGCCCTGTTGTCTAACCTCGACAGTGCGTGTGGAGCGGCCAACGTACGCCAGGGGCAGGGCCTCCGCACACCAGCGACGATCCAGATGGCACCCAGGGCAAGACGGTTCCTCTGCCTTCGGGATGCGCGGCCTGTCACTCCGCCTCCGCTCACAGCGCTGGCCCTCCGCTTCTACACCGCAGCCCCTGGCCCTCGATCAAGCACCTGTTGCCCCCAGGGCCAGTGATCTGGCCAGTAGTGTTCCCAATCTCTGTAACTTACACCTCAGTGGCAATCACGTCTGCCTCGCCCCACAGTAACACCAGTGCCATGCAGTCAGCGCCCGCCAGGACAGGTCCCCATGCCACAGCTTACCACCAGTCCGCAAGAGCCACTGCACGCCAGGCGGACGGGAAGGGAGCTGCACCGTCAGTCTCCTGTCGTTAGGCGCCGCTAATGAAGAAGTTTGGGCCCATGGCCACTCGGTCCAGACGCTTGGCAAGCAGTCCCCACCTCGTCCCTGCGCAGCAGGCAATCACAGGTTATTGTCTCCACAGGCGCTTTCACCGCACTGCTACACAGGGGGGGTTCTCCTGCCCAGGTCAATCCTCCAGGCCAGCGCCCGGCTGTGGCAGCGCTCGAGGATCAGACAGCCCAACTCAGCAGCAGGGGGCTCTTCGACTCAGTGCTGGTTTAAAATGGCGGCTGTAACCAAACGGCACCTTGGCTGTTAGGGCAATCAATGTCTCAGTTTCGCAGCCCTTGTCCTCTGTAGTCATGCATGAACTCCTCGGTTCGTGTGTGGCAGGCGACAATGTCCCCCCGGGTCTGCAGGGCACCGCGTGGCCAGGAGCAGCGCCCGCTTCAGACCCCACAGAGTGCCAGCACCGGACAGCCGACCCACACCAGGGCAGGGCTCAATTCCGCATCTCGCGGCAGTGCACCGCAGGCTTACTGCCGTCTCCTGTGCACCCCCGGGTCCCGCACTCGTCTGGGGAAGCCCTCCGCAGCCTGCCCTGCTGTGTTCGGCCACACCGCCTTCAGAGTCTGACCTATCAGTCGCCGAATCTCCGCGTCTCCCTCCGAAGCCCTTGCCTCACCTCCGTCTCCGCTCTGCGCCGGCTGATGTCGCTTCCCGGCTCATAGCCGTGAATATCTGCTTCAGGGGTCCTTTGCTCTCCCCCAAGTGCACTCTCACCAGCCGCCGCACCATACAGGCATTGACAGCGCTCGGCAAGGTCAGCGGCTCCACCAGCTCCTCTCCCTTCGCCGTCAGCAGTGGTCGGGTCCCGCTCGCGATTTCGCGCCTTTCCGTCGCAGAGGGTTCTCCTCCCGTCCTTCGCTGCCAGCAGCTCGTTTTTCACCGCGGACCTCTCTCGAGGGTTCCTCAGGGGATTCCGCAGCCTCACCGCTCCGTGTTCAGGAGTAGGGAACACTGTAATAGGTTTATTACAGGATAATTTAGGGCCCGCTAGACGGAGCTCTAAAGAGTCGCGTCCGCCATGTTTGCCTGGCTGGCCACGCCCCCCTGAGGCATTTGTCTCTTTCTATGTGTGCTGAAGAATACAGCACACATAGAATGAGGAAAAAACGAGGAGAAATAAAGATATTTCTTCTCACCTTGGAAGATGTAGCATTATGGCACATTCCCAGGTCTACCAGTAATGGTAAATTTGGGAATGTGTCAAAATCCATGGGTGGATGCGTGGAATCCCCCACCTTCATCCATAGAAAGTCTCAGTTTGGCAGAATACTGCAACACAGCAATTTGTGCTGCAATGCATTGTGGAACAGTAGGATCTGCTTTTATGGTTACCCCCACTTTTTGCTGGTGTCATTCTGTTTTCTGACTAGTCTGACTGGGATACTGCTAATCAGGACCATAGTCTCTGTGCTTCCTCCCTATATTGGACCCTGGTGATTACTTAGTACACACATTGGCTACTGGTGTACCTTTCTACCCTTGTGAGTCCCTAGCATATGGTGCTATGGTATCTAAGGCATAGGCACCCCAGGGGTCCCCGATGGGCTGAAGCATGTATTATGCCACCCATGGGAGACCACACAAATTGTGACGACAGACCTGCCATTGCATCCTGTGCAAGCTGGTGCTAGCACCACTTACAACATATATACGTTTTCTTATATCTGAGGTCACTACACTTAAAACCTATGTCAACCCTAAGGCAGGCATTTCAATCCTGAAGGTGGGATGCTCGGTTATAAGTCTAAGGGTGCCCCTGCATGAGCAGGGCACCCCTACAAACCCCAGTGTCCATTCTCCACGCATTGTAAGTGCATTAGACATCACAATATATCTACTGGCCATGCAACACTACGAGATGGCTAACTATAAATTGGCTGTAACAAATGCTGGCATGCTTGGTATCAAACATGTTGGAATCATACCCCAACAACGTAAATGGTGTTGGAGGTATGATTCCATGGACTGTGGGGCTCCTCCGGGAAGCTCTCAGTGCTCCCGGTACCAGTATGCCAGAGTCTGACAGCAAGCTATGGCTGCTGCTGACCGCAGACACGATTCTGCCCTCCTGCTGCTGAGCCAAGCTCAAGCAGGGGAAGGTAGGACAATAGTGGGTATATGTACAAGCACCTATTGCCACGGGAACATCACTTTTTAGGCCATTCCTGTGGCGATAAGGGCTTCACCTTATTTACAAGGCAACGTTAAGCCACTTAATGTGGCTTAATGCTGCCTTGTAAATAAGGCCCCCTTTCAGGATACAGTTAGCGTGAAAGGAGTGGGCATTGGGTGTTGCCATGGGCGTTCCACCACAACACCCATCGATTGTGATGCTGACTCCTATTTTCAACGGTGGCGTAAATAGGTGGCAGTGCCAAAACTAAGACCAGGGAAAACCTGGTCTTAAGTTGGCGAAATGAAGTGAAATGCTCTATTTCTCCTCGTTTTTGCTTTTTCCATGTGTGCTGCCTTGTGCAGCACACATGGAAAAAGCAAAACGCCCTGGATTGTTTATGTGCAGGAAGTCCCCCTTCCTGCACATAAACAACCTTAAAAAATGACATTTTGTAACTTCCATGTGTACTGCATTAAGCAGCACATAGAAGTGACAAAACGGCATTTAAAGATTGTTTATGTGCAGGAAGGGACACCTTCCTAAACATAAACAATCCTCTCCTGCATGCAGACACCCTTGCACTTCGGTGCAAGGGTGCCTGCGTTGGTGCTACACTTAACAGTGTAGCGCCTGCGCAGGGGGAAGCGCAAGGCTGTACCATATTCTTGTGAATATGGTGCAGCCCTGTGGTTCTGAAGTGGCGGAGTGACCCGTGAAGCCATGATGGCTAACACCACACTAAGCCACTTCTTTGTACATATGCCCTTAAGGTTTCCTTCCACGGGGGGTTGTGAACACCTCCCAGACAGGATTTAGTTTATTGGCCTACGGTGGGGGTGCTTGCAAGTGCCACAAGACTGCTTTGAAGGGCACATTTGGTGCCCTCTTTGCATACTCCAGTTGGAACCACTTCGTGGAGGCGTTGGCTCCCACTCTGGTGCAAAGCTATTGTGTACGATCTTTAATTCTCTTCAGGGGAACAGACCAGCCTACCTCAAGAAGAATTTCGAATTGTATCACCTATGTATCAGTTGAGATCTAGCAATCGCAATCTGCTTTGTACACTGAGAATTAGGAAGGCCAGAAGGGGTGGTCGGGCCTTTTCTCATCTAGCCCCCAGCCTCTGGAACAATCTCCCTGATGAGACCCGGGCCTGCGCCGACCTGTCCAGATTTAAGAAAATGCTCAAGACCTGGCTGTTCTAAGTCTATGCTGCTCATGGGGTGTCATCTTCTCAAGCCCCGGGAGATCCCCCTGGGGATGATTCGCAGCGCCATACAAATGAGTATAATAATAATAAAACTGGACAAACGACATGGGAGTATCCTCCACACTATCCTGTCCCTCCTCTGGGAGGGATCCCTGAATCGTCCCAACCCTTTCCTTTAGGGTACTTAAGGGCTGTAGGTGGTTCTTTAGATTCATTGTGGGCCAAGACTCAGATTCAAAACCACTTCATCTTCCACTGTATCGGCACTTTGGACTTTGCAAGACTTCGCTTTGGGAACAAAGACTGCACCTGGAAGACGCCTGCTGCTCGTGGTCTTGTCGTCCTGCCAGTTTTCTGGGTCATCTGTGCATGTGCTCCATACAGGTGCTTCTACAGGCCTGTGGTCATCCAAGACACCCGAAGGAGTCACTACCCTGAATCTGCAGGCACCGAAACAAAACTGACCGGTCTGCTGTTCCTGAGCTCCCATGGACTCTGAAAGGTTCAGCAACACAGGTGGTCGTTTTTCAACTCCCTCAAGGCCTGCACTGTCTTCACAGGAAGTTTAAAGCCTGGATCCCTCATTGGAACTGCAGGAGCAGTACTCCTGTGCACAGTGTCGACTTGCCATTGCCAAGGCTTGTTCACTCTCTTTTCCAGAGTTCTTCGGGTTCTACGAAGCTCTAGCCTCCAGCATCTCATGCTACCAAGATCTTCATCCTCACCAGATCCTCTGCATCATTGACCGTCCTGACGCTCTCAGAAGCGGTCGCTCCCTGCTCCCTGCTCCAGTGGTATCGTATTGCTACCCAGCCTGTGATTACTGCCTGTGTTATTTGTGCTTTAAACCCTCTGCTTGTCATTGCGCTGTATGCAACAGTAGACCAAGCGTGTGCATTATTTCCAATTACTAGCGCTTTACCGATTGAAGCACTATCGTGGTGCTACACGCGTATGCTCAGCTGTTGTCTCTGCCAGCTGCCTCTTAGCATTGCGCTCGTGTGTGTAAGCATTGGCGAGTGTCTAACTTTCATTTTACCGTGTTGTGAAGCCGCTATTCACTCGGTGTGCCCCTTGATTTAGGCAATTAGACTTGGATGCCATTTTGTTTGTTGTTTGTGCCTCGGAGCCCGTCCTCTCCGACCGATCCCGCCTCCCTGCTGACCCTCCCTCGCCCCTCCCCTTCCACTATCCATTTATGTCAGATGCTTTCTCGCGCAGCGGTCACGCGCAGCGGTCGCGCCCCAGTCACGCCAAAGGTGCGCCAAAGGTAAGCCCGTCTACGCCCGTCCGCGCCTGGACCGCGCCCAGCGCCAGACCCCCTGGTCCCCGCATCACCCACCCCTCCCGCATTACATACGACGCCTCCACCCTCTTAGCACTAAACCCCGGCCGACTCCCTAACTGCACCCAAGCAGCACCAGGACACACCCATGGACCCTTCAGCTGCCACTCCTGCAATTTCACCTGCATCAAGACCCACACCAAGCCAACAAACACCAAACAGAGATCCAACACCAACCACCTTAAATGCATCCTTCTCAACACCCGCTCGGTTCACAAACACGCCATCGACCTTTGGAATCTACTCGACGCCTTTTCTCCGGACATGGCCTTCCTAACAGAAACCTGGATGAATGCCTCTTCTGCCCCAGACATCACCATAGCCATCCCGGACGGCTACAAGATCATCCGTAAGGACCGCACCATTCAAACAGGAGGAGGCATCGCCATCGTCCACAAGAACACCATTCGCGTCTCAACCAGCTCAGAAGACAATCTCACTATCGCCGAAGACCTTCACTTCCAGATCCACACCGACCCCAAGACCACTCTCAGAGGCACCCTCCTCACAGGCCACCAGGACCCCGTACAAAATTCAGCGAAGACATCACTGACTTCATCACCCCACACTCCCTCCCCTCGGAAGAATACATCCTACTGGGAGACCTCAATTTCCATCTGGAAAAGAGCAACGACAGTAACACTACCACCCTTCTGGACAATCTCGCCAATCTCGGACTCAAACAACTTGTTAACACCCCCACACACTATGCAGGACACACACTCGACCCTATCTTCACTTCCAGCAAGCATATCTCCTTCACTCACACCACACCCCTCCACTGGACGGACCACAGCTGCATCCACTTCATTTACAATAAGACCACGATCCACAACCACCCTCAACCAACTCTGCGAAGAAATTGGAACAAAATTACCTCCGACCAGATCTCAACATCGCTTCTTCAAAAAACCCCTGCCTATTCAACGAACCCTAGCGAAGCTGCCATCAACCTCACACAATGGTTAACCCAAACCGCCGACAAACTAGCACCCTTGAAAAAACATCAAATCAAGCAAGGAAGCAAGAACGTCCCCTGGTTCAACGATGACCTTAAGAAATCCAAGAAGCTCTGTCGTTCCCTCGAGAAAACTTGGAAAACAGACCCAAACACTATCACCCAAGCCGCCTTCAAAAACGCCACCCGCAAACACCACCAACTAATCCGGACAGCCAAGAAATCAGCACTCAAAGACCGACTAGACAACAACGCCCACAACAGCAAGGAACTTTTCAACATCATCAAAGAATTCACCAACCCCACCGCTGGCTCTAACGACATCACCCCCTCTCAAGTCCTCTGCGACTCCCTCGCCTCATTCTTCCATGACAAAATCGCCGACATTCATAACAGCTTTGACAACCAACCCGTAAACCAGTCTACCCCACTCACCTCCGATCCTGTACCTCCTCCGAATAACCTTTTCAACTGGAACCCAATCACCACAGGAGACACCATTCGCCTGATGAACTCCATCCACTCAGGATCCCCCACAGACCCATGCCCCCATCACATCTTCAACAAAGCAAACTCCATTATCGCACCCCACCTCCGAGATGTCATCAACTGCTCCCTTCACTCCGCCACATTCCCAGAAAGCTGGAAACACGCCGAACTCAGCGCCCTTCTGAAGAAACCCACAGCTGACCCCACCGAACTCAAAAACTACCGCCCCATCTCGCTCCTCCCATTCCCTGCCAAAGTCATTGAGAAAGCCATCAACAATCAGCTCGCCGCCTTCCTCGAAACCAACAAATCACTCGACTCCTCACAATCTGGCTTCCGAGCCAAACACAGCACCGAGACCGCCCTCATCGCAGCAACAGACGACATTCGAACACTACTGGACAACGGAGACACAGTCGCCCTCATCCTCCTTGACCTCTCCGCAGCCTTCGACACAGTCTGCCTTAGCACCCTGATACAACGCCTCAGAAACATCGGAATTCAAGGAAAAGCACTGGACTGGATCATTTCGTTCCTCGCTGGAAGAACTCAGAGAGTCCGCCTCCCCCCTTTTAAGTCAGAGACCACCGAAGTCATCTGCGGCGTCCCGCAAGGATCATCACTCAGCCCCACCCTCTTCAACGTCTACATGAGCCCCCTCGCAACCATCGCACGTCAACACAACCTCAACATCATCTCCTACGCTGATGACACTCAGCTGATCCTCTCACTCACCAAAGACCCAACCACCGCCAAAACCAACCTACATGAAGGGATGAAAGAAGTAGCAGAATGGATGAAGCACAGCCGTCTGAAACTGAACTCGGACAAAACGGAAGTTCTCATCCTAGGTTCATCCCCTTCCGCCTGGGACGACTCTTGGTGGCCAACGGCCCTAGGAAAAGCCCCCATTCCGACGGACCACACACGGAACCTGGGCATCATCCTGGACTCCTCACTCTCGATGACCAGACAAGTCAACGCCGTCTCATCATCATGCTTCAACATCCTACGCATGCTCAAAAAAACATTCCGCTGGATCCCCACCGAAACAAGAAAAACGGTTACCCACGCACTAGTTACAAGCCGTCTTGACTACGGAAACACCCTTTACGCCGGTTCCACCGCAAAAGTGCAGAAAAACTCTAACGCATCCAAAATGCTTCAGCCAGACTCATATTAGACATCCCCCGCACAGACCACATTTCCGTACACCTGAAAGACCTTCACTGGCTCCCCGTCAACAATAGAATAACGTTCCGTCTCCTCACCCACGCACACAAAGCCCTATGCGAACTTGGACCTGATTGTCTCAACACGCGCCTCTCATTTTACACCCCCACCCGCCAGCTGCGTTCATCCAACCAAGCCCTCGCCGCTGTTCCGCGCATCCACAAAGCCACCATGGGGGGAAGATCCTTCTCCTACTTAGCTGCCAAAACCTGGAATTCCCTTCCCATCCACCTCCGCCTTACTCAAAACCACCTAGCCTTCACAAAACAACTCAAAACCTGGATATTCGATAAGTAAACCTCCCCCCTTCCTCAAGCGCCTTGAGACCCTCTGGGTATGTAGTGCGCTATATAAATTCTGACTTGACTTGACTTGATCATTGGTGAGCTGCTCGAGGTCCTCTTGCGACTCTTGTGCCTCCAGCCTGTGGGTCCTCTGGAGGATCTTCTTTGACTCTAGTGGGCTTCACTGTTTTCTCGGGCCTACTCTGACTTACCTCCTTGTGGTGAGTTTCTTTTACCTTTGTGGTCCTGACACTGCACCTTTTTTGTCTGCCATGTTTATTGCCGCTGCCGAGACCTGTTGGTGCTGCCGCCGTACACCAAACTTCTGGCTCTTGACATCCGATGTGGAACAGCTTGCGAACTGCTCCTGATCTTCCACAGCGTCACCTGGTCCGCACAGCTACAGCGCCAAAGTCACCGTCAACCCTCCTGCATCTTCCGACAGTGGTGGGCATTCATCTTCAGTGCCTCCTGCTCACCCCTGAGTGACAGACTCTGTGCCCTCTGCTTGTAAGTACCTCTCTTCCTGAATCCACCCTTGAATTCCATCGGACTCTTTCACCTTCTTTGCCAGCGGCATCTTTACTGAAGTCCTCCATTGTGGTCTACGGCGGTTGCCGACATCACTACGCACCTATGCACACAGCTTACCAGGTGTAGGTATCCTGGTTTCAGGGGTCTCCACAGGTGGGGTGACTCTCCAACCTTGTATCTGCCACTGGGTTTCTTCAGGGCGCTCTGCAAAGGGTACTTCTTCATGAAAATAGCAACCGCGACTTCCCTATTGACTTGTACTGAGCATGCAGTCGTGTTTTCACTCTGCACAAGGCCTCTGCGGGTTCCTGGGTACTCACCTTGTCCTTTGTGTCCCTGGCTCCTCTAAGTTTTCTGGGTCCATTCTGAAATTTAGGTCGTGGTTCGCATTCCACTATCTTAGTATATGTTTGGTCTCTGCCTAGAGACCACTGTGTATTTGTGCTACTGTTCTATTACTGAAGTATTGGGTGTATTGTGATTATATATCTGAGGAGGAGATATTGCAATGTGTAAGTGAGTGTTTATGATCAATACCTATTTTTATAACTACACTGTGTGGTTTTTTCTCACTTAATCTGTCCTAATAAGATTACGTTCTGGTGAAACAAGCTGCTTTACACTCCTTCTGGACTAAGCCTGAAGGCTGCTCTCCGCAGCTACCACTTGGCGAGCTTTCTACGGTTGTCTTAGACCACTAAAATCACCATAAGGGTTGTCTGGATTAGTGCCGGTGCTACACTTGCATACGTGAGCACTACATACTAAGCCAGCCAGGGCCGGACTGGGAACCAAAACCGGCCCTGGCAAAGTGCTCGGCCGGCCCACCTACCCCCCCGGGGTGTTGGGGGTGCGACCGCGCCCTTTGACAGGGACGGTTTTTGTCCGATTTTGTTACAGGGCCGTTTTTGCAGCAACACTGCAAAAACGACTCTGTAACAAAAACGACCCCCAGGGGCCCAAAACCGGCCCCCACCCTTGCGGCGCACCGGGGGATTGCCCAGTGCCCGCAACAGCCAGTCCGGGCCTGAAGCCAGCTCCGACATGCATTACTCTTGGTTTATCCAGCCATGCGGGCCACGTAAGGTGGCATTGCATGGCCGGAGAAATCAGACATAATAGTTGTGTTGCCCTTTCGCCCCCTTGCTAGGCCCCAGGGCGACGCAACTGAATGATAAGTATGCCCCTTAGTGAGTATGCCCCGAAACGGACACAAGTCCCATTGCTTCCAAGGTCCTCTTGTAGGACAGGATTTCAGTCACTCTGCACTAAACCTTGGGCGCAGTTGCAAACTTCCTGCAGTTGCTGATCCTTGTGCATTCCACAGTTTATGTTTTTGTAGGCTTTATCATCCTGCGGGCATTAGGGGCACAGTCCTGCCAAGTATCACGCATCGCGCGTTAGACTAACGCATTTCAGTGTGGTAGTCTTTATTTATTTATTGAAGTTTTGTATAGCGCTAGCTGGATCTAAGGGTATCAGAGCGCTTCACAGCAACTACAGATATGCAGCAGATGAAAATAAGCAAAACAGGAATCAAGAACAACAGGCAGGAAATAGAGTCTGTACGACAGTAATTTGAGCGCAGAGTGGGACTGAGATCAGTAGCGAGTCAGCCGACTGGGTTTAGAGAGAAAGTGGACTTTGACCGGCAGGCGAGGGGTTCTCCTTAGGCACCAGAGTGTTCAAGGAAGAGGGCTTTGAGTAGCGATTTGAATTGCGGGAAGGAGGCGGGGGGGGACGGAGTTCCAGATCTTGGGGGCATTCCCCACAAAGGATTTATTTGAGGTTTTGCGTTTCTGTGATTTCAGAGGGATGATTAGTAGTGTGTTGGAGCTTCTGAGGTTCCTGGACTGACCTGCCCTTTTGAGTTTGGAGGCCAGGTATTCCGGTTTGCTTGTATGCAGGGCTTTATGTGTGAGGCAAGCTGTGCGGAAGTTGGCTCGTTGGTCAATCGGGAGCCATTTCAGTTCTTTGAGTGCTGGAGAGATGTGGTCAAATTTCTTTGTTCCTGTGACCATTCTTGCTGCTGCGTTGAGGGTGGAGGTGAGAGGTCCTAGGTGCGACTTGGCAGTTCCAGTCAAGCACTGCGATGCGATAGTCAATTCTGGAGAGCACAAGTGCCTGCGTGGCATGTTTCAGGTCTTTGGGGGGGAGGAAGGGTTTGATTATGTAAAAAAGTTTCAGGTTCAGGAACGCGCTTTTGGCGGTTTTAGCGATGTGTTTATTCATGTCCAGTTTGAGATCGAGAGTGATTCCTAGGGATTTTGCGGAATCTGTTGGCGTTAGAGAGACGTTGAGGGCATTTAAGGCTTTGAGCAATTCCACTATTTGTGGGTTTTCATCCTTGTTCGAAATTAGGAGAACTTCAGTTTTTTCTTCATTCAGTTTGAGGTGATTGGCTGCGAGCCACTGTTGGACCTCCATGAGTGTCGTGTTGAGTCTGTGAATGTCTGCGATCAAAGTGGTTTTCAAATAGAGTTGTGTTTCATCTGCGTAAAGGTGGAAGGGGATGTTGAAGTTCCTTAGAAGTGAGGTGAGGGGTTCCATGTAGATGTTGAAGAGTTGTGGAGAGAGTACTGACCCTTGGGGGACTCCTCTACTGATGGGGAGGGGGTCAGATTCGAAGCTGTTGATATTTATTTTTTGAGTGCGGTTGTTAAGAAAAGAGAACCATTTTAAGACTGTCTTTTCGATGCCCGCTCTCTCTTGGAGGGCGTTGAGTAGGAGGGTATGATCCACTGTGTCGAACACAGCCGAGAGGTCAAGGAGGATGAGAAGGCTACATTGGTTGGAGTTGAGTGACATGTGCAGATCATCTAGGACATTTAGGATTGCGGTTTCAGTACTGCAGCCTTTCCTGAACCCTGACTGGTGTGGGTCTAACAGATTAGAATTCTCAAGATGTCGGGTTAATTGTGCAAGCACGCATCTTTCAAGAATTTTGGCTAGGAACGGAAGGTTCGAGACCGGTCTAAAGTTGTTCAAGTCCATGAGATCAAGGCCAGGTTTTTTCAGAAGTGGTGTGACTTGACCTAGTTCAAGGCAGTCGGGGATGAAGCCATCGTTCAAGGAGCTGTTGATGATCTTGGCCCAGATAGGGGCTAGAGTGAGCTTCAAATCCTTAGTCTCGAGGGAAGTTGAGATGAGGGTTTAGCGGCGGCGATAAGATTGCTTATCATTTCTTCCTTAACCGGCTGGAAGGATGCCCGGAGGATAGACGGGGTTACTGGGGGGTTGTGGTTGGGTGCAGGGCTCGTGCTGAATGAGGGATCAATTTTGGCGATTTTTTCATTGAAGAAGCTTGCAAAGTTTTCGCATTGGGTCTTGGATGCTACTAGGTTGGCTGCCTTAGGGATGGAGGTTTGGTTCCTAATGATGTTGAAGAGTTCTTTGGGGCGGTTTTTGGCATTGTCTAGGGTGGAGCAGAAGAAGGATGACTTTTTGCTCTTGATGTGGGTATAATAGTTTTTGCGTGCTGTCTTGAGTTGGTCTCGATGGAGGGCAGTAGGGTTGGTCCTCCAGGTTCTTTCCACAGCTCTTAGATGTCTTCTTTCCTCATTGATGTCAGTAGAGAACCAAGGGGTATATTATCAACAACTAGCGATAATTTTTGTCTCTAACTTGTTTAGAGACAAAAATTATCGCCGCACATCGGCAATTTTTATCGCAGATAAACCTTGCTATTAGCAAGGTTTATCGCAAATGCGATAAAAAACGCCCGCAATGCATGAATATCGCTGAAAAGTCAGCGATATTCATGCATTATCGAGCAAATGCTCTTAGCCATGTTATCCACCTCCCATTGGATAACATGGCTAAGAACTGCTCAGGGCAGGTGTTAGCTTTTGGAGATATTCGCCCTTAGCGCAAATATCTCCAAAAGTTGGTAATAGGAGATAGCGATGTTAGCGACTGTTTCCAGTCGCTAACATCTTGGCACGCCCACTTTGCATATCATTAGTGATAAATATCACTGACATGCAAAGTGGGGCCCATGATGGTCGCTATCTCCTATTAGCTGTCGCTAACTGGTGTTAGCGACGGGGGCGTGGCTTGGCAAGCCACGATGGCGGCTGTGTCCTGCTGAGGCTCCGCGGTCGGGCTAGCATCTTGCCCATTTTCCATGATCGCCGGGAGCCTCAGCCTTCCTATACCTACTACTAAACGACTCACCCGCAGTGAGGCGTCTTCTGCCTTCATCTGGGAATCTGCAGACGCACGGCAACCACTGCTCCGTCCCTCTCTACACCCGGAGCTGAGCGCACAAGATGGCGGGCGCAACTCCCTTTGCCCACCGGGAGCGCCTCTAAGACTCTGTCGCTGAAGCGGCGACCATCGCGAGACAGGACTATTGCCGGTGCCCGGTGGGGAGCGCGGCAGCTGGACCCCCGGACTTTCGGTCCGGTGCTCTTCTCTGCACCGTCTCGACTCACAAGATGGCGGCCGCATTCACGCAGCTCCATGGCGTCGGCGCCTCTTCGTGTCCAGGAGCCTAATCTGTCCACCTCATCGCCGCGGAGCACCGACGGAGATCCTACCTGTGTGGCGCTGGACCCTCCGCTGACCACGATCCCTCCTGAAGGCGGTAGGTGTGCACCCCCCCTCCCCCCCATCCCTCGCGAGCCGCGGTGCCGGTGATCCGGCGGCCCCCCTGTCCCCTCTGGGGTCCGGTCGCGATCCATGTTGGCCCCTGCTCGGGGGGGGGGGGTGCTGGGACACGCCTAAATCCTCGAGTGGCCTGGTGGACCCAGGTGCCTGACTCTAACATGGCGCCCATGGGTGTCGTGGCACCGTGACTGGAGTGAGTACCACCCTAGGGACGCGGAGCTCTACTGACCCTGAGGCATAGACACTTCGTCTGAGACCTTCCCTGGGCCCGGGTCGTCTGTTCCTTGGCCCCCGGGGTTACCTGGGGAGCGGGGCTGCACGCCGGAGAGGAGGGAGCATTGGACCCGGCCCTAACAGGGGCGCCTACTCTCCGAAGGACCTCTGGCCTCTGAACTGTGGTGGCAGTACCCCTTTCCCTGCCCATCCACCAACACCCGAAAAATTGCCCCCTGCGGCTGCGAGCTCCTAAGGACGTCCTGACCAACTGTGGGGCCCCCCAGTGGGTGGACAGTGACCGCCCCCGTGTATTCATCCTCTGCTGAGCTTCTATCTGAACGTACCAAAAGGAGGCGGCCTGCTGAACGCGATATACACTGGAGCCGGGGCCCCCCCCCCCCCCATATCTGTCATGGGGAAAACGAATGCCGCGAAATGCTCGGCGGTCCCCGAGACGGCCCCCGAGAGGATGCCACAAACGAGGACGTGGACGCAGGCCCATGCGTCGCAACCCGACCCTACACTGTCGGCGAAGTTAGATCAGGTGTTGGCGGCAATTGAGTTGTCCCGCCTATCGATGGAGGAGCGGCTGGGAGCTTTGACGACGGACATTAGTCTAATCCGCGACGACCACCGCAAGTTGGCAGATCGAGTGAAGGAGGGAGAACGGATCGCGACCGAGCTACAGCCTGTGGTGAAATCGCAGACGGCGGAACTGAAGGAGGTCCTACACCGTGTGGCGGCCCTTGAGGAACGCACGGTGGACTTAGAAGGACGCTCAAGGAGATGTAACATTCGCGTCCTAGGTCTCCCGGAGGGGATTGAGAATTCGGACCCTCTGATGTACATGGAATCCTGGACCAAATCTTTCACGCCGGAGGCAGACAGGACGGCGTACTTCTCCATTGAAAGGGCCCATAGGGTCCCGGCCCGAGCACCTAAACCAGGCCTCCCACCACGACCCATGCTGGCAAAATTTTTGCACTTCCGAGACCGCGACGCAGTGCTCCGTGCGGCCCGGACAGTGGGTCCCCTACAGGTGGAGGACCAGCATGTTATGGTATTCCCGGACTACGCCCGAGAAGTACAGCAACAGCGCTCCACCTATCTCGATGTCAAAAGACGCCTTCGTGCCAACGACCTTCAGTACTCCCTACTGTTTCCGGCCCGCCTGAAAGTGCTGCACAAAGGGAAAGCCCTCTTCTTCAATACGGCGGAGGAAGCGCAGGATTGGACTGAGTTTCACTGCCCAATCATCCCTAATCCCGGACCCCAGAGAGCTCGCAATAACGACTTCCGGCGTTCCAGACGACGAGGTGCGAGCCGTGCTCGATCGGGCCGCCCCAGAGACCAGGAGTCACCCCCCCAGGGTTCACCCGACCTCGCACAAATCATGCAAGAACGACGAGATGCCTTGAAAGCGGTGACCGGCCTACATACGTCGCCCACGGCATCAGATCTGGAAGGCCAACCGCACCTGTTCACCCCTGAGAAGGATCGGGACAGTGATGGAACAATGTCCGGGATCGGACCGATCTCCTCCCCCCTTGTAGCGGCTCACGCCTTGGGAGCTGCCCAGCCCAGCTGATTTGGCACCTCCTCCTGAGGAAAGGACTACCTACTGTTATATCCTTCTCATGGTGTTCTGTTGTGCTGCGCGACGTCTAGGAGCCTAGACTATCTGTCATTTGCTTGTAAGCGCTAACGTGCGATAGACGCTTCTCCTACAAGAGCCTGGCCCGCACACAAGCCCAGCAGCGACACACGCTGCCACCCCCGCAGTTATTCGTTGTATTTCTCCCCAAGTGGGACATTAGTTTGGATATGCCACCCCCGGTGAGATATCCTCAGTATTGGGACTGTTTCCCACCTACAGTTCTGTTTATCGTTACTCCCCTTAGTTCCTCCCCTACGATTGTGGAAGCTCGGCGCGTAGGAACACGTATGTCACATGCACACCGGCGGCCGGCGGGGGCTGCAGGGGGTTCCCTCTCCCACTCACGACACCCTAAATATGGCAGTCTCATGCACGGACGTTAACGTCCTTACACTGAATGTACGAGGCCTACACACACCCAGTAAACGCTACTCGGTTTACTCATATATTAGGCGCATGTCAGCCAATATAGCGTTTCTACAGGAGACACATATTAATGCCACCGAACTCGCCCGCCTACAGGTCAAATGGCGAGGTATCCTCTGTGCCACACACTATTCAGCATTTGCGCGCGGCGCTTTAATTTGGGTCAGGCCTGGCACTCCCTTCCGGGAACTTCGACGGGTGGTTGATCGAGAGGGCAGGTATGCACTTTTGGAAGGGGTGCTCGATGGCCAGGGTATACTCCTTGGAAGCATATATGCCCCCAACACAGATCAGGACAAATTCTGGGACCACCTCACAGGCGTTCTAGCCCAGTTCACTACAGTTCCATGGGTGTTGGGAGGCGACTTTAACTGTACACTAGACCCCACCCTGGATCGCTCGCATCCCCCCCCCACACACTCCCCGGCCCCTCGACAGGCAGACCTCTTCAGGGCATGGACCACGCACTGGACACTCACCGACGCTTGGCGACACTTACACCCGCTGGCCCGCGTTTACTCCTTCCACTCGATCCCACATAACCTCAGGGTCCGTCTGGACCGTTTCCTTTGCTCTGCACCGATCCTCCCTAAGATCGCATCTACAGATTACTTGGGTCGGATCCTATCGGATCATGATGCCCACGTCATTCGACTGAACTGGCGCCCCCCGCGCCCGCCAGTCCCCACCTGGCGCCTCCCTAGAGACTGCCTCACGGACCCAGTGTTCAGAGACGCACACAAGTCCAGCATCCAAGACTACTTCACACACAACACAGACACGGCATCGTCAGTACTGGTGGAATGGGACGCTTTTAAAGTGGTGGCAAGGGGCGAATGCATCAAACAGGTAGTCGGGGTTCGCCGCACCCTGGAACGGATGCTCCAGACCTCAGAGCGGTCTCTGGCCGCACTCACTAGGCAGCCTGACGACTCAGAGGAGCACGCCATGCTCACTGCCGAGGTTAAGGCGAAATATCAGACGGCCTGCGCTGACCTCCGAAAGTACAATTTTAGAGCTTATGCCTCTAGGGTGCATAAGGACAGAGACAAAACTGGCGCGCTCCTGGCTTGGATGGCGAGGCAAGATACCGTAATCAAGCCGATCACGGATATCATCAATCCAGACGGCGTGCTAGTGCGCTCCCAAGCCGAGATCCTCCTGGCGTTCCAGCGACATTATACACAAGTATACGGGACTCCGACCCACTGTTCCCCATTCTCCGTGGATGGTTTTTTGCACCCGCTGACGCTACCTACAATATCGGATGCAGACAGGCGCACCCTCGACACCAAGATCAAACCCCCTGACATTACCCAGGCGATTCGTGCCATGTCCCGGAATAAAGCGCCAGGACTGGATGGCTTCCCGCTGGAATACTACTCGACATTCTCTTCCCTAGTGGTCCCCCATTTGTCGCGGGTATTCGGGGCGTCCCTTCATCTGGGGAGATTGCCCCAGTCATTGCGGGAATCCGTGATCGTCACCTTTCCTAAGCCCCACAGAGATCCACTCCTCATGGGATCGTACCGCCCCATCACGCTCCTATCGGCCGACTGTAAAATTCTGGGGAAAATTCTAGCTGATCGTTATGCACAGGTCATACGCCCACTGGTCCACCCCGACCAATGCGGCTTTGTTCCGGGAAGGAACACCTCCCAGAACCTTCGCCGAGTTTTCCATGTACAAGATCAAGTGCGTGGCAGATTTCCTCGCGCCGCCTGTCTCATTATGGACCTGGAGAAGGCATTTGATACCCTCACCTGGCCCTATCTCTTTTCGGTCTTGCAACGCCTTAATATTGGCCCGACGCTTATAGCATACACGCGCCTCTTGTACACTGATCTGACTACGCGTGTCCGCATCGGGAAACGTATATCACCAGCGTTCGTGGTTCGGCGAGGCACGCGGCAGGGGTGCCCCCTGTCGCCTCTTTTATTTGCACTGGCGGTCGAACCGCTGGCGGTAAGGCTACGCCTGGAGGGCGCGGAATGGGGCATCCCGCTAGCGGACAGCACCCACAGTGTCTCCATGTACGCGGATGATCTCCTCATATATGTCCGAGACATTGATACGGACCTGACCGCTATTGGGGCAACACTGGAGGAATTCGCGAATGCCTCCGGACTACAGGTGAACTGGGACAAATCCACGGTCTACCCCTTACACCCGAGCCTGCCCCCCCGGGAGGTCGAGCTCGGAACACATACACTCTCGTGGTCCACGGAAGCCCCCCGATACCTTGGTGTCCGCATGTATCATTCCCCAGCGGACCTCTTCGCAGGGAATCACTGCAAAGCACTCGCCAGTCTACGCCCGGCGGTTGCCTTCTGGAATAAACTCCCACTAGCCCCAATAGGTCGGATTGCACTGGCTAAAATGATAATGCTTCCCCGGCTCCTATACCACTTTACGAATTTGCCGGTGGTGCCGCCTAGATCTTTTTTCCGCGACGTTGACTCCCTCCTAGGGACCCTTATCTGGGGCGAGGGCCGACACCGGGTCGCCCTGCAAACCCTCCAACTTCCCACGACGCTGGGCGGGCTCGGAGCTCCATCCTTCGAGTCATACTTCCTTGCAGCGCAGCTCCAGTGGCTGTCGTACTGGACGGCGGACCGTTACCTTCAGGAAACTGTCACTTCGACCGATAGAATTGCGACCCCGGAACTCACCCGTCTACTGCTCCCGGGCACCAAGCCACGGCGCACATACCCCCTCCAAGTGACGATAGCGCGCCGGTGCATGATGCGGATCCACCGCATGTCCCCCGCTAGACCTCCGTACTCTCCGCTCTTACCGCTGATAGGCAGCCCCAGGCAAGACTCCTACTTCACGGCTCCGTTCTTCGCCAGATGGTCGCTCTGTGGCATCATGGATCTGGAGTCGCTCTTTGAGGAAGGCCAGCTAAAAACACTTGACCGTCTGACCGCTGAGTATGGGCTCCCCCCGGGCCAATTCCTCAGATATCGACAGCTGATTGACGGATTCCGACCCCATTTCGACCTTCGTACGGGCGAGCCAGACACGCATCCAGTCATACACACTATCCTACGCATGGGGGTGGGACGTCATTTGGTTACCTGGTTGTACAAATCCATCCGAGAACTCTCACAAGCCCCCCTGACGACCTTGCGCACTACATGGGAGGAGGACATAGGCCGCGCGCTGCACGACTCTGAGTGGACTAAGGCGCTAGAGGCCCCCAAACGCGTCTCTAGGAATGCCCGCTTTAAGAATATCCAATACTATATCCTACACAGGGCATACCTCACCCCAGCGCGCTTACAGAAATTCTATCCCTCCACGTCCTTCCTATGCCCCAGATGCTGCGCCCCTGCTGCGGATTTTCGCCATATGCTTTGGAGCTGCCCCGACCTCCATTCCTTCTGGCGGGCGATACATGACACCTTGTCGGAACTGACAGGCCTCACCACGTTATCCACCTGGGAGTCTAGCGCATTAGGCATCTTTCATGTCCCTAAGCAGGTTCCAGTGCATAGACGCTTCGTGTCCTTAGCGCTCCTGTTGGCGAACAGATGCATCACCATGCGCTGGCGATCCCCGGAGAGTCCCCCTATAGCAGCCTGGACGGGGGCGGTCAGTAAATGGGCGGCGGCGGAAGAGGATGCCCTCAGGGAGGAAGAAGCCAGGGGTGCGCGTAAATTTCCCATATCCATGGAATGGGCCATGCTCCTCCACAGCTTTCGACAGTCCTTGACAGTGAGTGAACCACCTACCCCTCCCCTTCCCCTCCCAGTCCGTGAAGTTCGATAGTATCTGCCTGATGTCTCCCACCCCCCCCCCAGGACATGCTCCTGACTACCTGCTCGCCCCTCTGGAACGCAGGCTGATTGACCCACTGGGTCCCCCCCCCCCCTGACGCCCGTCACTAGTGTCCCCCTACTTTGACCTTGCTAGCGCCCACACGCTTCCCTCCCACGGTTTTGTTTCCCCCTGTTCTCTGGTAGCACCGCTCATGGACAGTACAGGCCCCGATCCAACGTCTTTGAGACCGGGACTTACATACATGTTACCGTCCACTGTTCTCTTGGCTATGCTGGTTCACTGTCTCCCGACCAATAGACATGGCTATACGACCGGCATGGCTTGATCGAGGAATTGTATATTTGCACCAGTTATATAAACCAAAAAAATGTTGCACACATGGCCGAATGTTGAGGCCAAGTCGGCTGATAATCTTTACTGTATCTGTTTACTTTGATGCAACAATAAAACAAATTTATAAAAAAAAAAAATAACTGGTGTTAGCGACAGCTTGGTAATAGGGAGATAATTTTATCTCCGCTTTCTTGGCTTTTAAAGCCAAATAAGCGGAGATAAAACCCCTTGATAATATACCCCCAAGACCTAGAGGGGATGCTTCTGGGTTTTTTTAGTTTCAGAGGTGCGAGTTGGTCCAGGGCGAGCTCCAGGTTAGCATGGTAGAGCAAGGTGAGATCCGAGGTTGAGAGGGACTCCGTCGTGTTCGGGAGGAGTGTGCTGAGACCTTCTTCTAGCTTGTCTCGGGGGATTCTGGAAGTGTTCCTAACACACTTAGCCGGGGCTTGGGTGGGTGGGAGGGATAGGGCCGGCTGAATGATACTAAAGAGAATGATGTGGTGGTCTGACCAGTCCACCGGGATGATGTGATCAATCGAGATTGCATTTTTGTTCGCAATGATGGCATCCAGGGTCGCTCCTCTGCGTTTCCCCTGAGCAGTGTTGGATCAAATCATTGTCTTGTAGAAGAGTGTTGAGAGATTGAATCAGCGGGTTATTGGATTTATTCCATCTTAGGTTGAGGTCGCCTAGAATTAAACTGTTGTCGCTGTTGAGTGCTGATTGGGTGATGAGGCCCGAGAGCTGAGCTCTAAATTCGTTGGAATTGCCTGGGGGATGGTATAGGAGATGGCATTACAAAAAACAAACCGTAAGAAAGGGTCAAAGGGGAACCTTTTAAAGACCTGCTTGCATCTCATCCCCCAATTATCTAAGAACAAAACACAAAGAATGTCAAGGGTCTCAAAAACAGCTATCTAAACACTCAGTAAGTAGTGTAGAGAGATAGGTGTACATATATGTATGTGTGTGTTATGAGAAGAGAAAGTATATAAACCCATCAGCCCACCCATTGGTGGAATCTCATCATCTGGGTTGTTTTGTATAGACTGGTACCATCCAAAAAGTCCCACTGTATAGTATTGTGGGTTACTGGTATGGAGTCAACCAGAGAGAGAAAAAGAGATGTCACAGCTGAAGGGTCAAAAGTTGCAGTGCTTAAAGAGTGTAATAACAAAAGACAATGGTGATTAAAATTGCCTGTTGTGATGCCAAAAGAGGAATTTTAATAGAGGGGTCATCATAACGACAAGGTTAAAAACAGAATGTGGTGATAGTATAACAGCAAATATTACTATCAAGGATATCTATGTGGTCAACATGTTTCAGCCTTGATTGCTTTCGTCAGGACCTAAATTTGTATACCACTACTGCAACAGTGAGAAATAATAAAAGTGGTGTGAATTTATACACGAACCAAATGACAACACCTACCGAGAGTTGACTCCATACCAGTAATGGGTTTATATACTTTCTCTTCTCATAACACACACATACATATATGTACACCTATCTCTCTACACTACTTACTGAGTGTTTAGATAGCAGCATAGGAGATGGCATTGCCGTGAGCTCTGACAGTGAGATTTGATGTTGACCGACAGGCATTCAAAGGAGCTGTACAGGCAGGAGGGAGCTTCGGATATGGAGAGGTCATTTTTGTGGATAATTGCTATGCCCCCACCTTTGTGTAAGGGCCTGTCTTTGCGGATAATTGAGAAGCCGGGTGGCACCAGCATGTCCAGAATGGGGAGGGATAGGGTATTTAGCCACGTTTCCGTGATGAAGGCTACATCCAGGTCATGAGAGAGGATGGCTTCTGCTATTTCCGTAGCATGTTTGACTGCGGACCGGCTGTTGATAAGCATGCAGTTCATGGGGGGGTCTTCTTTCGCTTTTAACTTGTCAGGCTTGGCTCTGGGTATGGAGAAAAGAAACAGTGGAGGTCTAGTGGCTCTACGGGGGGAGGTCCCTACCCACTCCGGTGATGACTTGTATCAAAGAGGTGAGATTCGAGTTCGTGAGTGGGTCCTGGGCTGACTGGTTCGGGGGAGTTCGTACAAGGCGACGAGTCCGCATTACCACCCTGAAATGCATTGTCACGCATATGCATGTCTCAGCTGTTACTTAAAGTGATGTCTAAAATTGTTGATTGTGGCAGCCTGCCGTCGTCCTAGGTGCGCTCGATGCTCCTGCAGTCAATTTGGGCCCCCCAGCAGAGTTCAGGTTGCTGGCAGTCTCATGCTCACTCCAACTGCTACAATGTTTCACAATCCATTATTGCGATTTCACATGGCGCCGCACGGTCTGTCAGCCTGACGTCACGAGGTAGTGCATCCAATGACTGTCTGTCACTGGACGTTCCCGCCCAGTAGGACGCACAGGAGTCAGGATAGCATCTGCCTGGTTGATTATCACCGGAGGAGGTCCGGGCAGCAAACTTGAATATCCGCAGCCTGTGGTGGCCTACGGCCTGAGTCTGCCTGCTTGGTGCAGCTAGCCCTGCACAGCAGAGTCGTGCGTGCAATTATGGAGTAGCAGCCTGCCAGTCTTCGAGTCCGGACTGAGACCCTCGTCAGCCACTGCAGCAGAGGCCCAAGTAAGTTCCAGCCTGTGCATGAAAATGATCAAATGCCGACTCCTGTTTAGTGGTGTGGCCACTCGGGAGGCAGGGAACGGGGAGTGAAGATCCTCCCGTTCCTCCCCATTCTGGGGCAACGCTGTGGACCGCAACTACTCTTTCTCCTGTGATTGGTTAGAGAAGACTAAGCCACCCTGTGGACCGCTGCATGTCCGTTTCCCCCTTGCGATGGGCTGGCCCAGGGGTACGTGAGAGGGAGAGGAGCGGCAGGTCCCTCACCGTGCCACAAAATATCAACTAACGGCCTGTTGGGCAGTTGCCCCTTTTACGTGGTTGGACTCCAGGCTCTGGTCACAGTGATTCCTAATGAAGTACGTCTGTTACAACGCCCGCCCTCTTATTGACACAAAGATAAATTAACTCTCACCCCAGGTACCCAGCAGATGGGAAGCAGCTTGGAGCAGGCGCCGGCGATGGGAGCCCCTGCCTCTTGACCAGAGCCTCTAGTGCTTCTCTTGCGAAGCGCTGGTCACTGTTGATGTTAAATCCCGCAGTTTCGGCCTCTCAGGGAAATCCTCGAGGTCACACTGGCTTGGAGAGCCGATTGTTCCTTGCTGCACCCGATTTTCAAATTCTGATCCAATACAAGTTAACAGGCTGCAAGGCAGGAGTGGACTGTAGGGGCATCCAGCCCCATAAGTAAATATTGAGCCAGGCTAGGCAGGCCCGTAGCTCTTCTTAGTCTGAACCTTACTGTGTAAATGGTAGTGTAAAAACGCTGAGGCACATGCTGTGACCCGCAGGGGGTGACTCTCTGCGTTACTGCTGGGCCTGGTGCAGTGACAGAGCAATTAGCAGCTCACTGACAAGACAGGGTGCATTTGCATTTCAGAGGCTAACATTTAGAATCGATAACACCTTGGGTGAAAACACAGACAGACGCCCATCAGCGCAAGGCAGCACACCAACTCACCGCTAAACAAAGGAAGGAGAAAATGTAGATCAGCTGTGTAAAGACAAACATATATTTACTTCAATTTAGCACCAAATCAGACAATATATTTTAAAATATGCACACCTGTCAAATTACTAGCAATTTACGGGTGTCATGCAAGATTTATTTTAAACACTAGCAACATGTGCATCTCACCCACAGATGCACTGTCAGGCTTGCCCCTCACTGTAATTTGATGAGAAACACTTGTCTCAGGGCTGTGATACAACTCTTACATACACAGCACTATGAGTTAGCAAAACCGAACTGTCACTCCATTGTCCTTTTATTTATAACAGCACCACTAACCACCAAGCAATAGGCTGAAACAGTGCCCACACCACTGCGCCCCAGTAAAGTGAGTAGGTTTGTATAGCAGTGTTGCACTTGCAAGCTTCAGTAAAAGCCCAGGGGGCAGATTTATGAGGCCCTTGCGCCTCTTTGCGCCGCAATTGGGTCACTTTATTTGACGCAACGGCGGCGCAAACAATGCGCCCTATTGCGCCATAAGGAGGCGTTCCTGCGCAGGGGGGGGCGTTCCTGCGCAGGAACGCCTCCTGAAAGTGGCTGAGTGAAATCTATAAGATTTCACTCAGTCACTTTCAGGCCAATGCTGCGTCAAAACCCTGCGCCTGCTTGAAGCAGGCGTAGGTCTTGACGCAGCATTGTGAAGATGGGGCACCCCCGAGCCTTGCTGGAGCTGCGTCGCGCTTGCGACGCAACTCCAGCAATGCGCCACCTTTACGGCACAGATGCGTCACGCATCTGTGCCGTTTTTGCCCCATGGTGCATTGTAAATGCGGCGCACCATGGGTGGCGGAGCTCTGGCGCACTGTGGCGCACATTAACTGGCGCATCCCTGGGGATGCGCCAGTTAACATAAATCTGCCCCCAGATGCATAGCTCCGTTGACTCACTTCCAGGCACTACATGCTGCTTTGAATACCAGAGTTTCAAACTGGGGTTGAGGTCCCAGTGTCTTTACCGAGGTAGCTCAAGGGAAGCATTCAAGGAGTAAAATGTGTTTTAAGGAGCACCAAAGACACTGTAGATTCTGCACATATCTCAGGCAAACGGAGCATGACTTTCAATGCAGGAACACTGTAATTTAAAGTATACAAACATGTTTCCCCTGGAGTGCATTGCTACCACGCATAAAGCTGACGTTATCACGTAATTTTCTATGTTTCCATTGCACATCTCAAGGTTAGCTGCAGTTGTTTCTTGTTGTTGTGCAGGCAGACACTTTCTGTCCAATGGCTAAATGTGTTCTTGTTTAAGGAAATATATATTTTGTGTTAAACCCTGCATTCATTAAAGTAGTTCATACACTGTCATGTGAAGTGTATGCTGCCATGGAGATCTGCAGCTGGGCTGGTGAGTGTGACAGGGACTGCCTGTTGCTGCGGTTCCAGCTTGCCAGGCTCACAAAAACAGTAAGGGGCAGATTTATGAGGCTCCTGCGACTCCTTGCGCCGCAATTGCGTCATGTAATGTGACGCAACGGCGGCGCAAACCTTGCGCCCTATTTACAACGTGACGCATCTAGGAGATGCGTCACGTTGGAAACCCCTGCGCCATGAGGAGGCGTTCCTGCGCAGGGGGGGGCGTTCCTGCGCAGGAACGCCTCCTAAAAGTGGCTGAGTGAAATCTATGAGATTTCACTCAGTCACTTTCTATGTCAATTCCTTACGCCTGCTTGAAGCAGGCGTAAGGGTGACGCAGCATGCATTGGATAGGTGGCTCCTGTGCATTGCAGGAGTCATGTCGCACTTGCGACATGACTCCTGCAATGCGCCGCCCGTGCGCCGAGAGATGCGTCACGCATCCTCACTGCCTTGCACCATGGTGCGCCGCATCATAAATGCGGCGCACCATGGGTGGCGGAGCAGTGGCGCACTGTGGCGCATGTTAACTGGCGCATCCCTGGGGATGCGCCAGTTAACATAAATCTGCCCCGAAGTGCCTGAGACGGAGTAACGGTAAAATCTCCTAGTTGCACTTGCATTGCTATAAAATGTGCTTTTTAGGCTAGCGAGTGGTCTTGAATGATCATATCTATGAAATAATTTTCTGAGCGGCTGCAGTGCCTGCCGGCCCTCTGTTACTGAGAACTATAGTCATACAGTCTGCCTCCAATGAGTGCACTTCCATTTCTGGTGCTTTGTAGCAGTTTTCGACCTTCTTAGAGTTTCTCGATGCCCAAATAGCTGTAATTTCCTGATATGTATATGTTTCCAGCGTCTTCATTCCTTGATTTTGCTCCCGAGCCGAGAAAGTGTCACTCATAGTCGTTGAAATGTCACTCATAATTAACTTGAAATTATGAAAATGTCACACACAGCAATCTGAACCCTTGGCAGCTGTGGGGCCGCTTTGTAACAAAAAAAGAAGAACCGGACACATTTTTTTTAATGAAATTGAAAATCGATTCATCGGGTTTTTTCAAAAGTAGTTACCCTCCTGCTCCACCTGGGGCTCTTGCTGTCTCTCTGTAAATCAGATATTCCAGCTTTACACCGGGAGAAAAGCGTGTTTTGTTAAGGACTGAAACAGTCCACGAGTTGATCAAATATACTTTAAAAGACTTGTGCTGAAAATATCCTTTCTTTAAATATACACGACCGTCGAATCGTGCGAATACTCCGAGTACTATGTATCTGTGGTGCAACACTACCCATGATTTCTCTTTCTTTTAACCAAATAATCGGTTTCTGTATTTACAGAAACCCTCCAAAAATTGGCCTTGAATTCACCGCCATTTACTCATTCCTTTCGCGCTAATCATTTCAGGCACGCGCGGTGAATCGCGGCTTTACAGCAAAGAAGGGGGAGTGAACGAGGATTGCAGCTAATGTGAAACCCTTTTCTTGCTTGTGTGACTTTATTAATATTGCTTTGAGTGAAATCTAATGTAGCGTGGAGTACCCTTAATACACACAATTTGTATTAGCTTCCTTTTCACTGTAACTTAACGGATATCGTACCAATGTGTTCTGAACACGTAAAGACTCTGCAAAGGATTGTGGGTAGACCGATTCCTATTGCTGCTTCTCTTCAGGCAGCTCTGGGCTGCAGTTCAGTTAAGTTAACGCTCATCAAGGCGCTTCATTTGCTGTGTTACATTTGATGAAACTAGTAAATCGGTCCCCTGGCCTTATTTCAGGCCTGTAGAGCTGCATCGGGCCAGGGCCGGCTCTAGGCTCATGGTGGCCCTGGGCAGGGAGCGTAGGTAGGGGGCCCGGAAGAGGGGGTCCGGGCGGGGCGAAGCGCGCAGGCCAGTAAAGAGGAGAGGGGGTCAGGGTGTTTAGAAGTGGAACAGAGCCGGAGGCTGCCAAATCCCTGCCAGGGGCCACCACGCAAATATGTATCCATCCTCAGAGGATTAATATATTAAGGATATATATTGAGGTGGCCTCTGGGGTTTGGTGGCCCTGTGCAGGTGCACAGCTTGCACATGCCTAAAGCCGGCCCTGATCGGGCTTTACAGGGACATCTAATACCGGTACTTGGTCCTGCGCCCTGGTGCTGCACGTCCCTCACTTCTAGTAACATGGAGGATCCTCAGGGCCACTGGAACTATGCAGCAGGGGAGGAACACATTACACAGCACCAGGGTCTGAGCAAATTTTGTGGCAAGAAAAGGCAAATTGCAAGTTCCTATTCGTGCTGTAGTACCACAATATTCCAATGTGTCCCACTGTCACCCCCTCCTAGTGACTTCAAATCACACAGGAAGTCTATAATGTTACCCTTGCCCCATGCCATTTTCAAATAGTCTTTTTAAAATTTTCAGTTCTGCTGGGGTTGCTCGTGGGGCTGTCCGTCTCACCCCATGCTGCTGGTCACAGTTAAGCCTTTTTTCTTTTTTATTTCAGTACATTTTTATTGAAAATTATATTTACATGGTGCAGAGGATATACAGGATATACATGGGAGATAACTGAAAACGAGGGAAAAAAGACCAGGAAGAGGCGCCCGGGGGGGAGGGGGGGGGGGGGAGGAGGGCGCGGTTAAGCAGTGACTTGCAGCCGTTGTCCATTTTATTCTTGCTTCTTGTTCCCGTTTCTTTCGGCATTCCCCATTCCCCCTTGCAGACTGTCCGATTGTCTTTTCGCTCCTCTGGTGGCGCGGAGAGAGAGGTATAGAGATATAGAGAGTAAAGAGAGTAAAGAGGCACAGTTAGTTACAGAGTAGGTGATCTAAGTAGTCTATTTAGTGATGCCTTATCTGGCTCTGGGCTTCTTTCCCGGTTGTCCCCCTAACGTTCAGGGTGGCTTGTGTGAGGACAGGTAGTTGTCCAGCGAGAGCCACATTTCGCTTTTCTTCCCTGAGTTCGGTAAGCTGTTGGTTGTTATAGTGTCAGCTCCCCGCAGGAATATGACCCAGTTGAACCAGGCTTTGAAGGTGGCTTTCGCTGTGTCTTTCCAATTGGTCAATACCGTCTTGACCGCGAGTTAAGCCTTTTTTCTTTATTTCCTCAGTTCACTCCTAAACACTTCTCCAGTCTACTGAGTGCAAGAGTCACTTAGCTTAATCCTTATTACGAAAATTAATTATTATCGAAGCCAATGCAGGAATAAGAAGAAGGGGTAGATTTTCTAATAGCACACGCAGTGCAGCAAGGATATTTGCTTCATTGCGTTGGTAGGAGAGAACTGGACAATGCCCTGCGTGCCAATATATAGGGCCTCATTTACCTATTTTTGGCGTAGGGCAGAGCCTCAATCCTCCCTGCTGCCTGTCATAAAAGAAAAGGGAAGGAGGGTCCCGTATCTATGAGATACGACACATTCCTGTCTTCTTTTACTGCGCTGGTGCTCAATTGGCTGCCTGGGTGCAAGGGTGCTTGCATTGCAATCAGGTTATTTTTGTGCAGGCAGGGACACCTTCCTGCACAAAAACAGCTGTTACACCACACTAGACTGAGCTCTTGAGGCTGTAGCCGAGAGCAGAAGACTTTTTTAAAAGATTACTTTTTAAAATTGTGATTGTGATAACTCTGTGTTTTTAAAAACTACTCGACCCTTGCTCCCCCCGTGATTTACCTCCCCGCGCAGCCGAGTCAGGCGCTGCAGCGGGTCGCAGGAAAATCGCCGTGACCTCCGGGCACCGCCCACTGACCCAGGCCACACCCCCCCTTCCCCTGACATAAAAGAATGTGCTGCTCCAGGAGGCGCAGCGGATGGGCGCAGCGGGCGCGCCGGCGGTGCGCCGAAGGCACGCCAAAGGCGAAGCCCGTCTGCGCCCGTCCGCGACCTTACGGGACCAGGGGCCATAACCCCTGGTTCCCATATAACAAAGGTCAGGACGTACAGCTCGGCAGCGAATCACAACATAGGAACTGCAGCGGCTGCACACTGTACTCACATTTATTCACCAGTTGACCTCCCCTCTCGCTGCCACGGATGTAAACATCACTTTCATAACACTACGTCGTCCGCCGCGACGCGGGAATACCATATGTATGTGCTAAATTGCCGGTCACTACCGAGGCACAGCACACAAATTGCCCTGCTTCTTGAAGAGCGCAAGCCGGACGCCATTTTTTTAACAGAAACATGGCTTACATCCCAGTCGGAGCCAGACATATTCTCAGCCTTACCCCCCGGTTTCCAAATCTATAGACTAGATCGGACTGAAGGGAGAGGAGGAGGCCTGGCTATCATACTAAAAGACCAGTATAGCTGTCGCACTACAACTGAAACTATTCCTGAGTGCGAGAGCTTAGCATTCAGCATAGACTTCACTGCGAACAGCTCCTTCTCCGGCACACTGATATATCGCCCCCCAGAGCCGGCTAAGTTGTTCTATAGATCTCTTCCAGACATCATAGCCAAACGAATCATGACCTCCGCTAATTACACGATTCTAGGAGACCTTAATTACCATTTCAATTCCCCCACAGATCATATTGCCATGGAACTAATAGATGATCTAGCAGCCTTACAACTAACCCAACTGGTCCCAGCCCCTACTCATGAAAAGGGTAACCTACTTGACCCAATTTTTAGAAACTGCACCGAGCTGATGGTGGGCCAACCCATTCGTCTTCCTTGGTCGGATCATTTTCTGGTCCCGTTTACCTGGCTCACCGGCAAGACCCCCCTGCCTACCCCCCAGGTCTCAATGAAGAGAAATTGGGCAAAATTGTCTATGGACTCCTGGATTACCAACTTAGACTCCACTCGCCCCCCCCCCCTGCCCAGACCCCAACTTAGCAAACAAGAACTATGAGGACTGGATCAGGGACTCACTGGATACGATTCTCCCCTTGCAGAGATCTATTTCAAAGAAGCTGCACAAATCATCACCCTGGTTCTCAGACACCTTAAGAGAACAAAAACGCCTCTGTAGGAAACGAGAGAGAGCGTGGCGACTAGATTTTCTACCTGAAAAAAAGTCCAAATATAAAGAGGCAATAAAGGCCTACAGAGATGGGGTCAGGGCGGCCCAGGCCACCTACTTCGCAGACAAAATCATGGAAGCCAAATCCAAACCCAAGGAAATTTTTCACTTAGTAAAAAAATGTACTATAGTGAACACAGCTCCTCCCTTAGCAAAAACACAAGAACAATGCAACGAGCTAGCGGATTTCTTTCATAACAAAGTCACCCAGATCTACTCCTCCTTCCCGACGGCAGCCACCAATCCAGGAATATCCGACCAAAACATCTCCGGGACACTTCACCCCCCCAGATCAACCAAAATTAGAACATTTCCCCCCTTTAGACCTTGATACCCTTTACCAATTAGCACGCCAAGTCAAATCAGGCTCCCCCCGTGACCCAGCTCTACCAGAGTTTCTGCTTCAGGCAAGTCAAGCCACCCTGCCCGTGATACTGGACCTATTAAACTCCTCCATCTCCTCTTGCACAGTGCCCACCGTATGGAAGAGAGCCATGGTACGGGCACTGTTAAAAAAAAACAATCTTGATCCAGATGACCACTCCAGTTACCGCCCCATCTCACTACTCCCCTGGGCAAGTAAGGTGCTGGAGAAATATATAAATACCCAGTTAGTACAGTTTCTCGAAAACAACTCGCTATTGGACTCGACCCAGACGGGCTTCAGACCTAAGCATTTTACTGAAACCGCATTGCTAGCGGTCACTGAGGAAGCCCGCAGGATACTAGATCAAGGAGGATCAGTGGCAGTGATCCTCCTTGACCTAAGCGCGGCCTTTGATACGATCAGCTATTCCACCTTGCTGAACCGCTTACGTAACATCGGAGTATCAGGCGACGCACTAAGGTGGTTCGACTCCTTCCTGACCAACAGATCTTTTCAGATCTTTGACGGGGAAATGGCGTCAGACAGGAAATCACTGAGCTGTGGGGTGCCGCAGGGCTCGTCTTTGAGCCCTGCGCTGTTCAATATATACATGAAACCATTGGCTGGGGTCGTCGAACCATACGGTATTACAATTATATCGTATGCCGACGATACCCAGCTAGTGGTTTCCCTGGCTCAAGAGGGTAACAGGCAAACATCGGAAGGCCTGATGAAATGCCTAGAGGATGTCAAGGCTTGGATGACATCCTCCTCCCTAAAACTTAATGGAGATAAAACGGAGCTCATGCTCCTGGGCCCAGTACCCCCAGTGTCATTCACCTCCCCATGGCCTGCCTGTCTGGGCACCCCTCCTAAAAAGCCTAGGAGTATGGCTCGACAAAAGTCTCTCTTTCTCCACTCAGGCCACTAAGCCATCTGCCACATGTTTTGGCTTACTCAGAACACTGAGGAAAGTTCTACCTCTTCTGCCAATGGAGGCCAAACAGGTGGCAGTACAGGGCTTGATCCAGTCCCGGTTAGATTCGAACAATGCCCTATACGTGGGAGCCCCTGAGATGACCCTACGAAAGTTGCAGGTGGTACAAAACTGTGCAGCCTGTACCTTGCTACAGATCCCACGCACCCTGTCAGCCAGAGCCGGATTAAAAAGCTTGCACTGGTTGCCAGTGAAACAGAGAGTGGCATTTAAGGCACTATGTATCGCCCACCGGGCCTTCTGGAAGACAGGCCCAGCAATCAATAACAACTTAGTCACCCACTACTACCCAAATAGAAATCTTCGCTCTACGGAGGCTTTCTTGGCTGTGATTCCCAAAGTAAGGAGAGCCAGGACCGGAGGAAGGAAGTTCTCTCTAAACGCCTCGAAACTGTGGAACGCACTCCCTTTACATCTCCGGTCCAATTCGAACCTGCTCTCCTTCCGCAAACAACTTAAGACGCTTCTGTTTGCAAGGTCCACTGAGCTCTAACCTCTCCGCACTGCCCAGCTCTGTCTACTTGCTCAGCGCTTGGACGCCCATTGGGCAGCAATCGCGCTATATAAATCAATATTCAATTCAATTCAATTCAATTCACCTGGGGAAGCATAGGATTTTGACCAGTGCTTAATTTGTAAAATATTAGGCGCAGGTGCTCAATTTTTTTAGGAGGCCACACCCACTTTCACAGCTCCACCCACTTCTTCCACTGGCTCCACCCTCTTACTCTTTTGGTTCTACCCACATCCTCAACTGGCACTTCTGAAAGCCAGATGTTAATACCCCGTGATTCCATGATATATAGTGGGTCAGGTCCATCAAATATCCAGGTGCAGTAGGCTTGCACAGTCATAATATGCGCCATAACGTCTTCAAATTCACCTTCCACGCACTGCTCCTAGTGTCCAAGCATAGCCCAAATTTCGACAAACAACCATCATGTATAATCCAATTGCAGCCACATGAGTTCTGACACCACCTTAAATTTCCAACACAGCTCCATAATGCACAAGGCCACAAAATAATCTATTCTGCAACCCTAGGTAGTGTACGGTGGTAGATGGTGTTCCATGACCCACCCGTCTGTTGTGCATTGACTGGCCTATGTGCTTCTCCTTGCACAGGATGGACTGCCCTTGCATGATCATTTGGGGTCTGTGTCTCATCCCGCATGCGGTGCACGTGCACCCCTTGCGTCTTGTTTATCCCCAAAGGTTTCTCCTGCAGGTGGTGCAAATCTGGAGCCTCCTCCAGGCTCCACATTTCTCCTCCACACCGGACACCTGCGCCTGGACCTCGGAGAGCGGGCAGCCTCGTCCTAAGAGGCCTTGCCTGCAGGGTCCCCAGAAACATAAGATCATATACAAAATCTGCAAGGGCCCGTGACAGGCCAGGCTGGCTGCAAGACCCTGCAGGCTGCATTGTTCGCTGTCAGAGGAACCTGCTATTAACACCTACCACGGTGCTCGTGTGCTCATGACGAGCTGAGCTCGTCATGACCGTTAGAACGCTCGCACGCTGGGCAAATTCCCCTGCTGTGCGTGCGTTCTAAAGAAACGGGTGTGGTCATTACGAGCTGAGCTTGTCATGAGCACACGACCACCGTGGCTCATGACAAGCTGAGCTCATTATGAGCACGGGGCGCTGTACACACCCCCTCCCCCCAGCACAGCGGGTGAATATGCCCCGCAGGGAAGGGGTTAAAAGCCCCTACCCAAAAACGGAACACTGTCTAGCTGTGCCACACATGGTGCTTCTAGTATTCATGACCCCTGTATTTCTGTCTGCTTTTCATTTCCGTCCGAGGCAGAGATACCTTTCACAGCCTTGGTTGCATCTCACTCTCTTTACTGTGAGTGGTTCTGCCGTCCATGACCCGGAAACATAGCTGCCAAGGTTTCAAATAGCTATGTGTGACATTTAAATAATTTCTTTGCAATTATGAGTCAAATTTCAACGACTATGAGTGACACTTTATTGCCAGCAAAATCAAGCAATGTTGACGAGGGAAACATATAAATATCAGAATTTCAAAATCGAGCAATGTTGACGAGGGAAACATATAAATATCAGAATTTCAAAATGGAGCAATGTTGACGAGGGAAACACATAAATATCAGAATTTACACGCATTTGAGCAACAACAAACTCCTAGAACATTTTAAAACTGCTGCAACGCACCAGAAATGGGGTCTCTCTGTCCACGTGGGACCCGGCCCAGCAGGAAGGATATGCGATGAACAAGTTACACACGGAGGCATCTGAGCTGCCTTAGACTCACCCAGTCTCAGCTAGCAGAACAGGCTGTCAAACACCGTTTTGCATTATCCTCCTGCTCACAGCCTAAGGCCGGCGCAGTAATCTCTCATACAACTTACCAGACAATTTAGGACTGTCAGGAACATGTTTTAAATTACTCCCAGCGGTTTTGAGAAATAAACCGCAAACGTAAAGCAGGGGACTGAAACAAACACACACTTGGTCACTGTGCAGACCTTCCTCATTCATGCAAGCCTCTTAGATCACTTCGAGCCCTTTTCAATGTGTGGTGTGAATCGATGAAATGCAAAGCCTCTAGAAGTGGCGCCTCCTGCCAACCCTAGCAACACGCACACCCGACCCCATGGGCCATACTTAACCATCACCCTGGGCCTGGCCGCTATATTCCCACACCATGCTCTCCCTGTCACGTCACCACTCTAACTGTACCCGAGCCCAGCATTTGCAAGATGATAGGAGTTAGTCCCCAGATGTCTTGTTTCAGGGTGCGGCTACCAAGGCTGGTCGCAGGGTCGGTCCTGCCATTAGTCACCGCAAATGCGGCAAAGAGCCCAGGCAAAGCCTGGGGATGTGAACTGGGAGCTAGGCCACTTGCAGGGACCAAAAGCTTGTGTACAAGCGATATCTACTGGCCACAACACCATGCTTAGCAGGCCCCTTGGGATGGCGAGTTGACTTTTGGGCTTAAGACACAAAGCGCGAGGTGGGCGGACTGGGGGATCAACAAGGGTGAAGGAGGAAGACATGGATCAGAAAAACCCAGATCAGTTGAAGGAGGAAGACAAGCGCCTGGGAGCCAATCAAGCTGAGATTTCTCGGATGCAGTGCAACCAAAATGCGGCTGCTAGAGCCTTAGTAGGCCTTCCCTGATTTTGCTCCATTTCTGATACCATCCGGAGGCTTCATTGGCTCCCTATGGCTCAGCGAATTCAGTTTAGGACACTATGCCTTTCTTTTAAAATCTTAAAACTTGCTACTCCTAAAATGCTCTGTAACATTTCGACCCCGTATGTTCCAACTCGAGTATTACGCTCTGCAGGTCAAAATCTGGTCAGGGTACCCCGGATCAAGCACTGCCGAGCAGGAGGACGTTCCTTCCGCTATTTACAGTACAATTGTGGAACTTACTACCAGCCCATATACGAGAGCGGGAAAGCCTGTTGGACTTCAGAAAGGCTATTAAAACCCATCGGGCCCGATTCACAGAATGAACTTAAGACTCAATCCTAAACTTACTACTATTTTGGTATTCACAGAATGCACTTACTACTTTTGGCATTCACAGAATGAACTTACTACTTTTGGTATTCACAGAAGTTAGGATTTTATCTTAAGTGTGTCTTAAGACAAACTTAAGACTTAAGACGGACTTAAGACAGACTTAAGACAAAATCCTAACTTCTGTGAATACCAAAAGAAGTAAGTTCATTCTGTGAATTCCAAAAGTAGTAAGTGCATTCTGTGAATACCAAAATAGTAGTAAGTTTAGGACTAAGTCTTAAGTTCATTCTGTCAATCGGGCCCATCTTTTCCCCTGAAACTAAGTTTTTCTGGAATTACGACCTGCTTAATCCCACCGGAGTCAGTTATTTATCTGCTACAAAGCGCCGGGACGCCCCGTCGTTGGGGCAGCTAAGCGCTATATAAGCTATTTTAACATAACATAACATACCATGACATATAGTGAAAGCATATTTGTAATAGAGAGTAAGAGAGAGTACATAATCCAGGCTGCACTCACTTTGCCCTTGCAGTGGCCTCAACGATTCCGATTTTCAGCAGCTGCGTGGAGAGACTGGTGCAGCTATCGGTGGCCCCAGTTGTGATCGCGGCGAAGGCTAACGGCAAAGGTATTCGGCTGTGTGTGAACTTACGCCGCCTCAATGAGAATATTTGGGTAGAAAGACACCCCCTACCAAATATAAACGAGATGCTCAGCACCATGGTCCAAGCAAAATATCTTAGTGTAATAGACTTCTTAAGGGCTTAACACCAGGTAGACCTCCACCCCGAATCCAGGCCACTCACCGAAATTTATTACTCCTCAAGGGACGTTTATGTTCAAAAGGATGCCTTTCGGATTAGTGTCGTCTGCACCAGTCTTTAAGAAAATGATGCAACAAATCCTGGAAGGGGTGGATCGTACAATGTGTTTTCAGGACGACATACTAGTGTAGGCCGAAATGTGGAGGAACACGACTACTCCCTTAGACTTTTCTTCAAAAAAACTGATGGATGCTGGATTGACGGTGAAGAGGAGAAAATGCAAGATAAGAGTTTTGTCTGTCGATCATTTGGGACATTCCATCTCTGAAGAAGGTTTCAGACCCAAAGGTAGCCTGATTAGTGCTGTAAAGGACGCCCCATACCCAAGAAAAAAAGAAGAACTTAGGGGCCGGATTCACAGAATGAACTTAAGATTCAATCCTAAACTTACTAATATTTTGGTATTCACAGAATACACTTACTACTTTTGACATTCACAGAATGAACTTACTACTTATGGTATTCACAGAAGTTAGGATTTTGTCTTAAGTTTGTCTTAAGACAAACTTAAGACAGACTTAAGACAAAATCCTAACTTCTGTGAATACCAAAAGTAGTAAGTTCATTCTGTGAATGCCAAAAGTAGTAAGTGCAAGTGCATTCTGTGAATACCAAAATAGTATTAAGTTTGGGATTGAGTCTTAAGTTCATTCTGTGAATCGGGCCCTAAGTCCTTTTTAGGGCTCATGGAATATATGTCAAAATACATTGACAATTTTGCTTCTAAATGTGAACCTATGAGTGATCTCCTAAAGAAAAGCAAGGATTTCACATGGAATGAAGAGCATGAGAGAGTAGCAGATGCTCTCAAGGAAGAACTAGTTAACTCGCCGGCCTTAGGGGTATTTGATCCCAAGAAGAAAACCATACTCGCCACAGATGCTTCAAACAAGGGTCTGGGAGCCACCCTAGTACAGAAGGAAGGAAAGGAGGAAAAGGTTATTGCCTTCGCTTCTAGGTGTCTTACGATTTCTGAACGTAACTACTCCGTAATTGAAAGGGATACCCTGGCCTGTTTCTGGACGGTGAGGCACTTCAAATTCTTTTTGTGGGGATTGAATTTTACGATTCGGATGGACCACAAGCCCCTTACCTTCATCTTTACAGTGAAAGGGCTAGAAAATTGTACTCCACGCAGAAGCAGGTGGATTCTAGGACTTGAACATTACAATTTCAAAGTGGAGTATGTACCAGGAAAAGAAAATCAGATTGCTGACTTCCTATCTAGGACGCCATTACAGAATGAAGAAACAGAAGAATCATTAGACAGTCCCATTATGACGATGGTTGAACAGGAATGGGAAAAGTATATGAGAGAAGACACAGAAATGGAACCCTTTAAAAACCATCATGAGAGATGGGTGGCCCAGGAAGAACAGTAATCTTGAAGAAGGAATCACGGAATTTTGGGAAGTAAGAAATAAACTAAGGGCCTCATTAGGATGACGGGCGGACTTTGCCCGCCTGTCATCCCATCATAAATCGGGACCGCCCGCCATAAGGGCGGGGGTCCCGCCGGGGGTGCTATTAGGATGTGCCCGCCACAGTGGCGGGCACATCCTGTATTTTCAGCATTGTTGCTGGCGGTGCTCTCTGCACCGCCCACCACAATGCTGAAAATGCACTTTCACATTGTCATTTACATAGCGGCAGGCACCACGCGGTGCCTGCTGCTTTGTAAATGACAATGAAGGGGGGTACCACAGGTACCCCCCATGTGCACCCCCCACCTGCAGTTTACTCTGGGGGCCCACAGGGGGCCCCCAGAGTGAAGACCGCATGCCTTTCCGTGGCGGCATTGCTTAGTCAACGGCCTATGTGAGGGCAACCATAAAATGGCTGCAATGCACAAAATATGACCCGAGGGTTCAGGACGGAATCTCTGATTTCAGGGTGATCTTGTCACTCGAATACGCACAGAGGCCACATATAGTAGGAGCACACTGTACGCACAGACAGAACAGGAAAAGGATGGCTAAGATCATCCCAATGACCATTAGAATCTTCCATCCCCAGACAGATAACAGTTCCCAGAACCATCCCATCAACGACCAATTTCCTTTATCCACATGAATAGATTCAGAGATCCTATGCAGTTTGGAAATGGCCTGGTACACTGTCGGAGCGTTATCCGGAATGAAAACACAGCAACTTGATTGGATCACTTTACATACCCCACCTCGGTCTGCAAGTATGACGTCTAACGCAACTCTGTTCTGAAGAGTCATAAGACGATCCGACTGGAGCTCAGCAGTCAAGTTACTAAGGGCACCGGCAGTTTCAACTACGGTGGACTCGACCACCCTTGTCAATTGCCTTATGTTTCTGCTGTTAACCATAGGTCCCCAAAACGGCAGAAAACCCTTCAAGAAATCTCCCAATTCTTGTCCTGCAGTGTCTTCCTTACTGAAGACACCTCTAACTACCCTTGTCTTGTGGTAATCTACCGCAGCTGTGTAGGTGGGAGGCAACAGGAACAAAACAAAACATGTGCCCGAGAAGTCAGGGGGCAACCATGTGTATGCTCTATCATGACAGATGAAATAGGTACCCTTAGCTGCTAGGAACGAAGGGGAAGTCTGGGACGCAAAGACATACGTCTCATTGCAGGTACTCTTCCCTAGCTGAGCTCTGGGATTCTTGCAGACATAGATGACCCTGATGGGGTACGACCCAAATCGGGGAGACTCTCTTTGCTCGCTGGTTCTCACTCAGACTAACTCCATATCCGGTTAAGTTCCATCCAATATATGCTAGTGTCTCATCTCTGGGGATAGTCTCATAGGAAGTAGCTCCCCTAATCAATTTCAATTTCATAAAGCTTTATTCGGAGCATAAAAAACATGTCCATAAAAGCACATACAATTACAGATACAGACATTTCATTAATTAAAAAAGAAACACATAATACATTAGTTATCCAGAGGGGGATGGAATAAATAGTAAAAAAAAAAACAAAAAAAAACATTAAAAACACATACTTTTCCTGGCACCAATTGCCTTAAGCAGGAAAGTAGCAGTAAAAAAGCAAATGTCCGGATGATGCAAATTAAAAAGCAGTTTCATAGAGTCGGTGATAGTTCTTACTCCAAATCTTTTCAACATAGGCTTTAAGAAGATTTTCCGTAGTTCGCTATACAATTGGCATGAAAAAAGAAAGTGCGTAGTGCTCTGTTCCGCATTATTGTCGCAAGCACAGGGTCCAGTAGGGCGCATTTTTACATTGGGGCACGCAACCAGATAATGTACTGTTCCCATCCTCATTCTGGTTAGTACAAACTGGTGCGAAACTCTGGTCACCTGTGTCAAGTAAGGATGAAATCCAGTAAAATCATTCATACTATTGTACAGCTTACATGTAGATAGTTTAGATTCCTCCAAAGCACGCCTCTCTGTACAATAATTCAGAAAGGTAATTTTCAAATTTGACTTGGAGATATCAGAGGCACAGTATCGATCATTGGTCACATTAAGCCCAAAAACCTTTTGAAAACAATCGATAATATATTTGATCCAAGGGATCTTTAAATGCTGGTCCAAAGAGAGGCAATCCTCAATAATGGCTCTGTTCAATGAGGTGCCATCATTCAGCCAAACGGAGCGCCACAGTAATAAGGGTCTTAACATGATCATATCATTCAGGAATTGTGTCCCTCTTTCCTTATGAACCAAGTTGTTGGAGGTAGATTTGGGTAAGCACAGGAGCCTTTTCAGGAAATTGTTCTCCTCCACCTGTAGACTCCCGGCCGATGACACACCCCAAACTCCAGCCCCATAAAGGGCCGCCGACAGACATCTCGATTGAAAATTTTTTAACATGTCCCTAATACTTCTATTCCCCAGCTTCTTGGCAAATACAAAAACCCCATTAGCACTCCTGATCATCTTTGTTTTAACAGCTTTATGTTCAATGTCCCAGCTACCATTTTTAGAAAAGGTAATCCCCAGATATCAGAAGTTGTCAACTTTTTGGACCAGTTCGCCTTCTATAAAATAATGGGAATTAACTTTCGTATTAGCTCGTCCTGGCCCGCACTCCATCACGTAAGTTTTCGACCTATTAATCACCAGTTTCCTGCTTTTGATGAACTGCACAAAGCTGTCCATCAAGCGTTGGAGACCCAGGGGGGTCCTGGATAGCAGCACGGCGTCGTCCGCATAGAGCAACACAGGAATGTTAAGGTTGTTAACTCTAGGTACGTCTGCCGTAACTGTCTGCAGAACAGAATCCACCTCATTTATGAAGAGTGTAAAAAGCAGGGGTGCTAAAACACACCCCTGCCTAATTCCCCTCCCGATCCTGAACTTGTTTGTGCACTCCCCAATAGCTCCCCTAATCATATCGACTATTCCCTTGACTAGAGCACTATTCTTTGGGTTATCTTTCTCAGAACGTAGGGGGTGGACTTCGCGGGCATAGATAAACATCGTTCTGTATGCCCATACAGAACCATTATGGCTGAATGGCAGGATCAGGTAAGGGATACCTTTATCAGTGGTATGGGGCATAAGACCACACACCCAACAGTTAGTCGTGTTCACTACTAATTGGTGTTGGTGCAAAAGCTGAACGAAGGAGTTTTTAACGAACTCTAATCTTCTAGCGGACTCATGTTCAGGCAGAGGATGAAAAGAATGCGAGGAAACGGTAGAAGGAGGTATGGGCGGTGTAGTGGGTGCAAATGTCACTCGAAAAGAGAATAAAATATATCCTATTAAAACGTCATTACACTAAGCAACATGAAAATGCATAACATCAAAAAACGTTTCTTGGTCATTATTATACACATTTTGGCTTTAAGGTTCATCTCTTTGGCAGGTCTCTCCATCTCGAGAAACTCCATCCTCTAACCTTGCTGCTCGCGGAGGTAGGGTGTTCTGTGCTAAGGAATGCGCCTGTCAGTCCAAGGGAAACGCCCAAGGACCAACCAGAACCGTCGACCTTGTGTCTACGGCTTGTACTCTAAAGACTTGTCGCCCGCGACCCTACAGCTGAACCCGGATGGTGGTTCGAAAAACAAAAATAAAAAAGTTTCTCAGATGAGAGAGCTTCATTTTCAAAAATAGCAAAGAAAAGGAATTTATTTGTCCATAGTTCTCGGCCTCAGATTATAACGGCTTTTTCCAGATAATGTCTGGTCTTGGAACAAAAGTTCAGGCTCTGTAGTGTCCAATCGAATTGACGGTGGCACAGCTTCCTGCAAAATATTGTCACTTTCACGTTCATAATTTGTTCCTTTTATACGTGCATCGCTGAAAGGCAGAAAACGAGGCACGGTCTCAGTCTCAGAGTCAGCAATAACTTCCTGGACCCACTGGTCGTACGGCAGAGGCAAAGGGACCCTCTTACAATGTACGCCGTGGATTCAGTTCTTTTTCCCTTCCACTCGCACTGCGGATCTCGTTGACAAAAGGACTAGGTAGGGGCCGGTCCAACGGGGCTGATCATTCTTTGTCCGCTGGAAGTTTTTAACTAGGACCCACGATCCAGGATCGATGATGTGCCCTGGATCTTCAGACACCTGAGGCAAAGTATCGTGAACCTGTTGATGTAAAACACGCAATTTAGCCGTCAAATTATACAAGTAATCAAGCAGTACAGGGTTTTCAATCTCACTGAATTTTTTTCGGCCTTGGCACTCCCCATATATTGGCCGGGCGGGCGAACACAATCTCGTATGGACTAAGTCCCACTCGCGAATGCACAGTCATTCTTGTCGATAGAAGTGCTAATGGTAAAGCATCGGGCCATTTAAGGCCAGAGCTTGCTTGTATCTTGGCCAGTTTAAGTTTTAGAGTGCCATTGTAGCACTCTACTAATCCAGCTGATTGGGGGTGATTTGCAGCTTGGAACTTTTGCCGGATTCCTAGCCCCTCACATACTTTCTTCATCACTCGACCCACAAATTCACTCCCATTATCACTCCAGACCATTCTCGGCAAACCAAACCTAGGGAAAAATTCTTTGACAAGGGCTTTAGCTGTGGATAAGGCAGTGTTATCTTTCAGGGGGTATGCTTCTACCCATCTTGAAAAGGCACAAACAACAACGAGTACGTATTTCAAATTGTTGCACCTTTCCATGTGGATAAAATCTAGCTGCAAAGCCTCGAACGGATACGTTGGAGGCGCAAAATGACCAGCTGGAGTTGGGGTTCCCCTACCAGGATTGTATTTCAGACACACCATGCAATTCTTGACCACATTCTCTGCACATTTAGGAATTCCAGCATTTTGCCATACTGGAGCCAACAACTTACAAATCCCTTTCACACTGATATGAGCCATTCCATGGGCCATTGTAACCACTGAAAGCACATACGCATCGGGTAACAACCATCGCTGATGCTCTGACAATTCAACCCAACAACCATTTGCATCCAATTTACCCGTACTCTCTCTCCACACACTCAACTCTTTTTCTGTAGCTTCAGCTTGAATAGACTTTACACTCTCTATCGTATCTTCACACATTCCAACGTCACCAACCCATCTTGCAGGGCCTGCAACATACATTCGACTCATCACATCCCTTGCTGTTTCTTTTGCGACTTCGTCAGCAAACGCATTGCCACGACCAACATCATCAGTAACCTTTTTGTGTGCACTACATTTCACAATCGCAACTTGTAATGGCAAGGTAAGTGACTCAAGAAGCTCATTCACCAACTGACCATGCTGAATCTTGGCTCCATGCGAAGTCAGAAACCCACGCTCTTTCCACAATCGTCCCAAACTATGAGCCACACCAAACGCATACTGGCTGTCAGTATATATGGTCACTTTCATTCCTTTTGATAATACACACGCTCTCGTAAGTGCAATCAACTCTGCTGCTTGAGCTGAATTATGTGGGATACGTGCAGCTTCAACAATCGTATGCAAAGTCGTAACAGCATATGCCGCAGTCGTATCACCATTCGGAAGCTTGAAGCATGAACCATCCACCCATAAGGTACCATCACACTTCACAAGAGGAGTGTCCTTAAGATCTACTCTCCCTTTCGTTTCTTCTTCTGTCCTGAGAAAACAATCATGCTGTTCAGAAACATCTGACTCTGCTACAATCGGCAACAACGTAGCTGGATTCAACGTGTCGCATCTCTTTATGTGCACAAGACTTGCTAACAGTGTCAACTCATATCCTGACAATCGAGCACTAGTTAAGTGCTGTGTCTTAGTCCTGTTTAACAAAGTGTCCACTGCATGTGGAACCATTACAATCAATGTATTATTCATTACCAAACCAGCAGACTGTCGAATAGAAACAGCTGCTGCCGCTGTGGCTCTCAAGCAACTCGGCAACGCTCTAGCTACCGGATCCAAAGTCGATGAAAAATACGTGCATGGACGCTGCTTGTCCCCAAAAGACTGTGTCAACACTGAGAATGCACATCCTTCTTTCTCATGGACATACAGTGTAAAGGGCTTACTGTAGTCGGGGGTACCCAACACAGGAGCCGAACACAATGCATCACGCAATTCGGAAACACTTTTCTGACAATCTTCAGATCACGGAAGGGGATTTGGTGTATCTTTACAGGTCAATGCTACCAAAGGTTTGGCCAGCAGAGAAAAATGCGGTATCCATTGTCTGCAATATGATGTAATACCCAAGAAAGCACGTACTTCTCTCTGTGTCATTGGCACACTCAATTTTGCAATGCTTGAATTCTTTCTGGGGTCAGTTTCCTTCCCTCCTTCGATAAGAGATGACCTAAGTAGGTCACTTCTTGTCGACAATATTGCAATTTTGAAAGAGACACTTTGTGATGCAAATCAGACAAATGACGCAACAACGACAACGTGGCTTCTTTACAAATCTCCTCAGTATCGGCAGATACCAACAAATCGTCAACGTACTGGAGAAGAGCAGCACCATCAGGTAAAGCAATTGTATCAAGCTGTGTTTTTAAAGCCTGACTATATATCGATGGACTCTCACAATAGCCTTGGGGAGCGCGTTTGAACCGGAAGCTTCGACCTCCTAAACAGAAGCCGAAAATATCCCTGCTCTCCTCGGCAATCGGGATGCTGAAGAAAGCATTCATCAAGTCAATCACCGAGAACCAAGTCGCGAAGCAGGAATCATAGTCAATAGGGCAGTGATATCAGGAACAACTGGAAATTGTGGCACAACGATTTTATTCACCTCTCTAAGATCAATCACAAACCTGTAAACAGGTGGCTGAGAAGGGTCGGTACGCTTCAAAACAGGCAGAACAGGGCTATTGCAAACGTTGCCTCTTGTTTCTTCAACTACATCTTTTTCAATCAGATCATAAATGATCGCTAGCAACACCTTTTCACCTTCACTAGAGATCTTGTATTGGGGAATGCGTGGGATTTTAACATTGGCTTTCAATGTCACAACATATGGTGGTATTTCCAAAAGACCCACATCATTAGGACCAGTAGCCCAAAGAATATCCGGAAGAAATGACAATTCTGTCGGAAGTTTATCCTTCGACAAATACATTGGGGAGACCACTTTCTTTCCCAATGTAAGTTGTACTCCCGAAGGAGAACGATACAATGTCACATACAATCTTTTCAACAGATCCAATCCTAACAAGTTCTCACCACAACCTGTCGTCAGAATTAGGGGTGCTTCGAATTCACAAGGTCCAACAGAAAGGGACATAGGACTAGAAATCGGGTTCCTAACTGGGGCGCCAGAAAAACCTACTGAAACATTTGTCTCGCCAGACAAAGGTGCGCCAGGGAGTTTAGAGTGCATAATAGAACTCTTTGTAGCACCAGTATCCAACAGAAAAGGCTCTGACACACCTGATGTAATCACCTCAACATAAGGTCCACTCTGATCTACTGGAACTGAAACAACTCCCTCTCTTTGTCTACGGCTGTCCTAGCAATCATCACTTTCCATGTTCTCAACTTCTGCATAGTAGTCATCAGCATAGTACTGAGTCCTCCTACCAGACGCGTTATTCTGCTGATCAAAACTATTCATTGAATTTTGAGGTGGAAAGGGACGCACGTTCTGGGGGAAATTTCCACGTCCTCTACCTCTAGGAGCTTGTGGAGCACCTCGACCTCTTGCGCTAGGAACACCATTCATACGTTGTAACAAAACAGGACAGCTACTTTTAAAATGACCCTCCTCTTTACAATATGCACACTGATTAGGGCCTACAGGAAAACGTGGTTGAGAAAACTCAAACCTTTGCGAGCTTCTCTGAAAATGCTGAGGTTGCTGATAGTCACGCTGGCCACCACAAGGCGGATACGCCTGCTGTAAAAGAACCTTCGTCTTCAATTCTTTAGTTTTCTTGTCTGCTCTATCCTTCTCATCCTTATCTCTATTTTCATAATACTGTGCCGTAGCCAATATCTGTGCCGAAGAGGAAACGGCCCAAGAACTCTCTGAATATTTCAATTTCTTACACAGCTCGGGAAGCAAATTGTGCACAAACCTGTCAACGAACAACCGTGACCACCTTCTGTACTCATATCTTGACCACTGTGGTCGATAAACGTCTCTTCAAACCTAGTGAAGAAATCAGATACAGTTTCCTCTTTCTTCTGCTTACATGCAGACAATTTATCCCAATTTACACGCATCGCAGGCATTAGAGTCTTCATGTAAGTAACGATCTTACCTGGGAGTTCTGCTACTAAAGGCTCAGGTTTAGCACCACCAACTTGTAGCGCGTCTGCAGCACTAATATTAGTCCATGTGTCGCCTAACTCTTGCGCATGATCTGTGTGGCGAATCAAAGCCCATAAAGGCTGCGGAACAACATTCCCAAACAACATGTCTATATCAGCTAGATTCATAATGCATGAGTCTGCAGTCTGAGATAACTCCTTATAGTACCCTGCAGGGTTTTTATGTGGATCAGGTAGTGTCTGTTTAGGAGCCAATACTTCGGCTCTTTTCCATGGAACATGTACCCAAACACGCTGAAAATGTGCTGGCACAGCTACAATATTATTAACGGCAACAGCTTGAACTGCTTCCTTCCATACCGGAGGAACTTCTCTCATGGGATACTGTCTTACCTTCCTTCTTACCGAGGAATCGGGCTCAAACAACGACCGAGAAATACCCTCACTCCTAAACGATAATAATGTCGCAACTGCTTTCTCAACATCAGAACCCACAATCGTGCCTTTTGCAACTCGAACCGGACACGGCACAAATCAGGCGGATTGGATTCCAAATCGTTGTCCTCCAATTCTTCACAAAGAAAAGCACAAATTTTCTCAAAAACATATCTCTGCTTCGGTGCTTCCCATTGATGGAAGACATCCATAACAGACTCTAGCTCATACCTTGTGTGGTCAGTAACCCATTTATGTGCCAAATAATCCAACGTTTCCCGCTCCCTAGAGTCAGGCAGTTGACTACGCAACTGTTTGCGCGTTGACACAGGGGTCATACTTGCTGCTCCGAAGAGAGGATATAGAAGACTAGTAACAGTATCAGTCATTCTCTGGCGAACAGAGGGAGAAGTTGATGAAAGGACAGGAGGAAAAGCAGAGTGAGGCAAGGCAGACGCAGAGGCAGTATCAGAAGGAATACCGGGAATGGTAGTCGGTATAGTAGGCAAAGTCGTAGGAAGTAAAGTCGAAGCAGATGGCAAGGTCGGCGGCCCTTAAGGAGGCTGCGCCAGAAGAGTAGGAGCCAACTGAAGAGGAGCTGGCGGCTGTGGAAGAACCTGAGGCAACACAACTGGAGGTTGTACAACTAAAGGTTGCGGAGGTGCTGTAGCACTCTGCGCATAGGGGGGCGGCGAACTCAATAAATGAGACATTAAAGGGTCTTTTTCAAGTTCTTTTGCTGCATCTTGCTGGAGAGGCGGCAAAACTGGATTACATTTGTCAATCGCCATTTTACGTTCCCTGTGAAACTGCTCACTCGCTTGTTCTTCTTCGTTGTCTTTAAACTGTATAGCAGCTTGCATTATTGAGATACCCTTTTCTCTTTTATTCCTCTTTGCTAATTTAATTTCTTTCTGTTTGGCTTCCTTTCGCCATAGGCGGAAAGAGTCAAACATCGCCGGCCGGGCTTTCTTCTTAAAAAGTCTAACCTCTAGGTTATCTAAAATTTCCGTGTCAAAACTACCATATCGGGGCCATTGTAGGACACCGTCCTTTTTTGTGTAACGAATCCATACTCCGTTATATGCGATGATGGGGCCCACGCCATGCTTCACATATAGTTCATAGGTTGGAGTTCCAATTGGAGGAACCGGACACGAGTCCTCCAATCGGGAATCCCTATTATAACCACAACAAAACAAATTTCCAAGTCTGCTAAGGCCAGGCATCTTCGCTCACTAGTCTAGCTTCAAACTTCAAGGGAATATCGAATACGATAGTCTCGTCAATACACGTGTCCCTCGGCTTTGGTACTTGCAAGTTCCAAATCAAAGATCCCAAGGGGATACCCAAAAACTAAGAACCAAAACTAAGGACTGGGAGACGCTCCACTCATACTTAACTGAGGTATCGATGGTGTCACCAGAAGACTCGTCTATCATCTCGCTCTACAAATCATCAAAGAGTCCAAGACAGGGTGATAGTCAGGGCAGCAGTCCTTCGTAGCCGTTGGAAAGCGGGGAACCTCGCAGCAAAGACTTTCGGACCACCGCGACATACTGGGGTCGATGAAGTGGTTGGCCTTCCTCCAGAATTTTCACACGAAGCTCCTCACGAACCTCAGGCTTGGATCGGTACCGCTGAAATCGCCCAACGTTGGGCGCCAAATGAAGTACCGGGTTATTTAGAACCCAGCGGTGCCAGGGGGCATACCCAAAGACTGCGGATTCTCCTGTCTCAGACTACAGTAACGCAGAGACTTCTTGGTGACGTCAAAGATCAGATTTATTGGCTGCACCCAGTAACAGGTATCCTAGAAGTACAACACGGTGCATGTTCTCAGGCGACTGCTCAACTTTACAAAGCTGGTCATCCCTTTTATACAGAATATTATGCTTCAGGCAAACATTCCTTATTTACAGTTGACCATTCACATATTTTCACGACAAAGAAAAAGCAGAATCATGATGACAAGCCCATATTTCAGTTTGTCCAGCCCACAATCAATTACCCGGCAAGGTCCAACATTTTTCATCAGATATCGGACGGACCCCTAATGAAAACGGGCACCTCCTCATCGTAAAGCAGGCCATAAAGAAAGAACAGAGACAGGTGTGAGTAAGATTAGACATAGTTCTGTGCAATGAAGGGTTTATGGCATGTTGTGGCTTGATCCCTAATCTTGATCGGCCACTGGGAAAAGGACTGGTCGAACAGGTTTGGCTTCGGGCAGTGGAGTCAGCTTGCCCAGGTCACACAAAAGTCAGCAAAGGTGTACGTGTCCATAGGACTCGTTTTGGCCTTAGTCATCGGCCTATGTGAGGGCAACCATAAAATGGCTGCCATGCACAAAATAGAACCCGAGGGTTCAGGACGGAATCTCTGATTTCAGGGTGATCTTGTCACTCGAATACGCCGAAAATACTCGTATATTGTATACTCGTCATTTTCGGTCTGCTGATACCAAATTCGTCATGCTACGAACATGTTTGTGACATGGGTCCAGAATCCACGGAACCACAGAATCTCGAATTGTATCACCTATGTGTCAGTTGAGATCTAGCAATCGCAATCTGCTTTGTACACTAAGAATTAGGAAGGCCAGAATGGGTGGTCGGGCCTTTTCTCATCTAGCCCCCAGCCTCTGGAACAATCTCCCTGATGAGGCCCGGGCCTGCGCCGACCTGTCCAGATTTAAGAAAATGCTCAAGACCTAGCTGTTATAAGTCTCAGCTGCTCATTGGGTGTCATCTCAAGCCCCGGGAGATCCCCCTGGGGATGATTCGCAGCGCCATACAAATGAGTATAATAATAATAATAAAACTGGACAAACAACATGGGAGTATCCTCCACACTATCCTGTCTCTCCTCTGGGAGGGACCCCTGAATCGTCCCAACCCTTTCCTTAGGGTACTTAAGGGCTGTAGGTGGCTCTTTAGATTCATTGTGGGCCAAGACTCAGATTCAAAACCACTTCATCTTCCACTGTATCGGCACTTTGGACTTCGCAAGACTTCGCTTTGGGAACAAAGACTGCACCTGGAAGACTCCTGCTGCTCCTGGTCTTGTCGTACTGCCAGTTTTCTGGGTCATCTGTGCATGTGCTCCATACAGGTGCTTCTACAGGCCTGTGGGCATCCAAGACACCCGAAGGAGTCACTACCCTGAATCGCAGGCATCGAAAAAAAACTGACCGGTCTGCTGTTCCTGAGCTCCCATGGACTCTGAAAGGTTCAGCAACACAGGTGGTCGTTCTTCAACTCCCTCAAGGCCTGCACTGTCTTCACAGGAAGTTTAAAGCCTGCATCCCTCATAGGAACTGCTGGAGCAGTACTCCTGTGCACAGTGTCGACTTGCCATTGCCAAGGCTTGTTCACTCTCTTTTCCAGAGATCTTCGGGTTCTAAGAAGCTCTAGTCTCCAGCATCTCATGCTACCAAGATCTTCATCCTCACCAGATCCTCTGCATCATTGATGAGCTGCTCAAGGTCCTCTTGCGACTCCTGTGCCTCCAGCCTGTGGGTCCTCTGGAGGATCTTCTTTGACTCCAGTGGGCTTCCCTGTTTTCTCGGGCCTACTCTGACTTACCTCCTTGTGGTGAGTTTCTTTTACCTTTGTGGTCCTGACACTGCACCTTTTTTGTCTGCCATGTTTATTGCCGGTGCCGAGACTTGTTGGTGCTGCCGCCGTACACCAAACTTCTGGCTCTTGACATCCGATGTGGAACAGCTTGCGAACGGCTCCTGATCTTCCACAGCGTCACCTGGTCCGCACAGCTACAGCGCCAAAGTCACCGTCAACCCTTCTGCATCTTCCGACAGTGGTGGGCATTCATCTTCAGCGCCTCCTGCTCACCCCTGAGTGACACAGATTCTGTGCCCTCTGCTTGTAAGTACCTCTCTTCCTGAATCCACCCTTGAATTCCATCGGACCCTTTCACCTTCTTTGCCAGCGGCATCTTTACTGAAGTCCTCCATTGTGGTCTACGGCGGTTGCCGACATCACTACGCACCTATGCACACAGCTTACCGGGTGTAGGTATCCTGGTTTCAGGGGTCTCCACAGGTGGGGTGACTCTCCAACCTTGAATCTGCCACTGGGTTTCTTCAGGGTTCTCTGCAAAGGGTACTTCTTCATGAAAATAGCAACTGCGACTTCCCTATCGACTTGTACTGAGCATGCAGTCGTGTTTTCACTCTGCACATGGCCTCCGCGGGTTCCTGGGTACTCACCTTGGGTTGTTCTTTGTGTCCCTGGCTCCTCTAAGTTTTCTGGGTCCAGTCTCAACTTAGGTCGTGGTTCGCATTCCACTATCTTAGTATATGTTTGGTCTCCGCCTAGAGACCACTGTGTATTTGTGCCACTGTTCTATTACTGAAGTATTGGGTGTATTGTGATTATATCTCTGAGGAGGAGATATTGCAATGTATCAGTGTGTGTTTATAATCAATACCTATTTTTATAACTACACTGTGTTTTTTTTTCTCAATTAATCTGTCCTAATAAGATTACGTTCTGGTGAAACAAGCTGCTTTACACTCCTTCTGGACTAAGCCTGAAGGCTGCTCTCCGCAGCTACCACTTGGCGAGCTTTCTAAGGTTGTCTTAGACCACTAAAATCACCATAAGGGTTGTCTGGGTTAGTGCCGGTGCTACACTTTCATACGTGAGCACTATATACTAAGCCAGCCAGGGCCGGACTGGGAACCAAAACCGGCCCTGACAAAGTGCTCGGCCGGCCCACCCACCCCCCCCCCCAGGGATGTTGGGGGTGCGACCGCACCCTTTGACAGGGCCGGTTTTTGGCCGATTTTGTTACTGGGCCGTTTTTGCAGCAAAAACGACTCTGTAACAAAAACGACCCCCAGGGGCCCAAAACCGGCCCCCACCCTTGCAGCGCACTGGGGGATTGCCCAGTGCCCGCAACAGCCAGTCCGGGCCTGAAGCCAGCTCCGACATGCATTACTCTTGGTTTATCCAGCCATGCGGGCCACGTAAGGTGGCATTGCATGGCACGATAAATCAGACATAATAGTTGTGTTGCCCTTTCGCCCCCTTCCCAGGGCGACGCAACTGAATGATAAGTATGCCCCTTAGTGAGTATGCCCCGAAACGGACACAAGTCCCATTGCTTCTGATAGAGATCGTAGGTCACCCGACCAACAATTTCACCATATAGTTTTCGGGCCCATAAATTTCAATTAACCATATACATTAATCAGGCGACCTTACAAATCTCCACCAGCAACCCTGATTCCTTCCTATTTAATTCTAGTGTACCCGACTTACCAATCCACTGTTACGGGTACCTATGACCACAATGGATCAGGGAGCTAGCTGTAAAAGAAAGCAGGCAAAATACAAACCCAATCATTTAAAGTTGTAGAAATAGTGAGACAGGGAAACACGCTAAGTCAAATTTAAAATGAAACTCAAGAATGGACATCTATAAATGAGCAAGCTTATGCACGTACTAGACTTATACTATGGGGACGGGCTTCATGAGAATGATTTGGAAATTAGGAATCCTATACATCTATAGGACGGGTGAAAAGTGGAGCACGCTATATTTCTAACATCATTACTTCAAAATTAGATTGCAGGAGAAATTGCAAACCACATTTATAATTCGTAACCAGTATAGAATGGATGTGCTCTAAAAGGTAGGGTAACATAGGAACATGCTATGAAATAAATGCAATGGCTTTTTCATTCAGTAGATTGCGGAAAGCATGGAAAATTAACGTATGCAAAGGTATGTCTTTATTAAAGCTAAGACAGGAAAAAATAGAAAGGTGCAGTATAGAGTTTCTCAGCAATATATTTACCTAGAATGGTGTGAAAACCAACCGTGGCCACGGATCAGTCAAGGACAGGAAATACCCCACGGAAGGACAGTCATCAATGGGACAGCAGGTGCAGAATGGACACCCCAGGACAGGACAGGAAAACCAGATTAGGATCAGGACAGGACCACCAAGGAACGACCAGCACCCGCAGTCTGGAAGCAACGCCTGCGCTCCACCCTCTCTGCAGCTATCAGTCAGAACCCCGATTGGGTTAGCGAACTCTCCAGCAAAGTGCTCCGCCAGCACTTAAGGTTTAGTAAAACCTTTGAGTCTATGGTCAAATTCGGACAGAGCGCTCCGCAGCGCTCTGTATTCAGTCACCTATTGAGTGCGTTGGGTCAGTGACAGGTCAGCTATTCAGACAAGTCGGACAATTTCTCTAGCTAAACCTAGGCTAGTTATACTGTTTTTTGGGTCAGTGTACCACCCCCCAATGTTGCAAAGTGTCAGAATCCCCAATTTCGATTGGTCCCCAAGTAGGATAGGTTAACACACCAATCAGCACACACTTCTACAAGTCCTACTTTACATACACAGGGACCGCCTAGTGAATTTGGGGTTCTCATGAGACAAATCTTTAGAATACAATGGAATATTAACAAATGTTTCGACTTGGGTACAGCCAACTTCGTCCTGCTGGGTCGCAGGTCATTTTCTCAGGAGCATCTTGACTGTCTCTGCCAGCTGGCTGAGTTCCACTGCTCAAGGCTGACTTCTCCCTGGCCGCGCGACATGCGCAGAAGGGACCTTCAAGATGGTTCTCGTCTCATTCAGACCCCCCCAATATCGCGGTACATGTAAAGTAAGCGAAAACAAATTAAAACATAAAAATAAATGAATGTACCATATATCATGAGTAGCTACTTTATATTTCTTACTTATAAAAATATACTATGCAATTACGGGTTAGCGCAACACACAATAACACGAGAGCATCTGCGCAAGCTTCACCACGTTAATACCTTGACAGCCATTTTAGCTGCATTACGCATGCGCACCCTTTCCCACCAGAACTGCAACTACAGCACGTCACGTGAGTGTGACTAACGCATGCGCAGTAGAAAGTCCACAAGCAGCGGCCATTTTATAGACAAGGGTTATTCGTATTAGTAAAACACATAGGCAAGCATCACTAACATGCACGTACATCCAAAAATAAAGGAAATTAGTAAGACATACAATTGGATTACAGAGTTATACATAATTCGAGGTTCATGACTCAAGCAAGTCGCGTAATTTGCGAAATCTTGCTCTATCAATCCCCTCTTTGATGATATTTACTATCATCACAAACAAAAGGAACCAGATGCCAACTTCTCTCACACCTTGTGCATCTCAATCTCTTCCAACAGGCGATTCAATTTCTCTTTCACATCTTTGCTAGGGTGAGAATTTTTCACCCTTTTGTAAATTTGATTATTCATTTCTTCCAATTCGAGCTCATTCACACTCCGTTTCACACCTCTCTAATTCATAGTGTACTTCCTTTGGTGTTTGCGACATTTGCAGCAGACAAATATAAGGAATATGATGAAACCTATCACTCCAATTGGCATCAGTACCTTAAACAGTAAACCTTTCCCTAAATTAGCAAACCAATGACCTACATTGGAGAGACCATCAGTAAGTCTCTTCCAGGCACTATCAACCTCCAGTGGTTTGAGTTCTTTTTCCAAATTAGTAATGTTCTTCACATATTTTTTAATTTGTACACTTTTGCCCGGTATGTAAGTGCAACAATGTTGCGCTTTCAGCATCCGGCAGACTCCGCCCTCTTTTGCTAATAAGGTGTCAAGCGCAAGTCTGTTCTGCAAAACCATTGATCTGATCGCAACCATTTCGGTATTGACCATCAGAAATTCATGAGCTGTGTCAGTAGACAACACATCCACAATTGTGGCTAATTTGCAAATTCTGTGTGTGTTCAGAACCACTCCCACTCCAGGTATCAGTGCACTAAAAATACTACCCATTATTTCACCTACGCTTTCTCTTTTACTACGCACTAAGCCATTAGTGTTTTCATTGCTTCCAGCAATATCATTCACATGGTATATTTTCGGGAAGACAATGCCAAAATAGCAGCTTCCATACCAGTGATCCGGCAATTTGAAATAAGCCTTGTTTCCACATATATAATAAATTCCGGGAAACACAGGTTCTGGCCCATTTTTGAAACCCCAACCTCCAATTACCTTGTAATTGTGTTCACATTGACTGGAACCAATGAAAATGTTATTATAATAACTAGTCTTCTCGCGATGAAGACAGAGTTTCCCTTTCCTCTCGAAATCCAGCAACAAAGCAGGGCCACTCCCACCATCTGAGGTGCTTTCCATGTTCTCAGCCCATTTAGGAGTTTTCTGTCTCTTATCATTTGCCTTTCTTTGGAAACTCTCCCTTCTTTTCTCTGCCATGTTCAGAAACATTTTCTCTTGTTCATGTAATGAACAGGTCAAGTTGTCCCTGTGTGCGTCATTTAGGTCTATGGTACCTATAGTCAGAAAGTATTCTCCCATATAACGTGTAACGTCACTTTTAGTATGTACAGGATTCAAGTTTCCACGTATAGGAAGTTCAGAAAATATTACGTCTGAGTTAGAGTAATAGTACTGTATCGGTCCCCTTTTGTAAAATAAGCTTGCTAAAATACTACAGGAAATTCCATAGGTTAAAGGTAGGTGATGATACGTCACGCCTTCAGCTACAGAAGTGGGTAGCTTCATGCAGACATAGCAGTCTTCTATTTCCATAGTTTCTACATAATGCACTAACAGGTTTGCGAAAACATTTAAATGAGTCTGGTTCTTAACTCCGTGATAATGTAGTCCTTCCTCATCTGGTGCTTCTAAGTCTGATCTTGTTTGTCTGAGTGCCTTTTCACGTCTTTCTACACTTTGTGTTGTCAGTTCTTCAGTATCAGTAGTCACAGTCTCTGTAGGGTCAACATTAGTATTTTTCCTTACCATATAAGGAATGAAAACTGTTAGTCCTATCCAAACTATTAACACTATAGCTACACTACATATACATATTTTGCAGCATGTTTTACAACAACTGCGTCTAGGCCTTCCATTCAAATTTGAATCAGACATTTTGCTCAGAAGAAGTTTTCAACCCCTCTTTGTAACTTTGCACAGGTAGTTTACTCTGCGCAACTTCAGGTTAGTTCGTCTTCTTCTTCCGCAGACTGATCAGTAATCGGTTCTCCGTCACTTTCATCAGTTATATGAAGATCCTCAAAATCCTCCAAAATTAAGTATGTCCATTCGGGATCTTGGTATTTTTCGTTCAGTCTTTTTATTCGATCACTCCTTCTTTTGGAGTTTTCTCCATTTTTCTCGGTGATACGAGGACTTTTCCTTCTTTCTGCAAGTTTCTCTTCTACTGTTTTTATTCTTAGTCTCAGTCTCTTAATATATCTTGGTTCGATATTTTTCTTTTTCTTGAGTCTTTTAGCTGGCACTGTGATTTGGCTTTCTTCTAATGCTCTTTTATTTTCGTTTGTTTGTGGCACTTCTGCTTCTGTTTCTTCCCTTCCTGTCTGACTAGTTCCAGGTCTTGTATCTATTTCTTCTGCCTGGTTACTAAGCAGGCCTGGTCCAGGTGAATTTTGGTTTTGGCTTTCGAATGTCTCTATTTCTGTGTCCTGAACACGTTCGTCTAATTCTATCTGATCCTGTTCAAGCACTTCGATCCCTTGATTTTCTTCTGCTCGAACTTTTACACTAGTTCTAGTCTGACCCCTTTCAATTTCAGGAGTTAGTGGAGGTGTGTCGATTACTTGCTCTGTCCCTGTCTGACCTTCCTCTTCGTCCTCAGATTTGACGTGAATCTCAATAATCTGAGGGTCTTCGCCTGTGCCTATCTCGTCCTCTCTATTCCACTCTCTTTCTTTTTAGGTTCGCTCTCTTGTTCTGATTGGCTCTTCAGTTAGGTCGATTATGGGTATCCAATCATCTTGGCTGGTGCTTGGCTGTTCGTCATCAGCTACTTCAGGACCGACGTCTGCAGACCCCTCAGCTGGACAACCTTCAGCTCCAGGTTCCTTGTCTGGAATTACCTTCTGTGTATGGCTGGCATGGATCCACTTGGGAACGCCTGCACATTTCACCGCTGTCGTGGTCACCAGTATTATTTGGCGTTTTTCTCCCCACCTCGGTGCAAGGCAACTCAAACGAGTATGTTTCTTGATTCTAACCCAGTCGCCAGGAACCAATTTGTGGACTGGAGTTGTTGGATTGGCGACGGCGTCTTCCCCAATCTGGCGAGAGATAGAACGCACTTGGTCACCTAGTTGCTTGCAGTACTCAAGTACCAAATCATCAGTAATGTTTAACAGTTTGTATCCTGGTACCCATGCTTGTCTCATCACTCTTCCCATCAGGATTTCATGTGGGCTCAGGCCTGTTTTTCGGTCTGGAATACTTCTGAGTCCCATCAGAACAAGAGGCAAGGCATTTATCCAGTTCAAGCCAGTGGAGTCACACATCTTTGCCAACCTCGATTTTATAGTGCCATTTATTTGCTCTACCACTCCAGAAGCCTCTGGACGATATGCACAGTGCAGCTTTTGGGAGATCTGGAATGCTTTACAGAGCTGATCGATTACCTCATTCTGAAAATGTTTGCCTCTATCTGATTCAATAGTGACTGGAACCCCGAACCTAGGAATCAATTCTCGTAGTAACAATTTGGCTACTGTTATGGCATCACTCTGTTTGGCAGGGTAGGCTTCCACCCATTTGGAAAATAGGCAGACAATGACAAGGACATATCTCTTTCCCTCACAACGAGGCATGGTGATTAAGTCAATTTGTATTCTCACAAAGGGACCCCCTGATTTCCCAATTTTCCCCAGTTCAACTACTGTTCTTTTGCCAGCGTTGAACTGTTGACATGTTAAGCACCTCTGGCAGAGTGACTCTGCTACCTTCCTGAACTTTGGATTGTACCAGGTTTGCTGGAAAACCAGAACCATGGCATCCCTACCAGTGTGTGAACCTCCATGTATCAGTCTTGCCATAGACGCAAGCAGATGTCTAGGTAACACAGGCATACCATTTGGGCCCACAATGACACCATCCTCACTTCTTGGTCGACAACCAAGTTTCCTCCACTTCTCTTTCTCTTTCGATGGCACAGCATGCTGCCAATCTCTCACCTCATCCCAGGTAGGCTCTTCCTCAAACACCATAAGTTGGCAGCTGTTTCCAGGTCCTCCCAGTTTAACATTTATAGACATGCAATTTCTGACACAATGTTTTGCCACTTCATCAGCAAAATTATTTCCCAAAGATACGGGGTCAAGGCCCTTTTTATGAGCAGCACATTTGACCACTGCCAATTCTTTTGGTAATGGGATTGCCTCTAGTAAATCTTGTACAACCCTTCCATTTCGAATGGGAGTACCTGATGAAGTCAAAAATTCTCTTAGTAGTCATAATTGGCCGAAGTCATGCACAACCCCATAACAGTACTGACTGTCAGTATACACTGTTATTCTTTGGGTTTTCCCAATTTTACAAGCTCTTATCAATGCAATCAATTCGGCTACTTGTGCAGACTTCACTCCAAATAAACAGGATGCTTCTTTAATGCTGTTTAAGGTGACTACAGCATAGGCAGCACCTAGGCCCATAAGTTCGTGTCTCATACATGAGCCATCCACAAATAACTCCAAGTCTTTCACAGGCAAAGGCGTTTCTTTAATGTCTGGGCGGGGTTTAGTACTGAATTCTGTAAGGTTAATGCAGTCATGTTCGTCCTCTCCCTCAGCTTCTACTATCATAGAGTCAGGGAGTAGGGTGGCTGGATTCAAGATATTGCACCGAGTGATGACTACATTTGCAGCACCCACGAGAATCCTCTCGTATTTAGTCAGCCGACTAGGGGTGAGGTACTGAGTCTTGGTTCGGGTCAGCAAAATTACAACTGCATGTGGAACATACACAGTTACAGGATGTCCCATTACGATAGATTCACTCTGCTCCAGACTTGTGCAAGTTGCAGCTACTGCTTTCAGACACCCAGGTAATCCAGCGGCCTCTGGATACAAAGTGGCAGAGAAATATGCCACTGGACGTCTAGTCAACCCATGCTCCTGAGTTAAGACTGACAATGCACAATTGTCTCGTGTATCACAGAATAGTGCAAACTCTTCAGAATAGTCAGGCATCCCTAAAGCAGGGGCTGTACATAGACAATCTCGTAATTTAGTGAATGCTGTTAAGCTTTCATCATCCCATTCCACTGGGTCCTTTGCTCCTTTCTTTGTCATTTTTATTAATGGCTTTGCCAGGACTGCGAATCCCACAATCCATTGCCTGCAATAACCTACCACTCCAAGGAACATTCTGACCTCTTTCTGAGTACGGGGTAACTGCATCTTTTGAATTATTCTGACTCTCTCTGAGGTGACTTTTCTGATTCCTTTTTCTATCTGGTGCCCCAGATATTTCACTGACTTTGAACAGAACTGCAATTTTTCAGGAGCCACTTTATGTCCCCTTTCACCTAGGTGGTTCAGTAAAGCAATGGTGTCAATCACACAATCTCTATGACTTTTTGACGCTACCAAGAGGTCGTCAATATATTGCACCAAAACAGACTTTCCGGGTAATACTAAAGATTCAAGGCATTTTTTCAGGATCTGATTAAAGATAGAGGGGCTTTCTGTGTACCCCTGGGGGACACGATTCCAAACATACACGTGACTGTCGAAAGCAAATGAGAAAAGAAATTTGCTGTCTGGATGCAATGGGATCAAAAAGAATGCGTGACATGGGTCTATCACAGTGAACCACTCAGTATCCCAGGGAATCTGATACAGGATCACTGCGGGGTTCGGGACAATAGGACAGCAAGGAACCACAATTTTGTTTACCTTTCTCAGGTCCTGCACTACTCTGTACTTGCCACTAGGTTTCTTGATTCCAATTATGGGGGAATTACATGGACTACTCATCACTTCTTGTATGATGTTGGCTTCTAGCAATTTCTGTATTTCGATGGCAACTCCTGCTCTCACTTCAGCACTCATTTTATATGGCTTGGTATTGGGGTAAACTGCATTCTCTTTCATGGCTATCTGTATTGGGTCTACATTAGCCATTAATCCTACATCCTTTCCAGTAAAGTCCCATACTTCTGGTTTCACTGTCGTTTGGAGTTCTTCGGGTAAATCTTGTATATTTCTGAGTCAGGTCTGATTAACATTAATTTGTATATGCCATCTTCGTTTGGGGTTTGAATTTCGACGCCTTTTGGTGTGCAAAAGATAGTGCAGTTCATTTTGCAAATAAAAATGAAGGAGGCCCCCTACTGTTTAAGGTCTGGGACCAGGGGGAATACTCAAAAGAATTTGTGAAAGGGTCCCTACATGAGTCACAAAGTGATCTCTACTAGGTCTACGTACCCTATTGTTCTAAACAATACCAATCACACACATTTTGTTACCTACATGAGCATATATAGCAATTGAAATTTCACAGAAGTGGAAGCACATTGGATTACCAACTGGCTGTATCTGCACTATGCATATTTATACATAAAGAAGCATAACATTTTTTTTAAAAAAGAATAATAAGAGAAAGGGAGATACGTTGTGCAAAATGGTACAAAATTTATTTAGCAATGTTATCAATTTTTTATCATCACTGGCAAAAACAATAGTTAATATAAATGCATTCAAAAAACAATTTCTAAAAACATCAAGGATCAATCGTTAAAAATGTTCATCAGAACACGGGTCGACGCAGCGTTTCGGTTGGGGATTGAAATTAAAAACCTTCTTCAGGACCAGTTCTAAGAAGAAACAGACAATTAATATTTTATATCTACATTGTATGTATTTTATGCACAAGTTAACTCCAACAACATCTTTATCCCATTCTATACATCTTTCTCAGAGAATCACTCTATATAATGTTAAGCACATTGTATTTTTTACTACACGTTAAACATTCTCATCTAAGTAGGTTACAGTATTGGTATTGTCAGGAAACGGAATCTAGGGGTACGGTCATGGGCATAGCCAATGAGGCTGGTTCGGGTTTTGTCTCTCTATAAGCTATAAACAACCACATGGCTGGTTACCTGAGGTTATTCGAATTCCTCTGACTTGGATCAGTCTTGAAGCTTATTGAGTGATGAGATGAAGAATAAATTCAATCTCTATGCGTTGTGTTTTCATAAATCTGAAATCAGATGCATTTATTATTATTAACCTGTGTCTTATAATTACACATGATGGCCCTCAGAATTTATACAGGGAGCACTTAAACATAGATACCTTAGCCGAGGTGAACTCGGATTCAAGCTGAAGAACAGTGGCGTACTTTATGGAACCTCAAGAAAAAAGTCGTTAGGGCTGAATTACATGCTGAATTTTTGGTTGAATATTGTAAAAATGGGATTATACCTAAAGGTCTGCAAATCACGAATGAGCCGGGTATTTTCATTAATAATAGGAAGTTTATTGAAAATTGGACATTGGTGGCAAATAGATGTAGCCGCGACTGGATACTCCTTATTATTGAGACAGCATATGAGGTGCTTGTAATTGAGCGAAAGGAGATAGAAGACCTAGAATCTCAACTCAATAATAATACGGCACTTTTAGATGCTAAACAAAAACTAGAATAAATTGAAAAGGATATCTCAGGCTATACCGAATACCTTGTAAATAAAAAAAGCAATAAACTCCGTAAAGACATATCAAACTATAATCCAGAATATGTGTATCCATACCTGCAGAAAGACTTTTATGAAAGACCAAAAGAGAATTATCCCCAACGTAGACAATGGCACAACCAACCTAGGAACTTTCCAAAGAAAAAAGTAAGGTTCTTTGATACCTCCTATACGAGTTCCGATTCAGATGGGGAACAAAATAATGATAGCAGAAACCCCAAGGAGAGAGAGTCAGCAACATGTTGTAATCAAGAGAAGCTCTCTTTTTTGGAACAGCGCCAACAAAATACCGGCCCTCCGAGAGGAAGGGGGAGGGGACGGGGGAACTACAATGCAACACCGCAGTTCCTTCGACGTCCTCAAACGAGGAGTCAGAAACATTGGGACTAAATAGTCCTAAGAAAGCACCAATCATTAACCTCTCCCAACATATACTTACCAAATTTGAAATATCACTCTTAGAAAAAGGTTTAGGGTTTGATATGTCTTCAAACGTAGACAGATACACATTAGAGAGTAATTAGTATAAAGAATGTTTAACGTGTAGTAAAAAATACAATGTGCTTAACATTATATAGAGTGATTCTCTGAGAAAGATGTATAGAATGGGATAAAGATGTTGTTGGAGTTAACTTGTGCATAAAATACATACAATGTAGATATAAAATATTAATTGTCTGTTTCTTCTTAGAACTGGTCCTGAAGAAGGTTTTTAATTTCAATCCCCAACCGAAACGCTGCGTCGACCCGTGTTCTGATGAACAGTTTTAACGATTGATCCTTGATGTTTTTAGAAATTGTTTTTTGAATGCATTTATATTAAGTATTGTTTTTGCCAGTGATGATAAAAAATTGATAACATTGCTAAATAAATTTTGTACCATTTTGCACAACGTATCTCCCTTTCTCTTATTATTCTTTTTTTAAAAAAAATTTATGCTTTTTTACGTATAAATATGCATAGTGCAGATACAGCCAGTTGGTAATCCAGTGTGCTTCCACTTCTGTGAAATTTCAATTGCTATATATGCTCATGTAGTTAACAAAATGTGTGTGATTGGTATTGTTTAGAACAATAGGGTACGTAGACCTAGTAGAGATCACTTTGTGACTCATGTAGGGACCCTTTCACAAATTCTTTTGCAGTTCATTTTGCACAACAAATCACGTCCCAGCAAGTTTACAGGACTGGTATCACATACAACAAATCTATGCATTTCTTTAAAGTTCCCTATTGTGATCTCCATGGGCTCAGTAACTGGGGTACTAATCAATTGATTAGACACACCCACTACCTGGATCGCTTCTCCCGAGAGGGGTAGGTTTGGAACGTCCGCTGTTCTCACAGCAGAACGGGTAGCACCAGTGTCCAATAGAAAGGTGACATCATTTCCATCAACCTTTCCTTCAATGTATGGCCCTGACTGGTCTACCGGCAAGGAGGCGCCAAGTACACACTCCTCGTCCTCCCTTCTCAGGCCCCGTCAGTATTGATCGTCGCAGAGAAAAGTGTCATTCAACAAAAACTGCGAAGTTGCTGCATTTCTATTCTCATTGCCTCCCCAGATCTCTACGTCATCACCCTGTGGCGACTTTCCCTTATAATTTGGTTTTGGCGCTCGGGGCAATTGACTTGCCTTTACCTGTTGCTGGGTCTTTCTTGGTTTTTCATTCTGCGTCTGTGAAATTAAATCAGGGGTTTGGGCATTATCATTCTGTAAATATGGACACTCGTCTCTCCAGTGCCCGATTTCTCCGCACTGGTGGCAGGGAAATTTCTTTTTAGCTTCCTCTCTGCTCATTTTTACTTTGGGCTTCCCTCCACCCCCAGAACCTTGATTTTGGGTATTTTTATTCATTTTGTTTAATTGCTTTTCCTGTTGTTCAGCTAATTTTACTTGTGCCCACATGACCTTCTCCTTCAAAGCCTTACACTTTTCTGCCATTTCATCCTAACAGTACTTGGCGTACCGTAGGACCTCATCCATTTTCTTAGACTGCCAACAAATTTTATTATCTTTGATCCACTGGCAAATTTCGGGTCTTAAACCGTTTACAAACCTGTAAATGAAATGGGTCATGTCCTTCATCTCGATCTTATCTATACCACTGTATGTTTTAAACACCTGTAACAGTCTTTCATAAAAGGAGTGTACAGTCTCATCCCTTTCCTGCGTGGTTCTATCTATCTTGGTCCAATCAGTTTCCTTTGCAGGCACTTTTTGCTTCAGATGTTGAATTACCTGATCATATTTTTTCATCACTTCCTTAGAGGGTTCTCCTGTTTTAGAGTCCCTCGGGTATTCCTCACTAGGCCAAGCTATGGCTATCTTACACTCGGTCCATAAATCTACAGGGACCACAATGTCAAAGTACCCATCCAAGTCTTTCCACAGGCATTTTTGCACCTTTACAAACCTTTCCACCTGCCTGTACCAGTCCACGGGTTTTTCTCGCAATTTTGGGAAATCATTTGTAAAGGACACAATATCCTGTCTGGACCACGGAACGTGCACGTATTTTCCACCTGGCACTTCACGCATAGGGTATAACTGCTCTGGCTTGTCAGCTTCTTTTAGAACGAATTCTGGGGTCGCTTGTTTGGATCTAGCCTCATCTTTCTTCTTGGCCCATCTGGCTTTCCATTTTTCTACATCTCCCCATTTTTGCAACACAGTCAATAATTCCTTGACTTGTGCCTTTTTCCCTGATATATTCAGCTTTACCAGATCCTTGTCTGAGAAATCTGCTCTATACGGTTTCTGCAAAGGTTTTGATTTTGAAATATCTATTCCCATACTAGCTGCAGTATCTGTCAGCTTTTCATGGAGTACTGTAGCATTCCGGGTAAGGCTCTTACAGATAAACAGCAGCTCATCCTCAGAGTAGGTATTTAGTCTGTCTAATCCCACATTTCCTGCCATTAATTCTTCTATTTCAACTCTCAGTTTGTAGAGATCTAAAGGTTTCGTCCGTGGAGTTTGCTTTTCTAATTCTCGACTCCATCTTTCGATTTCTTCAGGAGTCACCAACGTGACACTCTTGGTACCCGAAGTTGACTCCATTTGAATCTCCCTCGAGTTGAAAGGATTATGTCTTTTCTGCATCCTTTTCCCTGTACCCCTAATGGGCAGATCCAGTAGCGAGACCTCAGATTCGCATTCACTGGTCTGGTCATCTACGATTAAAGGTTCTGGTCTTGACTGTGCCACAACTGGAGTAATAACTGGAGTCTTCGGACTTCCCTGTCTATCCCCATACAGCGGAACCACTGGTCCAATAGTTACCGGGATTGTCAAGGCTTCAGGACTTGTATTTAACTGAGATATTTTCTGAATTATTTCGGCTCTCTGCTTAGCTAGAGCCTCTCGTTCCCTGTCCTCTAGTATCCTGTCTATGGAATTGTCATGTAATACCTGCAGGGTCAAAGTTGGGGCATAACTCGGGGCAGTGGGGTGTGTCTCACTTGGTCCTTCACCGTAGTTTGGTTTTGGGAACAAACTCCCTGTCCCTAGGGATCTCGGTTCCTCCTCAGACGGGGGTCTTGAGAACGGAAGTCCTGACGTTGAAGGCCTTACCTCACCCTCGTAGGGAGGTCTAGAGCAAAAGTCTATTTCGCGGGTGTATCTCGCCTCTCCATAAAATGGTGCTCTTTGACAGTTATCTCTAGCCCCTAGGGGTCCTAGACCCTCATTATACTGAGGTATTTGATAACCCTCTCCTACACTTACTGATCTGGCCTCTTCCCGGGGAGGAGGTCTCCGAGAATTATCCCCTTCACTAGAGGGTCGGCGTCCTTCATTATAAGGAGGCGGACTTCTATTAAACATGTCATCTAACAATTCATCATCTGACTCCCCGATGGGCACCCAATGTTTGCATTTTTCAGTTTTCTTTTCCCCCCCAGGAGGACCACCCATCGACATCATTGGAAACAGTCCTTCTACAATCATGTTCTGTCTCCACTGTTTCATCTTTTTGTCTCGGGTCTCCTGCTTCAATTTCGGATAAAATTTTGTTAACCCTTTATCCATTCGGGGCTTATCCCTTTCAAAAGCTTCGATTTCCCATTCCTCTAATGCTTCGTACTGCGTCAATCTAGGTCTGGGATGTAAATCATTCATTCGGGTTCTCAAATTAAATAAAATCCTGCCATTGAATGTACCCTCTAACGGAAAAGCCAATACTCCGTCATCTTTTGTGTATTCTGCCCAATTTTCCAACCATACACACGAGTGGTACCCTTTATCAAACATCATGAAAGATGCAGGAGTATTCGGTGGCGAAATGACAACACCTTCTCTGGTTCTAATCGGTTTGTCCTTTTTGAAATAATTCTTTACCTTATTTACAAGGGATAATTTTCTCTTATTTCCGTACATAATGCTGGTGTTATGACCTTTCCACTGATCGTTCTCAAACCCTAAATGTCGCGGATCAGGTCTAGTATGCGGTCTATACGAATGCCACATACGATTTCTGCGAGTGACTCTGTTTACAAATCACTTCCACTCCAAGTGCGTCTTTTATTTTCGTGCAACCAATGAAGTGCACGGTTTCAAATAATTTCGACCAATGGGTGCGCGGCCTTTCCGCGAGACAGTTCTCACGCTTCGGCACTCACCCCTCCTTTACAATTCCAGCTCCGCTACACACCCGCTGCGTCGACCAATCCCAGCGAGGCAAGGAGTGACGTCAGAGCAGCTTCGCAACTGACTCCCTCCTTCACAAGGTAACGGAAACTTTATTTCTTTCTAAAGTGCTAGTGCTTGGTTATTTAACAACAAATACACATTCGCCACTGTACTTAAGTGTCTAGACAGCAAAGATTTGTTTCACTGCAAGTAAACTACTTCCATTTACTTTTCACACACTACGGATAGATCTCTTCTGCCTACCCTTCACTCAAGCATTAGGGAACCTGCTACTTCTTTGACTCATCCACTTCTTTTCCGGGATATATACTAAGTCTAAAGTTTCACCAACTAACCCCTTTGCTATCACCCAAGCTCCGATGAATCCTGCTACTCCTTCCGGTGCGACCCTTACTAGGTTATATCACAATAGAAGTTTTGCCAGTAAACTCGTTGCTATCTTTTATTCAACTATTCATTCAGAAAACCCTAGTTAGTGCTTCCAGTTCTACCTAACCTGCATCAACTTTCCTAAAGCCAGTGACCTCAAAGCAAGTGGATTCTCTTCACCACTCGCTATTCAATTCCCCGGGGATTCCCAACAAACATTTAACAGTAACTAACGAATGGGTTAATACATGTATCAGTACAATAATAGGAAAAACAATTTAAAACATTTCATAATTTTCAAAGCAAAACATTTCCCGTGATTGATCAAATTATTATCGACAATATGTTCACAATTTATAGCAGCAAAATCTCTATAGCAGCATCCGACCTACCTAGCTACCTTAACTAGTCCTACCTAACTTTAACTAGTCCCTAACCATAGCTCTGCTACCAGAAAATTACTGATAGAGATAGTCGGTCACCCGACCAACAATTTCACCATAAAGTTTTCGGGCCCATAAATTTCAATTCACCATATACATTAATCAGGCGACCTTACAAATCTCCACCAGCAACCCTGATTCCTTCCTATTTAATTCTAGTGTACCCGACTTACCAATCCACCGTTACGGGTACCTATGACCACAATGGATCAGGGAGCTAGCTGTAAAAGAAAGCAGGCAAAATACAAACCCAACCTTTGTATTCATAAAATGACCACGGACAACTGAAAAGTTTTAAAGGTTTTATCTAGAAATCAGTTTCGGAAATCATTAGGTTTACAGTCAAAAGACAAGCGATAATCAAGATAACGAAAATCACATAACCATAGAGAAAAAATATAAGGGCAATCATTTAAAGTTGTAGAAATAGTGAGACAGGAAAACACGCTAAGTCAAATTTAAAATGAAACTCAAGAATGGACATCTATAAATGAGCAAGCTTATGCACGCACTAGACTTATACTATGGGGACGGACTTCATGAGAATGATTTGGAAATTAGGAATCCTATACATCTATAGGACGGGTGAAAAGTGGAACACGCTATATTTCTAACATCATTACTTCAAAATTAGATTGCAGGAGAAATTGCAAACCACATTTATAATTCGTAACCAGTATAGAATGGATGTGCTCTAACAGGTAGGGTAACATAGGAACATGCTATGAAATAAATGCAATGGCTTTTTCATTCAGTAGATTGCGGAAAGCATGGAAAATTAACGTATGCAAAGGTATGTCTTTATTAAAGCTAAGACAGGAAAAAATAGAAAGGTGCAGTATAGAGTTTCTCAGCAATATATTTACCGAGAATGGTGTGAAAACCAACCCTGGCCACGGATCAGTCAAGGACAGGAAATACCCCACGGAAGGACAGTCATCAATGGGACAGCAGGTGCAGAATGGACACCCCAGGACAGGACAGGAAAACCAGATTAGGATCAGGACAGGACCACCAAGGAACGACCAGCACCCGCAGTTTGGAAGCAACGCCTGCGCTCCACCCTCTCTGCAGCTATCAGTCAGAACCCCGATTGGGTTAGCGAACTCTCCAGCAAAGTGCTCCGCTAGCACTTAAGGTTTAGTAAAACCTTTGAGTCTATGGTCAAATTCGGACAGAGTGCTCCGCAGCGCTCTGTATTCAGTCACCTATTGAGTGCGTTGGGTCAGTGACAGGTCAGCTATTCAGACAAGTCGGACAATTTCTCTAGCTAAACCTAGGCTAGTTATACTGTTTTTTGGGTCAGTGTACCATCCCCCAATGTTGCAAAGTGTCAGAATCCCCAATTTCGATTGGTCCCCAAGTAGGATAGGTTAACACACCAATCAGCACACACTTCTACAAGTCCTACTTTACATACACAGGGACCGCCTAGTGAATTTGGGGTTCTCATGAGACAAATCTTTAGAATACAATGGAATATTAACAAATGTTTCAACTTGGGTACAGCCAACTTCGTCCTGCTGGGTCGCAGGTCATTTTCTCAGGAGCATCTTGACTGTCTCTGCCAGCTGGCTGAGTTCCACGGCTCAAGGCTGACTTCTCCCTGGCCGCGCGACATGCGCAGAAGGGACCTTCAAGATGGTTCTCGTCTCATTCAGACCCCCCCAATATCGCGGTACATGTAAAGTAAGCGAAAACAAATTAAAACATAAAAATAAATGAATGTACCATATATCATGAGTAGCTACTTTATATTTCTTACTTATAAAAATATACTATGCAATTACGGGTTAGCGCAACACACAATAACACTAGAGCATCTGCGCAAGCTTCACCACGTTAATACCTTGACAGCCATTTTAGCTGCATTACGTATGCGCACCCTTTCCCACCAGAACTGCAACTACGTCACGTCACGTGAGTGTGACTAACGCATGCGCAGTAGAAAGTCCACAAGCGGCGGCCATTTTATACACAAGGGTTATTCGTATTAGTAAAACACATAGGCAAGCATCACTAACATACACGTACATCCAAAAATAAAGGAAATTAGTAAGATATACAATTGGATTACAGAGTTATACATAATTCGAGGTTCATGACTCAAGCAAGTCACGTAATTTGCGAAATCTTGCTCTATCACTTCCAAGGTCCTCTTGTAGGACAGGATTTCAGTCACTCTGCACTAAACCTTGGGCGCAGTTGCAAACTTCCTGCAGTTGTTGATCCTTGTGCATTCCACAGTTTATGTTTTTGTAGGCTTTATCCTCCTGCGGGCATTAGGGGCGCAGTCCTGCCAAGTATCACGCATCGCGCGTTAGACTAACGCATTTCAGTGTGGTAGTCTTTATTTATTTATTGAAGTTTTGTATAGCGCTAGATGGACCCGAGGGTATCAGAGCGCTTCACAGCAAATACAGATATGCAGCAGATGAAAATAAGCAAAACAGGAATCAAGAACAACAGGCAGGAAATAGTGTCTGTACGACAGTAATTTGAGTGCAGAGTGGGACGGAGATCAGGAGCGAGTCAGCCGACTGGGTTCAGAGAGAAAGCGGACTTCGACCGGCAGGCGAAGGGTTCTCCTTAGGCACCAGAGTGTTCAAGGAAGAGGGCTTTGAGTAGCGATTTGAATTGCGGGAAGGAGGCGGTCATTCTGATGTGGGGGGGGATGGAGTTCCAGATCTTGGGGGCATTCACCGCAAAGGATTTATTTGAGGTTTTGCGTTTCTGTGATTTCAGAGGGATGAGAAGTAGTGTGTTGGAGCTTCTGAGGTTCCTGGGCTGACCTGCCCTTTTGAGTTTGGAGGCCAGGTATTCCGGTTTGCCTGTATGCAGGGCTTTATGTGTGAGGCAAGTTGTGCGGAAGTTGGCTCGTTGGTCAATCGGGAGCCATTTCAGTTCTTTGAGTGCTGGAGAGATGTGGCAAATTTCTTTGTTCCTGTGACCATTCTTGCTGCTGCGTTGAGGGTGGAGGTGAGAGGTCCTAGGTGCGACTTGGCAGTTCCAGTCAGCACTGCGATGCCATAGTCAATTCTGGAGAGCACAAGTGCCTGCGTGGCCTGTTTCAGGTCTTTGGGGGGGAGGAAGGGTTTCATTTTGTATAGAAGTTTCAGGTTCAGGAACGCGCTTTTGGCGGTTTTAGCGATGTGTTTATATTCATGTCCAGTTTGGGATCGAGAGTGATTCCTAGGAATTTTGCGGAATCCGTTGGCGTCAGAGATACGTTGAGGGCATTTAAGGCTTTGAGCCATTCCACTACTTGTGGGTTTTCATCCTTGTTCGAAATTAGGAGAACTTCAGTTTTTTCTTCATTCAGTTTGAGGTGATTGGCTGCGAACCACTGTTGGACCTCCATGAGTGTCGTGTTGAGTCTGTGAATGTCTGCGATCGAAGTGGTTTTCAAATAGAGTTGTGTGTCATCTGCGTAAAGGTGGAAGGGGATGTTGGAGTTCCTTAGAAGTGAGGTGAGAGGTTCCATGTAGATGTTGACGAGTTGTGGAGAGAGTAGTGACCCTTGGGGGACTCCTCTACTGATGGGGAGGGGGTCAAATTCGAAGCTGTTGATCTTTATTTTTTGAGTGCGGTTGTTAAGAAAAGAGGATAACCATTTTAAGACTGTCTTTTCGATGCCCGCTCTCTCTCGGAGGGCGTTGAGTAGGAGGGTATGATCCACTGTGTCGAACGCAGCCGATAGATCAAGGAGGATGAGAAGGCTACATTGGTTGGAGTCGAGTGACATGTGCAGATCATCTAGGACATTTAGGATTGCGGTTTCAGTACTGCAGCCTTTCCTGAACCCTGACTGGTGTGGGTCTAATAGATTAGAATTCTCAAGATGTCGTGTTAATTGTGCAAGCACGCATCTTTCAAGAATTTTGGCTAGGAACGGAAGGTTCGAGACCGGTCTAAAGTTGTTCAAGTCCATGAGATCAAGGCCAGGTTTTTTCAGAAGTGGTGTGACTTGACCTAGTTTAAGGCAGTTGGGGATAAAGCCATCGTTCAAGGAGCTGTTGATGATCTTGGCCCAGATAGGGGCTAGAGTGAGCTTCAAATCCTTAGTCAGTCTCGAGGGAAGTTGATCGAGGGAGTGAGATGAGGGTTTAGCGGCGGCGATAAGATTGCTTATCATTTCTTCCTTAACCGGCTGGAAGGATGCCCAGAGGATAGACAGGGTTACTGGGGGGTTGTGGTTGGGTGCAGGGCTTGTGCTGAATGAGCGATCAATTTTGGCGATTTTTTCATTGAAGAAGCTTGCAAAGTTTTCGCATTGGGTCTTGGATGCTACTAGGTTGGCTGCCTTAGGGATGGAGGTTTGGTTCCTAATGATGTTCAAGAGTTTTGCTCTTGATGTGGGTATAATAGTTTTTGCGTGCTGTCTTGAGTTGGTCTCGATGGAGGGCGGTAGGGTTGGTCCTCCAGGTTCTTTCCACAGCTCTTAGATGTCTTCTTTCCTGATTGATGTCAGTAGAGAACCAAGACCTAGAGGGGATGTTTCTGGGTTTTTTTAGTTTCAGAGGTGCAAGCTGGTCCAGGGCGAGCTCCAGGTTAGCATGGTAGAGCGAGGTGAGATCCGAGGTTGAGAGGGACTCCGTCGTGTTCGGAAGGAGTGTGCTGAGACATTCTTCTAGCTTGTCTCGGGGGATTCTGGAAGTGTTCCCAACCCACTTAGGGGGGCTCGGGTGGGTGGGAGGGATAGGGCCGGCTGAATGATATGAAAGAGAATGATGTGGTGGTCTGACCAGTCCACCGGGATGATGTGATCAATCGAGATTGCATTTTTGTTCGCAATGATGGCATCCAGGGTCGCTCCTCTGTAATGCGTTTTCTCTGAGCAGTGTTGGATCAAATCATTGTCTTGTACAAGGGTGTTGAGAGATTGAATCAGCGGGTTATTGGATTCATTCCATCTTAGGTTGAGATCGCCTAGAATTAAACTGTTGTCGCTGTTGAGTGCTGATTGGGTGATGAGGTCCGAGAGCTGAGCTCTAAATTCGTTGGAATTGCCTGGGGGATGGTATAGGAGATGGCATTGCCGTGAGCTCTGACAGTGAGATTTGATGTTGACCGACAGGCATTCAAAGGAGCTGTACAGGCAGGAGGGAGCTTCGGATATGGAGAGGTCATTTTTGTGAATAATTGCTATGCCCCCACCTTTGTGTAAGGGCCTGTCTTTGCGGATAATTGAGATGCCGGGTGGCACCAGCATGTCCAGAATGGGGAGGGATAGGGTATTTAGCCACGTTTCCGTGATGAAGGCTACATCCAGGTCATGAGAGAGGATGGCTTCTGCTATTTCCGTAGCATGTTTGACTGCGGACCGGCTGTTGATAAGCATGCAGTTCATGGGGGGGTCTTCTTTCGCTTTTAACTTGTCAGGCTTGGCTCTGGGTATGGAGGAAAGAAACAGTGGAGGTCTAGTGGCTCTACGGGGGGGGGGGTCCCTACCCACTCCGGTGATGACTTGTATCGAAGAGGTGAGATTCGAGTTCGTGAGTGGGCCCTGGGTTGACTGGTTCAGGGGGAGTTCGTACGAGGCGACGAGTCCGCATTACCGCACTGAAATGCATTGTCACGCGTATGCATGTCTCAGCTGTTACTTAAAGTGATGTCTAAAATAGTTGATTGTGGCAGCCTGCCGTCGTCCTAGGTGCGCTCGATGCTCCTGCAGCCAATTTGGGTGCCCAAGCAGAGTTCAGGTTGCTGGCAGGCTCATGCTCACTCCAACTGCTACAATGTTTCACAATCCATTATTGCGATTTCACATGGCACCGCACGGTCTGTCAGCCTGACGTCACGAGGTAGTGCGTCCAATGGCTGTCTGTCACTGGACGTTCCCGCCCAGTAGGACGCACAGAAGTCAGGATAGCGTCTGCCTGGTTGATTATCACCGGAGGAGGTCCGGGCAGCAAACTTGAATTTCCGCAGCCTGTGGTGGCCTATGGCCTGAGTCTGCCTGCCTGGTACAGCTAGCCCTGCACAGCAGAGTTGTGCGTGCAATTATGGAGTAGCAGTCTGCCAGTCTTCGAGTCCGGACTGAGACCCTCGTCAGCCACTGCAGCAGAGGCCCAAGTAAGTTCCAGCCTGTGCATGAAAATGATCAAATGCCGACTCCTGTTTACAAAATGGTGCGGCCACTCGGGAGGCAGAGAACGAGGAGTGAAGATCCTCCCGTTCCTCCCCATTCTGGGGCAACGCTGTGGACCACAACTACTCTTCCTCCTGTGATTGGTTAGAGAAGACTAAGCCACCCTGTGGACCGCTGCATGTCCGTTTCCCCCTTGCGATGGGCTGGCCCAGGGGTACGTGAGAGGGAGAGGAGCGGCAGGTCCCACACCGTGCCGCAAAATATCAACTAACGGCCTGTTGGGCAGTTGCCCCTTTTACGTGGTTGTACTCCAGGCACTGGTCACAGTGATTCCTAATGAAGTACGTCTGTTACAACGCCCGCCCTCTTATTGACACAAAGATAAATGAACTCTCACCCCAGGTACCCAGCAGATGGGAAGCAGCTCGGAGCAGGCGCCGGCGATGGGAGCCCCTGCCTCTTGACCAGAGCCTCTAGTCCTTCTCTTGCGAAGCGCTGGTCACTGTTGATGTTAAATCCCGCAGTTTCGGCCTCTCAGGGAAATCCTCGCCCTCGAGGTCACACTGGCTTGGAGAGCCGATCGTTCCTTGCTGCGCCCGATTTTCAAATTCTGCTCCAATACAAGTTAACAGGCTGCGAGGCAGGAGTGGACTGTAGGGGCATCCAGCCCCATAAGTAAATATTGAGCCAGGCTAGGCAGGCCCGTAGCTCTTCTTAGTCTGAACCTTACTGTGTAAATGGTAGTGTAAAAACGCTGAGGCACATGCTGTGACCCGCAGGGGGTGACTCTCTGCGTTACTGCTGGGCCTGGTGCAGTGACAGAGCAATTAGCAGCTCACTGACAAGACAGGGTGCATTTGCATTTCAGAGGCTAACATTTAGAATCGATAACACCTTGGGTGAAAACACAGACAGCCGCCCATCAGCGCAAGGCAGCACACCAACTCACCGCTAAACAAAGGAAGGAGAAAATGTAGATCAGCTGTGTAAAGACAAACATATATTTACTTCAATTTAGCACCAACTCAGACAATATATTTTAAAATATGCACACCTGTCAAATTACTAGCAATTTACGGGTGTCATGCAAGATTTATTTTAAACACTAGCAACATGTGCATCTCACCCACAGATGCACTGTCAGGCTTGCCCCTCACTGTAATTTGATGAGAAACACTTGTCTCAGGGCTGTGATACAACTCTTACATACACAGCACTATGAGTTAGCAAAACCGAACTGTCACTCCATTGTCCTTTTATTTATAACAGCACCACTAACCACCAAGCAATAGGCTGAAACAGTGCCCACACCACTGCGCCCCAGTAAAGTGAGTAGGTTTGTATAGCAGTGTTGCACTTGCAAGCTTCAGTAAAAGCCCAGATGCATAGCTCCGTTGACTCACTTCCAGGCACTACATGCTGCTTTGAATACCAGAGTTTCAAACTGGGGTTGAGGTCCCAGTGTCTTTATCGAGGTAGCTCAAGGGAAGCATTCAAGGAGTAAAATGTGTTTTAAGGAGCACCAAAGACACTGTAGATTCTGCACATATCTCATGCAAGCGGAGCATGACTTTCAACGCAGGAACACTGTAATTTAAAGTATACAAACATGGTTCCCCTGGAGTGCATTGCTACCACGCATAAAGCTGACGTTATCACGTAATTTTCTATGTTTTCATTGCACATCTCAAGGTTAGCTGCAGTTGTTTCTTGTTGTTGTGCAGGCAGACACTTTCTGTCCAATGGCTAAATGTGTTCTTGTTTAAGGAAATATATATTTTGTGTTAAACCCTGCATTCATTAAAGTAGTTCATACACTGTCATGTGAAGTGTATGCTGCCATGGAGATCTGCAGCTGGGCTGGTGAGTGTGACAGGGACTGCCTGTTGCTGCGGTTCCAGCTTGCCAGGCTCACAAAAACAGTAAGTGCCTGAGACGGAGTAACGGTAAAATCTCCTAGTTGCACTTGCATTGCTATAAAATGTGCTTTTTAGGCTAGCGAGGGGGGACCCAGGGAGAGCCAGGCGCGAGCTGGTCTTTCCCTGGGTGCGTTCGCGCGAGTGATCAGGAAACAGGTGGGGCTAATTAGGCGAGTAGTTAAGGGGAAGGCAGGCTGGCGGTTGGGAACTGCGTAGCGGGAGGCAAGGGAAGGGAGGTTTGTTTTGCTGGCTCTGCGTCTTGTTTACCTCAGTGGGGGTTATGGAGGAGGCGGCGGAGGTCCGGTGGGCCGTCCAGACGCTGTGTGCAGCCGGGCGCGAGGACCTTCTGCGGCCCGGACTGCCGGCGCAGGCGTGGGTGGGTTTGGCCCGCCCCCATCGTAAGGCTGCTGAAGGCGTGTCTCGGGCGGTGACGGCATGTTTGTCACCTGACCCGGGCGACGCTGAAGACGGGGAAGCTGCCATGCCGGCGGTTCTGGAGGTGCCGGCCCAGGTTCCCACAGGCTTGGGGCCCCCGCCGGATGACCCGGGCGCCCACCAGCAGGTATGTCTTTTACCTTTTGGAAGTGCTGGCTTGCGTGGGGCGCCCGGGGGGAGGCGGGGGCGTTCTGTGGGTTGGCAGGCCCAGCGTTTGGTTGGGTCCACTCCTGGCAAGACCAGGAAGCCTTCTGTTGTTTCTGGGGTGAGGCGGGGGCGGAGCCTCGACCCCACATGCCCCGCCCGGGCTCGGGCTACTGCCTCTGTTCCTGGGGGCCCCTCCCCTTCTGGGTAAGATGTGTCTGACTGGGCTTCGCCCTATTTGTGGGTGAATGGGCAGTGCTACCTGCTGTCCCCTGCCACCCCCGTGCTGGGGCAGGCCCCCCACCCTTCCATAGGTGTTTTTACTCAGGCCTGTCCAGACTCCGGGCCTGCTCCCTCTGTGCTGCCAGTTGCCCCCCCCCCCCGGACACTGCATTGGTCGCCTCTGGCGATGCCTCCCACCCGCCCCCGGCCTCCAGGTCCTTGGTTCCTGGCACTGTTCCCCCCCTCCTGCTCCCCCGCAGTCTTTGTCGCCTGGTGGCCTGGGTCTGGACATTGGGGGGGTGCCCCCTGTTTCCTGTCGCGTGCTGTTCCCGGCCCCCCGGGCACAGCCTGGTGCCTCCCAAGGTGGTTTGGCGACCGGGTCGGGTGGTGGCTCTGGGTTGGCGCAGGTTGCTGGGTCCTCCTTTGGGGTTCCCCTTGCCGCTGTGGGGGGGTGGGGCAGTCTTGCTGATTCTTCGCATTCTGGCTTGAGCGGCCGCAATTTTCAGGTTGTTCCTCCAGCTGGGCGGCAGTTGCCTGGCTCTACGGGCTTGGGAACTGTCCATACGGCTGTTTCCAGTGGTGTGATCACGGGAGAGTTATCTGGAGCGGATCTCTCTTCGGCAGCTATGCTCGCGCGGAATTTTCATGACATTGATTGGCAGTTTTATGATGGGGGTATTGGGGATGGGGCTCTGCCCAGTGGCAGTGCACAAGTTTCTTTTTCTGGTGATGCTTTACGTTTGGATATTCATGGAGATGATTTGGAAGACGGGGAGTTGAGAGATAACGATGTTGGGCTTTTGGCAGCACGGGCCCAGAGGGGTGGGCTGGGGCAACCCCCTGTTCCTCGTATCTTGCAGGCGTCTGGAGCGGACCATGCAGCGGTACGTGAGGCGGGAAGGAGTAGACCACCTCCTGGGGCTCCTGTGGATTTTCGGCAGAAATCGGCACAGTTGCCTACAGGTAAGGACGGATGGTGGGCTGTGTGGAACCCAAGGGAGAGTCTCCCGGCTAAGCGTACCCGATCAATAGGTACGGGTGATGGGGTTATTGGTGAGCGAGTCGCTCTGGCACCGAGGCTTGAGCGGCCGGTGAGTTTGAATGTTTCTACTGTGCACAATGCGGGGGAAGTTTCTTCTGTTGGGGCTGAGGTGGCTGCTGTACAGCCTGCTACGGAGGATAGTATCCTGCCTAAATAATTGCCATATTCTGGGGTGGGGATGCCTTTGGGGTCCCATTTGTCCGAGAAAACTAAGACCCACATCTGGAATGGTGAATTTGTGGATGTGTTTCGGCTTCTCCATCGCGATGTCCAAGCTAAGGAAGGGTCGAAGGAAGAAGAATTGGAATTGGCTCGGAGGCCTCGAGTCCCGAAGTCGATTGAGAACTGGACTTCGGCCTTTTTAATTTATGCCAGCGTTTATTGCCAGCGTCATCCGAGTAAGGCGGTCGACATGTTTAAATATGCGGCTGTCATTCGTAAAGTGCATAGTTATTTTGGAGGCTTTGCCTGGTTGTCATACGACGAGGAGTTCCGGGCCCGGATGAGTGTTTTTCCAGAGCGTTCATGGGGTGAGGTTGATGCGGAGTTGTGGCTCCAGTGGATGGCATCTGCTCACCCGCCCACTACGACCCACACGGCTAGCGGGCAACCGGTGCATTATCGGCCCTTTCCATTTCGCCCCGCTCTTGCTGGGGCGGGGGTTTGGGGCAGAGGGCAGTTTTCCGCCTCTGGCGCGTGCTGGCATTTTAACAGGGGTTCGTGTAACCGACCAGCATGCCGATATAAGCATGAGTGTTCGCAGTGTGGGGGGCGGCATGCTCTCACCCAGTGTTTTTCCGGACAGCGTTTTGAAAACCCGGGGAGGGGTTCGGGGGGCAGGGGACAGCCTTCTCACTTTGTCTCAAAGGGCTCCTACTCCTTTTAAACTGGATGTCCTTGATTTGTGTTTGGTGGACTATCCTGATTTTGAGGCTGCCAAGATTTTGTCCTGGGGTTTCAGAGTAGGTTTCAGGATTGGGTATCAGGGCCCCCGTTTGGGCAGGTGGTCTGACAATCTCAAGTCGGCCAAGGAGTCCCCACAGGTTGTGCAGAAGAAGTTGGATGCTGAGCTGGCGGCGGGCAGGATTGCTGGTCCTTTTCTTAGCTGTCCTCTCCCTGATTTGATAGTCTCTCCACTGGGTGTGGTACCAAAAAAGGCGCCTGGGGAGTTTCGCCTCATTCATCATCTTTCTTGGCCTGAGGGTGCTTCCATCTACGATTTCATTGACCCGGCTGATTCTACTGTGACATATGCTTCCGTGGACGACGCCTTGCGGCTCGTTCGCGTGGCAGGTGTTGGTGCCCTGCTGGCGAAGAGCGACATTCAGTCGGCTTTCCGGCTTCTGCCCATTCATCCTTGGGATTTTGGTCTCTTGGGTATGCACTTTGGTGGTTATTTCTATGTGGATGAGGTGTTGCCCATGGGCTGCTCGGTGTCCTGCTCCCTCTTCGAAACATTCAGTTCATTTCTGCAGTGGCGCTTCATTTTCATCAGCGGCCACGCCCTGGTCTGCCATTATCTTGATGACTTTCTTTTCATTGGTGAGGGTCAGTCGGGACAGTGTCAGTTGGCTTTGGAGACTTTTCAGGCTATGTCTGCGGAGCTGGGCGTCCCTTTAGCGCCGGATAAGACCGAGGGTCCGTGTACTTCTCTGATTTTTCTGGGGATTGAGATCGATACCCTGGCTATGGTGGCACGCTTGCCTGCTGACAAAGTGCGGGAGATGTCTGCTTTTCTCAGGTTGGTGCTGGGCGAGCGCAAATTGGAACTGCGGAAGGTTCAGAAGCTTTTGGGGTATCTGAATTTTGCGTGTCGGGTTGTTCGGGCGGGTAGGACGTTTTGTAGACGTCTTGGCCTCTCGATGTCCGGCGCCAGCCTTCCTCACCATCGGGTGCGTATTACCACAGCTGTCCGTGCCGATTTGAGTGTCTGGTTACGTTTCCTGCAAGATTTCAACGGCGTGTCCTTGTTTTTTGCGGATGAGGACATTGTGTGGCAGGTACAGCTTTTCACGGATGCATCAGGAGCTAATGGTTTCGGCATCTTTTGGGAAGGTCGTTGGTGCGCGGCTGGCATTGGCGGGACCAGGGTCGCAGCATTGCGTTTTTGGAGCTCTTCCCTTTGTTGGTCGCTCTGTACATCTGGGGGGAGGAGTTTCAGAATCGTTCTGTTTTGTTCCATGTGGACAATATGGCTGTAGTTCACCTCGTTAATCAGCAGAAGGCCCGTGATTTGCGTGTCTTGAAGCTCTTGCGCGCCTTCATGTTGCGGTGTCTACAACTGAATATTGTCTTTAAAGCTCGGCATGTTCCAGGGGCTGCTTATTGCATCGCTGATTCTTTATCTCGATTTCAGTGGCCCGAATTCCGCAAATTGGCTCCTGGGGCAGACCTCGAACCGACACCGATCCCACAGTACGTATGGGCATTGGGGGATTGAGGGTGCACCACTTGGTGGAGAATTCAGTGGCTGCGTCCACCCGTCGGAGTTATTTGAAGGCCTGGCAGGAGTTTCTGCAGTTTGGCGACGACATGGCGGGCCCAGTGCGGGCTGGGTTATCTGATGAACAATTTGTCTTGCAGTTTGTTTTGCATTTGGCGGATACAGGCCTCTCCCACACAACCATCTCGGGCAAGTTGGCTGGGGTGTCCTTTTACGGGCTGCTTTGGTGGGGGAGGGATCCTGTTGGGGGGGTGTTGGTCCGGAAAGTTTTAAAAGGTTTGGGTAGGCTTCAGGCTGGTGCGCAGAAGCTGCAACAGCCGGTGACTTTTGATTTGCTTGAACTGCTTTTATCACGTTTGAAAGGGTGCTGTTACGATGCATTTGAGTGCCAGAAATTTCGTTTGTGTTTTGTGTGGTTATTCTTTGGGGCGTTTCGGGCCTCTGAGCTGCTTGGTTTGCGAGATCGAGTGGGTATGACTAGCAGTGAGGTAGTGGTGGAGCATGACAGGGTGCGTCTGTGGTTGCGTATGTCCAAGACTGATCAGATGGGGAGGGGTAAGTGGGTGTTTTTGGGAAGGAGCGGTGTGTCTTCTTGCTGCCCTGTGGGGGAATGGGAGGTTTTTGTGTCTTCCCCTCACTTTGTTCCGGGGGCCATTTTTTGCCATGCTGATGGCAGCCCCATTATTGTTTCTCAGTTGTTGGCTGTCCTACGCACGGTTTTATTGGCTCTGGGGCGGGATCCTTCTCAATTCGGTACCCATTCCTTCCGGATTGGGGCAGCGACAGAGGCCGCCAGGTTGGGGTGGGATTGGTCGCAAATTCGGCGTATTGGGCGTTAGCGATCCAGATGTTGTGAGAAGTATGTGAGAAAATAGTTCGCCTGTGCCATGCCTAACATTTCTTTTTCTCCTAGGTCCTTGGCCCTCGGTCGCTGGAGCAAAAAGGAGGGTGTGGATTCTCGGTCACTCTTTTGTTAAGAGGGCTGCTGTGGCCGCTGCACGTCAGCTTTGTGGTAGATCTCTGGGTTTAAGCAGCCTGACACATGAAGTCTCCTGGCATGGCACAGGGGGCATGCGCTGGGGCGGTCTATTTTCTGCCTTGGCTTCTTTGGTTTCGAAGGGTTGGGGGGGCCCACCGGATTTACTGGTGCTTCACCTTGGGGAAAACGACTTAGTTTCTCTTTCTGGTTTGACTTTGTTGAAGTTAATGAAACAAGATCTCGAAATCATCAAGACCACATGGGTGAGCACCATGGTGGTATGGACTGAGTTCGTGCCTCGATTGCAATGGCGTGGGGCAAGGAGCTATTCCGCCATGGAGAAGGCACGACGCAAAGTGAATAGAACAATGTGACTTTTTTGTAAACATTTATGTATATACAGTTTGGCTCATTATCATTTGAAAGTTTCAGAAACGCATTTATTCTGTGAGGACGGTGTCCATCTGTCTACATTAGGCACTTCTTTTTACCTTCTGGAGCTCAGGGATTTGATTGCCAAAGTTCTTCAGGTGCAGTTGTGGTCTGCTCCTTCCCTTCCGCTTTTAGGTGGGGCAGGAAAACGCTAAAGGTTTTCCTGGGTGGCGGTTTTTGATAGTGGGGTGGGCAGCCTGAGCGGGTTGGCCATCCTGAAGGGTAGCTCGTTGGGTAATCCTAGGGGTAGTAGTCAAGAGTTAGTTTCGGGTTCTGTTAGGTAGGGAGGTTTAGGCATACTGTGTAGATTGGATTTTTATTAAATAAATAAATAATGAATGTGGTCAATAAATGTATTATGCACCTGTCTTAAAATAAAGTGGCCTTTCTTGCTCCTTGAAGAAGTGTGGACAGTGATTTCTTGCGCGAGGGGGGACCCAGGGAGAGCCAGGCGCGAGCTGGTCTTTCCCTGGGTGCGTTCGCGCGAGTGATCAGGAAACAGGTGGGGCTAATTAGGCGAGTAGTTAAGGGGAAGGCAGGCTGGCGGTTGGGAACTGCGTAGCGGGAGGCAAGGGAAGGGAGGTTTGTTTTGCCCCACCCACCCTCCCTTTATTCATTTAGTTAGGTTTTTATTTTGCGGTGCTCTAGGCGCTGCTTAGGTCTTCGGGCTTTGCCACTGTTAGGACAGGTGTCTTTGTTCTTTAGGAGGCGGTTTTTGATAGTGGGGTGGGCAGCCTGGAGCGGGTTGGCCATCCTGAAGGGTAGCTCGTTGGGTAATCCTAGGGGTAGTAGTCAAGAGTTAGTTTCGGGTTCTGTTAGGTAGGGAGGTTTAGGCATACTGTGTAGATTGGATTTTTATGAAATAAATAAATAATGAATGTGGTCAATAAATGTATTATGTACCTGTCATAAAATAAAGTGGCCTTTCTTGCTCCTTGAAGAAGTGTGGACAGTGATTTCTTGCGCGAGTGGTCTTGAATGATCATATCTATGAAATAATTTTCTGAGCGGCTGCAGTGCCTGCCGGCCCTCTGTTACTGAGAACTATAGTCATACAGTCTGCCTCCAATGAGTGCACTTCCATTTCTGGTGCTTTGTAGCAGTTTTCGACCTTCTTAGAGTTTCTCGATGCCCAAATAGCGGTAATTTCTGATATGTATATGTTTCCAGCGTCTTCATTCCTTGATTTTGCTCCCGAGCCGAGAAAGTGTCACTCATAGTCGTTGAAATGTCACTCATAATTACCTTGAAATTATGAAAATGTCACACACAGCAATCTGAACCCTAGGCAGCTGTGGGGGCGCTTTGTAACAGAAACGGAGACCCGAGCACATTTTTTTTTCTGAAATTGAAAATCGATTCCTCAGGGTTTTTTCAAAAGTAGTTACCCTCCTGCTCCACCTCGGGCTCTTGCTGTCTCTCTGTAAATCAGATATCCCAGCTTAACGCCGGGAGAAAAGCGTGTTTTGTTAAGGACTGAAACAGTCCACGAGTTGATCAAATATACTTTCAAAGACTTAATTGATATTTATGACAGACGAGTGCTGAAAAGAACCTTTCTTTAAATGTACACGACCATAGAATCGTGCGAGTAGTCCATGTACGTATCTGACACTACCCATGATTTTTCTTTCTTTTAACCAAATAATCGGTTTCTGTTTTTACAGAAACCCTCATGTACGTATCTGAGGTATCGCAGCACTACCCATGATTTTTCTTTCTTTTGACCAAATAATCGGTTTCTGTATTTACAGAAACCCTCCAAAAATTGGCCTTGACATTCACCGCCATTTACTCATTCCTTTCGCGCCAAACATTTCACGCACGCGCGGTGAATCGCGGCTTTACAGCATCGTAAGGAGAGTGAACGAGGATGGCAGCTAATGTGTAACTCTTTTCTTACTTGTGTGACTTTATCAATAATGCTTTGATAAAATCCAATGTAGCGTGGAGTACCCTCAACACACACAATTTTTATTAGCTTCCTTTTCACTGTAACTTAACGGATATCATACCAACAGACATGCCAACCCTCCCGATTCAGGCGTGAGACTACCGATTTGAGGGCTAGTCTCCCGCCTCCCGATTCCTGCAAGCAAAAACCCGATTCCTTAAGGTTTTCAGCTGACAGGGCTTGGTATTGTTGTGTAACGTGCTAATTCTTCCAGAAAAAGTCAGAGGGGCGATGCAGGGGCTAGGAGGGGTGAAAAACCAATTAAGGCTCATTAACAAGCGCATGGACTTTTAAAGAACCTGTGAAGTACTCGGGGCGGCTGTGTGTGTGCCCTGTTTCAGGGGCGGGCTGGGGGGGGGGGGGGGGGGGGGGTGAATGCACTACCAGCAACGTGCCAGGCCAGGCAGTGTTCAACACTTGCATCACCTTTTCTCTGCCTGCCATTGCGCTCCATGCTTCTGAAAGGTAAGAAAAAAAATGTGCATTTGTGTTTCAAATGTCCAATCCTGCAGCAGCACAATTCCAAAGCCCACACATGACAGTAACCCGATTCAAGGCCCCATTCTCCCGATTTTTAAACAAAATCTCCCTCTTTGCTCTTCTGAAATGTTGGCATGTATGCATACCAATGTGTTCTGAATATGTAAAGACGCTGCAAAGGATTGTGGGTAGACCGATTCCTATTGTGTTTTCTTTACAGCTGCTTCTCTTCTGGCAGCTCTGGGCTGCAGTTCAGTTAAGTTAACGCTCATCAAGGCGCTTCATTTGCTGTGTTACTTTGGATGAAACTAGTAAATCGGTCCCCTGGCCTTAGTTCAGGCCTGTAGAGTTGCATCGGGCTTTACAGGGACATCTAATACCGATACTTGGTCCTGCACCCTGGTGCTGCACGTTCCTCACTTCTAGTAACATGGAGGATCCCCAGGGCCACTTGAACTATGCAGCAGGGGAGGAACACATTACACAGCACTAGGGTCTGAGCAAATTATGTGGCAAGAAAAGGCAAATTGCAAGTTCATATTCGTGCTGTAGTTCCTCGATATTCCAATGTGTCCCACTGTCACCCCTCCTAGTGACTTCAAATCACACAGGAGGTCTATAATGTTACCCTTGCCCCATGCCATTTTCAAATAGTCTTTTTTAAATGTTCAGTTCTGCTGGGGTTGCTCGTGGGGCTGCATGGTCTGGGACTACCGGCCACCCCCCTCCTTAATACACCGACTGCATTACTTAATTCAACCATTCAACACCTGGGTCTTTGGAAGTCAGGGGGTCAGGGCCCCCCCTGGCCGTATTTATTAAAATATGAAAACAAAATTAAAATGTTAATAAAATAAACATTTAGACAATTATTAAATGCACATTTCAGAACATTAGATTATCATCCATTTTTGACATGGTATGATGGGCTAACCTTAACAAATATCTAGTACAGCGTGTTTCCTAACTGAATCTAACATCCTGAAAATTAAAATGCATTCTAATAATTAAGTCGGACGGCAAGGTCGCTAACCGGTGTCACATCCTTTTACAGCTACGCTCTAACGTTCGAGATGCGCATGCGCAACCCAGGGCACGTTTCACCCACGTGCGCTCCCTGAACTCTATTTAACCATAACAGGAGGGCCCGTACGCTCGCGCACCTTGATGACGTCATAGTGTCTGTGAGGGGTGGCTACCAGCCTGAGGAGAGCGTAGACTCCCTCCCCCGCACCCTTCTAAGTAATGGATATCATATCCTGCCCCTGAAGTTCTGGGAGAGACCAATGGCCCCTCCCGACGGGCGGCCCCTTTCGTGAATGGGCCCGCCCCCCCCTAAGGACCTTAAAATGCTGCTCACCGATTATGACCTTACCGCCAGACCCACATAATAAATACGACATTGCTATTCTAAGAGGGAAAAAAGGCCTAAGGAGAAAATTAGTAAAAAACCACAGCAAAGCACAAAACATATACATATGTACATTTTCCTGTACACGGGAAAAAAGGCCTAAGGAGAAAAATTAGTTAAGAAACCACAGCAAAGCACAAACATCTACATATGTACATTCATCCTGTAAACGGGAAAAAAGGCCTAATGAAGCAAGCATGCTATTCCTATGATCCTGCACATCGCTAGACAGTATACCTACCATTGTCTGTACCCAAGTTCCGCTAACCAAGGGGATGGAGGGTGGGGAAAATTACACAGCCCCACGGTGGGGCGAGGAGCGAGCCTGGGAGCGCGGGCACAAAGAGGCCGCTTCCCGCGCTCCCCAGGCTCTTAACCCCTTCGCAGTCGCGGCCCCGCCCCCTCGCCCCGGATGTGCACAACTACCTCCGGAGCGAGGGCGGGGGGCAAGCCACCACGAAGGGACCGGGATATGGGAGGGGCCGGGCCCCGCCATGCATGCGTGGGGGCCGATTGGCCCCCCTTTTTTCATGGTCTGGGACTACCGGCCACCCCCCTCCTTAATACACCGACTGCATTACTTAATTCAACCATTCAACACCTGGGTCTTTGGAAGTCAGGGGGTCAGGGCCCCCCTGGCCGTATTTATTAAAATATGAAAACAAAATTAAAATTTTAATAAAATATACATTTAGACAAATATTAAATGCACATTTCAGAACATTAGATTATCATCCATTTTTGACATGGTATGATGGGCTAACCTTAACAAATATCTAGTACAGCGTGTTTCCTAACCGAATCTAACATCCTGAAAATTAAAATGCATTCTAATAATTAAGTCGGACGGCAAGGTCGCTAACCGGTGTCAGATCCTTTTACAGCTACGCTCTCACGTTCGAGATGCGCATGCGCAACCCAGGGCACGTTTCACCCACGTGCGCTCCCTGAACTCCATTTAACCATAACAGGAGGGCCCGTAAACTCGCGCACCTTGATGACGTCATAGTGTCTGTGAGGGGTGGCTACCAACCTGAGGAGAGCGTAGACTCCCTCCCCCGCACCCTTCTAAGTAATGGATATCATATCCTGCCCCTGAAGTTCTGGGAGAGACCAATGGCCCCTACCGACGGGCGGCCCCTTTCGTGAATGGGCCCGCCCCCCCCTAAGGACCTTAAAATGCTGCTCACCGATTATGACCTTACCGCCAGACCCACATAATAAATACGACATTGCCATTCTAAGAGGGAAAAAAGGCCTAAGGAGAAAATTAGTAAAAAACCACAGCAAAGCACAAAACATATACATATGTACATTTTCCTGTAAACGGGAAAAAAGGCCTAAGGAGAAAAATTAGTTAAGAAACCACAGCAAAGCACAAACATCTACATATGTACATTCGTCCTGTAAACGGGAAAAAAGGCCTAATGAAGCAAGCATGCTATTCCTATGATCCTGCACATCGCTAGACAGTATACCTACCATTGTCTGTACCCAAGTTCCGCTAACCAAGGGGATGGAGGGTGGGGAAAATTACACAGCCCCATGGTGGGGCGAGGAGCGAGCCTGGGAGCGCGGGCACAAAGAGGCCGCTTCCTGTGCTCCCCAGGCTCTTAACCCCTTCGCAGTCGCGGCCCCGCCCCCTCGCCCTGGAAGTGCACAACTACCTCCGGGGCGAGGGCGGGGGGCAAGCCACCACGAAGGGACCGGGATATGGGAGGGGCCGGGCCCCGCCATGCATGCGTGGGGGCCGATTGGCCCCCCCTTTTTTCATGGTCTGGGACTACCGGCCACCCCCCTCCTTAATACACCGACTGCATTACTTAATTCAACCATTCAACACCTGGGTCTTTGGAAGTCAGGGGGTCAGGGCCCCCCCTGGCCGTATTTATTAAAATATGAAAACAAAATTAAAATTTTAATAAAATAAACATTTAGACAATTATTAAATGCACATTTCAGAGCATTAGATTATCATCCATTTTTGACATGGTATGATGGGCTAACCTTAACAAATATCTAGTACAGCGTGTTTCCTAACCGAATCTAACATTCTGAAAATTAAAATGCATTCTAATAATTAAGTCGGACGGCAAGGTCGCTAACCGGTGTCAGATCCTTTTACAGCTACGCTCTCACGTTCGAGATGCGCATGCGCAACCCAGGGCACGTTTCACCCACGTGCGCTCCCTGAACTCCATTTAACCATAACAGGAGGGCCCGTACACTCGCGCACCTTGATGACGTCATAGTGTCTGTGAGGGGTGGCTACCAGCCTGAGGAGAGCGTAGACTCCCTCCACCGCACCCTTCTAAGTAATGGATATTATATCCTGCCCCTGAAGTTCTGGGAGAGACCAATGGCCCCTCCCGACGGGCGACCCCTTTCGTGAATGGGCCCGCCCCCCCCTAAGGACCTTAAAATGCTGCTCACCGATTATGACCTTACCGCCACAGGCCAGCATAGTTGACCGACTATCTGGCCCCCCCCAACCGCCTACACTGAAAGGTCATACCTTCCTAATCAAAAAACCCTCTACCCCTGCTAGTTTGTTCCCTATCCATAGGGCATTCCCTGACTCTGTCAAATGGACCCCTACCCTGTGCGTAGAGACCACCCCCTCAACAATTGCCAACTCTCCTTTATCAGCCGACTGCTAGTCTACATTGTCCCTCTCAGATGCACCCCTGTGGGATATACTGCAATTGAGGTGTCTGAAATAATTTCTCAATCCAAGTGTTCATCCTCTTTACCGAGTGATTCTTCACCGAATGACTCTGCGCACTCACCAAGTCCCCCCCCCCCCTTTTCCTGAAGCCTGGGAAACAACTGAGCCCCCCTATAGAGCAGTCTGTGTTTTATATTTTGCTAACTAGCTTGCTTGTGCGATTATCCCTTCCACCAGAACCCCCTTTGCCCAATTAAAAAACCCCAATCGTTGTTACCGGCATGTCAGATAATGACTGAGGGTGGGGGGCGTGCCTATCGGGTACCTCTCCTTCCCCGCTCTGGATGGAAAGACCCCATCTTTTCTGTCCCTCTAGTGGCTGTGACCGGGGGTATCCTGGTACTAGCAGTGTACACCTCCCACTGGCGTATCGCGAAGTCTGCTAACCACCCACACCTGGCCACTACGCTCTGGGAAATGTTGAGTGTATGTCTACTACTTTACTATGGAAGTCCCCACTTCCCGACCAGGGGTGATGAGGCGTTGCATAGGCCTATTTATTCCTGGGGTTGCCAAGGCTAGCAATGCACACCCTTGTGCACTGCCCCATTCCTATCGTTGGCCCTAACAATTGGTAACCTATGAATATACCGTGCTAACACTGGTGACCCTGCGAGCGCAGGCGCCGTTACTGTAGAAATACAATTTCCTGTTAAGGAAAATACTGCCATTTTATGCGGCCAGCCCAATCTAGGGTTTACACAGCAAAAAACAATCAACCCTGTGCTGGCACCTCCTGCGTCTTTGATCGCTCGCCCATCACACTTGCGTTGTTGCTTGCCATCCTCTACCTGACATAAGCATCCCTTGGGCTGTCCACCTGTTGCAGCTGTTGTGATGTGGAGCACTCCAGATATCCACCATGGACCCGGCCATACATAAATGGAAAAGATAAACACAAACCATTAGTGTTTCTGGCGATAACTGCTGTACACGTGCTAGTCTTACATTGCCATCACTTGCTAAGTTTTAGATAAGATTAGCGCCAGATGCATACTCATTAACACTTCCGACTGTAAGTGTTAAGCATAGCCTCAGTTTGTGTCCCATGTAGTGTGACTGGATTAGTGTTACGGAGAGTGCCCTGTAGAATGACATTCATTAGAGAATAATATCCAGTGTGCAGTACAGTGACCCAGTGCATGGGGTCCACCGTGATACAATAGCGCCCTCATGACTCCTTAAGGACGATACACAGTGTGAAGTGCGGTGCCACGGCACATTCATGGCTACTAAAATTCTGCTGCAGACCAGGACATCACCTCCTATTCCTGGTTTTCTACCCACGTCTTTAGGCCATAGGATCTAGGTTTGAAAGGGACAGTCTGTTTGCCAGTGCAGCATCTAAGTCGATAAGCATAGGATCAGCACCGCCCTAACCATGCTAGGCTGAAAATTGGCTTCCTATTTTCACATTCATTGTTACTACAAGAAAATTGTGCTGCAGGCGAGGACATCGCCTCTTAATCCTGTTTTTCTACCCCCGTCTTTATGCATAGGATCTATGTGTGAAAAAAGGACAGTCCGTTTGACAGGGCAGCATCAAAGTCTTTACCCAAAAGGATTAGCACAGCCCTAACTATGCCAGGCTGTAAAATGGCACAAGAGCCTTTTTAGCTCGCCACTTTGGCTTCTGGTAAATACCATCCCAGCCAACCGGACATAATCACAAGCATCCCCAGAACTATGTGATGCAGCAACTAGGCTCTTGGACACCTTTTAAGGTGTGACATCCGGGGCCAGGGTGTGTAGGATTATCAGGACCCCAAGTAATCGGTCGTTAGCGTGGGGAAGTTCCACGCTTGCTGAAACTATCAGATCGGTTGATGTCATTGATCTTAGTACTCACATGAGATGACCTGTGAGATAAAGGCTTTTCCTTCGCGTGGGTCCCCATGTGTCACTACCTTGAGTGCTTCATGTCGGCCCCCACCGTTCTAAAGGATGCAAGCCTCCTCAGCATGCCTGCCGTGGTCCGTATACCACTTTCTTGGTATAAGGTTCGGTACGCCCCTAGGGCACAACGTATACTGTGCTAAGTTACTGCGTGTTAAATAAATTTACTGACTGTAATTCTTTGCCTCATAGCCTCCTAAAACGACCAGAGGGATGTATTTAGGATAAATACCTATATTTATATCCACCTGGTGTGGTCCAACTTTCATTTCCTCACTCGTGAGATTTTGACTGGTAAAACAAGCTGCTTTACCTCAGCAATGCAGACAACAAGAGTGGCAGCACCTCAGATTCTCACTCAGGTTTCAATAAGAAAACCACTTGAGGACTCCCTTTTAGGTCCCAGTGGCCAAGCCCTGGAAGTCATATTCACCTAAGATTCGTTGCATTCAGTAATGCATAAAGTTCAGAAGAGAAGAGTCGGATGTTCATGAGATAACCACATGGCGCACCCCCCCTAGGAATGAGCAACATTCGACTATCAATACAAGAGCCATCCTGAGCTCTGGGCCCATCCCATCTAGTAGACGGAGCAAGAAAAACAAAACCAGGGACTTGCTGCTGTTGTTTCTAAAAATTCCAACTAACACACTCCATGGCAGAATGCTATTCCATACTGATGAGAAAGGAAGGGGGGGGCCTAAATGACCGTCCCTAACCCATAGATCGACCTCATAGCATATATCTGCCCAACCTCCTTACACCCGCATGAGGAAGGCGGGGAACTTAACATTTTAATGGTCTCCCTGACTCAATTTAATATAATCACGGTGATATCACATACTAAAGCGCTACAGGATCTCAATAGTTAAAGGGTCAGAATCCTTGCTATGTAAGGATACTGATAGAAGAAGAGGACATTAACATCGCACTGTGCATTTCTCATCAGGTCTATAGGCAGTGTTTTATGCATCACACTCCTTGAGCATTAAGTGTATGCAAGCTGGTTATCCTTGGCCTACCGGATGACTCCCTCCAGAGGCTACGCTTAACCGTTGCTTTACTTTATATAACCCACTGTGGTAGCCGGTGAAGTTGTGCCGCAGCAGAAGACTACATTATGTGTCCTTTGGATACATTACTATGCAATATGCGCCGCAGCACGTTCCGTGAATTGATCCAAAAGGAATAGCTACGCTCGCATCTCTAGAGAGCAGAAAGAACACACTCGTTGGATTAATTTAAATTGTGTATTTAGTACAGATCTGTTTTTAACTTATACAAGACGCATAGGAACCCCACTACCTATGTAATAGCAACATTAAATGTTTAGAGGAATTGTGACCACTTTTACTTGGTAGAAAAAACAAAGATGAAGGAGTACCACCAGTGGGAATTCACAAGTCACTGTGTTGGTGGATGGTTTTCACAAAATGGAGGAAAACTCTTTTTCTTAAAAACCCCTCACTCATCACCTAGTGATGACATGCTTCATCATCGGGGTCCACCCTAATGACCTAGCGTCATCAGGGTGTGCTTCAACACCTGATTACAGTGGAGCAGGTTTGTGAGTGGTGGTGTGTGAAAAATGAAAAAAATCAGTGAGTTAAAAATTGTCCTGGTTTGAACTTGTAAAATAAAGAATTTTTATTGGCAAGCAACTGGACAATAATAAAAATAGTGGCGAGATAAAATAGGGCAACAATGAACCCGTGTATCTCTATAATTAATAGGGTCTAAGTGTTGGGTCTAGGTCTACATGTTTCAACCTTAATGGTTAAGGTTAACCAGGTTTTCGTCAGGACCATACAACCACGTGGTGGACGGTCTGCGTCCCCTAAAAGACGCACCCAATCCTACCACATGGAACCACTGGATGGCGAAAATGCGCCCGTGGTGTAAGCTCGCTCCACAATGGGTGAGCTAAAAAATCAAAAAACTCTCAATGGAGTGTTCAGGGACTTCATGGGACGGGGGAGGTTACCCTCTTTAAAACGTATTAGTTAGTTGCCGAGGTATTCAGTTTGTAACCTACTGCCTGCACCGCCCCGCTAGTCAAGCGGGGCGGTGCAGGCAGTAGGTTACAAACTGGTTGTATGGTCCTGACGAAAACCTGGTTAACCTTAACCATTAAGGTTGAAACATGTAGACCTAGACCCAACACTTAGACCCTATTAATTATAGAGATACACGGGTTCATTGTTGCCCTATTTTATCTCGCCACTATTTTTATTATTGTCCAGTTGCTTGCCAATAAAAATTCTTTATTTTACAAGTTCAAACCAGGACAATTTTTAACTCACTGATTTTTTTCATTTTTCACACACCACCACTCACAAACCTGCTCCACTGTAATCAGGTGTTGAAGCACACCCTGATGACGCTAGGTCATTAGGGTGGACCCCGATGATGAAGCATGTCATCACTAGGTGATGAGTGAGGGGTTTTTAAGAAAAAGAGTTTTCCTCCATTTTGTGAAAACCATCCACCAACACAGTGACTTGTGAATTCCCACTGGTGGTACTCCTTCATCTTTGTTTTTTCTATTATTGTATCCAGGGGTACAGGAGTACTCCCCGTTCACTCTGGTGAACATAACCCTTGCTCTCTCCATTGTTTTTGTACACTTTTACTTGGTGCCACTGCACCTACTGCACCATTCAACTCATGTCCTGCTGTCTGCAAGCTAACACTGATTAGTTTTCTATAAGAATGATATTGCCCAGTTGCTGTTCAGAAAATGGAGAGTTTAACATGGAATATCCTGCCTGTACTGTGAATGCAAGCTTTAGAATGTAATGATACGAATTTGTAGCATTGTTGGCCTAGCAAGGCAAACACAAAGGAATTGGCCTGCATAGCATAACGTCGCATTCAGCTGCGGTACATCTAGCCACATAATAACAGGCCCTTCTCCCAAGTCACCCTTAATTAATGCATAATCCTATATTTGATCATACAATTAGTAAACAAACGATACTCTTGTGCATGTAGCGCTCAACTAAGGCCGCCCCTCTACCTAACGGCGCAGCATCATTCCATCGAGCCGTCTGCTGCCGTCATAACTTGCGTAATAAAAATTGAGGTAGGATGTAAACGGGTCCCCTTCTCGTAGCTATAACAGCATGCACGTGCACACTATTTGAAGAATAAGTATACAAATCCCATCGGGGCAGCCAGTGCTGGTGCTAACCAGACTCATTTTGGGATCAGCTTACAGGCCTCAGGTTTTAACCCCCCAGCCAAATAAGCTCCAAAGAGCGGCCATGCTAAATTAACACTAAACCCTACAGCTGTCTGCATCCCTGTGCGGAGCATCTGTGAGATGCCATTTCAAAAGCATGATCACTCTGGGAGTATTTTTGGAAAATAAGAGCATCTGGGATCTTTAAGAGCAAGGTCTAGCATTTACAGAGACTGCCTTCCAGAGGGAACATGAAATGTTGTTTAGGCCACACACTGATTTAGATCATGTACACTGTGTCAGAAGGCATGCGAATGAATTGTGAGACTGTCGAGCCACTGAAGGTAAAGCTATATATTTACACTATTACTTTACCTCTTGAATCCTACGACTGAATGAAATTTTAAGTTAATATATTTGTGGATTTTGCAAAGTCACCCATCATCTGCCCAGACCCTCGGAGGTCGGCTGCCTTACCCCGCACACGCTGAACTGCCTTTTCTTACTGTGTCAAACATCCATTTTGTCTATAAACCACCAAAGGAGCGCTCCCTATGCGAGTATACCTGCTTGTCTGAACATGTTGCCTGACCGCAATCAACCTTGCCGGCAAGAGATACACTGCGAGACTGGTACTGATCCTACGCTCAGCATATTCCATGTTGTTACTAATCAGAACAACCACGTGTTCTGTCATGCAACCCGTCCGCTCAGACCCACTTCTCTAAAGTCTATATGTTTATACTGCGCATTGTATACCCTTATAGGAAGAACCTAAGGATCGGGCTATTGCACAGAGTTGATGCCCTATCCTAGGTCAGATGATATCGTCACTCTGGGTGCTCAAAAACCCGACTTTTTACGTTTGTCTGTGATGTCTATCTGTATAATTACAGGATGGTCCCGATCACAGTCCGGATACGATGCCACTATGAATGGGAACACGATGGGAGAACCCGGCACACACGCCACAGGCTCACCCTAACCAGAGAAAGAAAATAATTGTGCGCTATTTCGGAAACAGACTCGGATTCAGCATTATATTCAAATTATAGCAGGATTCAGTAATTACACTTTATCGACACTCATTACAATAACATGCAGCCAGAGATTTTGGTCAGTGTTGCACTACTCGTTTATAAAAACCGCACATACAACAATATCCCACCAACCCTTCTGGATGTCACCCAAGATCTGTGCCACACGGCGGGGGTATTTTTTAAAATTGCAATTCCTGCAGCTAACATGCACTGACCACGTAAGGACTCGAGCCGGCAACTTTCTAGCCCGGATTCGAACGCCTTATCCATTAAGCCACGTGATCACCTTCGCACTGTATTTTAAGCAAAGACACCTCTCAAATACTTCCAAATTAAACTTATGCGGCATCCCCACCAGTTTTGTCTCAACTGTGAACCAATAATTCTGCATAAAATGCCTTTTGTGCGTTCCCCGGTAAAACTCCATCATTTTGCAATTTGGCCGTGGGACGCACCTCCCTGTAACCCGGCACACGCGCCACAGGCTCACCTTAAACAGTAACGCCATGCTGAAGTCCATGCTCGCTGCCCCAGCGCATGAAGGCTTCCTGCTCCCCACGATTTACTACCGCTGCACGCCGCGATCCGCTTCGCCACTTCTCCCGGTTCGAAAAGGATTCGAGTCCACGGCTTTTGACCCTGCGGCGCCCCCCGCCAGATCCACTCGACCAAGGCATGGCACGGCGATGATCAGCTGTCCTGTCTTTCACCATCCCGACGCCCTGCAGATGGGGGGAAAAAAAAAGAAAATTACACAGCCCCACGGTGGGGCGAGGAGCGAGCCTGGGAGCGCGGGCACAAAGAGGCCGCTTCTCGCGCTCCCCAGGCTCTTAACCCCTTCGCAGTCGCGGCCCCGCCCCCTCGCCCCGGAAGTGCACAACTACCTCCGGGGCGAGGGCGAGGGCGGGGGGCAAGCCACCACGAAGGGACCGGGATATGGGAGGGGCCGGGCCCCGCCATGCATGCGTGGGGGCCGATTGGCCCCCCCTTTTTTTCCGTCTCACCCCATGCCGCTGGTCACTGTTAAGCCTTTTTTCTTTATTTCCTCAGTTCACTCCTAAACAATTCTCCAGTCTACTGAGTTCGAGTCACTTAGCTTAATCCTTATCACTACAATTAATTATTATCAAAGCCAATGCAGAAATAAGAAGGGGCAGATTTTCTAATAGCACACGCTGTGCAGCAAGGATATTTGCTTCATTGCGTTGGTAGGAGAGAACTGGACAGTGCCCTGCATACCAATATATAGGGCCTCATTTACCTATTTTTGGCATAGGGCAGCGCCTCAACCCTCCCTGCTGCGTTGCCCGTCATAAAAGAAAAGGGAAGGAGGGTCCCGTATCTATGAGATACGACACATTCCTGTCTTCTTTTACTGCGCTGGTGCTCAAATGGCTGCCTGGGTGCAAGGGTGCTTGCATTGCAATCAGGTTATTTTTGTGCAGGCAGGGACACCTTCCTGCACAAAAACAGCTGTTACACCACACCTGAGGAAGCATAGGCTTTTGACCAGTGCTTAATTTGTAAAATATTAGGTGCAGGTGCTCAATTTTTTTAGGAGGCCACACCCACTTTCACAGCTCCACCCACTTCTTCCACTGGCTCCACCCTCTTACTCTTTTGGTTCTACCCACATCCTCAACTGGCACTTCTGAAAGCCAGATGTTAATACCCCGTGATTCCATGATATATAGTGGGTCAGGTCCATCAAATATCCAGGTGCAGTAGGCTTGCACAGTCATAATATGCACCATAACGTCTTCAAATTCACCACCCACGCACTGCCCCTAGTGTCCAAGCATAGCCCAAATGTCGACAAACAACCATCATGTATAATCCAATTGCAGCCACATGAGTTCTGACACCACCTTAAATTTCCAACACAGCTCCATAATGCACAAGGCCACAAAATAATCTATTCTGCAACCGTAGGTAGTGTACGGTGGTAGATGGTGTTCCATGACCCACCCCTCTGTTGTGCATTAACTGGCCTATGTGCTTCTCCTTGCACACGATGGACTGCCCTTGCATGATCATTTGGGGTCTGTGTCTCATCCCGCATGCGGTGCACGTGCACCCCTTGCGTCTTGTTTATCCCCAAAGGTTTCTCCTGCAGGTGGTGCAAATCTGGAGCCTCCTCCAGGCTCCACATTTCTCCTCCACACCGGACACCTGCGCCTGGACCTCGGAGAGCGGGCAGCCTCATCCTAAGAGGCCCTGCCCTGCACGGTCCCCAGAAACATAAGATCATATACAAAAGCTGCAAGGGCCGGTGACAGGCCAGGCTGGCTGCTATTAACACCTACCATGCTCATGACGAGCTCAACTCGTCATGAGCCACGGTGCTCGTGTGCTCATGACGAGCTGAGCTCGTCATGACCGTTAGAACGCTCGCACGCTGGGCAAATTCCCCTGCTGTGCGAGCGTTCTAAAGAAACGGGTGTGGTCATGACGAGCTGAGCTTGTCATGAGCACATGACCACCATGGCTCATGACAAGCTGAGCTCATCATGAGCACCGGGGCGCTGTACACACCCCCTCCCCCCAGCACAGCGGGTGAATATGCCCCGCAGGGAAGGGGTTAAAAGCCCCTACCCAAAAAACAGAACACTGTCTAGCTGTGCCACACATGGTGCTTCTAGTATTCATGACCCGTGTATTTCTGTCTGCTTTTCATTTCCGTCCGAGGCAGAGATACCTTTCACAGCCTTGGTTGCATCTCACTCTCTTTACTGTGAGTGGTTCTGCCGTCCATGACCCGGAAACATAGCTGCCAAGGTTTCAGATAGCTATGTGTGTCATTTAAATAATTTCATTGCAATTATGAGTCAAACTTCAACAACTATGAGTGACACTTTATTGCCAGCAAAATGAAGCAATGTTGACGAGGGAAACATATAAATATCAGAATTTCAAAATCGAGCAATGTTGATGAGGGAAACATATAAATATCAGAATTTCAAAATGGAGCAATGTTGACGAGGTCAACATATAAATATCAGAATTTACACGCATTTGAGCAACAACAAACTCCTAGAAGATTTTAAAACTGCTGCAACGCACCAGAAATGGGGTCTCTCTGTCCACGTGGGACCCGGCCCAGCAGGAAGGATATGCGATGAACAAGTTACACACGGAGGCATCTGAGCTGCCTTAGACTCACCCAGTCTCAGCTAGCACAAGACAGGCTGTCAAACACCGTTTTGCATTATCCTCCTGCTCACAGGCTAAGGCCGCAGCAGTAATCTCTCATACAATTTACCAGACAATTTAGGACTGTCAGAAACATGTTTGAAATTACCCCCAGCGGTTTTGAGAAATAAACCGCAAACGTAAAGGAGGGAACTAAAACAAACACACACTTGGTCACTGTGCAGCAAAGACCTTCCTCATTCATGCAAGCCTCTTAGATCACTTCGAGCCCGGGTCAATGTGTGGTGTGAATCGATGAAATGCAAAGCCTCTAGAAGTGGTGCCTCCTGCCAACCCTAGCAACACGCACACCTGACCCCATCGGCCATACTTAACCATCACCCTGGGCCTGGCCGCTATATTCCCACACCATGCTCTCCCTGTCACATCACCACTCTAACTGTACCAGAGCCCAGCATTTGCAAGATGATTGGAGTTAGTTCCCAGATGTCTTGTTTCAGGGTGCGGCTACCAAGGCTGGTCGCAGGGTCGGTCCTGCCATTAGTCACCGCAAATGCGGCAAAGAGCCAAAGCGTGGGGAAGTGAACTGGGAGCTAGGCCACTTGTAGGGACCAAAAGCTGGTGTACAAGCGATAGCTACTGCCCACAAAACCATGCTTAGCAGGCGAGTTGACTTTTGGGCTTAAGACACAAAGCGCGAGGTGGGCGGACTGGGGGATCAACAAGGGTGAAGGAGGAAGACATGGATCAGAAAAACCCAGATCAGTTGAAGGAGGAAGACAGGATGCGGCAAGCGCCTGGGAGCCAATCAAGCTGAGATTTCTCGGATGCAGCACATCCAAAATGCGGCTGCTAGAGCCTTAGTAGGCCTTCCCTGATTTTGCTCCATTTCTGATACCATCCGGAGGCTTCATTGGCTCCCTATGGCTCAGCGAATTTAGTTTAGGACACTATGCCTTTCTTTTAAAATCTTAACACTTGCCACTCCTAAAATGCTCTGTAACCTTTCGACCCCGTATGTTCCAACTCGCGGATTATGCTCTGCAGTTCAAAATCTGGTCAGGGTACCCCGGATCAAGCACTACTGAGCGGGAGGACGTTCCTTCCATTATTTACAGTAAAATTGTGGAACTCACTACCAGCCCATATATGAGAGCAGGAAAGCCTGTTGGACTTCAGAAAGTCTATTAAAACCCATCGGGCCCGATTCACAGAATGAACTTAAGACTCAATCCTAAACCTACTACTATTTTGGTATTCAGAGAATGCGCTTACTACTTTTGACATTCACAGAATGAACTTACTACTTTTGGTATTCACAGAAGTTAGGATTTTATCTTAAGTTTGTCTTAAGACAAACTTAAGACAGACTTAAGACGGACTTAAGACAGACTTAAGACAAAATCATAACTTCTGTGAATACCAAAAGTAGTAAGTTCATTCTGTGAATTCCAAAAGTAGTAAGTGCATTCTGTGAATACCAAAATAGTAGTAAGTTTAGGACTGAGTCTTAAGTTCATTCTGTGAATCGGGCCCATCTTTTCCCCTGAAACTAAGCTTTTCTGGAATTACGACCTGCTTAATCCCACCGGAGATAGTTATTTATCTGCTACAAAGCACCGGGACGCCCCTTCGTTGGGGCAGCTAAGCGCTATATAAGCTATTTTAACATAACATAACATAACATACCATAAAATATAGTGAAAGCATATTTGTAATAGAGAGTAAGAGAGAGTACATAATCCAGGCTGCACTCACTTTGCCCTTGCAGTGGCCTCAACGATTCCGATGTTCAGCAGCTGCGTGGAGAGACTGGTGCAGCTATCGGTGGCCCCAGTTGTAACGGCAAAGGTTTTCGGTTGTGTGTGGATTTACGCAGCCTCAATGAGAATATTTGGGTAGAAAGACACCCCCTACCAAATATAAACGAGATGCTCAGCACCATGGGCCAAGCAAAATATCTTAGTGTAATAGACTTCTCAAGGGCTTACCACCAGGTAGACCTCCACCCCGAATCCAGGCCACTCACCGAAATGTATTACTCCTCAAGGGACGTTCATGTTCAAAAGGATGCCGTTCAGATTAGCGTCGTCTGCACCAGTCTTTAAGAAAATGATGCAACAAATCCTGGAAGGGGTGGATCGTACAATGGGTTTTCAGGACGACATACTAGTGTAGGCCGAAATGTGGCGGCCACGACTACTCCCTTAGACTTTTCTTCAAGAAACTGATGGATGCTGGATTGACGGTGAAGAGGAGAAAATGCAAGATAAGAGTTTTGTCTGTCGATCATTTGGGACATTCCATCTCTGAAGAAGGTTTCAGACCCAAAGGTAGCCTGATTAGTGCTGTAAAGGACGCCCCATACCCAAGAAAAAAAGAAGAACTTAAGTCCTTTTTAGGGCTCATGGAATATATGTCAAAATACATTGACAATTTTGCTTCCAAATGTGAACCTATGAGTGATCTCCTAAAGAAAAGCAAGGATTTCACATGGAATGAAGAGCATGAGAGAGTAGCAGATGCTCTCAAGGAAGAACTGGTTAACTCGCCGGCCTTAGGGGTGTTTGATCCCACGAAGAAAACCATACTCGCCACAGATGCTTCAAACAAGGGTCTGGGAGCCACCCTAGTACACAAGGAAGGAAAGGAGGAAAAGGTTATTGCCTTCGCTTCTAGGTGTCTTACGATTTCTGAACGTAACTACTCCGTAATTGAAAGGGAGACCCTGGCCTGTTTCTGGACGGTGAGGCACTTCAAATTCTTTTTGTGGGGATTGAATTTTACGATTCGGATGGACCACAAGCCCCTTACCTTCATCTTTACAGTGAAAGGGCTAGAAAATTGTACTCCACGCAGAAGCAGGTGGATTCTAGGACTTGAACATTACAATTTCAAAGTGGAGTATGTACCAGGAAAAGAAAATAAGATTGCTGACTTCCTATCTAGGACGCCATTACAGAATGAAGAAACAGAAGAATCATTAGACAGTCCCATTATGACGATGGTTGAACAGGAATGGGAAAAGTATATGAGAGAAGACACAGAAATGGAACCCTTTAAAAACCATCATGAGAGATGGGTGGCCCAGGAAGAACAGTAATCTTGAAGAAGGAATCACGGAATTTTGGGAAGTAAGAAATAAACTAAGGGCCTCAATAGGATGACGGACGGACTTTGCCCGCCTGTCATCCCATCGTAAATCGGGACCGCCCGCCATAAGGGCGGGGGTCCCAGGGATGCTATTAGGATGTGCCCGCCACAGTGGCGGGCACATCCTGTATTTTCAGCATTGTGGCTGGCGGTGCTCTCTGCACCGCCCGCCACAATGCTGAAAATGCACTTTCACATTGTCATTTACAAAGCGGCAGGCACCGCGCGGTGCCTGCTGCTTTGTAAATGACAATGAAGGGGGGTACCACAGGTACCGCCCCATGTGCACCCCCCACCTGTACTTTACTCTGGGGGCCCGCAGGGGGCACTCAGAGTGAAGACCGCATGCCTTTCCGTGGCGGCATTGCCGCCGCGGAAATGCACTAAAACCCAGACATCATAATATGGCTGGCGGTGTCTGTTAGACACCGCCACCATATTATTCCTTTTCCGCCCCGGCCGCAAGGTGACCAGGGCGGAAAAGCGGCGGACGGTCTTTCCGCCCGCTGTGGTCCCCCCGCCATCCTAATATGGTGGGGGGGAAATCTGGTGATGATATCGGGCGAATTACCGCCAGCCTGGCGGAGGCAATCCGCCCGATATCATAATGGACCCCTAAGTATCATTGCGAACAGAGTATATCGACAAAACAGAGTAGTACCTCCTAAGGTCCTGAGGAAAAGAATCATAGACTTGGCACATGAAGGTCATCTGGGACGGAGCGCAACCAAAAGTAGAGTGAGGGCCACTTTTTTGTTCTCGAAAATGGACACCATGGCAGAGCAACTGGTGAAGGACCATGTAACGTGTGCCAAGAGCGATAAGTCAAAAGCCTTACGTAAAACTCCACTACCTGCTGTCGAGATACCTACAAAACCATGGAGCAATTTAGCTATGGACATCATAGGGCCGATGCACAACTTAGTTATCCAAAAGAGATTCATGTTAGTTTTAATTGACCACACTTCACATTGGATCAAGCAGAAATTTGTGCATTGCATCACCACTAAAACTGTTATAGAGTTCCTCAAGGGAGTGTTTTGTGAGGAGGCTTTACCCTCTACATTAGTAACAGATAATGGTGTCCAGTTCACCTCGGAAGAAATGAAGGATTTCTTAGGGAATACAAACATAAACCACAAAGCCACTGCCCTTTATTGCCCTAAAGCTAATGGCCCAGTTGAGAGGGCAGATAGACTCATTAAAGAGCACATTCAATTGGCTATCACCAATGGTCACGACATGGAAACTTCTCTTCGTAAGTATTTATGGGCGTACCTCACATCGCCTAACAACGTGACAGGAGTTTCCCCTTTCGTCTCCCTCCGCAGGAGAGAGCCGTGCACAAAGTTTAATCCCAGTTGGCTTGAAGGAGGCAAGACCAGTAATTTAAATCAGGAAGAAATTACTAAAGAAGATCAACCAACAACAAGCTAAATATAAACAGTGGTATGACCAGAAAAATTGTGTAAAAATCTCCAACTGGAAAGTAGGTGACATAGTGCAAGTAAAGAGAAGCAATAAGGAAGGGCCTAATCAAAGTAAATTCTATCTTCCTTGCAGAGTAGTTAAGCCTCACTATTATGTGATTTAACTTGATAATGGACAAAGGTGGAGCTGTGACAAAATTGTAAAATCACAGATGTGATATGGGTTGCCTGTTGTCATGTACCCTACAAACCCTTATTTCTGCCCAGTTATGCAGGACGATGTGTTACAGCTTTATTCTTGCCACTTTGTTCAACCCTGTTTAGGTTATGGAAGATGAGAGGTGTGTAACCACCAATTGAATTCTGGGTGAACAATGAGAAGTAAGGAATCGGTATGATTTATGAGGTCTACTCCATGAAGGCCAACTGGGCAATTCGATTACAAGGTCTTGAAATAGCTGGAGACTTGAAGTTGGTGATGTGAAATGTTTGTGGTCAAAATGACTATGTAAAGAGGGTAATGTCCGGGTCATGCTTAAAGATCAATAACCTTCTTTCACCAACCCTACAGGAAACCGATCAAATCACTGAGGATTTTGAGAATCTACAAATCGTAGGTACATTTGGAGGCATATTTATTAAGAAGTCATGCAGCAGAGCAAGTCACCTTGTGGCGATGCGTGACAGGGAAAGAGCAAGATTGTGTCATTTTTACCATAATATGATGCATTAATGCCTTTTGCGAGCGCTGGCGCACAATGTGCTGCCTTGTGCAAATGCAGGCACTCTTGCATCATGGTGCAATGGTGCCTGCATTACAGACAGGATTGGTTTTGTGAAGAAAGGGGCAACTTCCTGCACAGAAACAATCCCCTGACACATTTACCTTTTTCTATGTGTGCTGCAGAGGGATGTATGACGGTACGACGCGTACCGTCACAACGCGTGCTTTTACAACGCGTCCCTTACAACGCAAGTCGTTACCACGACTTGCGTTGGGGGCACGGATTGAGAATAGTGTAATTTACTATTCTAACACCAGTCCCCATGGACACTAGGGAAGGTGTTCGAATAGTAAATATACTATTCTTAATCCTCCAGCGCCCTCCAGTGAAAGTCGTGGTTACGACTTGCGTTGTAATGGCCGCGTTGTAAAAGCCTTGCGGAGTAAAATCCGCGTGGTAAAGGATGTTTCCCTCTGCGGAGTGCAGCACACATAGAAAGAGAAAAACATGAGAAGAAATACACATATTTAAATATATTTCCCCTCGTTATGCCTCCCTTGGGAATGAGTATCAGTTTTGAATCATTCCCAGCTCTTCTGGTAAATCTGGGAATCCATCAAAATCCATGGCTTTTGTGTGGGAATACCTATGCACCACCCATTGAATACCTCCGTGGGGCCGAGTAATGCAACGCAGTAATTTGCGTGGCGTGACTCGGGATTTATCAAGCCACTTCGGCCATGCAAGAGGACCTTGTGTAGCTTGATAAATCGTATCTTAAGGGTTGCATGGCTTTTGCACCCCATCGCCCCAAGCCCATTATTCCTATAACAAAATCTTGGGGCTTTACTGTAATGGTACATTCCGTTCCCCCCCTCACCTTTCCCCTGTTGGTTTCCCCCCCCTAAGCTCGCCTTGGAATGTTCGTTTATTCTCTAGTGAGGAGAGTGAATGGCCAATAAAGTGTACTTACTTACTTACTTCTGGTTCCTGACATTTTAATTCCAACAATCACACAAGCCTCTATACCAGATTTATAAAGCCATACAAAGCCACTTTGCATGACTTTTAATAGCTTAAGAAATCGGGATTAATGCAATGCAGTGCAACTCAGTAGAAATGCCGACACTTTACACATTGAATGCCTCCCTGGCACAAGGTAATGCAAGGCAGCGGAATGCGCTGCCTTGTATTGCCTTAGATTGACTAAACTACGCAGAGCCATGTAGAGTGACTTTGTGTGGCCTATGTATCCCAGATAAGGGTTTGCGCCGCCTTGCGTGACACAAGGGCAATGCAAGGCTATGGTAAATCTGGCCCCTGGTATCTGCCAGGCTGTGCCAATTCATGTTTTACCCAATTCCTGGACAACAAAGATGTAAGTGGAACACGATATAGCACAAAAAAAAACTAGGACCACCTATGACTGCACAAAAACAATTCTCTGAGGTATTTGTCTCTTTCTATGTGTGCTGAAGAATACAGCACAAATAGAATGAGGAAAAATCAAGGAGAAATAAAGATATTTCTTCTCACCTTGGAAGATGTAGCATTTTGGCACATTCCCGGGTCTACCAGTAATGGTAAATTTAGGAATGTGTCAAAATCCATGGGTGGATGTGTGGAATCCCCCACCTTCATCCATGGAAAGTCTCCGTTTGGCAAAATACTGCAACACAGCAATTTGTGCTGCAATGCATTGTGGAAAAGTAGGATCTGCTTACATGGTTACCCCCACTTTTTGCTGGTGTCATTCTGTTTTCTGACTGGTCTGACTGGGATCCTGCTAATCAGGATCATAGTCTCTGTGCTTCCTCCCTATATTGGACCCTGGTGAGTACTTAGTACACACATTGGCTACTGGTGTACCTTTCTACCCTTGTGAGTCCCTAGTATATGGTGCTAAGGTATCTAGGGCATATGTACCCCAAGGGTCCCCAATGGTCTGAAGCATGTATTATGCCACCCATGGGAGACCACATAAATTGTGACTACAGACCTGCCATTGCCTCCTGTGTAAGCTGGTGCTAGCACCACTTACAAAATATATACTTTATTTTTATATCTGAGGTCACTACACTTAAACCTATGTCAACCCTAAGGCAGGCATTTCAATTCTGAAGGCGGGATGCTCAGTTATAAGTCTGAGGGTGCCCCTGCATGAGCAGGACACCCCTACAAACCCCAGTGTCCATTCTCCACGCATTGTAAGTGCATTGGAGAAGTGTGGCTCACTGGTTAGAAGCGGCAGTCCCTGATGCAGAGGTTTGGCCCGGGACCAGGGTTCAATTCCCGACGCGGCAGGGTCTTGGGCTCCATGTCCGCGGACTCGATAATTCTCGCCTCGGTGCCTACTCTAATCATGGGTCCCACTCTGCAACTCTGGGCAATAGCTTGCTTAATCTCCACAACGGCCCCAATAGCGCTGGGATGCCTGGCTTCACCTTGGGGGTGCCCAGTAGGGAGCATCTCACAGGGAAAGCCAGGAAGGGTTCCACAGCGGTATACAGCGCCAGGATGCCCCGAGATGGGGCGGCAGTGCGCTTTACAAGTATACCTACATACATATATACATACATTAGACATCACAATATATCTACTGACCATGCAACATTACGAGATGGCTAACTATAAATTGGCTGTAACGAACGCTGGCATGCTTGGTATCAAACATGTTGGAATCATACCCCAACAACGTAAATGGTGTTGGAGGTATGATTCCATGCACTGTGGGGCTCCTCCGGGAAGGTCTCAGTGCTCCCGGTACCAGTATGCCAGAGTTTGACAGCAAGCTATGGCTGCTGCTGACCGCAGACACGATTCTGCCCTCCTGCTGCTGAGCCAAGCTCAAGCAGGGGAAGGTAGGACAATAGGGGTTATATGTACAAGCACCTATCGCCACGGGAACATCTATTTTTTGGACATTCCTGTGGTGATAGGGGCTTCACCTTATTTACAAGGCAACGTTAAGCCACTTAATGTGGCTTAATGCTGCCTTGTAAATAAGGCCCCCTTTCAGGGTACAGTTAGCGTGAAAGGAGTGGGCAGTGGGTGTTGCCATGGGCGTTCCACCACAGCACCCATTGATTTTGACGCTGACCCCTATTTTCAAGGGTGGCGTAAATAGGAGGCAGTGCCAAAAGTAAGACCGGGCAAAACCTGGTCTTAAGTTGGCAAAACGAAGTGAAATGCTTTATTTCTCCTTGTTTTTTCTTTTTCCATGTGTGCTGCCTTGTGCAGCACACATGGAAAAAGCAAAATGCCCTGGATTGTTTATGTGCAGGAAGTCCCCATTCCTGCACATAAACAACCTTAAAAAATTACATGTTGCAACTTCCATGTGTGCTGCATTAAGCAGCACATAGAAGTGACAAAACGGCATTTAAAGATTGTTTATGTGCAGGAAGGGACACCTTCCTACACATAAATAATCCTCTCCTGCACACAGACACCCTTGCACTTCAGTGCAAGGGTGCCTGTGTTGGTGCTACACTGTTAAGTGTAGCGCCAGCGCAAGCGGAAGCCCAAGGCTGCACCATATTCTTGTGAATATGGTGCAGCCCTGTGGTTCTGAAGTGGGGGAGTGAGGCGTTAAGCCATGACGGCTAACACCTCACTGCGCCACATCTTTGTACATATGCCCTTAAGTTTTCCTTCGACGGGGAGTTGTGAACACCTCCCAGTCAGGATTTAGCTTATTGTCCTAAGTTGGGGGTGCTTGCCAGCGCCACAAGACTGCTTTGAAGGGCACATTTGGTGCCCTACTTGCATACCCCAGTTGGAACCACTTCGGGGAGGGGTTGGCTCCCACTCTGGCGCAAAGCTATTGTGTACGGTCTTTAATTCTCTTCAGTGGAACAGACCAGCCTACCTCAAGAAGAATCCCGAATTGTATCGACCTATGCGTCAGTTGAGATCTAGGAATCGCAATCTGCTTAGTTCACTGAGAATTAGGAAGGCCAAAATGGGTGGTCGGGCTTTTTCTCACCTAGCCCCCAGCCTCTGGAACAATCTCCCTGATGAGACTCGGGCCTGCGCCAACCTGTCCAGATTTAAGAAAACGCTCAAGACCTGGCTGTTCTAAGTCTATTCTGCTCATTGGCTGTCATCTTCTCAAGCGCTGGGAGATCCCCCTGGGGATGATTCACAGTGCCATACAAATGAGTATAATAATAATAACAAAACTGGACAAACGACATGGGAGTATCCTCCACACTGTCCCGCCCTTCCTCTGGGAGGGACCACTGAATCGTCCCAACCCTTTCCTTAGAGTACTTAGGGGCTGTAGGTGGCTCTTTAGATTCATTGCGGGTTAAGACTCAGATTCAAAACCACTTCATCTTCCACTGTATCGGCACTTTGTACTTCGCAAGACTTCGCTTTGGGAACCAAGACTGCACCTGGAAGACTCCTGCTGCTCCTGATCTTGTCGTCCTGCCAGTCTTCTGGGTCATCTGTGCCTGTGCTCCATACAGGTGCTTCTCCAGGCCTGTGGGCATCCAAGACACCCGAAGGAGTCACTACCCTGTATCTGCAGGCACCGAAACAAAACTGACCGGTCTGCTGATCCTGAGCTCCCACAGACTCTGAAAGGTTCAGCAACACAGGTGGTAGTTCTTCAACTCCCCCGAGGCCTGCACTGTCTTCACAGCAAGTTTAAAGCCTGCATCCCTCATTGGAACTGTTGGAGAAGTACTCCTGTGCACAGTGTCGACTTGCCATTGCCAAGGCTTGTTCACTCTCTTTTCCAGAGATCTTCGGGCTCTAAGAAGCTCCAGTCTCCAGCACCTTATGCTACCAAGATCTTCATCCTCACAAGATCCTCTGCATCATTGGTGAGCTGCTCGAGTTCTTCTTGCGACTCCTGTGCCTCCAGCCCGTGGGTCCTCTGGAGGGTCTTCTTTGGCTCCAGTGGGCTTCCCTGTTTCCTCAGGCCTACTCTGACTTACCTCCTTCTGGTGAGTTTCTTGGACCTTTGTGGTCCTAACACTGCACCTTTTTTGTCTGCCTTGTTTATTGCTGCTGCCGAGACTTGTTGGTGCTCCCGCCGTACACCAAATCCCTGGCTCTTGACATCCGATGTGGAACAGCTTTTGAACGGCTCCTGATCTTCCACAGTGTCACCTGGTCGCACTGCTACAGCGCCAAAGTCACCTTCAACCCTCGTGCATCTTCCGACAGTGGTGGGCATTCATCTTCAGCGCCTCCTGCTCACCCCTGAGTGACATAGACTCTGTGCCCTCTGCTTGTACGTACCTCTCTTCCTGAATCCACCCTTGAATTCCATCGGACTCTTTCACCTTCTTTGCCAGTGGCATCTTTACTGAAGTCCTCCATTGTGGTCTACGGCGGTTGCCGACATCACTTCGCACCTATGCACACAGCTTACCAGGTGTAGGTATCCTGGTTTCAGGGGTCTCCACAGGTGGGGTGATTCTCCAACCTTGAATCTGCCACTGGGTTTCTTCAGGGTTCTCTGCAAAGGGTACTTCTTCATGAAAATAGCAACCGCGACTTCCTTATTGACTTTTACTGAGCATGCAGTCGTGTTTTCACTCTGCACACGGCCTCCGCGGGTTCCTGGGTACTCACCTTGGATGGTTCTTTGTGTCCCCGGCTCCTCTAAGTCTTCTGGGTCCAGTCTCAACTTAGGTCCACTATCTTAGTATATCGCATTCCACTATCTTAGTATATTGTTTGGTCTCCCCCTAGAGACCACTGTGTATTTGTGCTACTGTTCTATTACTGAAGTATTGTGTGTATTGTGATTATATCTCTGAGGAGGAGATATTGCAATGTGTCAGTGAGTGTTTATAATCAATACTTATTTTTATAACTACACTGTGTGTTTTTTTTCTCACTTAATCTGTCCTAATAAGATTACGTTCTGGTGAAACAAGCTGCTTTACACTCCTTCTGGACTAAGCCTGAAGGCTGCTCTCTACAGCTACCTCTTGGAGAGCTTTCTACGGTTGTCTTAGAACACTAAAATCACCATAAGGGTTGTCTGGATTAGTGCCGGTGCTACACTTGCATAAGTGAGCACTATATACTAAGCCAGCCTCGGACATGTGTTACTCTTGGTTTATCCAGCCATGAGGGCCACGTAAGGTGGCATTGTATGGCGCGATAAATCATACATAATAGTTGTGTTGCCCTTTCGCCCCCTTGCATGGTTCCAGGGTGACGCAACTGAATGATAAGTATGCCCCTTAGTGAGTATGCCCCGAAACGGACACAAGTCCCATTGCTTCCAAGGTCCTCTTGTAGGACAGGATTGCAGTCACCAGACATGCCAACCCTCCCGATTCAGGCGTGAGACTACCGATTTGAAGGCTAGTCTCCCGCCTCCCGATTCCTACAAGCAAAAACCAGATTCCTCGGGAGTTTCAGCTGACTGTAGGGCTTGGAATTGTGTAAAGTGCTAATTCTTCCAGCAAAGAGTGGCGTTGCAGGGGCTCTCGAAGGGGTGGGAAACCAACAAAGTGTCATTAACAAGGGAATCGTCTTTTAAAGACCTGCGAAGTACTAGGGGGGGCGTGGGGGGAGGTGAGCTGTTTCAGCCCGGGCTGCCACAGGGGGGTGGGGGTGCATGCACTGCCAACAACCTGCCAGGCCAGTGCCCGACACTTGCATCACCCTCTCTGCCTGCCATTATGCTCCATGGGCCTCATTTATGAAAAGTGACGCATCGCTGCATGGAAACAGCGATGCGTCACTTTTGCGAGACCAATGATGCGTCATATTTACACTATGACGCATCATGGCGCAAGGAGCTACAGATACGTCAGTATTTCTGACGTATCTGTAAGCGCAAAAGTCACGCATTGCTGGAAAGTGTCACAAAAGTGACGCAACTCCAGCAATGCGTCCTTTCACATGGGGAAAGCCCCATGTGAAAGGGCTTGCGTCAGTCTTACGCCTGCTGTGAGGCAGGCACAAGATTTTGACGCAACAGCGTCCTAAAAGTGACGCAGTTAAATCTCATAGATTTCACTGCGTCACTATTACGAGGCTTTTTGCGGGGGAACGCCCCCTCTGCATACATTATACCTGACGCAGGTATAATGTAGCGCAGGGGTTTACAAAGTGACGCATCTGCTTAGATGCGTCACTTTGTAAATAGTGCGCAACAGGAGGCATGTTTTACGCCGCCGATGCGTCACAAAAAGTGACGCATTGGAAGCGCAAAACTGACGCAAGGCCTCATAAATGAGGCCCCATGCTTCTGAAAGGTAAGAAAAAAAGTGCATTTGCGTTTCAAATGTCCGATCCTACAGCAGCACACTTCCAAAGCCCATACATGCCAGTAACCCGATCCAAAGCCCCATTCTCCCGAATTTTTTTTTTTAAATCTCCCACTTTGCTCTCCTGAAATGTTGGCATGTATGCAGTCACTCTGCACTAAACCTTGGGCGCAGTTGGAAACTTCCTGCAGTTGCTGATCCTTGTGCAATCCACAGTTTCTGTTTTTGTAGGCTTTATCACCCTGCAGGCATTAGGGGCGCTTAGCAACAGAACCGGAGACCAGAGCACATTTTTTTTCAGAAATTGAAAATCGATTCCTCGGGTTTTTTCAAAAGTAGTTACCCTCCTACTCTACTTTGGGCTCTTGTTGCCTCTCTGTATATCAGATATCCCAGTCTAACGCCGGGAGAAAAGCGTGTTTTGTTGAGGACTGAAACAGCCCACGAATTGATAAAAGATATTTTCAAAGAAAAACTTAATTGATGTTTATGATAGACCGGTGCAGAAAAGAACCTTACTCTAAATTTACACGACCATGGAATCGTGCGAGTAGTCCACATACTTAATACCGCGGCACTACCCTTGACTTTTCTTTCTCTTAACTAAACGATTGGCTTCTGGATTTACAGAAACCCTCCAAAAATTGGCCTTGAAATTCACCGCCATTCACTCATTCCTTTCGCGCCACCCATTTCACGCACGCGCGGTGAATCGCGGCTTTACAGCAACGTAGATGTAGTGACGGTCTAGTCTACGCACGTCACGTCGGCGACGCGACGTGCCGGTGGCCATCATTGGCTGCGCGCGCATCAGTGCGAGTGGCGCGAACAGCGCGAAGTGCGAGAGCAGAGCCGGTAAGCAGCAGAGGCTCGGCGCTCTTTAGGAGTATCATACAAATAAACGTGGTTACAGTAAACTGGCTCCTGCGTCCTCATTGGTGGTAGCAGCATCTCTACAATGGCGACGAGGATGGGATGAAGACCCCCCAGCAAGGCAGAACCACCAAAACGACCACAGGACAACAAGGAGAGCACCAGTGGCACCAGGAACACCAAACAAAGGACACAAAGGACAGAAGGGCAAGAATACCCGTGAGCACAACAACAGGTACCCTAAAGAGCGCGGCAGAGCCCAGGAACACCCGAGGGGGCAGCACAGAGAAGCAAAAAAAGGGGGGACACACCCCAGGGACAAGCAGGAAGTACGCCAATCCACACCGCGGCCCGCAAGACAAGGGAACACGCGCTGGATAACTCACTGGGGACCGAGGGGGCTGACGCAGATAGTCCCCACGCCCAAGCAAGCGAAGAAGAGCAGGACGACGCATCAGGGAGTCCCAGAAGCCAAGGGAGTGCGCAACCCAAGATCAAGAGAGAGAAAATGAGCGCGCAAACTGGATATGCGATGGCGCCGGTACAGTTTTTGCCTCGCCCCGGAGAGCCCCTTATGAAGTGGGAGGACTGGAGAGAATATATAGACAATTTCATGTGTGTCCTAGTAGACAAATATTCGAAGTGGCCAGAAGTGAAGATAGAGGAAACAATGGATACAGAAACAATAGTTACATTTTTGGCAGACACCTTTGTGAGGGAGGGCATCCCGAAGTCCATCCTCAGCGACAACGGGCCCCAGTTCAGATCGGAAAAATGGAACAACTTCATGCAAATAAATGGCATCCTGGCGAAGCACACATCCATATACCACCCAGCGGGGAATGGCCAAGTAGAACGCTTCAACAGGGTAGTGATGGGGTCAATCCAAGCAGCCATCTCGGACAACAAAGATTGGTTTCATCGTTCTTCTTCCGTCTCTGCCCAGGACTTGAAACATGGTTACAGTAAACTGGCTCCTGCGTCCTCATTGGTGGTAGCAGCATCTCTACAGTAGAGAGAGTGAAAGAGGGTCGCAACTAATGTAAAACCCTTTTCTTGCCTGTGTGACTTTATCAATATTGCTTTGAGTGAAATCCAATGTAGCGTGGAGTACCCTTAATACACACAATTTTTATTAGCTTCATTTTCACTGTAACTTAACGGATATCGTACCAATGTGTTCTGAATAGGTAAAGACAGTGCAAAGGATTGTGGGTAGACCGATTCAGATTGTGTTTTCTTTACAGCTGCTTCTCTTCGGGCAGCTCTGGCTGCAGTTCAGTTAAGTTAACGCTCATCAAGGCGCTTCATTTGCTGTGTTACTTTTTTTTTTTAAATACTTTATTTGTCGTTTTCACAAGCATCGCACAAAAACCATCAACAGTGTAAAGAGCACACACCAATTTAAACTAAAGTACACCAAGTCCGTCACTCCACAGCACAGTAGTAAATATTAACAAGGGAGGGGGATATCCATCGCAATGATTCACATATATAAGATGGCTGCGAGCTCAATAACATCCCCATATGTCTCATGCATTTAGTACAACATTAACATTGTAAAGAGTTCGGTAATACCGTGGGTTAACCCACCCCTTCTGGGTACAGTTGATTGTCCAATTGTGCTTGACGTTCCGCCGTAAGTTTGGCAATATAAGTGCGGTATGGTCCCCATATGTCCAAGGGTCGAGATGGAGTGGGAATGGTGGAAGAGTATTCAACACAATTAACATTGCAGGAGGCCAAGCTTTTTAACCAGGATTTCAAATTTGGACTTCTTTTGGAGCACCACAGCAGAGCCACCTCCCTCTTGGCCAACAAGAACCCCAGCGCTGCGAGTCTGCGGACTACCTGTGGAAAGTTTGACACATAGCCCAGCAAGGCAATTTCAGGGGAGGGAGCCAGGGGAACACCCAGTATCCTACCAAATGTAGTATGTACCTGTAACCAGTAGTCGCTCAGTCGAGGGCATGTCCACGATAAATGTGCAAAATCAGCGTCTACAGCCTTACATTTCGGGCAGTTAGGAGAGCGAGAGGGGTCTATCTTATGGGCCAATGCAGGGGTGTGATACAAACGCCTCACGAATTTAAAGTGAATGAGTTTGTGTCTGCTGTTGAGTGACACCCGTTTGGTTACTGTGCAGCAGTGTGCCCACTCTGCATCTGCTATGGGTTTCCCTAGATCTTTTTCCCATGCCAGTCGGACCTTCATGTCCGCCGCGGGGGTAGCCGCGACGCTAAGTCTGTAAAGTTTGTTAACCATATGTGCCCCTGAGGGATGTTGAATGACAATCGTCAGAGGTAGGGCCTCTTCTGGGGCCAGTGGGAAGGTGGGGAACGTAGCCCGCATCATGGATCGGAGTCTGGACAGGACAAAGGAGTCCATAAAGTTGCGATCCAGGAAACGGGGGTCCTCCGTCAGACTAAAGGCATGCCCGTCTGGGAAGAGGTCGCCCACTGTATTCAAGCCGAATTTGGAGAGTGTAGTACGGACCACAGTTTCACCTGTGATAGGGAGCCAATGTGCATTGGGGAGTGGGAGGAGTGGAGAATAAAGAACATCCAACTTCAGTAACCTCCTGAGTTTCTCCCACGCCCAGCATGTGGAAGATACTGTCTGAATATCTTGGGGGTCTCTCGGGAACCCCTTAGGGAGAAGTGTTGCCAATGAGTGCGGTAGCGCCAAGTCCGCCTCCAGTCTCAGGTACAATATACGGGCATCTGGGTGGAACCAGGCATACGCAAAGGAACACTGTGCTGCCAAAAAATATAGATAAGAATCAGGTACCCCCAGGCCGCCGCGTTCATAAGGCAGGGTCAGTGTGTGCCACGTGACCCGAGGAGTCTTGTTTCCCCAGATCAACCGTAGCAGCAGTGTTCGCAGCTGGGTAAAACATATCTTAGTCAAGGGGATCGGAATGTTGTTAAATAAATACAGAAACCGGGGAAGAACCACCATCTTCACTATGGCAATGCGTCCCACCATAGATAGCGGTAAGCGCAGCCACCGGTCAATGCTATCTTCCAGAAAATCCAGCGCTCTCCCATAGTTGAGCCTAATAATGTCAACAGTGTTAAGATGGACGTGGTTGTCATTATCTTCCCCGACATATGGGCTCCGCAATTTTAGACGTTTTTCTTCTCTGTCACTATCTGACAGCCGCGTCACGCTCTGCCCTACTTGCACACCTCCTACTACGAGTACCACGCTCTCCTTTAACACACCCGCCAACGGGCGAGTTGACGCTCCAGTTCTTTACATACGGGCCCCGGCTTAGTTATAGATAAATTCACTTCCGGGTCGGAACCACGTGTCCGCACCCGGAACCGCTGCGAGGAGTCATCCTTCCCGCTAGTCGCAGAACAACCACCGGTAAGTTGCTACTCCTCTGTCACCATATAGACATTTGTGAGTCCGATCCCCGAATCTCCCAACACAGACCGCACTTTCCGGTCTGCATCACTGAGCTTACCGACGCTCTCGTTTTCCTTTTCTCGTCCCTTATAGATCCCGCACAATTGGGGTGCTCACTATACTCCTGACACTTTGCTTGGATCTTCCAATCCAGTAATGACAGCACCTTGAAGCGGATGCTTTTTTCATTGGTGGCATCCTTTCACTAGAGTCACTTGGAGTACTGTTGCCTTCACATAAAGGTGAGATTCTTCACCCTTACATTGGGACACATTCCCTTTAATTGTTCCCATTACCTCGCTGACGCTCCGCCCTGATCCTTTGGGGCAGGGTTTAACCCATGTAAGCACATGATTTTGGGTTTTTACAAATGCAGCGTTTTGTTATACTTCCCATTAGCATCGTCTACATTACATGATCCCTGGAATCTGGAGCCACATCCACCATCCTACGTCTACCTGGTCTCGAGCAGGGGCCGGGTCGGAAGTATCACCGGCTTAGCGGTGAGTGTTTAATAATTGTTTCTACCTCATTCTCTCGACAGTAACAGCACCCGGCTTTGGGGTTCTTGGAGAAGTGTACAGTGCTCCATGTTATGTTTGAACTGGTCTTGATACTTTGTCTTGCTCTTTTGTTTCTTCCCCCCTTTTTCCACTCCACAGACGTGTGGTCATCTTCCTTCGCGCTACAGGTAGGAAGCGCCTTACCTATCCGCCTTACTTTCACAATAGACTCTGTGCACATGCACCCCCGTCCTTCTTTTTATCGTTTGAATTTACCTACGTTCCGTGTTGGCGTGTTCTTGCTCCAACAATAGAGGACTGCTAATCCTCATGATCAGGCACCACCACCCACTTTACGATCACGGGACACTCACCACCAACTACCAACGATCTTCCCGTAGTGAACCTGATCACCGAACGGACATGACGACCGGTTTCCACAGCACTAGCACTTTCTCACGTACCATCCACCGCCGGCGTCCGATAGTACGTTTTTTCACCTTCACTTTGTTTGGCACATTTGCTTCCACCATGCAAACTGTTTTATTAAGAACAAATTCAATATTGCCATGATCTTCACTTGCACTCTCACGCGCACTAGTAAACTGGACACGGTTACGAATCCCCCTTTTTAAATCACTTATGTTTATGCCGTGTGGACATCATATTCCATCATGTACTTTGTATCTTCCCCAGCCCTGATGAGTCGTGCAAGCATTGTTACCGCTTGACGACGAAACACGTGTCGGCTGGCCGTCCATGCAAATAAAGAGGAATCGCACTACATCGCTTCCCCTTTTTGTTCTGAACTTTGTTACTTGTACTCATTTATGCCCATTGAGACATCTTTCTCTGTACTGTAATTTGGTGTGCATTTGGTATTAGTTCTCACATTGTTTGGTGTGTGCGTTGCACACCCTTGGAGGGGTTTAGGGCCTTTTCCCCTCGCCTACTTGCACCCAGACCTATCCATTCCCAACACCAACGTGTGCAGTGCGCCCAGTTTCTCCCTGTACCTCTAAAAAACCCCAGTTCTCTATTGATTCAAGATGGACGTGTATACCCAAGTACTTAACCGACTCCGAACACCACTCCAGCGGGTACTCGCAGTCCCATGGCGTAGTGGCGGGGGTCAGCGGGAAAATAAGGGATTTGTGCCAATTGATGCGCAGCCCCGAGAATCTGCCAAACCGTGTGATTTCCGCCAGGAGTGGCGCCAGGTTGAGGGAAGGTGCCCGGATATAGAGTATTAAACCATCTGCGTACAGCGATGCCAGCAGAGGACCAGTGCGGAACTGCAGGCCCCGAAAGAGGTGCTTTTCCTGAAAGTGTCGAACCAGTGGGTCCATTGCTAAAATGAATAACAATGGGGATAATGGGCACTCCTGTCTCGTGCCCCTGGACAGGGAAAACGCCTCTATGATGGTGCCATTTAAGCGAATCCTGGCCGTGGGTTTAGTGTACAACAATGCCACAGTGGAGACAAACACTCCGGCATACCCATGCGTCTAGATAGAAAAAAGGGCCATTCAAGGGAATCGAACGCCTTTTCTGCGTCCAAAAGCACGGGGGCCGCTGGGGTGCCGGGGTCTACACGGTGAATAACTGAGAATAATGTTCGCAGATTCAATGAGGTAGACCTGTGTGGCACAAACCAGGACTGCGCAGGAGATATGATGAATTCCATTAAGAGGGCCAGGCGAGTGGCCACTACTTTAGCCTAGATTTTATAGTCTGTGTTCAACAGTGAGAGTGGCCTGTAGGAGCCACAAAGGGTCGGGTCTTTCCCGGGCTTCGGGAGTAATATGATCACTGCTTCCCTAAACGTGGGGGGCAAGCTACCCCTCTCCAATGCCTCCGCATAGACCTCTATCAGCACTGGAGCCAGTACTTCTTTGTACGCCTTTTAAAAATCGATCCAAGCCAGGAGCAGCCGAGCCCCGTAAGGCGTCAATGGCCTCCACGACCGAGTCAACCGTTATTGGGTGGGCGAGAAACTCCTGCATGTGTTTTTCCAAGAAGACCAATGCGATTTCGTCGAAGTAAGAGCATTGATCGCGAAGATCAGTGGTGACGGACGAGGTATAGAGGTCAGTGTAGTATGACAAGAAGGTGTGGCAGACCTCAGGGGTGGTGTGGAGCAGTCTGCCATCCGGGGCAGCAATTCCAGTTATGTATTGTGTTTGACGAGGAGGGCGGAGTAGTTGTTCAAGTAGCTTTCCGGGCCTGTCTCCCTCCCCGTATTGCCGCGCTGTGTGTTGTCCGGTTAAAAATCGCAGTTCCCTATCCGCCTTTTCCCAAAACTCCATCAGTAGTCTAATGCGACGCGCCTCGTTTGCCTCAGAGGGATTTTGAAGCAAGTCATCTTCCAACGTTCGGATATCTTTCTCAATGCGGGTGAGGGTGGATCTGATAGAGCGCAGGACTCCCACATGCGTAGCTATGCATACCCCTCTGATAGTGGCCTTAAATCCCTCCCACAAGGCTGCGTGAGTCTCCACTGACCCTGTGTTTAGCTCAAAGTAGTCGGTGATAGCAGTCCAGAGTGTTTCGGTGAACACCGTGTCAGCGAGGGCCTTTCCGGGGAATCGCCATTGTCGCTCTAATCCGCCCGGTCTGGGAATCCCCAGGCGTATTGCCACCGGGGAGTGGTCTGATAGTGTACGTGGTAGTGTAGTATGGGATGTTACCCACCCAGCCACCCCAGGGGAGAGTATCCAGTAGTCTAGTCTCGTCCACGTGTTATGGAAACTGGAATGGTGTGTGTTTTCCGGGGCCCCCCCGTGCAGCCTAGCCTCGATGTCAATGAGGGAATAGCGGTCACAAATGTCAACTAGGACTGGTCTGGATTGTTTTCTGGTATCTGCAGCAGCTGAAGTCCCGTCCCGTGAGGGGTTGAGGAGTAAATTAAAATCCCCACCGACAATCAACTGGCCTGTATCCATGGAGTGTAGTTTCGCCAGAAGGACCTGAAAGAAGTCAGGGGTGTCAGTATTAGGGCCATATACGTTTACCAGGGTAACAGTCTGATGGAATAGAGAGCCCGTTACCACCAAGTATCGACCATCCGGATCCCCTATAGTGGAGTGTAGTATGAAGGGTACACGTTTGTGCACCATGACGGCCACCCCTCTCGAGTACCTGCTATAGTCAGAGAAGAAGCGGTGTGAACCCCAGCTTCTGGCAAGGAGCCGGGACCCTGCAGGGCACAGGTGTGTTTCCTGCAGAAACACAATGTCAACGTTATGTCTGTCTAAATAATTAAAGACCTGCCTGCGTTTCCTCGTGTCGTTCAGACCCCTGACATTCCAGGACATCAGGGAGATCAGGGAGGAGTCAGCCTGCGTAGTCTGTCTAGCCATCAGTGTACGAACTTGTGTGCCTAATCTGGAGTGTGTCAAAGTCAAAGGTGACGTACAATGTGATGTGGTGTGTGCCTGCTATCCGAGTGCGGATTGATACAAAACTAAATAAAATCCCCTCCCCACCCCCTCCCCCCACCCAGCCTCCAAACAACCCAGGGAGGCATATCCCCATTAACCATGCAGCGAACTGATCAAAGCACTGAGTTACAAAGTACAATTTCAAATTGTAGAACAACTGCATGAAAAAAATAATTGGTAAGTCAACATTGGCATCCGCCATGGGGGGTGGCAACGCCACGCCGGTCGGGGAGTAGACAATACTGGAAATCGGAGCTTGTGTAACCACAATGAACTGGGTATAAGAGGAGCACCCAAAGTGAATCCGAAGCCCAAAGTGGCTGGTCACATCTGTCAGCCATTGCCTGTCTCAGCAAATAGATCAGCGCTGGCTTGCGAGGCATTTCTGACCAGAGAAGCCGGAGCCTGTGCAGCAGACCGGGCCGGGCTGTTGTCTCGCCGCCTGTAATGTTGGCAGAATTCCTGGGCTTCAGACGGTGTCTCAAAGATTCGGGTCCTGCCATCAATGTCCACTTTGAGCATTCCATATCGAAGGCCGAGATTTCGGAGTGTAGCCTTAACCCCTGTAAATTTCTTGCGAGCTTCCTGGACAGTGAAGGTGAAATTGGAAAGAAGGATAGAGTATTGCCTTGCCTTGGTTTTAGAACAGCCTTCCTCCGCATCGATAGCTGGCTTTTCTAGTCAAAGCGCCAGGATGCCCTTTGGGTGACAGATCAGCGCTATATAAGTATGCCAAATAAATAAATAAAATAAATAAATGTCACCACACCACGGTCCCGAGCCGCCCGGAGGGCTGCATCCCGATCTCTGAAGTTCATAAAGCGAGCAATTATGGGACGTGGTGGGAGACCGGTTCTGGGCCGGGGGTCTAGTGATCTGTGGGCACGCTCCACCACGAACCCCTGAGTGAAGGTGTCGCGGCCAAACAGTTCAATTAGCAGCTGCTCAACAAAAGTGTCCATCCGGCCAGTTTGTGTCGTCTCTGCTACGCCGGTGATGCGCACGTTGTTTCTTCTCCCCCGGGCCTCAAGGTCCTCGTTTTTAATGGCAACTTCCTTAAGGATTCTTTCCACCCTCTCCAGTCTCTTCAGGGATTTCGTTGCGCCATCCTCTGCATCAGATATTCTGGATTCCACTAGGTCCAGCCTTCGGTCGTGTGCCTGAATTTTGGAGCCCATATCTGCCATGCGGCGCTCCAGCGTGTCAAACCGCCCATCTAGCGCCTTAAAACCAGCCCTCATCTCGGTCATCATGGCTGTCATGAGGGAAGTGGCATCCTCCGGGTCCGCACCTCCAGCCGCCCCAGTCAGGACATCTTGTGGAGGGGCAGTGACGGGGAGGGAAGTCCCCGCAAAGTTAAGTTTGCGCTGATTGGGGTCACGTTTACCCATCGCGATTGTGCAGCAGGGCCACCGGATCTAGTCCTCTTTATCCTCCGTGACGACGTGCAATCGGCTAAATCACACCGGAACACTCCAAAATGACAATGGGGCAGTAGCAGGGTAGGGATCTTGCACCCCCGGGGGCGTAGCGCGGGTCACGGCCCAGCCCGGAGCCCCAATCAGCAGGGGGGATCTCCCAATGTACAATGGGCAGGGCGACCACGTGGCAGTCTACTCGGGCACCACAGAGGTCCGGCAGGTCAGGCGGGTTGTTGAATCTCCCCTCACTGGTGCACCGTTGGACAGGGAGAGTCCAGAAGCACCGCAGGCACGAAGCAGAGCAGCGCAGTCACCCGCAGCGCCCCGCGCGGCCCCCGGACCAGCCCCACAGCAACCGGCCCCCAGAGCAGCGCCCGCACCCTCGCCGCGGCCAAAATGGAGCTCCCGGCTTCTCCCACCGCACCAGGACCCAAGGCCCAAGTATGTGTCAAGCGCCCCAGCGCCGCACGAGGGGAGCCACCATCCCCTAGAGCACAGAAATCGCTGCGGTCCGAACCCGCCGGCCGCCAGGGCGCCCCAGGCGCAGCGCTCCCTACCTCCACTCCACGGCACCGAGGCCTCCCCTTCCAGACCCGGCCGCTGGTCTCGCCGCCGTATCTCCGGGCCCGCTGCCGCCGCCGCCTCGAAAATTCCACCCGTTGGGCTGTACAGGATGCAGATCAGGATCGTAGGTTTGGGTGCCGGTGAGAAGCGCGGGTTACTTCATTCCTCGGGTGCCGACTCCCCGATTCGGCGGAGCTTCAGTAAGAGGCGGCCATCTTGGTCTCCTCCTTAGCCACGCCCCCCATTTGCTGTGTTACTTTGGATGAACGTAGTAAATCGGTCCCCTGGCCTTAGTTCAGGTCTTTAGAGTTGCATCGGGCTTTACAGGGACATCTAATACCGATACTTGGTCCTGCACCCTGGTGCTGCACGTCCCTCACTTCTAGTAACATGGAGAATCCCCAAGGCCACTGCAACTATGCAGCAGGGGAGGAACACATTACACAGCACCAGGGTCTGAGCAAATTAGTGGCAAGAATGGGCAAATTGCAAGTTCATATTCGTGCTGTAGTACCACGACATTCCAATGTGTCCCACTGTCACCCCCTCCTAGTGACTTCAATTCACACAGGAAGTCTATAATGTTACCCTTGCCCCATTCCATTTTCAAATAGTCTTTTTTAAATGTTCAGTTCTGCTGGGGTTGCTCGTGGAGCTGTCCGGCTCACCCCATGCCGCTGGTCACTGTTAAACCTTTTTTCTTTATTTCCTCAGTTCACTCCTAAACACTTCTCCGGTCTACTGAGTGCAAGAGTCACTTAGCTTAATCCTTATTACTACAATTAATTATTATCAAAGCCAATGCAGAAATAAGAAGAAGGGGCAGATTTTCTAATAGCACACGCAGTGCAGCAAGGATATTTGCTTCATTGCGTGGGTAGGAGGGAACTGGACAGTGCCCTGCGTACCAATATATAGCGCCTCATTTACCTATTTTTGGCGTAGGGCAGCGCCTCAACCCTCCCTGCTGCCTGTCATAAAAGTAAAGGGAAGGAGGGTCCGTATCTATGAGATAGACATGTTCCTGTCTTCTTTTATTGCGCTGGTGCTCAAATGGCTGCCTGGGTGCAAGGGTGCTTGCATTGCAATCAGGTTATTTTTGTGCAGGCAGGGACACCTTCCTGCATAAAAACAGCTGTTACACCACACCTGGGGAAGCATAGGCTTTTTATGACGCATTTGCAGGTTTACAGCTTGTTGTAAATCAGGGAATGTGTCAAATGTCATGGGTTTTACAAGTGAACACCAACCATAATGCCCAAGGCATGCCTCCCTATTGTGGTGTGAGGCAACACAGTGACTTGCCCTGCGTTGCTGCACACCATATCTAGGAAGTTATGAAAAGCCATGCAGAGTGAGTTTTGGGGCCTCGTAGATATGGCTAAACCTTGTTCACCCCTGGGAAGTCAAAGAAAGTGATGAGCCAGCGATGCACAGGGCTTGTAAATAAGCCCCATTGTGCTCATCAGCTCCCTGTCTTTGCTGACACACTTGTGGCTGCCTAGTACTAAAGCAGGCACTTTTTGGTACGGTGCAACAGTGCCTGCATTACAGGCAGGATTGTTTTTGTGCAGGAAGATATACCTTCCAAGACAAAAACAATCCATAGAGGCATATTCCTCTTTCTATGTGGCTGCACAATGCAGCATGCATGGAAACAGGAAGTAATGAGGGGAAATACAAATATTTCTCCTTGTTATGCCTCTGTTGGGCAGGCGCATCACTCTAGTGCTAACACAGGTGTACAAGTGCTTGTAAATCTGGGTTTGAGTCAAAATACATGGGTGGGTGCAAAGGAATTGCCAAGCACCACCCTTGCAATGCCTAGCCGGCACAAAAGAACACAAGCTTTTCGCTACTTTGTATTTACTAAACCACTAATAGCCACACAAATCTACTTCGTGTGTCTTAGTAAATGCCGAAATTGATTTTTCGTTGGGCGGTGCCACAAAAGTGGCATAACACCAATGCAAAATGTGGGCCAAACTGTAGCAGCATAAACTAAAACTTTTTAGACTGATACTAATGTGTATGCAGGCATTAGGCAGTGTTTCCACTCCTATCGAATAATAAAAACAGATCTATCGCCAATAGTTGTTTTTGCGGTTACGAAATTCCTGGCTGCCATGTGGAATACCAGAAGAAAGTATGTGGCAAAATGAGATGAAATGTAATCACGCAATATGCTCGGGTGTTTCGGGGGTATTGGTGATCAGAGGTTCTCCTGGCTGATTGGCCTTTTAACTTTAACTTTAGACAATGTTTTTATGCAGAATGAATTTTACGGTACTTTGTACTTCTCTATTTTTTTAAACAATTGTAATGATGTATGTTGAAATTTTACTGTGTATTCTTTTATGACATCCTTTTTGTCGAAATAAAGATGAAATGAATGAGTATGCAGATACACTCAGTAATTGTTTACCCACTGCAATATGTAAGACTATTCCTGGTGTGTTGAAGCTTCAGAATGGTTTATGAAGTGTCAACAAATATGGGCGGTAATGTGACCTGTAACAGTGGTGCACTACGTGCTTATTGAAATGTACGATAACTTGCTGATCTGTGTGTTTGAGCTGGTCAGTAGTGGTGAAACAATACTGGCTTGTTGACAAGGTTTGCATTTGACAGCTTGCTAGTGATCTAGCGATCTGGGACTATACATTTCCACAGACAAGGCCCAATTTTATTACCCAACAAAGTCCCTTCAGGCTGGGTTACTCAATTTCCAAAACTATTACCAAATTTACCAATCTCCAATTTGTATCATCAGAATACTAATTATGGTGATGCAATCTTATATAGTTGACAAGGTTTGACAAACCAATACTTGGTTCAAAAATACCCATAAACTACAAATAAACACCAGTATAAATTTGTATATTTATAATGCTATATCTAAAATAATGTGAAATAATGCTCATCAGTACCAACATACAGTACAAATCATAGATCGTCATAAAGTAAACAACATCAGAAAATTAAATGACAGATTCACATCAATGACAGTGCATAAAGGAGAGGAAAGGTGACGAGACAAAAGGTTGAGAGATAAAATACATTTTCAAAGGAATATGCAAATTCAGATTTCAATCTATACTAACCCAATAGAAATAGGAAAACTACTCTCTGGCCATGAAAGCAGTACGGCACCTCAAGAAGATTTGAAGAGGCAAAGATTAAGTCAGGAATCAGCAGACAGGATCAGTCAGCTCAGGAATAGAAGACAGCAAGCAAGGCCTCTCCTCACACAGGTAGGACAGCAAACAGATAACAATGACGATCTCCCAAATAGTCTGCCCAAACAGTCTGACTAACCCCTCCCACCAGGCAACTCAATTATACCCTAAAACCCAAATATCCAACCCTCACTTGTATCGAAATGAAAGGTTATTCTACACTTTGATTGGTTAAGGGAGGGGGTGTATTGTCACACCACTCTCGGCATGTCCATCTCACTAAATGTCCCATATTTTTTTTTTATTCATCACATCAGCTTCCACTCCAGGAAATACAAATTTAAGCCACTATCATTCACGTAGCAAACTTTGTATAACATTTGTGCCTCTATCGCCTCTCCAGAGGAAGCGTTCCTCTGCTTGACAAATTAATTGTCTTTTCATGCAACTCTTGGTAGACATTCAGGGTTTCCGAAGGACAAACGTTGTCCACCTTCCCCTTTGCTTTCGGGTTTTAGATTCGAGCATTTATTCTTTATTCCATTAACCCGTTAACTTCATGCAGAATAGAAAAACATGCTTCTATGGAAAACAAACACAAGCATTATTATTCACTTGTAATGCTTTTTCATTACGCACCAACCCAGTGCTGCATCACTCCATGCGCAACCCATGTTAAATATTATTTTCCTATCAAACGTTAGTAACATGCCCAAAAGCAGCATTAGTCCTTTTTATTTTCATTTGTCAAAAAGCATATGAGGCATACTCTAGTACTTTTAGTACGCGCTTGCGCAGTAGCATTTTCACTCAAATCAGGCCCTTTTGCCGCATAATTGTCACCACACACTGTTAGTAAATGTTAAGTGTGCAATTCGAACAGGTTTTATTTCGCGAAAACCCTGCTCCATCACTAGTTTTTGCCAGTAAAACAGCATAGTTGCTTTTTGTGTTGGTGGAAATATTTCATGACCACAACATTCAACTCACTCACAGTGATGACGTAACTGAACTCTTCTTTCAAAGAACATCATGAGGGTTATAGTTGTTTATTGTGGAAGGGAGTGCAGGGAGCTGCAGTGCCCTAAAGGGTTAGTGTACTCTGTATCCTCAGCGACAATGAGCAGGATATGTACTATAGCAAGATGTGGGATATAACTCGTAATCAGACTGAGCCATAATGTGGGTTTATGCAGCCCTACGAAGTCTAAGAGGACATAGAGCAAAGAGAAAATTACATTGGGCAGCGTTCTCATAGGGGTAGCGTTGTGGGAAGTGGGCAGATTTATGTATATGTTTAAAAACTTTGCTGCTTATTTACAAGCTCTGTGTGCTGCTGCGTCACTTTTTTATGTTCCAGCAGTGCAGAGTGCAGAGCCATATCTACGAGGCAACGAAAAGCCACCCTGCATGGGTTTTCATGGCCTAGTAGATATGGTCTAAGGCAGCGCAGCGCAAGCCACAGCGAATGGGAGGCGTGCCATGGTTGTTACTGCACACTGCCAATAACGATGGGGGGCCATGCATCAAATTGGGGTGCCGGGCCCTGCTGAAGTATCACCTTTATTATTCAGATTACAAGCGTCATGATCTTAAAACTAGCTAGACATAAGTTCAAGGGGGTTTTATGTCCCCCTTCCATTTCAAAATTCCAATCATCTATTTAACCAGTACATATTAAGACAACGAGTTATAGTTATTTCAAATATCTTTGGGGCATATTACCAACGACTAGCGATATTTATCGCTAACAAGGCTTAGCAACGAATTTTTTAACGCTAAGCATCGCCGGAAATTATCGCAGAGATAACTTGCTATTAGCAAGGTTTATCTCAGAAGTGATAAAAATCCTCACGCTAACTGCCAAATGAGAGATTATCGCTGGAAAACCAACGATAATCTCTCGAAGTTTGGCGTTAGCTTGATAATAGGGGCTCACAAACTTAGCCATGATATCCACCTTCCATAGGATATCATGGCTAAGTCAGGAAAATACCAGGTGTAAAAAAAGCAGCGCTCTCCGCTTTCTTGACTTTTAAAGCCAAAAAAGCGGAGATAAATCACTTTGTTCCTTCTCAATCAGGTGATAATGAAAGTTCCACATTCTGGTAGTTACAATTCAGAGACTGGTACCCCAGGAGACCACTGCTTATTAGAATCACAGCCCAATTTTTAGGACCAGAAACCCACGCAATCCACCTAGTTTTAATCGACATGAGGTGGCAATTTTTTAATGAAATAAAGCATCGTGTGGTAGCGCCCTGTCATTTATAGACACATATTTTTCTTTGAAGTGACCACTACAATTGCACAGGCAAGCCGGTTCACTGAAAAAATGAAATTGCTCACAAATAATAGTGGGGCATATTCTCAAGGAGTTATTGCCGAGTTAACGGCATTTTATTGCAGCCAAAGGGGTGATACATTTATTGCACCATTCACAAGCTGGTGCTAACAGCCCATATCACCAGTTTACCTGTGATAGCAGCTGCAAAAAACAAACATCACCACAGATGACCCCAGTAACTAACGCTAATGCGATGCAGAGTAGGCGTTCCTATGCAAAAAGCAGCGACAACGTGACTCAGCAACATTCTCAACGACCAGCCAGATAGGCGATAAGATTCCAATAAATGCGAAAAGGCTCGTTAGCAGCAGGAAATTAACACCTGCTCTGACCTGGTGCAAAGCCGGACGGCAGCCTGCACCACCAAAGGGAGCCCAGCCCAGCGCCACACCAGAAGAACAACAGATGCCATGGAGCCAACGATCATGCAGCTCGGGGCACCAATAGGGCCACCACACGCACCGCCGGTATCCAAATCTTGGGGGATCCGGATCCCCCAAAGGCAGTGCAGACAAAGATAGGTGCCCTCAGAAAACGCACCAACCTCACAGACCCAACAACAGAGAATGTCATTGCCCACCACAGGCTCAAAGGGACAACCATCCTCTGCATCCTGACCACCATTGTCCGCAAGCTGACGGTACCAACACAGTGGACAACCAATATCCCGCCTCAGACAAAGCTGCTGGTCGTGCTGCACATGTTGGCCTCTAGTACCCTCCAACCAACAACCGAGTCAGAGGCGTCACACAGCCAGCCCAATCCAAGTCCCGCACAATGGTCATGGATGACACGATCAGCTTGGTACCCCACTATCTATATCTCCCCCACACTGCGCAGGAACAGCCGGAGACCAAGCAACGAGTCTATGCCACAGATGGCTTCCCACACGTGTGATGGGGAAATTGACTGCACACATGTCCTACTTGTGCCACCTGGCAACACTGCATACAGTATCCACAACAGAAAGCGCACATATCCCATCAATGTGCAAGCACTAGCGAACCACCGGGGAATCTCCACCAACATCAATGCCAACCACCCAGGCAGTGTGCATGATCCCTACATCTTCCAACAGTCCATCATCTACCAACACTACCAGAATGGCACCCACGGAAATGCACTACTCGTTGGCAAATACCACATAAACACACCAGACACCTCAACTCCACAATCATGTAACTCACAACACTTGGAATGCACATGTCACAAGCTCACATACAACATGCCAAAAAACATGCACACCCACCAGACACGACAACACAACTTACTGTGGGAACCTGGGACGGCCATGTACATTAGCCATCAATGGCATGGCACCTCAGCCACACAATAGCAGAATGTGGGAAGAGGTGTCGACCAGGCATGTCGAAGGAGGCAAGTGTAGGAGAGTAGGATCTACTTCTTATAGTTCCCCCCACTTTTTGCTGATGTTTCACTGTTTTCTACTTAGTCTGGCTCGGATCCTGCTATTCAGGACCCCAGCCTAGCTGCTTTCTCCTCTAAATTGATTGCATGTACTTTAGGTACACTCCATATTGGATTCTGGGGTACCCTTATACGTCCCTAGTATATGGTATACTATGTAACTAGGGCATAGGTACCACAGAGGCTTCCCAGGGGCTGCAGCATGTATTATGCCACCCTTGAGAGGCCACTCAAATTGACACCAAAGGTCTGCTACTGCAACCTGTGTAAGGTGGTGCAAGCACCCCTTACTATGATATAGGTTCACTATATCTACATTATCACGGCACATATAAACCTATCAGTCAGCCTTAAGGCATGCCTTATCAATCCTGAAGGCAGGGTGCTGGGTTTTATGGGAGAGGGTGCCCATGCATGAGCAGAGACCCTCTGAAGCCTTCGGAATCTATTCTCCGGGGTTGTTCTGTGATGCAGCCGTACCACATACTCTTAAGTGCATCATAACCTAATGGTAAATGCTAACTTTAAAATGGCTGCACAGAAACATGTTGTGTTTTGAGTCAAACATCTTGGAATCACACCTCCACACCAGTGACTGGTGTGGAGGTATGATTCCACCCTCCTAGAGGGAGAAATATGACAACATTGGTACACCCGGTACCAACTTTACAGAACCCTGGCATCACAAGATGGATGCTGCCAGCCAGAGACATGAGTCTGCCCTCCTGCTGCAGGACATCACTCCGGCAGGGGAGGCTGTAAAAAAGGTTTCCTGTTACAGGGAGGCGTAACTACCTCCCAGACAGGCTTTAGTTTATTGGGGCTGGGTGGGTGCACTCTGAAAGTGCTTTGATGTCTGTGATGTCTGCACTGGGGGCACATTTGGTGTCCCTGTGCATAGTCCAGCTCAAACCGGTTGCAGGAGCCATTTGCTCCTGAGCAAAACTGGACAAAGGACATGGGTGTGGCCACCCCTCTGTCCTGACCCTCCCATAGGAGGGTCCCCAGAGTTTGTCCCACCCCTTCCTTGGGTATAAAGAAGGAACCCCTGGCTACAGGACTTTAGATTTACTTGGATGAAACTCTGCTACAGAAACCAAGTACTTCGATGATCTACACTCCGCTAGATTACTGAAGAATCTCCCTTGGAGTAAAGGAGTTACTCCCCTGCTATGCAGCCACCAAAGACACATCTGACTGGTTTGCAACTCCAAAGCTCCTGAGGACTTAGAAGACTTTTGCAATATAGGAGGTGGGTTTCCAAGTGTCTCTGAGGTTGACTAGTGAGCTCAGCAAACCTGAGCCCCGTATCCCTCGTGGGGACCGTGCAACCCGGACCCCTGGGCAGCGTGTCTATTTGAAGAAGCATCAGCTTTATGGCAACACCTGATGCTGAGCTTTGGGCTACTCATAGTCCTGTCCCAAAAGCATAGTTTCCACCAAAGATTACTGGCCTACACTGCACGAGTGTTCCGTGGGCTAGTATTTTGTGATTCAACTTGAGGTCCCCTCGTGATCCCTGGTCCGTTGGGCTGTGGGTCCCTGTGAAGGTAACTTTAACTTTCAGTGAGCTTTCCTGGTTGCTCCCGATGTGCCTTGACTCTCCGTTGCTTGAGGAGTCCCCAGGACCTTGCTGGTCCTCACCGAAGCATCTTTTTTCTGACCATGTGGGGTGCAGTTGCCAAGGCTTGTTGGTGTTCAATCCAGACACTGACCCCCCAGCACTCGACATCCTTTGTGGGAGAGCTTGTCTGCAGACTCTGGTCATCCTCAACATCTCCTGGTCCCGTGGCTGCAGAGTCAAGCTTCACCTCTTCTCACCTGAAACACATGACATTGGTGGGCATTCGGCTATCGTGCCCCTGGTCAATGGCAAGTGACCCAGACCCTGTCCCCTCTGCTTTCAGGTTCTTCTCAGCTTCAATCCAGGCTTGGATCACACCTGACACTTTTCCTCTTCACGGCAGCAGCACTTTGCAGCATCACGCCATTGAAAACAACGAAGATTCCCGACACCATTTGACACCTATGCACCCGGCTTCCCTGGGTTAGGTAACATGAGTACCCCGGTGCTCACATGGGTGCTGGCCTTAGAACCTTCTATGTTATAAAGGGTTTGCTCAAAGTCCTCTCCTTAGTGTCCTTAAACTTTAAAATTCCAACTTCAACTTTCCCATCGAATTGTACGGAGCTTGCGGATGTGTTCTCACACTGCACACGTCCTCCGTGGGTCCCCTATATCACTACTTTGGGTGGTTCCTTGGGGTCCCAGCGAATCTACATGCTCTAGGCTCTGTGTCTAGTCAAGTTGTGGTATTCATACCACTTTCTTTGTATATGGTTTGGTCTCCCCCTGGAACCCATTCTGTATTGTGCTATTTACTGTCGTTCTAGTGATTTAATATTGTGTACGTTGTGCTCTAATCTCATAAAGAGATTAGTAGATAGTGTTTAGTAATAAATACATATTTTTATAATAACACCTGTGTGGTTCTCTTTTGGCATGGTGTGCCCAGACGTGGGTCCCTTGCTCACTTTGCCACTGGATTCAAGCTAGCCTGGCTGATGACAGCTGATTAGCCAGAAACCAGACCCAGGATGCTTGTTTCCAGTTCAGGGAAGATATGGCTTAGCAGTTCGGGCTGGACTGTTCCCATGAGGCACAGGATCAGACTGATTTGCACATGGCCATGTCCTCTAAACTGGGGTGTCGGAGTGAGCTTGCAATGTTCAACACTCCGTTCATCATCAATCAATCAATCAATGAAATGAAATGAAATGAAAACGGAATTTATACAGCGCGATTGCTGCCCTGGGACGTCCAAGCGCTAAGAAAAAGAGTGGTGCTGTCTGCTGAAGACTGGGTAAGAGTGGTCTGCTTAATTCAGACACTCTGTTCATCACCACCCCCTTTTCTGAATCGTTTTTGGCCACTATAGGTGTGGCAGGGTATACTCAGACATGAGTCCCTTGCTCACTGCTCCATCAGGATTCAAGCAAGCTGGGCCGACGAGGCTGAAATGCCAGAAACCGGTCCCCGGTAGCTTGTCTCCTTTCTGGTGAAGAATTGGCTTGGTAGTTTGGTCTGCCCTGTTCCCATGATGCACTGGGCCAGGGACAGACTAATTTGCATATAGCCAGGTTCTAAGCTGGGATGGGGCAGTGAGCTAAATAACGGTGATGGATCAAGCCCTGATCTTTGGACTGGGTAAGAGTGGTCTGCTTAATTCAGACACTCTGTTCATCACCACCCCCTTTTCTGAATCGTTTTTGGCCACTATAGGTGTGGCAGGGTATACTCAGACATGAGTCCCTTGCTCACTGCTCCATCAGGATTCAAGCAAGCCGGGCCGACGAGGCTGAAATGCCAGAAACCGGTCCCCGGTAGCTTGTCTCCTTTCTGGTGAAGAATTGGCTTGGTAGTTTGGTCTGCCCTGTTCCCATGATGCACTGGGCCAGGGACAGACTAATTTGCATATAGCCAGGTTCTAAGCTGGGATGGGGCAGTGAGCTAAATAACGGTGATGGATCAAGCCCTGATCTTTGGACTGGGTAAGAGTGGTCTGCTTAATTCAGACACTCTGTTCATCACCACCCCCTTTTCTGAATCGTCTGCTGAAGATGGTCAGCTCAGAGAGCTAGTTGTTTGCATTAAAAAGAAAAGTCTTTAGTTGCTTACGGAAAGAAAGAAGATTGGGATTAGCCCTAAGCTGAAGGGGGAGCAGTATTTGTAAAGCGCGCTACTCACCCGCTAGGGTCTCAAGGCGCTGGGGAGGGGGGGCTTCTACTGCTCGAAAAGCCAGGTCTTGAGTTGCTTCCTGAAGGAGAGATGGTCCTGGGTGAGTCGTAGGTGGGTGGGGAGGGTGTTCTAGGTCCTGGCCGCCAGGTATCCCTTTGGGATATACATCAGCCAGACACAACAGAAGATCAAAGTCAGGGTACTACAGCACTGTAGTCGGATTCGGTGCGAGGTACCCGTTGCACCTCTGGTAGACTATTTCAAAAGGACAGGACATGTGCCTGACAGTCTCCGATGGTTGGTGCTGGAAAAAGCCATTTTGGGTCCTAGAAGCGGCAACATCGAACAAATACTGAACATCCGGGAATACAAGTGGATGTCTCTTTTTGACTCCATAAACAATGAACAAGACAGCAGCAATTCACAACTAGCGATACGTTGCCCTTAAACCTTTGCCGTTTTCTGACTGGGGTTGTGAGTTACACGTTGCAAACTTCACTTGGCGACTGACACTATGCAGCCACCAGAATTTGTGCACGATGTCAGGTTCCGGCTCATGATGCTTTATCCATTCCACCTAAAAAGTTTTTCTAGTTATACTTTGCATACAACACCACCCAACCATCAGAATAGGTGTGATATGTTGGGTTTTTCTGGTGGTGAACCTGTATTACACCATCGTCGATGACTTACCCTCCTGTGTGAGAGGAAATTGTCACTTTTGAAATACCGACACATCATCTCTCGTTAAGCTTACTTGCCTACCAATGTGTAATTTGTGTTGTACAATATATTTACCATAAAATGTGTTGAGACTCCCTCTCATGATTTGCATGTGGACACTTGACAATGACACTTTGATTGCCAGTCATTTTTCATAACTCTATGATGCCTTTACCCTCCTGTGCGTGTGGTACGCGTTGTTTTACTGCTCATAGCTCACTGTGAATTAAGCTCACATAGGATACCCTTCAGTGCTAGGAGTTGGCCTTTAAATTTCGTTTCCAAATCCTGAGCCACTAGCCACAGTATTCTACTCAGTGCAGCCTTCATTTCTACATGTGTTTATGTGCATAAATACACCGCGTTTAATAAATCAACAACCAACTTTATTATTCTACGTGTCACGTTTTCAATCTCCGGGCCACTAGTGAGATAACGTGCAGTCTCTCTTCACTGTTTTTTTTTATTTCAAAAGATTTTATTACAAGATTTTGTAGGTACAGTACAGATATGGTGAAGGCAATATTGTTGTCGGTGTGCGCCGGTGGGGTTACAATTGGCGTCACATGTTCCGGCTTGCTCACGGAGTGAGTGGTAGAGAATGTCATAGGCTAGGCATACTGCGACTTGGCCTTGTTTGTATATTGCCCTCCTAGGAAGGAAAAGAAAAAGTGGGAAAGGAGAGATAGAGTCGCAGACAATGCTATTGGCGTTTCTTGCTAAGTGCCATCATGCTGGAGTACACCTATGTGTGTGTGGGGAGTGTGTTGGGGTGGATCTCTGTAACTTGCCTACGGAGGCGTGTGTGATGCCAAGTAGTTGTCCAGGGTGTGCCACATCTCTCCCTTCGTGGTAGAGTTGGGTGTGTGTTTTGATGTTATGTTATCAGCTCCTCTGAGGAAGAGGATCCAGTTGAACCAACTCTTGAAGGATGCTTTCCCATTGTCTTTCCAGTTTGCTAGGATTGTCTTGACTGCTGCTGCGAGTAGGATGTCTATTAGCTTGCTGTCGTTCTTAGATTGAATTTCTTGGGTCATGAAGGCTGCGACTACTCCTGCGAAGTCTGTTTGCAGTGGGAATCCCATTATGCTATTTGTGAGGTCTCTTACTTTGTTCCAGAATGTTTTGACTTTGGGACTGTGAAAGAGAAGATGAGCTAGGTCACCTTTATGTTTGTGGCAGTTCCAGCATAGGTCATTGTCTCGGACCCCTAAGGCTGCTAGTCTGGCCGGGGTGCAGTATGCTTTGTGTAGGAGCCAGTATTTTGTCTGTGCTAGGATTCGGGTGACTTTGTTTGTGCTTGCTGAGTTCTAGAGGCAAGTTTTTTCCCTATCGTTGAAACACCTATTTTGTTGGCCTTCCCAGTATTCTATTGTTTTGGTGTTTAGCTTTGTTGAAGTTGGGCTTAGTAGTTTGTAAAGGTGCGATGTTTGGTGGCCAACTTTGTTTAGGCTAGCCGCGTATTGTAGTATTGATGGGGTTTCTTTGTTTAGATCTGCCTTGGTGAGTGCCGCCCTTATTTTTAGGAAACTGTAGAAATCTATGTCTGGTAGGTTGTGGAGGTGTTTAAGGCTGTCGAATGTGAGTGGGGTGCTTACTTTTTCCAGTTGGCTGGGGGTGGAGATGCCTCGTTTGTACCAGGAGCTCATGTTTAGTATCTTGCCTTTGTATTTTATTTTTGTGTTGAACCAGATGGATTCCCACCTTGTGTTGTTAATGCTATTCTACATTTTCTTGTCTACTTTGAGAAGAGCGTTCTTACTATTTTTGAAAATGGTGCTGTTGGCTTCAGTGTGTCTGTTGGCTGGGAGTATGGTTAGGGGGTTGAGACCATTTAGGATCGCTTTTTCTAGGGTTAACCAAGCCGGTGTGTAGTCTTGTACTGGCGAAAGCCAGTGTAACCCTTGTTTGGCTAGGCATGCCGTTTGGAATGTTTTGAAGTTGGTGAGGTTGAGGCCGCCTAGGTTTTTGCTTAGTCTTAGTTTCTGAAGACTTATTCTGGGTTTCTTGTCCTTCCATAGGAATTTGTTTATCATCATGTCTAGTTTTTTGTGGAAGTCTTCTGTGGTTATTAGCGGGAGCATGCTGAGCATGTAATTGATCATTGGTGCTATCATCATTTTTATCATTTCAACTCTGCCCCACCAACTGACAAACTTTGGTGTCCACATTCCAAGTTTCTCTTTAATTTTATTTAGAAAGGTCTTTTCATTGTGGTCCAGTGTTGATGTGAGATCTCTTTCAAAGTGTAGGCCAAGATATGTCAGCGCTCCTTTTTGCCAAGCTAAGCCTGAGTTCCCTAGTACTGCCTTGGTTGTGTACACGTTTAGAGGTTTGCATTCTGACTTGTCCCTATTGAGTTTGTAGCCCGAGACTTGTGCATATTCCTCAATGGTAGCCATTAGGGCTGCTATTGAGTGTTCAAGGTTCCCTGTAGTGATGAGTATGTCATCTGCGTAAGCAGCTAATTTGACTGTGTTCCGATTGATTTGGATTCCTTCTATTTCTGAGTTGGTTCTAATCATGCACAGCAGTGGTTCTATGGAGAGTAGGAAGAGTGCTGGGGATAGTGGGCATCCCTGTCTCGTGCCTCTTTTTAGGAGTAGCGTCTCTGAGGTGCACTCATTGATTACTACTCGGGCTTTTGGTTCGTTATATAGTGCATCACCGTTCTTCTGTAGTTTTCTCCTAGGCCAAACCTGCGCATGCGTTGGTCAAGGAAGGGCCACGACACTTTGTCAAATGCTTTCTCGGCATCCAGTGCTATCATCACTGCTTGTTCGTTTCTAGAGGAGGCATGGTTTATTAAGTGACATAAAAGTCTAGTGTTGTCTTGGGACAGCCTGTTTTTGAGATAGCCCACCTGAGAATTATGGAATAGGGTTGGAAGTACCGCGTTTAGTCTTGTCGCCAAGACCTTCGCGTAGATCTTACAGTCAACATTAATTAGAGAAATGGGCCGGTAGTTTTGTGGGTGTTGTGGGTCCTTGCCGTCTTTGGGTATGACTATTATATTGGCCTCTGTCATTGAGGTAGTCATTTTCCCACTGTGGAAGCAGTGGGTGAACACCTCCTCCATTGTGGGTTTAAGTTGACGGAGGAATTGTTTGTAGAATCCAGCTGTGTAGCCATCTGGCCCGGGAGCCTTGTTGTGTTTGAGGCTTGCGACTTCTCTCTCTATTTCTGCCCCCGTAATTTCTTGGTCTAATGATACTCTCTGCGCCTCCGTTAAGCTGCGTAGGTTTAGACAGTCGAGGATGCTCGCCCCTTTGTCCACTTTGAGGTTTTTGTCTTCTTTGTACAGGCATTCGTAGAGCCTTTGAGCACCTTGAGGATCTCTTTGTTTTGACGTTTGCGATACCTTCTCGCTGTCAGTTATCGCTGCAATGGTGTGTTGTCTCTGTTTGCTCTTGAGGTATGAGGCTAATGCTTTACCTGCTCTGTTCGCATTACAAAGATTTATGGCTTTATATTTATTTATCCACATACCAGCTCTTTCGCTTAGGATCTTGTTGAGCTCATATTTTTTCCTGGTTAGTTCTGTCAGGGTGTTTTTGTCTTCTAAGTTCGTACTGTGGCTCTTCTCTAGGTCTTTGATTGTATTTTCGAGTTCTGTTACTTTTTTGTTCCTTTCTCTGTTCATTCTTGATTTGATGCTAATAATTTCCCCCCTGACTGTGGCTTTAAGGGCGTCCCAAAGGGTGCCTATGTCAGTGCTTGGGCTGTCATTGAAACTAACGTATTCCTTTTTTGGTGTCCTCTATTTCGGCCACGTTATTCGGGTTTTTAAGGATGTCGCTATTGAATCTCCAACTCCGGCTAGCCGGTTCGCTGTGTCTCCCCCTGAGTGTCAGACTGATGAGTGAATGGTCTTATATTGTTCTGGGAGCAATTTCAGTGTGGTCTATGAGGTGAGTGTGGGGTGTGGAGATGAGGATGTAGTCGATTCTACTATATGAGTTGTGAGGGTGAGAGTAGAAGGAGTAGTCTCTTTCGTCTTGGTGTTGTAGTCGCCATGAGTCTTTTAGGTGGAGCTTGGCGCACAGATTCCCTAGTATGTTTTGTCCTGGCGAGCCGTGGCTGGCTCTTTGTGGGTGTCTGTCTATTGTGCTGTCCAGTGTTTGGTTCATGTCACCGGCCACTATTAGAAGGTCATCTTGTGGAAGCTTACTCAGTCTGTTCTCAACGTTATTCCAGAAGTCGTTGTCTTCTGAGTTGGGACCATATATGTTGGCAATGTGTATTGTGTACTCCCCCCTATTGACACTGGTGATTAGGATTCTGCCGTCTTCATCAGCGTAGTTGTCCTGTACTATTAGTCTGGATTTTTTGTTTATAAGTGTGATGACTCCTCTCTTTTTGTGAACCGCTGGCGCGCATAGTGATTGGCCTATCCAGTTAGCCTTTAGTCTTTGTGCATCTTCTTCTGACAGTTTAGTTTCTTGGAGCACACAGACATCGCTCTTAGTTTTGCCCTGATATTCTATGGCTTTCCTCCTCTTAACCGGGTGATTGAGCCCTTTCACATTGAAGGAGACTACCTTAATGGTTGTGGGTGTGTGGTTATTTGCATTTGGTGCCATTCCTTAGAAATAGTGTCGCTGACTGTTGTGATGCTCTGGTGTATTCTTGGGCGCCCTGCATGGTAACCCTGGATTCCTTTGGTTGTAACCCCTGTGTGGTGTGCTTTTTGTCTTGTATGATGGCTTAGTGAGCGCTTGTGTCTGGCTGCGACTAGGCTGGAGATGTTAGAAAAGGAGAAGGAAGGAAGGAAGAAAAGAAAAACATGGAGAACCCTGATATCTGTACTCGGAGGACCGCCCACCCCCAACCCCCCATTGACTGCATTACGAGCGTGCGACAGCAAAGTTCCTCCCCTCCTTTCCCCTGAGGCTCATATTGAGCTATGTCCAACTTCCTGTGGGTTGATGACATTGCTATCTAAGGATAGTTAAAAGGATATGTGGGAGTTCTTGTTGTGCTACTTCTCCCTGTGGTTGCGGCGTTCCGCCTTGGTCCTGTCATCGAGGTAGGTTGCTGTAACTTGAGGTAGTTCAGTTGTTCATAGTCTTGTCTTTTCCTTGTATGGCGGTTCCTTCATTGTGTAGAGCTGTGGTGTGGTGTGACCGATGTTGTGTTACGTTATTTCTCCTTAGCGCCTTCTGTTTCACTGTTGCTTGTTGATGCTCTCCTTTTTCCAGCACCATTGTTTTGTGCTTCCATGTCCTCTGCCGGTGGGCCTTGGAGGTATCTTCTCAGTTCGCTGGGGTCCTCGAAGATCTGTGTTCGCCATTTGTCCGTGATCTTTAGTTTAGCTGGGCCCGCAAAGCTAAAGGTGACATTGTCTCTCCGCATTCTATCTCTTAGCGCTAGGAATCCCTTTCTGGTTTCAACTGTTTGTCTTGAGAAGTCTTGCGTAATTATTATTTTGTGGCCGTTCCATCTAAGGTTAGGGTTTTTCCTTGCTACCGCAAAGATCGCCTCAGTTTGGTTCGATCTTAGGGGCTTGCAGATGATCGGTGAGGCAGTTTTTTTGCAGGCTTTGTATGCTTTGTCAACTTCAAATTGTCTATCGAATTTAATGCCTGTTAGTAGTGGTATCAGTTCTTCTATTAGGTTTGTACAGGATCCGGGCTTGTCCTCTTCTCCTTCGGGGATCCCTAGCAGTCTTATGTTCCCCCTTCTGTTGCGATCTTCTTGGTCTGCTAGCTGCTTCTGTAGGGCGGATGAGGCCTTTGCTATGGAGTGTAGACATTTGTTCGATTGTGCGTTGTCGTCTTCTATGTTGCAGATGCGTTTCTCCGTAGCATCAATCCTACAGTTAGTTTTATCTTGATCCGCCCTTATGGCTGCTAGCTCCAGTTGCATATTGTCCATTGTCTATTTCGTTGATTTGCCCAGCTCGCTGCCTTCGTTGATTTTTTTGAGGATCAAATCTAGTGTTATCTCGCTTTTTTGTTTTTGAGTCGAATCGGGAATGTCTTTCCTGTATTTCTTGATGTCATTGCTCAGTTTACTGTCCTTTCCTGCCATCGCTGCAAAGCCTCTCCTGACCTGATGGCACACTAGTCTTCCGACTTTCTGTTGAGTGCCCAGGGGGTTTGATGGTACCTTTTTAGGGATTGGCTCTCCTTCGGCCGTGTCTTGGCGGTTCAGCATGAACCTGCCTGGTTCCCGATGGTCCTGGTTCTGGTTTTTGCTCCTGCCAGTTCTTCTCCTGTGGCTTTGCCCTTTCTTTGCTGTTCCTCTGCTGTCCTTGTGAAAGGCGAAGATGGGAGGTTTAGGTTGCAGTTTCACTGTAGGGTTAGTTGGCTTCCCACCTTTGCACGTTTTGTTTGCTCATGGGCTGGAGCGCCATCGCACCCTTACCGTCTATATCGTCTTTCTTGTAGTTGGTGGCACACTGTTTGTCTGTTTGAGCGTGTATGTTATCCCCCGCACTTCGCGGTTCTCTTCTGTGGTATTTGGGCGCTGTGGCCGACACTCGTTGTGTTGTGGAGCACTTGTGATAGTTGCGTCTATCGCCGCACCTCGCTGCTTCTCTGTTCTCCGGCCTGATTTCAAAATGCCAGCGCCCTTTAGTACCCTTTCGGTTTCGTTTTTTGTGCCCAATGTTGCAAGCACCCTTCGCTGGCTTGGTTTCTCGCTTGAGCGGCTGCGTTGTTGTGACCGCCTTACTGAGTTCCTCCTCGGCTTGACGGGGTGTTTTTTATGGAAGCCCCCCGCCTTCTTCGCCGCTTGCTGTTTGTGGTGTGGGACTAGGATTAAGATGGCCGACTCTAGACGCACTTTCAGTTTCCACCGCTTTGTGTATCTCACATTTCCAAGTAACTTATCCAGTATGACTTCACCCGCGTGGGAGCTGCTGCTTCACTATGCTCGGCTGCACTGACAATTTCTAGTGCGTCGGCTGAGTGCCTTTTTGTTGGCGTTCCAACTACACTCGTCTCTCGTAACAGCAGCGCTCGGAGTGTGATGGGTTGCTCTCTAAGATGGCGGCCCCCAGGCATACTTTCGCTTTCTCACTGGTTTCGTTTTTGTACTGCGTACTATATGCCACTTCAGCTTTATATATTTCTCTTATGGCACTTACTGGTTGGTTGTGGGGCAAAGCGGCCGGGGTGTCTGCGATCACCTTCAACGTCTCCTGGTTTTCCTCGATGTCTACACCACGTCTGAGCGCCTTCCTGCAACTCTTTCCGGCTCCTCGGTTTTGATTAGAGCGCCATTTTGGTCGTTTCTCACCCACTCTGTGTGTTGGGGAGTGCGATGCCCAAAGCTTCTGCGGACTGTTACCGGCGACCGTTCTTGATTGGTCTTTGTGTTCCCCAGGCGTTCCGACTTCTTTAACCGGTTTTCAGCTTGGTTTTCAGGACCGAGCTCGTTTCGCTGAATTATTCGCTGTTTTGTGCCTCAGGGTTACGGAGGTAACGGACCTATGCACCCGTCCTCATTGCCGTCCACTGTTAGTTACCGCATTCAGCGTGAAACTATGTGCATGCACGTCCTTCTTCACTATTTCTAACCGGCTTTGCCACCACACGGCTCTTTGATTTAACGCAAAGACGGTTCCCAGGAGACACGGAGGATTCTTTTCCCCTAGGTATTTATATCTTGCAAACCTTGTGTTTACATTACCCGTGAGCGTACTGTGATCTGTCAGGGTTATTTGGCAATCGGGCATGATGGGTTTGTTATTCCTTTTTTCCTTATCCCCAGGTCGCTAATTATAGAGGGAGATCGGCTTTTCAAGCACAAGAAGAGGGAGACACGCTGGATGTTTCCCCCCCAGGTATCTATATTTCGCAAACCTTGTGTTTGCTGTACCCAAGAGCGCACCCTGTCTTCTTTAGATTTACAGGCAATCTGGGATGATGGGTCCTTATTTATTTTATGTATTCACAGAACGCTACAAAATAGAGTGACATCGGCGATTCAAGCACCAGACGAGGAATTTTTCCCGACCTTTTTAATAAGTGTAACACAATTAGGTTGTGCTTTACCAACACACATGATTTACCAAGGCCACTAAGCCGCATTTTTATGCTTGTTTTCAGGAATTACCGTTCCTCACTGTTTGTAGCCAACGTGCTCGCAGTCTGTCTGTTTATGCCACCCAGGATTAACTCTTGCAAGTAAGCTCTTGTTCTCGCCCATAACTTTTTAAACGTCTCGTGCACATTGCAATTTAAACTCTTATGTCCTCAAGCACTGTATCTTCATATTATTTATTTCTCTGCTCTAGGAAGCTTGCCCCCTCCCCCACGCTACTTCTGTCCTGAGGAAGATCCCGGTTAAGGTTCAAGTGATACCTATTTTTTCGTTGGGGTCCAAACGTCGACAACCTACACACCCGCCAGCTTTTGCGTTGAACTAAGAAGCACTGACTAATGCGCTTGAAGCATGGTTTTGTAAAAGTTGTTGACATTTGTTGCATTGTACTGCGGCTCTGTGTTGGAGCCAGTTAACTAGCATTTTATGTTGATCAGGGTCTCACGACCTACACTGCATCTTTCCCATTCTTTGCATGAAACTTCACGTATACCTTCACCTACCCCCTCGCCTTCACCTATTGGGGCACAAATGTTTATTGTATAAATGACACAATCTATATGTGATTTTCCAAAGGCACATTGGGCCCGATTCACAGAATGAACTTAACACTCAATCCTAAACTTTCTTCTATTTTGGTATTCCCAGAATGCACTTACTACTTTTGGCATTCACAGAATGAATTTACTACTTTTGGTATTCACAGAAGTTAGGATTTTGTCTTAAGACAAACTTAAGACAGATTTAAGACAGATTTAAGACAGATTTAAGACAAAATCCTAACTTCTGTAATTACCAAAAGTAGTAAGTTCATTCTGTGAATGCCAAAAGTAGTAAGTGCATTCTGTGAATACCAAAATAGTAGTAAGTTTAGGATTGAGTCTTAACTTCATTCTGTGAATCGGGCCCATTGTGATTAAACAACAGTGTACCTATTCGACCTTTACTGTATTTTTTATGTTTTCCATGTTTATTTGAATCTACTATTCTCTTCAGTTTAAATGAATGTGTACTGGGACCCCTTCCCTATATGTACAAATATAGACCCAGGCCCCAGCTACACTTATTGGGTCTACCCTTCCTTGTATTGTATTCAAGCTAGCCTGGCTGATTAGCCAGAAACTGGTCCCAGGATGCTTGTTTCCAGTCCAGGGAAGACCTGGCTTGGCAGTTCTGGCGGGACTGTTCCCATGAGGTACAGGGTCAGACTGATTTGCATATGGCCATGTCTGAACTGGGGTGGCAAAGTGAGCTAAAGAATGATGATGGATTAAAACCAGATCAGTTGACCGGGGGTGAGTGCTTGCAATGTTCAACACTCCGTCCATCATCCCCTTTGGTTTTGCTTTGTTCTTCTTTCTTTTGGTCATTCAGGAGGTTACAATCTGGCAAAACAAGCTGCTTTACATTCCTTCAAGACTTAACCTGAAGGCTGCTCTCCATAGCTACCACTAGGATAGCTTTCAATAAAGGTTGTCTTTAACCTATTCATCAATAAGGGTTGTTTGGACTGGTACAAGGTGCCCACTATAACTAGTGGTCAGCATATACCAGGCCAACTTCTCACAGCAAGTGACCCATGAATAGGAATGTACACAATGTGTACCTACACGTCCCGGTGGCTGTGAGGGATCAGCGTTTCCTGCGCTTCTGCCTGGAGGGCCAGCACTGGCAGTTCTGCGTCCTTCCCTTTGGTCTTCGGTCTGCCCCCCCGGGTGTTCACCAAGGTGGTGGCTCCCTTGGTGGCCCATCTCCATCTCCTGGGGGTGTTCCCGTATCTCGACGACTGGATGGTTCAGGCTCCGTCCCTGGAGGTCATGTCTTGCCACCTTCTCTTGACCATGACTACGCTCAGGGACCACAGGTTCTTGATCAACTTGCCAAAGTGCCACCTGGAGCCTGCCACTCGGAGGACCTTCATCAGAGCTGTGTTCGATTCTGTGTTGGGCAAAGTGTTCCTGCCGGAGGCCCGGATTTGTCGCCTTCAGTCTTTGCTGAGGAAGTTGTTGTCACGGACCTCGGCTCCCCTCTTTCAGTGGCTGGAGGTTAAGGGCCACATGGCTGCTTCTGTCTTCACCGTGCCGTGGGCCAGGGTTCATCTGCGCCCTCTGCTGTGGCATGTGCAACGGTGGGTCCCCTTTCCTGTCCTGGATTATGCGGTTCCTGTGCCCGTGTCTCTGGACGTTGTGTCTGTTCTTCAGTGGTGGCTGCCAGCGCTTCCGGTTGGGGGGCGACGCTGGACCATTGGGCTGTGCAGGTTCGTTGGCTCCCGTCGGAGTCTCGCAGGTCGTCCAAGTGGAGGGATTTGTCTGCGGTGGACAGGGCGCTCCGTTATTTCCATCTTCATCTGAGGGGTTGCCATGTCCTGGTGAGATCGGACAACACGGTGTCTGTGGCCTACATCAATCACCAGGGCGGGACCCGCAGTTCTTCCCTGAACCTGGTGGCCTGCTCCATTTCGGACTGGACGGAGGAGTATCTTCTGGCCCTGTCTGTTCAGCATATTCGAGGTGTGGACAACGTGGTGGCGGATTCTTTGAGCCGGAGGTTCCCTTCGTCTCTGTCCCTGTGCCTGGCTCCCTGGATTTTTCGCTTGCTTTGCCTGAGGTTCGGGACTCCGGCTCTGGACTTGTTCGCATCCCGGTCAAATGCCCTGGTTCCCCTGTTCTGCTCCAGGTCTCCGGAGTTGGGCGCCTGGGGAGTGGATGCCTTGTCTCTCCGGTGGCCTCCTTGGCTTCTTTATGCCTTTCCTCCATTTTCTCTGATTCCTGCCTTCTTGCTGAAGGTTCAGCTGGAGGGGGCTCAGGTGGTGGCTGTTCTTCCGCACTGCCCGAGGAGGTCCTGGTGTCCTCTGCTGCTGGGCCTAGCGGTGTGCCCTCCTTGGCTTCTGCCCCGCTTCCCCTCTCCTCTGAGGTCCCCGTCCCCTCTTCTGGTTCCCCTCTCCTTGGCGGTCTGGAAGTTGAACGGTTGTCTCTTGGGGTCCGTGGTCTGCCCGACCACATCATTTCTGTGATGCAGGCCTCTCGTCGGCCGTCTACTTTGTCTTCCTACTCGAAGCACTGGTCTTCTTTCTCGGGGTGGTGTTCCTCTTCTGGTTTGTCTCCTACCTCTTGCCCTGTGTCTTCTGTCCTTCAGTTTTTTTCTGGATGGCTTTCAGAAGCGCTTTGCTGTGTCTACCTTGAGGGGTCAATGGGCTGCTATCCGGGCCTTCCGGGACCCGGATTCTTTTCTTTCTTCGGATGGCCTGTTGGTTTCTCGTCTGTTTCGTAGTTTTTCTCTTTCTTCGCCTTCTGTTCGTTCTCTGGTGCCCCCTTGGGATCTCTCCTTGGTGTTGGGTGTTTTGCAGTCTTCCCCCTTTGAGCCTTTGGTGGCTGTGGACCTTAAGTTTCTGTCCTACAAAGTGGCTTTTCTGGTGGCCATCACTTCTGCGAGGCGGTTGGGGGAGCTTACGGCCTTGCGTTGTTCCCCCCCGTTTTTGCGTTTTCTGGATGACGCTGTGGTGCTCTCTTTGGATCCTGCTTTTGTCCCCAAAGTCCGCTCCCGTTTCCATTCCTCTCAGGAGCTGGTTCTTCCTTCTTTGTGTCCTTGTCCTTCTTCTCCTTCTGAGCTGTTGCTTCATTCTTTGGACCTGAGGCGTGCCTTGTCCATTTATGTGGCTCGTTCTGGGGAGTTTTGCTTGTCTGACTCTCTCTTTGTCTCCTTTGGTTTGGCTGGTAAGGGTAAGGCTGCTTCCAGGCTCACCTTGGGTCGTTGGATTAAGGCTGTCATCACTCTTGCCGATCGTGGTGCTGGTTTGCCTTGTCCGGCGGGGGTTCAGGCGCGTTCCACTCGGGGCGTGTCTGCATCCTGGGCTGCTTACCATGGTGTGTCTCTTGATGAGATTTGTCGTGCTGGGACCTGGGCCTCCGAGTCCACGTTTGTGCGGCACTACAGGTTGAATTGTGCCCTGTCTGACCGGACCAATTTTGGTCGTGGAGTGTTGCAAGCTGTGGGGGTTCCCCCTCCGCTCTGAGTTCTGTTTGTGTATTAAACGTTTCATATTGCTGCACTCCTTTGTGTCTGGTCTGTGTTTTGCTGTGTTTGGGTTGCCAAAGGCCTGTTTGGGCGTTGCTTTGGTATGCCTCATGAGTGATGACTGGGTCGAGGACGAGGGACGTAGAGGTAATGCTATGATTACGTATGGTAATCCCCATTACTCTTAGTCCTACTCGTCCTCGACCCAGTCATACTTCCCGCCCTCCCTCTCTGTCCAGGCCTTTGTTGCTTGGTGTGTCAGGATGTGCTGCTGGTGGTTGAGTGTAATATAGCACCTGGCAGGAGGGGGGGTGGAGAATAAAAGCATTTCCTGTTTTGTTTCCTGTCTGTGGAATACCTCATGAGTGATGACTGGGTCCAGGACGAGTAGGACTAAGAGTAATGGGGATTACCATACGTAATCATAGCATACCATGGGGGATATGTACACAAATGGCAAATTTATTGATTTTCAGTCGCTCGTGAGTGGGGACACTAGGCCCATCATGGCGACGTTCATTTACAGTAGGTTACGGGCTGCAATCCGAGCACTGTATCTCGGATTTCCTGATGAACCTCCAACTCTTGCAGCGTTGCAGATTCTATACTCTTCGCCCCTTAGAACAAAACTGATTACCAGGCTCTATAATGCGTCTCAGGCTGATGAAGCGACTGTATCCCCTGGTCCTTTGAGTAGATTGAATCAGGTTTTACCGCAACAAATTACTGAAGAGGAATGGGAGACATGTTGTAGGTTAACAGGTCAATATGTTGCTAATGGAAACCTACGATTGATTCATTACAAGTATCTTACTCAAATGTATTATACTCCGCTACAGCTGCATAAGTATGGACTGCGGGCCTCGTCCAGCTGTCGGCGGTGTGGGGTGGATAATATGCTGACTTTTGTCATTTGGCCTGGCGTTGATCGAAAGTGTCATACTTCTGGGAGAGGGTTACAGAAGCGTTGGGCGCAATGATTGGGGAAACTGTAACATGGACTATGATTGTCTGCCTCCTGGGTGAGGAAAATTGAATTTTGCCCTGTCATGTGTCCCTACGTGTTCCCCATCATATGTTATATGTGCATGATTAATATGCATATTTACCCCCTTGACAGAATATATCACTTCATCCGAACAGGGGAGAAACCAGAAAGTATTCACGAAGCTATGGCACACAGGAAAGTTGAGATTCAAGGCATGATTTTGCAATTTTTAATAAATTGTTTAATAAGAGAACAGGATCATCCTGATAAAGACAAAGATGAGATGAAAGTCCTGACAAGATGGAGTGACAATATAGCAGAAGGAAAACACAAGACACAGAATTGTATAGAAACCATGTACAGAAAGATTCGTAAAGAAATTATAAGCATACACGAAAGGGAGAAAGCAAGGAGAGTAGCCGAGAAAGAGAATGACTCTTCAGACGAAGATGTAGACACCGAGAATCCCACCAGAATAGCGTATGTAGGACATAGTACGTAGTACATAGGACGTTCTGCGGTGGTTGCGAACCGCCTTGTTCTTGACGTCATACTGGCCGATAGGGGCGGAGCTTGTAGAGTCATCGGATCTAGTTGTTGCGTTTTCATTCCTAATAACGCACCGTCTGTATATTCAGCAATAACAAGACTTCATAAAATAGCCCATCAGCTACACCAGAATCCAGGCACCTGGACATGGTCTGGTTGGCTCTGGAGTATAATATCTGCCTGGGGATGGAAAGTACTGTCATTCCTGGGAGTAGTAGTAATGATCATATTCAGTTGTTGTCTCTGTTTACAATGTGGCCCTGCGATTTGCGGCTTGTGCGCTACATCTTGTATTCCACGTCCAAAGTCCTATTCCCAAAGGATAAAAGACGAGCAAATGATGATGTATGAACAGATAGATGGTATCATGAATATTGATGTTTCCTGAGGGAAACGTAGGGAACAAGGAGGGAATGAGGAAAATTGAATTTTGCCCTGTCATGTGTCCCTACGTGTTCCCCATCATATGTTATATGTGCATGATTAATATGCATATTTACCCCCTTGACCGAATAAAGACGCATTTATAGTTGTGTCCAACGTTAGTATGTCAGTTATCCAGTCCCCCGTGAAAGCAACGTGAATTAGGCTTTTAGGCCTATGTTGCCAACGTCTTTACATTGTGCACGTTAAATCATCGAGTTGCACCCGTTTCTAGGCCTCACAGGGCCCGGACACCAGATTCAAGCCTCAAGTCTCCTGAACCACTCCGAGGAGAGATGCAGCCCCGCCCGCATCCCTGACCCTTCACTTACTTCCTGCCAAGCAGCGCGTTGCCCGGCCTGGCCTGCCTGCCTGCCTGCCAAGAATATGTTATGCCTTTAGTTATCAGTTCAGCTCCCCGGCTTCACATTCCTAGCTAACGAACCGCATAAACATCTTCATCTATAGTCTAGTCTTCCTGTCTCCATGCAAGTGAATTACTGAATTAGTATCCATAGAAGATTCATAGCACACGCAATACATGAAGAAATATATGCATGCACTAGCCTTAGTGACAAGTAGCCTTTGCCCTGATGACTTTTAGATTCAAGCAACATGTACTCCAAACACAAGATATCAGATATGCTATAGGTACAGGTCGTTCTGACATCCCAGACTTTAGTCTCCTCTTCTAGTGCTAGAAGTCAGAGCCCCCAGCTCTCCTCAGTTACAGGTCATGACCCGTTTGCGCGCACCAGTAGGTTAAAGGTTCCAGCTGCCCATGAAGCCCCCTCCATGTATCCACCCATTTATGACACTTCTGTGACGTTTACATCACACACCTCCGTGCACGCCCTGTGCACGCCTTCTTTTTACGCCCATATGTTCTTATCTTCCGTTTGTCACTTGTTACGCCTACTGTATTCAATGCAATTGTACTGTTTTACTATATATACTGTATGATGTTAATGAGATATTAGCTGTCCCGCCTGTCCCCTCTTTTTTTTCTGTGTCTGTCCCTTCCTGAACCTTAGCAGGTGATGGAACCCGACGGTCCATTGGCTCGAGCCATCTAATTAAAGCCCGTATGACTCAGATACCACGGATTCTGCCTCTTATTTATTGAGCTATCCTTTTCAGTTAATGCATAGAAAAATAGTACCGGTAATTATTTATTTATGTGGTTATTTACCACATGGGTAATGTGATAAAAATTAAATCTGCTAATAGGAAGCTGGTTGCGATGGGGCTTTTGTTGGCACGCCGTAGGGTATCCATACATTGGGACGGTTGACCTGCCCCCAATTCACACAATGATTAAAAGATATGGCATAGTCGTGATCAGTTGCTTTACTATTGGGAAGAGCTGCCACCAGCATCTAGGCCTCGAGAGATATGGGCCCAGTTTACTGAATATCTCCTTGCTCACTCACCAGATGACTAATGTTACGTACCTATTATGCCACTGCTGTTGCTTTGCCTTCTCACTTTTTATGCTACGGATACATCTGATGTGATTTTACTGGCATGCATTGCTACTGTGTATTCTGTCCTATATCCTGATGAATTAATTCTGTGTCGTGATGTTAATAAAATGAAACTTTTCAATAAAAAAAAAAAAGAATTTGTATCCAACCATAGTAAGTCCTAGAATTATTATGTCTACCCTATCTAGATGTTCAATTAGGTCATCATCTGTGCGGTATATGTCATCGACATATGACAATGCTTCATTGTTGATTCTTTATAACAGTTCTGTTACACAGGCAGAGAACCACCCTGGGCTGTTCTCATAGCCCTAAGCGAATCTACAAAATTGCTTTTGTGAACCTAGGGCAGTAAGTGCTCTCAAATACCTACCTTCAGGTGCTATGTTTTGAGCAGAAAAAAATTTGAAATCTTAGATGTGGTTTTGTATATTTACACACTATGGGCCCGATTCACAGAAATAACTTAAGACAAAATCCTAAACTTACTACTTTTGGTATTCACAGAAGTTAGGATTTTGTCTTAAGACAGGCTTAAGACAGACTTAAGACAGACTTAAGTTAGGATTCTGTCTTAAGTCTGTCTTAAGTCTGTTTTAAGTCTGTCTTAAGACAAAATCCTAACTTCTGTGAATACCAAAAGTAGTAAGTTGAGGATTTTGTCTTAAGTTAGTTCTGTGAATCAGCCCCAGAGTTGTTCAATTCAATAGAACTCTATTCTGCTTATAAAATAAATGCACAATGTTATTAATGAGTGTTGCGCAGTGTGCATTTTGTACTGCAAATGTGCAAGTATGACTGTTTAATTGTCTGTAGTAAAGGACTAATCAATATGATTGATCTGGCTTCTGTACTGGAAACAATGGTTTGGTAATTGGTGAGTTACAAAACTCAATCATACCCTGACACTATAATTGTGTTCGTTTTCGCAAACTGCATTTTTAGCCAAACTTTAATGGGGTAGTTGGCATGTCTTTGTGTGCTGGACAATATGGATATTACGTGATAAGTAGAGTCTTCATCCTGGCCTACATTATTACGATATAAAGTTGGCGCTTCTGCAAGTGCCCACTGCCCAATCCTTGACATAAGCTCCTTTAATTGTGTATCTGGAGCAAGGGTGGAGAAAGCTGGAAGTATCACTGTTTCTCTCGTAGGAGCTTTTATTGTGAATTGAGGCAGCCAATCTTTCTCAGCCAAGAGGATGTCATAACCAACGGCCAGGTTCTCCCAAAAGAGAATGTTAAAGGTGCATCTCTTGTCATCCTCAATTCGTTATTCTACGTCATATAGCCTACTGGAGGAGCTGATTCTCTGATCAGATGCTTCCACCTGAATAAACCTATCAGTTGCTGTCGCCTCCATAAACTCTTGAAGATTCTGGCGAACTATCAACACCTCTGCCGCACTGTCTAGCAGAGTCAGAGACCACTCCATGTTCAGAAGCAGAGTCCTTGGTAACCGTGGCACTTCTGACCGAAATACTTTCCACCTGCTTCTATTTGAAGTGAGGTTTTTGCTAAGGACGTTTTTCTTCTTTCTTAATAATATAGCTCTAAGAGTGTTGTGAATCCTTCTTTCGTTTCACGTACTCCTACGACCTGGGCTCTGATCATCCTCCTGTCTCTGAGCATTTTTCGGATGACTCCTGAAAGGAACTTTTATCAGTTGTCTGATACCTATCAGGCTGGTGCATTCGTTCACAGTTGTGCAGGTTATAATGCTCTTCAGTGGCTCCCCGTGGAGGAGATCCACCCATTGATTTTCATTTTTCTGTATTAATTTTTTTTAATCCTAATGTATTTTAGAGGACCCAGATTCCTGCTCGAGTTATCCTTGTCGGAATAACCATTAATTTGTGGTTTACTAGGTTTGGCTCTAAAGCTATCTCAAGCTATAGTTGTATAGGTTTAAAACATTTTTGGTAGTTCTTGCTACTGTTTCCCTATTAGACCGAATGCTAAACGTTGGCATATAGCTTTCCCTTAATATTACTAAATATAATTGCGGACACTATTGCAAAATTGTTTAAAAGTTTCGTCCCCAAGTCCAGGTCCAGAGCAGCCCTGTATTCATTCTAAATTTGTTTTAACACATCCGGTCTGACCAAAAGTGATGGTTCGCCATTCGTTCTGGTGCACACTTCTGCGAACACTGTGCGCTATGTGACAGATTTGTCTAACCTAAGAACCATCCCTAGAGATAGGCATATAGTGAGAATTCTATGTTTTTCTTGAGGTCCCATATTGGGAAATACTGCTTCCAGCTGGTTTGTTTTTGCGCAATCCAGAACCGAATTTCCTCCGGTGCTGTGGGAACTTTTCCCATTATCGAATTAATCGTTAACTAACTAATTGCCTGCATTGGTAACTGGTGTTGTGCCGCTAGAGCATTCCTCAGTGGGTTTAAAGCCATTAGGGGCCCGATTCACAGAATTAACTTAAGGCTAAATCCTAAACTTACTACTTTTGGTATTCACAGAATGCACTTACTACTTTTGGTATTCACAGAATGGATTTAGCGTATTTGTTTACACTTGCCTACAGTCAAGCAAAATGTTTACTCCTTGTGCAGCCATGTTATTATATGGAAATCACAGTTGGTTTCTATAGTGGGGTATTCTTTGAAAAGTTCAAACTTGAATAACCTACAGACTAGGGGGCATATTAACAAGGGCTTTATCTCCGCTTTTTTTACTTTAAAAGCCAAAGAAGTGGAGATAAAAATATCGCCCTATCAACGACAGGGTGCTAACATGCAAAATCGCATGTTAGTACCCTTTTTCACTATGCTTCCCTTTGCATCTCTCATGAGATACAAAGTGGGCGTTCGAGAGAAAAATAATAGGAGAAATGTCGCTAAGTGACATCTCTCCTATTATCAAGCTTCACGCTAACCCTGTTAGAGACAAAAAAAAAGCAGCGCTAACCACGGTTAACGCTGCTTTTTTACGTCTGCTAATTTTCAGACATAGCCATGTAATCCAATGGGAGGTGAATTACATGGCTAAGTCCACCATGGGCTATCAACAAGGATATCCCTATCCTTGTAGTTTTATCGCTGCATTACCAGCAATAACCTCCCAAAATGCCGCTATCGCTGGATTTTTTATCGCCTAGGCGGTTAGCGTTGTTAATAACGCGATACCCAGGCGATATTATCCAGCAATAGCGGGCATTAAAAAATTAACGCTAAGCACCCTTAGCGTTAATTTTTCCTGTTCCTTGTTAATATGCCCCTAAGATACTTGCCTCAGGAGAATTTGTTCCTAACACCACGGACGTCTCCAATTAAAAGATGTTTAGGGTCTATGGGCAAAACCTAAGAAAGAAAACTACTCAAGAGACATTAAATTTGCACCCAAAATCGATCGTAGGTAGCACCATGTCATACAGTTACTACTCAGTAGAGTAGCACTTCTTCTGGCAGCATAAACGTCAGAAGTAGGAGGTCGTTCGGCGTTTTGGCAGATTGCTGCATTTTACTGCATTTCACTTTTAGTGTGCTGTTTCATTTAAATTGTTGGCACTTTTTTGCCTTTTAAACATTGCTAATTTTAAATATTCTTAACTTTAAAGTTGTGCTGCTTACCTGGTTTCCCATCTGGGGCTCCGGGAGGTAGAGTTCATTAGGACAGGAAGAGAGGTAGTTGAGCCTTTCGTTCTGACATCTAGAGCTGCCTTTTGTTTGGTTGTGCCGCTCTAGTGTCTCCAGGGCTCGACGTTTACAGGCAGTTATGCTGCGCGGATGTTCAGCGGATGCGCCAGTGGTGCACCAAAAGCAGGTCAAAGGCAAGCACCTCTGCTTTGAAATAATTAGTAGAATGGAACAGATAAAACTTACCAACATTACAAGGATGGTAAACAGGTTGAATAATTAAATCATTACACAGTTTGCATTAGATTATATGAATACATATAATTGTACTCCTACCTAACCGTATCTAGTCAGCTTAGGTGTGCCAATCTGCACGATCCCTAGGATGGTCTTACTTCCCAATTACTGTGTGTATGTATCATTCGGCAGCAAGGTAACATGCAAGCTGTGGCCAGCGTTCAGGCATAGAATGACCATGACAATCGTCGGAATGCTTCTCTGCCTTAGTTTATATAATTTTCATGCCTGTGCTCTGGTCCGGCTGCAACTTGCTTATTCTACCCACCCAGAGCTGTTGCCAAACAGACAATGTTCCACAACACATATTGGGGCATATTCTCAAGAACCCATTTCTGAGTTAACAGCACTTTATCACAGCCAAAGTGGCGATAAATGTATCGCCCCATTCACAAGCTGGTGTTGAGAGCCCATATCACCAGTTTATCTGCGATAGCAGCCACAAAAAAACATTGCCAAAGACGACCCCGGCAACTATCACTAATGAGATGCAGAGTAGTCGTTCCTGTGCCAAAAGCCGCGACAACACCACTCTGCAACATTCTCAACGACCAGCCAGATAGGCGAAAAGACCACAAAACATGTGATAAGGCGCGTTAGCCACAGGAAACTAACACCTGCTCTGACCTGGTGCAAGGTCGGACGACAGCCTGCACCACAAAAGGGAGCCCAGCCCAGAGCTACACCTGAACAACAACAGATGCCATGGAGCCACTGAACATGTGGCCGGACACCCAAGAGGGCCACAACACACACCGCCACCCAGCACCCCTCCAAACCTCCCAACCCCCACCAGACCAACACTGAGGCAGTGCAGACAAAGACAGGGACCCTCAGAAAATGCACCAATCTCACACACCTAACACCAGAGAATGTCATTGCCCACTACATGCTCAAATGGACAACCCTCCTCCGCATCCTGACCACCATTGTTCACAGGCTGACGGTACCAACACACCGGACAACCAACATCCCACCTCAGAGAAAGCTGCTGGCCGTACTCCACGTGTCGGCCTCTGGTACCCTCCAACCAACAACCACCTGAGATTGAGGAGTCACACAGCCAGCCTAATCCAAATTCCTCACAACGGTCATGGATGACACCATCAGCTTGTACACCACCATCAATACTTCCCACACACTGTGCAGGAACAGCCGGAGAGCAAGCAAGGCATCTACGCCACAGATCACTTCCCACACGTGTCAGGGGACAATTGACTGCACACATGTCCTACTAGTGGCCCCTGACAACACTGCACACAATAAGTGCACCAGAAAGCGCACGTATCCCACCAAAGTCCAGGCAAATTTGGATCACAGGGGAATCTTCGCCAATGTCGTCGCCAACCACCCAGGCAGTGTGCATGATTTCTACACCTTCCGACAGTCCATCATCAACCTGCGCTACCAGGATGGCACCTACGGAAATGCACTGCTCGTTGGCCAATACCAAATGAACACACCACACACCTCAACTCCACAATCATGCAACTCACAACACAGGAAATGCACACGGATCACTGAAAGAATATCGACGGACAGAATATCGAGCATCAAAAATATCGTTGAGAAAATATCGACAGTCAAAATATCGAGTTTCTATCTACAAACAGGTAAGTACAAAAATATCGAGTTAAAAATATCGTTTACAAAAATATAGTTGTAAAAAATATCGTATTTACTAAAAACAGTGTTAAATTAAATTAATATTAATAATTAATTACTAAAATATACTTAAAATTACTTAAATTAACTTATAATACTTAAATAATTAATGAAAGTTAAATAAAAAAAAATTTATTTCATATTTATTAAACCAATATATATAGTAATAAAATATAATAAAATAATACCCAAAAACTGAAAACTGACCCTGAACCCTAAAAATACCCCTTTACCCAAAAACTGAAAACTGACCCTGAACCCTAAAAATACCCCTTTACCCAAAAACTGAAAACTGACCCTGAACCCTAAAAATACCCCTTTACCCAAAAACTGAAAACTGACCCTGAACCCTAAAAATACCCCTTTGCCCAAAAACTGACTGACCCTGAACCCTAAAAATACCCCTTTGCCCAAAAACTGAAATCTGACCCTGAACCCTAAAAATACCCCTTTACCCAAAAACCCAAAACTGACCCTGAACCCTAAAAATACCCCTTTACCCAAAAACCCAAAACTGACCCTGAACCCTAAAAATAAAAACGATATTACTTCACTTACCTTAAAAACGATATTACTTCACTTACCTTAAAAACAATATTTTGGCTGTCTATATTCTGTCCTGTCGATATTTTCTCCAAACGATATTTTGGAGTCGATATTATGTCCAAACGATATTTTGGAGTCGATATTAAGTCTGTGCACCAATGCACACGTCACAAGCTCACATACAACATGCACAACCACCAGACATGACAGTACAACTTACTGTGGGAACCTGGACCAGCCATGTACAGTAGCCATCAGTGGCGTGGCACCTCATCCACACAATAGCAGCATGTGGGAAGAGGTGGGGAGCCAGGCATATGCAAAGGAGTCAAGTGACCGATGAATGAGAATGTACACAATGCAAGTGTGGTGTGGATGTGCTGGACAGACTGCAGTATGCAGACCACACACTTATCCATGTTGACATACACCGTTGGTATTTGGAGTGTAGTGGACAGTGGATGCAACCTTGTCACCCCAGCCAGTGAAGATCGCCGACATGTAGCTTACTACATCCCCCCCGTAAACGTGAGCGGAGTGGGCTGGCTCGGCGTATGCCAGGCCAGCGCAGGGGTGTGAATAAAAGGCAAGTAACTCAGGGCGTGGTACTCTTCCGGAATGCCCAGGGCGGCACCTCACACCCGCCACGACGCGGTCACCGTGAGCAGAGTTTCCTGTGATCCTGTGTGCCTGTTGCACTGCGGGACGCTGGTCTCCGAACCCATCTTGCCCGCCCCTGCGCATCCAGGCCTCAATTCTCACCTCCCGACACCGGCGTCTGTTGAAGCGGGCCCACCACGTGCCAGTGCAATCTCCAAGCCTGAGGGCCACAATCTTGGCAGCCTCCCCAGACTATCATGGCCTCCGTGACACAGGCCCGCACTACTTCTTTCACGTTGACGTACTCCACCAGCAGACACAGAGGAAAGTAGGTCACACATTTGGAACTGAGTCTTGATTGCACCATGTCAGAGCACAACAATTATGGCAGAGTTCATATCACTAACTCCCTTCGATGTGGTGACACCAAGTCTGTGCATAGCATCACAACCACACGTGCATATGGGCCCACGAGGACTACTGCCCTCGGACTACGCTGCGCTCGAATTGGTCACACAATTGGAACTGAGCATCGATTTTTCAAAGGCAGAGTATATATCATTCATTGCACGCAAGGAGAGGCGTAAGAGGATGACTCGTTGCTTTTGGGAGGAAAAAAGGATCATCGTTACAGATGTGATCGAACACTACCGACAACTGCCCTGGTGTCAGTAACCCTGTGCATCACGAGCCTGTGACACGTTGCTGTGGACCACTGCTGACCGCTGCCTCCCGCCTACACGGCAATCCAGTAGGTCACGGAGTCTTTATTTAGCTATGGCGGAGTTCATTTCAGTGTACCGGCATCATTTCAGACTGCATCCCCTCACAGCCCGGGTGCCACTAAGTTTGTTCCCCGACATTCATGGACACTCTCTGGTCGAACATTGGTGGCGTCTGAGTCTAAGGACTAGAGGGGAAGTTTTCATCCTCATGAAGCTGATACCAAATTGGTGGTGGCAACGAGGCTGTAGCACCTCGATTTGCTGCTTCCGGATAGCCTCTGTCCTCTGCAACATGCCCTGGAGGACTCCTTCCACTGTCCCCTGTAACTCTCTGCTACATTCACCTTCGACGAGGACCCGCTCAGTCTGCATGGCCCTACCTCAGTGGACCACAAGTCACCATCCCGTGGCGGTGTACCTGTGACTGCCGATGTACATCCGGGGCCACTAACTCTGTGCAGCGCGGGGTCCCTGTCTGAATTGATATTGGATGACCTCTGTGACGGTGGTCTTGGGCTCAGCAACGCCATGTGTATGTGGCCCTGTGCTGTCCGCTGACTCCGGCCTCAACTGTGGGCCACCAGGGCTCACACATTAAATTGCGTCCTGACCGGCCCGGACGTTGCATCACCGCAGGAGGCACATACCACCATCACCAGAGCAAACTCCAACCACCATCTACAAGAGACGAAACAGTGGTACTGGCAGACTAATGGAGTTGCTCAGACCTGTTGTGGATACCATCATCTGCCTGATCCCCTGCTCAGCACTCCAGGTGCCACTGACTCAGTGCACCACAACCCATGGACCATTACTGATTGAGTTTTGTGTTGTGGAGAGGTTGCGAATCAATGTCACCTCAGGCAGTGTGGGAGACCTGGGACATTGATGAGGTAGATGATGCAGGTCTAACACACCCCACTGCATCTGCATCAGGAATATCCCAAATGGACACACTCCTAGTCATGTTCATCACATGAGCGCGCTCAGCTCTAGTGCCCCAACCTCAGTGCACTGCAACTCACGGACACTTCTGATTGTATTTTGGGTGATCTCTCTGCTTGCTCGGGCTCCCTCCATGTTGCTCAGCAGTTGACTCTGTTATGCAGGTGTTTTCTCTTTCTGTTGCACTGGTGTCCACTGTTCAAGTTGTTGCCAGCACCAAACCCTCTGTACACTCACCCAACACACATCCAGCACAGGCATCACTGTAGATGTGGCCCTGCCATTAAAGGGGCCGGGCGCACGTGCCCATAGCCAGTTCAACATAATAGCTGTGTGTGTTCCTGTCGTCTTGTTGTATGCATGAGGGCCCTGGGCCCTACGACATTAGATTGTGCTGTGTACAGCGGACACAGATATGTCACCGCAGGCAGCGGGTTAGAGCTTGGACATGTAGCTTTGTCTTCACCCACTCAGTTTGTAAGGGGAGTTGACTGGGCCGTCGTACTCAGAGGCAATGTGGGTGTGTGACAGATATTTGCGTGCCCCTGGGAGTGGTTCTGTAGTGGGAATGTGCATCTGCATGTGTCTCTACGGCAGTGTTGGTCTCCTTTGTGGGGTGTAGGTGGTGCCTGAAGGATATTAGACACCCACTCATGTGATCTAGTTCGCCTTCCATGGGTTCGGACCCCACCCGCATCTGTTCGGCACCTCCTTTTGGCGTTCTGTCACCTGGAATTGGGGTGCCATGTGTGGGTAGGTGAAGTGTTGTGAGCCAGCCGTGCTTAAGGGTGCTTCCTGCTGTGTGGTCTGTTGCAGGGTCTGTGTTCTCCTCCAAGTAGCTTGGCTGCCCTGGTCCTGGTGGTGGTTTGCATGAGATGTCCATGGGCTGTTGTAAGGCATTGGTGTCGAAGGTGTGCTGGTCCTCTCTGGCGTCACTGATGCGTGGTCTTCTGTGCTCTGCTAGGTGTGTTGTGTGTCCCTCTGCAGTGTGAAGGGGAGATGCATGTTGACATTGTGTTGACATGTATGTTGGCTCATTGTTCTTGTTTACATGCAGACTGTATGACAATGTACATTGTGACTGTTTGGGAGGTGCAAAATTTAGATGCGGCCGTGTATATTTGGACTACATGACAGATGTGAGGTTGTATGTGTACATTTCCATTTCAAAGTTTCCAGCTCTGTCAGATGTAGAAGGCCTGTTTCTGCGCGTGTGCGGAGCCAGTTGTGTTCTCTGTTATGCAGTGTCGGGTTTGCGCATTGTGCCACATTGTCGTCAATCTGGGTGTGCTGTTCTTGCTATGAGTGTATGCAAAGTAAGGTCCTTTGGATGAAATAATATTTTCCACACATCATTCAATCAGCAAATTCCATACAGGTCTGATATCACACCTTCCTTACTAGCTCAACCAAACTGAGAAGGATTGAAACATATGTGTCCGGGAGATATACAATATGAGCAAATTAGTAAAAATATATTAACAAATGTATTGATCAAAAAAAGTCACATAAAAATAGAACAAACAATTCATTGCCATGATCTCTCACAGTATATACAGACAAAATGCTTTTGTGCAATCATATTACAAAGCAAACACAATGAAAAAAGAGAGTAAAACTTAACATAGACAAACGAAATATGTCTTTACAATTTACACATATGTCTTAACAATGCCTGAGGCGTGGAACCTGGTTTATTTTGCTGATTACCCATGAACCACGCCGGTGTTGACTGACTGTGTGCTAGATTTGGCGTTGAAGCGTTTCGATGGGTAAATTATGTTTCCACCTTTTTCAAGACCAGACGATTGACTCTCTTTAATTAAAAACTTGTAAGGTGACCAATAAAACCCTATTTTTGGTGGTGGATCACGTGATCTGTGATCTAATCAGGCAGTTATCCTGTTTGTCACAAAAGAAATTCCTGGAATCACAAAGGATTAACCTGCAATCTTCAATTTATTCAATCATATATGCCCTGATCGGTTTCTGGTGATTTGCAGGGAACCAATGAATGTAGTATTAAAACAGCCACAATATAGTAACTTCCTTAATGCCCCTTTGGATAGGGCACTCGTGGTATACTGATCCGTCCAAGACTTCTTTACTTGTGGCACGGTTCTTTTTGGGAAAATATTCAAAATGAATTATCTTCATAAAAGCCCATTTATAATTTGGGTCTCAAGTCTGTAAGGGATACACGCTCCCACGTGTAATATCACAAAGGGATAGTGAAGAATGTGCTAGTGTGTGCCACGGGGATCAGGCACATGATCCAGGGTCATTGTGGGTGTGCAGTGTGCTATACATCATTGTACATGTGTGCCCATCTCCCCCCCGGTTCCCCAGTCCCTGGTCGTTACTCACCCTGTTGATGTTGTGTCAGGTCCTCTCGAGCTGTGTCTGTACTCCCTACTCCATGTACCATCTCCACACTGATGACTGGGGCCTCCATTTCCTCCAGCTACTCCTGTAGCGCAGGACTCCCACCTCCTGTCGCCGTTGCTGCCTTCCTGTTGGCAGCGGGTTTGTGTGCTTGGCCTCCTCATTTGGCCTCCTCGACACTCCGACTGCATTCCTGGTGGTCTAATTGTGGGTAAGTTGATGGTAGTGTTCTGTCACCTCCGTGACGCAGGTCTGGTTTTGCTGCGTACTGCACCCCGTCTTCCTCTCCCTCTTCTCCTTGGCCTTCCTGACCCCGTTGTTCCTTGCTGGTGGTCTGTGGGGGTTGTGGAGTTCGCGTTGGCCTCTGTGCTCGGTCAGGGAGCATCCATGTTGCTATACACTTTGGATTGTTTCTGGTGTGTTGTTTCTGTAGAGTTTATAGTGCATTTTCTCACCAGATGCGTGGGATTTGCAGGCCTGTCACTCGTTTTCGCTGCTTTTTGTACGACAATTGGCCTCATCGCAAGATTTTTTGCTTTCGCGTTTCGTATTTTTACGGCGTGGCGTTGATTTTAACGTGGTTATTTGACACGTTATCTGGTGGATATCGCATGGTACCGCCGTATTGAGAATGCTTCGTTAAGACGGCGTAATTTTCCCGCAATAGACTGCGATGTTGGAAGTTGCGTTAAGTTACTTTTGCACGTTCTTGAGAATATGCCCATTGTGCCCAACACCAAGACCTTGTACATGATGTTCTTTGTGTTGATTATATGCTACCAGGAAAATATATATAAGCATTTATTTCCTAAGCAGGGCAAATGTGTTGCAAAAGTCAGTTTAAAAAAGGATGCCAACTTTAAACAAGCACAAGTAAACATGGAAGTGTATGGGCCTAGAGCCTAAAGAACTACACGACAACTGAATCGGTGCTGTTGGCATGTACAGAGTAGGCCTAAACCCTGTCTCATGTCGAGCTAACAGGGCTTTATTTACATTGAGTACAGTAAGATGTTGCTTTGGTGTCTCTCCAATATTCATTAAATTGCACAGTTATTAATTCGTGGGACCTGTTTCCACACAAACTTATATCCACTTTGAACAAAACTACATGTCCTGCACCTCTCCGATATCTGCATCATCACCAAATGAATGGTACATTTGTTGTAAGTGTTTTGAGGGTGCAGCAGTAGGCCCTCTGTCGGCTGTCGGTGAGACTGCAGCCTTAGCACATAATTATTCATCCATTGCCGGATCCTGTTACCCGCGAGCTTGGCCTCAGCAGCCGCACGCGCTCCAGAGCTCAGAACCAAGGAGCGGGATCCCGTCGACTCTGGAGCGGATACAGAGGCCACAGCTGAGCCTGTGTTATGTATACAGCGTTCACACAGCCTCTATTCCGCATGCGCGCTACGCACAGCGCCGCCTGCCAACATCCGTGGAAATATCCTCATACCCACAGTCCTATTGATGGGAAAAGCATTATACCCACAATCCTGTGGGCTAAATCTGCATACCAATAATGCATGTACTAACTAGAGTGTCTCTATTTACGTTTCGTGAAATGACTTTATTTCTTGTATACAAGTGCATGTTTTTAAAATTAATTTTAGTTTTTTGATAAAGATTAGTTTTTCGATCTACGTTTTCAAAGAACAGATGTTTATAAGAGAGCAGGAATGAACAACATCGCTATTGTTCAACTTGTACATATTGATCGGCTGATCAGTTGCACTCCGGGTGGCACTGAGAAGCCTATCTACGTATAATTTTTGTAGGGCTTATTGTGCCTTCGCGCCGATAGTCCGTACATTTGGTGAATAATAGGATTTCATCTAATCAAGCACTACAATGCTTAAATACTGTCCCCGAGAATTAAAGCAATTTAAAAGTGGACATCATCTATATTTTATTTTTTCCAACTGTTTTCAAACGCAGAGATGTTCTTGCAGCTTGTGCTAAATGTAACTGCTTAGCGCCAACACGCGCGCTCTGGCTCCATTGTGCTAGGGTTCCTGCTTTGCAGGGAAAGATTGTTTATGTGCAGGAAAGTGTCCCTTCCTGCACATAAACAATCAGTAATAGTGGGGCATCTGTTCAAGAAAGTGGCAAAGCGTGTTAACATTTTCTATGTTCACGACAGAGCGGTTCCGTCATGAGCAACGGTGGGCGTTGGGATGCATTGAGGCATCCTCTTCCCTGATGTCTCAATGCAGGGCATTCCTGCTGCACGATCGCACATGGCGTCGCGATCCTGCAGCAGGGATGTCCCCACTAGGCTCCAGGGATTTTTCTTTTATTTAAAGGTAGCAACCTTTATTTAAAGGGTCGCTTCTTTAAGGGGCATAATATTTTTAAGACTTTTCTGCTCCCCTGGGGACAGATCAGCTGAGTTTTTGGGCGTTTCTGGCCCTCCCTCCCCAGGGGCAGATCGGCCTGTTTTTTTGGACACCAGGGACCTCTATAAAATTAAAATGGAAGCAACTCCTTGGGCAACGGTTGCTTCCAGGGGGCAGATATGTTTTGTATGTTTACTCTGCACCCCCACCCCCGGGCAGATCGCCCCATTTTTTGGGATGTGTGACGTTACAACGCATGCTTTTATCACGCATGCTGTTACAACGCAGTTTTTACAACGCAAACCTTTACAACACATAGCGCTTTGGGGTGCTGGATAGTGAATAGTTAAATTTACTATTCCAACTCCAGTCCCCGTGGACACTAGGGAAGTTGTTGGATAGTAAATTAAATCTATTCCCTATCCTAGAGCGCCCCCCAGCGCAATGCGTTGTAATGGTTTTCGTTGTAAAACCTGCGTTGTAAAAGCACTGCGTGGTAAAAGTTTAGTTGTAAAGGATGTTTCCCATTTTTTTGCCTTTTCTGCCACCAGAAGACCCCACTAGACACCAGGGATTTCTTTAAATTAAAATGGAAGCGACCCCTTGGGCAAGGGTCGCTTCCAGGGGGCAGATATTTTTGTATTTTATTCTGCCCGCCCTTGGGGCAGTTCGGCCCCTTTTTTTGCCCTTTCTGCCGCCCGAAAACCCCACTAGACACCAGGGACTGGGGGATCTGGGGGTCTCTAGTTCGCAGAGGTAAGTACCTTTGACCAAATAGGGACCCTTGCTTCTAGTCAGGGTAAAAGGTTACACACTGTAGATAACCTCTGCTCACCCCCTAGGTAGCTTGGCACGAGCAGACAGGCTTACCACCAAGGCAATGTGTAGGGTTGTTGCACTTAACACACACAATAACTCAATGATACACCACAAACTGACACCACACAGGTAAGTATATGAAAATATATAACTTTATCTAGTTTAGGCAGATTAAACCAATGGCGAAATACAGCTACAAAATCACTTAACTCCTCATGAGGTTTGCACTTGGTTAGGAAGTTATTTGGGGAATTATAGTTCAGTCTCAGTCTCTAAAAGGCCGTAAATACTTTAACAATAGCTCGACGCCGTCTCTAGCGCTGTTCTAATGAAGCGCCTTGCCGTGTTTACGCAAAAGGGATGCTTCCCCGCGTATGAAAGACCTTCACGCGGCCTCTGCCGGTCCTGCTAGCGATCCGCCCGCTCTCGACAATCCAACAAGCGGCGGGGAGCCTGTTTACCTTCGGTTGCGAGGGCGGCAGTCCGGGGATGATGGGTGCACACGGCTCCCTCGGCGTCTTCAGACGATGACTCCGGGCGCCGGCCAATCCTCTTGCGGCTCTCTGGACAAGCCCCTCGTGACGTCACAGCTACCTCGAAGTCAGCCAATTGCAGCGCGGCTTCTCGACGAGCCCTCGGCGATGGTCCAATAGGAACGCGGCACCTCGATCCGGCCTCCGGCGATGAACCAACCCCAGCGCGAGCCTGGTGATGACGCGGCGGCCCGGGGACCAATCTCAGCGTGGCGCCGCCGGACCAAGCTGCGGAGTTGCTGAGGGGGCTCGTTCTCTTTGAGCCAATCAGGGCGCAGCTCCTTTGATTTCTTCTCCGCGGCCCCGGCAGGGAACGGCGAGATCTTCAGGCAGTTTCACGTCCTGGGCAGCGGCGGTGATGGGCGGCATGGTGGTTTTAGGGCGCAGGTCGTGGACAGACTGCCCACAAGGCCACAGGATCGTTTGTAGTGATTCTTTACGCAGGGAGGCACAACGATCCTCCGGTCACCCTCAAGCATGTGCCGATGAGCACATCGATCTTCTCACACGGCCAGCAGTTAGAATCACACACCGAGGACAAACACAGCACGATCTTCACGGCGTCTTGAAGTTTCTTGGGAACCTTTTAACCCTGGGTTCCAGGACAGGAGGCCAGCTCTTCTCAGGCCCTTGGAGATTCTTGTAGACAAAGCACACAGCAAAGTCTTGAGGTCAAGCAGGCAGGGGTCACAGCACACAGCAAAGTCCCCTTCTTCTCTCCTTCAGTTGAGCAGCCAAGCAGGTCAGCCCCAGAGCACACAGCAAGGGCAGTCTTCCTCAGTTTCTTCAGCTGTTCTTCTTCTGGCATAGGTTCCTATTGATTGTAGAAATCTGATTTTCTGTTGTCATGGGTCCTGTACTTATACCCCTAAAAGTCTTTGATCTCTTTGTGCAAGTGGGCCTTGAGCCCGGTCTGAACCAGTTCTGGGTGTTCCTTGAGCACTTTGTTTTCCTGGCTTCTTCTTTCCTTTCAGAGTGAGGGGCAGGGTCGTCAGCCGCCCAGCAGGAGGTGGAGCCAGCATTGTGGTAGGCAGGCACAGCCCTATTCAATCCCAGGTGCTATCCCCTCCCACCACTCTAGTTGCAAATGCAGTCATTCAGCCTAGGGCTGACCAAGCCAACCTCCTGCGGGTTCCCCAGCCCCTGTCATCCTCAAACCAGACAGTCAATCCACAAGCAGGCCAAGGCACACAGAAAGGTCAGACAAGAGAACAGCTACTTTCTAAAAGTGCTGTTCTCAAACACAGGATTTAAAAACAACCTTTCCTAAAAGATGTGTAATTAAATTCTGAGTTCAGGGATACCAGACTCTTATGTCCTATCTTGTTCCTATGGGAAGATATGCTGGTAGCCATAAGAGCCAGCATCCCCCATGTTAGCCTATGGAGCAAGATAGCCTTGCAGCAGTGACAAAACAAAATGGCTATCATTCACTACCAGAGCATGTCACCTGCACTAGTACATGCTCTACCTTTCACATACACTGCACCCTGCCCAATAGGGTATCTTGGGCCTTCCATAGGGGTGACCAATGTGCAGAAAAAGAGAAGAGTTAGGCCTGGTCAGTGGGGACACTGACCAGGAGGACATGGCAGTCCACAAACTGCATGCAGGCACTGCGGTGGCAGGCCTGGGACACCATTTTGGGGCTACTCATGTGGGTGGCACAATCAGTGCAGCAGGCCCACTAGTAGCATTTGTCATCACCAGCCCTGGCACACCCAGTGCACTTTACTAGGGACTTCTTGGTGATACAAACATGCCAATCATATATATCCAATCAATATCACAATTTCCATAAGGAACACTTACACTCTGGCACTGATCAGCAGTGGCAGAGTGTCCAACGCATCTAAACCAGCAAAAACGAAATCCAGCACAGCATTAAAAAATACAGGAGATAAAGGCCAAAAAGATAGGGGGAAACCACGCGAAGGATGCCAGGTCTAACACGTATGTATTCTGCCCCTCCCTCCCCGGGGGCAGATTGGGCAGTTTTTTGGACACCTGGGACCTCTATAAAATTAAAATGGAAGCAACCCCTCGGGCAAGGGTTGCAACCAGGAGGTAGATATTTTTGGTATGTTTTTTCTGCCCCTCCCCCCCCCGGGGCAGATCGGCCATTTTGTGCGCCTTTCTGCCTCCAGGGGAGGGCAGAAAACCCCACTGGACACCAGGGACTTTATTTTAATTGAAATGGAAGCGACCCCTTGGGGAAGGGTCGCTTCCAGGGGGCTGATATCTTGTGTATGTTTTTTCTGCCCCGGCCCGTTTTTTTGGTCTTTCTGCCCCCGGGGAGGGGGGGGGGGGTGTACAGAATACCCCACTAGGCACTAGGGATTTTGTTTAGTATGTAACGGAAGCAACATGGGGGCATATTCGCAAGGATTTATCACTGAGTTATAAGCACCTTATCGCAACGAAAGTGGCAATAAATTTATCGCCCGATTACGAAGCTGGTGCTAACATCCCATATCACCAGTTTACCTGCGATAGCAGCCGCAAAAAACATCGCCACAGATGACACCGGCAACTATCGCTAATGAGATGCAGAGTAAGCGTTCCTATGCAAAAAGCCGGGACAACACCACTCTGCAACATTTTCAATGACCAGCCAGATCGGCAATAAGAACCCAAACCAGGCGATAAGGCACGTTAGCAGCAGGAAATTAACACCTGCTCTGACCTGATGTAAACCCGGACGACAGCCTGCACCAGAAAAGGGAGCCCAGGCCAAAGCCACACCTGAAGGGCAACAGATGTCATGGAGCCACTGATCATGCAGCTGTGAGCCCCAACAGGGCCACAACACCGACCTCCGCCACCACCAGGACCCCACTTCCCTCGGGGCGCTCCCCCTCTGGGCAAAGACATGTCACATCAACTGCACGAAATCATGTACAAAAAAATTTGCCTGATGTTGCACAATCACAACTGTTAACATGCATGTGTCGTCACAAAAATGAGCATCACACATTCACCTTCGAATTACCAAACAAAACATTTTATTCAAAAAAACTCAAAACAACAATTTTGAAGACTCATGGCCGGTCTCCTCAGGACAATCTGTACTTCACAGCCTGCAAGATAAAAATCAAGATAAGAAGGTGTGTCATGCGCTCATCAAAGGACAGAGAGCGAAAGAAAGAGAGATACAGAGAGAGAGAAAGAGAGGGAGAGAGAAAGACGGAAAGAGAGGGAGAGAGAAAAAGACGGAAAGACAGAGAGAGAGAAAGAGTGAAAGAGAGGGGGAGAGAGAGAGAAAGATGAAAAAGAGGGACAGAGAGAGACAGTGAAAAGAAGAGAGGGACAGGGAGAGAGAGTGCCAACTTTGCACACCCAGGCCTCATTGCTCACCTTCTGCCACTGGTGTGTCTCCAACCATGTGCGGGTATGCACTGCAGTTCACCAGGTCCCTCATCTGAAACAGATCCCTCATCTGAAACAGAGTCTAGTTACATGAATGGCAGAGTACATACATTGCACACTCCTTTCCGCCCACCTGCACCCAGGCAGCTGGACTCCAGCCCCTCCCGCCGCCCAGTGGTGCATGCCCGACCCTGCGCACCCAGGCCTCACTGCTCACCTTCCGCCACTGGCGTGTCTCCAAGAGAGCCCACCACGTGCCGGTGCAAGCCCCAAGCCCGGGCCAGCGAACATGGCACCCTCCACATCATGAAGCCCTGCTCCACGGGCTACCAGGTCTCACACTTGATTCTGGGTCTCGATTTCGCTATGGCAGCGGACATATCAATGCACATAGCATCATCGCAGGCTGCACACCCGCTCAGCCCTTTAGGTGCCACTAACTCTGTGACCCGCGAGGTACTACGGGCGACTCATGCAGGTTTGATTCGGGACACTCACCAAGACCAAATTGGAACATCGGAAGAGAACCACCCGAGACTCGATAATCTGCCTAATACCTGATAATAGTGTTATTCTACAAGTGTCAGTGAGTACACCGACACTTATACCATGCACCTTAGCGTGTGTGTAGGTACTTCACAGGTTTCACGTGGCGCTTTTCACCTTCGCCACTCACACTTTCACTCACCTGGTCCTGAAGAAAGCCCTTTTACAATTTTTAACTGGCTTTAATTTTTAACATAATTATTTCATGTCACATCACATATCTGCACAACACCAGCTCTGCTGTAGTCAGGCATTGTAGCACAACCAGGGGGCACTCGGCCACCCGGTTGGGACCCCAATGATGAAGCATGACACCAAACAGGTCGGTGTGTGAGGGGTCTTTTAAGAACACCTAATGGTTCCAAGTTCTTACCACACATAGTTAGTGATTGTAACACACACACATAGTGGGTCCGTCCACATTGTTTAAGTCTGATAGGCACACACTGCCCACTGGCTCAGACCTATATTGCGTTCCAGCACGGCGCACAACGATCATCACCAGTCCGGACCGCCAGGACCGGGCATCATCGCAGGCTGCACACCGACTCACCACTTAAGGTGCCCCTAGCACAGTGCACCAAAAGTCACCATCCCGTGGCGGTGTGCCTGTGCCGGCTGCAGTGTATCCGGTGCCACCAAGTATATGCCCCGCAAGTCATGGACCCTCTATGATTGAGTATCGTAGAGCGGATGCCATCATGTCTCCTCCGGCCCTGGGGAATGTGATGTTGCAGGGCCCTAGTCCCTCATGCATAAGTTATAACCACATGGATACACCCAGAGAGACAGTGGAAATGGTGTCTAGCACATGTGCCTGGCCCTTTTTATTGGCATGGTCACCTGTCCTGTGACGCGTGTGCTGGATGAGTGTGGTATGGGTGTAAACCAGCCTTGAGGGAGTGGCTGTGGCATGCTGACAACTAGAACTGTGATCAGCAGTTCACTACAGGGAAGACCTGGGATATGTAGCACGGTCATCCCCCCTGTGAGCGTGAGTGGGGTGGGCTGGCTTGGCGGATGTCAGTCCAGCGTAAGGGTTTGAACAATGACCCCGGGGCTCTGGGTGTGGTTCCGTACTGGGCTGGACAAGGAAGTAACTAATGCTTGTGTCCCTGTTGTTGTGTCGGCGACACCCGGACCGCGTTCGGCAAGGTGTCACCCTGAGACCCAAGTCCAACGATTTGAACAACATGGACGTAAGAGAGAATCATTGACCCTACATTCATCCATACTTCCACACTTGAAAGATCATAGACATGACACATCTGGGTGATTATGAATGTTTAAAGCACATTCAGTGGAGTGTTGCAGCTGGAACAGTACAGGGCCATGCAAACTCCACTTTAAAATGTTGGCCCTTGGAGGGCCAGCCAGAGTCATTCAGGGTATGACAAGTCCAAAGGAAAAAGAAGAATTCAGTCCGCGGACTGATTGCTGTGTCATTGGCGATCAAACAGAATATGGCAGTCCATTTCGAGGTCCAAGGTGAATGTCGCAGAGTGTATCAGTGATGGTGGAAAGTGATGATGCGGAGGGCAGACCTAAGCAAAAAACTGCCGTATGGCAGAGTGAATGCTACTCCGTCCTTCGAACCACGAAGGCAGGTTCATCCGCATATTCATCCACTGCTGTTTCATGTGCCACACGTGTGGGTGGTGGTGTTCTGTCTCCTGCACTGTGTGGTACTGACACTTCAGGGGGTGAAGGTGTGGATGTAGTGGTAGCAGCAGCATGCATCAGCGCCAGGCCTTGTGGCAGCAATGCCATGAGGATGGTCTTGAGGTCATTGAGGAACCCAGCTACCTCTCGATGGTGTGCAGCTGTGGCAGCTGCTCTTTACGTCTGCGTCTGCTCCATGGTCTCCATTAACTTCCGCATGTGTCCCAACTCCCGTGTGACATCGCTAAAGGCACTCTGGCTGGACAGTTGTTCTATTCTCTGAGTAAGGGCTTCAGTGATGGCTGCCATGGTGCATTCGAGAGCATGGAGCGGACTGTGGGTATCCATTAGGGACCGTGAGTGGTCCCTAAAAGGACTTAGACACCCAAGTATGGCATCTAGCTTGTCTGCCATGCGGTCGAACACCACCCGCACCTGTTCAGCCAGATTCTCCTGGCACCCCAAAACATGGTGTTGGAAGGCCATGTGTTCTTCGTGGGTGTTCTGGGAGGCAGCTGTGGTGGTGGGTGCTGCCTGCTGTGTGATCTGTGCAGGGGGTGGGGTCTCCTCGTAGCAGCTGGGCAGCCCTGCTCCTGGAGGTGGGCTGCGGAGGCTGTCCACGAGCTGTTGGAGGGCATCGGAGTCAAAAGTTTGGTGGTCCTTTTTGTCAACAGAGAAGAGAGGTTTGGGTTGCTCTGCAGGAGGCGTTGGACTTCCCTCTGCAACATGAAGGAGAGATGCAGTTTAACATTGTGCTCACATGTATGTTGTCACATTGTACATGTTTACATACAGACTGCATGACTGTGTACATTGTGGCTGTTTGGGAGGAGCTGCCTATTAGGTGCGGGACAGTGAACATTTCGACAACATCAATGTGATTGGCCAGTTTCTACACACATGCGGCACCAGTTCTGTCCTGTGTTCTGTTTTGGACGTGTTGCGGTTTGTACCACATCGCTGTCAATGTTGATGTGCTCCCATCTCACAAGGCCAATGCTGTGTGCCCCATAGATCTTTGTTTTTGCCAAGGATCACAACCTCAGTTATCACCCCGTTAAGTTTTAGATGATTAGTATTCATCCATGATGCAATTTCCCTTAGGCCTAGCTGAAGGGGGGATGATCCGTCCGTACTTTCCATGGAGAGAGCAAAGATAATTTGGGAATCGTCTGCGTAGGAGAACAGTCAGCATAACATCTTCCGCAATGTCGGCTAAGGGTTTTACATATAGGTTAAAAAAAAGTAGAGGGCTAATGATAATACCCTGAGGCACCCCATAGGGGGATGAATGGCTATCACAGCTGGCTATTGGGGAAAACATTTGGAAGGTGCAGTTAGCCAGGAAAGAAACAAGCCACATTAGGGCTGAGCCGCTAATGCCTAGTGATCTCAGGGTATTGATTAGTGTTGTGTGAGATACTGTATCGAATGCTGCGCTTAGGACTAATAAAATAAGGGCAACAGTGTCTCCAGCATCCAGATGGCGGCGTAGCCTTTCCGTTACCCCTAGAAGTGTTGTTTCCATGGAGAAACCCGCTCTGAAACCAGATTGCGATGAATGGAGGATTTTGTTGGTCTCGACAAATTTAGGGGCATATTATTAAGAGCAAAATAGCTGCTTTTCTGGTGTTATGTGCCGGAAAAGCAGCGAATTTTACAACTCACAATTTACAAGTACTCGCGATCACGCTTTAGCGCGAGTTTCCTTGAGCCAGGCACCTTTTTAACCCTACTTTGCATATCAGTGATATACATCGCTAATGACATGCAAAGTAGATGTTCGCATCCTAATCACATGGATTCCGTTAAAAACACAACATCGCCCTATTATCGAGGCGGGTCAGGTGATCACAGAAGCCGTGCTTACCGCGTTATGCACCGGATTTTAGTCCCCTGAAGAAAACCTGACTTAGCCATCCTGCCAATGGAAGGTGGATTGTCGGGCTGAGTCTACCAGGGCGTATCAACAAGGATTTTTCCATTGGTGAGTTTATATTTCTGGATTTCCAGCGATATTCAAGCATTTTGTCGCTGGACTTTAAATCGCCAATGTGCAAAATGTTGTTAATACAGCGCTATCATGGCGATAAAATCCAGCGAAAGCAAAACACTCGCTAAACGCGTTTAGCGATGATTATCGCCAAGTGTTGATAATATGCCCCTTAGAAAGCTGGGAGTGGATGTGTTTCTCTCAAATTTTGAGAAGGCCGGCAGCAAAGAGATGGGCCGATAGTTGGAGGGTAAATCGGGGTCAACGTTGGGCTTTTTTATGAGAGGAGTCACCATTGCGTGCTTCCAGTCAGGTGGAACTGTGGCTTCAAGTAGGTAAGCATTTAGAGGGTTCATAATGGCAAGCAGAGATGGTGGCTCGTGCTGCTTGAGGACAGAGGTAGGTAGGGGGTCCTTGGGTGATCCTGATTCAATGTTATCTAGGGTTTTGTGAAAGGAGTCTGCAGTGAGTAGGATCCAAGTGTCCAGATTGTTTGAGGGAGTAGCACGCACTTTGTCCTGGTCTCAGAGGATAAGATCTGCTATGTGTGGTGAAAATACGGGTTGAAGGGAATTGGCAGGTAGCGAAGGAGGGGGGATTATCAGATTGTGTGCTGACAATATCCGAATAAATCTTCTCAACTTTCTGGATGAAGAAGGAAGCAAGGTCTTCACACTGACGTTTATTGAGTGGTGGAGGCCTAGTTAGGGTCTCCTTGACTGTCCCAAAAAGTGTTTTGGAGCATTTCAGAGCGTCAGAGATGGTAGTTGCGACATATTCAGCACAGGCTGATTTGCAGAGATTATGATATTGTTTTTTGACCCTTTTATATAAATTTTTGGATTCGAGAGCATAATCGCTTCTATTTCCATTCTAGTGCTTTACACTTGGATTTTTCTGTTTTTAGAGTGTAGGTGTACCAGGGCGCAGGAAGACGTTGATTATTAATCTTTTTATAAGAAAGAGGAAGGCAGATATCTATGGCATTGAGAAGCCATTTTTTTTACTGTATCCAAGAGCATGTTCACTCTTTGTTCGGAGATGGGTAAGTTGGAACACAAGATGCTGTTTAGGACAGTAAGGTCGATTTTTTTCCAGTCTCTTTTTAGTATCCTTAGAGTAGGAAGGAAGGACATAGAGTTGCCAGGGGGTGTTAGACTGAACCTGATCAGATCGTGGTCAGACCAGCAGAGTGGTAGTGCGGGGGAACAGTGAATGTTGGGTAGGCTGGAAAAGATAGGATCAAGTAGGTGGCCTGCCTTGTGTGTAGGGCCAGAATTATAAAGGTTTATGTTTATGCCTGCCATGTCAGAAACAAGATTTGTACTGTTTTTTATTTGTTTGGTCATCCAGGTGTATATTTAAATCGCCCAAAATTGCTAAGTTGGCCTTACTCATCAGCAAAGGGGTTATATGGCTGGGGAAGGATGAAGCCCAGGAAGCAGGGGGCCCGGGGGAACGGTATACCAGTATTCCAGAAGGAGTCAAATTCGGGCTCAATGTCAGTTTGAATAGTGCTACTTCACAATTAGTCAGAGCTGGGGGTTCGAATTTACACTGAAAGTTCTTTTTAAAAATGATGGCTGTACCCCCGCCAGTTTTAGGGCCTCTATCCGGATCCCTGATCAAATATCGATTACAAAAACACCGACCTACAAAAATATCGGCCCAATAATATTGTTAACAAAAATATCGTCAACATATACTTAAACAAGGAATTACACAAATATCGATAATTTATTATCGACTAAAAAAATATCGTCTTTAATTATATCGACTACTAAAATATCGACTACTAAATTATCGAAAATACTTTAAATATTATGAAACAGTACAAAAATATCGACACCACTATTATCGACTTACATACTGCATATTTACGAATACAAAAAATATCGACATTTTACTTTAACATTAAATACACAATCCTATCTAAAAAATAACTATTTAATTTTAATTTCCTTTTAAATAAATACTTAATAAACATATATAAATATACTATATACTTGAAATATGTATAAATTATTTATTAATACACTAAAAAATATAAACATACTTAATAATTCTAATATACTCAATTCATACATTTTTTTAAAACACATTACATATATAAAAATGTTTTACAAATATAAACCATAAATATAAAAAACATAAAAAACATCTTTAATTATATACTACTACTAAACAACAAATAAAACTGCCTCATTAAAAAATAACGGATACCAAATTCAAATTGAAGTTCTCAACCAACAGATTTAAAATAAATGTCGTCCAACCAATCAAAATGCAGAAATACTTAACTAACTACTATAAAAACAATTACATAATTAACTAAAATTACTTTTTTGGGAAGAAACTTGAAGAAAAAGGGTTACTTTGCTGAAGAGAAAAGAATACTCACCTAGAACAACTACTACAACAGATTATACTACAACACAAGTAAGTAAACTCCCATTTTATATACTATTAAAGCCTCAAAAAACTTAGCTAAACTCCCTAAACTAAATAAATGTGCTCTTTTTTTATTTAAACAAAAAATACATACCAACAACAGCCACAACGAATACATGTACTACAAAATGAGCTGCCTTACCAATGCCTACATAGAAATGTAACGAATAAATCAAGATATAGCAAACTAAAGTTTTATAATAAATTACATTGTCTGAGCTAAAAATAAATACAAATATAATACACAACTAATACAAATACTTAATTTTTCAGCTTCAACAAACTTCATCTACCAAACTACATCTACGCAAACAACAGCTTCTACAAAATTAAGTAAGTATACTCACAGTTTAAATAAATGATAACAAAAGAGAAAAAACTAAGTATCAAACAATATTATTAATTACAACTGTTCTCTACCACAACTACGGGAATTACAACAGTGAAACTTAAAGAAAAAGAAATAAAGACATCAGAAAAAGAGAAAAAACAACATCGTAAGTATATTTTTAAATTTACTAATTAAACCTAGACATTAAAATAAATGTATTACATATTTACTAAAAACACATATATATGTTTTCACAGATCTACCCTAGAAAAGGCAGAAGGAGCTACTTTTATAACATCTCAAAAAGGAAAAATAATGCTCAGCTACATGGGTTATACCTACACCCAAGAAAAAGTCAAAGATAACAAAACACATTGGAAATGTAGCAAATACTATTCAATTGCATGCTATGGTAGAGCTACAACTGTAGATAACAATGTTATAAATGTACGAGAGCATAACCACCCACCCAATGTGACCAAAGTAGAAGTATGGGAAGCATTAGAAACACTTAGAAGCAAGTACAGGCTTCCAACAAACAAGCACTACAATTTTGAAAAATGTATTGACCAAAGTCCCAGAACACGTAACAGGACAGTTACCCTCAATCCCCAACTTGAAAAGATTAATAGCTAAAACTAAAAGAGCATCTGATCCAACTCCACCTCCACCTCAAACTTTTCAAGAAATTAAAATATATCCTGAATATACTGTTACCCATAAAGAAGACAAATTCTTGATGTATGATAACCAAAGCCATGATAAACGAATTCTACTTTTTGCAACAAATAACAACTTGCAAAAACTAAAAAATTGTGAAACATGGATGATGGACGGAACTTTTAAAGTGTGTCCAAAACCTTTTTATCAACTTTATACCATCCACGGTGAATACCAGGAAACTAATATCCCCTTAATTTATACATTGCTGCCAAATAAAACAAATGCAACCTACATAGAAATCTTAACAACAATCAAAGATTTAACCGAAAATTACTATCCACAAAGAATCATAGTAGACTTTGAAATAGCTATGATACAAGCTATACTAAAAATATACCCACACACTGCAATACAAGGGTGTTATTATCACTACAATCAAAGTATATGGAGACACTTACAAAAATCTACCTTAAGTATAGAATACTCTACAAACAGCAACTTTGCTTACCATATCAAAAAATGAATAGCACTCTCATACGTCCCAACAACAGAAGTCGCAAATTACTACAATTTATTAATTGACAGTCCTTTCTACCGCACTAATGAAAAAAAAAATAACTCCCTTCTTAGACTATTTCGAAGACACCTGGGTAGGAAGATTACATCGTTCAGATCACCGCAGACAACCTAAATGACAACCTAAATTCCAAATTCCCTGGTGGAATGTCTACGCTAGCACTATAGCACAAAAAGCCAAAAAAAACAACGCGGTAGAAGGATGGCATAATGCCTTCCAAGCCACAATAGGAAGAGCACAACCAACACTTTACAAACTAATCCAATGCATCAAAAAAGAACAAAGCTACCAAGAACTAAGAATAGAACAATCTCTAACAAAAATAGGACCAAAACTAAGCAAACAAACAATAAATATGTACGAATACCTCCAACAAAAAACAAGAATGTACCCAATTATCCAAGATCTAGAATACATAGATCTAATAGCAAAATCCATCCTTTAAAAAAATACAAATAGCAAAGCATAAAAACATATCTAACACAGACCTTTTTGTTTTTAATATTAGTTAAATTATGTCATGTAATATAAATTTGAAAATAATATCACAAGACATAATATAACTAATTAAAATACAAACTAACAAATAAACATAACCTACCCCAAAAAATTAATAATTAATTACTTACGGTTCTGTAGCTGTAAAATCTTTCCGAAATAGATGCTTTAAAAACCAATCCAAGCAAAAACCAATCCACATAGTGAAAATAAACCCCAAAAAATGAAAAAATACAACTGTATAAAAATATTCCAACGTAGCAATCCTCTCGAGAACGGAACCATAAAAACCCGAAAATATTCACGATAAAAAACGCACCAAAATCCCGAAAAAAAAGGAAATGTATATAAACTAGTAAAATACACTAGTAACAACATTTCCCTTTATTTTAAATAAAAAAAACGAGAGCAATTCCATCCGTTCACCAAAACCGGCACCTGTGAATAAATAACATACATAACCCATCCACAACAAATGATAACCCCACAAAGCGAATAAACTACATATAAAAGGTATTAAAATACATACAGTAATACTTAAAGGCAAAACATTAACATTACATTCATACTATTTATTTTATTTTATTTTTATTTAGGAAGTTTTCTATAGCGCTGTCAAGACCCGGAGGTAGCAGAGCGCTTTACAGTAATAGACTGACAAAAATCTGTATAAACATATACATAACATAAACATAAACATGAACATAACATATGTAATGTATAAGCATTCAATGAGTGACATTGTAAGCGGAACATGGGTGAGTTGCCGAGCTTCTTTGGTTATGGGATTCACTGTAGTCACATAGTTCAGGGGTTGCTTGCTGACCCCGGTTATCCACAGCCAAGGGAGCGGATCAGGAACAAGGATTTGAATTGCCTTTTGAATTCCACAAAAGAAGGAATAGTTCTGATGTGCGGGGGGATGGAGTTCCAGATTTTGGGGGCATTTCCAGTGAAGGAGCAGTCCGCTGTTCTTTTCTTTCTGGTTTTGGGTAGGATGAGCAGGAAGGAGTTAGAGCTTCTCAGATTCCTGGCTTGGCCTGCTTTTTTGAGTTTATTTGCCAGGTATTCGGGTTTGCCGGTATGGAGGGCTTTGTGTGTTAGGCAGGCCGTTCTGAAGTTACTACGCATTTCTACTGGGAGCCATTTGAGTTCCTTGAGCGCTGGGGAGATGTGATTCGATTTTTTTATGCCGGTAATCTTTCTAGCTGCAGCATGTAGTGTTGTTTTGGTCGGTGCCAAGTTTGATTTCGGGATGCCTGTTAGGATTGCGTTCCCATAGTCTAGCCTTGACAATACCAGAGATTGAGTGGCCAGTTTGAGATCCTTGTTAGGAATGTAGGGTTTGATCTTGTTCAACAGTCTGAGGTTAAAGAAAGCACCTTTGGCTGCATTCTTGATGTGTTTTACCATGTTTAGTTTGGGGTCTATGATGATGCCAAGAGATTTAACAGAGTCGGCTAGAGTAATATTTCCTTTAAGCGCATCGATAGGTTTTAGCCATTCGGTGATTTGAGGGTTGTCTTTCTTGTTCGAGATGAGGAGTGTCTCAGTTTTGTCTGGATTCAGTTTCAAGTGATTGTTTGTCAGCCATTGTTGAACATCTTTCAGGACATCATTTAGTCTATGTATGTCAGTGAGAGAGGAAGTTTCCAGATAGATTTGTGTATCGTCCGCGTAGAGGTGAAAGCTGATGTTGGCTTTTCTGAGTAGCTTGGAGAATGGTTCCATGTAGATGTTAAAGAGCTGAGGCGAGAGCACGGAACCTTGGGGGACGCCCTTATTGACCTGTTGGATTTCGGAGGTGAAATTCTTGATTTTTATTATTTGTATTCGGTTGTGTATGAATGAGGAGAACCATTTGAGAACTACTTCGCCAAGGCCAGCTCTTTCTTGAAGAGCCTTGGTGAGGAGTTTGTGATCCACCGTATCGAATGCCGCAGAAAGGTCAAGGAGAATGAGGAGGCAGCATTTGTCTGAGTCCAGAGATCCGTGGATATTGTCGATGTGTCGTGTATTTCTATAGGTTCTGAATCAGTCCCCCTATTCCTAATCCTATTCTGGTTAAACTAACTATCAAGTTAACTAACAGTCAGCCCATGAGGCAAGAAATCCCCCATGATGCAGATACCGTTATCTGACGCAGTCACACTACGGCACAGGAACGTGTTATCTGATTAGGTCATAACGCTTGAGATCTAATTAGACAAGCGACATTCCTCCAGCCCTTGATAAGGCATACAACGTTCTCATAACAAATCAAACCTATGACAACCTGGATAATCCGTGCGGCCATTGTTTTGATTTCACAGAGAACTTTAGTAAAGAATGTGCTAACGAGCAAGTCGTATGACATATTTATTGACGTACCTATGTCCATCCTTACGTCAATCCCGGCACCTTTAAGGTATAAATATTGCCGACCTTGCCCTATGCAAACACACGCGTGGTGACAAGACGGAGCAGCCACCCTTGCCGAAGCCGAGAGCAGAAGCAGACCCCGCTGGCAGCAGCCCCGCCTTCCTGACGCGCTGAGAGACGCGCTGCTATCTCAAGCCGAGAGACCCAGCACCGGCGCTTCTGGGCAGCCCTCGCAGGCAGCCTGGAATATCGAGAGCAGAGAAAGAGATACCATTCCTCATTCATCCAAACTTCCAGGTACAGAACTGAATAACCCCTCACAGAGAATTCTTTAGTTATTCACTTGGCAAAAACAAACTTAACTTAAACTGTAACTTTCTATTCCCGCCCACGCATTAGACTTAGGTCAGGTACACGGGGTAGGCGCATTTAGAAACACCAGTTGAGTACGTTTAGTCAAATGTATATGTGTATGTAAATATATTTTAATCATTTTAAACATCATATGGCTCAGAAACCATATCAATGTTTTTACAGTATTATTTTATACTATTGCTTCTAATGTATGCACTTTACTTAACTATAAGTATTGCAATAATATCGATCCATTTCTCTTGTACGAGAAAAGAGACTGATCAATAAATAACACCTTTTTATTGAACACGCCCGTCTCTTCCTTTTCTCTACAATCTGATGAGACTAAGAATGCACGTACTGACTGAGTAAAATAATTGCCTTGTGCTCACACGACTCTTGAGATTGACTCTTGATTAGGGGAGAGCAAAGTTGTCATGTTCTATGGTTGTCAGAAACTAAATCCCTTCTTGTCTAATCAGGGGAATTAATCCCTTCCTTGAACATTCGAGAAAGTTTCTAGCGAACTCTGAGCTTAGCTGGCAAACCCAAAAATTAAGTCTAGTATCGACAGTAGTAGACCTAGTTAACGTCTGGCCTAGGCCTTTACTGCTGTAGGTACTATTCCAATGCGCAGAGCCTATTGGGAAAATAGGAGCTACACTACATGGCGCCCAACGCGTTTGGAAAGGGCGATAAAACTAACGTAAGACATTTAGAGTAACTCAGTCCTGCTTTCTCACTCAGACCCCTTTTCCCAAATACTCCAAAGACGTCTGGAGTGGGTGAAAGGTTATATCCTCCAAAACCTCGCAGGAGGGAACTCCTATGTATGGTTTTTGGTCAAGTCAACGTTGAAGGATAAACAGTGTTCCAAAATATTGTGCATCTAATCTTTGTTCCATAAAGAAACCTGATCTGCAAATAGACATAATACCATCCTGTCTGTAAAATGGGAGACAGTGATGAAGAAAGAGAGGCTACTAGATTAGCAACTGAAATAGCAGCAGCTGATACTACAGCACTCGAGGCAGACCCGGATATAATACTCATCCAGGTCGCCAAAAGAAGATCTATAACTCTAAAACTTATAGAAAATGGACTGACACCTAGAGGTGGCACAGTCATATTCGTAATTGAGGCACACGAATATCGGCAGACAGAGGTATACTATACATGGATACATTTTCCAGCAGCACATGCTGTAACAAAGTACTTCCACTATTACAAAATAGAGGTTCCACCAGAAATGTACACTCCTTTCGAGGAGGTGGAAGTACCACTCAAATTCCAAGAGCATTTGCTCTTATTTGATGGCGCCCTAAAACATAATAATCACATTACAAGGCTCGGTCCTTTAGGTAGACCAGGAGCAACGTGGCCGGTCTTAGCCGGATACACACCACATCCAGACATCGAAAGAATGCCTGCAGCAGAGCTGTTAATACAGCTAAAACAACTACTAAAAATTCATAGACAATTAGTTCAGTATGTAATGCGGACTTCAACAATTCAGCCAGCGATTAAACTTCCACAGCTGACCCCTCACCAGGGGAACACAAATAAAATTACACCACAAAACATCCAATCCTGCCTAGGTAAAGTTCCAGCTAAACGAGAACAGATACCATTCTGGTTGGCACAGAAAATTACCCAAATAGAGGCGGTGTTTCCTGACACCACCCCATTGGAAAAACACAGGATTCTGACTATATGTCTCCCAATGGGAATCGCACCACACATTGAGGACTGTGACACTTGGGGTACAGTCTTTGCTTCCATCTATACAAAAACGCACGGTGTTCCATCCATTTCGGTAATACCAGATGTGCTAAAACAAATTCAAGATGAATACGGTACAGAACCTGCTTTAACTCTTGGTATGAAATTACTGAAAGACTTCAAGCAGGTCTCGGCTATATTACTAGCCAACATAAAAGGTGAAGCAGCAAACGTGGCGATCCGCCAGAGGTTAAAAGAGACAGATATAGCAGACCAACCAGCTGAAATTGCCAGAATCATAGAAAAATCCTATGAAGAACTAGGCAGAGATAGTCTAGGTGGAATACCAGTAAAACCGCAACTGACTACTAGTCCAGAAAAAATATTTTTTAATAATAATAATTCACCAAAAAAGAACTGGGATGGAAACAAACAATCCAATCCTAAAGAAAAGAAATTCCAGCCCAGAGGAAGGTCTCCTAGGCGAAGAGAGAAATCTCCAAACCAAAGACAGAGGTCACCACAGAGTGACCCCTCTGGGAATAGATATAACCTTAGAAATAGGGATAATATTAAAAAACCTGATAGATATCAAGACATTGATACACGTCCCTCTCAATCTTTTCAGAATTCCTCGCAGAAATCGGAAAGAAGAGGACGATCAGAAGAGCACGCCAAGTCCAAAGACAAGGAACCTGCTCAACTGAAAAAGAAATTACAATTTCCAAAAAAGAAGGTAGCCAGTATCAAGGTAGTTAACAATGCCGAGAATACTGAGGACACAACTGAAAAACGGAGAGTGGGCTCAGACAATGCTAGACAGCGCAGCAGAGGTGAGCATAGCTCGCAAAGTCCTTATGAATCATCTGGAGACAGTGGACACGAATGAATACCTTCAAGTGGAAACTGCAGATACCAGAGTTAGCAAGCCCCACAAGATATACGAGATAACATTACGTATAGAGGGAGATAAGACTAGGAAAATAAGGGGACTATTTTGGGATAACCTCTCCAAGGGCTATGACATCCTTCTAGCTGAAAAAGACTGGCCACCAGAGTTTGTCAGGGAGTGCCCTCATGGCGAAGAAGTAATTATGCCTGCCTTCTCGAATCAAATACCTATTCATAAAAAATACACACTTGCTAGAAAGTGGGCAGTGGCCTTAGCACCTGCTTTATATAAAAATCATGTAGGATGGGATGAGGATTCTCCTCCTCACAAAATCCAGTTAAAATCACAACCTACTGCACAAAGGCAGTACCCAATTAAGCAAGAAGCTAAAAAACAGGTAAATGAAATACTAGACCAGCTAGAATACCAGGGGGTGATTGAAACTTGCACCTCACAAATGAACAATCCTTTGTTTCCGGTCTCCAAACCAGACAATTCATATCGTCTAGTTTTGGATTACCGACACCTTAACACATGTTGCAAAACTTTTGCAGTGCAAAACTCACACAGTGCTGCACTAATGAATAACATAGTGCGCAAAAAATACAAAACAACCTTGGACATCTCCAATGGATTCTTTTGTCAAAACATAGCACCAGAGAGCAGATATTTAACTGCATTTTCAGTAAATGGCACTCAAAAACAATTCTGTCGGTTAGCCCAGGGGTACAAGAACAGCCCGGGGGTATTCTCAGCAAGAGTAACCGAATTACTACAACTATATGATGATGAAGCATTATCTTATGTTGATGACATTTACTTAACAGATGATGACTTGGAGACTCACTTGAAAAGGGTGAACACCATAATACTTGGGTTCGCTGCAGAGGGTTACAAATTCAACTTCAAAAAGTCCAGAATTTCCCATCTGACAGTCTTGTACGTAGGATATGAATTATCAAGCATAGCATGGTTGACAATTTTCTAAAAATTTAAAATATGAAAAAACGTATCCTCTGCCAATCGACATTCTGCCTCTACGACATTACGCCTGTGTAATCTATACAGACGGACATGCTCAACCCTCCGTTTGGGGAGAACAAGCATACAACCCCACATGTGAGATTACAAAAGAAGTGTGGCGCGGAGGTATATTAAAACCTCTATTAACAAAATCACACTCAGTAGAAACTAATTCAGAACAACAAACTGAAATAATAGCATTGAAAATGGCGCTAGATAATGCGGATCGCGAATTCCCGACACTTATAGTGTCAGATTCATATTACTGCGTCAAATCATATAACAGCGATTTGCAGACATGGATTCAGAACGGTTACAAAGATGACACAGATGCACCAATAAAGCAGAGACTGCTCTGGGAACAAATAGCTCTTTTACAAAAAGAACTACCAAAGACTCACGTGACTCACTCACTGAGTCATCAACGTGATGGCGTTCACGTTGTAGGGAATTCATTGGCTGAAACAGCCGCAGCGGCAGCCACTAAATCAGCTCCCGTAGTTCGAAAAAAGCGTACATTAAAATACATTGACGGTGAAACATGGCTGGCGGTGAAAACGTCATCAAAAGGCGACTGCTCAGCGTTACCGATCAACTATCCACTCAATTACACATACATAATCGATGCAAACTCCGTCCCTTTTGCTCGAATCCCTGGAGTGGGGGATAGAGTGATTCCAAACATGGACAGGAGACACTTGTTAATCGCAGACGCACATATGGGTGAGGGTCTTGGACACCTCAAACTAAAAGATTCTCTGGAAGATTTACAATCACGGTACTGGTGGCCAGGCATGAGCCTACATCATACCATGTTTGTAAAAAACTGCCCAAACTGCAACAGAAATCGCAGTGGGGAGAGAAAAAATAAAATACGGTGGAATCTGACTGCAGATAACATCACCACTAAAAAGAATGGCTTGCAATTAACATATACAGGCTAGTTTCCACTTATAATGTAGATCCACAGCACTCGGCTGACGTCCGGACTGTTATACAAGATTTGCGAGTCTAAATGGCATATACGCTAAGAGCATGCTACGTTCGACCATTTCTTTTCACTCAGGCAATCCAGCCTGGGGGGGAAACATGGCCAAATGAGCACAGCCCAGCGGGAATCTTCTCACTTCCTTCCTGAGGGTACTGGATGGTGTAAAGAAAAAACCAAGGCAGAAAGCAATCTATAATAGAAAGGATATTAGGTTCGGGAGCTGGGTGGGTCAAACATCTAATAAGTGTCCAATGTAGTCTAAATAACTTGCCAAGAAATTCTCTGAAGGGATTCAGTCCGTACGAATTATTATTCGGAACTAGGATGTTGATCTCTGACCTTGATAGTCAGACTTCAGTGGTAACAGAAAAAAACCTTTGATGTCAAAGACCGTTTGGCTATTTTGCAGGACTTAAACAAAACAAGAAAAGACCTGAGCAACATACAGTTGAAACAACAGCCAACGACCACTGAAGAATCACCACCTGTCCCAGCAAGACCTGTCTGGATTCCAAAAGTCGGGGATCTAGTCAGGGAGAAGATCGCGGTGAAGAAGGAATTTGGGCCTTCTTACAGAAAAGCAGTTCCTGTCTTGTCTGTCAACGGGACAAGATCAGTTGTACTACCGCCACTTGCTGGAAAAAAGGAGAACCGAGTTGTATCCATCGACCTGGTAAAACCACAACATGTGGCCGATAACAAACAGTAGGCCAAGTGGACTCCCAATAAGTAGCAGAACACCAAGGTTTGCTACCAGTACAGAGGTCCTAACAAAGAGGCTCATCACATTCGAAACGCCTACAGAAGAACAACAAGGACTATGCAACACTGCCATAGAACTCAGACCTCTGAAAACCCAAATAAAGACATTTAGCAGAGACACACCAATCTACAATGAAGTACCAAGTGACAATGCAAAAAACAAAAATCCTGAACCAATTGGAACAATTGACAGAACTGCATCTGGTTACTTCATCAACTTCGATGATTCCTCTGAAGGTTTCAGTGAATCAAAGACACAGCCATCATCAAAATCCTTTAAAGACAAAGCGAAGGAACTTTTGAAACAACTGAAAGAAACATATCTGGTTTCTCCATGGATTGAATTTTGGGTGGGTTTTGGTGCATTTATCCTCATACTTTGGCTTATCATGGTATTTACTTTGGGACGCTTCATTGAGGGGAAATATGCTAAAATGGACACAGCAAGTCAGAACATCAACTTGGTCCTCAAACCACACACATCTTCACACGTCGAGAAAAGAGAACTTTCTTCAGAACTTTCTTTAGCCAACTTCACAGCAATTCCAATACCTGGTGGGGTACCCTGGGACAACACTGACTATGAAATTTATGGTCCGGTCGAGATCCTGAAATACCCACACCAAATCAAGATCTCCTTGAGTGACTTTGCAAAACCAAACTCATTTGCTGATGATTGGGACTTTGAAAGTATTAACAATATGATGTCTGACTTAGTAATGTCTGCTAAATTTACAAAACATGATTATTTGCAAGGTTCTACAAATTATGATAGTATGTATTGCTATAACCATTATGGTAACCATTTCTTGCATAAATCTGCACAACCTAGAAATGTTTTAAATTATAATCAATGGGAACATTGTGCTACACCTCCAAAAGGGAGCTCAAGAACCGTTTATGACAAATATTCATACTTTCAAGGTTTTAACACAAGTAATGCTGAAACATTTTATTACAAATTGTCAAACAAGACAGGGATGAAAACCATGATAACCAACACAAAATTGATATATTCAGATTCATTCTTTGAAAAAATGAATACTTTTGGATTTGATTATTGGGACAAAAATGTTGATTTGAAAAGTGTTTGGGGTACAAAAGAATGGCAAGTACAGGGTTTAGAAGCTTTGTTTAGAGCCTGCATGATCCCAGAACAAATGATATTTTTAAATGACACTGTTCAACAAACCACCTGTCTTGGCTTAGCCAAAATCAAAGATTTAAATAACCTGTCTATTCCAAAGCCAACAATGTTTAGCAATAACTCTGATACAGATGAAGAAATAGACATAAACCATATACTTAACCAAAACAGAACACATCCTGATTGGAAACAATGGTTGATCTGGCCCACAGATACAAATAACTGTCAAGATAGATTCCTGAATAAAACACAGGGTTTCAAAATGACCAGGCCAGAGCCTAGATATCCTCAAAGACATCACCCAGGGATAATAACAACCTACAGTGTGGGCAAATTATGCCTTCAATGGCTACAAACTTCCACACTGCCTGAAATTAAGCAACACCTAACTTTACTTACTGATGGTGCTGACTTGCGTGATTTCATACTGGGACCACGCAAACAGCGTCAAAAGCGTTTCATAGCAGCCTCTGTATATGCAGCATACAATGAGGCCTGGAAGGTTACTCAAATTGAAACAGCAGAGAGAATACGGGAAATTGACCGTATTAATTTGGAAAAATCACTTTCTGTAGTGGACAATGGGTTAATGACTCTGTCCTCCAGAATTTTTTCATTGGACAGCATTGCGTCTTCAGCAATCGATATAGTATCGCAAGACTTACTGTTATTACAACATGGTCAGTCACAATTGCGTTCCATTGTACAGCTTGGCTGGACGTTACAAAATCTGCGTTCAGGCTATGTGCCTTGGCGTTTAATCAACACAACGTCACTATTCCAAATCTTTAACCTTACTGATAGACAAATCGGTATGGCGCAAAAGGGTGCTGATTATACAATCTTGAGCATTGAAAAACTAGAAAGATTACCAATGACAATGTCAGAACGACCTGTCAGTGAATGGATAATCCACGGAATCATAAATATTCCAATCTCAACCTTCAGGTTTCAATACTGCCAAAAATATATACAGGCTGGCATGTACGAGAAATTGGGAAAGGGGTACCTTAAAACAACTTGGAACCTGCCCTATTCACATGCATGTGTCAGTAATAAAGGACAGAAAGTGTTTCTTAGTGGCAACAATTGTGCTATGTCACTAAGCGGCACGCTTCTGTGTAACGGAATTAGTTTGCATGGAGCCTGTGAAGGGAATTCATACAACCTTTCATGTCACCAGCAAGGCGCACCTGCAACTGAAATAGAACCATTCTTTCAAAGACTCTATAATGGGAGTTACATTCTTATTGTAGACCGCAGATGTTGTAGTCTTATGCCCGGGACTCCTTATCTAGTCACTACGACGGCCAAGGTCAAGTGCTGTGGACGTTCTTTGTTCCCCAGCTCCTTTCCAGACAGGGAGGCGAGGGCATGGCCCAGTTTGAAAATTACTTCTATTCGAATAGACACTTTAAGCAGAATGAAAACAGTGCTTCTTCAGACGCCTACAAGGCTCACGTCATCAAAAGAAACGTATGATCTACAAGTTGCAAGGACGACTGCAGAGATACATACATTATTATCAACCAATTCCCCCGTACATTTCGCGGAAATCCTGAGCGAAATCTTAAATATTTCTGATACCACTGGGGTCTCAAAGGTATTTAAGACAGTATTTTCGATGGCATTAACACCATTCAAAGCCATACTGGGTATTTTTCCAGATTTCGTCCATTCGATTTTTGGCGGACTTCCCCTGATCCTGGGACTAATTGCAGGAATCCTATTCCTAGTCCTTATTTTTCGTTATGGCAACCCATGTCACAGATCAAACTCTCGCGACAATGGAAGATACGATCCTAGCCATTGGATACCGGGACCGGATATCAAAAATCCTGGGACTCTCCCGGCTTAGAGACCTAAACATGACTTGGTTTCTATAATTTCGACCAATGTGGCAAAGGTGTGTTTTACCTGTACTAAGGTGTCTGCTATGCGGAGAAGAATGCGTGTTAGACACCTGTCTGACGCTACAATCGGATGCGCCGGTGGATGCAGATACACTGTTGGTTCCTACCAAGGTTCACGCTTTGTGCTGCCCTCAAAGGCTGCCAATCCTGATGACGGCATTCCTGGAATCTTCACCACTACGATTGAAGAGTAGTGAAGTTCAAGATGAAAGCAGCATCGAACAGGTACGACCTTCTGTCAGTGATGCAAATCAGAATGTCAATGGAGACAATCATGCGCACGAATGCATGGTTACCCCTATTTCCGACTTAGTGGAACTTTCCCATGAAGCTGTTGACAGTTTTTTCGAAAGCCTGAATGATATGATGTTCTCTCCGGAACAGAAATAGAGACTTTTGAGTAAACTCGCACACGGCGTTCCCTGAATTCGGCCTTCAACTTTAAAAATAAAGTCACATGAACAATTACAATCCAGTTCACGGACAGCAATTTTTTTCAGCAAGCCCATAAAATATTTTTCTATATATTTTTTTTCCGGGACACTGATCTTCTGCTTAAAGTAAGAAACTATTCCTAGAGAACTAAGATTTCTATTTTTAGATACTTTATATAGACTTTAGCTGCCCGCTGGTATGTTCACAAGTATTTTATTATGTGATGAAATGGTCTCGAACTTCCTTTCTGTATAGCCATATTAAGAGCCATTTCATGTGTATTTCTCATATACCAAAAAGCAATAATGCATAACAAATGCGTGTTTACCTTTGCATTTAATTCATTGCTTAAGTGCATACAATATATATGACTGCAATTTTTCTGTATATTTGAAAATTTCAAAATGCATTTATGTATTTTGGGGTGGTAAGGTATACACTATACTCTATAGTATGTTGTACTATGTTATACTATGCATAGATTAGTAGATATGACCATAGTTAGCGTGGAGTGGGTGTCGTGTATTTCTATAGGTTCTGAATCAGTCCCCCTATTCCTAACCCTATTCTGGTTAAACTAACTATCAAGTTAACTAACAGTCAGCCCATGAGGCAAGAAATCCCCCATGATGCAGATACCGTTATCTGACGCAGTCACACTACGGCACAGGAACGTGTTATCTGATTAGGTCATAACGCTTGAGATCTAATTAGACAAGCGACATTCCTCCAGCCCCTGATAAGGCATACGACGTTCTCATAACAAATCAAACCTATGACAACCTGGATAATCCGTGCGGCCATTGTTTTGATTTCACAGAGAACTTTAGTAAAGAATGTGCTAACGAGCAAGTCGTATGACATCTTTATTGACGTACCTATGTCCATCCTTACGTCAATCCCGGCACCTTTAAGGTATAAATATTGCCGACCTTGCCCTATGCAAACACACGCGTGGTGACAAGACGGAGCAGCCACCCTTGCCGAAGCCGAGAGCAGAAGCAGACCCCGCTGGCAGCAGCCCCGCCTTCCTGACGCGCTGAGAGACGCGCTGCTATCTCAAGCCGAGAGACCCAGCACCGGCGCTTCTGGGCAGCCCTCGCAGGCAGCCTGGAATATCGAGAGCAGAGAAAGAGATACCATTCCTCATTCATCCAAACTTCCAGGTACAGAACTGAATAACCCCTCACAGAGAATTCTTTAGTTATTCACTTGGCACAAACAAACTTAACTTAAACTGTAACTTTCTATTCCCGCCCACGCATTAGACTTAGGTCAGGTACACGGGGTAGGCGTATTTAGAAACACCAGTTGAGTACGTTTAGTCAAATGTATATGTGTATGTAAATATATTTTAATCATTTTAAACATCATATGGCTCAGAAACCATATCAATGTTTTTACAGTATTATTTTATACTATTGCTTCTAATGTATGCACTTTACTTAACTATAAGTATTGCAATAATATCGATCCATTTCTCTTGTACGAGAAAAGAGACTGATCAATAAATAACACCTTTTTATTGAACACGCCCGTCTCTTCCTTTTCTCTACAATCTGATGAGACTAAGAATGCACGTACTGACTGAGTAAAATAATTGCCTTGTGCTCACACGACTCTTGAGATTGACTCTTGATTAGGGGAGAGCAAAGTTGTCATGTTCTATGGTTGTCAGAAACTAAATCCCTTCTTGTCTAATCAGGGGAATTAATCCCTTCCTTGAACATTCGAGAAAGTTTCTAGCGAACTCTGAGCTTAGCTGGCAAACCCAAAAATTAAGTCTAGTATCGACAGTAGTAGACCTAGTTAACGTCTGGCCTAGGCCTTTACTGCTGTAGGTACTATTCCAATGCGCAGAGCCTATTGGGAAAATAGGAGCTACACTACAGATGATGTTCAGCATCGCTGTTTCTGTGCTGCATCCTTGTCTGAAGCCAGACTGGAGGGGGTCTAGGAGATTGATGTTGTCCAGATGATGAGTCAGTTGCAGGAGTACACAGCGTTCCAATGTTTTGGCTAGTAGAGGGAGGTTAGATATTGGTCTGAAGTTGTTCAGGTCTGTTGAGTCAAGACCTGGTTTTTTCAGCAGGGGGGTAACTTGCCCAATTTTTAGGCAGTCAAGGACCACTCCGTTTTTTAGGGAGCTGTTTATGATGTTGCCCCATATAGGTGCAAGAGAGTGTTTTATTTTCATGATTAGTGAGGGAGGAATGGGGTCAGAGATATGAGCTGATGGTTTGGAGGACGAGATCAGCGAGATTATCTCTGCGTCTGGGATGGGGCGGAAGCTAAACCAGGGGGTGCTCAAAGAGCCGGGAGAGAGAGCCTGAGGAGCAGCCGAACTGGTCTTATTGGGGTGTGAATTGTTGGGGTCAAGTGAAAGTTCAATTTTTGTGATCTTTTCGTTGAAGAAGTGGGCGAAATTGTCGCAAAGATCTTTGGACGCTAGCACAGAAGAAGACAGTGGTTTGGACGTTTGTTGCCTGATGATGCTGTAAAATTCCTTCGGTCTATTTTTGGCTTTGTCCAGACCCTCGCGGAAGAAGCTGGATTTTTTGTTTTGATGTGGTTGTTGTATTTCCTTCGGGCTGCTTTCAGTTGATCACGAAGGATGGCCGTTGGGTTGTTTCTCCACTTTCTTTCCTTGGCTCTTAGCGTTCTCCTTTCTGCGTTGAGGTCAGCATTGAACCACGTTCTGGAAGGGATAACTCTGCTTCTTTTGAGCTTTAGTGGCGCAAGTTTGTCGAGTATGGACACTAGCTCGGAGTTGTAGCAGTCGATGAGCTCATTGGTGGAAAGGCGCGCTTTATTGGCCGGAAGAAGAGAGCTTAACTGATCATCCAGGATATCCAGGGGTATTTGAGAGAGGTTTCTTGTCCATTTGGGGGGGTCTTGGGGGGGGTTTATGTGAGGTAATGGGGTGATTGATATGAAAGAGGATCATGTGGTGGTCTGACCAGTCGACGGGAAGGATGTGGTTGATCGTGATTGATTTTTTTTGTGAGATGATAGCATCCAGTGTGGCTCCTTTGTAATGAGTCTCCTCGGTGCAATGTTGTTGCAGGTTGTTATCATGAAGGAGGCTGGATAACGATTGGATTAGGGGATTGTGTGTCTCATTCCAGCGAAGATTCAGATCCCCAAGAATTAGGTTATTGGAGTCGCCGAGTGCGCTTTGTGCAATCAGGTCGGAAAGTTGTTCTCCATAAGGGTTGTTTTTACCTGGGGGGTGGTAGAGCAGGTGACACCGTAGAGAGTCTTTGTCCTTGGTCTTGATGATGGTGGATAGGCATTCGAATGTATCATAGTCAAAAGAGGTGGTTTCCGAGATGTCCAGGCTGTCCTTGTGGATGATAGGCACCCCTCCTCCCCTATGCTCTATCCTGTCTTTGGTAATGAGGGAGAAGCCAGGTGGTACCAGCAAGTCAAGGCAGGGAGAGGATATCTTATTTAGCCAGGTCTCTGTGAGGAACGCAATGTCAATATCGTGAGTGAGGATGGCTTCAGCTAGTTCTGTTGCATGCAGTGAGGCCGATCTACAGTTGATTAGCAAGCAATTGGAAAATTGCTCCTCATTGCTGGCCGATTTATCTTAGATCTCCCTTGGTATGGCGGTGAGGACCGGGTATCTCTGAGGTTTCGTGCTGGGAGGGACTTTCCGGTGACCTGTGATTACTTGGATTTGGGATTTGGGAGAATCTAAGGCGGGGGTGTTGTATGTGGCGGCTAGTAGGGCTGCTTAGCTGTCTGACATAGGTGCTGCTGATCTTAAAGGCCTTGAAGTCAAGTGTTTGGTGTCTGATAGAGGGTTTGGAGGAGTGTGGGAAGGAGTATGAGTCTTGGACCTAGGGAAGGGGTCTCCGGTTTTTGCAGTCTGCTGTAGGCAGGATTCCGAGATCTTGAGGGGGGATAGTGAGGCTGGGTACTAGAGGTTTCTGTGGGCCTAGGAGAGCTGTTAGCGTTGCCGGAGTGAGCCGTCAGCGGGGGGCATTTGGAGGGTCTGCGGGCTATACCTAGGTTACAAAGGATCTCCAGTAGGCCCTGGGTGATTGTGACAATCTGGTTTTCGAGAGCCGCGAGGCGTTGTGACACAGAGTTGAGGGAGGGGATGGGGGTATCTGGGGTAGCGCCAGGTGTGTTGTGGTTCGGATTGGGGTGTTGAGGGGTCCGGGGAGAGGACGGGGGAAGGGGAGGGGAAGGTGCAGGGGAGGACTTTGAGTGAATGTGAGCTGGGATGGGACTCGAGGGGAGGGGGGTTCCTGAGGGCGGAGGAAGGGGAGGGGAAGGGACAGGGGGAGGCTTTGAATGACTGTGAGCTGGGATGAGGCTCATGTAATCAGGTTGAGGGATCAGGGTGCGGTTGATGGGATCAGGTTGAGGGATCAGGGCAGAAGGCGGGGAAGGGGAGGGGAAGGGACAGGGGAGGGCTTTGAGTGACTGTGAGCAGGGATGAGACTCGAGGGGAGGGGGGTTACTGAAGACGGAGGACGGGGAGGGTAAGGGACAGGGGGAGGCTTTGAGTGACTGTGAGATGGGATGAAGTTCGTGGGGCGTGAGGTTCCTGGAGGCGAGAAAGTATTGTCAGTGGGGGGATGAGGGAGGCGGTAACTGGGGGAGGTGTGGCTGTTGGAAGAGGGGATTGAAGAAGGGGTTGGAGTTTCCTGTTGTGGCTGATTGGTAGTAAATGCCCGTTGGAAGACAACGGGGCGAGGGGGGGCATAGCAGGCAGGAAAGATATCACGGAGGAGAGGATCATAGTCTTCTCTGTTAGTAGTGAGGGAGGGCGGAGAGGGTGTTGCGGCGTGGTGAGGTAGGGTTGGGGAGGTTGATCTTAATGTGGGGAAAAGGACGTTGAAGGCTTCAAGGTTCTCGTTATTGGCCTGGATAAGGACCGTGCCGTTGGTGTAGATGGTCATCGTAGTGTAGCCTCTACCGACCGATCTAAAAGGGAGTATAGTGGTAAGTTTGCAACTATGGGGAGTGGATGTGGTTTTGGCGATAAATAGTTGCGTTCTGATCACGGAGATCCAGTAATCAGGTCTCTCAGTATGGAATATAAGGTCCATCTTAGTCGGACCATTTGCAGACGAGTGGTAGATGTCTGTGATTAGGGTTTCCCTATGTTGACGGATAAGTTTCTGTTTGAAAGAGCGTCTCGATTTAGTAGAGAGGAGGGGGGGAAGATGATGGTGAAGGAGTTACGGCTGTGGGGTTTCAGGTGGGTAGATAATACTTGAGGGGAAGGGGGAGGTCGGTCTCGAGCCATCCTGAAGGTAGTGAAGGGCGTGAGAGTACCTTAGTTTAGTTACGGTCTTGCGCTAGGTGACGCGACTCACCAAGGTTGTATCTGGTGTCCGCGAGCCGGAGAGTCCTTGAAGACAGCCAAATTGTAGACAATCCAGTATCAACTAGAGGATTGCTGGGAGGGCGATGTTGACGGCTGAAGGTGGCTCCGGTACCTGTAAGTTTCGCTCTTTATTAGATAGTAAACAAAGTACGCTATCACTAACGTGCTTATATAACACGTACATTTTACATAACCAGGTAAATAATACACACAGCAACACATATACACTACTACTAACTAAATAATTCAATAAAAGTAAGGTTAAAGTAATTAAAAAGTGAACCAAAGAAAAAAAAAGTACAAACATTCTAACATACAGAATACATAAAACAATATTGCAAGTATTACAATTCCGTTATATTTAAGATGACAATTACTTAAGACAAAAGATGAATAAAAGGGAACATTTATAGATGGGATTTTCCTTAATAATACTGATCAAGCATTGGGTAGCAATTTGGACCTGGTATACCAAGCACTAGCCAAGTATTTAGAGACCCCACAAACAATATACAAAGAAGAAGTATTTGTTGAAATAATGCGCAAGGCTATTCTATGGTCCCTAACTCCTAGCTCTCTGCAAATAGGTTTTAACCATTTTGCTCTAGCCTGTTTGTATGCAATACATGCAAACAAAAAATGGCCCAGAGATTCTTTCGGACATGAACAACCTGGACATTTTAGGTCAGATTCCCTCCTTTCCTTCCACCCTTCCTTAAATGCGTTAAGGGGGAGCGTGCCATATCTTAATTTCAGAAACAAAGTTCTATCACGGGGAGTCTGAATAAAGTCCAAAAATGACTCTAACTTCCTGAAGAGCTTGTGTTCAAGGAAGTTATTCGTCAATGGACCCCAATTTGAGTTCTTTAGTTCCTTTGAGTCAATCCAATCCCAATATGACTTTTTAACAACTTGTTTCGGAGGGGGGTTTTGGGAGGACCAAAATTCACCCAAACCTAAAGAAACCACCAACTTCTTTAAATTATTTAGCCATTTTATTTTATTGGCTACATTCAAACTAATTAGCTCATCCAACACTAGAGCATAATTAACTTGTTTGGGGATCCTTCTAAGGCGCACCCAGAATAACAGGGGGCGAATTTGGACTGAGTCAGAGATCGATCTTCGGCCCATGTCAAAGAATAATGGTTTCAAAGGGGTCGATTGGGGCAGCGAGACTATGTCTCCTATGAACTTGTTCTCAGCCACTACCAATGCTTTAGTATTCTCCGTGCCCCAAAGTTCAGAGCCATAGATTGCCGATGCTAGAGCTTTCCCCTCATAGACTATCAAAGCAGGGGCTATAGGTCTACTAATAGAGAGGCGTTGATTTTTTTAATATCGCTCCAGAAGCCCTTTTGAGATTTAAAACCATTTTGGATATATGGGAATTCCATCTCATATTATTGCAGAGCCTCACCCCGAGATAGTCGAATTCCTCCACTACCTCAAGAGGGATGCCGGTCAGAGACAGATTAGCCTTCCTGTGCTTTTTATTAGCAGATAATACCATCAACTTTGTTTTTGTGGTAATAATTGTTAATCCACGATCTTTGCAGAAAATGCTAAAGCGATCGAGCAGTTTCTGCAAACCCATAGGGGTTTTGGACATCAGGAGGGTATCGTCAGCAAAGAGGAGTGTAGGTGTTTTTTCCCCGGCAAGGACGGGGGCATCCGCGGGGTCCTCCCTCAAATGGTCCAGTACCACATTTATGAAGAGGGAGAACAGAGTCGGAGCCATCACGCATCCCTGCCTCACTCCTCTGTTGACCGGTACCCTCCCTGTCAGTTGGCCCTGACTTCCCCAGCGAATCCTTGCATAATTTCCTTCGTGAAGTTTAATAATAAACTGCAACAGGTATCCTGGGAAGCCCATATCAAATAAGACTGTCCAGAGTTTGGTGCGTGGAATGACATTGAATGCTGTTTTCAGATCTATGAAAGCCAGATATAAGCTACCCTTGGCAATTGTTACTGACTCCCAATAGATTGCACAGAATCGAAAGACCTAGTCCATTGCACCGACGTTGCGCCTAAACCCTGCCTGGAAATGGGACATAATATCCTTGTCTACGAGCCAAGATTCTGTTCGATTTATGATGACCCTGCCAACTACCTTTTGGATGGTATCTATTAAGCTTATTGGTCTGTAGTTGGCAGGGTCCTCTCTATCGCCTTTCTTGTAGATGGTAATGACCTCTGCACCCTTCCAGGAATCTGGGACAGGGTGGCCATGCTGTATTAGATTCATTAAACATGCTATGAAATCTGCCCATAGTTTGGGATCGTGCAGTAACAAGTCCCCCGGGAGACCGTCTGGGCCAGCCGCCTTCCCTGGTAATATTTTTAAGATGGCATCCTGGACTTCTCTCTGAGAGAATGAATGTTCTATGGGGTCTAACTTCATACAGAGCTTGTTTTGAAGTTCCATAGCTGGAGATATTATTAAGCCTTTAAAACTATCCTCACAATATAAGTTTAAAAAGTGGGAGTACCATTGCTGTTCGGTTATGTGATTTAAAATTGGCTCTGCCCCCCTTCTATCAAGAGCATTAATCAAATTCCAAAAAATAGTAGAGTTTTTCCCCCGGGCTGCGGCCTTGAGCTGCTGCCAATGCTCCTCCTCCCAATCTTTCTTAGCTGATATTATACTATTACTGTACTCCTTTCTAGCCATTCGGACTGCTACAGAATCCTTACTTTTAATCGCTAGCGTAATGGCTTTCCTTTTTTTCCTACAGTTTGCCGTGTACCAGGGATTACTCTTTAAGGATTCATGAGTTAACCTTGGGTTCACCTGGGGGCTCTTGGAGAAAAAAACTCCTAGTTTAGTTATTAAATTTTTATAGGAGGCTAGCAGATTAGGTCCATCAGTGTTAAATGATGCTGGAGTCATGGCTATAATGTTACAGGTTTCTACTGAGACTAACTCCTTAATGCTTTTAAGTTTCTCTTCTTCAAACTTGACCACGTTCCATTTTAGTTTCCGATTACAATTAGTTGGAAAAACCTCCTTAGTAATTATCTTTGGTTTTTCAATTGTATCAGTCCCATTTACCCATTGGATTTCCATACATAATGGATTGTGGTCACTATCTGAGGATTGCCTAACCTCCATATCTACTAGGGCAGACCATGATTGTATGTCTAAAAGAATATATATCAAGGACATGCGATACATTATCACCCGTTTTATCGGCAGGAAACTGCCGATAAAGCGGGGATAATGGCCTTGATAATATGCTCTATGAATTCCAATCGAAGCCCATGTTAGATGTGAACACATCTAACATGGGCTTCGATTGGAATTCATTGAGCATATTATCAAGGCCATTATCGCCGCTTTATCGGCAGTTTCCTGCCGATAAAAGCGGCGATAATGTATCGCCTGTCCTTGATAATATGCCCCATAGTCAATTCGGGATGGGCATCCTAGCCTATTATATTATGAGCGCTGGGAACAGCTTTTAAGCTTATTTTAACTTTGCCTCACTTGCGCTGCTGACTGCTAGCAGCTTAGTTGCTCTTCCCATCACCGTCCCGCTGATTGCAAGCGGGGAACGGCGACTTGCATTTTTTAAACTCACGACGCCCACCCCGCCCTCCTGACCACTCCCCCACCTCGTCACCTTCTATTTAGTCTGCCTGCTCCCCCTCGCGCGCTGTCTAAAGCCCTGTGGCAGAGGGCAGAGGGCTCGCGCTGAGCGCTGGGAACAGCTTTTAAGCTTATTTTTACTTTGCCTCACTTGCGCTGCTGACTGCTAGCAGCATAGTTGCTCTTCCCATCACCGTCCCGCTGATTGCAAGCGGGGAACGGCGACTTGCATTTTTTAAACTCACGACGCCCACCCCGCCCTCCTGACCACTCCCCCACCGCGTCACCACCTATATAGATGCCCATTATGTGTCAGCGCAGCGGACGAGCGCAGCGGGCGCGACGTAGGCGCGCCGGAGTTGCGCCAGAGTTAAGCCCGTCTGCGCCCGTCCGCGGCCGGCCGGGGCTAGGGGCCATTACCCCTGGCTCTCGCTTCCAATATTCAGCCGCGTCTCTGCTCCGACTGCGGGGCCACTGGTCTCTCGATCCCTGTACTATTCATCGGACTGCACTATTGGGCTGTAATTCTCCCTGTCACGCTTGTCCATCTGGCTGCCCGTCCCCTCACGTGTTATCTCCGTCCCCCGCCCCACCCATCACTGGTGACTCACATTCTTCCCCATTATCCATCATATTACTTAATACTAGATCTGCTGCTAAACATCACCATGAACTTTTCACTCTTTTAGACACTGATAAACCCGACCTCCTACTGCTTACAGAAACATGGTTCACTGAAGCCTCCCTCCCTTCCCTCTTGGCTACCCTTCCCTCCACTTATTATGCCATCCGCGCCGACCGTCCTGGAGGGAAAACGGGCGGAGGCGTTGCTCTTATCGCTCGTTCCGATTTTCAGTTTCAAGTCCTCCCTTCTCCCTCCCTGGTCGGAATCGACTACTTGGTGGTCCGTTCCTCCTCCCTTTCCCCCCATCTAGCCATGGTGCTTGTCTATCGCCCTCCTCAATTAACTCCTTCCTTTCTCCCGGCCTTTCAAGACCTACTTGGCACCCTGTCGGTCAACTATGCCTCGGTTCTAGTCCTCGGGGACTTTAATTATTGGCCTTCGGACCCTAAGGAGTGCATGTCATCTAAGGAATTTTCAGAAACCCTTCTTTCCCTCAATTTTGTTTCTTTTGTCCACTCCCCTACTCATATTCATGGGCACATCCTCGACCAGGTCTGGTCTCTTAACTGTACCCTTTCCACGCTGGTGATTGCCCCTTGCACTTGGTCGGATCACTTTATTATTTCGTTTTCCCTTAGTCTCTTAGTAGCTAAGACCCCTATGTACATCAAAAATTCCTGGGCCCGTAACTGGGGTAAGGTCAACCTGCCTGATCTCTCGACCGCACTCCTGGCCTCTCTTCCCCCTCTATCGGGATTAGATTCCACAGCCCAAGCCTCAGCCATTGACTCATGGCTCACGGAGGGAAGCGATTGTTTAGCTCCTCTCCGGCGTACCTCGATTAGGCGCCCTAAAGACGCCAATCGGTGGTTTAACACCGAGCTGAAGGAATTGAAGCTCACCGTTCGAAGGGCTGAACGCAAGTGGAGACTGGATTACTCTCCGAATACCAGGACCCACTACGTTCACCTCCTGGGGACCTACAAGCGAAAAATCATTGAGGCCAAGAAAGAATATTTCTCGGCGAAAATCTTAGCGGCCGAGAATCAACCAAAGGAGATTTTCACCATCACCCATGATTTGGCGTTCTCGGACCGGACCACACTCAAGCCCCCCCCTCCCAGAAACTCTGCGATTCACTGAACCTGTATTTTGTCGATAAAATCACGACAATCAAATCCAATATCCCTCCACCTTCTCCCTCTTTTGTTGACCCTGTCCTTCACCCGTTCCCAGCTACCTTTATTTCCTTCCCTCCACTTTCGGAAGAACTCTTCTTGTCCCTTCTCCCTAAAATTAAGTCCGGCTCCCCATCTGATATATGCCCAGCCCATATCCTACGGCAGATTTACACTGTCTGCCCGTCGCCCCCCCTGGGCTTCCTTAACGATTCACTAGCCTGAGGGGTTGTTACTCCCTCGCTAAAAGCCGCTTCCATTGTTCCCATCTTGAAGAAGCCGGGAGCCGACCCTTCTGTGATGGCTAACTATCGCCCCATCTCCCTCCTCCCTTTTTTGGCGAAGGTGCTGGAGCGGCATGTGACATCTGCACTCAGCACCTTCGCCGAGGAGAACGGGAGGCTGGCCCCTTGTCAGGCGGGATTTCGGCCAAGGCACTCAACCGAGTCAGTGGTGGTGTCAGTATCAGACACCCTCAGAGAGGGTATGGATTCCGGTAGATCTCAGGCGCTGGTCCTTCTTGACTTGTCCGCCGCCTTTGACACGGTGGACCATTCCATCTTGCTTTCCCGTGTCAAGGCGGCGGGCGTAGGAGGATCAGCCCTCATCTGGCTCTCGTCCTTTCTAAGGGACCGGACCCAGGCGGTTCATCTTGGGGAGTTTTCAGCTACCCCCTGCCAGGTCCAGTGCGGTGTCCCCCAGGGTTCTTCTCTTTCTCCCCTACTCTTTAATCTTTACATCGCCCCGCTCATCTTTTCTCTTCAGCACCTGGAGGTCTCGGTATTTAATTATGCCGATGACCTCCAGCTCATTTTCAATCTTTCTTCTAATTCTGATTCTATTTCCAATTTCCAATCTACTCTATCCTTCATCAGGGACTGGATGAACCTCAACCACCTGAAACTCAATCCCGATAAAACGGAACTTGTGGTGACGGGTGGTTGCTCCAGTCCCTGGAATTCACTCTTTTGGCCCCTCTCGTTTGGTTCCCCTCCTACTCCGGTTTCCTCTGTTAAGACTCTTGGTATCAAGCTCAACAATCAACTCACTATGCACTCCCAGATTAGTTCTGTGGTTTCTTCTTGCTTCCTTACTCTCCGCACCATTCGTTCTATTTCCCGCTTCTTTTCTTTTCCTGCACTCAAGCTAATCATGTCCGCACTGGTCCTGTCCCGCCTGGACTACGGGAACATTCTGTATAATGGCATCCCTCAGTACAGCCTCCGTAAACTGCAATTAGTGCAAAACCAGGCTGCTCGTCTTGCCTTTGGTCTCCCTAAATTCCATCACTCCTCCCCTCTCCTGAAAACCCTTCACTGGCTCCCGGTGCGGGAACGTGCCTTGTTTAAACTAGGCTGCGTGGTGTTCCAGGCCAGGATTGGCCTGGCCCCCCTATTCATATCCTCGGCCATCAAGGCTTATGTCCCGGGCAGAGACCTTCGATCTTCAGCCCAACTCCTCCTAGCTGTGCCCCGCTATCGGAAAAAGAAACAGGGTGGCTCGAAATTTTCCCTTCTTGCCCCCTTGTTTTGGAATTCTCTCCCTTTTTACCTTAGGTCCCTCATTGATTATTCCGCCTTCCGCAAAGCCTTAAAGACCTTTCTATTCCCGCAGGATCTCCCCTAGGTTTCTGTTTAGTTCCAGCCGCTGTCTCAGTGACTGTCCCCGCTCAGTGGGCTGTCTTCTACTTTAGCGCCAAGAAACCGTTTAGGTGTATGTTGCGCTCAATAAATATTTTAAACTTAAACTTAAACTTATTATAGGTCATAGCACCATCGCGATCCGACGCGGACCGTCCATTAAGGGCCCGTAAGTTGTGTTCTAAAACCAGAGCATTCAGCTGGATTGCTCTGGCTGTCCATTTCTTAATGGGTTCAAGAGCTAAGGGAGGAATAGCCTGTCTCCAATCCTCTGAGTTTAGACCCAATATTTCCTCATCGTCTAGGGGTTCGAAAGTACAGTTAAAATCCACCCCTACTAGTATTTTGGATCTGGGTGGAAGGTCTGTTAACCTTCCATCTAGCAGCTCTATTGTTGGAGAGGCAACCCCGCCTTGAAGACCTCTAGCATAAATGCAAAAAATTTCAAATCTAAAACCCCCGGACTGGCTCATAAGGGTGATGTGCAAAATATCATTAGAATCAGTTTTATGGGTGGTAACAGCACAATTCAGATTCACCTTAACCCAGATGAGCAGGCCTCCAGACGGGCGACCTTTCCCCACCGTAACTGCAGGAATAAAAAAGGTTGAGTAACCATTTTTATATTGCGGGGACAGGCACCAGGTTTCTTGGAACATACATATATGGAAAGTGTTAATGAAATCATTCCAATCAGGGTTAACAAGATTTTTCGTTAGTCCTGCTATATTCCATGACAAAATGTTAATGGAAGTAGAGGCTACAGAAACTGCCCTGGTTATGACTAAAGTGCTAGATTCCAATTCTCTTGTACCTTGGCTAATGTTTCCTGAACTGGCTGTACCAACCATGGCTAAATTAGATTTGCCCCCAGTGGCGACTAACACTTCCCTTTTTCCAGATCGCCCAGAAGACTGGGGTGGGAGTCAATCAACTCCCTCCAGACCACTGAAACGATTATAACAAGGAATTGGGTAATTAAGCTGTGGGCCCAACCATTCCTCATCAAACTGTTTACCACCATTGGTGGGCCTCCCTGCACCTTTTCGTGATACGTTCCAACCTCCGTTACCATCCCCACCCCAGTTACAAGAGTACTGCCCCCCCAGGTGCTCGGGTCTCAGCCTACCTCTTTCATGGTTAGAGACCCTCAGCCAACTCCACCTATTATCATGATGTTCCGGGAACATATAGAAGGGATGTACGACATTACAACGCATGCTTTTACATTGCATGCTTTTACAACGCGGTTTTTACATCGCATACCATTACAAAGCATAGTGCTTTTGGGTGTTGGATAGTGAATAGTTTAATTTACTATTCCAACTCCAGGCCCCGTGGATAGTAGGGAAGGTTATTGGATAGTAAATTAACCTATTCCCTATCCTAGAGCGCCCCCCAGTGCAATGCGTTGTAATGGTATCCGTTGTAACAGTTGCGATGTAAAGGCACTGCGTGGTAAAAGTTGCGTTGTTTCCCATATAGAAGTATGACAAAGGTTTAACCATGATCGTGGAATCATTTTTACATCGAGGCCCAGAGCAAATATACTCCACTAAACGCGGGTCTTCAAATGTTACCACAACACAGTCTCCCTGTAAACTTTTCTTGTTCTCTCCTACCCATGGGGATCTCTCCACCATAAGCATTTTGTTGTTAATATTAGGAGGGGGAGGGAAGTTTTTATCTAACCAGTGACAAACTTTGTTTTTAAGTGCCCAAAAAGGTTCAGAGGTGGCAGGAGCAAGCTCCGGGACGCCTGTTAAAACTAACACATAGGGGCAAGCGTCAGGAGGTAAACTAATATTCCGCCATACCCTGGGTTTCTCAGAGTGGGAGGAAGGGGGATTAGGGACTACAGTGACGGGGCCAGCTAATTTCTGGGGTTTTGTTGGAACATTGGGGGCTGGCTGGTTAGAGCAAGCTTTAATATCCTTTTTGGTGGGGGTTTTAGGAGGGCGTTTCCTAGTGGTAGAGTTGACCCCTATAGATTGAATCTTAGCCAAAGACGGAGGTTTGCCAATGGGAGCTGATGTATCGGGTGCCCCTTGGGCAATATATCCCCCCTTGGGTTTTAATTCTTGACGAAGTGCCTGGAGCTGGTGTTCTATACCTTGGAGTCTGGTCTCCAGGGGCGAAAGTAAAGACCTAATAAGGACAGTAAGAGAGCATAAGAATGGAGCATTCTGGTCCTCCGAGCCTTCTAGCGATTCATCAAGGCTACTATTATCAAGGATGCTAGCCAGACTAATGTTCGAAACTGTGTCATCTGGGATACCCATAGGAAGGGGGTGAGAGACATGCTGTACCTTTTCTCTCCCTGTGATGGAACCCAAAGAACCCCTTCCCTCCTCAGTGCTGCCACTGGCGCAAGCCACATTTCCCAAAGAACCCAACGTGTCTTGGATAGTTGGAATTACTCCATTTATCAGGGGGGATGTTTGGTTAGAATTGTCAGTTGCTCCATTTAATGAATCTCTTTTTGTTTGAGTGTTCTCACTATGAACAGAAGCAGATGTAACTATTAGATTGTTAACAAGGAGAGTCAGCGTTGGAGATGTTAATAAAGTCACAGGAGGGGGATCTAAAGGGGGTAATTGGGGCCCAATAGAACTAAAGGTAACAGGATCAACCTGCGAGGGAGGATGAACAGGATTAAACATCACTTTAATTGGAGTGCGTGCGGAGGCTATGCTCCCTAATGACGACCTTTTGGCCTGTGCAAGGTCTTGTGATACCCTCCTTTCCATGAGGACAATGCCCTGATCAATTAGAGTATTTGTACGTAGAATAAAGTTATCTAGTGTGCTAGTGAGTTTTTTAGTTTGGGATTTGGCTCCTGCCGCAGCCTGGCTGCGGGTTTCACGGGAGGACATAAATTTAAAACAATAACGACTGTTAACCAGAACACAATCAGGTTTATACCATATAGGGAGCAAAATATCACGACGTTACTTGAGCTAGATGGATAACAACAATCCTAACAAAATATAGGGAAGAGGCTTAAGTGGACCTATACAGTGTAATAGAAATATACTTGCTATTTAGCGGGCTTGAAATAATAAGTCCTACAAGGGGCCTGGCCCAGTCCAGTCTCTGTAGTCCTCTGAGGGCCTCAGAGGGCCCGCCCTTTGCCTGGGCTTAGCCCCGGGCTAGATCCCGCGCGCGTCCCGCGTGCGCGGAGTCAGGTAGGTTTAAATAAGGGAGTTGGGGGCGGGAAGAGACACCAGGTGCGCTGTGATGGTGAAGGGCTAGGCACCCTGGGTCTCGCAGTCCCTGCCCCGACGGCAACGGCGGTGAAAGCCCCGAGGTGAAGAAGTCCTTGATAGTCAGGCTACAGATACCGGGCAGTCCGTAAAAAAGTTAAAATGCAGAATCCAGCAAAGGTATCCCCAGTTCAAAGGCTGGATGCGGCGCCCGCGAAGCGGGGGCCGCAAGCCGTTTGTAGCCGCGAGGGAGCTGGGGGCAGGAAGAGACACCAGGTGCGCTGTGATGGTGAAGCGCTAGGCACCCTGGGTCTCGCAGTCCCTGCCCCGACAGCAACGGCGGTGAAAGCCCCGAGGTGAAGAGGTCCTTGATAGTCAGGCTCCAGATACCGGGCAGTCCGTAGAAAAGTTAAAATGCAGAATCCAGCAAAGGTATCCCCAGTTCAAAGGCTGCGAGCGGCACAAAAATATTCACATTTTTGAAGACATTTTTTTATGATTTTTTAAATGTTTAAAATAAACATATGAATATTGTAAAATATACATTACTTATTTTATGTTAAAAATATATATAACAAAAATAATATTGTATATTAAAAATATGTTTATAAAATTAACTCTTCATTTTCTTATAATAGAAAAATGCTAACAATTTAATGTATATTCTTTTGTAAATGCAAAATATTTGTAAATTAATTAACATATTACATTTTATTAAAATAAAATAAAATGTAATATGCTAATTAATAAAAAACAAAAATTTAAAATGTACAATGTATATATTAGATTTTATGCAATGTTATACATCACTAAATACAAATGTTATTTTCTTTAAATGTATAAATGTTTCCATCTACAAACAGAACTAACACAATAAAGACTGTTTATTGTACAAGAAATTATGACTATGGTACTTTATAATTTTACAAGCATGTCATATAAATAATAAAATGTTAAAAAAAGTATGAATCATTTTTATACATATGTTATTAAATATAATGTTAAATACTTCAAAATACATTAGAAAATATTGAAAAAATTAAAATAATAAAAAAATATATATATTTATTTCTAATATTACTAACTCCAAATCTAACATAACTCAGGGAAAGTGCTGGACTGTAAACCATAATAATTTACTATTCTAACTCCAAATCCAACATAACTCAGGGAAAGTGCTGGACATTAAACCATAATAATTTACTATTCTAACTCCAAATCTAACATAACTCAGGGAAAGTGCTGGACATTAAACCATAATAATTTACTATTCTAACTCCAAATCTAACATAATTTAGGGAAAGTGCTGGACAGTAAACCATAATAATTTACTATTCTAACTCCAAATGTAACATAACTCAGGGAAAGTGCTGTCACAGTAAACCATAATAATTTACTATTCTAACTACAAACCTAACATAACTCAGGGAAATTGCTAGACATTAAACCATAATAATTTACTATTCTAACTCCAAATCCGACATAACTCAGGGAAAGTGCTGGACAGTAAACCATAATGATTTACTATTCTAACTCCAAATGTAGCATAACTCAGGGAAAGTGCTGTCACAGTAAACCATAATAATTTACTATTCTAACTACAAACCTAACATAACTCAGGGAAATTGCTAGACAGTAAACCATAATAATTTACTATTCTAACTCCAAATCTAATATAACTCAGGGAAAGTGCTTGACTGTAAACCATAATAATTTACTCTTCTAACTCCAAATCTAACATAACTCAGGGAAAGTGCTGGACAGTAAAGCATAATAATTTACTATTCTAACTCCAAATCTAACATAACTCAGGGAAAGTGCTGGACAGTAAACCATAATAATTTACTTTCTAACTCCAAATCTAACATAACTCAGGGAAAGTGCTTGACTGTAAACCATAATAATTTACTATTCTAACTCCAAATCCAACATAACTCAGGGAAAGTGCTGGACATTAAACCATAATAATTTACTATTCTAACTCCAAATCTAACATAACTCATGGAAAGTGCTGGACAGTAAAGCATAATAATTTACTATTCTAACTCCAAATCCAACATAACTCAGGGAAAGTGCTGGACATTAAACCATAATAATTTAATATTCTAACTCCTAATATAACATAACTCAGGGAAAGTGCTGGACTGTAAACCATAATAATTTACTATTCTAACTCCAAATCCAACATAACTCAGGGAAAGTGCTGGACATTAAACCATAATAATTTACTATTCTAATTCCAAATGTAACATAACTCAGGGAAAGTGCTGGACATTAAACCATAACAATTTACTATTCTGACTCCAAATCCAACATAACTCAGGGAAAGTGCTGGACAGTAAACCATAATAGTTTACTATTCTAACTCCAAATCTAACATAACTCAGGGAAAGAGCTTGAATGTAAACCATAATAATTTACTATTCTAACTCCAAATCCATCATAACTCAGGGAAAGTGCTGGACATTAAACCATAATAATTTACTATTCTAGCTCCAAATCTAACATAACTCATGGAAAGTGCTGGACAGTAAACCATAATAATTTACTACGCTAACTCCAAATCCAACATAACTCAGGGAAAGTGCTGGACAGTAAACCATAATAATTTAATATTCTAACTCCTAATAGAACATAACTCAGGGAAAGTGCTGGACTGTAAACCATAAAAATTTACTATTCTAACTCCAAATCCAACATAACTCAGGGAAAGTGCTGGACATTAAACCATAATAATTTACTATTCTAACTCCAAATCTAACATAACTCAGGGAAAGTGCTGGACATTAAACCATAATAATTTACTATTCTAACTCCAAATCTAACATAACTCAGGGAAAGTGCTGGACAGTAAACCATAATAATGTACTATTCTAACTCCAAATGTAACATAACTCAGGGAAAGTGCTATCACAGTAAACCATAATAATTTACTATTCTAACTACAAACCTAACATAACTCAGGGAAATTGCTAGTAATTAAACTATAATAATTTACTATTCTAACTCCAAATCCAACATAACTCAGGGAAAGTGCTGGACAGTAAACCATAATAATTTACTATTCTAACTCCAAATGTAGCATAACTCAGGGAAAGTGCTGTCACAGTAAACCATAATAATTTACTATTCTAACTACAAACCTAACATAACTCAGGGAAATTGCTAGACAGTAAACCATAATAATTTACTATTCTAACTCCAAATCTAACATAACTCAGGGAAAGTGCTTGACTGTAAACCATAATAATTTACTATTCTAACTCCAAATCCAACACAACTCAGGGAAAGTGCTGGACAGTAAAGCATAATAATTTACTATTCTAACTCCAAATCTAACATAACTCAGGGAAAGTGCTTGACTGTAAACCATAATAATTTACTATTCTAACTCCAAATCCAACATAACTCAGGGAAAGTGCTGGACATTAAACCATAATAATTTACTATTCTAACTCCAAATGTAACATAACTCAGGGAAAGTGCTGGACATTAAACCATAACAATTTACTATTCTGACTCCAAATCCAACATAACTCAGGGAAAGTGCTGGACAGTAAACCATAATAGTTTACTATCCTAACTCCAAATCTAACATAACTCAGGGAAAGTGCTTGAATGTAAACCATAATAATTTACTATTCTAACTCCAAATCCATCATAACTCAGGGAAAGTGCTGGACATTAAACCATAATAATTTACTATTCTAGCTCCAAATCTAACATAACTCATGGAAAGTGCTGGACAGTAAACCATAATAATTTACTACGCTAACTCCAAATCCAACATAACTCAGGGAAAGTGCTGGACAGTAAACCATAATAATTTAATATTCTAACTCCTAATAGAACATAACTCAGGGAAAGTGCTGGACTGTAAACCATAAAAATTTACTATTCTAACTCCAAATCCAACATAACTCAGGGAAAGTGCTGGACATTAAACCATAATAATTTACTATTCTAACTCCAAATCTAACATAACTCAGGGAAAGTGCTGGACATTAAACCATAATAATTTACTATTCTAACTCCAAATCTAACATAACTCAGGGAAAGTGCTGGACAGTAAACCATAATAATGTACTATTCTAACTCCAAATGTAACATAACTCAGGGAAAGTGCTATCACAGTAAACCATAATAATTTACTATTCTAACTACAAACCTAACATAACTCAGGGAAATTGCTAGACATTAAACTATAATAATTTACTATTCTAACTCCAAATCCAACATAACTCAGGGAAAGTGCTGGACAGTAAACCATAATAATTTACTATTCTAACTGTGGAAAAGTAAATTTTGCCATGTTCTGTGTCTCTACGTGTCATCCATCATATGTTATGTGTGCATGACCAATATGCATATGTTATTCCCCATGTCCGATTCAAGACGCAATTATAGTTGTGTCCTCCTCTGGTATGTCATTTCCCAGTCCTCGTGAATACTACGAATATCAGGCCTATGTAAAGCTACGTTGCCACGTTTCCCAGTGTGCACGTTATTTCATTATAAAGTCCCCGTTTCCAGGCCTCAACAGGGCCCGGACACTAGATTCAGCTCCTGTCTCCTGGAGCCTCGCTGAGGAGCGATCCAGCCCCCACCTGTATCCTCGACCTTTCACTTACTTCCTGCCTCGCAGTGCCCGGTGCAGCCCGGCTCTGCCTCTGAGTCTGCCAAAAGTATGTTATAGTTCCAGTTATCAGTTTAGTCCTCCTTCTCTGCATTCCTAAGCTACTGAACTGCATCAATAGTTTCCGTCATTGTCTAGCCTTCTCGTCTCCACGTTAGAGAAATACTGTATTTACTGGTCATTTAGTATTCTTCATCACGCACTACATGTAGAATGAATGCATAGTCCAGTCTTAGAATCAAGTTAGCTTTTCCCCTCATGACTTCTAGTTTATATCAACATGTTCCCTAAACATCAGATACTAGATAGGGTTTAGGTACATGTCGCTCCGACCCTCCAGACTTTAGTCTCTGCTCCTAGCACAGAGTTCATAGCCCCCAGCTTCTCCTCGTAACACGTCATTGCCAGTTTGCGCGCACCACCAGGTTAGAGGTCCCGGCTCCTCAGGTAGCCCCCTCCATGGTTTCCGCCCCATTCATGACATATTCTGTTACGTCTGCACCACATGTCTATGTATACGCCCAGTTACACCTACTTTTACTCTTATCTTTCGCGACTGCTACGCGTCACGCCTTCTGCTCCACCCACTGCTACGCCTACTGCAATGTAATGCTATGTGTTTGCGTTATGTATATATGCTCATGCATTGTTATTAAAAGTCAGCGCGCTCATCCCAGACCCAGCCCCAGCAGCTGCTGGGCCCCTGTCGCCCTGCTGGGCCCTGTCATCCTATTCCCATGCAGGTTGTCCTGTTCCTGTCCTTATGCTGTATTAAACCTGCAAAACTCCTACTACCTCGAATCTTGACTCTTATTTATTGAGCTATCTGTTATTCATTCATTCATTCAAAAATAGATCCAGTATTATTTATTTATATACCACATAATGGCGCCCGAATAGGGACTTGCCCTTTCCCCACGCGTCGGTGAAGCCACGCCGACCCCCTGACCCTCTGCAGTCGTGACGGAACTCTTCTGCGCAGTGGCAGATATTTCTGCTCAAGTATCCCTCAGGCCCACGGAGGAGACGGAGGAGGCGGTCCAGCATCCAGACGAGACGGTGGAGGAACGCGGCGAGTCCCGACCAGAGCCCAAGCCAAGAGTCCAAGGTCCGAGGTATCCGGAGGCCCACCCGTAACTGAAGTCCGAAGTTCGTCGTCCGTCGTCGTAGCAGTCCAGTCCAGTCCGAGGCTTTCCGTTCTTGCTGCCCGGTGAGTACCATTACTGGGGTAGTATCTAGACAGGGTCAATCTAAATTGACTCTGGTCCGTGGGTTGGTGGTACACAGACTCACAAACGAAGTGTTCACCTAGGTGGATACGGGTCTTGATGCGTCCCTTTATGGGACCGGTATGTTCCGTACTGTTTCAGCAGTGCATCCAGTAACTCTAGTCTGTTCCGTTCTCGAGAAATTCTTGTGTTTCTGTTCTCAGTATTCCAGGTAATATTCTGTCCGAACTGTTATGTTATGATGTTGTTCAATGTATTTCCAATGTCGTGGTATGCCTGAATTGTTCTCCCAATTGTTATTGTTCCTCGTGTATTGTATTGTGTTCCGATTCAAGTTTACAATGTCTCTTTTTTCGAGATTACGTCAGCTAAAAACTAGAAAGGGTTTGTTAGAAGAAGCAGTTCCTGTTCCGCCCAGGGACAGTCCAGGTCACTTTATGTATCAGAAACATGGCATAAACGCCATATTGTATCTAGATTTATGGGTAGAGTATACCAAACAGTTAGAAGAAAAGTATAGATGGCCCGTATCGGGTACATGGGATGCCGAGTGCATCATGCGAGTAGAAGAAGTATTATGGAAAAAGAAAGCCAGACAGTCACAGAAAGATGCCATCGAGTTATGGCGTAAAGAAGCTCATAAAAGAACCGAAAAAGAAATCAGAAAGTCAGAACTAAGTAGAGAATCCCAAGAACGAGCCCAAGAAAGAGAATTAATCGAGATAGGTGAACAAGTCAAAGCCGAACAGTCAGACAGACAGAGGAATGCCCTCATTAAGGGTATGTATCCTCTTCTTGCCGAGGGCTTGCCAAAAGCGACCCCAGAGGCGCCCAGTAATTTCCCGCCACCATTAGTTCCGACCAAGCTACGTCACAAACAGACCGCAGCTGATATTTTTATTTCGTCCTATTTGGACGACACAGTCCCAGAATATGCAAATCCTGTTCGCGCTCCGCCAGTCCCTGTAAATCAGGTACTTCCCGCTCCTCCAGACACCGGAGTACCTGTTACGGTACCCCCGGTCCAGCCCGCCATACAAGTCCAGCCTACATTTCCATTTCCCACTCTGCCAGGACGTAGAGCCTCAGTAGACGACTCTAGTTTAGGGGCCGCAGGAGGAGGTCCTCCTCAAACCCCGCCGCCATACAAGCGTTTATCAGCACTCGAATTACATGCTCAAGCATCACAGCGTACTCCCAAGAGTAATAAGTCTGTTACAGAAATCAGGCAAACCCTTGGCGAATGTGTCTATGACCCAGTTCCAGGCGAGTTTAATATGGTTTTAATTCCGTACGCGTAAGGAGAGTGACCGAGTATCTAGTCACCCTGCCGAATATGAAAGAAGATCTAGACAGGATATATCGTTTCATCCGTACAGGGGATGATCCAGAAAGTATTAGTGATGCCATGTCTCAAAGGAAAGCTGAGATCCAGCTCATGATATTAAAGTTTCTGATCAATTGTCTAATAAGAGAACAAGATTACCCGTCTAAAGATCAGGCTGAAATGAAAACCCTGACAAGGTGGAGTGATAATATAGCCGAGGGTAAGCACAAGACCGTCGGTGCTATGGAGAGTATGTACAAGAAAATCCGTAGAGAAATAATAAAGATACACGAACAACGTAAAGCAGCACAAGTAAGCGAGAAAGAAAGTACCTCTGATCCTGAAGAGGAAGACGATGAGAATACTGCCAGAATAGCGTATGTAGGAAAACCTAGATTTCCAGATCGCCATTTACGCCTAGAACACAAGTCACTCTTCCATCATCCAGCACCAGAACAAGGTTCCCTAGAACAAGTATTCCAAGCTACCGATCACATTCTGAAATCACGAATCGGTTATAGAGAGTTAAGTACTATGCATGAACAGGAACTAGTCCGATCAGCAGTCCGATGGATTACTGATTCTACCACTTTTCCAGACGAAATAGTGGCACAAATGTTTCTGAAAATGCCCCCAGCCGAGCAGCGACTGGTGGGTATGTATATGATCCAGCACCTCATTACTCTGTATGAGGGTCAACACTCTGATCCAGGTCCATTACATGATGTCCTGAACGAGTTACTCCAGTATAGATGGAAAGGTCTAGGTACCGATTTAATTAGTGTCATTTTAGAACAACGTCATAAATATAGAACGTTTCTGAACCCGCATTTTGTTCATGTCTCACCCCCAGAAAGTAAACCCTTTTATATGGAAAGACAGAATCCGTTACGAGAAGTCCACCCAGTCAAAGGAACGGGTGGCGAAATGCAACGAGTGTTTGTATACACCCCGATTACAAAGATGGAACTCCTCGAGATGAAGAAATTAATTCCCTGTCATGACAAAGATCCAGCAGGGTTCCATAGAGAATTAAAAGACATGCTCCGTATGGGAGAATACACTTACCCAGATATCATTAAAATGTTAAAGGTTCTGTTGCCCGCAGGGGTGTATGAAAAGCTCAAAGAGAAAGAATGGGAGGTGGGAGAGAAAAAGATAGATTGGGCAGTCCTAGAAGCAGAAGACAAGATACGAGTACCAGGTACCGGTCTTGGAGATAAATGTAAAGAATTACCGGAATTATTAATACAAGTTTTACCCAGATTATTGACAACGAGAAAAGAAGACTGGGATGCAATCTCAGCCTGTAAACAGAAACAAGATGAAGATATTAGTGATTTTTATTCTAGGTTTGAAAAATGTTTCAGTATCAACAGTGGCCTCAAGACAAGTAGTGAGTCATACCCTCACCTTTTCGTTACTAAATTAGTCGAGAATTCAAGTCCACCAATTAAAAAACGAGTTCTGAAAGTCGAAAGTACCTGGCAAGCTAATACCCCGTCCCAGATGTTGCAAATGCTCCAGTATCACCAGAATAGAATCAGAGAAGAGCAAGAACACGAGAGAAAACGTATGAAAGACACGAAAATGAAAGTACTAGTTGCACAATCTGTTCCTCAAGACAGTCAGAAGAGGGGTCCGAATCAAGCCAGTCATCCTGCAGCTCCCGTTAAAGGGAACTGCAATTATTGTAAACAGCCAGGTCATTTTATAAATGAGTGTGCAGTTCTGAAACACAACATAGCTACTGGTAAGACTAAAGAAAGACCACGTCCGCCTAGACAAGAACAAGTTTCACAGACTCCTCAGCCACAGAATGCACAACAGACAGTTACAGTACCGCAGCCTATTGCTGCAACACAGCATGTTACATCGCAGATGTACCAGTATGCACAGTCTGAGTATCCAGAGTACCAGCCATATTCATGAAACAGCCTAGAGAGGGAGGTAGGCTTGCCTCTCATCGAGATACCTGTAGATCAAGAAGGTCCCTATGTTCACAGTCAAGTATTAGGGAAAGACAGAAAGTTTTTGATTGATACAGGGGCAAGTAGGACCACAATTAGTCATGCCGAAGTTCCAGGGGCTCCGCTCTCAGGCTCAAGAAATGTTTCCCTTGGATTTTCAGGAAAGCCTATCGTGAATGAGATTTCAAAGCCAGTCACTCTAGAAGTAGGTCCATTGTCCCGCACTACTGATCTGTTACTTACTAAGTCATGTCCGGAAAACCTATTAGGCATTAAAACACTGAAAGAGTTAGGTGCAGTTATTTGCTGTTCCCCAGAGGGAATACGATTGTTCCTACGTGACTTTAAGGGTCACTATGTATTACGAGATTTTGATTCAAGACTGTCTAAAGTTCCGCAGCGTTTATGGGCGCAAGGTCCAACTGATGTAGGTTATATGCAAATCACACCCCATCGTGTGACTCTCAAACCAGGTGTAGTGTTACCACGAATCAGGCAGTATAGATTGCCACCTGAGGCTGTAGCAGCCTTATCCAAAATTATAGACGAGCTCATGGCTCAAGGAGTAGTTGTAGAAACTGACTCCAACGTATGTAATTCTCCGATCATTCCAGTCATGAAACGTACTGATCCAAATGCACCCCCAGTATATCGATTAGTGATTGATCTACGAGAACTTAACAAATGTATTATTCCGCAGTACCCAGTTGTCCCAGATATCTCTTCCCTATTAACAGCCATTGATTCCGAAGCCATGTTCTTTACTGTAATCGATCTTAAGAATGCATTTTTTAGTGTTCCCATCCATCCAGACAGCCAGTTTCTTTTCGGATTCTGTTTAAATGGGAGGAGCTATATGTTCACACGCGCTCCTCAAGGTTTCACAGAAAGTCCTAGTATTTACAGTCAAGCACTTAAGAGACAACTTGACAATATTCATATGCCAACTGACACTGCCCTGCTCCAGTATGTCGACGATCTACTGATCACAGCCCGTTCTGAACGTGACTGCGAGCGAGCATCACTTACAGTCTTGTATTTCCTAGCCGAGATGGGGCACAAGGTGTCCCCTTCGAAGCTTCAATTCTGTGTCCAGCAAGTGGTCTACTTAGGACACTTACTGTCCAAGAGGGGTAGGCAGTTGACACCAGACCGTATCCAGTTAATAGCGAGTCTTCCCCAGCCCAGAACCCAGAAGGAGGTGCGTGCCTTTATTGGCCTTACTTCTTATTGTAGACAATGGATTCCCCAGTATGCATTTCTAGCCAAGCCACTGATACAGTTAACGACACAGGAGGCAGCCGTATCGACTGTCCTCCCTTGGACATCTGAACATACACTTAGTTTCAATGAGTTAAAGAAAGCCCTATGCCAAGCTCCAGTTCTAGCCACACCGAACTACAGTAAGCCTTTTACACTTTTCGTTACTGAACGTGAAGGTACAGCATTATCTGTTCTCACACAAGATCAAGCAGGACAATACAAGCCATGTGCTTATTTTTCGAGCACATTAGATCCAGTCGCCCAGGCGTTGCCTGCGTGCCTCAAGTCAGTTGCAGCCACAGCACTAGCTATCAGACAAAGTGATTCCATAGTTTTAGGACACTCCTTGACAGTACAAGTCCCACACTCCGTGGAAGTTCTTTTAAACCGAACACAAACTCAGCACTTGACAATTGCACGTTTAACAGGTTATGAATTGACACTGTTTCAGCCACACATAGAAATTAGACGCTGCAACATCCTGAATCCTGCTACACTGTTACCATCAGTTAGTTCAAATCCAGCCACACATGACTGTGTGGAAGTAGTTAACATTACGACAAAGCCAAGACAAGATCTGACAGACATTCCGTTACCAGACCCCGACCTGACACTTTATGTGGATGGTTCATGTATGAGAACTAGTACAGGAGAACTAGTCGCCGCATATGCAGTGACTACTGACACCGAAGTTATTGAGACACACCGCATTGACACTCTGTCCGCTCAAGCAGCAGAGCTAGTTGCTCTGACACAAGCCTGTATACATGCCAAGAACTTGAAAGTTAATGTTTACACAGATTCACGTTACGCATTTGGAGTTGTACACGACTTCGGAGTGCTCTGGCAGGAGAGAGGTTTCATGACTTCTCATGGAACCAAGATTCAGCATGGTCTCCTTATTCAAGCTCTGTTAGATGCCATACACTTACCGACATCTATCGCTATCATGAAATGCAAAGCACATACGAAAGTCACTGACATTATTTCTCAAGGTAATGATCTAGCAGATCGCACCGCCAAGCTTACGGCACAGACCCCAGACATTCCAGTTAACATGACACATACTCCAGACCCGACTACATGTATGACAGTTAAGGACCCTACTCAAGATGTCATAGATATCCAGTTACATGCTACTCCCGATGAAATGAAGAAGTGGTCTGAACAAGGAGGGGTCCAGACAGATCAAGGATGGTTAACAAAGGGTAGAGCCACATGGTTTCTCCCCGACTCTATGGTTCAAGTCATTATTAATACCGCACATAGTCCAGCACACTTAGGAGAAAAAGCTATGTTAGACAGTATCCAGAACATTTGGTTCAACAAGCATTTACGAGCTGCAGCCAAGCAGAAAGTCCGTACCTGTATGATATGCTGTCAGTTTAATCCAGGTAAAAGTGTCCCGGTGGAACAAGGGGGTTTCCAGCCTCCTGACCACCCTTTTGAGGTCCTCCAGATGGATTATATTCAGATGGAGCGATGTCGAGGTTTCAAGTATGTCCTTGTAGTTGTATGCGCTTTGTCCAGATGGACAGAAGCATATCCAGTCCCAGATTACACAGCCGCGACCACTGCCAAGCAGTTGGTTCGTGAGTTTTTCCCTCGATATGGACTCCCTAGAGTCGTATATTCTGATAACGGTCAGCCATTCTCATCTGAGTTGATGAAGCACGTTTCCCTGTTGCTAGGGTACCAGTGGAAGTTCCATTGTGTACGCCATCCTGAAGCAGCCGGTCTCGTTGAGAGACATAACCAGACCCTGAAAATCCGCATCGCCAAAGTGTGTAAAGAAAAGGGTGTGGACTGGCTAGTAGCTCTGCCAGTCGCTTTGTTTTATATGCGCATGGTCGCACATTCCAGATCAGGTCTGTCCCCGTATGAGGTCGTCTTCGGCCGCCCCCCAAATATGTGGGGTACTCCTAGACCCCGAAGTATTACTGATGTTTCATGTAATATGCTGACAGATTACCTAGCTTCCTTGATGTCTGCCCTCAACTCATGTCGTTCACAGGTTGCCGCCGCATTTCCAGACAATACCGAGGTGGCACCGCATGAAATCGTTCCAGGATCCATGGTGATGGTCCGAAACTTTGACAGATCAAGTCCGCTGGAGCCTCGATGGAAAGAGCCCCGACAGGTCCTCCTCACCACCCGTACAGCCGTGAAGTTGGAAGGACGCCGCGGCTGGGTGCACCTTTCGCACATCAAGAAATTCTACGGATTAAAGCCGGTCTCCAAGAACATTTCCCAGGATATCAAGACTTGTCAAAACATTGTTCCTAAGGACTGTCCCGCAAATGACATTGATACAACCCCTCCCTTGGTAGAGAAAACTCCGCAACAGGAGTATAAGCAAAAACTCCGGTCTAGTAAAATAAGTCAGTCAGTTTGATTGTATAAGTCCTCCCCTAGGTGAAACGGTTAGACTGTTTCTGACATGTATAAAATAGACCCCCATAGTGAGAGAGTCAGTCCAAACTCAATTCGATGTATCGTTTTTCTAAGTTTCATATTATTTCTCAGCATTTTGATTTCCTGCATCAGCTATGCGTTCTATCTGTATCTCCCAGTTCCTCATATGTCTGCTAATATGTCTTCTAATGTTACAGTAGAGCACACGTTTAGTGATCTGCCTCCTCACGAATATTCATACCGCCTCGCTATGCGCAATAACTCATTTATCCGCATGTTACATTATTCACACCAGACCAGCAATGCTACCAATTGTTGGGTGTGTGGTCGACTGCCCCCTTTCCAGACACAGAAAGGAGTTCTGCCACTCTTTCCTTATCCTTTTTCACATAATGGTTCGTGTGGAGCATGGTCCACGTTAACGTCATCCTCAACAGATATGTCTTTTCTTAACAGTACATGTTTCCCAGACAAGCAAGGTCTCCCCCACAGAACAGGTTTAGATCTAGAAAATGAAGTGTATAATTTAGGTAATTATTCTTCGAATTTCATGGTCCTGAATGTTCAGTCTGATACTACTCCAGACTTACCTGCTATTTCAGTATTGCCAGTCAAAGGCGAATTATGTGTCCGTAATTATGGTTCTGTACATGTAGGACATAGTGATTGTACTACTATTATCCAGTATAGTGACAGTGGGAAATCTATTTTTAAAGCTTCACGTCATTCTTATTTTGTTTGTGGTCAAACCGCATATGTTCGTCTGCCCCTCGATTGGGAGGGAACCTGTTACATTGCCTTCCTACTGCCACCTGTTTTCCTAGCCCCACCTGACTACCATAGGAATTCCTTCCTAGTACATACTAGACACAAGAGAAACCTCCCGATTGTCGATTATACTGAAACTGCTGCAGAACAATTCATTGATATTGATAAAGGTGTGTTCCCTTATTTAGGTACAGTTGTAAATAGTAAGCTAATCCGTAGGTTAACAAGAACCCTTGAAGCAGTAGTAGATGAGACTGCCTCCGCTCTAGGTAACTTAACCGAAGAGCAATCCTTTATGAGAATTGTTGTGCTCCAGAATCGTCTCGTCCTTGACGTCATACTGGCCGATAGGGGCGGGGCCTGTAGAGTCCTCGGATCTAGTTGCTGCATTTTCATTCCAAATAACGCGCCGTCTGTTTATTCAGCTATAACCAGACTTCATAAAATTGCCCATCTGTTACACCAAGATCCAGGCACCTGGACATGGTCCGGTTGGTTCTGGAATATAATTTCCGCATGGGGATGGAAAGTCCTGTCCTTTCTAGGTATCGCAGTAGCGATCATATTCAGCTGCTGCCTCTGTATACAATGTGGCCCTGCGATTTGCGGCATGTGTGCTACCTCTTGTATTCCTAGTCCCAAGCCCCGTTCTAAATCTCGTTCCAAGACAATTCGAGATGAACAAATGGTACTGTATGAAATGATAGATGGAATCATGAATATTAATGTTTCCTGATGGAAACGTAGTGACAAGGAGGGAATGTGGAAAAGTAAATTTTGCCATGTTCTGTGTCTCTACGTGTCATCCATCATATGTTATGTGTGCATGACCAATATGCATATGTTATTCCCCATGTCCGATTCAAGACGCAATTATAGTTGTGTCCTCCTCTGGTATGTCATTTCCCAGTCCTCGTGAATACTACGAATATCAGGCCTATGTAAAGCTACGTTGCCACGTTTCCCAGTGTGCACGTTATTTCATTATAAAGTCCCCGTTTCCAGGCCTCAACAGGGCCCGGACACTAGATTCAGCTCCTGTCTCCTGGAGCCTCGCTGAGGAGCGATCCAGCCCCCACCTGTATCCTCGACCTTTCACTTACTTCCTGCCTCGCAGTGCCCGGTGCAGCCCGGCTCTGCCTCTGAGTCTGCCAAAAGTATGTTATAGTTCCAGTTATCAGTTTAGTCCTCCTTCTCTGCATTCCTAAGCTACTGAACTGCATCAATAGTTTCCGTCATTGTCTAGCCTTCTCGTCTCCACGTTAGAGAAATACTGTATTTACTGGTCATTTAGTATTCTTCATCACGCACTACATGTAGAATGAATGCATAGTCCAGTCTTAGAATCAAGTTAGCTTTTCCCCTCATGACTTCTAGTTTATATCAACATGTTCCCTAAACATCAGATACTAGATAGGGTTTAGGTACATGTCGCTCCGACCCTCCAGACTTTAGTCTCTGCTCCTAGCACAGAGTTCATAGCCCCCAGCTTCTCCTCGTAACACGTCATTGCCAGTTTGCGCGCACCACCAGGTTAGAGGTCCCGGCTCCTCAGGTAGCCCCCTCCATGGTTTCCGCCCCATTCATGACATATTCTGTTACGTCTGCACCACATGTCTATGTATACGCCCAGTTACACCTACTTTTACTCTTATCTTTCGCGACTGCTACGCGTCACGCCTTCTGCTCCACCCACTGCTACGCCTACTGCAATGTAATGCTATGTGTTTGCGTTATGTATATATGCTCATGCATTGTTATTAAAAGTCAGCGCGCTCATCCCAGACCCAGCCCCAGCAGCTGCTGGGCCCCTGTCGCCCTGCTGGGCCCTGTCATCCTATTCCCATGCAGGTTGTCCTGTTCCTGTCCTTATGCTGTATTAAACCTGCAAAACTCCTACTACCTCGAATCTTGACTCTTATTTATTGAGCTATCTGTTATTCATTCATTCATTCAAAAATAGATCCGGTATTATTTATTTATATACCACAATAATTTACTATTCTAACTCCAAATCTAACATAACTCAGGGAAAGTGCTGGACATTAAACCATAATAATTTACTATTCTAACTCCAAATCTAACATAACTCAGGGAAAGTGCTGGACAGTAAACCATAATAATGTACTATTCTAACTCCAAATGTAACATAACTCAGGGAAAGTGCTATCACAGTAAACCATAATAATTTACTATTCTAACTACAAACCTAACATAACTCAGGGAAATTGCTAGACATTAAACTATAATAATTTACTATTCTAACTCCAAATCCAACATAACTCAGGGAAAGTGCTGGACAGTAAACCATAATAATTTACTATTCTAACTCCAAATGTAGCATAACTCAGGGAAAGTGCTGTCACAGTAAACCATAATAATTTACTATTCTAACTACAAACCTAACATAACTCAGGGAAATTGCTAGACAGTAAACCATAATAATTTACTATTCTAACTCCAAATCTAACATAACTCAGGGAAAGTGCTTGACTGTAAACCATAATAATGTACTATTCTAACTCCAAATCCAACACAACTCAGGGAAAGTGCTGGACAGTAAAGCATAATAATTTACTATTCTAACTCCAAATCTAACATAACTCAGGGAAAGTGCTTGACTGTAAACCATAATAATTTACTATTCTAACTCCAAATCCAACATAACTCAGGGAAAGTGCTGGACATTAAACCATAATAATTTACTATTCTAACTCCAAATCTAACATAACTCATGGAAAGTGCTGGACAGTAAAGCATAATAATTTACTATTCTAACTCCAAATCCAACATAACTCAGGGAAAGTGCTGGACATTAAACCATAATAATTTAATATTCTAACTCCTAATATAACATAACTCAGGGAAAGTGCTGGACTGTAAACCATAATAATTTACTATTCTAACTCCAAATCCAACATAACTCAGGGAAAGTGCTGGACATTAAACCATAATAATTTACTATTCTAACTCCAAATGTAACATAACTCAGGGAAAGTGCTGGACATTAAACCATAACAATTTACTATTCTGACTCCAAATCCAACATAACTCAGGGAAAGTGCTGGAAGTAAACCATAATATTTTACTATTCTAACTCCAAATCTAACATAACTCAGGGAAAGTGCTTGAATGTAAACCATAATAATTTACTATTCTAACTCCAAATCCAACATAACTCAGGGAAAGGGCTGGACATTAAACCATAACAATTTACTATTCTGACTCCAAATCCAACATAACTCAGGGAAAGTGCTGGACAGTAAACCATAATAGTTTACTATTCTAACTCCAAATCTAACATAACTCAGGGAAAGTGCTTGAATGTAAACCATAATAATTTACTATTCTAACTCCAAATCCATCATAACTCAGGGAAAGTGCTGGACATTAAACCATAATAATTTACTATTCTAGCTCCAAATCTAACATAACTCATGGAAAGTGCTGGACAGTAAACCATAATAATTTACTACGCTAACTCCAAATCCAACATAACTCAGGGAAAGTGCTGGACTGTAAACCATAAAAATTTACTATTCTAACTCCAAATCCAACATAACTCAGGGAAAGTGCTGGACATTAAACCATAATAATTTACTATTCTAACTCCAAATCTAACATAACTCAGGGAAAGTGCTGGACATTAAACCATAATAATTTACTATTCTAACTCCAAATCTAACATAACTCAGGGAAAGTGCTGGACAGTAAACCATAATATTGTACTATTCTAACTCCAAATGTAACATAACTCAGGGAAAGTGCTATCACAGTAAACCATAATAATTTACTATTCTAACTACAAACCTAACATAACTCAGGGAAATTGCTAGACATTAAACTATAATAATTTACTATTCTAACTCCAAATCCAACATAACTCAGGGAAAGTGCTGGACAGTAAACCATAATAATTTACTATTCTAACTCCAAATGTAGCATAACTCAGGGAAAGTGCTGTCACAGTAAACCATAATAATTTACTATTCTAACTACAAACCTAACATAACTCAGGGAAATTGCTAGACAGTAAACCATAATAATTTACTATTCTAACTCCAAATCTAACATAACTCAGGGAAAGTGCTTGACTGTAAACCATAATAATTTACTATTCTAACTCCAAATCCAACATAACTCAGGGAAAGTGCTGGACAGTAAAGCATAATAATTTACTATTCTAACTTCAAATCTAACATAACTCAGGGAAAGTGCTTGACTGTAAACCATAATAATTTACTATTCTAACTCCAAATCCAACATAACTCAGGGAAAGTGCTGGACATTAAACCATAATAATTTACTATTCTAACTCCAAATCTAACATAACTCATGGAAAGTGCTGGACAGTAAAGCATAATAATTTACTATTCTAACTCCAAATCCAACATAACTCAGGGAAAGTGCTGGACATTAAACCATAATAATTTAATATTCTAACTCCTAATATAACATAACTCAGGGAAAGTGCTGGACTGTAAACCATAATAATTTACTATTCTAACTCCAAATCCAACATAACTCAGGGAAAGTGCTGGACATTAAACCATAATAATTTACTATTCTAACTCCAAATCTAACATAACTCAGGGAAAGTGCTGGACATTAAACCATAATAATTTACTATTCTAACTCCAAATCTAACATAACTCAGGGAAAGTGCTGGACAGTAAACCATAATAATGTACTATTCTAACTCCAAATGTAACATAACTCAGGGAAAGTGCTATCACAGTAAACCATAATAATGTACTATTCTAACTACAAACCTAACATAACTCAGGGAAATTGCTAGACATTAAACTATAATAATTTACTATTCCAACTCCAAATCCAACATAACTCAGGGAAAGTGCTGGACAGTAAACCATAATAATTTACTATTCTAACTCCAAATGTAGCATAACTCAGGGAAAGTGCTGTCACAGTAAACCATAATAATTTACTATTCTAACTACAAACCTAACATAACTCAGGGAAATTGCTAGACAGTAAACCATAATAATTTACTATTCTAACTCCAAATCTAACATAACTCAGGGAAAGTGCTTGACTGTAAACCATAATAATTTACTATTCTAACTCCAAATCCAACATAACTCAGGGAAAGTGCTGGACAGTAAAGCATAATAATTTACTATTCTAACTCCAAATCTAACATAACTCAGGGAAAGTGCTTGACTGTAAACCATAATAATTTACTATTCTAACTCCAAATCCAACATAACTCAGGGAAAGTGCTGGACATTAAACCATAATAATTTACTATTCTAACTCCAAATCTAACATAACTCATGGAAAGTGCTGGACAGTAAAGCATAATAATTTACTATTCTAACTCCAAATCCAACATAACTCAGGGAAAGTGCTGGACATTAAACCATAATAATTTAATATTCTAACTCCTAATATAACATAACTCAGGGAAAGTGCTGGACTGTAAACCATAATAATTTACTAGTCTAACTCCAAATCCAACATAACTCAGGGAAAGTGCTGGACATTAAACCATAATAATTTACTATTCTAACTCCAAATGTAACATAACTCAGGGAAAGTGCTGGACATTAAACCATAACAATTTACTATTCTGACTCCAAATCCAACATAACTCAGGGAAAGTGCTGGACAGTAAACCATAATATTTTACTATGCTAACTCCAAATCTAACATAACTCAGGGAAAGTGCTTGAATGTAAACCATAATAATTTACTATTCTAACTCCAAATCCAACCTAACTCAGGGAAAGGGCTGGACATTAAACCATAATAATTTACTATTCTAACTCCAAATCTAACATAACTCATGGAAAGTGCTGGACAGTAAACCATAATAATTTACTATGCTAACTCCAAATCCAACATAACTCAGGGAAAGTGCTGGACAGTAAACCATAATAATTTAATATTCTAACTCCTAATAGAACATAACTCAGGGAAAGTGCTGGACTGTAAACCATAAAAATGTACTATTCTAACTCCAAATCCAACATAACTCAGGGAAAGTGCTGGACATTAAACCATAATAATGTACTATTCTAACTCCAAATCTAACATAACTCAGGGAAAGTGCTGGATATTAAACCATAACAATTTACTATTCTGACTCCAAATCCTACATAACTCAGGGAAAGGGCTGGACAGTAAACCATAATAATTTTATATTCTAACTCCAAATCTAACATAACTCATGGAAAGTGCTGGACAGTAAACCATAATAATTAACTATTCTAACTCCAAATCCAACATAACTCATGGAAAGTGCTGGACTGTAAAGCAGAACAATTTACTATACTAACTCCAAATCCAACATAACTCAGAGAAAGTGCTGAACAGTAAATCATTTCTACTTTCAATTGTAAAATATATAAATTTTAATTTTTAAAAACTTATAGTTAAAATGTTTTAAAAATGTTAAGACAAAATATTCTTATTAACTAACCAGCCTTCTCCCCATATAACAAACAACCCACTCATAAAATATTCACACATAGTATTTAATATAAAAAATTTAAATATATTAATTAATTAGAAACTTAAAATTTCACATTTCGAATTTTAAAATATTTTTCATTTAAATTGTAAATTTTCTAATAAAATTTGCAAACATAAATTTTAAATTACTACCCACCATTATCCCCTATATAACCAACAACCCGCTACTAAAACATTCACACATTTTATTTAATATAATTTTTTTTTTTTCGAATTTCAAACTTCTAATTTCGATTTTAAAATTTGTTTTCATTAAATTCTTAAATTTAAAAATAAATTTTAACACACTAATTTTTATTTACTACCCACCCTTATCCCCTATATGACCAACAACCCGCTACTAAAACATTCACAAATTTAATTTAATATAACAATTATAAATATATTAATTATTTTCGAATTTAAAAATTCAAATTTCGAATTAAAATTTAGTTTTCATTACAATTTTAAATAATAAAATACATTTTAACACACACATTTTAAATTACTACCCACCCTTATCCCCTATAAAACCAAGAACCCGCTCCTAAAATATTTACTTAAAAATAGTAAAAAATATTAAATTGTTAAATTTATTACTCACATAAAAACATTAAAAATCAAAATTTAATTTACAGAACTATTAAAAAATATCCTATATATACCACTTAAAACATAATATCGACATTATTTACATCGATATTTATATCAACTATATTAACTACAACGATATTTAAAATTGTCGATATTTCTGCTATTCTAAATAAACGATATTTACTATATCTATATTAAATTCGTCGATATTTAACAAAGTCGATATTCTTACCTCGATATTTCTGCTTGTCGGTATTTCCACGTCGATATTCATGCTGTATACCCTCTATCCTTCCTGACTATGGAATAATGAGGTAGTAAAGCGGCTGCAGCATTAGGGCCTGAGCTCTCATGCAGCCATTCCTATGTCAGAAATAATGCGTCAGGTTGATCGTTGCTCAGGAGGTCAAAAATATCAGGATAAATATTGTTTATGTAACCCTTCTGAGCGGTTCTAAGTCTCTGAGTTGTGTCAAAAGAGAAACCACAACAAAGACATTTCCCATCCCTGAAGTCTATTTGTAGTACGGTGCAATCCTGGAGAAGGGGACGGCGATAAGCCAATAATTCGCTTGATGAGAACACAAGTCTTTCTGTTGAGTTTGGACCAGAGGTCGTGGCCCCCTGGCCCCAGTTGGGCGCGGACGGGCGCAGACAAACTTGCCTTTGGGCATCTTTGGAGCGCCGGTGGCGCGCCCGCTACGCCAGAAAGAAGCCATCAGCTTTATGTAGGCAGCAGACTCTTGGTCACTTGACCAACCAAGCCCCGCCCGCCCCACCCCCACAATCCCCACCAACCAAGGAAACACTCAGAAAAACACACCAGCCCCCTCCACGTTAATCGGGGAAACCCGCGGTGGAACAATGTGTAGGTGTAGGTCAGAAAGTGCAAAGTGCAGGTAGCGGATCAACAGGTAAAACAAAAGTGCTTCGATTTCAATTTTAAAATTAGGAAGCGTGCAAAATTCACATTAAAATGGCTAGAAATTATCGCAAGGCTGAAGTATGCAGACCGAGACTTAGATAGTAATCACCAGTTTTCTCGTAGCTGCGCACGTCCGCTGCCCCAGAAGGAAGGCATCAAAAGCTTCAAAAAGAAGGGTACGCATGCTTCAGTCCAATTTGCATAGCGGACTACCACTTATCATGAGGAGTCCAGGACCGGACTGGGACCCAAAACCGGCCCTTGCAAAGTGCTTGTCCAGCCCCCCAGGGATATGGGGTGAGGCCGAGCTGTTTACCAGGGCCGGTTTCTGCCGATTTTGTTACAGCGGCCGATATTGCAGCTATGTTAAAAAAAAGTCCCTCACGAATACTTTAAGGCATTCAGGGGCATATTATCAAGGGTGGCGATAGGGAATTTTCGCCGCTTTAGCGGCCGTTTTCCTCTGCTAAGCGGCGATAATACTATCGCCCTATTAGCAAGCTGTCGCTAACAGCAGTTAGCGACAGCTTTTAGGTGATAGTGAGCGGTTTGGGGCCCCCTTTGCATGTTAGCGATATTTATCGCTAATGACATGCAAAGTGGGCGTCCCTAAACTGTTAGCCGCTGAAAACAGTCGCTAACATCGCTATCGCCTATTAGCAAGTCAGGCGTAGCCACGGAAATATTCGCGCTAAGCGCGCATATCTCCAAATACTAACACCTGCCCAGAGCAGTTCTTGGCCATTTTATCCAATGGGAGGTGGATAACATGGCTAAGAGCATTTCGTCGCTAATGCGTGAATATCGCTATTGCTAATAGCACTTTATCTCAGCGATAAATTCCGGCGATGCTCAGCGATAAAAAAATCGTCGCTAAGCCTATTTAGCGATAAATATTGCTACCTGTTGGTAATATGCCCCTCAGTTATCAGGGACTGTAGTGCCATATGGTTAACCATGGTTGCTCCCTTGCTTGTCAGGTGACCAGTGGCACTACGTAGACCACCGGAATATTGCTCTTAAGCAAAGGTTAAAAGTAAAAGATCCCCATCTCTAAGAGAGAACCATCTATGATTATATATGTACACTGGCAGCAGTGGTGGCACACTACAGGCAGTGTTGATTGGAGTTAATATGTTGCAGTATACATTGTCGCAGTAGTAATCCGAGAGAGGGTAGGAACATATCTGAGGCCATAGGGTACAACAACTTAAAGAAGGAGAAAGGAACACCTCCCCTGCTATCAGTGGAACCAATACAGGTATAGGACTAAGCTGTAAGGACATGGCATATGTAGTATAAGGACTCTCTCCTACACCAGTCACTAAGCCTTTATGGGTGTGTGAACTGAGATGACAGTGCCCCCAACTTATGGAATGGAAGACCATGGGATCTCATCATTCAACCCATCTCTGTCACTGTGTAGTCTATACACCCACTTCTGCTCCCTGATGAATAAAAATTGGGGGACACTGGTGACAGATGGTGGTGTAACAGGGAATGAAGATGGCTCAAACCAATAAGGATTTTTAAAAGGATTTATTTTGATGCGGAACAAAGAGATTATGCAGGGAATGGAACAGAATCAAAAGTATTGGGGTCATATTGGCTGCCAAGAATTTTCCTCTGACTCCTATCTGCTTCATCAGGTCCTGAGTCTCACCCTTGGAAAAATATAAGACAGGAAAAGATACCTTAAACAGCAGTTCTTCTCAATAGGCAAAGAACCCGTCAACACCATGTTCTTTTTTCACATGGAGCTGGCCTTAGGTCCTTTCCTACTGACATCTGTCTTTATGACTCTTTGTACCAGGTCTTAGTGTAAAAGACGTGAACAGGTTTGAGGTTTCCCCGTGAGTTGTGACAAAAAGTACAGAGTGCTAAGAGCCTTCTAATGTGCCATGTGCTCACACAGACCCACTAAATATCCCAATGAAATAGCCCACAAAATCACTTGGCAAAAATGTAGCTGTAGCTGCAGCGCTTGCCTGAAGCCATGACTCAGCCTCAGAGTCACGGCACTCTCGTCCCTTTCCCCTTTCCCCTTTCCCCAGGGATCTCCTTCCATCCTCCCTCTCTACAGATACTTCCCCCGGCTGCTGCTGCTGTTGGACGACCTTCACCTCGCCCAGTGTCACCACTCGCTTCAAGGTCATCTTGCTCTACTTCTCCTCCAAGTCCTTTGAAGCCATTTTCTCCTCTCCTGGTCCTCTTGGCTCTGTGCCCTGGGCCTAATTGTTCAGTGCTGCTTCCACCTCATCCTCCTCTCCTGGCACACCATAGGCTTCAGAACTTGGCCTATTAACTGCCACACACTGCTTTTGAGGATGTGGCGGGGAAAACAACTTGAACGCTTGGCTGCGCTCTATTCATGTCCCCGGAGTCCCCGCCGGGTTGGTTTTTTACACTTCCTCAGATTCCCGATCCCAGGTGGTATATTAGGTTTATCAAGAACCGTCCAACTCAACTCATCTGCTAGGTGTCCCTTTTCAATGAAATGACTCTTAAGTTTAGTCACCTGTTTTCATCTTATGGTGCTCCTGTGTTTTATAATCCTTCCACTTTGTCATTCTAATATATTGAAGGCCACATGGACAAGAGATCACATATCTCAGTCCCTCACTGTTACAGTAGGTGTGTTGCTTTGGTTTCCATGGCTTGTATGTGCCTATGGGGATCTGGTTTGCACACACATTCAACATAACCCACACAGAAAATGTCACTTTACTGTTAGGAGCCCACAGAGAGTATCCTGTCTGGGTGTCTTATGTACTCTGGCTCTTGTGTGCATTATCTTATCCTTGAGATTGCTACGTATCCTTGAGATTGTCTTGTGTAAAGGCAAAGAGTGGACGTTGGATCAGCCTTTCTCCTTTGTTGTGGATCTTCCTGTTTTTACAAATCGATTTTCTGATCAAACAGGGTGAGTGCAGAATGTATTTACACATGCCAATCTTTCTGTTTGTTCCTTGGGTTTGGAAATATCTAGGAGGGTGTCCTGGTTGTTGTTGCCCGCTCTCTTAGATGCTCTTAGTATGAGTGACAGTGGATGTTCAGTAAGTGTCCTGACAGGGCTGCAGTATGCTCCTTCTATTTCTGGACATTAGAGCATTTCTTCTGAAGATGCAAAATTGCACAAAGGGGAGATTATCTCTTAGTGATTTGGGATTGTAGCTCGTAGTGAGCCATTGGTTTCTTGTATAGTTCCATCTCCAGTACTCCTGCAGAGGGAAAGATGAGTAGATCCAAAAACTGAAAATGCTCTTTACTAAATACACACGTGAATTACAAGTAAGGGTTCAATTTGTTCAACCACTCGTGGAAAGCTGTGATAGAGTGGGCTTCACGCCGCCAGATGACCAAAATTACATTGATATATTGCTTCTACAAAATTCTGAGGGAGTGATAGTGATTGTCAGTTACTAGCGCTTGCTGAGTCTCAAAGGACTGTATATACAAATTTGCCAGACTGGGGGAAAGGCACTCCCCATAGATGTACTGTAAATCTGGAGATATAAACATTCTTCAAACCAGAAGAAATTTTCTTTCATTGTCAACCAAGCACGTTGTATAATAAAGGATGCCAGAGTGATGGTGTCAAAATCCTTTTCTCGAAGTAGAGACTCTATAGTGGTCAAAGTCTCATCCTGAGGGGGGGGCGCTAGGTGGCGCACGTACGGAATGGACGCCATTGCGTGAGGCTCCAGTAGACCGACCATAAATCTGTCAATTATCCTGCTCTCCGGCTGCACTTTGAGCAATAAACCGTGGGGTGTGAATCCGTTGACTTCGGGGCCACGGCGGTGCAGTTGCTCGGGCTGCCAGAGGTGCCTGTGAGAATTGGTGAGCAAGAGACGAGAGAGGCGAAGTTATCTCCCGCTGATCCTGGAACTGCTGAGCGGTGTAATAAGCTACGGGAGGTCCCGGCTCTCCATGAGGTGATTAGGCTGGGGTGTGAAGGAGAAAGGCAGATCCGAGGAAGTTGCCGGCCCAGGGAAAGACTACTGACACTACGCGCTGTTCAGCGACTACTTGGCAAGCGCACCGGAGGTAGTGGCATAGAACGGCTGCGAGCTGCCCCCGAGGACATAGCCACGGTGAGGTGCCCTTTCATGAATGCCCTGTGCGGCCATTTTGGAGGTGTCCACTGCGGCCCCTGACTTCACCAGTGCTTGCATTTGTGCTGTTGGCGGTGCCCCCACTGTGGCCCACGACTACTAATTGAGCGGTGAGTGCGACTCCTGCTTGGTGATTGCGGCTATTGAATGGTGGCTTGGTGGCCGCCGGGACAGAACAGGCAGCAGAGGTGGACGAACTAGGGTGGCGCCGCCATTTTCCAACTTTGATGGTAGAGCCCGCAGGCGAGAGGCACAGCGCTACCGCTACTGAGCGTCTATTGCCGCGAGGGGAGAGTGCCCTAGATGAGAGAGCGCGGCACCTGATTGTGTGGCGATGAATGGGGCCTTGTAATTGGTGCTGCAGCCAGAGATATCAGGAGGGACGATGAGGAGTGAAGAGGGTGCATTGCCCCAGCAGAGAGAGGTACGGGGGCAGGTGCTCAATGCGGGTCTTCTTGCAGAAAGGCGCCTATACTGGTTGCCCCTAGGGGTGCGTTGGAATAGGAGCTGGAGGAATCTGTGGCTGGCATAGACGGCTGTGGCTACGACTGCATTGTCCAGTGGGGGCTATCCCATTTCTTGACCACAGACTTCATGCATTGCTGCTGGTGAAGGAGAAGCACCTCTACATGACTTGTGAGAACTCATGACTATCAGAACAGGGAATAGAGCATTTTCCAAACTTGGTCCTGAAACATGGAACTCCATTCCCATTCAGCTACGCGATGAATCCAATCACAGAAGCTTCCGTAAACTCTTGAAAACTTGGCTCTTCCGGCAGGAGAGAGTCACCGTTTCATCCCCTTCACATCCGCTGGTGCTGTGAGAATTGCAGGTGATACTGGTGCCTAATAAATACCAAATACATACATACAAAGGTAGTGGGAAAAGAGTGAAGAGTCATCTGCCAACTGAGGTGCTGGGCTGAGACTTGGCGAGTGGTGCGTCAGGAAGAGTTGCTCCTAGGTTGAAACATCGGGCATGGACCTGCTTTGACTGCTCCTATACTCGACTATTATCAGGAGGTGGGCGGCACGAGGTACTGCGACCCTAGACGTCTTCACTACAGATGCTGCTAGATAGAGGTGGGTGGATTGCTGGACACACCTGAACGTTGGTGGATTGGTGGAGTGATAGTGAAATACATCTTGTCCAGGGAACTGCCGGGTCCAATTGTACTGGAGTCACTGCAGTACCTGGGGTCACGATGGGGAGGCTAGATACACGTCAACCGAGACTCACCTTTGAAGCTAATAAGTCTAATAAACAGCAGCATGCAAAAGAGGATGCTGGAGCAGAGGCCCCTCAACAAGATAATTTGCAAACACCGAGTGAAGACCTCAAGTCGCTTCTCACTGAAGTTCGGCAAGGCTTTGCGACCATGGCAGATAAAATTGATACGGTCTCTACGCGAATGGACGCCACAGTGCGCACAATAGAAGGGCATGAGACGCGCATTAAGGAAGCGGAACAACGTGTCTCAGATGTAGAGGATACCATTGCCAGGCTGAAAAAGGCAATGATGCAAATGGATAGACTGCTCAAGATAATAGCGGCAAAAAACGAGGACATAGAGGCACGAAGTCGAAGGAATAACATTTGCATACTTGGCATTACAGAAAGTAAAAACACGGGCGGATGAAGGAGTATATAGAGAACTTGTCTGTGGTAGGTGCTGAACTGCTGTCTCCTCACTTCGTAGTGGAAAGAGCGCATCGCTCACTCGGATCAAGACCTCACTCTGGCGGCCTTCTTAGTCCTATTATTGCTCGCCTATTAAATTATAGGGAAGAATATGTCGCTTTGCGAATTGCTCTGTAGAAAAAGCAATTGTAATATGCTGACATTTCTTTTGCCATGTACCCGGATTTTACGATTCATGTTCAAGAGGAACGCCGCAAATTTTTGGGAAGCAAATAAAAACTCAGGCAAGCTCAAATAGATCACGCTCTACTGTACCCTGCTCGCCTTCGCATTACTCATCAGGGGACACAAACATTTTTCACTAATCCAAAACAAGTAGAGGATTATTTGAAACAACTTAAGAAGCAGAAAAGTTTGCAGCAGGAATTGGAGGGCTCCCCTAGATCGCAGTCACCGGAGGAAGAATGAGGCGCCCGACACATGGTTATATTACAATGTGCAGCTGCACTTCATGCTTTGTAAATATGGCAAGTAGCCTGAATGATAATGGAATCGTGGGATGGGACACTGCGCAAGCCTTCTACATGGCCATTGGCTTGCAGGTATCTTAGAGGGCGAGATAGAACGCTGAACTACCGGTCGCGCTATGCGACGTTTACGACGCAACCATTACAACGCCGTTCCATTACGACACTGTCATAACAACGAAAGTTGTTACAACGAATTGCGCTGGTGGGCGCTCAAGGATAGTAAATCATTTAATTTACTATCCCAACACCTTCCCTACTATCCACGGGGACTGGTGTTGGAATAGTAAATTAAATTTTTTTAATTTGCGCCCCCCCAATACAAGTTGTTACGCGTTGTTACAGCCGCGTTGTAATGGAACGCGTTGTAAAAGTGTGCGTCGTAGTGACGTACATCCACCGGTCGCCCTTGAGTTGGACCTGGAATGCCGCTGAGAGCGGCACGGCTTTCAGGCTGACAAGAGGTATTTGTGGGCTACCTATGCGAATTTCCCACCAGGGAGAACCCCACCTTTGTTGTTACCTTGCTGATGCTTCTCATCAGTCTTCCCTTAGGTCTACGGGGGGATGGCTTAGTCCCAGTTGGTCTATTTGAGAAGATATAGGACTTTTGGGAGAGGGGAAGGTTGCACATTACTGGCATGATTGGGATGCTTCAGTGGGAGGGGTGGGAGGGGAAGTTGGTTGTCACAATGATACAAGTATACAGGTTTACGTTACCAATTATGTCTTGAAAGATGCACAAATGATAGAATGTACACACTAACTACATGCCGGTCAGGTGAAGAATCCCTTGTTTGATGACACAGGAGGGCAGCAACACCCTTAGGACGCTCTCATGGAATGTCCAGGGCCTTGGGGATCCGAGAAAGCAGAAAAAAGTTGTGGCCTACCTGGACAGGCAGCAGATACAAGTAGCACTTCTGCAGGAAACCCACATTGCGCCAAAAGCCGCATATCTATTTGCCTACCGATGGGCGAGTTGCCGAGGGTTTTCCTCCTATTCCTCCTAAGCCCGTGGTACGGCCATACTTTTCAGTAAGTCCATGCACTTTGAAAAGATGGGGGTTGGGGAGGACCCACAGGGTAGACATGTCATACTTTGGGGGCAATTGGGTAGAGACACTGTTACAATAGCTAACTGTTATGGCCCTAACTCGGACTGCCCAGAATTCTTTGCTAATTTATGGGGTAAGATTCTAGCGACTGAATCGGCTCACATCATCTGGGGGGGGCGATTTTAACTTGGCTCTAAACCCACAATTAGATAGGTCCAATGCAAGTTTGCAGCATTATACCAGGGCACGGGAGGTTCTGCAGGGAATAATAACGGAAGGTGGGCTGATTGACAGCTGGAGATACATGCATTCCTTGCAACGTGAGGGTACACATTTTACGTGGTATAGGGGAACCTGGGTGCGCATAGACTATTGTCTGGTTACTAGGGGTCTTGGGTCGACCATTGGGAATGTCACGCACCTGGCCGGATGTTTTCTGATCATTGCCCGGTCAAGGTCTCATTGTCTCCCCCAGGGCATGATAGGACTTGGCCGAGTTGACGGCTCCAGCCCACGGCCCTGTTGGATATGGTTTTTAGAGAAGAGTTAGGTGAGGAGCAAAAACAACAAGTGATGGACTGAATGTGGATCAATGTCACACACTCCCCCAGTCAAAAGATCTGGGCCCAAATCCATCGTTTTTTTGCACTCCACACCACCCTGGGTTAGACAATGGCGATATGCAAATCAGCTCTGACCCTGTTGCCCCATGGGAACAGTCCAGTCCGAACTACAAAAGCCATGTCCTTCCCAGAACGGAATCAAGCATCCGAGGACCGGACCGGTTTCGAGGTAACACCTCTCTTCCGCCCGGCTAGCTTGACTCCAAGTGGTGTGGAGTGCCTGGGACCCACGTCTAGGCATCCCCAGCGCACTTAGGGCGGCAATTGCAAAAACAACAAGTGATGGACTGAATGTGGATCAATGTCACACACTCCCCCAGTCAAAAGATCTGGGCCCAAATCCATCGTTTTTTTGCACTCCACACCACCCTGGGTTAGACAATGGCGATATGCAAATCAGCTCTGACCCTGTTGCCCCATGGGAACAGTCCAGTCCGAACTGCAAAAGCCATGTCCTTCCCAGAACGGAATCAAGCATCCGAGGACCAGACCGGTTTCGAGGTAACACCTCTCTTCAGCCCGGCTAGCTTGACTCCAAGTGGTGTGGAGTGCCTGGGACCCACGTCTGGGCATCCCCAGCGCACTTAGGGCGGCAATTGCAAAAACAACAAGTGATGGACTGAATGTGGATCAATGTCACACACTCCCCCAGTCAAAAGATCTGGGCCCAAATCCATCGTTTTTTTGCACTCCACACCACCCTGGGTTAGACAATGGCGATATGCAAATCAGCTCTGACCCTGTTGCCCCATGGGAACAGTCCAGTCCGAACTACAAAAGCCATGTCCTTCCCAGAACGGAATCAAGCATCCGAGGACCGGACCGGTTTCGAGGTAACACCTCTCTTCAGCCCGGCTAGCTTGACTCCAAGTGGTGTGGAGTGCCTGGGACCCACGTCTGGGCATCCCCAGCGCACTTAGGGCGGCAATTGCAAAAACAACAAGTGATGGACTGAATGTGGATCAATGTCACACACTCCCCCAGTCAAAAGATCTGGGCCCAAATCCATCGTTTTTTTGCACTCCACACCACCCTGGGTTAGACAATGGCGATATGCAAATCAGCTCTGACCCTGTTGCCCCATGGGAACAGTGCAGTACGAACTACAAAAGCCATGTCCTTCCCAGAACGGAATCAAGCATCCGAGGACCAGACCGGTTTCGAGGTAACACCTCTCTTCAGCCCGGCTAGCTTGACTCCAAGTGGTGTGGAGTGCCTGGGACCCACGTCTGGGCATCCCCAGCGCACTTAGGGCGGCAATTGCAAAAACAACAAGTGATGGACTGAATGTGGATCAATGTCACACACTCCCCCAGTCAAAAGATCTGGGCCCAAATCCATCGTTTTTTTGCACTCCACACCACCCTGGGTTAGACAATGGCGATATGCAAATCAGCTCTGACCCTGTTGCCCCATGGGAACAGTCCAGTCCGAACTACAAAAGCCATGTCGTTCCCAGAACGGAATCAAGCATCCGAGGACCGGACCGGTTTCGAGGTAACACCTCTCTTCAGCCCGGCTAGCTTGACTCCAAGTGGTGTGGAGTGCCTGGGACCCACGTCTGGGCATCCCCAGCGCACTTAGGGCGGCAATTGCAAAAACAACAAGTGATGGACTGAATGTGGATCAATGTCACACACTCCCCCAGTCAAAAGATCTGGGCCCAAATCCATCGTTTTTTTGCACTCCACACCACCCTGGGTTAGACAATGGCGATATGCAAATCAGCTCTGACCCTGTTGCCCCATGGGAACAGTCCAGTCCGAACTACAAAAGCCATGTCCTTCCCAGAACGGAATCAAGCATCCGAGGACCGGACCGGTTTCGAGGTAACACCTCTCTTCAGCCCGGCTAGCTTGACTCCAAGTGGTGTGGAGTGCCTGGGACCCACGTCTGGGCATCCCCAGCGCACTTAGGGCAGCAATTGCAAAAACAACAAGTGATGGACTGAATGTGGATCAATATCACACACTCCCCCAGTCAAAAGATCTGGGCCCAAATCCATCGTTTTTTTGCACTCCACACCACCCTGGGTTAGACAATGGCGATATGCAAATCAGCTCTGACCCTGTTGCCCCATGGGAACAGTCCAGTCCAAACTACAAAAGCCATGTCCTTCCCAGAACGGAATCAAGCATCCGAGGACCGGACCGGTTTCGAGGTAACACCTCTCTTCAGCCCGGCTAGCTTGACTCCAAGTGGTGTGGAGTGCCTGGGACCCACGTCTGGGCATCCCCAGCGCACTTAGGGCGGCAATTGCAAAAACAACAAGTGATGGACTGAATGTGGATCAATGTCACACACTCCCCCAGTCAAAAGATCTGGGCCCAAATCCATCGTTTTTTTGCACTCCACACCACCCTGGGTTAGACAATGGCGATATGCAAATCAGCTCTGACCCTGTTGCCCCATGGGAACAGTCCAGTCCGAACTACAAAAGCCATGTCCTTCCCAGAACAGAATCAAGCATCCGAGGACCGGACCGGTTTCGAGGTAACACCTCTCTTCAGCCCGGCTAGCTTGACTCCAAGTGGTGTGGAGTGCCTGGGACCCACGTCTGGGCATCCCCAGCGCACTTAGGGCGGCAATTGCAAAAACAACAAGTGATGGACTGAATGTGGATCAATGTCACACACTCCCCCAGTCAAAAGATCTGGGCCCAAATCCATCGTTTTTTTGCACTCCACACCACCCTGGGTTAGACAATGGCGATATGCAAATCAGCTCTGACCCTGTTGCCCCATGGGAACAGGCCAGTCCGAACTACAAAAGCCATGTCCTTCCCAGAATGGAATCAAGCATCCGAGGACCGGACCGGTTTCGAGGTAACACCTCTCTTCAGCCCGTCTAGCTTGACTCCAAGTGGTGTGGAGTGCCTGGGACCCACGTCTGGGCATCCCCAGCGCACTTAGGGCAGCAATTGCAAAAACAACAAGTGATGGACTGAATGTGGATCAATATCACACACTCCCCCAGTCAAAAGATCTGGGCCCAAATCCATCGTTTTTTTGCACTCCACACCACCCTGGGTTAGACAATGGCGATATGCAAATCAGCTCTGACCCTGTTGCCCCATGGGAACAGTCCAGTCCAAACTACAAAAGCCATGTCCTTCCCAGAACGGAATCAAGCATCCGAGGACCGGACCGGTTTCGAGGTAACACCTCTCTTCAGCCCGGCTAGCTTGATTCCAAGTGGTGTGGAGTGCCTGGGACCCACGTCTGGGCATCCCCAGCGCACTTAGGGCGGCAATTGCAAAAACAACAAGTGATGGACTGAATGTGGATCAATGTCACACACTCCCCCAGTCAAAAGATCTGGGCCCAAATCCATCGTTTTTTTGCACTCCACACCACCCTGGGTTAGACAATGGCGATATGCAAATCAGCTCTGACCCTGTTGCCCCATGGGAACAGTCCAGTCCGAACTACAAAAACCATGTCCTTCCCAGAACAGAATCAAGCATCCGAGGACCGGACCGGTTTCGAGGTAACACCTCTCTTCAGCCCGGCTAGCTTGACTCCAAGTGGTGTGGAGTGCCTGGGACCCACGTCTGGGCATCCCCAGCGCACTTAGGGCGGCAATTGCAAAAACAACAAGTGATGGACTGAATGTGGATCAATGTCACACACTCCCCCAGTCAAAAGATCTGGGCCCAAATCCATCGTTTTTTTGCACTCCACACCACCCTGGGTTAGACAATGGCGATATGCAAATCAGCTCTGACCCTGTTGCCCCATGGGAACAGTCCAGTCCGAACTACAAAAGCCATGTCCTTCCCAGAATGGAATCAAGCATCCGAGGACCGGACCGGTTTCGAGGTAACACCTCTCTTCAGCCCGGCTAGCTTGACTCCAAGTGGTGTGGAGTGCCTGGGACCCACGTCTGGGCATCCCCAGCGCACTTAGGGCAGCAATTGCAAAAACAACAAGTGATGGACTGAATGTGGATCAATATCACACACTCCCCCAGTCAAAAGATCTGGGCCCAAATCCATCGTTTTTTTGCACTCCACACCACCCTGGGTTAGACAATGGCGATATGCAAATCAGCTCTGACCCTGTTGCCCCATGGGAACAGTCCAGTCCAAACTACAAAAGCCATGTCCTTCCCAGAACGGAATCAAGCATCCGAGGACCGGACCGGTTTCGAGGTAACACCTCTCTTCAGCCCGGCTAGCTTGACTCCAAGTGGTGTGGAGTGCCTGGGACCCACGTCTGGGCATCCCCAGCGCACTTAGGGCGGCAATTGCAAAAACAACAAGTGATGGACTGAATGTGGATCAATGTCACACACTCCCCCAGTCAAAAGATCTGGGCCCAAATCCATCGTTTTTTTGCACTCCACACCACCCTGGGTTAGACAATGGCGATATGCAAATCAGCTCTGACCCTGTTGCCCCATGGGAACAGTCCAGTCCGAACTACAAAAGCCATGTCCTTCCCAGAACGGAATCAAGCATCCGAGGACCGGACCGGTTTCGAGGTAACACCTCTCTTCAGCCCGGCTAGCTTGACTCCAAGTGGTGTGGAGTGCCTGGGACCCACGTCTGGGCATCCCCAGCGCACTTAGGGCAGCAATTGCAAAAACAACAAGTGATGGACTGAATGTGGATCAATATCACACACTCCCCCAGTCAAAAGATCTGGGCCCAAATCCATCGTTTTTTTGCACTCCAAACCACCCTGGGTTAGACAATGGCGATATGCAAATCAGCTCTGACCCTGTTGTCCCATGGGAACAGTCCAGTCCGAACTACAAAAGCCATGTCCTTCCCAGAACGGAATCAAGCATCCGAGGACCGGACCGATTTCGAGGTAACACCTCTCTTCAGCCCGGCTAGCTTGACTCCAAGTGGTGTGGAGTGCCTGGGACCCACGTCTGGGCATCCCCAGCGCACTTAGGGCGGCAATTGCAAAAACAACAAGTGATGGACTGAATGTGGATCAATGTCACACACTCCCCCAGTCAAAAGATCTGGGCCCAAATCCATCGTTTTTTTGCACTCCACACCACCTTGGGTTAGACAATGGCGATATGCAAATCAGCTCTGACCCTGTTGCCCCATGGGAACAGTCCAGTCCGAACTACAAAAGCCATGTCCTTCCTAGAACGGAATCAAGCATCCGAGGACCGGACCGGTTTCGAGGTAACACCTCTCTTCAGCCCGGCTAGCTTGACTCCAGGGTCAGCGCTGATTTGCATATCGCCATTGTCTAACCCAGGGTGGTGTGGAGTGGAAAAACGATGGATTTGGGCCCAGATCTTTTGACTGGGGTGAATGTGTGACATTGATCCACATTCTGTCCATCATTGTTGTGTTTGCAGTTGCCGCTCTAAGTGTACTGGGGATGCTCAGACGTGAGTCCCAGACACTCCACACCACTGGAATCAAGCTAGCCGGGCTGATGAGAGGTGTTACCTCGAAACCGGGCCGGTCCTCGGATGCTTGTTTCCGTTCTGGGAAGGACATGGCTTTTGTAGTTCGGACTGGACTGTTCCCATGGGGCAACAGGGTCAGCGCTGATTTGCATATTGCCATTGTCTAACCCAGGGTGGTGTGGAGTGGAAAAACGATGGATTTGGGCCCAGATCTTTTGACTGGGGTGAATGTGTGACATTGATCCACATTCTGTCCATCATTGTTGTGTTTGCAGTTGCCGCTCTAAGTGTACTGGGGATGCTCAGACGTGAGTCCCAGACACTCCACACCACTGGAATCAAGCTAGCCGGGCTGATGAGAGGTGTTACCTCGAAACCGGGCCGGTCCTCGGATGCTTGTTTCCGTTCTGGGAAGGACATGGCTTTTGTAGTTCGGACTGGACTGTTCCCATGGGGCAATAGGGTCAGTGCTGATTTGCATATCGCCATTGTCTAACCCAGGGTGGTGTGGAGTGGAAAAACGATGGATTTGGGCCCAGATCTTTTGACTGGGGTGAATGTGTGACATTGATCCACATTCTGTCCATCATTGTTGTGTTTGCAGTTGCCGCTCTAAGTGTACTGGGGATGCTCAGACGTGAGTCCCAGACACTCCACACCACTGGAATCAAGCTAGCCGGGCTGATGAGAGGTGTTACCTCGAAACCGGGCCGGTCCTCGGATGCTTGTTTCCGTTCTGGGAAGGACATGGCTTTTGTAGTTCGGACTGGACTGTTCCCATGGGGCAACAGGGTCAGCGCTGATTTGCATATCGCCATTGTCTAACCCAGGGTGGTGTGAAGTGGAAAAACGATGGATTTGGGCCCAGATCTTTTGACTGGGGTGAATGTGTGACATTGATCCACATTCTGTCCATCATTGTTGTGTTTGCAGTTGCCGCTCTAAGTGTACTGGGGATGCTCAGACGTGAGTCCCAGACACTCCACACCACTGGAATCAAGCAAGCCGGGCTGATGAGAGGTGTTACCTCGAAACCGGGCCGGTCCTCGGATGCTTGTTTCCGTTCTGGGAAGGACATGGCTTTTGTAGTTCGGACTGGACTGTTCCCATGGGGCAACAGGGTCAGCGCTGATTTGCATATCGCCATTGTCTAACCCAGGTTGGTGTGGAGTGGAAAAACGATGGATTTGGGCCCAGATCTTTTGACTGGGGTGAATGTGTGACATTGATCCACATTCTGTCCATCATTGTTGTGTTTGCAGTTGCCGCTCTAAGTGTACTGGGGATGCTCAGACGTGAGTCCCAGACACTCCACACCACTGGAATCAAGCTAGCCGGGCTGATGAGAGGTGTTACCTCGAAACCGGGCCGGTCCTCGGATGCTTGTTTCCGTTCTGGGAAGGACATGGCTTTTGTAGTTCGGACTGGACTGTTCCCATGGGGCAACAGGGTCAGCGCTGATTTGCATATCGCCATTGTCTAACCCAGGGTGGTGTGGAGTGGAAAAACGATGGATTTGGGCCCAGATCTTTTGACTGGGGTGAATGTGTGACATTGATCCACATTCTGTCCATCATTGTTGTGTTTGCAGTTGCCGCTCTAAGTGTACTGGGGATGCTCAGACGTGAGTCCCAGACACTCCACACCACTGGAATCAAGCTAGCCGGGCTGATGAGAGGTGTTACCTCGAAACCGGGCCGGTCCTCGGATGCTTGTTTCCGTTCCGGGAAGGACATGGCTTTTGTAGTTCGGACTGGACTGTTCCCATGGGGCAACAGGGTCAGCGCTGATTTGCATATCGCCATTGTCTAACCCAGGGTGGTGTGGAGTGGAAAAACGATGGATTTGGGCCCAGATCTTTTGACTGGGGTGAATGTGTGACATTGATCCACATTCTGTCCATCATTGTTGTGTTTGCAGTTGCCGCTCTAAGTGTACTGGGGATGCTCAGACGTGAGTCCCAGACACTCCACACCACTGGAATCAAGCTAGCCGGGCTGATGAGAGGTGTTACCTCGAAACCGGGCCGGTCCTCGGATGCTTGTTTCCGTTCTGGGAAGGACATGGCTTTTGTAGTTCGGACTGGACTGTTCCCATGGGGCAACAGGGTCAGCGCTGATTTGCATATCGCCATTGTCTAACCCAGGGTGGTGTGGAGTGGAAAAACGATGGATTTGGGCCCAGATCTTTTGACTGGGGTGAATGTGTGACATTGATCCACATTCTGTCCATCATTGTTGTGTTTGCAGTTGCCGCTCTAAGTGTACTGGGGATGCTCAGACGTGAGTCCCAGACACTCCACACCACTGGAATCAAGCTAGCCGGGCTGATGAGAGGTGTTACCTCGAAACCGGGCCGGTCCTCCGATGCTTGTTTCCGTTCTGAGAAGGACATGGCTTTTATAGTTCGGACTGGACTGTTCCCATGGGGCAACAGGGTCAGCGCTGATTTGCATATCGCCATTGTCTAACCCAGGGTGGTGTGGAGTGGAAAAACGATGGATTTGGGCCCAGATCTTTTGACTGGGGTGAATGTGTGACATTGATCCACATTCTGTCCATCATTGTTGTGTTTGCAGTTGCCGCTCTAAGTGTACTGGGGATGCTCAGACGTGAGTCCCAGACACTCCACACCACTGGAATCAAGCTAGCCGGGCTGATGAGAGGTGTTACCTCGAAACCGGGCCGGTCCTCGGATGCTTGTCTCCGTTCTGGGAAGGACATGGCTTTTGTAGTTCGGACTGGACTGTTCCCATGGGGCAACAGGGTCAGCGCTGATTTGCATATTGCCATTGTCTAACCCAGGGTGGTGTGGAGTGGAAAAACAATGGATTTGGGCCCAGATCTTTTGACTGGGGTGAATGTGTGACATTGATCCACATTCTGTCCATCATTGTTGTGTTTGCAGGTGAGGAGATCACAGACTTTTTTGTCCAGAATAAAGGTTCCGTAGATAGTGTGGAACTGATATGGAAGGCGTTTAAAGTAACTATTTGTGGGTATTGCATATCTAAGAGTTTTGGAGTCTTGAGGAACATACAGCGTACACTACGCAAGCTGGAGCAAGATCTGAAGGGGTTGGAGAGACAGATGGGACGGGGTGAAGTGGGGCAGGTACAGAAAGACTTTCGTACGCTCTTAACTGAATATGAAGACGCATAGAGAGATGAAGTTCCTGGAGCGGTACTGGACAGCACGTAGGTACGGGGAGGGTGACAGACCAGGGAAGTTGCTGGCTGCACTAGCTAAGAGCCCTCGCTTCCACACACATGTTCTGGAAATACAGGAACGGGGAAAGGCGACACATAGGGACTCACTACACATACTGGAGGCATTCACCACGCATTACACTGCATTATATGCTTCTAAGAGGCATGATGCCATTAATCTGGAGGACTTCATGAGAGATGTGGCACTTGGGTGGCTTGGGGATACGCAGCGGAAGTTCCTCAGCATCCCATTCGAGATTGACTAAATTAGGGAGGCTATCATGCAGCTTCAGAATGGGAAGGCGCCAGGTTCAGATGGTCTCCCGGCTAAATTTTACAAGGCCTATATTGATATTATGGCACCAGTCTTGAAGGAGATATATGAAGAGTCTCTAGAGATAGGAATACTTCCTGCCTCGATGAGAGAGGCGGTAGTTAAATCATTGCTAAAACCTGGGAAACCTCTGGAGTCCTGAGACTCCTATAGGCCACTGTCTCTGATGAACTGCGATACAAACAATATTGGCAAAAGTTTTGGCTAATAGGCTGTCCCTATTATTAGATAAACTAGTACTGCCTGACCAGTCAGGAATTGTGCCCGGTAGGGCAACCTCCCATAATCTTAGGACTTTATTTTCGTTGATCCAGAATGTAACGCCAGACTTCCCACTCGCCGCAGTATTTTTAGATGCCACTAAGGCGTTTGACTCGGTGGAGTGGGATTACTTATTTGGGGTGCTGAGGACGATGGGTTTCCCTGAGATGTACCTGTCCTGGATTGCGCTGTTGTATCATCGACCCACGGCTAATGTCTTGATTAATGGCCACTTATCCCAACCCCTTGCTATCCCCAGAGGCACTCGTCAGGGGTGCCCGCTATCCCCGCTCCTTTTCGCCCTAGCGGTAGAGCCTTTGGCTTGTAGGCTGCGGCAGATGCATCAAGTCAAAACATTTCACTGCTGCCTACGGCAAATTCTAGTCTCGCTACACGCGGACGACATTACACTTTATATCAGGGATCCGCAACAAAATATTAATCCCATTTTACGAGAGTTTATAAAGTTCGGTCAGCTATCTGGCTAGGCATTAACTGGGGAAGTCCCAGGTTGTCCCTCTGACACTGGCGGTAAGGCAATTCCCATTGGATTGTCCGATAGAGTGGTGTGACACGGAGTTGCGGACGGTATCCCGGCATACAGGTGACCAGAGATAAAGATGATACTATACGAGCAAATTATGGTACGGCTATCACATGCCTTAATGCCAATGTTACTCGCTGGATATCATTACCTCTTTCGCTTGCCTCAGTTTCTTTACCTATTTCTTAATAGCCCCTATGACCCTGGCGTTTTTTTTTAAACGCTGCGTTCTTAGCTGCTATTATGGGGGGGGGGGAGGCAGGCGAGACTTAGTTGGTCAACACTAACGAGGCTGTATGAGCGGGGGGGTTTGATGTTCCGGATTTTGAGATCTATTTTTTAAGCGCGCGGACGCATTATGCCTACTATTGGATGTATCCCCCTCACTACATGCCACAGTTAGCTGCAGCAGATTGGCTTGCTGATCCATTGCCACTGAATGGCGTGATACATGGTCCCGCCAGCACACGGGCGACCCCGTCTACAACTGTCACTGGTACGGTAGACGCATGGCACCGCATAAATGCATTGCTTGCAGTGCCTCTTCTCTATTCCCCGTGGCTTCCGTTATCATAACATTACGACTTATCATTGCTACAGGAAAAAGGCTTTCAGGGCCTATGCACGCGCGCCAATGTAACCACCTGAGGGTATCTATTCCACGATGGGACGTTCCGCTCATTGGACCATCTTCTGTCAGGAATGCAACCCACGTCCTTGGACACATTCCTTTATATTCGGCTTGGACAAGGGATGCGGTCCATTCTTCCTGATGTTCCTCATGAACCAGTATGGCTCCTCCCACTACATAACATGTTGGGTTCCACGGATGGGAAACATCTTGTGTCAGGGTTATGCAACAGTATTCGTGTACATAGGGCAGGGATAGTAAGTCGGTCCCGGGTGCATTGGAGAGAAGACCTAGGGTAGGAGATTTCTGATGAACAATGACGATACTGCTGTGTACAAACGGCACAAATCTCGTCCAGCTGCAGGTTGCGAATTATACATTATAAATATCTGCATAGATTATATTATACGCTCGTGAAGAAACTGCGGTTCAAGTTGGTAGACACAGATAGGTGCCTAAGGTGTAAACAACCAGGAGCAGGGTTTCTTCATTTAGCATGGGAGTGTCCGACCATACAGGAATACTGGGAACAAGTACTAACAGCACTAGGCACTATGGGCCTCATTTATAAGAAATGACGGATCGCTGTGTGAAAGCAGCGATGCGTCACTTCTCAGTGTGCCCTCCTTGCGACATTCCTGATGCGTCATATTTAATGTATGACGCATCATGTCGCAAGGAGTTACAGATACGTCAGTATTTCTGACGTATCTGTAAGCGCAAAAGTGACGCATTGCTGGAGTGTGTCACAAAAGTGACACAATTCCAGCAATGCGCCCTTTCACATGGGGCAAGCCCCATGTGAAAGGACCTGCGTCAGTCTTACGCCTGCTGTGAGGCAGGCGCAAGATTTTGACGCAACGGCGTCCTAAAAGTGACGCAGTAAAATCTCATAGATTTCACTGCGTCACTTCTACGACCCTTCCTTGCGTCAATACGCCCCCCTTGCATACATTATACCTGGCGCAGGTATAATGTGGCGCAGGGGTTTACAAAGTGAAGCAACTACCTAGATGCGTCACTTTGTAAATATGTCGCAACAAGGCGCATTTTTTACGCCACTGGTGCGTCACAAAAAGTGACACAAAAAGTGCGTCACAAAAAGTGACGCACCGCGGCGTAAAAGTGACGCACAGCCTCATAAATGAGGCCCTATGACTGGCAGCATCTTGGAAAGGGACCCACTGCTAACATTGCTGGGATAAACGGCACGGATACCTACGCTGTATAGAAAGTTCGTAGCTATATCACTGCTACTAGCCAAACAGAGGGTGGCATGCAGATGGGGTAGGGGTCGTGCCCCGCAATTTAAGGAATGGATGGTGGATTTAATCTATTGTCAGGAACAAAATACTACGTATGCAGAACTGCTGCCAATGTCTTCCAGGCCCAGAGACATTTGGGGGCCTCTGCAGGAATATCTTATGTCACAGGGCGCTGCAGAAACTGATAATGAGCTATGAGATGATATGTGAACTCTTACATTCATGTGTGTGAAGACTGCAGGCCCTGGAATCTGACCACGTATGGCCCTCATATTGCTTTGTGCCTAATGTTGCCACCTTAGAGGAGAGTACTGTAGGGGTTTGATTGTGCATTTCCATTGTATGATATCTGTCTGACAGGTTATGCATATGCGATTGGCAGTGGAGAGTTTAGGGTAACTGGGTGAGGTATCACTGTGACACTGTTATACATGACTTATGTGAAATTATCTTGGAAAATTGAAAAATAAAGTTTTTAAAAAAAAGTCTCATCCTGAGGGTTACAGGTGTGCAGTGACTCAAAGTCGAAGGAGACCAAATAATCAGTTTAGACTGTAAAAGGCAAGTTGGTAAAAAGTTGAAGGATGTCCTAATGGTATGTCAGCATGGGGTATTCCCAGGACATCAAACTGTCTAAACCTTCCAATTTACCAAGGTTGGGCTGGTGTCTGGAGTCCCATAACAGGGTGTCCAGTGTGGGCATGCCCATCCATCTACTGGCTCGATTCACCATCTGCCACGTTCTGACTGCTGTTGAGCTTTGAGGGCATATGAGCCCTTCCAGCATAAACTATCCGGGGTGCACTCTTAACTCCATAAGCCTTCTATCTGCCATTTTACATGAATGATTAAGAGGCCCAATAGTATTTACATAAATTCAGGAAGCAATGCTATGACTTTGACAAACATCAACAGCACAAGCCTGCTGTTTTCTCAACCCGCAGTAAGGTCCTGAGCACGCTATCTCCTTTTTGGAAAAAGGTTTCAGAGCTCCGATATGGGGTGTTCTAACGATTGTCATAGGTAGAACAATCATTTCATACAGTACCGCTCTCACAAGAATAGAAATTGGGAGATTCCTTCAGTGTACCACATCACCCATCAATGTTTTGAGGAGTGATATTTGATGTTTGATCCCGATTCTTTGTAATGTATATTTCCAGATACTTAAAATCGTCTGGCGGGAACTGTGAATGTCGATGGGCATCCGCATTTGACCCTTCACTTCTAGGGCCAGATGTACAACCTTTTTTAGAGGTTGCAAACTGAAATTCTGCCCATTTGCGACCGCTAAATAGGTCTGTGCAATGTACAAACTGTATTTTGCGACTCGGTAACCTATTACCGACTTGCAAAATAGGGTTTGCGACTCGCTATTAGGAAGGGGAGTGGCAAGGGAGTCCCTTCCTAATAGTGAGCCGCACTTCTATGTGCGCTTTTTTGGGTGTAATAAAGGCCGCCAAATCTCGAAAGTCCTTATGCAATACTACCTAGTGGTAGCCGGATGCCAGATCTAATATAATGTAAATCTTCAACATCATATGTCGTTGATGCTGTGTTATAGTAATTTGTTGATAACTATCACTATTTCAGTGCTCCAAGGTCAATTCACAAATGGCACAAAACTAGAACCTAACCTACAACCTCCACTGGTGTGATGCCCACAAACCAAACACCCTCTTCCACTGAATTGTAGCCAACTTTTTACAGCTGTAGTTAACTTCCTAATTCTAGATGTCACCGGCTTACTATTATCTCTCAAATTTATTTTGTGGTCATGAGTCGTACAACACCCTGATCTCTTGTGGATGTGCATGGGGCTATCACAATATCACTGAGGCCATTCCAGGATATCATAGGCCAGAATGGAGGCATATACATCACAATAATGTTGTCCTTGAACTCCACAGAAGCTGCAAAATAGCCTTTCATTTTGGTAGGTTGACCCCCATAACAAGACACACAAAAAAGCTTAGATAGGGTCAGAGCCCAAGGTTTAAATACCCCCATAACAACCAGTTCGTATGTCCTTACACCTCAATATCAGTATCAATATATGTATATCATTGCAAATAATCTTTGAGCACAAAGTAACTGTACTTGCTGTACAGCTGGGGTGGGCGGAACTTCAGAGATTCACTCTTCTGAGTTCAGTGGAGTTACCCAAAAACTCAGTGAGTTTCCGCAGAGTTCAGCGAGTGATGTAGTTGTGGTACGTCACGCTTGTTTTTAGCACAGCGTTAAAAAATCAGCTTGAGCACCATGACGTGGTGCTTTGGAGGTGCTACTTCTTTCTGCTGCTCAAGTAGTTTTTCCACTTAAGTGGTAGCTTTCTCACCGTGAGTGGCAGCTTTTTCAAGGTGAGCCGTAGCGACCTGCTGCTACCACCCGTGCTGTCTTGCGCTTGATTTTCTTGCTGACACGCACCAACTTACTGTTGGCGAGCCACACACAAGAAAAAGCTCCGCCACGCAGCGGTTAATGGAGTTTTCCAAAAACTCCACAAACTCCATCAGAGTAACAGAAAACACTTCACTCAGTGGTGGTTCATCCTTCAACTTAAGGTACTTGAACACATTCTCACATCCACAAATAAAAAAAACAAAGAATGATCACATATTATTTTCTTGACTTGGGTGCCCAAGTAAGCACATAGGGGGTCATTATGATAGTGGAAGGCCTGCCACCGCCAGCCGTGCGGTGGCAGGCTTTCCGCCATCGGACCGCAATTCCCCCCCCCCGCCACATTATGATGGCAGGGGATCCAGATTGCGAACGTGGCGGACACAAAGACCATCTGCAACGGAACCACCACAGGCAATAATTATGATTGCCTGGCAGATGGTCAAGATAGGCCAAAAATGGTGGCAGTGCCTAGCAGGCACCGTCCGCTATATTAGGACACTGGCTGCAGCCAGCCTTTCCATGGCGGCGAAACCACCATGGAAATGCTGGTGGGGATTTGTTTCAGGGACCGAATGAGGGCCCCCCTTATGTTGGGGGGAGGTTTGGGTGCACTGGGGGTACCCATGGTGCCCCCTATATTTCACAGCACTAAGTGGCAGGCTCGGTGTGGTGCCTGCCACGTAGTGCATCGAAATGCACAATCTGCTACTTTGGCATTATGGCGGGTGCTGCAGTCAGTAGCCATGGTAGACTGCCATGGTGCCGGTCTCATACTAATTTGTAGTGCGGGACTGCAGCATGCATGGCGGGCTGTCCTGATCCCCACCACAATGGCGGGTGGACTCCAGTCCACCCAGCATCGTAATGACCCCCATAGTTACTAACTTTTTGTAGGACTGTTACATATTGTTAGTCTGATTCTCCTCCTGATTGTTTGCATCTTCCAAAATGGTATCTTTCCAAAATGGTAATGATCAACAAATATAAAACCAGGTCCTTAATACTCACTTCATACTCATTTGAAGCATGCGCAATGTCTCTTCATCAGGTAAAATGTCTAACTCTTATTGGAATTCTGCCCCCACATTATGTAACAATAATGCCATCTTTTAATCTACCCCCTGTACGGTCCAAAACCTTAGTTCACAAACACTTTTCCCTGTGTTCCACAGCATAAGTGGTTCACCATAGTGAATTTGAAAAAAAAGGGTAGTCATATTATATTCTCTATCCTATTCTCCTGTCCTCTAGTTTACAGAGTTACTAACACAATCTGAAACACTTTCCACAGTCTCATTAACTAGATATATTTGCATCTTATGACCATTGAAGACTCCAACCTTGGTTGGTCATCTGCTTCCAGCGAGATGCTTTGTAATGACTTTAGATAATTGTCCCTGTAGGACCTGGCTCGTTTCGCAGGGTTATCCCCAAACATGTTTGCCTTTCTCCTGTACTTTTTATGACCTGTTTGTGTTGGCTTGTGATTGGTTTTTCCATGATTGGCATATTTGGTTTACTAGTAAGTCCCTAGTAAAGTTCACCAGGTGTGCCCACGGCCTGTTAATCAAGTACTGCTAGTGGGCCTGGAGCACTGATTGTGAACCCATGTGAGCTGCCCTGCAACCATGTCTCAGACTTGCCACTGCAGTTTCAGGGCCATCAGCAGCAGAATTTCTCTGCTGGAAGTTCTGACTGGCCAAGTGGTGCCAATTACAGTTATAGGCCCTTGGAGGTGGTGTTTCTGCAAAGGACTGAGGAAAATCCATACACCGACCTCAAGTGCCTGTTTTATCTGATGCAGCACTGCCGTGCGGTTGAACAACCAGTGCTTTGCTACTGTGCAGCAGAGAATCGATGCAGCAGCTGCTGTGTGGCTGGAAGATTACCGCAGTCCGAGTCCTGACCACTGTGTCTCTGATGTCCGAGGCACCCGCACCGACTTTAACATAGGCCCTGCTGTGCGGCTGAAAAAATTGAGGCATTACCTGCTTTGTAGCTGGAAAATCAACGCAGCATCTATTTCGTCACAGCGGCATCGACCCAGCACATCCGGATTTTTGGCGTATTCCACCTGTGCACCAAGTTCTTCATAGACGTTGACCAGCAGTAAGGAACCGAGGTCGCATGTCTAGGGATTAATGCATCACCTTCTCTCACAGTATGTATCTGACACACCACCTCCCCTGACAGTAAGGAACTAATGCATCACCACCCCTGGCAGTAAGGTACCGACACCTCACATACCCTGGTAGTAAGGGTTTGCTTTTCTGGCGCCTCACCTCGACTTTGTCTGTTTGCCTGTTTTCATCTTTGATTTTGACGCATCCCAGGTACTTTGTGATAAAAGTAACAAATCCATATTTTCCTATGCATGGAACTATTTTAAACCTTTTAAAAGTAATATCTTTGCTTGTGTATGTTGGATTTTTGTCATTTTGGTCTTATTTTATTCAGATAAATATTGGTTATTTTTTTAACTGGTGTGGTGTCCTTTTGCAGTATTTTCACAGTATTACTATGTGTGTTTGTACAAATGCTTTACACATTGCCTCTGTGCTAAGCCTGATTGCTCGTGCCAACCTACCAAGGGAGTGATCAGGGGGTATATTGGGTGTGTAGAATAAGGGTCCCTACTTGGACAGGGTTTAGGCCACTGCCAACTAGAGACCCCAATTTCTAACAGTGCCTTTCACTTTAAAGGGTCTGATGACCTGATGGATGCAGGGACAGAATATCGGCGCACAAATATCGACTTGCACAAATATTGAGTTGCAAATATCGTGGGTCGATATACAGATTCTCAGGGTCAAGAATATCGATTTTAGGTCCGTATTATCGATGTTAAAAATATCGAAGTGTTATATTTTTTTGCAAAAATATAGTTGTTAAAAATATTGTTTGTTTATTAATGTTATGTATATTAATATTTATTGTGTACGTATGTGTTGTATGATATTTTGTATTTTTGACATACGTATAAAATTTTTAGTAGTTCGTTATTTTTTTGTTTTTATTTGAATGTTGCTTTTTTTAGATCCGTAGCGGGTTGTGGGTTTATAGGGGAATGGGATGGGGAGTAATTTATTTACATTACATTTATTGATTATTTTTCATTTATTAATATTTTTTTTAATGAGATGTTATAGTGTTAAATGTGTAAAGTAATTTATTATTAATTAATAAGTGGTTATTAAGTAATTTTAATTAGTTAATTGGTCATTAATTATGGTAATTTTGTAATTATTTTTAGGTGTGTTTTGTGGTGTATATAGGTGTTAAGGGTGGGAGTAATTTTGTTTTAACTGATGAATTAAAAAATTAATGTTAATTTATTTTAATGAATTAATTGGTAATTAATTATGGTAATTATTTATTTTAGGTGTTTGTTTTGGTGTTTAAAAGAGTAAAGGCTGGGAAGTAATTTGGATTTAATTAATTAATATATAGTTGTTAATTAAAAGTAATTATTTATGTATTTTTGGTCATTGTTTAATTAATTTTAGGTGTTTATTTTTGCTTTTAAAGGGGTAAAGGGTGGGTATTAAATACTTTATTATTAGTTGTTAATAGTAATCGTTTTTAATTTATAAATACGTTTTAGTTAGGTTTTATTATTTTAGAGTTTAATTAAGTTGTTTGTTGTGGATATCATAGTGTTAAAATGTATGTAGTCAATTAATGTTTATTCGTTTTTTTAAGGAATAATATTTTGTAAATTGATATTATTTATGTTAGTGTTGGAAAAAATATAACTAGAAATGTTGAAGTATATTGTTATTGGTGTGGTGTTATATGGTAGGAAATGCAAGAAATACATTTATGTATAAATTAATGTATTTGGTTGTAAAAATTTTCTAGTTTAAAATAATTTTATTTTATAAATGTCTTTATTATTTATTTATTTTGTGTCCTCATCAAGCAAAACATTTTAGAGTAAGGAGGAGTCAGAGGCCCCGCCGCAATGGTAAAAATAGACGGCGGTCACATCCTAATTGGACAGGAGGGAACTCCGCAGGCCATGCGGAGGTTCCCTCCTCCTCTATGGTCGCAGACGGACTCAAGTCCGTCCGCGATCATAATGGGCCCCTAGGATGGCTGGTGGGCCCTGGTTTCAGTCCGCTGCTTTTCCGCCGCGGTTGGCTTACAACCGCGGCGGAAAAGCTCTAATATGGTGGCGGTGTCTCTCAGACACCGCCATTAATATTAGGATGGCGTAGAAGGGATGCTTTTCCGCGGCGGGTTCTCTGCCGTGGAAAAGCATACGGATCTTCACTCTGGGGTCCCGTTGCGGGCCCCCTGGGTGAAGGGAGGTGGGGGGTGCACATGGGGGGTACCTATGGTACCCCCCTGCATTTACATGCAGAAAGCGGCAGGCACCGCGCTGTGCCTGCCGCTTTGTGCACGTAAATGCACTGCATGTGTTTTTAACATTGCGGCGGGTGCAGCTTGAAGCCGCACCCGCCGCAATGTTAAATATAGAGGATGTTTCCTACATTTTGCTCGTCGGCCACCACACTCCTCTTGGCTTGCTTATAGGACTTTCTTATTTTTTTGATTTTTTCCCCATTTTGCTCCCCACCAAGTGACATCATTTTTTTCTTTTATCAAATTTTTTTGGTGAGCAGTTCTGTAGTATGTTCCCCTCCCCCCCCCAGAGAAGCCTCCCTTTTCTTCCTTCTTTTGGGCATGAATATGCCCATTTTGAGCTCCCTGCCTTTTGGTTTAATTAAGTTTTCTTTTCTTTCCCACCTTTATGGGTCTGCCAAGGTCTAGTGGATTTTGTTTAGGTTACTAGGAGTGGGAGGGATCTTCCTGTTGTGTCTTAATTTGCTCCATGAGCTTTTCCACTTCATCTGGGTGTGTTATATTGAACATTTTGTTGTTCCACATGAACCTTAGTGAGGCTGGAAAGCGCATCTGGACATTTGCACCGAGTGCCCTCAGTTGTGGCATATGTTGGCCCAATTCCCACTGCCTGTCCTGGGTAGTTTTTGATCTGATCCTGCATGTCCACCAATCTTTGGAGAAAGACACAGCTTTTAATCCCTCGCTCAGAATCCTCTCCTTCAATGAATACGTCATAAAGTTGATTAATATTTTTCTTTTTTTTTTTACTTGGTTTGCCTTTCCTGAAGGGATCGCGGTGTATCCTTTGGATGTCCTCAGCGAGGTTGATTGATTTGGTCCAGAGGATTAATTCTTCCAAGAGCTGGATTGTGAAACTCTTTATGTCATCCCCTTCCAAACCTTCCAGTATGTTTAACATTTTGAGGTTGTTCCTCCTAGCATGGTTTTCTAGGGACTCCATTCTCTCACTGATCTCAGATTCTCTAGTTTTAAGTTTTTTTATTTCTTTGTGGTTTGCTTCTGTTTTTTTGTTCAGGACTTCTATTTCACCTTCCACCACATGTGTGACCCTGTCTATGAGAGTGTTTATTTTGTGGTCAAGTGTCTCACAGGTTTCCTGAATCTTAGTCTGGTTCCTTTCAGAGATTGCAAACTTGTCTCTTAGTTCTTTCATCATCTCTCCCATCTCTCCCAGGATTTGTTCTGCCTGTGATCCACTAGAACTGTCAGAGTTATTACTAGTACTAGTACTGTTGCTGTTACTGTGAATTGGTTCTGGACAAGATTCTGTTCTGTGGGATGGCACTGGGTCCTGCGTAGTTTTAGGGCAACTTGCTTTTGCTGCGGCCTCGCCACCAATCTCTATTTCTTGAGTTGCGAGGACCTGGTATTTATTGCTTGTTGGTACTCCGAAACCTCCTTCTTTTGATTTCTCTGCCATGTTTATGCCCTTTAATGTAGTAGATGTTTTTGGTGCAAATAGGAGTGGGTTTGGGTTGGTTCCTACAAAAGTGTAGCTACTTGACCCTAAGTTTCCTAGCTCGCTGTTTCTCTCTTCACTGGAACCACTCTTTTCCTGGACTTTAAAGAAGGATCGGAGTGATGGAGTGATTTTTTTGGGCACTACTAAGCCCAGGCTTTGTTAGGCTTAGCCGATACGCTCGTGATAAGGGTGCTATTGTTTTACCTGTGGTAAACTTCTTGTTCCTTCTTTTGGCCCCTCTGGGGGTAAGTTGGTTTTTGTCTTTATCTCTGTCCTTATCACTATCCTTAGCCTGGTTTGCGTCTTTAGTGTTTTTTGTTTCCTTTTTTAACTCCTTGAACTCCAAGTGTCTGTTTTTCAAGCTTCTCAAGCTATACCCCCCTCCAGTGTTACTCCCTTCTGTCAGGCTCTTACTATCAGTGGAGGGAACTTTGGAACTTTCCAGGTTTCCTGCTGTTAATTTTAGTGTTTTTACACCTGGTTGAGATGCTCTCTCCTTGGTCGTTTCCCTCTCCCTATTCGATTCACCATTTGCTTCACAATTCCCTGCTACTGCTACTGGGCCCGATTCACAGAATGAACTTAAGACTCATTCCTAAACTTACTACTATTTTGGTATTCACAGAATGCACTTACTACTTTTGGCATTCATAGAATGAACTTACTACTTTTGGTATTCACAGAAGTCAGGATTTTGTCTTAAGTTTGTCTTAAGACAAACTTAAGACAGACTTAAGACAGACTTAAGACAAAATCCTAACTTCTGTGAATACCAAAAGTAGTAAGTTCATTCTGTGAATGCTAAAAGTAGTAAGTGCATTCTGTGAATACCAAAATAGTAGTAAGTTTAGGATTGAGTCTTAAGTTCATTCTGTGAATCCGGCCCACTGTTTTGAAGCCCCCAGATCTCCCAACCTCCCAGACATCAAAAAGTGAACAAACAGAAGGACCGCTTACCGGGACTTGCTGTCGAGTTCTTCCCCTTTTCTGCCTTCTCTGCCTCGCAATGCTGGCTTTTTCCTCAGGCTCTGGCACAGTGGTTTGGTTTTTAGAGGAGCTGCCCCTCCTCTCTGCCTCTTCTTTGTATTCTAGTGCCACTCTCCCCCGGAAGGAAACATGGTGTGCGGTCCTTGTGTTAATGAGTCATGCTCTGGCTGCCTCCGCCCACACCACTGGTGAGCACCGCTGAGCTCCGCTCGTCTCCGCTGGGCTCGGTCTTCCCGACTCCTCCAGCGCGATGCACTCTCACACACCGCTGGTCGCTAGCCTCAGGCTGCGTTGCTCACTGCCTCCACCCGACGCTCACGTTCACGTCGAGCTCGTGTTCAGCGTCCTCCTGTTTCCGCAGAATGAGCCGCGAAACAGACCAGTTGCTCACCGACGCCGCCTCTCCCTCACAGCGGCAGTCCGCCGTGGCAGCCCCCAGGTCCGCAGGTCCGCAGCTCCCACAGGTCCACAGCCCGCTGGCGAGCGGCAACACTGCCCAGGTAAGGCTCTGTGGGTCTCTGTTTCTTTTCCACCTCGCTCCCCTCTCTGTTGCTCCTCAAGCTCTGGTGGGCATACTGTGAATTACGAATCTCTCAGGCAGGGAGCTCGTGACTGAGCTTCTAGTCAGCCGCCATCTTCTCCCCCTGAAACTTCCTAAATGTATTTATGATTTTATATTATGTATTATTTGTATGTTTTTTATATGTAATTAATATTATAATACTTGAAAATGTTATATATTTAATTTATTTGATTTATCAAGTCAAGTCAAATTAACTTTATTCGGCACAGGACCACAAAAGTTCAACAAACTGATAATACATTTTTATAATATATAAATATTAAAAAGAGATAAAAAGTCCTGCGAGATAAAATCACAATTAAAATTAAGTGTATCATCGACCATAGAATTTCATAATTGTTTGACATTAAAATATACAAATCATTTCGTCTCCCCAACCAGTTACTGTAATTCATAACGTTTCCTAATACCCATTGCTGTTTAAAAATAATTTAACACCACACTACAGATAACAGAATTGGTCAGTGATTGCAGGTGTCTAAACCCCTCAACATATGTACATGGGCGAATATTCATTAGCGAGGGTACCAGAAATCTACTCCTCGGTTCTTTATAAAGTGCACAGAAAAGAGTAAAGTGCAAGTTGCTCTGGGTTGTACCATTGTCACATGGGAAGGGAGTAAGGTTGTCCGTCCACCCAGATTGTTTGGCAAATGCCACTAAAAAGTGCAATATGCCTAGGCGGAATATTGTTAAAAGAAAACACATCAGGCTGTTCGTGATAAAGGATATGTAAAATTGCTGTTTTGGCAGCTAGGACCTGACGACTCCAATTGCGAATGACGCAAGTTTGCCCAGATGGTGTACTCCTCTTTTATTACAACCTTTCCATTTGTAAGAATACTCATCGGAGTGTCAAAGTATTCACCCAACCCAATCTCAAATAACCTATCCCTCACAAAACGGAGCCAAGGAATCTTCACAGACTTATCCAGATTAATACAGTCTTCGATAATCTGACACACCACCTCCCCTGACAGTAAGGAACTAATGCATCACCACCCCTGGCAGTAAGGTACCGACACCTCCCCTACCCTGGTAGTAAGGGTTTGCTTTTCTGGCGCCTCACCTCGACTTTGTCTGTTTGCCTGTTTTCATCTTTGATTTTGACGCATCCCAGGTACCTTGTGATAAAAGTAACAAATCCATATTTTCCTATGCATGGAACTATTTTAAACCTTTTAAAAGTAATATCTTTGCTTGTGTATGTTGGATTTTTGTCATTTTGGTCTTATTTTATTCAGATAAATATTGGTTATTTTTTTAACTGGTGTGGTGTCCTTTTGCAGTATTTTCACAGTATTACTATGTGTGTTTGTACAAATGCTTTACACATTGCCTCTGTGCTAAGCCTGATTGCTCGTGCCAACCTACCAAGGGAGTGATCAGGGGGTATATTGGGTGTGTAGAATAAGGGTCCCTACTTGGACAGGGTTCAGGCCACTGCCAACTAGAGACCCCAATTTCTAACAGTGCCTTTCACTTTAAAGGGTCGATGACCTGATGGATGCAGGGACAGAATATCGGCGCACAAATATCGACTTGCACAAATATTGAGTTGCAAATATCGTGGGTCAGAAATATCGATATACAGATTCTCAGGGTCAAGAATATCGATTTTAGGTCCGTAATATCGATGTTAAAAATATCGAAGTGTTTATGTTTTGTAAAAATATAGTTGTTAAAAATATTGTTTGTTTATTAATGTTATGTATATTAATATTTATTGTGTACGTATGTGTTGTATGATATTTTGTATTTTTGACATACGTATTACATTTTTAGTAGTTCGTTATTTTTTTGTTTTTATTTGAATGTTGCTTTTTTTAGATCCGTAGCGGGTTGTGGGTTTATAGGGGAATGGGATGGGGAGTAATTTATTTACATTACATTTATTGATTATTTTTCATTTATTAATATTTTTTTAATGAGATGTTATAGTGTTAAATGTGTAAAGTAATTTATTATTAATTAATAAGTGGTTATTAAGTAATTTTAATTAGTTAATTGGTCATTAATTATGGTAATTTTGTAATTAATTTTAGGTGTGTTTTGTGGTGTATATAGGTGTTAAGGGTGGGAGTAATTTTGTTTTAACTGATGAATTAAAAAATTAATGTTAATTTATTTTAATGAATTAATTGGTAATTAATTATGGTAATTATTTATTTTAGGTGTTTGTTTTGGTGTTTAAAGGAGTAAAGGCTGGGAAGTAATTTGGATTTAATTAATTAATATATAGTTGTTAATTAAAAGTAATTATTTATGTATTTTTGATCATTGTTTAATTAATTTTAGGTGTTTATTTTTGCTTTTAAAGGGGTAAAGGGTGGGTATTAAATACTTTATTATTAGTTGTTAATAGTAATCGTTTTTAATTTATAAATACGTTTTAGTTAGGTTTTATTATTTTAGAGTTTAATTAAGTTGTTTGTTGTGGATATCATAGTGTTAAAATGTATGTAGTCAATTAATGTTTATTCGTTTTTTTAAGGAATAATATTTTGTTAATTGATATTATTTATGTTAGTGTTGGAAAAAATATAACTAGAAATGTTAGAGTATATTGTTATTGGTGTGGTGTTATATGGTAGGAAATGCAAGAAATACATTTATGTATAAATTAATGTATTTGTTTGTAAATATTTTCTAGTTTAAAATAATTTTATTTTATAAATGTCTTTATTATTTATTTATTTTGTGTCCTCATCAAGCAAAACATTTTAGAGTATGGAGGAGTCAGAGGCCCCGCCGCAATGGTAAAAATAGACGGCGGTCACATCCTAATTGGACAGGAGGGAACTCCGCAGGCCATGCGGAGGTTCCCTCCTCCTCTATGGTCGCAGACGGACTCAAGTCCGTCCGCGATCATAATGGGCCCCTAGAATGGCTGGTGGGCCCTGGTTTCAGTCCGCTGCTTTTCCGCCGCGGTTGGCTTACAACCGCGGCGGAAAAGCTCTAATATGGTGGCGGTGTCTCTCAGACACCGCCATTAATATTAGGATGGCGTAGAAGGGATGCTTTTCCGCGGCGGGTTCTCCGCCGTGGAAAAGCATACGGATCTTCACTCTGGGGTCCCGTTGCGGGCCCCTGGGTGAAGGGAGGTGGGGGGTGCACATGGGGGGTACCTATGGTACCCCCCTGCATTTACATGCAGAAAGCGGCAGGCACCGCGCTGTGCCTGCCGCTTTGTGCATGTAAATGCACTGCATGTGTTTTTAACATTGCGGTGGGTGCAGCTTGAAGCCGCACCCGCCGCAATGTTAAATATAGAGGATGTTTCCTACATTTTGCTCATCGCCCACCACACTCCTCTTGGCTTGCTTATAGGACTTTCTTATTTTTTTGATTTTTTCCCCATTTTGCTCCCCACCAAGTGACATCATTTTTTTCTTTTATCAAATTTTTTAGGTGAGCAGTTTTGTAGTATGTTCCCCTCCCCCCCAGAGAAGCCTCCCTTTTCTTCCTTCTTTTGGGCATGAATATGCCCATTTTGAGCTCCCTGCCTTTTGGTTTAATTAAGTTTTCTTTTCTTTCCCACCTTTATGGGTCTGCCAAGGTCTAGTGGATTTTGTTTAGGTTACTAGGAGTGGGAGTGAGAGTGGGAGGGATCTTCCTGTTGTGTCTTAATTTGCTCCATGAGCTTTTCCACTTCATCTGGGTGTGTTATATTGAACATTTTGTTGTACCACATGAACCTTAGTGAGGCTGGAAAGCGCATCTGGACATTTGCACCGAGTGCCCTCAGTTGTGGCATATGTTGGCCCAATTCCCACTGCCTGTCCTGGGTAGTTTTTGATATATCTGATCTGATCCTGCATGTCCACCAATCTTTGGAGAAAGACACAGCTTTTAATCCCTCGCTCAGAATCCTCTCCTTCAATGAATACGTCATAAAGTTGATTAATATTTTTCTTTTTTTTTTTACTTGGTTTGCCTTTCCTGAAGGGATCGCGGTGTATCCTTTGGATGTCTTCAGCGAGGTTGATTGATTTGGTCCAGAGGATTAATTCTTCCAAGAGCTGGATTGTGAAACTCTTTATGTCATCCCCTTCCAAACCTTCTGGTATGTTTAACATTTTGAGGTTGTTCCTCCTAGCATGGTTTTCTAGGGACTCCATTCTCTCACTGATCTCAGATTCTCTAGTTTTAAGTTTTTTTATTTCTTTGTGGTTTGCTTCTGTTTTTTTGTTCAGGACTTCTATTTCACCTTCCACCACATGTGTGACCCTGTCTATGAGAGTGTTTATTTTGTGGTCAAGTGTCTCACAGGTTTCCTGAATCTTAGTCTGGTTCCTTTCAGAGATTGCAAACTTGTCTCTTAGTTCTTTCATCATCTCTCCCATCTCTCCCAGGATTTGTTCTGCCTGTGATCCACTAGAACTGTCAGAGTTATTACTAGTACTAGTACTGTTGCTGTTACTGTGAATTGGTTCTGGACAAGATTCTGTTCTGTGGGATGGCGCTGGGTCCTGCGTAGTTTTAGGGCAACTTGCTTTTGCTGCGGCCTCGCCACCAATCTCTATTTCTTGAGTTGCGAGGACCTGGTATTTATTGCTTGTTGGTACTCCGAAACCTCCTTCTTTTGATTTCTCTGCCATGTTTATGCCCTTTAATGTAGTAGATGTTTTTGGTGCAAATAGGAGTGGGTTTGGGTTGGTTCCTACAAAAGTGTAGCTACTTGACCCTAAGTTTCCTAGCTCGCTGTTTCTCTCTTCACTGGAACCACTCTTTTCCTGGACTTTAAAGAAGGATCGGAGTGATGGAGTGATTTTTTTGGGCACTACTAAGCCCAGGCTTTGTTAGGCTTAGCCGAGTCGCTCGTGATAAGGGTGCTATTGTTTTACCTGTGGTATACTTCTTGTTCCTTCTTTTGGCCCCTCTGGGGGTAAGTTGGTTTTTGTTTTTATCTCTGTCCTTATCACTATCCTTAGCCTGGTTTGCATCGTTAGTGTTTTTTGTTTCCTTTTTTAACTCCTTGAACTCCAAGTGTCTGTTTTTCAAGCTTCTCAAGCTATACCCCCCTCCAGTGTTACTCCCTTCTGTCAGGCTCTTACTATCAGTGGAGGGAACTTTGGAACTTTCCAGGTTTCCTGCTGTTAATTTTAGTGTTTTTACTCCTGGTTGAGATGCTCTCTCCTTGGTCGTTTCCCTCTCCCTATTCGATTCACCATTTGCTTCACAATTCCCTGCTACTGCTACTGGGCCCGATTCACAGAATGAACTTAAGACTCAATCCTAAACTTACTACTATTTTGGTATTCACAGAATGCACTTACTACTTTTGGCATTCATAGAATGAACTTACTACTTTTGGTATTCACAGAAGTTAGGATTTTGTCTTAAGTTTGTCTTAAGACAAACTTAAGACAGACTTAAGACAGACTTAAGACAAAATCCTAACTTCTGTGAATACCAAAAGTAGTAAGTTCATTCTGTGAATGCTAAAAGTAGTAAGTGCATTCTGTGAATACCAAAATAGTAGTAAGTTTAGGATTGAGTCTTAAGTTCATTCTGTGAATCCGGCCCACTGTTTTGAAGCCCCCAGATCTCCCAACCTCCCAGACATCAAAAAGTGAACAAACAGAAGGACCGCTTACCGGGACTTGCTGTCGAGTTCTTCCCCTTTTCTGCCTTCTCTGCCTCGCAATGCTGGCTTTTTCCTCAGGCTCTGGCACAGCTGCCCCTCCTCTCTGCCTCTTCTTTGTATTCTAGTGCCACTCTCCCCCGGAAGGAAACGTGGTGTGCGGTCCTTGTGTTAATGAGTCGTGCTCTGGCTGCCTCCGCCCACACCACTGGTGAGCACCGCTGAGCTCCGCTGGTCTCCGCTGGGCTCCGTCTTCCCGACTCCTCCAGCGCGATGCACTCTCACACACCGCTGGTCGCTAGCCTCAGGCTGCGTTGCTCACTGCCTCCTCCCGACGCTCACGTTCACGTCGAGCTCATGTTCAGCGTCCTCCTGTTTCCACAGAATGAGCCGCGAAACAGACCAGTTGCTCACCGACGCCGCCTCTCCCTCACAGCGGCAGTCCGCCGTAGCAGCCCCCAGGTCCGCAGGTCCGCAGCTCCCACAGGTCCACAGCCCGCTGGCGAGCGGCAACACTGCCCAGGTAAGGCTCTGTGGGTCTCTGTTTCTTTTCCACCTCGCTCCCCTCTCTGGTGCTCCTCAAGCTCTGGTGGGCATACTGTGAATTACGAATCTCTCAGGCAGGGAGCTCGTGACTGAGCTTCTAGTCAGCCGCCATCTTCTCCCCCTGAAACTTCCTAAATGTATTTATGATTTTATATTATGTATTATTTGTATGTTTTTTATATGTAATTAATATTATAATACTTGAAAATGTTATATATTTAATTTATTTGATTTGTCAAGTCAAGTCAAATTAACTTTATTCGGCACAGGACCACAAAAGTTCAACAAACTGATAATACATTTTTATAATATATAAATATTAAAAAGAGATAAAAAGTCCTGCGAGATAAAATCACAATTAAAATTAAGTGTATCATCGACCAAAGAATTTCATAATTGTTTGACATTAAAATATACAAATCATTTCGTCTCCCCAACCAGTTACTGTAATTCATAACGTTTCCTAATACCCATTGCTGTTTAAAAATAATTTAACACCGCACTACAGATAACAGAATTGGTCAGTGATTGCAGGTGTCTAAACCCCTCAACATATGTACATGGGCGAATATTCATTAGCGAGGGTACCAGAAATCTACTCCTCGGTTCTTTATAAAGTGCACAGAAAAGAGTAAAGTGCAAGTTGCTCTGGGTTGTACCATTGTCACATGGGAAGGGAGTAAGGTTGTCCGTCCACCCAGATTGTTTGGCAAATGCCACTAAAAAGTGCAATATGCCTAGGCGGAATATTGTTAAAAGAAAACACATCAGGCTGTTCGTGATAAAGGATATGTAAAATTGCTGTTTTGGCAGCTAGGACCTGACGACTCCAATTGCGAATGACGCAAGTTTGCCCAGATGGTGTACTCCTCTTTTATTACAACCTTTCCATTTGTAAGAATACTCATCGGAGTGTCAAAGTATTCACCCAACCCAATCTCAAATAACCTATCCCTCACAAAACGGAGCCAAGGAATCTTCACAGACTTATCCAGTTTAATACAGTCTTCGATAATCTCCCTAGAAAACTGTAACACTTCAGAGACTCATATTTTGTCCCATAGGAGCAGGGGGGCAGTGCCGATGTGGTCCTCTATAATTTCCATCCCCGATTCTTGTTGAGAAAAAGAGGTGGAAGAGCTTTTTGGAATCATCAATAAGCGTTTTATAAACCTATTTTCCACCACTTGTAACAGGCGGCTCTTTTGGTAGCCCCACACACCTGCCCCATAAGATGCCATCCACAGGCATTTTGCTTTGTATAAAGTAACAAGCTCGGGCACTAGTTTATGGTCTAACTTACAGGCAAATCTAAACAGCCCCTCCACTACTCTGCTTGTTTGCTGTGCCCTTGCCATGATTAGAGAATCCCATTTCATCTCCTTGTTAAACATATTTCCCAAATATGTAAATATTTCCAACTTTTCAATGGACTTGCACCTTACATTAAAACTTCTGGTTTTGTTTTTTTTTGGGCCGCATTCCATTATATAAGACTTTGAAAAGTTGACCTTCAAATCTAGAGCCGCCATAAAATTCGTAAAGACGTCCAAAGAGGTTTGTAGACTATTGACTGTCAAGGCCATGAGTACAGTGTCGTCCGCATACGAGAGTAGCGGAACTGGCTGGCCTTTAATACAAGGAATTCGATTTTCTTACCCAATAAAAATGCTTCCAGGCCATTTGTGTAGATCAGAAAAAAGGAGCTAATAAGCACCCCTGACGAACTCCTTCACTCGAGGCAATGGGCTTCGTCCTTTCCCCATGTGGACCAAATTTTATGGAGACCGAGGTGTTTGCATGAAGTCTTTTTAAAAGCAGGATCAGTGCCCATTTCTACCATTAGAGCCCACAATTTCTCCCTGTTGACGGTATTAAATGCACTGGACAAGTCCATGAAGGCAAGGTGGATAGAACTCCCCTTTGCCTCCATGTACTTGCCCATGATGTGGGACAAATTTAGGAACTGCTCCGTTGTTCCCAGCCCCCTTCGGAAACCATACTGGGTTCTTGAGATGATCCCCTTGTTGGTTGCCCAGGTTTCTAATCGGGTGAAAATTACCCTACCCAGTACCTTGATGGTGGAATCAAAAAGGAAAATAGGCCTGTAACAGGCAGGGTAATTTATTTTCCCTTTTTTAAACACGGGTCAACTATGGTCTCTTTCCAGGAGGCTGGGATTGGACCAATCACCACCAATTTAGAAACATTAGTCAGCAGGGGTGCCCAAAGATTTGTATCTAGCTTAAAAAGATCCAATGGGACTCCGTCTGGGCCTGGTGCCTTCCTACTTATCCCCTTTAGAAGTGCTTCTTCCACCTCTGCCACCGTGAGCGAGGCACTGAACTCTGCTGTTGTGCCATGTCTACTGAAAGCTCCTCATTAGACACAGACGGCTCCCTGCTACTTGGTTGAAGATGGACGCAAAATGTGATTCTCAAGTGTCACCCAGAATCATTGAGTCCATTTTCCCTGCTTCCTCGGTAAACTGGGGTTGGTTAACCACTTGGCTGCTAAGGGTGTTCGATGAGCTCCATTGACTTTCCATTGAAATCAATGGAAAGTCCATGATGAGTTACCCTTGTCATTAGCGCTGAAGGGGTTAATGATGGCCCAAAAACTTTTACTATCTTTGAAAGCACTAACTCACTCCAAATCCTCCCATGCTAGACGCCTTAGCTCCTTTTTCTTTTGCTGATGGTGTTTTTCTATAAATGTCTAGCACTTTTTATTTGTTCTCTGTTATGGAGAGTAGACTGGAGGGCGATTTTACAGTTCTTGTGAGCTCTAGAACATTCTGCATTAAACCAGCGGGTCTTGTGGTGCTGCTTAGGCTTAGCTAGGCGTGTTAATCTACTTGCTAAATTAATGCAGAACCGTTCGAAGTTGTGTACAATCATTATTGAGGGATAATCCTGCTCCAGGCAGTCCATGGTCAAGTCGAGATTTGTTCTAACTATTTTCCCCTCAAGAAATGGTGGATTTAATTTCCCCTGGTTAATTCTTACACCTTTATTGCGGTTGTAACCAATCCAGCGACCATCACCCCCTGTGATTCTAGCTGTTGCTATAAATGAGACAATGATTGGACTGTGGTCACTTGCTATTGTTGGTTCTACATTAAAATCACAGCCCAATGAAGAGCACTCCCTAGAAATAAACATAAAGTCAATAAAACTTTCCCTACCCCCGCCAACAAAAGTGGGGCACTGAGTTGAAAAACTATCAGTCAAGCTATCCAAATCATTCTCGATAATAATAGTATTTAGTGCCTCCCCCTGCGGGGTATGAATAAAATGTGCCAAAGGCTGTCCTTCTGTGTCCAAGAGCCCACAAACTCTTTCATTACTATATTCACAGGATGTGCACATAAAGACCCCCATCTATAAAACACATCGGGCTGCCACTTCTCAGAAACATTGAGAATTTCCATTTGCAAGGCTTCTATAACATGACAGTTCTTAGAGTCAAAACTATTATAGTGCCAATTTACAAGTAGGACTCTAACCTGCAGCATATTAACGATCATAATCAATTTAAACCACTGAGATGATCCTACACAAAAAGTTTTTATGGAGCCGGATTTAACTGAAAGTAGGGTTACCAGCCCTCCTTTTGCCCTCCCCGATGAGGATGCAGGCATGTCAAAGGCATGATAGCCATCCACCACTATGCTCTCTTTGGCCCATGTCTCCTGTAAACAGATGACATCATATCTCCTGATGTATTCCAACCAAACTTCATCTGTTAATTTCGAGCAGATACCTGCTATGTTCCAGGAGATTAATTTAATTGGGGATATAGTGTGGACCAGGCCCGTATCCGATGGTATAGTTATTGAGACCAAAGGACTGGCCACAGGTATCCGTGACGGCCCCTCGCCTTGATGCGTATTTTCAGAGGCTGTATTTGCAACCGCTGGACAGATTGTCGAGTCACTCAAGTTCTCCTTTTCCGAGGGACCAACTGAGTTTCTGACAGTGTTTTAAGGGATTTTATGTTGCTGAGTGCCTATTTGGTCACAACTTCCCCTGAGTCAGCATATGGGAGGCCCTTAATTCCATTATTTGAATGCCAGCTGGATTGTCTAGTTAGTCTATCAATATCGGTTAGGTTTGAGAGTACCTCATAGCGATTAGGGTGAAACGGGGAGGGGCGGATGGGGGCGTCTGTAATAAGTCTAGGCTGAATAGGCCGCTTGCCGGGGTGGAAAACCTGGGTTAAAAAAAAAAGAGGTCAAGATTTTATCTGGTAGGCGAGTCTTTCAGCTGATTTAAGGCATGATAGATACACCACTTTAAGTGGTTGGGGAGCTTATTTAACCAAATCTTTGAGGGAGTTAGAAATCCAATCAACTTGGGATACCATTCCAGATAGAGCCGGCTTTGATAAAATAACAAATAACGCTGCCAAATGGAAGTCCTTTTTGGAAGACAAATCAGCAATCTCCAAACGCCGACATGGGTGGACAGTGATTAATGGATGTATGACATTACAACGCATGCTTTTACCACGCATGCCTTTACAACGCAGTTTTTACAACGCATGCCTTTACAACGCATAGTGCTTAGGGGTGCTGGATAGTGAATAGTTTAATTTACTATTCCAACTCCAGTCCCCGTGGATAGTAGGGAAGGTGTTGGATAGTAAATTAAATCTATTCCCTATCCTAGAGCGCCCCCCAGCGCTATGCGTTGTAATGACATGCGTTGTAATAGTTGCGTCGTAAAGGCACTGAGTGGTGAAAATTGCGTTGTAAAGGATGTTTCCTGTGATTAATTCATACTCCTTGACAAAACCCCAGACATACTTAGAAAGTCACTTTAGGATGACGCTAAAAATGATATATATAGAATATCGGCTGGACCTACACTTTTCAAAAGATTTACAACCATCTTGGAAAGGCGTTTACACAGATCTTCATTGTCGCCTATGCGGTTACCACGAAGAATCACTAACCCACCTGTTATGCGTGTGCCCGGCACTTATGTATTTAAGGAGACGGCTTTTAAAAGACATTTTTAACAAATTGAACATTTGCACATGCAGGCAAGCCGTAATTCGATGGCTGGATGGATCATCCCCATGCTGACTTGTAGGGGGGTCAAATATATAAGAAAAGTACAATCTCTCCTACGACAAGCTGAACTTGGGGAAATAAGTAAAGTCGAAAAAGGTAACCTCAATGCTAGACAAATTATTTTAGCCAGGCTTAAAAACTTTTAAGGACCATTCCGCCCATTTACTTAAGATTGTATAAAACAAACCTCCCCAATGAATCTCATGATTATAAGCACTCGGTAAAGGACAAGGCAATTAGATGATAATTTTAAGTAATGTGTACTATAAATTGTATGAATTTTTAAGGATCATTTTTCTATTGTGATTTTAAATAATCAAAAACAATACATTTTTTGACTTTGACTTTGATAGATACACCTCGCATCGCTGAAGTTAAGCACAACACAATCCCCCCCCCCCCCAATACTTTTCTTGGTGCTACCTACCCAACTCACCCACCTGGCCATGATGATGTATTCGAACCAATTGGAATGGGGTGGGGTTTTCCTGGAACACCAATGTGAAGAATTATTTATAAGGCTCTGGCAGCTTTCTTTTTGGATGGGAAGTAACCTTGGGACCCCCGTTAGGATCAGTGTATAGGGGGTGCGTTCTGGGGGCAGGTTTAACCTGTTGGCAGTCCCACTCCCGCTCAATTTATCGTGTGAGCGACTGTGTGACATTGTGTCCCTCAGAAGAGATCTACCCCATCCCTTAAATTAGATGTTTGGAGAGCAGAACGCCCTGATCCAGATGTTGTCTCTGAAGGGGGGAGTTCTAATGAGGAACAGAATCCTCTACTAACTCTACCGGTGTACTAATATTTGTGGTCTCCTGTGTATGGCCACAGAGTAGGGGGATACCACTGAAGGCATATGGTGCCATCCTAGAGGCCATCCCATTAGGTGTAGCCTCTGACTAGTTACCCCCGCCCTTTGGCTATATCCCTTGATGGTAGCTCTCGCTCAATTGGGATGTATAGTGGAGTTTTTTCTGCTGGCACTAGGGCTTTACAAACCATAGTTAGCTACTCCTTAATATTGGTTAATCTTTCCGAAATCGGTGCTGGAGCCTCCTGAAGTAAATTACTCATTTTTCCAGTTAAAATATCAAACCCATCCTGCCCAACATTGGTTACCCCTCCTATACTTGATTTGAAAATGTTTCTGAGATATTAGTTTGTTTGGATCTTTTTATCTTGGACGACTAGCTATTGGTCTTATGAGCAGTCCCCACTCTCTCAGTTAATTTCCTCTTTCCTCTGATTACAGTCAGTTTGCCAGCCTTCGTCGGTGTTGTGCGAGGGCTTGCTTCACCCTCCCATATACTTTGGATTTGACCCTGGGTCAGGACTATCACAGTAGGGGTAATAGGGGCTTGAGGCCTGTCCAAGATAACAATTTCTGCCGTGTTCATATTGGTATCGTTGCTTGAAGATGGTAACTGGGTAGCGGGCAGTTGCTCAGGTGTTGGTGCCAGAGAAAGTCTCCGTTCAGCACGCTCTATTTCCTTATTGATAGCTCCCACTGCCTTTTGCAAGAAACCATCTAGAGTGGTATCAGTGGTTTTGAGGCAGGAGTGGGCTTTCGCTTCCCTATAGTGAATTGGACAAGGGCCCTTACGTAGCTCTAAATTAAATCAAATGTAATAAAGTTACCTTATGAGGTCCTTTGTGTTCTAGACGTGAATTAACACTGTAAGGTTCATTGCAAGTTGCACAAATTGCAGAATCAAGAGAAAGGGCCCAGCCAAGCCTCCTCCAGGCTCTGACTGGTGCCTTGCGGGAAAGCAGTGACGGCACTTCCTGGCGCAAATGTTGCCTGGGCTTTCAGTCCCTTGCTCCCCCAGCTTGTGGTTGCCGGTGGTTTCCTGGTGCTGGCATTGGCGGCCGCCACACTTAGGGAGCCGCAAGATGATTACGTGCGCCTCCAGGCGTGGGAAAGCAGTGACGGCGCCTACTGGCGCGAAGGTAAAAAAAATACAAACAAATGTGAATCCATATTTGTAAAGCGCAAACTACTCAACCTTACGGGTCTCAAAGTGCTGGGGGCCGTCATGGAAATTAAGTGAGCTATTGCCCAGAGTAACATGGTGCTGAGCTGAGCTGCCACCAGATCCGGGAGCCCTGTGCTCTGAAAGCAGCTTCCCTGGCCGCTGCACCACACCTCTCCACTTAGTGAGGGAGCTGCAAGGTTGCTGGAGCTTGCAGTCCCTTGCGCCCCCTCCTCGCGGTTGCCGGTGGTTTCCTGGTGCAGGCATAAGGGAATTGTCATTTCTAAGTATTGTTTATTTTTTTATGATTGTTTATCATTTTTAATGTTTTTTAGTTTTTGTTTTACCTGTTTGAGTTTGAATAGTAATATTTGTATCTTTGCTATCCAACACGTTCCCTACTGTTGCACTCTTTGGAGTGGGCATAGTAATGTTGACCCCTCCACTATTCAACACTTTCCCCACTGTTGCATTGTTTGGAGTGGGAATAGTAATTTCTTCTCCTCTGCTATCCAATACTTTCCCTACTGTTGCACTTACAAAAATTACTATTCCCACTCCAAAGAGTGCAACAGTAGGGAAAGCGTTGGATAGCGTAGGGGTTAAAATTACTATTCCCACTCCAAAGAGTGCAACAGTAGGGAAAGCGTTGGATAGCGTAGGGGTAAAAATTACTATTCCCACTCCAGTGGGTGCAACAGTAGGGAAAGCGTTGTATAGCGTAGGGGTAAAAATTACTATTCCCACTCCAGTGAGTGCAACAGTAGGGAAAGCGTTGGATAGCGTAGAGGTAAAAATGCTATTCCCACTCCAGTGGGTGCAACAGTAGGGAAAGCGTTGAATAGCGTAGGGGTAAAAATTACTATTCCCACTCCAATGGGTGCAACAGTAGGGAAAGCGTTGGATAGCGTAGGGGTTAAAATTACTGTTCCCACTCCAAAGAGTGCAACAGTAGGGAAAGCGTTGGATAGCGTAGGGGTTAAAATTACTATTCCCACTCCATAGAGTGCAACAGGAGGGAAAGCATGGGGTAGCGTAGGTGTTAAAATTACTATTCCCACTCCAAATAGTGCAACAGTAGGGAAAGCGTTGGATAGCGTAGGGGTAAAAATTACTATTCCCACTCCAGATAGTGCAACAGTAGGGAAAGTAAATACTTCATATATTATTTAAAAAAATATAAATTAATATCTATAAAAAATTAATTAAAAGTAATTACCAATTTAATATAATATAATATTTAATCAATTAAAATTACAAATTAAAATTAATTATTACAATTAGTTACCTATTAATACAAATTAATTACTAATTAACAATTAATTAATTTATAATTAAAAATTAATTAACAATTAATTCAAATTAAATACAATTAAATAAATAGATTTTTTTAATTAATTATAAATAAATTACTTCCCACCCTATTCCCCTATAAACTCACAACCCGCTACAGAAAATAAATTAGTAAAATTAACATAATTAGCAATTAATCAATTAAATAAAATTAATTGGCCATTAAAATTGTATTAATTACCCATAACAAATTAATTAATAATTAATTCTAAATAAATACCAATAAATAATTTTACATATTTAATTAATTATAAATAAATTACTTACCACCCAATTCCCCTATAAACCCACAACCCGCTACAGAAAATAAATTAGTAAAATTAATATAATTAGCAATTAATCAATTAATTAAAAATAATTGCCAATTAAAATGTAATTAATTACCAGATATAAATTAATTAACAATTAATTAAAAATGAATACCAATACATACATTTACATATTTAATTAATTATTATTAAATTACTTCCCACCCTATTCCCCTATAAACCCACAAACCTCGACAGCAGCGTTTCCCAAACTGTGGTCCGCGGACCCCCAGGGGTCCCTGACACATTCCCAGGGGGTCCGCAGGCAGCATTTGTAAAAGCACAGAAAAGTATCTTGTTTTATTAAATTAGCAGTTTTCAAAGACCAATAAAAGTGTCAAGATAACAACAGTGATTAATGTCTCTGCTGGAGAGACATGAGAGTTTTGTCCAGTGGCAGCTTTGACTTAACTAATGTAGCACAGAGGGTTAATATGCCTACTGCAAAGAACATGTACCATGCATTTTAAAAAAACGTATTTTATATGCATAGGTCAGTGGGCTACTGCTTTTGTCAGAGAGATTCTTTTGTTACAGTGCAGTTCATAAGTGACAATCGTAATCTAGCACAGTGACCTTTAAACTGTCATCAAACAGCTGCATGCTAACTGCAAGGTACAAGATAGTGACTTATGTTTTTTCTCAGTCTTTCATTATCCTGATGCTGCTAAAAAGGTTTATTTGGGTGGAAATACATTTTTATTGTTAAAGTCAATGCTAACCACTGTTATGTTTGAATCCTGAGGTTGTGCTTCTCCAGTCCAGCACTCTTTAAAAATGCCTACCAGTATGAATGACATGTGAATTCTACACCTTGAAGTCCCCTTTGCCTTATGTAACATTTTTGATACACTGATTGACACGTATGATTCACTGTCTCTATATGTGTGTGATGTAAAGTGCTCTGTCATCCTACAATGGTATGGAAGATGCTATAAAAAATGAAATACATGTGACGGACGGGCTATGGAGCGATGAGAGGCACTGTTGGAGGGTGATAGTGAGGGAATCATTGAAGAACCCCCAGAAAGATTGTCGTATTCTTGTGCATAGTCAGGTCTTCGTTTACTATTCTTTAAACGCTAATACAATTCAATATATAATCATTAATGTGTTGTAGAATGCACCAGAAACAAATTTCTTAAGGGGAGAGCCTCCCAAAGCCCCCTTTGTAGTGGTCAGGCTCACTCACTGCACTTGGTGTGCACCGTATGGGGACGGGTCTGAAATCATTTGCCAGGGCTGCTTTGGGATTCCAGTCTGGCCCTGGCAGGAGCAGGAGCCTTGTACTGTGAAATAAAACCAACCATTGAAAAGTTAGTCACGGAGTTGCAGCACCAACCTTACCATTAACTTTTTTCGTTTTCTTGCAAATTTTTTCAATATAAAATACAACAGAAGTGGTGGAGAGTGTCGCTAGCCTTCTTGGCATAACAACACACTCCGCCACTTAACCCCTCCGCTGCTCTATAAGTTCTGCGCTGGTGCAGAACATTCCATTGCACGGGCGTGGCTGCGACGTTCAGCGGACGTACGCAGCACTACCGAGATAGTGCACGTGACGTCCGCTGAACGTGCGCAGCACTTAACGCGTTAAGAAACGCAGGGCTGCACCATATTTACAAGAATATGGAACAGCCCTGCGTTTCCCCTGCGCTGGTGCTACACTTTCCAGGGGAAGATTGTTTATGTGCAGGAAGGGGGACCTTCCTGAACATAAACAAACAATCTCGAAATGTTGTGTTGTCACTTCTATGTGTGCTGCTTAATGCAGCACACATGGAAGTTACAAAATGTCATTTTTTTAAAAGATTGTTGATGTGCAGGAAGGGTCACCTTCCTGAACATAAACAATCCAAGGCGTTTTGCATAAACGAGGCGAAATGAAGCATTTCTTCTTGTTTCACCAAGTTAAGACCAGGTTTTCCCTGGTCTTAATTTTGGCTCTGCTTCCCATTTACGCTGCCCTTGTAAATAGGGGGCAGCGTCAAAATCTATGGGTGTTGCAAGAGAAATGCCCACCGTAACACCCACTGCCCACCCCTTTCACGCTAAGCATTGGGTGAAAGGGGGTCTTATTTACAAGGAACCGTTAAGCCACGTTAAGTGGCTTAACGTTGCCTTGTAAATAAGGCAAAGCCCCTATCGCCCGGGAACGTCTCAAAAAGTGATGTTCCCATGGTGATTGGGGCTTGTAAATATGCCCCTAAAATCATTAGTTATTCGTGTTTTTGTTTTGTGTGCACACGTGGGTTAATTTTTCCCGAATTACTGTTTTAATGTTGAAATTTAAATCCTACGAATTGCTTGGGGGTCCTCCCCTTCCAGTGGTGACTCAATGGGGGTCCTCAGGAGTCAAAAGTTTGGGAGCCACTGCTCTACAGAATTAAATTACGCAAAAATTAAAAAAACAAAATTCATTAATTAAAATAAATTATTACATAAATACACACTTTTCACACATATAATAACATAATAACATAAAAACACTATAAAAATTCGATATTATTAAAAATTCGATAATTTTAATAACCTATATTATATACTTTTAACTTTCTATATTTTTAACATTCGATATCTATTTGATGTCTATATTCTGTCCATTCGATATTTTGTCCATTCTATATTTTAAACTCGATATTATGTCCATTCGATATTTTTTACTCGATATTTTGACTGTTTACCATGAAAACAGCAACAACAAGGATAAATAAAGCATTTCTCCTTGCTTCGCCTGTTTAAGACCAGATTTTCCCTGGTCTTAATTTTGGCGCTGCCTCCTATTTACAATGCCATTGTAATGGGGGCAGCGTTACATTGAATGGGAGTTGCAGTGGAACTACCACCACAACACCCATTTCCCTTCTCTTTCATGCTAAATTCAGCGTGAAAGGGTGCCTTATTTACAGGGCAGCGTTAAGCCACGTTAAGTGGCTTAAAGCTGCCCTGAAAATAAGGCAAGTCCCTTATCACCACCACAACGTCACTTTTAGTTGTAAAAATGCCCCTAGGTGTTTATTTAGTATTTAGGTACATCACATGTGTAAGTTTTCATTATTATCATTATTAATTTCAGATTCTGGACTCTATTAGATTAATTGGGAGTCCAGATATTTGTTTAGTTTATAGTTTAAGGGCACTGATAGCCCACATGGGCATCATCCCTCAGTAGTGTTGAATGAGTTGCAATTCAGTGTATAATCATGTCAGTGCTTCAATTTATGTGATATTGACAGTGCATCATTGTGTTTTAAAAGCTACCACATTCTTCATAAATTGAACATTAAAAAAGTGTGTTGGTATATCAGCCCATTGGGGCTCAATTCTAGGTCTCTATCAAAGGTGTTGGAAAGATCTTGACCTATAATGCGCATTGGATGTATCGCACATCAATTGATAGAAATATAGAGTTTAATTTTAGCGACCTATTGGTGATTGTGCACATATGCTTTAATGGAATAAGACAATTGGGGCCAGTCCTAATGGGGTCGCAAATTGTATGCCACATGAATATTAATGAGGCACCAGCAATTTGCGACCCATTGGGAATGGCTGGCCCTCCCAGGTATTGTGTCCTGCTGGGCTCAGCAGACCTCCATGTCTGGGACTGCTTTTAAATAAAGCAGTTTAAAAAAAATGCAACCCGTTTCCCTTAAAGGAAATAGGGATGCATTTCAAAAAAGAAAAATGAAATGTTTTTGTTTAATTTTTTAAGGGCAAGCAGTGGTCCCTGGGACAAGTGCCTGCCCCTAAAAAATATTTCCCCCTGCATTCACTAAGGGGAAGGGGTCCCCTGGGAACCCCTTCCCGTTTGCGAGTGCTTTACCACCCTTCTGAAAAGGTTGGTGAACTGCGACGGTCGCAAAACAGTTATACATAGGCCTCAGACTTACTATTAGGAAGGGACGCCCTTGAAACAACATTTCCTAATAGCAAGTATCTAATCCTATTTAGCGAGTTGCAAAAAAATTGCGACTCGCTAAATAGGGTTAGTACTTGGCCCAATTGTATTTTGCATGCGCAAACGGGTCGCAAACCCATTTGCGTATGCAAAATAGGGTCGTACATCTGGCCCTTGTTTCCCAAAATCACACTCTGCTGAAAATGGGAAAAGAAATCTGGACTTAAACCCAACACTATAGCTAAAACAAATCAACTACTCCTTTTGCGGGGTTTACAACTCCGCTGCTCTGTCTATAGATTTCCATTAATCTCTCATATTATGCATTCACCAATTCTTTAGGCTTCTGTGTTGTTGCCACAATTTTTGACCAATGTATTTCTTTTGGTAGCACTGTAGTCTTTGAATTTTCAAATGTTCAATTACCAATTTATATTTATCCATCACAACAGGAGATGGACCATTGTAGGGCTAACCCCTTGCCCATTCTTCATCTGGCCAACCTGCAACTGCCTGGCGCTCCAACCAAAGATCTTTGAGAATAATGATCTCAAGCAACATATTTAAATCAACCCAAAGGACCTTCAAAAAGTCACAAATATCTCTACTTCTGTATACCACTCATCTGTGTTTCTTCTCTAAACTATAACAAATTCTTCATACATTTTAGATGGTTTACCCTTGTCAATCGCATGTGAACATATCCATCTCTCAGTGGATATTCACAACCATTCCACACACAGAATCATTCTGTGAGAAGTTGGCCTGGTGTATGATGTCCACTAGTGATAGTGGGCACCTTGCACCGGTCCAAACAGCCCCTTAGAGGTGATAGGTTAAAGACAACCTTTATTAAATGAAAGGAGAACCACCCCAGGTATATATATATATATATAACCTATATGTATTTATTCTAAACACACCCTACTAGTCTCTTTATAAGGCTAGAGGTAAAAGCACATACTTTTCACTTAATAACTCACAGTAAATTAGCACAATAAACGATAGGCCCGAGGGGCGAACCAAACCATATATCAATAAAGTGGTATAAGAACTACGACTTAGCTTGACACAAGGCCTAGAGCCTATAGAAGTGCTGGGACCACAAAGAACCACCCAAGGTAGTGACACAAGGGACCCACAGGGGATGCGTGCAGTATGAGTAAAACAGCTGCAAATCGCAGTAAACTTCAATGCGGAAAGTCGCGGTTGGAAATGTAAAGATAAAGTGCACTTAGAAGAGGACTTTCATCAAACCCCATTAGACTTAAGGTGTTCTAGGATCAACACCCACGAGAGCACGCGAGTACTCGAGTTACCCCACCCTGGGAAGCCGGGTGCATATGTGTCTTTTGGTGTCTGGAATCGTCGTTGTTTTCATGGGCGATCTGCTGCAAAGTGCTGCATCGAAGAGGAAAGTTTCCGGGATGATCTAAGCCTGGATTGAAGATGAGAAGAACCTGAAAGCAGAAGGGACAGAGTCTGGGTCACTAGTCAGTGACCAGGGGGCACGATAGACGAATGCCCACTGATGTCGGGTGCTTCAGCCACGAGGACCAGGAGTCATCGACGACAACCAGGAGCTGGATTCGAGCTTTCCCATAAAGGATGTCGAGTGCTGTGGTGTCGGTGCCCGAATTGGACCCAACAAGCCCTGGCAACAGCAACACATGCAGAAAAGAGAAAGATGCTTTGGCGCGGACCAGCAAGGTCCGAGGGACTCACCACGCAGTGGAGAGTCAGGGCATGTCTGTAGCAACCAGGGAAGCTCAAGGAAAATCAGACTTGCCTTCACAGGGACCCACCAGTCGGTGGGTCCTGTGAAGGGATTGCGAAGGGGCCTCGAGCCGTCGCACTCAGTACTGGCTCACAGAACACTCGTGGAGTATAGACCAGTAATCTTCTGTGAAGATGGTGCTCAGGGTTTGGGTTACAAGTAACCCAAAGCAGAGCCTCAAAGAACATTGAGAAGCTGATGCACTTGCAAATGTGCACGGTGTCCAGGAGTTCCGGTTCCACATCACTCACTAGGGCTGCAGGTCTCAGTTTTGCTAGGGACCCCAGGCCGGCCTCTGAGAAGTCTGGGACTACACTAGACTGGAAAATGCTTTGTTGGTGCCTGCCAAGCAGGAGATTACTCCAAGGGAGATTCTTCAGTCATCTAGTCGTGTAGATCGTCAAAGTTCCGGGATTTCTGTAGCAGAGTTTCGTCCAGGTGTAATCTAAAGGCCTGTTGCAAGTGGTTCCTTTCTTATACCCAAGGATGGGGTTGGATATAGTCTGGGGACCCAACTATGGGAGAGTTTTGGAAAGAGGGGTGCTACACCCATTTTCTTTGTCCAGAGTTTCCATGCTCATGCATGGGTACCCTCCCATATGAAACCGAGCACCCTGCCTTCAGGATTGGCAAGGCCTGCCATAGGGGTGACTGATAGGTCTCTATGTGTAGTGATTTAAAGTAGCTATAGGTAACCTATTTCTCAGTAAGGGGTGCATGCACCACCTTACCCAGGCTGCAGTAGCAGTCCTGTGGTTTCATTTTGGGAAGGCTTCCCAGGGGTGGCATAATACATGCTGCAGCCCCTGGTAGGCCTCTGGGGTACCTATGCCCTTAGTACCTGACAAAGGGCAATTAAAATGCCCGAAATGCATTGGGATCAAGATTTTAGCTGTAATTCATGAAGTAAATGTCCTGACGTGATGTAGTAAGAGGCCTGGATGGGCACAACTATTTTATGTTACCTGCACAGGCAAGAACAACTGTAGTCAGGAGTACCATTCTTAGTCGCCTGGACTACTGTAATGCCCTGTTACTGGAATCACCTGGATATCTGATTGCCAGGCTACAGAGTATCCAGGTGGCAGCAGCTAAGTTAGCACTCTCTCGAACTCGCCGATCTTCAACAACACAAGCATTGGCAGACTTACACTGGCTACCAGTACCTCAGAGGATTTTATTCAAATCCTTATGCATCGTGTTCAAGGCAATACATGGTCAAGGCCCTAACCCACTTCAGGACAAGTTCCAGTGGTACGAGCCCACTCGGACCCTCCGTTCCTCTTCCACCAGCCTTGTTAGAATACCCAGGATAAAGAAGGCGACCCAGGGCGGGAGAGCGTTTAGCGTGGCAGCGGCCCGCCTTTGGAACAGCCTTCCACTCGAAATCAGGAAAATTCACGAATTGTTGTGTTCCGCAAGAAAATCAAGACCTGGCTCTTTCCCAGAGTATAATGCCCAGGCGCAATAGTAATTGACTCCTGTTGGTATACCTTCCTCCTGCTCTCACGGCTGATTGCTTCCTTTTGACCTTTTCTCTCAGCGCCTGGATGCCCGCAGGGTTACAGTGCGCTCTACAAATGATATAAATAAATAAATAAATAAATTATGTGAAGCAAATGGACGTTTGGATGGTTTCCATCGTGTTGAAAGTCAAGCTGGATGAAATGTGAAAAACAGAATAAAAAGAACTTGAACTAGAGAAGCTTGCATCGTATTTTGTCATAGCTGTGCGATTGGGTATGTAGCACAGTTTTTCTGCAATCAGTGTTCTTAGTTCCTAGTGTACCATATCCTAGGGACTCACAAGGGTATCCCAGTAACCAAACTGGAATGTACCTATAGTACATGGAATCATTTTAGAGAGGAAAGCATGTAGGCTGGGGCCCTGAAAAGGTGGATCCCAGCCAAACTCAGGGGCATATTACCAAGCAATAGCGATAGTTATCGCTATTGCTTGGTTAGAGACAAAAATTTACCGCTGAGCTGCGGCAATTTTTATCGCAGATAAACCTTGGTATTACCAAGGTTTATCGCAAATGCGATAAAAAACGGCCGCAATGCATGAATATCGCTGAAAAGTCAGCGATATTCATGCATTACCGAGCTAATGCTCTTAGCCATGTTATCCACCTTCCATTGGATAACATGGCTAAGAACTGCTCAAGGCAGGTGTTAGCTTTTGGAGATATTCGCTCTTAGCGGGAATATCTCCAAAAGTTGGTAATAGGAGATAGCGATGTTAGCGACTGTTTCCAGTCGCTAACATCTTGGCACGCCCACTTTGCATGTCATTAGTGATAAATATCACTGACATGCAAAGTGGGGCCCAAGATGGTCGCTATCTCCTACTAGCGTTAGCGACAGCTAGGTAATAGGGAGATAATTTTATCTCCGCTTTCTTGGCTTTTAAAGCCAAAAAAGCAGAGATAAACCCCCTAGATAATATGCCCCTAAGTCAAAAACAAACCATCAAAAAACCAGGAAAAAAGTGGGGGCAACCATGTAGTCAGATTCCACCCTCCTACACATTCACACTAATGTATTTTTCTTTTATGGTTTTATTTACTTTTCCCTTTATTCAACCAGCTTACTTTATACCCTTTCAAGCTCTCCCCAATGCTTTTTAAGTTATATTAACTCTTCTTCATTGTATATCAATATTGTGTCTTTATTTATTGTATCATTAATAATTTCACACTATTAGTTTTAAGTCTACCAATATTAATTTTTTTCTGGCTCTCTTGCTGCTGGCACCAACATAGCACACTAGTAGATACACTAGATTCTACATCACTACTTAGTATTTGTGTAGCAAGATTTGGATCTCCAGCCCATCCCTCCTGTATTTTCATACTAGGATCATCATTATGCGGAGGTAGTCTTGAATTCAGAAAATCATTTAAAAACCCGGCCTCGTCATCAGAATGAATTGAAAATGATTCTTTATCTTCTTTCTCTTTCTCATTTTAGATTTCAATTTTTCCATTAGTTGTTATTTTCTTTTTGACCGTTTCTTCGATTGTCCCAGGTCACACTCCCACTCCTTCTACTGTGTCCTCTCTTTGCGCTTGTTTTTTGCATTCCTCTCCTAGCTTCCATTCAATGACTTACAGAGATCTTGGATTACTTGGAATGCTATAACCAAACCAAAACCTAATAAAAACACAAAATTCCAACATACACATTTCAGAATAATTTCAGTAATTCATAGCAAACAATTTGAATGCAAAATGAATTTCAACTTTAATGTGCTAGATGGGCCATTGGTGCGGCACATAAATCATAAACCATTAACAAAAAGTACGACCATTCAAACACGTTGTAAGACAACAGCTCACTAAGCAACACACCACAGTGTAAGACAAAAATATGTTTTTCTTATTAATACTCACTGAATGATCTCACCAGAAACTTCTTCAAACTGCACCCAGCAGATCTATGCGATTCTAGAACTGGGTCCAGGAGGGTTCGGGTTCAGAAAATCAAATAGAAAAACTCCTAACTATATCTAACTAGGAATAGAGGAATCCTTCCTAACAGAGGCGGCTCTAGGCTCATGGCGGCCCTGGGCAGGGAGCATAGGTAGGGGCCCGCGAAAAAGGGGTCCGGGTGGGGCAGAGCCCCACGGAGCTCAGGAAGGTGTTTTAATAAAACGTCCAGAAAAGGCATTAGATGACCAGTACCTGCGGCTGCTCCTACCCTTCCAGATTCGTCTCAGAACGATAACATTTAGGAGGAGGAGGGTATTGTGACACACGACGTGAGGGACTGGCACAGACGGCTGCAGTGCCAGGGCCATGACAGGGGCCCTGGACCCAAAGCCCACCCACAGAGAAAGAATCGGTGGCCTCTTTAACCGGAAACATTAATATGGATACCATATCGAATATGGTGTCTTATGCATGGCGGATGGCCACGTCCATTGCGGACACTGCATAGCTGCCTCGTGCTCATGACACAAGCATTTAACTTTTTCAAAAATCTACTGGTACTGGCAAAGGTTAAAATGGCTAGGTAGGGGCAACATGATTTAAGCCAATGCTTGGGCGTGCTCGCGTTTCATAAATGCTGCCAATGGTTACACAGTCAAACATGGTAATTGTATGCGGGGAAGGGGCCTCCTGAGTTAGAGAATGTTCCCTGCCCAGCAAAGGTTTACAAAAATGGGCACATGCTGTTTGTGTATTATTTAAAGGTGGGGGCGAACACCTCCTGATAAATGAGAGAAGTGGTGGTGGTAGGCCATCGTCTAATCCTCAGACGGGACACGCAGGGTATCGTGCAGCAAAAAGAATTGGTAAAAAGCCAGTTCAGCTATGGGTGTGTGCCTTGTCTGGCGCAGCGTAGGCCAAATGAAGCAGAGGGGTATCGAGCAGCAAGCTCGCTTACCTTACAATGCAGACCGTAGCTCAGGATTTAGAAAACGCTGGTGCCGGTTGAGGAGCCGAAATATAATTGGTGTGTGCGCATGAAAGTGCTACGTCATAATTTCTCAAACTTAGGCAGAGTCAGCACAAGACTACGGTATTGGCGTGGCGGCCCCTGGGGTTTGGCGGCCCTGTGCAGGTGCACAGCTTGCACATGCCCAAGGCCGCCCCTGTTCACAACATAGCACAGGAAAGCTAACTATTAACCATCCTCTGCTGCCAAAAACTGTCTGCAATTTTTACATCAAAAGGCTGATTGATAGTTCAGCCCTATGTATGAGTCTTTAACCCCTTCCATGCTCATGACGAGCTCAGCTCGTCATGCAGTACAGTGCTCTTGTGCTCATGACGAGCTGAGCTCGTCATGACCACACCCGTTTTTATTGCTGGGGAATCGCTCTAGCAGCGATGCGGTTAAAGACCAGAGCCGTAAACACAAATGATGGAAAACACCAGAGAAACACAAAGAGGTAAATAGGCTATCATGCAGTCTGCACTCTAAGTGGATCGAGAAGGAATGAAGGCTTGTTTCCAAAATGGTGGGTTTATATACACTTTTAGACAGACTGTGCTGTCACATCAAACGGCTGATTGAAACATCGGAGATATGTCTTTAAAGACCAGAGCCCTAACCACAAATGACAGAAAACATCAGTGGAGCCCAAAGTGATGAACAGGCTATCATAGAGTCTATTGCTCAGGGATGGGTTCGAACCATGGCTTGTTTCCGAAATAGTCGGTTTATATACACTTTATATAGACAGTGCATTGACTGTGAAGTGACAAAGAAAGTTACATCTCACAATAAGTAGATAAATACAAAACACACTGTATGTTAATATTTACTTCTGCTGTATATATAATGAATGTGCTGTACTAAGCCTTACACAGAAACCAATACTGCATTCACAACATAAAAAGCACCTCAGTTCAGCAGAAGAAAGGGCCTTCAGTTTTGTATACAACTGTAAATCTGTCTTCTACAGAAATATCAGGAACAGAAAACATCACATTTTATAAACTGTAACAGAGAGAGAAAGACCATGGAACTAGCTGCATTTCGTACTATTAAACAATGATGATCACAAGCACTTTCTATGGTGCACAGGCAGGGAAGAGGAAGATGAGTTGGAGTAAGCATTGTAAACAATGAGGCATATTTACAAGCCCCTATCACAACAGGGACATTACTTTTATTGATGATCCTGTGGTGATATGGACTTTGCCTTAACGTTAATGCTGCCTTGTAAATAAGGCACCCTTTCACGCTAAACTTACACGAAAGGAGCAGACAATGGGTGTTGTGGTGGGCGTTCCACTGCAAAACTCATTGATTTTTATGTTGCCCCATATTTACAAGGGTGGTTTAAATATGGACCAGCTCCAACATTAAGTGAATCCTGGTCTGACTCTTACCCTGGCGAAACTAGGAGAAATACTTTATTTCTCCTCATTTTTGCTGTTCCTATGTGTGCTGCGTTATACAGCACACATAGAAATAGCAAAATGCCATTGAGTATTTAATGTGCAGGATGGTGTCCCTGCCTGCAAATAAACAATCATTTAAAAAAAAATGACGAGTTGCAGCAGCAGCACACATAGAAGTTACAAAACACCATTTTAGATTGCTTATGGGCTGGAAGGTTTCCCGTCCTGCACATAAACAATCCTACCCCTCAATGCAGGTACCCTTGCACCATGGTGCAAGGGTGCATGCGTTGGGGCAAGGCTTCTAAATTTAGCACCAGCGCAGGGAGAAACGCAGGGCTGCACTGTATTCTTGTAAATAGAGTGCAGCCCAGGTTTTCAGAACTGGTGGAGTGATAACGCAGGGTTCCGTCACTTTTTTGTAAATATGTCCCTACATGCATTAAAAATGTGCAAACTGAACACACAAGTAGCACCCCAACACTGAGAGGTAGATTTAAAAAAAAATATTAGTTGGAATTTACTTTCCCTATCAATTTGCACTGAAAGGGAGGGAATTTCAGGCCGGAGACAAATAATTAAAGGCATTTTTGGCTTAAAAAACCAGGGGGGATATCTGCAAGGACTTAAGGCTGCCGTAGCGTAAATTTTTGGAAGTTATGGCAAAAAGAAATTATCGACCGTTACATGTTGCCGCTAACTGTAGTTAGCACTAGCAGCACTTTTCCATCGGAAACGTGACTTTTGAAGATCGGCACTTTTATTAGCAGGAGTTAACAAAAATGAAATGCAAGGTGCAAAAACTGCTGCTAATCCCACTTTGCGATATTTACAAGGAATTCTTAGTATGATGCAAAACCCAAAACACTGCCTCTAACTCCAGGTAGAGGCAGTTTTTTAAGACCACAAAATATCTGGTCTTAAAATTGGTACAAAGACTTGGGGCCTCATTTCAGATGGTTTTGGTGCTGGACAGCGCTGCAAGGAATGTTGCTGCGCTGCCCTGAGACGATCCTTACCTACATGGCGTTCTCACACAAATTTGGGTGATTGTAGATAAATATAATTTCAACTGCATATATTGTAGTCTTTTTGGACCGAGTAACCCCATTGGTCATTTTTAAGGTTTCACATGTACTCTTTCCACTTGGTTAAAGGAAAACATGAAGTAGACATCTCTGAAAAAAGGTTATAACAAGAACTATTTCGCCCTGAAGAAGTCTGTGAAGAAGAAACGCATTGGCTACTCCGTGTCGCAATCTTTTAAGAAAAGAACATTGAATAAAGAAGTTACACCACGACCTACTGATTTATTTTCTTTCCGAAAATATGTTTGTCATATGTTAATGTTAATGTTAATGTTAATATGTATTTGTAAGCGCTCGTACGCCCGGAGGCTTCATGGCGCTATAGGAAAGAACGAACGCAAAGGTCACAGTAGAGGGGGAGCAGCTCAGCAGTGCGCCTGAGTGAAAAGCCAAGTTTTCAGGGAGAGTCTAAAACTGAGGATGTTATCGTTCAGTTTCAGGTGGAGGGGAAGAGAGTTCCAGAAGCTAGCTGCAAGATGGTCAAAGCAGCTGCCTCCAAGACGTTTCCTCTTATAGGGTGGGACAGTCAGAAGAGATTTGTGGATAGACCGGAGGTTACGGGAAGGGATGTATCTCTTAAACATGTCCCTGATAAAAAGGGGGCCAGAGTCATGCAGAGATTTGAATAAAATGCACCCTGTTTTAAAAGCCACACGCTGCTCCACAGGCAGCCAGTGTAGCTGTTTCAGGCCAGATCTGACAGACTGCCTCTTAGAGAGGTTCAGGAGAAGTCTGGCTGCCTGATTCTGAACCAGTTGAAGGCGTTTTAGCTCTCCAATTTGAATGCCGAGATAAAGACTGTTGGAAAAATCTAATCTGGACAGAACCAGGGAGATGACAATCTGAGTGAGGGCAGCTGGGGAAAAGAAGCAGGCGATTTTCTTGATTTTCTTCAGCTGGAAAAAGCTAGCTGAGACAACTGCTCCTACTTGTTTTTTGAGAGAAAGGTCCTCGCTAATGTGTATTCCCAGGCTCTTGACCGAAGAGGACTTGGATGGAGGAGCTCCCATACTGGAGGGCCAAAAGCTAGGAGTCCAACTGAGAGCACTCTGTCCCGGCAAGACCAATTCGGTCTTGCCAGGGTTAAGTTTCAGATGATTGCAGTTCATCCAATTCAAAATGTGGGACATAGTATTTTGAAATCTATATAATTTGTTGGAGTGCTGGATTATTGTATGTACTAAATTGTTTTATATGGAGTGTTCCATAGGGGATGTAAGGGTATTGCATCTCTGAACCTTGGCACCCAAACCTACAACTATAACTTGATTAGGGGATAGTTGCGGTCATTTGTTACCCCATACCCTTTGTGCTTTCATTAAAGTGGCAGTTTTTTAAGACCACAAAATATCTGGTCTTAAAATTGATACAAACACTTGGGGCCTCATTTCAGAAGGTTTTGGTGCTGGACAGCGCTGCAAAGAATGTTGCTGCGCTGCACTGTGACAAAATAAAAAGTTAGGAATGCATTCCTGGGCCACATCCATGAAAAATGTTGCAGCACTGCAACAAAACAGCGTTGCAACACTTTTTACAATGCCCTTCTTATGACACCACGGATGCGCTGTATTCACTGTGCAGTGCTCCATTTTGCAGTTAATGACAGATACTTCTGGATTCCTGACGTATCTGTCAGCGCTAAGGTCACTCATTGCTGCAGTTGTGTCACAAGCATGACGCAACTCCAGCAATGCATGGGGCCAGCCTATCCCTGTGGCACTGCATCACCACTGTGTAAGGTTCTGACGCAGTGGCAACCTAGAAGTGTCGCAGTGAAATCTGATGGATTAAATTACGCCACTCCTGTGAGGCTTGGTTGCGTGGAACGCCCACCCTGCATACATTATGAATGAGCCCAACTGTATTTGGCACCCTTGCACCATGGTGTTGTGGAGTTGATTGATGCTGTGCAGGAAGGGACACTTACCTGAACAAAACCAGGGGATTTCCTCTACTTTTGTATGGTGTGGGATGACTGGGAATTTGAAGGTTGTGTGAGTTTCAGGGATATTGTTGTGACTCCACCTCTTCTCGAGACATCTGCAGGTGCATTTGGACTGGTGGAGGCCGGGAGTGAACCAGTTGACCTTCTTTTAGTGTTGTTTGCCTGGTCTTTTCTTGAGGGGTTAAAGGGTGTCGGCTCAGTTGGAGACCAATCGGTGGAGGTTGCACGCTGCCGTTTTGTCGTCTGTAAGCGTTGTCAGAGCGGTGGCGCTGAGAGAGTTGATGAGAAGTTCTTCGGTGGCCTTGATCCAGCTGCGAAGGATGGGGCGATGATGGCGGTGGTGTACGGTGGGCATGGTGAAGATGTAAAATATACAATGATGGTTGGTCCAGGAGAGTTCAGTGGTGTGGTTGTAGTTGAAGTTCCCGCTGGCAGAGAAGACTGGCTCGTGCAAGTGTCCAGCTATGTGGATTGGTGCGGTGACTAGTTGCTTGAGTCTGATGTTGGCGATGTTCCCCAGGAGGGGGGTGGTGTTCTGGTAACTGGGGTTGTCCAGGTGGACCTTGAGCTCTCCGAGTTGGATGTAGTCGGTGGATGGGTGAGCCTGGTGTGCAATGAGGTCCTCAATGGCATTGGTGAATGGGGTGTTCATGCCCGGGCGGGCCTGTAGATGAGGGTGCTGTGACGGGTGGTGTTGGGGTTGGTCCATATCTGGAAGGGGAGGTGTTCCATGGTCATCGCTGGGTCATTATAGTGTGTGGTCAGTCGGAGTGTGCTTTTGTAGATGATGTCAATGACTCCTCCTGGACAGACGGGGTGGTCCTGGCAGGTGATTTTGTAGCCGTCAGGGATGGCAATGGCGATGTCCGGTCCGGAGCAGAGGTTGGTCCAGGTTTCCTTGAAGAAGGTGATGTCTAAATTGGTGGCCTTGAAGAGGTCCCAGAGGTCTGTGATGTATTTGTGGAGGGTCCTCATGTTTACGAGGATGCAGTTGAGCCAGTCAGATGCGCTGTTGGTCAGCAAGAGGAGCTGGTGTGCTGATGTGGCAAGAGGTGCGTTCACAGTTTCGACACGCGCAGGGTGCAAGGGTATTCTTTGATGATGCTAGACGGCAGGCGGTGTGAAATCCAGGGTTGAGGGCAAGGAGGGTGCTGGCATTGTATTGGTGGAGTGTCCAAGAGGCACAGTCCGAGGTGCTGGGCACAGTACAGGGGCGGACGGATACAGACAGGCTTGCCTTTGGCTTCCCTTCGGTGCACCAGTGGCACGCCCACTCTGCATGGCTGGACAGTGTCCACCAATAAGTAGTGATGCGGGGGGGCTGGACAGCTGGGAGATGGGAAATGTGGGAAAGGACACTGTAGGGGGCGTGGACGCTGGGAAAGCAACAGCAATGAGGGAGAGCATAGGGAAAGAGGAACTGCAAAAAAGCACTGGAAAAACAAAGCCAAAAACAGCAAAGATAAAAAAATAAAGAAAAAGGTAGGAAAGCAATGGAGAAGAGCAGGAATATGAAAGGAACAGCAGAGGAAATGGACAGGAGGGCAGTCAAGCTACAGAGCAGTGATGCTCTACCACTGAACCACCGTAGATGAGGCTAAGGCAGGAGCCTGTGGGTGGAGGAGAGACTCTAACACCTGACCTCTGTGTCAGAGGAACCAGCAGCAGATTAGGACAGCAGCAGTAGCAACCAGACTGCACAGCGTTGTGGGAAGAGGAAGTCCACTAAGGGTTAGTGCCTTGTATTACCAAAAGCAAACTAACAGTGGGCAAGGAAAGGCAGCACCACCCAGTTGCCTCTTCCGATCTGACAGTGGCAACCAGATTCCATGTTCCCTAGTTCCCCAGTGAGTAATGAAGGATGAAGCTGCATACCCAAGGGCCTGGGCCAAAACGAGCCCCGTGCCCCTGGCACCCACTGCCACCAATGGCATTTTTCAGCAACTTGAGCGAGTTAGTGTAGTCCCCCACCAGTCTTGTGCGGTGCCCTCGGTGGTGTAGGTCAGCCGCAGCACAGGGATTGCTCAGGGCACAGTGTGCGCCACCCACATGCGCTAGGCCTGGACCCGACTAGCCCATGGCCTCCTCTACTATGCGTCACACCATCTCCTCACCGGGACATTGACACCGGGGCTCAATACACTGCACATTCCCCAAATCTGTGACTCAGTGTTGAGTAATTAACGTAGCCAGGAACTGGTTCCAGAATGTAGAATCAGGAATCGTAAATGAAGGAACTTGGAGCGTCGGGCATGTGACCACAAATGAATCCGGTCGGTAGACTCAAAGGACACACACAAAGCAATGCAGAGTGTGAACACAATGGTTGCCAGGTAATGAAATGTGAGTAAGAAGGAAAGAAAATATGGCGGCATGTAACATGCGTGATGATGTCAAGCGTAGAAGCAAACGTGCTAGCTCGTGATCTTCGTGACTTAGATGTTTCTAGGCGAGGCGTCATGGCTTTAGTGATGTGGATGTTTCCTGTGTAGGCGGCGTCAGTCGGAATGCGGAGCAGAATGCGATGAGGAATCCTCTCTCCCCAGAATTCTCACAGCAATGGTGAGTCTGATTTTTATTTTTAAACGCTGCATCTAGGAAACTCCAAGCAACGTCGAAAAAAGTAATTGTTGACAAAACGAAAGGGTAATCCACTCCAGTGATATTGAACTTGTATGTAGTAGCCAAAACAGCCAGTAGAAACACACACAAAAAAATGCAAATAGTAGAAATGCACATATGGATCTGTATGGTGGTGATGTCGCATCCCAGATTTTCGCCAATATTGAATAATTCACGTTGCTAGGAACTGGTTCCAAAATGTAGTTAGAAGTACAGCACCACCAGTATGCATCCAACACCATCTGAGACAACCTCCAACTGCCCCACAATAGCACAGCACAGACCTAAGACTCTGGAATAGAATCAGAATCACATGGTCCATGCCCAGAGCATAAATACATCTTACATAGCACATCCTCCCCCTTTAAACAAAGAAAAACAAGATAACACAAACAAAAAACACAAAACTCATGCGTTAAATTTATCTCTAATGTCAGTAACAAAATCAGATAACCACAAAGGTTTCTTGCGTAAATGTTTTGTATCAGAGCACTGAGAAACAGAAATGTTGTCATAAACACCGTTTGAATCATTAGAAACAGTGGAATGCGGAACGAACACAAAATCAGGAGAAGAGGTGCCAGTGGACTACCATCACTGTTCATGTGAACTTCAGTAGAGTTTTGCTCAGCAACATCTTCAAAGTCTAAATTGTACTTGGGAGCAAAACATTCCATTGTATATACTTTTTGTTCACCTTTAAGTACAGCAATCCTACTTTAGTTCCATACTTTACCATTAGAAAGTCCCACAGAATTTTAAGAACATCCTTTACAACAAAGGCCCATAAATTGGCTTTGACCTTAACTAACCCTCTAAAGTTTTTTTTTACCTTAACAAGCATTCCAACCTAAATAAATGGATCTCTCCTAGCTCCTTTCCTTAAATCTTGACCATTTTTAAGTCAACAAGACTCCTGGTAGATGCTATTAACCAAGATGGGTTGATTTTTGTCCTGGGTAATCTTCCTCTCATGATCTCAAAAGGAGAACAATCAGTCGTATCACTAGGGGCGATCCCATATTTCCACATGGTTTCTATCACTTGGATCTCCCATTTATCATCCTCAACATCTGCAATCTATATAGTACTCTTAAGAGCTCTATTAAACCTCTTGATGACCCCATTCCCCGCTGGGATTATATAATGAGGTAGTGGAATGTATAGAAGTAAGAGGAACTCTTGTTGTGTGCTACTAGCTGTGGGTGACAGTGTGCCCTCTTCTTGTTGCACTCACACACCCCGAAGGATGTCATGCTTCATCATTGGGCTTTGCTCCTCGTCGGGCCGGCGCTGCAATGCCCAACGGGTCCCCCAGAGGGTATCTTTAACGTATATCATTTGATTTAGCCGTATGGGTGCGAGAAAGAGTGATTAATTTAATTCAGGTGATCATTATTAAAGCAAAGTGTGTGGTGCTGCTCTAAGGGGTATTATGTCCCTTGGTAGCTGGGTGAGCCATATGTCCCTAATGGGCATATGTTCTGGTCAACATGTTTTGCGATTTTATGGTCTGAGGAGGAGATCCAGAGCGCTTTGTCAGGACCAAGTAAAAAAGTTACATCTACAGTGGCCCGAAGGTTTCAGTGCCGCTGGATAAATTAAGGGAGTAGAACTTTCCTTAGGGCCCGATTCACAGAACTAACTTAAGACAAAATCCTAAACTTACTACTTTTGGTATTCACAGAAGTTAGGATTTTGTCTTAAGTTTGTCTTAAGACAGACTTAAGACAGACTTAAGACAAAATCCTAACTTAAGTCTGTCTTAAGTCTGTCTTAAGACAAACTTAAGACAAAATCCTAACTTCTGTGAATACCAAAAGTAGTAAGTTTAGGATTTTGTCTTAAGTTAGTTCTGTGAATCGGGCCCAAAGTAAGTAGGGTAAGACCCCATAAGATTTGTGAGGGTCGCTTGAGAGGGTTCTCTCAGTGCATCTGGGCTGCATCACCTGTGTGCCGTTCGCTGTCTCCGCCGGTGGAGACAGCGAGCGGCACACAGGTGATGCAGCCCAGATGGTTGATCCAGCTACCAAGGGACATAATACCCCTTAGAGCAGCACCATACACTTTGTTACTTGTAGGACATTGCAACGCCGGCCCGACGAGGAGCAAAGCCCAATAATGAAGCATGACATCCTTCGGGGTGTGTGAGTAGCACACCACAAGAGTACCTCTTACTTCTATTTCTTTCTTTCTCTACTAAGCAACGGTGACTCCCTTTTGGTATAAGTTTAATTTCGGGAGCACGAGTCACTGGACCTCTTAACTTGCTCCTAGAGTCCCCCACCCTCTTGATAAATAGGAGTAGTGGATGTATGACACCAACACTTTAATAGTTTTTAGCCTTATTGGATTGGACTGGATACGAATTGTACACCGTTATCAGTAATAACGCGAATAGGCAAACCTTCCTCAGTAACAACCTCCTCCAAAAACAACAAGATGGTGTTAGTATTGACTTTATCAACAACCTTTATGACAGGCCACTTGGAAAATACATCAATGACGGCCACAATAAACTTATTTTTCGGGCTAATAGGACCCATGATATCCATGGCAATCGTTTCCCATTGGCCAGGACTGAATTCTTGCTTGCACCTGTACTCGTAAGATTAGCCAAATCAAATAGTAAAAGTTGAACAGTTATAAACGGCACTGTTGTAACTGAATTTGAACTGAACAGTTTTAATCTGCACCGTCGGTATTGAATTTGAGCACAAAACAGTTTTTAACTGCGCTGATTAGCACATTTTGTGTATACTGTTACTTGTACTGTGAAACTGAATCTGCACTAAAGGCTACAAAGTATTGGCATTTTAGTAAGTCAGAAACAAAGTTTTTACAGTTACCTAAAGGGCGGTGGAACGAAAATCTGACACGTAGCTTTAGCGCGAAATGGGAAGTCACCGGTAGCAGCGCTGAGGAAGGAGTCACGTCACAGTACAAAAATGGGGGTGCTGCGCGGCACACCTACGGCAAGCCCGTCTGTGCCCATCCGTGCCCGTCCACGCCTTAACGGGCCCAGGGACCACAAACCCTAGCCCTTTCATTTTAAAAGGAAAACCCCCCTCTCCTACTCTAGAGATAAGCTCCTTGACTTGGCAAGTGAGCATAAAACCATGTGCCATATGAACTCATCTTCTGTTGAGTTGGAGGGACCATTCACTTGCCTTGACGGTAAATGGGGAAGTCAAGAGGTTCACTTTACACCCATAAAGACAGATATAAACCATCACTCCAGTAACCTAGCCCTGAATTGCATTTACTTTAATTCTAGATCACTCCCACAACATAGCATTGAGTTCTGGGAAACACATGGGGGCAGATTAACAACGGCCAGCGATAATTATCGCTGGCCGCGCTTAGCGATAATTATATTATCGCAGGCTATCTCTGTTATTTATCGCACTGATAGCACGTTATTAACAACGCGTTACTCCAGGGCGATAAAAATTCCAGAGATAGCGAGGTTATCGCCCTTTTGCAGGGAACATCGCTGGTTTTCCAGCGATGTTTCCTGCAAAAGGGCAATAACCTTGCTGATATGACCCACACAGTCGTATCAGCATAATCCACCCCCTATGTTAGGGATGGCTAAATCAGGATTTTAGCAGACGTTAGGTTTTGGCGGAAACGGCCGTTTTCGCCAAAATCTAATGTGTGCTAAAATCATGTGGGCTGCCTTGTAAATATCGCGATGTAAACATCAGCGATATTTGCAAGGTAGTCCATCTGGGGTACGCCCAGTAACGCCCACTTTGTATCTCATTGGTGATGCAAAGTGAGGCAGTGGGAAAAAGGGTGCTAACATGCGATTATGCACATTAGGAATCCGCTTTTTTTGGCTTTGTAAGCAAAATAACCGAGATAAAGCCCTTGTAAATATGCCCCTTGATGACCTAAGCACAGATTTGGCTTGAGTTACAGATACTTGGCTGGGCAACAATAACACGCCTGACATTGTCTCTGCTCTACGACTCGGCTATAAAATTTTAAAACAGAAAGGGTAAAAAAGGCGGGGGAACAGCCATATTATTTAAAGAACACCTCTCCTGCACTACCACTACAATGACCCAAATAGACTCACTCAAGATCTTAGCTTTCTCAGTTTCTGAGGGACATATCCTACTGTTGGGTGGGGCAGTTGCCTACAACCCCTCTGGCTTTTATCCCGATCTAAGCTCTAACATACTGTCACACTTCTCCCCCTCTGCCTAAAACAAAAACCAGTTCCTGGTTATAGGGGACTTTAATCTCCACTATGAAAATGCTGCTAATCCAGGGGTTAGTCACCTGAAAAATTATATGGCAATAAGACAACTAACGCAATGGATCTCTGAACCAACCCACGTAGCCGGACACATCTTAGATCTACTGTTCTCCAATACAAAAACTATTAACATTCATGAGGTAAGACCACTCCTTCTGTCATTTTACCAAACAAGCAATCTAAGACTGTAACAACAATTCAGTCAGGTGAAAGAGCCTGGAATTTAGTCACCCAGGAATCATTCTCCATGCATTTCATCCACTATGATCCCGCCACACTCCACTGAAAATCTGCTCACACATTAGCTGCACACTTACAACAAGAGATCGAGCAATCACTTAACTATTGCGCCCCAAACGTAATAGAAAATTAGTCAACAAAACCAGATCAGAAAAATGATATACACTAGATCTAAAGTTAAAGAAAAGAAAGTGTTGATCCTTGGAGCATAAATGGAGACTCTCCAAAGACAGTGTAGACAGACAAAACTATCCAGTTGAACTGAAAAACTACCATTATACCATAAAACATGCCAAAACAAAATACTATACAAAAAGATTTGAAGATAATAGCAGTTCTTCAAAAGAACTTTACAAAGTTATACGAGAATTTTGCAAACCAACCAGCTTGGCACAAACTATGGCTCCCACAATGGATAATTGTGAGCTGATTAACAATTTTTTCACAGATGAAGTGAAGAAAATCTACGCGTCCTTTGACAATACCCCTGAAGACACAAATATTGACTGGGAAATGTGGCTCCCAAAACCTCAGCACAAGTCAACCTCGACACTTTAACTCCCTTCACAGAGGAACAAGTAGCTAAAGCTATGATGGAGGTCAAGGCAGGATCGCCACTTGATCCCTGCCCACATTTAATCTTTTCACAATTAGGTTCAGTTTTATGGCCCCGTATTACTAAAATTTTCAACCAATCTTTAGAGTCAGCCTCTTTTCCTGACCTATGGAAAAAAACAGTGGTATTTCCATTACTAAAGAAAGCTGTCCTTGACGTCCATGATCCAGCAAACTATCGCCCAATATCCCAACTACCAAACCTATCTAAAGTCCTGGAACGCCTAGTCAATAAACAACTTACCACCTTCCACTAATCTAATAATTTACTCGACCCCTCTCAGACTGGCTTCAGGGCCAACAACAGTACCGAGTCCACTCTATTAGCCATATCCGACAACATCAGACTACTTTTCGATGAAGGAAGTGCCGTAGCATTAATCCTCCTCTACCTTACGGCGGCTTTCGACACTGTTTCCCATACTAACTTACTACGAATCCTGCATGAAAAAGGAATTTGCTGTAAAGCACTGGCATGGTTCGTATAGTTTTTGAAAGATCAAACCCAAACAATCCAGATGGGATCTTATTCCTCCACTGCTAAAAACATGAAATAGTAGGTTCCACAAGAAGCCACTCAGAGCCCCACCCTTTTTAATGTATACGTCTCATCCTTAGCGGACATCAGCAGGAAATGGGGCTTTGACATCTGCTCATACACAAATGGCACGCAATTAGTGATTCCCCTTACAAGTAGGCTGACAAATGCTGACACTAGGAACAACTTACTAAACTACCTCTCAGAACTTGAAAGGGTGGATGTCCAGGCACTGCCTAAAATTAAATGCCAAAAAGTCTGAGGTCCTGCTTTTCGGGGGTGCCAATACAATCTGGGACAACAGCTGGTGGCCTCAAACATTGGGCACCACCCCAGTACCAAAATGAGCTGCAAGAAATTTGATGATACCCTATCTACGCAGGATAAAGTAGGTACTTTTGAGGAAAAGGCTTTGACACACTAAAACTCTTTAGAAGACTTTTCCCTTGGATCCCTCTGAATTGCAGAAAAATGGTGACACAGGCCTTGCTTATGAGCAGGCTGGACAACAGCAATGCTCTTTATGTTGGCAATGCCCATCCATATTAGGTTTGAATGTACGACAGTACAACGCGTGGTATTACCACGCGTACCGCTACAACGCGTTTTTTACAACGCAAGTCGTTACCACGACTTGCGCTGTAGGGGTGCTGGACTTAGAATAGTTAAATTTACTATTCCAACACCAGCCTACTTACAGTAGGGAAGGTGTTGGAATAGTAAATCTACTATTCCTTGTCCTTGAGCGCCCTCCAGCGCAAGTCGTGGTTACGACTTGCGTTGTAAAAGACGCGTCGTAACAGTACTGCGGGGTAACATCCGCGTTGTAAAACATTTTCCCCTTAGGTTTTAAAGTTTTCAACGATTTGTCCGCATTTGCACAACTGACACATTCTCTAACAATGTGTTCTAGCAAAATGACTAATCCCGGCCACTAACATTTTTTTTTAACGGATTACTTGGTTCTAACAATCCCATTATGACCTTCATGACCATGTAAGACAATAATGTGTCTTATACCAGTGGGAGGTACAGCTCTGTAATCCATCCAGATAGTACCCTTAATATATTATAGCTCATTTCTCACTTCCCAAAAGTTTCTAAGGTCAGGAGTAAGATCCTTTTTGGAAGGCCATCCTTCTACTATGTACTTTTGAACATCTCATAACGTTTCATCCTTAAAATACTCAGCACACCAATTCTCGTTCTTAATTGGTAGAGCACCTTCATCGTGTACTAATGTAATTTGAAAGTCATCCCATGGACATTGTCTTTGAGAGGTAAGGGAAGTCTGGGTAAAAAAAATTAGTTTACCAGGTACATATACTATTTCGTAAATAAAGTCTTGCAATCTCATGGACATTCTAGCAATCCCTGCAGAAGCGTTTATCATTCCATCAGTAGTGAATAAATGCACCAAAGGTTTATGATCACTCCTGATCTCACATTCTTTGCCCCAAACAAACACTCTAAAATGTTCTAAGGCCTAGACACAGGCTAAAGTTTCTCTTTCTATTGTGGAATACTTTTCCTCAGAAGGAGATAATGCCCTTGATGCAAAAGCAATGATGACTTCAACACCATTTAAAGGTTTTTGTGCTAATACAGCTCCCAGGCCTTTTGAACTGGCATCAGTAGTGATAACGCATGGAAGCTGAGGGTCAAAATTATTAAGAGCAGTAGCCTCTCGAATAGCAGATTTAACATCATTAAACTTATTCCCACTCGCAACATCCCGTGCAAATTTGCATTTGTTCTTTAACAGTTGTCTGATGTTAAAAACCCTGCAAGAAATGTTTTTAATATATTTAGAGTAAAAGTCTATCAGACCCAGAAAAGGCCTTACCTCATCATTAGACTTAGGTGATGGTCAAGGTCAGGTTTGGATTTGATTCCGTCAGAGAACATGGCCTAAGTAAGTCACAGAAGTAACACCAAATTTACACTTTGCATGTTTCACAGTTAAACCATTGGCAGATAATCTGCCAAAAACTACTTCTAATGCATGGTCATGATCAGATTTGTTGTTGGCAAACACAAGAATGTAATCCTGAAAAAACACCGCATTTTTACAGTCTCCAAAAATGTTGTGTATGATACGCTGAAAATCAGCCGCCGCTGACTCAAGGCCAAAAGGCATTCTCTTAAATTGAAAACACCCAAATGGTGTAATAAATGCAGTGTATTTCTTCCAGCTGTTGTGCAGGATGATCTGATGGTAAGCAGCAGAAAGATCTATGCAAAAAATAAAACTTAGCTTTACCAACCAGGGTCAACATTTCAGCTATACGAGGTAAAGGAAATTGGTTGATGACAATATTACTGTTGAGATTACGCAAATCTATGCATAACCGAATGTTGCCATTAGAACGTCTGGCAACGATAATGGGGTAAACCAATTCTGAGGCTTCAATCTTTTCTATAATAGTACTCTAAACCAATTTATCGAGTTCTTTTTCAACCTCGTTGCTCACCATAATGGAATATTTCGAGCTTTGTAAATTTTGGGACAAGCATTGTCTTTCAAAATTATTCTGGGTTTGAAATTGACTAACTCTACAATGTCTTCTCTGAAGACATCTGGAAATGTGTTTAGTAATTTCTTACTGTATTCAGTAGACTCTCCAGCAACCATGGAAGGATCAGGATTGTTGGGGTTAAGAATAATGTCGAGTTTTCCTTGTTCGAACCAGCCTAAAACAGACGATCCCTGTTTGGGTACATATAATTTCGCCACACATTCACGGTCTTTAAATCTAAAAACAAGTGAACGAACACCTAATTTTTCTATCCTCTCTCCTGAATATCCTTCTGGATTAATGTCAGGGGAAAATAAATTGGATCCAAGCTTGTGTACAAAATTGGTTTTCCAAATGTTTTAATTCATTATAGAATATGGCGAACCAGAATCAGCGTAACTTTGTACCTCGACACCGCCTATCATCATGTCAAAAAATGGGTTTCTTTTTAACAATTAAGTTATCAATGTTTAAAATTACAGAAGAGGAGTCTCTAATGTTCAACAAGTAAGACCCTTTGAATTCAGCATATTTGTTATCACCATCACCCTCAACTGACACACTATCTTCCACACACTTAACTTTACTACTCTTGACTTTCCTGCATACTTTAGCAAAATGTCCGAAAACACTACAAACAGCACACTTTTGTTTAATAGCGGGACGCCCTTTGTAGTTTGCTAAATGTAACCGACTACCACACCTATAACATCTGAATTTTTCTTTGTCAGAGAAACAATTTCTTTCTTTGTCAGAGAAGAATTTTGATCTTTAGTAGTACCTTGGGCCTCATTTATGAAAAGTGATGCATCGCTGCGTGAAAACAGCGGTGCGTCACTTTTCACTGCGCACTCCTTGCGACACCAATGATGCGTCATATTTAATGTATGATGCATCATGTCGCAAGGAGTTACAGATACGTCAGTATTTCTGACATATCTGTAAGCGCAAAAGTGACGCATTGCTGGAGTGTGTCACAAAAGGGACGCAACTCAAACAATGCTCCCTTTCACATAGGGCAAGCCCCATGTGAAAGGGCATGCGTCAGTCTTACGCCAGCTGTGAGGCAGGCGCAAGATTTTGACGCAACGGCGTCCTAAAAGTGACGCAGTGAAATCTCATAGATTTCGCTGCGTCACTTCTACGACCCTTCCTTGCGTCAATACGCCCCCCTTGCATACATTATACCTGGAGCATGTATGATGTGGCGCAGGGGTTTACAAAGTGACGCATCTACCTAGATGCGTCACTATGTAAATATGGTGCAACAAGGCACATTATTTACGCTGCTGGTGCATCACAAAAAGTGATGCTCCGGCGGCGTAAAAGTGACGGACGGCGTCATAAATGAGGCCCCTTGTCTTTCAGAATTAAAGCTTACACCAGCATTTCCTACTTTGGCTATAATACTTCTAGTTTTATCACTTTCTTCAACTCTTACTTCTTTAGCACATCTGCGTGACATCTCTGCTTTTCTTATGGCTAAAATGTCCTCAAGTTTGGAGTCACCATTAACCCACAATGTATCTTGAATGGCGGGATCCCTAGCATGGATGACTACTTGGTCCATAATCAAATCATCCTGTAAACCACCAAATTGGCAATCAAGAGCAAGAGTTCTCAAAGCAGAAACATAACTGTCAACTGACTCTTCAGCATTTTGTGTTCATTGGAAAAATGTTACCTACTAATACCAATGCACACCTTTGGGAAAAATCATTAATTGCAGCTGTAAAAACATTACCACCCCCACCAAATTTTGTCATTTGATCATGCGCTTTAAGTCCTTCTGGGCCTACAGAATATAAGAATATGCCCTTCTTATGTTCAGGTGACATTTTTCTTTGCAAAGAAACCAAATGTTGGGAAGGGTTCTAGGGGAAAAGGACATTAGAGACCTACTTGTATCTTGTCCTCCAACTCAAGTACTTGAAAAACACGAAAGATACCAAGGGTCTATAAGAGAAGAGTCACTACCAAATATTAGTATGTGGACTTACAAATACCTATAGGTTATTGTTGTGACATAGGAGAGAAAGAACTTTACATTGAAATGAAACCCATCAGCCCACCTATTGGTGAAGACTCATCATCTGGGTTTGTTCCCAAAAAGTGATGCCCACTAGTCATTTTCTCATAATATCTAATGAGGATGGCTAGAATAGGGTCATCATCTGGAAGGAAAAGGGATGAGTATGATGAAGGCTGATAGGGTGTTGTGCAGTGCTCAAAAAGTGAAAACAGTGTGTATAAAAATGCCTGTTGTGATGTCTAAAGCACAATTTTAATAGAGATGACCATCAGAACGGCATGGTTAAAAGCAATGTGAAAATAGTATTTATAAAATATAACTATTAATCATAGATGAAAATGGTCAACATGTTTCAGCCCTTCAGGGCTTTCATCAGGACCTACGATATCCACTACTGCAACAATAATCACACTTAGTGAAAAAAGAAACAAAAAGACCTACCAAACGTGTGGTCTTTTAATCCAGTTCCTCTCCTATGAAACATGACACAAACAGTAAATATGTATAAATAGCACACAATCATCCTCAAGATATGATGCATTTACTATGTTATATCTGATATGTCAATTCTTTTGTCAAGAAATCACTCACCCATCAGTGTAGGGAGGAAAAGCCTCACCTTGCCTGGCACTCGCTCAGGAATAAGGGGCCACGCACTGTAAGAACAAAAAAAATTTTAAGGAGATGTAAAAAAAAATTCAGTTTTGCTATTGTTTTTGCACCATTAACAAATAAAACTCCAAGGGCAGAGAAGCAGGGTCCAAAATCTAGACTAGAGACTAGCAAGCAAAATTAACCGTCCTAAATATCCATGCAGTTGGAATTCAGAAAGAGACTGTTATAAATCAGGCAAAGAGAGGATGCCCTGTGTTCTCTAAAGTGCCTCTAAGCATACAGAACTCATCACTGATCCAAAACATGCTCTGAATACTTAGGATGTCATACCACTAAGAGTATTGGGTGGTATCACTCGCATTTGTATCGTCCCATCACGCAACCACATACCTGTCCGTCGTTGCCCCGGTCTGGAAATGAGCCGAGGGGAAGGTAGTGAGTATGCGTGCTGTGTTCATTTAAAAAGCAAACGCTGCGGACCTTGTAGGAAGCATGCTCCCCTTGATGGTCCTTTTTTGATAGGCTGGTTCACGTTATATCTCCGCCTATATTCGCATAGTGAAGTACGCCTATGTAGGAACAGCCAGTGATAGGTCACCACTAGCGGAACCGGAAATAAATCAAACTGTGAAGTCGGCTCTTCCCCGAGCCCGTTCACCGATATAGTAAATCGTTCCTAATAGGTTCACGCTTTGAAAGCGATGCGTTGATAAGACCTCGCTGGCGTGAGCGGAAATATATTGGATACTTATGTCGGGTTTTACGCGATGTCTATTCCCTTATGCATAGTCGTTCCTGATAGGCCACAGCTCTAAAAGCGTTGCGATGAGTGGACAACGCTATCGTGAGCAGAAATGGATTGAATACTGATATCGGGATTTGCACACTGCATATTTCCCTTATGATTAGTCATTACTCTTAGGACAAAGCTCTCTCAGAATCCAAAAAGATTCAATTAGAAACGGATCTTGTTGTTGCATTCTAAATTGTGACTGACCAGGAATAATATAAAATCCGCCACATAACGCTACTGAGTAAGGCGGTGTTCTAAAAGAATGACGTCTGTTTACTGTGCTCTTGTATCATAACAGCGAGTGAAGACCAAAATGAGCCGTATTGCATGAGGAGGTATAACGAAAGTACATCACCCACCAGATGATGCAATATGTCATGAGACGAGGTCACGATGAGATGTGAGAGGCTGCTGTCCTGCACACGTATGTCCTCAAAACAAGAGACGTCCATTAGATACAAGCTGGCCACAAAATAATGCAGGAATGTGGGGTGAAAGCTCGTATTATTTATTAAAACCAACTGTAGTGGATATACAAATATATGCTGTCTGAAAGTGACTATAAGCAGCCTATGTACTCACAGGCCGGTATTTGAACAGTAATCATTTATACCAGACAACCACACATGCTTGTCCCAGTGCAGTCTGCCTATAAACAAGAATGTCTATATTAGTATTTGATTCAGTGCGCAATTCGTCAGGAATTGCTGGTAAGTAATACATGATCACGATGGTACCGTTAACACACTGGGTTACGGCTGCAACCAAGGGATTTCGTCATTTAACCCTTCTGAGTCGCATTTCAGTCTGAAAACCCACTTCTGCTCTCGGATATGTAGAAAGTGTGATATGTCGCACACATGTGGAGGTATGAAGGGTTGTTCTAGGACCAACCACTCCAAATCTTCAGCTGAGTGTTTCATGTTTAGAAAATGCGATGTCATTCTGGTCGCCTGCCTGTTGCATCTGATGGTGATTTTGTGTTCTTGTATCCTGAGTTTTATTTTCCTCGTGGTCATTCCTATGTAGCGAAGGGCACAAGGGCAGGTAATTTGATAGATGACCCTTTCGCTATTACAGTTTGTATGATGTCTCAATTCCCAGGGATGTGCAGTGCCAATATCAACCGACATTGTCTTCTTTGTCTGGGGGCACACTGAACAAGTACCACAAGGATGATGTCCCTGTACTGGCGGAAGGTTCCACAATCTAGATGAAGTATCATGGATTGGGTGTTTTGGTCTAGTGTGGACCAATTCATCTTTTAAATTTGTACTCCTCTTGAACGAAAAAAGGGGCAAAGGAATGTTGTCCCCTGTGCTGTTCAAAATGTGCCACTTCTGTCTAATGATCTTTTGTATCTTGGACGATGCAGTACTAAATGTAGTTACACAAGCCAATCTGTTCAAGGCTGGTTTCACGACTGGAGGTGCAAGTAATGCCTCACGGTGGTTATTCGAGGCTCTCTTATAGGACTTTTTAATGAGTTTGATCGGGTATAATCGTTGTTCCAGTTTCATGGATAGATCTCTTGATTCTTTCAAAAAGTCAGGTTTCTCTGAGCAGTTCCTCCGGACTCTGAGGAATTGTCCGAAAGGGAGATATTCCCTTAGGGAACGAGGGTGGTGACTGTCAAACCTCAAAAGCGAATTGCGTGACATCGGTTTTCGGTAAAGACTGCTTGAAAGGTGATTATCTTTAGGCATCACTAGTAAATCCAAAAATGGAAGTTCAGTTTTACTGTATTCAACAGTGAATCTGAGATATGGATTCCGGCTATTCAGCCACGAATGGAAAGCCAGTAGTGATTCACTGGTTCCTCGCCATACCACCAAAATGTCATCTATGTACCTCTTCCACAACACCGTCTGATGGAAGTACGGATTGTTGTGGTTGAGGACATGATGAGTTTCAAAATGATGAACATACAAATTTGCCAGACTGGGCGCAAATTTGCTGCCCATTGATGTCCCTGATGTTTGGAGATATATGCAATTTTCAAAACCAAAGAAATTTTCAGTCATTGCAATTTTTGCTAAATCCATAATGAAATGGATAGGTGTAATGCTGTCATGTTCAGTAGTGGCTAAGAGTTCTCGAATGGTCTGTAGAGTTTCGATTTGAGGTATACATGTATACAACGACTCTACGTCGAAACTGACCAAGTAGTCTTGGTCAGCGTCGAATTCTACTTCAGGTAACAGACGTAGAACATCTTGAGTGTCTTGAAGGTATGTAGGCATGGTCTTCACCAACGGTGCTAAAAACACATCTACGAAGGAGGATAGTGGTTCTAACAAAGATCCAATGCCCGAAATTATAGGCCGCCCAGGGGGGGGCCTAGTAGGTTTGTGAATTTTGGGCAATGTGTAGAAGTAGGGAGTGACTGGATATGGCGTAACTAGAAATTTCGCCTCTTTTTCTGTTATCCAGCCCTCCGTACTTGCTTCTTCCACTAGATTTTTTATCTCCATGGAAAGTCTGCTGGTAGGATCTTCTTTTAAAGGGGTGTAGAAATTAGTGTTTTTCAACTGTCTTAGACACTCGGCCTGATAGGAAGATGTATCCTGAATGACTATAGCACCCCCCTTATCGGCCTGTTTAATTGTAATGTCCTTATCATTAGACAGATTTGTCAAGGCTTGTCTCTCATTCCTAGATAAATTCTGGAATTCGCCACGTTTACAAAAATCCATTGTCTTGATTTCATGCAGAACAGCAGCCTCAAACGTGTCCACTCTCGATGGCACCTGATGCAGAAGGGGCATAAAGATGGATTTGGTTTTAAGACCTGTATTGTCCTTGCTTTGTGTTTGGTCGGGACTACTGTCCTTGAAGAAAAAATTTAATCTTACTCTGCAGAAGAATCTTTCGATTTCCCCGCGGAGTTTGAAGGCATCACCACTGTTGGTAGGCACAAAACCAAGCCCTTTGTTAAGTACCTGATGTTCTAGAGGAGACAGAGTACGGGCACTTAGGTTAACCACTAAGTCATCATGATTAGTGGGTTCAGTTACTGGCCTCGCTTGCTGCGGGTGACTGGTGGATCCTGTTCGTCTGCCCATTGAACTTGATTGGAGCCTCTGCGTCTCCCTCTGTTCCAGCCTCGGCTCTGCCCTAAAAAAGCCTGGCTGTCATAGTACTGGGGTTGCATGGCATAATGTGGCATAGGGGGTGGAAATTGTGGGTAGCCCCAAGGAGTGGGTGGCCACCATGGTCCCTGTTGGTAAACGTTGCCTCGCCCATTGCGCCTGCGGTTGGATCGATTATTGCGACCTCTCCCTCTCCATTGGGATGGGTCATTGTTATCTAAGTCTGAAGAATCTGAATCAGAAGATGTGGCATAATTAGACCCATAGGATTTTCCTTGTTTCCTTGAATCTATTGGAGTGTAATCCTCGCTGGTGTATGGATAGATCCTCTCATGGGTGAATTTCGCTAGGTCTTTTTTGAACTTATCAATTTTTGCAAAAAATATGGGATCTTTATACTCCTTATTAGCTTTGTTTGATTCTTCTTGTTGTTTCTCAAAGCGTTTTGCCGTCAGAGTTGTTTTTATCTGGCCCTCTAGGGTCTGTATTTCTATGAGGATAGCATCTGCCACCCTCTTGGCAGTTGCGATAATTAGAATTAGCCAGTCCCGAGTGCAACGCCAGGCTATCAATGACCAATCTTTGATGAATGTTTTGTCCGTCAAGAAAAGCCTGGGTGCATTGGTGACAATTAAACCAGTGGGGGCGCATTTCCCATGGAGGTATTCCGCCATGATCTGTCCATGTACTATAGTGCGTGAGTGGCTTTTTTTACGGTTAAGCACGGTGTCCCAATCTCCTGGGGGTGCTTGAGCGTGGTAGAGACCAAATCCAGCATGCTAGGATTGTCATTTAAAATGGATGCGAGAGTCTCATCATCAAAACCCAGACCTGCAAAATCTGCCATGTTCTACTACCCGTAGGTGCAAAAAATAGCAAAGGTCACAAAATAGCAGTGAACCTAATTGTAATCGAACCCGCGGCCGTAGCCGCACAAATAACAAAGAAACCAAATGTTGGGAAGGGTTCTAGGGGAAAAGGACATTAGAGACCTACTTGTATCTTGTCCCCCAACTCAAGTACTTGAAAAACACGAAAGATACCAAGGGTCTATAAGAGAAGAGTCACTACCAAATATTAGTATGTGGACTTACAAATACCTATAGGTTATTGTTGTGACATAGGAGAGAAAGAACTTTACATTGAAATGAAACCCATCAGCCCACCTATTGGTGAAGACTCATCATCTGGGTTTGTTCCCAAAAAGTGATGCCCACTAGTCATTTTCTCATAATATCTAATGAGGATGGCTAGAATAGGGTCATCATCTGGAAGGAAAAGGGATGAGTATGATGAAGGCTGATAGGGTGTTTTGCAGTGCTCAAAAAGTGAAAACAGTGTGTATAAAAATGCCTGTTGTGATGTCTAAAGCACAATTTTAATAGAGATGACCATCAGAACGGCATGGTTAAAAGAAATGTGAAAATAGTATTTATAAAATATAACTATTAATCATAGATGAAAATGGTCAACATGTTTCAGCCCTTCAGTGCTTTCATCAGGACCTACGATATCCACTACTGCAACAATAATCACACTTAGTGAAAAAAGAAACAAAAAGACCTACCAAACGTGTGGTCTTTTAATCCAGTTCCTCTCCTATGAAACATGACACAAACAGTAAATATGTATATGCAATAGCAAAACTGAAATTTTTTTTACATCTTCTTAAAAAAAAATTTGTTCTTACAGTGCGTGGCCCCTTATTCCTGAGCGAGTGCCAGGCAAGGTGAGGCTTTTCCTCCCTACACTGATGGGTGAGTGATTTCTTGACAAAAGAATTGATAACATAGTAAATGCATCATATCTTGAGGATGATTGTGTGCTATGTATACATATTTACTGTTTGTGTCATGTTTCATAGGAGAGGAACTGGATTAAAAGACCACACGTTTGGTAGGTATTTTTGTTTCTTTTTTCACTAAGTGTGATTATTGTTGCAGTAGTGGATATCGTAGGTCCTGATGAAAGCCCTGAAGGGCTGAAACATGTTGACCATTTTCATCTATGATTAATAGTTATATTTTATAAATACTATTTTCACATAGCTTTTAACCATGCCGTTCTGATGGTCATCTCTATTAAAATTGTGCTTTAGACATCACAACAGGCATTTTTATACACACTGTTTTCACTTTTTGAGCACTGCACAACACCCTATCAGCCTTCATCATACTCATCCCTTTTCCTTCCAGATGATGACCCTATTCTAGCCATCCTCATTAGATATTATGAGAAAATGACTAGTGGGCATCACTTTTTGGGAACAAACCCAGATGATGAGTCTTCACCAATAGGTGGGCTGATGGGTTTCATTTCAATGTAAAGTTCTTTCTCTCCTATGTCACAACAATAACCTATAGGTATTTGTAAGTCCACATACTAATATTTGGTAGTGACTCTTCTCTTATAGACCCTTGGTATCTTTTGTGTTTTTCAAGTACTTGAGTTGGGGGACAAGATACAAGTAGGTCTCTAATGTCCTTTTCCCCTAGAACCCTTCCCAACATTTGGTTTCTTGGTTATTTGTGCGGCTAGGGCCGCGTGTTTGATTTCAATTAGGTTCACTGCTATTTTGTGACCTTTGCTATTTTTCGCACCTACGGGTAGTACAACATGGCAGATTTTGCAGGTCTGGGTTTTGATGATGAGACTCTCGCATCCTTTTTAAATGACAATCCTAGCATGCTGGATTTGGTCCCTACCACCGGTCAAGCACCCCCAGGAGATTGGGACACCGTGCTTAACCTTAAAAAAAGCCACTCACGCACTATAGTACATGGACAGATCATGGCGGAATACCTCCATGGGAAATGCGCCCCCACTGGTTTAATTGTCACCAATGCGCCCAGGCTTTTCTTGACGGACAAAACATTCATCAAAGATTGGTCATTGATAGCCTAGCGTTGCACTCGGGACTGGCTAATTCTAATTATCGCATCTGCCAAGAGGGTGGCAGATGCTATCCTCATAGAAATACAAACCCTAGAGGGCCAGATAAAAACAACTCTGACGGCAAAACGCTTTGAGAAACAACAAGAAGAATCAAACAAAGCTAATAAGGAGTATAAAGATCCCATATTTTTCGCAAAAATTGATAAGTTCAAAAAAGACCTAGCGAAATTCACCCATGAGAGGATCTATCCATACACCAGCGAGGATTACACTCCAATAGATTCAAGGAAACAAGGAAAATCCTATGGGTCTAATTATGCCACATCTTCTGATTCAGATTCTTCAGACTTAGATAACAATGACCCATCCCAATGGAGAGGGAGAGGTCGCAATAATTGATCCAACCGCAGGCGCAATGGGCGAGGCAACGTTTACCAACAGGGACCATGGTGGCCACCCACTCCTTGGGGCTACCCACAATTTCCACCCCCTATGCCACATTATGCCATGCAACCCCAGTACTATGACAGCCAGGCTTTTTTAGGGCAGAGCCGAGGCTGGAACAGAGGGAGAAGCAGAGGCTCCAATCAAGTTCAATGGGCAGACAAACAGGATCCACCAGTCACCCGCAGCAAGCGAGGCCAGTAACTGAACCCACTAATCATGATGACTTAGTGGTTAACCTAAGTGCCCGTACTCTGTCTCCTCTAGAACATCAGGTACTTAACAAAGGGCTTGGTTTTGTGCCTACCAACAGTGGTGAGGCCTTCAAACTCCGCGGGGAAATCGAAAGATTCTTCCGCAGAGTAAGATTACATTTTTTCTTCAAGGACAGTAGTCCCGACCAAACACAAAGCAAGGACAATACAGGTCTTAAAACCAAATCCATCTTTATGCCCCTTCTGCATCAGGTGCCATCGAGAGTGGACACGTTTGAGGCTGCTGTTCTGCATGAAATCAAGACAATGGATTTTTCTAAACGTGGCGAATTCCAGAATTTATCTAGGAATGAGAGACAAGCCTTGACAAATCTGTCTAATGATAAGGACATTACAATTAAACAGGCCGATAAGGGGGGTGCTATAGTCATTCAGGATACATCTTCCTATCAGGCCGAGTGTCTAAGACAGTTGAAAAACACTAATTTCTACACCCCTTTAAAAGAAGATCCTACCAACAGACTTTCCATGGAGATAAAACATCTAGTGGAAGAAGCAAGTACGGAGGGCAGGATAACAGAAAAAGAGGCGAAATTTCTAGGTACGCCATATCCAGTCACTCCCTACTTCTACACATTGCCCAAAATTCACAAACCTACTAGGCCCCCCCCTGGGCGGCCTATAATTTCGGGCATTGGATCTTTGTTAGAACCACTATCCTCCTTCGTAGATGTGTTTTTAGCACCGTTGGTGAAGACCATGCCTACATACCTTCAAGACACTCAAGATGTTCTACGTCTGTTACCTGAAGTAGAATTCGACGCTGACCAAGACTACTTGGTCAGTTTTGACGTAGAGTCGTTGTATACATGTATACCTCAAATCGAAACTCTACAGACCATTCGAGAACTCTTAGCCACTACTGAACATGACAGCATTACACCTATCCATTTCATTATGGATTTAGCAAAAATTGCAATGACTGAAAATTTCTTTGGTTTTGAAAATTGCATATATCTCCAAACATCAGGGATTTCAATGGGCAGCAAATTTGCGCCCAGTCTGGCAAATTTGTATGTTCATCATTTTGAAACTCATCATGTCCTCAACCACAACAATCCGTACTTCCATCAGACGGTGTTGTGGAAGAGGTACATAGATGACATTTTGGTGGTATGGCGAGGAACCAGTGAATCACTACTGGCTTTCCATTCGTGGCTGAATAGCCGGAATCCATATCTCAGATTCACTGTTGAATACAGCAAAACTGAACTTCCATTTTTGGATTTACTAGTGATGCCTAAAGATAATCACCTTTCAAGCAGTCTTTACCGAAAACCGATGTCACGCAATTCGCTTTTGAGGTTTGACAGTCACCACCCTCGTTCCCTAAGGGAAAATCTCCCTTTCGGACAATTCCTCAGAGTCCGGAGGAACTGCTCAGAGAAACCTGACTTTTTGAAAGAATCAAGAGATCTATCCATGAAACTGGAACAACGATTATACCCGATCAAACTCATTAAAAAGTCCTATAAGAGAGCCTCGAATAACCACCGTGAGGCATTACTTGCACCTCCAGTCGTGAAACCAGCCTTGAACAGATTGGCTTGTGTAACTACATTTAGTACTGCATCGTCCAAGATACAAAAGATCATTAGACAGAAGTGGCTCATTTTGAACAGCACAGGGGACAACATTTCTTTGCCCCTTTTTTCGTTCAAGAGGAGTACAAATGTAAAAGATGAATTGGTCCACACTAGACCAAAACACCCAATCCATGATACTTCATCTAGATCTAGCCGAACTCAGCGCTCTCCTCAAGAAACCCACAGCAGACCCCACCGACCTCAAGAACTACCGTCCCATCTCGCTCCTCCCGTTCCCGGCCAAAGTCATCGAGAAGACCGTCAACAAACAGCTGGCCGCCTTCCTCGAGACGAATGGATCCCTCGACCCCTCACAGTCCGGCTTCCGAGCGAACCACAGCACCGAGACCGCCCTCATCGCCGCCACCGACGACCTTCGAACTCTGATGGACAACGGAGAAACAGCGGCCCTCATCCTCCTGGACCTCTCCGCGGCTTTCGACACTGTCTGCCACCGCACCCTAGTACAGCGCCTCAGCAACATCGGAATCCAGGAGAAGGCACTGGAATGGATCACCTCCTTCCTCGACGGAAGAACACAGAGAGTCCGCCTACCACCGTACAAGTCAGAGGCCACCAAAGTCATCTGCGGCGTACCCCAGGGATCCTCGCTGAGCCCAACCCTCTTCAACGTCTACATGAGCCCCCTCGCGGCCATCGCACGCCAACACAACCTGAACATCATCTCCTACGCCGACGACACCCAGCTGATCCTCTCCCTGACCAACGACCCCGCCACCGCCAGAGCCAACCTGCACGAAGGGATGAGAGACGTAGCCGATTGGATGACGACCAGCCGCCTGAAACTGAACTCAGACAAGACGGAGGTCCTCATCCTGGGCTCCACGCCCTCCGCCTGGGACGACTCCTGGTGGCCCCCCGCCCTGGGCACCGCACCCAAACCGACGGACCACGCACGCAACCTGGGCTTCATCCTGGACTCCTCCCTCTCCATGACCAGACAAGTCAACGCCGTCTCCTCGTCATGCTTCAACATCCTGCGCATGCTACGTAAGATCTTCCGGTGGATCCCCACCGAGACGAGGAAGACGGTCACCCAAGCCCTCGTCACCAGCCGACTGGACTACGGCAACGCCCTCTACGCCGGAACCACTGCCAAACTCCAGAAGAGACTCCAGCGGATCCAGAACGCCTCGGCGAGACTCATCCTCGACATCCCCCGACGCAGCCACATCTCCGGACACCTGAGAGATCTGCACTGGCTCCCGGTCAACAAGAGAATCACCTTCCGGCTCCTCACCCACGCACACAAAGCCCTACACGACCAAGGCCCGAGCTACCTCAACAACCGGATCAACTTCTACACTCCCAAGCGCCTCCTCAGATCAACCAACCACGCCCTCGCCGCCGTCCCCCGCATCCGAAGAGCGACAGCAGGAGGAAGATCCTTCTCCCACCTGGCCGCCAAGACCTGGAACTCACTTCCGACCAACCTGCGCCTGACCCAAGACCACCTCTCCTTCAGGAAGAAGCTCAAGACCTGGCTGTTCGAGCAGTAGCGGCACCCCCCCCCCTCCCAGCGCCTTGAGACCCTACGGGTGAGTAGTGCGCTATACAAATGACCTGATTGATTGATTGTGGAACCTTCCGCCAGTACAGGGACATCATCCTTGTGGTACTTGTTCAGTGTGCCCCCAGACAAAGAAGACAATGTCGGTTGATATTGGCACTGCACATCCCTGGGAATTGAGACATCATACAAACTGTAATAGCGAAAGGGTCATCTATCAAATTACCTGCCCGTGTGCCCTTCGCTACATAGGAATGACCACGAGGAAAATAAAACTCAGGATACAAGAACACAAAAGCACCATCAGATGCAACAGGCAGGCGACCAGAATGACATCGCATTTTCTAAACATGAAACACTCAGCTGAAGATTTGGAGTGGTTGGTCCTAGAACAACCCTTCATACCTCCACATGTGTGCGACATATCACACTTTCTACATATCCGAGAGCAGAAGTGGGTTTTCAGACTGAAATGCGACTCAGAAGGGTTAAATGACGAAATCCCTTGGTTGCAGCTGTAACCCAGTGTGTTACCGGTACCATCGTGATCATGTATTACTTACCAGCAATTCCTGACGAATTGCGCACTGAATCAAATACTAATATAGACATTCTTGTTTATAGGCAGACTGCACTGGGACAAGCATGTGTGGTTGTCTGGTACAAATGTTACTGTTCAAATACCGGCCTGTGAGTACATAGGCTGCTTATAGTCACTTTCAGACAGCATATATTTGTATATCCACTACAGTTGGTTTTAATAAATAATACGAACTTTCACCCCACATTCCTGCATTATTTTGTGGCCAGCTTGTATCTAATGGACGTCTCTTGTTTTGAGGACATACGTGTGCAGGACAGCAGCCTCTCACATCTCATCGTGACCTCGTCTCATGACATATTGCATCATCTGGTGGGTGATGTACTTTCGTTATACCTCCTCATGCAATACGGCTCATTTTGGTCTTCACTCGCTGTTATGATACAAGAGCACAGTAAACAGACGTCATTCTTTTAGAACACCGCCTTACTCAGTAGCGTTATGTGGCGGATTTTATATTATTCCTGGTCAGTCACAATTTAGAATGCAACAACAAGATCCGTTTCTAATTGAATCTTTTTGGATTCTGAGAGAGCTTTGTCCTAAGAGTAATGACTAATCATAAGGGAAATATGCAGTGTGCAAATCCCGATATCAGTATTCAATACATTTCTGCTCACGATAGCGTTGTCCACTCATCGCAACGCTTTTAGAGCTGTGGCCTATCAGGAACGACTATGCATAAGGGAATAGACATCGCGTAAAACCCGACATAAGTATCCAATATATTTCCGCTCACGCCAGCGAGGTCTTATCAACGCATCGCTTTCAAAGCGTGAACCTATTAGGAACGATTTACTATATCGGTGAACGGGCTCGGGGAAGAGCCGACTTCACAGTTTGATTTATTTCCGGTTCCGCTAGTGGTGACCTATCACTGGCTGTTCCTACATAGGCGTACTTCACTATGCGAATATAGGCGGAGATATAACGTGAACCAGCCTATCAAAAAAGGACTATCAAGGGGAGCATGCTTCCTACAAGGTCCGCAGCGTTTGCTTTTTAAATGAACACAGCACGCATACTCACTACCTTCCCCTCGGCTCATTTCCAGACCGGGGCAAAGACCGACAGGTATGTGGTTGCGTGATGGGACGATACAAATGCGAGTGATACCACCCAATACTCTTAGTGGTATGACATCCTAAGTATTCAGAGCATGTTTTGGATCAGTGATGAGTTCTGTATGCTGAGAGGCGCTTTAGAGAACACAGGGCATCCTCTCTTTGCCTGATTTATAACAGTCTTTTTCTGAATTCCAACTGCATGGTTATTTAGGACAGTTAATTTTGCTTGCTAGTCTCTAGTCTAGATTTTGGACCCTGCTTCTCTGCCCTTGGAGTTTTATTTGTTAATGGTGCAAAAACAATAGCAAAACTGAAATTTTTTTTACATCTTCTTAAAAATGTTTTTGTTCTTACAGTGCGTGGCCCCTTATTCCTGAGCGAGTGCCAGGCAAGGTGAGGCTTTTCCTCCCTACACTGATGGGTGAGTGATTTCTTGACAAAAGAATTGACATATCAGATATAACATAGTAAATGCATCATATCTTGAGGATGATTGTGTGCTATGTATACATATTTACTGTTTGTGTCATGTTTTATAGGAGAGGAACTGGATTAAAAGACCACACGTTTGGTAGGTCTTTTTGTTTCTTTTTTCACTAAGTGTGATTATTGTTGCAGTAGTGGATATCGTAGGTCCTGATGAAAGCCCTGAAGGGCTGAAACATGTTGACCATTTTCATTTATGATTAATAGTTATATTTTATAAATACTATTTTCACATTGCTTTTAACCATGCCGTTCTGATGGTCATCTCTATTAAAATTGTGCTTTAGACATCACAACAGGCATTTTTATACACACTGTTTTCACTTTTTGAGCACTGCACAACACCCTATCAGCCTTCATCATACTCATCCCTTTTCCTTCCAGATGATGACCCTATTCTAGCCATCCTCATTAGATATTATGAGAAAATGACTAGTGGGCATCACTTTTTGGGAACAAACCCAGATGGTGAGTCTTCACCAATAGGTGGGCTGATGGGTTTCATTTCAATGTAAAGTTCTTTCTCTCCTATGTCACAACAATAACCTATAGGTATTTGACATTTTTCTTTGCACATCTAGAGTGTTGCTGTAGGTTAGAAAAGTATGCTTTCCATTCTGGCCACTTCATGCAAGGATAACTACCAGCAGGCCAGAAACATTGCTGGGGAGCAAAATTGAAATGTTGTGTCGACATAGGAAATATCAAATATAAAGTCACAATAATTATCCCTTAGTATAAATGGTAAGATGGGCTTGCTGTGTCCATACAAGAAGAAACAGAAAAATAAAAGAAACACTATGTCTCACCAATACTTCAGGAATAAAAAAGGTGAATCTGGTTTGTAGAATCAGGAATCGTAAATGAAGGAACTTGGGGGCATATTATCAAGGGGGTTTATCTCCGCTTTTTTGGCTTTAAAAGCCAAGAAAGCGGAGATAAAATTATCTCCCTATTACCTAGCTGTCGCTAACACCAGTTAGCGACAGCTAGTAGGAGATAGCGACCATCTTGGGCCCCACTTTGCATGTCAGTGATATTTATCACTAATGACATGCAAAGTGGGCGTGCCAAGATGTTAGCGACTGGAAACAGTCGCTAACATCGCTATCTCCTATTACCAACTTTTGGAGATATTCGCGCTAAGCGCGAATATCTCCAAAAACTAACACCTGCCCTGAGCAGTTCTTAGCCATGTTATTCAATGGGAGGTGGATAACATGGCTAAGAGCATTAGCTCGGTAATGCATGAATATCGCGGACTTTTCAGCGATATTCATGCATTGCGGCCGTTTTTTATCGCATTTGCGATAAACCTTGATAATAGCAAGGTTTATCTGCGATAATTTCTGACGATGCTTAGCGTTAAAAAATTCGTTGCTAAGCATCGTTAGCGATAAATATCGCTTAACGTTGGTAATATGCCCCTTGGAGCGTCGGGCGTGTGACCACAAATGAATCCGGTCGGTAGACTCGGAGGACAGACACGAAGCAACGCAGAGTGTGAACACAGTGGTTGCTAGGTAATGAAATGTGAGTAAGAAGGAAAAAAGATATGGCGGCATGTAACATGCGTGATGATGCCGAGCGTAGAAGCAGACGTGCTAGCTCATGATCTTCGTGACGTAGATGTTTCTAGGCGAGGCTTCATGGCTTTAGTGATGTGGATGTTTCCTGTGAAGGCGTCGTCAGTCGGAACTTAGAGCGGAATGTGATGAGGAATCCTCTCTCCCAGAATTCTGGCAGAAATGGTGAGTCTGATTTTTTTTTTTTAACGCAGCGGCCACACCACTACCAGTATGCATCCAACACCGTCTGAGACAACCTCCAACTGCCCCAGAATGGCACGGACCGAAGACTCTGGAATAGAATAAGAATTAAAGGTCTGTGCCCAGAGCATAAATACATCTTACATAACACTCAGCCAGGAGGAGCCTCAGCCAGGTGGGATTTCAAGTCCGCTGGGGAACCTCCCAATGCAGGTGACGCAACAGAGCCCCCTTAGGCGTGAAGTTGAAGCGCTGCCGCCACACAAGTTAGGTGCAGCTTAGGAGCGTCACTCTCCACAGCGTCTGGCCAGCGCCACATTCTCCAGCCTGTGATGCAGAGATGCGCTGCCCACCATTTGGTAATCTCCCCGTGCACCCCTGTGCCCTGTGTAGTGGTGGCGCGTGGTATGCGATGCAGACCTCCATACGTTGGTGCGCAAGAGTGCCTCTAACTTTCACTGTTCCAAGCGGCGCCAAGCAGGTAAGCAACTGTCTCCATGCGACCTGCCGGACTTCACCACCAGGTAAGGACGATCACCGTGCTTCAATATCTACTGCCACGTCCCAGCGACTTCTCAGCACCTCCACATTACACTCCGGGTCCCTGGCGAAGGCCCAGCGAGACCTCTGGGCCCCGGGCACTGTCTGTGCTTTCAAGTTTTTTTGATGTTATGGTGTTGCAAGGAGTGCGCAATTAAATGGAATGCATCACTGGTTTTGGACAGCGATGCACCCCTTTTCATAGATGTAGCACTGAACTTCCCCTGGGACTCTGGCTGGTCATCCATGCTTTTGGGGGGCTTGGGAGGGTTGTTGATGTGTGCTGCACTTGGCCCTGGCTGCTCCATTCTGCATTCCATTGGTTTTATTTCCTATTTTTCATTGGAAGTGGACTTCTAGGCTATTTTTGTCTCTCAAGGCAAAAAAATCACATTGGGCTGACTAAGGTGTTTTACTGTCGCTAATGGGCCTTTCTTCTGTTTTCACCCGCTAACGTCAGAATATGTACCGCCTTCACGCTAGTGCTACTGACAGTTTTCACTGCGGCTACCTGGAACTATCGCCATGTAGCGACCTATTGTAAATACATCCTTTACAGGGCGATAAGTGTTTGGTGATAGACTGCGTTAAGAGAACTGCCGCTAACTAACGCTAACGCTAGTTAGTGGCAGTTCTTGTAAATATACCCCCGGAGTCTCCCCAATGAATCGGTCCTGTAGGCATGTACAGAGTAGGCCTAAAACCTCTATCATGTTGAGCCAATAGGGCTTCATTCATTATTTTATACAGTAAAACATTGCTTTTTCGTCTCTCCAGTATTTATTAAATTGCACTGTTAGTAATTTGGGGAATCTGTTTCCACTCAAATATGAATTCGTATTGCACATAACTTCATATTCTTCACCTCTCCAATATCTGCATCATCACCAAACGAATGGTAACATTTGTTGTGTTTTGAAGGTGCAGCAGTAGGCCCTCTGTCGGCTGTCGGTGGGACTGCAGCCTTCTTTGCACGTGGTTTCTCATCTATCGCCCCAGAGGCGCCGGATACTGGACCGAGAGTTTGGCCTCAGCAGCCGCCCGTGCTCCTGAGCTCGGAACCAAGGAGCGGGATCCGGTCTACCCTGTGAAGCGGGAACAGAGACCACAGCTGAGCCTGCATTATGGCTACAGCGTTCACACAGACTCTATTGCGCATGCGCGCTATGCACAGGGCCGCACGCCCACATCCGTGTTAAAATCGTCATACCCACAGTACTTTGGTTGGCAAAGGCATCATACCCACAATTCTTTGGGCCAAATCTGCATATCCATGATGTATTTACTAAAGTTTTACCATTTAGGTTCTTTTTTAATGTGCTATATTGCTTATAAACGTGTACGTGTTTTGTAAAAATATTTGTTTCACTAGTAGTTAAGGTGGTCGCCTTACTTTTCTAGAGTATATATTCTCGTCATAGAGCAATTCATCAACTATACAGTAGAATTAGATGAGAGATTATGGGATGATCAATTGCACTTTGCGTGGCTTTGAGAGCCCAAGTCTAAGCAATTTTTAGAGGACTGTTTGCTAGGCGACAATAGTCCACCATTAATGTATAAGGAAGTGTGTGTGCGAAATAAAGCTACGGGCAGAGAAAGTAGAAAAACCCTATGATTAAAATGCCAATTAATCTTACTTATGTAAATGGCTTCTTTAAATGGTTGGTAGAGGGTGTTAAATGGATAAACTGTACAATCTAACAGCGTTGTGGGAGTCAGCCGTATTCGAGAAATGTGCTTGTGAGGTTCTCGTGTACCGTCCCCCTGGAAGGCTCTATGATTTTACTCCTACTCTTATGGAAGCCTTAACCCATCTTGCACTTAGGAAAACTGGTTTATTAGTATTAGGTGATCTTAATGTCCATTTTGAGGATTCATTAGATAAGGAGGCGGTAGACATCATAGCTGAGCTACTCTCCCTCCAACTGGAGTTAAAAAACACCGAACCGTCACACCAACAAGGACATCTATTAGACCCTGTATTTGGGAACTGGAAGGGAGTTCAGACCCTGCCTCCCCAGCCAGTACCCTGGTCTGATCACTTTGTTATCCCTATACTACTCCAAATGGATGGCACTGAGCATCATAAACAAAGTTTACAGCACTACAAACGTAGGAAATGGAAAAACTTTTCCATAGACTCCTTCATAAAAATCCTCCAAGATGCTGGGCCTCCGAAAGGACTGGAATGTGAGACAGCATATGACCACTTACAAGTATGCATCACAAAAGCCCTGGACATCACTGCCCCCAAATGCACTATAACCAATGCCACGAGGAAAAATAAATCGGCCCCTTGGTTTAGTCAGGAGCTTCAAGGTGCCAAAACTGCTTGTAAAAAGCTTGAAAGAGAATGGCGTCAAAATTTCTGCCCTGAAATCAAAGCCCGGTACAAAGCAGCACAAAAAGAATATAATAAAAAGATACGAGCGTCCAAAGCTTCTCACTATAATGACCGGATCCAGGAAGCTGAAAACTCCTCGAAGGAGCTCTTCCAGATATTCAAGGAAATATCAATAATTGATTCCAGCCCTACCTCCCATAATGATTCAGTGGAAACTTGCAATAAAATTGCTAACTATTTTTCTGGCAAAATCACGAATATATATGCTAGTTTTTCTGGAAACAAAATACCTGGTATTGATTTTGCTGAGAGTAAAGATCACATAAGCACCCAACTCCATCTATGTGCTTTTTCCGTTCCGTCTGCCGATATACTAGTGTCTACCTGCAAAAGTATTAAATCCGGCTCTCCAAGAGATCCTGCGCCTCCTAAAATCCTAGCAGCCAGTCTGTCGGTCTTAGAGCCCCACTTCAGACATATACTTCAATTATCCTTTTCCACTGCTTGTCTACCTGCAGAATGGAAGAAAGCCATAGTGCTCCCCATCAAAAAAAAACTTAATATGAGTCAGGATTTATTGGAGAATCTACGTCCTATTTCCCTGCTACCTTATCTAGCTAAATTAGCAGAGAAAATAGCCAATGTCCAACTTATGGCCCATCTTGAAGCCCAAAATGCCTTTCATACATCACAGTCAGGCTTCAGATCAAGATTCTCCACAGAAACAGCTCTCCTGAGAGCTACTGAAACCCTGCGGGAAGGAGCCGATGAGGGCAAGACTATGGCCCTTATCATGCTAGACCTCAGCGCCGCGTTTGACACTGTAGCACATTCCACCGTGCTACAGTGTCTAAACCGGGCGGGGGTCACTAAAGAGGCTCTGGGGTGGCTGAAAGCCTTCCTTACCAACAGAAGCTTTCAGGTCCAAAGAGGGATCTTCCTCTCAGACAGCATGACACTGGGACAGGGGGTACCTCAGGGCTCTGCCCTGAGTCCCACCCTGTTCAACCTGTACATGGCTCCACTGGCAGAGGTTGTCCAATCGTTCGGCGTAGAGCTAGTCTCTTACGCCGACGATACTCAACTTTTGATCTCTCTATCTCAAGCTCCCTCCTCTGAGGCTGATAACTTTAAATCCTGCATGAGCAAACTTGCAGCTTGGATGAACAAAAATTGCCTCAAATTAAATGGCACAAAAACGGAGGTACTCATAATAGGAGGAAAAGATACAATGTGGACGAAAGACTGGTGGCCTACCTGTCTAGGACCTTTACCAACACCTAGTCAGGAAGCCAAGAACTTGGGTGTCTGGATAGACAACAAGCTTTCTTATGACAGCCATGTCAAAAAAACAGTAGGTAAGTGCTTTGGAGTCATGAAAACTCTTAATCACACCCTGGACCTGCTCCCTCTGAACTCCAGGCGCACCATGACTCAGGCACTTATCACTTCCCGAATAGATTATGGCAATGTGCTGCTGCTGGGAACATCGGACAAAAACATCAGAAAATTACAAGTCCTGCAAAATTCAGCCGCACGCCTTGTGCTAAGACTTCCCCGTAGAGCTCCTTCCAAACCCTCCCTGGCCTCCCTCCACTGGTTGCCTATTGGGAAGAGGATACTATTCAAAGCACTCCTCTGGTGCCATAGGATCATCCATCAAAAAGCCCCCTCATATATGTCCGACTTAGCCCTACCATACGAGCCGAATAGGTCCCTTCGCTCCATGGGAATGGGGCTTCTCAAAACATCGCTCTTTAAAAAAGCTAGGATGGGTGGTAAGTCCTTTCGCACCCTTGCTGCCAGGAAATGGAACACCCTCCCTACTCCCATCTGATTAGAAAATAATGAGGCCTCTTTTAGGAAACTGCTGAAAACACATCTTTTTACCCTCTAAACTGCCAGTTTTCCCTGGTCTTGGTTTCTAAAACTCTCTCTCCACAGCGCGGGGACACGCCGGGAGGCATCACCAGGCGCTTTATAAGCCCCTTTAATAAATAATAAATAAATAAATAAGCAAAGAGGAATTTGGTCATTACTGGCCATGGGATAGGAGTGAGGAACGCTGCTATGTTCTGAGCTCACCGATTGGGTTTATTTATTTATTTATGCGTTTTTATATAGCGCGGACTTTACCCGAAGGTGTCAGAGCGCTTCACAATAGTAACAGAACTGATACATGAGAACATTACAAGTGAACAAATTACAAAAGCAAACGCTAAGTTACATGAGGCAAAAGTGACAATCCTGAGCAAACAAATACAAGAGGTAGCAAACAGTGCATTACAGGAGGAAAAAGTGACATGTGCAAGTTACAAAAGCGTACAAAGTACAATTAGAGGTAAAAATACTGCAATACATGGCAGAAACTCAAACACAAGAACAAACGTTACGTTGGCAATGGTGGCACTTGTGCAAGTATCGAAAGCAAACAAAATGTAAGAGGTGGCAAACAATGGGTTACAAGAGAAAAGTGACGTGTGCATGTTACAAAAGAGTAGCAAACACAGGTAAAATGGTAATACTGCAATAAATGGCAGACTCTCAAACCAGTCTTAGGTGCTTCCTTTCTTCATAGAGGGATTTGTTGAACCAAGGTGCTGAGGGAATGGGCCTTTTCTTTTTGCTTTGGAGAGGAGCGACGTTATTGATTTCGACTGCAAGGACTGTGAGGCATTGGGAGGTGAGTTCGTCAACATCTAGGTTCGAGTCTAGCCTTGGAAGTGACAGCAAAGCTGATTCACAGAGGGAAACGGTGTCAATATTTTTAGTGTCATGGAACCAGGAGGTAGCCCTTTTAGGTTGGCCAAGAGTGTTGTAGGTGAAGCGAGAATGGGATGAGGAGGTGGTCAGACCAGTCTACATGAATAGGGGTAGCGATAGAAAGCATGCCTGCATTAGAAATAACTAGGTCCAGGATAGAGCCCTTAGAGCAGAGGTCTTCAAACTTTTGGATGCCGAGACCCCCCTGTCAACATTTTCAAGCGTAAGGACCCCCTCCTGACAAAAATGTCTAAACCTCTAGGTTATGAGGAAGGTGAGGACCAAATTATGCGACAGGCTTGACTAAATTGTGTGAGTAGAAAATTTAAATAATGTTATGTGATGCTGCGTATTTTGGGGTAGCATTGCTTTATTATTTGGAATTTTTTTAAACACAGTAATACTGAGGAAAGATTTCACCCCATCAGTACCAGTTTGTAACCAAAATACAGCAATTAACATCAGAAAGATGTCTTGTCAACCTCTGTGAAGGGCCTCCCAATCCGCAGGAATACGCGCTGCCACATTAGAAGCTCACCTGGCCATGGCCGGGAGCAGCAAGGGTGCATTCAAACCGTGGCGGTCTTGTGCAGAGTTAAGTAGTTTACCCATGCAGGGTGAGCGGGTGAATGTTGTGAGTGCATGGTGATCAGTGTGAGTGCATTGTGATCACTGTTAGTACATTATGAGCACTCTGAGTGCAGGGTGAGTGGGTGAATGTTGTGAGTGCATGGTGATCAGTGTGAGTGCATTGTGATCAGTGTGAGTGCATTGTGATCAGTGTGAGTGCATTGTGATCAGTGTGAGTGCATTGTGATCAGTGTGAGTGCATTATGATCACTGTGAGTGCAGGGTGAGCGGGTGAATCGTGAGTGAATGGTGATTGGTATGAGTGCAGGGTGAGCGCGTGTATGATGTGAGTGCATTGTGATCAGTGTGAGTGCATTGTGATCACTGTGAGTGCAGGGTGAGTGGGTGAATGTTGTGAGTGCATGGTGATTGGTGTGAGTGCATGGTGATTGGTGTGAGTGCATGGTGATCAGTGTGAGTGCACTGTGATCAGTGTGAGTGCATTGTGATCACTGAGTGCAGGGTGAGTGGGTGAATGGTGTGAGTGCATGGTGATTGGTGTGAGCGCATGGTAATTGGTGTGAGTGCATGGTGATTGGTGTGAGTGCATGGCGATCAGTGTGAGTGCACTGTGATCCGTGTGAGTGCATTGTGATCACTGAGTGCAGGGTGAGTGGGTGAATGATGTGAGTGCATGGTGATTGGTGTGAGTGCATGGTGATTGGTGTGAGTGCATGGTGGTCAGTGTGAGTGCATGGTGATCAGTGTGAGTGCATGGTGATCAGTGTGAGTGCATGGTTATCAGTGCAAGTGCATGGTGATCAGTGTGAGTGCAGGGTGAGCGGGTGAATAGTGTGAGTGCATGGTGAACAGTGTGAATACATTGTGATTGCTGTGAGTGCATGGTGATCAGTGTGAGTACATAGTGATCAGTGTGAGTGCATGGTGATCAGTGTGAGTGCATTGTGATCGCTATGAGTGCATGGTGATCGCTATGAGTGCATGGTGATCGCTATGAGTGCATGGTGATCGCTATGAGTGCATGGTGATCAGTGTGAGTGCATTGTGGTCGCTGGGAGTGCAGGGTGAACGTGAAAGGGAAGGCGAGAATGAGAAGTGAGTAGTCTGAAAGCAGGGCGCATTCCCAGAAGCTTGAAGCGTAGGGTTTCAGATATCAGTTAAACTATTGCTATAAAGGCATTGATCAGGGTTCGAGGGTGGAGGAAATAAATAATGTGCTGATTCTGCAACAAACTTCCAGTCTAATGATTAGGGTTACTAGCTCATTATTTTGATGGCCCAGAAATAAGCAGTCACCTACAGCTGTATTTTTTTCACTTATCTGTGAATAATTAGGGCCCGATTCACAGAATGAATTCTGTGAATCTTAAGACAAAATCCTAACTTCTGTGAATACCAAAAGTAGTAAGTTCATTCTGTGAATGCCAAAAGTAGTAAGTGCATTCTGTGAATACCAAAATAGTAGTAAGTTTAGGATTGAGTCTTAAGTTCATTCTGTGAATCGGTCCCTTCGAACCTCAAATATAAATAGAAAGCACTTTTAATTGTGTTCTAGGGATGCCTCATTGATCCATGACTAATAATTAAAGAGAATAAAGACAGAAAAGTCACATAACTAATTAATACATACTTTTTTATTTATAACTCAATTTAGTGTCAAGAGCAGGTCTCTGCAGGATCTTTAAACAACACATAGCAGGCATGTTTCTTTCGGGCAACCCAACTTTATATTTATTTTCATTAAATGCATTCTCACACTACAACCGTAAGTGTAAAAATACAAATGTAAGGAATAGGCAGAGTGGGGGCCCAGGGGGTACTGGAACCATAAAAAAACTAAGCTTTGGTAATCAGTTAACATAGGCATGTAAATATGCTAATGGTCTTTAAAGACCTGTGAAAAACTCGGGTCGGAGATAAGACTCCAGACACTGCCCAGCGGAGGCCCCAGGAGCGCGAGCTGCACTGCAGCCGCCGCCAGGCTGAGACACAGGATGGGGGAGGCCAGGGCAGAAGTGACACTGTGAAGGCGCGACCCCCTTTGTATCGCTCCACGGCCCCCCTGGGGGTCGCGCCCCACAGTTTGAAGACCCCTGCCTTAGAGTATGTTGATTCTGTGCAGTGTTTGATAAGATCGTTTGTAGAGAGGAAGGTGGCCAGCTAATTCGCGGAAGAGTCTTTCGGAGAGCCCTAGTGGAGATTGAAGTCACCCACGAAGGTCTGATAGTCACATTGCGAGTATTGGTCTCTGATGAAGTCAGTGAGTTCCTCCATAAACGAAGGGCCACTGCCAGGTGGGCGGTAAATGGCATGGAATCTAAGGGGTGAGCGGTGGTTTAGTTGAAGCTCAAGAGATAGGCATTCAAAAGTGCGGAAGGCGCTGATAGGAAAAGCCTTAAGTTGAAGGGAGTTTCTAAAGATGACTGCAACACCTCCCCCAACTTTGACAGTTCTGTCATTTCTAAAAATAGAATAGCCTGGGGGTAATAGAAGATCAAACATAGAGGGCCCGATTCACAGAATGAACTTAAGACTCAATCCTAAACTTAATACTATTTTGGTATTCACAGAATGCACTTACTACTTTTGGCATTCACAGAATGAACTTACTACTTTTGGTATTTACAGAAGTTAGGATTTTGTCTTCAGTTTGTCTTAAAACAAACTTAAGACAGACTTAAGACAAAATCCTAACTTCTGTGAATACCAAAAGTAGTAAATTCATGCTCAGTGATGGCAAAACAATCATTAAGTGCCCTTTAACTTACATTTTGTATGCAAGCTACATTGTTTTTTCCTTCTAGGGTCCCTCTACACAACTACACACATACAACTGGATGCTGTTCTTGTCCCTGGGTCCAGCCTCTCACATTAGTAAAGACAGCCGTCTGAAAACAGGCATCGCTTGTTCCCATGCATGGCTTATTTATTACCTTAATGTAGTGCTCTATCTCGGTGCATTCCTCTGGCAGAACATGTACACAGAACTTCCTACAGAGCATCTTAATTAATTCGTCATTTTAGCGTATTGTAATAAAATTCGTACTTTTTAATGGAGAACAATATAATTACCTGATCTAAATTGTATTCTGGTCATTAACATCAGTTTCATCCTATTTGCTCCGGAAACATTTTAGCAAGAACATGCATTTGCGAGAGGTGCAGCGGCTGTAAAGGGATCAATGTAAATATTTTCCCGTTTCATACTATGCCTGCAGTAGCATAATAAATAAGCAAAGAAATTCCTTTCACGAAGGAAAGGGCGCAGTACCATAGGCTGTTAATAGGTGTCCCTGGAACACCTAGTAACAGCCTGCGGTACTGCGCCCTTTCTTTTGTGAAAGGAATTTCTTTTGAATTACATATCTCATAACTCGTTTCATAAACTGTAGTTTCATCTTTTAAAAGGAGTTTATTTCCCTGTCACATATTCGATATGGCAGTGCAGCGCCAAAATAAACATGCATTTACAAGTTTGCACCATTGGGCGCAGAAGACGAACAGCATAATATTGCAAATGTATCTGCAACGTTTCTCTGGACCATGCAACTAGGAGCCAGACCGATCAATGACAGGCATAGTTTTCATATTGATAACTGCAGTAGGAAATCCTTGTTTGTCACAAATGCACGCCTTATTTCACAGGCTTTTGGCGCACACAACTGTTTTAGCCCTCTGCTTATTTCTTTTTTTTGTTTTTAGGAGTATCTGCGTGTTATTATTATTATTTTGCATGCGTGTTGAACGTGCAATGAAAATGAGAATCTGAAAAGTTTTTGAACGCTCTCAGTTAAGTCATTGTTTACATTGACCCTACAAAACCTATAACCCTAACTTCCCATATTTTGGGGCAGATTTATGATGACTGGCGCATCCCAAGGGATGCGCCAGTCATCCTGCGCCGCTGCTCCGCCACCCATGGTGCGCCGCATTTACAATGCGGCGCACCATGGGGCAAAAACGGCACAGATGCGTGACGCATCTGTGCCGAAAAGGTGGCGCATTGCTGGAGCTGCGTCGCAAGCGCGGCGCAGCTCCAGCAAGGCTCGGGGGTGCCCCATCTCCACAATGCTGCGTCAAGACCTACGCCTGCTTCAAGCAGGCGCAGGCTTTTGACGCAGCATTGTCCTGAAAGTGACTGAGTGAAATCTTGTAGATTTCACTCAGCCACTTTTGCGAGGCGCACCTGCCCCGGAACGCCCACCCTGCGCCGGAACGCCTCCTGATGGCGCAGGGCTTTACAACGTGACGCATCTCCTAGATGCGTCACGTTGTAAATAGGGCGCATTGTTTGCGCCGCCGTTGCGTCAAATAAAGTGACGCACCGGCGGCGCAAGGCCTTCATAAATCTGCCCCTTTGTTCTTTCCCTAGCGGCCGGAAGTAACCGAAGGGCGACATACAGCGCTATGCAAAAACTACAAATGAATATTAATTTAATAAATACAATAAGTACTGAGAAGCACTGTGCTTGCTGGGGTGCTGCGGCTGTAAAGGCATAAATGGCAATAGATTTTTCTGTTTCAAATTATGCCAGCAGTAGCATAATACGCAGAGGAAAGGCGCACTGGAACACCTAGATAGAAATTCTAACGACTCCTAGTAACAGCCTGTGGTACTGCGCCCTTTCCTTTGCGAAACAAATTTATTTTCTAGGTGTTCCTGGGACACCTAGTAACAGCATGCGGTACTGCGGGGCATATTACCAAGCCTGGCGATATTAGATTATCTCCGCTTTAGCGGCCACAGCTTTGAGGCGATAGCGAGCGATTTGGGGCCCGCTTTGCATGTCAGCGATATTTATCGCTAATGACATGCAAAGTGGGCGTACTCAACCTGTTAGCGACTAAAAACAGTCGCTAACATCGCTATCGCCTATTATCAACGCAGGCGTAGCGATGGAAATATCCGCGCTAAGCGCGAATATCTCCAAAAGCTAACGCCTGCTCAGACCAGTTCTTAGCCTTTATATCCAATGGGCGGTGGATATTATGGCTAAGACCCTATTGGCGTTAATGCGTGAATATCGCTGTATTCTCCGATATTCACGCATTTCGCCGCTATCCCCGGATATTTTATCGCTTTAGAGATAAACGTTGCTAATAGCGCTTTATCTCTGCGATAATATCTGGCGATGCTTGGCGGTAAAAAAAACTCGCTAAGCCCATTTAACGATAAATATCGCTAGTTGTTGGTAATATGCCCCTGCGTTCCTTTGTGAAAGGAATTTAGGGGCATATTAGCAAGAACCTTGTTAAAATTATCACAGTTTTAGCGGCCGAAAACTGCCGCTAAAACGGCGATAATGGGCTTGCTTATATGCATTATAGAATTACAACTAACCTGGGCTTCTATTAGAATTCTATAACGCATATTAGCAAGCCCATTATCGCCGTTTTAGTGGTAGTTTCCTGCCACTAAAACAGCGATAATTTTAACGAGGTTCTTGCTAATATGCCCCTAATTTTCTTATTATGCTACTGCTGGCTTAATTTGAAACGAGAAAAAAATTTGCCTGCATAATGCCAATAGTATTGTGAAACGTATTGCATTGCAAATGTTTCTTTTCTGAGCAGCCTCCTGTGTGGCTTCAGCAGTAAAGAGGTATTTGAGGCAGGAAGCAAAGAACAAACCTTGGGGCAGATTTACAAGCCCCTTGCGCCACGTTTGCGTCACTTTGAACATGGGAAAAGTGGCGCTTGGAAATCTGCCCCCTTGAATTTTCAGAATCTAAGTTAAAAGGTTAGACCAAGTAAAAGGAAACAAGTAGAGACAATGTAGTCCCTAAATGACAAGATATCAGCCAAGATATCATCACAGTGCAACTAAACAGTAGTTCGTAGGTGCTGCTTCCTGCAAAAGGAGAAGCAGCAGGACAATGGCAGGAGAAATTACCCTTGCTTACTGTAGGTCTTGCGACGGCACATTCCCCGTCTAGACTCGACCTAAATGTAGTTTTGTATCTGACACTAGGGATGCATTTGATAACCTGAGTGCGTTTATGCTCGTGGGGGCCAATTCACAGAACTAACTTAAGACAAAATCCTAAACTTACTACTTTTGGTATTCACAGAAGCCCATGGGCCCGATTCACAGAATGAACTTAAGACTCAATCCTAAACTTACTACTATTTTGGTATTCACAGAATGCACTTACTACTTTTGGTATTCACAGAATGGAGGGCCCGATTCACAGAATGGATTTAGGACTAAATCCTAAACTTACTACTATTTTGGTATTCACAGAATGTACTTACTACTTTTGGCATTCACAGAATGAACTTACTACTTTTGGTATTCACAGAAGTTAGGATTTTGTCTTAAGTTTGTCTTAAGACAAACGTAAGACAGACTTAAGACAGACTTAAGACAAAATCCTAACTTCTGTGAATACCAAAAGTAGTACGTTCATTCTGTGAATGCCAAAAGTAGTAAGTGCATTCTGTGAATACCAAAATAGTAGTAAGTTTAGGATTGAGTCTTACATTCATTCTGTGAATCGGGTCAGAACTTACTACTTTTGGTATTCACAGAATTTAGGATTTTGTCTTAAGTTTGTCTTAAGTCTGTCTTAAGTCTGTCTTAAGACAAACTTAAGACAAAATACTAACTTCTGTGAATACCAAAAGTAGTAAGTTCATTCTGTGAATGCCAAAAGTAGTAAGTGCATTCTGTGAATACCAAAATAGTAGTAAGTTTAGAATTGAATCTTAATTTCTTTCTGTGAATCGGGCCCTAGGCCGGTAACTGTATTGGAGCTTTATTTCTCTGCCCCTCTTTCCTCGTATCCCCACCAACAACTGCCCAACTCAGCTCCTCCTTTTCCAATTTTCCACTTACACTCCCTCCTTTCCTTTTCCGCTGGTCCTAGTGCCCCTGCATGTACTTTCTCTTAACATTACATCTCCCCCTTCTTGCACAACTTAAACTAACTTGTACATATACAACGGAGGAAAACGATTCATCTTTAACATGTCGAAAAGAGGTTAGTTCATGGCTGTCGACATGTTTATTATGTCCGGACTCATCTAGACATCTCCAGCTGTTTGTCTGAATGCTATGTTTCACATCTTGCAGGTCAACGTCCACGGCAGTGGCCAGAGACGTTTTAAGGCATGGGCAAAGAGAGCCAGCTATGTTCTGCAGAGAGTCTTCCCTGATGACCTTGAATACTTTTTAAACAGATAGTTGAAAATCGTTTTTTATATAATTTATTTGTAATGTGTGTGTCTATTACAGACATTTTGCAGACAAAATGTGGTTGTTTCATGCAAAATCCATATAAAAAGTTTGTTTTAGATCAATACAGGACCTCACATATGAGAAATCGGAGGGTGTCACAAAGATTATTTGCAGACAAAATGTGGTTGTTTCATGCAAAATCCATATAAAAAGTTTGTTTTAGATCAATACAGGACCTCACATATGAGAAATCGGAGGGTGTCACAAAGATTATTTGCAGTAGAATTTATGAGCTGCTGATGTGTTAAAAACACACATCATTATTCCGGAATATCAGATGTACACACACATATAGAATTTGACCAAACAGGGCATGAAAGAGCTGAAACTGCATCATAAAGTCAAAGCTGTTCCCAACAGGGGCCCCCCAAATACATTTGGCCCAGGGCCCCCCAAATCCTTAAAACGTCCCTGGCTGTGGCTTCAAGAATGGCCTTGAGAGGGCATGCAGGTGATTTTGCTTGAGCCACAACGAAGTGTATATACTCCTCCGCTAACGACGGGTTTGACCTTGAGGATGTCTTGGGGTGTCACGACATGAAGTTAGCTGGATTTGCTGCTGTTTTGGGGGTTGTGAACAATTGTATAGGTGTATTCTTGAAGACGAATACCCCAGCACTCTATTCTGGGTCGGACTTTGGCCCAGGGGTTTCCGGATATGGTGATCAGAGCCTGATTGTCCTTGATGAGCGTAAAGTGTTTCCAAAAGATACATATGTGAAAGTGCTCATAGGCCCAGACCACAGCCAGACTTTCCTTCTCAGGCTGGGAGTATGCTCTTGCGGTGTCAGTTAGGCTGCGACTGGCATATACTACGATATGACGTTGATCACCTTCCTTGTCATACTGAGCCAGGACTTAATGTATAAAGTAAAAAGTAAAATCTGAGTTTCCCACAGACTGCTCTCTGCCCCATGTCCAAATGAAGCCTTCACCAGTCTTCCCAGGCCAGCCCTCTCCCTTCTGAATGAGTCCTTATCCTAGGGCCATGTCCCCAGCAATTGTTGTTCCCCTTCTGAGGAAACCAGGGGCGGATCCCCAGATCCTGTCAAACTGCCGTCCGATCTTCTTGCTCCCCTACCTGGCTAAGGTACTGGAGGCCCATGTGGCTAGGTGCCTTTCCAATTTCATTGAACAATCCAACTATCTCGATCCACACCAAGCAGGGTTCTGCCCTGCCCACTCAACTGAGACAGTAATACTGGCGGTACTAGACTCCCTGCGAAAGAAGGCCAACAGTGGTACCCCTCAGGCCTTGGTGCTGTTAGATCTCTCTGCAGCCTTTGACACGGTCGACCATGGTATCTTGGTGGACCGTGTCTAAGAGGCAGGCATCCAGGGCTCAGCCCCCAGTTGGATTAGTTCCTTCGTGGAGGACGGCTCCCAGTCAGTCTGCACAGTCCAGTTCACGGCGCCAAAGTCAAAAACCACCTGCGGGGTCCAGCAGGGCTCCTCGCCATCCCCCTTGCTGTTTAATCTCTACCTCTTCCCTCTGATCTGGTCCCTCAAGGGAAGGAAATTTGCCACATTTAATTACGCTGATGATTTGCAACTAATGTTCACTATTGACAACTCATCTCAATCAGCCCTTGAATATCAGACTACCATGCTGCACATCCGCCACAGTTGGACTGCAACCATTTAAAGGGTAACCCAGGCAAGACCGAATTGGTCCTTACAGGGGGGGCCAACTTCTGGGGCCCACACTTCTGGTCAATGAAACTGGGACCCTTCCCCACCCAATTCCCCTCTGCAAAAAGTCTTGGCGTCACAATAAATAATGACCTGTCAATAAAAACCCAAGTTGGTTCTGTGATCTTTACCTGCTTCTTCCAACTACGGAAGATTAGAAAGATCAGCAGACTACTCACATGGGAAGCATTGATACAGGTTGTGATAGCCACGGTCATGTCTCACTTAGACTACGCACACTCAGTTTACCTTGGAATGCCACTATTCCTAACCAAACTTCTACAGTTGGTGCAGAATCGACCAACTGATCTACCAGCAACCTAGGTGGCAACATGTCACTCCACTTCTGAGGAAGCTACATTGGCTTCCCATCCCCCAGCATTGCGCCTTTAAAAGTATGGTACCTGGTCTTTAAATCCCTACATGGCCGGAGCCCCAAAATTATCGATAGCCTTATTCAAAAGGTACACTCCCTCATGCAACCTACGCTCGGCTCACCTTCATCTCCTGGCAACTACCTCCTTCAAGCTGAAGCAACAAGGGGCCTTTAGGATTGCAATTCTGGCACCCAGACTCTGGAATTCCCTTCCTCTTGAAATCAGATCATGTACTGACCTGCTGAGCTTCAGAAAATCCCTTAAGACATGGTTGTTTACCCAACCATATGAATAACCTCCATCAGGGTTCGGCAAGTCCTAGAAACAGTACCATAAAACCAATTGGTGTATGTGCGCTTTACAAGATTTTTATAACATAACATAACAATATAGGGCCCGATTCACAGAACTAACTTAAGACAAAATCCTAAACTTACTACTTTTGGTATTCACAGAAGTTAGTATTTTGTCTTAAGACAGACTTAAGTTAGGATTTTGTCTTAAGTCTGTCTTAAGTCTGTCTTAAGTGTGTCTTAAGACAAACTTAAGACAAAATCCTAACTTCTGTGAATACCAAAAGTAGTAAGTTTAGGATTTAGTCTTAAGTTAGTTCTGTGAATCGGGCCCATAGTTCCAAATCCCACAGGGCTGGCATCTATTGTGATTTCAGTCTTTCAACAAGGGTTAAAGTAAGCCAGATTGTTGGCCGATTCAACAGATGCTTTGATCGAGTGAAGTGCTTAATCGCATCTTGTTGTTCATTGGAATATGAGACCTTGTTTAGTTAATTTTCGCAAGGGCTAGCTGACGGTGGCATAATCCTTGATATAATGTGTGCAGTAGCTTGCCATTCCTAGAAACGATCATACATCTCCAGCATCTCTAGGTCAAGGTGTGTTGTTCAACGCTGCGATTTTTGTTTCAGAATCTGATTTCATTTCTGTGCCTGAGAAAAAGTGTCCATAAAACTTCAATGTTGATTTGTGGAATTCACATTTATCGTTATTGAGTGTTAGGTTTGCTTCCAGTAGGGCATGACATACCTGGTCTAGTGCCTTGTCGTGTTCTTGTACCATTGCTCCATACACAAGAATGTCAACACTGTAGTTGAAAGTGTTGAGAATATGATGAAAGACCCTCTGATCGCAACTTGGAAGATCTCAGCCGCAGAAGAAACTCCAAAACTGAGCTGTTTGTATCTAAACAGGCCTTGAAGAGTTGAGAAAGTGGTGATATACCTTGATTTTTCATGAAGTGCAAACTGGTGATAGCCTTGTTAAGATCTAGCTTGGAAAATAATTGTGCCCCATTCAACAACGTGATCATGTCACTGATGTGAGGTCCAGGATCTCTCACTTACGAATGGCGGTATTTGGTGCTCTTATGTCCACACGGAGGCATACTTTGCCTTCCAATCCTTTTTTTTTGTACTATGATCACTGGAGATACCCAGGGATCAGGTCCCGAAGTTTTCTCAATAATGTCTGCCTTGAGAAGATCTTGCAGTTCCTCCTCCACAGACTGTTGAAGATGGACCAGTATTTTCCTGTGATGTTGGGGATCACTGAAATAATATCGACTGCCAAAATATCGAGATCCCAAAATATCGAGGAAAAAATATCGACAGACAAAATATCGAGTTTGTATCTACAAACAGGTAAGTACAAAAATATCGAGTACAAAATATCGTTTACAAAAATATAGTTGTAAAAAATATCGACTTTATTAAAAACAGTGTTAAATTAAATAAAAATAAAAATTTTATTACTCGAATATACTTAAAAATACTTAAATTAACTTATAATAATTAAATAATTAATAAAAGTTATAAAAATAATTTTTTACAATCATATTTATTAAAACATATATATATATATATATATAAACATAATATAATTAAATAATATCCAATATTATTACCGTACGATAGCAGAAGTGCAAAAAATACTATTCCCACTCCACAGAGTGCAACTGTAGGGAAAGCGTTGGATAGCGTAGGGCTAATAATTACTATTCCCACTCCAGTGAGTGCAACAGTAGGGAAAGCGTTGGATAGCGTAGGGGTAAAAATTACTGTTCCCACTCCATTGAGTGCAACAGTAGGGAAAGATTTGGATAGCGTAGGGGTAAAAATGACTATTCCCACTCCAGTGGGTGCAACAGTAGGGAAAGCGTTGGATAGCGGAGGGGTAAAAATTACTATTCCCACTCCAGTGAGTGCAACAGTAGGGAAAGATTTGGATAGCGTAGGGGTAAAAATTACTATTCCCACTCCAGGGGGTGCAACAGTAGGGAAAGCATTGGATAGCATAGGGGTTTAAATTACTATTCCCACTCCAAAGAGTGCAACAGTAGGGAAAACGTTGGATAGCGTAGAGGTAAAAATTACTATTCCCACTCCAGTGGGTGCAACAGTAGGGAAAGCGTTGGATAGCGTAGGGGTAAAAATTACTATTCCCCCTCCAGTGAGTGCAACAGTAGGGAAAGAGTTGGATAGCGTAGGGGTAAAAATTACTATTCCCACTTCAGTGGGTGCAACAGTAGGGAAAGCGTTGGATAGCGTAGGGGTAAAAATTACTATTTCCACTCCAAAGAGTGCAACAGTAGGGAAAGCGTTGGATAGCGTAGAGGTAAAAATTACTATTCCCACTCCAGTGGGTGGAACAGTAGGGAAAGCGTTGCATAGCGTAGGGGTAAAAATTACTATTCCCACTCTAGTGGGTGCAACAGTAGGGAAAGCGTTGGATAGCGTAGGGGTAAAATAACTATTCCCACTCCAGTGAGTGCAACAGTAGGGAAAGAGTTGGATAGCGTAGGGGTAAAAATTACTATTCCCACTCCAGAAAGTGCAACAATAGTGACATTAAATACTTCATATATTATTTCAATAAATATTAATTAATATCCATCAAAAAATAAATAAAAGTAATTACGAATTTAATATAATATAATAATTAATCAAATAAAATTACAAAATTAAATTAATTATTACAATTATTTAACTATTAATACAAATTAATTACTATTTAACAATTAATAATTTTAAAATTTAAATTGACTTTACAATAAAATCAAATTAAATACAATTACATTAATTATTTTATTGAATTAATTATAAATTAATTACTTGCCACCCAATTCCCCTATAAACCCACAACCCGCTACAGAAACTAAATTACTAAACTTAACCTAATTAGCAAATAATCAATTAATTAAAATTAATTGCCAATTAAAAGTTAATTAATTACCAAATATAAATTAATTAACAAATAATTAAAAAGGAATAACAATTAATAAATGTACATATTTAATTAATTATAATTAAATTACTTCCCACCCTATTCCCCTATAAACCCACAACCCGCTACAGATTTAAATTACTAAAATTAACCTAATTAGCAATTAATCAATTAATTAAAATTATTTGCCAATTTAAAGTTAATTAATTACCAAATATAAATTAATTACCAAATTATTAAAAATGAATAACAATAAATACATTTACATATTTAATTAATTATAATTAAATTACTTCCCACCCTATTCCCCTATAAACCCACAACCCGCTACATAATTAAATTACACAAAAATAAAAAATTAAAATTTTCATTAATTAAAATTATTTATAACATAAATACACACTTTTAACACATATAATCACATAATAAACACTATAAAAATGCAATATTATAAAAAATGATAATTTTATTAAACTATATTATATACTTCGATATTTTAAATGTCCAAATTTGTTTACATGCGATATTACATTACTTACCTTAAAAACGATATTTTTGATGTCTATATTCTGTCCAGTCGATATTTTGTCCATTCGATATTTAAAACTCGATATTGTGTCCAGTCGATATTTTGGAGTCGATATTTTGACTGTGCACCGATGTTGGACTATGGGTGTCACACATTCATTGACGTGCAGGTGAACTTGAAAATGAGTAATTTTCCCGATCCCTTTGAATAATTTTGGGAACTTGTGGACTATGTCAGGTTCATCATCCACTCGGTATAATATTTCCACAAGTTGAAGTCATTCAGCTGTAGGCAAGCTAAGGAGACCGTCTTATTCGGGCCCTTCAATAACATGAATGCGAGCCGGAATAGTTCTATCTTTGTATGTGAGAGTGGTCTGACATTGTCCTAGACAAGGGAGAGGTTCTTTTGACATCCATGTGTAAACTCGCACAGCAGCCTTGTGCAGGTGAGGTTGTGGATTAATGTTGTTGTATTTTGCGACCGAAATGCAATTGAGAGAAGCCCCACTGTTCAACATGAAGTTGGCTAGGTGCTAGCCCATTTGAAGATGTAATCGCGGGTCTTTTTTAAGCCTGTCTGGATCTTCAACCATGCAGGCAAATTCTTCACTGTCTTGCGATACGGGCTAGAGGGACCTTGATTCCCAAGATTCTGAACGTCGCAACCTGCAGGTGACATGAGAATGGAGACTAGATTGTGATGAGCTGGTGGAAGTGTTCCTGTGGTCCCATACCACCTTGGCATGATGGCGAGAACTGGATTGCCTCAACACTCTGTGACTGTCTTTGTGTGTCGCTCTGCATACTTTCTCAAAGTGGTGCTCCCTGCACATCTCCTACATTTCTGACCTAATGCCAGACACATCTCAGTATGTGGAAAGTCTTGTCCACAGCGATAACATTTGAGTGGGTGCTCCCGTCTCTTATCAGTCTAGTTGGGACTGCAACAATGACTTGGTCATTTAGGATAATCCTTGGACCTGGACGGTCTTTGACCTGCAGATAAGTGTCTGTTCATGTGACAAGATTGGAGCCGGAAGGCTTGTTCCCGTTTTTCAACTTTTCCAGCTTCCTTTTTTTTAGCATGTTCTTCTGCTTGATCATTTGCTCTAGTCATATCTTCAATTTAATCCAGGGAGTAACTTTGCTTTAGAATACATCTGTGCAGAGAATCTGATAGACATCCTTCAATGATTCGAAGCAAAGAGCGACTTAGGTTGTGAAGGAGTCGAACACACAGTAGCGTGCTAACCGGTTGAGACACGAAATTAAGTCTCCCATGGACTCATCTTTTTCTTTGGAGGCCAGATTGAAGGTGTAAAGTTCATGATCGATGTTTCTTTTGTGAAGAAATTTTCAGTTAAGTGTTTCATGCACATCTGGATAGGAAGACGCAACATAAGCCAGAAGTTCCTTAATGATCTGGCCAACGTCCTTTCTCATTAGATTGGTTAGGGCAATGGGCTGTTGATCGGGTCAGAAACTTGGGAGCCTTTCATGAAGTCTTCAAAATCTTCCAGCCATTCCTTTCAACAATCCCCCCATACCTCCACGAGATACCAGAGCCCGGGATTCCGACGGGCACAGAAAATAGACTCCCAACATGGCAAGTCTATGCCCTCCTATCTGAGACAATGATGTAGGGGACTCTGGCCAGGCTCCTCTTTTCAGTGAATCGTGGCGTTGTCTTGTAGTCAGAGAGACAGACATGTTTAGCTTCTATGCGCACAAGTGACGGGTGTCACCACTGGTTGACGAACAAGTGAACTGGTGTCTTTATGCAGGAAGACCCACAATGTATGTCACCTGGCACTAGCACTGCAATTTGGAGTACTGCTGTTGGTGAGGCTGGAGGGAAAATGATGAGGTGCCCATGGATGCAGCAGATGCAGTAGAAACACTGTGTTACTTTTATCAATGCAGTTGGAAAAAATTGCTGAAATGGATTTATGTATGTTTCTCTTTGTTTTTTTTTCTACAAATGCCTGACTTTAGGATGGCCACCCTCAACTCCTGGCAGTTTATTGGAGGACTCGCCTGACCATAAGATGGCCGGCGAGCAGGGCTGACTCCTAGCCAGATTTCTGGGCCCTGATGCAGAGTCTTGACGCAGCAAGAGGTATGCAGGCTGCACGGTGAGTGCATGCTGCTGCACACACCAGCTTGTAGAACAGGATCAGTCAGCAAATGCGAGGGACCTGTGACGGAATCCAGCCTTCGAGGTCACAGACAGGCGCCAGGCGGGTGGCAGGTGCTCACGCCAAGGGTGGGCTCCTGACGGCGCATCGGTACACGTGGGGGACAGCGCAACGCTAATCATGCGCGACCGGGGTAGGCTCCCGGGGTTACTTCTCAACCCAGTCAGGTCCGCAGGGACAGCGCCAGCTACGTGCACCCAGGGCAGGCCGTTTCACACCAATTGGCATGTCTTTGAGTGAGGACGCACTTGGGGTGAGCTCCCAACTTCACATCCCCGTCAACACGAGGGCTATCAGCAGGGTTCTAATTACTACCCTCGTCGCCAGTTGTCGTGTTGTTCGAACAGCATAGACGACATTGACACTAGGCAGGTAACTGTACTGGAGCTTTATTTCTCTGACCCTCTTTCCCTGTATCCCCACCAACAACTGCCCAACTCAGCTCCTCCCTTTTCTTTTCTCCACTTACACCTCCCTCCTTTCCTTTTCCGCTGTCCGTGGGTCATAGCGCCCCTGCATGTACTTTCTCACAACTTTACACTGGTCCGGCTTTGTTTAAGGGCCAGAGCACGTCTTCTCCCCCTGTTTTATTGTAAGGCTACGGTTGGGCGGCTAGGCAGATTTGCAACGTTCTTGGGCTCAGTTGGGTCGTGACATGATGTCACACATTCCTAGAATGGCAGCAGTTAATAGGGAATGTGGACATTCAGTCACGCTAACAGCATGCATGCTGCTGGTGTGTTGGGGTTGCTTGGCAACCAGCCCAGTCTTCCGGTGATGTATCTTTTTGCTACAGGTAGCAATTATTTCAGCCTGGTTCCCTCGGCCCATTCTATGGAGCCTGGTGAGAGACTGCATACTGAGTCAGGCCCTAGTGTGCAGGCTCTGGCAGAGGCGCCTTGCAAGCAGGCCATCCAGCAGAGATCCAGGCTGCTGGGCTTGCAACTTTAAAGGCGCATGAGGGCCCTTCTTCCCCTAAGGAGCAGCGTGTTGAGCCTTCCACTAGTGCTGAGGCTGACGGGGAGGAGGATGATCTCTGGGTGAGATATGTGCAGGGGCAGGAACTGCAGGAGGTTCCGCAGCATATCAAGGATAACCTGGCATTTTCTGTGCCCCAGGTATCGGATGATTCAGAGGATTTTTTCATGCAGTAACAGAACTGCGAGCCTGAGTCTATTCCCTTGCATCCATTGATCAGGAAAGTGATTGATAATGAGTGGCGGGAGGCAGACAAGCAGTCTTTCCTGTGCTATTTATCTAAGCACTATGCCATTCAGGACTCTGCTCAGGACTTCCCAGCAGCAGTGAAGGTAGATTCTTTGATGGCTGGATTATCTTCTCTGGGGCCCATCATTTCAGAGGATGCCTCTCATTTAGACCCGGTTGACAAAAGGGTGGATGTTGTAAATAAACGAAGATCCAGCTTCCAGGGTAGGGTCTAGTGAGTAGTATTTATTAAGCTGGTACAATAAAGAGTAGAAGTACAGAGAGCCCCACCAGGAGCATCCTTCCTGCTGCTCTCAGCCCATACAACTGACACCCCCACTCATCCGACATTCCACAGCATACCACGCCCCAACATTCCACACCACACTCACACCTGCTGAGCAGAGGTATAACACATCACCCTTCTTTACAGCGAACAAGAACACAATGCAATTGTCGAAGGAAAAATGCGCATTGGTAAAAGGTACATGCATGGAAATAACATGTGAACCAATCGCAAAGAACTGAAGATGACTAGAGGGTAAAGACGTTAACATCAAATGCAATGAAAGCACAGTGCAATGTAATAATTGACCTGGTTGTTAACATAAAAATATGAAATGATAGAAAATGACAATGCCCGCAAATGTACTCACATTAAAGAAAACAACACATTAATGAAACAACGAACATAGCAAGATAAAGACGTTCTTTAAGAATGCATAAAGACTCCACCTAGACAACCTTTCTAAATGCATAAAGAGTCCACGTAACCCACATTCTTTCCCTTTCCAACAACAAAACAAAACAAACACACACTCTGCCACACCACGCTTCGTTTACCAAACCCCTTATGCCACAGACATACCAGCTGGCCATACTGACAAGAAAGGGAACACACAGGGAACCAAACACCGAAGGTGCAGAAGAGACCACCCCACAGCACAATAAAAACAGTTACATTATTAAGAGAGACCACCCCACAACCACACATAAGTGGAAGGAATGCGTGAACATAAATGCACACACCTCTCAACTCTAACGCCATTACAAATGGGTGATAAACCTAAAATCAACCACCAACCACACAATGGTGCTAGCTCGAGTAGCTCTTTTCAAGTCAACTCAAATACCACACCACAGGGTGATTTACCTAAGCCAACCCATACCTACAAAAAGAGTGGTAGACCAGAGAGGCTTAGCACCTAAAAACCTTCTAACAAGCACATCTCCGTCCGTGAGGGATTCACATATATCCACCCACAACCACACCATAGTGGTAACCTTGAGTGACTTAACACCTAAAAGTCAAATCAAACACCATACCAACAGGGCGACTTACCTAAATCAACCCAAACCCACAAAAAAAGTGGTAGACCAGAGTGGCTTAGCACCTAAAAGCCTTCTCACACAAACACCACTGACCGTGAGGGATTCACTTATGTCAACCCACAACCATACCATAGAAGTAACACTGAGTGACTCTACACCAAGGCAACTCACATCCACAGTAATTCTCAAGAACAAACATTCTAACTGCAAATTTCCCAAACACCACCGAAAAGTGGCTGAACCAAAAAGTGACTTAATCCATGCACTCATCTAGAAACACACAATAAGAACCTAAAAACCCACTTACAAGTATTACATACGCATAAGCATACAGTAAAACGCCTCTTCCATGAAGTTAAGAATTTTAGCGAAGCACCCCAACCATGAAGTTAACAACTTTAACAAAGCACGCCAAACATGAAGTTTACCACTACTTAATGTGAAACACTCCCCATCCATGAAATTGATAATTCCTCCTTTGCTCTTTCACAGAACGCCCCAAACAAATCAAATTGAGAGAAATTAACCAACATTTTGATAAAAGAGTCATAGTCTGGGGGGTGCCAGGATTCTCAGGGTGTGCTCCGACACTGACCGTGCAGTATAGTGGTCAGACTTAAAATCGAAGGGGCATATTATCAAGGCCCTCGATAATTATAGCTCAGCGCACTTAGCGCGAGGTTAATTATCGCCGGCTATTGCTGAATTATATCACCAAGATAGCGCACTATCAGCAACGCTTATCTCCAATGCGACATGTAATCCAGCGATAGCTGCAAAATGTGCGATTATCGCTGGAAATCCAGCGATAATTGCACAGTGATAGGCGAATCGTTGATGATAGGGCAGGATGGATTCATCCTCACAATCCACCTCACATAGGATATCATGGCTAAGTCGATTTGAAAGCAGGCGTAAAGAAAGGAGCGATAAGCGCGGTTGGCGCTGTTTTGTCATCGCTAAGCGGGTTAGCGGCTACATTGAGATATGCCCACTTTGCATCTCATTGGCGTTGTGATGCTGGGCGTTCAGAAAACGGGCGCTGAGGCATGAATTCACACGCTAGGTGACCTTGATGATAGTGCAATATAATTAGCGCAGTTTTTTGCCCGAAAACTGACGCTAAAGCAGCGATAATTATATTGCCAGCCCTTGATAATATGCCCCGAAGGCAGCAGCAATTCTTTCAAGAGCGAGGATGTAGCTTCCCCCACGCACCACCATCGCAAGTCAATGCATGAAAAATAAAATCAAGAGAGCAGGAGCCCATCGATGACCAAAATGAACGCAGCCCTCACCAGATTTCCGAGGCAACGCCAAAGCCACATACCAAACAGCCTTTGCCTCAAAAGCGCGTTTGTTAACTATTACCAGGAGTAAAGATGGCAGCATGTATGCGAGGAGCGTCCCTGGTGGCTCCAGGAACGCATGTGCTGCACAGCGTAAGGGCTTTTTACCACTTCATGAGCTCCCGATGTCACGGCTCGCGCTGGGCCAATAGAAGACACCGCGTACGAGCAGAAGCCGCTGAAGACAGGTTAGCGCTCAAATTAAAAAATATTTTTTAAGAAAAGGAGCTGCGGTCGATTGTTTCCTTAATAGCACCTACTCTGCACATTAAAAATGACACATGGGAGGGTGTCAACTTCCTCTTTCACTTCGCTCACCCCAGCACGGACTTCGAGCAAGTCACAAAAATATCCACGTATTTGGTTCACACAACTCCCCAGGGATGCAGATCAATTTCTCCTGTGCCGCGAACACAGTCAGCACGCTGGTCACGACGCAATGGCCCAAATCTACAAATAGGGCTGGCAACACAGCACCACTGGAAACTGTGACATACTCAGGGACACAAACAGCTGGCTTAATATGTTGCGGCAAGTCCTCCCACACCGCGGTTGCAGCAAACCGATCCAAAGGTCACAGGTGGGACAGGAGGCCGCCGTTCCAACTTAATTCACAGCAGGTCCACTCCTTACAAGTGGAAAATGGCAGAAAAAGTTCTGGCACGCCCGGGTTGGGGTGACCGGTCTAGAGGTCACTAGTGTGGTTCAGATCTGCCACACTATCTGTTACACTCTGTACATTTAGTCAAGGTTCTTCCTTATGTAGCTACTTTTGGTTTCAAATTCAAGTATATTAAGTTTCCATAGTATTTGCTTCCATCCAGTTTACACATGCAGGTTCTTCTTTGTAAATTGCAGCAAAAATGTTGTAATTAAATGAAGATCCAGCTTTCAGGGTAGCTTAAGTAGTATTTATTAAGATGCTAAGATCAAGAGTAGAAGTACAGAGAGCCCCGCCAGGAACAGCCATCCTGCTGCTCAGTCCATACATCAACTCCCACTCCCACTCATCCAACATTCAACAGCATCACCTCACACCAACATACCACACCACACTCACACTTGGCTGAGCAGCAGGTATAACAGTGGACGCAGCAGTGAAACGGTCTTATGCCGCAGTAAACTTCTCCATTAGGGCCTCTGCTTATCACACATTCAGTCAGTTCAAAGTAGTCTTTATTCGATAAACATATCATAAAAGACAATGCATTAAAAAGGAAAACTGTACACATTAAAAGTCATGACAAGACATTACTACCCAGGAAATGATTCCACAAGTTACTCCATACAAAAAGTAAGAAATAAGCTTAAAACAAGATTTGAAACCCTATAAAATAAGTTAAGTTTAAAAGAGTCCGGGGTCAGAAATCGATTAGCATCACAGAATTGATTATACAAAGAATTTAATTAAAACCATATTAGGTCTGGCGCAGCTTTCTCCTACGAATTGCCCACATCCAGTGTAAAAATTTTGCGACAGCAATAACAATACATTCTGAACTATCAATTTGGAAAATCCTTAAAGCCTCCGCCCCAGTGGTGATGCCCTTCAGCAAGCATATGGGCTTCAGCCACTTGTGCCAGGGATGTTTATACACTGGGCAGATGAACAGAATATGGGCTACACTTTCCGGCTGCGAGGGACAAAACGGGCAGAATATATTGGAGCATATTACCAAGGGGGGAGATAGGCAATTATCACCGGTTTAGCGGCCGAAAGCGGCCATAATTCTATCGCTCTATTAGCAAGCTGTCGCTAACTGATGTTAGCGACAGCTTTTAGGCGATAGCGAGAGGTTTGGGGCCCGCTTTGCATGTCAGCGATATTTATCGCTAATGACATGCAAAGTGGGCGTACCCAACCTGTTAGCAACTGAAAGCAGTCGCTAACGTCGCTATCGCTTATTAGCAAGGCGGGCGTAGCGATGGAAATATTCCCGCTATCGCCAAAAACTAACGCCTGCTCAGACCAGTTCTTAGCCATGTTATCCAATGGGAGGTGGATAACATGGCTAAGAGCATTTTGTCACTAATGCATGAATATCGCTGTATTCTCAGTGATATTCATGCTATCGCCGGAAAAATTATCGCTTTGGAGATAAACGTTGCTAATAGCAAGTTATCTCAGCGATAATTTCCGGCGATGCTTAGCGATAAAAAAATCGTTGCAAAGCCTAGTTAGCGATAAATATTGCTACTCGTTGGTAATATGCCCCATTGTTCTTTGCTTGCCATTTGCCGGTGAAGAAATTAATAGGAAGGGTACCCACCCTATATTGGTGGTACCGTTTCCGGTATTCGGGAAGTGTGATAATATCCCAATAAGCCTCATAGACAGGTTCATGTTTAAGCTCAAGGAAATTCCTAGCAAGTGATGAGCCAGTACAAGTCCTAAAATTTCGCATTGCACCATTGACCAATATAGCTCCCTAAAAGCCTTTCGAGGTGGGAAGGGATTAACAGTAGGGGTCTCCAACAATAAACTCAAACCCATAGCAGTGTAAGCAGCCTTAACCTCTCTCAACCATGGAATTCTGTGGGCTGTATCTGCGTCTCGAACTTTGAGGTGGGCTTGGGCATACTGGGAGAGTTCTGGTGTAACCCAGAGCCTCCTCCAATAAGCCTCAGGTCTAAAACGTGCCACCTCTGTGGTAAATAAATAAATAATACCTCTATTTTTGACTAGATATATAATAACAGATAGCTCAATAAATAAGAGTCAAGATTCGAGGTAGCTGGAGTTTGCAGGTTTAATACAGCATAAAGGACAGGAACAGGACAACCTGCACGGGCAAGATCTGGGATGGCTAGCAACTTTTAATAACAGTGCACAAGCATATATAGTTAAACAAAATACATGGTATTCAATACAATAGGCGTAGCAGTGGGCAGGGCCTGTAGCAGTCGCGAAAGATAAGGCAGAAAGTAGGTGTAACAAGAGGCGTGAACAGGGCGTATACATAGGCATGTAATGCAAACGTAACAGAATATGTCATAAATGGGGCAGAAACATGGAGGGGGCTACCTAAGGAGCCGGGACCTCTAACCTAGAGATGCGCGCAAACTGACAATGACGTGTTACTAGGGAGAAGCTGGGGGCTATGACTTCTGCGCTAGAAGGAGAGACTAAAGTCTGGAGAGTCAGAGCGACATGTACCTAAACACTATCTAGTATCTGATGTTTAGAGAACATATTGATAGAATCCAAAAGTTATCAGGGTAAAGGCTAACAGACTCTAAGACTGGTGCATGCATTATTCTACATGTAGTGCGTGTTGAGGAATATTAAATGACCATTAATACAGTATTTCTCTTACATGGAGACGTAAAGGCTAGACCATGACGGAAACTATTGATGCGATTCAGTAGCTTAGGAATGCAGAGAAGGAGGGCTGGACTGATAACTAGAATCATAACATAATCTTGGCAGACTGGAGGCAGAGCCAGGCCGAGCCGGGCACTGTGAGGCAGGAAGTAAGTGAAGGGTCAGGGATACAGGTGGGGGCTGTATCGCTCCTCGGAGAGGGTTCAGAAGACAGGAGCTGAATCTGAGTCCGGGCCCTTTTGAGGCCTAGAAACGGGGACTTTGCAATGAAAATAACGTGCACACTGTGAAACGTGGCAACATAACTTTACATAGGCCTGATATTCGTTGTATTCACGAAAACTGGGAACTGGCATACTAGAGATGGACACAACTGTAATTGCGTCTTTAATCGATCATAAGGGAACACATATGCATATTAATCATGCACACATAACATAAGATGGGGAACACGTAGGGACACAGAACATGGCAAAATTTACTTTTCCACATTCCCTCCTTGTCACTACGTTTCCATCAGGAAACATCAATATTCATGATACCATCTATCATTTCATACAGTATCATTTGCTCGTCTCGAATTTTCTTGGAACGGGATCTAGGACGGGACTTGGGACTAGGAATACAAGAGGTAGCACAAATGCCGCAAATCGCAGGGCCACATTGTATACAGAGGCAGCAACTGAATATGATCGCTACTGCAATACCTAGAAATGACAATACTTTCCATCCCCAGGCAGAAATTATACTCCAGAACCAACCGGACCATGTCCAGGTGCCTGGATTCTGGTGTAACTGATGGGCAATTTTATGAAGTCTGGTTATAACTGAATAAACAGACGGAGCGTTATTAGGAATGAAAATGCAGCAACTAGATCCGATGACTCTACATGCTCCTCCTCTATCGGCCAGTATGACGTCAAGAACGAGACGATTTTGGAGCACGACAAATCTCATAGCAGATTGCTCTTCGGTTAAGTTACCTAGAGCAGAGGCAGTCTCATTCACTACTGCTTCAAGGGTTCTGGTTAACCTACGTATTAACTTACTATTCTGGATAGGTCCTATAAAGAAGAAGAAACCTTTATTGAAATCTGTATACTGTTCTAGAGCAGTTTCAGTTTGATCGACAATCGGGGACTCGATCTCCCTTCTATGTCTAATGTGTACTAGATGTGTGTTTCTATGATAATCAGATGGGGCTAGGAAAACTGGTGGCAGTAGGAAGGCAATGTAACAGGTTCCCTCCCAATCGAGGGGCAGACGAATATATGCGGTCTGACCACAAACAAAATAAGAATGACGTGAAGCTTTGAAAATAGATTTCCCACTGTCACTATACTTGACGATAGTAGTACAATCACTGTGTCTTACATGTACGGAACCATTATTTCTAACACATAATTCGCCCCTGACTGGCAGTACTGAAATAGCAGGTAAGTCTGGAGTAGGATCAGACTGAACATTCAGGACCATGAAATTCGAAGAATAATTACCCAAATTATAAACTTCATTTTCTAGATCTAACCCTGTTCTGTGGGGAAGACCTTGCTTGTCTGGAAAACATGTACTGTTCAGAAAGGACATATCTGTTGAGGATAACGTTAACATGGACCAGGCTCCACATGAACCATTATGTGAAAACGGATAAGGAAACAGTGGCAGAACTCCCTTCGGTGTCTGGAAAGGCGGGAGTCGACCACACACCCAACAATTAGTGGCATTGCTGGTCTGGTGTGAATAATGTAACATACGGATAAATGTATTGTTGCGCATAGCAAGACGATAAGACAGTTCATGAGGAGGCAGATCACTAAACGTGTGCTCTACTGTAGCGTTTGAAAACATATTTACATGAGAAATTGGAAAACATAAATGAAATGCATAACTTGTGCAGGTAACCATCAAGCTTAAAAACAATATAAAACTTAGAAAAACGATACATCGGATTGAGTTTTGACTAACTCTCTCACTATGGGGGTCTATCTCATACATGTCAGATACCTGTCTAACCGTTTCACCCAGGGGGACTTAGACAATTAAACTGGCTGACTTATTTTACTAGACCGAAGCTTCTGTTTATACTCCTGCTGCGGAGTTTTCTCTAACAGGGGAGGATTTGAATCAGAGTCATTAGCGGGACAGTCCTTGATAAAAGTGTCTATAGAAGTGTTATTTAAAGTTTTAGGTCTTAGTCCATGAAATTGACATGAGACAGATGCACCCAGCCTTTTCTTCCTTCCAACTTCACGGCCGTACGGGTGGTCAAAAGGACTAACTTCGGCTCCTTCCAGCGAGGCTCCAGCGGACTTGAACGATCAAAATTCCGGATTAAAACCAGGGTGCCGGGAAGGATCTCGTGTGGCTTGACTTCAGTATTGTCGGGAAATGCAGCGGCAACCTGTGAACGACAAGAGTGTAGGGCAGACATCAAGGAAGCTAGGTAATCTGTCAGCATATTACTGGAAACATCGGTAATACTTCGGGGTCTAGGTATACCCCACACGTTCGGGGGGCGGCCGAATACGACCTCATAAGGGGACAGACCTGATCTGGAGTGTGCGACCATGCGCATATAGAACAAAGCAACTGGCAGGGCAACTAACCAGTCTACACCTTTTTCTTGACAGATTTTGGCAATACGTATTTTCAAGGTTTGATTATGTCTCTCTACGAGACCGGCTGCTTCTGGATGGCGTACACAATGGAACTTCCACTGGTACCCTAACAAAAGGGAAACGTGCTTCATAAGTTCGGATGAGAATGGCTGGCCGTTATCAGAATACACGACCCTAGGGAGTCCATAACGAGGGAAATATTCACGAACCAACTGCTTGGCAGTGGTCGCGGCTGTGTAATCTGGGACTGGATATGCTTCTGTCCACCTGGACAAAGCGCATACAACTACAAGGACATACTTGAAACCTCGACATCGCTCCATCTGAATGTAATCCATCTGGAGGACTTCAAAAGGGTGGTCAGGGGGCTGGAATCCACCTTGTTCCACCGGGACACTTTTACCTGGATTGAATTGACAACATATCATACAAGTACGGACTTTCTGCTTGGCTGCAGCTCGTAAATGCTTGTTGAACCAAATGTTCTGGATACTGTCTAACATAGCTTTTTCTCCTAAATGTGCTGGACTATGTGCGGTATTGATAATGACTTGAACCATAGAGTCGGGGAGAAACCATGTGGCTTTTCCCTTCGTCACCCATCCCTGATCTGTCTGGACCCCTCCTTGTTCGGACCATTTCTTGATTTCTTCGGGAGTAGCATGTAACTGGATATCTATGACATCTTGAGTGGGGTCCTTAACTGTCATACAAGTAGTCTGTTCTAGAGTGGATGTCGGTGTCTTGTTAACTGGTATGTCTGATGTCTGAGCTGTAAGCTTGGCTGTTCGATCCGCTAGATCATTACCTTGGGAAATAATATCTGTAACTTTCGTATGTGCTTTGCACTTCATGATAGCGATAGCTGTCGGTAAATGTATTGCATCTAACAGAGCTTGAATAAGGAGACCATGCTGAATCTTGGTCCCATGAGAAGTCATGAAACCTCTCTCTTGCCAGAGCACTCCGAAGTCGTGTACAACTCCGAATGCGTAACGTGAATCTGTGTAAATATTAACTTTCAGGTTCTTGGCGTGTATGCAGGCTTGTGTCAGAGCAACTAGCTCTGCTGCTTGAGCAGACAGGGTGTCAATACGGTGTGTCTCTATAACTTCAGTGTCAGTAGTCACTGCATACGCGGCTACTAGTTCTCCTGTACTTGTTCTCATACATGAACCATCCACATAAAGTGTCAGGTCGGGATCTGGTAATGGAATATCTGTCAGGTCTTGTCTTGGCTTAGTCATAGTGTTAACAACTTCCACACAGTCATGTGTGGCAGGATTTGAAGTGACTGACGGTAACAGTGTAGCAGGATTTAGAACATTGCAGCGTCTGATTTCTATGTGTGGCTGGAACAGTGTCAGTTCATAACCTGTCAAGCGTGCAATTGTCAATTGCTGAGTCTGTGTTCGGTTTAGAAGAACTTCCACGGAGTGTGGAACTTGTACTGTCAAGGAGTGTCCTAATACTATGGAATCACTTTGTCTGATAGCTAGTGCTGTGGCTGCAACTGACTTGAGGCACGCAGGCAGAGCCTGGGCTACTGGATCTAGTGTGCTCGAAAAATAAGCACAGGGCTTGTATTGTCCTGCTTGATCTTGTGTGAGAACAGATAATGCTGTACCATCACGTTCTGTGACAAAAAGTGTAAAAGGCTTACTGTAGTTCGGTGTAGCTAGAACAGGAGCTTGGCATAAAGCTTTCTTTAGCTCATTAAAACTAAGTGTATGTTCAGATGTCCAAGGGAGAACAGTCGATACGGCTGCCTCCTGTGTCGTTAACTGTATCAGTGGCTTGGCTAGAAATGCATACTGAGGAATCCATTGTCTGCAATAAGAAGTGAGGCCGATAAAAGCACGTACCTCCTTCTGTGTCTTGGGTTGTGGAAGACTCGCTATTAACTGGATACGATCAGGTGTCAACTGCCTACCCTGCGATTCAGTAAGTGGCCTAAGTAGATCACTTGCTGGACACAGAATTGAAGCTTCGAAGGGGACACCTTGTGCCCCATCTCGGCTAGGAAATATAGAACTGTAAGTGACGCTCGCTCGCAGTCACGTTCAGAGCGGGCTGTGATCAGTAGATCATCGACATATTGGAGCAGGGCAGTGTCAGTTGGCATGTGAATATTGTCTAGTTGTCTCTTAAGTGCTTGACTGTAAATACTAGGACTTTCTGTGAAACCTTGAGGAGCTCGTGTAAATTTATAGCTCCTTCCATTTAAACAAAAACCGAAAAGGTACTGGCTGTCTGGATGAATCGGAACACTGAAAAATGCATTCTTGAGGTCGATTACGGTAAAGAATATTGCCTCAGGATCAATAGCTGTCAACAGAGATGAGATATCTGGAACAACTGGGTACTGGGGAATGATACATTTATTAAGTTCTCGAAGGTCAATCACTAATCGATATACTGGAGGTGCATTTGGATCAGTGCGTTTCATGACTGGAATAATAGGAGAATTACATACATTGAAGTCAGTTTCTACAACAACTCCTGGAGCCATGAGCTCGTCAATAATTTTGGATAAGGCTGCTACAGCCTCAGGTGGCAATCTGTACTGTCTGATTCGTGGTAGGGCTGTACCTTGTTTGAGAGTCACACGATGGGGTGTGATCTGCATAAAACCAACATCAGTTGGACCTTGCGCCCATAGATGCTGCGGAACATTAGACAATCTTGGATCAAAATCTCGTAAAACATAGTGGGCCCGATTCACAGAATGAACTTAAGACTCAATCCTAAACTTACTACTATTTTGGTATTCACAGAATGCACTTACTACTTTTGGCATTCACAGAATGAACTTACTACTTTTGGTATTCACAGAAGTTAGGATTTTGTCTTAAGTTTGTCTAAAGACAAACTTAAGACAGACTTAGGACAGACTTAAGACAAAATCCTAACTTCTGTTAATACCAAAAGTAGTAAGTTCATTCTGTGAATGCCAAAAGTAGTAAGTGCATTCTGTGAATACCAAAATAGTTGTAAGTTTAGGATTGAGTCTTAAGTTAATTCTGTGAATCGGGCCCAGTGACCCTTAAAGTCACGTAAAAACAAACGTATTCCTTCTGGGAAGCAGCAAATAACTGCACCTAATTCTTTCAGTGTCTTAATGCCTAACAAATTTTCTGGACATGATTTCGTAAGTAATAGGTCAGTAGTTCGGGACAATGGACCAACTTCTAGAGTAACTGGCTTTGATATCTCGTTTACAATAGGCTTTCCTGAAAATCCAAGGGAAACATTTCTAGAGCCTGAGAGCGGAGCCCCTGGAACCTCGTCATGACTAATAGTAGTCCTACTTGCCCCTGTATCAATCAGAAACTTTCTGTCTTTCCCTAATACTTGACTATGAACATAGGGACCCTCTTGATCTACAGGAATCTCGATGAGAGGCAAGCCTACCTCCCTCTCTAGGCTGTTTCATGAATACGCTTGATACTCTGGATACTCTGTCTGGGCATACTGGTACATCTGCTGTGTAACATGCTGTGTTGCAGCGATAGGCTGCGGTGCTGTAACTGTCTGTTGTGCATTCTGTGGCTGAGAAGTCTGTGAAACTTGTTCTTGTCTAGGCGGACGTGGTCTTTCTTTAGTTTTACCAGTGGCTATATTGTGTTTCAGAACTGCACATTCGTTTATGAAATGACCTGGCTGTTAACAATAATTGCATGTCCCTTTAACGGGAGCTGCTGGATGACTGGCTTGATTCGGACCCCTCTTCTGACTGTCTTGTGGAACAGATTGTGCAACTAGTACTTTCATTTTCGTGTCTTTCATACGTCTTCTCTCGTGTTCTTGCTCTTCTCTGATTCTATTCTGGTGATACTGGAGCATCTGTAACATCTGGGACGGAGTACTAGCTTGCCATGTACTTTCGACTTTCAAAACTCGATTCTTAACTTGTGGACTTGAATTCTCGACTAATTTAGTAACAAAAAGATGAGGGTATGACTCACTACTCGTCTTTAGACCACTGTTTATTATAAAACATTTCTCAAATCTAGAATAAAAATCACTAGTGTCTTCGTCTTGTTTCTGTTTACAGGCTGAGATTGCATCCCAGTCTTCCCTTTTAGTGGCTAATAATCTAGGCAAAACTTGTATTAATAGTTCAGGTAATTCTTTACATTTGTCTCCAAGACCGGTACCTGGTACTCGTATCTTATCTTCAGCTTCTAGAGCTGTCCAATCGATCTTTTTCTCTCCCACCTCCCAATCCTTTTCCTTGAGTTTCTCGTATACCCCTGCGGGCAACAGGACTTTTAGCATTTTAATAATATCTGGATACGTGTATTATCCCATACGGAGCATGTCTTTTAATTCTCGGTGGAACCCTGCTGGATCTTTGTCGTGACAGGGAATTAACTTCTTCATTTCTAAGAGTTCCATCTTGGTAACTGGGGTGTAAACAAATACTCGTTGCATTTCACCACCCGTTGTCCTAACTGGGTGTACTTCTCGTAACGGATGCTGTCTGTCTATATAAAACGGTTTACTTTCTGGAGGTGAGACATGAACAAAATGCGGGTTCAGAAACGTTCTATATTTATGGCGCTGTTCTAGAATGACACTAATTAAATCGGTACCTAAACCTTTCCATCTATACTGGAGTAACTCGTTCAGGATATCATGTAACGGACCTGGATCAGAATGTTGACCCTCATACCGAGTAATGAGGTGCTGGATCATATACATACCCACCAGTCGCTGCTCGGCTGGGGGCAGTTTCAGAAACATTTGTGCCACTATTTCGTCTGGAAAAGTGGTAGAATCAGTAATCCATCGGACTGCTGATCGGGCTAGTTCTTGTTCATGCATAGTACTTAACTCACTATAACCGATTCGTGATTTCAGAATTTGATCGGTAGCTTGAAATACTTGTTCTAGAGAGCCTTGTTCTGGTGCTGGAAGATGAAAGACTTTCTTGTGTTCTGGGCGTAAATGTCGGTCTGGAAATCTAGATTTACCTACATACGCTATTCTGGCGGGATTCTCGTCGTCTACCTCTTCAGTAGGAGAGTCATTTTATTTCTCGCTTACTTGTGCTTCTCTGCGTTGTTCGTGTACCCTTATTATTTCTTTACGTATTTTCTTGTACATACTCTCTATACTATTGAGTGTCTTGTGCTTACCCTCGGCTATATTATCACTCCACTTTGTCAGAACTTTCATTTCGGTCGGATCTTTAGTCGGGGAATCTTGTTCCCGTATTAAACAATTGATCAGAAACTTTAATAGCATGAACTGGATCTCAGATTTTCTGTGAGACATGACTTCACCGATACTTTCTGGATCTTGTCCTGTACGAATGAAACGATACATTCTGTCTAGATCTTCTTTCATATTCGGTAGGGTGACCAAATACTCGGACACCTGCCTTATACGTACGGAATATATAACCATACTATCCTCGCCTGGGACTGGATCATAACAGCATTCAGTAAGAGCTCGCCTGATTTCTGCAATGGACTGATATTTGGGCGTACGCTGTAATGCACGTTCATGTAACTCGACTGGCCCTAGACGTCTACTTGGCGGCGGGGTACCAGGAGGACCTCCTCCCGCGGCCCCTATACTGGAATCGTCGACTGATACTCTTCGTGCTGGCAGAGTGACTGATGTAGCGGGAATTTGTACTACGGGCTGGACCGGGGGTACCGTAACAGGTGCTGTAACAGGTGCCCCGGTGGCTGGAGGACCATGAATTACATTATTTACAGGAGCTGGTGGAACAGGATTTGCATATTCTGGGACTGTGTCGTCCAAGTAGGACGAGAGAAAAATATCAGCTGCGGTCGGTTTGTGACGTAGCTTGGTCGGAACTAAGGGTGGCGGAAAATTACATGGTGCTTCCGGGGTTGCTTTTGGCAAGCCCTCGGCAAGAAGAGGATACATACCCTTAATAAGGGCATTTCTCTGTCTGTCTGACTGTTCGGTTTTAACTCGTTCACCTATCTCGATTAGTTCCCTTTCTTGGGCTCTCTCTGAGGATTCTCTACTTAATTCTGACTTTCTGATTTCTTTTTCTGTTCTTTTATGAGATTCTTTGCGCCATAACTCGATGGCATCTTTCTGTGACTGTCTGGCTTTCTTTTTCCATAATGCCTCTTCTACTCGCATGATGCACTCGGCATCCCATGTACCCGATACGGGCCATCTATACTTTTCTTCTAACTGTTTGGTGTACTCCACCCATAAATCTAGGTACAATATGGCACTTATGCCATACTTCTGATACATAAAATGACCTGGACTGTCCCTAGGCGGGACAGGAACTGCTTCTTCTAACAGACCTTTTCTAGTTCTTAACTGACGTAATTTGGAAAGCAAAGGCATGACTGGGCTGGAGCCTAGACACAATACAATACACAATGAACACGATAATTACTGAAGAACAACACATTCATACCACGACATTGAAATACATGAATGACATTTAGGATAACAGTTCGGACAAAATACTACCTGGAATACCAAAAACAGAATACATGAATTTCTCGAGAACAGAACAGACTAGAACAGAAACTAGATGCACTGCTAAAACAGTACGAAACTTACCGGTCTCATAAAGAGACACGTCAGGACCCGCATCCACCTAAGTGGACACTTCGTGTTGGATCTGTGTACCCAAACCCACGGACCAGAGACAATGCAATTGACCCTGTCTAGATACTACCCCAGCAACGGTACTCACCGGGCAGCAAGAACGGAAGGCCTCGGACTGGACTGGACTGCTACGACGACGGACGGACGAACTTCGGACTTCAGTTACGGGTGGGCCTCCGGATACCTCGGACCTTGGACTCTCGGCTTGGGCTCTGGTCGGGACTCGCCGCGTTCCTCCACCGCCTCGTCTGGATGCTGGACCGCAACCTCCGTCTCCTCCGTGGGCCTGAGGGATACTTGAAGCAGAAATATCTGCACGTGCACGGTATGGTTCCGTCACGGCTGCAGAGGATCAGGGGGCTTGCGTGGCTTCACCGTCGCGTGGGGAAAGGGCAAGTCCCTATTCGGGCGCCATTATGTGGTAAATAAATAAATAATACCTCTATTTTTGACTAGATATATAATAACAGATAGCTCAATAAATAAGAGTCAAGATTCGAGGTAGCTGGAGTTTGCAGGTTTAATACAGCATAAAGGACAGGAACAGGACAACCTGCACGGGCAAGATCTGGGATGGCTAGCAACTTTTAATAACAGTGCACAAGCATATATAGTTAAACAAAATACATGGTATTCAATACAATAGGCGTAGCAGTGGGCAGGGCCTGTAGCAGTCGCGAAAGATAAGGCAGAAAGTAGGTGTAACAAGAGGCGTGAACAGGGCGTATACATAGGCATGTAATGCAAACGTAACAGAATATGTCATAAATGGGGCGGAAACATGGAGGGGGCTACCTAAGGAGCCGGGACCTCTAACCTAGAGATGCGCGCAAACTGACAATGACGTGTTACTAGGGAGAAGCTGGGGGCTATGACTTCTGCGCTAGAAGGAGAGACTAAAGTCTGGAGAGTCAGAGCGACATGTACCTAAACACTATCTAGTATCTGATGTTTAGAGAACATATTGATAGAATCCAAAAGTTATCAGGGTAAAGGCTAACAGACTCTAAGACTGGTGCATGCATTATTCTACATGTAGTGCGTGTTGAGGAATATTAAATGACCATTAATACAGTATTTCTCTTACATGGAGACGTAAAGGCTAGACCATGACGGAAACTATTGATGCGATTCAGTAGCTTAGGAATGCAGAGAAGGAGGGCTGGACTGATAACTAGAATCATAACATAATCTTGGCAGACTGGAGGCAGAGCCAGGCCGAGCCGGGCACTGTGAGGCAGGAAGTAAGTGAAGGGTCAGGGATACAGGTGGGGGCTGTATTGCTCCTCGGAGAGGGTTCAGAAGACAGGAGCTGAATCTGAGTCCGGGCCCTTTTGAGGCCTAGAAACGGGGACTTTACAATGAAAATAACGTGCACACTGTGAAACGTGGCAACATAACTTTACATAGGCCTGATATTCGTTGTATTCACGAAAACTGGGAACTGGCATACTAGAGATGGACTCAACTGTAATTGCGTCTTTAATCGATCATAAGGGAACACATATGCATATTAATCATGCACACATAACATAAGATGGGGAACACGTAGGGACACAGAACATGGCAAAATTTACTTTTCCACACCTCCTCTAGTCGTTGGCAGCCAGGTCAAAATAGAGGGGCAATAGTGGCGTGGAAGGAGGTAGACCAACTAATCCCCTCACAAACCTATTTTGGGGGCTCGTCAGTTGTGTCATATTAATAAAACCCCATAGTTCTGCCCCATATAGCTCCGTCCATCATCCCCTTTTGTATCGCTTTGTTCGCCCTAAGTGTGGCAGGGTATGCTCAGACGTGAGTCCCTTGCTCACTTGGCCACTGGATTCAAGATAGCCTGGCTGATGAGCATTTGCATATAGCCATGTCTGAAATGGGGTGGCTGAGTGGGCTAAAGAATGGTGATGGGTTAAACCCAGATCAGTTGACTGGGGGTGAGTGTTTGATTTGCTCAAACGCTCCGTCCATCATCCCCTTTTAAATCGCTTGTTCGCCATATAGTATGGATGCACTTATCTTAGTGCTATCGATTTTCATCACTGGGGCAATAGGTTTCGTAGCCAAACCATTCAGTCTCTTTTAAAGGACTATCAGTCTCTTGTTAAACTTATGGAGTAGGGGGCAAACATCGTGCCTACCCTGGCGGTCATGGAGCAGCCAGGCGAGGATGTTGTTGGACATTTCTTTTGATACCTTAGAAGGGGCAGGGCAGCTGCTTCTGCTGGCGCAGATGGGTCAGGCCAGACACCAGGTCTGGTTGCGCCATTGGAAGGCTGAGACAGCACAGAAATTCCTTCTGATGAAGATTCCTTTTTCTGGGGCTAAACTGTTTGGCATTCCCTTGGAGAAGATGGTAAAGAAGTTGGCAGAGGATAGGACGCTGTTGGCTCCCATTCATCCTTCTAGAAGTAGATTCGTTGGCGCCAGCAGGCCTCCGGTCAGTCTTCTGCCCCCAGTGGGAACTTGCCCTTTCATGGGAGGGGAAGTGACCAGGGTGTCCCTTTTTGCCAAAAAGCAAAATCTCAGCAGTATCATGTTAGTTCCAACCCTTCTTGGAACTCCTGAATATCTGAGGGGCCCGTAGGTCTGCTCCCTGTGGGGGGGTGGGGGGGGGTCGGTTGTTGAATTTGGTGGAGACTTGGTAAAGATCAGTCTCCGACCAGTGCGTATTGCGGATTGTCAAGGAGAGCTCACAATTGTCTTTGATTCTATGCCCCCAGAGTTTTTGTTCACACTCCTTTACCATCAGTGGCTGCAAAGAGTGAGGCTCTTTTGGGAGGTGTTCGGGATCTTCAAGAAAAAGGGGCATTCGTCCTGTCGCAGCTTGTCAGAGGGGTCAAGGTGCACTGTCTACTCAATCCTTTTCATGTTAAGGAAGGCTTCGGGGGACTTCCGTCCTGTGCTGGATTAAAAAAGGGTGAATTTGTTTGTCCCTCATGTTAAGTTTAAGATGTTGTCTTTGAAGGAGATCCTTTCTTTGCTGGTTGAGGAGGATGTGGTGGCGTCCTTGGATCCTGTTTGATTCCTATCTGCACGTCCCAATTCATCTGGCATCCCAGCGGTTTCTCAGAATCTGTGTGGGGCCCAAGCATTTTCAGTTCCGGTATTGCCCTTTGGTTTGCTACTGCCCGAGGGTCTTTACGAAAGTCTTGGCTCCCTTGGTTGGGCTCATCAATAGGAAGGAGATTCAGATGTTCCCATACCTTGATGACTGGCTGATTTCTGCCACTTCTTTTTCCAAGGCGATTCTTCACATCCAGAGGCCCTGCGAGATTCTGGAGGTCCATGGCTTTCTGATCAAACACAAAAAGTCACATCTGGCTCCCACCCAGGACTTCGTGTTTATTGGGGGTCACCTGGACATGGTCATTGGGCTGGTGTCTTTGCCAGCAGAGACGAGGGCTACCTTGACGAGGGATATGGGTTGTCTGCTCACTGTGGATTCTGCCCAGTGCATCTGCAGTTGAGGTTACAGGGTTGGATACTTCAACAAACAATGTGTTACCGTGGGCTCGGTTGCACCTGCACCCATTGGTGAACCATCTCCTGACCCATTGGTCCCCTTGTTTTGCCAGTTACTATCTTCAGGTGGTGGCGTCCTCTGGACTTGGATCACACTGGGTTGGTGGATAGAGGAGACCAATCTGGCAAGGGGTCTTCCATTTCAGGTGTCCTCCTCTTGGGTGGTGACAATGGATACCAGCAAGTTAGGCTGGGGGGCTCCGCTGGATTCCTGGTCTGTGCAGGGTCTATGGGATCACCTGCAGGCTGGTTGTTCTTCCAGCTTCCGAGAACTGAAGGTGTTTCAGGTAGGTTGTCTGGAATTAGCTTCAGCCCTCCATGGGCATCATGTTCTGGTCCGGATGGATAATCAGGTTGTGATGGGTTATCTCAATTACCATAGGGGTTACAGGGTTCAGTCATTGCGGCACCTGGCTCAAGAGATTATGACCTGGGAGGAGGGCACTATGGTGTCTCTGAGGGCAGTGTATCTCCCCGGATGGGAGAATTGTGCGGCAGACCACCTGAGCCGGATTTTTCTCCCGTGAATTAAATTTTATGTTGATGGAGGTGTTCCTTGTGTTGCAGATGAGTTTTGGGTGTCTGACGGTGGACTCATTTGTGGCCAAGGGCAATGCTCTACTGCCCTGCTTCTGCACAATTACTCCCTGTCCAGAGGCATGGTGAGTGGATGCGATGTTGTTCCGGTGGCCGGACAGCATGCTTTACTCATTTCCTCTGATCCCCTTGATGGTCAGGGCGTTGTGCAAAATCCACCTGGAAAAGGCTTTTGTTCTGTTTATTGTGCCAGGTTGGATTTGCCGCCCTGGTATCTTCTTCTGAGGGAGCTTCGGTTCAGGAGTGTTGGGCAATTCCTGACCATCCTTATCCTCTGAGGGATTCGCCTCTGCTGGAGGTCCTGCGGCAGCTCCATCTCTAGCCCTTGCTTTTGATAGAGTGAGTTTACTGTCCCGTGGCTGTTCAGCAGAGGAGGTGGACCTGCTTCTGGGTTAAAGTGTTACAGCCAACAAATGATGGAGGGAATGCTGACAATGGAAACACTCTCCCCCAGTCAAAAGATCTGAGTTAAATCCATCGTTCTTTTGCCCACTATGCCACCTCAGTTTGAACTCTGCCATATGCAAAGCAGTTTTGACCCTGTGCCCCATGGAAACAGTCAAAACCAAACTACCAGGCTTGGTCCTTCCTGCACCGGAAACTAGCATTCTGGGTCCAGTTTGAGTGCATGTCACCCTTCTTCAGCCAGGCTAGCTTGAATCCAGTGGCACAGGGCCCGATTCACAGAACTAACTTAAGACAAAATCCTAAACTTACTACTTTTGGTATTCACAGAAGTTAGGATTTTGTCTTAAGACAGACTTAAGTCAGACTTAAGACAGACTTAAGTTAGGATTCTGTCTTAAGTCTGTCTTAAGTCTGTCTTAAGACAAAATCCTAACTTCTGTGAATACCAAAAGTAGTAAGTTTAGGATTTTGTCTTAAGTTAGTTCTGTGAATCGGGCCCACAGTGAGCAAGGGACCCACGTCTGTGCATACCTATCCCACTTAGCGTGAAAAGTGTTACAGCAAACAAATGATGGATGGAATACTGACAATGCAAACATTCTTCCCCAGTCAAAAGATCTGGGTTAAATGAAATCCATTGTTCTTTTGCCCACTACGCCACCCCAGTTTGGACCCAGACATATGCAAATCAGTCTTGACCCTGTGTCCCATGGGTACAGTCACTGGAGTCAAGCTATCCTGGCTGATGAGAGCTGAAAGCCCGAAACCGGTCCTAGGATGCTTGTTTCCAGTACAGGGAGGATACTGGATTTTCTGTCTGATGGTCTATCCTTGGGCCTGACCCCTTCGACTCTTCGGGTTCAGTGGGCGGTACTGCAGGCGTTCCGTGGTCCTCGTTTGGTTTAGCTGGATCCATCGGTGGCAAGGTTGATGCATAGTTGTTTTCTTCAGAGTCCTCAGCAGATTTGTCCTGCCCCGGCCTGTTATTTCCTGTTTCTGTTGCAGGCACTGCAACCTGCTCCTTTCAAACCCTTGAGTTGGTGGACGTGAAGTTATTGACTATGAAGGTTGTGTTTTTGGTAACCACAGGAAATAGGGTCGTTTTTGCAGTCACCTCCCTTCTTGCGAGCATTGCTAATTCGCATTGTCCTACCCCTCGATCCTAAGGGCTACATGTATCAACCATTTTTGCATTCACAAATGGCAGATTAGCAGAATTGTCCCATTTCCGAATGCAAACATAGCTTTTTACATGTATCAAACCCTATTTTGTGATTCGGTAACCTGTTAACGAATTGCAAAATCGGTTTGAGATTCAGTATTTGGAAAAGGCGTGTACAGGGCGTCCCTTCCAAATAGCAAATCGCAGTGGTATGAATGAATGTGACCATTTATGCGGTCGCAAAACATTCCCAATTTACCTTCAAGTTGGTGGTACCCATTCGCAAATGGGAAGGATTCCCATAGGGACCCCTTCCAATTTGGAAATGGTTGTAAAAACGTTGTTTAAAAGCAGGTAGTGGTCCCATTGATCACTGCCTGCTCTTAAAAAAAACAAAAAAACTTTTAATTTTGTTTTCCAAATGCAACTCTTTTTCTTTTAAGGAAAACAGGCTGCATATAAAAAAAAAGCATCGGAAATGCAACCGGTCTCACATTTGTTTGAGTTGGAGCTATTGGCATTGTAAATGGCAATGTATTTTTCTTATGTGTTTTATAGTGAATGGGCCCGATTCACAGAACTAACTTAAGACAAAATCCTAAACTTACTACTTTTGGTATTCACAGAAGTTAGGATTTTGTCTTAAGTTTGTCTTAAGACAGACTTAAAACAGACTTAAGACAGACTTAAGTTAGGATTTTGTCTTAAGTCTGTCTTAAGTCTGACTTAAGACAAACTTAAGACAAAATCCTAACTTCTATGAATACCAAAAGTAGTAAGTTTAGGATTTTGTCTTAAGTTAGTTCTGTGAATCGGGCCTTATGTATGTAGTGTATAGTGGAACTAAGGGGCATATTACCAACAAATAGCGATATTTATCGCTAAGTAGGGTTAGCGGCAATATTTTTATCGTCGTGCATCACCGGTTTTTATCGCTGAGATGACTTGCTATTTGCAAGGTTTATCTCAAAAGCGATAAAAATCCAGGTGATAGCAGTGAAATGCGTGAATATCGCTGAGAATACAGCGATATTCACGCATTAGCGACGAAATGCTATTAGCCATGTTATCCATCTCCCATTGGATAACATGGCTAAGAACTGGTCTGTGCAGGTGTTAGTATTTGGAAATATTCGCGCTTAGCGCGAATATTTCCATCGCTACGCCTGCCTTGCTAATAGGCGATAGCGACGTTAGCGACTGCTGTCAGTCGCTAACGGGTTGGGTACGCCCACTTTGCATGTCATTAGCGATAAATATCGCTGCATGCAAAGCAGGCCCCAAACCGCTCGCTATCGCCTACAAGCTGTCGCTAACTGCTGTTAGCGACAGCTTGTTAATAGGACGGCGACATTCGCCTATCGTCCTCCTTGGTAATATGCCCCCATATTGGTTGGATTTAATTAGTTAGTTGTGTAATTGTGTGAGGTGTAATTGTGTGGAGTGGATTTGTGTAGTGGCATTATGTGGCATGGTGTGCTGTGGAAATATATGGTTAGCACTTATGTGGCATTCAGTGTTGTGCATTATGTGCAGTGGGATTGTGTTTTGTGGAGTGGTAAGTAGTTCAGTTTAATTATGTGTTGTGCTGTTGAATTTTGCTGCACGATGTGGAATTGTGTGGTGTGGATTGGATGTATGTGGTGTGTTGTGTATTTGTGTTGTGGTGTTGTATTAGGTGATTTGGTGTTAATTATTTGGTGTGGACTAGAAATGTGTAGAGCTGAATTGTGTGGCATGGAACTGTGGGGCATATTATCAAGGGATTTATCTCCGCTTTTTTGGCTTTAAAAGCCAAGAAAGCGGAGATAAAATGATCTCCCTATCAGCAACAGGGTGCTAATACGCAAATTTGCATGTTAGCACCCTTTTTCTCTATGCTTCCCCTTGCATCTCTATTGAGATGCAAAGTGGGCGTTCCAGAGAAAAATAATAGGAGAAATGTTGTTAAGCGACATTTCTCCTATTATCAAGGATTTCGCTAACCCTGTTAGTGATAAAAAAAGCAGCGCTAACCGCGGTTAGCGCTGCTTATTTTACACCTGGTATTTTCCTGACTTAGCCATGATATCCTATGGAAGGTGGATATCATGGCTAAGTTTGTGAGCCCCTATCATCAAGCTAACGCCAAACTTCGAGAGATTAGGGTGAACAGCAAAACACACAAGATGATGGACGGAATGTTGCACAATGGCTTTTGTACCGCTTTGTTCACCATAAGTGGAGAAGTGTGGCTCACCGGTTAGAGGCGGCAGATCCGGACGCAGAGGTCAGACCCGGGACAAGGGTTCAATTCCTGACGCGGCAGGGTCTTGAGCTCAAAATGTCCACGGACTCGATAATTCTCGCCTCGGCGCCTACTCGAATCATGGGTTCACACTCTGCAACTCTGGGCAATAGCTTGCTTAATCTCCACAACGGCCCCACCGCGATGGGGTGCCTGGCTTTCACCTTGGGGATGCCCAGTTAGGGGTTTTCTCGCAGTGAAAAGCCAGGACGGGTTCCCAAAGCAAGCGCCTTGAGACCTTACGGTGAAAGGCGCTATATAAGAACGAATGATTTACGATTTATGATTTACGATAAGTTGGCAGGGTATGCTCAGACGTGAGTCCTTTGCTCACTTTGCCACTGGATTCAAGCAAGCCTGGTTGAAGACGGCTGTATTGCCAGAAACCAGTCCTAGGAAGCTTGTTTCCGGTCCAGGGAAGGCATGGCTTGGCAGTTCGGGCTGGACTGTTCCCATGAGGCACAGGGTCAAGGCTGATTTGCATATAGCCATGTCTGACCTGGGGTGGTGTGGAGTGCAAAAAAACGATGGATTTAGGTCCAGATCTCTATACTGGGGTGAATGTATGACATTGATCTGCATTCTGTCCATCAACTGTTTTTTTTTGCATTTACAATGCGGCACGCTGTGGCGCAAGGGTAGGCAGATGCGTGACGCATCTCGTGACGTAAGGGCGGCGCATCGCTGGAGTGCTCGGGTGTGCCCTATACTTAACGTGCTGCGTCAGTCCTAGTCCCAGTACTAGTAGGTAGCTAGTAGGGTGAGCGGAGGCCACAGCTACATGCACTAACGATACCGACCGAAGGGCGGATGGAAGAACCTACCAACAGACAAAGGGGTTCATCCAGTGCAAATTTCTTCCACGGGAGCCTGGTAGGCTTTGCCACACAAGGCGACCTGGTACAATAAAGGGAGAAAAGAAAAAAGTGCAGGAATCACGCTGACCCATCATAACCCTGACGAAATCGCCGGTAAAGTAACCTTGCGGCGATGAAACATGTTGGTTGTTTTTAACTAGAACAGGCATACAGCACAGAATAAAGTTGGAGTTGCTAGTAGAGCTTAGTTCTTTTTAATGTGGTGGGGACTATACCTCATATCTAGGAGGATAGGTCCTATGATCACAGGGTCATTCACGTAACTACACAGAGTTTTCTTTTTGTGCACACTTTTATCCCCTTTATTTTTCGGGTTGGCAGTCGCTGATGATGAGAAAGTGAGGAGTCAGGCGAGTACCAGTCTGTCATATCCTCCCTTGGGTGTTGCTCCCGTGAGGCACTGCCAACCTTCCCTCCCCTTTTTTCACTAGAGAAGGGCAGATGCACACACACACTGGATTTTTAAAGTAGGAGCACGTACATAAAGAGTGACTATAACTAGCACACACAGACAGGAGGCTGTAGATATACCCACTGTTGACGGAAATAGATATATTAATTGATTCTGGGTGTTTACCCATAGAACACATAAGGACAGGCAAAGTGTAATGTTGGTTAAGTCTGTCTTAAGACAAACTTATGACTAAATCCAAACTAATGTGAATATCAAAAGTAGTAAGTTTAGGACTTTGTCTAAAGTTAGTTTTGTGAATCAGGCCCAATGATACTTATTTTATCATAACTTGTTCTGTATAAGATGCAGTCTGTAATTATTGTTCAAGGCATACAAGCACACAGTGCTAACAGCTGTAGTTTTGAGTGTACTTTGCATAGCTATTGAGTGGGAGTTGCTGCTGAGGTGAGACTTCTTTGGTGCTAAGGTGGTGATTCACAACAAAATCCTGGCCAACTCCAAGGAACCTATCAGTGTCATTCAAGAATTCATCAACTCACACAGAAAAGCCACAGACATCACCTCATACCAAGACCTCTAAGAAAACTTCTTTGACCATCCACCAGGTGCAACAGACGGCCCCCAGAAACACCAGCCAGCCCACCATCTCCAACTGGATATCGATCATGTTCGAAGATACCGCCTTAACCATGAAAAGCATCCACTCGGGGGTCCCCACTGCCCCCTGCCCCCTCACATCTACCACAGAGCCGCGGTCGCCATTGCACCCGAACTACAATGCACCAACACCACCTTCAAAACAGGCACCTTCCCAGATGACTGTAAGTGTGCAGAAGTCAGACCCTTGCTCAAGAAGCCCACAGCTGACACTACCGACCTCAAGAACTACTACTGGCACATCTCGCTACTCCCCTTCATAGCCATAGTTGCAGAGAAACCAGTCAACAGGAAACTGACACGATTCATTGAAGAGAATGCTGTCCTCGACCCGTCCCAATCTGGATTCCAAAGCAACCACCGCACAGAGACCGCCCTACTTGCCACCACAAATGACATCCGCACCCTCTTGGATCAAGGCCACTCCGCAGCCCTCATTCTACTCGACCTATCAGTGGACTTCAACACCATCTCCACCACACACTAGTCGCCAGACTACACGACGCAGACTTACAAGGAACAGCCCTCGACTGAATCCGATCATGCCTCACCGGAAGAAGCCAAAGGATCAGACTCCCACCCTTCCTCTCTGACCCAACGAATATCACCTGCGGAGTCCCACAGGCTTCATCACTGAGCCCTACCCTCTTCAACATCTACATGGTCCCCCTCGCAGCCATCGTCAGACAACACGGTCTCAACATCATATCCTACGCCGACGACACCCAACTCAGCCTCTCCCTCTCCGAAGACCCAACCACTGCCAAACTCAACTTCCAGAAAGAAATGCAAGACGTTGCAGTCTGGATGATCAACAGCTGACTGAAGCTCAACGTCGAGAAGACAGAATTCCTCGTCCAGGGCCGACCACCCTCAGAAGCCCACCTACACCCTCAGATAACACGAAGAACCTCAGCATCGTACTCGACTCATCACACACCATGAACCGACAGGTCAACGCAGTCACCTTCAACCGCTTCAACACCCTTCGCATCCTCCGCAAGACCTTCAAGTGGATCCCCCTGAGTCAAGGAAGACAGTCATCCATACACTCATCACCAGCAGACTGGACTATGGAAACGCATTCTACGCCGGCATCAACAAGTCCCTATTCTGCAAACTCCAGACAATACAGAAAACCACCGCCAGACTCGTCCTCTGCATCTCCTGACACAAACACATCAGCCAGCACCTACGAAGTCTCCACTGGCTCCCCGTGGAGAAAAGAGTAACTTTCAAAATCCTCACTCACGCCTACTAATGCCTACACAACAATGAACCCAAATACCTCAACGACAGAATCAACTTCCACATACCCAAAATAAACCTCAGATCTTCCAACCTTGCACTGGCCAAAACCCCACGAAGATCCTTTTCTCACATTGCAGATAAGACCTGGAATGAGCTACCGGCAGACGCACCCCCTCCCTGAACACCTTCAGGAAGACCCTCAAGACGTGGCTCTTTGGCTAAATAGATCTGCGGACCCCCCCCCTCAGCACCTTGAGACTCTCACGGATGAGTAGCGCGCTTACAATTTCCTGACTGATGTGCTGGTGGCGGCGCACTGATGCAGAGATGGTGCTGTGCTAATGTTGAGGTGGTGCTGCACTGGTGCTGAGACATGCTGAGGTGGACCTGAGTCATGCTGAGGTGGTGCTGATGCACTGGTGCTCAAGTGGTGCTGCACTGATGAGGAGGTAGTGCTATGCTGATGCTTGGATGGTGCTGTGCTGGTGCTGCACTGATACAGAGGTGGTGCTGCACTGATGCTGTGTTGGTGTTGCACTGGTGGTGGCTCACTGAGGAGGAGGTGGTGCTGTACTAAGTAATGCCGAGGTAGTGCTGGGTGATGCTGTGTTGGTGCTGAGTGATGCTGTGGTGGTGCTGAGTGATGCTGAGGTGGTGGAAGTGGTACACAGGTTCTGCGGTGGTGCTTAGCTGGTGCTCAGGTGGTGCTGAGTGATGTTGAGTTGGTGCTGTGCTGCTGAGATGGTGGTGCTCTGATGCTGAGTGGTGCTGCGTTGGTACTGAGTTGCTGCTGAGGTGGGGCTGCGTTAGTGGTGGTGCACTAATGCTGAGATAGTGCTGTGCTAAAGCTAAGATGGTGCAGTGCTGATGTTAAGGTGGTGCTGAGCTGGTACTGTGCTGATGCTGAGTTGGTGGTGCACTGGTGGTGGTGCACTGAAGGTATGTTGTATTGCGCTGATACTGAGGTGGTGCTGAGGTGATGTTGAGGTAAGGTTGAGTGTTGCGGATTCCTTCATCATCACCACCATTTTACAATTTTCCTTAAGGCTCCAAAACTACTAACTTTCAGATGCATTTAATCCATACTAATATAATAAAGAGAGAGCCCAAACCTTTGAGGCGGGTAATCTCAGGAACCACAGCACCAATCACAACACTCAATACAGCGTTGGAAAGGGCAGCAGAAGGACATAGGCTATGCAGACTCCCACCATATACATTTAAAAGGTAAGAGAACCGTGCCAGCAAAGTAGTCCCTTGTGGGCGTGTCTGCATTGTGCTGTGGGCATGTGCTGGGGGCGTGACAAATGCTGGGGGCGTGTGGTACGTTCCGCCCTTCGGCCTGGACTGTTCCCATGAGGCACAGGGTCAAGGCAGATTTGCATATGGCCATGTCTGAACTGGGGTGGTGTGGAGTGCAAAAAAACAATGGATTTAGGCCCAGATCTATGTACTGAGGTGAATGTATGACATTGTTCTGCATTCTGTCCATCAACTGTTGTTTTTGCATTTGTCACCCCGAGTAGGATGGGTATGCTCAGACGTGAGTCCCATGCTCTCCACACCAGTGGAGTCAAGTTATCCTGACTGAAGACAGCTGGTAGCCAGAAACCGGTTCTAGGATACTTGATGCCGGTCCCGGAAAGACATGGCTTGGCAGCTCGGGCTCAGGATCAAGGCTAATTTGCATATGGCCATGTCTGAACTGGTATGGTGTGGAATGTACAAAACTGATGGATTTAGGCCCAGATCTCTGTACTGGGGTGAATATATGACATTGTTTTGCATTCGTCCATCAACTGTTGTTTTTACGTTCCGCTCTTCATGCCATGTCTCATATCGTGTGCTGTGGGCGTGTGCGGGGCACGGGATTACAGGAAAAAAAAGCGAGCTCCGGGTGTCAACCCTGCTCCCTTTAAATACCCCTGCACCCCATATTCATAACCCACCCTTACTCTTAAAATACCCCAACACCCATACACACTAACCCATCTTAACCCTATAAATATACCCTGTACCCCAAAAGCCAAACTGATCACTAAACCCTAAAAACACCCCTGTACCCCAAAACCCAAACCTAGCCCTGAACCCTATAAATATCCCTGTACCTCAAAGCCCAAACCTACCCCTGAACCCTAAAATACCCTGGTACCCCAAAACCCAAACCTAGCCCTGAACCATTAAAATACCCCTGTACCCCAAAACCCAAACCTACCCCTGAACCCTAAAATACCCCTGTACCCCAAAACCCAAACCTAGCCCTGAACCCTTAAAATACCCCTGTACCCCAAAACCCAAACCTACCCCTGAACCCTAAAAATACCCCTGTACCCCAAAACCCAAACCTAGCCCTGAACCATAAAAATAACCCTGTACCCCAGAACCCTAACCTACCCCTGAACCCTAAAATACCCTGGTACCCCAAAACCCAAACCTAGCCCTGAACCATTAAAATACCCCTGTACCCCAAAACCCAAACCTACCCCTGAACCCTAAAAATACCCCTATACCCCAAAACCCAAACCTAGCCCTGAACCCTAAAAATACCCCTGTACCCCAAAACCCATAACTATCCCTAAACCCTAAAACTACCCCTGTACCCCATAACCCAAAACTATATCTAAACCCCTTAAAATACCCAAACAGCCCAAAACATATACCTCAATACCCCACAACATATACCCTTATACCTATACTTACCTTACCCAAACATTTAAAATGTAATGCCATGCGTTATAATGGCATTGCGGAGTCATGGTACTTTCGTAATGAAAGTATGCGGAGTGATGGTATGCGGAAAGAAAGTTGCGGAATAATGGATGTTTACCCTCCCCGGTAGGCCATTGGTGGCACGGCGGCCCACATCTCCAGCAACATACTCATATTTTTTCACCACCGATTTGAAAAATGCACAGGTCTCTCTCATTGATGGCCAGCAACGACATACACTTTTAGACACACCTCCCGCCACAAGTTCTAGAATTGCGAACTTTAGAGCTGGGGAGCTATGTTCGAATCACTGCATCAGCTCAACATCCTGTGATTCCAGGCAAATCGCTTCGTCTCCCCGTGCGTATCACAAATGAATGTGTTCTTCTGTAATGTAAATTTTGCTCAGGCCATGTTGTCGAGTTCGCGCTATATAATATTGCAAGGAAAAATAAAGTAAGGAAACTCGAGTTCACACACTACTGAACGCGCACTCTTAAGTGCATCAGCAGTGCACTGTGAATCGGAGCGTTTCACAGGCCTGTCACAGATAAGAAATTCTATCAAAACGAAATCCTGCAAAACAATATATAACTGGCCGGCAGCAATTCATAACCAGACAACGTCGGGACGGGCTGCTAGTTAGTTATAAAGCACCACTCATACCAGTGTAGGGTGTGAAAGCACTTTGCATCACACACAAATGACACAGAGGCAATTAATCATACAAGTATAAATTAGCGTATAGGAAATGTTACATAAGACAGAGGACTTCAGGGTGTAGGAGTCACAATTTATGCATATTGGTAGGCAGCATTGTTAAAGAGTGCTTGGGCCCCAGAAGTACACCATAGTTGAGGGTTTTCCTAAATAAAAAGAACTGATTTCTACCCAGATGAACCCTTTATGCAACATTAATATCTGCTCTCATCTATACTTTGCAGTGCATGCAGTTCTATGATGACAATTATAAATTCACTGTTCTAGGTTAGCATTTTAATTTATAAGCTGCAAGTAACAGAAAAGCACTAACCTACTGACTTATTTACATTTGATTCCCTTTGTGTTCTGCATGGTACACTTTCTTCGCAGCCGGCATATTAACCCTCTTCTACCTTGCAATGTGTCAAAACTACTTCCACTAGACATCTCCATCTCTCCAGCAAGAACATTAATCACTGGAGTTATCTTGACATTTTTATTTTATAAAATTGCTTGAGGCCAGGAATGTGTCAGCGAGTGCTTTTAAAAGCAAAATAAACTCGGAAATAGGGCCCCTTTGCTCTGAAGTCAGTATCCAGTGCGATCACACCGCCTTCGTGCCTGTTCTGCATTTATTTAATGACCTACATTCAAATGCGCATTTACAGGGGACATTCTTCCCGAAAGTAACATTTTGGCCTCAGCGCTTAAACAAGAGCAGAGACTTCTAACTCCTCAGCCAGCAGCCAAGCACAGGTCCTGGAGAGTAAGAAAGAACACAAGCAGCATGCACAATAAAGTAACATTTGAAGGGTTGATGCAATGGTACTGAAACAGTGACTGTTTTTAAGTAGTGATTTAACTTTTGTATATTATTTAGAGCTGCAGTAGCTAGAAGGCATTCTGCTGCAATGTTTTTTGTGCCTGTTTCTAGAGAAAATTAAAGGAGGCAGGCTTAGACTTAAAACTACAATAATTAATTGCTTGCAATCCAAGCCAGTTTAGGAGCTGTCTTCAGTAAGCATACAAAAGAATGCCAGCCACATGGAAGGTACTGAGAGGGTTAATGCTGCAATAAATGTAATCAGCGACGGCTCAGAACAGCCACAGTGTAACATGAGGTTGAAAACATAATAAAATAGACCCCCAATGAGCAGATCAACAGAACAAAGCGCAATGATATTGTACTAAGTCCCTGCTCCTTGAAGGAAAAAGGAGGGACAAAGAGGCAGGACTGGCCACTAGTAAGGAAGGATTTTTAAAGGACATGGAAACAAACAAATGTGAACCAATGAATGGCATTTGGCCCACAGTGATATATGTATTCTAAAGTATACAAGAGGTCGTACGCTTACGCTCGACCTAAAAAAGATTGCTTTATTTAAAAGCAATCAAGGACATGGTTGTCTGCTGACCCCAGCAGGCCACAATCCCCATGATTTTAACGATTCATAGGGGGTCGCAAATTGCAATGTACCTCATTAATATTAAACAGGTCGGTCGATTTGCCACACACTAGGAATCGCCAAGTGAAACTCTATGAGTTTCAAACATTTGTTATAGTGATAACCTAATTCTGATTCAAAGAAAATCGCAATCAGTTAATCACTAATACAAATGTTGATACATGTGGACCTATGCTCTTGTCCAAGGTCCCCTCTGTTACCAATTGTTCTAGGGAGGTTGTTCTGCCCACCTTCTGTCCCGTGTCAGGGTCTTGGGTGAATGCTGGTCTCCCGCTGTTGGATGTCAGAAGAGCGATGTTGGTGTATCTGGAGAGGACCGTGGCGTTTTGCAAATGTAATTGTCACTTTTGGCAGGGTGAAGCCAGGTCATAAGCCTTCTCTTTCCACCTTGTGTAGGTGGATTAAGCAGACGATCCTTCTGGCCTATGAGTCGCAGGGGTCGGGGGTGTCAGCCAGGATTCATGGGAGGTCTACCCGTAGTATTTCTGTATCCTAGGCTACTTTCAAAGGCGTCTAGATTGAGGATATTTGTAAAGCCACGACGTGGGCCTCTCCTCACATGTTCATTGACCACTATTAGGTGGTTTTACTGCTGGGGGTTTTGCTGAGGCTGTTCTGCAGGCTGGCTTTGCCTTCAATTAAATACTGCCCACCTGTTGCACATCTATGTGTTTTTCTCTGTTTGATGTTTGGATTAAAACTTTGGGCCATATTATCAAGAAAGGGCGATACAATATTGCCGCTTTTATTAGCAGGAAACTGCCGCTAAAGGGGCGATAATGGGCTTGACAGACTTAAGACAAAATCCTAACTTAAGTCTGTCTTAAGTCTGTCTTAAGACAAACTTAAGACAAAATCCTAACTTCTGTGAATACCAAAGTAGTAAGTTTAGGATTTTGTCTTAAGTTAGTTCTGTGAATCGGGCCTTAGGTTCTGGTGTGAACATGGGCTTCTATCCTCCAGGGCATATTATCAAGCCCATTATCACCTGCTTTATTGTCTGCATAGTGGGCAAATCAGCAACAACCACAGATGCTTTGATAAAGCAATTTTACATGCTAAAAAGCATATAACCAATTCACAAAAGTGAACTTTTTGATTGAAAATATTAGGCAATGAGAGAGGTGATGATTTTGGGCCCCCCCCTAACCTGGGGGGAGGACCAAGTAGATGCCTAAACAAAATGGGCAGTGAATATTATAGTATCCAATATCAAAATAATTCTACAAAGAGCTGCAGTTCAACTCGTTACTAGGTGTCCCTCATGAGTCAAATGCAAAAGCATTGAAATTATTATTACATCAAGCTGCAGTTCCCCTAGTCGTTACTAGATGTCCCTCACAAGTCAAATGCAAAAGCTTTATGAAAGGGTTTTCAATTCTTTTCCATTTGACTTGTGAGGGACATCTAGTAACCACTAATTGAACTGCAGCTCTTTGTAGAATTCTTTTGGTATTGGACATTATAATATTCACTGTCCACTGCTAATCTCATCCCGTAATGCTTTGCAGGGTCTTTGGGCCTTTGGTTGGGATTGTATTTTTGCCCATAACTGTGCTTGGGGTTGTACTAGGAGGAAGGGACAACCACTGAATCGTTCAGTATGATATGCTCTTCGTGTTCAAGGCATCTGCTTGGTCCTCCCACTAGGTAAGGGGGACCCCAAAATCATCACCTCACTTATTGCCTAATATTTTAAATCTCAAAGTTCACTTTTGTGAATTGGTTATATGCTTTGTAGCATGTAAAATTGCTCTATCAAAACAATTGAGGGGACTACACTAGCGTGGCACACATAAAATTGCCAAATTCACAGAGAGTGAGTTGAAAGTTATGGTAGATGAGATAGTCAGAGTGGAACCACAACTGTTGGGTCGCCTGGTCCAACAGACACCATTAGACACAAGAACACAAATGTGGGCAAGGATAGTCAAGAAGGTCAATGTAGTAGGGAAGCAGTGAGCGAGGGTTGTGAAAGAGAGGAGGAGCAAGAACCTTGAGCTAGCTGACAGGACTGGCGGTGGCCCTCCCATTCCACCAAAACCATTCACTCCATGGGAGGAGAAGTTGCTTGCCATACTGCATCCAGAGAGTCTCACAGGAGTACCCGGGGGAGTGGAGGTTGATAAGTACAAACAAATGACTACCACCACACTGCTATGTACTGTCTTGCACAACTACAAAGCTACACCACCTAGGACACATTCCATTCATTTGCACCCACACTCCCAAAAACATGTCTCACAGATCCAACATTCACTCACTCTCATTCACCCCAAACGTAGCTAGCAACATTACCATGGGGGCATGTGTACAGGCAGCCAGCACTACAACTCCCAACAGGCCCCCTTGTTCCACAGCATCAGCAAGATGGAGCCCTCTCCCCACCCCACCTAGAAGCATGTGTCAGCCATTACATAACCCACATCAAACTTACAGATAGGTAGCCATCTTTACAGGGAGGGTGTTTGTGGGTGGGAGGCCTGCTCTACTACTCCCATCATGCCCCTGTCCCACAGCATAGCAAGATGGAGCCCTCACCCCACCCAGAAAGATGTGTCAGCCATTATATTACCCTCATCAAACTAACAGGTAGGTAGCCATCTTCCCTGGGAGGGTGTTTGTGGGTGGGAGGCCAGTACCACTACCCCCACCATGCACCCTGTCCCACACCTGAGCAAGATGGAGCACTCCCCCACCCAGAAGCAGTTTGAAGCCATTGCAGTACACCAAACAAACTTACAGGTAGGTAGCCATCTTCACAGTGAGGGTGTTTGTGGGAGGGAGGCCTGCACTACTACTCCCACCATGCCCCCTGTCCCACTACCTAGAAAGATGGAGCCCTCCCCCCACGCCCCCCCAGAAGCATGTGTCAGACATTACATTACCCTCATCAAACTAACAGGTAGGTAGCCATCTTCCCTGGGAGGGTGTTTGTGGGTGGGAGGCCTGTACCACTACTCACATCATGCCCCCTGTCTCACACCTGAGCAGGATGGAGCACTCCCGCACCCAGAAGCAGTTAGAAGCCATTGGAGTACACCAAACAAACTTACAGGTAGGTAGCTACCTTCCCTCAAAGGGCTGTTTGTGGGTAGGAGGCCTGTACCACTACTCCCACCATACACCCTATCCCACACCGGATTAGGATTGGGCATTCACTCCCACCCAGAAGCATGTGGCATCCATTGCATTGTTTACCTTAATCTAACAGGTAGGTAGCCATCTTCCCATGGAGGTTGTTTGTGGGGAGGCCTGCACCACTACCCCCACCATGCCCTCTGTCCCACACCTGAGCAGGATGGAACACTCCCCCACCCAGAAGCAGTTGGAAGCCATTGCAGTACACCAAACAAACTCACAGGTAGGTAGCCATCTTTACAGTGAGGGTGTTTGTGGGAGGGAGGCCTGTACTACTACTCCCACCATGCCCCCTTGTCCCACAGCCTATCAAGATGGAGCCCTCCCTCCTTCCCACTCATACCAATGTGTCAGCCATTACATTACCCTGATCAAACTCACAGGTAGGTAGCCATCTTTCTAGGGAGGGTGTTTGTGAGTGGGAGGCCTGTACCACTACTTCCACCATGCCCCCAGTCTCACACCTGAGCAGGATAGAGCACTCGAGCACCCAGAAGCAGTTGGAAGCCATTTCAGTAAACCAAACAAAGTTACAGGTAGGTAGCCATCTTCACAGGGAGGGTGTTTGTGGGTGGGAGGCCTGTACCACTACTCCCACCATGCACCCGGTCCCACACCTGAGCAGGATGGAGCACTCACTCCCACCCAGAAGCATGTGGCATCCGGGGTATCGAAGCGCTTTACAGTAGGTGCATAACAGATAATCAAAAGATACAAAACAGAAGAGCAACAAATCAACAGACGAGCGCAAAAATAAAGAGCAACACATTGTAGTGTAGGACATTTTTGCCTTCAGTGTTCTTCGGAGTTTTAGAGCTAGAGCAGAGCTCGATGTTTGCTATCTGCCACCCGTTTTTCACTTCCTAAGGAGCGGTTGAGGAACAGGGTTTTGAGTTGTCTTTTGAATTCTACAAAGGAGGGAATGGTTCTGATGTGAAGGGGAATGGAGTTCCAAATTTTGGGAGCGCTTCCGGTGAAGGATCGATCCGCAGTTTTTTTCCCTTCTAGTTTTAGGTGGGATGAGTATGAGTGAGTTTGAGCTTCTCAGGTTCCTGGACTAAATTATGCACTTGGCACATGGTATGTATTGACACCTCACACCATGGACAAGTAATGCATGTACCACAGCATCATGTCATGAGGCACAGTAGAGCGCATAGAAAACAATGTGATGATCAGTCAGCTGTGTAGTGTACAAACAGTGAATGACGCACAGTTAACACAAAGCTTGCGGGATGCACTACAATGATCATTTCCCATCTTACCCACAGGTGACCAAGAACTGACAGCAGAGGACAACACCAGCAACCTGCAGAGCCAGTCTCCCCCCCGGAACATCGACTCTTTGGATGAGGAGTACGAAGCCGGCCCTTCTGGTGTTCCAGGGCGCAACAGGTCCCAGGACCCCATTGTCACCCCCACCACATCTGCTGCTACAACAACCTCCATGCAGACCCCTGCTGTTACGGCTGTTGCGTCCTCCACCACCACTACCAGAGCTGCCTGCAACACTCTCCCTGTCCCACAGGATGACTGCCCACCCACTGACTGAGGAGGGCAGGGAGAGGATGCGGGTACCGACAGTAGGGAGGCAAAAGGTCCATGGCAGCAGGGCAGGTGGGAGGGGCAGGGTCACCCCCAGACGACCAGAGCCTGGGACCGAATCCCTGGAGCACATATACAGAGTCCTTGGGGCATATAAACAGGCCCAGGGACAAACGGTCCGGTCAGAACAAGATTCCCGTGAGCTCCTCCTGCTGATGAGGTCCATGGACTGGACACCCTCATGGGACAAATTGTGAACCTCTTGGGCCAGCTAGTGGCCGTACTGAGGGACAGGCCTGCGCCACAACCAACACCTCCCCCTCCCACTGGTGGTCCACAGGATGACAGTTCATCATTCTCCCCTGCGGCCACAGAGAGGGGTGAATCTTTAGGCACCAGTAGCCCTCCAGCAGAGGCCCCGCCTGCCAAGCGGTGAAGGGGCTGTCCAAATAAAACCCTGGGAGTATCTGTTGGGAAATCACCTGCCAAACGCCAGTCACGGAGCTAGCCATGGGGCATATCAGCAACAATGAGCGATAAATATTGCTAAACGCGTCTAGCACCTTTTACATTATCGCTGTATATCACCGGATCACATCGCCATGTTAGCGACGTAGTAGCAATGATTTGCTAACAGGCAAGGTGAAATCCGGCGATATACCGCGATTGTCATCAATACCGCATGGAACCCAGCGATGTCAGACAGCGCTGAAGAAAATGTTGTAAATGGGGAGAAGTGGATGTAATCAAATAATCCACCTCCCATTATGTACATGGCTAACTTGAGAATTTAGCAGACGTTAGTATTAGGCGATATCTGCGGTTAGCGCAGAGTTTTTCATCGCCAAGCTTTTTCTGGGACGGCTTGTAAATACGTCGCTGTACGGTTAGCGATCATTTTCCTGTTGTTTCCTGAAAGGAAAGCCTACTTTGCATCTCATTAGCGATGCAAAGAGCGGCTTTGAAAAACGGCTGCTAACATGCGTTAATGCAAGTTAGCGCCATCTTGTTAATAGGACGATGTAATTTTCGCCGCTTTTTGGCTTTTAATGCCAAGAAAGCAGCAAAATGGGCCTTGATAATATGCCCCTATGATGGCAACCTTCTTCCCCACTGCATTGACTTTTTGGACTGTCCTTCCCCACACTGGCTTGTGGATGGCATCTGTCTGTTGGACTGGGTCACCACATCTATATGGTGACTACTCGATCATTTCATGTACCATAACTGTCAACTCACTGCTGCACTAATCACCTCACTGTAAATGTTCAACCCCCTCACATGTCACCATTGCAAATAAACAACTCCTTACACACATGTTGTAGTACCTGCTCTGTCTTTATTCCAGGATGAACAGTCTTCACCATGATTACAATGTACCAGGAGACTGGAGTCTATGTAGGCAAGGAGAGGTTGAAAGCACCTAGGAAAACAGAACAGAACAATATTCACTGGTCTGGGTGTAGCATCACAGACATCATACAACACTTCACAAAAAGAGAATCCCACATGCACACATCACAATGGGCAACAAATGTCAACATACACATCCTGTAGATGTTCCTAAATGAACTGTCCTAGAAACATTGTCAGCCACCGCTGAGTCTACAACTGGCTGCTGTCACAAATCTCACATACACCTTCACAACAACAGCAACATCATCAGACAATGGGTACGTTGTACATTGTCACCCACCTTCAAGTGAAGTAGCGGGTGATCAGCTGTTGATGCAGGTCAACACCTTCCTCCTCGCCACTGTCCTCATCACTGTACATGGGTTGGTTTGCAGGTGGAGGCCTTGGGTCCTCATCATCATCCAGGATCAGGGGAAGCTCCTTGCAAATGGCTAGGTTGTGACGCATGCAGCATGCCACTACAATCTGGCACACCTTCCCGGGCGAGTACATCAATGCACCTCCAGTCTTGTCCAGGTAGCGGAAACGTGACTTCAGCAGACCAAAGGTACACTCCACCACAAGACGTGTCCTCACATGGGCATCATTGTAGCGGACTTAAGCCGGGGTCCTGGGATTCCACAGTGGGCTCAGGAACCAGGGACGGTTGGGATATGCAGAGTCACCTAGGTGTGACAAACACAAATAAACATTGCTATGTCGCTGAGGCAGAGGACAGCAGGTCACACACCCAGCACGCCATGTGACTAGGCATACTCACCCACCATCCATGCATGCTCGGGAAGCAGATTAGCCATCAGCTGGGGTACAATGCTGTTATGCAGTATGTATGAGTCATGGGCTGAGTCTGGGAATTTGGCACACCAGTGTGAGATTATCATATCTGTCTGGCACACTACTTGCACATTTATGGAGTGGTTCTTAATCGTGTTGTTCTGTAGTTTGAACTTTAAGTATGATGCTAAGCTCTTCCCTGCTTTGTTGGATTCACAAAGCTTAAAGCTTTTTTGTTTGTTTATCCATACTCCAGCCCTGTCACTGACTATTTTATTATATTCATATTTCTTTTTCATTATTTTGTTCATGATTAAAGCATCTCTGGATGTAAAATGTTTTTGTTCTAATATAGTAATCTCTGCCTCTAATTTATCAAGATTTTTATTGGAGTCTCTGGGCCCGATTCACAGAATGAACTTAAGACTCAATCCTAAACTTACTACTATTTTGGTATTCACAGAATGCACTTACTACTTTTGGCATTCACAGAATGCACTTACTACTTTTGGTATTCACAGAATGAACTTAGTACTTTTGGTATTCACAGAAGTTAGGATTTTGTCTTAAGTCTGTTTTAAGACTAACTTAAGACAAAATCCTAACTTCTGTGAATACCAAAAGTAGTAAATTCATTCTGTGAATACCAAAAGTAGTAAGTTCATTCTGTTAATGCCAAAAGTAGTAAGTGCATTCTGTGAATACCAAAATAGTAGTAAGTTTAGGATTGAGTCTTAAATTCATTCTGTGAATCGGGCCCTAAGTTCATGGCAGTTCTAATTTTAATGATCTCACCTCTAATAGTGCTCTTCAACGCCTCAAATCTTGTGAGTTCCAATGTCTCTCCTCTTTTATTAACTAAGAGATAATTCTGTATCGCATTTTCAATGGTTTGTCTATGCGATACATTTTCTAGGGCTTCATTATTGAGCCTCCATACTTAGGGATTGCTTTTTAAAGGGCTTCAGGTCTGAAATGTTCACAGTAAAGCATGAGTGGTCTGATACCACCCTCGGTACAATCGAGGTTTGCGCGATCCTGGTTATGGCGTTGCCTGAAATAAGTAGGTGATAAATGCGTGACTAGGAATAATATGGGGGAGAATAGAAGGTATAATCCCTCCCCGTTGGGTGTTGCAACCTCCAAGTATCTATAAAGTTGAAGTGAGTGCAAAGATTCATTGGGGCATTGTGTGAGTTGTTAGGGCAAAAAAGGCAGTATGAGTCCCTGTCTAAGATTGGGTCCATGGGTAGGTTAAAGCCGCCCGCTAGTATGTGCATGGCAGTACCTGGGATTGTGTCAATTTGCTTGCACAGATCTTCCCAGAAGTCTAATTTGTCTCTGTTGGGGCATAAATATTAGTAATGTAAAATTCTGTATTGTCCTTTATCAATTTTGTTGTAATCCACCTCCCTTTAGTGTCAGATGTACTTGTCAGCAAATCTATGTTTGATTTTTTAGCTACCCGAGTCAGGACACCATTCTTTTTCCCTATTGCATCAAAGCCAGCAACATCACTATAAAACCGATTTCTAAGTGAGTGGAATTGCTTGGAGTCTATCTTCGTTTCCTGTAGTAGGCAGACGTCAGGATCTTCCTCCTTTTAATAGGGTGTTTTAAGCCCTTGACATTCAGTGAGACTATCTTGAGTAAGCTGTGTGTTAAAGTAGTGGCGGAGATGTGCGTCATCCTGGGTGCATTATATACATAGTAAGTGTCTGTCTAGCTCTAGAGTACGTTTTGTACGGTTTACTGACAGTGTGGGAGAAGGATGTAATCACATCTTGTGGTTTTGGTGAAGTTGGTGGGCACCATTGTGTTGAATTAAATAGCCGTCTGCATAAGGCATGTGTGTGCAGCTTACCGCTCGGAAAGGAACTACATGTATATACAGGAATGTCACAGTAAAATATTTAAATCGAGCGAACAATGAAAAGTATAACATACGTTGGGTTGTTCCCCTTTTTGTACAAGTTTATCAAACCGGGACATAGTATCATGCTGGAAACTCCTGGCACCTAGGCAAGGAGACATATCATTTTTTAAGCACTTACTATTCATCTTGATACCCTGCGTAAATATATTGACAGTACAGTACAGTAGGGCACTCTACTTGAGCAAGCGAGCACAGCATTTGAATAAGAAGGAACCACATGCACATTAGCGTATTTTCCACAGTAATATCACTTGTATGTGCAAGGCTAACATTGTGTACGACACTGCAAACATCATTGCAAGAGGAAAGAGGCAAGTCACTTGAGTAAGGAAAACAAATACAGCAAAAAAAGAATACAATAGGAAAAACAAGATATAAAACCGTAGCACTACCCACCCTCAACCCCAGCCCTCGCACCCAACTCAGAAGGTAAATGCTTGGCATGGTAACAGGGGGACAGAGCTACCCTCCCATGGGAAGCAGACAAAGTGTCCTGGACACATGGGCTATAAACATGAGAACTAAGAAAACTGGGTGCAACTAGAATGTGGTATGGCTCATTGCTGTCTATAGGTGGACAATACTAGTTATCTAACTATTTAAGAAAAACTGTTTGTTTGATGTCCTGTACTGAGGTCCAGTATGAATCCAGATGCACTAAGGATAGCAAATCAGGTATGAATCATTGACCTGTATCATGAACACAGAACATGAACGTACTACTTGCCTGTACATTGTGCACCCCAACAGTATAACACATCAGTTTGCGCTATATAAAACTCAGAGAAAAAAAGAAAAAAAAGAATCAGTATAACACATTTGTGGTCACTGTGCTAGCAATGACTCAATCTGCCATAAGGGTAGATATTACCGATACAAGGCCTGCAATACTAATACCTCGAGTTAGATTAAAGAGTCTTCTTTTTATGTCAGATGAAGATCATGCTGCTTCAGACGAGACCAGAAGAGTACATATTCATTTTACATATGATGACTAGTAGGTTGGAAATCCTCATATAATTCAAGGACACAAGATGCCGCTGAGAAATTCGCAGTAGTATTCTTGAGATAGTGGAGGTTTGACGTAATCGAGATTTTAGAGATCATGAAAAAGATCCAGAGGCCGTCGTTTCCATAGAAGGATCATCTGGACCATGGGTACTCACAAACTTTCTCTCGGGGGCCAAATTTACCGTGTGGTTTGTGGCCGAGATTCGCACCGTGGGGGCGGGGTAATTGGGGGAGGGGGCAAGGCTAGAGCAACAAAAAAAACTGTGACCATGAGGTGGAACACAGGCCCCTGCAGCGGACGCCTTCGTCCAATGAGCCACCGGGCCCGGCATACACATCTCTCTCTCTCTCTCTCTCTCTCTCTCTCTCTCTCTCTCTCTCTCTCTCTCTCTCTCTCTTCTCTCTCTCTCTCTCTCTCTCTCTCTCTCTCTCTCTCTCTCTCTCCCTCTCTCTCTGTCTCCCTCTATCTGTCTCCCCCTACCTGTCTCCTTCTATCTGCCTCCCTCCCTCTCTGTCTCCCCCTCTCTCTCTGTCTCCCTCTCTCTCTATCTCCCTCCCTCTGCCTCCCTCTGTCTGTCTCCCTTTGTCTGTCTCCCTCTCAATCCCTCTGTCTCCCTCGCCGAACTCCCTCCCTCTGTCTGTTGCCCTCCTCTCTCTGCCTGTGGCCCACCTCTCTCTGCCCGTCTCCCTCCTCTCTCTGCCTATCGCCCTCCTCCCTCAGTCTGTCTCCCTCTGTCTCTCTCTGTCTGTCTCCCTCCCTTTGTCTGTCACCCTCTGTCTCCCTCTGTCTCCCTCCCTGTCTCCCTCCCTCTGTCTCTCCATATGCCTCCCTCCATCTGTCTCCCTCTGTTTGTCTCTCTCCGTCTCCCTCCCTCTCTGTCTCTCTCTGTCTGTCTCCCTCTGTCTGTCTCTCTCTGTCTCCCTCCCTCTTTCTCCCTCTGTCTCTCCCTCTTTCTCCATCTCTCTGCCTCCCTCTGTCTCCCTCGCTCTCTGTCTCCCTCTCTCTCTGTCTCCCTCCCTCTGCCTCCTTCCCTCTGTCTCCTTCCCTTTATCTCTCTGTCTCTCACTCTCTCAGTCCTCCTCCCTCTGTCTCCCTCCCTCTGTCTCTCTCTCTCTGTCTCCCTCTCGCTCGGTCTCCCTCATTCTGTCTGTCTCCCTCGGTCTCCCTCCCTCTGCCTCCCTCCCTCTGTCTGTCTCCCTCCCTCTGTCTCCCCCTGACTCCCTCCCTCTGTCTCCCGCTGTCTCCCTCCCTCCGTCTCCCTCCCTCTGTCTACCTCTCTCTGTCTCCCTCTCTCTCTGTGTCCCTCCCTCTCTGTCTCCCTCCCTCTCCCTCCATCTCTGCCTCCCTCCTTCTCCCTCCCTCTGTCACCCTCTGCCTCCCTCCCACTCCCTGATTCCCTCTGTATCCCTCCGTCTCCCTCTTCATCTCTGTCTCTCCGCCTCTCTGTCAGTCTGTCCCTGTCTCTGTCTGTTTCTGTCTCTCCCTACTGCCCTCTGTCACCCTCTGTCACCTCACCCGGCTCTCACACCCTGCTGTCCTCTGTCATTCTCTGTCACCTCACCCCCACTTGTGTGGCAGCTGAGGCAGCTTCCCGGGCACACACACAGCCCCACCCGAGTACTTCACAGGTCTTTAAGAGACCATTTGCATTATAACGAGGCTTTGTTGTATTTCACCTCTTCTTAGCGCCCCTGCAGCTCCACTCAGATTATCACTGGAATCGCACGGCCCCACAGAGCAGAGTCAGTGTTTGCTGACACTGTAAAAAAAAAAAACACAGGTATCATATCTGCAAGGCCCGCGGGCCGCCAATGAAGGCTTGCCGGCCCGCTGGCGGCCCGCGGGCCGTAATATGAGTACCCGTGATCTGGACCATCAACAAACCTTTTCAGCTGTAGATGGTCTGTGAAGAAGTGGCGAGAGCCTTGAATCAGTACGCAGAATTTTGCTTGTCCTGCAAAAGCAAACTGGCAGTTCAGGTGCATTAGACTAGGTCGAAGCGCTAGAAAGCCCTTTCTAGTGTCCACCGTTTCTTTGCTATAGTCTTGTGAGATAAAAATGTAGTTTTTTTCCAGAGGATATGGTTATTTTTACGTATGAAGGCAAGGATCAGTTCCACGTGCTGATAACAGAGAGGTTTACAGACTATTGGTCTTGGGTTTTTCTGGTTTTGGAGCCAGTATTCTGATCTTAGGTAAAGATTATTGCCAAATAGCAATTTGCGTATTACTGCCATTTTATTATATGAGACCAATCCACGTTGTCCAAGATGATGGAGTGTTGCACTAACCAGATATTCACAAATCAATAATGAAGCTCAATCAGTTCCTTCGTAGAAAGGCAAGCTTTATTCAAATAACTCCAAATTCATAAATATAAAACAACAGCCAACGCGTTTCGTTCGTGAATGAACTTCGTCAGGGCCGATGTATTTATGAGGTGTATATCGCACTATATCTTCATATTGGAGAGTTCATGAAGTAGTTTCTTCTAAAATCACAAAATGCCACCTTGATAAGGGCCAGTGATTTGGGCACTGTGTGACGGATCGTATTACGACGGCACCGGATGCTGTCCGGTGCTGCCGTTGTGTTCGGATGCACTGTTAATCTATATAAACTAAATTCCACTTTCTCTGTTCCTATACAAAGAATCGGATAATGATATTATTAGACCCTTTCAAACAATGTTTTGTTCACTCCAAACAGAAATTACAAGATGTCAATTGTTGAAATGTTAAGTGCATATGTAACACGATGGAGACGTGTACAATTGTGAACTGACCATAATCAAATACTGCTCTTACAGAACTGAACATGTAACATAATTTTCTGTGATATTGAGCATCGAAAAAATGGAAAAAGTTGGACAATGATGTGATCATACTTGCTTAAGTATCAACAATTACGATGCTTTTTTCAGATTTCAGTCTTCCTTCTTTCTGGTACTTCGGTGTCTTTCTACACTTTTCCTCAGTATTTCACCCTCACTATAAGCTTAAATAATAGAGGGATCACTACACAGGAGTATATTCGTGCTCGCATGCAATACCTGCACTGTACAGCAGAAATTTCAATACTTAACTACTATCCTGAGAATTAGAATAACTATACCCTTTTAAAGAACTCTATGTGAATAGTATTCTATATACTGGCACTATCACTTTTTCTCTCTCAGGGAACGGTATATTCTGAATAGTTCCATACCAAGGCAAATCCTCAACTATCGGAACTTGCTTGGCGAAAAAAAAAAATATATATTTTATATGAATTCTAAATTTACTGAACTCATGAACCTTTTTTTTTTTCACAACCATGTTTATTAGAAGTTTAAGCAGAGCATATGTACAGTCCGGAAAACAAAATGGGTGTGTGGAGGGTCAAGGGGAATATTTAATGACCTGTCTGCTCACTCCCCTACAATACGTTACAGAAAACACTAGAGAGCAGACCAGGTCTGGAGGAGTGTGTGCTAACAATGGTGACCGTGTGGCACTGTGGCAAATGCGTGAAAACATGCTGTTAAGGACAAGCAACTATTGTGACAGAAGGCTAAGACAATTCCCATCAGACCACCCATGTGGTGGAGTTTGCGTCATGTGGGGATTGCTAGTCTTGCCTTCCCAAGTCCGACCTTATAGTGCCGGTACAAATGGATATCAAGAGTATAGCCATGATGTGCATCCTAAAAGTGATGTGAAAAAATGTGTGCAGTGCTCAAATAATAAACAAAATAGATAAAATGAACTACTCTGACTTCAGAAAATATTCCATATAGAAGTCAGGGTGCCAAGATTAAAAACACGCCCAGTAGTAAGACTACCTGATGGCGCTGTGCAGTATGGTCTGTAAAATGGTCGACATGTTTCAGCCTATATGGGCAAATGACCCGGCTTTCTTCAGGACCTTGTTGATAGATATTAGCTACTGCAACCTTCTCTTCAATGTTAATGTGAAGAAAATAACAATCACAAGAATGTACTAGGAAAGTTACATCCATATCAGGAACTCAGATACTTAAGTGTCCACTGGAAGGAGAGAGTTCTATCTTCTTCCTATCAAGAAATAAGAAGCACAAAGGACACTATGTCAAATAACAGACTGACACACACACACGCGCCGACGTACACACACAGAGACCGTGCTGCCACACTAGCAAAAAATCAATCGTATTTTGCAAAATAATAAGCATACTAGCTTGATCACAAAGAGGCATTTCCTCACAGTGATACTCACCCAGCTTTGTGTGGGTGATGACCTCACCTCACCCGGCAACCGCTCGGGAGTATGAGGCCCCGCTCTGCAGTGTAGAAAAAAGGGGACAGTAAGCATAATACTTTACCGCGCCCAAGCCAATGACTCTACACCTAAACCCAACAAACGTATGATGGTGGTCCGACTGTATTACCCAACACTGACAACCACAGGGAATCACCAGTGACACATAGGGATAGAATAACAGTAGATATTGTTCATATCTCAAGGCACTGTGATACCACTATCATGTGTCTCCAGATACATACTAAAAAAGACAATTGTAAACAGACTGTCCTTCATGTATATAAATAAATAATGAACACATGGGGTGGGCTAAAGACCTGTTTAAGGCCAAAGCGCTTTGGGATTTATAGGGGATATCCAAAAATGCACCCTTAAGTAGCTATCTGGGCCACTCATGGATAAGTACATCCTGCCTGAAAGGGAATCCCTGGAGCCAGGCTTCCCACCCCAACCTACATTAGATATTGAATAGGGGCCATCTTAGCTCCCTCTAATCTAACTGACTCTGTGGCAGTAACGAATTGTCCAAACTCCCAAACAGAGCCTAACTACGATATGGTGGAATTGTATCCCTGCTCACCTGTCCGTCGGTGCCCCGAAAGTAGAACGAGCGGAAGTGGAGGCGAGTTGTAGTAACGCCCTCCCTCTTAATATAGCCCACCGTGATTGTATAGCGAGTCCCCCGTGCTGTTAAACTAACCAATGAGCAGGCGAACCCGCGGGAGAAAACGCTATTTGGGAACGCATGCGCAGAGATCGGCAACCACAATTCCCTTGCGCATGCGCCCTCCGCGTCTTGTCGGAAAACCCGGAAATGTATCTCGCCGTCTACCACATGTAGACGGACAAATGCCATAATGAATCATCCCGGTGCTTGTGGAGTGTGGAATAATTGATCAGTGTAATGGGCAGGATCACTAGTAAAAACAAGTGAAACCCCTCAAAGCAACTTTACTCATCCCGACTCGAACCTGGCAGATAGCACCAGATCGAGCTCAGCATTAATAGACTGATATTATGAAAAAGACTGTAATGTGGTCAAATCAAAAACACATATCTCCTCGTGGTGGAGACTGACATTGTATGATATAATAGATAACATTCATACATATTATACTTGCGGTATTAGGGGATGATACCATCATGTGACAAATTGACTTGTGCGATTTGCATAGAAAGTGGCGTCAAAAAAAGTCGCAAGTTTATCATATCATGGGACCTCCATTGGCGATTAATACATAGCATAACTATTGAGAGAGAGGGAAAATGGTGGAGCCTTGGAACAAGTAATAAGGCATATATACCATCGTGAGTCACCATATGATGATAAAGTGACCATACCCCATCTGGAATAATTTCACTGTGATGAAAGTGGTTGTTATCATCCTAGGGTGTCAGTGAGGGCAGACAGAAGGGCAACAAACACAATTAAGTTGGGTGAGCTGGAAGGTGCAAACTAAACTACGTTTGCATCCTGATCAAATAGACCCGCAACCTACTGGTTGCACTAAATACTGAAAAACAAAATGGGTGTGTGGAGGGTCAAGGGGAATATTTAATGACCTGTCTGCTCACTCCCCTACAATACGTTACAGAAAACACTAGAGAGCAGACCAGGTCTGGAGGAGTGTGTGCTAACAATGGTGACCGTGTGGCACTGTGGCAAATGCGTGAAAACATGCTGTTAAGGACAAGCAACTATTGTGACAGAAGGCTAAGACAATTCCCATCAGACCACCCATGTGGTGGAGTTTGCGTCATGTGGGGATTGCTAGTCTTGCCTTCCCAAGTCCGACCTTATAGTGCCGGTACAAATGGATATCAAGAGTATAGCCATGATGTGCATCCTAAAAGTGATGGGATGGGGTATTCCAGATGGGGTATGGTCACTTTATCATCATATGGTGACTCACGATGGTATATATGCCTTATTACTTGTTCCAAGGCTCCACCATTTTCCCTCTCTCTCAATAGTTATGCTATGTATTAATCGCCAATGGAGGTCCCATGATATGATAAACTTGCGACTTTATTTGACGCCACTTTCTATGCAAATCGCACAAGTCAATTTGTCACATGATGGTATCATCCCCTAATACCGCAAGTATAATATGTATGAATGTTATCTATTATATCATACAATGTCAGTCTCCACCACGAGGAGATATGTGTTTTTGATTTGACCACATTACAGTCTTTTTCATAATATCAGTCTATTAATGCTGAGCTCGATCTGGTGCTATCTGCCAGGTTCGAGTCGGGAAGAGTAAAGTTGCTTTGAGGGGTTTCACTCGTTTTTACTAGTGATCCTGCCCATTACACTGATCAATTATTCCACACTCCACAAGCACCGGGATGATTCATTATGGCATTTGTCCGTCTACATGTGGTAGACGGCGAGATACATTTCCGGGTTTTCCGACAAGACGCGGAGGGCGCATGCGCAAGGGAATTGTGGTTGCCGATCTCTGCGCATGCGTTCCCAAATAGCGTTTTCTCCCGCGGGTTCGCCTGCTCATTGGTTAGTTTAACAGCACGGGGGACTCGCTATACAATCACGGTGGGCTATATTAAGAGGGAGGGCGTTACTACAACTCGCCTCCACTTCCGCTCGTTCTACTTTCGGGGCACCGACGGACAGGTGAGCAGGGATACAATTCCACCATATCGTAGTTAGGCTCTGTTTGGGAGTTTGGACAATTCGTTACTGCCACAGAGTCAGTTAGATTAGAGGGAGCTAAGATGGCCCCTATTCAATATCTAATGTAGGTTGGGGTGGGAAGCCTGGCTCCAGGGATTCCCTTTCAGGCAGGATGTACTTATCCATGAGTGGCCCAGATAGCTACTTAAGGGTGCATTTTTGGATATCCCCTATAAATCCCAAAGCGCTTTGGCCTTAAACAGGTCTTTAGCCCACCCCATGTGTTCATTATTTATTTATATACATGAAGGACAGTCTGTTTACAATTGTCTTTTTTAGTATGTATCTGGAGACACATGATAGTGGTATCACAGTGCCTTGAGATATGAACAATATCTACTGTTCTTCTATCCCTATGTTCCACTGGTGATTCCCTGTGGTTGTCAGTGTTGGGTAATACAGTCGGACCACCATCATACGTTTGTTGGGTTTAGGTGTAGAGTCTTTGGCTTGGGCGCGGTAAAGTATTATGCTTACTGTCCCCTTTTTTCTACACTGCAGAGCGGGGCCTCATACTCCCGAGCGGTTGCCGGGTGAGGTGAGGTCATCACCCACACAAAGCTGGGTGAGTATCACTGTGAGGAAATGCCTCTTTGTGATCAAGCTAGTATGCTTATTATTTTGCAAAATACGATTGATTTTTTGCTAGTGTGGCAGCACGGTCTCTGTGTGTGTACGTCGGCGCGTGTGTGTGTGTGTCAGTCTGTTATTTGACATAGTGTCCTTTGTGCTTCTTATTTCTTGATAGGAAGAAGATAGAACTCTCTCCTTCCAGTGGACACTTAAGTATCTGAGTTCCTGATATGGATGTAACTTTTCTAGTACATTCTTGTGATTGTTATTTTCTTCACATTAACATTGAAGAGAAGGTTGCAGTAGCTAATATCTATCAACAAGGTCCTGAAGAAAGCCGGGTCATTTGCCCATATAGGCTGAAACATGTCGACCATTTTACAGACCATACTGCACAGCGCCATCAGGTAGTCTTACTACTGGGCGTGTTTTTAATCTTGGCACCCTGACTTCTATATGGAATATTTTCTGAAGTCAGAGTAGTTCATTTTATCTATTTTGTTTATTATTTGAGCACTGCACACATTTTTTCACATCACTTTTAGGATGCACATCATGGCTATACTCTTGATATCCATTTGTACCGGCACTATAAGGTCGGACTTGGGAAGGCAAGACTAGCAATCCCCACATGACGCAAACTCCACCACATGGGTGGTCTGATGGGAATTGTCTTAGGCTTCTGTCACAATAGTTGCTTGTCCTTAACAGCATGTTTTCGCGCATTTGCCACAGTGCCACACGGTCACCATTGTTAGCACACACTCCTCCAGACCTGGTCTGCTCTCTAGTGTTTTCTGTAACGTATTGTAGGGGAGTGAGCAGACAGGTCATTAAATATTCCCCTTGACCCTCCACACACCCATTTTGTTTTTCAGTATTTAGTGCAACCAGTAGGTTGCGGGTCTATTTGATCAGGATGCAAACGTAGTTTAGTTTGCACCTTCCAGCTCACCCAACTTAATTGTGTTTGTTGCCCTTCTGTCTGCCCTCACTGACACCCTAGGATGATAACAACCACTTTCATCACAGTGAAATTATTCCAGATGGGGTATGGTCACTTTATCATCATATGGTGACTCACGATGGTATATATGCCTTATTACTTGTTCCAAGGCTCCACCATTTTCCCTCTCTCTCAATAGTTATGCTATGTATTAATCGCCAATGGAGGTCCCATGATATGATAAACTTGCGACTTTATTTGACGCCACTTTCTATGCAAATCGCACAAGTCAATTTGTCACATGATGGTATCATCCCCTAATACCGCAAGTATAATATGTATGAATGTTATCTATTATATCATACAATGTCAGTCTCCACCAGGAGGAGATGTGTGTTTTTGATTTGACCACATTACAGTCTTTTTCATAATATCAGTCTATTAATGCTGAGCTCGATCTGGTGCTATCTGCCAGGTTCGAGTCGGGAAGAGTAAAGTTGCTTTGAGGGGTTTCACTCGTTTTTACTAGTGATCCTGCCCATTACACTGATCAATTATTCCACACTCCACAAGCACCGGGATGATTCATTATGGCATTTGTCCGTCTACATGTGGTAGACGGCGAGATACATTTCCGGGTTTTCCGACAAGACGCGGAGGGCGCATGCGCAAGGGAATTGTGGTTGCCGATCTCTGCGCATGCGTTCCCAAATAGCGTTTTCTCCCGCGGGTTCGCCTGCTCATTGGTTAGTTTAACAGCACGGGGGACTCGCTATACAATCACGGTGGGCTATATTAAGAGGGAGGGCGTTACTACAACTCGCCTCCACTTCCGCTCGTTCTACTTTCGGGGCACAGACGGACAGGTGAGCAGGGATACAATTCCACCATATCGTAGTTAGGCTCTGTTTGGGAGTTTGGACAATTCGTTACTGCCACAGAGTCAGTTAGATTAGAGGGAGCAAAGATGGCCCCTATTCAATATCTAATGTAGGTTGGGGTGGGAAGCCTGGCTCCAGGGATTCCCTTTCAGGCAGGATGTACTTATCCATGAGTGGCCCAGATAGCTACTTAAGGGTGCATTTTTGGATATCCCCTATAAATCCCAAAGCGCTTTGGCCTTAAACAGGTCTTTAGCCCACCCCATGTGTTCATTATTTATTTATATACATGAAGGACAGTCTGTTTACAATTGTCTTTTTTAGTATGTATCTGGAGACACATGATAGTGGTATCACAGTGCCTTGAGATATGAACAATATCTACTGTTATTCTATCCCTATGTGTCACTGGTGATTCCCTGTGGTTGTCAGTGTTGGGTAATACAGTCGGACCACCATCATACGTTTGTTGGGTTTAGGTGTAGAGTCATTGGCTTGGGCGCGGTAAAGTATTATGCTTACTGTCCCCTTTTTTCTACACTGCAGAGCGGGGCCTCATACTCCCGAGCGGTTGCCGGGTGAGGTGAGGTCATCACCCACACAAAGCTGGGTGAGTATCACTGTGAGGAAATGCCTCTTTGTGATCAAGCTAGTATGCTTATTATTTTGCAAAATACGATTGATTTTTTGCTAGTGTGGCAGCACGGTCTCTGTGTGTGTACGTCGGCGCGTGTGTGTGTGTCAGTCTGTTATTTGACATAGTGTCCTTTGTGCTTCTTATTTCTTGATAGGAAGAAGATAGAACTCTCTCCTTCCAGTGGACACTTAAGTATCTGAGTTCCTGATATGGATGTAACTTTTCTAGTACATTCTTGTGATTGTTATTTTCTTCACATTAACATTGAAGAGAAGGTTGCAGTAGCTAATATCTATCAACAAGGTCCTGAAGAAAGCCGGGTCATTTGCCCATATAGGCTGAAACATGTCGACCATTTTACAGACCATACTGCACAGCGCCATCAGGTAGTCTTACTACTGGGCGTGTTTTTAATCTTGGCACCCTGACTTCTATATGGAATATTTTCTGAAGTCAGAGTAGTTAATTTTATCTATTTTGTTTAATATTTGAGCACTGCACACATTTTTTCACATCACTTTTAGGATGCACATCATGGCTATACTCTTGATATCCATTTGTACCAGCACTATAAGGTCGGACTTGGGAAGGCAAGACTAGCAATCCCCACATGACGCAAACTCCACCACATGGGTGGTCTGATGGGAATTGTCTTAGCCTTCTGTCACAATAGTTGCTTGTCCTTAACAGCATGTTTTCACGCATTTGCCACAGTGTCACACGGTCACCATTGTTAGCACACACTCCTCCAGACCTGGTCTGCTCTCTAGTGTTTTCTGTAACGTATTGTAGGGGAGTGAGCAGATAGGTCATTAAATATTCCCCTTGACCCTCCACACACCCATTTTGTTTTTCAGTATTTAGTGCAACCAGTAGGTTGCGGGTCTATTTGATCAGGATGCAAACGTAGTTTAGTTTGCACCTTCCAGCTCACCCAACTTAATTGTGTTTGTTGCCCTTCTGTCTGCCCTCACTGACACCCTAGGATGATAACAACCACTTTCATCACAGTGAAATTATTCCAGATGGGGTATGGTCACTTTATCATCATATGGTGACTCACGATGGTATATATGCCTTATTACTTGTTCCAAGGCTCCACCATTTTCCCTCTCTCTCAATAGTTATGCTATGTATTAATCGCCAATGGAGGTCCCATGATATGATAAACTTGCGACTTTATTTGACGCCACTTTCTATGCAAATCGCACAAGTCAATTTGTCACATGATGGTATCATCCCCTAATACCGCAAGTATAATATGTATGAATGTTATCTATTATATCATACAATGTCAGTCTCCACCACGAGGAGATATGTGTTTTTGATTTGACCACATTACAGTCTTTTTCATAATATCAGTCTATTAATGCTGAGCTCGATCTGGTGCTATCTGCCAGGTTCGAGTCGGGAAGAGTAAAGTTGCTTTGAGGGGTTTCACTCGTTTTTACGAGTGATCCTGCCCATTACACTGATCAATTATTCCACACTCCACAAGCACCGGGATGATTCATTATGGCATTTGTCCGTCTACATGTGGTAGACGGCGAGATACATTTCCGGGTTTTCCGACAAGACGCGGAGGGCGCATGCGCAAGGGAATTGTGGTTGCCGATCTCTGCGCATGCGTTCCCAAATAGCGTTTTCTCCCGCGGGTTCGCCTGCTCATTGGTTAGTTTAACAGCACGGGGGACTCGCTATACAATCACGGTGGGCTATATTAAGAGGGAGGGCGTTACTACAACTCGCCTCCACTTCCGCTCGTTCTACTTTCGGGGCACCGACGGACAGGTGAGCAGGGATACAATTCCACCATATCGTAGTTAGGCTCTGTTTGGGAGTTTGGACGATTCGTTACTGCCACAGAGTCAGTTAGATTAGAGGGAGCTAAGATGGCCCCTATTCAATATCTAATGTAGGTTGGGGTGGGAAGCCTGGCTCCAGGGATTCCCTTTCAGGCAGGATGTACTTATCCATGAGTGGCCCAGATAGCTACTTAAGGGTGCATTTTTGGATATCCCCTATAAATCCCAAAGCGCTTTGGCCTTAAACAGGTCTTTAGCCCACCCCATGTGTTCATTATTTATTTATATACATGAAGGACAGTCTGTTTACAATTGTCTTTTTTAGTATGTATCTGGAGACACATGATAGTGGTATCACAGTGCCTTGAGATATGAACAATATCTACTGTTATTCTATCCCTATGTGTCACTGGTGATTCCCTGTGGTTGTCAGTGTTGGGTAATACAGTCGGACCACCATCATACGTTTGTTGGGTTTAGGTGTAGAGTCATTGGCTTGGGCGCGGTAAAGTATTATGCTTACTGTCCCCTTTTTTCTACACTGCAGAGCGGGGCCTCATACTCCCGAGCGGTTGCCGGGTGAGGTGAGGTCATCACCCACACAAAGCTGGGTGAGTATCACTGTGAGGAAATGCCTCTTTGTGATCAAGCTAGTATGCTTATTATTTTGCAAAATACGATTGATTTTTTGCTAGTGTGGCAGCACGGTCTCTGTGTGTGTACGTCGGCGCGTCTGTGTGTGTCAGTCTGTTATTTGACATAGTGTCCTTTGTGCTTCTTATTTCTTGATAGGAAGAAGATAGAACTCTCTCCTTCCAGTGGACACTTAAGTATCTGAGTTCCTGATATGGATGTAACTTTTCTAGTACATTCTTGTGATTGTTATTTTCTTCACATTAACATTGAAGAGAAGGTTGCAGTAGCTAATATCTATCAACAAGGTCCTGAAGAAAGCCGGGTCATTTGCCCATATAGGCTGAAACATGTCGACCATTTTACAGACCATACTGCACAGCGCCATCAGGTAGTCTTACTACTGGGCGTGTTTTTAATCTTGGCACCCTGACTTCTATATGGAATATTTTCTGAAGTCAGAGTAGTTCATTTTATCTATTTTGTTTATTATTTGAGCACTGCACACATTTTTTCACATCACTTTTAGGATGCACATCATTGCTATACTCTTGATATCCATTTGTACCGGCACTATAAGGTCGGACTTGGGAAGGCAAGACTAGCAATCCCCACATGACGCAAACTCCACCACATGGGTGGTCTGATGGGAATTGTCTTAGCCTTCTGTCACAATAGTTGCTTGTCCTTAACAGCATGTTTTCACGCATTTGCCACAGTGCCACACGGTCACCATTGTTAGCACACACTCCTCCAGACCTGGTCTGCTCTCTAGTGTTTTCTGTAACGTATTGTAGGGGAGTGAGCAGACAGGTCATTAAATATTCCCCTTGACCCTCCACACACCCATTTTGTTTTTCAGTATTTAGTGCAACCAGTAGGTTGCGGGTCTATTTGATCAGGATGCAAACGTAGTTTAGTTTGCACCTTCCAGCTCACCCAACTTAATTGTGTTTGTTGCCCTTCTGTCTGCCCTCACTGACACCCTAGGATGATAACAACCACTTTCATCACAGTGAAATTATTCCAGATGGGGTATGGTCACTTTATCATCATATGGTGACTCACGATGGTATATATGCCTTATTACTTGTTCCAAGGCTCCACCATTTTCCCTCTCTCTCAATAGTTATGCTATGTATTAATCGCCAATGGAGGTCCCATGATATGATAAACTTGCGACTTTATTTGACGCCACTTTCTATGCAAATCGCACAAGTCAATTTGTCACATGATGGTATCATCCCCTAATACCGCAAGTATAATATGTATGAATGTTATCTATTATATCATACAATGTCAGTCTCCACCACGAGGAGATATGTGTTTTTTTTTTTTTCACAACCGTGTTTATTAAGAGTTCAATCAAGATTCAGGACAGCCCTCCACAGTCAGGAGGAGACTGTCAACAACACAGACAGAGAAAGGCATAGTAGTGAACTCAGAGTTTCATGGAAATAAAAGGGGCACGCCCCTAAACCCCCCAGCCCACCCACCCCCAACAGCATCCCCCAACACCCCTTCCAACTACCCACCCCTTATCCCACCCTAACCCAGTGCACGTGATCGCTAGTCAGCAACAGGAGACGGAAGCAATGTCAGAGTTGGCTAATAGCCTAGGGCCCGGGGTCCACATCAAGGGCCAGCACATCATCAATGTCCGCTGGGGGATCGAGGTCCAGATCCCTGTAGTCTGCCCACCGCTTCCAGATCTTATAGTGTTTCCGGGGGCACCCCCTGGCCTCAAACACGGGTAATTCTAAACCCATCAGATAGTCCAACCCTGCCTTCCACGCACTCAGGGGGGGGGCACGTTCGCACTTCCATGCTTGGGCCAGGTCACGCTTAGCCACCACGAGTCCCAACAGCAGTAGGTGGCGCTTGTAAATGTTGCCCCCAACATTTTCCAGAATATGAAGAAGACCCAGCCTAGGGGTACGGGGAACATCCCACCCCAGCACTTCCGACAGGCAGTCCCACACACCCGCCCAGAATCGGGTCAGCCTCTCACAGGACCACACGGTATGGAAAAGTGTCCCCCTCTCGGCACCACACCTCAGACATTCAGGGGTAGCCACGAGGCCCGCACGCCACAGCCGCTCCCTAGTATAATAGGCCCTATGGAGGTACTTAAATTGAATGAACCGAAGACGGACGGCTATAGCTGCACACCGAGGGGATTCGAGGGCCTCCCGCCAATCGTCATCATCCAAGGGGCCAACATCACTCTCCCAGGAGGCCTTCAAAGTCGAAAGGGAGGGGGAGCAGTTGACGACCAGGGAGCGGTATATCTGAGAGACTTTCTTGTCGCCCAGGTCGCCCATAAACAATTTAGCCTCAATGGGACTAAAGTCGGGGAGCTGTTCCAACCCCACTAGGCTGGGGCCAAGGGCATGTCGGAACTGAAGATAGCGAAAGAATTGGGACCTGGACAAAGTATACTCGGAGCTAAGGTCCTGAAAGGACTTAAGCGTGGTTCCGTTGAGGACATTACCGAGGGACGAAATCCCGATCGCGTCCCAGCCGCCGAACCCGGACAAGGAGGCCAGCTCTGGTAGTAGACCGTTATGCCACAGTGGCGTCTCGGCCGTCAGCCTGCCCCACCACCCCATGCGGCGCAGAGCCTGCCGCCAGATCGCGAAGACCACCTGGGTGACCCTTGGCAAGGCCCTCCTCCGCCTGGCCGAGTACAGCAGAGTGTGGAGAGTGGCACCGCCCATCAAGGAGTGTTCCAGTGCATAGGCCGGATCGCTACGATCCCCATACCACCACTCGTTGAGCACTAGAAGGTGGGAGGCCTGGTAATACGATAGCAGATCCGCGGACGCCAAGCCGCCGCAGTAGGTAGAGAGGAAGCAGGTACGCAGTGCCACCCTAGAGGCACCCCCGGCCCACAAGAATCTGCCCAGCACCGAGTTGACACCACGGAACCACTGCGGGTCTATTTTATACGGGTGATTCTGTAGTTGGTAGAGGAGCCGAGGCAGGGCCACCATTTTGAAAATAGCCGACCGGCCATAGATATTGAGGGGCATACGCGTCCAGGTCTTAACATCAACCTGGACCCTGTCCCACACCGGCTGGATGTTACGATCCCATGCCACAGCAGGCGAGGCCGAGAGATGAACGCCCAGGTACTTCATGCCGTCGACCGCCACCTGAAGAGACGCAGCCCACTGGCAACTCACCGAGGCACCCCCCAGAATCCACAGGGTTGACTTGCGAGGGTTAAGAAAGAGCCCCGACGTCTGGCCGAACTCCCGCATTATGTCAAGAACACGAGGTCCTGTACGGTGTAAATCGGTCATGAAAAAGAGCACGTCGTCCGCATATAGAGCAATGCGGTCCGAGTGGCTCGATCCCCACACAAAGCCCCGATAGAGCGCGTCCTGGCGCACTCGGGCGGCCATGGGTTCCATGGCCAGCGCGAAGAGGTACGGGGAGAGGGGGCACCCCTGACGGGTGCCCCTGGCCACGGGGAATCGCGCGGAAATCGCCCCAGAGACGCGCACAGAAGCGGTGATATCGGTATAGAGTAGCTTTACATAGGAGACGAAAACCGGACCCAGGTTCAGCAGTGGCAGGAGGGTAAGGAGGTAGGCCCAGCTGACCGAGTCAAAGGCACTATCTATGTCAGCCAACAACAGCGCCGCCTGGTCCCCAGTCGTCCCAATCGCGTCAATCGCCGCCTGCGCCCGCCGAATGTTGTGTCGCGTCGCCCGGTGCGGCATGAATCCCGCCTGATCCGGGTGTACAAGGGCCGATATATGGGGAAGCAGGCGATTCGCAAGCGCCTTGGCCAGGAGTTTGGCTTCAAAATTAATAAGGGAGATGGGTCGGTAGGACTCGTGGCGCTCGGGGGGTCTGCCCGGCTTTTGAAACACCACAATCTCGGCGTGACGCCAGTCCGGGGGGAGGCTACCCCGCTCCCGAGCCAGTTCCAGAGCCCGCCTGTAATGCGGCCCAAGCTGCAGGTGGAATTTCCGGTAAAATTCACTGGGGAACCCACTAGGCCCAGGTGCTTTACCCGTATTGAGTTGACCCAGCGCGTCACCCAATTCCTCAGCTGTCAGGGGGAGATCCAGGGCATCGCGGACCTCGTCAGGTACCGCCTGCGGGCGAACCGCCTCGAGGTAAGCCACAATGCCATCGGGGGAGAGGCTCTCACGAGGGGCATACTGACGCTCGTAGTAGCGCGCGAAGCTCGCAGCAAGGATCGAAGGGTCTGTTATTGCCACCCCCGCGCCGTCGACCAGCCCCGGTAAAGTGATCGGCTGAAAAGTTTGCTGACACAACCGGTGGAGCATGGTGCAGGACTTGTCGCCCCACTGGTACACCCTACTACGCGTAGCCAGCCACGCTTGGCGGGCCTCATCCAACAAGACCGAGGAGTAAGACCGTTGTGCTTGTAACAGCAGCCGCAACGTCATATCATCGGCCGCCTCCCTGTGTCGTGCCTCACGCCTTTCCACACTCTCCGCCGCAGTGGCGATACATTCCTGTCGGGTCCGGCGGGCAGAAGCGCACCAGGCAATATCGACAGCCCTCATGGCGGGTTTCATGGCTTCCCACACTGTCACTGCATCAACCTCATCCGTCAGATTGTCCCGCCAATAGTGGGCGATCGCACCGCGCAGGTGCCGAGAGTAGCCCGGTTGCTGCAGGTGCCATGTAGACATCCGCCACCTGAATGGTTGGCGCGCCTTGCAAAGGTCAATTTGAACCGCCACAGGGGAGTGGTCGGACAGCCCGCGAGGTCGGATCGCCGCCCCCTTTACTCTATCAAGGAAAGGCCCCGGTACAAATACACAGTCTAAGCGTGAAAGGGAGCCATGCACCGCAGACACATAGGTGTATTCTCGTCTCTCTGCATGCAGGTGTCTCCACACATCCACCCATCCAAGGCCATCAATCATTGCACTCAGCTTCGTGGGCGAGGCCGCAGCCGCGACCCCCTGCCTCCTCTGCCTGTCCAGAGCCACATCCAACACGTCGTTCCAGTCGCCACCAATTACCGCCAGAGAACGGGGAAGTTCGGCCCACAGGGTAAACAGTCGCTCCGCAAGGGCCCACTGCAGCGGGGGAGGGGCATACACACTACCAAGGATTACGGGCTCCACACCAATCTTCCCTTGCACAAACACAAACCGGCCCTGCGGATCAAGCCACTGACGCTCATGGGTATAAGCTAGTCGTTTATGAACCAGGATGGCCACCCCCCTCGAGCCCCTGGCAAACCCTGCATGAAACACCTGGTGGAAGCCAAACCTCTGTAGGCTCAGAGCCTTCGTACCCAGCATGTGCGTTTCCTGGAGGAGGAGCACGTCAGCCAGGTCCCTTTTTGCCCAGCGGAGCACAGCCCCCCGTTTGATCTTGTCCAGGAGCCCCCGGACATTCCAAGACAGTACACGCATGAGAGCAGTAGATGGCACAAGTCGTGGGGCGTCAGCCATTGTCCCAATGGGTCCGTGTCCACAATCCCCGCAACCCAACCCAAACTCCCCGCCCACCAGCCGCCGACAGCATACGAAACACGTGCATCCCACAGAACACATTCCCAACCCCCGCTACCCCACTAGTCCCAACCCAACCCCCCAATAACCAAACACCCCAGAACCCCCCTCCCCCACCCCAATACCTCAATAAACAATGAAGCATCTGTCGCGGTATACGGCACTTCAGACCCAAAACACAGCGTCTAAAGCCAGTCATACCAATGGATCCCAACTAGACCCCCTTTAAAACCCAACCAGGCACACTCCCAGAACCACCCCCCAACCCCATCCGGAGGAGGCAGCCCATAAAGTGTACCCCGAACCCACTCCAGGGAAACAGCAACATCAGCAGTAAGGCACCACAAACCAAGGGGTGTCGGACCGCAAGCGTCCACACCCCCACCAGGAAAGGAGTCAATACTGCACCAGTCAACGGCTGCTCCATCGGCCAGAGTTCAGCAGCCACGGGGTAGGGACATCGACGAGAGGCCGCCAGCAGGTAGCCCCGGCCTGCGACAATCCTGAGTCTTCGCCAGGCTATTCTGTGTCAGGTTGCGTGTCCCCCAGCAAGGGATCCCGGGACAGGGACCTCCGTCGGGAGCGGGATTTGCGATGGCGTTTCCCCTTGGCAGGCGGGTCGCTCCGGTCCGTCGAGGAGCTACGTGGCGACCCGGAGTGCAACCCCGGCTGGACGTGCGGGCGAATCCTGACAGTTTCATCAGTCCAATTGAAGACGGCCTCCGGTGTATCGAAGAAGAGAGTCTTTGAGTTGAAGACCACCCTGAGGCGAGCCGGGTATAGTAGCGAATATTGGATCTTGAGACCTCGCAACTTGGCCTTTGCCTCCAGAAAGGAATGCCTCTGCTGGTGGACCAGTTTGGTGTAATCAGGGAATATCATAATCTTGTGGTTGTCATAGAGCAGCGTGTCCTTGAGCCGCGCTTCCCGGAGGATAACATCCCTGTCGTGAAAGTTAAGGAGCCTTGCAATGATCGGGCGAGGTCGCTCCCCAACTGGCGGTTTCTGCGTCAAGGTGCGATGCGCGCGCTCCACCACAAAGCAGCTCGACAGGGCATCCGGGGGCAGCCAGCTCTCCAGCCACCGAGAGAGGAAGACATCCATGGGCCCTTTCTCACAATCCTCCGGAAAGCCAACAAAGCGCAGGTTGTTCCGTCGCGCCCGCCCCTCGGCATCCTCCACCCGCAGTGCCAGGCCTCGTTGAGTCTGTTCCATGTCGGCAATCTTCTTCTTAAGGACGCCAACATCACCCTCTACTGTCGTGACCCTGGTCTCCGTCTCCGTTATGCGAACGACTGCGTTGCGGAGGTCCTGGCGCAGAAGCATCACATCGGTTCCCACCGCTCCAATTTTCGCATCTAACATATCACGGGACTGATTGATGGCCGTCAGCAGCGCCGCGTTGTCCGGTCCAGTACTCTGGCCCCCACTAGCCGCTCCAGCACTTCCACCGGGGCCGGTAAATTTGTCGATTGGCCCAGACTTTGTGGCGCCCGTGCCCCTGGTCATGGCGGCGGCGGCAGAGGCGACCCACCAGTAGCACGCACCTGTAGGGGGGTCGCACCGCTCGAGGGTCCCCCACTCAGGCCCCAGCCGGGGCGGCCGAAGCACACCAGTCCACTCAGGATCTCGCCGTCGCCGAGCCGTCGGTCACAGGGAGGGACTCAAGTCGTGCAGCCCCGCCAGATCCCAGCGCATGGAAGCCTCTCCCCAGGTGTCCGACTCCTCCGATCAATGCCAGTGGGACCAGCGAGCCCCAATGTACGCAGGGGCACAATGTCCTGCACTTGCTCCTGCGCAGTTCGGCGGTCCCCACAGCGGGCTGGCGCCCGGGCCACACTGATCTCACCGGCACCCCCGGCTCGTCACGGGCACTGGCCGCCACCGCCCGACTCGGTCCACGAGGGCGGAGGGTGCAGCGCGCACCGACGGCCTGGCACCGCGGTTGGCCGCAGGGAAGAGCGCCGTGTCCGCCGGCAGCAGAATGCGCCAAAGGATGCAGGGCGCTGCAGGCGCCAACAGCGGAGGGTCCCAGGATCAAAGGGTCCACGATGTGCGGGGGCCGCCAAACTCGAGGCCCCGGCTCCGCCGAGGTCAGGAAGGCCGCAGCTCCACCAGGGCACCCACAGAGGCACGGCCCCCCACCGCTGGCAGTGGAGGGAGAGATAGGGCACTCCTCAATGGGCCGCCGGTAGTGGGTAGCCCCGGAGCGCCGTCTGGGAGCGGCGCCGTCTACCCCGGGTCCGGCCCGGGTACGCCAAAATTGAGGCCCCGGCCTGTCCGGCGGGCACCAGGCCGCTCGCTTCACCCACTCGCCTCTTCGCGCCAGATGGACTCCGCGCTTCGTGTCGGGCACCGGACGGCTCCTAGCGACGTCCGCTCGGGTCTCCTCGGTCGTGGCACACTCCGTAGGGTTCAGGGACCAGGATAATACCAGGATAAGTGTCGGGCCGGCGGGAGCTCTAGCAAGCCACGTCCGCCATGATCGCCCGCTAAGCCACGCCCCGAGATATGTGTTTTTGATTTGACCACATTACAGTCTTTTTCATAATATCAGTCTATTAATGCTGAGCTCGATCTGGTGCTATCTGCCAGGTTCGAGTCGGGAAGAGTAAAGTTGCTTTGAGGGGTTTCACTCGTTTTTACTAGTGATCCTGCCCATTACACTGATCAATTATTCCACACTCCACAAGCACCGGGATGATTCATTATGGCATTTGTCCGTCTACATGTGGTAGACGGCGAGATACATTTCCGGGTTTTCCGACAAGACGCGGAGGGCGCATGCGCAAGGGAATTGTGGTTGCCGATCTCTGCGCATGCGTTCCCAAATAGCGTTTTCTCCCGCGGGTTCGCCTGCTCATTGGTTAGTTTAACAGCACGGGGGACTCGCTATACAATCACGGTGGGCTATATTAAGAGGGAGGGCGTTACTACAACTCGCCTCCACTTCCGCTCGTTCTACTTTCGGGGCACCGACGGACAGGTGAGCAGGGATACAATTCCACCATATCGTAGTTAGGCTCTGTTTGGGAGTTTGGACAATTCGTTCCTGCCACAGAGTCAGTTAGATTAGAGGGAGCTAAGATGGCCCCTATTCAATATCTAATGTAGGTTGGGGTGGGAAGCCTGGCTCCAGGGATTCCCTTTCAGGCAGGATGTACTTATCCATGAGTGGCCCAGATAGCTACTTAAGGGTGCATTTTTGGATATCCCCTATAAATCCCAAAGCGCTTTGGCCTTAAACAGGTCTTTAGCCCACCCCATGTGTTCATTATTTATTTATATACATGAAGGACAGTCTGTTTACAATTGTCTTTTTTAGTATGTATCTGGAGACACATGATAGTGGTATCACAGTGCCTTTAGATATGAACAATATCTACTGTTATTCTATCCCTATGTGTCACTGGTGATTCCCTGTGGTTGTCAGTGTTGGGTAATACAGTCGGACCACCATCATACGTTTGTTGGGTTTAGGTGTAGAGTCATTGGCTTGGGCGCGGTAAAGTATTATGCTTACTGTCCCCTTTTTTCTACACTGCAGAGCGGGGCCTCATACTCCCGAGCGGTTGCCGGGTGAGGTGAGGTCATCACCCACACAAAGCTGGGTGAGTATCACTGTGAGGAAATGCCTCTTTGTGATCAAGCTAGTATGCTTATTATTTTGCAAAATACGATTGATTTTTTGCTAGTGTGGCAGCACGGTCTCTGTGTGTGTACGTCGGCGCGTGTGTGTGTGTGTCAGTCTGTTATTTGACATAGTGTCCTTTGTGCTTCTTATTTCTTGATAGGAAGAAGATAGAACTCTCTCCTTCCAGTGGACACTTAAGTATCTGAGTTCCTGATATGGATGTAACTTTTCTAGTACATTCTTGTGATTGTTATTTTCTTCACATTAACATTGAAGAGAAGGTTGCAGTAGCTAATATCTATCAACAAGGTCCTGAAGAAAGCCGGGTCATTTGCCCATATAGGCTGAAACATGTCGACCATTTTACAGACCATACTGCACAGCGCCATCAGGTAGTCTTACTACTGGGCGTGTTTTTAATCTTGGCACCCTGACTTCTATATGGAATATTTTCTGAAGTCAGAGTAGTTCATTTTATCTATTTTGTTTATTATTTGAGCACTGCACACATTTTTCACATCACTTTTAGGATGCACATCATGGCTATACTCTTGATATCCATTTGTACCGGCACTATAAGGTCGGACTTGGGAAGGCAAGACTAGCAATCCCCACATGACGCAAACTCCACCACATGGGTGGTCTGATGGGAATTGTCTTAGCCTTCTGTCACAATAGTTGCTTGTCCTTAACAGCATGTTTTCACGCATTTGCCACAGTGCCACACGGTCACCATTGTTAGCACACACTCCTCCAGACCTGGTCTGCTCTCTAGTGTTTTCTGTAACATATGTACAGTCCTCCAAAATCAGGAGAACACTGTCAGTGGTCTACATACAATAGAATGCACGCATAGCTTAAACGTTTAACTGGCCCCCTCCCGCACCCCGTCCCCCCAACAACCCCAAAATCCCCCACTACCCACCCCTTATCCCGCCCTAACCCGGTCCACGTGATCACTCTCAGCTGCAGTATACAGATTAAAGCAAAAACAGGCGTCTTGGAGCCACTTAGGCCCCGAGGTCTCTACCGGTAGGCATTCCATCATCCATGTCAATGGGAGGCTCCAAGGTCAGGTCCCTGTAGTCTGCCCACCGCTTCCAGATCTTATAATGTTTTCGGGGGCAGCCCCTGGCCTCAAACACTGGCAATTCCAACCCCATGAGGAAGTCCAAGCCCGCCCTCCAGGTGCCAAGCGGGGGAGCACGGTCGCTCTTCCAAGCCCTCGCCAAATCCCGCTTGGCCACAACGAGGCCCAGCAGAAGGAGATGACGCTTATAGATGTTACCACCTACTTGATCTAGGATATGAAGAAGACCCAGTCTGGGCGTACGAGGAAGATCCCATCCCAGCACCTCCGATAAGCAGTTCCACACTCCATTCCAGAACCGGGCTAGGCCCACACACGACCACACAGTATGCACCAATGTGCCTCTCTCAGTCCCGCAACGCAGGCAGTCCGGGGTAGCAATAAGGCCAGCCTTCCACAGTCTCTCTCTGGTGTAATAGGCCCGATGCAGGTACTTATACTGTATGAACCGCAGTCTCACAGCTATTGCCGCCCCACGGGGGGACTCTAGTGCCTCCCTCCAGTCATCTTCATCCAACGGACCAACATCCATCTCCCAGGAGGCCTTCAACGACATAAGGGAAGAGGAGCAATGAGTGACCAGCGTTTGGTAAATTTTGGAGAATTTTTTATCTCCCAGGTCTCCCATGAAAAGCTTAGCTTCCACGGGGCTAAACTCTGGAAGCCGGTCCAGCCCCACCAGACTCGGCGCAAGAGCATGGCGGAGCTGTAAGTATTTAAAAAATTGGGTCCTGGGCATGTCAAACTCGGTGCTGAGCGCTTGAAAGGATTTGAGGGTAGTCCCGGTAAGAACATGGCCAAGCGACGAGATCCCTATGGAGTCCCAGCCACTAAATCCCTGTAGCGAGGCCAGCGCAGGGAGCTGTCCGTTGTTCCAAAGTGGAGTTTCAGCCGTCAGCCGACCCCACCAGCCCATGCGGCGCAGTACTTGTTTCCAAATCAGGAAGACTACCTGAGTAGCCTGCGGCAGTTTTCTCCGCTGCCCGGCCGAGTACAAGAGTGTATGAAGCGTGGCGTCTCCCATCAGAAAATGCTCTAGGGCGTACGCCGGATCGCCCCGTCCACCGTACCACCACTCGTTTAGAACCAACAAATGGGAGGCTTGGTAGTAGGATAGGATGTCCGACGTTGCGAGACCCCCACAATACGTGGACAAAAAACAAGTTCGCAGCGCCACTCTGGAAGCGCCCCCAGCCCATAAAAAGCGACCCAGTAGTGAATTCACACGACGGAACCACTGCGGGTCCACCCTGTGTGGATGGTTTTGTAGTTGGTACAATAGTCTAGGAAGGGCGACCATCTTGAAAATGGAAGACCTGCCATAAATATTAAGAGGCATGCGCGACCAAGTTTTGACGTCTGATTGAACCTTGTCCCATACCGGCTGTATATTGCGCTCCCATGCAATTGCAGCAGACTCCGACAGGAAAACTCCCAGATATTTCAGTCCACCAATCGCCACCTGTAGAGCCGAGGCCCAAGGAGATGGCTCGGACCTCCCCCCCAGTACCCAAAGAGTCGATTTGCGCGGGTTGAGGAAGAGTCCTGAAACGTCGCCAAAAATGCGCATTATTTCCAAGATTCGAGGGCCTGAACGATCAAGGTCAGTCAGAAAGAAAAGGACATCATCCGCGTATAGCGCGATTCTGTCCGAAAGTCCCACTCCCCACACAAAGCCACGAAGCTGCGCATCAATGCGCACCCACGCAGCCAGTGGCTCCATGACTAACGCAAAGAGATAAGGGGACAGGGGGCACCCCTGCCGGGTCCCCCTAGCAACCGGGAATCTTTTCCAATATGGCTCCTGAAATACGCACCGAGGCGGTGATGTCCGTGTATAACAGTCTGACGTATGAGACAAAAACCGGACCCAGATTGAGGCGCGGTAAAAGAGAGAAGAGGTAAGTCCAGCTGACAGAGTCGAACGCCCTGTCAATGTCTGCAAGCAGGAGCGCCGCCCGTTCCCCGGCCGCCCCCATCGCGTCCACCGCCACCTGTGCCCGTCTGATATTATGTCTTGTCGCTCTACCCGGCATAAAGCCCGCCTGATCCGGGTGGACCAGGTCCACTATATACGGGAGGAGACGATTCACCAACGCTTTAGCCAACAATTTGGCCTCAAAGTTAATCAGAGATATTGGGCGATACGACTCGTGTCTGTCGGGAGGCCTGCCCGGTTTCTGGAAGACTACGATCTCAGCCTGACGCCCTTCCACCGGTAAGCTACCGCACTCCCGCGCTGCTTCCAAAGCCCGCCAATAGTGTGGTCCCAGCTGCAAGTGGAATTTCTTGTAGAATTCACTGGGAAATCCACTCGGTCCGGGCGCCTTACCAGTGTTGAGTTGTCCCAGTGCATCACCCAGTTCCTCCGCTGTCAAGGGGAGGTCTAGGGCCGTCCTGGCCTCATCCGATACCGCACGGGGGGGAAGGTCAGCTATGAACTTGTCAATCGCCTCTGGTGGGAGACTGTCCCTTGGGGCGTATTGTACCGCATAGTAGCCAGCAAAGCTCGCCGCAAGGGCAGCAGGATCTGTCATGGCAATCCCCTCTCCGTCCGTGAGGCCCGGTAGAGTGATCGGCTGTAGAGTTTGTTGACACAGCCGGTGGAGCATGGTGCAGGACTTGTCGCCCCATTGGTAAACCCTGCTCCGCGTGGCCAGCCAGGCTTGTCGAGCCTCGTCCAGTAGGACCGAGGCGTAGGATTGCTGCGCCTGCAGGAGCAGTCTCAGCGCTACATCGCCATCGTCCTCCCGACACCGATTTTCCAATACTCCCACCTTAGCCGCAGCTGCCACTGTGACCTCCTGACGTCTTCGACGGGCAGCAGCACACCAGGCTATATCCACGCCCCTCAACGTGGGCTTCATGGCCTCCCAGACCGTCATACTATCCACTCCCTCAGTCAGGTTCTCCTGCCAGTATTGGGCAATCGCTCCACGCATGTGTGTCGTATAATCTGCCTGCTGGAGATGCCACGAGGACATCCGACACCGGAACGGCTGGTGCGACTTGTGCAGTCCGATCCGTACTACGACCGTGGAGTGGTCAGATAGCCCTCGAGGCTGAATCGCGGCCTGCTTCACCCTGTCGAGGAAGGCCCCTGGTACAAACACACAGTCCAGCCGGGAGAAGGAGCCATGCACAGCAGACACATACGTGTACTCACGCGTCCTGACATGCAAATGTCTCCAGACGTCCACCCAGCCCAACCCATCAATCATTGCCTTCAGACGTGTAGGGGAGGTTGCCACTGCGGCTCCTTGTAATCTCTTTCTGTCCAGGCACACATCCACCACATCGTTCCAATCGCCACCTATCACAGCCAAGGAATCCGGGATCTCGGCCCACAATTCAAACAGGCGCTCTGCCAGGGACCATTGTAGAGGAGGGGGAGCATACACACTGCCAAACACCACGGGCTCCGCCCCAATCATACCCTTAACAAACACATATCGACCTTGAGGATCGAGCCAATGACGCTCGTGGGTATATGACAGTCGTCGATGAATGAGGATGGCTACCCCCCTCGATCCCCTGGTAAAACCTGCATGAAACACCTGGGTATATCCAAAACGTTGTAAACTCAGTACCTTCGTCCCCAACATATGTGTCTCTTGTAATAGCATGACATCCGCCGAGTCCCTCTTACCCCAGCGCAGCACTGCCCCACGCTTAATTTTGTCCAGCATTCCCCTGACATTCCAACTTAGGATTCGCATTGAGCCACTAGCGGGCACCTTCTCCGGGAAATCACCCATAGTCTCGATGGGAAAGTCTCTGAAAACCCCAAGACCCAGCCCAAGCGCCTTGTACCATGTAAATCATTGCAGCAAAAATCACGTGCATCCCCGTCAAACCACCCCTTACCCCCCCATCTCTGCCCACTAACACAACCCCCCCAACTACCCAACCTTCGCCTATCCCCCCTCCCCCACCCCTATACCTCATGGAACACTGAAGTATCTGTCGCGGCATGAGGAGCTTCAGGCCCAAAACAGAGCGCCCAAAGCCACCCATACCAATGGATCCCGCTACTCTCCCCAACTAACAGTACCTCCCCTTAGGGCCCCCCCTCGAACGTGAGACGCCTAGGCCGCCCATGGGTCAGTACCCCGAGCCCCATTGAACCACAATTGTCCCATCGCTCACACGAAGCGAGGCAGTTCAACAACGCTCATAACACCCCTCCTGTGTCAAGCCATGCCCCAGATCTCACCACACCAGGTGCTAGGCAATCGATCAGTGTGGCAACCTTCCAGGGTCATCTGCTAAGGCCAGTGACGAAGAGTTGCCAGGGAAGCAAGAAAAAGGTTTAACAGCCTTCAATTTCCAGTCCCGGATTGAGCAGTGTCAGACTGTGCACCATCCAGAAGGCCACCCCCGGATCGGGAGCGTCGCCGTGAACGAGATTTCCTGTGTCTTTTACCCCTGATGGAGGATTCGCTCCTCTCCTGCGACGACCCACGCGATTATCCGGGGTTCAAGCCCGGCTGGGCGTTCGGTCGGATCCTGACCGTCTCATCAGTCCAGCTAAACACTGCCTCTGGGGTATCAAAAAAGTGAGTCTTGGATTGAAAGACAACTCGGAGACGAGCCGGGTACAGCAGCAAATATTGGATTTTCAGACCGCGCAATTTGGCCTTCGCATCCTGGAAGGATCGGCGTTGCTGCTGCACCAGCTTAGTATAGTCCGGGAAAATCATAATCCTGTGGCTGTCGAACAGCAAAGTCTCCTTGGCTCTCGCTTCCCGCAGTATAGTGTCTCTGTCATGGAAGTTGAGGATTTTAGCGATGACCGGACGTGGCCGTTCTCCCACCGGCGGTTTCTGCATCAGGGCCCAATGGGCGCGCTCCACCACAAAGCAGCACGACAGGATGTCCGGGCGAAGCCAGCTCTCCAGCCAGCGCGTCAGGAACGCATCCATGGGCCCCTTCTCGCAGTCCTCTGGAAAGCCCACGAAGTGCAGATTGTTCCGGCGCGCTCGCCCTTCCGCATCCTCGACGCGAAGTGCCAGGCCCTTTTGGATTCTGTCCATTTCCGCCACCTTCTTCTTCAGGGTAACTACATCATCTTCCACCCCTGTAATCCGGGTTTCGGTCTCTGTGATGCGAGCAACAGCATTGCGGAGGTCCTGACGTAGTAGCATGACACCGGCCCCAACCGCACCTATCTTGGCATCAAGCATGTCTCTGGATTGTGTAATGGCGGCCATCAGGGCCGCGTTATCAGGACCCGTGCCCTGGCCGCCCCCGGAGGCCCCGGATCCCCCACTGGGTCCAGTGAATTTGTCGATCGGTCCTTGCTTGGCGGAACTAGCGCCACCCCCTCCTCTCGCCATGGTTAGCAAGAATTGAGTGGACTGTTCCGCGCCCGCAGTAGGCCCTTCCCCCGCTGCAATCCAACAGTAAAGTCCACTCGGGGGGCCAAAGATGATCACAATCAAGGCCTGGAAGCCGTCCCCAACGAGCACCCCTAGACCCTGAGCACCACAGCAAAGCTCCGGGCGGCAGGCCCCCGGCAGAATACGTCTGTCCCCACCAGAAGTGCAAAATAGATCCATCTCCGCACTTGCTCAGGGTCTCCAAGGTCCAGGTCCAGACCCCCACCAAGACCTGCGAACCAGGGCGCGCTCAGTAGTGCTCCGAATCACCGGGAAGCCAAGCCACACTGGTCCCCCAGGCTTCCCCGGACCCCGCTCGGGTCCCAGTGCAGCATACGCAGGACAGGCGCCAGGCTCCTCCAGTGGAATAACGCAGATCACCCCCCGGGCCACAAGTCTCTTCACTGCGCCATACAAGCAGGCACACTAGAGTGGAGGGGGGGAGAGGGGGCACTCACTGTTCGTCGTGGGCTATCTTCGGATCGGCTCCCGGTCGCCACCAGGGCAGCAGGTGTGTCTCTCCAGGCTCGGATATGGGCCCCACCGGACAGCACGATATATCGCCAATCCACCGCTCCATGCAGCACAGCTGTATCAGCCCCAGCCCTCCAAACCTGAAGTGGCGCCCGGCCCTCCTGCACCCCAGGCTGCACAGCGCTCACTCCTGTGTCCAAAAGCCAATGAAGATGTTACCAGGCGGGGATCGCGGAACTCGAGGCCCCGGCGCCTCCAGGGCCAGGCAGGCCACAGTCCCCCTCCGAGGTCCTTAGGGCCCGAAGCAGAATCCAGCAGGGATCTCCCCCGTCGCGCCACCGGTTCCAGGTAGCCCCGGGTCCAGGCAAAGGAAAGCGCGCCTCTGAGCTCACACCTCCATAAAAGTCCAGCCCACCGGGCAGTCAGGCCCCAGCTGTGAGACACCCCTTCGGGCACCCTCCGCAGCTGTCCAGCGGTCTCCAGGCACTGCAACCGCCCTATCAACACCAGGGGTGATCTGCGGCGACCCACCGCAACCCCGGCCCGGGCCAGCCCGGGGTCGCGAAACTCGAGGCCCCGGTCGCCCGGGGTCCGCACAGGCCGCAGCGCCTCCGCACCGCCCAGGGGCCGCCTCGATGTACCAGGCAGCTCCACAGGGTCCCACAGTGGTGTCTCCAATCTCCGGTGCCGCTGTCACCGGCCAGGGAGTCGCCCGACCGGCCCGACCACCGGCCGTCGGCCGCCGACCCCGAAAATCGAGGTCCCGGCTCCGCCCGCAGACTCCAGGCCGCACCTCACTGCGGACGATCCCGGCTCACCGGAGCGGCAGAAGGAGCGAGTCGGCACACCGGAGAGATCTGGGTGCCACCAGGAACACTCCTCCACACAGGCAGGGCAGTTAGCGGGCTCGGGGGCCAGGATAATTGAACAGATTATGTCTGGGCTGGCGGGAGCTCCTCTAAGCTGCGACCGCCATCTTCGCCCTCCAAGCCACGCCCCCCGCACTCATGAACCTTTTTGCACCTTCGTTTTTCACTTTTTGTTCTCTTGGGGGCCACTTGTTTCTTTGCTTTTTGTTGCAGTCCTTTTGATATAAATGTATTTTATATTCTTGTTTACAGCCTTGAGAAAACCCTTGAGTTATTCGCCACATAGGGTGAAACACGTGTCAGCTGTTGTCTGTTCTCTGTTTAATAAATAAAGCAACAACTTGGATAACCCTAATGACACTGAAAGGAATTCCTCTCGAATTGTACAGTCATTGCAACGGCTCTAGTCAAGACTAAAGGAAGATAAGAAGGATTTAACCTTAACGTAACTAACTCATTGACTTAAAAGGAACACATACTCATATTTACCCCCAAACTTTAAATTTTTGAAGCTCTTATGGTCCAGAGCTTTGAGTATTGTTCCCTCGCTCCTTTAATAATCAAGAAGAACGATATAGGTCTGGGATCCTTGGACAGTCCACCTTTGTTGAAGCTACAACCCTTTGTGCCTGTTCCATGTGCATGAACTCAGAATTTAGCCTTTAGCATTTAGCATTCAGTATTTAGCATTAGAGGCGCATTTAAAGGTATTCAGAGGCATTTAGAGGCACAAGCTGAACGGAGCACAATAACATACCATGACGCCCTCGTGGTTTAATATCTTGAAGGTAGCTGTAGGCATAACTCATGAGCACAGGCAGTTGTGTACTAATTAGTTAAAGTAGTACATTAATGAAGGTGCACTGAGTTAACTGCCGCAGCGGTACGCTGGGAGAAAGCCCGGTTCACACAGCGCGCGACCTTACTTGATAGCTTTAAAAGGCTGGAAGGGGGGTGTGGCCAAGATGGCGCGGTGAGCGGTCGCACTCTCCGCGAGCTCCTGTAAGCCTGGGTCCCTAAAACCACTAATCTCTGCCGATCTCCCCCCACACCGCTGGAGATCGGCGACGGACGTAGGGGAGCATCCAGCGACACTGCCCGAAGCACCGACGGACCCCGTGGCTGCAGCGGCGGGGCCTCGGAAGTGTAACCGGGGGAGGCGACGGCACGGAGAGACGGCCGGGAACAGAGGCCGTGAGGGTCTTGGAGCTGTGTCACCGAGCCGGAGACGTCTTGGAGCGGTGTGGCCCGCCGAGCAACGGGGATCGAGCCCTGCCCGAGTATCCGGCGAGACCCGGCAGTTTTGGGACACCCGGTGCCCGGGAGCGGCAGAGCCGGAGCATGGCCCTCGCGTGAGCCGCTACGCAAGACCGGGGCTGTGGCCTATCGTTAAGCCCCCGGCTTTGCTCTGCGAATCCTCCTCTGCCTGCCGCTGCTCGCCGGCGGGAGTGTGGAGGACCTGGACAGTTCACCCGACGCAACAGGGGACCCCTGCGGCCCAGGGAGAGCAGCTGAAGGTGGTGGCAGCACCGGGTGAGGCCGCGAGTTAGCAGGAAGCAGTGATCGAGGCCTGGGGTGGGGCGGATCGTCCTAGGACAAGACCGTGCCCCTGCCGCCCGACCGGTGGACTCTGCGGGGAACGGACGGCAGGGAGCGGGGAGCAGCCGGCCCGGGCGCCGGAACCAGCGCTGGGCCAGCGTACAGGGCCGAGGATGGGCCTACCAGCAGAGCGGCCCCGGCGCCAGAACGGGAAGGCAACGAACCCCACGAGGGGTGTCTGTGAGGGCACACAGCTGGGACGTGCAGGCCTACAGAGGGTGAGCAGGCCTTGGGCTCGACACTGGTGCACCACCGAGCGACCTCGACCCCTCACCAACCGGCCTGGGGACGGCCGATCGCCACGGCAGAGTACCCGGAGGTGACCCGGGCCCCTTCACGTTCGGCTGAGGGAACTTGGTGGATGGTGAGCGTGGTGAGGATTAACCAGCCGTGCTAGAGGCCCAGGTGTGGGGCATAATAGGCATTGGAAGAGGTTCCGCAGTGGCCAGGCCTGGACTGAGGGGCCTTGGGGTCTACTGATGCCGAGACCGATCGGGGGGTGACCGAGGCTGAGAAAGGAGTGCTCAGGAGCCAGAGACGGGTCTGCCTACCGGTGGTGGGCGCTTGATGCACTGGGTGCCCGAAGAGACGGCGACATTGGCACATGTTGAAAAGACAGCGGGGGGGGCGCGGGAGCGCTCCCCGGAGGACTCTTATTGAGGCCACCCTGGAAGTGGCGCCAGCCGCGTTCCTACGTCTAGGGATCAGGAGTGCATAGAAGGACTGGAGGTGGAGGTGAGCGGTCCGCTGGGTCCTCTGGGAGTGTGGCAACGGATCTGGGCTTCCTAGGGGGTCGGATCCCCGGTTCGTTGGTGGTCTCAGAACTGCACTGACCAACGCGGCTGACCAATGACGCAATAGGCTACCTGCTGTGAAACCCCCGCTACTAGAATGGCTGGCAACAGAGGGGGCAAGAAAGGAGAGCAGACATTGCCGGAGATGGTGGGTAGAGGCTCAGCGAAGCAAGATAAGGGACAGCACTCCCCGGGCCCCTCGGGCGGTTCCCAGGGGGCGAACGGGGAGTCTCTTTTCAATTCACTTAGGGAGGATTTCCACGCGCTGAAGCAAGAGGTGGCCGGAGAGGTTTGGGAGGTGCAGAGAGAGGTCGATGGCCTTGGCGAGAGGGTGACTACGGTGGAGGAAGCAGGGCACACTCGGGACGAGGAGATATCGCAGCTGCAACAGGAGGTGATACGATTAAGGGATCAACAACTTGATCTTCAGGCACACAATGAAGCCCTCGAGAACCGGTCCCGACGAAACAACATTCGGGTCCGGGGAATCCCGTCCAGAGAAAAAGGTGAGGACGTGGCTGGGTACCTGAGAGAACTGTTCAGGGAGATACTGGGTGAGCCGGACGATTTTCCCATCAGAATTGACAGGGCACATAGAGTGGGCCTGGCGCGTCGGGCCTCGGCGCCACCCCCCGATATCCTAGCCATCCTACCGGACTTCCCTTTGAAAGATCGGATCCTCTGTGAGGCGCGAAAGAAGCAATCCTTGCGTTTCCGGGGGCACCAAGTGGCCCTTTTCCAGGATCTATCGGCAATCACGCTGCAGAAACGCAGAGCCTTCAAAATAGCAACTGACTTCCTGCGAGAACATAACATGCAGTACTCCTGGGGCCACCCTTTCCGCCTCATCTTCCGGTGGAACGGGACTCTGCACCAGCTTCTCTCCCTCCAAGATACCTGCGAAGTGCTGGGAATCACCGCGCCGGACGAGGATGCGCCCAACCCGCGCCGAAGACGCATTACCAGAGACGGCTGGCAGACAGTCCCTGGACGGCGGACCTCTACATCTTCCGCATGACCAGACTCACCCACTATCTGAGCGGAAATGGACAACGCGGTGCGGCAGGTGGCCAGAGACACGGCGTCTGGTGATATGGCACTGACGGCCTGAGAGAACTCCGGGGGGAGATCGACACAGCTTCTTCAACAATGCAGGTTCGGGGATCCAGGGGAGGGGGGCCGCGGCGGGGTGTGTAGTGGCTGGACGTCCACTTAAATAACTTTCCACAGACTTGTCCACTGAGGACTGGACTGGGACAATGGGGTTCTGGGAACAGTTGGTGGGATGGGATGGAGGGGAGGGGGGTTGTTGGGGTAGTTCTGGGATTGGATTGGGGAGGGAGGGTTGGAGGGGTGGGGATGGGGAATTTTGGGTGTGGGTTGGGGTGTGGGAAGGGAGGGGGTGGGTCGTCCAGTGCACTATGCAGGTCCTAGCCGCTCTGGCGGCATTCATATACCTTGCCTCGCCCGGGCGGGGACATTACGCTTTCACTTACACTTTCTCCTATGCCTCCCGGCACTTTAAAGGTGGTGACCCTTAATGTTAGGGGCCTCAACAACCCGGTCAAAAGGCGGGCAGTATTGTCTCTCCTGGAGAGCACTCAAGCTGATGTCTGTCTCCTTCAAGAGACACACCTACTATCACAAGACACTCACAGGCTGCGCTCACATAAATTCCTGACACAGTTTTTCTCTTCTAGCACCACTAAGACGGCGGGGGTGGCAATCCTGGTGGCTAGACACTTCAAGGGGGAAATCCTTCACAAACATGCAGAACACAAAGGTCGGCTGTTAGCATACCGGTTTCGGATCGGAGGTATCGCTTTTACAGTTGGGTCCCTGTATACCCATAATGAACAGCAAGAACGCTTCTTGCAATCAGCGATTGTAGATGTTACCGCTTCGCAAGATAGGCATGTTATCAAAGGAGGAGACTTTAATATGATCTTTGACTCAGCCATGGATAGATCCGCGCAACGCTCCCCGCAGGTCGGGGAGTTCTCAGCCGGGAGTAAGGCGCAGATCTCGGAAGTAGACTTACACGACCTCTGGCGACACATGCATCCCACTGACAGGGGGTATTCGTATTACTCTCATGCCCACAAGACGTACGCGAGGCTAGACCATCTCTTGGTCACAACTCCGGTACGGGCTTTGGTCTCTGCGTCGGACTTGGGTGTGCTGTTCTTATCGGACCCTGCCCCGGTCTCCGCCACTTTGTGTCTACCGCCGGTGGCTGGTCCCCCCAGAACATGGCGCCTCCGCGACTCCTTACTGCACAGGAAGGTAGTGCTTGATCGCATCGAGGGAGCGATCCGAGAGTATCTGTCCCACAACGATAACTCTGACACCACCCTAGCGACGCAGTGGGCAGCCTTGAAGGTAGTCCTTGGGGGGGAATTTTTGGCAATCTCCTCTGCTAAAAATAAAGAACGACAGGCCAAGAGGGATGAACTCACTCAGCGGGTCCGCGATCTCGAACAGATGCACCACAGGACGGGAGCCCCCAGAATATGGAGGCAGCTTAAGGAGGCAAGGAAACTCCTGGCGGCCCTAGATCTGGACCGCGCGGCGCCTGTGCCGTGCATACTACACCGAAGGGGACCGCTGTGGCAGATTGCTGGCTAACAGGCTCCGAGTGGTGCATCAGAGTCAGCTTGTGAAAGAGATCTCTGACTCCACAGGGACGGTAGTGACGGAAGACGCCCATATAGCTGAAACGTTCCGCAGATTTTGTGCGGATCTATATGCCGGAGACCCGCCGGATGAAACAGCGACATCCACATACTTAGACTCGGTCACCCTGCCCTCTCTGGACCCCTCGCAGGCAGGGCACCTAGATAGGGACATTCGAATAGAGGAAGTAATTTCCGCCATCGCCAGACTCAAGCATGGCAAGGCTTCGGGACCGGACGGGTATGACCTCCTGCGAGCCTCACTCACGGTTATTCCCAAACCCGGGAAAGATCGGATGCACTGTGGCTCTTACAGGCCGATATCCCTCTTGAATGTAGATTGAAAACTGTACACAGGGATCCTTGCGGCCCGACTAGCCCCCCACTTACCGGGACTTATAGATCCGGACCAGGCGGGATTTGTTCCGGGGAGACAGACTGTGGACAACACCAAGACGATCGTTCACCTCTTGGAAAAGGCCTCCCGGATTCCTGGAGAGAGAATGATGCTGGCGGTGGACGCTGAAAAAGCGTTTGACCGAGTGCACTGGCCCTATCTCGAACAGGTCTTGATGAAGGCGGGCATAGAAGACAAGTTCCGCTCCATGATCCTTAATTGCTACAGATTACCGACTGCGGTGGTACGAGTGAATGGTTATAGTTCAAGGAGCTTTAACATCGAGAGAGGTACCAGGCAGGGATGCCCTCTCTCGCCACTGCTCTTCGCCCTTTATATGGAACCATTCGCCCAACGGGTGCATAACAATCCAGCGGCGACGGGGGTGCGGTTCGGAGGCTTTACTCACACCATAAGCCTCTACGCGGATGATGTCATACTATCGCTAGACGAGCCCCGGACGGCCCTGCCGGCTTGCATCTAGGAGCTGGGCTCCTTTGGTGTGGTCGCAGGTTTTAAAATGAACATGGGAAAATCTGTGGCTCTGGACATCTCCCTTACACTAGCCACTAGAGCTTATCTACAAGGCCAATTCCCCATGCTATGGTCATCGGAGCTGGTGCCTTACCTGGGTATCCAGCTGGCTCCCACCTTGCCGGCCATGGTGACGGCTAACTACACCGCACTGGGCAAGAAGATCCTTGAGGAACTAGGGCGATGGAATTGCGGCACTCTTTCCTGGTTGGGCAGAATAGCTGCTGTCAAAATGACGGTCCTACCCCAGGTTCTTTACCTGTTTCGGGCCTTGCCGCTCCAGCCACCGGTCGGATGGATCCCACAGCTACAGGCAGACCGCTCGCGCTTTATCTGGCAAGGCAAGAAGCCCAGAATGCACAGGGCTCTCTCCATGTTAGCCCCAGAGGCAGGAGGGCTAGGAATACCGGATCTTCGCAAGTACTTCCAAGCAGCACAGTTGCGCTATCTGGTAGAATGGAGCAGGTGGGAGTCAGATAAGCACTGGCTCTTCCAGGATCAGGCGGTGGCGGGCCGACCCCTGCAGGAAGCCCCGTTTCTACGCCGTCCTCATCGGCCCGCGAATCTGTATGCCTCCTTTGTCACCAGAGTACCCCTGCGGGTCTGGGACGCCACCAACCTCGCACATAATCTCACTACATTCCCGTCACCACTTACACCGTTGGTGGACAACCCGGACTTTACTCCGGGGATGGAAAGGGGGGCCTTTACCCACTGGCGAGCGGCCGTGTGTCGAGCCCTGTGTCATATGTATGGCCCGGAAGGAATCATCCCCTTCCCGCACTTTCGACAGGAATTTTCATTCCCCGAATCTGAAAGACCCCGCTATATGCAGGCTCGTCACTGGACACTACACGCACAGGTGCAGGAGTCGGCCGATAGACAACTCCTCCCATATGAGAAATGGCTTCTGACACGTACGTCAGACTCGAAATTGATCACGGATCTTTATAGGCTACTGCAACCACTTTCATCGCATATTTACAACCCGGTAAGAGAGCGGTGGGAACGAGAGTTGGGCAGGACACTGAGCCACATGGAATGGGAACAGATATCCTACAGGGCAAGACACACGGCATACCACATGGGCCTCACTGAAACGCTGACTAAGGTCTCTACCTACTGGTACTATACGCCGGAGCGGGTCCATGAAATGGCCCGTAGCAAGGATGACACCTGACACACATTCTATGGGACTGTCCGCTTCTAGAGCCCTACTGGAAGGAAGTGTTAGATGAAATTGATTCCCATTTTAACACAGAACTGCCACGCTTCCCCGCATATACCCTGCTAGGGCTCCCAAATGGGTTGGTGTATCCCCTCAGATCACGCAGGGGCAGACAGATAGCTATCGCACTGGGTTCAGCAGTTCAGAACATTTTATTACATTGGCGCACTACCACGATACCCTCTCTCACGGGCTGGCTACATAGATTATGGCATGTACTGGGCATGGAGAAATTATCACTCACAGTAGCGGGGGATATAGAGCACTTTAACGATCTTTGGCAACAATTCCACTCTCTGCTGCTCACCGAATTCAAGGAACTCACATGTCCCAAATACCTCCGCCTCTTGAGGCTCACGAGCCCTGCAGCACCGACCTCCTGAGCGGATAAGGGATCCACCTCTCTCGCTGAGGGCGACCAAGGTAGACGGCTTGGAAAAGACCTGCGCATTGGACGATGGGTGGGTGGGGGGGGGCAGGGGAATTAGGGATTTGGGAGTTGTGGTTTGGGGGGGAGTTTGAGAAGGGATGGTAATTTAACACTGCAACAATGCATATCCTTCAATGCTGCTGCGGACTGGCCCACGATCGACCTGTCCTTTGAAGATATAACGCTGTGGGCGCGGCCTTGTCCGCACTGACCTGATGCCTCATACATTTTGTATGTTTGTCCATTTATGTTGCACCAAATAAAATACTTTAAACATAAAAGGCTGGAAGACTGTAAACTTTTATGTTGATGCGACCCCTCTGTCCCGAGGTCGCCCTGCTGTCAGAAAACCCGAGGCACCTTGGGGCATATTATCAAGGACAGGCGATACATTATCGCCACTTTTATTGGCAGGAAACTGCCGATAAAGCGGCGATAATGGCCTTGATAATATGCTCTATGAATTCCAATCGAAGTCCATGTTAGATGTCTTCACATCTAACATGGGCTTCGAATGGAATTCATTGAGCATATTATCAAGCACATTATCGCCGCTTTATCGGCAGTTTCCTGCCGATAAAAGCGGCGATAAGGTAACGCCCGTTCTTGATAATATGCCCCCTTGTTCCCATGCTGAGAGACGATAGTCTACGAGAAACCCATCATCTAGCCAGAACAAATAACCGGCAGAGACGCCGGAGTCTCCTCCAGAAATGTGCCCCTCTTTTAACAATATAGAGCACCCAGGTGTTTTCACTAGTAATGGCCATAAAAACAGCTGCCTAGCACCAACACAGACACCCTTGCACAATAGTACAAGGGTGCCTGCGTTGCAGGAAATGATTGTTTATGTGCAGAAATGTGTCCCTTCCTGCACATAAATAATCAATAATGTTGATTTGCTACTTCTGTATGTGCTGAATTCTGCACCACACAAAGAAGTAGCAAATCGCAATTATTTAACGATCGCTTACATGCCCATAAACAATCAGTAATGGCGTTTTGCTCTTTATATGTATGCTGCAGAATCCAGCACACTTAGAAAAAGAAAAACGAGGAGAAATACAAGTATTTTCTTCTTGTTGCGCCATTCTAACGCTTTCTATTGCATGGCGTTAGTTTTTGGCACTGCCTCAGATTTACAGATCTGAGTCAGCGTCAAAAAGCAATGGGTGTTGTGCTGGTTCACCCACAGCAACAGCCATTGGGCACCCCTTTCAAGCGTGAAAGGTATGCCCATAGTCCCATAGTCGTTGAATGTCACTGTTTACACTGAAATTATGAAAATGTCAGAAATAAGCAATCTCCAACCTGGGCAGCTATGACTTGCACTCTAGCCTTTCCGCAACATGCCTCTCTACCTGGGATGTGGTTATGAATTCATACAATAAATCCTATTCTTCTAGGTAATGGAGTTCGCTACTGCACACACAAGCCTTTGATAAAAACTTTACCGTTACATGATAAAAAGCATATAACCAATTTACAAAAGTAAACTTTAAATAAAACAGACAATGAGAGAGGTGATGATTTTGGGGTCACCCCTAACCCAGGGGGATAGCAAGCAGAAGTAATGTAATGTATATTGAACTTATATAGCGCAAGACGGTCACCCTACGGATATCCTGGCTCTGCCTTGATCACAAAGAGCATATCATGCTTAACGATTCGGTGGTGGTCCCATTCTCCTAGGACCACCCCAAACAAAGTTAAGGGCAAAAATACAATGCAAACCAAAGGCCCAGCAAAGCATTATGGGGTGGGATTCTAGAGTTCAGTGAATATTATAGTATTAGCTCGCAGCTGAACCAGAGAGCCTGCCCCTTGAGGAATGTATTGATATTGGATACTAAACGTGGTTTAACGATGCCTTGTAAATAAGGAACCCTTTAACGCTAAGCTTAGCGTGAAAGGGGTGAGCAGTGGGTGATGCAGTGGGCGTTCCATTGCAACAGCCATTGTTTTTGACGCTGCCTCCTATTCACAAGTGCAGCATAAATAGGAGGCAGCGCCAAATTAAGATTGGGGAACCCCTGGTCTTAATTTGGCGAAATGAGGAGAAATGCTTTTTTTCTCCTCGTTTTTACCTTTTCCATGTGTGCTGTCTCGTGCCGCACATATGGAAAAAGCACAATGCTTTGGATTGTTTATGTTCAGGAAGGCGTCTCTTCCTGCAAATAAGCAACCTTAAAAAAACGACATTTTGTAACTTCAATGTGTGCTGCATTAAGCAGCACACATACAAGTGACTAAATGGCATTTCAAGATTGTTTAGGTGCAGGAAGGGACACCTTCCTGCACTTAAACAATCTTACCCTGCACGAAGACACCCTTGCATGATGGTGCATGGGTGCCCGGGTTGGCGCTACACTGCTAAGTGTAGCGCCAGCACATGGGGAAACGCAAGGCTGCACCATATCCTTGTAAATATGTTGCAGCCTTGCGTTTCTGAAGTGGCAGAGTGAGGTTTTAAACCATGGCGGCTAACGCCTCATTGCGCCAGTTCCTTGTACATATGCCCCAGTGTTTGCCTTCTAGGAGCTAGTTGTACAAGGCGGTGGAAGGATTTGCCTCATTGGGCAATCCAGCTTCCTACAGTGTTCATGTCTGAGTACCCATCTGTCTTATGTGTATGTGTGTGTGTGCCTCTCATTGTTTATCTCTGTGCCCATGTGTGTGTACATGTCTGTTTGCCCATCTTTCAATATGTGTGCGTCTATATCAGTGTGTCCTTCTTTTATTATGTTTGTCTGTGTGACCATCCTTCGAGGTGTGGGTGTGTTTCTATCCATGTATCTGCCTCTTATTGAATGCCTCTGTGCCCGGCTGTAAGTAGGTGTCTGACTGTATGCCATCTGTCAATGTGTCTGTCTAAAATTGTATATCTATGTTCCCAATTGTGGGTGTATGTGTGTCTATATTTGTGTCTCTCTGTCACTTCACGCCTGTTTCCATCCATGTATCAGATTTGGTGTGTATGTCTCTGTGCTCATCTGTGTGTGCATGTCTGTGTGTCCATTAGTCAGTGGGTGTGTCTGTATCCCTGCATCTATCTGTCATTGCATGACTATGTGCCCATCCGTGAGTGTCTCTACTACCAGTGTATCTGCCTTCGTTGTGTCTGCCTGTGTGCCCAACTCTGTGTGTCTCTATCAGTGTGTCCACCTTCGTTGAGTCTTCGTTCCTTTTTTAAATAAAACTTCAGGGACTCCTCGCTCTGCAATACAATAGGTCTCGCTTTTGCTAAACTTTGAACATTTAGTATTGTAAATGACAATGCCTTTTAATATTATAAAAGGCATTGCTATTTACAAAGCCATTAGCTCAAAATCTCGCAATTGTGAGACCGATTGCATTGCAAATGCTTGTTTTTTGTGTGTGTGCATGTGTGCTAAAGAGTGAGAGAGAGCGTGATGGAGGGGGGATTGAACTGTCCAGGAAGCTTCTGGGCAGCACCATTCTGTGTTACTAGAGGGAATTCTGCCTGAAAGCAACAAGCTGTTTAGGTCTGGCCTACGCAGCGCGCATGCTCTGCATAGGAAAAAGACCTTTAGCAATGGATTCTGTTTTTCAGTTAAAAACATTCATGCAGTGCATTGCTTTGAATGCAACGTGTGCACGTTTGGTGATTCCCTTGTGGGAGCGAGCTTTAACATATGGTTCCTGCTCGCTCCCACACGGGAACCAGACACTGGCCCCCTCCTCTCTGCCTTCCCCCAGCTGCCTCGTCCTCTTCCATCTCTTTTTTCTTTTTTACTTTCAGCGTGAGGCGCGCCCCGGCTTTTTCTTTTTTGATCCATTTCACAGGGAAGCAAGTAAAGGAAAGAAGGAAAGAGATGTGAACCGTTTCTTCAAGTCACAGTTTTCAGTAAGTGAGGAGCAAGGCGCGCGCTGGTTTGTTTTTTTCTTAAATATATATTGTGTGCATTCATGTAAACATGTCTGCTTGTAATCACCCTGTACAATGAGAGTGATACTGTACTAAACAGGCGGTAAAAGTACTCCACAGAAAAAAATAAAGCGGGTGTCCATTGTAGACAGTGGACCAAAGGCCATCAGCTCTTGAGACTTAGCCTGAATCACACTGTAATGATGCTCATTACATGGTAATCTTCAAAGATGCCAGTTAACTAAACATCTCGGAGTGCAGCAAGATTTGTATCCCGCGTTTGCGCATAAAGTACTTGTGCTGCCATCCCGTGGTCACGTAAAAAATGAAGTATTTGGCGCACTCACTAAATACAGTTTGCCAGGAGATAGATGTTTTCAGGGTTGGGCATATCTCACCTATTTCAAGTATTTGGCTTGAAATGTGGCATATTATCTGAAATCGGTATTTATAATCTTGAATTCAGCATGGTTCCCTATTCCTGGTCCCTTTTCTCTGATACATTTGGCAGGTTGCACTTGGGTTGGTGAGGGCATGTAGACAGTGATGGTTTAGTATCACGTGACTCAGATTTTCAAATCTTGCGCCAATGCTTGTTTGTACAGAGATCCGAACTGAGCACTTTACTTACTCCGAATCAGTATGTCAGCGGTTGTGCCTGTTCGAGATGTTCAGATTGTGATATCATTGAGCAGGGAGTTTGTTACCTAGAGGCCGTTTTAGTTCCACACCCCTCACCTTCACCTTCACTTGCCCGTCTGATTCTCGCATACTTGTTGCATTATGAATGCTTCCTGCTGTGACCCTCAAGCATTGGCTCATTCAAATGCAGTTCAACAGGAAGCTCATGTTGGCCATGTAAACCCTCAGCACCCATTTCAGCCTGCACCCGGGCCACGCACTGCCTTCCTTAAAACATTAAGTGCACGCCTCCAGGGCATAGTAAAACTTACTGTACGACGGACTGTTTTGTGGGCCGATGGCGAAAATTTCATTGCACAATAAAATCTGTCCCTTACTCATGTGTGCCAGTTTTTAATAGAACCTTAATCATATTGTGTTCCACTCTTCATTTTTACATTGTTCACATGGACATATACATTTTTGTAGTGGAAACTGCGTCTTGCTCTTCAATTCTTATTGTAATGAGAACCATACTTGTACCAAAAAGCATTTTGTAGTAGTCAAGTCGTGTTTGGTAGTAGACTTCTGGTTGCTGACTAGATGAACAGTACCAAAAGTTGCCTCTTCATACCTAAGGTGACAAGCACTCCTGTATAATTTTTGATCACATATCTCTTATTCTTCTTTCCTCCCAGCACAATTTATATAATTAAAATATTTAACCATAAATAAAAGATAGCAATTTATTCAATTTATGACCTCCAAATGTCTGAGCTGATTTTTTTTAAAAATTGGTTCACATTAATGGAATACTGATTTAATGATTTTGTGCTCAATAGGCAAATACTGCTGGGTTTCTCCTATTAGAAGCAGAATTCTGTTTCGCTTCTAAACACCAAGCTAGTTGGATGCAAGTCATGTTTACTCCATGAATACATGCTAGAAACGTATGTTTCAGTCATTGCAGCATATACTTGAACTGGTAGGCCTTTTGCTTGGGAACAAGTGCTTGAACTTTATTTTCATGAAGGTTCTTTCCAAACTTCACATGATCAGAGGCTTGGGAGGCAGCTGTCTTAGTTTTATGTTCATGCACTAAAATGTTGTTGTTTTTTAAAAGCTTTTTCTTTTACTTCCTTAACAGGGATCTTCATTGCCCTCCTTCTGCGCTTTGATGTCAGGTAAATTGGGGCAGGGATGAAGACGGAATATTGATGAGGCGGCATATTTGTATTGGGCACTAGCCTATAGAGGTTTTGATGAGAGATCTGGAAGGGAAGGAATAGTTTAAGCGGACTGGTTGCTGTGGATTCAGAGTTGTAGCAGGTCTGCGAGTTAGGCACTGGTGTAGTGGTGGGACTGGGGTGGAAATTTGTAACTGACATGGGGGCATATCAGCGAGGCGGCGCTATGAAAATATTGCCGCTTTTGCGTCAGTTTTCAGGCGAAATGCGGTGATAATTTCATCGCCTTATCAGCAAAGATACGCTATCGCGTGTTTTGCTGATTTAGCACCCCTTTCAACAACGCCCAGCTTTGCCTCTCTAATGAGATGCAAAGTGGGCGTTCCGTGCCAAAATAACTGGAGAAATGTTGCTAACCGACATTTCTCCAATTATCAAGCGGCATGCAAACAAGCTGAGCGATAAGAAAAGTAGCGCTAACCCCAGTTATCGCTATTTTCCTTACGCCTGATTGTAATCTGATTTAGCCATGTAATCCAATGGGAGGTGGATTACATGGCTAAGAACACCCTGCCCTATCAGAAAGGTATCGCTGGTCGCAGTGCGATTATCGCTGGCATTAATCACACTGTTTTCCAGCTAACGCATGGATTCCTATCGCTTGGGAGATAAGCGTTGCTGATAGCACGCTATCTCCCCGATAGTATCCAGCATTAGCCTTCGATAATTATCCTCACGCTAAAAGTGCTGAGCGATAATTATTGCAGGCCCGTGCTAATATGCCCCCACGTCTTCCACAGTGAGTCGGTGGGCCGGGTGCTGTGGTGCTACATCCGCGCTTGATTAGTGCGGGCACTGTAGCAATGAAGGTGAAAACAGAAATATTAAAGTTAAAGCACCTTGGGGCATATTAGCAAGAACCTCGTTAAAATTATCGCCGTTTTAGCAGCAAGAAACTGCCGCTAAAACGGCGATAATGGGCTTGCTAATATGCGTTATAGAATTCCAATAGAAGCCCAGGTTAGATGTGCAGGACATCTAACTTGGGCTTCTATTGGAATTCTATAACCCATATTAGCAAGCCCATAATGGCCGTTTTAGCGGCAGTTTCCTTCCGCTAAAACGGCGATAATTTTAATGAGGTTCTTCCTAATATGCCCCCTTAACATTTAGTCCATAATCTCGGTAAGTGTCGAGATAGTTACATTCAGCCAAGACTTTTCTGGTGTGCGTGTTGTGAACCTATTTAACTTCACACAAGAGCTTTAAGATTTGGCACGTAAAGGCAAGTGAAAAACATGGGTGGAAAAGTTTACTCCTCTCTTCTGCGTTACAGCTACATGTGTGCTGGAGTGAATGCAAAAATTGCAGTTTTCCAAGGTAACTAACTACCACCAGCAGTGAAAAGAGGAAGAACATGCAGATTTATCAGCGTTCATATTCTTAACCAGTTATGGTCGTTTTACTTACCGCATTGCTTTGCGTAAGTATTTTTAGATCCGGAAGAACGCTAGAGAGGTGATCCTGGAGTCACTGGCTCCCACATCCACTTAAGCCCAGATTAGGACAGTGGTGATCTAAAGAGAATGATTGGGTGAGCAATTTTTGAATGCTGATCTCCTACAAAGCATCAATATGTATTTTGGTGAGGCTACAATGCGGGGATGGGATTCCTGCGTCATCGGACGTATTGTTGCTTTTTCTGTATAACTCCATATATGGTTTAGAAGCTCAGTCTGTTTGTCTTTCTCCATAGTCTGAAGAAGAATTCCCACACATACTTCTATACCAGCTTCCTGGCTTATATCTTTGGACTGGGCTTGACCATCTTCGTCATGCACACCTTCAAGCATGCACAGGTATGTCTTCTCAGCTGTTAAAACCATTTGTGTCGCTATTCTGTGCTCGACAGCTGAAGCCAGTGTGAAGATATGTAAAAGTGAAGCACAATAGAAATCATTCCCTTCCTAGGCAGACATGCTATCCTGAAAGAAAAGATATTACTGGCTGAGTGCGTCATTAACTATTATGAATGCTTCCCTGGTGCTTTGCGGATGCTGGTTTCTGATAGTTCTTTCTTTTCCATTAATCCATTCTTGGCTATGTTCTCACAGCCAGCTCTCCTCTATCTGGTTCCTACCTGTATTGGTTTTCCCTTGCTGGTGGCGCTTGTGAAGGGGGAAATCGCAGATATGTTCAGGTAAGCCTCATTCCAAACAGTGCAATTTGAATTTATACAGTGGATGGTTGTGTTCTGTGTATTTCGTGTTTGCTTGCATTTTTTTTTTATATTTGTCCACATCTCTGCATGACATAAGTAGGAGGATGTTCATGGAAGTCATGGGCCAATATGTGCATCGGTGCTCAACCACTCGTTTTTTAGGTCTCGCCTACGCGCTGTGTAGGAGGAGACCTCTTGAAATCGATTAGCTTCTTAGGCCAAAATTTTCATGCATTGCATTGCTTTCAATGTCAACGCGTGTTGCGGGAACGAGCTTTGACAACATCTGTTTGTAATTAACTTGCAAACAGATGGTGCCACTGCTCGCTCCCACAAGGAAAACGCTCTTTTTTAAAATTTCTTTTATTTGCTCATCAGTTTCTAACCCGAAATGATCTTTGATTCTGATTACACAAGCACTCTAAACTACTCTCTACTTGCACACACTTCTACCTGGCCTCAATACATAGCTCTTCCATGAGTCTGTCCCTTGGTAAGTTGTGATCCCTGCTTTTGTACCCATCTCCTCCACCAATGCCCCCCTTCCTCCACTGGGGGGTGTGAACACATGTAGCCCATGCCTTCTAACTCATCAGCACTCGCAGTATACTAGGACTGCGGTCACAGTTTCACACCCTAAGCCAACTTTGCATACTTTCACAATTGAAGAAATGTAAATCCAAAAAAGTAACCATTTCAGGAGCTACTATGACTGCCATTCCCTCAAACAACATGGGTCCGCAGAAGACAAAAGTGAGTATGTTTACACGTCCATGGTGTGCGTTCCAGCATATTATGTTTAAACTACATTAATACACATCCGGTTCGCTTACTGTGCTTTTACAAAACAACGCATTCATTTCTGTATGCTCTAACAACTGTGTCACCAAATTATATATATATAGTAACAGGGATGAAAACTTTCTCACACTAGCCTAGCGGGCGAGGCATCTTGCAGCGCTCTTGAAGAAACAGCAGAGCATGAGTTTGACTTGCAGGTGATGCCGCTCAACCTTTCATCCTTCCCAGGATGTCATCAGCAATAAATATCGCTGACATGCAAAGAGGGCCCCAAACCACTCGCTATCACCTAAAAGCTGTCGCTAACTGATGATAGCGACAGCTTGCTAATAGGGCGACGAAATTATCGCCGTTTTCGGCCGCAAATGCGGCGATAGTTTCATTTCGCCTGCCTTGGCAATATTCCCCTTTGTGTGTGTATATGTTTTGCTAAGATAGCATTACACTTGAAACCTTGAATAAGATTTTGAAAGTAACTGACATTTTCATAAGTGATATTCATGATACCACGAGGCAAGAGGGATTATCTGTCTCCTGATTCACAGATGTATTTATTTTCCATATCGTGGTACCGTTCATTGCACTTCGTGTGGCGAAGATAAACTGCAGTAGTTCGATTTTTGAAGAATGCCAGCAAAGGTGAGATCCACCATAGAGTGAAGTAAATAAATTGAAATAAACGAAGTGGAGATCTTTACGTAAAAAATGCTATGATGTAAAGAGGAAAATTATCTTTAAATTTCCTTTGTCTGTGTTATATCTCAATTAGTTGCATTCTGCTACAGAGTGACAGAGGCGAAGCCTCGAATTGTTGTGCAGGAGGGCGCCCACTTCCCATCCCGCTTGCAGCAGCAGGCACGCAGGCTCTGTGTTGGTGCTAGGAAAGGGCCGGTATGCGCCATATATTATAGTAAATAAGCCCCACAGTGCATTCCTGCCCTTTCACACAGCGCAGCAAGGTGATCCTTCGCTGCATGAATTTTATTTAAATATGGACCGAGTCTTGGCGCTCTGCACTGTTTGATCCCACCTGTGATTTGCGCAGCTCGAGGCGCTTTAGTGAGGACTGACCAGCGCCTCGCTGAAGGAGCGAGAGATGCATGGCTCCTTCTTGCCGCTAGAGGTCAGGCTCCTCCAAACCAAACAAGTAGCGCGTCACCGGCAATCTGCATACCCACAATCCTGTGCACAGACAAACACTGCTGCATGACATATATCCAAGCCCTGAGCACATTAAAAAGTGTCCAAGAAAATATTCTCAATGTCTTGTTCCAGTATTCGGCCAGAATCCATTTTATTCTGAATGTCACAACAGCCTCCCACCAGTCAACACGGGCTTCATTTTCGGAATGAATGTCAGCCTATAATTTGTCAGGATTGACTACCTCAAGCAATGTAACCTCTCAATGCATTGAAAAAAAATAAGGTTGTGTCAGTTATCCAGAGGATTCATCATCTCTTCTCCAAGCGACACATACTAGGTGACTTCAAGGGATGCTGGAGGCTCCTGTGTTGTATAAAACATGTTCTTTTGTTTTCCAGAAATGTTCTGATAGTAACTAAGAAGTCGTTTTTTTTCTTTAACCCAGGAACCAGTTGGGTAATGTAGTTACTTACTGTATGTATTTGGCTAACGTGACCTTTTCCCTTCACAGGTAAAAGGTTAATGGGATAGCTTGCGCACCTGTTGCCAAGTTTGTCACCAACGACTTTTGGAAGGTGATGATTGATGTATCTGAACCAGAAACAACGCCCTGACATGAAGGAGAAATACTAAAAAAAAAAATCTGTTTGTATCTGCCCATCTCTGTCCTCAATGTGGCCAACAAGATTCTCGCAAAGGTGATGGCCGACCGCCTAAAGAAAGTGATAGCAAAGATAGTTCACCATGACCAGTCCTATGGGATACCGGGTCGATAAATCGTGGACAGTCTGGCGCTGGTTCGAGACACGATCGAGTACGTCAAGGGCCGCAAGGTCCAGACAGCCTTGGTCAGCCTGGACCAGGAAACGGCGTTCAACCACGTTTCCCATGAGTTCATGGTCCAGACACATTGGGCCCGATTCACAGAATGAATTTAAGACTCAATCCTAAACTTACTACTATTTTGGTATTCACAGAATGCACTTACTACTTTTGGCATTCACAGAATGAACTTACTACTTTTGGTATTCACAGAAGTTAGGATTTTGTCTTAAGACAGACTTAAGACAAAATCCTAACTTAAGTCTGTCTTAAGTCTGTCTTAAGTCTGTCTTAAGACAAACTTAAGACAAAATCCTAACTTCTGTGAATACCAAAAGTAGTAAGTTCAGATCAAGTGTAGGTTTATCCTCCACGGAAGTCTTCCAATAGGGCAGGCTAGAAACCCAGAACCTTCAAGGTGCTGGGCAGGCGTCACCCTGGCTTGTCCGGGGCCAGGCTGCCTGTCGGGGAGTGGGAGGGCGGCCCCTTGGTAACAAGACCCTAAGGCTGGGCCTTCGACCTCTGGCTTCACCAGAGCAAGGCTATGCCAAAGGGAAAGGGAACCAGGGTAAAGAGAGCTGGCTCAGGACATGGTAGTTCCTGCACATAGCTGCATGAGCATTGGATTTGGGACCCCTTTATCAGGACCCGTTTTCCACCACTTGGTGCCATGGTAAGGGAGGGGGAGCTGACTATGTTGAGGAGACCCTGGCCGTGAGCCAGACAGGATCTCGCCTACATCCTGGACCTGAGGCCCTTTCTGTGACCCCATTTGGGGCTTGAACCTACCCAGGGGCTCTTAAGAAGGAGCAAAAACCCTTTGAGTGGGATACCGGTGCCTCCGTACACGGTGAAATCCGCAAGTTGACCAGAAGGCCCAGATCTTCGGAGGCAAAGAGGACAGAGCCACTGCCTTCTGACCTCCAAACTTGAGAGGGTCGCAGCAACCCCCAGAAGAGCAAACGAGGGCCAGACGAACCCAAAGCAGTCTGGCGGAACCAGTATAGATAACTGCATCAAGAAGCTCCTGTGATCTTCAAACTGCGGTACCGCCATTCATCGACAGAGGGCCGAGCCAGTGCCGGAACTTCAATGCAAAGGTGAGTATGCGTCCCCATACTGTTCTAGAAGGCGGCAAGTTGCAGACACCATAGTTTTCCTGCTTCCTTGTTTAAACACAGCGCAGGAATCTCTCATTTCACCTCTCTTTAAAAATTGCAAGCGCAACTCGGTGGAAGCCTCCACACCCTCCACAGTGTAGCGGGGCAGGATCAAAAGCTGCTTCACAGAGGAATACAGCATCTTTGCTCCCTTTCTCACCATTCACTTGCCTGGATTATTTTGCTCAGGGCTCGAGTCAGGGTACCATGCCGGTGGGGTGGGTTGCAAGAGCTGCGATAGGCGTAGTTAACCTAACCCTAGGTGCAGGGGCATGGTGATCAGCAAGCAGTCCGAGGCTTCACCCGGAAATGCGTGGTTTGGTCGGTGCGCGATGTGCGCACTTTATCGCATTTTGAAGGAGCAGGCCAGCACAGGGTGGATGGCATTTTGATAAGCAGGGGGGACGGCGTCCCCCCTGGAAAATAAGTGGGGGGACGCCGTCCCCCCTGCTTATCAAAATGCCATCCACCCTGCGCTGGCCTGCTCCTTCAAAATGCGATAAAGTGCGCACATCGCGCACCGACCAAACCACGCATTTCCGGGTGAAGCCTCGGACTGCTTGCTGATCACCACGCCCCTGCACCTAGGGTTAGGTTAACTACGCCTATCCCAGCTCTTGCAACCCACCCCACCCCTTCTTAACCTTGCCGGGGAGTTGGACCTATCAGTAGAACAGAGACATCTGTGACCAATCAGTGGTCATAGCAGACGTCGCTAGATGGGTGTTTCTACACATCAGCAGTCACGCCCTCGTGCTCCATGCCCTTTATTTTCCGCGCTTTTCTTGGTCTGGCTGTTTTCCTTTTTGACCGGATCCGGATATCGACGCGGCTCGCCCTCCCTTCCTGGCCTCGCCTGCTGCCTGACCTGCTGGAGACTTCCCTTCCTGCCTCTACGACCTACACCGTCACCTAGGAAACCATTGCTTGGCGACGTTGGCGACAGTTTCACTTTTAAGGTAAGTGTAAGTTTAATGGCTCCACTCCTTTTTCCCTTGTTTTTTGTGCCTTTCTGCCCTCTGTTCCACTCGTTTCCCCTCATTTGTTGTGCCTTTCTGCCCTCTGCTCCACTCGTTTTTGTGCCCTTCTGCCCTCTGTGCCACTCGTTTTTCCCTCGTTTTTTTGTGCCTTTCTGCCCTCTGTTCCACTCGTTTTTCCCTCGTTTTTTGTGCCTTTCTGCCCTCTGTTCCACTCATTTTTTTGTTCCCTTCTGCCCTCTGTTCCACTCATTTTTCCCTCATTTTTTGTTGCTGTCTTCCCTCTGTTCCACTCGTTTTTTTGCGCCCTTCTGACCTCTGTGCCACTTGTTTTTCCCTTGTTTTTTGTGCCTTTCTGCCCTCTGTTCCACTCGTTTTTTGTGCCCTTCTGCCCTCTGTGCCACTCGTTTTTCCTTCGTTTTTTGTGCCCTTCTGCCCTCTGTTCCACTCGTTTTTTGTGCTCTTCTGCCCTCTGTTCCACTAGTTTTTCCCTTGTTTTTTGTGCCTTTCTGCCCTCTGTTCCACTCGTTTTTCCCTCGTTTTTTTGCCTTTCTGACCTCTGTTCCACTCGTTTTTTTGTGCCCTTCTGCCCTCTGTGCCAATCGTAGGATTAATTTGTGTCACAGAAAGCTATCACTTTTCACTTGCATTAAAATACTTGTATTCACTATTTTTACATGTCTTATTTCCAACGTTGCCAGCTGTAGGACTTTGTTGTACTTTTCACAGAAAAAATATTAACTTTGTTTAAATAGTGATAACTATTAAGAGACTCTGCTTGAACTACGAAAATGTAACTGCGCACTAGTCTAAGGTACACTTACAAAAACGGCATTTTAAAATTCGGATACTTTTTCCTGCAAGCTTTAGGCATAAAAGGTAAACGAAACATAGATTACCCGCGGTGTCACTCAGTACATCAAGTCACTTTTAATTAAAAATATATTTCACTCATAATAACACTGAAAAGCACACAGGATTGTCAAGTCAAGTGTAGGGGCCCGATTCACAGAATAAACTTAAGACTCAATCCTAAACTTACTACTATTTTGGTATTCACAGAATGCACTTACTACTTTTGGCATTCACAGAATGAACTTACTACTTTTGGTATTCACAGAAGTTAGGATTCTGTCTTAAGTCTGTCTTAAGTCTGTCTTAAGTCTGTCTTAAGACAAACTTAAGACAAAATCCTAACTTCTGTGAATACCAAAAGTAGTAAGTTCATTCTGTGAATGCCAAAAGTAGTAAGTACATTCTGTGAATACCAAAATAGTAGTAAGTTTAGGATTGAGTCTTAAGTTCATTCTGTGAATCGGGCCTTAGGTCACTAGTGTGTTTACGCAAAACTGGTAATAATTAGAAAGACAGGGAATTGTGAAGCTGTTTTTAAGCAAAATATTTTGGCCATAATCACTGATGAAAATACTTTTTAAACTCGACCAGAATTCATGTGCTGACAATTAAAGGTACTATAAGTATTGATTATGTGAGATGAAAATGTAATTCACCTCTGTAGGCAAGTGAGGTTATTTGGCAAATCCAGGCTAAATTGGATTAACTGCAAATGACTGTCCTCCTCCCAAGTCAATATGAGGAAATGGCACATACAGATGTTTTTTTCTCATATTACCAACAAAAAATCAAGCAAAAGAAAACATTTGAAATCGTTTGCTAACAAAGTTATAACATTGAAACAGATCCCATGGTAAAAAAGTGTTCTGCGCTTATGCAGATTCACAGAGAACACAAACAAAGGAATGCTAGAATGACAGCCATGATAAGTGTGGCATTCAGCCGAGAGGAAAGGGAAATGCAGAAAACTACAGTCAGATCACATTATCTGCTATTAAACTCTACCTCAGCATTGTTACCAGGCCATTTCATAGTTTTTTATTGATTAAGTTCAGAATTATTTTGATTCATTTTTATTTGGGCAGTTATCAGTCATGGGTCAAAATCAGAAATAGCCTCACCTTGTATCTGTGATAATTTTTCAACCCAAGATACCATGCATTTTGTTATGTTTTGTGGTTTGTTCTCAGAGATACGGAAAAAATATTTATTGCCAATTTTAATGGGAGGCAGGCTTCCTTCAAGTGAGGCCGGCACTACTCTACCTCCAGTCACTGAGCAACACTCGTATCATATTTTGCATGGCAAATTATCTAGTGGCGGCGTCTAGAATTAGATCACGTAACGCACCACTGAGTGTATTGTAAGAAGTTTTTTATTAATTGCAGACCTCATGTAGCTTAACTTCCGACCCAATGTATTGATTATAACCCAATGTACTGATTATAACGCAAGTGCAATATATATTTTTATATGTATCTAAATGTTTTATATCTTTTATGATTTTAATGAAATCGAATAAAGTATTTTGACTGACTGACTGACTGTGTGGCATTCAGTAAATGTAGGAAATGGCCACATGAGTTGATACCAATAGTCTTTCCTTTCCACAGTGTTTCTAAGAGCTGCCACACACAGCAGAGCAAGCACTGTCATAGTCAATATGCATTGATTTTTTTTCCAGAGTTTTATATAGCGTCAACTTGACCCGAAGGTATCAGTTATCAGAGCCCTTTACATGAGCACCAGTTACGTTACACAACGACACATTCATTTTTTTTGTTAGGCATGGGGAGATTCTAACCCAATTCAAATTCCAATCAAAGCCCATGTTAGATGTGAAGACATCTCACATGGGCTTCGATTGGAATTCTATAGAGCATATTATCAAGCCCATTATCGCCGTATAGCGGCAGTTTTCTGCCGATAAAGCGGTGATCATTTTATCGCCTGTCTTGATAATATGCCCCCCGGATTCCCCAGACGTTTGGCTGCCAATGCAGACCTATTTGCTGAAACACCACAATTGGATGTCTTTTTCGTTTTAGTGTGACCTAGCTTCAACTTTGTTACCATGATCTTATGATTTGAAGCAGTTCTTTAACGTCTTAAATCATTTTCTAGGTTTTGTTCTGGCTCCAGTCTAAACCTTATGAAGATACATTTTTGACACATCTCTATATCAAAGTTTTTTGAGGATTCCGCATTAGAGACAAAGGGAATAGAATTTTGATAATTAATATGTATTTGGAAGGACCGTTTTGTCCTTTCTGTCTGACATAGATTTTAGAAGCAACAACTCCTTTTAGGGTAGAAAAGATGTACATTTAATCAATCAATCAATCAATCAATACATTTATAGAGCGCACTACTCACCCGTAGGTTTCAAGGCGCTAGGAGGGGGGGGTGCCTTTACTGCTCGAACAGCCAGGTCTTGAGCTTCTTCCTGAAGGAGAGGTGGTCATGGGTCAGGCGCAGGTCGATCGGGAGGGAGTTCCAGGTCTTGGCGGCCAGGTAGGAGAAGGACCTTCCTCCTGTTGTCGCTCTTTGGATGCGGGGGACATCGGCGAGGGCGTGGCTGGTTGATCTGAGGTGGCGCTTGGGAGCGTAGAAGTTGATTCGGTTGTTGAGGTAGCTCGGGCCTTGGTTGTGTAGGGCTTTGTGTGCGTGGGTGAGGAGGCGGAAGGTGATTCTTTTGTTGATGGGGAGCCAGTGCAGGTCTCTCAGGTGTCCGGAGATGTGGCTGTTTCGTGGGATGTCGAGGATGAGTCTGGCTGAGGCGTTCTGGATCCGCTGGAGTCTCTTCTGGAGCTTGGCGGTGGTTCCGGCGTAGAGGGCGTTGCCGTAGTCCAGTCGGCTGGTGACGAGGGCCTGGGTGACAGTCTTCCTGGTCTCGGTGGGGATCCACCAGAAGATCTTCCGTAGCATGCGCAGGATGTTGAAGCACGACGAGGAGACGGCGTTGACTTGTCTGGTCATGGAGAGGGAGGAGTCCAGGATGAAGCCCAGGTTGCGTGCGTGGTCCGTTGGTTTGGGTGCGGTGCCCAGGGCGGGGGGCCACCAGGAGTCATCCCAGGCGGAGGGCGAGGAGCCCAGGATGAGGACCTCCGTCTTGTCTGAGTTCAGTTTCAGGCGGCTGGTCGTTGGCTCTGGCGGCGGCGGGGTCGTTGGTCAGGGAGAGGATCAGTTGGGTGTCGTCGGCGTAGGAGATTATGTTGAGGTTGTGTTGGCGTGCGATGGCCGTGAGGGGGCTCATGTAGACGTTGAAGAGGGTGGGACTCAGCGAGGATCCTTGAGGGACGCCGCAGATGACTTCGGTGGCCTCTGACTTGTACGGTGGTAGGCGGACTCTCTGTGTTCTTCCGTTGAGGAAGGAGGTGATCCATTCCAGTGCCTTCTCCTGGATTCCGATGTTGCCAAGGCGCTGCACTAGGGTGCGGTGGCAGACAGTGTCGAATGCCGCGGAGAGGTCCAGGAGGATGAGGGCCGCTGTTTCTCCGTTGTCCATCAGGGTTCGGATGTCATCGGTGGCAGCGATGAGGGCGGTCTCGGTGCTGTGGTTGGCTCGGAAGCCAGACTGTGAGGGGTCGAGGGATCCATTCGTCTCGAGGAAGGCGGCCAGCTGTTTGTTGACGGTCTTTTCGATGACTTTGGCTGGGAACGGGAGGAGCGAGATGGGACGGTAATTCTTGAGTTCGGTGGGGTCCGCTGTAGGTTTCTTGAGTAGAGCGCTGAGTTCGGCGTGCTTCCAGCTCTCAGGGAAGGTGGCGGTGTCGAAGGAGGTGTTGATAATGTCCCGCAGGTGGGGTGCGATGACAACGTCGGCCTTGTTGAAGACGTGGTGAGGGCAGGGGTCGGTCGGAGATCCGGAGTGGATGGAGTTCATCGTGCGGATGGTGTCTTCGGTGCTGATCGGAGTCCAGGCGCGGAGGGTGGTGGTGGGTGGCGTTGCTGCGGTTGTGGCGTGCGTCGGTTGGCTGCTGAAGCTGTTGTGTATGTCCGCGATCTTGTTGTGGAAGTAGGAGGCGAGGGAGTTGCAGAGGTCTTGCGATGGGGTGATGTCGTTGTTTCCGGCGTTGGGGTTGGAGAGCTCTTTCACGATGTTGAAGAGTTCCTTGCAGTTGTGTGCGTTGTTGTCCAGCCGGTCCTTTTATGCATTTTTCTTGGTGGCGCGGATCAGTTGGTGGTGTTTCCGGGTGTGACGTAGGTTTAAAGGCATAGGTGTACTTCTTGAGAGTGGAAGTTAGGTAAATGAGTTGACTTTCACACTAGTTGTCTGTGGATGAAGAGACTCTAAAATGCAACTGTCGTCTTCACTCTTATCTCATTCTTTCCTGCTGTGATGCCATCGAACCTCCAGAAATGACCAGAGCCTGGGTACCTATAAGAGAACAGCTTTTTATATCGAGATCATCCTAAACCTGCCTACTATGCTCAACAAGCATTGACATAGCCAATTGGGAAACTTGTAAGTGTTTAGCCATGCATCGGTTGATGTTGTTGCACCAAGGATATTGTGCTGCATAACTAAATATTTAGAAGGTCCCAAAAGCGAGACCTATTGGCTATGCCAATGCTTGTTGTTAATTTCCCTTGACTGTTGCTTTTTTGGCAGGGACTCTCAGGTAGCTGTGGCTAACAGATCATTAGTGCCTACTCTCCACCTCTTTTTCGGACTCTGTGTAATCCTATGGAATAGGTCTATTGTATCACTTTGAGACAGGTTCTTTATTGCTTCTTATTGCTGAAAAGGGTGCAAAGACGGATAGCTATTACTTTGCACTTTGTAGCTTGGTTTTCACTGAGTGGAAAGTGTCACTCTAAGGGGACGATTCCGATTCGGGAAAAACCGCTCCGAATAGCCGTTCGGAGCGTTTTTCCCATACGAATCGTACCCTGCAACGTCCCCCGTACGTACGATGAAGTACGATTCGTACCAGGAGCCGTACTCCGTACGAGTCGTACAGAGACCGTACGACTCTAATCTCGGTACGATTCTCCCTCCGAACCCGCTGTACAGATGTCACGTATAGCGGGTTCGGAGGGAGAATCGATGGTTCGCGGCAGGTTTTTACGACCCAGCTAGTACGATACGTGTCGGGTATGCACCGTACGACCCTTTTTCTACGGGAGCTGAAAACAGCCGTAAAAGCAGAGTTTGCGATGAAACAGGTACGGAACGGCCCCCCCCGGGTACGGTGCGTATCCCCCCATGATCGTAGGGGTACACACCGTACCCCTGCGATCGACTCGTACACCCATCGTACATGGGGTACGGCTCGTACACCCATCGTACATGGGGTACAGCTTGTACACCCATCGTACATGGGGTACGGCTCGTACACCCATCGTACATGGGGTACGGCTCGTACACCCAATGATCGCAGGGGTACGGTGCGTACCCCTGCGATCATGGGGGGTACGGACCGTACGGTGTGTATGTGTTTGTGTGCTTTTCCGTACTACTCGCCCTTACCTTACGTGGATGTGTACGAGTCGTACGGCATGTGTACGAGTCGTACGGTTCACGGTTTCAGCCTTGCAATCCGTACGGATCGCGCCGATTTGGATGGATTCACGAAATACGGATCGTACTACGCGACTCAGACGGACGGGTACGATTCGTACGTAGAGGGCTCCGGATACAAATCGTACGGACGGGTTTTTTCCCGAATCGGAATCGACCCCTAAGTGTCACACATACACACTGAAATCATGGAAATGTCACACATAAGTAGGGCTCCCCGTTTTATGGTATTTTTTTTAACATTTCCATCTGTAGTTACCCATATTTATCTTTTGGCCATTTTATCTGTATTTATCTATAATTATTTTGTGCTTTGCACATAAATGAGGGTTGCCAAACTGTACATTTCCATATTTATTTCACTGATTGACGCGCACTCATACTTGCTGTCTGTCGAGTTTTAGCTATTTAAGCTGGCAATTATTACATAACAATCAATCCACTGTAATACCAGCATTATACCATAAATGTATGTTGACATTTTCAATTGACTTTCCTCTTAGTCCCTAGTGGAATTGTTGTTAGGGCAAGGAAGCATGGAGGTTTCTAAGTTTAGGGTTACAAATGATCTCTATTTACAAAAGGTTGCAATGCAGTCAATAAAGGCAGCCTGCTGTGCCGCCAACATCCAAAAGCGCTTTAACCTCTTCAAATATTAAAATTTGGGTGCTCAAGATTGATTGAAATCTATGGAATGCCTCAGAACCGTTTCTAAGGAATGAATGACCATGGCAGCAGGATACCACCATTCCTTAAACTATGAAAATGCTTAGAGTTGCCTAATGTGCACTACAGATTACAGTATCTTGGGAGCCATCCTATTCAACAGATCTCCCTGCCTTGCATTTGTACTGCTCACACCTGCAATGGTCCATCCTGTAAGACAGCAGTTGGATCCCATGCTCACCCAGGACACAACACAGATTACCAGGAAGTCGCACAGCCAGCTGCTGCCGGACCAGAAACTTTACCTTCTACCCCTAGCACGGAGGCTGCAACAGTGGTAGCCAGGAGAGGTAAAAAGTGCTGGTACTCCTTGCCAGAAAATGTTTGGTTCATTTATGACCACAAATCATGTTAATTTAATGTTCATACAGATTCCAGAACTTTCCACCACAGAAATGTGAAGAAAATTTGTTTTTTGACAGTTTTTATGGGAAACGAAATGGGCAATAGAACACCGGTAAAAGTGAGGTCATCATTTGCTAATTGAGGGAATTTTTCTTTTTTTAAATGGCATTGTGTGACTCTCTTTTTTTTAAAATTGTAATACCACCACAAACCGGGATGGGTGGCTCATTGGACCACAAACATTTTCCTAAGTTGCAAAAGTAATATGTAAAAAAAATTTGCCATGCAATTTTGCAATTTTTTCTCCTCCCCAACCATCAGGGAATATGAGCGTGACCAATGCAAAAAATATAGCTGACCCAATGCTTTCTGCTTTCTACAGAAATAAGCAAACGCAAATCCAGCATCATGGATTTCTTTGCAAATCCGAACAAGAGATCTCGGTTCGATTCGGAAAGTAGCCTAGTACAGCCCAGTGCGTGCTTGAAAGATGTACCTGCACAACATACGGAGAGTATGATGCCAAGCCAAGGATAGATTTAACCTTCTCCACTATAAGACTCTTCAACAAAGATCCTGGATGCGGGCACCAGTTTTGAAAGGGATACCAGCTTGCCAGAGTGTTGGGGGACCACAATCAGTGGGCTCAATTTAAAGAAAAGTATCCATGGCTAACCAGTGAAAATGGCCACCTTGGCTGCAACATATGCAGTGAGGTTAAGCTACTTGGAGCATCACAGGGTGTGGCTATGGCTAGAGAATGGGTCACTGGGAGCATTGCTGCATTTGGCCCAACAAAAGCGAGCCAGTTAGGCTCACTGCGGAAAAAAATACATAAGCATAACATTTCAGAAGCACATTGTAACGCATGTGATATCTGAGCTGCATCCAAGAAGGAGGTACTGCGGTCAACGATCCTTGAGCAGCAGAGGCATTGTCATGCTTCAACGGTAAAGGTGTTTTGCACGCTTTACTTTTGTGCACGTGATCAGTTTTGCATGTTAAATGTTTATTGATCACCTGCACTTTGTTGCTAAATGCCGTCTGGTAAGAGGTTTTATTAATACCATATCTACAGGCTTTGCAACTTGTGCACTTAAGCCGAGTCCCTCTTTGCATATCCTCGGGACTGCTCTTCACTAGAGCACTTCCCATTGATGCTGTCTTTCTATAAGTGATAGCCGGTGTTCTAGGTAAAAGATGGCCTATCACTGGGTTATCTAAAGCAATTGGCCAATAGCGCTTTATTATGCCTCTAAGCTCTTTTTCATGCTTTGTGCATGTTAAAATCAGTCTCGTAGGTTCACTCATTTGATCATTATTTGTTCTGTCATCTATGCCTTTTTGACTCTTGTTGCTTTGTAGGAGGTCAGACATAGCTTTTTGCATAGATTTTACTATAACAGCCTCTATAGTTTCGGTTTTATAGCCTCTTGCTAAGAATCGCGCCTTACTTTCCTGTTGTTTTATGGCTAAGTCCGCCTCATCACTTCATATCCTCATTCACCTTTAACCTCAACATTTCTCCATAAGTGAAACTTTGTATAAGGTGTGAAGGATTCAAACTCGTAGCATGCAGTATAGTATTACCTGCTGTTTACTTATAGCGCATAGACGTTGTGATCTTATTTTTAAAATGTGAACCTGAACATCTAAAAACGTCACCTTCTCCGAGCTGATGGTAGAGGTCAAATTCAAATTGATATTGTTTACATTAATCACTGAGATAAACTATATTGCACTTTGCTCTGTTCCACACCAAATTATAAATAAATCATTGATAAACCTAAGCCAGGTTACTACATTTTCCTGAAATATGTGGCCAAATTGCTTATTGAGGACCAGCTTGTTCTTCCAGCCGATATGCAAACAAGCATAGCTGGGAGAGAAGCTGGGGGTCCATAGCCACAACCTGTACTTGTTGGTAAATCTGATTTTGGAACATGAATAAATTATTCTCAAGACAGAACAAAAGCATGCTGATTAACATCAGCCGCTGATTATGGTGTGCATATTTCAAAGGACGATAACTCAGGAAGTGCTCAACCGCTTTGATGCCATCTTTGGGCCCGATTCACAGAATGAACTTAAGACTCCATCCTAAACTTACTACTATTTTGGTATTAACAGAATGCACTTACTACTTTTGGCATTCACAGAATGCACTTACTACTTTTGGTATTCACAGATTTTGGATTTTGGAGTTAGGATTTTGTCTTAAGTTTGTCCTAAAACAAACTTAAGACTGACTTAAGACAGACTTAAGACAACTTAAGACAAACTTAAGACAAAATCCTAACTTCTGTGAATACCAAAAGTAGTAAGTTCATTCTGTGAATACCAAAACTAGTAAGTGCATTCTGTGAATGGCAGAAGTAGTAAGTGCATTCTGTGAATACCAAAATAGTAGTAAGTTTAGGATTGAGTCTTAAGTTCATTTTGTGAATCGGGCCCTTTATGTCTTATGCTCATATAGAACGATGTGAGTAGCTGCGCGCCTCAGAAAACTAATTAACATAACATAACATAACAGACACTAGTCTGCCCTCCTGCTGCTGGACGAAACTCCAGCAGAGAAAGGTTGGACAATAGGTTTCCTGTCACAGGGAGGTGTGACCACCTCCCAGACAGGCTTTAGTGTTTTGGGCCTGGGTGTGTGCACTCCAAGAGTGCTTTGATGTCTGCACTGGGGGCACATTTGGTGTCCCTGTGCATAGACCAGCTCAAACTGGTTGCAGGGACTACCAGCCCCTGCTCTGGTGTGAAAATGGATAAAGGACATGAGTGTAGCCATCCCTCTGTGCTCATCCTCCCATAGGTGGGTCCCCAGAGTTTGTCCCACCCCTTCCTTGGGTATAAAGTAGGAACCCCTGATTACAGGACTTTAGATTTACCTGGATGAAACTCTGCTACAGAAATCAAGTACTTCGACAATCTACACAACGCTAGATGACTGAAGAATCTCCCTTGGAGTAAAGGAGTTACTCCTCTACAAGGCAGGCACCAAAGATGTATCTGGCCGGTTTGCATCTCCAAAGCTCCCGAGGACTCAGAAGAATATTGCAACACAGGAGGTGGTTTCCCGAGGTCTCTGAGGTCGGTCTGTGCACTCAGCAATTCTGAGGCCTGTATCCCTCGTGGAGACCGTGCAACCCGATCCCCTGGACACCGCGTCCATTTGCAGGAGCATCAGCTCTGAGTCTGAGCTTTGGGTTACTTGTAGCCCTGACCCTGAGCAGTAATTCCACCAAAGATTGCCAGCCTACACACTACGAGTGTTCCTTCGGCTGGCCCTTTGTGATTCCTCTTGAGGTCCCTTCGCGATCCCTGGTCGGTCTACCTGTGGGTCCCTGAGAAGGCAACTTTAACTTTCAGCGGGCTTTCCTGGTTGCTCCAGACTTGTCCTGACTCTCCATTGCTTGGGGAGTCCCCAGGACCTTGCTGGTCCTCACCTAACCATCTTTTCTCTGACCAAGTGGGTTGAAGTTGCCAAGGTTTGTTGGTGTTCAGTCAGGACACTGACCCCCCAGCACTCGACATCCTTCGTGGTACTGCTCACCTGCAGACTCTGGTCATTGTCGACATCTCCTGGTCCCCGTGGCTGCAGAGTCAAGATTCACCTCTTCGCACCTGACATCGGTGGGCATTCGTCTATTGTGCCCCTGGTCACTGGCAAGTGACCCCGACTCTGTACCCTCTGCTTTCACGTTCTTCACAGCGCCGATCTAGGCTTGGATCACACCGGACAGTTCTCCTCTTCCCAGCAGCAGCACTTCTTCACAACACGTCATTGAAGTCAACAAGCGTTTCCGATACCACTTGACCCCTATGCACCTGGCTTCTCTGGGATTGGTAATACGGGTTCTTTGGTACTCTCAAGGGTGCTGGCCTTAGAACCTTCTGTGTTCCAAAGGGTTTGCTTCAAGTCCTCTCTAAGTGTCCTTAATCTTTAAAATTCCAACCACGACTTTCTCATAGAGTTGTGCGGAACTCACGTCTGTGTTCCCACACTGCACACGTCCTCCATGGGTCCCCTGTGTCACTACCTCGGGTGGTTTCTTGGGGTCCCAGCAATTCTATGTGCTCTAGGCTCTTAGTAGAGAGTGTTTAGTAATAAATACATATATTTGATATATACCTGGTGTGGTTCTCCTTTCATTTGGTTATTCAGGAGGTTATGATCGGTAAAACAAGTTGCTTTACATTCCTTTGAGACTTAGCCTGAAAACTGCTCTCCATAGCTACCACTAGAATAGCTTTCAATAAAGGTTGTCTTTAACCTAATCATCAATAAGGGTAGTTTGGACTGGTGCAAGGTGTTCACTTTAATTAGTGGACAGCATACACCAGGCCAACTTCTCACAGATGGTAAATGTCCTGTGGTAGAGGGTTCCTCTGGAAACCAAGCTGTGCTGTCATCCCTTGTCATGAACAGAGAAGGAGTTCCACTGGGGTGCAGGAGTTGCCGGAAGGTGTCATCGTCCATGGGTGCAGGATATCATCACCAACAGATTGGTCATCCAAAACTGGCTGCTGGTCAGGAGGTGTTGTTTGTCCCCTGCAATGAAATTGGAATATGTTAATGATGATCTGTGATAGATGTTGACATAAGTAATTTGGCTGACATACAGACTTTCTTTTCAACCACTTTATATTAAACATTGATGTGTACTCAGCCTAGATTTCAGGTTCCACCCGCTGAAAGCTCCGGAGTATCAGACTTTTAGGATTTGACTGGGGCCTCGCAGAGAAGCAATCTGATGATGTTGACTTGAATCCTGGCTTAACGAGCAGTCTTGCACGATGTCAAGAAAAAGCCCTCCAGAAAGGTGTCTAAGTTCAAAGGTAAAATTTTGACCAGGACCTCACGCTTGGTGAATCCGACCAGGGCTCTATCGCGGTCAGCCTCAAACTTTGACTTTGTCCTGGTCAAGCACGACCAAATATCTCAAGTTGGCGCCACATGTTATTAAGCACTAGAAAGCATCAATTCTTTAAAAATTCATATATTTGGTTCCCGATATTGGAATTTTATCATTTTGTTGTCATTTTAAAAAAACATATTTTTATAAATTGGTGTGGGATTCTTATTGTGTTTTGTGTTTTACTTACTTAATTTATTGGTGTTTTTAAATGCTTTACACACCTGTCTCCTAAGTTAAGCCTGCCTGCTTGTTTCCAGCTACCAAGGGTTAAGCTACAGAATAATTTATTCAGACTCTGTCTGGACATTATACTGCATTGGTGGCCTTATTGCTAGTGGACGGAAGGTGCATACTTACCTCTACTAATAATCTACCTTACAAATGTTGTTATGCAGAATCCCCGCTGATGAAACAATGAACAGTCATAAACGTACTCTAATGGCCGACGTCAGAGCCTCCCTGCAAGAAGTGAAGAGAGAAAAGCCCCCAAGGAAAAGTTCAACAAATTCAATTGCAGCACATTTTTATTAAGAACCATGACAAATCAGAGCAGTTACAAAATAATACACTGAACAGCCACCATTAATATTTGTTGCTGTATTAAGATTTATTAGTGAGCCTGGCTCAATTTGTTTTCTCCCCACCCCACACTGAGTTCGCTGTTATTCAAGCTGTTCGCCATTAGCACACCCCATCCTCTGTGCCCACATCCACGGAAAGCCCCTGCCCAGCTCCCATCACCTGCGCTTAAATGGACCCTCGAGCTGTGACAGACACACAGCTAAATAGAGGTCAGTACTTCAATACAGTCTGACTGTACTGGGGTTGCTACTAAAGCCATCAAGCAGTTAGTATCATCTGAAGCCAGTGCAAGCTTTTATCTTTCCAATTGTATGCGTGTTTGTGTGAAGCCTGAGCATTCAGTGAATCATGTATTTCAGAGCCGGGCCTGTCTCAGACATCTTATTGACTTTATTTTAGGTCTCGCCTGAGACAAACTATACAATTACAGGCCATACCATACCATACCATACCATACAATTATAGTCCGTATCACACACACAATGACAGATCGTACCATAGCATACAAAAACAGGCCATACTATACCATGCAATGACAGGTCATATCATACCATGGCATACCATACAATGATAGCCCTTAACATACCATACAATGACCATCTGTACCATACCATACAACGACAGCCCATACCATACCATACAAAAACACGTAATACTATACCATACAATGGCAGGCCACACCATACCATCTGATACAAAGACAGATCATACCATACTATACAATGACAGCCCATACCATAAAATACTAAACCCTACAATGACAGGTCATGTCATACCATACCATACCATACCATACAATGACAGTCCGTACCATACCATATAATGACAGCCCGTACTATACAAAAACAGGCCATACTCTACCAAAGCACAGTGGCCCGTACCATAACATACAAAAACAGACCATACTATATCTTACAATGGCAAACTATACAATACTATACTATACAATGACAGGCCACACCATACCACACTATACAATGGCAGCCTATGCCATACCGTGCCATACCATACTAAACTCTACAGTGACTGGTCATGCCATATCACACAATACTATACTATACAGTGACATACCATACCATACCATTCAAAGACAATACATACCACACTAAACTCTAGAATGAGAGGCTATTAGATACCATACTATACCATACAATGACATGTCATAATGTAACATATAATACTATATATTGACAGGCCATAACATACCATACTATACAATGACAGGCCATACCATACCATACTAAACTCTACCATACCATACCATGCTATACCATACTATACAATGGCAGGCCATACCATACCATACTAAACTCTACCATACCATATCATACTATACCATGCCATACCACACAATTTAATGCAGTTTGCGGCACAAGGTCCGAAGCCTCGCTATCCTTGTGCTGCTGCATCGCTCTTGCTCCTGTCTTCTCTTTGCCTTATTCCCATTTTTTGAGTGCCTTCTCCTTGCTTTCTCCTCATTCTCACTGCTTTTACTTTATTTTTTCCTCAAGATTTGTGGTGTCTCCTTGCTTTCGCCTCATTCAATTTCTCACTTCTTTGTCTTTTCTTTTTCCCAATTTTTTTGTGCTTTTTCCTTGTTTTCACTGATTTTTTTTGTCTGGTTTTTCTGTGCCTTCTCCTTGCTTTTTCCTCATTTTCACTGCTTTTTCCTTGCCTTTTCCACCATTTTGTGTGCTTTCTTGCTTTTCCCTCATTTTCACTAGTTTCCCCTTGGTTTTTCCGCTGTTTTTTGTGTGCCTTCTCCTTGCTTTTCTCTCTTTTTCACTGCTTTCTCCTTGTTTTGTGCTCCAATTTTTTCTGGGTAGCATACAGTGATAAACATACGATTCGAGAGGGGGGGGGGGTAGTGAGGAGATCAATATTATACATAATTGCTAGCATTGACCCAAAACGCCAACTAAGGGGACAATAAGTTGTCAATAGTGTAGTCTTGTGGGGGGGTGCACAGGTTGCCACGATACGAGTTCCATTGGGACCATATTCTACCCCATTTCTTAGGCCGGCCCCTAGCGACATAGACCGTCTTCTCTCTAATCATACACCAGTCCATGTTCTCCCTCCAGGCCGCTACGGTAGGTGGTTTGTGGGAACCCCAGAGTTGCGCAATGTCCATCTTGGCCACCATGTTACCAAGAGTCGCCCAAATAGTCTCGGCCATGTTACAGTCCGTGGGTTCCCAGTCATTGAGAAGACATCTCCTGACCACGGGCAGGAGGGAGACCCCGGTAACTCTTCCCATAATCACATGTACTCTGGACCAGAAAACAGCCACAGCCGGGCACTCCCAAATAATATGCAAAAAGGTTCCACTCATTCCACAGCCGCGCTTACATAGCCCATCAAGAGAATAACCCATTCGCACCAGACGCGGACCCGTTACATATACACGAGGAGGATCTTCAGCTGGACAAATCGGAGATGAGCGGGAATGGCCACCTCCTTAGGAGAGGAGACGGCCATTTGCCAATCCTCGTCATCCAGTTCAAGGCCATCTGCGGTCCACGAGGCTCTGAGGCGCCCAAGCAAGTCAGCCCTGTTGTTAATGAGCTTCTTGTAGAGCAGCGATATGATACTGTCAGGCACATAGCCATCAAGGATGCGGTCCTCTAGAGGCGAGGAACCAGGAATCTCAGTCCCCGGGGGGAAAACTGAGAGCAATGCGTGTCGAACTTGAATATACCTGAAGTATTCCCTATCATCAAGCTCATATTCCAGCTTAAGCACCTCAAAAGTCTTAACGCTTCCCCTGGACCAGAGATCATCCACTCTACTGATACCGATCATATCTCATTTATCGAATCCTTTCATTCTCCACAAATCGCCCAATCGATCAGAATCATACAAAGGGGTCACACGAGTCAACCTACCACTCCATCCCGTAGCAGCATTCGCATCTCGCCACACTCGCACAGCAATTTTCGTAGGGCCAGTCAAGGCACCCAGTGGCTTCTCAGAATACAGCGCCCTGCTAAAATTCCCACCCGGCAAGAGATGCTTATCCATTGCAAAGGCAGGAGTATGGCCAGGGGTGTAAGTCACATGGTTGACAGCGCTGAGCTGCGAGGGCCAGTAATAGCGTCTGATATCAGGGAGGGCAATGCCACCGTCATACATAGGCAAGGTGAGCTTGGGTAAGGAGATACGAGCATGCCCATCCCAAATCAGCAGTCTCTGACGGCTTTCGACTTCACGGAAATACGCCGAAGGTATAGGGTCATAAAAATTCTGAAGTGCATAAAGAAATCTGGGAAGCGACATCATCTTAAACAGAGCCGCACGTCCCAGTGGGGAAAGGGGAAGTTGTCGCCACCGTTAAACATCAAGTTTAAGCCTCTGGAGAGGGGCCTGAAGGTTACGTTCATAACGGACATCGGAGTGTAGCGAGACATAAATCCCCAAGTATCGAAAACCAGACTCAGCCACCTGAATTGGAAATCTACGGGGCAGCGGGGGGAGATCTCCAGCCAAAACGTAGACGCATGACTTGGACCAGTTGATGACGAGCCCCGAGTTCTTACCGAAAGAGGTGAGAACATCGAAAAGCACATTCAGAGACTTTCGGGGGGAGGTGAGGTACAGAAGAATGTCGTCAGCGTACAGCGAGACACGATCTTCAAAGTCAGGGGACCACCGGATGCCCCTTATGGAGGGCTCCCAGCGAAGCCACTCAGCCAATGGTCCCAGCTCTCGCGAGAACTCCATGGAGTCTCCTGAGATTAAGGGCGGTATTCCGGTGCGGGATGAAACCGGATTGATCTGGATGGATCAGGTCTCCAACCACCGTAACCAGTCGATTAGCAAGCAATTTTGCTAGAATCTTGGGTTCAGCATTTAGCAAGGAAATGGGCCGGTACAAAGCACATCGATCGCGCGGCTTACCTTCCTTGTGAATGACAACGATGGTGGCGAAACGCTGATCAGTAGGAAGGACACCATTATCGAGGGCCTCGAAAAGCATATCCCTCAAATAAGGCGCCATTTTGTCAGGCCGTAGTTTGTACAGCTCAATGGGTAATCCATTGGGCCCCATGGCCTTGCCCGACCGAAGCGCGCGGATGGCACCGGCAATCTCATCCACTGTAATGGGAGCGTCCATCAAGGACCTATCCTCATCAGAGAGGCGGGGTAACGCAATATCACGTAACAGCAAGTTGGAATCACACTCATACCTGTCGCTAACGGAGGCATAGACCGTCTGGAAATGGTCCATGAAACAATCAACAATTCCAATAGGGTCAGACACACAATCCCCGGACGACCTCTCAATCACCGGCACCACTCGACTTGCTCTCTCTTTCTTGTCCAGCCACGCAATAAGTTTACCCGCTTTATCACCCACGTCATAGAGTCTACCCTGCTGCTCTCTGCACATAACTTTAGCAGCATCGGTAACCAGGGCCCTATAGTTGGCCTGTTTCAAAGCCAGGGAGTGAAGAGTAGCAGGGGTATCGTTTCCACCCAGGGCGCCCTCGAGCACAACTATCTCATCTTCGAGGCGCGTCAGCTCTTCATTCCTGGCCTTTTTAGCAGTGGCAATCAATAACAGTGAACAACCCCGAATTACAGTCTTGAAAGCTTCCCACAATGAAACAGAGGAGGAAACAGACCCCACATTCTCATCAAATTAGCAATCAATAGCCTTGACCAGCTCGGAACGTGTCTTGGGATTTCTCAAATGCCAGGGATTAATAGGAGCAACTCTCCCAGCACTACCCGCCCCGACAGCAACACTTAGCCACAAGGGAGAGTGATCAGAGATACCCCTCGGGAGGTGACGAACTTCTTGCACTGATGAAGATTGGGCCGACGGCAATAAGAAGTAGTCGATTCTAGAAAGACTACCGTGGGCCCCAGAATGGAAAGTGTATTGTAATTGCACAGGATGTAGCATCCTCCAACTATCCACCAACCCAAAAGTGTCCAGGAGCTCGGAGAGCCACCTCTGGGAGTTCGGTAAGACCCTGGGCGGGTAGCGATCTGAATCACCCGAGACCACAGAATTAAAGTCCCCCCCAAGAAGGAGGAGACCATCAGGAAGCTCTAGCAAAAGCCGCCCGAGGTCGACATAGGTAGTGGCTTGTAGACCCGGGGGGACATATAAGTTAACTATAGAGAGCCTTTTGCCCTCCCAACTCCCCGAAATTGCAACATATCGACCCCTGTCATCGAGCGCCACATCGTCTATTTCAAGGGCCAGGGAAGACCGAATCAGAATGCACACCCCTCTAGAGCCAGAAGTGAAACCAGCATGTGCCACCAGCTTGTAGCCACGCCTATTCATTGCCTGGCAAGCATTCCCTATCAAATGGGTCTCTTGCAACAATACAACATCAGGGGAATGGCGTCTAAGGAACTGAGAGACAACACCACGTTTTATCTTATCCCCAACACGTTAACGTTACAGGACAGCAACCTCAACTCACCACCCCCCATCCCGGAAATGGACCATTGCCCTCCCCGCTCGATACCCAGCAACAGAAGGATAAAAGCGACGTGCACAGTGCCATGTGAAAGTAACTAACACAAAAACGATACCAACAACAGTCCCCCCCTCCCTCCAACCAACCGCGGCTTCAACACCCCCCACCCTGCATCCCTGCGTACGACTCGAAAGCCACCCCAACCCGCAGTGTGCCTGTCGCCCCTTCATAACTACACTACACAAAGAACCCAGGTGGAGGAAGAAGAGTCCCCTTACACCCGAACCACCCTCGGGCTCAACCCAAACAATAGTATGACAAATGGCATAACTCAGCTGATAAGCAAGTAAAAGAGACCGGACGTCAGGAACCACAATGTCACTCATGATCTGAAGTGCCCCCCTCCGCTCCACCAGGGCACCTGTTCAGATCGTCCCGTTTAGGCAGCGAATCAAGCCAGTCACTGGCACAGTCTGGTCGATCAAAGAAAAAGGTCCTCTCCTCGTGCTCGATGCGCAGTCGAGCCGGAAATAACATAGCATACTTAAATCCAAGATCTCGTAGTCGCCTCTTCAATCCCTGAAACCCCATCCGTTGCCGCTGGACCTGCGGGGTAAAGTCTGGGTAGATGTTGACCGTGCAGTTGTCAATATTCAAGGGGCCCCGACCTCGAGAGGCTTGCAGGATAGCGTCTCTATCACGAAAGTGAAAAAGCCGAGCGATGATGGGCCTTGGGGGGGCCCTTGGTTGAATCTTCCCACCCGGGAAGCGGTATGCACGTTCAACAGCGAAGAATTTGCTGAGTCCAGCGGGGGCCAGATGGTTGAGGATCAGATCTTCAACAAGCAGGTCGACTGTGGTGCTCTCGGGTTTTTCCGGCACTCCCACCAAGCGTATGTTGTTATGCCGGGCCCTATTTTCATGCTCGTCCAGTCTTCGAGCCATCAAGTCGAGCGACGCTCTCAGATTGCCAATCTCCGACTGCGCGTCCGCCACATCCGTGATAAGACTGGAGGTCTGCAAATCCAAGGCCTTGACCCGCTCATTAGTTTTGGCAAGGTCCGCTCTAATGAGTGTAACGTCGACCGCCACAGTATCAATCTTGGAGGCCAGGGCTTCATATTGTTGTCCCATATCCGCTTTCATCCCCGTTATGGCACTCATCAGGTCCTGGAGAGAAACCTCGGAAGGCTCAACAGAGTCCGTCTTGGGGTCAGCAAGAGTGCGGTCGGTACCACCGGGGGAACCCTTCGTTTGCGTATACCGATCCATGACATTAGTCTGAGTGAGTCCCCCGCGGACCGGCGTCTTGGTCTTGCGCTTCTCGGACTCAGGTTTGGAAGCCATACTGGGATCAGTGCCCCGGAGGGGCCTTCCGGACCTGGTGAAAATGGCCGACGCCCACGGGATACAAAGTCCAAATTTTAGGGCCAAAACAGGAAAATGCAGCTTGAGCAATAGGCCGAGGAAGTAGGGATGTGGCCGGACCCCACAGTGGATAAAGTTGCACCGCCGTGGGAGACGATCCGCTCGTAGCGCAATCACTCGAGGGTCCGGGGAGAAAACGAAACTGAAAGTGACAATCAGGCCGACTAGGGAGATGTCCCTCCGGCTGCTGTTGTTGAATTACTCCCCGGCCCGATGAAGCAGCCAAGTCCCCGGTATCGCTCGGGGTGGGCCCAGATAGTTGAAATCGATGTAGAATCGGCTCCCGACGTCCAAATTTAATTTCTGAAAGGATATCAGGATCAGCGGGAGTAGATCTTCAAAAGCCCATCAATAGAACCAGGATATTATAAGGATATTTGCAAGAGGGCGGCACGGGTCTCGGGAGCCCTCTGCTCACGCGACCATCTAGGACGCCCGCGTAGCTCCTCCCTCGGCTGTCTTAATGAGCCTTCGGGACTTGCATGTGCTTGGATACACTGTCAGGTGATCAGCTGCTCTTTACAAATCCTGATTGATTGATTGACTGGGCTATACAATGACAGGTCATACCATGCCAAACTATACAATGACATACCATACCATACAATGACAGGCCATACCATACCATTCCATACAATGACAGCCGTAACATATCATACAAAGATTGCCCATACCATCCCATACAATGAAAGGCCATACCATATCATAGCATACTAAAATACACAATTACAGGCCATACTTTACTATACAATTACAGGCCATACCATACCATACTAAACTATACAATTACAGGTCATACCATACTATACTATACAATGACAGGCCATACCATACCACACTATACGCTACAACGAAAGGCCATACCATACCATGAGAGGTCATAACATACCATTCATACAATGACAACCTGTACCATACCATACAAACACTGGTCATACCATACCATACAATTTCAGACCATGTAAATGTAAATGTAGTTGAGCTTATATAGCGCACAGCTACCCGCAGTGGGTTTCCCGGCGCTTGCTTAGGGAACCCGTCCTGGTATTCCCCTGTGAGATAGCAGGGTATCCACAAGGTGAAAGTCAGGCATCCCGCCGCGAGGGGCCGTTGTGGAGATTAAGCAAGCTATTGCCCAGAGTCGCAGAGTGTGAACCCGTGAGTCGAGGAGGCACCGGGGCGAGAATTATCGAGTCCGTGGAATTTTTAGCCCAAGACCCGCCGAGGCGGGGAATAGAACCCTGGTCCAGGACCGATTTCAGCTTCCGGGTCTGCTGCCTCTAACCCCTGAGCCACACTTCTCCACCATACTATGCCATACTATACCATATAATGACAGGCCGTGCCATACCATACAATAACAGCCTGTACCATACCATACAAGGACTGGCCATACTATAACATACAAAGACTGGCCATACCATACCATACCATACAATGACAGGCCATACCATAACAAACTCTAAAATAAACCATATCAGACTATACTATACCATGACAGCCTATACCATACTATATATATAATAGCAGGTCATGCCATACTATACAATAACAAGCCATTCCATCCCATAACATATATACAATGCCAGGCCATGCCTTACTATACAGTGACAGGCCATACCATGCTATACTATACAATGACAGGTCATATCATATTGTAGAATGATAGGCCATACCATTTTCACTCAATCGGTTTTTGTATTGCACAGCAATGTCACCCCTAGGGGTATCTGGGTGCTGTATGTGTGATGTCTCCATCGAAAAACATGGTCTTGAATTTCTTTTGGAAGTCCGCTAGGGAGGGTGCTGATCGTAGATGGAGGGGCAGGTCGTTTCATGACATGACATAACATAACATAACATAACATAGAATGACAGGCCATAGTTTACTCAGGCTATACCATTCTACAGAAGTAAAGATCATACCATACTAAACTATAGAATGACAGGCCATACAATACAACACTATGGAATGACAGTCCGTTGCATGCCACACCACAACAGCAAAAAAATCATTGACAAAGTCAATAGATCTTGAAAAGCTGAGACCTATTTGGCTTTGCAAATACTTGTTTTAATTTGACTTTCCTGAAAGCCGTTCTAACGCTCCCATCACTGACTGGATTATGGGTTGCCTTGTAGAGTTGCTAACAGTTTTATTTAGAAAAAGGAACACATGATTGAGGGAATGCTGAATAGTGCAATCATTCAAGCCAAGTCACAAAGATATGGGTTTAATAAATCCTTCTTTTGCTCACCACCCACCCCAGTTTGGACCCAACCACATGCAAATTAATCTTTATCCTGCTCCTCATGGGAACTTCCATCCCGAAATGCCAAGCCAGATCCTCCCAGTACTGGAAACAAGCATCCTGTAACCAGTTTCAAGGCATCACCCTTCATTAGCCAGGCTAGCTTGAATCCAGTGGTGTAGTGAGCACGGGACCCACATCTGGGCATACCCCTCCCACTTAGGGCGACAAAAGCAAAAGGAAAAGATTATGGACTGAATGTTGAACAATGCAAAACATCCATCGTTCTTTGTTCTTTTGCTCACCACCCCACCCCAGTTTGGACCAAGCCATATGCAAATCAGTCTTGACCCTGCTCCTCATGGGAACAAACCGCTTCAGGGCATGATTCTTCATCAGCCAGGCTAGCTTAAATTAAGTGGTTTAGTGAGCACCGGACCCACGTCCAGTGGCAGCTGATGACATTTGAAAGTGGTGGGGACGACCTAAGTGGGGTTCTCCCCAGAGAAACTTTTGAAAAAAGAGTGGGCAATTGGTGCATTTTCAAGGAAATTTGAGAAAGCAAGAAGGTTAATAAGGCAATTGTGAAAATGCTGTGATTACATTAATAAAGAGAGGACATATTATAACATGATCTTTTCAATACTCAACCATCACCAGACCAACTCCTCGTGCAGGAGGAATGATATGCGGCCAACAGTGTCTGGGAAGTTCCAACCGAGAGCCACGACCAAGCAATTGTTGGGTTCTACATCCCAGAAGAGCTAATCCAAAAATAAATTACCAAGGGACACAGAGATGGGGCTCCTGGCCCCGGGTGAATGCCACCTGCTCTATACAAGGACAACTCCGCATTCTGGGCTATCCTACTAGCCCCGCTCTATCCATCCATACTGAAAAGAACTGCATCCCCCTTCAAAGCGTGATTCGATACTCGCCCCAATTTTCAAAATGGGCGACCATAAATGCCCCGGGAACGACCACATTATAGCCCTAATCGATAATGAAGCAAAGTACTTCGTTGGTGTGACTCACTACAGTCATGATAAATAAAATCATACCCCAAATCAAACTGGATTCACAAGGCATGCTGCGACAGCAGTGAGCCTAACAGCACTCTCCTTCTTGCTCGACCAAGCAGAATATAACTCCTGCCCCTTATATATGGGGTTCATAGATTATAAATAGGGCTCCCGGTTTTATGGTATTTATTTTTTGGGCCATTTCCGTCTGTATTTATCCATATTTATTTTTGGGGCATTTTATCTGTATTTATTCACATTTACTTTTTCCCGCAAGTAAAAGACGACGCTGCAGCTAGTATTTTTCCACATTTATGTAAACTGACAATGCACACATGCACCCGTTTGTTATTGATCAACACAATACATTCATCTGAAAACTTTACCATTCACAGAATGTCCCAAATACGCCTAAAAGTGCTATCAAAAGCCATTTGTCTCAGAGCCTTGCAGTTTCTACATCAGCACAGAGTGCCACATCCTCTCCCACACTGAACACCATGCTGTCCCACTGAGAGAAACTCACACTGACTTCAGTTACAACCCAATTGTTCCCCTCTATAAACACCTGGAAGCAACTCAATTCAAATTATGCACTAGACAAGAGTAATATGCTGCCTGAAAAAGCATGTCTTTTTGTGCCCAGCACTGCTTTATAAACTGCATGTGATCATTTTTGAATTGGGAATAACTTCCTTGCAAGGCCCACAGTGCAGAAATCAGAGCAGGAGGGGAGGGGAGCAGGCCGAGTTCACGCGGTGATGGCTCTACACTTCCTTCCAGAGCTCGGGGGTTGGGGGTGCACCGAAAACGCAAGCAAAAACCCTGCCCCCTTGGACAGAGGGAGTCTAGCTGGTCACGAAAGGCAATCAGTCTATGAGAGGTGCTAACGGGGCTGATTTTACTGTCTCCCCGATTTCAGCCTAGACAGACGTGTCAAGTTGAATTTTTAAAAGAGTGATTGATGCTGTATCACACCAGAAGGGCGCCGGGAGGGTGGATCTAGCACCAGGCCGGACAGGAGCAAGCCACAATTAATTGTTCACATTCATACATTCTTAAATATACAGCGAATAGAAAGGCCCATTATCATTAAAATATAATCCTGCTGTGATTTAAAATAAGTCACGCTATTGAGCACCATAGTTTAGGACTGAGCCTTTTCTAACTTTGAAATCTGTATTTTTTCACGACTCTCCCCTTACAAACATTGTATTGAAGGAATTGACAAAAATACAATTAGTGGGTGTTTGTTAATGCTTCATTTATTTGGACTGCACAAACGGTGTTATGGTAACATGCATATAATGGGCCCGATTCACAGAATGAACTACAGACTCAATCCTAAACTTACTACTATTTTGGTATTCACAGAATGCACTTACTACTTTTGGCATTCACAGAATGAACTTACTACTTTTGGTATTCACAGAAGTTAGGATTTTGTCTTAAGTTTGTCTTAAGACAGACTTAAGACAGACTTAAGACAAAATCCTAACTTAAGTCTGTCTTAAGTCTGTCTTAAGACAAACTTAGGACAAAATCCTAACTTCTGCGAATACCAAAAGTAGTACGTTCATTCTGTGAATGTCAAAAGTAGTAAGTGCATTCTGTGAATACCAAAATAGTAGTAAGTTTAGGATTGAGTCTTAAGTTCATTCTGTGAATCGGGCCCAATGTGCCCTAGTTCATGCTGATAATTTTACAAACAGCCCGCGCCCGATGCACTCAGCAATTTTGCGAAGGCTTTCGGCCTTTGGGGGCTTCGGGGTGGAGGGGCTCTGAGTTTTGACCCTGCTCTGCTCTGCACTGACTCTTCCCACACAGGAACTAGATGCGACATACTAATTAATCATTTTGGGGTATATTATCAAGGGGTTTTATCTCCGCTTTTTTGGCTTTAAAAGCCAAGAAAGCGGAGATAAAATTATCTCCCTATTACCAAGCTGTCGCTAACACCAGTTAGCGACAGCTAATAGGAGATAGCGACCATCATGGGCCCCACTTTGCATGTCAGTGATATTTATCACTAATGACATGCAAAGTGGGCGTGCCAAGATGTTAGCGACTGGAAACAGTCGCTAACATCGCTATCTCCTATTACCAACTTTTGGAGATATTCGCGCTAAGCGCGAATATCTCCAAAAGCTAACACCTGCCCTGAGCAGTTCTTAGCCATGTTATCCAATGGGAGGTGAAAACCATGGCTAAGAGCATTTGCTCGATAATGCATGAATATCGCTGACTTTTCAGCGATATTCATGCATTGCGGCCGTTTTTTATCGCATTTGCGATAAACCTTGCTAATAGCAAGGTTTATCTGCGATAAAAATCGCCGGTTTGCGGCGATAATTTTTGTCTCTAAACAAGTTAGAGACAAAAACTATCGCTAGTTGTTGGTAATATACCCCTTTGTTTGTTAAAAACACTGGATACTTCACTGGTCTTTAAAAGACTATTCTCTTCTTAAACGAGGACTTGTTTCTTGAATGGCTTTTTCTCACCCCATAAACACTGATACCACCAGAGGCGATGCTTACTCTGTGAGCAATCACCATTCCTGTTTTAAAACTCCCTGCTGGAGCAGGGCAGCACCGCAAAATGTGCTAGTATTTTCCCGTTTTTATATATAAATACAGACAAAGGAAAACTTGTTTTCCGTCTGTATTTATATGTAAAAAAACATTTAAACGGAAAACTGGGAGCCCTAATTATAAATCAGCATTGACATGGTCGAGAGGGGGAAGCTTTAGCAGAACCTTGCTCTCCTCAACATCCCTGACTCCTTGCTCAGGGCTCTGCTGCTTCTACACCATAATACCTGGGTCAGAATTAGGATTGGAGATGGATCTCGCCATCATGGCCCATAACCACCACGCAAGGCTTCAAGAAATGTTGCGTTCTTGGGTCCTCTCTATTCAACTTATTTCTTATACGATCTGTCTCTGTTCCTCAACTCCGTAACCTTGCACCCACCCAAACTAGGTGGCCTCTGCCTAACAAGCCTACTCTATACAGATAGCCTGGTTCTTATCAGCAAAACAAAGATTGGTTTGCAACGCCTCCTGGATGAAACTGACACATTCTCCAAAAGGAATGGCCTGAAAATAAACAAAAATAAAACAAAGATTTTCGTGGTCTGAGTTGCCAGAACTCAAAAGGCACATGGCCCCTTGAACAGGAGAAATTAGAAGCAGCCAACTGTCACACATATCTAGGCATGCTTTTAATTGACAATTGCAGATATGTGAGCCAGATGATGGAAATAAAAAATAAAAGCACGCACTTTCGTTTGCTCTCAGATTCACATACACAAAAGTAAAAGGCTTCACATTTACACCTTTCCTCAAGGTTGCTCAGGTGAAGGTTCTCCCAACTCGAAAATATGGATGCGAGGCTCAGAAAGGGCAGGAGAGCGAGACACTTGACAAAATACTCACAAAAGATCAAAAGATCAACTTTCCAGCTCCCTTCTTACACATCACCAGCGCAAATAAGACTGGAATTCGGAATCAGTACTCAGGCGCTGGCTAGCAAGGCTACCTTTGCTATAAGCTGTCACAAGCTTAGGGCCTCCAAGGAAGGCTACCTGGCACACCACTTATGGATGGACTTGGCCTCAAACTATAGGTTATCTGACAACCACTTTCTGACCCAAGCCGTCGGCACCCTTGGCTTGGTTCCCACCTGGGACTTACACACCAGCTATCAGGAATTCAAAAGGCTAGCAAAAATTAGAAAAAAGCGTCTCTCTTCAGTAGAAGACAGAGCCAGTCTCTCTGCATGGGCCCACGGTTGGATGGCCCAATGCACCTACGGACAACTGACACCCCAGAGCTATTTAGATAACCTCTACAACGAAAGAACAAAGCTACAGTTCATGAAGCTGAGAATGGGGGTGATCCCTACTTCCGGACACCTTCTGGCATTGGAAAAGGGGCACTGTCGAGGCAATGTGTCAGCTCTGCATTCAAAACAAAGAGGACATAAGACACATCTTGTGTCTGTGCCCCATCTGTCTAGAGGATAGAGGGGCTCTGCTACAAAGGAGCTTGATAGCTAACGACAAAAGATCCTGCAGAGGAGCAGCCATGGCCTGCTTCGACCCTTGGAATACCATCCAGAATTGTGCCTTGGTTAAATTTATGGACTGCTACTCTAGGAAGATTGAGGCTCAGAATCGTGCACAAAGACAGTATCTAATTCTCGTTTTTGTAACAGGCTGTAATGTATGTCAACATGAGGCATAATTTCATGAAATAAAGGCAGAAAGAACTGAATTTCCCTGTCTTATCTCTTGTCTAGTCTTGTCTAGTCCTGTCTTGTCTTATCTGTCTTCTCTGTTGTCTAGCAAAGTTTTCCGACTTTTGAATTCAAAGTCAGCATTGGCTTCTATAGCGTCAAAACATCTCTCAAGATCAACCCTATATTGGGCATACCCTTCCCACTAAGGTATCTCTTGGGAAGCCTTTTGGCCACAATTTCCTGCAGTACTTCCTTTCTTTTGGGGGAACATGAGTAGAATGCTGCCATGCCTCCTACATCCAAAAAGAAAGAAAGAACATTTGTGCCTCTGAGATCTTTAATACTGCCTGTTGCACAATAGCAATAAGTTGATGGGCATGGCAGTGCACATAATGTGCATTAGGGTATACATCTCAAAATTCATTTTATGTACTCCATCAAGGCTTCCACTCATCACTGACGCACCATCATAGTTTTGTGCACTAAGTTTTTGTTTTTGAGGCTGCTATGGAAAAATCAAGTTCTGTTCACGTAGTATAGCTGAAGTAAGGGTTCCTGCACTTGAGTCTCTTAAATTTGTGAAGCCATAGAACCTCTCCACAACCTTACTGTCATTGTCAAGGTACCGAAAGTCTAATACCGACTGGATTTTAGTGGCCACATCAGTGGTGTCATCAGCATGAATAGCCACAAAGTCTGTGTTTCCCATGTAGGAAAAAATTCGGAAGCACAGCAGGCCCTTAAAACAATAGTTAAGATAGGACCCCATAGAGATGTATTAGCTTTATACAAATCCAACCTTACCTCCTTTGCTGGGTGTTATGGCGCTAATAACTTCCTCTAGGCTGAATGGGATAATACTGGAAGATCAACCCAGGTCTAAATCTGAATTGCCGTAAATATGAGTGGCCTGAATAGTATCAGGTATAGGGGTCGTAGCGTATTGCGACCACAAACCCAGGGCCGTTATCCTCCCTCAATAGTGCAGAGTTTACTATCTTCCAGAATGAATTATTGTCATTCTTTGTACTTGCTCCGCATAATGCGTCTAAAGCCTCATCCCTTACCCAAGTTTTCGTTTGTTTCATGTCCTGTTGATAAGCAGATCTACAGTGCTGGATCTAAGCTCTACAATCTACAAGACAATCAAATGTTTTGAAATATGATAAAAGGCAATAAAAGTAAAATTTAAATATTATAACAATAATTAGGCTGATTTAAGCTGCCCTTCAGCTCAACTACACCACGTTTCTGAAATAATTAGCAAATTGGCAAATTTCCAGAAACCGAGGCGCAGTTTTAAGAGCAAATAACGATACCACTGCTGGTGTTTGTTCGCCTCAAGCTTTAATTGTCTCGGTTACTTCCCAAGCAATAGCCTTCTTGAACTTAGCGTCGTTTGGTCTTGGATACCAGTCCGGCCCAATCCCTCCAAGTCCCCTCAATTGGACTAAAACGATTGCCTGGGAATAGACAGCGTATGACTTATGAAGGGGAGGGTACCTGTTGTCCAGTGCAGGTTGAATTAAATTGCTTTACAGCAGCCTCCTCGAAGTGCTGAGTCCCCTCTTCCAGCTTTCCTCACAAGCACTGATAATGTTAATTTTCAAGAAATACATCCTGAAACTGGGAACCAAGAGGGGTGGTCCAGCCCAGCCTCCTCCAGGCTCTTACGGGTGAGGATGGATTGCCCTTGGCCCGGGTTTCCCCTGGGTGAGGCCCGGCGCGGCCCGCGCCGCGGGTGTTCGTTGGCACTTTAATGCTTGTGTAGTGACCTCTCCCCCCTGGAAAAGATGTTTGCTGGGCGTTGCAGTCCCCAAACCAGCAAAACAAAGTAGCAGGCCGGCAGCGGCTATGGCGTCCCGCCATGCGGATGTTCGTTGGCTCTTTTAAGCATGTGTAATGGCCTCTCCTTCCTAGGAAACATGTCTGCTGGGGGTTGAAGTCCCCAAACCAGCAAAACAACATAGCAGGCAGACAGCAGCGGCTATGGCGTTGTGAGTATCCATTGAAAACAATGGCTGGTAGAAGCCCGGAGCTCCAACATTCTAATGTTTGACTTTGTTCACAGCTGCTGCTGTGAACGAAGGGTCATCCCGAGGGGATTTCAATCCACTTGGACTCCCTGAAGCCTTTGTTTTATTTATTAGAACATTCTGCCCTCTAGTGGCAGAATGGTCTAATAGCCTTCTACCTCTTCGTAGCTGGGCTATACCGGCTATTAAAGTCCCAGGGCCCGATTCACAGAATGAACTTAAGACTCAATACTAAACTTACTACTATTTTGGTATTCACAGAATGCACGTACTACTTTTGGCATTCACAGAATTAACTTACTACTTTTGGTATTCACAGAAGTTAGGATTTTGTCTTAAGTTTGTCTTAAGACAAACTTAAGACAGACTTAAGACAGACTTAAGACAAAATCCTAACTTCTGTGAATACCAAAAGTAGTAAGTTAATTCTGTGAATGCCCAAAGTAGTAAGTGCATTCTGTGAATAGCAAAATATTAGTAAGTTTAGGATTGAGTCTTAAGTTCATTCTGTGAATCGGACCCCCACTTCCTAGTCACGCTGGAGCATAAAAGCCCGCAATGGCAGGCTATAAGGCTATATTACACAGTTCCATGCCTCAAATTGATACTGATGTGCACCCACCCCACCCAGCATGTGGACCACATATAGAGCCTTTAACTACCATGTAAAAAAATATAGCATCAGTTTCATTACCTTAAACACTGGAGTTTTTGTGTTGTGGGGGGGAGCAAGAGCAGCAAAGTAGGTTGGGTTCTGTACAGGACACTCTCATTCTTTGCCAAAGAATTATATAGAGCGCATCACACTGCCTTTACCTGATGCTGAAAAGAAAATATATCTTAATTAGTAGTAGACGTGGCAACCAAACACATAAATTAAAAACACATTTCAGTCAGTCATACAACATTGTTACCACTCTTAAAACTGTTCCAGCAGCTCTGCAGTCTTGAATTATGGCAGACCACGCCAAAGACCTTCCCCCAACGGCAGCGCATGTACTTCCACATGCTGGAAGTGGGCCTAGGTAAGTGCCAGTTTAAGCAAACTCGCCTCTGGACCAGAATGGAAGCTGGTCATAGAATGTTTATTGTTGTAACCAGCACAGGAATGAGCAGTTGACAGTGGCACCATGTGTTACTGCAATATTTACAGTCTAAGGCTTTAGAAAGTTTAGATATTGCTGCGACTATTCTTTATTTTCTAGCTTCAGAAACATTTCTATCTACAAGAAAAGCTAGGACCTGCTGGCACGCACCCCTGAGAAGCATACACTCTGCAGGCAATGCTTCGCAGAGGTGTGTGCCATCAGGGCCTAGCTTCAGAAACATTTCTGTCTGCTGTGCACTCAGCGTTCCCGCTATATAAACACTTACAGTCTTTGAAGTGCAGAGTCACTTTGCTCTTCAAAGAGTGTGAAGAGTGCTTATATAGCAGGAACGCGACCCAATTAACCGAAGATATTAGAATGCAGCTTTACATGAGCGTGCCAGTTACAGTCCGCAGGGAAGAAGGACAGGACACACAAAGTCAAAAACACCCAAATGTTGGATAGACTTCATATGCCAAATCCATCCCACATACATTTTTGGTAGGCACCGCACGGGGAGATTTATTAAGAGATTTGCCTTAAAGGACAAAACTGCACAAAATTTTGAGCCATTGATGGAGCAAGGTTTTGTACGTAAGAAACTTCCTCGGATTCAATCCTCTCGAATAACATGTAATAAAATAACCAATATGTTTTGTGAATACTAATAATTACACTACACAAATTTTTTTTTATCTAGGGGAAGCTTTTCAAAGTGCTTTACTAACGTTTAACTCGAGTGGTTTAATATGGCTGCCAAAAACGCGCATGCTTCTACTGCATTTAGGTAGTATGACGTCTTTTGCTTTTGTGGGAAATCTTTGCAGCTGCGCAGTAGTACTTAAAATGGCCGCTTGAACCTCGCATGCTAATGCACATGGCTATGCGTAAACTAAACCTCGCATATCTTACGAATGCAATAGTTAAAATAAATTAAGGGAACTAGAGTAGGAATAAGTGGTATACAGTGCATTCATTTATTTTTGTATTCTAGCATGTTTTTCTTTGACTTTGTTATTAGTTCGTATTTAGGTCTTGAGGGTGACTGAAATCTCCTTCTTGCCTGGTGGTGCGCAAGCGGGTTGGAATCTGTCAAACTTCGAGCTGTGACATTGAAACTTTGCCAAGTACAGTTTAACCAGAAGACGTGCCTGGGAACAGCACCTCTTGACACGGAGAGGGGAAGCAGAAAAAGACTAAATTTGCATACAATGTATTATCCCAAATGTGACATGCGGGTGGAAAATAAAGTTTGGGAACAGTAATTAAGGGGAGGGAACATAGAACAATAAGCCTAAGAAAATGACGTTACATTAGTATGGTGTGATGACCTTTCCCCATCCCATTGTCCAATCACAAGTAGGGGATTCACGAATATTGAAACATTGGAGGGTGGTACATACACTGAGAAAAGTATAACTAAGGTAGGCTCAGTCAGTTAGATTGTCAGACTTGTCACCGACCTGTCACCGACCCAACTCTGCAGCAGAAGACGGCGGATGCCACGGAGGTCAAAGACACTGTTAGAGCACTCTGACAGAAGAATCGAGAAAGGAGAGATAGAGAGCCCGATTCACAGAATGAACTTAGGACTCAATCCTAAACGTACTACTATTTTGGTATTCACAGAATGCACTTACTACTTTTGGCATTCACAGAATGAATTTACTACTTTTGGTAGTAACAGAAGTTAGGACTTTGTCTTAAGTTTGTCTTGAGGCAGACTTAAGACAGACTTAAGACAAAATCCTAACTTCTGTGAATACCGAAAGAAGTAAGTTCATTCTGTGAATGCCAAAAGTAGTAAGTGCATTCTGTGAATACCAAAATAGTAGTAAGTTTAGGATTGAGTCTTAAGTTCATTCTGTGAATCGGGCCCAGAGAGAGGAGAGTCAGAGAAATTGCTGAGGGAGAAGAATCTATCCATCCAGAAGGGGAAAGAAGAGTAGCACCAGAGAGGGGTGTAACGCTGGTGTTGTACTTAGAAGAGGTTACCTGTCCTGTCCTAAACCTGTCTGATCTGTTGTCTTCTGACTACTCTGGCGTTCCTTTTCCAGCTCCTTGGCCAGGGGTTGGTCCTCACACCATTCTTGGTAAATATAAATCTGTGTGGTATGTCCTTGTACCGTTTTCCTTTTTCCACCCTTCCAAGGTACCAACGTCATGAGATTTTATTAAGTCTTTATGTTTTGCATTAATCATTATATTCTCCTTGAAAAGTTGGTGTTCGACATGTATGGGTATTTGACTCACAAAATTATTGCATAGATAAAGTTTTTAAAACTCTCCCGAGTCTGTGGTCATTCAAAGAATTAAAGGTAAATGTCATTTATATCTGTTATGCTAACAACCTGATCGACCAGGGGAAATTGAGAACTAAGGTGTTAAGGTTTTTGGTAAGAAATGGTGTATAGGTACATATTATTACAAGGTAGCCAGCTCATGTATGAATGTTTTATGGGCCGGGTGAATATGATATTTTAGAATAACCCAGGCTGGTAATCTTGCTGCATCAGTATTTCTTGGTAGCAGAGGATGGTTAGGTTTTATTTAAGATAGAAAGTTAGTTGTATATTGGAATATTGATTTATGTATTAACCAAAACCTGTATGTATTGTTTTATGTTGTCCAGAATTTCCCGGGGATATTGAATAGCAGGTGGTAAATGGAAGCAATACTGCAGTGAGGTTACTGGCCTTGATGACGAAAGTGTGGAAAGTTAGGTAGAACTTGAAGCACTGGTTATGGATTATTTCTGATATAAAAGTGAGAGTGATTGGTAGCAAAGGAGTTCGCTGGTGAAACTTTGGTCTGATATCACCTAGAATGGGTACTGGTACTGAAGGAGTAGCAGGTTCTTTGATGCTTGAGTGAAGGGTAAGCGGAAGAGGTGTTACTCATACTGTGTGAAGGGTAAACTGAAAAGTGTTACTCGCAGTGGAAGAACTTGACTTTTCTTTAAAATTAGTAAATCAGGCACAGTAGCAAATGTTTTTATGTTATATATTAATGAAATGTGCAAGAAAAAAAAGATTGAAAGAACTTAAGTTTTGCATTACCTTGCAAAGGAAAGGTCAGTCGCGGGTCTTGCACTGACATCACTAGGAGCCGCGCTGGGATTGGTTGAGACAGCGGGTGTGTAGCTGAGGTAAATTTGCAAAGAAGGTGTGAGTACAACGGAGCAAAACTAACATCACAGATAAACCGCACAAGCATTGAAAAAGTAATTCAGTAAACCAAACGTTGATTGGTCATCAGAATATAAGACGCGCTGGTATTAGGGAAACATTAGAGTAGAAGTAAACAATCAATAAATCGCCAAAATAGCAGTTTTGGTGTTAATAGACAGTGGGGATTGCATGTGGAGCATTGATCCTACTTTATTAGGAACCCGACCAGACAGAAGACTTATAGGTTTTGCCCACAAGCAATTTATTAGAGGGAATCCAAGCAAAATGTACGGAGAGAAAAGGAAAATGTAATTTATGCAAAAAATCAAGAATTATTTTAAAAAGGACAAACACATTAAAACTAGAGAAGGAATTATTATCCCTCCCCCGAAAACACCTGCATCATACATGATGATAGAAGAAGGCTACCACACTTGTGTATGGTTAGAAAATTGGATAGGATACACAAAAGATGATGGAATATTAGCATTTCCTGAGCACGGAACATTTAATGGAAGAGTTTTGCACAATTTACGAATTCGCATGAATGAGTTAGAACCAAGACCTAGATTAACTAAGTACGAAGCTTTAGAAGAATGGGAAACTGAGGCTTTTGAGCAAGATAGATTACAATGTAGTGGTAGCTTAAGTACATTTTATCCTAGATTTCCCTGAGAAACCCGAGATAATCAGATGAAGCAATGGATACAGGCTATAGTAGTGGAAGGATTATATCCTGTACTTACCACAGAAAAAACAACAGGAAGTAAATGTACAGAGAGACAAAACATTTAGTGACTGGTAGTGGAGATTCAGAAGATGATTATTTTGAAGATATTTTAATGAAAAATCCTCCACCTTATCGGGAAGAATTAAATAGAATTACCCCTAGTGCCCCACTTCTGAAAACACCCCTGTATCCGCAGGTTGTACATGAGACTACACTGGAAAGGGTACTTCAAGAAAAAGAAAGAGAAGCAATAAATATAAATAGAAATTAGTTCGTTCAGGAAATAACCCAGTTAAATACAAGTCCTGAAGCACTAACGATACCAGTGACTATAGGTCCCGTTGTTCACTTATATGGAGAAAAACAAAATTGTCCTAAAACTCCCGTCCTGACTACACCGATCACACAATCCAGAAAAGAAAAAATAATAATTGGTGATCAGGCATGTAAACGTGAGTTGATAATTTCTCTAATGGATTTGCCAATAAGAGAGCCAATAAACAAATCATTCAGACAATTTACACCTGGATGCTCAAAAGAGGTACAGATTGAAACATCCACAGGGACAAAAAGGGCCACTGTAGTAACCCCACAAGAAATAGAAAGGTGGACACGTGAAATAGAAAAGCCAAAAACACAGCCAAAGGTATTGGATATATTTAAACTGCTGGTAGAATTGGAAGAAATTATAGCAGGAAATGTAGGCGTAGAAAGATTAAATACTTTCAGCGAAGAAGAGTTGTTATTTAAATGCAGAAGCATCACCCGAAATACGAAAATATTCCATGGAAAACTAATTAATTTGGCTTCAGACATGGGAATTGACGCAGGGAAATCCAATGTATTGCAGAAACTATATAGAGCAGAATTTTCTGATAAAGTTTTAGAGAACATGAATGTGTCAGGAAGGAAATTACAGATAAAAGGTGGACAAAGAAAAAGGAAGAAGCATAGGCAAATCGAACAACATCTGAGTATTTAATAAAACAAACAGAAAAGGTTGAACGGTTCTACCCAATGAGAGAAGTTCCAGGAGGAGGTAATGGACTTGTCTCATGGACCCGACAGGATATTTTATTATTTACAAATGAATTCCCAAAGCTTAGAGAAAAACCAGTAGAATGGTACAGGCAAGTTGAAAGGTTTGTGAAAGTTCCAAAAGTTTTGTTGAAGGACTTAGATGGTTTAATTGATAAAGTTGTTCCTGCTGATTTATGGACAGAATCTAAAATTACGATAGATTGGCCTAATGATGAGTACCCAAGAGATACAAAGACAGGAGCCCCTTCAGCTCAGGTAATGAAAAAATATAATCAGGTAATTACATTTTTGAAAGGAAAAATTCCCCCAAAGGAAACTGATTGGTTAAAAATAGACAGAACAACCCAAGAAAAGGATGTCAGTACATGTATGTTATGAACATCTCTTACAGGTATTCATGCTATACAGCGGGTTTGAAAATATTGAAAACAAGGTCCTGACACATTTTGTATATCGTTTTTTGTCTGGGTTAAGGTTGGAAATATCGCAAATGATTAAACAGCATATGTTATCCTGGCAAGCAAAGCCCATAAATGGGATCCTCAAGTACGCAAAGTACTGTGGAGAGAAAATCGACAATAGACGAAAGAATTTAGAAGAAAAGGTGATGTGGGCCCAAGTTAAATCAGAAGAGGAGTCAGAACTTCAGCTAAGTAATCAGGAAGATAATCAAGGAATGGGGCAAGGCCAAGGCGAAGGTAGTGGGGGCAAACCAAGAGGGCGGAGGAGCAGAGAAGAGGCAAAGAAAAAGTTTCCCTGTCGCGGGCGGGGAAAATTGGGGCATTGGAAAAACGAGTGCAAGCTTATACAGAATAAAAATGTCCAAAATCAAAATTTAAATCCACAGACGCAGAATGATGTGTTAATGAGACAACTGCAGCAGGTTGTACAGAGTCAATTGCCACCTGCCCCCATGCCAAATTTTGTGAGTCAAGCCAAGTACCGTGTGGACACCGGATTCCAGGGGGGAAGTGGTAAGATAAATTCTGTAACTCCACAGTTTCTTTTGCAGGATTAATTTTTTTGAGGCAGAACAAAAATGACGGTACCTGAGAGGGGAGGAAGAGGAATGCGTACTTGGCGCATCCTTGCCGGTAGATCAGTCAGGTCCATATATAGATGGTACGGTTGAAGGAAATGACATCACCTTCTTATTGGATACTGGTGCTACCCGTTCTACTGTGAGAACAGCAGACATCCCAAACCTACCCCTCTCGGGAGAAGCGATCCAAGTAGTGGGCGTTTCTAATAAACAAATTAGGTCCCCAATTACTGAACCAATGGAGGTATGTATTGGCAACTTTTGAGAAATGCAAAAATTTGCTGTGTGTGACTCAAGTCCCGTAAACTTGCTAGGAAGGGATTTATTGTGCAAAATGAACTGCACAATATTTTGCACACCAGATGGTGTTGTAATTCAGACTCCTGATGAAGACGTAGTATACGAGATCATGTTAGCTAAACAGGGAACAGAAGTGAATGACATGTTTTCCATGATGACACCAGACGAGGTCCAAACTACAGTAAATCCTGATGTGTGGGATTTTACCGGAAAGGAAGTATGATTAATGGCAAATGTAGATACACCCAGTAAAAGTAACTATAAAAGAAGGTGCAGTTTATCCAAATACCCGACAATATAAAATGAGCCCGGAAATTAAAGCTTGTGTTGCAGCAGAGATTGAACGACTGGTTGAGTAAGGCATTTTGAAAGAAATAATGAGTAGCCCTTGTAATTCGCCTATAATTGGTGTAAAAAACCTGATGGAAAATATAGGGTGGTCCAAAATTTGAGGAAAATTAATAACATTTTCATACCATGTTGTCCAATAGTGCCAAATCCAGCAGTGATTTTATATCAGATACCGTGGAATGCAGGATGGTTCACTGTAATTGATTCATGCCATGCCTTTTTCTCCATTCCATTGCTTCCAGATAGCCAGTTTTTATTTTTGTTCAAATTTGATGAGCATGTTTACGTTTGGAATCGTGTTCCACAAGGGTACACTGAAAGTCCTTACATTTTTACCACATTTTGAAAAAATGTCTTGAATCCTTGGTGTTGCCCAGACAATCAGTTTTGGTGCAATACATTGACGACTTATTAGTCACGTCAAAAACTCAAAGTGATTGTGTTACTGATTCAATTGCATTGCTAAATCACCTAGCTGAAGGTGGACATAAAGTGTTGCTAGAAAAATTACAATTTTGCACAACTTCAGTTAAATATTTGGGACACCAAATAGCAGGAGGAGGCAGAAGAATGACATCAGAAAGAATAAAAATAATAAGACATATGCAGTTACCACAGACCCAAAAAGAAACAAGGAGTTGTAGGTTATTGCAGGCAGTAGATTGTGTGATTTGCAGTAATAGCCAAACCTTTGATACAAATGACCAAGAAACAAGCAAAAGATCCAGTAGAATGGGATGATTAAAGCATGACTGCTTTTGTAATACTATGAAACTGTCTGTGTGAAGCACCTGCTCTAGGTATGCCAGATTATTCAAAAGATTTTGCATTATTCTGTGATGAGAGAGATAATTGCACACTTTCAGTCCCAACAGAGAGACATGGCCTAATGTGACGTCCTGTGGCATATTTTTCTGCTACATTGAACCAAGTGGCACCTGCATTGCGAGGGTGTCTAAAAGCTGTAGCTGCAACATGCATGAGTCTATAACAAAGTGAATCTATTATAATGAGACACCCTGTAAAGGTGTACGTAAACATGCAGTTGGAATTCTGTTGACAAGAACACAAACTCAGTATCTTACTCCTAGTCGGCTGACTAAATATAAACGAATTATATTAGGGGCTGAGAATGTAACAATAGTCAGATGTAGTGTCTTAAACCCAGCAACCCTGTTGCCAGATCCATATTATGAAGAGGTAAAAGATGAAGTCGAATATGAATGTCTTGATGTCACTGAGCTAAGTACCAAACCACGTCCAGACATACGAGATGAACCCTTAAAAGATGCAGAACATGAGCTGTTTATAGATGGCTTGTGAATGTGCCATGAGGAAGGAGGATTTAGAGCTGCTTACGCTGTGTGCACATTGGCTGGAATAGTTGAAGTATCCTATTTACCAGGAGTCAAGTCTGCAAAAGTAGCCAAATTGATAGCTTCAATTAAATCTTGCAAAATTGGGAAAAATTGGAAAGTAACCATTTACACTGACAGTCAGTATGGTTATGGGGTTGTGCATGACTTTGGCCAGCTCTGGATGCAGAGGGATTTCATGACTTCTTCAGGAACCCTTATTAAAAACAGACATTTTGTAAAAGAATTAATTGAAGCAATACAATTGCCAAAATAAGTGGCCGTGGTCAAGTGTGCTGCTCATCAATCTGGAAATGAAAAGGTGACAACTGGTAATCGTTATGCTGACCAAGTTGCCCAGCATTGTGCTAAATACAAAATAGCAGTAAACAATAAAATTGATGCATTTGGAATCAGCTGCCGATTTATGCTACTTGGAAACGTAGGAACATGGGAAGAAATGAGAGATTTACAAGAAGAAGCAGACACTAAAAGACACTAAAAGAGGAGTGGGAGAAAATAGGTTGTCAGAGAGGGGCTGATGATGGGGTGTGGATTTACCTAGATGGAAGACCTGTGTTACCTGACTGTATGCTTGCACCATATGGCTAGGATGCATCATGGAGACACACACGTATCGCCAGAGATGCAATGATTAGACTTTTCCGACAAGATTGGTTCAATGTAAGGTTCAGGAAAGTCGCAGAGAGTCTTTGTCAGAGATGCTTAACTTGCCACCAAATGAACCCAGGCAGGAAAACTGTAGTCTGCACAGGGAAATTTGGGAAAGCCGAGTGTCCATTTATAAGACCTCAGATTGATTTCATTCAATTACCTTCTTGTCGAGGATTAAAATATGTACTTGTCATCATTTGTTTATTTTCAAAGTGGGTGGAGGCATACCCGACAAGGAGGAATGACAGCTTGACAGTGGCCAAACTCTTATTGAGGGAACTCATTCCTCAATTCGGTTTTCCAGTAACTATTGAATTAGACAGGAGGTCTCATTTTAATATTGAAATCATTCGATTCATTTGTGAAGCATTTAAAATTGAACAAAAACTGCACTGTGCATACCGCCAGAGGCTTCTGGAGTGGTAGAACAATTCAATGGCACAATCAAGTCAAGACTGGGAAAGGTGTGTGCATCCACCCCACTGGAGTAGCCTGATGGTTTACCTCTTGTCCTGATGGGACTCAGAAGAATCCCAGACAAAAATACAGGCTTGAGTCCACTCATGGGAACGGCAATGAGGCAAGCATGTGTACCAGGACACAAGCTGTTGAATATATCTGATGATTTTGTACTGGAGTATTGCAAAGAGTTAGCTGACCAAGTGCATTCTATCTCTCACCAGGTTGGGGAAGAGACTGTTGCCAGGCAGCCGAACCAAACGCATGATCTGAATCCCGGGGACTGGGTAGCAGTGAAATATCACACTCGAGAATCGTGCCTAGCACCAAGGTGGGTAAAGCCACATCAGGTTATATTGGTTACCTCAACAGCTGTAAAATGTGCAGGTTTGCCTAATTGTATTCATGCAAGCCATACCAACAGAGTACCAGCACCTGATGAAATAGATCCACAACAAGCTTAAGCAGTTGAGGCGGCTGATGGTTGTACAGCTGAAGGATCACAGGTAATAGATCCTGAAGTAGCTAAACAAGATCAACCTAGCACCAGTCAGGATGACTGGGTCCCAGTAGTGGACATACCTGAAATTATTGTGAGAACAAGAAGTCAAACTCGATTAGAAAGTCAGAATGAGAGTGAGGATGAGACAGGAATAGAAGAACATATTCAGATTATAGAGAAAATAGCTAACAACAAATCTGCGGAGGACCAGATAAAGAAGGAGCAATATACTCAGATAGCAGAAAATAAACGCGACACCCACGATTCTGAGGAGGAACAGATAGGCATTAGAGAAAATGCCCAGGCAGAAGACAATCAAGAAATTATAAGACCTGAGCAGGACCAGTTGGGTGAATAAAAACAAGTTCAGGAAGAAGAAAAATAGAAACCAAGCCTAAACAAACAAAATCCTGAACAGGGTCAGATTGGAAAAGAAGAATACATTCAGGCAGAAACGGCTAAGGTGATAAGCCCTGGACAAGGTCAGATAGCGAGGACTCCAGAACACGGAAGTAATCAAGTTGTGCCACAAATCAATGAAAACAAGAGAGCACTTGAAGAATCTGAAAGCACAGTGCCAGCTCAAAGGAAAAGTGATACCTGGCCTAGTATTATCAATAGACTGAAATATCGCCTTAAGACAATAAGTGAGGAATCTGACCAAATAAATGAAGTAACCCGTCAATCTGAACCATCAACAGAAAAACCAAGAAGGAGAAGTCCACAACTGAAAAGACTGAATAATAAACTCAAGGGTCCTGAATGGACATATGTAATTCTTGAAGATTTCTAGAATCTGGAAATAAGTGGAGATAGTGAAAAGAGTTAAATGCTAATCGAATCGACGAGGAAGTGAGACCAACTTGAAGAAATTACTCCCCAAGTTGTATATAATGTATTCTGTACAAAAGTTCAAAAGAGGGGGAAAATCTTCTTAGTCTAAAATGGCTGATAATAGAGCTACTGGAAAACTGAAATGAAATTGCATAAAGAGATGCTGTAGAATATGTATATGTCGCATATTTCCAGAACTTATAGTGTGGTTAGTACTGACAATAGCCAGTCCATATCTAATGACAACAAACAAACAGAAGGACACTAGTGCACATGGAAAGGTAGCTAACATTAAGCAATACAAAGTAGACTTAGAAGCACCAGATGAGACAGATTTACATCAAAATCTAAATAAAAATGATACAGATTTAAATGTATTTGCAAACCTGTTAGACCTTGGAAGTTAGTGATTGTTATGTGTGTATGAAATTGACATCTGTAGCAGGAGGAGTAACATATCATCATTTACCATTGACATATGGTATTTCATGCAGTATTTTCTGGAAAATTACAATGGGCCCGATTCACAGAACTAACTTAAGACAAAATCCTAAACTTACTACTTTTGGTATTCACAGAAGTTAGGATTTTGTCTTAAGTTTGTCTTGAGTTAGTTCTGTGAATCGGGCCCCAACTTATTATTCTAACATAGATGTGATTTTTCCTGAAGTTCCCCTGCGTAAAAATATGAACCCCGACCTCTGGCAGTAGAGATGCACAATTCATGGGTAAGCAATGAAAGCAATAGACATAGCTGAAGCACATAACCATAATCTAACATGTAAGTTACATGAAGAAGAAAAGGTATTTTTGAATTTAGTAGCGAAAAGGAGACAGGTTTTCCATAGAAGGGCTTCTAAACCAAAACCTCAGATACCTAAGTGGGCTGAGAGAGAAGACTTTATGGCAACTGGCAAGTCTCATGCTGCTATGTCCCTGGACCTTGAAAAGAAAGGGAAAATCTGTCTCCATAGGTTAAAAACAGAGTATAACAATATATTTATTGGTTCCAGTGAATGTGAGCACAATTTTCTGATGATAGGGGGATGGGGACTAAAAGGTGGAACACATCTAGTATTTCCTGGAGTTTATTATGTTTGTGGAAACAAAGCTTACTTTAAGCTGCCTGAAAAGTGGTATGGGATTTGCTATTTCGGAATAGTATTCCCAAAGGTATACATGTAAAAAGAATCACTGGAAGCAATGAAGAAAATAATGGACTAATACGCGAGAAAAGAGATAGTTTTTTAGAAATTGTAGGAGATATATTTAGTGCATTGACACCTTCAGTAGGAGTAATTCTGAATACACAAAGAATTTGTAAATTATCAACAGTGGTGGATCGCTTATCGACTGACACTGCTGGAGGATTCTTATTGATCAATACCGAAATAGTTGCGGTCAGATCTATGGTTTTGCAAAATTGACTTGCCCTTGATATATTATTGGCAAAAGAGAGCGGAGTCTGTAAAATATTGAAGGCGTAACATTGTTGCACCTACATACCTGACAAAAGTGTTGAAATTGAGAGATATGTCAAAAATATCGCAAATTTGGTAGAACAATCGAAACCACTGGAAGTTGAAAGTGCATGGAAAAAACTAACAAATACTATTTCTTCTTCAGGTAGTTGGTTTTCTAATGTAGGAAGAAGTATTATAGGTCAAATACTGATGTGAATAATGGAAATAACACTATTAGTCTTAACAATAATTGATTTGGTGCAAATGCTACAGAAAAAGAAAATGGTATTGCGTGAATGAAAAGGGAAGGAAAAGAAAATATAATGAAATTTAGCTTGAAGAAGTAAAAGGAGATATTTACAAGAGAATGAAGGGTTTTCAAAAGAGAAAGGGAGATTCCAAAGTGATAGAAGAAATAGAAATGGGAAATTGTTAAAGTTGGCATCTGGTTTAGTAATTAGTGATGGTATAGAATGCCATCAAAGAGGGGATTGATGGAGTAAGGTATCGTACGTAAGAAACTTGCTCAGATCCAATCCTCTCGAATAACATGTAATAAAATAACTAACATGTTTTGTGAACACTAATAATTGGACTACACAACATTTTTTTCATCTAGGGGAAGCTTTTCAATGAGCTTTACTAACAGGTAACTCGAGTGGATTAATATGGCTGCCAAAAACGCTGGAATCTTCTGTGCATGCGTCTACTGCATCTACGTAGTATGACGTCTTTCGCTTTGGTGGGAAATCTTTGCAGCTGTGCAGTAGTACTTAAAATGGCCGCTTGAACCTCACATGCTAATGCACATGGCTATGCTTAAACTAAACCTCACATATCTTGCTAAACTGCAAATGCAATAGTTAAAAATAAATTATGGGAATTAGAGTAGGAATAAGTGGTTTACAGTGCATTTATTTATTTTCGTATTCTACCATGTTTTTCTTTGACTTTGTTATAAGTTCGTATTTGGGCCTGGAGGGTGACTGAAATCTCCATCTTGCCTGGTGGTGCGCAAGCGCGTTGGAATCTGTCAAACTTCGAGCTGTGACATTGAAACTTTGCCAAGTACAGTTTAACGCGAACACGCCTGGGAACAGCACCTCTTTACCAGGAGAGGGGAAGGATAAAAAGACAAAATTTGCATACAGTGGGCCCGATTCACAGAACTAACTTAGCACCTTCAGCGTGGCGCGAATTTTGGCGCTGTGCTGAAGGTTCTAAAAAACGGGCGTGGTCGTGACGGAACGGTTCCGTCATAAGCACAGCCCAACCGGCGCTCATGACGGAACCGCTCCGTCGCAGGGGTTAAGACAAAATCCTAAACTTACTACTTTTGGTATTCGCAGTTAGGATTTTGTCTTAAGTTAGTTCTGTGAATCGGGCCCAATGTATTATTCCTAATGTGACATGCGGTGGGAAATAAAGTTTGAAAAAAGTAATTAAGGGAAGGGAACATCGAACTATAAGCCTAAGAAAATGACATTACATTAGTATGGTGTGATGACCTCTACCCATCCCATTGTCCAATCATAAGTAGGGGATTCACAAATATTGAAACATTGTAGGGTGGTACATACAATGAGAATAGTGGGCCCGATTCACAGAATGAATTTAAGACTCAATCCTAAACTTACTACTATTTTGGTATTCACAGAATGCACTTACTACTTTTGACATTCACAGAATGAATTTACTACTTTTGGTATTCACAGAAGTTAGGATTTTGTCTTAAGTTTGTCTTAAGACAGACTTAAGACAGATTTAAGACAGACTTAAGTTAGAATTTTGTCTTAAGTCTGTCTTAAATCTGTCTTAAGACAAAATCCTGTCCAATCAGAACCCGAGTTGGTGATGTTAGATACTTTTTAGATAGATTAAATTAGAGAATTAGTGTATAAAAAACCCTGATTTTGCTTCGAATTATGCTCCTTTCGATTTTCATCTGGACATGCTGCCCGACTGATGATCGATTCCTGGATGTAAGATTCTTTGAATATTTCTTGTTTTCGTTGCAGGACTGAAGGATAAGATGAGGGCGTTAGGATGCTAGGAGAGAATGAATTTGGGACTATCTGTTCTTTGCTAAACTTCCCACTGAACTTTGAAATAAATGTTTATTTTCCGAGCTTTTAAATTAAATGATCATTTTTGAAATAAAGTTTTCTTAAGAATTTTAAATAAAGAATTATTAAATGCCTACATGTCAGACATGCTAAAAGTTTGCTTTTAATAAAAATGTGAGAAATGGAGAATTAAAGCTGGTCTTGTATTTTCTTACGCCTATTTTTCTTACAAGCAGATCCATTGCCACTATGGTGGTGTGTCTGAATAAAATGACATTTGCTGAAAAACCATGGTAAATCGTTCAAACTGCAGGTGTAAATAATAAATAGTTAAAATAGGTTTAGACCTTCCGCCAATGTTACAGCATTACTCCTTTGTGTTTCACCAATCCCTGAAGTAGTGTTAAAGTGATAAAAGAAAAGTGTGCAGTGTTATGGGCCCCACTGGTGAATGAATGCGTGACTGGAAATTTCAGGGAAACGGTGAAGCTGGTTTAGAAATTATTTCTGGAGTACCGCTGCAACACATCATTTGTTTCTTTTGCAACAGATTTATTTAAGACACAAACACCACCAAAGAATTATTAAGCAATTGCAGGGCAGATTTACAATAACTGGCACATCCCTGCATATCAGCAGGGATGCACCAGTTATTGTGCGTCATGGCTGCACCACCATAGATGCGCCGCCTTTATAATGCGGCGCATCATGGAGCAAAAATGGACAGATGCGTGACGCATCTGCTGCCGTAAAGGCGGCGCATTGCTGGAGTTGCGTTGCATGCGCGACGCAGCTCCAGCAAGGCTCGAGGGTGCCCTATCCTCAAAATGCTGCGTCAATACTTACGCCTGCTTCAAGCAGGCGCAGGGTTTTGACGCAGCATGGGCTTAAAAGTGACTGAGTGGAATCACTCAGCCACTTTTAGGAGGCGTTCCTGCGCCGGACCCCCCCTGCGCCGGAACGCTCAGGCGCAGGGCTTTACAACGTGACGCATCTCCCAGATGCGTCACGTTGTAAATACCCCGCAGCATGGTGCTGGCTTTGCGCCGGCGCTGCGTCACAAAAATTACGCAACGGCGGCGTAAAAGAGGCGCAAGGGGCTTGTAAATCTGCCCCTAATCTAAAATTCCAAACCATTGGCTTAGCCGCCATTTCTTTTTTAGAGTGTGTGGATGTGTGTGTGTGTGTGTCAGTAAGAAAGAGAGAGGAGAGAGAGAAGAGGAGAGAGCGAGAGGGCGTGAGTGAGAGTAAGAGAGAGAAGGTGTGTGAGAGAGAGAAGAGAGAGAGAGAGAGAGAGAGAGAGAGAGAGAGAGAGAGAGGGTGTGTGCATGGAGTGGATGGGGGAGGAAATGGAACGCTTCAACCAAGTGGCAGGTGCAGTACTAACCGCTGTTACTATAGGGCAGGCTGCCTGACAGCAACCAACTGTTTGGGGGAAATTTGCATACCTGGAAGCCATTACAAAGCCACAAACTCTTCTGTTTCATTCTCATGGGTAAAGGAGATTTTTTTAGCTTTGAAAATCAGAAGTGTTTACGTATGTTCGTGTTTTGCTAAAATAGTTTTTAAAGTTGCCACAACTTTATTAAGTTGTATATATTAATGAGCAGTAGGGAATAGAGCTTAATAATTATTAATCATCGTAAACTATATTACTTCTCATATGCACTTCGGGTGGCAATGATATGTGATATCGCGTTAATTTTTGGAGGGCGTTTGTTGTTTACAAACCCCGCTTGAAAAGTTAAAATAGAGTGATACTCGGTGATATCTTGAATGCCAATTTTAGGATTATTGTCATTGATGGACCTGTGGGGGTGTGGAAAGCTGGTTTCATGAGCGCCTCGTTGGAGACGGCGATGTCGACTTGTTCTTGATTCTAGAGCTCAGGCTCCTTCACAGCAAACTAAACAAGCATTTACAATGCAACGGTTTCGCCTTTGGAGAAGTTAGAGCTATTGGCATTGTAAATGACAACATTTGTATTTATGTGTTGGTTTTGAAAACAGATAAATAAATGGCATTGTCATTTACATTGCCAATAGCTTGGTGAGTGTTAATATTATGAAATTACGTGTTTATTACAGATGATAATATAACAATATAAAACTGCAGATGTACAAAACAACTTGAGAAGGAAGAGTCCATGAAGATCGAGTCCAACCCTATCTCTGCTACAATCTGGAGAAAGAGTCAATCCACTTTTAGAGTTCAGAGTTGGTCTCAGCCTGCTTTAATGAACTGGAGTAAGTTTAAATATGTCTGACAATCCGAAGAATGCCTGCATTTATGCCAAAGTATCACTCGTCCCCTGAAAGACAAAATATGTCTCCCTTTGCCCTATAACCTGAAGAATGTCTTAACCCACCCCAGTAATCCAGAGTATGTCTGAAGCCAGCCCTATAACCCGGAGAATGACTTACTCGACCCTTCTGATGCAAAGCATGTGGTAATCTACTCAACAATGTACAGAATGACTTTATAAACACTTACAATATGAGGTATGCCTTAAACAACTCTAGAAATGCCTGGTTTACTCAAGCCATCCCTAAAATCCAGCATATTTTTCAAGTACCCCTACAATTTGCAGCGTGTTTTTATGTTCCTTAATAAACTAGAGTATGCCTCAAGCACCTCACCCTTGCCCTGTTAAATAGAATATGCCTCATGTAATATCTGGAAACTACAGTAAATCTCAATCCTTTCTGTAACGTGGAGTAGGCCTCAACCTGCCTCTAAAACTCATTGTATGCCTCAGTTAATTTCTATAATACAGGATGAGTCTCAATCCAACCTACCCAGTGGGGTATGCATCAATCCACCCCTAACATTCCTTGCATGTCTCAATTCCCCTCTATAAAACAAGGTAGCCGTAATCTTCTCGATCAAGTGTCGCCCTCCTCAGTCTGACTCTACGTTCCACAGTGCACCTCAATGCGCAAGATAAACAGCTTATGACTCAAGTCACCCATATATTCAGAAACTAGGTCTCAATTCACTCAGTAATTCAGAGTATGGCCCAACCCCCCCTATCAGGAATACTATGTCGCATCCAATATATGATCTGTACCATGACTGGTCCAACCTACTAATGTCCACCCTAATAAAAAAGGGTCCCTGTCTTCCCATCTAACCCTCTCTCCCACACAATACCCAATCAGTGTTTTGCAGCAACACCCCAGATGTTCCCGCACTGGCACTCACATACAGTTTCGTCAATGTATCTCACAACCACGACCTTTAGCATGCCATGCGGCTTCAGTACTACGGTACTCCAGTACCGCCTGGCGGAGCACTGCGTTCTACGGCCAGGCGAAACCTAAAATGCCGTAAAGGAGGCAGAGCCGAAATTCACAAAGGCTGTTGCGGGCTCCACCGTTGAGACTGTGCTGCTTAAGGATTTACTTGCGGAGAAATGCCAAAGTGTGTTTTTCTGGTAACTGGCTACTTCTGCAATAACAAGACTATGGAGGGGAATGGAATTTAGCGAAGACTCGAAGGTCTAGCATCTACCCATAAATCTGCCCCATCTATTCTCACAGGCTTCTGCACCTACACTTTAACCATCGCTCAGTTAGAGTTTCCCCCCGCGCATCCACTCCATCCATATATTTATTTATGTTTTACAAACAATACTCCCAATCATCAAGTTCAGAATGCCGTGGACACATGGCATTATCAGAAAACTGGCAGACAATACACACGGACCCACAACTCACCTAATCGTGTCGCTTTGCAGGCTAAAAGTGCCGGGCAGTGGATATACAGCGCACTACTGACAATATATTTTTTAACAATCAAATAAACAAGTTGCGCGAATCTCAGCTAAAGCCTGCTTAAAGATAGACGAAGTCGATGACAAACTATGATGCCTTCAGTTGGAAAATCACAGCTCGTAATTTCTGAAGGCACATTCCAGGGCAAAGGAAGCGGAAATGTGGGATTCGTACACAAGGGCTGTGGGCACAACATTTTGTCCATTTTTAACTTAAATAGGGCGGTTGATATGTACGGAGCAAATATTTCCATCAGCCTCCCAAAGATGGACACGACCAGTGTAATCACTCCCTGCACACAAAAAGAAACAGCGATTTGTCATAAAAGAATATATCACATTTTAAAACATTGTGACTGTCATATCCCTGCGGTAAAAAAAAAAACCTCCTGCAGTTCTGGACTAGGGTATCTGCTTTTTTCGCGGCCGCTGCATCGTATGTGTATGCCTTGTAGATCTGAATCAACTTGTTCTAAAAAAAAAAAAAACATTTCCAGGACATGGCACACTCTTGGCAGTGATTTGTTTGTTCTTAAATAATATGTAAACATCACCCCACGGTTGCCTTCTCCTATGTTTAATACCCACTGTGTCTTGGAAAGCAGGTTCACAAAAGGCTAAAACGCGCTTCTGACACATGCACACACAATTTCGAACACACCTGCCCGAGTCACAGCTGTAAAATGTATGTGCGTGTATAGTAAATTGCAAGATTCATTCTCGCATTCATAACTCTGCACATATTAATAGTAGAATTATGTAGCAGGTACTAGTGCGATTGATGAATAAGTGGTTTATTTTGGCTTCTTCAGCTTTTCATGCCGCCTCCCTCCTAAACATCTAACTGTGATCAGGCTTTCTTTGCGCACTACCAACAGGTCCGTAAACTGCCCATCAAAATTATAACAAAGATTCACAATTTCTATTGTTCAAAAATATGGGCCCCCGTGACCTATTTTGAGTGGTTGGGGGGGGGGGGCGATGGGTAACTGGATTTACTCGAGTGACCCTTTGAGTAGCCACTTTCACTATGCTCACTGTAGCTCCTCACAATGGAAGGACAGCTGGAGGGGGGCAGGCAGGCACACGGACAGCGGGAGGCACACGGACAGCCGGAGGGGGGCGGGAACGGGGACACGAACAGGGGGGGGGCTGGAACGGGAAGACGGACAGCGGGAGGGGGGTGCGGGAACACACGGAAAGCACTCACCTGGACCTGGACTTCCTCCGGCGGCGGTCGGCCGCCGAATGGCCAAAACAAACCTCGACGAGCAAAAAAAATAAACCCCGCCCACCGCCGCACTGACGTGACAAAAGGGGCCGGATGAGAAAAATTCTCAGAAACGCCCACGAGTCGCCTCGCAGGATGACGGACGCCTCTGTTTGCCAATGGCTAGCATCCATTTATGGAGCTAGCCAATGGGAAACAGAGGCGGGACGAACATCCATACTCTAAACAAAAGTTTTCGCCAGGGCGGAGCACTGCGTGCTACGGCCAGGCGGAAACCTAAAAACTAAAAGCATCTCCCGCAATTATGGATCATTAGGAACAGTTTATTATGGATAGTAGAGACCAGAGCTCCCGTACAGGACTCCACTGACTACATCCAGGGAGCCTCTGGCACTGCACCTCTGTGGGGTATACAGTGTGGTGTCGGGCTTACTTATTAGGGACCTCTAGTGATGACCTGGGGTATGGCACTCATCCACAGTTTTTCTACAGCTTTGTAATTGTACAGCTCTTGCTTGATTCGAAGGTGTTGGAGCGCTTTACATCAGTGGCTCCCAACCTTTTGACATCCTGAGGACCCCCACTGAATCACTACCAAACGCTGGGGTGCCACCAAATTTAATTACTGAAGATTTTATTATTTTATATTGAAATATTATGCAAAAATTGAAAACCTTTAATGGGAAGTTTGGTGGTGCGACTAACTTTTCAATGTTAGATTTAATTTCTGAAAGTTGAATCCTCTGCCCAGATTCTACATTTCCCAAGCCATTTCTGCACTTAGCTTTTTCACATAAATAAATACAAGTACATGCCAACATTTAACCACTTGGGTGCTAAGGCTCTTGCAGATTTGTAATGTAATTTCCATTGAAGTGAATTGCAACTCCATGACGAGCTGAGCTCGTCATGAGCGTCGAAGGGGTAGAAGTAGAAAGTGGAAGATTAAATAAAAATATATGGGAGAATGGATTATTCGAATTCAGTTCTATACAAGCACATGTAATTTGAGGCATGAGACAGACCAAGGGGCATATTATCAAGAACAGCGTTAAAATTATTGCGGCTATACCGGCAGGAAACTGCAGCTAAAGCAGCGATAATGGGCTTGATAATATGCCCTTGTGAATTCTCATAGAAGCCCAGGTTATGGTGTTAACCTGGGCTTCTATGGGAATTTACAAATGCATATTATCAAGCCCATTATCGCAGCTTTAGCGGCAGTTTCCTGCCGCTAAAGGGGCGATAATTTTAATGCTGTTCTTGATAATATGGCCCTCAATTGGTTATGTTGGTATGTATGCATATAGTGCTATATTTATCCGTATGAGGATCTTGCTCCTGCCAGCAAAGCAAACCCAAAGCATCCCTGGCAAATTTTGTCAGACCAGCATCTGTACGGTACATAGCGAGTGCTGCGATCGAGCCTGACCACTACAAATGGGGCTTCGGGGCGCCCTAGCCTGAGAAAAGTTGGGAAAAAATGGGGCATTCTACAACACATTTGTAATTATTATTCAATTTTACTAGCTTTTAAAGCATAGTGCATAATGATCTTAATGTGCACCAGGATACAAGAATCTTGTAGCTCTTCACTGATTCCCTCACTATCACCCTCCCACAAGTATCTCATTTGTTTTATAGCACCTCTCATTGCAGTGTCAGTAGGGTGTCCGAGTACTTTACATCGCACATACAGAGACAATGATTGATGCGTGTTTGTAAATCAGAGTATAAAGAATGTTACCTAAGCCACAGTATGAGGTGGTCTTGGGAATGCCATGGTTCACTTCTGGCACCACAACCCTACCATAGACTGGAAAAACAAAACAGTACGGTTTCTGTCAAAGGAATGTGAGGACACTGTATGCGAGAACCTAGGTCTCAAGCAGCAGCTCTGACTTACCCTTGTTGGGTAGCTACGGCAGCAGAGAAGGAGGTTTTATTACCAGTAGAGTATTCTTAGTTTTTGGGATGTTTTCAGCAAGACACAGGCAGAACAGCTCCCACCTCACAGGATTTATGATTGCCAGATTGATCTGATAGAGGGGACAAACATTCCAGCTTGTAAGGTGTATGCCTTGTCAGATCCTGAAACCCGACACCTCAGAGAATACCTTGATAATTTTTTGGAAATTGGTTTCATTAGGCCCTCTTGGTCTCCCGCAGCCCTCCCTCTTTTCTTTATAGCTAAAACTAGTGGCGAGTTGAGAGCGTGTTGTGATAATAGAATGTTGAAGAAAAACACTGTTCGTAACAGATACCCTTTGCCACTTATTACGGTTTTGGTGGATCAGGTGCGTGAAGCCACTATTTACACCAGACTTAAGAGGGGCATATCATTTGGTATGCATCCGAAAGGGGGATGAGTGGATAACAACTTTTAAGATACGCTATGGGTTGTTCGAACATACTGGGATGCCTTTTGGGCTGTGTAACGCCCGGGCGTTTTTTTTTTTTTTTTTTATGACATCCTGAAAGAGTATATGGACCATTTCGTGGTCGTATATATTGATGATATTCTCATTTACTCTGTGTCAGGTGAGGTGCATAACAACCATGTCATTTTGATGTTGGAAAGGGAATACCATCTATTTTGTAAGTTGAGCAAATGTGAATTTGGGGTGTGTGAAGTGGAGTTCCTAAGGGTGATACTGTGTCCAGAAGGGTTGAGCATGGCAGAATGCAAGGTGCTGGAATGGCCCATCCCAAAGTGTACAAGGGACATCCAATGCTTCCTAGGTTTTGAAAATTATTATCGCAGGTTCATCCTGAATTTCTCCCAGGTGGCAGACCCTATCACCAGGCTGCTTTGTTAGGGGGTTCCGTTTGTATGGACAAATGAGGCCTCTACGGCCTTTGCCTACTAGAAAAAACATTTACTACAACCCCAGTGCTCAGACATCCTCAAATGGGGGCACCTTTCATAGCTGAAGCAGATGCTTCATTGGAGCCATACTGTCTCAGAGGAACAATGATACCGGACAATTACATCCCATGGACTATCCCTCCCAAAAACTAAGGGGCATATCATCAAGGCGGCGCAATAAAATTATCGCCGCTTAAGTGTCTGTTTTCGGGCGAAAAGCGGCGATAATTTTATCGCATTATCAGCAAGGTCACGCTAGTGCCTGAATCCTTGCCGTAGCGCCCTTTCCCTCAACGCCCAACTTTGCATCTTGAATGAGATGCAAAGTGGGCGTTCAGCACAAAAATAACGTGAGAAATGTCACTAACCGACATTTCACCTTTCAAGAAACCTCCCGCTAACTTGCATGGCGATAAGAAAAGTAGCGCTAACCGTGCTTATCGCTACTTTTCTTGTAACTGCTTTCAATCTGACTTAGCCATTATATCCAATGGAAGGTGGATATAATGGCTAAGTCTGCCCTGCCCTATCAACAACGTATCACCAATCGCTGTGTCGCACATTTGGCAGCTAACTTTGGAATTTTTATCGCTTTGGAGATAAGCATCGCTGATAGCGCTCTATCTCTGCGATAAAATCCAGCGATAGACTGCGATAATTATCCTAGCGCTAAGCACGCTTAGCAATAATTATTTTTATTTTTTTCTGTGTCATTTGTACATTTTTTTTTAATTGGCATTTTAAAAAAAACATACAATAAAGGGAACACAAAGCCGGCACGTACATTACAATAATGAGCCAATAAGGCTTCAGCATGAGTACATTGGGCAAGGACCAATATGTAATCCCCTACATAGGCACCAGTGTTGACATATTCATATTGAACGCTCTATGCACAGTCCATTGTCACACTACTCACTCCCAATCCACACCCAGAATCATCAGTCCCAGTCATAACCGCTACACCAGTGACAACCTATCAGTGTGTTACGATGAGTCCTCCTGTGTACCCCCGATGCATTATCGGCGTGTGTTTCGCACTGGTCGTCAGCTCCCTGTGCAGATCTCCTCTCCAAATTCATCACCCAGTAATTCTTAGGACGGTTACGGGGAGGGAGTGTCATATAGATATGCTTTGCCTATATGCTGTGTTAAGTTAGCATGAGCTTATTAGGAGTTTAAACGCCATTTTACCGTTCTGCTGCTTCTGCACACGACACATATCTGTTGCTTTAGCTTTGAGCCTAGTCGAGTGTTTTTGATTTACACGAGAATAATATGTTGTTACTCTGATATCAGTCTTGTTTGGTGAGCTGTGTCTGTACAGTGAGTGCTGAAAGCTTCAAGGATATCTCAACACAGTGGCTGTTGTGAGGTCTGATCTTCGCACGTTCCTAGACATAACATACATACAGCTGCAGCCAAATTCTGGCTTTAGGCGCGTTTTATATTGCTTTGCGCAGAGGACACACACACACTTGATGGTGCTTCGCATGCAGAGAGCTGGTGGAAGATTATGTGATCCCTTACCACTAGGATCTTGAGGTATGGGGCCGCCCTGCTAAAACCCAAAGAGACCTTCTTAGATATAAAATAATATCCTAGCTAGGGAGGGTGAGAATTTGGTGTTACTGAAACCTATTCATTTTAGCATTTTACCATGCTTTCACCTTTTGTGTTCTATGGACTAGTGACTATGCTGATTACTTTGTTTCTTATAATATGTTTGCTTGTATTAGCTAAGATACTGCGCTTGAGAACACTGCATTAGTAAATAAACATTTCAAATGTGCACGCGTCCTCGTTTACTCCTTGTTCTGGATTGAAATAATTGTATAACGAAAGAGTGTTCATGTGTTCCACGTTACCTGAGGTGTACTATGTCCATGTTCTGGTTTGTCTAAGCATTGGGAGTCTGTGATAACCAATGAGACACTGTAGCTAGTCTGGTAGGGGATTTTGGGTACTAAGGTGAGGTTTGGTACACCCTAATTCACCGAGGTTCCAAGTCTCTAAGCACAGTTCTGTAGGAGAATGGAATCCCTGCGACATGGCGCCCAACGTTGGTGGTCTTATTACATGACATTTGAGTAGTGCATATTTCAGTCTTTTACAAGCTTGAATCTTTCTAAACGGTTTCCTTAAATTACTACCCAGTTGTGCTACAAAGTTTACTTTGTACCTCTTTCTTTCTGTGTCGCTATGCCCGCGGTGAACATTCCGCAACATAGTCGAATTGCGGTGCGCAATCATTTGCAACATTATAATGTTCCTGTGGATGGCATGGCCGTGATTATGGTGGTGAGTGCAGAGGTGGCTTACCCTTACGAAATCTTTTACTCGTGGGTGACCTTCCCAGCTGTGAACGCGAATACTACTGTGTTCGACACATACACTCCCACGGCTGTGCCACAGGAATATACTCCATATAGGGCACAGGAAATTCCTATAGATACTTGGCAGCACCGCGTTTGGTTTGATGGCACCCTAACCCACTCTTTGACAGCTCCGAGGTTAGGTCCTTTGTCCATTCCAGGCGCAAATTGGCCTGTTTTGGCTGGATTTACACCTCATCCTCAACACGGGGCATGGCTACATGTAGTCGCAATTAGCGTGATTAGGTCGTTAGTGCAATACATAACCCCTAATCTTACGGGCGGGGCCCCGGGTGGTGCGGCGCTTCCTGCCGGACAGGGCGGAATGAAGCTCAGTCCTGTAATGGTCAACGCTGTGATGGGCAAGCGTCCCCTGGATAAGGATGATTTTCCTTTCTGGCTTGCCGAAAAGTTTGACCAGCTGGAAGCAGTATTTCCTAACATGACTCCTGGTGAAAAACACAGGATTCTGACAATAAGCTTACCGAAAGACTTGACCCCTGAAATTGGTGACTGTGATACCTGGGGTAAAACATTTGTGGCGGTCTATGCGAGGTGTTACGGCACTCCGTCTTTGACTGTCCTGCCAACGGTCCTTAAGCGTGTTCAGGATGAGCATGGACCTGAGGCTGCTGTTGAATTGGGTATGCGCCTCTGTGGCACCTTTGATGTGGTTTCCGATCTCATACTTGCTAATGTCAAGGGCGATGCAGTAAACTTTCAGGTAGCCAATGCTTTGCAGGCGATTCCCAATGCCGAGAAACACTGACAGTTGGCGAGGATTATTGTGGCGGCTTATAAAACCGAGGGCCGCAATAGTTGGGGTCCAAAGCCTTTTTCTACTAAAGAGAAAAAACAACCCCAAGGGCAAAAGTCAGAAACTGACGAACAGCCCAAGACCAAAAAACAAAATTGACCGAAAAAACAAAAACAGGGGAAGCAGCAACAACAGAAACAGGAGTCTCGTCCTGCATCTCCATTGCCTGTGCCCACAGAACGTATTTATGACTTGCGCGATCACGCGACAATAATATCACCTGATCGATTTCAGGTTTCTGATCAACGCTCTCCTTGTTCTTTTCAGGAATCATCGACCTCGGCGACTGGTGGTGGAGGAGGTGGCAGGGGTCCGGGTGGTCAGCAAGGCTGCGACCAGCCCCGCCCGAAAGACGGTAAAGGCAAGCAGGACGATTCTACACCGAAAAGACCCCAGTTTCAAAAGAAGAAGGTTGCCGCTTTAGCAGCGAGATATGCCACAGATAGTGAGACCGCGGCTTTGGAATCTGACATGGGCTCTGACCTTGCTGGACAGCACGGCGGAGATTGCGGTACAATAGGGGGTGGTGATGGACGGAGCATCTGAACCAATCAAACACTCACATCCAGTCAAAAGATCTGGGTTTAATCCTTCACCGTTCTTTAGCCCACTCTGCCACCCCATTTCAGACATGGCTATATGCAAATCAGTCTGACCCTGTGTCTCATGGGAACAGTGCAGCCCGAACTGCCAAGCCATGCCTTCCCTGGACCGGAAACAAGCTTCCGAGGACCGGTTTCTGGCATTACAGCCTTCTTCAGCCCGGCTTGCTTGAATCCAGTGGCAAAGTGAGCAAGGGACTCACGTCTGAGCATACCCTGCCACATTTATGGCGGCCAAAGCGGTACAAAAGAGGGTGGTGATGGACGGAGCATCTGAACCAATCAAACACTCACACCCAGTCAAAAGATCTGGGTTTAATCCATCACCGTTCTTTAGCCCACTCTGCCACCCCAGTTCAGACATGGCTATATGCAAATCAGTCTGACCCTGTGCCTCATGGGAACAGTGCAGCCCGAACTGCCAAGCCATGCCTTCCCTGGACCAGAAACAAGCTTCCGAGGCCCGGTTTCTGGCATTTCCGTCCATCATCCCCTTTTGTATCGCTTTGTTCGCCCTAAGTGTGGCAGGGTATGCTCAGACGTGAGTCCCTTGCTCACTTGGCCACTGGATTCAAGATAGCCTGGCTGATGAGGATTATGAATCCGAAACCGGTCCCAGGATGCTTGTTTCCGGTCCAGGGAAGACATGGCTTGGCAGTTCGGGCTGGACTGTTCCCATGAGGCACAGGGTCAGACTTATTTGCATATGGCCATGCCTGAACTGGGGTGGCCGAGTGAGCTAAAGAATGGTGATGGATTAAACCCAGATCAGTTGACTGGGGGTGAGTGTTTGATTTGCTCAAACGCTCCGTCCATCATCCCCTTTTGTATCGCTTTGTTTGCCCTAAGTGTGGCAGGGTATGCTCAGACGTGAGTCCCTTGCTCACTTGGCCACTGGATTCAAGATAGCCTGGCTGATGAGGATTATGAATCCGAAACCGGTCCCAGGATGCTTGTTTCCGGTCCAGGGAAGACATGGCTTGGCAGTTCGGGCTGGACTGTTCCCATGAGGCACAGGGTCAGACTGATTTGCATATGGCCATGTCTGAACTGGGGTGGCCGAGTGAGCTAAAGAATGGTGATGGATTAACCCCAGATCAGTTGACTGGGGGTGGGGGTTTGATTTGCTCAAACGCTCCGTCCATCATCCCCTTTTGTATCGCTTTGTTCGCCCTAAGTGTGGCAGGGTATGTTCAGTCGTGAGTCCCTTGCTCACTTGGCCACTGGATTTAAGATAGCCTGGCTGATGAGGATTATGAATCCGAAACCGGTTCCAGGATGCTCCACCACTTTAGTTTTTTTTAAACACTCAGGGCCCGATTCACAGAACGAACTTAAGACAAAATCCTAAACTTACTACTTTTGGTGGAGAAGTGTGGCTCAATGGTTAGAGCAGGCAGACCTTGATGCAGAGCTCTGGCCAGGGACCAGGGTTCGATTCCCGCCTCGGCGGGTCTCCGACTCATTAATTCCCCTGACTGGATATTCTCGCCTCAGTACCTGTTCTGATCATGGGTCCCACGCTGCAACTCTGGGCAATAGCTTGCTTAGTCTCCACAACGGCCCCAAAAGCGCTGGGATGCCTGGCTGCACCTGGGGGGTGCCCAGGAGTGGACATTTCCCAGGAAAGCCAGGAAGGGTTCCTAAGCGGTATACGGACAGCGCCGGGACACCTCCGGTGGAGGTAGCTGTGCGCTTTACAAATTCCGACATTTATTTACTTTTGGTAGTCACAGAAGTTAGGATTTTGTCTTAAGTTTGTCTTAAGACAGACTTAAGACAAACTTAAGACAGACTTAAGTTAGGATTTTGTCTTAAGTCTGTCTTAAGTCTGTCTTAAGACAAACTTAAGACAAAATCCTAACTTCTGTGAATACCAAAAGTAGTAAGTTTAGGATTTTGTCTTAAGTTAGTTCTGTGAATCGGGCCCCTTGGTTCCGGTCCAGGGAAAACATGGCTTGGCAGTTTGGGCTGGACTGTTCCAAAGAGGCACAGGGTCAGACTGATTTGCATATGGCCATGTCTGAACTGGGCTGGCCGAGTGAGCTAAAGAATGGTGATGGATTAAACCCAGATCATTTGACTGGGGGTGAGTGTTTGATTTGCTCAAAAGCTTCGTCCATCATCCCCTTTTGTATCGCTTAGCGCGGCGGAGATTACCATAGTGTGAGAGGCCCTGCGTCCACTACTGAAGGTGACAGCGACTGGCCGTTATGTTGTTGTGAAAACAGCTGACACTAGAGTTGCTCCCCCTGACAGACTTTATGAAATAGTACTGTTAATTGAAGGTGACATACAGTGTACCGTAAAGGGGATATTTTGGGAAAATCTTACAACTACTTATGACATTTTGTTGGCGGAGGCTAACTGGCCCCCCACCTTTTGTTCTCGCAGCTCCGAGAGGGGAGGAGGTAATCCTCCCTAGTTTCGCGCACACAGTCTCGAAGGAGCATGCGCTGAATTTTGCAGAAGAGTGGGCTAAGGCTCTAGCGCTGGCTCTGTACCGTACACACGGTGGGTGGGATAAATGTTCTCCGCACCACGAGATACCTTTGCGGTCAAAGCCACAGCCTCAACCTCAATATCCCATTAGACGTAAAGCTAACGCTTCCGTTGCCGAAATCCTTGAACAATTGGAATATCAGGGAGTGATTGAAATGTGTGTGTCACCGATGAATAACCCTCTTTTTACTGTGACCAAGCCTGACGGTTCATTTCGTTTTGTATTGGATTACCGGCATTTAAACTCGCATTGCAGTACTTGTGCAGTACAGAATACTCACGGCTCTGCCTTGGTGGATAGTCTTGTGCGTAAGCGGTTTAAGGCCACGCTTGACATTTCCAACGGTTTTTATGCCCACCATTTGGATGGTCTGAGTTCCCAATGGACCTCCTTTACTTGCGGCGGTGTGCAAAAACAATTTCGACGTTACTCCATGGGCTATAAGAATGGTCCTGGGGTATTTGCTGCCCACATTGTCTCTCTCTTAGAGAGGATCGGCCCTGATGCATGCTCGTATGTGGATGACATTTATCTCACAGACGACGAACTTTGGGAGCATCTGTGTCAAGTTGACCGCTTAATTTGTAGCTTTGCGGACTTCAGTTGCAAATTCAACTTTGCAAAGTCGCACATTGCAGAGTATACAGTGTTCTTCTTGGGCTATGAGCTCAACAATGAAGGTCGAGGATTAGCTCCTCACTTCTTGGAGAAATGCGCACAACTGCGCGCTCCGACAACTCTGAAGAAATTACAGTCTTTGCTGGGCTTTTTGATTTTCGGGAGAACTTACATTCCTGAATATGCCCAGCATATCAAGCCTTTGTATGCTTTGATACTACCTACTTTTACCAAATCATGCTGGCTGCCTGAGCACTCAGCAGTTCTGCAATCTTTGCAGGCTGATCTGCTCGCTTCTAAATACTTACTGACTCGTGACAACCACACCAACCTGGTGATAAGAATCATCCCTGGGACGGTGGGTTTCACATACCTTACTTTTAACGAAGGAGACACAGTACCTATTGCCTACAAGTCACACTTGTACACTTCGGCTGAAATGCGATTTTCCACTGTGGAGAAAGTTTTAACAGCTGTGCAGATGGCGATTCTTAAGGAACGCGCTCTGTCACAGGGAAAAATGCATGTTGGTTGTTACACCTTGTCCTGCTTTAGAAGCAGTTACGAAAACCAGTGTACCGAATTCTAAAACTTTGCACCCTCGGTGAATACAATGGGCTGCTTCTTTGATATTTCCGGATGTCACGTTTATTTTTGATGCCTCCTTACGGTCGCAGGAGTTTTTACAGTATGAATTTGTTCATCCTGCACCTTTGGCTATGGGGCCTTTGGAGGATTTCCATTGCATCATATACACTGATGGTTCGGCGCAGGTTGCTCATGGTTCTAAACACGCCTACGTTTCCGCATGCGCCATTGTGGTAGGTGCCATGGTGGTGGAGAAGCGTGGCTCAGTGGTTAGAGGCGGCAGACCCGGAAGCTGAGATCGACCGTGGACCAGGGATCGATTCCCCGCCTCGGCGGGTCTCGGGCTCAAAATTCCACGGACTCGACAATTCTCGCTCTGGTGCCTACTCTACTCACGGGGTCACACTCTGCGACTCTGGGCAATAGCTTGCTTAATCTCCACTACGGCCCCTCGCGGCGGGATGCCTGGCTTTCACCTTGTGGACACCCTGCCGGGGTTTCTCACAGGGGAATACCAGGACGGGTTCCCTAAGCAAGCACCGGGACGCTTACGGGCAGCTGTGCGCTTTACAAATCCAGCACATTTACATTTACATTTACAACGATGAGTTCAAGTCCAGAGTGGTGCACACGCAGACTCTAGGGGACTGCACCGCACAATTGGCAGAGTTTCGTGCTCTGATGCTTGCATTGGAATATGCTGATCCTAGTGTGACGACTTTTATTGTGAGTGAGTTTTACTACTGTGTCCAGTCTTACAATGAGAACTTGTTCTTTTGGATACAGAATGATTTTCGTGATTCCAAAGGTAGCACAATAAAACATAAAATGATCTGGGTCCGAGTGGCTGAGCTTAAAGAGCAGTTGCCACTTGTGTTTGTAATTCATACTCTTGGTCATCAGCGCGTGGGAGTCCACGCTGTTGGCAACTCGCTTGCTGATGAAGCAGCGAAATCAGCAGTATCAACATATTTAGTTGCAGCAGTCACACGGTCCAAAAGTAAGATTGATGATGATATCTTGGCGGCTGTTGCTGCCACTGAGAAGGGAGGTAAATATCCTAAGGGGTTCCCTTCGAAGTACTCATACCACTTAAGTCCCGATAAGGTTCCTTATGTGAAAATACCTGATGTTGGGGAGAGATTGATTCCCAACTCGGATCGCAGGAATACATTGATCACAGCGGCCGATGAAGGTGTTGCGTCTGCGCATGCGGGCGTTTCTGCCACTGTGTCTCAATTACAACAGCGTTTCTGGTGGCGGGACTGTACAAACAGTCGTGCGAATATGTCCTTCAATGTGACATTTGCCAGCAGATGAAGTCTTCAACTGCTGCGCGTCCGCCCCAGACTCAGTTGTACATTTCTAATAAACCACTAGGATGTGTTTATTTAGATCACTGCGTTCCTTTTCGTCTGATACTGCATGTAAGTACGTCTTAGTCGCAGTTGATTCATGCACATGCTTTGTATGGGTGTGGCCTCACCGCAGCGCTGATTCACGGACTGTCATAAGGGATTTGCTTGTCTTTGTAGGGATTTTTGCCTGTGGTACCTTCCATTCGGATCAGGGTCCTGCTTTCGCCTCTAAGGCGTATAAGGATGCCATGGATTTGATGGGGTCCAAGTCAAGTTTTCGTCTCCATACCGACCTGAAGGTAATTGGGTCATGGAACGAATGAACCGTGATTTAAAGCAATCATTGACAGCTCGAGTGATAGGCACTGGCAGGAACTGGCTGGCCCATCTCAATGGCGTGCAGCGTGCTCTTAATAATCTCCCTAGAAGGTCTCTGGGTGAGCGGACCCCATACGAAATGCTCTTTGGTATCAAGATGTATGTACCGGACCTTGACGGTCTAGACTCGGTGGCTCAGGCTGCCTCCTTTGACGTAGATGAACATTGCAATGTTTTACAGGCTCTACAAAAGACAAGAGACAGTCTTGCAAAGGAACATTTGCCCTCCACTTCGGATGATGCGTTGCAGATCCCGGTAGTTGGCTGGCTACCCCAAGTTGGAGAATTGGTTCGGGAGAAGATCGATAACAAGAAAGAATTTGGGGGCATATTACCAACGATTAGCGATATTTATCGCTAACTAGGCTTCGCAACACATTTTTTATCGCTAAGCATTGCCGGAAATTATCGCTGAGATAACTTGCTATTAGCGATAGCGATAATTTTTCCGGCGATAGCGTGAATATCGCTGAGAATACAGCGATATTCACGCATTAGCGACAAAATGTTCTTAGCCATGTTATTCACCTCCCATTGGATAACATGGCTAAGAACTGGTCTGAGCAGGCGTTAGTTTTTGGAGATATTCGCGCTTGGCGCGAATATTTCCAATGCTACGCCTGCCTTGTTAATAGGGATAGCGAAGTTATCGACTGCTTTCAGTTGCTAACGGGTTGGGTACGCCCACTTTGCATGTCATTAGCGATAAACATCACTGACATGCAAAGCGTTACCCAAACCGCTCGCTATCGCCTAAAAGCTGTCGCTAACATCAGTTAGCGACAGCTTGCTGATGGGGCGATAGAGATATTGCCGGTAGCGGCCGAAAACGGCCGCTAAATTGGCGATAATTGTCTATCGCCCCCTTGGTAATATGCACCTTGGTCCCTCATACCGTGCTCCAGTTCCTGTGCTTGGTGTGAAGGGCACAAGAACAGTCATTTTACCACCACTTCCTGGTATATCTCCATTGACAATGTCAAGATACACAGATTGGCCGATCCTTCTTAGTATGACGCCGGCAGTCTCATGTCCTTTGATTGTGAGAAATTCAGTGCTGGCCACTCCTTCGAATCCTGTGCCTGAGGTAGCCCTTGAGATGCCTGCAATTTCTAGTCCTTTATTGAGTACATTGCCTGGTACTCAACTTGATGAAACTGACTACACTTACCCAACTGACTTATCGATGCCTGATTTGCAAACTCGTTTGGCCACAGAATCCAGATTTTTATTTGACACTATTTCACACACATCAGGAAATCCTTCACGGATGAAAATCTATGCACGTTTGTTTAAAAAACATTTTTTGATTCCCTCTTGGACATATATTTGGCTGGTACTTTTTTCGATCTACCTTTTTATGTCAATTGGTTTTGTGTTTTATTTTTTCCGAATCGTTAATGGACACTATGTCAAAGAGAGAACGTGCATTCGACATCTAAATGGAACATTGGCACCCCATTCTTCATCACATACTGCACACAGGTTGAAGAGAGACTTGGCTTTTGTTAACATCACTGCTTGGCCTGTCCTTGATGGGATTGCATGGGATGCTGTTAAATTTCAAATCCATGGCCCCACTGAGGTTATAAATGTCCCTAATGTGCTTAGAGTTAACATGGGGGATGTAGTGAAACAAAACATACGTTCTGATGATTGGGATGTTCAGGCCGTAGAGGCTTTGTTTGCTGATTTGAAATATTATGCTGCCTTTGATGCTGAAGATTTGTATTTAGAATCTGCTAATTATGGTGACTTGTTTTGTTTCCAACACTTTGGCAACCACTTCTTACACAAAACTAATTCCAGGAGGAGTACTGTAAATTATACACAGTGGGAGGATTTCCCAGCTCCTTTGCAAGGCAGTTCGAGTACCTTTTTGAAGAAGTACACTTATTTTACTGATTTTAATCAGTCCAATCCCACTTCATTTTATTTTAGATTGACAGAAAAATCCATGTCCAAAGTTAGACTTACCGATACTAAGTTATTGTACTCGAAGTCCTTTCTAGACCAGCTAGCTGTTGGAGGCTACGAGTTGTGGAAGGAAAAAGTTGACCTTAAGTCTGTTTGGGGTTCTAAAAGTTGGCAGGTACAAGGCACTGAAGCTTTGCACCGTGCTTGTCTCATCCCGAATCATATGTTGTTTTTGAATTCTACCATCTCACAGACAACATGCTTTGGATTGGCCACTTCTGAAAAATTAAATGCTCCTTCCTTCCCTGATTTGGAAGAATATTCAGGTTGGGATAATACTACGAAAGTTTCGATTAGAGAGTTGCAAACTCTATTGCTAAATTCGTCCTTTAACATATCCAGTTTGGATCCAAAAGGTTGGCTGCTGTGGCACAAGAGTGCTGACTCGTGCCAGCTTCGTTTTCTGGGTTTTGCTGATGGCTTTACACAGGTCAGGGTCGATCCCCGTTTTGAAAGTGACCATTCTGTGGCCACTTATTCAGTGGGCAAATTATGTCAGAATTGGCTTAAACATTCTACCTTGGCGTCTGTTAAACTGCATTTGTCTAAACTGAATGATGATGTTGATTTGAATGAATTAATAATAGGCCTGGCTAGAGGTCGATCCAGAAGATGGATATATGCAGTTTATAATGAAATCTGGAAAACTTCACAGATTGAGGCGGCTACCCGCCTTAGGGCTATTGATCAAGCTAATTTAGAAAAAGTGCTTGCAGTGGTGGATAATAGCATTAACACACTTTCTTCCCGCATTTACACGTTGGATAATATTGTGTCATCTGTTGTTGATATTGTGCAAGATGAAGTGTCTGTTTTATAAGATGGTCAAAATCAATTGCGTTCCATTATGCAGTTTGCGTGGACCCTGCAGACGCTTAAGGCCGGAAAAGTGCCTTGGAATTACATGAATGTCTCTATTTGTCCCCTTTAATTTGACTGACAAGCAGCGATTGCTTTCCATGAGAGATGCATCTTTTTCTATGTTACACATTGAACGATTGGAGATTTTACCTTTCTCGGTGGCAGAGGCCAATACTGCAAAGTGGCTTATCCACTGGTTAATAATTTTACCATTTGCTCTGTTCAAATTTACAAATTGTGTGCAATATTTTGCCATTGGTAGATATGAGCCTCTTGGCAGTTCCTATCTCCATGAAGCCTGGTCGCTCCCTTTTACATACAGATGCCTTAGGGATGGAAAGGAAGTTTATCTCAAAGGTGAAGAGTGCGCAGAAACATTAATGTGTAGACATATCCAATTACACGGCTCTTGCAATCAAGAACAGCCTAATTTAGCTTGTGTTTTGAAAGGTACCCCTGTGCCCGCAATCGTCCTCACGATCACATTACTGGCAAACTGCAGTTATTTACTTTTAAATAATGAAGATTGCTGTGGGTTAATAAAAGGCATTGCTTATGTGGTTACAGTCAGTGAACGTGTGGTTTGCTGTAAAAATGTGTTATATCCACCCCCGCATGGGAACTTGGATGTTTCCATCTGGCCGAGGATTCCGACCTTGAAGGCAGAGTTCAATGGAATGAGTCGAATAAGAGCCCTATTGTCACAAAAAGAAGTTGCTCTGATTTCAGCTTGTGAAACATTTGTCCTTCACGTAGCTAACACTCGCACAGAAGTGCATGCTTTATGAAATACTGACCTACCATTGCATTTCGGTGAGCTAATTCATACAATCTTTAACCCATCCTCCACTTTGGGGCTGGCGCGCTTTTTTAAAGTAGTAAGCAGCGATCTTGTGACTTCTTTCCAAAAGATATTTGGAGTCATTCCTGCTTTTTTCCATTCAATCTTTTCCAGCCTATTTGGTGGATTTCCCGTTTTACTGGCGCTGGCTGCGGGCTTTCTAGTGCTATTTTGTTTTATTCAAAATGGATGCACATCCTGTGGTCCAAGACTAGCTGTCGCGGTTGGCACTGTTTCGCAACAGGATGCTTGAATACTATGGAATGCTGCCACTCGCCACCTTAAGTGCAGCATATGGATTATCATTTCGATTTTCCTATTTCACATGTGTCCAGCCTGTCTTTCATTGCCTGAGCTGCGATTTTGACTGGGCCCTGGATTTGTGTCTCTGCAATATGGTGTCTCCTGAAGTGGATTTTAATCAGCCCATGAGCCCCCTAGTTGCTCATGAATTGCTTTGTTCTGACGGAGGGATTATGACCTTTGCAGCGATGCATGGAATACTGGTTCGTTGGAATATATTCGCAGCGGTACAAGATTTCTTAGCACACAGCTTCATTGATAACCCACCGAGTTGTCCTCTGATGGTACTAGAGGCTCCGGTAATTGAAGGGCACGTATGTTCTTTCCCACTGTTGAATTGGATGGCTGAGTTATTTTCGGATGATGACAGTGACTTCCTTTTGGAAGCTGTTGCTACTTATTTTCCATATTCAGTATAAGACTGAGTCCGGTAAAAGCCCTTGATATCATGGAAATTTTCCAATTTATTTTTTGGGGAAATTATGATGAACCCTTTACTTCCCGGACCTATTGACTTTGACAAAAGTGAACACTAATTTGTCATGATGGTGAGATTTTGGTTTTTTGGCAGACGAAAATATTTTATCCTCATCTATTCGAATTTCGAACTGACTACTACATTGAACTCTGCATTTCAAAATTGAGTCCCTTATCTTATCTTATCTTATCTTATCCGTGCTCGGATCATGGGAGGGTGTCATATAGATATGCTTTGCCTATATGCTGTGTTAGGTTAGCATGAGCTTATTAGGAGTTTAAACGCCATTTTACCTTTCTGCTGCTTCTGCACACAACACATATCTGTTGCTTTAGCTTTGAGCCTAGTAGAGTGTTTTTGATTTACACGAGAATAATATGTTGTTACTCTGATATCAGTCTTGTTTGGTGAGCTGTGTCTGTACAGTGAGTGCTGAAAGCTTCAAGGATATCTCAACACAGTGGCTGTTGTGAGGTCTGATCTTCGCACGTTCCTAGACATATCATACATGCAGCTGCAGCCAAATTCTGGCTTTAGGCGCGTTTTATATTGCTTTGCGCAGAGCACACACACACACACTTGATGGTGCTTCGCATGCAGAGAGCTGGTGGAAGATGATGTGATCCCTTACCACTAGGATCTTGAGGTATGGGGCCGCCCTGCTAAAACCCAAAGAGACCTTCTTAGATATAAAATAATATCCTAGCTAGGGAGGGTGAGAGTTAGGTGTTACTGAAACCTATTTATTTTAGCATTTTACCATTATTTCACCTTTTGTGTTCTATGGACTAGTGACTATGCTGATTACTTTGTTTCTTATAATATTTTTGCTTGTATTAGCTAAGATACTGCGCTCCTCGTTTACTCCTTGTTCTGGATTGAAATGATTGTATAACGAAAGAGTGTTTATGTGTTCCACGTTACCTGAGGTGTACTAAGTCCATGTTCTGGTTTGTCTAAGCATTGGGAGTCTGTGATAACCAATGAGACACTGTAGCTAGTCTGGTAGGGGATTTTGGGTACTAAGGTGAGTTTTGGTACACCCTAATTCACCGAGGTTCCAAGTCTCTAAGCACAGTTCTGTAGGAGAACGGAATCCCTGCGACAGGAGTAGCTCACTCTATAGTTCTGTTTGCGTACAACAATATAACATATCACTCGACCATTTAGCCACGTTGGGGTCGGCCCTCTCATCCAGTGGAGCGCAACGCACCTTTTGGCAACCAGAAAGGCCATATCCACAAGTCTCCGTCTATCAGGTGCAAGATCCTTAGAATACCCCAGTGGGGCCAACAGCGGAGACGGGACGAGCGACATATCAGTGATTCTGTTTACCTCACCATAGACCGCACACCAAAATTCCGAAATCTTCGGGCACAGCCTGGCTAAGTGCAAAAAATCGGCAGATTGTTCCCTGCATCGTTCGCATCCGGAGGTCTCTCTCAATCCATATCGAAACGAACGCTCAGGGGTATAATAAGCCCTGTTCATGAATTTAAAGTGCGTCAGACGGTGACGGCCGTTCAAAGAAACTTTCTTTATGTTAGCGCAACAGTATCTCCACTTCTCCTCAGGGAGGTCTGTGGCCAAGTCGGCCTCCCATGCCAAGTGAGGTTTAGCATAATCTGCTGTCCGTTCTGCAAGTGTAATGCGATACAAGGTCGTGATTAGTTTAGCCGGTGTTTTAGCTGTCGCCACAAAGTCATACGCCAAGACTGTCTGAGGCTCAGTCATGTGTTTGCCCAGCTGTTTTTTCAAGGCGTGTCTAACTCTGTGAAACTGGAAACGCGATAGGAGCAGAGCACCTCCATCATCTCCTGGTTCCAAGTCCTCCCAAGTACGAGCCCTACCATCTATAAAGAGGTCACCTACGCTGATGATCTTCAGTTTGAGTAAAGCTGATATGATTGATTTGATTGATTTGAAAATAATTTATATTGCGCGACTAAAACCCTGAGGTATCAAGGCGCCTAACAAAATGAATCAAAAAATGGCAAATCAAACTACAAGTATGCGTGCGCAAAGAGACGGGTCTTCAGGGCCTTTCTGAATAACTGCAGGGTGGGGAGAGACCTCAATTCCACCGGGAGAACATTCCACCACTTGGGTGCCAAGGCGGAAAAGGCTTTACCACCCCATCTAGCTTTTCGGATACGCGGGACTGATAGGAAAGCCTTGCTTGAGGAACGTAAGGTCCTGCAAGGACTATAACAGGACAGGATAGATCCAATTCCTATAAGGCTGTTTTTTGCTAAAGCCTTATAGATCAGGCACAAGGTTTTAAACAGGATACGGTCCTCCATGGGGAGCCAATGAAGCCGTTTTCTGGCCAGGGTGGCCGAGGTGCCTCGAGGTAGGTCCAAAGCAAACCTAGCCGCTGCGTTCTGGACTACCTGCAAGCGCTGCAGCAGACTTTTATTCAGTCCCGCATACAGCGCATTGCAGTAGTCCAGACGAGAGCCCACTAGAGCAACTGCCAGTTGTTTCCTAGCTTGCTGCGAAAGATAGTGCCTGATCTTCCTCAGTATGCGAAGGATGCCCCAACAGGTAGAGATGGTCCTGTTTACCTGTTGACACATACTGAGGGTAGGATCGATCACTACCCCGAGATTTTTGGCAGATGCAGCAGGGACAGGACATGCTCCCAGTGAGTCTGGCCACCAATCGGCTGACCATACCTCCTCCTTACCTCCAAACACCATCACCTCAGTCTTCTCCCCATTCAGTTTCAGCGAATTGTGAATCATCCACTGTCCGACAGCCTCCATACAAGATCTAAAATTGGAGGCTGTCGGAATAACTGGCTGGGAGAGAGAGACGAGGATCTGGGTGTCATCCGCATAGGAAACTACCTCCATCCCAAAAGATCTAATTAGTCTGGCAAGGGGGGTCACATAGATGTCAAAAAGGGTCGGGCTTAACGCCGACCCTTGAGGGACCCCACATTGCACAGACAGGGATGGAGATAGAAATTTACCCAGCTTCACTCTTTGCTCTCGTTGATCGAGGAAAGAGGTAAGTAGAGCTAGTGCCTCCCCCTGAACCCCAATCTCCCTCAGGCGAGATGTTAAGACTGAGGGAGAAAGGGTATCGAAGGCGGCTGTAAGGTCTAAAAGGATCAGGAGGGAGGTCTGTCCCCCATCCACACACATGCGGATATTATCCAGTACTATGGTGAGGGCAGACTCGGTGCTATGTTCCCTCCTGAATCCATGCTGGGAGGGATCTAAACAGCCAGAATTTTTCACGAAGCCAGCAAGATGTTTATTCAGATGGATTTCTAACATCTTCGCAGGGGCTGGGAGCAGTGAGATGGGACGGAAATTCTTTAGTACCCCAGGGTCGAGAGAGGGTTTCTTGAGTAAAGGTTTTACTACTGCATTTTTCCACTGCTGAGGAAAAATACCCTCCCTCATGGCCCTATTCATGATGTCTACAAGAGGGGGTAAAAGAGAGTTTCTACACTGCTTTAAGATCTTAAGCGGGCAAACATCTAGAGGAGAGCCAGATTTAATTTTATTAAGAAGTGTCTCTAAATCCTGTAGGGAGAGAGAAGGGAAGGATTCCAGGCAGCATGCCTGAAATTTCTCCGAAAGGGCAGGGTCCAGGGCAGCGGGACTACGGGCTTGGTGGTAACAGGTCTCAGTAACTCTAAAGCGGTATAAATGTCCAGGATCTTAGTCTGGAAGAAAGACGCTATGTTGTTACAGAGCTCCTGGGACGCAATCACCGGATCGGGGGTCTGAAGGGTAATAAGGGAATCCGCTATCCTAAAGAGCTCTTTAGGAGAGGAAAGTAAGGAAGTTAGGGCAGTGAAGTATTCTTGTTTTACCCTGATAACTTCCAATTTATACTTTCTTATCAAGATCTTATGGGTTTCCTTATCCCTTAGATCCCAGCTGGTATGCCATAAACGCTCCTGTCTCCTAGCTTCTTGTCGGAGTAGTCTTAAATGCTCCGTAAACCACGGGGCTGAAGGTCTTTTCCTAGCAGAATAGCATGGCCATGTTGGGGCCAATACTTCCAGAGCCTCTGTAATGGTCTTATCATATTGTAAGACAGCCGACTGGACATTGTCCCCCAGGGAAGAAGACATGCTAGATATCCAGGGTATAAAGGAACCTTCCGTAATATTATTCAGGTTCCTACGTAATTCCGTTTTACTCGGAATATTTCTAAAACCATCCAAGATTGGACAGGACATAATGAATGGTACGGCCAGGTGATCTGACCATGACAGAAAAAAGGGATCTTTTACTGTCAACCTCCGACCGTTGGAAAAGATTCCATCGAGCGTATGTCCTGCTCGATGGGTGGTTGCTTTTACCAGTTGGGGAAGTCCACAAGCCAACATAACATCCAGCAGGGAGAGGGTGTCATGGGTCTCTAACAGCTCGAGATGGAAGTTAAAATCTCCCAGAACCGTTAAGTTTTCGCAGCCAAAATAGGGTTCTAGGATGTGAAGCAGTTGCTGTCCAAAGTCGGCTCTAGGGCCTGGAGGCCGATAGACCAGAAGTCCATTAAATGTGAATTGATGGGGGCCTGTCAGAGAGAAATAGAGTGCTTCAAATGTATCCCTGGAAACCTTAACCGGTGTAATGAGGCAATGGAAGCACTCCTTGTAAAGAATAGCTAATCCCCCACCCACACGGCCCGCTCTGTCATGCCGTGCCAGGCAATACCCTTCCGGGACTGCTTCAATAAGGTCAGGACCAGAGGAGTCCTTAGCCCAAGTCTCCGTGACAAAGACCACTGAAGGCTTCCTGTCGAGTACAAGCTCCTTAAACATAATGTTGTTCTTAATAAGTGAGCGAGCAATAACAAGAATGCAGTCTTCTTGCAGTGTATTAACTCCTAAATAAACCGAAGAATATGATAAATGAGTGGAGGGAGGTAGACTAGAGCCACTGGGGCATGCCAGAGAGCAGCCACAATGAGGAAATGAAAGAAGGTCTTCAGGAGGACTTTTATGATAACACGGCAATCTTGAAGGTTTAAGCCTTAGCATCTCATGTAGCGAGTACTTACCGACCGATGGACCAGCCTCAATTTGGGCAGCCGGCCAGCCGTCCAGCCCGTCCTTAGCGCCGACGGGCGCAGACGGGCTGGACTCTGGCGTGACTCCGGCGTAGCGACGGCTTACACGCTGCGCGCCATAGGTCCGGTTTATATAGGGCTCTGGCTACTCTGCCTGCCTACTAGAGCGCCCAATAGTGCAGCGCTTCCCCAGACCCACCCAAGATGGCGCCCACCAATTGTAAAATGCGAGGGTCAGGGCCGCCTGAATAGCGGTGAGGACACAAATTACAGTGCTGAGTTGCGGACAGTGAGTAAAAGCAAGGGATAACTGTGCTAAAAGTAATACCTAAATAAAATGAGAAAACGGGGAATTTAAAAGCGCTAAAAGCGTCTTAGAGCCAGCGCAATGCGAGTATTATGCAGCCAACAAGAAAAATGCTCCTACCTCCGGCCTGCTTTATAGAGGATGCCAGGAACTGCCTCTGGCTACTCTGCCTGCCTACTAGAGCGCCCAATAGTGCAGCGCTTCCCCAGACCCACCCAAGATGGCACCCACCAATTGTAAAATGCGAGGGTCAGGGCCGCCTGAATAGCGGTGAGGACACAAATTACAGTGCTGAGTTGCGGACAGTGAGTAAAAGCAAGGGATAACTGTGCTAAAAGGAATACCTAAATAAAATGAGAAAACGGGGAATTTAAAAGCGCTAAAAGCGTCTTAGAGCCAGCGCAATGCGAGTATTATGCAGCCAACAAGAAAAACGCTCCTACCTCCGGCCTGCTTTATAGAGGATGCCAAGAACTGCCTCTGGCTACTCTGCCTGCCTACTAGAGCGCCCAATAGTGCAGCGCTTCCCCAGACCCACCCAAGATGGCGCCCACCAATTGTAAAATGCGAGGGTCAGGGCCGCCTGAATAGCGGTGAGGACACAAATTACAGTGCTGAGTTGCGGACAGTGAGTAAAAGCAAGGGATATCACGCCTCTATCTTTACAGGGGTCAAGCCACGAGCACCAGGCCAGTTGCGCGCCCGGGGCGTATAGTAACGAGCAAGCCTGAGCATCCATCAAGTGATGCCAGGCATGTGTCACCACATTCAAAGAATCGAGGATGCCCGTCTGCCGGTCTCTGGGTCGGGACATCAACGCTGGCAGCGGAGTAGGGGCAGCCACTATTGCTTCAATTCGCAGGTGCGGCGCGTCGGTCGGGCCATCAATCCAGCCATATGCATGCGCGCCCTGGGCAGCTCGATAATATAATTCGAAATCTGGTGTGTGTAAACCCCCCTCCTCATAGGGTCGGATAAGAATGTCCCATGCCACCCTGGGCTGTTTCCCAGCCCATGCCAGCCTTAGCACCAGGGAATGGAGCTGTCGGACAAACGCTCCCGACAGGAACATCGGGATATTACTGAAGAGAAATAAGAAATGGGGTAGTACCGTCATTTTCAGCAGGGATATGCGGCCCATCAATGTTAAGGGCAGATTTAGCCATTTGTTCACATCGTCCTCCAGCCTAGAGATCGCCATACCATAATTCTCCCTGAGGACCACCTCCGAATCCGTATGTAGCCGGATACCTAAATAGCCGACCGATTCAGTGGTCCACTGAATGGGATAATCCGAATCAATTCTTCTGGTGACAGGGGTGATCGGGAACATAATCATCTTGTCCCAGTTCACATGTATCCCCGAGAGCGAGCTGAACAACACTACCTCACGCAGCACCGTCGATAGATTGTCCTCTGGGTGTCACACATATAGTAAGGTGTCATCCGCGTACGTAGACACTATCAAATTGTACGTGGGAAAACGGATACCACGGTGGCTATGGTATTCACGCAAAGTGCAAGCCAGGGGTTCCGCAACCGAGGCATAGAAAATAGGAGAAAGGGGGCAGCCCTGCCTGGTGCCTCGGCCCACCGAGAAGGGCTCAGTCGTGAGTGACCCTATGCGAACTCGCGCCACAGGGGAGGCATAAAGCGTATTCAGTAGCTGGATGAAAAGGTCACCTACCCCCATGCGGCTCAGCGCCAGGTGGAGGAAAAGCCACTCGATGGAATCAAAGGCCTTTTCCATATCCAGGAAAACTGCCACCGCAGGCACATCCTGACGCGTGTGCTGAAATGTCGCAAACACGGTCCACAAATTATAAGTTAAGTTACGATTGGGGACAAATCCCGCCTGCTCAGAGGCTACTAGCGTGGGGATCAGTGGGCTCAGACGGTTGGCGATGATTTGCGCGAATATCTTCGCGTCTACATTAAGCAACGATAACGGTCTGTATGATGCACAATCCTCAGGGGATTTCCCAGGCTTAAGGATAGCTACTATAATACCTTCCCGCATCGTGGGAGGCATTTCCCCTGCCTTCGCAATCTGTTCCACTAGTGTCAGCAAGCGAGGTATCAGCAAATCAGAGTACGTTTTATAAAAAGCAGCCGGGAAGCCGTCACTGCTCGGAGCGCTACTAGCCTTCATGGACGATAATGCCCAGACGACTTCCTCCCTCTCAAAAGGACGAACCAAGAACGCTCGGTGTATGTCACTCAGCCAGGGTAACTGGATATATGTTAGATAGTCTAGAATGCGCTCCTCCGGAGCCGGTCCCCTAGAAGCATACAGTGTAGCATAATAATCCCGAAGGGGGCCGCCACCTGGTCCTCAGGCAATACATCCCCAGTCTGTGGCGAACATAGCGTATGTGCCCTTGCACAGCGTCCACGTTGTTTAGGCATATTCGCCAGCACCGCTCCCGGGCGTTCTCCCTCGCCATACGATCTCGCAATAGCATATTTCCCCAAGTGCTTCACCTCAGTATCCGCCTCTTCATGATATTCACGAAGCGTTTGGGCTAATTCCCAGAGTTGATCTGCTCCAGTGTCATGCAATCGACGCGCCTCGATATCCCGGAGTCTATTTTCCAGTAAGGACAAACGTCCCCTGATGGATTTTAGGACACCTGCATGCTTAGAGATAGCAACACCACTCAAATAGGCCTTGAAGGCCTCCCAGACCGTCAGAAAGGAATCCACTGAACCCACATTTTTATCGAAAAATTCCTCTATGGCAGTAGCTAATTCTTACCGAAAGGCATCGTCCAATAGCGAATAAGGAGGGAGACGCCAGGAAAAAGGTGGAGGTCGTTTCGTCATGGCTCTAAGTGTAAAAAGCACCGTCGAGCGGTCCGAATAAGTGCGGGATAGCGTTTTGCACGACTGTACCATAGAGAGGAGATGTGACGCTATCAGCCAGTAATCAATGCGGGTATGAACGTCATGTGGAGCAGAGTAGTGTGTGTATCCCCCCCTGTGCCGGGTGGCTAGTTCGCCATACATCGTATAATCCCAACCTCGTCACCTCGGCCTCCAAAACTCCGGCGGAAGCTGAGGGGCGCCTGTCCGGGCCATCAGACCTGTCCAGCGCTGGCTGCCGAATCATGTTAAAATCCCCCCCACACAACGTGTTCCCCGCAGAGGTCACGTACCCTATTGGCCAGTGTTAAATAAAAGGAGGGGCAGTCATAGTTAGTGCCTTAAGAGTTGACTATATGTATAGACATTCCCTTTCCGACACATTTCGTTATTACATAACGTCCCTCATCGTCCGTGGCAAGTGGAGTCAGAGTCAGGTAGGCCCTTGGATTCACCCAGGTTAAGACGCCCCTGGCGTGGGAGGTAAAACCTGTTGCGTGTATATTGTTATGTACACCCCTATAACCTAGTGTTGGACTGTCTGGGCGTAAGTGAGTTTCCTGAAGTAATGCTATATCTATGGCATGTCTTGAGAGATACTGGAGCACACGTCTGACCTTTCTGTGGTCATTCAATCCACGCACATTCCACGTCAGGAATGTAATAGTGTCAGCATCTTGTATCTGTTGTGTCAGAGCAGGGGAAATGGTGCATATAGGTAAACAAACGTAACAGTCCTCCTCCGCGACCAGCGCTTCCGCTGAGTCTCGCCTGTGCCAGCAAGAGTCCCTATTTTACAAACAACAAACAAACAATCCCCCCCACCCACAGGCAACTCAAAAAAGAAAACATGTGAATCTACCCGTAGTCCCCCCCACGCATGCTCAACCCCAACTCGGCCGCGCCCCATCTCCCCACCCAACCTGAACTGCGCTGCAACCCCCCTCCTCGCAACTCCAAATCTCACCCCCCCACAACCCCCCTCCTACCAACCTTAAAGCTAACACAAAATTAAAAACACAAAAACAAATCAAATATGGAGAAGGGCCCCCAAGCAGAGGAACCTTTCTTAAAGGGGGAGAACACGCAGGGGCGTAGGTAACTTGCTTACATCAAGTCTATAACTATGTCTCTTTGTAGAACTCGCTGCAGCCCCCCACCCCCCCCGCCTCTGGAACAGAAACAAAAGTCATAGTACGTGACCTCATACAACATGATAAAACTCCGATAACAATGAAGAACTCCATAACATTATTACTGTCCACACCTCCCCACCTTTAGGATAGCAGTCCCGAACGTAAATCGCGTCATCAGGAGTCGGTGCCCTAATAGGAGGCGAGAGGGCAGGTACCCACCCCCAAGCACTATAAATACAATATCGCTCAGGGTGCAGTTGCAAATAGATTGACATGATGAAATTGGCAGTCATGGGAACACTCCCCATTCCCCCCTCCGAACACTCCCCGCCTAATCATCTGTCCATAATAGCAGCAGTGTCCAGGAGATAAAGCGCCACTAGAACAGCAGCCCAGTCCAATTCTATCAACAGCGGGTATCTGGAGAAGGGCCACCCAAGCATGCAACTGTCCCTGGCTATTAAACTACCTCAATCTGTCGCCGTCTGTTGTTCAATCCTGGTCATCCAAAGAGCCTTCAGCAGGGTCGCCTGATCGTCCGTTCTCCGAGGAGTGCCGCGCATCCCTGCGCCAGTCTTTCATGGCCTTCTGAAGCGCCTGCGGGTCCGTGAATATCGTGGACGTCCCCTGCCTGTTGACTCTTAACTTGGCAGGGTATAGCATGGCGTAGTCAACCCCAAGTTCCCGAAGTTGTCGCTTCATTGGCATGAACTGGCGCCTCGCCTCCTGCACCCGCGTCGTAAAGTCCGGGAAGAGAGAAAGTGTGGACCCCTCATATAGCAGCGGCTGTTTCTCTCGAGCAAGCTTCAGTGCCATGTCCCCGTCCCTCTAATTAAGCAGCTTGGCCACAATGGGGCGTGGCGGAGCCCCCTGCTTAGGTCTCGGGCCCAAGGTGCGGTGCGCCCTCTCAACAACAAACATCGCCAATAAGGCTTCTTCTCTCAGCAGCTTTTTCAAGAGGGCTTCAACAAACTGTTCCATGTTGCCCGTCTGAGTACTTTCCGTCAGGCCCGTAATTGGTATGTTACATCTGCGGGAACGCGCCTCCAAGTCCTCCGCCATGTCCAGTAAGATTGAATTACCTTGCCCAGCTGTTTATGGTCGGAGTCCAAAGTGGTCTGCGCCTCCTCCACCTCACCAATGCGGTGCTCCGACATATCAAGGCGTTCAGCGTGCTTATCTAGCCGTTCCGCCATCCGGTCCATTCGATATGTGAAGGCGTCCATCTTCATTCCGAGGGAGGCAATACCGCCCTGCAGATTCTTTTCCATGGCTAGCAGGATGTTGCGGATGTCTGGTTCCGCCTTGACTCCCCCCGCGGCGGACCCTGCTCCATCCTTCTCTGCGCATGGCGGGGGGTCGCTGGACTTAGATCTTCTAGAGTCAAACGTCAGCTTAGGCTGCAATCTGTCCGGGCGACCCATAACGGCCAAGCTTCTTCCTATCTGCGCTAGATCGCGATCTCAGTTTCGTTGGAGGACCTCCATGGTAGAAGCCGCACACAGCTCACCGCAGCCCGTCACACAGCCGTGTCAAAAGTGCGCGGTTCCTAGATAGTCGGTATTCCGGATCAGACCCCCAGAGCAACACCACCAGTCGCCAGCTCCAAAAAGCCTAGGGACTCTTAGCTTCAGCAATGCGCAAACAGTATCGGGGTAATACTGGGCAGAAGGGCCAGGCGGTAACAGTCTCGCGCGGGCAGGGCCAACCTACCGCTTCATCCTCAGTGAGCAGCGAATCAGGGCCAAATCCTCGGGGCTCACAGCAGGGGTTCAGTCGTCACCCCAGGACAGGAGCGCTCTCCCCCGGAGTAGCCCCGGGGTATCAGCAAGATCGGCGTCCCACAGTAGGCGCAGCCAAAGTCCACGTCTTAATCGTCAGCCCAAAGTTGGGGGACCCTGCAGGTCGGTCCCGCGTGGCTCGCGTCCCCTGCCTGGGGGAGCGGGGGGGGGAGGCTCAGTCGCAAAATCCGGCGTGCAGTGACCACCTTATCACGCACCCGGGAAGCAGGTACAGGCCTCCCTGCATGCAGAGGGCTACAATAGTGCACTAAGAGGCCCCAATCGCACACCAGGACCAGTCGCGTCGGCTGCAGGGCCTCCTAGGGGTCTGCAGGCCCACAATTGCGGTCGCGGTCAAAGATGCAGACTGCGCTTCGCACTCCGCACGGCTCCCCGCTCACCTTCTAACCGTCCGTGGGAGCCGGCGAGCACTCAATGAAATCCGGTCCCCAGCAGAGTTCTCCCGGGCAGCTCAGTACACACCCAGCACCGTAGCACCCGAAGGGGTCTGCAGCAACTCGACCCCAGTGTACAGTAGGCTGCGCCGCAGCTTCACCCCTGGTTAGGCCCAAGCAAATGGAGCAGCTCTCTCCAGTGGCATGGGGGGGCGAGAATCGCCAGGTGACAGCCCCCGATGGTCCGGAGTCCAAAAGCAGTATTGCAAAAGCCAGAGGACACGGCTATCAACAGGATAACTGGTAGGATAGTATCAGAAGCGGGGGAGCTCTCGGTTCAAGCAGCCATCTCGGTTGCGAGCTAGCTCCGCCCCCCACGCTTAGCAATAATTATCGCCGGTTGTTGCTGATATGCCCCTAAAAGCAACCCAAAAAAACTACACCATTGCGGAGAAAGAACTGTTGTCCATAAAAAAGGCTTTCCATCAATCGCGGCATTATTTATGGGGGGCTCGCTACCCAATCACTGTGCATTCCTACTATCGTAACTTGCGATAGATGAAGACGGCGCGCCATCTCACACAGAAGCAGATGACATTGGCGCTTTTTTTTGCTGAGTATGACTTTTTTATTACTTTCAGGCCTGGAACAGACAAGGCAGACTCCTTATCCCAGCAAGAATCAGTCGTAGAACCCCACACCAGCATCCCAGAGGCAATAATCGATCCTGCAAAAGTCATCTGTGTTCTGAGAGTTGACAATTTTCTGACAGAGGTGACCAAGACCAATCCTACAGTCTGGTGGGAGAGATGGGCACAAGAGGTTGTCACTCATAGCATCAAATAAGGACTGCCTTTTCAGAACAGTAAGTTGTATCTCTCTACTAAAGCACTAAAGCACTACAGAAAAAAGCATACTAATGGTACCAAGTGTCTCTCTTGTCAGGACATCCAGGTGTTCATAAAACTGTGCAACTAGTTCAACCGCATTTCTGGTGGAAATCATTAGCCAAACACGTTCGTGCCTGGGTATCACAATGTGAAGTCTGTGCTTGAGGAAAAGGGGAATACACTAGAAAGAAAGGGAAGCTCATGACCATGCCAACCCGTCAACAGCCATAGCAAAACATCAGTCTTGACTTCATCACCGGCCTGCCTATGGATCAGGCATATTCTGCCATTTTAGTAGCAGTGGATAGCCTTACGAAAATGTGCCATTTGATACCATGCAAGAACCTACCGACAGCTGGCCAGACAGCACAACTACTGCTAGTCAATGTCATTAGACTTCACGGGTTGCCCAAGGTAAGTCCGACAGGGGCCCCCAGGTCATTGCGAGTTTCTTTAGAACTTGGTGTAAAGCTCTGCAGATAGAATCGGCGATTTCAACAAGCTTCCACCTGCAAACAGGTGGTTTGACTGAAAAACGTAATCAGACATTGAAAAAATATCTGCAGTGTTATGCCATGGAGGCTCAAGACTCCTGGGTGTCTCTGCTATGGATGGTGGAGTTATCTTACAACAATGCCTTACACTGTTCTATCGGGGTGTCCCCGTTCATTGCAAAATTTCGGATACTGCGCAAAAACCCTGCCCATCAACCTGCCTGTCGACCTTGCCAACCAACCTTCTGTTCAGGCTCACATAGAAACTCTACGCTCTGTCCACAAGAAGGCGAGAAGGCACCTGTTGGTGGCTAAACAAGTGTACATGAAATGGGTGGACCGGCACAGAACAGACGGTCCTCTCTACCAAGTGGGTGACCGGGTTTGGCTGTCCACGAAGTATATTAAATTCAAACTGCACAGTGTGTTCCATCCTAAGTACATCGGCCCGTACACTGTAGTGAGACAGGTTAATCCAGTAGCCTACAAGTTGAAGTTGCCTGGCAGCCTCTGAATACATCCGGTGTTCCATTGCAGCCTCTGAAAACCTGCTATAGGGGCTAGGCGGCGGGCGCCTCCTCCGGTATCCTGCGAGGGGGAATTGGAATACGAAGTGAAGAGGATACTGGATTCCCAGTATTGGCGGGGCAAGCTGTTGTATCTCATCGCCTGGAAGGGGTACACCTCTGAGGATGATTCATGGGAGCCAAGTTCCAACGTGCATGTCCCTGCCGTCGTGAACACATTCTTACACAGGTATCCCACCAAGCCTGGTTCTAGGAGGTGCTTGGCGGGGGCCTACTGTCAGGAATTGCGATGCGTAGCGCCTGTCTAGCCATTTAACTACATCTCCCAGAAGGCAACGGGAGGAGGAGCCAGCGTCTACAAGAAGACGCGTTGCACGCTCGTCAGCACGTGTACTTCTGTTTGTTTTTGGAGTTTTAACTTTGGCGGCATGTTGAGAACAGTGGAGGTTCTTGGTGCTTGGTGGAGCACATTATGGTCCTAGTAAGGACTTCGTTGTGGCTGAAACTCTTCGTCAGACAGTGAGTGGGCCTGATTCACAGAACTAACTTAAGACAAAATCCTAAAATTACTATTTTTGGTATTCACAGAAGTTAGGATTTTGTCTTAAGTTTGTCTTAAGATAGACTTAAGACAGAATTAAGTTAGGATTTTGTCTTAAGTCTGTCTTAAGTTTGTCTTAAGACAAACCTAAGACAAAATCCTAACTTCTGTGAATACCAAAAGTAGTAAGTTTAGGATTTTGTCTTAAGTTAGTTCTGTGAATCGGCCCCACTGTGCTGGTTTGAAGAGTCGGGTGGCAGTGAGGAAACCACGGATGCATTTACTTTTGTTCTTGTGATTCTTGGAGCATATTGGGCGTTGGTGAAGAAACCACGGATGCCTGTACTTTATTCTTATGATTCTTGGAGCATATCAGGTGGTGGTGCAGTGAGGAAACTGCGGACGCCTTTACATTTTGTCCTTGTGATTATTGGAGCATATTGGGCGGCGGTGAGGAAACTGCGTTCGCTCGTTGACAGGAGCAGCGGGGGTGTACATTTCCCATAGCAGAGGATTTGCTAACGAGGGTGGACTAGGCCAAGTGGGTGCTTTCATTAACCTTCATACTAAGTCCACCAACCATTCCATTCAATTGGGCCTCATTCTTTCTTTTTCGAGACTATGATCATTGTCCTGGTTTAATGCCCATAAGAGAACCGGTGAGCATTGAGAGACCTTGAAACAAGGGTGTGCTAGGCACAAGGTCCTTTGGGGCTGATATCTGGATGTGGCATGAGTGTGTTCTAAACCTATGTATTATTGTTTTTATAGGATTATCCAGAAAAAGGAACTGGTTGTTTTCTGAAACTAAATACAGGCGTGAGTTAGCATGTTGGTGGATAAGGTATCTATGTCCTATTAACCATAGACCATATGAGAGTAGCCGTATATAAGTATGTATTTTTTATCCCTGTTGTTTTGTATTATAGGTTCTCATCCCTGCTGTTTCCAACCTTTCATTTCCCTTACTTGATCGCCCTGATACTCTGTAACTTTCTAGTTAGAGTTTGGGAATGTCAAGGGGTGGACCCCTTATTGCATCATCTGGACCCTGAGGAGTACAAAAACCTGACACCTGTCACAGGCAAATAAAAACAAACATTGGCAAAGCAAATGCTGTAGTTTTTAGAAGTCAAACAGCCTGCTAATTCGTGGGTAAATGTCTGTGAATTTAATAATTCCACATAGAAATCCAGGGTGACACCGGACGGTACTGAGTGCCCTCACACCTCTTTCACCATCATCAAATGCAAAAAACAATAATGTTCCACAGGCAGCCATATGTTTAGATGCTGCATTAACAAATGCCATTCTCTATATTAACAAATTAGACTTTTTCTTAAATATGTCATAGGCCTTCTGCTCCTCTATAAACCTACCTAAAATTGATGCATCGCTCAACATCACCACACAAAATATGAATAAACTATAACATGTTAACCATTTCAGAAGCACAAAAAAAGAACGTCTCCTGCTCTGCTTCTTGGGTTTTGAATATTAACTTATAATAGAGTGGTAACTGTGAGAGCTAACTATGAAACACTGTCTCATGATGACAGCCCACACCATACCATACCATACTATGCTACAGAATGACATGCCATACCATACAATAGAATGACAGTCCATACCATACAATAGAATTACAGGTCATACCATACTATATTATAGAATGACAGGTCATACTATACAACACTGCAGAATGATACACCACCTAAACAATAATTGGCAAAGTAAATAAATCCTGAAAGCTGAGACATATTGGCTTTGCCAATGCTTGTTTTATTTGACTTTCCTGAAAAGTTTCGTAATGTTCCCATCTCCTACTGAATTATGAGTTGCCCTCTACAGTTGTCAACAGATTTGTACAGGGCACCAAAACATTACCAAAGAATTATAATGCACTATGCAGCCCCGCCAAGTGTAAAATAGTTAGTTGTTATGATAAATGAAGATAGACATCAAGTTGTTGGTTCTGGAGCAATTTAATCGCCTCATCCACGAACAGCCATGGTACCAACTGACTCCTGATAACATTCTACATTCTACGAGTTATGACAAGAGAGGATTCTACATTCTATGAGGAAGCAAGTGTTATTAAGTAAAGCAAGACATTACACATCTCCCTCCTGTACAATAACAATAACTGCAATAAAAGAAATAAGGTGAAAAGAGTATAAGACAAGAAAACAAATTACTCTTAACAGAGAAAGCAAAAGAAAGATCAAACATAATCTTTCATATAAACAGGTGACAGAGAGAGTAAAAGAAAGATTAAACATAATCTTTCATATAAGCAGGTGCTCTGCGTAATCTCTGACTCCTCACATGAGGCAAAGCGGAATTGTTGGAACTGGATACAGGTAGCTTGAATGTGGGAGAAGATTCATAAACAGTATCGGATGCATGTTGAGAAACATTTCTTGATCTAATAACAACTACCTTACTTTTATTCCAGATCCTTCCATATTGTGTTTTGATGGCATTACCAAACACCTTAATAACGGGTCTGACATTTGTATATTTCGACCAGGAACTCCTCCCAACAGGTGCTTTTATTTTAACTAAATCACCTACTTTAATTTCTTGAAAACGAACACATTTCTTTTTATCAAAATAAGCCTTTCTACAAATTTGTTTTTCTAACTCCCTTTCCCTCCAACCACCAATATGATTATCAACAAACCCTTTGTTCAGATTCATCCAACCAGGACACAACATAGTGTTGGGTACTCTTCCTTTGAATAACTCGAAAGGGGATTTACCAGTGGTAGAGTGAGGAGAGCACCTGTAAGCCTCAATTCTTTCTTTAAGTGCTACTCTCCAATTTAAACCATTGGCCTTGGCAAGCTGGATGCATTCTTTTAATGTTTTGTTAAGCCTCTCAACTGCACCATTAGTTTCTGGATGGTACAAAGAGGACCGTTTGTGTAATATGCCACATTTAGTAAGATAGGCACTAAACAGCGCCGAGCAAAACTGAGGGCCACTGTCTGATAAAATACTGTTTGGAAAACTTTCTCTCATAAAAATCTCAGATAAGAACTTAATGATGGACTCGGAGGTAATCTCACTAACAGCACTCACTTCAATCCAACGAGAATAAAGGTCAATTAAGACTATTAGATAAGGGGTGTCAGAAACTCCAGTAAGAGGACCTAAAATGTCAATAGCCAATTCATCCCAAGGATGATTGGGTAACACTCGGCAAACCATGGGCATCTGTCTGGTTTTCAGGATTTTGTCACTCGCGCAACACTCTACACAATCTCTGACCATTCGTTCTATCTCCAAATCCATCCCAGGCCACCAAAACTGAGTGCATAACATTTCCTTAGTTTTTACTATACCCTGATGTCCAGAATGCGCATGTAACAACAACCTTTTCCTTAAAGTATAGTGAGGAATAAGTCTCACACCTCGTGTAAGCAGATAACATTCTACATTCTACGAGTTATGACAAGAGAGGATTCTACATTCTATGAGGAAGCAAGTGTTATTAAGTAAAGCAAGACATTACACCAAGTACCACACATCATGAGTTAGACTAACTCATTTCGGTGTGGTAGTGCACTTCACCACACTGATATGTAAAGCCACGCATTTATAACGGATTCTCATCTGTCAAGCCGAGCACCAGCTGCTAATAAGCACCACTCTCATAAATCTTGCAGTGCGCGATCCATGTTGCTTGAGGCAGGCTTGGGGTCTGCTCAGCTCACTCTGGGCTGTCTTTAGGTGTTACAATGTATTAACTTCATCCACGGCGCCGCATTCAGATTCCCTAACTTCACATGATGACTCGAATGAAGCAGTGTCTGCATGATTTGCATAGACCAATGGCTACTTCTGACAGACACTAACTACACACACCTATAGGCATGCCCGACCATCCGTCGGCCGTGGCGGGAGCAAGCGAAGCAGCAGTCTGTTTATATGTGGTGTAGGCACTGTACATTGTTGTGCTGCGCAGCCGTAATGCAACCACGGCCGCGACCCGACCCATACTGAGGCCACTGGCTGAGTGGTGGAGCTTCACATTCAGCAGGGAGCCTGTACAAGTCGTTGAGTTCTGGACTACTGCCTCCACCAGTGGCATAACACAGGCCCCCACATCCCCTGAGGTGTGTGCCTCCCAAGCTCCAGGGGGCCCCTCAATACAGTCCCCGGACCGAGAGCTCCTGATTGATTCCAGAAGGGACTCCGTCACATACCTTGCAGCGGGGCCCCCTCAAGTTTCGTTATTCCAGTGGCCTCCACCCACAGTCCGGGGCATGCAGGGGGGAATTGTCCCAGTGTGGTATCATGAAAAGTCACAGGTGAGACCCTGGGGTCCAATTAGCCTTGACTCAGTCATGCCAATGGTACACCCTGGCTACCCATACCAGACATGCTGTTGAAGAGGCCTGATCAAGCAACCACTCTTAACTTGCCCAGTCTGAGGATGGCGGCCATAATACAGGCCAGGCACACGGAGGTCCATAGACCAGCCTTGTTGAAACTTTCCCAGCAATGTGGCAGTTAAATAAACAAAGCGCACAAATATTTTCATTGGGATTCATCTGCTTCTCTGTGTTAAAAACAGATGACTCATTCAGTTTCATGAAACCCTTTTTTTTTTAGATCCTGTGTTATTTTCCCCCAATTGCAGACCTGTCAGGGGAAATTTGGCAGTTGTGGTCCTCTCTCATTATTAAATACATGTATCCTATCACTAAAGTTTTGGGAAGTAAAAAGACAGCTTTTCCAATTATTAAGAGCTGTCAGAGGCAGTTGAGGCTATGTGAGGTGCTGTGCCTTGGGATGAGGCTGCGCTTAGAAGCATCTCTCACTATGAAAGGCTCAAAAGCTGCAAATGTCCAGGAACTATGGGGCATATTAGCAAGGGCAATGTCGCCGCTTTAGCAGGATATTTTCCCGCTAAAGCAGTGATACTTTATTCGCCCTATCAGCAAGCTGTCGCTAACAGCAGTTAGCGACAGCTTTTAGGCGATAGCAACTGGTTTGGGGCCCGCTTTGCATGTCAGCGATATTTATCGTTAATGACAATCAAAGTGGGCATACCCAAACTGTTAGCGACTGAAAGCAGTCGCTAACACAGCTTTCGCCTATTAGCAATGCAGGCTTAGCAATAAAAAAAGTTGCGCTAAGCGCGATTATCACTACAATCTAACGCCTGCTAATAGGATGACTTACCTCTTTATTCAATGGGAGGTGGATTGTCAGGTTAAGCTCCCATTGGCAATAATGCGTGAATATTGCTGGATATTTTAGCACAATGGAGAAAAACGATGCTAATAGCATGTTTTCTCCGTTAACATATCTAGCGATAGGCAGCAATAAAAAAACCACGCTAAGCGCGTTTTGCGATACATATCGCAATTCCTTGCTAATATGCCCCTATGTTTTCCACCTCCTTGTCACTGGAAAAATGTGTGAGCTCTTGTCCATCTATAAGACTCTGGCACACATTACCCACAGCTGGGATCTTATATTAAAAGTTACATTAAAGCAGAAACAATAATGGCAGTCCAGAAGTTTAGTAAATCCATCAGTATAGAGGCTTTATTGTCAAAAGAGTCAAATCAAAATCAATATAACTAAATGGGCATAACTTTTTAGGTCGAGCCTAGGCAGTGTGCATGCGCTTTCTGAAAGACCTAATGTAGTCAAAAAGGAGCTCCAGTCTGCTGCCTTCCCATTGTTTAAATGCAGCGTCTCTTTACTTTGCTGCTTCCTAAGTGGTTCACACAGGGAAACCTCACTTTTGATTTTTCAAAGAGGAGCACCGGCCAACTGTAGTTAACTTCACGAGCATGCTTTAACTCTTTTTTAGGAGTACTCTTTTTGCTGTTTCCGGCATGCCACGACTTCAGCTGTAGCCCCTTTGCTTTCCACCAATTACGTTCAGTGAAATGGGATTTGTTTCAAAAACCTATCGCAAACTAAAGTAGTGCAAGACAATAGAGCTATACCGACACTTCAATTACCTTTGCAATTTGTTCAACTGCAGCCGCTTTGCTTTCTGCCCATCACGTTAGTAAAATCGGATTTTATTTTTAGAAACCTATAGCAAAGTAAAGTACCACACGACAATGAATCTATACCAACACTTACCAGTTGCCTTTGAAAGCCACAAGAAGTTACTGCCAAGGAGGTAGAAAGCAAAACGTGCTGAGATACAGGCTTGTGATTATTTTTTTCTACTAAGCAGACACGAAACCACACCTACTAACTAAATTCAACTTTTCTCGATTCAGTGATTGGCTTTAGTTTGCGAGAGGTTAATAAGGAAATGACGCACCTGTCCCACCCACGCAGAATGCTTCGATGCTGTGCTGCTCAGCCCTCTTTCATACAGCAACCATTCTGGTAACTTCTTTATAAAATAATGTTTATGAACCAATAAGTCTTTTCTTGTGTAAGGAATGTGTACAAGCTCATCCAGGTTTGTACAGTGTTCCTCACATCATGCACATTAACAGTCTACATGTGTGTACTTAATAATTACTTTAATTATTATATTATAGGCCCTGTGGGGCTGATTCACAGAACTAACTTAAGACAAAATCCTAAAATTACTACTTTTGGTATTCACAGAAGTTAGGATTTTGTCTTAAGACAGACTTAAGTCAGACTTAAGACAGAATCCTAACTTAAGTCTGTCTTAAGTCTGTCTTAAGACAAAATCCTAACTTCTGTGAATACCAAAAGTAGTAAGTTTAGGAATTTGTCTTAAGTTAGTTCTGTGAATCGGGCCCTGTGTGTCAGAAATCGATAGTCAACAACTAACTGCTGGCTTGATATCTTCAGACATGCTGTGGTGCAGCAAGTGGACAAAGAAAAAACAGCCTTCCTTTGCATCCCTGCGAAAAATATTTGTAACAAGTCGATTGAGACATGGCAGTTTCTGTGCCTGATGTAGTGAAGTCCCCCTCCCCTGTTTTTATGCATTTATTAATTTAGATGTTCAATATTGTGCAAATTATGTTTTAGCCACCCCTAGCCTTCTTTAGATAACGACCAATTACAGAATTTGTCAAACGCATCTTGGTGCATTAGGCGCGTTCCCATGAGAGTGCTCAGATATGCTTCCAGGTTCAACTCTAGTCCACACTTCCTACACTACCGAGGGGTGAACTGGCGTTGCCAACCCTTTTTAAGTTATCATATAGACAGTGCCTGTATCACCAACAAATCATACATGAATAACCCATCTTCTTGTAAATATGGTGCAGCATAGGCGCAACTAGAGCCACATTTCGGGGGGGGCTAAGAAAAAATTGGGGGGGGGGCTGAAACTTTAGGCAATAGGCAGAGTGGAGCTGCAGGGGCTCTTAGAAGGGGTGAAACAACAACAGAGACTCATTAACATGCAAATGGTCTTTTAAAGAACTTTGAAGTGCACAGGTGCGGCTGTGTGTGTGCCCGGGAAGTTGTTTCATCCCGGGCTGCCACACACGACGGGGGTGTTGAAGCCCTTTGAGTCCAACGGGTGTTGCACGCCTGTGGTGCAGCCTTGCGTTTCAGAATTGGCAGAGTGTGTTGTTAAGCCAAGGAGGCTAACGACACACTCCTCCACTTCCTTGTACATATCCCGGTTTGTCTTCCACTGGCAATCGTGACAAGCAGTCAGCAGCCTTGTTTGTCATCCCAGGAAGATATTGAACCTGGAGTTAAATGTGTCCAATGCTTCGCTCCGCCGTTTAAGTCTAGGAGTTACCCTCTCACTATGGTTAAAGGAGAAAACCTGGACCAGCGGCCGGTGATCTGTCCTCACTAGAAAGGGAATGCCCCAGAAATGGAAATAGAACTAGAAATATTATTTCTCCTCTTTACTCCTTTGCTGGGGAAGCAGAGCATTTCTAACACATTCCAAGGTCTACCACTAATGGTAAATCTGGGAATGTGCCACAGTTCTTGGGTGGATGCGTAGGGACACCTAAGTTCCATCCATTGAGCGCCTCCCTGCCGCAGAGCAACACAAGGCAGTGATTTGCGCAGCCTACTCTAGATTTATTGAGCCAAGTAGTGGTAGTTAGCATTGTGGCTCTGTGGTTCAGTCGAAGAGCCAGATCTTGAGGTCCGTTCTGAATTGAGGCAGTGATGGTGATTGCCTTCTTTTGGTAGTTATTTTGATCTAGGTTTCATGGGTAATGTAGTATGTTTGATCTTGGCAGCTAATGGAATAAACACAAGAAAATAAAGCATAATAGTTGCCTACGTTTCTTTAATTAATTGAAGACTTTCTTTCAATAAATCTAAGAACATCTCCACTCTTAATTAACTGAAAAAGACTTTCCAATTGTTTTCAGTGGCTGCATACAAAAAATAAATATTCTAACAAATGTTTTTCAACACTTAAAAAAATATATATGTTTTTAAATACAAATTATTATTATTACATTGTTGTAATGATGTTCTTATAACACTGTTTTTCTAATAATTATCAAATGATATTATGCTTCCTAAAAACATTGGGCCCGAATCACAGAACTAACTTAAGACAAATTCCTAAACTTACTACTTTTGGTATTCACAGAAGTTAGGATTTTGTCTTAAGACAGACTTAAGACAGACTTAAGACAGAATCCTAACTTAAGTCTGTCTTAAGTCTGTCTTAAGACAAAATCCTAACTTCTGTGTATACCAAAAGTAGTACGTTTAGTATCTTGTCTTAAGTTAGTTCTGTGAATCGGGCCCATATTTATTTAGCTGTTAATAATCTTTCCTAAACAATTTGCAATTGTTTTTGCATTATAATAATTTACAATGTTGTAACTCTCAAAGCAATAGCCATTACAAAGATATGGCTGCATTGTAGTAGCCCTGCAATGTTGTAGGGACACACACGAAGGGCTACCAACCGTGAGTTACTGGGCACATGAGTATACTCACGCCCCAAGGAGATTCGTCCCATAGACTCCGATGACCTGGAGCCCGATTCACAGAATGAATTTAAGACTCAATCCTAAACTTACTACTATTTTGGCATTCACAGAATGAACTTACTACTTTTGGTATTCACAGAAGTTAGGATTTTGTCTTAAGTCTGTCTTAAGTCTGTCTTACGTTTGTCTTAAGACAAACTTAGGACAAAATCCTAAGGAGACAAACTTTTAGACAAAATCCTAACTTCTGTGAATACCAAAAGTAGTACGTTTAGAATTTTGTCTTAAGTTAGTTCTGTGAATCGGGCCCTTTCTTCTGTGAATACCAAAAGTAGTAAGTTCATTCTGTGAATGCCAAAAGTAGTAAGTGCATTCTCTGAATACCAAAGTAGTAGTAAGTTTAGGAATGAGTCTTAAGTTCATTCTGTGAATCTGGCCCCTTATTTCCAAGAAATTATGCATCTCTGCGGTAACGCATCAATGCTTCAAAATTACTTGCACCTGAGTCACAAACTCTTACGACGCCATGGATGCGCTGTATTTACAATAGAGGGCTCCATGGCACAAGGCCCACGGACGCGTGAGAAATAGTGATGAATATGTGGGAAGGATGCTGCAAGGCTTCATGCCCAAAAGTGTTGCATTGCTTTAGTTGGACATAAGACTGGTGCAACTACGGAATTGCGTCAAAAAAACAGAGGTGATGCGTCAGTACTGAAGGACGCAAGTAGTAGTCTACTGTATGGGGACCATCGTAATAAAGTGTAAAAAGTGTAAAAAGGTGAAAAACCCACCTTGGATTCTATAACATTGGCCCTACATCTCTCTCATACAAGTGGGCACAGTGTACTTCTGTGTACCACTAGTTCAAAGTATGTGTGATGTATTGTGTGAGACCACTAAGCATGTGGCTACATCATTAATGTTGTGTAATGTGGCATTTACTATGTTACCCACCTAGTGTGTGCACTTACCTGTTGAGGAGACGTGATTTCCTTGCATTTTACATTGTTGGAAGTGACTTCAGCTGGTCAGATTCGTATGCCACAGTCAAGGTATGTTATGTTATGTTACTGTTAGTTTTATAGAGCGCTCAGCTGCTCCGAAGAGTGTCCCGGCGCTAAAGATCATCACACCAAATACCAGCAACTAACACACCTCCGTGACGGCACCAAAAAGAACCATAATGGCATTACAGGACAAAAAGATGGGTCTTAAGTCCCTTTCTAAAGACCGAAAGATTAGAGCATGTCCGCAGCGCCAGGGGCAGCGTGTTCCAGAGACGGGGTGCGAGGTAACTGAAGGAGCGACCTCCACAGCGAGCACGTTTCACTGTTGGGACGATGGCATTTGCCTGGGCAGCAGACCTCAAAGGTCTCGATGGAAGATAGAAGTTGACCATTCTCTGCAGCTATCCAGCGCCGACATTGTGAAGCGCCTTAAAAGCTGTAGTTAAAGTCTTGAAGAAGATGCGCGTACGAATCGGCAGCCAATGCAGGGAGACAAGGAGGTTGCTGGCCCTGGCTCTTCTAGTTAAACCAAAGATTGCCCTGGCTGCTGAATTTTGAACTATCTGCAGACGGGTCAGCAGATATTCAGGTAAACCTAAGTAAAGGATGTTAGCGTAGTCTTGGCGAGAGCCTATTAGTGCTTGCACCGTGATCTTCTTGTGCTCCAAAGATAGATATGGCAAAAACTTACGCAACATCCTTAAGATGGCAAAGCACTTCCAAGTCAGGCCAGCCACCTGGGCTTTGAAGGAAAGAGTGTTATCAACCATCATACCCAGATTCTTTGCTGTAACTGAATCACAAGCAGGGGGGAACATAGCCGAAGGCCACCATTGCTTCCATCTCAGGTCTGCAGGACAACCAAAGAACAATATCTCGGATTTGTCGGAGTTGCATTTGAGGCCACTTTTCCCGAACCAATCAAACACAAACTCCAGACACTTCCGGATAGCTGCTCCGTCAAAGTCACAGCCCCTGTCACAAGTGAACAGGAGCTGTGTATCATCCGCATAGGATATGATCTGGGCCCCTAGCTCCTCCACCCGTGCCGCCAAAGGAGTGAGGAAGATATTAAAAAGGGAGGGACTGAGGATGGAGCCCTGCGGGACCCCAACATCAAGCTGCGGCATCAGGGCGGAAAAAGGGGGGGCCCAGATCGTTTGTCTCCGGTCGGCCAAAAAAGATTGAAACCATGCGAACACCGTTCCCCGCAGGCCAATCTCCCAGAGTCTTGTTAGGAGGAGGTCGTGGGGAACGGTGTCGAAGGCCGCTGGCAGATCAAGCATGATAAGCAGGGCCTTTCCACCCCTGTCGAGAGTCTCCTTCACAGCCTCGGTTACCTCAAGTAGAGCGGTTTCAGTGCTCAGGTTAGATCTAAACCTGGACTGTGACTGATGTAATAAGGAGTTTCCCTCTAAAAAGTTGGTCAGGGTTGTATGAACATGCTTTTCCGTAATCTTGGCCAGGGCCGGAAGCAACGAGATTGGCCTGTAGTTGGAATGCAGTTTAGCATCTGCATTCGGTTTTTTAATGAGGGGAAGAACTAGAGCCTGTTTCCACGACGAGGGGACTTTGCCCGAATTCAGAGAAGCATTGATGATAGGATTGATGATCGGGTTAAGAGCAGGTGCTAGGGTCGCAAGACACTTGGCGAGACAAGGGTCCAGTGGAGAGCCAGATTTCAGGCTAGACAGAAGGTCGAGCGAGGTCTGAAGCTCTATGGAGGGGAAACAGTGCAGGGTAGGACCCAAAGAGTCCATATGTGAGGCCAATGGATGTAACCAATGGAAAGAAGAGCCGTCGACCATAGAGCCCGAAATCGAGATGTTATGGGTTCCTTGCAAGGCTGCCTGGATGGTACGTATTTTATTAGTAAAAAATACTGCAAGCTCCTTGATCCATGGTTCCGAGAAAGCAGACGTAGGAGTGCAACAGGAAGGAGAGATGAATTCTTTAACAATCTTAAAGATCTCTTTGCAGGAGCTATCTGCTTCCTCGATCCTTTTAGCTAAGAAGGATTTTTTCTCTGCAGTGATCTCCCTGTGATATTCTTTCACTGCTTCTCTGTAGGACTGCTTAGCAGATGTATCATACTGCCTCCTCCAAATTCTCTCCAGCCGCTTACAGTGCCTTCTCTTAGTAGCCAGGGTAGCAGAAAACCACGGGGCTGATGCTCTTGCCAGTTCTGATCTAGCTAGGCGGGGTGGTGCCAAGGCTTCCAAGCGTGTAGTGAGCCAGTTCTGAAAACACATAACATCGTCCTCCAGTCTACCCGTGAGAGCACAAGGATAGGTCTCTAAAGCCTGGGTGAGCATGGCCGGGGTGACTTTGTGGAAGGCTCTAGAGTTACGAGCTGTTTGCCGCTGCGAAATGCGAGCGGCTACTGGCTGATTTACTATCGTGAAATCCGCTAGGAAATGGTCCGACCAGAGAACTGGGGCAAGGGAGGAGAGGGCCACCGGAACGGTCGAGAAAATTTTGTCTAGAATATGCCCTTTCTCATGTGTAGGAGACTGCAGGTACATATGAAGTCCCACCGAAGATGTCATGTCCAAAAATGTTTGCACTTCTATTCTTGCACGTGGGTTTTAGAGACATAGGAATTTTGCACATTGCAAGAGCAGCGGTCCGCTTCCTGATGATACATCACTTTTCCAAGAAGTCATAAATACCACTGTGTCAGTTTTATGGGGGGTTTTACATGTGAACACCTACATTGTGTATATTAATTCTAACGCAACACAGCCGATTCCTTTGAAGGTAAAAACCAATACAGGCTGACAAAAAGTGACACATCAGCCAAGATGCACCACCTTGTAAATATGGAGTAAAGAAAGCAATGCTAGTGTGTCAGAAAAAAATTGCGCAACGGCGTTGCATGCTCCTTTGCAAATCAGCCCCTGAGTCACATTTGTTGCATTTCTGCATGCCTTTTTTGCTTAGTTTGGGATCATTGGCACAGTTAAAGACCTTGGTGGACCTCAGGAGGGCTTCAATAGAAAATATTCCCACATCTGCTTTGAGCACAGTTTTTAAATATGGACCTACATTGAGGGGATAAACCCAACTTTCCTCTTACTTGCTATGCTCAAAGGCTGCAGTATTCAGGAGCGGGCTTGACCTTCGACCTAGGGAAATCTACCAAACCCAGTCATTTCTGAAAACTAAACACTCAGGTGAGTGCATGGTGGTGATCCTTGTGTGAACCCCACATGTTTCCTTACCCAGAATGCCAGGGAGCAAGCAAGATTCCCATGGTCCCTGGTTTTATCTATTCCTGCCATGTGAATTAGGCTCAGCCACACAAGTGAGGCACTGTTTTTATCGTCAGAATAGTTGAAATGCTGGGTGGTAGGAAGTTTGTGCATCTTTGCAGATTTCTGAAGTTTCCCTTTTGTTTCATGGCCTCCTGACCCAGCCACACACACGGGAACTATTTTTTGGGAAGAGGTGCGGGACCATAGTATAGTGCAACATTTATTATTATGAATTACATTTTTCCAAATTTTTCGCTTTCAAATGGAAGCCAGTGTGCAAGAAAAATCATGTTTTGCAAAATACCTTATGAATCACAATAATATGTTCAAATAACCACAGTTCAAAAACTAGCTTGTTCCCATTTTCAAAATACATAGGGGCATATTATCAAGGGAATTTTCTCCGCTTGAGCGGCCGTTTTCGGCCGCTAAGCGGCGATAATTCTATCGCCCTATTAGAAAGCTGTCGCTAACAGCAGTTAGCGACAGCTTTTAGGTGATAGCGAGCGGTTTGAGGCCTGCTTTGCATGTTAGCGATATTTATCGCTAATGACATGCAAAGTGGGCGTACCCAAACTGTTAACATCACTATCGCCTATTAGCAAGGCAGGCGTAGCAATGGAAATATTCGCACTAAGAGCGAATATCTCCGAATACTAACACCTGTCCAGACCAATTCTTAGCCATGTTATCCAATGGGAGGTGGATAACATGGCTAAGAGCATTTCATCGCTAATGCGTGAATATCGCTGTATTCTCAACCCTTATCCTTCTGCACCTCTTGGCCGCATTCCACACTGTCTTCCACTGCACACTATGCACAAGACACCACGACAACAGCATCCACAACAAAGCCCTGGAATAGATTCGCTCCTTCCTCACCAGCCAAACACTGAGAGTCAGACTACCACAGTTCCACTCTGGACCCATAGGGATCTGCTGCGCTGTGCTTTAGATATAGAAACCAATGGTCCTAGACGTATTAACTACAGTTTAGTTATGATAACAATTTAATTAAGAAAGCATTGATTTATAGAAAACCACATCAGATATATATACGTTAAGCATCTGGTTATTAATGCACAATCATTTATCAAAACTGTACATCCTCAAAAGACACAACAGCACCAAATATATCTCCAATAGTGACTGTTTATTGTATCTCAATTACTTTTATAACAGATCACCATATTAAATGTTTAAACAGAGCAGTTGCTCCAAAAGGAGTATGAAAGAGAAAGTGTGCTTGTGAATGGAACAGATATGAAAGAAGGGAAATTAAGTCAGGATAGAGTTCACCAAAACACTTTTTACTTTAGTAAGCAAACCGGTTATGATTTGTAATGACACCAGTTCACCATTACGCCTGTCCCTCACAAATAGTTCCCAAAATGTTGTTTTCCAATTTTCTGGAGGTGCACAGAGATTTTATCATCTGTTGAATGGGCAGGGCGGGCATGGTATCAGGTACAGGCTCACTGGGGGAGTGTCGACGTTTCCACTCTGGCACATCGAGGGTAATCTACATCTTCAGCGGACGGGTCTTCCTCAGGACAAGGGGAAGGGGGGAAACCTAGGAGTACAATATTATCACTCATTAGAAACAGTCAAATGAAAAAATTAACTGACGTCAAGGAGTCGTGCCTACTCACTGACCTATGGTTGGGTAAAGTCAGGACAGAGTCCCTCGTGGGTTGGCCTCAGGGCTCCTCTGTGAGCTCCACACTCTTCAATATCTGCATGGCCAGCTCGCAGCAATCGCCAGGAATCGCAAACTCCAACAACATCCCAGCTTATCCTCTGCCTCACCAAGGAACACATAGTTGCCAAGAACAACTTCCATGGTTAGATGAAGGCTATCGTCACCTGCATGAAGAACAGCTGCCTCAAACTCAATTAAGAAAACCTAAGTCCTAATCCAGGGTTCTACCCCCTCTGCCTGGAATGACTCCTTGCAGCTCTCGGAACCCACCCTACACCCACAGACCACTCACAAAACCTGGACATCATCCTGGTCTCCTCGCTCACCATGAACCGCCATAATAATGCAGTCTCATCATGCTGCTTTAACACGCTACGCCTCCTCTGAAAGATCGTCTGAAAGATCATCAATTCACACACCCAGTCCAGAACTGCTATCACCCATGCACTCATGAGCAGCAGAATCGACTATGGCAATGAACTCTATGCCAGCATCACCCAGATACTTCACAAGAAACTGCAGAGCCTTCACAGCTCCTCCGCCAGACTCATCCTCAACATTCCCTGCGGCAGCCACATCACCTGCCACCTGAGAGACCTCCACTGGCTCCCAGTCAACTAAAGAATCACATTCAAGCTCCTCACGCACTCCTACAAAGCCCTACATGATGCGGGACCTGCGTACCCTAACCACGCCTCACATTCCACGCACCCACTGGAGACCTCTGCTCCGCCCAACTGACCCTGGCCACCGCCCCACGGATCTGCATGACGACAGCCGGAGGAAGATCCTTCTCCTAACTCGCAGGAAAGACCTGGAACACCTTGCCCCCCCACCTCAGGCAATCACCTTCACTGAATCAATTCAGGAAACACCTCAAGACCTAGCTCTTCGACTGAACCACAGAGCCTTTGACGGATCATCAGCCTCCGCTGCACCTTGAGACCCTTACAGCTGAGTAGTCACGCTTTACAAAAGAATTGATTGATTAATTTTTGTTTAGGTCAAATCACACCCATACTCAAAAAACAAGGGGGAGGCCCCAATGGCCATCAATAATCTCAGACCTACCATCAACATCCCATTCCTAGCCAAAACAATGGAGAAGTGTATTCTACCACAACTCAACCAACATATAAACAAACTCAAACTCCACAATACCTTCCAATCGGGATTCAGAAAAGGCTGTAACTCTGGAACTGCTAGGCTCAATATCTCAGATGACATTCACAGACCCTTAGATGAAGGTGATGTATGCCTCCTAATCCTACTTTGATACAGTAAATCACCCAGCCATACTTAAGACACTCAAAAATCTCACTGGTAGCAATGGCACAGTCCTAAGATGGTTCACATTTTACCTGCAATATCCCTCTCAACAAATACAAATCAACAACTGTGTCTCAAAACCAACACTCGTCCACATGGTGTACCCCAAGGCTCAATTCTCTGCCCATCCCTTTTCAATCTATTCATCGAACCCTTACTGTTATCCTGAACCAAGAAGGGGTAATCCATCTGTTGTAATCTCTTTTCCCCTGTTCCTCCTCACCCTCCGCTGTGTGTTCTTCTGAGGTTCCGTAGTGTTCGACTCCGCTTCGTATCTAGCCGCCATTTTGTGCTTAGCCGCCATTTTGTGTTGCCTCACTCAGGCAGCACGGTGAACACTGTGTTTCTTTTTGTATTTTCAGCTGCTACGTGTCTCTTCTGTTAAAGAGTAACCCTTGTCCTTGATTAGTAAACCGATGTCAGGGCCTGGCCGAGTTTGTTAAATCCATGTCTAGACTGATTAATCCTTGCTTTACTCCACTGTTTGGGTCCCACCATTCTTACTGACTTTATCCTATTTGACTGGCCTTCGCTATTCTCTTCGTGTTTTCTCTTGTTACATAAACTATCCTTTGAAGCATTCAAACATGTTCTACCACCTGCAAATTGAATTACGGGCACTAGTGTTGATTAACTTGAGGGGAGGAGAGCACACGGGGTCTGAAAGGAGGGTGTGTTTTGGACATTCAATAGCTTGTTTTCGAACTATTCCTATTCGTCAGTTTTGTATGTTTGGGAGTGGGCATTGTAAATATGTGTACTATAATAGACTGTGCGCCACGGAATTAAGTGGCAGTCTCCTGGGAATATACCATTAGGGTACTTCTTGGACAACTGTGCTTGGCTGCAGCTAATAAATCTGATTTTCTACGCCCAACAGAGTGTCTCGTGTCTCTGTCCGACAAGGCAGGTGAACCCGGAGATATTAGGCGTGCCCTGCGCCGCCCGGCCCATAAGGCCCGGTTCTCCAATTGGCGGCCCAGCGTGTGGGTGACTTCAGTGGTAGTGGTTCAGCCCGAGGGTCATGAGGAGCTTCGCAAGAAAATTCTGGAGGATTTGCGAACCACGTGAGCGACCCCTGTATGTCGAAGTGGACCAAAAGTCTTTTACAGCATGGCTACTCCTTTCCGATGGCTGCGGACGACTGCTGCCCTGACTGTCGCCCTGCCTTGGCCCTCTGGTGATGATTGGTATCGCGAGGCGTTAGACGGACATCTGTTGGCGTGAGAAAACATTTAGTTAAGTATTCGTGGGTAGCGCCCACTCTTTGTTTTGGTTTTTGTTATTCGATCAGTGCACTTATCGAAGCCGAGGGGTAAGTACGTTTGTGCTGTGACTATATAGTCTTAAACCCCTTGACGTTTGTAAAAAGTCCAGTTCGTTACGAAATGCCTGGATTTAGTAAGTTTAAGAAATTCTGTTGCTTTGGTTGTTCTAGGGATTCCCGGCTAGAGGATTCTTGTCCGATTCCTCCGGTTGGAACTCCCACTTACGAGCTCTATTCGAAACATGGTCTTGGTCTTATTATTTTTAATGAAACATGGATTCGATACACGAAGAAAGATGGTGTCCTACAGTGGCCACAAAATGGTAGTTTTGAGCCTGATATATTAAATGATATTAAATGAGTCCCCTGAGAAGGTACTCGCGCTTTGCATCGCGCTATGCGCCTAAATACCGCGCTATCATTTTTAAAGCTACCCTTATAACTATTTGTGTTCTTCTTAGTTGTACTCTGCCCTGATTTTAATAGGATTTATTGTAACCCCCTCACTTGCACTCTAATCGGCTCCTTCACCGCTGTTTTGGCGGGTCCGGTTTCTGGGGTGGGATTGGCTTTGGGCGCCATCTTGGAGTGGTGTTCACTTTGGGCGCCATCTTGGAGTGGTGTTCACTTTGGGCGCCATCTTGGAGTGGTGTTCACTTTGGGCACCATTTTGGAGTGGTGTTCACTCTGGGTGGGTGTTGCTGACGAGCGGTCTAGCGCTCCGGCTGAGTGGAGGGACGCCTATTTAAGGCGACCTGCCCTGTGGACTGCCCTGAGAAGGTACTCGCGCTTTGCATCGCGCTATGCGCCTAAATACCGCGCTATCATTTTTAAAGCTACCCTTATAACTATTTGTGTTCTTCTTAGTTGTACTCTGCCCTGATTTTAATAGGATTTATTGTAACCCCCTCACTTGCACTCTAATCGGCTCCTTCACCGCTGTTTTGGCGGGTCCGGTTTCTGGGGTGGGATTGGCTTTGGGCGCCATCTTGGAGTGGTGTTCACTTTGGGCGCCATCTTGGAGTGGTGTTCACTTTGGGCGCCATCTTGGAGTGGTGTTCACTCTGGGTGGGTGTTGCTGACGAGCGGTCTAGCGCTCCGGCTGAGTGGAGGGATGCCTATTTAAAGCTCCCTCCAACGCGCAGCGGTTACGCGCGGTGGGCGTTCCTGAGTCGTGCCAGAGTCCTGCCCGTCTGCGCTAAGGAGGCGCGGCCCGCGGCAGGACTCTGGACCTGGCCATCATGACTTTACCTTTGAGAACTTATAGTAGGGCCGATCTACTGGCCCTTCGGGACCGATGTACACATTGCGAGTTTTCGCCTGTAGTCCCGCTTTGTGGCCCTTATCATTGTAGGTGTGGTGCTTGGTCATTGGAACCCCCCTCTCTTATACGCTCCTTGGGGCCTGTTATAAAGAGGGTAGGACAACGGGACCTGAGTATCTGGAGCTTAAACGTCAGATCTGTGGTAAAGCACCATCAGGAGGTTTACGACCTTCTCATTGATGGCTCGCCGGATGTGCTTTTTCTAACGGAAACGTGGCTCCAGGACTCTGACTCCTCGATAATTAACCTAGCCTTTCCCCCAGAGTATGCTATTTTTACTTTAAATCGGACGACTAGAGGTGGAGGCATTGCGATGGCCACCAAACGGTGTTATCCCTGCGAGTGGAAAGCCGCTGAACTTTTGGGGTGTGAGGGTGCCCTTTTTAAAATAGCGTTTAGTCACCAGTTTACCTTCTCTGGTTTATTAATTTACCGGCCTCCGGGCTGTGACTCTGTTTTTAGGGCTGCTCTTCCTGAGTACATTAGTACAGAGGCACTAGGATGCGCAAATTTTAATGTTGTGGGAGATCCTAATCTCCATTTGGACTGCCCTTCTTTACCCTCTATTAGGAGCTTTGTGGCGGATCTTGAGGCTCTACAGCTCTCGCAGATGATTACTTTCCCCACACATAGAGGTGGTCATACTCTTGACCCATTCTTCACAAATCTAGAAGGATTCAGAGTTCTTGGTTCCTCCCAGTTGGTCTGGACAGACCACATGCTGGTGAAAACGGCATGCTCTTTGTCTGACTCTCCTTTTCTATCTCAGGACAGACTTGTTCTTAAACGACACTGGAACAAATTAAGACTGGAGGATTTTTACCATCTGCTCGAGGAGGTTCCTTTAGGTCCGCTCACCGAGGTTGATTGTGGATACGACTCCTTCTGTGAGTGGATATCTGGTGCCCTCGATTCTCTGATTCCTATGTGTTGGTCCAAGTGTCATCGGAAGGAGCCGAGTCCTTGGTATGACACTTCCTTGGCATCTCTTAAGAGGGCCTGTAGACAGGCCGAAAGATTATGGAGGAAGTCGGACGACCCAGATCTGAAGATATGTTATCTGGCCAAGGCCAAGATCTACCACAGGGCAGTGTGTCAAACTCGCGCTTCCTTTTATGCTCAACAGTTTCAGAATTCTGCCAATCCATCGAAACTTATTTTCAAAGTATTAAAGGACCTGATGGCGAAGAGAGCAACTGCAGTGGAAATATGCTCGGACTCACATTGTGAGGGTTTGGCCTCTTTCTTCCATGAAAAAGTGCAAGCCATCTATCGCACTTTTCCAACGGGTTCCCTGATGCTAGAGCAGGTTGGTCGCACCTTAGGTGAGGGGGAATGTCTTTCTATCTTACCCCCCTTATCTCTGGAGGTGTTTGACTCTCTCAGCACCAAAATCAAGTCTGGGTCTCCGGCAGAACCACTGAAACCGGCCCAACTCAAGACCCTGGCGCCGGTTTGCCGTACCCCGGTGCTGTCCTTGATCAACCTGTCCCTCTCTTCTGGAGTGGTTCCCGTCAGATGGAAGCAGGCAGTAGTCACGCCAATTCTGAAGAAGGCGACCCTTGACCCCCTTAAACCTGAAAGCTACCGCCCTATCTCCCTTCTCCCTTGGGCCACAAAAATAGCGGAGGCCCATGTGAATGCCACTCTTACAGACCATCTTGGTAGGCTTAACATTCTCGACCCTACCCAGAACGGGTTCCGTGCGGGTCACAGCACAGAGACGGCCCTTCTCTCGATGGTTGAGCATCTGCGTTCCGTGCTGGATTCCGGTCGGACGGCGGCACTATTGTTATTAGATCTCAGTGCCGCCTTCGACACAGTCTCGCACGGGATTCTGATTCGGCGTCTTGAGGAGGTGGGCGTTTCTGGCTCCGCTTTGCACTGGTTTCGATCCTTCCTTACAGATAGGTCATTCCAGGTGGCGATCCCGCCCGGTAAGTCGTTATCCTACCCGTTAGACCAGGGAGTCCCACAGGGGTCATCACTGAGTCCCACCCTTTTCAATCTGTATGTGAGACCGTTGGCTGCGGTCGTCAAGCAGTGGGGCCTGACCATGGTCTCTTACGCAGCTGGCGGTCACACTGAGTGGGGACTCAGACCTGGAGGCTCCCAGGTTCTGTGATGTTCTGCGGGAAGTGGCTAACTGGATGAATTCCAACTGTCTCTAGTTAAACACCAAGAAGACGGAGATTATGGTGGTTGGTAAACAGGTGGCTTTGTGGGGTGACAAATGGTGGCCTTCGGAGTTGGGTGTGACTCCCCTCCCAGCGGCAGAGATAAAAAACCTGGGGGTGTGGCTTGATCCTTCTCTGAGTTTCATCTGTCATACCAAGAAGGTGGCGGCTTCTTGCTATGGCATCATCAGAGGACTTCGACCCATCCTCAAATTCTTTGATGCACCCACAAGACAGCTGGTGGTCCAAGCATCAGTGCTGTCCAGGCTGGACTATGCCAGCTCCCTACTGGCAGGGGTTAACCAGTCAGAATTTCTGCGGCTCCAGCGGGTTCAAAACGCTGCGGCCCGACTGGTGACAGGTCTGCCTAGGCGGTGCTCGGTGTCCAATGCCCTGCGCTCTCTCCACTGGCTCCCTGTGCAGCAGAGGATTAGATTCAAGGTTCTCTGCCTTGCATTTAAAATCCTCAAGGGTACTTCCCCACAAATCTTGGAGAAACTGCTGATCCCCTATGTCCCCTCTCGCACTCTTAGATCGCTAGGCCAGAACTTAGCAGTGGTCCCGCGTTTTAAGTTGAGCAGAATTGGTGGCCGCTCCTTTCGAGTCCTGGCAGCGAGCTGGTGGAATTCTCTTCCTCCACAAATCCGGGCCATCGATGAGCTCCTTCAGTTTAGACGGGCTATCAAGACCTTTTTATTTGTTTAGCTCATCTGTTGTGTCTCTTCTCCTTTCTGCCCGCTTTTAATGCTGTGTTGTGTTTACCTTCTCAAAGTGCCAGGACGCCCCTTTGCTGGGGCAGCTGTGCACGGTACAAATAAAAATAACATAACATAACATAACATAACATTTAGAAGCGATTTTAAGAGAAAAGCCCGGCCGGCAATGTTTGACTCTTTCCGCCTCTGGCGTAAGAAAGCCAAACAGAGAGAAATTAAGCAAATGAAGAAAGATAAGAAGGAGCAAAATATGACAATTTTACAGACTGTCCAACAGTTTAAAAATGATGAGACTGATCAAATGATTGAAGTTTCAGAAAGACAGCATCGTATGGCAATAGATGGATGTTTTCCTGTGTTGCCTACTTCCTCAAAGAGTAAGGGTCTTGACAAAGATCCTTTCATGTCCCATCTATTGACATTACCTCCACCTTATGTATTAGGTGCTAATGCACCCCCATTACAACCTGCTGCTAACCCAGTTATTCCGGTTCCTGCACATTTGCCTCTTCCAGTGATTCCACCTCCGCCTCCTTTGCCACTGACTTCTGTACCCCAATCTTCTGTGCTTCAGTCTCCCTTACCTTCAGTTTCTTTTTCTACTAGTTCTTCTCCTGTTTTACAGAATACATTGTCTCCTGTTCTAGTGTCGGATTCCCCTACAGCCCGTCAACGATTAGTTGACACTGTTTCTGGTCTCTTGTCACCTTTTCTTGGGCCTCTTTATTTTTCTCCTGCTTCGTCTCGAAGGCAATCTCGTAGCCAGATGCCAGATTCGGAAGAGCGGATTAAGCTAGATTCTCTCACTCGTAATTGGATCATGAGTGGTCTACAGTATAGCGTGCGCGATATTTTAGACACTTTTCTACAATGGAATGCGCCTATGCAGAGGTATGTCTTTAATGTCTTGTGTAATACTCTTATCAAAGGGTGGGGAGATGTGGATTTGGATTTACCTCCTCAGGGTTTGCTCGAGATACAGGATCAATTGCGATTCTCCTATTAACATGACCAGAGAATCTGGATTTCATTAAAGACACGGAGGCTAACATTATGCATTAATCCTTTAATGCCACTCACAACAGCCGCTTACATCACAAAGGTAAAACAAAGAATTAGATGACATCACGTCAACAATATAAGGCATGAGCAGGAGTAGAGCTGCCTCTTTTAAATGCGAAGGAACGATGAGAAGTCAGGATAGCAGCTTGGTACAAGGAAGGTGAAGGGATTGAAATCCGGGTTGAAATCCATGGAAGGAAGTGAAGGAAGGATGCTGGAGATCCATTAATTCGAATTATCTGAAAATAAAATGAAGAATGTCAAGTGTCTGATGAAAATCAGAAGAAGGTCAGTAAGAATCGATGTAAGCATACTTAAAATTGATAAATGAGTACACATCAAGAATATAACTCAAAATATATACTCCGTCCAAGGGAGGGACCGGAGGGATAATGTTAGCCTCCGTGTCTTTAATGAAATCCAGATTCTCTGGTCATGTTAATAGGAGAATCGCAATTTCATTACAAGACAAAGAGGCTACATTATGCATGTTGGTAGCCATGAATAACAGCATCAGAGACATGCTCAATTGGTTTGCAGTAGTGATGCGCAAAGGTAGAAGCATTAGACCAATCGGCACACTTAAGGATAACATCCAACTTACCACCAGACCAGAAAGATTTGCTGGCCATAGCACTTCTTAGAGAATGAGCTTGAAATTTAGAGAGATCAATACCAGCAAAGTTCATAGCCAACTTAACCCACCTAGCAATAGAGCAGGAAGAGATGGGTTTAAAGGGTTTGACATAGGAAACCAGAAGTTGATTTGCACCAGGAGGACGAAGGTCTTTCATTCTTGAGTCATATTCCTTCATGCAATCAACTACACAAAGCTTTTTGCAGAGATCAAAACGAGGGTAGAAAATGAAATCAGACATAGTTTTAGTTGTTCTATAAATTTCAAATTTAACACCAAACATGTCATAACTCCTATAAGAGATATCTAGGGCCTTAACGTCGGATACCCTGCGGCAAGAAACCAGACATAAGAGAGAGGCAAATTTAATTGAAAGACATTTTCTGTTAAAAAGGGAGTTATCAGGCCAGGAGCAAAAAAGGTCAAGCAATAGTTTAACATCCCAAACAGATTGATATTTAGGTCTAGGGGGCCTTTTAAGTCTTATACTCTTCAGGACTATACAAATAATAACATTCTTACCTGCCGTCTTACCGTTGACAATAGAGTGTCCTGCGGAAATGGCAGACCTATAGCAGTTAATGGATCTATAGGAGAGACCACTGTCGAAAAGTTCTACTAGGAAATTGACTATATTAACGATAGGAGCTTCCACGGGATCCAAGTCCCTTTCCAAGCACCAACTAGACCATTTTTTCCAGATGTTATTATATCTGTAGTGTGTTCCAGGTGCCCAAGATTCTCCGAGGAGTGTGAGAGCAGATGACGAAAGTCCAGACAATTTGCTAGATTGCCTGACACGTTCCAGGCAAGAAGGTTCAGGTTCCCTGAAAGAACCAGGTGGTGATCTTCTCCGTTTGCCTTTAGGAGGTGTCCTTGAGAAGCCGGAATTAGGAGGGGAACGTCGCAAGAAAGTTCCAGAGCTGTGGGGAACCATGCTTGAGAAGGCCAGAAAGGGGTTATCAGGACCAGAGAGGACTGTTCCTGTCTCACTTTCTGCAGGGCCCTTTGGATCATAGCAAAGGGGGGAAAGGCGTGGGGGCGGAGAGGAGCCCAAGGTTGGAGGAAAGCGTTGACAGCGAGAGCACCCGGGTCTGGCATCCAGCTGAAATACTGTGGAAGTTGGGAGGACAAACAGCTTGCAAAAAGGTCCACATTGAAAGGACCCCAATGGTGAACCAGAGAATTGAAAACGGTCGGATTGAGTTTCCAGTCGCTGAAATCTACTAGGAATCTCGATTTCCAATCCTCTGAGAGATTGGATTTCCCCAGGAGGTACTCTGCCCTCAGGGAAATCTTATGTTCCAAACAGAACATCCAGAGTTTCTTGGCCAGATCTGATAGGTCGGCAGATCTCGTACCGCCGAGACGGTTGATATACGAGACTGCAGAAACGGTGTCCATCTTCAGGAGAACGGATCTGCCCTGAAGAGATTGTCTGAAGCTCATCAATGCATAGAGCCCGGCCGTCATTTCTAAGAAATGTATATGGTGGGAAGACTACGAAGGGGTCCATACACCACCAGTGTCCTGGTCGAGGAGACGAGCACCCCAACCAATGAAGGCTGGCGTCTGACTCTAGAACGAAGTCTGGAGTTGAACCGAAGATAGCTCTTCCATTCCAGGCGTCCAAATTGTCCAGCCACCAAGAAAGTTCCAGTCTGGCTTCTTCGTCCAGAGAAACTTGGTCTCCGTACCAAAGTCCGGATCTGAGAGCTTTGGCTTTCACTCTCTGAAGAGCACGGTAGTTCAGGGGACCAGGGAAGATAGCTTGGATTGAGGAAGAAAGAAGACCAAGAAGTCTGGCCAACTCCCTGAGGGAGAGAGACTGATGTTTGAGGACAAATCTGATCTCCTTCCGAATTTTGGCAATCTTCTTTTTGGGGAGTAAGAGGAGACACATGGACGTGTCCACAGTGAAGCCTAGGACCTCCAGAGATTTGGAGGGTAAAAGGATGGATTTTTCCCTGTTTATAATGAACCCAAGGTTCTCTATGAGGTTCATGGAGGTTTGCAGATCTTCTAGAATCTGTGAGTGAGATTGGGACATTATCAAGATATCGTCTAAATAGATGATGAGACGAATACCCCTGGCTCTTAGGACGGAGACTATCATTCTCATGATCTTGGTGAAGCACCAAGGGGCGGATGAAAGACCGAAATGGAGGGCCTGAAATTGAAAAAGGCGATTGTCCCAAATAAATTGTAGAAAAGGTTGATGTTCTATTGCCATGGGTATGGTAAAATAGGCATCTTTTAAGTCCAATTTGACCAGCCAATCTCCTTTGAGTGGAAGGTCCCTGAGCAGATGGATGCCTTCCATCTTGAAATGACGATAGACGAGGTACTTGTTTACCTCCCGAAGGTTTATTACTGAACGCCAACCCTTGTCCTTCTTTTCGACTAGGAAAAGGGTGCTTACAAAATTCTTTTGAGACCAAGGAACCTCTATTATTGCGCCCTTCTTCAACATAGAAGAAACCTCTTCTTTGACGATCTCTAGATGTTCTGAAGAAAGAACCAGAGGGTTGGGAGTGGTAGATTGGAAAGGAATCTCTGTGAAATCTATTTTGAAACCCTGAACTGTTTCGAGAACCCACGGGTCTTGTGTCAAAGATTCCCAGACGTGAAAGAAATGTCTGAGCCTGCCCCCGACCTTTGGAGGGGAAGAAGAAAGAGAAGCACTTACTTTGGGTGGTGTTGTTGGAAACGCCACGAGCGGGGAAGCCTCTTCTGTGTGAACCTCTTCCTCTCTGTGGGAAGTACTGCCTGGTGTTGGAGGGGTAGAAGCCTCTACCAGATGAACCTCTTCCTCTTCTGTAAGTGAAGGGCCGGAAATTCCCTCGGCCGGAAGAACGGCCCCTTCTATCGGCCTGACCAAAAACCCGTTTCATATTGTTTTGGGCTTTGTCCAAAGCTGTAAATGTTGTGACGTATTTGCCAAGAGTTTTAATCATATCCTCTCCGAAGAGGAGGCCGTTTGGCTTACACGATGGCTCTTTTTCAGCAATATCCCAGAGTTTCGGGTTGTTTCTATTAAGCACAGATTTCCTCCTTTCAATATTGAGCGAGGAGTTAGCATTCCCAAGGAATACTATGGCTCTTTGGCTCCAACCCTTTATTAGGTTTATATCCAAGGGTGTGTTCGAAATATGCGATTCCTCAGCAAGGTCGAGGATCCTAGTAAGGGGGCCTAGTAGGTCAAGAAGATGATCTTCACAGGCTTTAAGGGCCCTTTCCAGGACTTTTCTTGGATCCTTGCCTAACTTAAACAAGAACTTAATCAGGTCGGGGTCTAAGTTAGGTGTCTGACAGACTTTACCCTCTATGAATGGACGAGGACACTCGGACCTCATGGTGTTACGCGATTCTCTTTCTAGAGAGTGCCTCAGCCACTTGGTCACGAATTTAGCTACGTGATCGTGTGGATACCACTTTTTACTGTTAGGGTGGGAGATGTTTTTTGGGGAGAACATTTCCCCACCAAGAGGATCGAGGATCGCGTCCTTCGACGAGGGGAGGTATCCGCCTCTGAGAAAGTGTTAAGGTCCCAGTCATCAGTGTCTTGCTCATCAAGATCTAGGACAAATTCGTCGTCGGGATCGTCGAAGAACTCGTCTTCCTCAGAGCTGGGATCGACACTAGCACTGACAATAGTTGCGCCACTGAGGGCGCCCACCAAATTTGTGCCGCTAGGGACACCCAAACCATGTGTGTCGCGAGGGGCAACCTTACCTTTTGGGGCACTTTGGCCTCCCATGCCTTTTGAGGTGCTTGGACCTCCCATCTCATTTGAGGTAGCGCGACCCCCATCAGTGCTTAGGCAATGTTTCGTTTTTTTATTAGCCTTAGAGTGTTCAACTTCCGGATCGGAAGTATTGTCATCAAGTAAAAGGGATCTTTTGTTAGACATGACCTCACGCAATGTATCTAAAATGCAGGATCTCATTTCCCTTTGAATGAAAGACTTGAAAGCATCGTTGTTATGAATGGGCGAACTTGCCACAGCGTCATCTGATTCTAGATCAGCCATGGCAGGTAAGTAAAATTATATAATTATTAATTTATGTATGGGTAGAGTAAAATTATAAAACACCCTTTTTTTATTTATATTTTTTATTTAAGAACCTAACCTAACCTAACCAAAGTCCTGTATGTATGTCTTTTTAAGAACCTAAACTAACCTAAGCAAAGTCTTGTATTAAGGTCTTTTTTAAGATAGTGAGTCAAAGGTTGCACTCGAAAGGCAGGAAACAGCTGATTTAGGGTAGAGCGCAGTCGGTAAAGCCTTGAAAGGGCAACCGATGCGCTCGAGCAGCTTAATGATCGAAACGGAGGAATGGACCCCGGCAGGTACATGGCGTTGCGTTGCTGTTGTTAAGGTCCATTTCTCCGGTTCCAAAAAACGATGAAGTGGCGATGGCGGGCTTCGGGAGACCGGGAGGTGTACAACCGGTATCCCGTGGGAGGCGCGAAAGGGCGAGACAGGCACAGCCTACAAAGGAGGTAGGGGGCAGGAGTGCGCGCGAAGCGCACTATACGAAGGAAACCTTCAACGAGGGAAGGGGAACAGAGGGGCAAGAATTCGGCAACCATAGATTGGAAGTCGAGGGAGGGTAGGGGGGGGATCGCAGCGAGTCACAGCGATCGAGGGAGAGGAGGGAAGGGAGTTACACCGCGAATTCAGTCCGAAAGGTGTCATAGTTTGTCAAAACAATTAAGCACATTGTTAAAGTGTAGGCACCATATGAATATAATATACAATAAGTAAATTGGACTAAATTAAGAAGTAAAGAAACAACAGTAAAAGATTGAAGAGTAGTACTTATCTGTTGTGAGCCGCATTTAAAAGAGGCAGCTCTACTCCTGCTCATGCCTTATATTGTTGACGTGATGTCATCTAATTCTTTGTTTTACCTTCGTGATGTAAGCGGCTGTTGTGAGTGGCATTAAAGGATTAATGCATAATGTAGCCTCCTTGTCTTGTAATGAAATTTGATAAGGGACTTATTGTGGGTCCTGATGTAGAGCATGCTGTTCAAAAGCTTGTTACTTTCCGGTCTTCCTTTTTCTCTCAAGCTTCTCTTGAACCTGATCCTGCGGTTTGTCGTAAAATGGCACAATATCCTATGCGAGAAGTTCCTCAAATATGGAGAGATGCAGATCCAAACGCTCATCCGCCTATCCTTGCTCATTTTCAGCGTATATGGGTACATGAACCTTGGAAAAGATCGGAAGTGTTGGCGCTTAAACAGTCTTTACCGGACCCTCGTAAGAATCCTGCTGGGTATTATAAAGAGTTGTCCCAGACTGTTGATGCGTGTATCATGAATTTGGCAGATATTGATTTACTGATGGGAAATGTAGTCCCACAAGCTTTATGGGCTAAAATTCATAGGGAAGACCATGATCAAGCTTTAGGTGGTAATTGGGCTGCTATAGCAGCCGTAGATGCAGGACAGATAGGTGGTGCTAAGCCCGATGATTTAATCACAGAAATACCTGGTAGAATATTAGCTCTTATGAAAACGATGATGCCTGCTGTACGCGTTAACTGGGATAAGTTAGCGGCGTGCAAACAAAAGACGGATGAAAGTGTCTCCGATTTCTTTACTCGTTTCGAAGAAACTTTCATCGTAGTGGTCAAGATATGAGTACTGAAGGTGGACAGCGATTATTCGTGGATACATTTGTCTTTAATTTACTTCCAGAATTATCACATAAATCAATCAGAGAGTTCATGGGCCATTTCACCGACTGCCCAGATATTAGCTACTGCTCAGTATTATGAGAATAGGGATAAGGAAGAAAAAGAAAAAGTGGAGAAAAAGACTAAAGAATTGAAAACGAAGATTCTTTTGCAACAGGCATATCCCCCTCGTTCTGGTCAGCCCCAATCGCAACAGCCTCCACAGTTTCAAAGATTGTTGCAGAAACCTACACCTTTTGTTCCGCGACCTCCATTGGGTCCTAATCAATGCGCCTATTGTAAAGAGGAAGGTCATTTTAAGATTAATTGTCCGGTTTTACTTCAACGTACTGGTGGACAGTCGGTGCCACGAGGTCGCGGTGGTTTTCAGTCAGCAGCTAGGGGTAGAGGGCGAGGTGCGTTGTCTCAAGGACAACGCTCCTTACCCCCGCAGAACACTATGAATTATTTTGATCAACAAGATTCTCAGTCCACGCAATATTATAATGACGATTATTGTGCAGAGAGTGAAAGTCCCGATTTTCACACTAGCTAGGACAGCCATAGACAAAGCAAGGGAGTCGTATCAGTTCCAGTGGATCAGAATGGACCTTATGTTAATGTTGTAGCATTAGGTGTTACAGAATCATTTCTTTTGGATACTGGTGTACTGAGAAGTTTTATCATGCATTCCAACTCCCTGGGGCACCTTTGTCTGGCTTAACAAATGTTTCTGTAGGATTCTCTGGCGCCCCAGTTAGTAACCCTGTTTCTTGTCCTTTGCCTATTTCCATTGGTCCGTATGATTTAGAAGCTCCACTTCTTTTGAAGACGGGTTGCGGGTTGCGGAGAGAATTTATTGGGTTTGGATTTATTAAAACACTTGCATGCCACATTGTATTGTTCCCCCTCTGGTGTACATCTTACTTTGGGTGATAATCTGACTTTTCCGATGTATGTATCTAAAGACTAACTGCCACTCGAATTGCGTTCACTTCCTGCTACGCTTTGGGCTACGGGTCCGAATGATGTTGGTTTGCTTCAAATGCAGCCTTATGTGATTACTGTTAAGCCTGATGTTAAGTTGCCACGCATTCCTCAATACAAGATCTCTAATGATGGTGAGAGAGCTTTGTTGGCTATTGTTTATGACTTGGTTCAGAAGGGTGTGGTTGAAGAGACTAGAGGAAATGTTTGCAATAGTCCTGTTCTGCCTGTCCTTAAACGTACTGATCCTTCTCAGCCACCTGTGTATCGTTTTGTGATTGATCTCCGAGAGGTCAACAAAATTGTTGCCCCTCAGTTTCCTGTTGTCCCGGATATTACTGCTCTGCTCACTATGATTACTGCTTCGGCAGCTTGGTTTTCGGTTATTGATCTCAAAAATGCTTTCTTTAGCATTCCTATTGCTGAGGAGATTAGGGATCTTTTTGGTTTCTCTCTCGGAGGCCGAAGCGTCCGATTCAAACGTGCACCTCAAGGCTATTGTGAGAGTCCCTCCATCTATAGTCAGGCTTTGAAATCTCAGCTTGACACTTTTTCTTTGCCTCCAGGTGCTACTCTTATCCAATATGTGGATGATTTGTTAGTGGCTGCCGATTCGGAAGATGTTTGTAAAAATTCGACTGTGTTACTTCTGCAACATTTGTCTGATTTACACCATAAGGTGTCACCTTCTAAGTTACAATATTGTCACCAAGAGGTTACCTATTTAGGTAATCTCTTGTCGAAGGATGGAAGGCGATTGACCCCAGAAAGTATCCACGCAATTGCACAAATGTCTGTACCATCTATACAAAGAAAGGTGTGTGCTTTCTTAGGCATTACCTCTTATTGTAGACAATGAATCCCAAATTTTTCCTTGTTGGCCAAACCTTTGTTGGCACTTACTTTGAAAGATACACCCCAACCTCTTCCTTGGACTGATGAGTGTCAGAAGAGTTTTTCTGATTTACGTACTGCCTTGTGTTCTGCTCCTGTGTTGGGTACTCCAGATTACAGTAAGCCTTTCACACTCTATGTTCATGAGAGAGACGGTTGTGCATTGTCAGTCTTGACACAACAATTTGGAGACAAACAAAGGCCATGTGCCTATTTTTCGGCTACATTGGATCCAGTAGCCAAGGCATTACCTAGTTGTCTCAGAGCAACAGCAGCAGCGGTGATCTCCATTCGTCAATCTGCTGAACTGGTGTTAGATCACACTCTTAATGTTATGGTGCCACATGCAGTAGATACCCTTTTGAACAGAACAAAGACACAACATTTAACGAGTGCTCGTTTGTCTGGATATGTGTTGACGCTTTTAGCTAGTCACATACATATCAAGAGATGTAGGGCCATATGTAGGTGGCCAAATACCGGTCGGTAAAACCGAAAACGGGTCTTTTTCGGCGTTACCGTCCAGTATTTAGCCATTTGAGATGTACGTATTACCGAATGGCATCGGTAAAAACGAATCGGTAAATAATTACCGATCCCTTATTTACCGATCAGAAAATACCGGAACAATGAATACCGAATCGGAAATAACGATTCGGTAAAAACCCCAAAAATGCGATGTAGCAAACCTCGTTATTACCGAATATGACCAAATTCGGTAATAACGAATCGGTATTTACCACTTTTCCAGAGCAGGTGGTAATCAGGTGCAGTGCATAAATACAGCCCCAAAATGCAACAGTGTGAACACAATGGCGGCCCTCTACCTCATTGCAAGGCGGCTACGCTTGAGAGCAGCAGGAGTGAGGATCTGGAGACGGGAAGAGCGGGTGTACAGACTACGCATCACTCTGTTCCAATTTACTGAACCTGAAATCCATGAAAGGTACAGACTGCACCCAGACACCATCCTTGAGGTAATACGGGACCTAAAACCCTATCTGGAGCATCAGACACCAAGGGCCCACGCAATCCCCACCCATGTCCAGGTACTCTGTTGCCTGCACCTCCTTGCATCAGGAAGTTTCCAGGGTGTGATAGCCGCAGTGGGTGGTGTGTCACAGAGCTGTCTATCCCGTTTCTTCAACACCTTCCTGGATGCCATGATGGACAGAATGGAACATTACATTTCCTTCACCAGTACACAGGCGGAGCTGCAGAGGACCAAGCTGGAGTTCTACCAACTTGCGCAGTTCCCACACTTAATTGGCTGCATCGATGGGACCCAAATACCCATCTGCCCACCTGCAGCAAGTGAATACATATACAGAAACCGCAAATCCACCCACTCCATCAATGTGCAGGTGATATGTAATGCCAAGTACATTATAACTGACATCGTGGCCACGATTCGTACATCTTCCGGAACATTGGCATCCATACACGTCTGCTTGCTGGTGAATTTGACTCAGAGGACGAGGACGATGACAACCCTCAGCCAGAGCCCTGCGCTGCTGGTGTTGCAAATGAACATGATGGGAGACAGAGACGGGCAGAGATTACGTCAAACTATTTCTGAGTGAGTAACGACACAGAGCCAGTAACAGTTACATGTTAAGGTGTTTATTAAGCAGACCTCCAGTATTGTGATCAATGTCCAATCGGACATGGGTTACATCACCCATCTCATGTATGGCAACAGGCATAGGTCTCTACTTCCTGCGTCCACTCGCTGCACGTGCACGTTCCCCAGCAACACTGTCTGGTGTGTTGGACTGTTCCTGTGCAGCCCCATGGCGTTCACTGCGCCTCCTGCACTCGGTGGGTGAGGGCGTAATGCTACCACGGCTGGCAGCCTCCTCACTGTCCCCCCCCCCTTCCATTGTGGCCGCCTTAGCATTCTGCATGAGCTCTAAAACTGAGGTCATAGAAACCATCCCCCTGGCCACATCCCTGCTGCAATGCGCCATCTCCTCCTCCATGGCGATGGACCTGCGACACATCAGTGATGTTGCAGTGGCCAGCCGGTTCACCGACTTGGTATAGGCCTAGAGCCTCTGCCTCTCCCTGCGCCTGCCAAGACGGTCCTGCTCAAGCTGGCTGCAGAGGTTGTCCACAGAGGTAGCTACTCTCTGTTAAAAATGTTATGTTAAAAAAAACTTAATATCGCGCACATTCACCAATTGGTTTCTTGGCGCTCGAAGACCAGTGGAAGGAAACAGGGAGGTGGGAGACAGCTAGCCATGAGCAAGACGAAACAGATGAGTTTTCAAGAATTTACGGAAAGTAGGATAGTCAGGTGAGAGACGGATAGAAAGAGGAAAGGAGTTCCAAGTAGATGGGGCAAGAAAAGAAAAACAAGCACCGCCATGCTTCTTGCGGTTAAACCTAGGAGTGATAAGAAGATTGTGAGCGGAGGATCTAAGGTGTCGGGAGGGGACATAGGAGTGCAAACAAAGAGAAATAAAGACAGGAGCGGAGACAAAAAGAGATTTAAAAATGGTGCAACCCATTTTAAAGATACAACGTTGCGCAACCGGGAGCCAGTGTAAGGTTTTCAGCATCGGGGTGACATGTTGGTGTTTGGGCTGCTGAAAGATTAATCTGGCTGCCTGGTTTTGTACCAGTTGAAGTCGGGAAAGATGGCAAGCAGGGACCCCCACGTATAGACAGTTGGCATAGTCTAAACGTGAGGTAACCAGAGCCAGAATAACAAGGGTGAGGGCCTCTTGTGATAGAAACCTTCGGATCTTCCCGATTCTGTGGAGATGATAAAATTCCCATTCCCGCACACAAGTTCTCTCCCATAGCACTGATGCCCTGCTCCATCCTGTGCATATGCTTGTTGATGTGTGCCATCTCCCTGTGCATTGACTTCATCTCCCTCCACTGCAGGCGCTGGACCTTCAGCATGTTGCCTTCCAGTCCAGCAAACACACTGTCACCCTGCTCGGATGCTTCTGGACTGTCTGGCCTTGCCCTGCGGCGTCAGGATGAACTGTGGGCGCCCTCGGATGGAGTACCAGCCCTCTCCCTGTTGGATCTCTCATGTATTAGACTTTGTTCGCCCACTGTGCCCTCCTCTGATGACTCCTCCATCTGCTGGAGGTTGGCCACGGCATGCCTCCTGCCTGGCTGTGGTGGTGTTGGTGATCGTCGCAGTGGGTACTGGGTGAGAGGTGATTGCGGCCTTCCCTGGCGCTGTGGTGATGGCTGTGGTGGAGTATTTGATAGCTGTGATGGCGCCAAGCTTTTGGTCCCTGCAGGCATGCTGTCATCCTCATGTTGCCTCCCTTCTGGCCTGGCTGACTTAGCTCTGCTGTCCTCTGCTGCACTGCGAGATGACTCACCTGTAATGACACAAATGTAGATGTACTCACTGCTCTGTCTGCAATGGAATTACATTAAACATCATGCCTACAGAGCACAGTGATTGTCCTGACGTAGCCAATTACTTTACCATGCTATTGTGTTTGCTAGCCTGACTGTCCTATACATAAGTTCCCTCTGACTACAACACCCATCATGCATTGCAGGTAATCAGTAAGACATGGAGTGGAGTGGGAGCCCCTATGCCACTATGGCGATTGGGGTTGGGGAGGGGGTACCACAGCATGCTGGGCATGCTTCTTACCTTGTTTTCTTGCTGCTCTGGCGGAGCTGTCTGCGTCTCCCACGCCACTCACACTCTCCAGCTGGATGGTGGACTCCACCATCTGTTCCAGTGGTGTTGGTGCTGGGGCTCGATTCTTTCGACCACCTGTTTTGTTGGCCTGCTTCTGTCTCTCTGCCATCCTCAGTTTTGCTGTCTTCCTGAGGTCATACCACCTCTTCCGGATGTCTTCTATGGTGCGCTGGGTCACACCTATGGCATTGATTTTGTCACGAATGCCACTCCAGATTTGCCTCTTCTGTGACTCTGGCACTTGGAGGGACTGGGCTCCAAACAGCTTGTGATGGTCTTGGCTGACATCCTGTATCAGTACCTCCAACTCCTTGTCACTGAACTTCAGTTTTCTTTTCCTGTCACTTCCCTCCTTCTCCCTGTCCTGGCTTGCCATTTCCAATGCTTGTTCTCTTGTTTGGTTCTACTTGCTTGTAGCTGTGAGGCTCTGTTGCTGCTGGCTCCTCAGCTCACCTGCCTGCCTGCCTGCCTCACAGTGAGCTCCAGGTCCTGTGCAGCTGCCTGGGTGTGGCCACTTCCTGTTTGGGAGGTAATTGGGTGTTACAGGATTGGCTGATTCAACGAATTACGAATTTTTGAATTACTGAATCGGTAATGTATTCTGTAACTCCGATTCGGGATTTGTATTTCGGTATTTTACTTTTTTTACCGATTCGTTCACATTCGGTATTTATTACCGAATTTTAACGAATCGGTAATGTTTACCGATTTTTTTATGTACAGCGCGTTTACCGAATCCTTAATACCGATTCGGTAAATTTCGGTATTAAGGATTCGGTAATCTTGATTTACCTACATATGGCCCGTAATGTTCTGAATCCAGCAACATTGTTACCTGTTCTAGATGAGAAAAATGTACAAGACCAGCATGATTGTTTTCTTCTTACAGAAGAAGAAACTAAAGGCCGAATTCATTTAAAAGACACACCACTTGTGAATCCGGATGGAATCCTGTGGGTAGATGGGTCTTGTTTTAAGCTTCCTAATGGCGAGATGACAGCAGCCTATGCTGTTACAACTTTGCATACAGTAGTAGAAACTGCAGGCATTTCACAGAATTCAGTGCAAGCCGCAGAGTTAATTGCATTAACGAGAGCATGTGTGCTGGCGAAAGGAAAGAGAGTGACCGTTTATACAGATAGTCAATACGCTTTTGGCGTTGCTCATAGTTTCAGCTGTTTGTGGAAGGAAAGAGGATTCCTTACCTCCCACGGCACTAAAATACAGCATGGTCATTGGTAACTGACCTTCTTGAATCACTTGCTTTGCCTGCTCAAGTAGCGATTGTGAAGTGCAGTACGCATAAAAGGATCACTGAGGATGTGGGTCGAGGGAATGCATTTGCGGATGAAGTAGCGAGAGAAACAGCGAAAGATGTTGAAAGTCACATGTATGTTGCAGGCCCTGCAAGCTGGGTCGCAGAAGGAGGTATGTGTGAAGACACAGTAGAAAGCGTGAAAATGATTCAGAAGGAAGCAACTGAGAAAGAATTGAGTAAGTGGAGAGAGAGTATGGGAATGTTGGACACGACGGGATGTGGGACGGAATTGTCAGAGCATCAGCGGTGGTTGTTACCAGACGCGTGTGTACTACCTGTAGTTACTATGGCGCATGGACCAGCCCATATCAATGCAAGGGGTATATGTAAACTTCTGGCTCCAGTATGGCAGAATGAAGGTATTCCTAAATGTGCAGAAAATGTGGTGAAGCATTGTATTGTCTGTTTGATGCACAATCCAGGAAAGGGAACACCAACTCCGGCAGGTCATTTTGCTCCCCCTACGTATCCTTTTGAGGTATTGCAAATATATTACATTCACATGGAACGTTTCAACAACCTCAAGTATGTCCTGGTGGTGGTTTGCACCTTTTCCAGATGGATAGAGGCCTACCCCCTAAAGGACAATACTACTTTGTCCACTGCCAAAGTCCTTTTGAAGGAATTTTTCCAGAGGTTTGGTTTGCCGCGCATTGTCTGGAGTGACAATGGGAGTGAATTTGTAGGCCAAATTATGCAGAAGGTGTGTGTGGGTCTTGGTATTAGACAGAAATTCCATGCGGCAAATCATCCTCATTCAGCTGGTTTGGTAGAATGTTATAATGGCACTCTCAAGCTTAAATTGGCAAAGATACAGGCCAGCACAGGCCTTTCCTGGCCTGATGCGTTGCCTTTGGCACTTCTCTCAACAAGAACGACAGTCCATTCTCGTTTGGGGCTTAGCCCATATGAGATTGTTTTTGGACGCCCAGCCAATGTTTGGGGAGTCCCTCGACCCAAGAAATACTCGGACGTTCCGTATCCATTGTTGGTTGATTATCTGCATGACCTCACCACTAAATTGCGTGTTATTCGTCAACAGGTCCAAAACGCTTTGCCGGAGGCCTCCTCAGATCCAGGACACTCCATCCAACCTGGGGACTGGGTCTGCCTGAAGAATTTCCAGAGGAAAAAGAACCTGGAACCTCGTTGGGGGCCGCTGAGACAAGTCTTGTTAACCACTCGTACAGAAGTGAAGGTCGTTGGGAAGAAAAATTGGGTCCACGGCGTGCAATGTAAAAGGGTACCATTAACTTTACCTTATGACCAGTGGGTCCGAGAAGGTGTTGGTGATAGTGAATGTGAGAAAGTACCCAGATTTGTACCATTCAGTAGTGCACGCCTGGACTAGACAAGTTCTGAAAAAGATGACAACAACGTTTTGCAGGAAGCTGTACCATCGCACTTGCGACTGAACACATCAGATCCATAAACTTTGTTCTGGGACCAAACGATACCTGGGAAGACACGGTACAACCTGAGACCAAGGTTGACCAAGGACAATTAAATTTTGTGTCTTGTAATTTTGCTTTTATTAAAAGACATTCCTTTTCCATTATCCATCAAGTTGCAGGGTCACGGTAGGAGTCTTAGGCTGTGACCTGTATAGTGACTAGGTCAACAGGACTTGCAGTGTCATAGGACGGCTAACAATCACAGCCAAGTGATTAAGGAAGATTATCGTGAGCAACACCTTTAGAGTAATGGATAACGAAGTGGAAGGGGGTGATATTAAAATGATGAAAAGAAGCCATTATAAAAAGTTACTGTTTAGTCGTTGTGGCGTAGCATTATGTATTCTAGTATGTTTATGTAGTTTATTAGCATGTGTAGGATGGATTGTACACATTATGCAGCCAGCACCTGCTCCTACTTCTGTCTCTTTGATTTCCTCTACTACTATTTCTCCGCACAACTTCTATGCACTCCCAGACCATGAGCAGATGAGGAGAACGGAATATCTCAACAATTCATTTATTCAGTTGTTACATTAGCATCAATTGGTAGTCAATACTACTGACTGTTGGGTCTGTGGCCTCATGCCCCATAATACTGAAACAGGGATGCCGTACTTAGGTCTCCCATTTTCATATGAAGGTTCTGCTTGGGCTTATCTGGCTATGTTTTCTAATGCATACCAGAATCAACTCCAAAACCCTTCTGGTGGGTCCTATAATGGTGGAGTAGATTTTAGTCACAGTCCTTTGATAAAGGGAATAGTGACCATGGCAAAAATTGCTGACATTAGTAAAATTCCCAAAGATGAGAAACGAGCATATGATGGTTGGAATGTGACTCGTTATATCACTAGCCTCACTGACAAGGTTAAACAGAGATCTTCACCGATTTGGACTATACCTCATAAAGGTAATTTGTGTTTGCAAATAAATGGCCAGAACACTAAGATCAAACAGGAAAAGAGTAATTGTTCCCATACATACGTTTATACACCCTTGGTTTCTTCACCGTTGGTACCATCTCAAGGTACATATTTTATCTGCCACAATAGAGCCTATACATGGCTTCCCACATATTTCTCGGGAACATGTTATATAGCTTTTCTTCTTCCTCCGACATATACTGCTCCTGCAGATCACCACAGAAAGAGATATGGTAGAGGGGTTATTGATTCTGAAGACACAGCTGGACAAGAGGGAGGAGATTTTCTGAAAGGGTTTCTTCCCTTTTGGGGTCCAATAGTTAATAGCAGAAACATCAGACGTCTAGTCCGTGTGGTCGATGCTACCATAAACGTGACTTCTGGAGCATTGAATAATTTGACAGCTGAACTTCAGGCGGATCGTCTTATGACTTTACAAAACCGAATGGTTTTAGATATTGTCCTTGCATATAGAGAAGGAGTCTGTAAATTGATTGGGTCCAGTTGCTGTGTTTATGTTCCCGATAATGCCCCTACAGTATACCAAGCCATTTCTAAGCTACATGTCATTTCCGAGTCCATTCATCAGGACACTGGAGATAGGTCTGTGATGGGATGGTTTTGGGGACTACTGTCCACATGGGGATGGAAAGTATTAACTTTCCTTGGAGCGGTTCTCGCGATCATCTTTTCTTGTTGTCTCTGTTTGCAGTGTGGCCCAGCCATCTGTGGACTTTGCGCCACTGTATGCGTTCCAAAGCCAGTGTCACAGAAAACAGAGAATATTAGAATGATGTTACAGCAACAACTCAATGACCTCATGACCATTGACATCGACTCAGACTAACATGAGTCTTTTTGTGCTTTGCCTGAGTATGGCAAAAGGAGGGTCTGAGGTTCCGTAGTTTTCGACTCCGCTTCGTATCTAGCCGCCATTTTGTGCTTAGCCGCCATTTTGTGTTGCCTCACTCAGGCAGCACGGCGAACACGGTGTTTCCTTTTGTATTTTCAGCAGCTACGTGTCTCTTCTGTTAAAGAGTAACCCTTGTCCTTGATTACTAAACCGATGTCAGGGCCTAGCCGAGTTTGTTAAATCCATGTCTAGACTGATTAATCCTTGCCTTACTCCACTGTTTGGGTCCCACCATTCTTCCTGACTTTATCCTATTTAACTGGCCTTCGCTATTCTCTTCGTGTTTTCTCTTGTTACATAAACTATCCTTTGAAGCATTCAAACATGTTCTACCACCTGCAAATTGAATTACGGGCACTAGTGTTGATTAACTTGAGGGGAGGAGAGCACACGGGGTCTGAAAGGAGGGTGTGTTTTGGACATTCAATAGCTTGTTTTTGAACTATTCCTATTCGTCAGTTTTGTATGTTTGGGAGTGGGCATTGTAAATATGTGTACTATAATAAACTGCGCCACGGAATTAAGTGGCAGTCTCCTGAGAATATACCATTAGGGTACTTCTCGGACAACTGTGCTTGGCTGCAGCTAATAAATCTGATTTTCTACGCCCAACAGAGTGTCTCATGTCTCTGTCCGACAAGGCAGGTGAACCCGGAGATATTAGGCGTGCCCTGCGCCGCCCGGCCCATAAGGCCCGGTTCTCCCCTTCCACCCCTCCCACTTGGTACCTGCCCCCTCCCCCTGCCTTTTCCTGCCTGTTGGAACGTTCCTCTAGAGTTCACATTAGAATGTTGGATGTATTGTCAGGTGCGAAGAGTGGATGATAGAATAAAGATGTTCCTACTTACATGCTTGTAGTTTCTTCTTCATTACAACAAAATCACCCATATGCTGATGATACCAAACTCTACTACAAAATTAAAACACCCAGGGACATCCTACATCTGAATGCCACACTAATCAAGATACAAACTTGGCTTAACACCAACCAATTAAAGTTGAACCCCAACTAAAGTTAAGTACTACTTTTCTCCCCAAGAAACAACACTCTACCAAACCAAGATTGGCTCAAGAATTTGGATGCCCTAAATTGTTCTCTCACACTAGCAAACTCCCTAAAGTCCTTGGGCATCACCCTGGACAAAAACATGTCAATGAAGGACCACATCAACAACTCAGCCAAAGGAGCACTTTACACACTAAAACATCTCAAGAAAATCAACCCGTTCATTCCCCCTGATGACTTTAAGACGGGGGTGCACTTTCTAGTCGTCTCAAAACTGGATCATGTCAATGCCTTCTTCACAGTCAGGAACACTGAAAACTCACCTTCCCCACTAAGAACAATTCTCAGCACGGCTGCCCGGCAGTTTTTGAATGGTTTGAGCGCATCTCACCGACCTTCAAGAACCTCAATGTGGAGAAGCGTGGCTCAGTGGTTAGAGGCGGCAGACCCGGAAGCTGAGATCGGCCGTGGACCAGGGTTTGTTTCCCCGCCTCGGCGGGTCCCGGGCTCAAAAAAATTCCACGGACTCGACAATTCTCGCTCCGGTGCCTACTCGACTCACGGGGTCACACTCTGCGACTCTGGGCAATAGCTTGCTTAATCTCCACTACGGCCCCTCGCGGCGGGATGCCTGGCTTTCACTTTGTGGATACCCTGCCGGGGTATCTCACAGGGGAATACCAGGACGGGTTCCCTAAGCAAGCGCTTAGATACCGTGTCGGTGATTTGCGCTATATAAATACATGTACATTTACATGTACACATTTACATTGTTTCAGCTGTCTACTATGTCATGTACTTCATTAACGTATGCTGTTCTGATGTCCGCATAGTGTAACTAACTTCAATCAAACGATCTTGCATTGTATGTAAAGCGTTCTGATACCTTTGCTAGCTAGCGCTATATAAAACTTATAAATACATTTTGTAGATTCCATTATTATGAATAAAAATATCTGCTTTCTTGCACGGCACTTTCATCCCATTTTTTTTTTTTATTTCAACAGATTTTATTAGCAAATTTTTAATATATACATACAGTACAGTGGTAGCGTTGCCTCGCGGGCTCCGTAGGGGTTACAACGGGCTTGGCGGGCTCGCTTGTGTATGCACGCTGTGAGTCATTGCACCCTTGTACATGGAGATGAAGAGTTGAAAAGAATAGGGTGAAAGGAAAGGAAAGGGAAGGGGTGGAGATAGAGACAGTTTGGCGCTTGGCTCTGCTATGCCAAAAACACAGTGGTCGGCGGTGGGATCTGGCCATCTCACGGGGTTTGTAAGATCCCAGGTGTCTGTCAAGGGATGCCCACATTTCGTTTCTCGCCGTATGGTTGTGGGCGTGTGCTGCCGCTATGTTTTCTGCCCCCCTCAAGAAGGTAATCCAGTTGACCCAACCCTTGATTGTGGCTTTCCCTGTGTTCTTCCAATTAGCCAGTATAGTTTTGACTGCTGTCGTGAGGAGGAGGTCTAACAGGTCTCCGTCCTGTTTTGATTGGATGTCTGGGGCCATGAAGGCCGCCACTAGTCCTACAAAGCCTGGCTGTATGTCCCTGCCTACCACTTCTGTAATGAAATCCAAAATTACTAACAAGGGGAAACCCCTAGCCAACACCACCTGGGCTGGTAAGGGCATATCCACCCCTCAATAGCTGGAAAAGAATGACACTCCCCTGACCTTCGAGGCCCTAAAAAACATTTACAACCTAAGGGAGGTAGACTTCTATGAGTTCCTCAAAATAAAGGTTGCCATCATGAAAGCCAAGCTGAACAAGAACACACCCTCAATCATACAATACATGAAGAACCTGAACAAGCTAGGCCACCACACCTCCCACATATACAAACTACTTAGTCCTACAACGTCAAAACTCAACAACAAGACAATAGGATTCTGGGAAGAGCTCCTTGGGAGACAACTAAACGAGAGAGAAAAGAGGCGCTTGTGGCTGTCCACATCCCAACATAAAATATCACCCCAACTCGCACAGACAAAGTACTGGCTGATACTCAAAGCTTACTGGACACCTGCCAGACTCGCAGAGGTAGGAGTCCTTGAAACGGACACCTGCTGGAACTGCAAGAGAGAGAAAGGAGACCTTGCACATCTAATCTTCCACTGCACCCGTGTCAGAACCTTCAATAACAACAAAAAACTGCTATATTTTGGATCTTTTTTCAGTTCTTTCTAGAGGAATCCACAAGCATTAGAATCCCCAAGATATGGGAATAAAGCACACACCATTGCCTGAATACCAATTGTGGGAAAAAAACAGTAATGAAGGCCTAATTGCAAAGTGCCCCAAACATCAAAAAAGGGTTTAACACTGAGGGTGAAAAAAGCTGAGCAGCTAAGGGATTAAGGGGCATATTTATAATGAAGTGGCGGAGCGTGGCGTTAGCCTCCTTGATTTAAGACCACACTCCGCCACTTCAGAATCACAGGGCTGCACCGTATTTACAATAATACGGTGCAGTTCTGCATTTCCCCCTGTATGGCACTAAATTTAGCAGCTTAGCGCCAATGCAGGTACCATGCACAAAAGTGCAAGGGTGTCTGCTTTGCGGGGAAGCTTGTTTATTTGAAGGAAGGTGACCCTTCCTGCACCTAAACAATCTTTAAATGGTGTTTTGTCAAGTTACAAACTGTAATTTTTAAAAAAGATTGTTTATGGGCAGGAATGGTCATCTTCCTGCACATAAACAATCAAAGGCCTTTTGTTGTTTCTATGTGTGCTGCACAACGCAGCACACATGTAAACAGCAGAAATTAGGAGAAATAAAGCATTTCTCCTCATTTTGCCTGTTTAAGATCAGGTTTTTACTGATCTTAATGTTGCCGCTGCCTCCTATTTACTCTGCCCTTGTAAATAGCGAGCAGCATCAAAATCAATGTGTGTTGCAGTGGAGCCCCCACCTCAACACCCATTGCCTCCCCCTTTCCTGCTATGTACAGTGTGAAAAGAGGCCTAACTTACAAGGCAGAGTTAAGCCATGTGGCTTAACTCCGCCTTGTAAATAAGGCAAAGCACATATCACTAAAATGACATTCCTGCGGTGAAAAGGGCTTGTAAATATGCCTCAAAGTTGTCAGAAAATTAAGGGGTACATTTACAAGGGGATTGCGCCACCGGAACTTAACTTTTCTTACGTTCCAGTGGCGCAATGCCCTGATCCATATTTACAAAGCGACGTTAAGTCACTTTGCAGGGCTAAGCTGGGCTTGTAGGTATCTGCATGAAAGTACCGTGCAATGGGTGTTGCTGTGGACGTTCCAATAACCACCTATTGCTATTTGATGCTGCCCCAGATTTACAAAGATGTGTAAATCGTAGGCAGTGCCAAAAACTAACTCTATGCAAAAGCAAGAGTTGGATTGGTGCAAGAAGGATAAATAGGTGTACTTATCTTCATTTTTGCTCTTTCCATATGTGCTGCTTAGTGCAGCACAAATAGAAAGAGCAAATCACATTTAAAGATTGCTTATGTGCAGAAAGATGCCCCTTCCTGCCTATAAACAATCATTCCCTGCAACGCAGGCACCCTTGCACCATGGTGCAAGGGTGTCTGTGTTGGCTCTAGGCAGCTAATTTTAGCTTTAGCCCAATGGGAAAACATACATATATTACTTCTGTTTTCTTAAATGCTGCTGAGAAATTGGAATGTTTGCCACTATTGGTTTGAAAGGTCAAAATTATCTGTGTGAGTGGGATTGTCTGGAAGTTTTAAATGCCAACATTAACAGACATTGGCCTCTGTGATAAAGTTTACAGTCTGTTGACCCTCCCTTTGTTACCTGCTACTGTACATATCTTTTGCTACTCCGTTTTTCATGGTGCATGCCATCAGCACTTGAATATATTTGTTTATAACTACATGATATTTGAATATACATATTTGACAAGGCGAGGCTTCTTGGCTTTGCCATTGCTTATTCATTTAACTATGCACTAATGAATAAGCTGCAGAGACATAAGGCCCGATTCACAGAATTAACTTAAGACTCAATCCTAAACTTACTACTATTTTGATATTCACAGAATGCACTTACTACTTTTGGCATTCACAGAATGAACTTCCTACTTTTGGTATTCACAGAAGTTAGGATTTTGTCTTAAGTTTGTCTTAAGACAAACTTAAGACAGACTTAAGACAGACTTAAGACAAAATCCTAACTTCTGTGAATACCAAAAGTAGTAAGTTCATTCTGTGAATGCCAAAAGTAGTAAGTGCATTCTGTGAATACCAAAATAGTAGTAAATTTAGGATTGAGTCTTAAGTTCATTCTGTGAATCGGGCCCAGTGTTTTTTTTCAACTTAACATTTTAAGTCGGTAGAGAGTTGCGGGGGACCGTGGATCTCATACTCTACAGAATGCAGTGGTGCTGAGGGACGGACCACATGATCGATTCCTGGAACCGCTCGAGAGGAAGCCGCCATAACCGGGTGAGTGCCTCCTCCCCCATTCCCTGCCTCATCACGAAGTCCTGCACTGACACGCTCTAGGGGCTCGGTGGGCAAGGACACGCGAGCAAGACTCAACGAGGACAAATGCTTCCTCTTCCCTCTACATGGTGCCCAGTACCGGCAACCAAGAAGGGCCCTTCGTGGAAGGAGGATCCTGTGATCTCCCTTTCTAACTACTGCCATAAGCTCTCTTGAGAAAGGTTATCGGATAAAGGATTTTAACCACTTGGATGCTGAGCCCCTGGTACCACTTGAATGTAATTTCCATTGAAATCAATGGAAACTCCATGACGAGCTGAGCTCGTCATGAGCGTCGAAGGGGTTAACGGTTAACATGGGGCTAAATTTGCCAGCTGCCCGATGACGTGAATATTGTAAATAGACCCACCATTTTTACTTGGCATCACCTAGGGAAGTAGTAAATTCACAGAATATGGCACCCACCACTGCCTGAAACAAAAATAGGACCACAAAACCCCTCACTATGAAAACCCTGCAAAACTGGCAGCCGTCTTTAAAATGCCCATCAGACATTGGTATATCCTATTTCATAAACCTGTACAATTGACCTTGGCACCTTTGGAATAGGTTCCTGAACAAAAAGAATACTCTATTCCCCTCAATCCAACTTTACTACTAACAAAGGCTCATCACAAATAATTTGGCCTCTACAAATTTCTTCACTACCGTACAATCCTGGTGCCAGGTTATGCCCAGACGTGGGTCCCTTGCTCACTTTGCCACTGGATTCAAGTTAGCCTAATATCCTACCTTGATGCAGGAGTAAATTTTTGTTGGACCAAAGACTTTTGCCCTACTAACCTGGATGCCTCTTGACCTCACATTAATCGGATAATTTCATTTGAATACCGGAATATGTGCCCTCTTCTTCTTATACTTCTATTCGCTGTCATTACCCTGGTGGCACCTTCCTCTTCCCCTCACCTCCCTCTTCCGCCTCATTTTCCTAACATGACCACCATTCGAGTTAAGCACAAAGTTAACTGCTTCAAAATCATTTATCCCCCTAATCTGTCTGAAGCTTCAGCAAAACGGTTCAAGCATAACACCATTGAACAATTTCCTGATTCACTCTTTGTTGACCAATTCCATAATGGTCGTTATAGGAGGCTCAAAAAGGACTTCATTTGTTTCACTCACAACATCCCTTCCTGGTCTATCAGCTTCTATAACTCCTTCAACGTCACCTCCTCCTCATCTATCCCACATGGGCAGCAGCTAAAAATATCCCCCTCTACTTGTTTAAATGGCTCTCTCATTATTTCACTATATAACAATGGTACTGTCTTGATTCAAGCTAAAGACCCATGTGTCTCTCTCTCTGTGACCACCTCTTCCCTTCCCTTCTTCCCACCCCTGTGACTGTGATCTCCATTGATTTTTCATCTAGCTCTACCTGTTACTCCCTATCTCCTCCCCATACCCCCTTTTACTCCAATAGGCCGCTCTCACAGGAGGCACAGGCTGACCCTCTGCCCCCTTCCCCTGCACCCTGATCTCCCATACCTCCCCCCTCCCAATGTGAACTTTTCCTCAACACGCCAGCCATACCTCTGGCTAACACTCTCTTTTTCCACTCTGCACCTTCCCGGTATTCCAATGTTACCTCTTCCACCCTATCCCTGTCCACCACCCCCTTATTTAAACCACCTTTTCTACAACCTGATTTCCCAGTTAACTTTGCATACTTTCCCCCTTCACCCCCTTCTCTTCTTCCCTTCCCACTCTCCCACTCTTCCCCTCACCTTGTACCCTGAAATCCTCACAAACCCCTTTCATCTCTCTTTAGCCTCCCATTCCTTCAGTAATGCTGCACAACCCTTTATCCCCCCTCGTTAATCCCTTCCTTTTCCCTCCCTTGGACCTAGCAGAACCATGGGGCATATTAGCAAGGAATTGCGATATTTATCGCAAAACGCGCTTAGCGTGTTTTTGTTATCGCTGCCTATCGCTGGATATGTTAGCGTAGAAAAAATGCTATTAGCAAAGTTTTTCTCCATTGTGCTGAAATAGCCAGCTATAGCGGCGAAATGCGTGAATATCGCTGGATTTCCATTAGCACCAATGGGGGCTTAACCTGACAATCCACCTCTCATTGAATACACAGGTAAGTCATCCTATTAGCAGGCGTTAGATTCTAGCGATAGTCGCGCTTAGGACGACTTTTTTTATCGCTAAGCCTGCATTGCTAATAGGCGATAGCTGTGTTAGCAACTGCTTTCAGTCACTAACAGTTTGGCTACGCCCACTTTTCATGTCATTAGCGATAAATATGCAAAGTGGGCTTCAAACTGGTCGCTATTGCCCAAAAGCTGTCGCTAACTGCTTTTAGCGACAGCTTGCTGATAGGGCGATAAAAATATCGCCACTTTAGTGGGAAAAATTCATGCTAAAGCAGCGATATTGCCCTTGATAATATGCCCCCATATTATTTCTTCAACTACCCTCTAACCCAACCCCCCCCACTCTGCCTGGTGCCTGTCCCCTTACATTCACCTCTCCTAGCTTACGGTACTTTTTCAGCTCCTTCTCCTCTCTTCTCCCCAAACCTCCTGCCATTCTATGACTCCCCTCTTTCCCCTCCGCGCATTCCTCCCTCCCTTCTCGTTCCTAACGTGTCTCCATCGAAATATGATCTCAATTCTGCCCCCTGTTCAACATCAGCAAAGATAACTCTCTTTCCACCTCAGTTGCACCAACATCCTCTCTCAACGATAACCTATCTCTACCTTTTACTCTTAAACCCCAATAGACCCCGCACCCTCACCTCTCCCTGCCATCCCTCACCAATTGCACTCCCTTCTGTATCAATCGAGCCACCTAACATTCCGTGTTCAGCCCTACTCTCTCTGGAAAATAAATTAGGATTTCTCATCTCTTCTATTTCCTAGGTTGACACTACCATCTCAGTCTTAAGCACTAAGATGTCCTCTGTTCCAAACAACCCAATTCGCTTGGAAAATACTCACTTCCCCAATCTCCTGAGGAGTACCTTGCTCCCGTGTCCCAAACAAGCCAATCACAATCTGTCTTCTTCAGACATTGCTAACTTACTGGCTGTTTACAAGATTTCTAACTCCACCCTGCTTCCACTCTCCTCTCCAAGTAAGTCTACTCTGTACACTATTCCGACCATCTCTTCTGTCAGAACTAATCATCAGCCTTATTCTGCCCTGGCACCCTCTCACAAGAACATTATACCCTTAAAAGCCCAAATTCCCGTCATCAACACAGTCTCGTCAGAGTTGCGCTGTTCTCTCCACAACTGCAGATCTGTAATTAAACACATACTGGAAATTTCTGACACCATCATTCTCCACAATCTTGACATTCTCTTCCTCACTGAGACCTGACACCTCTCACACTATGTTTGATCTTCTGTTACCCACTGACTATTCTATCTTTAGAAATGACAGAACAGACAAAGTTGGGGGAAGTGTTGCAATCATCTTCAGAAACTCCTTTCAACTTAAGGCTTTGCCTAATAGCTCCTTCAGTACATTTGAATGTCTGTCTGTGGAGCTTCAGGTGAAACAATGCTCACCCTTCAGATTTCATGCCATTTATCACCCGCCTGCTGACTGCTCTTCCTTTTTGGAGGAACTCACCGACTTCATCAGCGACCAATTCTCTCAAAGTGACAGACAGATCTTCCTGGGAGACTTCAATCTTCACTGTGGCTCTTAGGAAGACTCTGGTGCCAATAGGCTTACCACTTTTTCTCTCAGCAAAGCCTCTTATCTAACACTGCGCTGAAACAACATACTCTAAGGTCTCAATTCTGCACCTTGCTATAGTTAAAGCAGACATACTTACTACTGCTATTAACCCTGGGCATAGTACTGCACTACGTTCAGAACGTAGGGAAGTAGCACAATCAACAATCCCCACAATTGCTTTGATAAAGTAATTTTCCATGCTAAAAAACACAGGGCCCGATTTACAGAATGAACTTAAAACTCAATCCTAAACTTACTACTATTTTGGTATTCACAGAATACACTTACTACTTTTTGCATTCACAGAATGAACATACTACTTTTGGTATTCACAGAAGTTAGGACTGTGTCTTAAGTCTGTCAAATTTAAGACAAAATTCTAACTTCTGTGAATACCAAAATAAGTAAGTTCATTCTGTGAATGCCAATAATATAAGAGCATTCTGTGAATACTAAAATAGTAGTAAGTTTAGGATTGAGTCTTAAGTTCATTCTATGAATCAGGCCCATACACACAATTCATAAAAGTGAACTTTGAGAATGGAAATATTTGGCAGAGTGAGGTGATGATTTTGGGGTCCCCCCTAACCTAGGGGGAGGACCAAGCAGATACCTTGACACAAACAGCATATCATACTGAATGATTCAGTGGTTGTCCCTTCCTCCTAGGACCACCCCAAGCACAGTTATGGGCAAAAATACAATCCCAACCAAAGGCCCAAAGGCCCTGCAAAGCATTATGGGATCAGATTAGCTGTGGGCAGTGAATATTGTAGTGTCCAATATCAAAAGAATTCTACAAAGAGCTGCAGTTCAACTAGACAATACTAGATGTCCCTCACAAGTCAAATGGTAAAGCATTGAAACCCTTTCATGAAGCTTTTGCATTTTACTCATGAGGGAAATCTAGTAACGACTAGGGGAACAGCAGCTTGTGTAATAATAATTTCAATGCTTTTGCATTTGACTCGTGAGGGACATCTAGTAACGACTAGGGGAACTGCAGCTTGTGTAATAATAATTTCAATGCTTTTGCATTTGACTCGTGAGGGACACCTAGTAACACCTAGTAATGACAAGTTGAACTGCTGCTCTTTGTAGAATTATTTTGATATTGGATACTATAATATTCACTGCACACTGCTAATCTTGTCCATTATGCTTTGCAGGGCCTTTGGGGCTTTGGTTGGGATTGTATTTTTGCCCTTAACTGTGCTTGGGGTGGTCCTCCTAAGAGGATGGGACCACCACCGAATCATTCAGCAAGATGTGCTTTTTGTTTTCAAGGAATCCGCTTGGTTCTCTCCCTAGGTTAGGGAGGATACCAAAATCATCACCTCTCTCACTGCTTGCTAATTTATTGTGGTTAGTTTTGTGAGATGACTATATGCATGTTAGCATATAAAGAATCTATTTCTGAAGAGTTGGGTCTGCGGATAATGTTTATCCTGCCTGCCTTAATGGAGTGGGCCTTTGCTCCCTGTCTGATGTTTCTGGGTATGGAAGACCACCGTTACAGTTGCAAAGGGCTCACTAGTTTTCCTTGAGTTTAGGGGGCTGGGTTCAGACTGCACACCTCAAAGCTGACAGGGCATCTAGCTGACACCCCCATGGCAAGTTCTAGTGCAGAGGATCAGTCTGCACCATTTTTCAAACCTGTGGCGAAGGCAGATCTCTGTCTGTGGTTGTGGCTACCCACCTGCATTCCCCACCTGCCAGCGGACCGAACTAACCACCTGCACTCTCCACTTGCCAGCGGACCAGACGACTTTATCTGCGGTGTCCCAGGGAAGCTGCCCACACCCCCATCCCTCCCCTGGACGCGCAGGTCACGATGGCCAGCTTGTGACAGAGGGAAGGGAGGGGAACGGGGGAAGCCTCATCTCATCGTCAAAGAAATTCCAGAGTGATACAGTAGCGGTCTTGCTGCTATTGTTGCCACGAGGGTCTTCATTTGGAGGTAAGACTGAACAGAAATAAAAGCTTTAAAACCTCCGCTTTTCTTTCTTGGAGGAGCACACTAGTGACATTTCTACAGAGGCAACAGGCGGATTCTATTTCCGATCCAATCACGCTCCTTGGCCTCGGATCCCCATTTTGCATACAGGGGAGACTGCCTGTTATACTGGAGCAGTGGTGGCCGCCCACTCCCATAGTTCATTTTGATTTTCTAAACTCCCCATAACATTTCTGTTTCTGCTAATACACAGCGCGTAAAATCCGGCACGCCTGCTCCCTCAATCACACAGGAGCTCGGCGGGTGGCGATAGACATTAAGTTGAGATACCTGCAGGGGGCTTACGCCCCGCCCCATCGAGGCGATTAGCATGGCCTCATATGCACTCATGGATGGCAATATACGCACATCAGATTACGGGCCAAATACGGTGCGTGTGGGAATTGATGAAGCTCAAAGGAAGGAGAAGAATGTATTGTTTCTCATTGAAAAAGTGTTCACGAAGGAGTGTAATATATCTGAGAGGGGAATTGAATGTGTGCAGGACTTCTCCAACAGGGGTGTGTTTGATGTTACCTTTTCTAGTGAGTCTATCTGTCAATGGTTTCTCCACAATGCAACAGGGAAACAACACAGTAATGCTTTCTATGGGTTCTCTGTAACCCCTATATTTGCACCTATGGAGACTGTGCTAGTATTACATATGTACAACCCGTGCACGGATCCCAGGCTAATTGAGGTGTTTTTGAGTCTGTATTGTGCCACCGTCAGGGGGGGGGCAAAAGATTACAAACCTGTGTGGGATTTGATATGGGAAGAGGAAATATGTGGTAACATTCAAGGAGCACCCTCAAGGAGTATGTGGGTTGGCACATCCACCACAGACATTCAGCCTGGGAGCGAAAAAGGGTTTTTTGGTTTACTCAAGACAACCCCGTTTCTGCAGACTCTGCCTGCAATTTGGCCACTCCAAGGAACAATGTTCAGGGCTCATTTGCAGGAACTGCTGGGAGGGCAGATCATAAGGCCCAAGACTGTGTTGCTCCAAAGAAATGCAATCTTCGTGGTAGTGAGGATCACCTCTTTAAAATGTGTCCCAGGGGTAAATTCTCCTATGCCTCAGCAGCTAGCACCCATTCCATGCAACACGCTCCAGCCGCTCATACCACCCAGCCAGTAGCTTCACCAGAGCTACAGACCCGGCAGGAACAACCAGACATTACTGACTCTGACATACTGGGTTGCTTTGATGGTATAGAGATTAGAAGGTGTAGCACAACAGCAGAGCAGGAGGGGGAGCCAGAGGTGGCAGTGCCTCCTTGACACTGAAGATCCTCCTAGCCCTGTTCCTCTGCAGTCCCAGCTGGCAGGTGATGAGGTGGAGCGCATAGAAACAAAGACGATTAGAACAGCGGCTTTAGAAAGAAAAGCACGGCGCAAGCATCTTAAATCACAGGGCGCTACATCCTCAGCTGTGCCTGGCGCTACACCTATCACTGGGACTCTAGTCCCAGTGATGGGACTAGAGTCCTATCACTGATGTTCCTGATATGGTGTCTAAGTGATCCCCTCACAGCGCAACTACATGTTAAAAACGTCACCATGCAGCAGGCAGTAAAGGGTCTGAGGTAGGCTGCACAGGACACTGCTCTTTCTTTGCATTCCTCGACTGTGGCCACAAAGAGGGGGAAGGATATGGAGCACAGCGGGTGGACTACGTACATTTCCAGCAAGCGCAAAGCGAGATGTACTAAAAGCCCAATGGACTCACCTGCTGTTACCCGCTCCAAGCGACGTCCTTCTTCCTTGGACCGCTTTCCCCGAGGGAGCAGGTATGGCCCTCTACTTTCCCTCTTGGATACCGATGCGAGTTTATCAGATGTTGCACAGGTCTTGGACGTCAGTGATGGCCCTGTAATAGATATAGAAAGCACACCAGATTTGGAGGCCCTGTTCTCAACCTCCATAATCACCAGTTGCGAGCGGATGGGCATCACTGAAGATGGAGAGTCAGTGAGGGCAACTACCTTTTCCAAGGTGTAAATATGTCTGATTCTCTTATGGTTTTCATTATGGCAGTAACAGTAGCCTCTTGCAACGTGAGGGGCATAGGTGCTGCTGTCAGTAGAGCAATTGTATTAGATTATTTTGCAAATGCACAAGCTGATGTTATATGTCTTCAGGAGTGTTATCTCCCCCATCAGCTGTGATACACCTCATTCCAACAACAACGGGCATATGGGCCATTGGTTTGGTCAGGAGGAGCTAATAGGAACGCTGGGGTGGTCATCCTCCTTAAAAACAAACATTGGCAGATCATGGAGGAAAAAGTTTTATACCCAGGAAGGGCTCTTTTGATTTCAGTACTTATGTATGGTATACCATTACGTATTTGTGTTGTTTATGCACCAGCCTCCAAAACAGAAAAAGTGGGCTTGTTGAACCTAATCAAACCTTAAATAACATGTGTTATACCACTCTAACTAGTAGTGGGTTTCAATTGCATCACACACAGCAGAGACAGGTAAAGGTACCCACAAAACTATGTACTAAATGTTACACCAAAACTAACCCTGGGTGTAGTTTGCGTAATAAGATTCCACTTAGCTATACAAAGTACACCTTGCCCTACACGTAATGCACAATTACCAGCTTGCACAATTCAAATTAAGTTAAAATATCTATCCCTTTTTTTATTAGCTAAAATGCATACAATAGTTTCTCAAAAGTGCTAATCCATTAATATTAAGCAGTGAGAGAGATGATGATTTTTGTATCCTCCCTAACCTAGGGGGAGATCCAAGAAAATGCCTTGAAAACAAAAAGCACATCTTGTTGAACAATTCGGTGGTCCACCCCAAGCACAGTTATGGGCAAAAATACAATCCCAACCAAAGCCCCAAAGGCCCTGCAAAGCATTATGGGACGAGATTAGCAGTGGGCAGTGAATATTAAAGTGTGAAAATATCAAAATAATTCTACAAAGAGCTGCAGTTCAACTGTGGTTACTAGGTGTCCCTCACGAGTCAAATGCAAAAGCTTCATGAAAGGGTTCCAATGCTTTTCCATTTGACTGGTGAGGGACATCTAGTAAGGACTAGTTGAACTGCAGCTCTTTGTAGAATTCTTTTGATATTGGACACTATAATATTCACTGCCCACTGCTAATCTCATCCCATAATACTTTGCAGGGCCTTTGGTCCTTTGGTTGGGATTGTATTTTTGCCCATTAATGTGCTTCGGGTGGTCCTAGGAGGAAGGGACAACCACTGAATCGTTCAATATGATATGCTCTTTTTGTCAAGGTATCTGCTTGGTCCTCCCCCTCTGTTAGGGGGGACCCCAAATCATCACCTCTCTCATTGCTATGGGCTTAATAACATGCCCTTGTTAATTCCCATAAAAGCCCATGTTAACACCAGAACATGGGCTTTTATTAACAAGGGTGCTCCTATGTGTTTTGGTACAGTTTTTGTACTGTGCTACATGCAATTTGCAAAGTGTGCATGCTATGTGAGCAGTTCCTTAACACTAAAAACATTGATCTTGACACTCTGTATGATTCTGCTATGCTACACTTCCAAGGCTAAATCCTAACTTGGATGTCAATGATTTTACCTCCCAAAGCCTCTCAGGGGCATATTACCAAGCAATAGTGATAATTATCGTTATTGCTTGGTTAGAGACAAAAATTTACCGCAGAGCAGCGGCGATTTTTATCGCAAATGCGATAAAAAACGGCCGCAATGCATGAATATCTCTGAAAAGTCAGCGATATTCATGCATTACCGAGCTAATGCTCTTAGCCATGTTATCCACCTCCCATTGGATAACATGGCTAAGAACTGCTCAGGAGCAGGTGTTAGCTTTTGGAGATAGCGCGAATATCTCCAAAAGTTGGTAATAGGAGATAGCGATGTTAGCGACTGTTTTCAGTCGCTAACATCTTGGCACGCCCACTTTGCATGTCATTAGTGATAAATATCACTGACATGCAAAGTGGGGCCCAAGATGATCGCTATCTCCTACTAGCTGTCGCTAACTGGTGTTAGCGACAGCTAGGTAATAGGGAGATAATTTTATCTCCGCTTTCTTGGCTTTTAAAAGCCAAAAAAGCAGAGTTAAACCCCCTTGATAATATGCCCCATAGTCCTTAAGGTTGAAATTGAAAATGTTGCTCCACTGTAAAGCAAAAGGAAAAGGCCTATTCCTTCAGCACTATGATTCATTAAATCCCTTTATGAAGAAAGGAAGAAGATGAGAATCCTGGAGAAACAATGGAGACAATCTCAAACCACCACTAATCGTTCTTTTCTACATTCAGCAAGATCAAAATACCAAAAACACATCTTCCATGAAAAAGCATCACACTTCAGAACCCTCCCCACTCAGCCAAAAACAGACCCAAAAAACTGAAGGGCATATTACAAATGATTAGCGATATTTATCGCTAACGAGGCTTAGCAACAAATTTTTTATCGCTAAGCATCGCTGGAAATTATCGCAGATATAACTTGCTATTAGCAAGATTTATCTCAGAAGTGATAAAAATCCTCGTGCTAACTGCCAAATGAGAGATTATCACTGGAAAACCTACGATAATCTCTCGAAGTTTGGCGTTAGCTTGATGATAGGGGTTCACAAACTTAGCCATGATATCCACCTTCCATAGGATATCATGGCTAAGTCAGGAAAATACCAGGTGTAAAAAAAGCAGCGCTAACTGCGGTTAGCGCTGCTTTTTTTATCACTAACAGGGTTAGCGAAATCCTTGATAATAGGAGAAATGTCGCTTAACAACATTTTTCCTATTATTTTTCTCGGGGACGCCCCCTTTGCATCTCATTAGAGATGCAAGGGGAAGCGTAGAGAAAAAGGGTGCTAACATGCGAACTTGCTGATAGGGAGATAATTTTATCTCTGCTTTCTTGGCTTTTGAAGCCAAAAAAGCGGAGATAAATCCCTTGGGCCCGATTCACAGAACTAAGGGGCATATTACCAACCAATAGAGATAATTTTTGTCTCTAACTTGTATAGAGACAAAAATTATCGCCGCACATCGGCGATTTTTATCGCAGATAAACCTTGCTATTAGCAAGGTTTATCGCAAATGCGATAAAAAACGGCCGCAATGCATGAATATCGCTGAAAAGTCAGCGATATTCATGCATTATCGAGCAAATGCTCTTAGCCATGTTATCCACCTCCCATTGGTTAACATGGCTAAGAACTGCTCAGGGCAGGTGTTAGCTTTTGGAGATATTCGCGCTTAGCGCGAATATCTCCAAAAGTTGGTAATAGGAGATAGCGATGTTAGCGACTGTTTCCAGTCGCTAACATCTTGGCACGCCCACTTTGCATGTCATTAGTGATAAATATCACTGACATGCAAAGCGGGGCCCAAGATGGTCGCTATCTCCTATTAGCTGTCGCTAACTGGTGTTAGCGACAGCTTGGTAATAGGGAGATAATTTTATCTCCGCTTTCTTGGCTTTTAAAGCCAAAAAAGCGGAGATAAACCCCCTTGATAATATGCCCCTAACTTAAGACAAAATCCTAAACTTACTACTTTTGTTATTCACAGAAGTTAGGATTTTGTCTTAAGACAGACTTAAGACAGACTTAAGATAGGATTCTGTCTTAAGTCTGTCTTAAGTATGTCTTAAGTTTGTCTTAAGACAAACTTAAGACAAAATCCTAACTTCTGTGAATACGAAAAGTAGTAAGTTCATTCTGTGAATGCCAAAAGTAGTAAGTTTAGGATTGAGTCTTATGTTCATTCTGTGAATCGGGCCCCTTGATAATATGCCCCAGAATGACCTCATCAAAAATCCAAACTGCTCTCCCCCAACCATCAAGCCTGAAGATTCTCCAAAGAAAGCAGCAGATTTTGCTACCTTCTTTGATGAAAAAGTGAAATCACTGGTGGATCAGGTCATTCATCCTACCCCATAGAGGAGCGCAAATCCTTAGTCATTTGGCAGAACTTTTTTTTTTTAACTTTTATTGAAAAGAAACAGACATACAGATAAACAACAAAACCTCACAAGGCAAAGACATAATAAAACATTGTCATGGGTCCGTGGGGGCAGAGCTCCAAGGATAGATGAATACAATGCAGTCGGATAGAACGGGGGCAGGGGCGGACAAGGAAACAAGCAGAATCACTAACAATAGATGACGAGTGAATGTCAATTAGGGGGACAAAGACACATCAATGGTCACATCATGTGGGGGAGTACATATATTACCACGATAAGCGTTCCACTGGGACCAGATTTTACCCCATTTCCTGGGCCGTCCCCGGGAGAGGTACACAGTCTTCTCCCGGAACATGCACCAATCCATGTTGTCTTTCCACTTGGATAAAGTAGGTGGTCTACGTGAACCCCAGAGCTGGGCAATGTCCCTCTTCGCGACCATATTTCCAAGGGTCGCCCATATAATCTGTGCTGAGCTGTAGTCATTAGGCTCCCAAACATTCAACAAACAACACCTGGCCTCGGGCAGCAGGGACACACCTGTGACACTTTTCATGACATCATGCACTCAGGACCAGAACCTGACCATCTCCGGGCATTCCCTACAAGTCCTAATTTACATCTTTTGGGACCGCCTATTGAATTTGGGGTTCCCATGACATGTGCTCTTCGAATTACAATAGCGCATCTATCAATTTTTACATTATGATACATTTAGTACATTTCAGCTTCTTCTGCTAGGCGAAGGTGCATCTTCCCAGGCACATCTTGGCTGGGACCTCGGGTTGGCATGTGTTTAATGTCATAGAGTTCATCCTCTGGCAGAAGACTGTCATGCGCAGAAAGGCTGTTCAATATGGAGTGTTCCCATCCCTCATGCCCACGGAATACGATACATGAAAAATAAAGGAAAACAATTTAGAATACAGAAAATAAATGATTACACTGTATACCAGGAATCCCTGTATGACTCCCTTTACTTTAAACTAACTATAGCATTATGATTAGTGCAAAACGAACAGCCGTACAAAAGCTGCATGGCAAGCGTCGGCATGTGAAAACACAAAACAGCCATCCTAAGTCGAGTGCGCAAGCGCGAAAAGTTCCCACCAGAACTGCGAGTACGTCACGTCACGTGAGTGTGACCTACGCATGCGCAGAAGAAAACCCCACTAAGCAGCGGTCATTTTAGTGGCAAGCATATTACAGTTAATAAACACTTATGCAAGCTTCTCTGGGACACCCCAAATGTCAGAATAAATGGGAAATTAGTAAGACAAACACGTTGATTTAGTTCATTATGGTTATCCGAGGTTCATGAATACAAGCAAGCCGCTTTAAGTGCGAATTCTTGCTCCATCAGGAGCGCCTCTGTCCCTGCACATGTTACTAAAATGTCCAGTTCTTTTGCAAAAATTGCATTCTCTCTTTAAAGCAGGACAACCTGAAAAGGAAGCAATGTGAAATTTATTACCACATCTGAAACACATTCCTTGAAAGTTCTGGTTGAAAGATCTTTGAGAAGAATATTGTTTTGTCTTATTGAAAAAGGATTCTTGTTTATTTCCTTGTTTATGTTTAACAACACAAACTTCCTCCTCAATTTGTTTCTTCTCTGTGTTGTTTTTTACAGTGCTCATCCATAAATCAGATTGTTCTTGTGCCTTAGCTATAGCAATGGTTTCGGCTAAATTCGGATCCCCCATAACTCATAGTTTATCCTGTTTTTTTTACACTTGGTATGAACGATAATCTGATCTCGTATCATTTCATCTGTGATGGTACCAAAATTTCAATGAAGACTTAAAGGGCCCGATTCACAGAACTAACTTAAGACAAAATCCTAAACTTACTACTTTTGGTATTCACAGAAGTTAGGATTTTGTCTTAAGTTTGTCTTAAGACAGGCTTAAGACAGACTTAAGACAGACTTAAGTTAGGATTTTGTCTTAAGTCTGTCTTAAGTCTGTCTTAAGACAAACTTAAGACAAAATCCTAACTTCTGTGAATACCAAAAGTAGTAAGTTTAGGATTTTGTCTTAAGTTAGTTCTGTGAATCGGGCCCAAAGATCTTACCCCCACATGCATCATTGTTGGTATTTGCGATTCCTAAATTGCGAAAATTAAGGAATCGCAATTTAGAAATCGCAAATACCTATGCATTAACATTTCGCAAATAATTTTGCATTTTCTTAATTTTCCTTAATTGCGATTCACATTTTGCGAATCTCAATTAAGGAAAATCTTCCCATTGATTCCTATGGGCCAAAAGGCCCATAGGAATCAATGGGAAGGCATTTTGCGAATCGCAATTTGTTGATGCATTTCAAGGGTGCTGAGGGGGGTCCAAAGGACCCCCCCCTGCACCCTTGAAATGTTTTTTAAAGTGCAAGTTTCACACACACATGTCCACAGGACATGTGTGTGTGTAACATGACACTTTCAAAAATGCATTTTCGAGCATTTTTGAAAGAGTTCGCACCTCCTATTTAAGAATTCGCATTTTTTTAAACAATCATGCATTGCATTTAAGGAATCGCACACATGCGATTCCTTAAATGCAAACGCATTTTTAGGAAGTGCAAAAAATTGTGATTACTTTCATGCATACCAAAAAGTGATTTTGGAATCGCAAACGGCCGAATTTTCCGATTCGCACCGTTTGCGATTCCAAAATCCTTTGATGCATGTGGCCGATTGTGAAGTTAAAAAATCTTCAAAAAGATTCCTCTTCTTTCTGTTTTCTAGTATAGAACTTGAAATGTTTAAGTGCAATGCTTAAATTGGGTTTAAATCTTTTTTCAAGTCTAGCAAGAGCTTCAGTATAAGGATTTAAATTATCTCCACCACCTTCATTGCTAGAAGTAATTTGGGGCAAAGATCTAAACATTTCTTGTCCTTCTGAGCCCAGACAATGAAGAAGGATACTTTTTTCCGCACCCATCCTTTCACCATCAATAGCTTTCATGTAATTTACAAACTCTTCTTTCCACCTTGTCCATGGCATGGGTGGATCAGCCTTTGTCTGTAAAAAATTGGTGGGAGGATCAAATTGCATCTTGCTTGTAAATATGATAAAATGTATTAAACAATTTTAAAAGAACAAATAAATATGCTTTCCATTGAATTGTATTGCATAGAGAATCTGGGTATGAATGTACAAAAAAACTTCCCCAATGAGTACCAGTAACCAAATCACTGAAAATATCAAATTGTAGAGAAAATTAATGCATCAAACGTTGGGAATTAAATAAAACGCTTACTTCCGTTGAAAATTAGATAAATATGTGGAATCAAAATGATGCCGATGTTTACAACGATGTCTCCGTGAAGTTTTGTTGTGTAACTATGGTAACTGCATTACGTTGTGCGTGATAAATGTCTTCACGCATGCGCATTACAAACTAGCTCTGCTGACATCATTGAGAGCCGCGTAAGAGAGTTCCAGGATCAGGTAAGACGCGAGCTTCAATTTTTAAAATTAAACAAGGTCGCTTAGAACTCTCAACTCCAAAAATGCGCTGAAACTTCAATTTTTAAATATCGAGGTCAATAAAATAAGCAGGGAAAAAAGCGGAAACGAAGGCTGTAGAGAAAAACAGCGAACAAATGTACTTTGTTAGCTTAGTACTTAATTCAATAAGCAGAGGATAAAAATCGATAAAATTACATGAAAAACACTGCCGCAGGTGCAATCAAAGCATATAGATTAAGTACAGCCGCTGGCACAATCAAAATGCTTTAAAAATAGGTTTTGTACATACCAGACGAATTTCTCAGTCAGGAGAAAATTGTATAAAATGGGTTCAAAACACCACTTAAATCCGTGTTGCAAGTGGTGATTTCCTTCATCGCCAAAATTGTTGTAATAATCCAGTCAAATTTATGGAGAAAGAGCCTTGATTTATTAGCAGCACGAATGGCATCCATCAATCAAAAAGCTCAGCCTGTACTGATTTCTAACACCATCACCTGCTTATCTCTAGGGCTAGAGAAGCAGGGGTGTCGGGGACTGCACTAGACTGGCTGAAGTCCTTCTATGAGGGCCGATCGTTCAGGGTCTTTGAGGGTGAAGTTACATCTAGGAGCTGACCATTGAGATGTGGGGTACCACAGGGTTCCTCCCTGAGCCCCACTCTCTTTAATATTTATATGAGCCCTCTGGCTAACTTAGTGGAACCCTTTGGAATTCGGATCATCACATACGCAGATGATACCCAATTGATTGTCTCCCTTAACCAACCAGGAAATAGCCCAGACACCCTAGCAAACTGTATGAAAACAATTGCTTCCTGGATGGAAAACTCCTTTTTACAACTCAACGGAACCAAGATCGAACTGATGTTCTTGGGTAAACCACTCCCGATGGGGGTCACCACCCTCTGGCCCAACTGTCTAGGCAAAGCTCCAACCCCTAAGGACAAAATCAAATCCCTGGGTGTCTGGCTAGATAACAAACTCAGCATGAAAGACCAAGCACAGAAAGTTGCAGGATGTTGCTTTGGACTAATGAAGATGATGAGGAAAGTCTTCCCACTGCTTTCTTGGGAGTCCAAGAAACTAGTAGTCCAGGCACTAACTCTTTCACGCCTGGACTACGCAAATGCCCTCTATGCGGGCTCACCCCGGTCCACAATAAGGAGTCTTCGGGCGGTACAAAACTGTGCAGCTAGGCTTCCTATGGATATTCCTCGGAGAGAGCCAGCCAGAAGAGCGATAACCACCTTACATTGGCTAACAGTGGCAGAGAGGATCCAGTTCAAAACCCTCTGTATCACCCACAAGATCCTGACCGCAAAGTTTTCTCCTATATTACAAGCAACCATCCTCCCCTACCAACCTAATAGATCTCTGCGCTCTGGCAACAAACGCCTAGCAATGATCCCCAAAATCCGGAAAACTAGAAGTGGAGGTCAAAGATTCTCCTATGTTGCCTCCAAAGGGTGGAATACCTTTCCGGACCACATTAGACTGGTAGATGATCATCTGGTCTTCCGCAAACGTTTGAAAACATTGCTATTTCCATCGAGCTAAATAGAGCAGTCACAGCCAATAATCCACAGCGCTGGGAGGCCTCCGGGTAGCCATGCGTTCTACAAATATTTTTACAATTACAAATACAATTACAATTCCCTCCGTATTCTCTGTTGGACGCCTCCTTTAAGGAGGAGCTGGCGGAGGCTATTAAAACGTACTTTGACGCAAACGTGGGCTCGGTAGACTCGTTCCAGACAGTGTGGGAGGCGTTCAAGGTGTACATCCGTGGGGTCACCATCTCGAAACATTCGGGAGTTCTCAAGTCGATCAGGGGTAGGCTTCGCACCTTAGAGGCCAGAATTGCGGAGCTGGAACGGCAGAGCTTACAGGGTAACAGTGAGGACCTTACCTGAGAATTGGCACAAACCTTACGCGAATACATTGAAGAGGCTGACGCTGAGGTCAAACACTTAGGTGAATATGCTATTGCCAGGGTGTACTGAGAAGGGGATCGCCCTGGTGCAGTGCTTGCACAGCTGGCTAAACGACGGCGGGATAGGACGTCGACCCCCGTCATGCGGTCGCCTACAACGGAGGAGCTGCTCTCGGATGAGCAGGTTGCGGCGAGTTTCAGGGAGTATTATCCGACACTGTATGCCTCGAGAGGCCCGGTCCCCGAGGAGCGTATCCTGGACTATCTCACCCACATAGAGCTTCCCTGGTTGTCCAACACGCACAGGGAGTTTTTTGCGCAACCGATAAAGCGAGAAGAAATAGTATGGGCATTGTCGGCGATGCGGGCGGGAAGCGCCCCGGGCAGCGATGGTCTCTCTGCTGCCTTCTAAAAGGCTTACTCTGACTTGTTGATCCCACGTCTTCTCTCCCTCTGCGAGGATATGGCGGACACGGGTACAATGCCGCCTACTCTCCCCAAAGCAATTTTAGTCGCTATTCTCAAACCCGGGAAGCATCCGGGGGACTGTGCATCCTATCGCCCATTGTCGTTGCTGAATGTCGACGCGAAGACATTCGCAAAGATAATCTCCAACCGCTTTGCCCCAATGGTGACTGTGCTGGTGGCACCAGGACTGGCTGGTTTTGTTCCGACCCGGAATCTTACTTACAATCTTCATACGGTCTTCGCAGCATTTCAACATCCTAGACCAGAGGTCCCCGCGATAGCGGTTTTCCCCGATATGGAGAAGGCTTTCGACTCCGTCGAGTGGCCCTTCCTGAGACACGTCCTTCGCAGTGTAGGGGTGGGCGAGCGGTTCGTGCAGCTGATAGACACGCTGTACGCTTCCCCGTCTGCCCGCATACGGATAGGTTCACTTACCATGGACCCCATACAGATACGCAGAGGCACGAGGCAGGGATGCCCCCTATCCCCTAAACTATATGCGCTGGTCACTGAGCCGCTTTCCTGCACCTTACGCGAGTATCGTAGTCATAGAGGCATTCGTTTCCCTACTTATAATTTGATTGTGTCTTCATACGCGGACAACACACTACTGTATGTCAGAGACCCGGAGACGCTACTCTCAGCAGTGCTCATGGAGGGGGTTCTGTTCAGCTCGTTGTCGGGGATCCATGTCAATTGGAATAAGTCCCTAATGTTCCCACTCACGTCTGCTACGCGACCCTTTGAGCCGGAATACCCCATACAATGGACCACAGATGCAGTTCGATATTTGGGGATCAGACTACACACGGACTCTGAAGCGGTCTCACGTCTTGAGGAAGACGTCGAGAGGTGCATAGCTCTCCCATTATCGCTCTTGGGGCGCGTATCACTGATGAAAATGGTAGTCCTCCCACATTTTTTATTCTTATTTAGCAACATCCCAATGGTGTTGTCAAACCGTTTTTTCCAACAGCTTCAGTCCTTACTGGTTCACCTGGCATGGGCTGGGAAACAGCCTCGAGTAGCCTGGAAAATACTAGTTCGCCCGTACGAGTCAGGGGGATTGGGTGCACCTGATTTTGAGCTCTACTATCGCGCAGCGCAGGTGTAGCACGGTTACAACGAATTTTTTACAACGCACTACCATTACATCGCAACTTTTACGACGCAAACCATTACAACGCAATGCGCTGGGGGGCGCTCTAGGATAGGGAATGTATTTAATATACTATCCAACACCTTCCCTGCTATCCACGGGGACTGGAGTTGGAATAGTAAATTAAATAATTCACTATCCAGCGCCTAAAAGCATTATGCGTTGTAATGGACTGCGTGGTAAAAACCGCGTTGTAAAGGCATGCGTGGTAAAAGCATGCGTTGTAGTGACACCAATCCCGCAGCGCAGTGCGCACACGCCTACCATTGGATCCACGGCCCCGCGAATATCCCACATGTTCGTATCGAGTCTATTGTAGCGGACCCGAGGCCCTTACCGGCGCTACTGTCTAAACCGCGAGATCGCAGAACGGGTCTCCTAGACTACTTAAATGTGGTCACACATGCATGGTATTGCATGATAGACATTCAGGCGTGCAGTCTACTCTATGCCCCTAATGCACTTGTGGCTTGGTGCACTTGGCTGCCCCCCTGTAGGGATAAAGGAGTAGTTGAGGCCCTACAGCGGCTACAAATACATACTATAGGGGACCTTTTCTCTGGGGGATGCGCCCGCACCTGGAGCGAGATCGAGACGGTAAACATCCTTTACAACGCAACTTTTACCACGCAGTGCCTTTACGACGCAACTTTTACAACGCAAACCATTACAACGCATTGCGCTGGGGGGCGCTCTAGGATAGGGAATAGATTTAATTTACTATTCAACACCTTCCCTACTATCCACGGGGACTGGAGTAGGAATAGTAAATTAAACTATTCACTATCCAGCGCCCCAAAGCACTATGCGTTGTAAAGGTATTCGTTGTAAATACCGCGTTGTAAAGGCATGTGTGGTAAAAGTATGCGTTGTAACGTCATACATCCATCGAGACGGATGACACCCGCATTCATTGTTAACGCGCTTTCAGTTCCATAGAGTGAGGCTGGCTCTTAAAGAATTGCTAGGGGACGATATGGCAGAATCTACGACTGTGACTGCCTTTGACTACATTATCAATACCAAGGCTCCTACCAAGCTAATTACCAACCTATACCGCATTGCTCTCTCTGAGAGGACAGCGGAATATGTTAAACCGAGACTGGCGTGGCAGGCCGATTTGCAAACTGATATTGGGGAGGAGATGTGGCGGTATTGTTGTGCGAGTACGAGACGAATATCTGTGAACCGCCGTCATAGATTGCAACATTTTAAATACCTTAACCGAGTATACTACACCCCCGACCGACTACATAGATATGGCCTACGTGACCGTCCTCAATGCGAGAGGTGCGGGGCTGCCCTTGCTGATTTCTTACATGTTGCCTGGTCTTGCCCGGATGTCCTGCCCTTCTGGCACCTGGTGTACGGCGAAGTCAATGACCTCACTCAGCTAGAATTGACCCCTGACGCACTGCTAGCCATATTGGGCTATTCTAAACCTCTACGCCCACTATGTCGGAGACTTGTTGGTATTGCCTTCCTAGTGGCCAAACGGTGCATAGCTAGACACTGGGGGCCCGATTCACAGAATGAACTTAAGACTCAATTCTAAACTTACTACTATTTTGGTATTCACAGAATGCACTTACTACTTTTGGCATTCACAGAATAAACTTACTACTTTTGGTATTCACAGAAGTTAGGATTTTGTCTTAAGTTTGTCTTAAGACAAACTTAAGACAGACTTAAGACAGACTTAAGACAAAATCCTAACTTCTGTGAATACCAAAAGTAGTAAGTTCATTCTGTGAATGCCAAAAGTAGTAAGTGCATTCTGTGAATACCAAAATAGTAGTAAGTTTAGGATTGAGTCTTAAGTTCATTCTGTGAATCGGGCCCTGGATGCGGGGCCCTATTCCCACCCTAGCGCACCGGATGAGAGAAATGTTGTTCTGCTGCACACAGACGGAGCTTTATAGTGACCTACTCCCTCTGCGCAACAGACCCAAAAACTAGTGGTCCCTGTTCACTGACAGACGACGTGCATGTGACACTGGGAGGGAGGATGACGCTCCTGACTCGGCGCCTGACGCTGCTCTGACTGGTACAGCCGAGACCACTACCTAAACGCATTGGCCCTGTCTGGCTTGGGATTGGGTGCGGGGGGGGGGGTGCTCACTGATGATGAGATGGGTAGGAGTACCCCGGGAACCTGGGGCAAGTGTTACCACAGCAGATATCCATGGATAACTACATGTATTAATGCCAACATTGTAACATGATGTAATGCATACGTAGTGCTCTGTGGCTGATGTAAACTAACGGTGTCTTTAGGATCTAGTCCTGCTTAATTACTGATAATGATGATTGTTGTGTACTGTAATGTTGGCCTGGGTTTTGTATCTAGGTTATTTTTTCAATAAAGAAATAAAAAAAAAAAAATAATAATTAAAACTGTGGAATTTATCTCATCGCCAGGGCCAGGTTGCTGCTTTGATACACTCCTGCTTTTTACCTTCAGACTTTGCCCCTTTTCATCTGGATCTCAGAATCCCCCAAAGGGACAAGGCTGGTCAGGGCTCCATGATTTCGATCTAGATACTTCCGTCCTTCTGAAACCTCAAACGTTACTGCCAAGAGCTCTGAGTGGGACAAACCAGGAAATCCTGTTTGCCCAAGTCTCATCTTTCTCTGGTAACCACGTCTCGTCCCTACAAGTGACAGTTTTTTTTTGTTTTTGTACAAACTTTGCAAGAATAGTGACGTTCATTCTCCTGAACACTCCTCATGACCCCACAATGCAGGAAACACCTCTTCACCCTGGGCACAGCCAAAGTCTAGTTCAATGGTCTGCTTCATCTTTAACAACATGTCTTTTATGACCTTTTCCCCCCCGGGATGATGCAAAGCCAGTTGGGCTTATCCTTGAAGCATTTTCTGCTCTTGTATACAAGGGAAAACAGACCAGGCCTAATTTATTTCTGAGGCTCCTCCTCTTCTGATAGTCACCGAGTCCATTTGTGTTCTGAGGTGGTAGTGGATGGAGGCCAGAAAATAGTTTTACCTTAGCAAAAGTGGGAGGGTGTAGTAATTACACGCTGGAGTCAGATGGAGATTTCTTCAGACTTTATTGAAGGCAGGGTCTCTGTGCTTCCCAGAGGCCAGCTGATTTCAGCTTTCTCCAGGAACCACCCGAGTTCATGACTGACTGACTGACTGACTGAGTTATTTATAGAGCGCACTAATGTCGAGGCGTCTTGGCGCTAAGTGGTGTGCAAGGACAGTGACCAATAGGTTCAGGGATGGGTAAAGTGCCATGTTTTAATTTCCTTCCTAAACACCGATCTCCTAGGCTGAAGTCTTAACAGTAGGGGCAGGGAGTTCCACAATTTGGCTGCTGAGAAAGGGAGACATTTACCTCCACACCTTGCTTTCTTTATCTTTGGAAGGTGTACCAATCCAAGAGAGGAGAATCTTAAAGGACGTAACGGCACATATCGAAGAAACAAGGATTGCACATCCTTAGCCCCACCACCAAAGAGGGCTTTACGTACCAGGCAGAGTGTCTTAAAATCGACCTGTCGTCGCATTGGGAGCCAGTGAAGTTGTTTTATACTTGTGGATGAAGGATGATGTTTGGGAAGTTTGAGCAGAACTCTTGCTGCAGCATTTTGAATTCATTGAAGTTTGGAGAGTTGAGCAGCACCTGCTCCCAAATAAAGAGCATTGCAATAATACATTCTCGATAAGACCAAGGCTCCTACCACAGTTTTTCTCAAAGAGAGAGGGATAAACAGGAAAATCTTCCTTAGGCCGTTTAACGTGAAAAAGCAGGCTGAGGAGACTTGATTGATCTGCGGTGCCAAGGTGAGGTTGTTGTCGATCATAAAGCCAAGGTTCCTTGCCTTATTAACTGGAGCCGGGCAAGTACCGGCTGCAGTTGACCACCATAATTGCCTCCAAACCGATACTTTCTGTTCAAACTCCACCACCTCTGTTTTATCTGGGTTCAGTTTTAAGAAATTGGGCCCGATTCACATAACTAACTTAAGACAAAATCCTAAATGTACTACTTTTGGTATTCACAGAAGTTAGGATTTTGTCTTAAGACAGACTTAAGACAGACTTAAGTTAGGATTCTGTCTTAAGTCTGTCTTAAGTCTGTCTTAAGTCTGTCTTAAGTCTGTATATCCTAACTTCTGTGAATACCAAAAGTAGTAAGTTTAGGATTCTGTCTTAAGTTAGTTCTGTGAATCAGCTCCTTAGAGTTCATCCAAGACATCAGGGAGGAAAGACATTTGCAGAATTGGGCAGCCGTTACATCCACTGATTGTGCTACAGACACTATAAGCTGTGTTTCATCAGCATATGACACCAGTGTAAATCCGTAGCTTTTAATAAGTCGAGCCATTAAATTATATTAGATGACCTTCTGGGTCAGATTTAAGCTACAAAATATCTCACTTTCTGATAAACAAAAAAAATAAAACATAGCTCAATACAGGTACAGGTACATATTACATAAAAAGTTAAAACTATCACATAAAGCTATACTTTGGACATACGAAAACAAACAAAAATGATCATTCTAAGCGCTAATAGGAGTCAACAGGCAAAGAAGAAATATAGCGCCAAACAAAAATATAATATAGGCACTGGAGAATGTTCGAGGAAGGTAGGCGGGATAATTAGTGCTTGTGATGAGGTCAATCCTCTCCACTATCAGTGCATTATCTGAATACTCGCTCTCTAGTACGCCACCAGCTGAAGATCTTCCAATTATTACACCAGAGCGCTATAGATATTCTTTTCCTTACTGAAACGTGGATTTCAGAGGACTCGGCCCCTGATATCCTCGCAGCAATTCCTGCAGGCTATTACATCATGCAGGCCAACCGCCCTGCCGGGAAGACTGGCGGTGGTGTGGCGGCTATTATCCGCTCTGATTTCAAATTCATGGAGATGTCTGTGACCCCCATCCCTAAAACTGACTGCTTATCAATCAAATTCTCCTCTGCGAAGTCTGCTTTTGTGTGTGTTCTCGTTTACAGGCCACCTGAACACATGCCTCTTTTTCCCAAACTCTTCGCCGATTTTATTTCGCAACTCGCGATTAATCATGCTCATATCTTGATTATCGGCGACTTTAATTACTGGCCATCTGACCCCCACAAAAGTTTGACCTCCAAGGAGTTTACAGAGCTTTTAATTAGCATGAACTTCTCTCAGCATGTCCATATTCCTACTCACCAGAGGGGTCACATCCTGGACCAAATCTGGACATCTAACCTCGACCTCTCCACCCCCTCTGTTCTTCCATGCTCGTGGTCCGATCATTGCATTATATCTTTTCATCTTTCTCTTTATATTCCCTGCCTCCCTTCCCCAGTCAAGAATCTAGTCGCTCGTAATTGGAAAACAGCAAATCTGGCCGATTTCCATGGTGCACTGGCTATTACTTCTACCTCGATAGCTGATCAGGCGGTTCACCTCGAAGAGTGGCTACTTCAAGCTTGTGATAAAGTTGCCCCCTTTAAAACAATTAAGGCTAAACGCCCTCACGACGCCCAGCGATGGTTTTCTGACCAACTTAAGGCGGATAAACTTGCTCTCCGCCAAGCTGAGCGTCGTTGGAGACGCAATTATGATCCCCAGCTTAGAAGTGTTTTTGTAGAAACTCTTAAAGCATATAAGAACTCGATCCTGGATGCAAAAACCGCCTATTTTTCCCACAAAATAATGGCTTCCGTGAATAAACCCAAAGATATTTTTGCCATCGTCAATGAGCTCTCCCTCCCTGATAGGGTCACACCCCAACCCCAACCAACCCAATCCTTATGCGATTCCCTTAACGCTTATTTTTCTGATAAAATCACTTCTATTAAAAAGAATATTCCTGCTCCCTCATCCCCTTTACCCCTTCCTCTTCCCCCTATGAACCCCAGCCGGCTGACAGAGTTCCCACCCATCTCTTTACAAGAATTCTCATCTCTGCTTCATAAAGTCAGCTCTGGTTCACCTAATGACGTATGCCCCCCTCATATTCTGAGAGAGGCCTTTCTGGCCTGTCCTGGTCCCCCATTAGACTTGCTCAACAACTCCCTAGCTACTGGAGAAGTTCCCCGCTCCTTTAAACAGGCAGCGGTCCTACCTATTTTGAAAAAGCCTAATGCAGACCCTTCCATCTTAAGTAGTTACAGACCTATCTCCCTCCTCCCCTATCTTGGAAAGATCCTGGAGACGTATGTCACCCGCTGCCTCAGCACTTTCATCGAGGGCTCTTCCTTCCTGGATGCCCAACAAGCTGGCTTTAGACCCCTCCACTCTACCGAGGCGGTCATAGTTGCCGTCATGGATTCCCTCAGGAAAGGTGCTGACAGAAACATCTCCCAGGCCCTTGTCCTGTTGGACTTGTCAGCAGCGTTTGACACAGTCGATCACGTGATCCTGGTCGACCGTGTCAATAATGCTGGCATCCAGGGGGTAGCCCTCGACTGGCTCAGATCTTTTCTGGACAATCGCTCGCAGGCGGTTCATCTATCCACTTTCTCTGCACCTCTTATATCTTTAACCTGCGGGGTCCCTCAGGGCTCTGCGCTGTCACCTCTATTATTTAATTTATATCTGCAACCCCTTCTAGCTTCCCTCAGAAATACCCCGGTTACTATTTTTAATTACGCAGATGATCTTCAGTTAATCTTTCCCATCGACTCCCTTCCTTCCTCTTCTCTTAATTTTCAGTCCACAATGATCGCCATCGCAGAATGGATGTATCATAGTCAACTGAAATTGAACCCCACAAAAACAGAGCTAGTATTGGTGGGTGATTCTGCCAACTCGTGGAACCCCGCCTTTTGGCCCCCTTCTTTGGGGACGGCACCTACCCCGGTGAGTACAGTGAAGAGCCTGGGGGTGATTATCTCTGCAGATCTGTCCATGAGACCACAAATTAACTCTGTCACCTCATCCTGCTTTCTCCATCTCAGGCGGATTCGCAAGATTAGTAGGTTTCTTTCTAGAGAGGCCCTGACTCTGGTCATTATCGCACTTATCACCTCCAGACTCGACTACGCTAACACCCTGTATGTTGGGATTCCAGCTTATCACCTTCACCGGCTGCAATTAGTGCAGAATCAGGCTGCTCGTCTAATCTTCCGCCAGCCAAAATATCAGCATGTCACTCCCCTTCTCCGTAACCTTCACTGGCTCCCCGTCTCCAAACGGTGCAGTTTCAAACTCGGATGCACCGTCTTCAAGGCCCTTTCTGACTCGGCCCCTGCTTTCATCTCCTCCTGCCTCACACGATATATCCCCCACAGAGCTCTTCGCTCCACCTCTCTCAATTACCTTGAGGTACCTAGATACAGACGGAAAAAGCATGGTGGACTAAGTTTCTCTCATCTGGCCTCTTCCACATGGAATACCCTTCCAACGGCCCTCCGACTTTGCTCTGATTATGCGTGTTTTCGCACTCTGCTAAAAACACTGCTATTTCAATCAGCATTTGAGTAACCCTTTCTCCCTGGTTACCGCTTTTTGTCATTGAGCGCCAAGAAACCGTTGGTGAATGCGCGCGGTACAAATAATTTTAACGTAACGTAACGCCATTGAGTGTTTGACAGTTTTTGGTTGAAATAGAGTAAAATGTTATTTTGCCTTCCTTTGTACATTTGTTAGCTTCCAGATTGTAATTAATTTAACTCATCAACCACAGCGGCAATTCCGCCGCGGTGTGGCCCTTTAGCAGAGTGGGCGGGGCTGCGTCGGCAAACGGACGTGCACGGCACTACAGAGGTAGTGCTCGCGACAGCCGTGGCCGACGAACGCACGCAACGGGTTAATCTGGCTGAAGCACTGTGTATACTTTTAAGTATTGTTGTGGGAGGTTGAATTATTGCAGGGAATCCACTGGATGGCACTGTTGCTTTAAGAACAGCAGGCTGTGACGCTTATTTTATTTAAGGAGTGTAGTAGTAAGTTGGATGCAAGTCGAAGTGCGTTGGTAGAAGATTAGCTTTACTGTTATTCAGGTGCTGCGCAGCAGCCGGCAGAGGCAATCATCAGGCAGTAACTCAACCGTACATTTTAAAACAAAGATTATATATTCTGTAGTGGAATACTCACGGCCAGAACCTCATGACGTGAGCATTCCAACAAGCTAAGCATGAAGAACAGATGACTACATTATCCTCCTCCTCATAAACAAACAGAAAAGATGATAGACGGGAACAAGAAGGGAAAAAGAGGAAGGTAAGGCAAAGCAAAAGAAGAGAAGAGCAAGAAAAATAAACTAAATACTAATGGTATTTAGCAGAAACAACACGTTGTCTGTTGCTCCTGCATAAGCAGACCGGTGGAGAGACAATGGGAGGCAAAGTCTCAGCTTCATCAGACGGTCCGCGATGCAAGTTTTCACTATTACAATTCCCAGGAAGTTTTACAACCCTGGACACATTCCACTAATGTTTGTTATTCACTCTGACAGCATTACCACAAACTTTATCCACAACCAAGGGATTAGAGAATTTCAAGTTTCCCTTCTTGCTGTGTACTGGGATCTTCACACGTACAACACCACCAACATCAAAGGAGAGAGGAATGGATCTTTTCCTGGCATCAAAATAAGATTTTTGATGAGACTGGGCTTGAGAAGCATTGTCCCTTACCAAACCATCCACATCAATCACAGAGTACATCTTCACCCACTTTGACATCCATCCAGGACACACCTTGGAACACGGTTTTCTGCTTTGCAAAAATTCATAGGGAGACACTTTGGTAGACGAGTGGGGTGTGGTGCAATAGAACCATAACATGGACCTAACAGCATTCTGAACATTGCACTTACCAGCCAATGCCCACTGCACACAGTTGTTAAGGACCCTATTCATGCGCTCGACCAGAGCTTTCGTTTGTGGATGATAGAGTGAACTTCTGAAATGAGATATTCCCTCTTACCGCAAAAAACATTCAAACTCTTGACTCACAACTGTACAGCATTATCACTTACGATAGTGGAGAGAAAGCCCTCATGCAAAAAAGTTGTTTGAGAAAATCAATCACATTTTTTGAGTTGGGTTCACCAACGAAACCTACTTCCGGCCATTTAGAATAGTAATCAATGGACACAATCGTAAACATTGAAGAAGCCGGGAGCACATGAAAGGATCAACTAGGTCAATGCCAATCTTCTCCCAAGGCCTAGCTGGCAAGTCAATGGGTTGAAGAGGGGGAGTTCCCAGATTGAAACTTTTCTCAGCATTGGAACACACCACACAATCACCCACGAATACGTCAACATCCTTGTCCATCTGAGGTCACCAAAAATATTCATGCACCCTCCTTTTGGCGAGCGTTTTGCCCAAATGCCCTTCATGAGCACCCTTGACCAATCTTGCTCTCAGCACACCTGGGGGAAACAAGCTGTCGCCACACACCAACAAACGATCCACCACAGAAAGCTCCATTGAGACTTTCACTAAAGTCTGTAAAGAGTAAGGCGCATTTTTCTCTCTTGGCCAGCCATTCTTGACACAGTTAATTACCAACCTGGTGCAGCAAAGCATCTTTAGAGAGTTCATCTCTCCATTCCCCTTCACTCACAGCACACATGTCATTCAAGACTAGATTGGTGACAAAATAGTTATCGTCATGGTTAACATCACCATCTTCCTCAATGGGAAACCTCGAGAAGTAATCGGCCCTTCCATTTTTGTTTCCAGAAATATATGAAACTTCAAAATCGTACTGGAGTAACTTGGTGGACAAACAAGCAATCTTTTGGGTGTGTTCTTTGACTTTATCCCCTGCGAGGATAGAAACGAGGGGACTGTGATCCGTGCATAATTGGAAATGTTTGCCCCAAATGTAGGGATTGAACTTTCTGACAGCCCACCAACACGCTAAAAGTTCCCTTTCGATTACAGCAAAGTTCAGTTCTGTACCCTGCAACACCCTGGAGGCATAGCCCAATGTGTGCTCTGCCCCGTTGATACACTGGGTGAGAATGGCACCTAACCCGAGGCTAATAGCATCTACAGTGAAGGTGCACATAGCATTGGGGTCAAAAGGTATGGAATCTTAGGACTGACCAATTGGGCTTTGACCCATTCAAACACCCCTTGACAGCGGTCTTCCCAAACAAAGGAGACATTTTCTTGAGCATGTTGGTGAGGGATTTGAACTCTTGCAGCGTAATCAGGCACAACCCGTGAGTAGAACTCACAGAGTCCAATGAAAGACTTCAGCCCAACTTTGTCCTTGGGAAAAGGACTGTCAACAATAGCTTTGATAAGACCAGGTCTGGTTTCCACACCATGCTCTGAAAGCACATGGCCTAAATAATCCACCTTCTGTTCCTTAAATACACTCTTTTCTTTTTTTAAAACAACACCACTTCCTTGCAAGACTTCTAGAACACGGTCCAAGGTCTCATCATGAGATTCACTTGACTCACCATAAATCAAGACGTCATCTTGGAAGACAACAACACCTTTTATACCCTTAAGCAAGGATAACATAATTCTCTGAAACACTGCCACCTCAGACGCCAACCCAAATGCCATACGCCAGAATTGGAAAGAACCAATAGGTGATACAAACGCAGTGATCCAAAACCACCTGGTGGTAAGCTGACACCAATTCCAGTTTGCTGAACCATTTGTAACCAATGTTCATAGACAGCATGTCAGAGATTTTTGGGAGGGGATGTGAATCTAATGCTCTTATTGAGGCTGCGCAAGGCAACGCAAATGGGAAGTTCGCCATTTTTCTTCTTTGCAACAACCAAGGGAGAAAGTCAAAGAGACGATTCGATAGGCTCTATAATCCCTTTCTGACACAAACCATTAAGTTCCTGTTCCAATTGGTCCCTAACACTGAAAGGAACATTCCTAAGCCTGTGCTTGATAGGTATAGCGTTGTCCTTAATCCTGATGACGAGTGAATCCCTTTATCTGACTAAGACCCCCACCAAAAACAGAGGGCTAACGTTCTGTCATCAGAAGTCATCAGAACGAACGATAAAAACCTGATCCTTGGTACCAGGTCTGAGCACCATTTTGAACAATCCCTGATGAAACCATCCAAGAATGGAAAAGCCTTTAATCGCTACATAAACCTTACCATGTATTCTTCTACAACTGAATTCAAGGATGTTCCGAAATAACCAGCTAGTTCAATCTTCCTTCCTTCTCATGAAACTGGGGACCTATCCGGAGGCTTCAAAGAACGAGAGGAAGGGTTTGATTTTGTGTAAGAGTTTTAGGTTGTAGAATGTGTTTTTCTATGTGTTGGTTCATGCTCAGATTTGGGTCTAGGTGATCCCCAGAGATTTGATAGATTCAGATAGCTACAATTTTTAATTCAGAGTGTCTATGGTTTTTAGCCACTCTTGGACCTGTGTTGTCTGTCTATTTTTTGATAGGATCAGCATTTCCGTCATATCTTTGTTGAGTTTCAGGTGGTTGTGAAAGAGCCAGTTTGGGCCTTTTTTTTTTTAGAGTTGAGTTCAGTCGTTGTACATCTTCTAGTGAGGAAACTTCTAGGTAGAGTTGGGTGTCATCTGCATAGCGGTGGTAGAGGATGTTTGCTTGTTTCAGTATAGTATTGAGGGATTCCACGTAAATATTGAAGAGAGTAGGTGAAGGGACTGTTCCTTGGGAGACAAGCTTGGTTATGGTGGATGTGTCAGAGGTTGAGCTGTTCATTTTTATTTGTTGGGAGAAATTCTGAAGATCTGACGTAAACCATTTCACGACCAGGCCTTTCACTCCAATTCGCTTTTGAAGGGATTCAAGAAGCATCCTGTGATCGACTGTGTTGAAGGACACTGATAAGGTCAAGGAGGATGAGTAGGTATCATTTTTCGGAATCCATTGACTTGTGAATGTCATTAGCTATGTTAAGTAGGGCTATTTCCATGCTACATCCTTTTTTAAAACCTGATTGGAAAGAGTCGAGAATATTGTTGGAGTCGATGTGTTGGTTGAGTTGGGAGAGGATGCATTTCTCAAGTACTTTAGCCAGGAAAGAAAGATTGGAGATGGACCTGAAGTTGTTGAGGTCAGCACCTGGTTTCTTTAGCAAAGGAGTGACCTTTCCTAGTTTGAGGCAGTCGGGCATTGACCATTTGTTCAGGGAGTAGTTTATTATTTTCGTCCAGAGGGGTGCTAGAGCGTGGGTGAGGCTCTTCGCTAGGGAGGCTGGAAGAATATCTGGTAGGTACAAGGTGGACTTGGAATTTGCCATAATCTTTGATCTGTCTTCCACTGTGAGCAGGTTGAATGTCCTTCAGCTCTTGAGAGTTGAGGAGGATCCTGTTTATATATTGCAACCAGAGGGGTCGGTGGGTGGCCACTCCTTGGGAGGTTGGCAAGAGTGACAAGAATAGTTTTCCTTCATTCTGAGGGGGCAGTTTCCAGTGGGAGGTGGAGTGTGGGGTCTAACGAGAGTTCGATCTTTGAGATTTTGTTGCTGCAAATTTGTCACATTGTTCTTTGAGAAATTGGGCTGAGCTGATTTTGAAGTTTGCTGTTTAATGATATTGAAAAGTTTTTGGGGCGTTTTTTTGCTTTATTAAATGCTTTGTGGAAGAATGCTCTGTTTTCTTTTACGATGGGTTCTTTATATTGTCTGCGTTCCATTCGGAGTTATTGAAGGTTGGTGGAGAAGGGGTATATTCTCCAGAGTCTTAGTCGTTCTCTGTTTTCTTCTTTTGGTGTTGAACAAGGCTCTCGAGGGAGTGTCTCTGTTTTTTTTAGGTTTCTGAAGCTCTTGTTGGGCAAGGATGGAAGAGATTGTAGAGATATAGTGGTGACTTAGATTATCTGTAGAGAGGTTGTTGGTACGGGGAGGAAGTAGAGACATCATTTTGTTTTTCAGATTGTCATGGGGAATCTGACTCAAGTTGTGGGACCATTGTATGATATTTTGAGTGCGAGTGGTGTGTAGTTCCTATTGATTGATATGGAACAGAATGATGTGGTGGTCCAACCAGTCAGGATGTTATTCATGCTATCTGCTTCTTTGAGGGCATCTATGGTTGCACCTCTGGTGTGTTTGACCTTTGCAGTGTTGGATGAGGTTGTAACTGACCAGGAAATCTTTTAAGGATTGGATACATGTGTTATTCTCATCGCTCAACTGCAAATTCAAATTGCCTAGGAATACATTGTTGTCATTGGAGTGTGAGCAGTGCGTTATCAGATCCGATAGGTGTTCTATTTTGTTTTTTTACAGAGTTTTATATAACGCAAACTTGACTTGAGTCGGTTATCAGAGCGCCCTACATAGCACCAGTTGCATTACATAAGGACCCATTTGTTTATTATTTTTGTTAGGCACGGGGAGATTAAGTGATTTGCCCAGAACCACAGGATGTTCAGCGTCATTGCCGAAACTTGAACCCAGTTCCCCAGATTCGAGGTCGACCACCCTAGCCCTTAGGCCAACTCCTCTCCCTGTGAAGGCAAGTGAAACAATCCTTTACTGGTGAGAGAAGAATTACATTTTTTGTACTTATTATGAACTGTGCATGCTTGCAGATGTAATGAAAAGCACAGGAGAAATTCACTTCAGGTTACGTACATATGATTTGTCAAGCAACGCTCTCTCAATGGTGTTTATCATGAATAAAGGAAGCAAAATGTGGAGACAGGCTTTAAAAGAGCCCGATGGACTCTGGTCTCCTCGCCCCCCCAAGACCATACTCTTTCCCAGGTCCATCGCACTGTGCTCGCCCGTGTCTTCCTGCAGATGAACCACCTTCAAAGAGGAAGAGGACACAGAGGTCAAGGGTGGCGGAGAGAGGAAACCAGGGAGGGGGAGAGTTCTGGGAAGCCGCCCGCATAGGGGAAGGGTAGTCCCACGGTAGGAAACCGCGCAGAGACCAGAAAGCTGACAGGGACCCAGCCGCAGAGCCCGGGCAGCAAGAAACCAACGCCTCCCCCGACAAGGGCAGACTGCGTTTCCAGGTGAGGAGCTCCATAATATAAATAGTGCTACTTAAGAACACGTACTGTGTAGCAAGAGAAGTAAAGGGGCCAATAGCTATGGGAGGTGACAAATGACGACTTAGCAGTCATAAGGAGGGACTAACAAGCCTCAAAATGAATCAGAAGCTTCAGTCTGTAGTGTATACTGCATGCCTCGCAAAGCGAGCACCGCATGCGCGCTGCCACTTTAGGCTCGACCTAAAAATAAATTGCAACATAAATATAATAAATGAATCCATGAAGCTTCCGTCTGTAGTGTATACTGCATGCCTCGCAAAGCGAGCACCACATGCGCCCTGCCACTATAGGCTCAACCTAAAAATAAATTGCAACATAAATATAATAAAACATTGTGGTGTTTAGTTAAGCACTAAAATGAGGCACATGACTCCCACGCGTTCCGGTTAAGTTGGTGTCCCTTCTTAAGGACAGAATTGGCAGAAAATCCAGTTTTGCTAAGCAAATCCTCTACTTGCCCACCTGGCTGCAGTGCAGATGCCCTTCCTACATTCTTTAACGCTTCTGACGAGCAACAGTTGAAGGGCATAGAAGTGTGACCATGAGGTGGCACAGATCCTGACGAACATTTCCCAATCGATTCCACTCCCTTCCTGTGTGTTGTAATGTTGGCAGAAGCACACTTCATGCTGTTAATGGTGCTTTCTGGAAGGTATGGAGTTTTTTTTTAAACAAGTCCTGCTGAAGGAGACTATGGGGCAGATTTACAAGAAAGCAACGCATCTACAGAGATGCGTACCTTTCCTTGAGCCACCCTAAAAAATGCTTGCGCCACCATGGATGCGCCTTATTTAATTACAATACAGGCGGTACAAAAGGAGGTGGTGATGGACGGAGCATCTGAACCAATCAAACACTCACACCCAGTCAAAAGATCTGGGTTTGATCCATCACCGTTCTTTAGCCCACTCTGCCACCCCAGTTCAGACATGGCTATATGCAAATCAGTCTGACCCTGTGCCTCATGGGAACAGTCCAGCCCGAACTGCCAAGCCATGCCTTTCCTGGACCGGAAACAAGTGTCCGAGGACCGGTTTCTGGCATTACAGCCGTCTTCAGCCCGGCTTGCTTGAATCCAGTGGCAAAGTGAGCAAGGGACTCACGTCTGAGCATAGTCAAGTCAAGTCAGTCAAGTCAATAAATTTGTATAGCGCGCTACATACCCAGAGGGTCTCAAGGCGCTTGAAGAAGGGTGGGGAATTACTTGTCAAATATCCACGTTTTAAGTTGCTTTCTGAATGCTAGGTGGTTCTGAGTAAGGCGAAGGTGAGTGGGAAGTGAGTTCCAGGTTTTAGCTGCTCGGTAGGAGAAGGATCTACCTCCCATGGTGGATTTGTTGATGCGAGGTACAGTGGCAAGGGCTTGGTTGGAGGATCGTAGCTGGCGGGAGGGTGTGTAGAAGGACAGTCGTGTGTTGAGGCATTCTGGTCCGATTTCGTAGAGTGCTTTGTGTGCGTGGGTTAGGAGCCGGAAAGTGATTCTCTTATTGACGGGGAGCCAGTGGAGGTTTTTCAGGTGGCCAGAGATGTGATCTTTACGCGGGATGTCTAATATGAGCCTGGCTGAAGCGTTCTGGATGCGTTGAAGTTTTTTTCTGGATTCTTGCGGTGGTACCGGCGTAGAGGGTGTTTCCGTAGTCCAGTCGGCTCGTGACCAGAGCGTGAGTGACTGTTTTTCTAGTTTCGGTGGGGATCCAGCGAAATGTTTTTTTCAGCATGCGAAGAATGTTGAAGCAAGATGAAGAAACGGCGTTGACTTGTCTGTTCATCGAGAGTGAGGAATCCAGGATGACGCCCAGTTTCCGTGCGTGGTCCGTCGGGATAGGTGCTTTTCCAAGGGCCTCTGGCCACCAAGAGTCATCCCAGGCGGAGGGGGAGGTGCCTAGGATGAGGACTTCTGTTTTGTCTGAGTTCAGTTTCAGACGGCTGTGCTTCATCCATTCGGCTACTTCTTTCATTCCTTCATGCAGGTTGGTTTTGGCAGTGTTAGGGTCTCTGGTGAGTGATAGGATCAGTTGAGTGTCGTCGGCGTAGGAGATGATGTTGAGGTTGTGTTGGCGTGCGATGACCGCGAGGGGGCTCATGTATACGTTGAAGAGGGTGGGGCTGAGTGAAGATCCTTGTGGTACGCCGCAGATGACTTCAGTGGCCTCTGACTTGAATGGTGGGAGGCGGACTCTCTGGGTTCTTCCGGTGAGGAACGAGGTGATCCATTCCAGTGCTTTTCCATGGATTCCGACGTTTCTGAGGCGTTGTAAAAGGGTGCTATGACAGACCGTGTTGAAGGCTGCGGAGAGGTCGAGGAGGATGAGGGCGACTGTGTCTCCATTGTCCAGTAGAGTTCGAATGTCGTCTGTTGCTGCGATGAGGGCGGTTTCAGTGCTGTGCTTGGCTCGGAAGCCGGATTGTGAGGAGTCGAGGGATTTGTTGGTTTCGAGGAATGCGGCGAGCTGGTTGTTGACCGCTTTCTCGATGACTTTGGCCGGGAATGGAAGGAGTGAGATAGGGCGGTAGTTTTTGAGTTCGGTGGGGTCAGCTGTGGGTTTCTTCAGAAGGGCGCTGAGTTCGGCATGTTTCCAGCTTTCCGGGAAGGTTGCGGAGTTGAGGGAGCAGTTGATGACGTCTCGGAGGTGCGGTGCTATAATGGAGTCTGCTTTGTTAAAGATGTGGTGAGGGCATGGGTCTGTGGGGGATCCTGAATGGATAGAGTTCATCAGACGGATGGTGTCCTCAGTGGAGATTGGCTTCCAGTCATTGAGGATGTTCAGGGGGAGTGGGGGTCCTGCAAGGGGTTGGGTGGGTTGGTCTTCGGGTCGGTTGTCGAAGCTGTTGTGGATGTCTGCAATTTTGTTGTGGAAGAATGAGGCTAGGGAGTCGCAGAGGGCTTGAGAGGGGGTGATGTCGTTGGAGTTGGCCGAAGGGTTGTTAAATTCCTTGACGATGTTGAATAATTCCTTGCTGTTGTGGGCGTTGTTATCTAGTCGGTCCTTGAAAGCGGCTTTCTTGGCATTCCGGATCAGTTGGTGGTGTATGCGGGTGGCGTTTTTGAAGGCGTCCTTGGTGCTGGTGGTTGGGTCTTTTTTCCAGTCCTTCTCGAGGGAGCGGCAGAGTTTCTTGGATTTCTTAAGATCATCGTTGAAGCAGGAGGCCTTCTTGCTGCCTAGTTTGATTTGTCGTTTTTTCAGTGGTGCTAGGATGTCGGCGCTGTTGGATAACCATTGGGTGAGGTTGGTGGCTGCTAGGTCTGGGTTTGAGGAGTGGGCGGGGGGGTTTTGAAGAAGCGATGAGGAGATCTGGTCGATGGTGATTTTGTTCCAGTTTCTCTGCAGAGTGGGTTGGGGGTGGTTGTTGGAAGTGGGCTTGTTGTAGGTAAAGTGAACGCAGCTGTGGTCAGTCCAAAGGAGAGCTGTGGTGTGGCTGAAGGAGACATGTTTGCTGGAGGTGAAGATAGGGTCGAGGGTGTGACCTGCGATGTGGGTGGGGGTAGTGACAAGTTGTTTAAGTCCGAGGTTGGCCAGGTTGTCCAAAAGGGTAGTGGTGTTGCGGTCGTTGTTCTTTTCAAGGTGAAAGTTGAGGTCTCCCAAAAGGATGTAATCCTCGGAGGGGAGCGCGTGTGGAGTGATGAAGTCCGTGATGTCTTCACTAAACTGTGCGCGGGGTCCTGGTGGCCTGTAAAGGAGGGTGCCTCTGAGTGTGGTCTTGGGGTCGATGTGGATCTGGAAGTGAAGGTGTTCAGAGTTGGCGAGATTGACGTCTGAGCTGGTTGAGATGCGGATGGATTTCTTATGGATGATAGCGATACCTCCTCCTGTGTGGCCGGTACGGTCCTTGCGTATGATTTTATAGTCTTCCGGGATGGCAATGGTGATGTCTGGGGCTGAAGTGGCGTTCATCCATGTTTCTGTTAGGAAGGCGACGTCCGGAGAGATGGTGTCTAGTAGATTCCAGAGGTCAATGGCGTGCCTGTGGACCGATCGGGTGTTGAGCAGGATGCATTGTAGGTGGTTGGGGTCGGATATCTGATGTGTGTTCGTAGATGAGGAGTTGTTCTTGGTGCCGTTGAACTTGCAGGAGTTGCAGGGAAAGGGTCCATGGGTGTGTCCAGGAGCAGCTTGGACGCAGTTGAGGGAACGGCCGGGGTTGAGGGCTAGGAGGGTGTTGGCATCGTAAGTAATGCGGGAGGGGTGGAGATTACGAGAACCAGGGGCTCTGGCACTGGGCGCGGTCCAGGCGCGGACGGGCGTAGACGGGCTTACCTTAGGCGCACCTTCGGCGCGTCCGTAGCGCGTGGACGCTGCGCGTGCGGACATCTGCCATAAATGGAGAGAGGAGGGGGCGGATCGTGGGAGGGGCAGCTGCTGGGAGGCGGTAGCAGGGAGGAGGGGCGGGCCAGGGAACACACAAACAAGATGGAGGGTCAAAGGGAGAGTAAGGCAGGGGCAGCAGATGCACCACGGCACCGGGGGCACAAACCAGTTCCCAGCGTGATGCAAATTAAATAAATAAATACAGCGCGAGCCAAATTTAATAAATAAATCACAGCGCGAGGTAAATTAAATAAATAAATCACAGCGCGAGGTAAATTAAATAAATAAATCACAGCGCAAGGTAAATTAAATAAATAAATGCAGTTACAAATCTGCAGTCTCGATACGGTACCACCAGCAAGCCAGATCGTCAACAGGAGCTGGGATCAGGGAGCGTGGGGGGAGCGACCGTGCACCCTTCCACACTTATGGCAGCCAAAAGCAGAACAAAAGGGGGTGGTGATGGACGGAGCATCTGAACCAATCAAACACTCACACCCAGTCAAAAGATCTGGGTTTGATCCATCACCGTTCTTTAGCCCACTCTGCCACCCCAGTTCAGACATGGCTACATGCAAATCAGTCTGACCCTGTGCCTCATGGGAACAGTCCAGCCCGAACTGCCAAACCATGCCTTCCCTGGACCGGAAACAAGCTTCCGAGGACCGGTTTCTGGCATTACAGCCGTCTTCAGCCCTGCTTGCTTGAATCCAGTGACAAAGTGAGCAAGGGACTCACGTCTGAGCATACCCTGCCACACTTATGGTGGCCAAAAGCGGTACAAAAGGGGGTGGTGATGGACGGAGCATCTGAACCAATCAAAAACTCACACCCAGTAAAACGATCTGGGTTTGATCCATCACCGTTCTTTAGCCCACTCTGCCACCCCAGTTCAGACATGGCTATATGCAAATCAGTCTGACCCTGTGCCTCATGGGAACAGTCCAGCCCAAATTGCCAAGCCATGCCTTCCCTGGACCGGAAACAAGCTTCCGAGGACCGGTTTCTGGCATTTAAGCCGTCTTCAGCCCGGCTTGCTTGAATCCAGTGGCAAAGTGAGCAAGGGACTCACGTCTGAGCATACCCTGCCACACTTATGGCGGCCAAAAGCGGTACAAAAGGGGGTGGTGATGGACGGAGCATCTGAACCAATCAAACACTCACACCCAGTCAAAAGATCTGGGTTTGATCTATCACCATTCTTTAGCCCACTCTGCCACCCAAGTTCAGACATGGCTATATGCAAATCAGTCTGACCCTGTGCCTCATGGGAACAGTCCAGCCCGAACTGCCAAGCCATGCCTTCCCTGGACTGGAAACAAGCTTCCGAGGACCGGTTTCTGGCATTACAGCCGTCTTCAGCCCGGCCTGCTTGAATCCAGTGGCAAAGTGAGCAAGGGACTCACGTCTGAGCATACCCTGCCACATTTATGGCAGCCAAAAGCGGTACAAAAAGGGGTGGTGATGGACAGAGCATCTGAACCAATCAAACACTCACACCCAGTCAAAAGATCTGGGTTTGATCCATCACCGTTCTTTAGCCCACTCTGCCAACCCAGTTCAGACATGGCTATATGCAAATCAGTCTGACCCTGTGCCTCATGGGAACAGTCCAGCCAGAACTGCCAAGCCATGCCTTCCCGGGACCGGAAACAAGCTTCCGAGGACCGGTTTCTGGCATTACAGCCGTCTTCAGCCCGGCTTGCTTTTGAGTGGGTGTGAGTGTTTGATTGGTTCAGATGCTCCGTCCATCACCACCCCCTTTTGTACCGCTTTTGGCCGCCATAAGTGTGGCAGGGTATGCTTAGACGTGAGTCCCTTGCTCACTTTGCCACTGGATTCAAGCAAGCCGGGCTGAAGACGGCTGTAATGCCAGAAACCGGTCCTCGGAAGCTTGTTTCCGGTCCAGGGAAGGCATGGCTTGGCAGTTCGGGCTGGATTGTTCCCATGAGGCACAGGGTCAGACTGATTTGCATATAGCCATGTCTGAACTGGGGTGGCAGAGTGGGCTAAAGAACGGTGATGGATCATACCCAGATCTTTTGACTGGGTGTGAGTGTTTGATTGGTTCAGATGCTCCGTCCATCACCACCCCCTTTTGTACTGCTTTTGGCCGCCATAAGTGTGGCAGGGTGTGCTCAGATGTGAGTCCCTTGCTCACTTTGCCACTGGATTCAAGCAAGCCAGGCTGAAGACGGCTGTAATGTCAGAACCCGGTCTTTGGAAGCTTGTTTCCGGTCCAGGGAAGGCATGGCTTGGCAGTTTGGGCTGGACTGTTCCCATGAGGCACAGGGTCAGACTGATTTGCATATAGCCATGTCTGAACTGGGGTGGCAGAGTGGGCTAAAGAACGGTGATAGATCAAACCCATATCTTTTGACTGGGTGTGAGTGTTTGATTGGTTCAGATGCTCCGTCCATCACCACCCCCTTTTGTACTGCTTTTGGCTGCCATAAGTGTGGCAGGGTATGCTCAGACGTGAGTCCCTTGCTCACTTTGCCACTGGATTCAAGCAAGCCGGGCTGAAGACGGCTGTAATGCCAGAAACCGGTCCTCGGAAGCTTGTTTCCGGTCCAGGGAAGGCATGGCTTGGCAGTTCGGGCTGGATTGTTCCCATGAGGGACAGGGTCAGACTGATTTGCATATAGCCATGTCTGAACTGGGGTGGCAGAGTGGACTAAAGAATGGTGATGGATCATACCCAGATATTTTGACTGGGTGTGAGTGTTTGATTGGTTCAGATGCTCCGTCCATCACCACCCCCTTTTGTACCACTTTTGGCCACCATAAGTGTGGCAGGGTATGCTCAGATGTGAGTCCCTTGCTCACTTTGCCACTGGATTCAAGCAAGCCGGGCTGAAGACGGCTGTAATGCCAGAAACCGGTCCTCGGAAGCTTGTTTCCGGTCCAGGGAAGGCATGGCTTGGCAGGCAGTTCAGGCTGGACTGTTCCCATGAGGCACAGGGTCAGACTGATTTGCATATAGCCATGTCTGAACTGGGGTGGTAGAGTGGGCTAAAGGACGGTGATGGATCCTACCCAGATCTTTTGACTGGGTGTGAGTGTTTGATTGGTTCAGATGCTCCGTCCATCACCACCCCCTTTTGTACCGTATTTACAATACGGTGCGCCATGGTGGAAGGATTGACAGATGCGTCAGAAATTCTGACGCATCTGTTGGGGCAAAAGTCACGCATTGCTGGAGTTGTGTCGCAAGCACGACGCAACTCCGGCAATGCATTTTGTGGCCTATTCCCACAACACTGCGTCACTCCCTAAGCCTGCTTCAAGCAGGCGTAAGGTTTTGACGCAGTGGCGTCCTTAAAGTGACGCAGCGAAATCTTGTAGATTTCACTGCGTCACTTTTACGAGGTTTTCCTGCGTAGGAACGACCCCCTGCATACATTATACCTGGCGCAGGTATAATGTGACGCAGGGCTTTAAAACATGACGCATCTCCCTAGATGCGTCACGTTGTAAATAGGATGCATTGTTTGTGCCGCTGTTGCGTCACAAAAAGTGACGCAATGGCAGCGCAAAAAGGCACAAGGGGCTTGTAAATCTGCCCCTGCATATTTAACAGTCACACACACCTGAAGAAGCCATACTGTATACTAAGAACAGTTATTACAGTAGTTTATTTGTTTTATTAAGTAGCTCTTTAAGTCTATATTCAAAACACGTACGGGAATTAACATTGAATTCACAACTATGACAGAACAGATTGCAAATGAACACAATATATTTTTTTTCTTTAATTGAAGTCAATTCACTTCAAACTGATTCCCTTTTGTCATATAAAATGTAGAATGCATGCAAAAAAACGAAGCCCACATTCAAATAGGAATTTATCACACTTTTTTGCCCCTCTAGTTAGCGTTTAAATGCACAAAAAGTGTCATCTGTTTGAACAAAGGACAGGTCCTGGTTCACAATATTAGGGAGTGAGTGCATTTACATCAGCAAATGGTATTTGATAGTGTGGACACTCTACAAGTTTCGCCAGTTTCCAGCAGCCCTTATAAAATGTATTTTTTATTTGCACCTCCAATAGCTCAAACTATCACTAATGCGCGACCTATTGCATTTGCACATGCTTGTTTCCGTGAGCAGCATCGTTAGAATAGCACTTCCTGTGCAACGTGACAGCTCCGTACGCACAACATCCGGCTGCCCATAATGCAATGCACATATGGCAAACCCTTCTCCTCAAACAAAATAAATTGCACTTCGCATTGATTAGACTTTAATTTAGTGATTTATGCCACATTATATACAGATGCCCGACTACATTAATCGGTTTGAAGGCTGTGTGTGAACTCAGTCTAACATAGAAAGAATATGTAATTGAACTATTTTAAAGTAGACGGAGCACCGCCACCAACAATAAAATGGTCAATGGCTTTCTGAATTCAGCTGGACTTTGTGTGCCGACTGATGAAAGCACCAATTACAATTTTTGGAAGACCTTTCCAAACAGAAAGGTCCGCAAACTAGTATGAATATAAGGGATTAAAAGTAATAGTTAGAACCGAAAGGCAGTAGAGAGGCCGGTGGCGCGCAATACTACAAGTCTCCCCCGTCATGTGTGTCAGTGGGGACGCGCGCTCAACCTGAGTTGTCAGCCGCACAGGTATTTAAGACAGTGTACGTGTCAATGAGGTTTTGTTGTTTTTTTCACCCCTACGTAGAGCCCCTGTATCTCCACTCTTCCTATTGTTCGAAGAATTAGCCGCACCCACCTCTCACCCCCCTGCGTCCTTCCCCCGAAATGTGGCTCTCGTGGCGCCTCTGCCAGTGGCTATCTATAGCTATGATTAAGTATTGATCCATCCCGGACAACTCCTAGAAGTACCCGCTGAATTACGAGGAGCTTTCCCGCGATCTGCAAGAAGCTCTTCTCTGCGACATTCAAATGTTTGGTTGCATTAATATAAGGATTAAAAAATTGTAAAGTGTGTAATCGAGATGAACTTCTGTATCTTTTCAGAACTCATAAATTATCGGATGTGTACAGAAAAATGGTTGAGTTTCCAAAATATATTTAAACTGGTATCTGAGCGTTAAATCATGAGGCATTGGGGAGAATTACTAGGAAAGGAATATAGTGGCATATTATCAAGAACGCCGTTACATTTATTGCCAATAGGCTTGATAATATGCTCTTGTGAATTCCCATAGCAGCCCAGGTTCTGGTGTGAACCTGGGGCCTCATTTATGAGGCTGTGGGTCACTTTTACGTCACCGGTGCGTCACTTTTTTGTGACGCACCAGTGGCGTAAAAAATGCACCTTGTTGCGCCATATTTACAAAGTGACGCATCTAGGTAGAAATAGATAGATGCGTCACTTTGTAAACCCCTGCGCCACATTATACCTGCGCCAGGTATAATGTATGCAAGGGGGGCGTTTTGACGCAAGAAAGGGTCATGGAAGTGACGCTGTGAAATCTATAAGATTTCACTGCGCCATTTCTTGGCCGCTAATGCATCAAAATCTTACGCCTGCTTCATGGCAGGCGTAAGACTGACGCAGGCACTAACAACATGGGACTTGCCCATGTGAAAGTACACATTGCTGGAGTTGCGTCACTTTTGTGACACACTCCAGCAATGCGTCACTTTTGCGCCTACAGATACGTCAGAAATACTGACGTATCTGTAACTCCTTGCGACATGATGCGTCATACTGTAAATATGACGCATCAATCATGACGCAAGGAGTGCGCACTGAGAAGTGACGCATCACTGCTTTCACGCAGCGATGCGTCATTTCTCATAAATGAGGCCCCTGGGCTTTTATGGGAATTCACAAGGGCATATTATCAAGCTTTAGTGGCGGTTTCCTGCCGCTAAAGCAGCGATAATTTTAACGCCGTTCTTAATAATATGCCCCACAATTACCTTGGTGCCAGGGGTATTGCATTCTGAGTCCGCTTAATGCTGCAACAGAGGGCTTTCAGCCTATTAAGGTACGTTCATACACTACATCCTAGGCAACGTTTGCAGCTCTTCCTTAGACTGAACGTAAAACACCCCTAGCAGGAGGTAATCTTTTGGTCTTATACAATGGTTTTTCCTAGTGCCACTGTGTGGAGCCACGTATTCCCATCCAGGGGGTTTTGTACTAAAATGAGGATGTCTCAGAAACTATCTCAGGATGGTCTTTCGTCAGGCTACTGCTTGGTGTGAAGGGAGTCAGCCTCTTTGGTAGTAGGCCATCATCAAAGACAACTTTAATGTCTTAGCCCAATTTCGGAGAGTGTTCTTGCCTGTTCTTTGTGGTACCCATCTGGTATACATGTTCACTCCTCTCTCCTCCCATTAGTGTAGTGTAGCTCCTATTTTCCCAATAGGCTCTGCGCATTGGAATAGTACCTACAGCAGTAAAGGCCTAGGCCAGACGTTAACTAGGTCTACTACTGTCGATACTAGACTTAATTTTTGGGTTTGCCAGCTAAGCTCAGAGTTCGCTAGAAACTTTCTCGAATGTTCAAGGAAGGATTAACTCCCCTGATTAGACAAGAAGGGATTTAGTTTCTGACAACCATAGAACATGACAACTTTGCTCTCCCCTAATCAAGAGTCAATCTCGAGAGTCGTGTGAGCACAAGGCAATTATTTTACTCAGTCAGTACGTGCATTCTTAGTCTCATCAGAATGTAGAGAAAAGGAAGAGACGGGCGTGTTCAATAAAAGATGTTATTTATTGATCAGTCTCTTTACTCGTACAAGAGAAATGGATCGATATTATTGCAATACTTATAGTTAAGTAAAGTGCATACATTAAAAGCAATAGTATAAAATAATACTGTAAAAACATTGATATGGTTTCTGAGCCATATGATGTTTTAAAATGATTAAAATATATTTACATACACATATACATTTGACTAAACGTACTCAACTGGTGTTTCTAAATACGCCTACCCCGTGTACCTGACCTAAGTCTAATGCGTGGGCGGGAATAGAAAGTTACAGTTTAAGTTAAGTTTGTTTTTGCCAAGTGAATAACTAAAGAATTCTCTAGGAGGGGTTATTCAGTTCTGTACCTGGAATTTAGGATGAATGAGGAATGGTATCTCTTTCTCTGCTCTCGATATTCCAGGCTGCCTGCGAGGGCTACCCGGAAGCGCCGGTGCTGGGTCTCTCGGCTTGAGATAGCAGCGCGTCTCTCAGCGCGTCAGGAAGGCGGGGCTGCTGCCTGCGGGGTCTGCTTCTGCTCTCGGCTTCGGCAAGTATGGCTGCTCCGTCCTGTCACCACGCGTGTGTGTTGCATAGGGCAAGGTCGGCAATATTTATACCTTAAAGGTGCCGGGATTGACGTAAGGATGGACATAGGTACGTCAATAAAGATGTCATACGACTTGCTCGTTAGCACATTCTTTACTAAAGTTCTCTGTGAAATCAAAACAATGGCCGCACGGATTATCCAGGTTGTCATAGGTTTGATTTGTTATGAGAACGTCGTATGCCTTATCAGGGGCTGGAGGAATGTCGCTTGTCTAATTAGATCTCAAGCGTTATGACCTAATCAGATAACACGTTCCTGTGCCGTAGTGTGACTGCGTCAGATAACGGTATCTGCATCATGGGGGATTTCTTGCCTCATGGGCTGACTGTTAGTTAACTAGCTAGGTAGTTTAACCAGAATAGGGTCAGGAATAGGGGGATCGATTCAGAACCTATAGAAATACACGACACCCACTCCACGCTAACTATGGTCATATCTACTAATCTATGCATAGTATAACATAGTACAACATACTATAGAGTATAGTGTATACCTTACCACCCCAAAATACATAAATAAATTTTGAAATTTTCAAATATACTGAAAAACTGCAGTCATATATATTGTATGCACTTAAGCTATGAATTAAATGCAAAAGTAAACACGCATCGTTATGCATTATTGCTTGTTGGTATATGAGAAATACACATGAAATGGCTCTTAATATGGCTATACAGAAAAAAAGTCGAAACCATTTCATCACATAAAATATATTGTGAACATACCAGCGGGCAGCTAAAGTCTATATAAAGTCTATAAAGTATCTAAAAAAATAGAAATCTTAGTTCTCTAGGAATAGTTTCTTACTTTAAGCAGAAGATCAGTGTCCCGGGGCAAAAATATATAGAAAAATATTTTAAGGGCTTGCTGAAAAAAGTTGCTGTCCGTGAACTGGATCGTAATTGTTCATGTGACTTTATTTTTTAAAAGTTGAAGGCCGAATTCAGGGAACGCCGTGTGCGAGTTTACTCAAAAGTCTCTATTTCTGTTCCGGAGAGAACATCATATCATTCAGGCTTTCGAAAAAACTGTCAACAGCTTCATGGGAAAGTTCCACTAAGTCGGAAATAGGGGTAACCATGCATTCATGCGCATGATTGTCTGCATTGACATTCTGATTTGCATTGCTGACAGAAGGTCGTACCTGTTCGATGTTGCTTTCATCTTGAACTTCACTACTCTTCAATCGCAGTGGTGAAGATTCCAGGAATGCCGTCATCAGAATTGGCAGCCTTTGAGGGCAGCACAAAGCGTGAACCTTGGTAGGAACCAGCAGTGTATCTGCATCCACCGGCGCATCTGATTGTAGCGTCAGACAGGTGTCTAACACGCATTCTTCTCCGCATAGCAGACACCTTAGTACAGGTAAAACACACCTTTGCCACATTGGTCGAAATGATAGAAACCAAGTCATGTTTAGGTCTCTAAGCCGGGAGAGTCCCAGGATTTTCGGTATCCGGTCCCGGTATCCAATGGCTAGGATCGTATCTTCCATTGTCGTGAGAGTTTGTTCTGTGACATCGGTTGCCATAACGAAAAATAAGGACTAGGAATAGGATTCCTGCAATTAGTCCCAGGATCAGGGGAAGTCCGCCAAAAATCGAATGGACGAAATCTGGAAAAATACCCAGTATGGCTTTGAAAGGTGTTAATGCCATGGAAAATACTGTCTTAAATACCTTTGAGACCCCAGTGGTATCAGAAATATTTAAGATTTCGCTCAGGATTTCCGCGAAATGTACGGGGGAATTAGTTGATAATAATGTATGTATCTCTGCAGTCGTCCTTGCGACTTGTAGATCATACGTTTCTTTAGATGACGTGAGCCTTGTAGGCGTCTGAAGAAGCACTGTTTTCATTCTGCTTAAAGTGTCTATTCGAATAGAAGTAATTTTAAAACCGGGCCATGCCCTTGCCTCCCTGTCTGGAAAGGAGCTGGGGAACAAAGAACGTCCACAGCACTTGACCTTCGCCGTCGTAGTGACGAGATAAGGAGTCCCGGGCATAAGACTACAACATCTGCGGTCTACAATAAGAATGTAACTCCCATTATAGAGTCTTTGAAAGAATGGTTCTATTTCAGTTGCAGGTGCGCCTTGCTGGTGACATGAAAGGTTGTATGAATTCCCTTCACAGGCTCCGTGCAAACTAATACCGTTACACAGAAGTCTGCCGCTTAGTGACATAGCACAATTGTTGCCACTAAGAAACACTTTCTGTCCTTTGTTACTGACACATGCATGTGAATAGGGCAGGTTCCAAGTTGTTTTAAGGTACCCCTTTCCCAATTTCTCGTACATGCCAGCCTGTATATATTTTTGGCAGTATTGAAACCTGAAGGTTGAGATTGGAATATTTATGATTCCATGGATTATCCATTCACTGACAGGTCGTTCTGACATTGTCAACGGTAATCTTTCTAGTTTTTCAATGCTCAAGATTGTATAATCAGCACCCTTCTGCGCCATACCGATTTGTCTATCAGTAAGGTTAAAGATTTGGAATAGTGACGTTGTGTTGATTAAACGCCAAGGCACATAGCCAGAACGCTGATTTTGTAACGTCCAGCCAAGCTGTACAATAGAACGCAATTGTGACTGACCATGTTGTAATAACAGTAAGTCTTGCGATAATATATCGATTGCTGAAGACACAATGCTGTCCAATGAAAAAATTCTGGAGGACAGAGTCATTAACCCATTGTCCACTACAGAAAGTGATTTTTCCAAATTAATACGATCAATTTCACGTATTCTCTCTGCTGTTTCAATTTGAGTAACCTTCCAGGCCTCATTGTATGCTGCATATACAGAGGCTGCTATGAAACGCTTTTGACGCTGTTTGCGTGGTCCCATTATGAAATCACGCAAGTCAGCACCATCAGTAAGTAAAGTTAGGTGTTGCTTAATTTCAGGCAGTGTGGAAGACTGTAGCCATTGAAGGCATAATTTGCCCACACTGTAGGTTGTTATTATCCCTGGGTGATGTCTTTGGGGATATCTAGGGTCTGGCCTGGTCATTTTGAAACCCTGTGTTTTATTCAGGAATCTATCTTGACAGTTATTTGTATCTGTGGGCCAGATCAACCATTGTTTCCAATCAGGATGTGTTCTGTTTTGGTTAAGTATATGGTTTATGTCTATTTCTTCATCTGTATCAGAGTTATTGCTAAACATTGTTGGCTTTGGAATAGACGGGTTATTTAAATCTTTGATTTTGGCTAAGCCAAGACAGGTGGTTTGTTGAACAGTGTCATTTAAAAATATCATTTGTTCTGGGATCATGCAGGCTCTAAACAAAGCTTCTATACCCTGTACTTGCCATTCTTTTGTACCCCAAACACTTTTCAAATCAACATTTTTGTCCCAATAATCGAATCCAAAAGTATTCATTTTTTCAAAGAATGAATCAGAATAAATCAATTTTGTGTTGGTTATCATGGTTTTGGTCCCTGTCTTGTTTGACAATTTATAATAAAATGTTTCAGCATTACTAGTGTTAAAACCTTGAAAGTATGAATATTTGTCATAAACGGTTCTAGAGCTCCCTTTTGGAGGTGTAGCACAATGTTCCCATTGATTATAATTTAAAACATTTCTAGGTTGTGCAGATTTATGCAAGAAATGGTTACCATAGTGGTTATAGCAATACATACTATCATAATTTGTAGAACCTTGCAAATAATCATGTTTTGTAAATTTAGCAGACATTACTAAGTCAGACATCATATTGTTTATACTTTCAAAGTCCCAATCATCAGCAAATGAGTTTGGTTTTGCAAAGTCACTCAAAGAGATCTTAATTTGGTGTGGATATTTCAGGATCTCGACCGGACCATAAATTTCATAGTCAGTGTTGTCCCAGGCGACCCCACCAGGTATTGGAATTGCTGTGAAGTTGGCTGAAGAAAGTTCTGAAGAAAGTTCTCTTTTCTCGACGTGTGAAGATGTGTGTGGTTTGAGGACCAAGTTGATGTTCTGACTTGCTGTGTCCATTTTAGCATATTTTCCCTCAATGAAGCGTCCCAAAGTAAATACCATGATGAGCCAAAGTATGAGGATAAATGCACCAAAACCCTCCCAAAATTCAATCCATGGAGAAATCAGATATGTTTCTTTTAGTTGTTTCAAAAGTTCCTTCGCTTTTTCTTTAAAGGATTTTGATGAAGGCTGTGTCTTTTGTTCGCTGAAACCTTCAGAGGAATCATCGAAGTTGATGAAGTAACCGGATGCAGTTCTGTCAATTGTTCCAATTGGTTCAGGATTTTTGTTTCTTGCATTTTCACTTGGTACTTCAGTATAGATTGGTGTGTCTCTGCTAAATGTCTTTATTTGGGTTTTCAGAGGTCTAAGTTCTATTGCATTGTTGCATAGTCCTTGTTGTTCTTCTGTAGGCGTTTCGAATGTGATGAGCCTCTTTGTTAGGACCTCTGTACTGGTAGCAAACCTTGGTGTTCTGCTACTTATTGGGAGTCCACTTGGCCTACTGTTTGTTATCGGCCACATGTTGTGGTTTTACCAGGTCGATGGATACAACTCGGTTCTCCTTTTTTCCAGCAAGTGGCGGTAGTACAACTGATCTTGTCCCGTTGACAGACAAGACAGGAACTGCTTTTCTGTAAGAAGGCCCAAATTCCTTCTTTACCGCGATCTTCTCCCTGACTAGATCCCCGACTTTTGGAATCCAGACAGGTCTTGCTGGGACAGGTGGTGATTCTTCAGTGGTTGTTGGCTGTTGTTTCAACTGTATGTTGCTCAGGTCTTTTCTTGTTTTGTTTAAGTCCTGCAAAATAGCCAAACGGTCTTTGACATCAAAGCTTTTTTCTATTACCACTGAAGTCTGACTATCAAGGTCAGAGATCAACATCCTAGTTCCGAATAATAATTCGTACGGACTGAATCCCTTCAGAGAATTTCTTGGCAAGTTATTTAGACTACGTTGGACACTTATTAGATGTTTGACCCACCCAGCTCCCGAACCTAATATCCCTTCTATTATAGATTGCTTTCTGTCTTGGTTTTTTCTTTACACCATCCCATACCCTCAGGAAGGAAGTGAGAAGATTCCCGCTGGGCTGTGCTCATTTGGCCATTCTTTCCCCCCCCCAGGCTGGATTGCCTGAGAAAAAGAAAAAAAATGGTCGAACGTAGCATGCTCTTAGCGTATATGCCATTTAGACTCGCAAATCTTGTATAATAGTCCGGACGTCAGCCGAGTGCTGTGGATCTACATTATAAGTGGGAACTAGCCTGTATATGTTAATCGCAAGCCATTCTTTTTGCTGGTAATATTATCTGCCTTGATACGACGAGGTATTAAACTGCTTCTCTCCCCACTGCGATCTCTGTTGCAGTTTGGGCAGTTTTTTACAAAGATGGTAAGATGGAGGCTCATGCCTGGCCACCAGTACCGTGATTGTAAATCTTCCAGAGAATCTTTTAATTTAAGGTGTCTGTGACCCTCGCCCATGTGTGCGTCTGCGATTAACAAGTTTCTCCTGTCCATGTTTGGAATCACTCTATCCCCCACTCCAGGGATTCGAGCAAAAGGGACGGAGTTTGCATCGATTATGTATGTATAATTGAGTGGATAGTTGATCGGTAACGCTGAGCAGTCGCCTTTTGATGACGTTTTCACCGCCAGCAATGTTTCACCGTCAATGTATTTTAATGTACGCTTTTTCCGATCTACGGGAGCCGATTTAGTGGCTGCCGCTGCGGCTGTCTCAGCCAATGAATTCCCTACAACGTGAACGCCATCACGTTGATGACTCAGTGAGTGAGTCACGTGAGTCTTTGGTAGTTCTTTCTTCAAAAGAGCTACTTGTTCCCAGAGAAGTCTCTGCTTTATTGGTGCATCTGTGTCATCTTTGTAACCGTTCTGAATCCATGTCTGCAAATCCTTGTTATATGCTTTGACGCAGAAATATGAATCTGACACTATAAGTGTCGGGAATTCGCGATCCGCATTATCTAGCGCCATTTTCAAAGCTATTATTTCAGTTTGCAGTTCTGAATTAGTTTCTACTGAGTGTGATTTTGTTAATAGAGGTCTTAGTTTACCTCCGCGCCACACTTCTTTTGTGATCTCACATGTGGGATTGTATGCATGTTCTCCCCAAACGGAGGGTTGAGCATGTCCGTCTGTATAGATTACACAGGCGTAATGTCGTAGAGGCAGAATGTCGATTGGCAGAGGATACGTTTTTTCATATTTTAGATTTTTTAATTCTTCTAGTTCTGGATCAAAGAAGTAGTATACTTTGTCCGTTGTGATTGAATTTACCCATTGTAACCATTCTGGATCCAATGTTGTTGTTGGTAAATTACACGGTGTTGTTAATGCCTCAAAGGCTGATTCAGCTGTTCTGACTGTGATATGTCTACCGTCAGCTATGTCTTTTTCTCTAGCTATTGCGGTTTGAACTGCTTGAACAATTTTTCCTTTGTTGCTGAATCTCTGTTCAGCTTTTGTGTACAAGTGTGATCTGAATGCAATTGGTACCTTTTCTCCCTCATTAGAGGTCAGGTATGTGAATCCGCATCTCCCTGGGATGACTCGGATCACAAGGTTGCGTGTATTATCAGCTGTTTCTAATTTTGTCTTAATTAGCATGTCTGTTTGTAAGGATCTCAAGATGTCTGTGTGTGTTTGAGTCCAACTGGATCTTTTAAAATCTGGTTTAATTAGATCGTAAAGGGGTTTGACCCTTTCTGCGTAATTTGCAATGTAAGTTCTTCCGAAATTTAGGAAGCCTAGAATTGACTGTAGGTTTTTTAGTGTTTTAGGAGCTTGGATTACGGCACATTTCTCTAGGAAATTGTCTGCCAGGCTTTTGCCTTCACTTGATAACTCATATCCTAAGAATAGGACCGTCAGATGGGCAATTCTGGACTTTTTGAAGTTGAATTTGTAACCCTCTGCAGCGAAACCAAGTATTATGGTGTTCACTCTTTTCAAGTGAGTCTCCAAGTCATCATCTGTTAAGTAAATGTCATCGACATAAGATAATGCTTCATCATCATATTGTTGTAGTAATTCTGTTACTCTTGCTGAGAATACCCCCGGGCTATTCTTGTACCCCTGGGCTAACCGACAGAATTGTTTTTGAGTGCCATTTACTGAGAAAGCTGTTAAATATCTGCTCTCTGGTGCTATGTTTTGACAAAAGAATCCGTTGGAGATGTCCAAGGTAGTTTTGTATTTTTTGCGCACTATGTTATTCATTAGTGCAGCACTGTGTGAATTTTGCACTGCAAAAGTTTTGCAACATGTGTTAAGGTGTCGGTAATCCAAAACTAGACGGTATGAATTGTCTGGTTTGGAGACCGGAAACAAAGGATTGTTCATTTGTGAGGTGCAAGTTTCAATCACCCCCTGGTATTCTAGCTGATCTAGTATTTCATTTACTTGTTTTTTAGCTTCTTGCTTAACTGGGTACTGCCTTTGTGCAGTAGGTTGTGATTTTAACTGGATTTTGTGAGGAGGAGAATCCTCATCCCATCCTACATGATTTTTGTATAAAGCAGGTGCTAAGGCCACTGCCCACTTTCTAGCAAGTGTGTATTTTTTATGAATCGGTATTTGATTCGAGAAGGCAGGCATAATTACTTCTTCGCCATGAGGGCACTCCCTGACAAACTCTGGTGGCCAGTCTTTTTCAGCTAGAAGGATGTCATAGCCTTTGGAGAGGTTATCCCAAAATAGTCCCCTAATTTTCCTAGTCTTATCTCCCTCTATACGTAATGTTATCTCGTATATTTTGTGGGGCTTGCTAACTCTGGTATCTGCAGTTTCCACTTGAAGGTATTCATTCGTGTCCACTGTCTCCAGATGATTCATAAGGACTTTGCGAGCTATGCTCACCTCTGCTGCGCTGTCTAGCATTGTCTGAGCCCACTCTCCGTTTTTCAGTTGTGTCCTCAGTATTCTCGGCATTGTTAACTACCTTGATACTGGCTACCTTCTTTTTTGGAAATTGTGATTTCTTTTTCAGTTGAGCAGGTTCCTTGTCTTTGGACTTGGCGTGCTCTTCTGATCGTCCTCTTCTTTCCGATTTCTGCGAGGAATTCTGAAAAGATTGAGAGGGACGTGTATCAATGTCTTGATATCTATCAGGTTTTTTAATATTATCCCTATTTCTAAGGTTATATCTATTCCCAGAGGGTTCACTCTGGGGTGACCTTTGTCTCGGGTTTGGAGATTTCTCTCTTCGCCTAGGAGACCTTCCTCTGGACTGGAATTTCTTTGCTTTAGGATTGGATTGCTTGTTCCCATCCCAGTTCTTTTTTGGTGAATTATTATTATTATTAAAAAACATTTTTTCTGGACTTGTAGTCAGTTGCGGTTTTACTGGTATTCCACCTAGACTATCTCTGCCTAGTTCTTCATAGGATTTTTCTATGATTCTGGCAATTTCAGCTGGTTGGTCTGCTATATCTGTCTCTTTTAACCTCTGGCGGATCGCCACGTTTGCTGCTTCACCCTTTATGTTGGCTAGTAATATAGCCGAGACCTGCTTGAAGTCTTTCAGTAATTTCATACCAAGAGTTAAAGCAGGTTCTGGACCGTATTCATCTTGAATTTGTTTTAGCACATCTGGTATTACCGAAATGGATGGAACACCTTGCGTTTTTGTGTAGATGGAAGCAAAGACTGTACCCCAAGTGTCACAGTCCTCAATGTGTGGTGCGATTCCCATTGGGAGACATATAGTCAGAATCCTGTGTTTTTCTAATGGGGTGGTGTCAGGAAACACCGCCTCTATTTGGGTAATTTTCTGTGCCAACCAGAATGGTATTTGTTCCCGTTTTGCTGGGACTTTACCTAGGCAGGATTGGATGTTCTGTGGTGTAATTTTATTTGTGTTCCCCTGGTGAGGGGTCAGCTGTGGAAGTTTAATCGCTGGCTGAATTGTTGAAGTCCGCATTACATACTGAACTAATTGTCTGTGAATTTTTAGTAGTTGTTTTAGCTGTATTAACAGCTCTGCTGCAGGCATTCTTTCGATGTCTGGATGTGGTGTGTATCCGGCTAGGACCGGCCACGTTGCTCCTGGTCTTCCTAAAGGACCGAGCCTTGTAATGTGATTGTTATGTATTAGGGCGCCATCAAATAAGAGCAAATGCTCTTGGAATTTGAGTGGTACTTCCACCTCCTCAAAAGGAGTGTACTCATTAGGAGGTTCCTCTACTTTGTAATAGTGGAAGTACTTTGTTACAGTATTAGCTGCTGGAAAATGTATCCATGTATAGTATACCTCTGTATGCCGATATTCGTGTGCCTCGATTACGAATATGACTGTGCCACCTCTAGGTGTCAGTCCATTTTCTATAAGTTTTAAGGTTATAGATCTCCTTTTGGCGACCTGGATGAGTATTATATCCGGGTCTGCTGTTTGCATGGTAGCATCAGCATCTGCTATTTCAGTAGCTAATCTAGTAACCTCTCGTTCTTCATCGCTGTCCATTTTGCTGACAGGATGGTATTATGTTTATTTGCAGATCAGGTTTCTTTATGGAAACAGAGATTAGATGCACAATATTTTGGAACTGTTTTATCCTTCAACGTTGACTAGACCAAGAACCATACATAGGAGTTCCCTCCTGCGAGGTTTTAGAGGATATAATAACCTTTCACCCACTCCAGACGTCTTTGGAGTATTTGGGAAAAGGGGTCTGAGTGAGAAAGCACGACTGAGTTACTCTAAATGTCTTACGTTAGTTTTATCGCCCTTTCCAAACGCGTTGGGCGCCATGTAGTGTAGCTCCTATTTTCCCAATAGGCTCTGCGCATTGGAATAGTACCTACAGCAGTAAAGGCCTAGGCCAGACGTTAACTAGGTCTACTACTGTCGATACTAGACTTAATTTTTGGGTTTGCCAGCTAAGCTCAGAGTTCGCTAGAAACTTTCTCGAATGTTCAAGGAAGGATTAACTCCCCTGATTAGACAAGAAGGGATTTAGTTTCTGACAACCATAGAACATGACAACTTTGCTCTCCCCTAATCAAGAGTCAATCTCGAGAGTCGTGTGAGCACAAGGCAATTATTTTACTCAGTCAGTACGTGCATTCTTAGTCTCATCAGAATGTAGAGAAAAGGAAGAGACGGGCGTGTTCAATAAAAGATGTTATTTATTGATCAGTCTCTTTTCTCGTACAAGAGAAATGGATCGATATTATTGCAATACTTATAGTTAAGTAAAGTGCATACATTAAAAGCAATAGTATAAAATAATACTGTAAAAACATTGATATGGTTTCTGAGCCATATGATGTTTTAAAATCATTAAAATATATTTACATACACATATACATTTGACTAAACGTACTCAACTGGTGTTTCTAAATATGCCTACCCCGTGTACCTGACCTAAGTCTAATGCGTGGGCGGGAATAGAAAGTTACAGTTTAAGTTAAGTTTGTTTTTGCCAAGTGAATAACTAAAGAATTCTCTAGGAGGGGTTATTCAGTTCTGTACCTGGAATTTAGGATGAATGAGGAATGGTATCTCTTTCTCTGCTCTCGATATTCCAGGCTGCCTGCGAGGGCTACCCGGAAGCGCCGGTGCTGGGTCTCTCGGCTTGAGATAGCAGCGCGTCTCTCAGCGCGTCAGGAAGGCGGGGCTGCTGCCTGCGGGGTCTGCTTCTGCTCTCGGCTTCGGCAAGTATGGCTGCTCCGTCCTGTCACCACGCGTGTGTGTTGCATAGGGCAAGGTCGGCAATATTTATACCTTAAAGGTGCCGGGATTGACGTAAGGATGGACATAGGTACGTCAATAAAGATGTCATACGACTTGCTCGTTAGCACATTCTTTACTAAAGTTCTCTGTGAAATCAAAACAATGGCCGCACGGATTATCCAGGTTGTCATAGGTTTGATTTGTTATGAGAACGTCGTATGCCTTATCAGGGGCTGGAGGAATGTCGCTTGTCTAATTAGATCTCAAGCGTTATGACCTAATCAGATAACACGTTCCTGTGCCGTAGTGTGACTGCGTCAGATAACGGTATCTGCATCATGGGGGATTTCTTGCCTCATGGGCTGACTGTTAGTTAACTAGCTAGGTAGTTTAACCAGAATAGGGTCAGGAATAGGGGGATCGATTCAGAACCTATAGAAATACACGACATTAGGGAGAGGTGTGGCGCCGCGGCCAGGGTGACTGACGCTGGAATCTGGAGTCCACGGTTCAATCCCCGACTCCAGCGGCAGGTTAGCCCAGCACCATGTGACTCTGGACAATAGCTCGCTTAATCTTCCCGACGGCCCCCAGTGCCTAGAGACCCTTACGGGTGATTGTGTGCTTTACAAATGTGGACTTTACTTTATTATAGTTAAGAGGTCATAGCTAGTAATTAACTTCCCCTACTTTCCTGTCAGAGATCTGCTGTCAGGCCAGCTGCTCAGAGGGTCTTTGTTGTCTGATGGGAACCATTTCACAATTATGACTTGTTGGGAAAATCTAATTGTTTTCAGAGTAGAAGAGGGATCCTGGTGGAACCAGTCCAAGGTTCTGCAGAGATGCCCAGCTTTTTAGAATCCACTATAGGGCATATTTATCAAAATACATGCTTGTTATTGAATGAAATTTTTTTGGTATTCCAGCAGAGCACAGATGACTTACTGTTCTAATCTAAAAGGCAATTTATAGACAATTAGTTTGATTCTTGATCAGGCCTTCACAGTGCGAAATGGCTGTGGGGGCATTCTAACTCCATTCTCAGCATGCCTTACTATTATATGTTGTGCACCCAGGGATTGTGTACCCCAAGGTCTACTTATAAATAACTTCGCAAATGTTAAAAGTAGGTATTTCAACATGTCAAAAAGGGTTTACTCTGGCAGTCATGGGTGACACCATGTTCCCGCAAAACATTGCACACTTAGGGCCCCATTAGGATGGCGTGTGGATTGCCACCGCCGGCGGCGATCCGCTCGCCAGACGGCCCGTATCACCCTGCCATATTATCATGGCGAGGGGCACCGCGGTGGACGGAAAGACCGTCCGCTGCTTTTTCGTCAGTCGGTTTCCCGACTGGGCGGAAAAGGGCCGTAATATGATGACGCTGCCTTGCAGGCACCGCCAACCATATTTGGATGCGGCATTTTCAATGCCTTTCCATGGCGGAGACTCCGCCATGGAAAGGCATGCGAAGAATGCCTTCGGGGGCCTGTTGCGGGCCCCCGGGGGAGATGGAGGGCTGCTCTTGGGTGTAGCATTGGCATGTGCAAGGTGGCAAGCACCGCGTGGTGCATGTCACGTTGTGCATGCCAATGCACAACATCCATTCACAACATTGTGGAAGGCGGTGCTCACAGCACCGCCAACCACAATGTTGTATATGCCGGATGTAACCGCCAAAGTGGCAGTGCGGGACCGCCACACCACTGGCGGACGGTCCCAGCACCGCTAGGGTGGTGGGTGGACAGAAGTTCGTCTGCCGTCCTAATGGACCCCTTAGTGTCTAGGTAGAGTGTGTAGAAAAGATCAGTGGTGAATTCAAACTCTAGTAATTCAGGGGCATATTATCAAGGAGCGGTATTAAAATTATCTCAGTTTTATCGGCAGGAAACGGCCGATAAAACAGCGATAATGGGCTTGATAATACACCCTTGTTAATTCCCAAAGAAGCCCATGTTCTGGTGTTAACATGGGCTTCTATGGGAATTAACAAGGGTGTATTATCAAGCCCATTATCGCCGTTTTGTCGGCAGTTTCCTGCCGATAAAACAGAGATAATTTTAACACCGGTCCTTGATAATATGCCCCTCAATTTCTCTACATAAGATATGAGTTGAAATGTATTTTGCTTGAACTCCTCCCATTGCTATAATGTACACATTTGCCTGGAATCAATATTGTTACTCTTTGATGACCCTACACCCCAGCGGCTACTTTAATGATTTTTTTATCCATTGACCATAATGATAGATGAATCCCCTGCAGTACACTAAGTGAACATTAGAACCTAAATCAGTGTTTTTTCCAGACTGTGGGTTGCGACGGGAAAGTACAATAAATAAATAAAGACGTCTGTAAATTTGTATTTAACTTGTCGCATTTGCTGCGCTACAAAGGTGAGTACATTGTCAGTGCTGCTTATGGGCCTCATTTATGAGGCTGTGCGTCACTTTTACCCGCGGAGCGTCACTTTTTGTGACGCATCAGTGGCGTAAAAAATGCGCCTTGTTGCGCCATATGTACAAAGTGACGCATCTAAGTAGATGCGTCACCTTGTAAACCCCTGTGCCACATTATACCTGCGCCAGGTATAATGTATGCAAGGGGGGCGTATTGACGCAAGAAAGGGTCGTAGAAATGACGCAGTGAAATCTATGAGATTTCACTGCACCACTTCTAGGACACAAATGCGTCAATTTCTTACGCCTGCCTCACAGCAGGCGTAAGACTGACGCAGGCACTTTCACATGGGGCTCGCCCCATTTGAAAGGAAACATTGCTGGAGTTGCGTCACTTTTGTGACACACTCCAGCAATTCGTCACTTTTGCGCCATACAGATATATCAGAAATACTGACGTATCTGTAACTCCTTGCGACATGATGCGTCATATTATAAATATGACGCATTTAGTATGTCGCAAGGAGGGCGCAATGAAAAGTGATGCATCGCTGTTTTCACACAGCGATGCGTCACTTTTCATAAATGAGGCCCTATGTTTTTAGGTCGAGCCTAGAGCCAGCGTGCAAGCCCTGTACGGAAGAGAAGCCCCGCCCATGCTTTTCTTTGGCTTGTGCATTTGTCCTTCATAATGCTGGTCTCTGATTGATTATGAGGCTTGTTATGCCATCCTTAGTACAGCTGTGCCGTCATTTCTATCCTCCCATGGCTACTGGCCCCTTTACTTGGTTGTTACATGGTGCATTTACTATTTATCTGTATAACTTCCACAAGGCTTTTTACGATTATGTGCGCTCTTGAGACGGGTCAGGAGGCGAGGGCTGGGGCATTAAAGGTGTCTGTTTACATTGCAGGACTCTTATTCTTAGTGAAGGGTCAGCATGCCTGATGCTTCATCTCTACAACTATGAAACTAACTTGTCTGTCTCCCTAAAATGTGTACGCTTATCGGTAATGGAGCCGGATTTATTCTATGTTGCACGGCGCCAGGTGCGTTCGAGGTGGCAGTGTTTGGTGCATCAAACTGACTTCAGCCACCCAGACTGTACCTTAGTTTTCAACACGTCAATGCCCCATTGCTAGCAGGGAAGCCACGTCTAAGCCTCAAGTTTAGAGGTCTCTCATTTGCTTTAAACTGGTCAGGCTCAATTTTGATTTTAATGTAGTCGTTTGTCTTGGGTTTATAATGAAGCGTGTGTTGCCCCTGTGTCGGGACAGTGCCTGCTCGCGCGGCCTCTAGATCTCTGCAGTTCTTCCGTTAGTGAGAGTCTGTTTCTTGGATGTGGCGCAAGACCATCTTTCTTAGATTCGGAATCGTCCGTCCCTGCGTGTAGTTGAGCTGCACCATTCGAGGGCCCTCCTGTTTCTCCCCTCCCATTTAACACCCTGGAGCACTCTGTGCAGGGTTATAAAATGATATAAAGTAGTCATGGGATACATATGAAGATACTGGCCTCATCAAGAGGGGGGAGGGGGATCGGAAATCTCTTCAGGTTGACGTAGTCCGCATATTTATGCGAAGGGTTTCGAATGTTATGATGACATGAGTTAAACACCAAAGCAACCAATTGTTTCTATCAACTGACGCGACAGGTCTAGCAGGCTGAGCCTGACAACTAACTGCAGATTAAAGAGGGAGAGCTTGTGACGCCTCTGCTGAATGGCGTCATGCTGACGGGAGTTGTCAGACTCAGCCTGCTGGACCTGTTGCGTCAGTGGGTTGGTGGCAAACAAAGTAGTATTAAATTGTTTTTGCAGCTAAGCTGCATTTACCATTGCTTTTCTCATAGGGTTCTATCTGATGACCATACTGTTATTCTGTCCTGCTCAGAGTCTATAAAATTCGAAAAACTTCGCATACATGTGCGGATTATGTCAACCTGAAGAGATTTCCAATCCACCTCCCTCCTCCAATGCGCACACCAATAGAAATGATATTTTTCTGTCTTCTCTGTCATAGCCGCAACCCTGAACTGTATGTGTTGTCTGAGATGCTTAAGTGCGCAGACGTGTGAATGTGGCTGCTGTGGGAATTCTGTTAAGGAAACATTTTCTGTTTCGTTGTTCCTGAAAGTCAGACATAGCTGCACGAGCATTCCCACACTTACTGCCCATTCTAGTGTGTTTTAAGTTTGTGAGGGCAGTGTGTGTGATTTACCACCCCAGCAAAAACAACACAACTGCAACAGTTTTCTACCATTCAGAGAGATAGTTGCTAGGGATAAACGTAGTTGGCAAAGTACCACTACACAGAATACACATTCCCTCTCACCACAATCAATAGAACAGAAACCTCTCAAAAGTGAAAATGGAAATACAGCAAGTGGTGATAGAGGTAATGATTTTGATGTCCTCACTAACCTAGGGAGAGAACCAAGCAGATGCCTTGAACACAAAGAGCCCATCATGCTGAATGATTGGTGGTGGTCTAATCCTCCTAGGACCACCCCAAGCAAAGTTATGGGCAAACTTTTTGCCCATAGCTTTGCTTGGGGTGGTCCTAGGAGGATGGGACCATCATAATCATTGCGCATGATATGCTCTTTGTGTTCAAGGCACCTGCTTGGTCCTCCCCCTAGGTTAGGGGGAACCCCAAAATCATCACCTCTCTCACTGACTGATATTTTTCAATGCACACTTTTGTGAATTGGTTATATGTTTTGTAGTATGTAAAAGTAAAAATGGTTTAACAGTAGAATGTGGGTGAAGTAGCCTATTCCAGAGTTTTTGTTGTGTTTTAAAAAAGTTTTAAACAGAAATCTGACATACCTTTAGTTAATAAAAAAGAAATAATTATCGTTACATGCTAAAATACATAAAGCCATCTCACAAAAATGAAAATATAGCAAGCAGTGCCTTTAGTTAAAAAATAAATAATTCTATTGGTACATGTTTGTTTCAAAAACCTTTATTAGTTTGATAAAGGCACACATACAGAGTTACATTTCACAAGTCAAAATGTACAGCAAGAGTTGAAAGAACAAGATAATACTTGAAATAGATAACGTTTTTATCAATCATGGTGTTTCACCCACACCCTAAAGTGAACTAATACATTTAATTGATGGTCTATACAAATGCCAATCCTTTGGCCTGGTGGCAAGGCAAAAAGCAAAGTCCATCAGATTATTTAGAAACATGTCTAAGTGACCCAACCGTACCAGTTTTTAATGTGCCACAAAGCGTTAGCTTCTTCCAGTCCCAGAGTGCATGATCTACATGTACATTAGTCATGACTTTATCAAGAAAAAGATTTTTACATGCTTTAGTATCCATATCTCTATAGAGGTAAAGAAACAGATTTCGTGCATCCCATAAGGCCTCTTTAGCACAGTTTAACAGTCGCCACGCAGTAGGGGGATGTTTTGCAGAAATGTCTTGTCCATAAAGAAGGGCATTAAAGGATAAAGCAGAAATACCCGCAATGTTCAAAAGGAAAGGCTGCAATAAAGTCCAAAAGTTTTTGGCATAAAGGCAACCCCACAGCAGGTGGAAAACAGTTTCTTCATTGCCGCATCTCGTGTGTGGGCGACATGCTGTGGGGGCCAATCCTCGCCGATGCTGAAAGACTTTTACAGGGAGGCATCCATGGACAGCCATCAAAGCCAGGTCTCGGTGTCTGTGGGTAATGTCTCTGTGGCCCACCATCTTCCACACCCTCAAAGACTGTGGCTCTGACAGGATAGCCAACACGATAGACTGCTTTTGTTTCCGTAGCTCCTGTTTCAGGCTGGTAGGATGGATGCATACATCTCGATCAAAAAGTTCAGTGTCCAAAGTCTGTATGAAAGAGCAAAGCCCCTTGTAGTATGGCGGTGCATTGTGTGCCAGAGGAGAAAGGTTAGAATGGGCAAATAGTCCAAAACGTCTGAGCATTGTCCCCACAAAATAATGTGTAAATAAGGCAGGGACTGAAACCACGTCTTCACCTGTACGGGACATAGCATAACAACTTTGAAAACAAAAAGGTCTTAAGATCTGGCACATTTTTCCCCCCATTTTCCAGGTTTTACAAAGCTTCTCTTTACTTAGTTTCTCCATCGTAGAGTTCCACAGGAAGGTAAAAAGTATTTTTTGCAATTTCTGTAAAGTGTGGTGCTGAGGAGGGGGAACCATAGCAAGGTATGGTAACAGTGGAAACAAGACAGCTTTTATGACTAAAACCTTTCCTTCCAAGGTTAGCTTGCGCTAAGACCAAAGAGAAAGTTTCTTTAGTACTTTAGCCTGGACTTCCTTCCAATTTATTTCCACATGCCCTTGCCCCCCAAAATACACTCCCAACATTTTAGAGGGTTCTGTGGTAATAGTTACCAGCAGATTTGCCAGTCGATCCCAGGGACCTGTAGTCAGGCAGACACTCTTCCCCATGTTTAAATCCAAAGCTGATACTTTCTGAAAAGAGAAGCCTGCAAAAGAGTTCTGCGCACAGAAGCTGCGGTAGTAGTAAACAACATTGTAACATCATCCATGTATGCGATTACCTTGTTCGGGACGCCAGAACCACCAGGTACAAGTAAACCTTTTACCAGTTTGTCCTTTCTTAATTCGCACAAAAATGGCTCCAACACACAAACAAAAAGAATGGGAGATATTGGGCCCCCCGGATGCACTCCAGTGTGAATAGGAACAGCAGTGGTATAGAATCCGTTGATACTAACTTTGCTCTGAGCACCTTGGTAGAGGGTACGTATCATGTGAACAAATGCAGGAGGAACATTAATTTTTGCTAATACCACATAGAGAAATTGATGCAAAACGTTGTTGAAAGCCTTATGAAAGTCCAGGCTAAGAACACCTAGAGGGATCGCTCTTTCATGATTATATCAAAGTGCATCTCTTAATGTAACAGGGCTATCCACAATAGTTCGCCGTCTGATAGCACAAGCTTGATCTGGTTGAACACAAGAGTGCATAAATCCCCGAAGGCGGCGCAAGTACTTTAGCTATGATCTTGTAATCAACGCTCAAAAGTGAAATCGGCCGCCAATTTTGCAGGGAGGTCTCGTCCCCAGTTTTGTACAAGAGGGTGATGACCCCAGCGGAGAAATATGCAGAAAAAATGTTATTAGTAAAACCTTCGTTGACAACCACCATCTATTGTATACATAACAGGGCCCAAAATTTGCGGTAGGACTCCCAAGTGAGCCCATCTATCCCAGGGCTAGAACCTCTGGGAGAGGACTGTAATGCAGATAGCAATTCCTCCCCATCAAAAGGCTGTTCCAGGAATTCTACTTCTTCAGTATTAAGACCCCCTTCCAGTCCTCAACAATATTCTTCAAAATCCTGAAAAGAAGAAGGTTTAGGTGGTGGTGCAGCATATAAGTGCGAATAAAAGTCAAAGGCTATCTGTTTGCAATGCTCAATACCTTACAAAATATCTCCATGCTCTTTACGTGGCTTTGTCAGAAATTTAAGGGAGGATTTTGCTTTTTGAAAAAAGAAAGATGTACATTTTTCATTTTCCTGATTTTATTTCACTTTAGAATGTAATATCGTAGCCATATTCCTTTTCGCCAAGCAGTTATTCATATCCAGTGTGATTAAGCGGATTTCATCTTTCACATCTTTTCCTGCCTCCCCCAATTGTTGGAGAAGAATAAGGTGACAATGTAATTTCTGGCACGAGTCCCATTCAACGCTGCATTTGAGCCGGCCTTGTTCTTGAAAGAACATTTTTGTTTTATGCTTCACCCAACACCATCATTTGTACTTATTTGGAAACCTGTTTTTCTGTCTTTCCCATGTATGATAGCGTTTGATGTATCTATCACAAATGCTTTCATCTTGAAGGAGCTCATTATTTAATTTCCAAAAGCCAGGGCCCCTTTGAGGCCGGCCTGGTGTTGTGAACCAGCCAGCCAGAATATGAAGATCCGAAAATGGGACTGGTGTAAGGCTGCATTTATCTGCGCTCAAAGTTTTGGATGCAAACACAAAGTCCAAGCGGGAGCTGGCATTTCCATGATCTGCCTCCCACGTAAAGCCTGTACCAGGAGGATGGTGGGGCATATTACCAACGATTAGCGATATTTATCGCTAACTAGGCTTAGCAATGAATTTTTTATAACTAAGCATCGCCGGAAATTATCAATCAATCAATCAATCAATCATGAAATTTGTATAGCGCGCTACTCACCCGTAGGAGTCTCAAGGTGCTGAGGGGGGGGGGGGTCGCTACTGCTCGAACAGCCAGGTCTTGAGTAATTTCCTGAAGGAGAGGTGATCTGGGTCAGCCGTCGGTGAGTGGGGAGGGAGTTCCATGTCTTGGCGGTCAGGTAGGAGAAGGATCTTCCTCCGACAGTGGATTTCCGAATTCTTGGAATGGAGACAAGGGCGAGGCTGGCGGATCGGAGTTGGCGGGTGGGTGTGTAGAAGGTGAGGCGGCTGTTGAGGTATTTCGGGCCCAAGTCGTGGAGAGCCTTGTGCGCGTGGGTGAGGAGTCTGAACGTGATCCTCTTGTTGACGGGGAGCCAGTGCAGGTCTTTCAAGTGGGCGGAGATGTGGCTGCGGAATATATGACCTAATCGTGATTACCGTGGCTGCGTCGCGGGATGTCCAGGATGAGTCGTGCTGAGGCCTTCTGGATGCGCTGGAGTCTTTTCTGGAGTTTGGCCGTAGTTCCAGCGTAGAGGGTGTTTCCATAGTCCAGACGGCTGGTGACGAGGGCCTGGGTGACCGTCTTCCTGGTTTCGGTGGGGATCTATCGGAAGATCTTTCGGAGCATGCGCAGGGTGTTGAAGCAGGATGATGAGACTGCGTTCACTTGCTTGGTCATTGCGAGGGAGGAGTCCAGGATGGTGCCCAGGTTGCGTGCGTGGTCCGTTGGTTAGGGTGCGCTGCCCACGGCAGGCGGCCAACAGGAGTCGTCCCAGACGGAGGGCGATGATCCCAGGATGAGGACTTCCGTCTTGTCTGAGTTCAGTTTCAGGCGGCTGTTCTTCATCCATTCGGCAACATCTTTCATCCCTTCGTGCAGGCTGGTTCTGGCGGTGGCGGGGTCGTTGGTGAGGGAGAGGATCAGCTGGGTGTCGTCGGCGTAGGAGATGATGTTGAGGTTGTGTTTGCGTGCGATGGCTGCAAGAGGGCTCATGTAGACGTTGAAGAGGGTTAGGCTGAGTGATGATCCTTACGGTACGCCGCAGATGACTTAGGTGGCCTCGGATCTGAACGGGGAGAGGCGAACTCTCTGGGTTCTTCCGGCGAGATGATCCACTCCAGTGCCTTCTCTTGGACTCCGATGTTGCTGAGGCGCTACACTAGGGTGCGGTGGCAGACAGTGTCGAACGCTGCAGAGAGGTCCAGGAGGATGAGGGCCGCTGTTTCCCCGTTGTCGAGCAGGGATCTGATGTCGTCAGTGGCTGCGATGAGGGCGGTCTCGGTGCTGTGGTTGGCTCGGAAACCGGACTGCGAGGGGTCGAGGGATCCGTTCGTCTCGAGGAAGGCGGCAAGCTGTCTGTTGATGGTCTTCTCGATGACTTTGGCGGGAAAAGGGAGGAGCGAGATGGGGCGGTAGTTCTTGAGGTCGGTGGGGTCTGCTGTTGGTTTCTTCAGGAGGGCGCTGAGCTCGGCGTGCTTCCAGATCTCCGAGAAGGTGGCGGTGTTGAAGGAGGTGTTGATGATGTCCCGGAGTTGGGGTGCGCTGATGGAGTCGGCCTTGTTGAAGACGTGGTGGGGTTAGGGGTCGGTTGGTGATCCGGAGTGGATGGTGTTCATCGTGCGTGTGGTGTCTTCGGTGTTGATCGGGGTCCAGGCGCAGAGGGTGGTGGTGGGGGCGTTGGTTCGGTGGTTGGGTGCGTGGTAGATGCGCCAAAGCTGTTGTGTATGTCGGCGATCTTGCGGTGGAAGAACGAGGAGAGTGAGTCGCAGAGGTCTTGCGAGGGGGTGATGTCGTTGTTTCTGGCGCTGGGGTTGGAGAGCTCTTTGATGATGCTGAAGAGTTCCTTGCTGTTGTGGGCGTTGTTGTCCAGTCGTTATGTGAATGCTGTTTTCTTGGTGGTGCGGATCAGCTGGTGGTGTTTGCGGGTGGCGTGTTTGAGGGCAGTCATGTTGTCTGTGGTTTGATCGTGACGCCAGGCTTTCTCGAGGGTGCTGCAGTTCTTCTTGGAGTTCTTGAGTTCGCGGTGAACCAGGAGGTTTTCTTTCTGCCAGGTCTGCGGGGGGGTTTCTTCAGTGGTGCGAGTTCATTTGCGCAGTTGGTGAGCCACTGTGTGAGGTTGCTGGCTGCTTCGTTAGGGTCCGTTGTGCTGGCGGGAGGGTTCTGGCGGAGGGAGGTGGTGAGCTGCTCAGTGGTGATCTTGCTCCAGCTCCTGCGAGGAATCTGTTGTGGGTGGTGGTGGGTCGTTGTTCTTCTGAAGCTGAAGTGGATGCAGCTGTGGTCAGTCCAGTGGAGTCCGGTGGAGTGGCTGAAGGAGATGTGCTTGCTGGAGCAGAAGACGGGGTCAAGCGTTTGGCCGGCGTAGTGGGTGGGGGTGTTCACCAGTTGCTTGAGTCCGAGGTTGGCGAGGTTGTCCAGCAGGGTGGTGGAATTGCTGTCCTTGTTGTTCTCCAGGTAGAAGTTGAGGTCCCCTAGAAGGATGTAGTCAGCGGAGGGGAGGGCGTGCGGGCTGATGAAGTCTGCGATGTCTTCGCTGAATTGTGTCTGTGGTCCCGGGGGTCTGTAGATGAGGGTGCCTCTGAGGGTGGTCTTGGGGTCGGTGTGTATCTGGAAGTGGAGTTGTTCGGCGGCGGTGAAGGTGTTGTCGGGGTTGGTCGTGATGCGGATGGTGTTCTTGTGTACGGTGGCGATGCCTCCTCCAGTCTGGTTTACACGGTCCTTCCGGGTGATCTTGTATCCGTCTGGGATGGCTATGGTGATGTCAGGCACTGAGGAAGCGTTCATCCAGGTTTCTGTGAGGAAGGCGACGTTCGGTGATTTAGTGTCGAGCAGGTTCCAGAGTTCGACGGCGTGCCTGTGGACGGAGCGGGTGTTGAGCAGGATGCACTTGAGGTGGTTGTTGCTGGTGCAGGGCTTGTCAGGTGCAGTACAGGTCCGGAGGCAGGTGAATTTGCAGGCTTGGCAGGTGAAGGGTCCGTGGGTGCGTTTCGGGGTGGCTCGGTAGCAGGCGGGGTTCCGGCCGGCGTTGAGTGCATGGAGGGTGCGTCGTAGGGCCGTCGGGAGGTTTGGCGACGTCGGGGGCCAGGGGTCCTGGCGCTGGGCGCGGGCCAGGCGGGACGGGCGCAGACAGGCTTCCCTTTGGCGCGCCTTCGTCGCACAATCGGCGCGCCCGCTGTACGCGTTCGCCGTGCGGCCTCCATATGAGGGGCTGAAGGAGGGAGGAGCAGCTGGGAGGTGCGAGCAGGGTGGCGAATGGGAACGGCGGGGGGCGGGGCCTCAGGGAGCAGCGGCGGGAAAGAAGGCAAAGCGGGAAGCAGGGGGGCACAGAAGGAAAAAGGGGGAGCGAGGGGGACACAATCACAGGGTTACAGAAGGCAAAAAGGGACACAATGGGTACCAGACACAGGATACAGACGGCGAAGGGGAGAACAATTACAGATAATCAGAAGGCAAGGGCAATGCAGGGGAAAAACGACAATAAAATGGCACAAGTTTACTGGAGGATAGCGAGGAACAACAGTGATCAGAGCGTTGCAACAGCGTATAGCACGGGGAGGACCGCGCTGTGGCTAGAGGGGCGGCCTACCTGGGGGCAGGGTCAAGGGTCGCTCCCTTTACCACCGGGCGGCCTCCATATGAGGGGCTGAGGGAGGGAGGAGCAGCTGGGAGGCGGGAGCGGGGTGGCGAATGGGAACGGCGGGGGGCGGGGCCGCAGGGAGCAGCGGCGGGAAAGAGGGCGAAGCGGGAAGCGGGGTGGCACAGAAGGAAAAAGGGGGAGCTAGGGGGACACAATCACAGGGTTACAGAAGGCAAAAAGGGACACAATGGGAACCAGACACAGGATACAGACGGCGAAGGGGAGAACAATTACAGATAATCAGAAGGCAAGGGCAATGCAGGGGAAAACGACAATAAAACGGCACAAGTTTACAGGAGGATAGCGAGGAACAACAGTGATCAGAGCGTTGCAACAGCGCACAGCACGGGGAGGACCGCGCGGTGGCTAGGGGGGCGACCTACCTGGAGACAGGGTCAAGGGTCGCTGAGATAACGTGCTATTACCAACGTTTATCTCCAAAGCGATAAATGTTCCGGTGATAGCGTGAATATCGCTGAGAATACAGCGATATTCTCGCATTAGCGACAAAATGTTATGTTATGTTATGTTATTATGTCTCTTTTATAGCGCACGGCTACCCCAAGGGGTGTCCCGGTGCTTTGGCAAAGAGAGCTGAGGAAGAAAACAACACAAACTACTCGCAGAGGCCGAAAGAAAATCATACGGAGAAAAGCCAGGTCTTCAGCTCCTTACGAAAGGAAAGGAGACTGTTGGCTTTCCTTAGGGAGACAGGGAGGTCATTCCAGCATCGTGGGACCAAGTGACGGAAGGAGCGACCTCCGATCCGGGCGAGTCTGATAGGTAGAACAACAGCTTTAGCCAGCGAGGCCGACCGAAGAGTCCTCCTCGGTACATAGAAGGCCATGCGCTTCCCCAGATATTCCGGTCCAGTCGAATGAAGGGCCTTAAAAGCAAGTGTCAAAACCTTGAAAGTAATTCTCTTGGAAATCGGCAGCCAATGCAGTCTCTTAAGCAGTTCCGAGGCTTTTGCCCTACGCGTAAGACCGAAGATGGCTCTTGCCGCCGAGTTCTGCACAACTTGCAGACGAGCCAGCAAATCTTTGGGCAGCCCAAGATAGAGGGCATTCGCATAATCCAGTCGCGAGCCTATTAGTAACTGAACAATGACTTTTTTGTGTTGCAGAGACAGCAGCGGAAGAAACTTCTGCAGCATTTTCAGGATGCCAAAACATTTCCCAGACAACCCGATGATCTGGGGTCTGAAAGAAAGGCCATCATCACACAACACCCCAAGGTTTTTAGGTCTCGTGACCTTTAAATGCGCGCAAGCGCATTGAGGGAGCGAGAATTCAAGTGCTCAAAAAAATCGTGAAACCAAGGGTTTAGTTCGTGCGGTTTTCTTGAAGTTCACGTGAATCACGTGAGCAAACAAGCACGCGCATTCACGGCCGCACAGCACATCAAAGGGCTTCGGCCAGCGTGCGCTCTGCAGCTTCTCCTCCCCTAACACGCTGGCATTCACGGCCGCACAGCACATCAAAGGGCTTCGACCACCGTGCGCTCTGCGGCTTCTCCTCCCCTGTCATTCACATGATGTTACACCAAGATCAGCGAGTTAGCAATACCTCAATCCGAACACATTTTAAATAATGGTGGTCTAATACTCTTGCTTCTGAAGTTCAGTTCATTCAGGCACTACAACCTTAATCAACATTGCCGCTCCAATATTGTGAAAACATGCTCCCTCCAGCCAGCATGTTTATATTGAGGGCACTGCTTCTTGAACAAGCAGCCACAGAAACAAGCACTGGCGTTGCCAATAGGTCTCACGGCCGCACAGCACATCAAAGGGCTTCGCCCAGCGTGCGCTCTGCGGCTTCTCCTCCCCTGTCATTCACATGATGTTACACCAAGATCAGCGAGTTAGCAATACCTCAATCCGAACACATTTTAAATAATGGTGGTCTAATACTCTTGCTTCTGAAGTTCAGTTCATTCAGGCACTACAACCGTAATCAACATTGCCGCTCCAATATTGTGAAAACATGCTCCCTCCAGCCAGCATGTTTATATTGAGGGCACTGCTTCTTGAACAAGCAGCCACAGAAACAAGCACTGGCGTTGCCAATAGGTCTCGCAATAGGAAAGTTGGAGCTATTGGTTTTGTAAATGACAAAGCCCTTTATGTTTTTAAAATGAAAAGAAAAATAAAAGGCATTGTTATTTGCAATTGTAATAGCTCCAACTTTCCTACTGCGAGACCTATTGGCAACGCCAGTGCTTGTTAGCTTTTGCGGAAGCAGTATCCGGTGGAAACATGTCCTGGGGTCACCATGTCTTCCAACTGGGATCAGGCGGACATCCGAAGAAAAGCAACTCCGACTTATCGGAGTTGCATTTCAGACTGTACCGCCGAAACCAGTCAAAGACCGCGCCCAGGCATTCTTTGATCTGCTCACCATCAAAAGCCTCTCCCCTCTTACAGGTAAAGAGGAGCTGGGTGTCGTCAGCGTAAGATATGATCCGGGCACCGAAGGACTCCGCTACCACCGCCAGAGGAGCCATATAGATATTAAAAAGGGTGGGGCTCAGGATAGACCCCTGGGGAACCCCCACCTCTAGCGGCGGCATTTCGGCGGAGAACGGAGGTGCCCAGACCACTTGCCGGCGGCCGGTCAGAAAAGACTTAAACCGGTTCCACACCGTCCCGCGAAAACCGATCTCCCAAAGTCTTAAAAGGAGACCGTCATGGGGGACGGTGTCGAAAGCCGCCGACAAGTCCAGCATAACCAGAATGGCCTTACCCCCAGAGTCAAGAGTCTCTCTGATGGCATCGGTGATTTCGAGAAGGGCTGTCTCCGTGCTGAAATTAGCTTGGAAACCCGATTGAGAGTCATGTAAGATGTTATTGCTCTCAATAAAGTTGGAGATAGAGAGCTGCACATGTTTCTCAATCACCTTTGCCAGAGCAGGGAGGAGGGAGATCGGCCTATAGTTAGCGTGAGCAACAGGATCCAAGGTAGGCTTTTTGAGCAGAGGCAGAATCAAAGCATGTTTCCAAGCCAAAGGTACCTCTCCCGTGACCAGGGAGAGATTGAGCTTCGGATTAAGCAAGATGTTAACTGCAGGCGCTACTCTACCCAGGCATTTCGCTGGGCAGGGGTCAAGTGGCGATCCAGATTGAAGCCGGGACAAGAGGTCGAGAGATGAAGCAGAGGGCAAAGGAGGAAAAACCGAAAGGACAGGACCTTTCTCTTCCAATGAGGGGGAGAGAGCTGTCAGTTGACTGGCAGTTGAAAACCAGCATCCGGAAAGGAATCCTGAATGGACTTAATTTTATTAATAAAAAAGTCCCCAAGTTGACTAATCCAGGCTTCGGTGTGAGATTGAGAGGGCGAGCTCAAGGACGGGGAGATAAACTCCTTTACTATCCGAAAGAGTTTTTTACTCATGTTTCCCGCCTCATCAATTCTACGCTCCAAATATGCTCTTTTTCCGTCAGAGATATGTTTGTGATAAAGCCTAATGGCATCCCGATATTTTGATTTATCGTCCGGATCATACTTGCGCCGCCACACTCTTTCAACTTTTTTACATTCTTGACGCATTTTTCCCAAAGAGGACGTAAACCAAGGGGCCAAGACATGTCTAGCCGCCGCCTTAGCTGGCTTACTCAGGGCCAGCTCGTCGAATCTGGCGACCAGCCACTTCTGGACCGAATCTAAATTTTCCTCCAGATTGCCAGTAAGGCAACAAGGATGACGGCGGAGAGCATCAGACAGCATTTCCGCCGTGACTTGATGAAATGGCCGTACCAGCCGTTTCACATCTTTCAGCGCTCTAGAGCCGGTCGAAGCAAAGGTAGGAATACAAAAATCGATTAAAAAATGGTCGGACCATAAAACTGGAAGCGGCAGGGACACATCAATCAGCCTGGTCGAGAGAATCTGATCAATAGTATGGCCTTTGATATGAGTAGGGCTGGTGATGTAAGAGACCAGCCCTAAAGGAGAAACCATGTCATGCAACTTAATAGTGTCAGGATCCGCTGCATTGTCCATATGAAGATTCAGATCTCCCAGCAAAATACAATGCTCCGATCTAAGACAGGGCACAGAAAGCGCTACCTGCAAATCATCAATAAAAGAGCCAAGAGGCCCAGGAGCTCTATAGATAAGGATCCCAGTACACGTTTGACAAGGAGATAGCCCAAGGGTAAAGCTTAAGGCTTCACAACCCGTGATATTATCCACGGGAAACGTAGTGCAGGGAAAACGTTTATCCACAATCAATGCCACTCCCCCACCCCTGCCTCCCACTGTATCCCTCCTAAAGATGGTATAATTCGGAGGTATAGCAGTCGCCAGGTCTGGGCCCGAGCACTCTCCAAGCCAAGTTTCCGTCGGAAAAAGGCAAGATGTTTTAGAATCAGACAGCAAATTCCAGATATCAATGGAGTGTCTGCTGAGGGATCTAGTATTAAGGAGAGAGCATTGATAGTACGTAGGAGGGGACTCAGATACAGATCCCTTCTGGCCAGAAACCCGCCAGCCACATGTCGGACAGCCCTTCCTGAGGGGGCGACTGCCCGGAAAGACATGAATGCAGTCGGAGAACTGTCTGCTCACAGCAAAAAGCTCCGTGCTGGTATACAAGGGCATGACAACAGGACATACAACGTCCCGAGATAATGAAATAAATAAAAGAGAGAAATAGAATAAAATAAGGCCAGAAGTCCTACCTCGTCCGCCACCGAGACGCTGACGAGCGCAGATGGGCAGGACCCTGGCACGACTCAGGCGCAGGGAAGGCGCTACCGCTGCGCGTCACCGCTGTACGCCAAGAGGCGAGCTTTAAATAGCCTGCTCTCAGCGTCCACGAGCGCAGGGACGCTCCAAGATGGCGTGCGCAGCTCCCTTCCCAATCCAAGATGGCGCTCCCCACCCACAACCTCCCCGGAACCGGACCCGCAAAGCAGCGGTGGGACTTCGAGAAGAATTATGGTGCAGGTAAGGGGCAGGACAGGGTCAATAAAAACAAGGGCTGACTGAAAAGCAAATAAAAGTAAATACCAAAACGGGTGATTGAAAATTATGCAGAGCAGCGCTCTAGGCGCGCGCGACCTACAGCGAGGCGCCGAATCAACTCTCGACCACAGGACAACCTTTACCAGGCTGCCCCCTCACTGAGCTCGCCTTAAATAGCCTGCTCTCAGCGTCCACGAGCGCAGGGACGCTCCAAGATGGCGTGCGCAGCTCCCTTCCCAATCCAAGATGGCGCTCCCCGCCCACAACCTCCCCGGAACCGGACCCGCAAAGCAGCGGTGGGACTTCGAGAAGAATTATGGTGCAGGTAAGGGGCAGGACAGGGTCAAGAAAAACAAGGGCTGACTGAAAAGCAAATAAAAGTAAATACCAAAACGGGCGATTAAAAATTATGTAAAGCAGCGCTCTAGGCGCGCGCGACCAACAGCGAGGCGCCGAAGCAACTCTCGACCACAGGACAACCTTTACTCTGCTCTTAGCCATGTTATCCACCTCCCATTGGCTAACATGGCTAAGAACTGGTCAGAGCAGGCATTAGTTTTTGGCGATAGCGGGAATATTTCCATCGCTACGCCTGCCTTGCTAATAGGCGATAGCGACGCTAGCGACTGCTTTCAGTCGCTAAAAGTTTGGGTAAGCCCACTTTGCATGTCATTAGCGATAAATATCGCTGACATGCAAAGCGGGACCCAAACCGCTCGCTATCGCCTAAAGCTGTCGCTAACTACTGTTAGCGACAGCTTGCTAATAGAACGATAGAAGTATCGCTAATTCTATCGCCCTGCTTGGTAATATGCCCCGGTGTGTCCTGTAAGTGTCATAGAATTCTAAATCATTAATAAGAGATGACAACAGTTTAGAAGTCACATCAATCAATCAATCACTACATTTTTGCATTGCATGCAAAAAAACGAACCACACATTCAAATAGGAATTTATCACAATTTTTGACCCATTAGTTAGCGTTTAAATGCACAAAAAGTGTCATCCGTTTGAACAAAGGACAGGTCCTGGTTCACATAATTAGGATGTGAGTGCATTTACCTCAGCAGATGGTATTTGATAGTGTGGACACTCTACAAGTATCGCCAGTTTCCAGCAGCCCTTATAAATTGTTTTTTTATTTGCAACTCCAATAGCTCAAACTATCACTAATGCGCGACCTATTGCATTCGTAAATGCTTGCTTCCTTTCAGCAGCAACTAGAATAGCACTTCCTGTGCAACGAGACAGCTCCGAACGCACAACATCCGGCTGCCCATAATGCAATGCACATATGGCAAACCCTTCTCCCCAAACAAAATAAGTTACACTTCTCATTGATAAGACTTTAATTTAGTGATTTATGCTACATGACATACAGACGCCTGACTACATTAATTGGTTTGAAGGCTGTGTGCGAACTCGGTCTAATATCAAAAGAATACGTAATTGAACTAGTTTAAAGTAGACAAGTCGCAGCTAATCTTCAGATGTCAGAACAGCATTTCTTGAATTCAGTTGGACTTTGTGTGTCGGCTGATGAAAGAAATTGCAATTTTTGGAAGACCTTTTCAAACCTAAAGGTCTGCACTTTAGTAATAATGTAGAGGTGACAATGTAATTCGGTGCAATCATCGTCGCAAATTCAGTTCATGAGTTGTCAGCCGCACCCGAGTAACACAGGTTTTTCAGCCCATGTACGTGTTAGTGAGGCTTTGATATTTTTTCCTCTCCTACCAGTGGCTACCTACAGCTATGATTAAGTATTGATCAATCCCGGACAACTCCTAGAAGTACCTGCTGAATTACGAGGAGCTTTCCCGCGATCTGTAAGAAGCTCTTCTGTGCGACATTCAAATGTTTGGTTGCAATAATATAGGGATTAAAACATTGTAAAGTGTGTAATCGAGATGAACTTGCGTATCCTTTCAGAACTCATAAACAATCGGATGTGTACAGAAAAATGGTTGAGTTTCCAAAATATATTTAAACTGGTATCTGCCAGAGGTGCTAGCGCTAGCTGATTGCGCGCACCTGGTGCCTCTTCCCGCCCCCCCCCTGAAGGCTTCTTTACTTCTCGCGGCCCCCGCTCCGCGGGTGCCGCTCGCATTGCCTGCCTGACCCTCAGCTATTCACGAAGGATTTGCGCTGTGTGTCCTGAGGCTGAAGGCTGCTCCGCCTCGAGGCGCTCTATTGGGACCTGGGAGCTCGTGTGCTCCATACCGGATTTTTGGCTGTCTGCAGAGGGAGAGAGGCGTTTGACGACATCTGCGGGAGCGGGACTGCGAGGCCCAGAGGTGCTAGCGCTAGCTGATTGCGCGCACATGGTGCCTCTTCCCGCTCCCTCCTCCTCCTATTTAGCCTTGCTATCTAACGCGAACGCGGGACGCGCGCGGATAGAAGCGCGGACGAAGACCGGACAAAGAGCGGCCCTCAGTGGCTGAAGTAGGCTGGGCTGGGCCCACTTATTAATATCAGGTGATTAGACACTATTTTACTCTGCAACCCATTCATCCTGTATAGACTTTGGGGCAGATTTATGTTAACTGGCGCATCCCCAGGGATGCGCCAGTTAATGTGCGCCACAGTGCGCCACAGCTCCGCCACCCATGGTGCGCCGCATTTACAATGCGGCGCACCATGGGGCAAAAACGGCACAGATGCATGACGCATCTGTGCCGTAAAGGCGGCGCATTGCTGGAGTTGCGTCGCAAGTGCGACGCAGCTCCAGCAAGTCTCGGGGGTGCCCTATCTGACCAATGCTGCATCAAGACCTACGCCTGCTTCAAGCAGGCGCAGGCTTTTGACGCAGCATTGGCCTGAAAGTGACTGAGTGAAATCTTATAGATTTCACTCAGCCACTTTTGCGAGGCGCACCTGCCCCAGAACGCCCACCCTGCGCCGGAACGCCCACAAGCGGCGCAGGGCTTTACAACGTGACGCATCTGCCTAGATGCGTCACGTTGTAAATCGTTCGTAGGGATGCGCCACGTTTACGCCGCCTTGCGTGACGCAACAGCGGCGTAAACGTGGCGCAAGGGCCTCATAAATCTGCCCCTTTGGATGCTGCTGCATTTTCAGTGACACAGTATAACTCGCCTCATTGGCCTTGCGATTTGTTATTATTTGTCGCATATAATTTTAACCCTGTTCACTGACACGGTATATAGTTTTATTTTCACAATTTGATATTGCCTGCATTATGACCGCAAAAAAGCTTAGATCTGGGAGATTGTTGGGGGGGAGATCTACAGCTAAGACCAGATCCAACCCCCTTCGAAATAAGAATGTTTCGACAATCCAGTTGAAGGGCCAAAACCAGATTTTTCAGCTTTGGGAGAAATCGGGGGATAAGGCACCACTTGAAAATACTGTCTCCCATAAAGGGGTCTCCTTAGTATCATCACGTATTCCATCGCCCAGTCAATCTTCGAAGGAGGTGGATTTGGGAAAGTTTAATTTAAGCCCTCACTCTTCTGTGGGTGTTTTATCTACTCCTTGGATATCTGCTGTGAATGACAATTGTTCAGCCCCTAAGCCAGATAATTTCCAACATACCAAGGCTCTTTTAACATCTGTAAATGCCTTGCATAATGGCACTCTATACCTCTTCAAGTCAAGGGAGGATATTAATTAAGACTCTCAGCCCCTGGATATTGATCCAGTGTTATTCGAACGCTATCTGGTTGATGAACCTAGGGCACTGCTAGATCCGGTAAATACCCCAATAGGTGCTACCCCTTCTGGACTCCATCTCTATAGTAGTACCCCCTCTCCTAATTCCCAAGACCTTTCCTTTCATACAAGCATGTCAAAAAGTCCAATGCTTAATATAACGGGGATTGAGGTTAATAATGATCCTAGTTTAAGATTATCAGAGAAACCTATATCTGAATTCTTGATTTCCATGGAACATTTGCTGTCCTCAATTCTAACGCTATTGTACAAATTTGTGGGTAGCTCAGATTGCGTACTGGATTCTGTTACCCAAATTTTAAAGGCTTTATTGTCAAAAACCACTGAAAGGAGTTGTGGTTCAGACCCCTCCACCACAACACAGCCTCAAACAATTTCTGCTAATTCGCCTTGTTTGTTAACTGAGAATATATGTGCTGCACCTGTATTGAAGGATTTATGTCCTACACTTAAAACGTCTGCTTATAACTGTATAAGTGATTTAGGTCCAGGTATTGGTTTAGAGGAAAATAGTGTTGTATTGGCTGATGCCACTCCTGAAAAGGCACTATACCCTATTTTTGATCCAGATTTCAAGGGGCCGGAATTGGAGGAAAAAGTGGAAAAACAAGGAAAGCATAAAGGGAAAAAAAAGAGAAAGTCTCTCCGTAGATTTAAAAAGAGGAGGCAGAGACAAATTCTATTTGAGAATTCCAAAGTTTCCTTTTATTCCTCCCCCGCTAAGGCTAAGATAGATATTGGATCTTTGAGGCATGATTCTATTAGGTTGCCATCTGAATCCTTGGGGCCTTCCACTAATACAGATGAAACTATTATTAGTTGTTCTAACCTAAATTTGAGAGAACAGGGTGCAGAAAAAGAAAGGCTCATGGTCCACTCCCCAGTGGTGGACGCAAAAATCTCTGTCCCTGTGGCATCCCCCTTCCTCAACCCTACTGCCCCTTCTTTCCATATACGGCCAGAAAGGGTAGTCCCTGGTCAAAACTCTGCTTATAAGATATTGGAATCTCGTACTGACTCATTGATCTTGGACTTTGTCCCACTATTTGACCTTGATTTGGTACTGAATAGATCTTTTTTGCTGAAATGTTGTAAAGACATTGAGGGCTTAAAATTAATCAAATCAAGTGATATTGATTTAGTAACAATATTAGGTACAGGGTCTACGTCATTTATCAGGGTAAGGTTCTACTCAAACTTGATAGTGAATCTTATATTAAATAAAGCAGAAATTTTCCAGAGTCGGGGGATTGATGTGGTTCCCTTTACAGCCACATGTGCTGATAACCACAATGAGAATGGCTACTATAGGGGCCCGGGTCAAGTTGGCTCTTCTCAATCTTTTGATGACTTAAAGATTCGTGTCTCAAAAACTAAAAGGATAGTTACTCATATTATCCCCCCCCATTAACAATAAATAGGGGTATAACTGAGAATGATCAGCAATGGAACTGGTTACCTGGTGCTTTGTCATCCAAGGTGACAGACAACCCAAAATTGTTTTCTCACCTTTAGCAGTGTTTTTTCTGTTATCTCCTGGAATGCAGCTGGCATCAATAACAATCCTGAAAAATTATTGTATCTTTTTTCGTTGAATGCCAATATAATCTGCATCCAGGAAACTTGGTGTATTGATAAATTGATTGTAGGGAAAGATTATTTTGTATTAGAGGTGGCGGCAACCCCCTCCAAAAGAGGTCATGCTAAAGGGGGAATTGCCTGCTTATTGTCCAATAAAATAAAATGGAATTTTTCCCACCATATAGACCCCAGTAACCTTTTCCAGGCAGTGACTCTCTGCAATCTAGATAAAACAGGAGAGAGATACCCCTTAGTGATAATAAATTCATATATTCCGCCAGGTGATTCTTTTAATAACTTGCTGAAACAAGTTTTTCTCTTTATTAGGCAAACTAAAGAAATAGCCCCCCTCTCTAATTTTCTGTTAGTAGGTGACTTAAATTGTAAAGTTTCGAACTACAGTTTGGAGCTTTTTAGGAATAAAGTAAAAGAGGAGGTTATGTTGATTCCCCAAGCCCTCTTCCCAGACAACATAAAAACAAATAAACGGGGTAAAATTCTGTTGGAGGAATTATATAGCGCGGAGGGGCTTATAGTGAATGGCAGGCTGCCATCCGATATTCCCGCAAACTATACACATAGTTCCCCCAATAGTAAATCTATTTTGGATTATATAATTGTTGACCACCCTACTTTTTCTCTTTTAAGGGATTTGGTCGTTATAGAATCTACCCTTAGTGACCATAATGTTATTATGTTAACTCTCCTAGTAGATCCCCCTAATTCAGACACCTGGGTGCTTGATAGGGATGTGGTCTCCTTTCAAAAAACAGGAAGATGTTTCTGGGATTATAAAGCTATGAAGGGCCTGGAACCTCTCCTTGTGAAAACCTTATCCAATTTAATCAATTGGCAGGGGGTAGAACAGTCCTCCTTTGAGGCTTTTATGAAGGAGATCATCTCGGCCGTAAAAAAATCGAATTTAATTAAGAAAAAAAAATCCCTCCCTAAAGCAGTTGTTTCCCTTAATAAGGAAATAAATAAATTGGTGAGGGAACAGTACATAAGTGCAGCAGTAGAAAGATCTCAGAAAATATCTCTCCTTAAAAGAAGGAGAAGCAGGATAAAGAAAAAAAGGAAAAAGGAAAAAGAGGACTTGTTATGGATTGATTTGCGGGAAGCCGCTGTTCAAGGGAACGCTAGGCAATTCTGGACTCTTATTGAGGAGGGGTGCGGCTCAAGAGTGCGCCCTTTTCCAATCCCTATTCCAGAACAAACCTGGGTCAACTTCATTTTAAGTCTGTATGCTAAGAATGATCTGCATGTGGATCTTAGGGGAATAGGGGAAGATAGTAACTCCACAATTGAATGCCCCTCAGAATTATCCATAGAATCGGCTATTAGGGAGATGCGCCCATCAGGAGCTATGGGACCTGATGAACTCCCGATTTCAGTCTTGAAACAAGATCCTGCGACCTGGAGTAAAATCTTATTTCCTCTCTTCAGGTTTTGCTACATTAAAAAAACTATTCCATCATCTTGGAAGGGGAGTATTCTGGTCCCCATGTTTAAAAAGGGGGATAGATTTTTACCCATTAACTATTGTCAAATAGCCCTCTTGGACGCAATTGGGAAGGTTTCTTCTAAATGCCTTTTATCTCTAATCAACGACTGGGTGGTATTAAAACAAATCTTACCACTAGAACAAGTAGGCTTTCGTAAAGGCCATGGAACTTTGGATAATCTTTCCGCTCTTCAGACTATTACAGATAAATATATAAGGGTACGCGGCGGAAGAGTCTACGTGGCCTTTATAGATTTCTCCACAGCCTTCGACAAGGTTGATCGCCCGTTGCTGTGGAGAAAGCTCTCCGCTTTGGGAATGCCCCCTCAATTGTTGGACATGATCCAGGTGTTACATACAGACACGTGGTGTCAGGTCTTGCAAGGAGGAGATAGGGGCCTTTCCGAGATCATCCCTTCATGTAATGGCCTTAAGCAGGGCTGTCTCCTTGCCCCGTTACTTTTTTCTTTATATATTGCAGACTTACCTGCTTCACTCTCTTCCTGTGATGGTATAGCACCTATATTGGGGGGAAAGCACATTTCATGTATGTTATACGCGGATGATATCATAATAATGGATCTTATGCCTAAAGGCCTCGCCAAACGCCTCCTAGCTCTACATGAGTATGCAGATTCCCATTTTTTAAAAATTAATGCATCTAAGAGCAAAATTATGTGCATCTCAGGCCGGAAAAAACAAAAATTTACGAACTTTACCTGGTCGGTGGGAGATGACAAACTTGAGGTAGTACAGACTTATGTCTTCTTAGGAAAATTAATCTGTGACAATTTAAGTGCTAAACCCCACACTGATAACAATGCCCGGAAGGCTTTATCCCAAGGCAAAAGCTTAAGTGCATTGTACTCGGCAATGGGAAGAAGGCACTTTTCATATTTACTGGAGGTCTTTAGGGCAAAAGTTCCTTCCACCCTTCTATATGGATTAGAACTAATTGACATTAAACATTGGGATTTTCTAAATAAGGTGGAGGGAAAATTGCTAAGAAGCGTAGCCTCTATTAGTTCTGCCTGCTCTGTGGCTGCTTGCAGACTTGAGTTTGGATTGCGCAGCAGTTGGGTGCAGGGCCTGGCAGCTGTAGTACGTTGGGTCGCAAGCATAGCCAGAGGAGAAGAGGGGACTATGAGGTTCCTCTTAAAGACGGAACTATTAGGAAGTTTAAGAGAACACTCCTTAATTATTAATAACTTTAGAAAGGCTGTATCGCTCTTGCAGTTGGAAGAGAATTCTCTCTTTTCTTTATCCGCACCCCAGCTAAAGTCTGTTTTGAAAGAGGCCACTTGGGATCTTAGCTTTAGACTAGACAGTACTTCAATTCTTGCTAAGAAGGGTATTAATCCTCTCACTGATTCATTCGCAAGAAAACCTGTGCAACCTTATGCTACTTGGAACTTACCACATGGTATTCGGAGATTTTGGTTTTTATTGAGACAGGACTTGTTACCTCTAAACAATCTCTTATATAAATGGTATGGAGTCTCTGCTAATTGCAATTTTTGTCATCAATCTATTCAAGATCGAGCGCATGTACTCTTTATATGCCCAGTGCTGCACCCTTATCGTTGCAAATGGTTAAGACAAATATGTTTGCAAATGGGTATTGTAAATGCTAACTCTTTTATGTTCGCTCTATACAACCCTCCTAATGAGAGATTTTGTTTCTGCATTTTTAATTTTTTTTAATGTTTTTTAGATATTTTTTGATGAGTGACATGCGCATTAATGTGACACTTTGTATTGCAGTAAGTGTTATAATTTGTCTTTTTTATATTATGAATGGTATTTTGTATTTTGTTCCTTTTATGTGGACCTCCACGGAGTTCCAAAACATAATAAAGATTGAACTTGAACTGGTATCTGAGCGTTAAATCATGAGGCATTGGGGAGCATTACTAGGAAAGGAATATAGGGGCATATTATCAAGGGTGTTTATCTCCACTTTTTTAGCTTTAAAAGCCAAGAAAGCGGAGATAAAATTATCTCCCTATTACCTAGCGGTCGCTAACACCAGTTAGCGACAGCTAGTAGGAGATAGCGACCATCTTGGGCCCACTTTGCATGTCAGTGATATTTATCACTAATGACATGCAAAGTGGGCGTGCCAAGATGTTAGCGACTGGAAACAGTCGCGAATATCGCTATCTCCTATTACCAACTTTTGGAGATATTCGCGCTAAGCGCGAATATCTCCAAAAGCTAACACCTGCCCCTGAGCAGTTCTTAGCCATGTTATCCAATGGTAGGTGGATAACATGGCTAAGAGCATTAGCTCGGTAATGCATGAATATCGCTGACTTTTCAGCGATATTCATGCATTGTGGACGATTTTTATCGCATTTGCGATAAACCTTGGTAATACCAAGGTTTATCTGCGATAAAAATCGCTGCAGCTCAGCGTTAAATTTTTGTCTCTAACCAAGCAATAGCGATAATTATCGCTATTGCTTGGTAATATGCCCCATAGTGCCATATTATCAAGAACGGCGTTAAAATTATCGCCGCTTTAACGCAGGAAACTGCCAATAGGCTTGATAATATGCTCTTGTGAATTCCCATAGCAGCCCAGGTTCTGGTGTGAACCTGGGCTTTTATGGGAATTCACACGGGCATATTATCAAGCCCATTATCGCCGCTTTAGCGGTAGTTTCCTGCCGGTAAAGTGGCGATAATTTTAACGCCGTTCTTAATAATATGCCCCACAATTACCTTGGTGCCAGGAGTATTGCATTCTGAGTCCGCTTAATGCTGCAACAGAGGGCTTTCAGCCTATTCAGGTACGTTCATACACTACATCCTAGGCAACGTTTGCAGCTCTTCCTTAGACTGAACGTAAAACATCCCTAGCAGGAGGTAATCTTGGGGTCTTATACAATGGTTTTTCCTAGTGCCACTGTGTGGAGCTACATACTCCCATCCAGGGGGTTTTGTACTAAAATGAGGATGTCTCAGAAACTATCTCAGGATGGCTCTTTCGTCAGGCTACCGCTTGGTGTGAAGGGAGTCAGCCTCTTTGGTAGTAGGCCATCATCAAAGACAACTTTAATGTGTTAGCCCAATTTCGGAGAGTGTTCTTGCCTGTTCTTTGTGGTACCCATCTGGTATACATGTTCACTCCTCTCTCCTCCCAATAAAGTTAAGAAGTGCATAGCTAGTAATTAACTTCCCCTACCTTCCTGTCAGAGATCTGCTGTCAGGCCAGCTGCTCAGAGGGCCTTTGTTGTCTGATGGGAACCATTTCACAACTACTGGGAAGGGATCCTGGTGGAACCAGTCCGAGGTTCTGCAGAGATGCCCAGCTTTTTAGAATCCACTCTAGGGCATATTTATCAAAATACATGCTTGTTATTGAATTCAATTTTTTTAGCATTCCAGCAGAGCACAGATGACTTACTGTTCTAATCTAAAAGGCAATTTATAGAAAATTAGTTTGATTCTTGATCAGGCCTTCACAGTGGGAAATGGCTGTGGGGGCATTCTAACTCCATTCTCAGCATGCCTTACTATTATATGTTGTGCACCCAGAGTTTGTGTACTCCAAGGTCAACTTATACATAACTTTGCAAATGTTAAATGTAGGTATTTCAACATGTCAAAAAGGGTTTACTCTGGCAGTCATGGGTGACACCATGTTCCCGCAAAACATTGCACACTTAGGGCCCCATTAGGATGGCGTGCGGATTGCCACCGCCGACGGTGATCCGCTCGCCAGCGGCCTGTATCACCCCCGCCATATTATCATGGCGAGGGGCACCGAGGTGGACGGAAAGACCGTCCGCTGCTTTTTCGTCAGTCGGATTCCAGACTGGGCGGAAAAGGGCTGCAAAATGGTGAAGCTACCTTGCAGGCACCGCCAACCATATTTGGATGTGGTATTTACAATGCCTTTCCATGACGGAGACTCCGCCATGGAAAGGCATGCAAAGAATGCCTTTGGGGGCCTGTTGTGGGGGATGGGGGCTGCCCTTGGGGGGTAGCATTGGCATGTGCAAGGTGGCAAGCACAGCGCGGTGCATGTCACGGTCTGCATGCCAATGCACAACATGCATTCACAACATTGTGGAAGGCGGTGCTCACAGCACCGCCCGCCACAATGTTGTATATGCTGGATGCGACCACCAAAGTGGCGGTTGCATCCTAATTGGCAGTGCGGGACCGCCGCACCACTGGCGGCCGGTCCCAGCCCCGCTAGGGTGGCGGGTGGACAGAAGTCCGTCTGCCATCCTAATGGACCCCTTAGTGTCTAGGTAGAGTGTGTTGAAAAGATCAGTGGTGAATTCAAACTCTAGTAATTGAGGGGCATATTATCAAGACAGGAGATATAATTATCGCCGCTTTATCGGCAGAAAACTGCTAAAGCGGCGATAATTGGCTTGATAATATGCTCTAAGGAATTCCAATCGAAGCTCATGTTAAATGTGAAGGACATCTAACATGAGCTTCGATTGGAATTCCATAGAGCATATTATCAAGCCAATTATCACCACTTTAGAGGCAGTTTACTACAGATAAAGCGGCGATAATTATATCGCCTGTCTTGATAATATGCCCCTCAATTCCTTTACATAAGTTATGAGTTGAAATGTATTTTGCTTGAACTCCTCTCATTGCTATAATGTACACATTTGCCTGGAATCAATATTGCCACTCTTTCATGACCCTACACCCCAGCGGCTACTTTAATGATTTTTATCCATTGACCATAATGATAGATGAATCCCCTGTAGTCTTCTAAGTGAACATTTGCACCTAAATCAGTGTTTCCCAGACTGTGGGTTGCGACGGGAAAGTACAAGAAATAAATGAAGACGTCTGTAAATTTGTATTTAACTTGTCACATTTGCTGCGCTACAAAGGCGGGTAAATTGTCAGTGCTGCTTATGTTTTTAGGTCGAGCCTAGCGCCAGCGTGCAAGCGCTGCTCTAGGGAAGATCTGGGGTAGTTCAGTATGGAAGACAAGCCCCGCCCATACGTTTCTTTGGCTTCTGCATTTGTCCTTCGTAATGCTGGTCTCTGATTGATTATGAGGCTTGTTATGCCATCTTGGGTTCAATTACCGCCTCGGCGGCTCTTGGACTCAATCTCCCTGCACCTGATAATTCTTGCCTCGGTGCCTAGTCTAATCATGGGTCCCACTCTGTGACTCTGGGCAATAGCTTGCTTAATATCCACAACGGCCCCAGCAGCGCTTGGATGCCTGGCTTCACCTTGGGGGTGCCCAGGAGTGGACATCTCACAGGAAAGCCAGGAAGGGTTCCACAGCGGTATGAATACAGCGCTACGAGACCTCTGGGTAGAAGGCGCTACATAAATACAAACACATTTACATTTACATGGTGCATTTACTATTTATTTTTATAACTTCCACAAGGATGTTTACGATTATGTGTGCTCTTGAGACAGGTCAGGAGGCGAGGGCTGGGGCATTAAAGGTGTCCGTTTACATTGCAGGACTTTTATTCTTAGTGAGAGGTCTGCATGCCTGATGCTTCATCTCTACAACTATGAAAATAACTTGTCTGTCTCCCTAAAATGTGTACTCTTATCGGTAATGGAACCAGATTTATTCTATGTTGCACGGCGCCGGCGAAATGGCAGTGTTTGGTGCATCAAACTGACTTCAGCCACCCAGACTGTACCTTAGTTTTCAACACGTCAATGCTCCATTGCTAGCAAGGAAGCCACGCCTAAGCCTCGGGCCTCATTTATGAAAAGTGACGCATCGCTACGTGAAAACAGTGATGCGTCACTTTGGATAATGTCTTTGGATAATGTCTCTGTGGCCCGCCATCTTCCACACCCTCAAAGACTATGGCTCTGACAGGATATCCAACACAATAGGCTGCTCTTGTTGCTTTAGCTCCTGTTTCAGGCTGGTAGGATGGATGCATACATCTCGATCAAAAAGTTCAGTGTCCAAAGTCTGTATGAAAGAGCAAAGCCACTTGTAGTATGGCGGTGCATTGTGTGCCATAGGAGAAAGGTTAGAATGGGCAAATAGTCCAAAACGTCTGAGCATTGCCCCCACAAAATAACGTGTAAATAAGGCAGAGACTGCAACCATGTCTTCATCTGTACAGGACACAACATAGCATAACAACTTGAAAACAAAAAGGTCTTAAGATATGGCAAATTTTTCCAGGTTTTACAAACTTTCTCTTTACTTAGTTTCTCCATCGTAGAGTTCCATAGGAAGGTAAAAAGTATTTTTTGCAATTTCTGTAAAGTGTGGTGCTGAGGAGGAAAAACCATAGCAAGGTATGGCAACAGTGGAAACAATGAAAAACAACAAAGGAGTGACTTCGTGAAAGAAGGTAAGGAAGGAACTTAGGAAAAGAACAGTCTCGGTTCCACTAATTCTGTGGTAATGGTTATGTGAACCAATACCCACTCATGTATTGTGTCTTAATCTTGGTCTACGTGATGCTAACTGTTCCACTAATATACCATCTGGTACATAGCTCCCCCCCTGGAGGTAACGATCTGAACCGGAGGAGCTCTTCTCTTTTAGAAGGACCCTCACTCACCACTAACTGGACCAATTTTTAGGACTCAGGTTACTTAACTCAGAACCTTGGTTAGTCCGCTCACTATGTTTTTAGCCAATGCGGGTTGACCATTATTAAAAAATTTTGTAAAGGTTACAACCTATGCATTTTTTAAATTGCACTAGCACATCACGTATAGTCACTTCTAATTTGGGCACTGTTCCACTCACCACATCCTGCTCCGCTGTAATCAGGCGTTGTAGCACGCTAGGGTGATATTCGGTCACCCTAGCGGGGACCCAATGATGAAGCATGTCACCAACTAGTGGTGAGACAGGGTCCTTCTAAAAGAGAAGAGCTCCTCCGGTTCAGATCGTTACCTCCAGGGGGGGAGCTATGTACCAGACGGTATATTAGTGGAACAGTTAGCATCACGTAGACCAAGATTAAGACACAATACATGAGTGGGTATTGGTTTACATAACCATTACCACAGAATTAGTGGAACCAAGATTGTTCTTTTCCTAAGTTCTTTCCTTACCTTCTTTCACGAAGTCACTCCTTTGTTGTTTTTCATGAATTAGCCCGGGGTCTAGGAGTGTCTACTCATACCCTTTCTCTCTTGTTGCTGATACAACAGTGGAAACAAGACAGCTTTAACGACTAAAACCTTTCCTTCCAAGGTTAGCTTGCGCAAAGACCAAAGAGAAAGTTTCTTTAGTACTTTAGCCTGAACTTCCTTCCAATTTATTTCCACATGCCCTTGCCCCCAAAATACATTCCCAAAATGTTAGTGGGTCCTGTGGTAATAGTTACCAGCAGATTTGCCAGTCGATCCCAGGGACCTGGAGTCAGGCAGACACTCTTCCCCATGTTTAAATCCAAAGCTGATACTTTCTGAAAAGAGAAGCCTGCAAAAGAGTTCTGCGCACAGAAGCTGCTGTAATACACAACATTGTAACATCATCCATGTATGCGATGACCTTGTTCTGGACGCCAGAACCACCAGGTACAAGTACACCTTTTTCCAGTTTGTCCTTTCGTAATTTGCACAAAAATGGCTGACTGAAGTATTTATTAAGCGCACTTATGCCGTGGTGTCTTGGCACTGCTAAATAAGGTAAGTCTGCTGCTGGATGACTAGGGCGTGGTAAACATCCAGGTTTTCAGAGCCTTTCTGAAACATTCTGAAACATTATTTGGTTGTAGGCGAAGCTTAGTGGGCATGGTATTCCATAGCTTAGCCTCCTAATGGGAGAAAGACCTGCCACCCCAGCGTGCTCTCCTTATTCTTGTGATGGTAATTAGGCCCAGGCCAGCAGATCTTAATGCTCGGCTAGGGAAGTAGCGCGGAAAGAGAGCTTTCAGGTCCTCGGCTCCTCCTCCAACTACTTTTTTGTGTACTAGGCAGAGGGCTTTGAACTGTACTCTCTGCCCGACTGGAAGCCAATGGAGATGGCGTATGGCCTTAGATGTTGGATGGAGTTTTGGGAGGTCCAGCAGTACTCTGCAGTGACTGTAACTTAGAAAGTTGCCTTTCACCCATTCCCAAGTACAAAGTGTTGCAGTAGTCGATGCGGGAGAGAACTAGAGCACCAACCACTGTTTTTCCTCGTGTGGGTGGGATCAGGGGATATGGGGCAGTATTTTTCTGAGGGTTTTGATGGTGAAGAAGCATGCAGATGTTACTTGATTAACTTGTGAGGTGAGAGTAAGATCTTTATCTAACCAGAAACCTAAATTTCTGACTTTTTGTGCAGGCACAGGACAAGTACCTGCCTCTGTAGGCCACCTAAGTGGGCTCCAGATGGTGGTGTTGTGTCCAAACTCAATCACCTCTGTTTTTTTTGGTGTTTAGTTTTAGGAAGTTCTTATTCATCCAACTCTTTATGCTTAAGAGGCAGTTTCTAAACTGTTCCGCAGTGACTTCAATCGTTTGCGTGAGTGATACCATCAGTTGTGTGCCGTCAGCATACGACACTAGTTTCAGGCCATGTGCTTTTATTAGTGAGGCTAGCGGGGTCACATAGAGATTAAAAAGGGTGGGAGAAAGTGCCGAGCCCTGTGGGACCCGACACGGAAGGGAAAATTCTACCGGCTTCAGACCTTCCCAATAGATTTGTTGAATTTTATTTTCAAGAAAAGATTTTAGTAGGGACAGGGCAGTGTCTCTGACTCCTACTGATTCTAGCCTATTAATAAAGACCCCATGGTTGACAGTATCGAATGCTGCCGTTAAATCCAGCAGTGTAAGCACTGCTCTGCCTCCCTTGTCCATGGTTCTACGGGCTTCCTCTGTGGCAATTATTAGAGCAGTCTCAGTAGAGTGACAAGACCTAAAACCGTGCTGGGTGTTGTCAAGGATGTTGTTGAGGTTAACAAACTCCATTAGTTCCTGGTTTAAGGCTTTTTCTAATATTTTAGTCGTAGAGGGCGACAGGATATAGGACGATAATTTTTTGTCTCTCCTGGATCTAAGGAGTCCTTCTTCAGGATAGGTCTGATGCTGGCCTTTTTCCACTGTTGTGGAAAGACACCGGATTTAGTTATCACGTTAAGGAGTGGAGTTAAGATCTTACTAATTGTTTCAGGGGCCAGCTGAAATATGTAGGGGGGCAGGGGTCTAGAGGTGATCCCGACTTGGCTTGTGAGATCATCTTAGAGATTTGATCCTCCTCGAAGTGCAAAAATTGGGATAGGCAGTCTTGGGGGACTTCTATTTGTTCACTGATGTTGTTACTAGCTGAGTCAGATATCTCATGGAGCTCATTATAGACATCATGGACCTTTTGTTGGAAAAGCAAGGCCATCTTATCTACAAAGTGTTGATCTGGGACAAATACTGTGTCCCTCGGACATTTGAGTAAAGTTGACACAGTTTTGAATAGCTCCTTGGAGGAGTTTGCGGCCTCGTGAATTTTAAGCGTGAAGTAGGTCGATTTGGCTTGCATTATCATTATTTTGTACTCGTTTAGGGCTTTCGTGTACTCCTTTCTATGGGGTGAACTGAAATCGGATCTCCAGATCCGTTCTTTATGCCTGCAATTAATTTTCAATCGCTTAACTTCTGGTGTGTACCAAGGTGAGGTAGCTGATTGTCTCCTAGGTTTCTTACTCTCTTCAGGGGCTAGCTCTCTTACTGCCTCATTTATCCAGAGGTTGAGTTTATTTGCCCCGTCATTGCTGTCACTAAATGAGGGGGGATTGTTTGACAGGATTATGGCTAAACCTTCCTTCTGAATGCATTTCCATGGCCTAGTTACGGCGAGTATAGGGCGAATCCAACGAATGCAGGGTTGTGTAGTATATTTTATTGTAAAGTGGATAGCCGTGTGATCTGACCATGGAACTGGTAAGACCGACCTCACTCTTATATTATCATTATTCGTAAATATGCCGTCCAAGGTGTGGCCGGCTTGGTGGGTGGGTTTGGTGATTAATTGTTTCAGCCCAAAACTGTGGAGGTTGTCAGCCAGAGCTAAAGTATCTGAGTTCGTATTATCTTCCAAATGGAAGTTAAAATCATCTAGGCTCCAACACACAAACAAAAAGAATGGGAGACATTGGGCCCCCCCGGACGCCCTCCAGTGTGAATAGGAAGAGCAGTGGTAGAGAATCCGTTGATACTAACTTTGCTCTGAGCACCTTGGTAGACAGTACGTATCATGTGAACAAATGCAGGAGGAACATACATTTTTGCTAATACCACATAGAGAAATTGATGCAAAACGTTGTTGAAAGCCTTATGAAAGTCCAGGCTAAGAACACCTAGAGGGATCGCTCTTTCATGATTATATCAAAGTGCATCTCTTAATGTAACAAGGCTATCCACAATAGTTCGCCGTCTGATAGCACAAGCTTGATCTGGTTGAACACAAGAGTGCATAAATCCCCGAAGGCAGCGCAAGTACTTTAGCTATGATCTTGTAATCAACGCTCAAAAGTGAAATCGGCCACCAATTTTGCAGGGAGGTCTCGTCCCCAGTTTTGTACAAGAGGGTGATGACCCCAGCGGAGAAATATGCAGAAAAAATGTTATTAGTAAAACCTTCGTTGACAACCACCATCTATTGTATACATAACAGGGCCCAAAATTTGCGGTAGGACTCCCAAGTGAGCCCATCTATCCCAGGGCTAGAACCTCTGGGAGAGGACGGTAATGCAGATAGCAATTCCTCCCCATCAAAAGGCTGTTCCAGGAATTCTACTTCTTCAGTATTAAGACCCCCTTCCAGTCCTCAACAATATTCTTCAAAATCCTGAAAAGAAGAAGGTTTAGGTGGTGGTGCTATCTGTTTGCAATGCTCAATACCTTACAAAATATCTCCATGCTCATTACGTGGCTTTGTCAGCAATTTATGGGAGGATTTTGCTTTTTGAAAGAAGAAAGATGTACATTTTTCATTTTCCTGATATTATTTCACTCTAGAATGTTATATTGTAGCCATATTCCTTTTTGCCAAGCAGTTATTCATATCCAGTGTGACTAAGCGGATTTCATCTTTCACATCTTTTCCAGCCTCCCTCAATTGTTGGAGAAGAATAAGGCGACAATGTCATTTCTTTTTTTTTTATGTTTGAAAGCTTTATTAAAGTAAATAATCAATCCAACAAGGTAACACCAGCATATATAAATGAGGAAGAGGGAATATGATGAGAGGATAAAAATAAAGCTGATGGTACAAATGAGTAACAAAGCATTTTAAGCGTTTTTTTTTTTGTTTTGTAAGGGAGGGGGGGAAAGGAGGGAGGGGAAAAAAAGGGGGGGGGAGTAAGAAAAAACCTGGCAATAAGTCATAAACGGAAGATTGCAGTAATTATGAACAACATGCATAAGAAAGTACAGTAAAAGCACCAATGACTATAAATAACGATAAAATATATGGTCTAAAGGCAGTAAATAACATATTATGAAGTATAAAACGGCATAAGCGAGAGAGTAAGGAAAGTGAGTAGATACAGGAGTACACTTATTCAAGGGGGCTTAAAGTTGGCAGAGGAAAATGTATATGGTTTTGTCTTGGCAGATTGATCCAAGTGTAAAGTTAAAGGTAACCAGTATAAATCAACATTACGAGAGGGTTTGCTCAAGGCTGCGAAGGCTACGTCAAGCCTATGGGAGTGACATAGTAAATTCCACCAACAGACCATGGAAAGTTTGTGTAGAGATTTCCAATTGGAAGAAATGTGTTGGAGGGCAAGGGCAAGCATGAGGTCAAAGAGACCTCTCGAGTGTGGTGGGAGGTCAAGAGAATCAGACAGACTGCCTAGAAACACCAAGGAAGCTGAGAAAGGAAGAGAGAAGTGAAAGATATGAGAAACACGGGTCCACACCTGTGACCAAAAAAGGCGGACGGAAGGACAGAGGAAGAAAAGGTGAAAGGAATCCGCATTGGTAGCATTGCAGGTCCAGCAGTCAGCACTAGAAGAGGATAGAAAACGAGATAAGGAAAGTGGAGAAAAATAGAGTCTATGATAAAAGAAAAAGAGAGATTGAGTTAGAGAGGCATTGCGGGAGGTTTTGAGAGATTTAGCCCAAATTTTATCCCAAAGAGAAATAGGCCACATAGAACCGAGATCTTTCTCCCAGGAGAGTTCTAATTTCGATTTGGGGCGATCAGGGTCAGAAGCAGAGAAAAATCGGTAAACAAGGGAAGCCCTGGGGACAGTGGAAAGAAGGGTAAGTAAAGAAGAAGAGGATGGGGGTGTGGTGTCAGAATCAAGAGAGTAGTATCGTTCAAGAACAGTTTCCATAAGAATGAAGTATTTCTTTGCGAAGGAGGAAGGGCAGTGGAAGGAGGACTGAAATTGAGGAAAGGAGCGAGGGGACAAGCCATCGAAAAGATGATGGACCCAAATAACACCCCTCGATCTCCAGGTAGGCCAAGCAATAGGTCTATTCCGTATAAGAATAAGCGAGTTATACCAAATGGGCATTAGCAGAAAGGACTCCCGAGAAATAGGAGCAGATGAGGTCAAGGGTCGCAAAGGTCGCAAAAGAGATGTAGTATGTCGAAATATAGGGGAGACAAGACACTGGGCTTTAGTGGTGAATAGGAGAACTTCCTCAAATGAATGTGGAAGCAACAGATCACGCTCAACAGAAAGCCAAAGTGGAGACAGAAAGGAGATGTCGTGTGACAGCCAACGAGAAGCTTGACGGAGGGAAAAGGATTTGTGGTAGAGACGGAAATCCGGGAAATTAGTACCACCATTTACTTTGGGTTTACGAAGGGAGGAGAGTGAGATGCGTGCTTTTTTCTGTTTCCAGAGGAATTTGGACAAGACAGAGTCAATACGACGAAAGTAAAGAGACGGAATATGGATCGGGAGCATGGAAAGTAAATAAATTAATATTGGAGCAATCATCATTTTAATGGAGTCGAGACGACCCCACCATGAGAGGAAAAGGGGATTCCAGGAGGAGAGGAGGGAATCTATTCTAGAAATAACGGCGTTCATGTTAAGACGAACAGATGATGAGGGAGAGTTGGAAAAAAGTACACCTAGATATTTAAGTTTCTTACTCTGCCAAGCAAAGCCAGTGGAAGAAAAGAAGTGCGGAAGACAGAATTTAGTGAGGGGAAGAATCTCCGTTTTATCCGAGTTGATTTTATACCCGGAGACCAAAGAAAAATGTTCAAATTCAGCCAATAGGGAGGGAACTGAAGTAGCAGGGTCAGAAATAAAAAGAAGGATGTCATCAGCATATGCAGACAGTTTAAGGTGATTGGGTCCATATGGAAAGCCAGAGATAGAAGAATTATTACGAATAGAGGTCAAAAAGGGTTCAAGAGCAAGGATGAACAAAAGAGGGGAAAGAGGGCAACCCTGGCGGACACCGCGTTTAAGAGTAAAGGATGAGGAGAGTTTACCATTGACTAAAATAGAGGCTTTGGGCATGGAATAGATTAAGGAGACATAGGAAATGAATTTTGGGCCAAAACCATGCCATTTCAGGGAAGCCATGAGAAACGACCAATCAACTCGGTCGAAAGCTTTTTCAGCATCCACTGAGATGGCCGCAAGAGGGATGGATAAGGAAGGGGCTTTACTGAGGACATTAAGGAATAGTCTAGAGTTGTCCGAGGTGAGGCGACCTTTAACAAAGCCGCATTGCTCTTTCCCTATGAGATGAGGTAGAAGGGGATCAAGGCGGAGAGCGAGAAGTTTAGCAAACAGTTTATAATCTACGTTGACCAAAGATATTGGTCGATAGTTTTTGCAAAATTTGGGATCACGACCTTCTTTAGGGATGAGGCAGATGGTAGCATCTTGGAAGGACCCTTGAGCGAGGCCTTCGGAACAAAAGGACTGAAAAAGGAGAAGAAGACGAGGTAAGAGAATGTCGGAAAAATGGAGATAAAATTCAACCGGAAAGCCATCGGGGCCGGGGGTATTGCCTTTGGTAAGAGACGTCAATGCAGCGGATAATTCAGAAAGGCTAATGTCAGAATCTAGAGTCGAGAAATTGAGCTGGGAGGTGTCAGGTGTAGGCAGACGAGCAAAATATGACTGAAGAAGATCTGGGGTAGGTGGATTTTCAGGAGTATATAAAGTTTCATAGAAAGAGTGAAATTGCTCCAAAATATCTTTATCCGTATGGAGGAGAGTATTGGAAGGGGAATAAATAGCATCAATAACAGTCCGCTCCTTCCGTGATTTAAGGTAATTAGCAAGTAGCTTACCGGACTTGTTGCGACCCCCGTAATACCGAGCACTACTGCGGAGAAGATAAGAAGAGGCCGAATCTGTGGTAAGCTTATTAAAGGCCAGTTTAGAGCGAAGAAGCTCAGAAGACATCTGATTTGGAGAAGAGGTATAAAATTGGTGTTCAAGTGACTTAATATGTTGTAGGGCGACCTTGCATTTTTGAAGAAATGCTTTCTTTTTCTTAGAGACAAAGTCAATAATGAAACCCCGGACCGTGGCTTTAAACGAATCCCAGAGGATGTGCAAAGGGGTAGTAGGAGTAGAATTAAGGTGGAAAAATTCTGAGGTGAAAGAACGAAATGCTGAAGAGAAAGTGGGATCAGTGAGAAGAGAAGAGTTAAAGCGCCAGCGAGAGGATTTAGGGGTAGGGGGGAGAAGATCAAAGACAGTAAGAATAGGGGCATGATCAGAGATGACAATAGGTTCAATGGAAGAGGAAAGAAGGTTTTGAGATAAGGAGGAAGAAAGGAAAATGTAATCCAAGCGGGAAAAGGAAGAATGTGGGGGAGAGAAAAAGGAAAAATCCAAAGTGTCCGGGTGTGTGATCCTCCAGGAGTCTATGAGATGAACCTGAGAAATAGTGTCAAGAAACTGCTTGTGTGGTTTATGAGGAATGAAACGAACAGAAGATTTACGATCTAAAAAGGGGTCTACAATCTGGTTACAGTCTCCACCTAGTAAAAAGGCATCGTCCTTGTATTGGATACATTTTGCTGTGATCACGGGCCAAAAAGAAGAATCAGGGCATGTAGGACCATAAACATTCAGTACAGTAATCGGGATAGCATTGACAAGCAATTTAACTAAGATCCAGCGACCCTCTTCATCTCTCTCCTCAAGGAGCAGTTTACATTTGAGACGTTTGTGAACTAGAATAGCAACCCCATTTTTTTTATGAGAAGCAGGTGAAAAGAAAACATCGCCGACCCAGAGTCTTTTGAGTTTCAAAGACTCAACGTCAGAGAGGTGTGTTTCTTGGATAAGAGCAATATCAGGATTATAAGAGGAGACGTGGGAAAGTACTCTCTGCCGCTTAATAGGGTGATTAAAGCCTTTAACATTCCAGGAAATGACGTTAAACATGAGACCGTATAACATTATTTAGGAATAGTAGGCGCCAAAACATACTGTACATGTAATAAGGTGAAGTTGAAACAATATAAGCTAGTAGAACTAGGGAATGGAAAACTGAATAAACATATTGTATGAGCAATAGGTTAAACTGCAAAAAATCGAAAAATATTAAAACCATTGAAAAGGCAGAAAGAAGAGTAGGAGGAATAGGAAAAAGAGAGGGGGGAGGGGAAAAGGCGAGGGGAAAGGAAAAAAGGTCAGCAAAGGACGGTGAAGAAGGAAAAGAGAGAAGGCATAGAAGACAGTACAAATCCAAAAGGATGACTGTAATAAACATACCTGAGAGGGGTAAATACAGAAAGGGAAGGCGGGGAGGTGGTGATGCGTTACAAGACGGGGGACCAGGAACAGGAGCGGAGCCACACCAAGACCTCACAAAAGGGGAACGAAGGACTGAACAAGATGGTGAAGGGAACATCCGAGAAGATCTGCGCATGGAAAAAGAAAGTTAATTAGGGACATACGGAACAAGATACACGAGAAATATAACCAGAAAAGAGAGAAGGGAAAAAGAGGAATGTGGAGCGTAGTCAAGGAGACTCAAGAAAAGAAAGAATTCAAGAGGAGAAAAATGAAAAAGAGCAAAAGAAAAAAGTCGAGAAGAGTACATAGAGCTAGAGAAAAGAGAGCTAGAGAGCAAAACATGAATACAACAGAAACATTTCAGCCACTGTCTGAAGGAGAGGAGGAGGCTTCCATTCCTTCCTCATTCTGCAGAAGAAGAAAATTACGGAGTTCACCAGGTTCCTGTAAAGTCCAAGTCTTATTCCGATGAGTGACTCTGAAGGTACAAGGATGAAATAAGCCATAACATGCCCCAAGAGAACGCAAAGAGGGACGCATTGCCAAAAATTCCTTGCGTCTGGAGGCAGTAGCATTAGAGACATCCTGAGAGAAGTAAATTCGCTGTCCTTGAAAAGTCAATTGTTTTTTGGTTCTTGCTGCCGAGAGGATCAAAAGAAGGTCGGTGAACTTCAAAAACAGGATAATAACCCCACGGGGTTTGGCAGATGAAGATTGTCTGGCGCCAAGTCTATGTGCTCTCTGAAGACTGATGGACGTAGAGGGGGGTAAGTCCAAAAGTTTCGGAAGGAAGGAAGTGAAGAAAGAGACTGGATCGTCCCCCTCAAGATTTTCTGGCAGATTGTAAATACGAAGGTTGTTTCTTCTGTTGCGATTTTCCAAATCTTCCGTGTGTTTCTGCAGAGAGAGGACAGTCTTTTCTAATGTTACAATGCGTTGTGTGTTGGACTGAACCTCAGGTGAGAGTAGTTCAACAGAAGAGAGGCACGCATCCATGGATTCCCATTTATCTTTGAGAAGCTGCATATCTTTGCTCGTTTCTTCGATAAATGGACGCATTGCACGAAGTTCCTCCAAAATTTGATCAATAGGAGACGAGGAAGATGGGTCGTCTGGAGTGGGAGAATTTTGTTTGGTACGTTTGCCAGTTGGAGCCTGTGGAGAGGATCTACTGGAGGCCGAATTACCAGAGGGGGTACGCTGAGAGGAAGGAGTCGACATTTTAGTAGACTGAGGCAATGTAGATCCAGCAGGTGAAGAAAGCTCCGGAAAACACACCGAAGAATCAAAGAGAAACTTAGGTTTACGTAATGATACCATAGGGGGCTCTCCCTCAGACAACAATGAAAGTTCAAGGCGCGTAGAAGTGAAAAGAAAGACGACAGTAGTGATGCAAAAGAGCACCGCAGTGTTAAGGGAGCCAGTCACTGGGGATATATAAGAAAATTCAAAAACACATCTCCGTGGGTTACGTTGACCAGAGGAGAGCAAAATTTGTTGAAAAACTTCAGTTAAATATGACAGGCATGCGCCAAAAAACAAACCTGAGGAAGTACAGGTAAATTACATTGAGAAGCTCAGCGAGCTGAATGGCGTGGGTGCCGGTGGTATTGAAGCGAAAAGGCACAAAACCTGCCTCAGAAGGAAAAGGTTGTGAGGCATTCAGGAAGCAAACAGTGAGGGAAACAGTCACATTACACCCCAATGACAAGCGCTGTAGTGGCAAAGCGCGTGGGGAAGCAGGTTTCACAGCAGGATCCTCACAGTTTAAAAGTCTGAATAGACGTGCCTCAAAGGAGAGGAAATTGTAGCAGAAATGCACTTTAAATGCTCACCCCAAAAATTAGTGTTGCCAAGCGACTCATGGTGGTCGAGGGAGCGCTGGTTTGGTGAGGAGGCGGAGGTCCGGTGCGTCGCGGCATGCCTAAAATGGCGGCTGCGTGAGGAGCGGCAGCAACATCGCGGCAAGTGAAGAAAAACGGCAATTGAAAAGCCGCACTGGCGCTCCGTGTGGTCTCCGGAGGTTCCGGTATCAAAATCCAGGAAGAAGAAGCGAAAATAATCCCCTTCACATCGGGGAAACTTCAAGGAGGTCGGGTGGTGCGGCGGAGCTCCGTAGCTAGCCGGCCATCTTGCGCGGCGCCAAGCCACGCCCCCGACAATGTCATTTCTGGTAAGCGTCCCATTCAGCACGGCATTTGAGCTGGCCTTGTTCTTGAAAGAACATTTTTGTTTTATGCTTCACCCAACACCATCATTTGTACTATTTTGGAAACCTGTTTTTCTGACTTTCCCATGTATGATAGCGTTTGATGTATCTATCACAAATGCTTTCATCTTGAAGGAGCTCATTATTTAATTTCCAAAAGCCAGGGCCCCTTTGAGTCCGGCCTGGTGTCGTGAACCAGCCAGCCAGAATATGATGATCAGAAAATGGGACTGGTGTAAGGCTTCATTTATCTGCGCTCAAAGTTTTGGATGCAAACACAAAGTCCAAGCGGGAGCTGGCATTTACATGATCTGCCTCCCACGTTACGCCTGTACCAGGAGGATGGTGTATCCTGTAAGTGTTGTAGCGATCTAGTGGTCCGAGGGTCTCGGCTGAGCCCCGGAACCGCATGCACATATTGTAGCACCTTCTGGCCAGGCGTGGCCAGAAGGCTATAAATAAAAGGACGGTAGTCGCTCGGGACTTCCGGTCCGACCAGCATTCACACTGTGTGGTGTCAATTTATTTCAGACTCCTAGTACCCCCATAACATTTCATTTGCATCCTGCTGAGTGCCCCTAAAGCGTGCACCCCGTCAAGTGTCAAAGAATTCTAAATCATTAATAAGAGATGACAACAGTTTAGAAGTCACATCAATCAATCAATCACTAAATTTTTCCATTGCATGCAAAAAAACGAAGCACACATTCAAATAGGAATTTATCACACTTTTTTGCCCCTCTAGTTAGCGTTTAAATGCACAAAAAGTGTCATCTGTTTGAACAAAGGACAGGTCCTGGTTCACAATATTAGGATGTGAGTACATTTACCTCAGCAGATGGTATTTGATAGTGTGGACAGGACACTCTACAAGTATCGCCAGTTTTCAGCAGCCCATATAAAATATTTTTTATTTGCAACTCCAATAGCTCAAACTATCACTAAAGCGCGACCTATTGCATTCGTAAATGCTTGTTTCCTTCCAGCAGCGCCGTTAGAATAGCACTTCCTGTGCAACGTGACAGCACCAAACGCACAATATCCGGCTGCCCATAATGCAATGCACATGTGGCAAACCTAGGGTGACCAGACGTCCCCGTTTTCCCAGGACGGTCCCCGTTTTTGGAGAATTGTCCCCGTGTCCCGACACTTTTCTCCAAGTGACTCAAATGTCCCTGTTTTCAAACAGTGTCCCTGTTAAACACAGAAATGTCCCTGTTTTTCATTGTTCCGGTTGAGCATGCGCACCCTTGCTCTCTTTTTTTGCAACTATATGCTATAGTCCTTAAAAGTGTAACTGTAATAAAAAGTACTAATGCTGCTGCATAAAGGCGAAGGGTGCCAATAAAAGACCTCGGATTTGTTATCTGTAATGCTTCATCATCTCGGTCTGTGGAGGGAGCTGTCGTAGTCATTTTTCTATGTCTGACAGCTAATCAATTATGTTGATGGTTACTGAAAAACATAGTCCTACTTCTATGTCTATGACCTGTCCCCGTTTTTTGTTTTTGAGAATCTGGTCACCCTAGGCAAACCCTTCTCGTCAAACAAAATAAGTTACACTTTGCATTGATTAGACTTTAATTTAGTGATTTATGGTACTTGATATACAGGGGCCCGACTATATTATTCGGTTTGAAGGCTGTGTGCAAACTCGAACTAATATAGAAAAAATACGTAATTGAACTAGTTTAGAGTAGACCGGACTTCCGAGTCTTTAAGAACGATGTCAGAACAGCATTTCTTGATTTCAGTTGGACTTTGTGTGCCGGTTGATGAAAGAAAATGCAATTTTTGGAAAACCTTCCCAAAAAAACGTTCGCATTTTGTATTAAAGTAGGAGAAAACTTATGCTTGTAGAGATGCTGGTGGCGCTCTAAGTCTCAAGTCTCGCGCGCTCCCTCTGTTAATGAGTTGTCAGCCGCACCGAGTACCACAGGTTGTTAAGCCCATGTACGTGTTAATGAGGCTTTGATGTTTTTTTCATCCCTACGTAGAGCGCCTGCATCTCCACTTTTCCTGTTGTTGGAAGAATTAGCCCGCCCCCACGCCACCCTCCCTGAAATGTGGCTCTAGTTGCGCCTCTGCCAGTGGCTATCGATAGCTATGATTAAGTATTGATCCATCCCGGACAACTCCTAGAAGTACCCGCTGAATTACGAGGAGCTTTCCCGCGATCTGTAAGAAGCTCTTCTGTGCGACATTCAAATGTTTGGTTGCAATAATATAGGGATTAAAACATTGTAAAGTGTGTAATCGAGATGAACTTACGCATCTTTTCAGAACTCATAAATAATCGGATGTGTACAGAAAAATGGTTGAGTTTCTGTTGGGATGTACTGCCTCTTTAATGGTCACGAGCTTTTCCCACGAGCGTGATTGTGCTCGTGGTTTCCTGCTCTCAGTGGGGTAGAATTACTGGGACGGCAGTTGCTGCCGGGAGAGCTGATGTCTGGACGCAATTAAAGGAAGTTCTCTTCAACAGCCTGTAGTCACTCTTCCTTTCACTGGCGACGATGGTCCAGCGCTTCGCCTCTCCCAAGAGTTGCCTTGTGTTCATTCTCGAAGACGAGGCAACCGGACGTCGAATCTGATGTGAATTCCTTCAGAAAAGGAAAAGCGGCACGACGTTCACATCCATATCGGAGTAACCTTGGACCGTGAGTTTTACTAAAGACTTTCATTTATACCAAGCTGTCACTTTCTTCAAAAGAATTCTCTTGCCCTGATGAAATATTGAAGCGCGAGCGCGAGCATTACCCCTGTAAACAGATTTAAATGCTAAAGCGCGAGCTCTGTTTCGCTCGAGCTCATGCGCGATCTCTGGCACGTCACTTCAGTTCTGACGCGCGTTGGCACTCGCGTTCCTGCATTCCTGCCTCTGGATGTCCTTTGTGACGCGCGCCGTCACTGGAATTCTCAGCACATTGTGATGCTTGCCATTACTGCAGTTCAGAGCGCATTGTGACGTGCGTTCCCTGACTATCAATCTGCGCCTATCTCCATTGTTTCCTCATCCTGACACAGAACTTGGGCATTATTTCTTCAACACTAAACACATTGGGGCAGATTTATGTTGGACTTGCGCCACGTTTACGCTGCCGTAGCGTCACGCAACGGCGCGGAAACGTGGCGCATCCCTGTGACCTATTTACAACGTGACGCATCTAGGCAGATGCATCACGTTGTAAAGCCCTGCGCCACATGAAACCTGCGTCAGGTTTCATGTGGGCGTTCTGTCGCAGGGTGGGCGTTCCCTCGTAGGAAAGCCCTGTAAAACTGACGCAGTGAAATCTATAAGATTTCACTGAGTCAGTTTTACGGCGCTGCTGCGTCAAATCCTTACGCCTGCTTGAAGCAGGCGTAAGGAGTGACGCACCACGTTATGTATGGGTGGCCTCTGTATATTGCAGGAGTTGCGTCGCACTTGTGACGCTACTCCAGCAATGCGACGCCCGTACACCACAAGATGCGTCACGCATCTTCCCTTCCTTGCACCATGGTGCGCCGCATTGTAAATGCGGCGCATCTGTGGTGCCGCAAGGAGGGAATTGCGTGACGCATCAGTACTGGCGCATCCCTGCTTATTTGCAGAGATGCGCCAGTACTCATAAATCTGCCCCATAAAGATAAAGTACACTTGATTTAAGTGACATTTTCAAAAAAAAACAAAAAAACATTTAAATAAGTGAACATCGAATACTCTCCAAGGTATATATATAAAAAAAAAATGGGTTTTGCAACATTTCTTATTGGGGTTTTTGTGGCAGCAGCTCCCCACGCAAATGGAAAAGATAGCCTCGCCACCTCCTTTTTTGCAGTCTTCTGGTCCTCCTCCTATGCCCTGGAAGCAATGGAAAGCTACGTTTGACGCTTACATTGAAGCCATTGATGGTGATACCTTCACATCTAAAAAGAAGAAGGCGTTATTAGTATACAATTTGGGGCCTGAAGGAAGGTCCATTCTTGAAACCTTCCCTCTTGAAGAAGTGAGAATATCCATTTCAAGTGATGACGGCGATGCACAAGTATTGGATGAATATGCTTCCCTTATCAAAACTCTGGACAAAAGATTTAGTCCCAAACGAAATACTGTTTTGGAACGTCATAAGTTCTTGCAACGTGCGCAGATGCCAGGAGAGTCGAATCGACGATTTCGTTGCAGCCTTGAGAATCCTGGCAGTTAATTGCAACTACAGGGAATTTAGGGATGAAATTATTAGGGATCAGCTTATTGAACGTACTCACGACAGGAAAGTGCGTGAAAAACTCTTATCTTCTGGTGACCCTGACTTAGAAACTGCATTGATTTTAGCCAAATCTGTTGAGCATTCCCAGTATTGTTTGAAGGAAATGAGCACTCCTGCGTCAACTGTTGTGGCTCCAGCAGAATCTTCTGAGATCAATGCTATCACCACTAAAGCGGCAATTAAGACTTCGGAACGGAGGTCATCGAATTCGAATCCCCTTCGTTCTTCAGTTCCTGCCAACAAGCCCAGGAATGATGCACAAGGATTGTCTTGTTATCGTTGTGGTGGTAGATCTCATTTGGGAAACTTCAAATTTTGCTTTGCAATTAATCAAACTTGTTTCAAGTGTGGAAAAAAAGGTCACCTAGCGCGTATGTGCAAGACCACTAGTGTGCAAAAAGGATCTTCACACATGGTTAAAAACATTGATGAACGCCTATATGTTGATGATGAAGATGAGCATTATGAATTGTTGATGTTGTCTTCTTCTCCCATGGATGCAGATGGTGTTGTTGAGATAGCCTCTATGGATGGGTCTCGGAGAAGAAAGTCTCCGATTTGTTCCATTAGTGTGAATGGTGTGGGTATCAAATTTCTAGCGGATTCCGGTTCTCCTTTTTCCATAGTTAATGTCAAAGATTTGGACATGCTAGGGAAAATTCTTTTGTCCCAGTCCTTTATAAAAATGTTTGCGTATGGGGGCAAAAGAGTGGAAGTACTAGGAAAATTTAGAGGTGAGCTCGAGTTCAAAGGAGATTCGACTTGTTCCATAGTTTATGTTGTTAAAGACGGTACCAACTTGCTGGGTTGGCATGAACAGGGTGAGCTTGGTATGATCCTTGATCCTAACCATAAAGACATGATTTTGTCAAGACGTGAGGCTAAGGAATATTATGCCTCCTTGCCTGATTTTGAACCTGTGCACTCCCTGAGTGTTTCTTGTGAGAGTGAATGGGTGCATGAGTTTCCAGAAGTTTTTTGCGACAAATTGGGTAAACTCAAGGATTTTCAGCACCAAATTATTTTGAAAGAGGGAGTTAAAGCGGTTGCACACAAAGTTCGCAAAGTACCACTCAGTATGCGAAATGAATTGAAGAATGAACTGGAGAGATTGCGTCTTTTAGGAGTGATTGAACCCATAGAGGCGTCAGAATGGTTGTCTCCCATAGTTTTAGCGCGCAAGGCTGATAAGTCTCTTAGGATGTGTGTGGACTTGCGTGACTTGAATGCTTGTATTTGGGTTGATCGACAACCATTACCTAATATTAATGAAATGCTATCTACATTGGAGGGTGCCAGGTATTTTACCACCCTGGACATTTTTTCAGCATACCATCAAGTTGTGTTAAGCAAGGATTCAAGGCACCTCACGTCTTTTGTGACACCTGAGGGTTCTTTCCGTTATTTGAGAATGCCATTCAGACTGGCGTCGGCTTCCGCAGTTTTTCAACGCCTTATGGGAAATCTTTTCAAAGATACTGCGGGGGTCGTCTTCTTTCAAGATGACATTCTCATTTATGGGAAGTCGGTGGATGAGCATAACAACAGAGTAAGAACGGTTTTAGAAATTTTAAGAAAGTTTGGTTTAACCTTAAGAAAGGACAAGTGCAAATTTCTCAGGGATGGTGTAGATTATTTGGGTCATCACATCTCCGCCAAGGGGGTGGAACCCAAAATGAAATTGTTGGATGCCATTCAAAATGCACCAGAACCAGCAAACAAGGATCAACTGCGCTCCTTTTTGGGACTGGTCGAATATTATGCCAAGTTTGTTCAAAATTTTTCTGACAGGACTGTGTCTCTAAGGAAGTTGTTAAAAATGTCAAGTATGATTGGTCACAAGAATGTGCTAGTGATTTTATTTGACTGAAGAATGCAATTGTACAAGCACGTCCTCTCAAGCTATTTATTATCAATGATCAATGTATTGTGATTACTGATGCCAGCAATGTGGGTCTTGGGGCGGTTCTTTTGCAGAAGAGGCCGGATGGCAAGGTGGAAGTAATTGCTTTTGCTTCCGGAACCTTACAGGGAGCGGAAAGCACATACTCTACCATTGAAAAAGAGGCGTTGGCTTTATGGTGGGGTGTGCAGCACTTCAGGAATTTTCTCTGGGGGAATCATATTGTACTCAAGACTGACCATAAGCCTCTTGTTGATCTCTTCACTACTAAAGGTGGTGGGAGGGCTACTCCTCGCATTACCAAATGGCAATACAGACTTAGTGAGTTTGATTATCATCTGGAATATGTCCCTGGGATTAGGAACAATGTGGCTGATTGTTTGTCCAGGTTGCCTCTTCCTCACGATAATTTGGAGTTCAGTTGTGAGGATTTGGAGATGGTGTGTGCTGTGAGTTCTGTGTCGGAGGTTGGCATTACGCTGTCGGAAGCTGATTGGAAGTTGGCTGTAACTGAGGATAAGAATTTGAGTTGTGTGATTGATTACTTGACTAAAGGTTGGCCCGATGACAAGTCCTTGTCTTCAGATTTAGTACCTTTCAGGAGAGTTTGTGATGAATTGTCTTTAATTGATGGTGTTTTACGCAGGGGTGGTCTGTTAGTAGTTCCAGAAGCTCTTTGCAAAAAGGTTTTAGAATTGGCTCACATTGGTCACTTGGGTATTCGTGCAATGAAAAGAAGGGTACGTGAAGATTTTTGGTGGCCTGGAGTGGACAGGGAAATCGAACACTGTGTTCGTGATTGTAGTGCTTGTGTTCTTAGTGATAAGTCTCAAGTTACTAGTCCCTCTCCTGTGACTCCTGTACAGGTTAAGGAATTGCCTTGGCATAAATTGGCGTTTGATGTGGCCGGTCCATTTTATAATCTTGGGGTGACTCTGAAGTATGCTCTAGTTTTGATTGACTACATGTCAAAGTGGCCGGAGGTTAAGTTTGTTGAGGGCATCAATTCCGCTACTGTTATTGATTTCTTCAAGGATGTTTTCTTGCGGGAAGGTTTGCCAGAGGAGTTAGTATCTGATAATGGCACTCAGTTGGTGTCGGGTGAAATGCAGAGTTTTTTAAAGTCTCTTGGCATCAAGCACATTCTCACCTCTTTGTATCACCCTTCAAGTAATGGATTAGTTGAGCGGTTGAACCGCGTGATCAAGGATCAATTGCAGTTAGCCAACATCAATGGTTTGAATTGGAGGAAGGTCATTTCCGACATGTTGTGGGCATTGAGAGTTACCCCTCATTCTAGCACGGGTGTGTCACCTTTTACCTTACTCAGGGGTAGAGTAGCAGGTTTGGAATTGAACAAGGATTGGATGTCGAGGAAAGACATTGATGTAGTCAAGCTAGGCAGGGTGGCTGATGTTAGAGCTTGTACTCAAGCCAACTACGCTCAGGGTAGTTTTAGATCATCTCCTGTGCGCTCGGGGGACTGGGTGAGGATCAGGAAACCTGTACTTTTGCGTAAAGGATTGGCTCGATTTTCCCCTCCTGTTCTGGTCAAGGAAGTTAAAGACCATGTAGTAGTTCTGGAGAATGGTAAAATTTGGAACAAATCTCGTGTTTCTATCGTTCCCAAGCACAAGGTGGAGTTTGTGAAGAGCAAATTTGGTTTAAAGCCTTGCGATTTAACCACCTCTGACTCGAGTTTACTTCCTCCTAGTACCATTCCTCGAGTTTTGCCTGCTTCTAACCCAAATGCTGATCCCAATGGTACAATTACTAAACGATGTTCCACCAGGTGCAAGGTGGTTCCTGGAAGGTTTCGAGATTTTGTCACTTACTGAACAATTGCATTTATCTTATTTTGTTTTTAGGGAGGGGGTGGGTTAATTATCATTATTTATTTTTGTTCAATGTTTTGTTATTGGGGGAAGGGGGATGTGTTGGGATGTACTGCCTCTTTAATGGTCACGAGCTTTTCCCACGAGCGTGATTGTGCTCGTGGTTTCCTGCTCTCAGTGGTGTAGAATTTCTGGGACGGCAGTTGCTGCCGGGAGAGCTGATGTCTGGACGCAATTAAAGGAAGTTCTCTTCAACAGCCTGTAGTCACTCTTCCTTTCAGTTTCCAAAATATATTTAAACTGGTATCTGAGCGTTAAATCATGAGGCATTGGGGAGCATTACTAGGAAAGGAATATAGGGGCATATTATCAAGGGTGTTTATCTCCACTTTTTTAGCTTTAAAAGCCAAGAAAGCGGAGATAAAATTATCTCCCTATTACCTAGCTGTCGCTAACACCAGTTAGCGACAGCTAGTAGGAGATAGCGACCATCTTCGGCCCACTTTGCATGTCAGTGATATTTATCACTAATGACATGCAAAGTGGGCGTGCCAAGATGTTAGCGACTGGAAACAGTCGCTAACATCGCTATCTCCTATTACCAACTTTTGGAGATATTCGCGCTAAGCGCGAATATCTCCAAAAGCTAACACCTGCCCCTGAGCAGTTCTTAGCCATGTTATCCAATGGTAGGTGGATAACATGGCTAAGAGCATTAGCTCGGTAATGCATGAATATCGCTGACTTTTCAGCGATATTCATGCATTGCGGACGATTTTTATCGCATTTGCGATAAACCTTGGTAATACCAAGGTTTATCTGCGATAAAAATCGCTGCAGCTCAGCGTTAAATTTTTGTCTCTAACCAAGCAATAGCGATAATTATCGCTATTGCTTGGTAATATGCCCCATAGTGCCATATTATCAAGAACGGCGTTAAAATTATCGCCGCTTTAACGCAGGAAACTGCCAATAGGCTTGATAATATGCTCTTGTGAATTCCCATAGCAGCCCAGGTTCTGGTGTGAACCTGGGCTTTTATGGGAATTCACAAGGGCATATTATCAAGCCCATTATCGCCGCTTTAGCGGCAGTTTCCTGCCGGTAAAGTGGCGATAATTTTAACGCCGTTCTTAATAATATGCCCCACAATTACCTTGGTGCCAGGGGTATTGCATTCTGACTCCGCTTAATGCTGCAACAGAGGGCTTTCAGCCTATTCAGGTACGTTCATACACTACATCCTAGGCAACGTTTGCAGCTCTTCCTTAGACTGAACGTAAAACATCCCTAGCAGGAGGTAATCTTGGGGTCTTATACAATGGTTTTTCCTAGTGCCACTGTGTGGAGCTACATACTCCCATCCAGGGGGTTTTGTACTAAAATGAGGATGTCTCAGAAACTATCTCAGGATGGTTCTTTCGTCAGGCTACCGCTTGGTGTGAAGGGAGTCAGCCTCTTTGGTAGTAGGCCATCATCAAAGACAACTTTAATGTGTTAGCCCAATTTCGGAGAGTGTTCTTGCCTGTTCTTTGTGGTACCCATCTGGTATACATGTTCACTCCTCTCTCCTCCCATTAAAGTTAAGAAGTGCATAGCTAGTAATTAACTTCCCCTACCTTCCTGTCAGAGATCTGCTGTCAGGCCAGCTGCTCAGTGGGCTTTTGTTGTCTGATGGGAACCATTTCACAACTACTGGGAAGGGATCCTGGTGGAACCAGTCCAAGGTTCTGCAGAGATGCCCAGCTTTTTAGAATTCACTCTAGGACATATTTATCAAAATACATGCTTGTTATTGAATTCAATTTTTTTAGCATTCCAGCAGAGCACAGATGACTTACTGTTCTAATCTAAAAGGCAATTTATAGAAAATTAGTTTGATTCTTGATCAGGCCTTCACAGTGGGAAATGGCTGTGGGGGCATTCTAACTCCATTCTCAGCATGTTGTGCACCCAGAGTTTGTGTACTCCAAGGTCAACTTATACATAACTTTGCAAATGTTAAATGTAGGTATTTCAACATGTCAAAAAGGGTTTACTCTGGCAGTCATGGGTGACACCATGTTCCCGCAAAACATTGCACACTTAGGGCCCCATTAGGATGGCGTGCGGATTGCCACCGCCGACGGTGATCCGCTCGCCAGCGGCCCGTATCACCCCCGCCATATTATCATGGCGAGGGGCACCGAGGTGGACGGAAAGACCGTCCGCTGCTTTTTCGTCAGTCGGATTCCAGACTGGGCGGAAAAGGGCTGCAAAATGGCTAAGCTACCTTGCAGGCACCGCCAACCATATTTGGATGTGGTATTTTCAATGCCTTTCCATGACGGAGACTCCGCCATGGAAAGGCATGCAAAGAATGCCTTTGGGGGCCTGTTGCGGGGGATGGGGGCTGCTCTTGGGGGGTAGCATTGGCATGTGCAAGGTGGCAAGCACAGCGCGGTGCATGTCACGGTCTGCATGCCAATGCACAACATGCATTCACAACATTGTGGAAGGCGGTGCTCACAGCACCGCCCGGCACAATGTTGTATATGCTGGATGCGACCACCAAAGTGGCGGTTGCATCCTAATTGGCAGTGCGGGACCGCCGCACCACTGGCGGCCGGTCCCAGCACCGCTAGGGTGGCGGGTGGACAGAAGTCCGTCTGCCATCCTAATGGACCCCTTAGTGTCTAGGTAGAGTGTGTTGAAAAGATCAGTGGTGAATTCAAACTCTAGTAATTGAGGGGCATATTATCAAGACAGGCGATATAATTATCGCCGCTTTATCAGCAGAAAACTGCTAAAGCGGCGATAATTGGCTTGATAATATGCTCTAAGGAATTCCAATCGAAGCTCATGTTAAATGTGAAGGACATCTAACATGAGCTTCGATTGGAATTCCATAGAGCATATTATCAAGCCAATTATCGCCACTTTAGAGGCAGTTTACTACCGATAAAGCGGCGATAATTATATCGCCTGTCTTGATAATATGCCCCTCAATTCCTTTACATAAGTTATGAGTTGAAATGTATTTTGCTTGAACTCCTCTCATTGCTATAATGTACACATTTGCCTGGAATCAATATTGCCACTCTTTCATGACCCTACACCCCAGCGGCTACTTTAATGATTTTTTATCCATTGACCATAATGATAGATGAATCCCCTGTAGTCTTCTAAGTGAACATTTGCACCTAAATCAGTGTTTCCCAGACTGTGGGTTGCGACGGGAAAGTACAAGAAATAAATGAAGACGTCTGTAAATTTGTATTTAACTTGTCACATTTGCTGCGCTACAAAGGCGGGTAAATTGTCAGTGCTGCTTATGTTTTTAGGTCGAGCCTAGAGCCAGCGTGCAAGCGCTGCTCTATGGAAGATCTGGGGTAGTTCAGTATGGAAGACAAGTCCCGCCCATACTTTTCTTTGGCTTCTGCATTTGTCCTTCGTAATGCTGGTCTCTGATTGATTATGAGGCTTGTTATGCCATCTTGGGTTCAATTCCCGCCTCGGCGGCTCTTGGACTCAATCTCCCTGCACCTGATAATTCTTGCCTCGGTGCCTAGTCTAATCATGGGTCCCACTCTGTGACTCTGGGCAATAGCTTGCTTAATATCCACAACGGCCCCAGCAGCGCTTGGATGCCTGGCTTCACCTTGGGGGTGCCCAGGAGTGGACATCTCACAGGAAAGCCAGGAAGGGTTCCACAGCGGTATGAATACAGCGCTACGAGACCTCTGGGTAGAAGGCGCTACATAAATACAAACACATTTACATTTACATGGTGCATTTACTATTTATTTTTATAACTTCCACAAGGCTGTTTACGATTATGTGTGCTCTTGAGACCGGTCAGGAGGCGAGGGCTGGGGCATTAAATGTGTCCGTTTACATTGCAGGACTCTTATTCTTAGTGAGAGGTCTGCATGCCTGATGCTTCATCTCTACAACTATGAAAATAACTTGTCTGTCTCCCTAAAATGTGTACTCTTATCGGTAATGGAACCAGATTTATTCTATGTTGCACGGCGCCGGCGAAATGGCAGTGTTTGGTGCATCAAACTGACTTCAGCCACCCAGACTGTACCTTAGTTTTCAACACGTCAATGCTCCATTGCTAGCAAGGAAGCCACGCCTAAGCCTCGGGCCTCATTTATGAAAAGTGACGCATCGCTGCGTGAAAACAGCGATGCGTCACTTTTCACTGCGCACTCCTTACGACATTCCTGATGCGTTGTATTTAATGTATGACGCATCATGTCGCAAGGACTTACAGATACGTCAGTATTTCTGACGTATCTGTAAGCGCAAAAGTGACGCATTGCTGGAGTGTGTCACAAAAGTGACGCAACTCCAGCAATGCGTCCTTTCACATGGGGAAAGCCCCATGTGAAAGGGCTTGCGTCAGTCTTACGCCTGCTGTGAGGCAGGCGCAAGATTTTGACGCAACAGCATCCTAAAAGTGACGCAGTGAAATCTCATAGATTTCACTGCGTCACTATTACGAGGCTTTTTGCGGGGGAACGCCCCCTCTGCATACATTATACCTGACGCAGGTATAATGTGGCGCAGGGGTTTAAAAAGTGACGCATCTACCTAGATGCGTCACTTTTTAAATATGGCGCAACAAGGCGCATTTTTTACGCTGCTGGTGCGTCACAAAAAGTGAAGCACCGGCGGCGCAAAACTGACGCAAGGCCTCATAAATAAGGGCCCTCAAGTTAAGAGGACTCTCATTTGCTTTAAACTGGTCAGGCTCAATTTTGATTTTAATATAGTTGTTTGGCTTGGGTTTATAGTGAAGCGTTGGTTGCCCCTGTGTCGGGACAGTGACGGCTCGTGCGGCCTCTAGATCTCTGCAGTTCTTCCGTTAGTGAGAGTCTGTTTCTTGGACGTGGCGCAAGATCATCTTTCTTAGAATCTGAATTGTCCGTCCCTGCGTGTAGTCGAGCTGCACCATTCGAGGGCTCTCCTCTTTCTCCCCTCCCATTTAACACCCTGGAGCACTCTGTGCAGGTTTATCTATACTAATATAATAAAGAGAGAACCCAAACCTTTGAGGCGGGTAATCTCAGGAACCACAGCACCAATCACAACTGCGTTGGAAAGGGCAGTTGCAGCAGAAGGACATAGGCTATGCAGACGCCCACCATATACATTTAAAAGGTAAAAGAACCGTGCAAGCAAAGTAGTCCCTTGTGGGCGTGTCTGCATTGTGCTGTGGGTGTGTGCTGGGGGCGTGACAATCGCTGGGGGCATTCTGTCACGAGTGTTGTTTTTTCTTACCAGGTTCTATACATTCCGGCTCCCTTTAAATAGTAATTCAGTGGAGGTCCCATTCTCTTAGAACCACCCCAAGCACAGTTATGGGCAAAAATACAACTAAAAGGCCCTGCAAAGCATTATGGGATAAGATTAGCATCATTTTTAGCATTCATGAAAGGGTTTCAATGTTTTTGAATTTTACTCATCAGGGACATCTTGGGACGAGGAGGTGAACTGCAGCTTGATGTATAATATTTTAAATGCTACTGCATTTGCCTCATCAGGGACATCTAGGGACGGCGAGGTGAACTGCATCTTGATGTATAATATTTTAAATGCTATTGCATTTGCCTCATTAGGGACATCTAGGGACGACGAGGTGAACTGCAACTTGATGTGTAATATTTCAAATGCTATTGCATTTGCCTCATCAGGGACATCTATCTTACCTTTGTGGAGAAGCGTGGCTCAGTGGTTTGAGGCGGCAGACCCGGAAGCTGAGATCAGCCGTGGACCAGGGTTCAATTCCCCGCCTCGGCGGGTCTTGGGCTCAAAAAAAAAAATTCCACGGACTCGACAATTCTCGCTCCGGTGCCTACTCGACTCACGGGGTCACACTCTGCGACTCTGGGCAATAGCTTGCTTAATCTCCACTACGGCCCCTCGCAGCGGGATGCCTGGCTTTCACCTTGTGAATACCCTGCCGGGGTATCTCACAGGGGAATACCAGGACGGGTTCCCTAAGCAAGCGCCTTGAGACCCCTGGGTGATTCGTGCGCTATATAAATCGAAATACATTTACATTTACATCTAGGGACCACGAGGTGAACTGCAGCTTGATGTATAATATTTTAAATGTTATTGCATTTGCCTCATCGGGGACAACTGGGGACAAAGAGGTGAAATGCAGCTCTTTGTAGAATTATTTGGATACTATAATATTAACTTCCCCCTGCTAATCTCTTCCCATAATGCTTTGCAGTCGCTTGATCTCAAAATCATCACCTCTCTCACTGCTTGCTGGAAGCTAATTTCACTTTTGTGAAATGACTATATGCATTTTAGCATGTAGAAATACTTATTTTACCTTGAATATATGAGGTTTCTGTTTTAATAATTGGAAATCTGACGGAACGAAATATTGCGGATTTATTGTACTAAGTTTGCGCCAATTCCGCCCACCCCTACTTTAAATACCCCTGCACCCCATAATAATAACCCACCCTTACTCTATAAAATACCCCAACACCCTTAAACACTAAGGGCCCGATTCACAGAACTAACTTAAGACAAAATCCTAAACTTACTACCATTTTGGTATTCACAGAATGCACTTACTCGTTTTGGTATTCACAGAAGGCACTTACTCATTTCGGTATTCACTGAAGTTAGGAGTCCTAACTTTAGGACTCCTAAATGCCTTCTGTGAATACCGAAAGTCTTAAAATTAGGATTTTTCTCAGTTTAGTAGTAGTAAAGTTAGGACTTCTAACTTTAGAACTCCTAAATGCCTTCTGTGAATACCCAAAGTCTTAAAATTAGGATTTTTCTCTACTTTACTACTACTAAACTGGGAAAAATACTAATTTTAAGACTTTCGGTATTCACAGAAGGCATTTAGGAGTCCGAAAGTTAAGAGTCCTAACTTTACTACTACTAAATTGAGAAAAATCCTAATTTTAAGACTTTCGGTATTCACAGAAGGCATTTAGGAGTCCTAAAGTTAGGAGTCCTAACTTTACTACTACTAAACTGAGAAAAATCCTAATTTTAAGACTTTCGGTATTCACAGAAGGCATTTAGGAGTCTTAAAGTTAGGACTCCTAACTTCTGTGAATACCGAAATGAGTAAGTGTCTTCTGTGAATACCAAAATGAGTAAGTGCCTTCTGTGAATACGAAAATGGTAGTAAGTTTAGGATTTTGTCTTAAGTTAGTTCTGTGAATCGGGCCCTAACCCATCTTAACCCTATAAATATACCCTGTACCCCAAAACCCAAACCTATCCCTAAACCCTAAAAATACTCTGTACCCCAAAAACCCAAACCTAGCCCTCAACCCTATAAATACCCCTGTACCTCAAAACCCAAACCTACCCCTGAACCATAAAAATACCCCTGTACCCCAAAACCCAAACCTACCCCATAACCCTAAAATACCCCTGTACCCCAAAACCCAAACCTAACCCATAACCCTTAAAATACCCCTGTACCCCAAAACCCAAACCCACCCCTGAACCCTAAAATACCCCTGTACCCCAAAACCCAAACCTAACCCATAACCCTAAAATACCCCTGTACCCCAAAACCCAAACCTAGCCCTGAACCCTAAAAATACCCCTATACCCCAAAACCCAAACCTAGCCCTGAACCCTAAAAATACCCCTGTACCCCATAACCCAAAACTATATCTGCACCCTAAAAATACCCCTATACCCCAAAACCCAAACCTAAAAATACCCCTATACCCCAAAACCCTAACGAATTTCGTTGTAAATGTATGCGTGGTAAAAGCATATAAAATGCAATGCCATGTGTTATAATGGCATTGCGGAGTCATGGTACTTTCGTAATGAAAGTATGCGGAGTGATGGTATGCATAAAGAAAGTTGCGGAATAATGGGTGTTTACCCTCCCCCGTAAGTACATTGGTGGCACGGCGGCCCACATCTCCAGCAACATACTCATATTTTTTCACCACCGATTGGAAAAATGCACAGGTCTCTCTCATTGATGCCCAGCACCGACATACACTTTTAGACACACCGCCCACCACAAGTTCTAGAATTGCGAACTTTAGAGATGGGGAGCTACGTTCGAATCTCGGCATCAGCTCAACATCCTGTGATTCCAGGCAAATCGCTTTGTCTCCCCGTGCCTACCACAAATGAATGTGTTCTTCTGTAATGTAAATTGTGCTCATGCCATGTTGTCGAGTTCGCACTATATAATATTCCAAGGAAAATAAAGTAGGGAAACTCGAGTTCACACACTACTGAACGCGCACTCTTAAGTGCCTCAGCAGTGCACTGTGAATCGGAGCCTTTCACAGGCCTGTCACAGATAAGAAATGCTATCAAAACGAAATCCTACGAAACAATATACTACTGGCCGGCAGCAATTCATACCCGGACAACGTCGGGACGGGCTGCTAGTAAAATAATATAAAGTAGTCATGGGATACAAATGAAGATACTGGCCTCATCAAGAGGGGGGATCGGAAATCTCTTCAGGTTGACGTAGTCCGCATATTTATGCGAAGGTTTTCGATTTTATGATGACATGAGTTAAACACCAAAGCAACCAATTGTTGCTGTCAACTGACGCGACAGGTCCAGCAGGCTGAGCCTGACAACTCACTGCAGATTAAAGAGGGAGAGCTTGTGATGCCACTGCTGAATGACGTCATGCTGCCGGGAGTTGTCAGACTCAGCCTGCTGGATCGGTTGCGTCAGTGTGTTGGTGGCAGACAAAGTAGTATTAAAATGTTGTTGCAGCTAAGCTGCATTTACCATTGCTTTTCTCATAGGGTCCTATCTGATGACCATACTGTTATTCTGTACTGCTCAGAGTCTATAAAATTCGAAAACCTTTACATACATATGCGGATTATGCCAACCTGAAGAGATTTCCAATCCACCTCCCCCTCCAATCCGCACACCAATAAAAATTATATTTTTCTGTCTTCTCTGTCATAGCCGTAACCCTGCACCATATTGTCTGAGTTGCCTATGTGCGCAGACGTGTGAATGTGGCTGCTGTGGGCATTCTGCTTGGGAAACATTTTTGTTTTGTTGTTCCTGAAAGTCAGACACATAGCTTGGGAAACATTTTTGTTTTGTTGTTCCTGAAAGTCAGACATAGTTGTACGAGGTTTCCCACACTTATTGCCCGTTCTAGTGTGTATAAAGTTTGTGAGAGCAGTGTGTGATTTACCATCCCAGCAAAAACAACACAACTGCATTAGTTTCCTACCGATAGTTGGCAAAGTACCCTTACACAGAATTCACATTCTCTCTCACCACAACCAATACAACAGAATCCTCACATACCCTTAGTTAAACAACAATATCAACTTACAAATTTGAAAATGAAAATACAGGAAGTGGTGAGAGAGGTGATGATTTTGATGTCCTCACTAACCTAGGGGTGGAACCAAGCAGATGCCTTGAACACAAAGAGCCCGTCATGCTGGACGATTCGATGGTGGTCCCATCCTCCTAGGACCACCCCAAGCACAGTTATGGGCAAAAAATACAATCCCAACCAAAGGCCCTGCCAAGCATTATGGGAAAATATTCTAGGGTGCAGTGAATATTATAGTATCCATTATCAAAACATTCCTCAAGGGGCAGGCTCTCAGGCTCAGCTGAGAGCTAATACTATAATATTAACTAAACTCTAGAACCTCACCCCATAATGCTTTGCTGGGCCTTTTGTTGACATTATACTTTTTCCCATAACTTTGCTTGGGATAGCAAGTTATCTCAGCAATAAAAACCGGTGATGCGCGGCGATAAAAATATTGCTGCTAACCCTACTTAGCGATAAATATCGCTATTTGTTGGTAATATGCCCCTAAATATGTAAAGTGACCACTCCTTAAGATGCCATGGCTCAATTTATCCATAACAGTAGCAGCATTGTATAATAAAGTGCAATTACGCAGTTGACAAATAGCAAGTTAATAAGGGGACAATCAAATAACAACACAATATGTTCAAATACAATGAGATATCTATCATCCATCAGGGTAGAATCGTTGTGAATGTGAGGGCTTCTGCACTGTTTCCCGCTCCCAGACACAAGATTGTTGATGAATAAAAAAGTTTTAAAAAAAAAAGATTGTTGATGAATAGATCCACTAAAAACACAGACTGATTTGAATAAGCTCTTTGGTGCATCAGGCACAACGATGGTTCTTTAGGGTCACTACCTGCAAGTTTTAAGTGTCTCACTCTTTTTGGTTCACACCTACCACGTTTCAGTGTACTTTGTTTCCTGCTCGATTACCCAGAGTTCTCCAGCATCCCAACCTTGCTTTTAGTTTCTCTTTTCCCTAGTATCTTTGTCCCCCACTCATTTCTTTTTGAATTATGGAGTCATATATACATTACATATTCACCCATAATGTAGTGTAAGCAGACACATGTGCAGATCCCGTGCTTCCCCTTTCTGTCAGCCCCAACTATGCCCCTTCCCCCTTGCACCACTGAATTTTACTGGCAAAGGATATTGGTGAACTTATGTCCTGCGGCTTAGATTTGTTCCCCCTGATTGTGCAGGCTAGCCTTACCTGACATCTTCCTGTATCTAGTAGATTCCCATACAGTAACTTCAGTGCAAATATAGCTCAGACCATAATGTTATTTTATTTCTTACCCATTAACCTAGTATTGTCTTAATCAAGGCAAGGCTGTCAAAGTGCTAGAAGTGATGATCAGGTATGAACACGATAGTGAATGAAACATCTTTCATTTACAGGTGTGAGTTACAATAATGTAATGCAATCAGGGAATGTGAAAGAGTGGAAATAGCACCAATATTTAAAATAACTATAATTTATTTAGACAAGAAATATGTTTCCATTTAAATAAGAGATTACAAGAAGCAAGAGAAAAGGCAGGACAGGAGCATCAAAGTACATCATGTAAAGGTCAGGAAAATGAGCATAGGGCGGAGGAACGTTTAGCAAATGAGATCGGAAAGCTGATAGGCGATAATGCTAGGGGAGAAGATGTAGGGAAATGGTTGATGTCAAAACTGAGGGCCATATTACCAAGATGTGCATTAAAAAACGCACATCTCACATTTCCCTATCGCCGGCTATCGCTGGATTTTATCGCCGTGTTAGCGCGTCATTATCCATGCGCAACACATAGGGGATATTAAATCCGGCGATAGCCGGCGATAGGGAACATTAGCGCATGAAAACAAGCGTTGTTGTCACGCACTAATGTGTGCCTTGATAATATGGGGGGGTGGATTCAGCTTTATGATCCACACCCCCATGTTATCAATGCCTAACACCTGATCAGAGCAGGCGTTGGGAGACCTGCAATAAACGAGTTTATCGTAGGTCTCCTTCTCCCAACGCCTGCCTTGGTAATAGGGTGTTACCACCTCCAACCACATTTTACATGTGGTTGGACGTGGGAACGCCCACTTTGCATGTCATTAGCGATGTTTCTCGCTGACATGCAAAGTGGGCTTGAGACAGGCGTTAGCATGCCCTTGTTAATAAGGCGCTAGAAGTATCGCCGCTTTCTCGGCTCAATTCGCCGAAAAAGAGGCGATATTTCACCTTGGTAATATGGCCCTGAGTGACCTATAGCCTCACTTAAGAACTAGCGATGGAGGCTGTGTGATTGGGAAAGGGCACAACTGGTAGGTGAGTTTTTTCGCTTACTTTTTAAGATGTTGAATATGAGAGCTTTCCTTCTTTGTGATGCATTTGCTGAGAGGACTGCTTTAGGGGCAGATTAACAAGGGCCTTGTCTCCACTTTTTTGGCTTTAAAAGCCAACAAAGCTGAGATAATATTATCGCCCTATCTACAAGGGGATGCTAACATGCATTAGTGCATGTTAGCAGCCTTTTCCCTGATGCCTCGCTGTGCATCTCTAATGGGCGTGGGTATAACTGGGCTTACCTCACACAGGGGGACTTGTAAAATATCGCTTGTGCACATCGCAATAGTTACAAGGCGGCCCACAGCATTTTAGCAGACGTTAGTTTTTGGCGAAAACGCGGTTTTCGCCAAAAACTAACGTCTGCTAAAATCCTGACTAATGTATGTGTATGGACATTATTACTATATTAAAATACATGTATCCCTTAATAGGTGGTTGATGCTATTTAAAGAACAAATTCAATTTAAACTTTCCTACTGAGAGTTTTCCTAAATTGGTAAGTTTAAGAGTGCAATAATTTTTGATAATACTTACACATTTAATAGGTTTTCTTTTAATATTAAGTATTAGGTGCTTTATAACTATATCACTACTTTCCCTTATTCACGTGATAGACCTGTTGTTGGTTTGAACCGCACTTACTTTTTATGATTTTTGTAAAATTTTCTTTTTACTTAATCTTGCCTCTCCAGCACGGTGTATTCTTAGGTGATGAGACTATATCTGCTTTTCTCAACCGTTTTTTTTAGCAATAATCCTTTATCTTCTTGTTACACTCCAATAATGATCTTGGGATGTAAAAAAACTCAATCTGTACTTGTACAAATTCTGGAAATGTTTTTCTTCCCTGTGTTAACATGTGATATGTTAAAACTAATTAGTTTTAATTTAAATATGTATTTATTTATGATTCATGGTATTAGCATCTAATCAAGTGTATATGTCACTTGTTTTTAGCCCTGACGAAGTCCTAAGGCTTACTAGCCGGACGAAACACATGTCGGCAATGAATTGTACATTTGGGAGAACTGTACGCTGCGACTGCATATGAATTGTGAAGAAATAAAGGAGAAAAAAACTTTCAATTTACTTTCTTGAAGAATCAGTATTTTGAATGGACATTGTGTACTTTTGTATCTAGGATTGCTCAGGTTGTGAATTAGGTATAATTTGATATAACAAGCATTTTCTATATATTTGTTTCATTGCAACTGTTGACAAGGGTTGTATCTCCACCTTTGAGCACTTACTAGAAGATTGGATAACTTCTATAATATCAAAATACCTCCTATGCGCATAAGTCTCCCTCTTGTCAGTTTTTGTGTACATAATGTATGTGTAACATGGGAGGTGGATTATTGTGTCACGACCACAGGGTCGTATCATCAAGCATATCACCGTTTTGCAGGGAACATCGCTGAAAAACCAGCGATGTTCCTTGCAAAACTGCGATTTCCCCGCTAACGCTGGAATTTATATCACCATTGCGCTACGTGTTGTTAATACAGCGCAAGCATGGCGATAAATTCCAGCGAAAGCTGGCGTTAACAAAAACCCCGCTAAGTGCGGTCAGCGGTAATTAACGCTGACTCTTGTTGATATGCCCCTTAGAATGGTCTTCTTTCTGAAGTGGGTGTCTTGATGCGAAGAATAGTCACTTCTAAGAGCTCTGTTGTTGCCAGAGATCTCGTTTTATTAGAAAGGTGATCTGGTGTATTTGATGAAAGGCTTTTTAGGTATCAACAGAAGTTGGGGCCAGTGAGATATTATCATGCATACATAAATCTTGGTATTGCATAGAAGGACTGCTTACTTAGAGACAAGTGAGCAAGGGATCACCACTGTCAGTTCATAGTTTAAACACAGTTTATGAATCCAAGCAATAATTTAGGCTCAGTGTTACCATTTTCCGCCAGTACATTCGGTCGAGCCAAGCAGGAGGGTAGTATGACTGAATTAAACATGATAGGGATCTCCTGCAAGAACTTCCATCAAATGTGTTACATCAGCCATGTCAGTCATTGACGGGCCAGTGTTCATTTATTTGCAGTAACTCAAAATAATAGACACCAAAGACTGTAAAACACATGTTCCTGTTTACCGGCCCCATAAATAATCCTTCCCTGCTTGGGAGCAATTGGAGAAACTGGTAAAACTAATTCCACAACTTTATAAAAGATGTGTCCTCTGCTCGGGATGGTTCATTTTATGATGACACTTTCATTTGTGACTATGTTGGCTACCTCGTAGTTTTTAATTCAGTTGTTCCTTTGTAATTGTAGCTTCTGGAGAGACTGTCCTAGCATCCTGTGTATTCAAGTCCTTCATCAATTATTCTGTTTTTAATTAGAACATCCTATCCTCGCTTTTCCCTATAGCTGCTTTGTGAATAATGTTGTCTTTCGTAAATGCTTTGTACATACAATTTCTTGAACCAACCTCCTTTTAAGTTTAGTATATTCTTCTATATTTTCCACAGCCTAGTCTTACATGCATGGTTCTTGAGTAAACTTAGGGGTATATTACCAACCAATAGAGATAATTTTTGTCTCTAACTTGTTTAGAGACAAAAATTATCGCCGCACATCGGCGATTTTTATCGCAGATAAACCTTGCTATTAGCAAGGTTTATCGCAAATGCGATAAAAAACGGCCGCAATGCATGAATATCGCTGAAAAGTCAGCGATATTCATGCATTATCGAGCAAATGCTCTTAGCCATGTTATCCACCTCCCATTGGTTAACATGGCTAAGAACTGCTCAGGGCAGGTGTTAGCTTTTGGAGATATTCGCGCTTAGCGCAAATATCTCCAAAAGTTGGTAATAGGAGATAGCGATGTTAGCGACTGTTTTCAGTCGCTAACATCTTGGCACGCCCACTTTGCATGTCATTAGTGATAAATATCACTGACATGCAAAGCGGGGCCCAAGATGGTCACTATCTCCTATTAGCTGTCGCTAACTGGTGTTAGCGACAGCTTGGTAATAGGGAGATAATTTTATCTCCGCTTTCTTGGCTTTTAAAGCCAAAAATGCGGAGATAAAGCCCCTTGATAATATACCCCTTAGTCTCTGCAGTTTTGTTTTGGGTGTCCCTTTACATATTCAATTTTACGTATGTAACTTCATAGTTGGATATGCTTCCTGCCTTTTACTTTTCATTTCTGACCTTTAGTAATATGTTGGATAAGTGAAAAGTAGTTCAGACTTGTGTAGATACTAAAAACACATAGGGGCAGATTTACAAGCCCCTTGCGCCTCATTTACGCAGCAGTTGCCTCACTTTTGTGACGCAGCGGCGGCGCAAATCCTGCTCCATGGTGCGGGGGTACTTACAACGTGACGCATCTGGGAGATGCGTCACGTTGTAAAGCCCTGCGCCACATGTAGGCGTTCCTGTGCAGAGGGGGGGGGCGTTCCAGCGCAGGAACGCCTCCTAAAAGTGGCTGAGTGAAATCTACAAGATTTCACCTAGTCACTTTTAGACCCATGCTGCGTCAAAACCCTGCGCCTGCTTGAAGCAGGCGTAAGGATTGACGCAGCATTAACTAGATAGGGCACCCAGAGCATTGCTGGAGCTGCGTCGCGCTTGCGACGCAACTCCAGCAATGCATCACTTTTAGGCACAGATGCGTGACGCATCTGTGCCATTTTTGCACCATGGTGCGCCGCATTGTAAATGCAGCGCATCCATGATGGCGGAGGCATGGCGTACAATAACTGGCGCATCCCTGCTGATTTGCAGGGATGCGCCAGTTATTGTATTGGGATTGTATTTTTTGTCCATAACTGTGCTTAGGGTGGTCCTAGGAAGATGGGACCACCATCAATCGTTCAGCATGATGTGCTCTTTGTGTTCAAGGCATCTGCTTGGTTCTTTCCCTAGGTTAGTGAGGACATCAAAGTCATCACCTCTCTCATTGACTGATACCTTTTAAAGCTAATTTTTGAGTACATGCATTGTATCATGTAAAAAAGTAAAATTGTTTTATTGATGGAATGTGGGTGCAATAGCTTAATATAGAGTTTATGCATAAACTTTGTTGTTTTGTGCTAATTAAAATGTTAAACAGAAATCTCACATGCTTTTAGTTGAAAAACAAAAATTAACTTTGCATGCTAAAATATATATAGCCATCTCACGAAAATGTCGCAAGCAGTGCTTTTAATTAAATATGAAATAATACTATCTTTACATGCTAAAAAGGATATAACCATCTCACAAAAGTGAAAATGAAAATAGCAAGCAGTGAGAGAGTGATGATGTTGAGGTCCTTTCTCCTAGGGAGAAGATCAAGCAGATACCTTGAACACAAAGAGCACATCATGCTGAAATGATTCAGTGGTGGTCCTATCCTCCTAGGACCATCCCAAGCACAGGTATGGGCAAAAATACAATTCCATTCAAAGGCCCTGCAAAGCATTATGGGACGATATTCTAGAGTGTTGTGAATATTATAGTATCCAATATCAAAATATTCCTCAAGGGGCAGGCTTTGGGGCTCAGCTGAGAGCTAATACTATAATATTCACTAAACTCTAGAATCTCGCCCCATAATGCTTTGCTGGACCTTTGGTTGGCATTGTATTTTTTGCCCATAACTTTGCTTGGGGTGGTCCTAGGAGGATGGGACCACCATCGAATCGTTCAGCATGATATGATCTTTGTGTACAAGGCTTGCCCTCCCCCTAGGTAACGGGTGACTCCAAAATCATCACCTCTCTCATTACCTGATGCTTTTCAAAGTTCACTTTAGTGAGTTAGTTAGATGCTTTTTAGTATGTGAAGATGGTTTACCAAAGTGTTGTGGGTACAGTAGATGATTCTATTGCACTTGCATGAAATGTGTAGTTATCAAATCTTTGCTAGTGCAGTAAGTGTCTTGTGCTTGATGGCATGGTTGAATCGCGATCATTGTCGGAGACACCCAAGCCTTTGGGCCTAATACATTCTGGATTAACTCTTGCTGTTCTGTTTCGAATTCTTTTTCCACAAGGGATCTCAGGTGGAAAGGAACTCGCCTGTGCCACAGTGCCATGGGGTGATTGTTTTGTCAATGTGCAATGTGATGGGGGCACATTTGAGGCGCCCTACCCCCTGTTAGATTTTGGGAAACTGGTCCAAGATGTCGTCTTTCTGTGGTGCTTGGAAGCTCCTGGCGAACAACACCAGCCCTAGGTCTTCTGCAGTTTGGCTGACGATTAGGGTGCCCGCCTCTCTGTCTATGACGTGGATTGTTGTGGGCACCTCCTGCCTTTGGGACCTCACGGGTACTGCCATTTTTCCCTTCAGTGGCAGAGGAGACTGTCCGCTTGAGTTCCTATGTGAACAAAATGAGGTAGGTCTCCTCTTCGTCTTCGTCAGTGGACAAGTCTTCCGGTCCCTAGTACGGTCGACTAGCTCCTTGTGACTCCTCACGTTATGTTGGGCCTGTGATGGATAGTTGTCTCATGGCTCTTGAGGGTGTTATTTGTCCTCTGGTGTCTCTCCATCGGTTTCTCTTTCTGCAGACCACCCCAAAATGTTAGGGGATTCCGAAGTTGGCACAGGTCTTGCCCTGGGCCGGGCATTCATCTGCAGGATGTGTCTCACGCCCACAGTAGCTTCCGGTATGTGTCGCTCCGTGCCTTTGTGCAGAGGGCATCGGCTAGCTCTACCTTGACTCTTGCTGGTTTTTCTTGGGCTTTCGCGAGGGCTTGGTCCATCTCACTAGCTCGAGCGGCTGACAGGTCGTGAGTCCGTGCCAGTTTTAACATATTCTCTAGGCTGATCTCCGGCTGGTGTAAGATGAGACCTTGGAGTGTTTTGTCTAGACACCCTGGGATGATTTGGACCCTGATCTCCTTCGGCTGGTCATCTGCCGTGCAGGTTCTGCCCAACTTGTGCAGCTGGGCATAGAAGGCATTGAAGGACTCCCCTTCCCGTTGGCGCGTTTGGCGCAACTTGAACCTCTCTAAGTCCCGGTTGAGTTGGGGATCAAAATGAGCGTTGAGCGCTGTCACCACCACTTTGTAATCCATGGAGATGCCCATGTTTGGCAGGTGCTTGAACAGCTAGAATATTTCAATCCCCAGTGTAGTGAAGAAATAGTGACCTTTTCACAGCTCCGTCCGTCTCCCTTGTGGCAAAGAAGTAGTTGATTAGCCTCTCTATCCAGATCTTCCACCATCGGGACGCTGTCACCTGGTCTTCTAATTCGCTGAACGGCGGCAAAACCCTGGTGAGGGCAAGCTGTACTCGGATTCTCTGCTGGGGCTGGGGCTGGGGCTGGGGCTGGGCCTGGTAAAAATGTATTGATTTTTTTCCTCTCCTCTGCTTCTTTTTCTACTCTTTTCTGCCTTCTTTGCCCTTGCCATGTAGGGTTCTGCCCTCTTCCGCCTCCCGTAAACCTCAGGGGGCCATGGACCTCATCCAGACTCCTGCTGGTTGTTTCCCAGGTAGCACAGCTGCACGCGCCTGCCCTGGTGGTCCTTTTCACTGGGGAGGAGCTCAGGAGGCAGCGACTCAGCCGCGTAGGCGTGGCTCAGCATGGGCCCGACATGGATCCTGGCAGAGCGGTCGCACTTATCGCATTCGTGCTGTATGCACCAACGGCTCCTTCCACTTCGTGCTTCAATCGCGGGCACCCACGCTGCACTTTGGGTCTCCTCGGGCTGTCGACTGCGTCAGTGGTGGTGCCGGCCATTTTGTGGAGCCAAGGGCAGGTCCACGGGGCGTGAGTCCGTCCCATCGTCACCAGTGTTGTGGTGCGGCCTGCTGGTAGGTTGCACTACGGTGTGGGTCAGGAAAAAGGGGCAGACAAAGAACCACACATACACTGGGGTACCAGTCGGGAGATGAACCTGTGCGGTTCCTCCCCATTTATTTAACCTCGCAGGCCACGCCTGGACTGCGGATGACGTGACATCCTCATCCGGCCAACATGCCGGGAAACAAGACTGCTGACCCACTACATTACCCACGACACCATGCCCACTGTGGAGGAGGCTGGAATGCAGTCATTCTCCCTGCGTCGTCGGTGGTAAATATCCAGCAACAAGAAGGAAACTGCCATCTGCTGCCTGACCTTTGTTGGTGTAGATGTGCACCACATTTGCTTCCAGGCTTGCCTCGCAGCATAGGGTTGTTATCTCCTTTCCGTGTGGTTAATTATGTGCTGAATTTCTGTTGTTGTTTTTAGCACCTCTGTGTATTTTAAGGTCGTGTGTGCTTAAAGCTGGGGTTCAGCTGCAGGAGTCCGAGAAGGGTAGTCTTTTGTCCAGAACCCTCTATTGTGCCATCTGTCCACCCCCATGCAGCTCTGATGGGGGACCAACACCAGCAGCCATTCTTGACTATCCATGTGTAGAAGCAGGTTCACAGAATGGAGGGTGGACTCCAGGAACTGGGAGGCCTTTCTGCAGACTGGAAGTAACCGCACATTTTACCTAAAAGTGACCTTCCCCCAATTAATGCTAATTGGTGGCACACCTTGCATGTTTGCCTATTGTGTTAGTTTGAGTAAAAATGCATGACATTTGGTACTAAGGAAGAAGGCGTGTCAGAGTATATGTTAGTAGGAAACAAGCGAACTTGCTTTACAAAGCAACACATTTTGTATATGGAAGTACTTAGCTGGAAAATATGGTACGCATTTATTAATGACAGACCTGTTACTCTGTACTTCTAGATGCAAACCTTACAGCTTGTATAACAGGAGCACCGTGTAATGGACCCACTACATTTTCATTACCTATTTAGGGCCTTATTTATGAAGTCCTGCATCACATTCATGCTGCCGCTGTGTCACTTTTTGGAAAGCTGCAGCGGCGTGAATAATGCACCATGTTGTGCCTTATTTATGAAGTGATGGATCTAGGCAGATGCGTCACTTTATAAACCCCTGCACTATATTATACCTGAATCAGGTATAATGTATGCAGGGTGGGAGTTCCCCCGCAAGAAAGGGTCGTAGGAGTGGTTCAGTGAAATCTATAAAATGCCTTATGGCAGGGGTAAGGGTGACGCAGACCCTTTCACATTGGGCTTGCCCCATGTGGAAGGACACATGGCTGAAGTTGCTTCTGTTTGCAGTGACAAAGCAGCGATGCACCATTCTCAGTGCGTCCGTGCAACACCATGGATGCGCCGTACATACAGTACAGCACATCATGTTGCAAGGAGTTACAGATATGTCAGTATTACTGACGTATCTGTAAGTATTATTACTGATGTATATGTAGGAGCAAAAGTGGTGCATTGCCGGTGTGTGTATGAAAACAGATGCAAGTCCAGCAATGTGTACTTTCACAAGGGGATGAAAGGGCCTGCATCACCCTTAACGCCTGCCATGAGGCAGGTGTAAGGTTTCGACAAATTGTCATCCTAGAAGGGGCGCAGTGAAATCTCATAGATTTCACTATGCCACTCCTACGACCCTTTCTTGCGGAGCAACGCCCTGCCTGCACACATTATACCTGATGCTGGTATAATGTAGCATAGCGGTTCACAAAGTGACGCATCAGCCTAGATGCACCTCTTCATAAATATGGCTCAACGTTGCACCTTATTTACGCAATGGCAGCGCATATGTGACGCAGTGTTTCATAAATAACGTCCTAAATATGTCATGCGTGGCTTGGAGTCACTTGGCAGTCATGCTTTACATTTGGGCTGAATTTTTCCACCAGACGGACCTCTGAGTAGGAAACGTGTGTTCGTTCATCACAAGGACTTTTTCTGTACAGAATGTGTCGAATAGCTGCGTTCATGAGTTGGGGCCCCATAGCCTGATAGGCAGCCCACGCTGGAGTGGGTTGGATATGCTAACACATATGCAGTGCAGTAGTGGAGCACAGAGGGATTACCCATGTTGTTATCGAGGCGGTATGGAGGACAGTTGGTCGTCAGGCCGAGCTACATTGGGTCCTTTCAGAAGAACGTGTCACCTTTTAGTTGAGCGTGTGGGCGATGCGAACTGATTCATGCCCTTTGTATGCAGATGAATATTCCTTGGGCTGAGAATTTTAAGTAAACAGAAAGAAACCAGTTAAAGGAAAATAAGCTTGGACTTTGAGTACAGTTATGTTCCACAAGTCTTTACTCCAGAGCAGATGATTATCTTCTGCCATTTGTAACATTCTTATATTTTGGCTTCTTGATGCATTTTCCATTCGACTTAACCACAAAGCTGCAATCAAAGTCTATGCTTAGAACAAAAAATGTACATTATTTTAGGAATGACCTGTGGACTAGCTGATTTCCTTGGCTGAAGGTTGACATTGAATGCGATATTCACATTAGTGTGTTGAGTTTGTTTCAAAACCATGTTCTTTTGGGAAAAAAACACTTAATTTGAAAAGGGCCTAATCCTTAAAACACTTTTAAAAGTTGAGACCACTTTCTATTGGATTACAATTCTTGTCACTGCACCTCCGATATGTGAGTCATGTAACAGTACAAATCGAGTTTTCTCATTGCACTGTAATCATAAATGTCTGCTCTTGTGTTTCAATTATTTGATGCGGTAGAGGTGTGTCATACCTTCTATGACAAAGTGGGCATTAGAATATGTTTTTAGCATGCCAATGGCAAGTCTTCCATGACAACACATGGTGATATTTTAGTCACATTACATATTGGCCTGCTCCCCTTTCCCACCCATTCTCACATTTGGTAGGTCTGTTAGAGAACAACTTGCCACAGTAGGACCTGGGTTAATCTCATCACATCTCCCTAGGATACCCCTAGTTTGATTAACCTTTTTTCTGCTTTTAGAGTTTCCCCTATCCTGGTCTGTGAACCTACCCTTCAGGGTGGCAAGAAGCACTTCATAACACACAATCCCACTCCGCATAATTCCAGTACACTCAATACCACATAATTGCTATGCACATAATTCCACTGCACACCATGACACATAATTCCACAACACAAATCCAGTCCACACCACACAATCCCACAACTAACAATTCCAATCCAACCCACATAATTCCAATACACACCGCATACATACACTCCATTGCACATGGGTGAAAGACATTGTCATTTACAACGCTAATAGTGAGTGAAACCAGCCCTCCTTTTACCTCCTCCCCAGCAACAGGGATATTCTACATCAGAGGGTGCTCTGAGACAGCAGTAATCTGCTGTGAGCTGTTTAAGCTGTGTTTAATGGGGACCGTGCACTTTGTTATTTTGGCTAGGGGAGTGAGTAATGTTTTATACAAACAGTACTGTTAGAAGACCGTTTGTTAGGCCCTTACCTGCAGAAGTCCAAGGTGTGGATTGAGCCTGTCTGTTTCCTATGACATTTCTGAATAGAGAAGCAGCTTCCAACTCCCTGAAAGAAAATAATATGATTGTTGTGACTAATTCTTCATAAAAATGGACTGATGACAATCTAGGTTTTTCCATAATTCTAAATCTGTCATCATCACTTATTCTTGTATAGCACGGTCATCACCTGTCACTATTAGTCACTAAATATTTCACCCTGTATGTGATTTTATGTCATTTCTGTCCCTGACAGCCACTATTTACAAATTGAGTGATACATGCAAGATTTCTATAATAAGAAGAACTTTTCAAAATGAGAATTGTTGTGTGCGTCCTTACATATCATACCGTAAATGCTGACTGAGTGAATTATATAAAGAATAATTATATTCACGAATATAGCAAAGAAATCGACTCACATCCGACAGAACCAATTGTTTTTGTTTAACTTTAATACCCAGGCTCTGAGGGTTACTGGGATCTCTAATGTCCAACTCCCTGGCCAGCAAACCTTGTCTGAGGTCGTTGGAACCTTATATAGTCTGCTATTGGTTGGTACATGTGTGCACTGATTGGTGGTTGTATCTGGTGTTTCTATTGTATTAGGGTTAGTGTTCTCATTGGTTGTGTATTTGAGGGTTCTGATTGGTTTCTGGGTCTGTGACTCAATCAATGTAGCGTTGGGACTAGGGCTAGGGTTAGGATTTCTATTGGAAGTAGGGACTAGTGCTTCCTGTGTGATTAGTTGTTGGAACTAGGGTTGGGAGTAGGGCTAGGGTAAGGCCTTTAATTGGAAGTAGCGATTAGGGCTTCTGATATGATTGGTTGCTGGACTATGTGTGGGACTAAGAGTAGGGTTAGGCTTTCTATTGGTAGTAGGGACTAGGGCTTCCTGTGCCATTGGTTGCTTTGACTTGGGTTGAGACTACTGGTAGCGCTATGGCCTCTATTGGAGGTAGACTCCTCAAGAAGCCCAAGGCGGACCCCAAGGACCTCAAGATCTTCCAACCCATCTCCCTGCTCCCGTTCCCGGCGAAGGTCATCGAGAAAATCGTCAACATGCAATTGACCCGCCACCTCGAAGACAACAACATCTTGGACCCGTCCCAGTCCGGATTCAGCCGAAACCACAGCACCGAGACAGCCCTCATTGCCGCCACAGACGACATCAGGCACCAACTAGACAACGGCGAAACTTCAGCCCTCATCCTCCTGGACCTGTCAGCCGCCTTCGACACGGTCTGCCATCGCACTCTAAAGACATGCCTCCAAGAAGCCGGAATCCAAGAGAAGGCCCTTGACTGGACCACGTCCTTCCTCTCCGGCAGAACCCAGAGCGTCCGCCTCCCACCCTTCCGATCCGAAGCCCTATGCTGTTCGATGTCTACATGGCCCCCAAAGGTCATCGAGAAAATCGTCAACATGCAATTGACCCGCCACCTCGAAGACAACAACATCTTGGACCCGTCCCAGTCCGGATTCAGACGAAACCACAGCACCGAGACAGCCCTCATTGCCGCCACAGACTACATCAGGCACCAACTAGACAACGGCGAAACTTCAGCCCTCATCCTCCTGGACCTGTCAGCCGCCTTCGACACGGTCTGCCATCGCACTCTAAAGACATGCCTCCAAGAAGCCGGAATCCAAGAGAAGGCCCTTGACTGGACCACGTCCTTCCTCTCCGGCAGAACCCAGAGCCTCCACCTCCCACCCTTCCGATCCGAAGCCCTATGCTGTTCGATGTCTACATGGCCCCCCTCGCACAAGTGGCCCGCCATCACGACCTCAACATCATCTCTTACGCTGACGACACCGAGCTCATCCTCTCCCTCACCAAGGACCCACACACCTCCAAAGCAAACCTCCACAAGGGAATGAAGGCCGTCCGAAACTGAACTCGGACAAGACGGAGGCCCTCATCCTCGGACCCACCCCCTCAGCCTGGGACGACTCCTGGTGGCCGACCACACTGGGAACAGCACCGACACCCACCGACCATGCACGCAACCTAGGATTCATCCTCGACTCTACCCTCTCCATGTCTAAGCAGGTCAACGCCGTCTCCTCCTCCTGCTACAACACCCTCCGCACGCTCCGCAGGATCTACAAGTGGATCCCAACCAAAACAAGAAGAACAGTGACACAGGCCCTCGTCAGCAGCAGACTGGACTGCGGCAACGCACTCTACGCAGGAATCCCAGCCAAACACCTACGACGACTACAACGCTTCCAAAACGCCTCCGCCCGACTGATCATGAACGTCCCCCGCCACTGCCACATCACCGCCCTACCTGAGAGACCTACACTGGCTCCCCGTCGACAAGAGGATCACCTTCAAGCTCCTCACCCATGCAAACAAAGCACTTCACAACGCCGGACCAGGATACCTGAACAGCAGACTCAGCTTCTACACCCCCACCCGCCAGCTCCGCTCCACCAGCCTCGCCCTCGCCACTGTCCCCCACATCCAACGAACGACCTCCAGCGGCAGATCCTTCTCTTACCTCACCGCCAAGACCTGGAACACCCTCCCTACCCACCTACGGCAGACCCAAGACCTACTCGCCTTCAGAAGACTCCTCAAGCCCTGGCTCTTCAAGCAGTAGCGGCATCCCCCTCCCCTCAGCGCCTTGAGACCCTCACGGGTGAGTAGCGTGCTTTACAAGTACTCTGATTGATTGATTGATTGGTTTTGTAAACGGATTGGGTGCTTGGACTAGGGCTAATATTGGCTGTAAGGTCCTGGTCTCCTATTGGCTCTAGATTTTAGGGCTAGTGTTGTGATTGGTTAGTGTTAGGGCTAGGTTCCCATTGGCTAAAGGGGTCACCTGATTAATAGGGCTAAAAAGGCCAAGGCTTAAGGTGTCTGAGCCCAGGCGTCTCAGCTAAGGGTGGAGAGGACAAGGGCAGTTGCCTGTTTGAGCCTGTTCGAGACTGGTCGGGAACAGAGACAGAAATGCTGCCCTTTTTCTCATTCAGTAGTACCCAGCCCACACCATCCACATCCACAAACATAGTAACTCACTCACACCAAATGTACACCATACACACCCCTATGCACAAATCAATGTACCAGCATACAGTACAAAACTAACCAAACCACATCTATTCATCCTTCTATCACAACTACCAAACATTTCCACCATCACCTACAAACAGTACACAACTCTATCCTATACCACTAACCCATCTACTCATCACTAACACAACGCCATTCAACACCATACACAACTACAGCCCATCCAGACACACACTACCTGCTCTAATTACTCCTAACAGATCACTTTTTATCGCTAACAAACATATATTCAGCCTTCCATCATTTGTCCAACCAACACCCTCCTCTTCCTTCTACCATAATAACACTAACACGCAACAGATACACTGTATGGCACCACACTTTTTAACTCTTGCAACAAACCAGTCTAAGACAAACACTCTTATCTCTACTTCATTCCCTAGTACGCACAACATACACTATACTCATAAACACATCACCACCCCTCCGCCTTACAACCTCCTCTCACAAACAATACTATACTAACATACACCAGCACCCCTCTTCACTACTCCTCAAAAACAAAACATATCACACACACCAGCACAACAAGATCTTCAAAGCACAACACCTCAGAATACTTACCGTCACAAATTATAAACATACACCCACCTTTCAAACCACACAAAGGAACAAACTCCAATGCCAAGCTTTCTCTCTTTCACCACACCTAATACAGATACAGCAACACAGCAACTCTCCTTCAAAAGCCTCTCATCCATTGGACAATTTAGAAGTTTACTGCATGACCCATATGCTGCACCACCACCCCAGACTCATACACCTTCTGCCCTAAACACATGCAAACAATATAAGCAACGTGCCACACCTCACAACTTTGCTTCCCCAAGTCTATTGCACAACAATGTTACACCACGAAAACAACACAGCACACCAACTCACTCTCAAACACCATCTCCACTACATACACACGCAGACCCATCAAAATGCCTTCTTAGCATGCTGGATGAGGAACATGATACAGAACAGCTACACAATTGCTATCCTAATACAGCTAATACTGGCACTAAAAACACACCTGCTACAAACCAACACAATACTGATCACTCTTCTACAAAACAAAGTCTCAATATCACCAAAGCCCATTCTCTAAACTGTCTACTAATAAATGCTCGACCCCTCTCTAAAAACAAACATCACATCTACGACCTTCTCACTGAAGCAAAATCTGACATACTATTCATAACTGAATCATGGTTGGGAGATGATATAGCTTCAGTCCTGCATGAAGCCGTTCCTCTTGGCTATGAAACGATCACCCAAAATCATATAGGCAAAAAAGGAGGTGGGCTAGCTGTTGTTTCCAGGCAAACATTACATTTAACTAAAGTTGATGACATCACTATAAAGAATTGTGAGGCTCTTCTCACCAGATGCAATTCTCACCAGATGCAGACCTCCACCTAGCAAGGCGACATTCCCAGATGCACTTCTAGACACAGTTTCAAACCTGATAACAATACAGTCCAACCATTGCGTTCTGGGTGACCTCAACAATTGGTTTGACAAACCCAATATGACCCATCCAAAAACAATAATCACTGGCCACACTGAACCTGCATCAGATTGTCCACAAACCCACACACATCACCGGACATATCCTAGATGTCATGTTTGCTGATACTGAACTAGTTACCTTTCAAACTATAACTCCATCACATGGTCAGACCACCACTTGCTGGCTTTCCAACATAAAACAACACTAAGAGACTCACCTAAAACGACATTACATACATCCACCTATCAGCCATGGAACAAACTCAATTTGGAACACTTAGAAACACAACTCACATCCAGTACAAATCTGGAAACAATAAATTCTGTTCAAAAGCTATATGAGTGGCTACAGGAAGCGTTTGACATCCTAATACCACTCAAAACCACACAACAGAACAAAAGAAAAAAGCACCTTGGAGAAACATAGAGATAAAAGTCATAAACCAACAAATTAGAAAGCGGCGACATACCTGGCTCAAAACAAACGCCTAACAAGACAAACTTCACCTACAGAAATTTAACAGATTATACAAGTCAACTATTAAAAAAGCTAAGAAAAGTACTAATCAGACAGAATTCAAAATGCTAAATGTGCTAATAAAGAATTTTATAAAATACTCAATGAATTTTGCAAACCAAATTGCCTAGAAGGAACTCACCCTGTTACTCAAGATTTCACAGACAAACTGGCAAATCATTACACGAACATAGCAGACACATTGGACTCATACTTAAAACAGAAACAAAGCTCCAGCACTAACCCGTGTACAAAACAACAATCCAAGAATACTGTAACCCAGCCTCCCCGTTCCTTCCAACACATCTCACACGATTAATTTTTGGACCTGGTCAAAGCAAGCAGGCCTGCCGGCAGCCCTACTGACCGGTGTCCACCACAAACTTACTTCTCTGCTGCCACTCCAGTAAGAAGAATTATCAACGATTCTTTAACTACCGGAGTATTGCCAGAAGAACTCAAAAAGTCACACATAAGCCTTTTACTGAAGAAAACAAATTTGGACCCGCTGAACCCTTACAACAACATAGCTATTTCAAATAGACCTTTCCTGGGAAAACTGATAGAAAGGGCAGCGTTCGCCCAGATGTCAATATTCATTGAAGAGAATGACAAACTTTCAGACTTCCAAACAGGATTCCGTCCGGGAAGAGGCACTGAATCTGCCCTCCTTGTCATCTGGGATGTTATGTTATGTAATGTTAATAGAGACTTGTAGAGCGCACGGTCACCAAAGGTTTTATGGTGCTAATCGTATGTAATGTTATTGCGGAAGACCAGGTTAACGGGATTGACCAAAAAGCCATGTTTTCAAGGCCTTTCTGAAACTCAGTAGGTTGTCGCAGCTCCTGGTTGTGAGCGGAAGGGAATTCCAGAGCCTGGATGCCAGGTAAGAGAACCTGCAGCCTCCCTGCCTTTTCAATTTGATGGTTGGAATGGCGAGTAAGTGAAGATGGGCTGATCGAAGATTGCGCCTAGGGACATGCTTAGTGATCAAGTTGCTAAGAAATTCTGGGCTGTTACAGTGCAACGCTTTGAAGACTGAGCAGCCCGTCTTAAAAGCAGCACGTTGCGCTATAGGCAACCAATGGAGTTTTAACAACTGGGGCCTAGCCGATTGCCATCTCGGCTGTTTGTGAATACGGAAAGGGAGGATACTGTGTGGTAGGGCCAAAAAGGTATCCCTCAGGACAGGGGGAGGGCAACAGTCCTTGGGGGAGCCCGACTTGACTCGGGACATTAGCTCCAATAGTGTGTGAGGGCATATAGCTGTGAAATGGTTCATAGTGGATGAGTTTCTGGAAATGTCATCTAGAGATTCCGTGTGATCAGTAAGGGGAATGCTTACCCTGATGATTGCGATTTTTTTCCACAAATAAATTGTTCAAGGTGTTGCACAGCTCTTGAGTGGGGGCTGACTGGGTAAAATCCTATCATCACTGCTAAGGTCATTTACAATCCTAAAAATGACCCTAGGTTTGTTATGTGCATTGTGTATTCTCGCTGAGAAGTAAGCAACTTTAGCGGTCAGAATGGATTTCTTCTAATCCTTACGAGCTGACAAATAGATCTGTCTATCTTCACTGATGTAACAGAGCCTCCATTTCCTCTCTAGTTGGCGGAGCATACGTTTTTGAATTTGAAGGCTACCAAACTTAGGGCCCGATTCACAGAATGAACTTAAAACTCAATCCTAAACTTACTACTATTTTGGTATTCACAGAATGCACTTACTACTTTTGGCATTCACAGAATGAACTTACTACTTTTGGTATTCAGAGAAGTTAGGATTTTGTCTTATGTTTATCTTAAGACAAACTTAAGACAGACTTAAGACAGACTTAAGACAGACTGAAGACAAAATCCTAACTTCTGTGAATACCAAAAGTAGTAAATTCATTCTGTGAATTCCAAAAGTAGTAAGTGCATTCTGTGAATACAAAAATAGTAGTAAGTTTAGGATTGAGTCTTAAGTTCATTCTGTGAATCGGGCCCTTACTAATCATTTTTTGGATAAACAACATGCCCCCACTACTTTCATCTGGACTGTTCTTGAACAGCCATACATCCCTTCTCATATTACAGACTACTCCAAATTGCTACTCCACAAAGAACAGAAATTGGTTTTTAAATTGGGAACAAACAAAGAAGGGTTGAATGACAAGATACAGTGGTCCACCCTGTGATAGACCACACTGACATTGGTTATTCCTTCCTTTTTGACATATAAGCTCCCTAGTAACGTTTCATTACTAAGGTAAATAAAAGGACTAATAAAATCCCCTTTCCTTCGGCTCGCCCGTCCTTAGCTGTGGCCAAGTCTGAGGTATTACACACACCCTCTCTGAAGGTGTTCCTTTATATTCTTTACATTAAAATAGGTCGAGCTACCACAATACTGCTTCAGGGTGCAACAGAGCTATCTTTATAAAGGCTGCGCTGATATGAGATGCATTGCAGAGGCAAATATATGTCAGGGATCTCTCACGGACATGTAGCACCCTAGTTTTTCAAGCAATTTTATTTGCTCCTGCCCTTGTGTTTATAACAGTCTCTATTTTGTGCCAATATGGGGGCATATTACCAAGCATGAGTGAAAAATATCGCTCAGCTTGGTTAGCGGGCAAAATTACATCGCCGAGCATCGCCGATTTTTATCGCTTAGGAGCCTTGATATTATCAAGGTTTATCTCCTAAGCGATAAAAATCGGCCGAAATGCATGAATATCGCTGAAAAGTCAGCGATATTCATGCATTACCGAGCAAATGCTCTTAGCCATGTTATCCACCTTCCTTTGGATAACATGGCTAAGAACTGCTCTGGGCAGGCGTTAGCTTTTGGAGATAATCGCGTTTGGCGCGATTATTTCCAAAAGTTGGTAAATTGGATAGCGATGTTAGCAACTGTTTCCAGTCGCTAACATCTTGGCACGCCCACTTTGCATGTCATTAGCGATAAATATCGCTGATATGCAAAGTGGGCCCCTAAATGCCTGCTATCGCCTATTAGCTGTCGCTAACTGGTGTTAGCGACAGCTAGGTAATAGGGCGATGAAATTATCGCCGCTTAAGCGGGAATAATTCCCGCTAAAGCGGTGATAAGGCCCTTGGTAATATGCCCCATGGTTTATTATTTAGCGCTAATACATCTTCCTATATTGCGCTAAATATGTGTTAACTTTATTTGTCTCTGTACGGATTGACATAAGCCTCTTCTTATGTGAACACTTCTCACTCACGTAGCTATCTTTCATTATGGCTTCCGACCTATTAGAATCGAGCCGCTACGATAGACATGACTTCCGCGTTTGCTATCAACAACAAGGTGGTCTCACAAGTCCATGACTCCTTTTGTCCTATCAGAACACCGCTTTTAAACGCGGCTCGCCCTACGATCAGGTGCCTCCCCAACCGGCTCAGAAGCCGGCAGAGAAGTATCGACGGAAAGGTGAGTTTGATTCTGTTTGTCCTTTCCCTTGAATGGCTCCCGCGTTTAGCTTTTTACACGGATAACAAGATACGACTTACAACTAGGGATAGCTACTCTTTTGCGCTACACCCCAACCTAAAGTACCCGCGGGGCTACGCTGTGAAAGGTGTCCTGACGCTTGCTCATACACCGACAGCGCTTTATATAACAGGCAGTGTTTGGCGCTGTATCTTTCGGTTTGATCTAACATACAACACTGTGCCACGTGTAAGACCCGACGATGTAAGACCCGACGAAGTATATTATTCCTTGCTATAATACCATCTCAGATGCCAAAGGTTAATTTCTTCCAAATGGTCTCATACAGCCTCGATATATGATGACTAGAAACACTCGCCCATTAACCACCTTTGGACTAACTGGCTTTACTGGTGTGCATACTATCCCTTGAGGACAGGGAGCAATTACGATTCCTTTGTGTTTGCTTCCTTTTTAACAGAGCGGTGCTTCACTCGTCCCCTGAGCCATTGCCAGGTGAGGCGAGGCCGTAAACTCCTATGATTAGGGTAAGTTTTAGTTATATGTAGGATTAACAACAATGTGCCTCCATGTCAGAAAACGATAACAAAACCTATTTTTGTATAAACATTTATGTTTAAGGAGAATATGTCTATCATTTACATACCAATATGTCTATTTCTATGTGACCATTTACCTGCTGTATGTCTGTATTTTTATTTTTTCCTACCAGTGACATGCAAATATAACTGCAACAGGTCAAGACTACACCTAGGAAATCAGGTGATCTCTGTGCTTGTCGAGGCATGATACTTATGCAGTCACTATCTTTTTTATCTCTTATCTTTCACTATCTTATTGCAGTAGCATAATGTATTTCTAGGTCCTGATGAAGGCAATGGACACATTAGTCCAACATTGTTGCTGAAACATGTTGACCACTTTTTTTCCATCCAGGTAGTTATTTGTTAAGACTACTTTTGCTGCTCTTTTAACATCGGTGGAGCGAGCAGAACACAGAATAAAATTTCACATTTGCTCCCTCACCCAATTTTACTTTCACCATTAATCACTATATCTTTCACATGCACTGCAAATCAGTCACACATTTATCCACAAACTAGTACCATCTATATCAAGACCACTATGGTTACTACCAGGTTCTTTGGAGGTTGTAAGATCTCACCTTCCATATTTACCAGTAGGTTTCCAAGTGAATGGTCTATAAGGAATCCCAAATGATGAAGGGCGGTTGCGTGTGGTGACTGATGGGTATCCTTTTAGATCACATTAAGATCAGGGTACCTCCCAGTTTTTCTGGTTTTTCTTTGTTTTCAGGTAGGGTGTCACAGGCAGAATAAGTTCAATGTGTCACATTTAGACTTTCTTTTTCAGACCCATTGACACTTTTGTGTTGTATATTTCAGTTAAGGGAATGTGTTGCCTGGTCTTTAAATTCCCTTGGGCCCCCTCTCACTTATTGTACTTGACATATACCTTGAAAGCCTAAAGCTTGTGTTGTGCACATCAAAGTGACAATGGGGAAAGACGGCCAATAGCTTTACCAAAACACTTAAAAGTTTCTAAAGCTGTGACCTAATGGCTATCACAATGCTTGTTTTGTATGGGTGCGTGCTGAAGAGAGAGAGAGAGAGCGAGCGAATGAGCACGGGAGGGAGGGGGAGTACCTGTCCAGTAAGCTTTAGGCGCAGTACAATCCTCTGTTACTAGAGGGAAGTCTGCCTGAAAGCAAAAAGCTCTTTTTTGGTAATTTGCATACCCAGAAGCCACTACACCGCCACAATCACTTCTGTTTCATTGTGACAGATAACGTAGTCGTATTTGGCACTGAGAATCAGAAACATTCTTATGTATGTGGACATTTTGATAAGATAGTTTTACATTTGAAACTCCGAATAATATTTGTAAAGTCACCGTAATTTTCATCAGAGATAATTGTAATACAGTCAGTCTTGGATAATATTTTCCATCCAGTACATGGTGCATATTGAAGCTGTGTATTGAACTTTGTGTGGTAATGATAGATGCTAGCAGTACAATTTTTGAAGGATTTTGATACTAATATAGATCCCACATAAGTAGATAAAGATTCGAGACAAAAGAGCAGCTTTACAAGCCCTTTGTGCCACTTTTGTATCACTTTTAACATGGGAAAACTAATGCAAAAGTAGTGGAAGGTGCTTGTAAATCTGCCCCAATATTTCTAAGGGCCCCTCGTGATTCTATCAATAAACTTTGAACAGAAAGGTGCTCTGTATGTTCTTATGTTGGCGTTAGGAAAACACCCAATACATCTATCAATATATCCTCTACACCCACTCTCCCATTTATCCCAAACCCCATATCACTACTAAGATCCCCAAAATAACTCTTTCTAGACTCTCCCCCACTCTACCCCTCCTTGGATCATCTGATGCCTCTTTTACTATACCGATCCCCCCAAAACAAACCCACGTCCAATCATCTGCAGGCCCCTAAGGGCAAACCAAACTGAGGCGATCTTTACAGTATCTCGGAAGAATCCAAACCTAAGATGGAACGGCAATAAAGTAATAATTACGCAAGACTTCTCAAGACAAACTGTAGAGGCCAGGAAGGGATTCCTTGCACTAAGAGAAAGATTGAGGAGTAACAACATTACCTTCAGCTTTGCAGGTCCGGCAAGGATGCGAATTACGGACAAATGGCGCACATTGGTTTTCGAAGAACCCAGTGATCTGAGAAGATACCTCCAAGGCCCGGCTACAGAGGACATGGAAGCCCAGAACCTAGGAGCAGCAAAGAGGAGAGCATCGCCAGAGATCTCAGAGGCAGGTAGTCTTGGAGACTAAGCGTCTGTGCCGCCATCAAATCACCCTTTTGCTCGATCACTCAACGCACGGGCAAACCAGGAACAAAAAGCCCGCTTCAAGCCTGCATCACCAAAGCCACCAGGCACATGTAGACGAGAGAACTTACCAACCGACCTACCTCAAGACACGACAACTACCTCAGCCACTCTTAGACCCCATGACGGACCGTGGTCAGAATGAACTAAAGACAGCAGCTTATATCCTTTATACTTCTTGTGCCCAGGGGTTTTGTCCCTAAGAACACAATCTGACCCAGAGTAGCGTCACCTTTTATGACGGCTGGAAGCTCAACACAAGTACCCGGGGAGAAGGGAGGGAGGGAACTTTGCTGTCTCACCCCCTTTTTGCCTTTTGTGAGGGGTGGGGGAAGTGAGGGAGGGGGGTCTCCATATACAGTTTTCTCTATTTTCTATGTTCTCCTTCTTTTCTTCTTTCCTTTTCGGCGCTATCCTCACCTGCGCCGCGGACAGGGCCAAACTACATCTAAGCCAGCCAACCCACACAACCATGCTGCATGGGGAGGAAATAGCTAAGGGTGGTTTTGAACCAAGCATAAGGCAAGCAGCAAAGCACACTAACGGCCCAACAGCGAGCGAGACCCATGCCAAAAGATGACACAGCCATTGCAAAACCAACTACTTTCAGATTTGAAAGTAGTCTCACTAAATGTTAAAGGGCTAAACCACCCGGTTAAGAGAAGAAAAGTGATTGAGTACCTAACCAAACTCAAAAGCGATGTATGCGTGCTCCAAGAAACCAAACTGTCATCAGAAGACGCAGACCGACTGAGGGCGAACTGGATTGGGCAATCTATCTGCTCACCAGTAGTGCACAAAAAGAGAGGGGTAATCACACTGATTAACAAAAAAGCCAGACTAACAGTGCACGAGACCTATGCTGATGAGGAAGGGAGAATCCTAATAACTAGCCTCAAACGGGGAGAGGAGACGATACACATTGCCAATATTTATGGTCCAAACACAGAGGACAATGAATTTTGGGCAGCCGTAGAGAACAGATTGAGCAACCTCCCCCAAGACGACCTCTTGATCGTTGCGGGTGACCTCAACCAAGCGCTAGACCACGCCACAGACAGACACCCGCAAAGACCCAGCCCCTGCGCTCAGGTCCAGAATGTCAGCCTCGCATACACACCTGATTGAACACACAGAAATCGGCCCAAGAACAATCTCAGACCACTCACACGTCAGCTTTACACTCAGTGGGCGGCACAACGACCGCCCAACCCGCAGATGGAGATTCAATAGCGACATCCTCAAAAACCCCACTAATGCAGCTGAAATAGAAGAGTGCATAAAAGAATACCTAGAGCGCAATGATACCCCAGACACAGACAGAGGCACCCTCTGGGACACCATGAAGGCCACAGTCAGGGGCAAATTACTTAGCATCAAGGCCAGAATGAATAGGGAAAGAAACAAAAAAGTACTAGAGCTCGAACAACAGATTAAAGATCTAGAAAGGTGCCATAGCTCAAACCTAGCAGAGAAGAACACCCTCACTGCCCTAACCAAGAAGAAATATGAGCTTACCAAGCTCCTAAGCGAAAGGGCCGGCTCGTGGATAAATAAATACAAAGCTATAAACCTGTGTACAGCAAATAAAGCAGGTAAGGCCCTAGCCTCATATCTCAAGAGCAAACAGAGACAACACACAATCGCAGCAATAACAGACTCCAAAAAGACCTCGCTAACGTCAAACAAAGAAATCCTCAAGGTCTTCAAAGAATTCTATGAGGGCCTATACAGAGCGGACAAAAGCCTTAAACCTGACGGGGGAGCCAATCTATTAGACAAGCTAAGCCTACCCAAACTGACTGACGCACAAAGACTCTCGCTGGAACAAGACATAACGGGGGCGGAGATAGAGAAGGTAGTAGCTGACCTCAAGTTCAACAAAGCACCTGTGCCGGATGGGTACACAGTAGGTTTCTACAAATACTTCCTTCACCTAATCAAGCCCACAATGGTAGAGGTCTTCTCGCACTGTATTCAAAAGGGGAAAACGACGACATCAATGGCAGAGGCCATTATAATAGTCATCCCCAAGGAGGGCAAAGATCAACAACACCCTCAAAACTACCGTCCCATCGACCTAATTAATGTTGACTGCAAGATCTATTCAAAGGTCGTAGCAGCAAGATTAAATACACAGCTCCTTAACCTAATCCACAACTCCCAGGTAGGATTCCTCAAACACGGGATGTCCCAAGACAATACGAGACTCCTGTGCCACTTAATAAACCACGCCTCCACCATCAACGAACCAGCAGTCATAATCGCTCTCGACGCCGAAAAAGCGTTCGACAGATTCTCATGGCCCTTCCTTGACCAAAGCATGCAAAAGTTCGGGCTAGGTGAACAATATAGGAAAATGGTAATGGCACTCTATAATGAACCGAAGGCCCGCATTGTAGTCAACAGGGGGACTTCAGAACCACTAACTCTGGGAAGAGGCACAAGACAGGGCTGCCCACTCTCACCTGCACTCTTCCTACTATGCCTGGAACCACTACTGTCCATGATCAGGAATAACGCCAACATAAAAGGAATCCCAATTAGGGGAATACGGTTAAACTAGCGGCATACGCAATGACGTACTCATCGCAACAGAGAACCCAGGCCCCTCGATAAACGCCCTTATGTCTACCATTGAGGAATATGCGTAGGTGTCGGGTTACAAACTCAACAGGGATAAGTCGGAATGCAAACCCCTCAATGTCCACACAACTAAGGCAGTTCTAGGGGACTGAGGACCAGCTTGGCAGAAGAGCTTCCTGAAATATCTTGGCCTACACTTTGGCAGAGACCTCAAATCAACTCTCGACCACAACGAAAAAAACGTTACTAAACAAACTCAAAGAGAAACTATGCGCGTGGTCGCCAAAGTACATCAGCTGGTGGGGCAGCGTGGAAACAGTTAAAATGATGCTAACTCCCATGGTTAACTACCTGCTTAGTCTGCTCCCTCTAATAACCACAGAGGATTTCCACAAAAAATTGATAACATGACAAACAAATTCCTTTGGAAAGACAAGAAACCCAGAATAAGCCTCCAGAAATTAAGGCTAAACAAATCCCTAGGTGGCCTCAACCTTACCAACTTCAACATTTTTCAGACAGCATGTCTAGCCAAACAGGGGCTGTACTGGCTCTCGCCGGAACAGAAATACACTCCTGTTTGTCTGGAACTTGAAAGAGATATCCTCAAAGGTCTCGAACCCGTAGCCCTACTGACAGCTAATAAACACCTAGAGGCAAACAACATCATTCTCAGGAACACTAAGAATGCCCTCCTCAAAGTTGACAAAAAAATGGAGAGGAGCCTTTAAAATACAAAATGGGAATCGATCTGGTTTAATTCCAAAATAAAATACTCAGAAAAAATACTTAACATTAAACCCTGGTATGAAAAGGGGTTATCCACTCCCAGCCAGCTAGAAAGACTCAATACCCCGCTCACATTCGACACGCTAAAACGCCTACATAACCTGCCGGATATCGAATTCTATAGCTTCCTGAAAATAAGGGCGGCGATCACTAGAGCAGAGCTTAGCAAGGAGTCCCCATCAATCCTGCTATACACAGTGAACCTAAACAAAATTGGCCACCAAACATCGCACCTATACAAACTCCTATGCCCTGTAGACTCAAGATTAAACGACAAAACACTAGAGTTCTGGGAATCCCAAGCCCATCACAATAGGCACTTCAGTGAGAAGGAAAAGCTTCGCCTTTGGACCTCAGCAACCAAGAATAAAGTCACTCCAACCTTAGCCCAAACCAAATACTGGCTCACACACAAGGCGTACTGACCCCAGCCCGCCTGGTGGCCGCAGGGATCCACGACAGTGACCTATGCTGGAATTGCCACAAACAAAAAGGGGACCTAGCACACCTTATCTTTTACTGCACCAAGGTTAAGAAATTCAGGGGTAGAATAAGGGATTTCATCCACAGTATAATGGGGTACTCTCTACAGCCAGACTTCCTAGTAGTCGCCGCCTTTATGGCCCCAGATATTAAGTCCAAAAATGATAGCGACCTGATCGACCTCCTACTAACAGCAGCTTTGAAAACTATCCTTGCGAACTGGAAAGACACAGGGAAGGCATCCCTCAAAAGCTGGCTCAACTGGATTACCTTCCTAAGCGGGGCATACAACATAACAGCAAAACACTCAGCCAACCCCTCCGCAAAAGGCGAGATGTGGCTCTCCCTAGATAACTACCTGAGCTCGCACAAACCCCCTTGACCAAGAATAGGGTCATACGACATTATTCCCATCCTGCCCACACCGGAAAATTTGAAAAGCATGACAGCCAACCAACGCGTCACTCACCTGTCCGCCCACTCCTTTCTCTTTCCTTTTCTTTTCCTACCTTGAGGGCAATACTTAAGACCGCCAGGGACAGAATACCTACAAAAACGTAAGTGGAACCAGCTTTGCTATGTGGTGCCTGATGTAACCCCAATGACCTATAACGACCATGCTATTGCTTTCACTAGTTTTGTACCGAACGAACCTTGCCAAGCTATGCCTATTGTAACCCCAACGAAGTATTATACTACTGTATTGCCCTCACTATATATGTACTGTATATAAAAAAAAATCTTTCTAATAAAATCCTTTGAAATAAAAAAAATAACAGACTAACATGTTCACTTTCCAAATTCCATATTCCACTATACTAATTCACCACTAATCCTTTATGGGTTCCAGAGTAGCGTGCTACTTGCCAATAAAGCGTTTCATCACCCCATCAGGGTTACAAGCGCTATATAAATGCAAACCTTTTTTTACCTTTCTACCCCTCCCCAACCCTTCTCAATCCAAATAACTGACTAACATATGCACCACTCAAATTACTTTCATGTTTCACCATACTAATTCAACACTAATCCTCATGGATTCCAGAGTAGTGAGCTACTCACCAAAAAAGCGCTTCAAAACCTCATCAGGGGTAGCAAGCGCTATATAAATACAAACCACGTTCCCTCTTCTATCCCAACGCCTACCCTTCTCTATCCAAATATCTGAATAACATATCCACCACCAAAATTACTTCATATTTCACGAAACTAATTTTCAACACTAATCCTTTATGGGTTCTGGAGTAGCGTGCTACTCGCCAGAAAAGTGATTCAACACCCAGAATGGGTAACAGGTGCTATATGAATGCAAAACTTTCTTTCCCCTTCTATCCCTCCGCCATCCTTCAAACTCCAAATAACTGACTAATATCCACCACTCAAATTACTTTCATATTTCCCCATACTAATTCACCACTAATCCTTTATGGGTTTACAGAGAAGAGAGCTACATGCCCGCCAAAAAAAAGCGCTTCAACGGCCCATCAACGTCAACAAGCGCTATATAAATACAAACCTTTTTTCCTCTTCTATCCTTCTGCTATCCTTCCAAATCCAAATAACTTACTAACCTATCCACCACTTAAAAAAACTTTCATATTTCAACACTAAACCTCTATGGGTCTCGGAGGAGGGTGCTACTTGCCGAAAAAGAGTTTTGACGCCTCATCAGGGATTATAAGCGCTATATAAATCAGAAGCTTCTGAAAACACATCTATTCCCTATGTGATGTGATTGATCTGGCTCTGTGGTTATCGTTGCTGTCTGGTTAAGCGCTGGGATGCCCGAGGGTAACTACGCGCTATATAAGATTCCAAATAAATAAATAAATAAAATAAAATAAATGCAATTACAATACAATTACAATAGCTCTAACTCAAGCACTATTGCATTTCCAATGTGTTTATTTCTTTCCTGCTTTTTTTCCAAGTTGTGCCCCTTAATTTGAACATGGCACTTGCAGATTCAAGGGGGGGCGTGGCTAGCAGCCGATGAGGACGGTCGCAGCCTAACGAGGCTCCCGACCCTCTGCCCGAAATCCGCCGAAAATCCTGCAATTATCCCGGGATCCCCGCGCACCTCGGGTAGATCCCGGGTACTATCACTGACCCTGCTCCGGAGCGAGTTGCGCGCCTGGGTGCTGCTTGCAAGTCCGGCAAGACGCTGTGCGGGGACGGAGCTCCAGGCTCCCAAGATGGAGACTCCCGGGCTCCCTAGCTGAGGCGAGCCGCGCATCCCGGAGGGCCCCTCACCAGCGCCCGCCCGTGCAGAGGAGGCCGTCGGGCTGTGGATCCGTGCCCTGGGAAGCCCCGGCGGACGATCGTCTCCAGCCTCCGCCGCATCCTGACCGGAGCTTCGCCGCCGGGGGTCCGACGGGGCCCTGCCTCCCCGGACGTGCCAAACTTTACTCCCCGGCTTGGAGGCCTACACCTCTGGTGAGCACCTGCCCCTGCCCAGGACTCCTGGACCCTGCCTTGTGGTGCGCGGCTCCCCCGCCGCCTGGGAGTGGCGAGCGCTGGCTGACCCCTGAAGCCTGACCGCCTGGTTATCCGCCCACTGGGGAGGGACTGCCCTGCTGTTCACGAGCCGGGGACTCCCGACCGGAGGGGCCCCTCACCGGCGCTGCGGGGACCGGCACTGAGCGCCGCGCCCTGGGCCGACTTGGCGGGCGCCCATCCCTGACCCTCGGGGTCTCACCACCGGAGCGCCGGCGGAGCCCCGCCTCCTGGGGACGGACTGCCACTTTACTCCCCGGCGCAGAGGCCTTCACGCACGACGGGGATCCTCCCTCTCCCCCGGGCTCATGGATCCTGCCTGTCTGTAGGGGGATCCCCCCGTGGAGTTCGTGGTGGCGCGGGCTGGCTGCCCCCAGTGCCCAGCTGGCCGATCAGCGGCGAGAGACTGCGGATGTGCGGCGCTCCACCACTACAGGGCCGGCCCGGACCTGCCTGCGACCCTGCTCCATTGCCCTTGGGCCTACGACTTGCGGGCCACCACTGACCCCCGCCTCACAGGTGGCTGGAGGTGGAGTGCCCCCCCGCGACGCGGCGCATCACCCGGCACTACGACCCATCCCAGGACTAACCCCCGCTGCCCACGAGTGACCCCTGCCACCGGGGCCACTGGCTCGGCGACCTCCTGCAGAGCCCTCTGGAGGGACAGCTGGGAGGCCCTACCCCTCCTGCCGGATCCCGGCGGCGCTCTCGGCTGGCCCGCCGCCTGCCTGGCTGGGGACGCCCGGACGGTGAGCCTGCCGAAAAGGCGCCTGGTGTGCCGCTCGTTGCTGCTGTGGATTGCGGGGGGGGACTCTGCTGGCCCCATCACAGAGCCCGCGAAGCGCTGGAGGTGTGGACGGCGGGACTAGCGGGAGCCCGGGCCCCTCGAACGTTGGAACGACGAACGGAGGAGCATCATGGGCAAGACAACGAGAGGCGCAAGGACGGAGGGGGCTCCCCCTTCGGAAGAGACCGAGGGCCCCGTGCACCCGGCGATGGACCTCCAGCAGATGCAGGACAAAATACTTGAAGCTATTGCAGCCACGAAAGAGTCGCTGCACAGCGACATCGCTCAGGTATCAGCAAGCTTGGGACTCCTGAGGGCCGACCATGCCAAGTTGGCGGACAGGGTCAAGATCGCGGAGGCCACCCTGCAGGAACTCACACCGGCGCAGAAGTCGATGGAGGGGAAGCTCACGGAGGCGTTGGACCGGATCAGCACCCTAGAAAGGCGGGCCGAAGATGCCGAAAATCGCAACCGCCGGAACAACGTGCGCCTCGTGGGCCTGCCGGAAAAAACGGAAGGGACGGACATGGTGGGGTACCTCGATGGCTGGTTGCGTTCGGTGGTGGCCCCGGAGGGACTCTCCCCATTCTTCCCTCTGGAAAGAGCACACAGGGTTCCGGCGAGGCCTCCGAAACCGGGCCTCCCGCCTCGCCCGGTGGTCATGAAGCTCCTGCACTACAAGGACCGGGACTGGTTGTTACAGCGCGCCAGGGACGCCGGCCCGTTTCAGGTGGACAACAGTAGGGTGACCCTGTTTCCGGACTATACATTTGAGACCCAAAAACAGCGCGCCTCCTTCCTCTCCATCAAGCGGGAACTCCGGGCGGAAGGAATCCAGTACTCGCTTCTGTTCCCGGCTAGACTCCGAGTTGTGGTGGATGAGAGCACGCTGTTCTTCCAAACATCTGATGCAGCCTGGGCCTGGTGGGACACCTACAAGGCTGGCACGGACAGGGCCCGGCGCAGGGAGGAGGAGGAACGCCAGGAACACTCCCTCAGACGATCGCGGCGTCACCGGGGTCGAGGCCGAGGCCCCAAGAGACCAACCAGCACCCAGACGGCGGACGAGCGAAGAGCAGCATTGCAGGCGGTTAAGGAGGTTTCGGGGCCTGCACTGACCCACTCAGAGGGGGGCTCGGGCTCGGAGGACCGGGGTTCGGGCTCAGATTCTGACCTGTCGGGCCCGGGTGGAGCCAAAGGCCCGAAAGTCACTCCACAGACGTCCGGCGAAATCATCGAGAGCTGAACCATTGACAAGGTACCAGGTGGGGAGGCGGGGAACTACCGCGTCTGCTGTGAACTCTGGAGCAGGCGGCTGTGAGACTGTACTATTACGAACTGTGATGAGTCTTATAGGGCAGGGGCCTGAGGGCAGTACTCACGGGCTTTAGTGGCTAGTGCACACTCCCCAAGGCCCATAAGGCCACCGTAGCTCGCCTACGGAATAGAGGTTCTATGAGCCGTTGCTCACTTGTTTGGATGGGAGTATCTCTGTTGCAGAGGGGTCCTATTCTGGGGGAGGGGGGCCTGGAGCGGTTGGGGGTTCTCTGGGCGTAGCATTGGGGGGGGAGTTGGGATGTGGGATTGGGGGGGGGAATGTGTGTGTCAGTGCCTACGGTCTGGACGTTGCTAACTAGACCTTCATCATTCACTGTGTGGGATAATGGCTAATATGTGTCCGTTGAAATGTGTGACCTGGAATGTGCGGGGCCTAAACACTATGGCGAGGAGACACAAAATTCACTCCTATCTGGTACGCCGCGGAGTGCACATTGCCTTCCTGCAGGAAACGCACTTAACTAAGCAAGAGGGTATTGCACTACAGCGGAGATGGAGGGGCCACTTGTTCTACACTACCTACTCTGCATTCGCTAGGGGAGTGCTGATTTGGATAAGGGCGGGCACTCCACTACAGGTCACTAGACACACTGAGGACCTGGAGGGGAGGTATGTAGCTGTAGAGGGTCTGCTCAGGGGCCGATGCATTGCGCTTTGCAACATTTATGCGCCGAACGTAGATCAGGCTGCCTATTTCACCACACTCTCCAGGGTACTTGCCAGTTATATTTCAGGTCCTACGTTACTGGGTGGGGATTTCAACTCCATAGCGGATGTCGCGCTGGATAGATCACACCCCCCGCTGCGCACCTCCCCTGTGTATCGATTAGCGAAAAGTAGAACCGAATGGCAGGATGCCTGGGCCCTATCTGACTGGTGGCGCGCGCAGCATCCCACCGTGCGAGATTACTCATTCTATTCCAGCCTACACGACCTGGACGTGCGCCTCGACTCCTTTCTGTGTTCCCCTGCGGTGCTCACCGCGGTGCTCCGCACGGAGTATCTAGCGCGCACATTGTCGGATCATAACCCGCTCCTCCTGTCCCTGGACTGGATGACCGTGCCCCCAAAAGTACCGACATGGCGGCTGCGTCCCGACACTCTGGATGACCCGCCCTTCCGTGCTGAACTGGAGGAGCGTATCGGGCAATACTTTGGGGAAAACGAGGGCACAGCCTCCTCCCGTGCAACGGAGTGGGATGCTTTTAAGGTAGTGGTGCGGGGCCACTGTATAGGGAAATTTGCGGGGGCACGTAGGTCACTGATAGAGGACCTGGAGAGATCTGAGAATGCACTGCGGGAAGCGGAGCTCTCCCGCCCCAATCGCCCGGAACTGCAGGAGACGGTGTGTAAGGCGCGTGAGGCGGTGGCTGTGGAGGTGGAGCGCCTCCGCAGCTTTGATTACAGGACGTACCTCACGAAAACTTTTGCGGAGGGTGACAAGATGGGCTCCCTCCTGGCCTGGCTAGCAAATCCCGGTAGACACAGCCAATCGATTCTGGCCTTGCGGGGACCTGAAGGTCACGTCTCTGCCACGCAACCCGCAATAGCGGACTGCTTCAGATCGTACTACGAGAGGTTATACAAGTCTGGGTCGGGCGACCGCTCTGACATGCTGGACGCCTTCTTGGCCGACCTGCCGCTGCCACACCTAGAACAGGAGCAGGCTGAAGCGCTGGGGGGTCCCATTACACTGGCCGATATACGCAGTGCCGTGAAACGTATGGCGCGTAACAAGACACCGGGGATGGATGGACTGCCCATCGAGTTTTATGGGAAATACTTGGATCTCTTTGCCCCGAGACTACTACTGGTCTATAATGAGGCGAAGGAAGCAGGCCGTCTCCCCCAGTCGATGAGCGAGGCCATAATGGTCCCTCTTCTGAAGCCCCGGAGAGAAAGCACTGATCCTGCTTCTTACAGGCCGCTAGCTATGCTAACGACTGATTACAAAATTCTCAGTACGGTGCTGGCCACCAGACTGTTGTCCCATATGCAAGAACTGATCCACAGGGACCAGTCGGGTTTCATTCCCACGAGGAACACCTCGCATAACATTCGTCGACTACTGCGGTTGGTAGATGCCCCACCACTGGAGGCGGGTTCCCCCCTCATACTGGCTGTAGACATAGAAAAGGCCTTTGATAGCCTGGAATGGAACTATTTATACGAAGTGATGCGCCGATTTGGCCTGGGTGAGGGTTACATACAATGGACTAGAGTGCTCTATTCCACTGCGAGAGCCAGGGTGAGGATTGGTCCGCTGGTCTCGGACCAATTCGAGGTGATGCGGGGGACCCGACAGGGGTGCGCGTTGTCCCCGCTCCTGTTCGCGATAGCGATGGAGCCCCTCGCGGCTGCGGCCAGGAGCGGGGATTACTTTACGGGCCTGACCTTCAGAGGAGACCTCCATCATATCTCCTTATATGCTGATGACCTACTCCTCTTCCTGGACAACCCAGATGGGGCGTTAACGGGCGCTGAGAAACTCTTAGAATGCTTTGGCGATATATCGGGCCTGAGGGTTAATTGGACGAAGACATGTCTTTTCCCGCTCCGGAAAGGAGCGGAGTGCCCTGCACTCCGCTCACGCCTGCGGTGGGAACCCCGCTGTCTGAACTACCTGGGGGTCCACATTTATCACGACTCGGTTGACCTCCTAGACGGTAATATTGGCCGATGTATCCGTGCTCTGAAGGGTTGTATATCCTTCTGGGCCACCTTGCCCCTCTCGATGGCCGGCCGAGTGGCACTCCTGAAAATGATTGTCCTGCCGAGACTGCTCTACTACTTCCGAACCCTCCCCGTGTGGATACCAGGGTCGACCTTCAAACACCTGAAGACTATATTAGTGTCCTTCCTGTGGGGCACGGGTAGACGTAGGATCGCGCTGGCGACGCTGACCCGCCCTAGGGACGAGGGGGGACTAGCAGTCCCGGACTTTGAGTTGTACTACTTGGCGGGACAGCTGCAGTGCTTTACGCAGGAGGTGGCGAGAGTCTATCGGGGACCAGAGCAGGACAGGGACAGGGGCACCCCTCGCCATATACTGGCGTATATCACTCTACAACAGAAGTTGTTCTTGAGGGGACTCTCTCAGGAGGAGCGAACATTCCGACAATGCTGGAATCGTGCCCAGAGGCGGATCGGACCTGGTCACCCGTATGCCCCTGAAATCCCATTGGGCATGGTGACGGCCCTACCGCATGGCGGTGACTGGTCAGGATTACGCCTTTGGGAAGAAGCAGGGCTCCAGATGCTGGGCGACTTATACGAGGACGGAGTGCTTTCCCCATACCAGACTCTACAAGAGCGGTACGACCTCCCCAGGGGTGACTATCTCTTACACGCCGCAGTGGTAAGAGCCATGCAGAGGCACTGGGGAGGAGGTCTGTCGGAACCCACGACGTCACTAGCATGCCAGTACACGATGACGGCGGCGGGTACGTTTAAAGCCGTTACGTGCCTTTACCGCAGAATGCTTTCTGAGACACTGCTGCCTCTTAGGTCACTTAAGACTAAATGGGAGGAGGACCTGCAATTAGACATCCCGGACACGACATGGGCGCAGCTAGTGGGTAGAGCTCGGAAGAGCACTAGGAATGCGCGCTTTCAGCTCATACACCTGTACATCATTCACAGGGCCTACCTCACCCCGCAAAAAATCACTACATACTTTCACGTAGCTGACGCGGCTTGCCCCAGATGCAATCACATAGGTGCTGACTTAGTCCACATGCTGAGGGGATGTCCCGCGCTCCAAGACTACTGGACCACCATTGGGGAGACCCTGAACGCGATCACAGACAGGGAGCTACTCTATGACAATGCTGTCACTATACTACACTGGTTCCCCCACACCAAAAAAAACAAGTTGTCCAGCAAGTTCATAGACATGGGTCTACTCCTCGCCAAAAGGGAATTGACAAAAGGCTGGAAATCAAGGGTGGGGCCGACTCACAGGAGATGGCTGCATGAATTCTTGAAGTGGGCCGCTGCGGAGAGCACAATCCGTTACCAATTGGCCCGCCGTCACTCAGATGATAAGGCGCGGGATGCGGCGATGGCCTGGGAAACACTAGTACAGGCCCTCAGGGATAGCACTGTAGAGGAGGAGGAGGTGGAGGGGGAGGGCATGGATCGGCCCCAACCACAATGAAAGAGCCTACGTCACTACCAGGGGTTTCACACACGCAGTTAACCACGACTGATCCGGATTCCCAAATCGAGAATGCTTATAGTTGCACCACACGCAGGCGCTGGCACCGCAGAGGGTGGGGGGGATTGGGAGTTGTAGATTAGTGGGAGGTTACAATTACACGTCACTACCTATCGCTACACTAGTTCGACAGGGCTACTTTACTCGCAGAGGATGTCAACATAATAAAAGCAGGCAACTAAGAACACTGATCGTTGTTGGGGATGTTCGGCAGGTTAGCGCAAATATTTCCAAAAGTAGGTAATAGGAGATAGCGATGTTAGCGACTTGGCACGCCCACTTTGCATGTCATTAGCGATAAATATCGCTGACATGCAAAGTGGGCCCCAAGATGATCGCTATCTCCTACTAGCAAGGTAATAGGGCCGCTTTAGCGGGAAAAACTCCCCCTTACCTACCATGAGATTAAGGAAACAGAAAAGTTATCAGAAGTCTTCTGAACTTGAGATATTGGTGTTCAGCACGTATGGGGAGGGGGATACTTTTCTAGAGTCTTGAAGCATTATATATGGTATGTAAGGTTTGCTCCAGGAAGGAATCAAATGCGGGCTATTTCCTGAAAATGACTTATGGATAATACATAGCCCCTTAAGTAGGGCAGGCGTGGCCGAAGAACGCTTGGGAATGTTCAGAAGCATGCGAGCCGCACAGTTCTGTACTGTTTGCAATCTTTTAATGGTAGCCAGAGGGGCTCCCAGGTATATAGCATTGGAGTAGTGGAGCCATGAGAGTACAAGGGCCTGCACCAGCAGCCGTCTTGCACCGAACGGGAGCCTGGGGAGTATCTTTCTAAATCTTCTTAGTGTGCCATAGCAACTCGCCGCTACTATACGTGATTACTCCCTGAAATCAAGATTGCGATCAATCCAAACTCCTAGGCTCTTTACTCGTTTTTTTGGAGGAGGAGGGGGGCCTAGGCATTTGGGCCACAAATGGTCCAAGTTTAATGGAGCAGACTTCCCCAGGAGCAAAAGTTCAGTCTTGGAACCATTAAGTTTCAGAAAAGAACCGCTCATCCAGATAGAAACTTTCTGCAAGCAAGTGGCTAAATCAGGGTCAAGTTGGTTAGATTGCTTCAAAGAGACAATAAGTTGAGTATCGTCGGCATAGGTAACGATCTGTACCCCACATGGGAGCCAACAAACTCATATATACGTTGAACAACGTGGGGCTCAAGGAAGATCCACCAAGTCAACGGAATAGATTTTGAAGAGCATTCCCCTTCAAAAACCGAATAAACCCTGTTTTGAAGAAAGGACTGTAGCCACTTTAGTGCCAGCCAAGTCACACCAGCATCACTCAGTCTTTGTAGCAGGAGCTGTTGATTCATAGTATCGAAGGCTGCGCTGAGATCCAATAGGATAAGAGCAGCGCAACCTCCGTTGTCAAGGGTCCTCCTTATTTCTTCTACTGCAGCTAAAATGGCTGTCTCTGTGCCTTGTTGGGGTCTGAAGCTGTCTGCGTGGGGTGCAGAAGATTATTGTCTTCCAGGAATGTCGATAAGATCGAATTGATATATTTTTCAGCAATCTTGTTGACTCCGGGCAGCAAGGAAATAGGACCATAGTTTCCCCAATTCTCTGGATCAAGGTTTGGTTTTTTTAGAAGCGCGTTCACCCTAGCATGTTTCCATTGCGGTGGCACAATCCCTGTTTTAAGTGATGAATTTATACAGTCAAGAATAACTGGTGACACCAATTCAGACATTTTATGGAGAATAGTAGGTGGGACAACAGCAGGGGGGAACCCAATTTAAGTTCTCCAAGCAATCTTTGCAGAGTGATAAGATCCAGAGAGTCGAATTCCTTCAGTGAAATAGGGAGATCAGGAGTGATTGTATCACTTGTTTCACGTCTTTGTGGGACGATAACAGGAGGGAAAGAATTATAGATGGTTTGTATCTTTTCTGAAAAGAAATTGGCAATATGCTCACACCGCGATTGAGCATTATTGGTATCTATAGGAGGGGTGGGAAGGGTAAGAAGAGAGTTGGCGATTTTAAAAATCTCACGTGAGGAGATAAAATCTTTCCTTGATATAGAGGGCTTGAGTGTTTCTAGTTTCATTTTTATATATTTAAATAGCTTCTCTGTAATTAATTCTACTAGCGACAGAGAAGTCCTTCCTCCAACTTCATTCATGCCTTTTACATGTCTGTTTTAACTGGCGTAATTTTTGAGTATGCCAAGGGGTTTTCCTCCCCCATCTCTTCTGAGATTACCTTTTTCGGGAGTACTCCATTAAGTGCAAGATCAAGCCAATTGTTAAAATTATCGTTGGCAACAATAGGATTAGGATGAGAAAGGGGAACGGTGTCCTTGAGATTACTAATAAAAGTAACTAAGGGGAGTTTAGACCATTTGCGAGCCATTTTTGTAGTTTTAACAGTTGGTATGTAAGTATCTGATAGCGTCCAATTAAAAGGGAGTCGGAAGTGATCTGACCATGGAATAGGAACAGCCTTCTCTACCAACAGAAGGTCTATGTTGGAAAATATAGGATCCAATAGATGTCTTTTGACTTGAGTGGGACTGTCCGATTTTGACATGAATTGGAACATTGCCAATTCCTCAACTAATTCCTTTGTGGGAACAGATAGATCATCATCAAAATGCATATTAAAATCCCCCAGGATAGTAAAATTGTGGGAGGCACTGGCTAAATTTGCTCCTATATTCGATAGATTCTACCTAAAAAGACTAGAAGGGTCAGGTGGGCGGTAGATCAAAATTCCTGAAAAGGTATATGTGGGGGCTAGCTCAATCACAAAGGACATACTTTCGCAATCCGGGAGAGGGTTTGCAGTTGTCCTACAAATTAGGTTGTCTTTGTGTATTATGGCTAGACCGCCTCCACGGCCTATATTGCGGTCAAGCCTTTGAATGGCATAATTTGGGGGAAGTGATTGAACAATATCAAAGTCCGTGCCTATATTCAACCAAGTCTCGGTTAAAAATAGAGCATCAGGCTTTCTCTCTTCCAGAAGTAGATACATTTCACTAGATTGTTTGGGGAGCGATCGACAATTAATTAGCAACATCTTAATCTTTCTTTCAGTGGGGATATCTAGCAGAGTATGGGTGGAGATTTGAAAGCTAAATTTACAATTGGGGCAACATGAGCAAATAGTATCTGTCAGCATGACATGGGCACACTTACTATGCGCTTCAGGTCTCAGGGCATAAAGTTGTGCAGCATTAAAGGTGATTTTTCCGCTCTCTGGACTGGCAGAAATTCCTGCCCCAGGCCCCGTCAGGGAGCGGACGGGCACAGATGGGCTTGCCTTATGCGCGCCTTTGGCGCGCCAGCGGCGCGCCCGCTGCGCGGCCGTGTCATTGGCCAATTTATCGGAGCCGAGATTACGTGCGTTAGTGTCAGAAAACTAGACCGCTAACCTATGCCCAGGAAATATTTCCTCCCCGCGCTTCCCCCGAGCTATAACACAGCTCTACAGTGAAACGGTAAGGGATTCTATAAAGCACACAATCAGATTATTTAAAATCCAATTTCAGTTAAGCGAGGCTAAGTGATTAAATATTCAATTTGAAATTATATGAAGCTGAGCAGAGTAACACCTGTAGCTTCACTTAAAACCACTGGGCCCGATACAAGGAACGAACTTAAGACAAAATCCTAAACTTACTACTTTTGGTATTCACAGAAGTTAGGATTTTGTCTTAAGTTTGTCTTAAGACAGACTTAAGACAAACTTAAGACAGACTTAAGTTAGGATTTTGTCTTAAGTCTGTCTTAAGACAAACTTAAGACAAAATCCTAACTTCTGTGTAGTAAGTTTAGGATTTTGTCTTAAATTAGTTCTGTGAATCGGGCCCACTGTCTCTTTGGGCCTCTGGCACAGCGCCCCGGGTGTATATACAGGTGGCTTTGGCTAAGTTCAAGTGTAGTATTTACTCCCTATCACCTCCCATGACACCCCCTATGCTCCAATAGGCCGACCCTCTGCCTCTTCATTCCCCTACTCCCTCTTCTCCAATTCTTTACCCCTCCCATTGGGCCCGATTCACAGAACTAACTTAAGACAAAATCCTAAACTTACTACTTTTGGTATTCACAGAAGTTAGGATTTTGTCTTAAGTTTGTCTTAAGACAAACCTAAGACAGACTTAAGACAAAATCCTAACTTCTGTGAATACCAAAAGTAGTATGTTTAGGATTTTGTCTTAAGTTAGTTCTGTGAATCGGGCCCATAGTGAACTACCTCTCAACCCGCCAGCCATACCTCTGGCTAGCACTCTCCTTTTCCACTCTGCAACTTCCCAAGTACTTCTATGTTACATCTTCCCACCTAACCCTGCCCACCACCCCCTTATTTAGTCCACCTGTCCTACAACCCGACTTCCCAGTTACCGTTCCATACTGTTCCCCTTCTCTTCTTCCCTACGCACCCCCCCTTGTACCCTGAACTCTTCACATTTTTAAAAAAAATTGTATTTATTTTATTTTTAAAGTTTTCTATAGCGCGAACCAGACCCAAGGTAGGGTAACAGAGCGCTTTACATGGTGAGCAAGGAATGAATAGCACATTTGGTACCAACAAAGCAGCAGCAACCTTTCATCTCTCTTCATCATCCCATTCCTCCTGTAATGCTGCTCAACCCTTTATCCCCCCTTTGGTAATCCCCTCCTTTACCCTCCCTCGGACCCAGCAGAACCATGGGGCATATTATCAAGCAGGGCGTTACAAAATTATCGCCATTTTAACGGCGGAAAACTACTGCTAAAGCAGTGATAATGGGCTTGATAATATGGCCTTGTGAATGCCAATAGAAACCCATATTCTGGTGTGAACATGGGCTTCTATTTGAATTCTCCAGGGCATATTCTCAAGCCCTTTATCGCCGCTTTAGCGGCAGTTTACTGCTGCTAAAACGGCAATAATTTTAACACCCTGCTTGATAATATGCCCCCATATTCTTTCGTCAACTACCCTCTAGCCCAATCCCCTCCACTCTGCCTGGTGCCTGTCCCTTCACATTCACCTCTCTAAGTTTACGGGACCTTTCCAGCCCCTTCTCTTCTCTTCTTCCCAAACCTCTTCCATTCTATGCCTCCCCTCTTTCCTCTTCCAGCATTCCGCCCTCCCTCCTCACCTGTCTCCTCCTAAATATGATCTCAATTCTTCTCCTCTGTTCAACATCAGCAAAGGTAACTCTCTTTCCACCTTTCCATCTCTTGACCCCAGATACTTGGAAGGATACAGTGGTATGTCAGCATTGTAGTGCTAAGCTTATTCCTGTATTAAGCTCTCATGCCCATTTTCACTCTACTGTCCTTCGAGGGGGGCTTCTTAATGCCAGATCGTTATGTAAAAATGCCCAGCATGTCCATGACTTGATCATCGAAATGGACTTGGATTGCTTATTTGTCACCGAAACATGGCTTCGGCCGTGGTGCAATCCTGATTTAGCTGTAGCTTTGCCTCATGCCTTCTCAATCCAACGATTGGATAGACCATTGCAGCGGGGAGGCGGCTTGGCTATTATTTATCGTACCACTTTCAAATGTTCTACATTTGAATTGCCTGACATTAAAGGAGCTGAGGCTATGGCTTTTTGCCTTACCATCAATGACACCCTCTCTTTTTCTGGTGCCCTAATCTATCGTCCACCTGGCCCTCGGACAGATTTTATGGATAGTGTGGGAGATACTCTGAGCGAGCTTACTCTTAGGTTCGCACATTGTACAGTGTTGGGAGACCTTAACCTTCATCTGGACTCCATTAAAGAGCCAGGAACCAGTGATTTTATGGACATTATAAACACACTCGGACTTACTCTGCTGACATCGGAACCCACGCATGCAGCAGGCCATGTCCTGGACTGCATTTGTACTAATATGGAGGGTTTGTCAGTTAAGGCTCCACATACCTCGACTTGGTCAGATCACAAACTCATCCCATTCCACCTTTCTGCAAAACAGAAGGTTCCGATTTCTAAGGCAGACTCGAACATGGCCGGCTATAAGCCAGATTGGATCCATGCCCTGGCACGCCCGCAGCTCATGGAGAAGTTGAGGGCTAGTAAACCCGGTTTAACAGGGTGTACGTTAACAGATAACCAGCAATACTGCGAATGGTTAGCAACATTTGGCTCATCTTTAGATGCAAGGAAGAAGTGTGGTAACACACATGGCTCCACAAATAAAAAGAGCGCCCCTTGGTTCACATTAGCTTTGAGAATGGAACTGAGTGCAGTAAGATCCCTGGAGCGCAGATGGCGAAGGAAATATGAGCTAGCTGCTCGTGACATCTATATAGTTGCACGTAAGAACTATCATACGGCAAATAAGCTGGCTAAAAAAACCTACTATCTGGAGGCTATCTCTTCCTCGGAAGGGGGACAGAAGGAAATCTTTAAGATAGTTAAGAGTTTTACCAATCCCATCGCACTTTCCCAGGAGATCCCCCCCTCGCAATCACTGTGTAATGATATAGCTAATTATTTTGAAAAGAAGATCTTGGACATTGTTAGGGACTTTCCATCGAGTGCCTCCATTCCGGTTAATCCGGACAAAATGAGGACAGACGCTTTGACATCCAATACTTCTTGTTTGAAATCATTTGCACAGGTCTCCCTGGAGGACTCATACCAGGCCATCTCGGTTATAAAATCTGGTTCCCCATTTGATCCATGCCCGCCCATAGTCCTTCGAACTCTGGTTGCGGAATTAAATCCAATGATTAACAGTATCATTAACTCTTCGCTGGCCACTGCTGTAATCCCAGATGATTGGAAATGCACAGCGGTTATGCCACTGCAAAAAAAAGCCCTGTCAGACCCAACCACCCTGTCTAACCTGCGGCCAATTTCCCTACTCCCGGCAGTATTTAAACTGACAGAGAAATTTGTCAATCACCAGCTGTCAAGTTTCCTAGAGGAGAATAATATTCTACACTCCAACCAATCAGGGTTTCGGTCCAAGCACTCGACTGAGTCCGTTCTTTTGTTCTCGGCCGAGACATTACGTACGGCATTGGACCAGGGGAAGAAGGCCGTCTTGATTTTACTCGATCTATCGGCGGCCTTCGATACGGTCGCTCACTCAATCTTGACCGACCGTTTGAAGAATGCAGGTGTGGGTGGAATGGTGCTGGCATGGCTTACTAATTTCCTATCTCTGCGTCGTCAGGTAATAGTACTAGGTGACTATAAATCTGAGGAAAAGACCATCAACTCAGGGGTCCCACTGGGCGCCAGTTTGAGTCCTGTTTTATTTAACCTCTATATGGTCCCCTTGATAGAGCTGATTGCGTCCTACCAGATTGAAGTCATATCGTACGCTGACGATACTCAGCTGATTTTAGTGCTGGATAGGGAGTTGCCGGGGGCAGAAGAAAATCTGAGGAACTGTCTCCGGGCCACATTTGAGTGGATGACTAACAATCACCTCAGATGTAACTCGGGGAAGACAGAAATAATATCTTTTGGTTCTCTAAATACGTTCTCCCCCTCACAATGGTGGCCTGAGGGCGCTGAAGCTCCCCCTAACACTATTGCCTCTGCACGAAATCTTGGAGTCAAATTTGATGACCAACTTTCTTTTAAACCGCAGGCAGTAGCTGTGGCGGGCTCGTGTTTTCAGATCATCAGATCACTGAAGAAGTTCTTTGATCTACTGCCCCTGGCGGCCAGGAAGACTGTTGCAGTGGCCCTTATAACATCTAGATTGGACTACTGCAACAGTCTTTATGCAGGCACCAATAAAGCGGTACTGCATAGACTGCAGATGGTCCAACACGCTGCAGCTCGCCTGGTATTACGCTGGCCGAAAAGATCATCTGCTTCGGCGGCACTAAAAACTCTACATTGGCTGCCTATTCACAAGCGGGTACTTTTTAAGATTCTTGTGATTGCCTTTAGAGCCTTTCAGTCTCAAGGCCCTAGATATCTTCTGAGGGGCTTTCAACGCTATATGCCAACACGCTGTTTGAGGTCTACTAATCAAAACCTTTTAGTTGTTCCCAGATTTAGATTAGCCACCAAGGGAGGGAAGTCTCTCTTTGTGCTGGGATCAAAAGCTTGGAATAAACTGCCAGCTCAGCTCCGCTGTATAGTCAAGGAGACTGACTTTAGGAGATCATTGAAAACATGGATCTTCTCGCTCTCTGATGTAGCCTGCAGAGCATTGGTGTAGTGATTGTACAGTGTGTTACTGCCTTCTGTCTACCAACCTATTTCATCAGGGTTGGGTGTAGAGCGCCAAGATGCTCCTCGGAGCGATAGCCGCGCTATAAAAATGTGTGCTTACATTACATTACATTACATTACATTACATTACCTCAGATGCACCAACAACCCCTCTCAGTCACCATCTATCCCCACCTTTTACTCCTGCACCCAAATAACCCCACACCCCCACCTCTCCCTGCCCTCTCTCGCCAATTGCACTCCCTCCTGCATCCATGGAGCCACCTAACTCCATGCTCAGCCCTACTATCTCTATAATAATTTTATATATCTAATCTCCTCTATATTATGGTGTTTGCCTTCAAATCACAGATTTCTGAGCACAGTTCTACGCTCTCTGCCCCACAAAGACCTCAATGGGGTCCAGGGCCCTGGAAACTAAACTCTGAGACGCTTGCCAATGATGATTTATATACGAAATACACAGGGGCAGATTTACAAGCCCTGTATGCCACATTTGCGCCACCGTTGCGTCACTTTTGTGACGCAGTGGCGGCGCAAAGCCAGCGCCATGCTGCGGGGTATTTACAACGTGACTCATCTGGGAGATGGGTCACATTGTAAAGCCCTGCGCCACATGTGGGTGTTCCGGCGCAGGGGGGGGGGGCATTCCGGCGCAGGAACGCCTCCTAAAAGTGGCTTAGTGAAATCTACAAGTTTTCACTCAGTCACTTTTACGGCCATGCCGCGTCAAAACCCTGCGCCTGCTTGAAGCAGGTGTAAGGATTGACGCAGCATGGTAGGCATAGGGCACCCCCGAGCCTTGCTGGAGCTGGGTCACGCTTGCAACGCAACATCAATGCATCACCTTTAGGGCAGCAGGTGCGTCATGCATCTGTCTATTCTTGCCCCATGGTGCGCCGCATTGTAAATGCTTAAAGTTCCAAATTATTTGTGAGTCAGTTAAATGTAATTAGACTCTCAGGTGTCCCACTAAGACAACCAAAGTAAATGTAATTAACGAAGCACAAAGAAAACAAAGCACACAGAAGATCCTAGTCATAGAAAATGAATTTATCAGATTTTGGCATTTTTTAAAATTGAGAAGGGTACAGTTGAACAAAGTGGATATCAGCAAATAAAGTTATGACAAAGATGTACAAATGAATTTGGACACGCAATTCATAACCTACGTTAGCTCCTAAATATAACACAGCAAATATTATCCAAACATCAATAAATATTGCTTGAGAAAGAAAATTTTCTTGGAGTTGGCGGGACTGTCGACGTTTCAGTCTTTGTGGCTTCAGTCCATTAGACCATCCTCAGGACAAATAACTATATGCAGGATATACAACCTACTATGGTAATCACAAGGAGACAAAAGTTGACCGTGAGTTTTGAAAACAAGTGAAATCCCTTGTAGACATTTTTACTTTGATTGATTTTATTGCCCAAGACTACAAGGGTACATTGGGTTTACCATTCTTCTTTAAGCATTGCAAATGTGTCTCATCCATGGTGGCGCAAGAGGTGTCGGCTGTGACGCACAATAACTGGCGCATCCTTGCTGATATGCAGGGATGCGCCAGTTATTCTAAATCTGCCCCACAGTGGTTACTTTGAATGGGTGGTTTCCAGTGCTCGGTTCCAGCACATAATTGTCAGCACTGGCAGTTATGAGAAGCTGCCACATGGTGGCGATGTTTGTCTAATTTAGAGAAGAACACAACAACTGCTGGTTATGATTTCAATACACGTTAAAAATTACGAATACCTGCCTCCCAAGGCATTCTTATAGCTTTGGGGACTGGAATAGTCAGAATTGTCACATTTGTAGCAGTGTGATAATCAGTAGTTGTGTTGTTATTGTCATTGGCAGCGGTAGCAGGGGCAATGGATGGCATATGCAGCAGTGGCCTCCTGACGATAGCCCGGCACTTATGTTTTTTTTGGTGCAAATTAAGCACTTGAAACATACTACATGTTACAAAAAATGGGTGCACCAAAACACAGGTTCCCATCTGTCTACCAATAGTGGAAATGGATAAAACTTTAAACGAGGGATTTTTTTCAGGCTCAGGGACAAGCCTCTTGCACAAGGTGGCCTGAGAAGAAATTCAGAGGCAGATTTACAAGCCCTTGCGCCACTTTTACGTCACTTTTCCCATGTTAAAAGTGACGCAAAAGTGGCGCAACAGGCTTGTAAATCTGCCCCTCAGAGATTACAGAACTGGATCATCCTCCTGCAACAACCAGGGGAAGCTGGCAAGGATTTAAGGGTGGATGTTTGGCTCACAAATTACTCACCATGTAGCAAAATGAGCTCGTACCCATACTGCAATGAGTGCATGCGTGTCAGCAAATTGCTTATGATTTTTATAAAGATTTGTATGCGTGCCCCCCAACACTCCCTCAGAGCAAGACATTGCCGATTATTGTGTGGCTTTGACTGATGGCTTCACCAGGGAACAGAGCGAGTACCTTGGAGAACCCTTCATGGGTGAGGAATTCCTTTCTGCCTTAGGGACGCAAGTTTTGGGGACTTAGCACAGATTTGTTTTATCCATGCTGCTAAGTGGTTTTGAACATGATGGGCCATATTATCAAGAACAGCGATAACATTATCGCCGCTTTAGCGGCAGGAAACTGCCGCTAAAGCGTCGATAAGGGGCTTGATAATATGCCCTTGAGAATTCCCATAGAAGCCCAGGTTCACACAATTCCCACAGACGCCCAGGTTCACACCAGAACCTGGGCTTCTATGTGAATTCACAAGGCCATATTATCAAGCCCCTTATCGCTGTTTTAGCGGCAGTTTCCTGCCGCTAAAGCGGCGATGTTATCGCTGTTCTTGATAATATGGCCAGATGAGTTTACTAACGATTTCCCTGCAGGGGTTATAAAGTGACTATATAAGAAAGGAGATGAAACCTCTCTCCAGAACTGGCACTCTATCTCACTCCTAAATGTGGATTACAAGTTGCTATCTAAAGTGCTTGCTTAATTGTCCTCCATAAATAGTCCTGGGAGGTGAGCAGGGCTGGCAGGGAGCGGGAAAATGACGAGGGCGGGCGGCAAAAAGCAGCTAAATGAATCCCATATTAAAAAACCCCAAAGGAAAACAGAAGTACAATGCACAATGTTCAATGTAGATAAAATACAATTTACAACAGGGAGGGTCTTCAGTCGGACAGTTTTAATCTGCCCTGTGGGGTGCCGCAAGGTTCAGCTCTGTCCCCAACATTGTTTAATGTGTATGTGAAGCCGTTGGCTAGGCTTGTAAGGAAGCATGGTTTTACCCTCGTGTCGTATGCAGATGACTCGCAGCTGGTGGTATCCGTTTCAGACAGGCCGGAACTAACCGCGGAAGGATTCCATTCCTGTCTGAAGGACGTCATGGAATGGATGAGCTGGAGTTTTCTAAAAATTAACACGGAGAAAACAGAAGTGATGGAATTTGGGACCGGATCACCGATCTGGTGTAATCTGTGGTGGCCGCTGAAGGCCGGGGAATGTCCTTCACCAGTAAAAAAAAAGTGAGGAATCTTGGGGTCATTTTCGATGACAAACTGAATATGTCAGCTCAGGTGAATAATTTCACATCAGCTAGTTTCTTCTTACTCAAGATCCTGCGTAAAATCTTCCCTTTCATTCCCCTGGCACTTCAGAAAACAGTTATGGATGCCCTTTTTATGTCCAGACTGGATTATTACATTGCGATGTTTTTAGGCATCAACAAGCTCTCTGCTTGGTGCACAAAGCAGGGTATGGGGCTGGCTCAGAGGATTGTCAGAATAGGTTCAGGCTCTATACCCCCACGCGAGACCTTTGGTCGGCCAATCATGGTTTGATCGTTACTCTGAGGTATAGACGTGCTAGATGGGGTGGCCGTCTATTTTCTAGCTGCGCTGCCCAAATGTGGAACAAACTGCCGGTGGCCCTTAGACTTCAGCCGAACCTCTCATCGTTCAGGAAAATCTTAAAATCCCGGCTGTTTAATGCTGGGTAGTTGTCAGTGTTCTCTTTGCTCTGCTCCACTTATGCACCTCAGCGCCAAAACGCCTCGGCATTCCATTGCTTTATCAGCATTTTTATTACATTACATTACAACTGAACACAATCAATTACCCGGATAGTGGGTCCGATGTCGTGGGCTCGAGGACTGTGGCAGAGCCTCAGAGCCTGTTGATCTGTCGCAGCAGTGGTGGGAGAGTGTGACTCTTGACCCTAGAGGCTGAGGACTGCCCTTATGCCCAATACTCTCTTCCCAACCCTGTTTGCCCTTTATCTGCCATTCCTACCTGCTCTGAGTGGGGCGCCCTTGAAAGGGCCAGTAGCCTACTGGCAGCCCACTGCGGTAAAAACTGTTGGCGTGGATCGCGGGTTCCATTGTATGAAGCCACAAGTCATACTACTACTACATGCTACGGTGTGTAGGAGTGTCGTAAGAAGCGTCCTGAGGCGGAAAGCCGGGACTTTTTTAAAGCATAACGCTAAAAAAACTCTGCTAGCGCTTTTAATCAAACTGTAAATTCCATTTTGTTACTACCGTTTTAAAAATAATTTGTGAACTGATTTTAAAGTTGCAAATTTCATTGTGTCCCATTTTACTGTGTTTTTAACCGCCGCCGCCTCTCAAAATCTCTGGTGTGCTGGTGGCTAGAAGCGCCCCCTGCTCTCCCCCTCTGCAGCCGAGTAAACGCTGCTAGGGCACCCGCCATCTTAGGTGAGGGCACGAGAAGGGCGAGCAGACGAGTGCTCGGCCCCTCCCACCCTCCCGCCCTCGCCAATACAAAATGGAGCCACCACCCCGGAAGCGCAGCGGACGGGCGCAGCGGGCGCGCCAAAGGCAAGCCCGTCTGCGCCCGTCCGCGACAGGCCGGGGCCTGGGGCCACAACCCCTGTTCCTCCCACCAGCCACCCACAAACACTGATGAAAGGCATCATTACATACTCAGGCAGCGAATTAAGGAAATTCAACTCCACAGGCACATCGCACCATGCTTCATGTGCACAACTGGGACCCTTGAACACCATGGGCCCAGTTAGTTGTCGGAGTTGCCACTGGCTGAGTAACCCCTGGCACTGTCCCACTAACCTCACTACCCCCGACCTGGTCTTAAGATGCATCCTACTAAACGTAAGGTCCCTCCCCAAACATGCCATCGAAATTTGGGACATACTCGAAAACGACCAACCAGACCTAGCCTTTATCACAGAGACATGGCTGGACAACCACAGTACCCCGGATATCGCTGCGGCCCTCCCCGACAACTATAAAATACTCAACCTGAATAGGGAGAAAAAGAAGGGGGGTTGGGTAGCTTTACTGTTTAAAGACTCCCTCACTTGCAGACAGGAGGCAATCACACAAGCCAGCAGCCATGAAGCTATGGCATTTTCAGTATCCACTAACACCACCATTTTATTCGGTGGCGCCATCATCTATAATCCTCCTGGCTGCACCTCTGACTTCAACGCTCAACTCCTAACACAAGCTATGCCAATTTGCCTTCAGGACAAAAACATACTGCTCATAGGGAACTTTAATATCCACTATGACGACAGTAACAACCCCCTTACCAGACAACTAACCGAGAATATGGAGATCCTTCAGTTGTCCCAGAGAATCAATCAGCCAACGCACAGGACTGGACACACCCTTGACCTGCTGTTCTCCAATATTAACTCCATCTCTATTTCTGCTACAAAACCTTTATTGTGGACAGACCACTCTTTGGTCGAGTTTAACTTCCACCTACCTGCCAAAAACCCTAGGTCCTCCCACCAAGTAGCAACCCATAGGAGAAGTTATGCCAACTTCAAGGTTGAAACTTTTCGTTAGCACTTTGACCACCCCCCTAGAGGTAAGTTAGGTGTTGACGAAGCAACTGATAGACTTCAGAGCCACATCGCGTCGGCTCTTGAGCACTGCTCACAGCTCCGCCGCACTGCCAACCCCAGGCGCACCATGTCCGAAAACTGGTACGGGCAAGAACTGAAGTCACAAAAAAGGAAATGCACAATGCTCGAACACAAATGGAGGTTAACAAGAACTCAGGAAACGAGGGCCGTCTACAAGAAAGAACTGTCACATTACACTAAAGCCATCAGGAAGGCAAAAAAAGATTACTTTTCCAGCAGAATATTAGAGAATAAAAAATCCTCCAAAGAGTTTTTTAAAATTGTAAAGGAGCTCTGCAGTCCTACCAGTCTCTCATCTAATCTGACTCCCTCTCAAACAGGCTGCGACAAAATGAATGACTTCTTTTGCGAAAAGATAGACAAGATCTACTCATCCTTTTCTAAACCCATAACAAGCAGCCCGGCGGATTACGAGCCATCCACCCCCCAAGCCTGCTGCACTAGCTTTGGCCCATACTCCGAAGAGGAAGTAGGCAATGCAATGCTTGAAATAAAATCTGGCTCCCCCCTGGACCCCTGCCCTCATCATATCTTCCGGCAGCTCATCCCCCTGATCTGCCCTGCAGTGACTCAGGTACTTAATCACTCGCTAGATGCTGCAGAGTTCCCATCCAGCTGGAAGAATGCCACAGTCACTCCCCTTCTAAAAAAAGCGGGCTTAGATATCAACAATCCGGCCAACTACAGACCCATATCCCAACTTCCCTACCTATCGAAAGTCCTAGAGAAACTGGTCAACAGGCAACTGGCCAGCTTTCTCGAAGCAAACAATCTGCTGGACATCACACAAACGGGTTTTAGGGCCAACAACAGCACGGAAACAACTCTCCTAGCCGTGCTGGATCACATCAGAATGCACGTAGATCAGGGGAAGACAGTTGCCCTAATACTGTTGGATCTCTCGGCGGCATTCAACACCGTCCCTCACCATCTGCTTCTGGAAACCCTAGCATCTAAGGGCATTAGGGACAAAGCACTGGTTTGGCTGCGGTCCTTCCTATCCGATAGATCACAATCAGTGCGCATGGGCAATTTCTCGTCCCCATGCCGGAACATCAAATACGGGGTCCCACAGGGGGCCTCATTAAGCCCAACTCTGTTTAATGTTTTTGTGTCATCCCTGGCAGGAATAGGCAGAAAGTGGGGTGTGGAAATATGTTCCTATGCCGACGACACTCAACTCACTGTCATCCTGGATGAAAAAAACAACCCTAAAGACAGGCTACTAAACTGTCTTTCAGAATTGGCTGAATGGATGCACCAGCATTGCCTAAAACTCAATGCAGACAAATCAGAGATACTTCTGTTCGGAAGTCACACTCAGCTGTGGAATGACAGCTGGTGGCCAGAAGCCCTGGGCACTCCGCCGGCCCCGACACAAACAGCTAGGAACCTTGGAATATCCCTAGACACATCTCTATCCATGAAGACTCATGTAGCTACCATGTGCGGAAAAGGCTTCGCAATACTAAAAATGCTCAAGAGAGTCTTCCCCTGGATTCCAATGGAGTGTAGAAAGATCCTGGTCCAGTCTCTCCTGATGAGTAGGCTGGACTACGGAAACTCCCTGTTCGTTGGCATGGCAGAGTATCTCTTCACCAGGCTCCAAATGTTGCAGAACGCAGCAGCCAAGGCCATTTGTATGAAAAGGAAATATGACTCAGCCAAGAGCTGTCTACATGATCTCCACTGGCTACCAATGAAGCAAAGAGCAACTTTTAAAATGATGTGTATTACTCATAGAGCACTGCACAAAATTGGTCCCCTTATCCTTAGAAATAGGATTCAGTTCCACGCTCCCACCAGGAACCTCCGCTCTCAATTCTTGGCGCGTGCAAAAACCCGTCGGGTAAAGAGAGCCAGGATGGGCGAGCATGCCTTCTCCCACATCGCTGCTATCAAATGGAACGAATTACCTACAGCCCTCCGTCTTACAGAATGCCACCTGGCATTTAGGAAACAGCTAAAATCTTTCCTCTTCCCCCATCTAGAATAAACCCTTCCTGATTCTTACCTACGCCACATGCACATCAGCAATCATAGCGCCGTGATATCCTACCCTGGATGATTGTTAGCGCTTTACAAGAGCCAAATTAAATTAAATTAAATTATCGAGTTCACCCCACTTGCCCTCTGCATCTTCCACGAAACGTGCCTTGAATTCCTCATCATACTCACCCATGCGTATCCTCCAAACATTATGTGAGCTTTCATATCACATCCATGTACTTGAACAAAGCAAAACATCCCTACGGAAATTTTTCACAGTACACCCTGGCGCATATACAAAAAAAACATATTTCAATGGTGACTGGTACTCTGGGCCTCTTTTCCAACTCACACTCCTCCTCTTTCGACCATTCCTTAGCACATATCTCCCTAAGCAACAATTTGAACACTTCTTTATACTCCCCTTTCCAAATTAGTTCTTTTGTGGCCCCCCATTAAGTGTGTCATCAATGGCTTCGTAATCCACATGTAAGACAATGTTTTTATTTAACTCCTTGCTTTTCTTTTTCAACCCTTTTTCTTCCCTTTGTTCTTCACTACATTTGTCTGTCAATGTCTGAGCATCTTTATGCCCACCTTTTGATGTCACCTCTGCACCACCCCCCACCCTTGTTGCCATTGTCGTTCTGTCCATCTGTATGAGCCTCCTTCTTTGCTCCCGTCTCATACGTTCACACTCCTCTGTCCATTACAAATGTGCCTTTCCACAACCACACAACCCTGGCTGTTCATCCCTCGCCTATGCCATTCCCTACCCCTTTCAACACCATCAATGGTTGTGCTTTCACCTGTGTTTGCTTACCTACCTGCAAGGTCACTGCCCACGCTCAAGCTTGCTGTCACGCTGACCCCCTGCCGCCCACCACCTCAGCTTGCCGCACCGTTCCCATCTTCTCTCCACTTCCATCCTGTGAAACCCTAGTAGAACTGTGTTTACTGGGTCCTCCAACTGCAGCACCCTTGCCACTGCACCCTTCATAACACACCTGAACATCTGTCCTTTAATCCAACTCAACTAACACCCCTTCCTCAAGATCTGCCTCCTCATAACTAAGGCTCTCAGGGGGCATATTCACAAGGAGCTATCGCCGAATTAACGGCACTTTATCGCAGGCAAAGGCGTAATAAATTTACCACCTCATTCACAAGCTGGTGCTAACTGCCCACAGCACCAGTTTTTCAGCGCTAGGAGCAGCAAAAATCATCGCCACAGAGGACCCCCGCAACTATCGCTAATGAGATGCGGAGTGCAAAAAGCCACGACAACACAACACCTTAACATTCACAGCGACCAGCCAGATCCCTAGAGGGAGTACCTAGGGCTGCGAGCCTTTCGAACAACTTAAACTGTTTTTACCTGTTCCGAATTATTGCTGTGTTCTATTTTTAACTTTTTAACTTGCGGAGCATTTCTGTGTTCTCTGAACTCTGGGGGGCTTTTCTGAAGATTAGGGGAAATAATAATTGCCAGGCACACTAACACGCTACCCACCTCTTCTTTACTTTGCCCAGCCGCCTTGGACCGATAATCGGCGGCGGTGGGCGCCATCTTGGGTCAGGCAGGAGGAGCGCTCTAGTCGCGCCTTCCTCCCACCCTCCTCGCACCTATATAATGTGCCTAGGGACCAGACGGCGCAGCGGGCTGGCTCAGCGGGCGCGCCGGTTGCGCGCCGAAGCCGCGCCTAAGCCAAGCCCGTCTGCGCCCGTCCGTGCACATCCGGAGCCAGGGGCCAGGCACCATGCCCAAAAATATGCTTACTCGAGCTTGCAACTTCAGGCTCTCAGACCACCCGACCATCTATGCCCTATCGTTGTCCCTTATGTACGTAAACGCATTAGCACTTACGGCATTGCCTCGCACATATTTGTAGTGCCTGAGCTACCCCCCGAGACCCCCCGGCACGTCGGCAAAACTCCACCTACGCCCCTCACCAAGACCCTTAATTGTATGTACCTTAATACGCGCTCTATGGTACAACATCAAACAGATTTGTTTCTATTACTCACGGAGGAAAAACCGGATATATTGTACCTGACGGAGACCTGGCTAACCCAGGACTCGCTACCTGATATTCTGGCCACTCTCCCTGGCGACTACTATATTTTTGCTGTGAACCGCCCCTCAGGCAAGAGAGGTGGCGGAGTTGCCGCCATTTTCAAGAACTCCCTTAAACCCCTACTGTTACCCTCACTTGAATTGCCAGGCATTGAAAACCTTGTCTTCAAAATTGATACGGACTGTGGCGCTATTTTAACTGTTTTAATTTACCGTCCCCCCTCTTCCATGCCTGCTTTCCCCTCAGCCCTAGCGGAGCAACTTGCCCCACTGGTTACAACTTATTCTAAAACCCTTCTCTTAGGGGATTTTAACCTTTGGTTCGACGCAGTAGAAGTAGATGCTCAAGCAGGTGAACTAAAAGACCTCCTGGTCGACCTTAACCTATGCCAACACATTGAGTCTTCCACTCACCGGAAGGGTCACAGCCTTGACCAGGTATGGTCCTATGACCTTAATATATCCACGTTGGTCGCCGAACCATGCATCTGGTCAGACCACTACCTCATCCAATTCACCGTTTTGGCGAGCTGTGACAAGGCCTTGAGACCCCAGAAACTGGGGAAAATTAGGAAATGGAAGAGTATCAGTACTCCTGATTTTCTACACTCGCTAATTACAACCTTACCTTCTATTGGAGGTAGTCCAGACGAGATGGAGGAATCTATTTTCCATTGGATTGGAGGTGCTGCAGATCTGCACGCCCCATGGACTCTCCCTCCCCGCTCCCGCCCGAATAACACACACAGATGGTTTACCCCACAATTGCGGGCGGAAAAACTTGCAGTCCGTAAAAAAGAACGGATCTGGAGATCTAACTATTCTAAGCAGGATAGGGAGAATTACCGCGCTGCTCGCAAAGAGTATCAAAAATCCATCTCGTCACAGAAAACCACTTATTTCTCTGAGCTTATCGCAAATTCGCAAAACAAAAGCAAAGATATCTTTAAGATGGTGAACGAGTTGTGTGACAGCGATAGAACTGTTCCTCCTGTTGTCCCCACTCAAGATATGTGCGATTCTTTAAACACATTCTTCATCAGTAAAATTCTGGATATAAAACAAGGCATTATCAACTCCCCGGTCCCTCCTTCATTGGAGGACGCTTTTTTCAATCCTCACACACTTGAAGTTTTCCCATCAATTGACAACAAATTGCTGTCCCAACTGCTTACCCGAGTTAAATCAGGCTCCCCTGAGGATGTTTGTCCTCCACATATATATAGAGAAATAGGACAAACCTTGCCTCAAACTATTCTATCTGTACTGAATTCCTCACTGGTGAGTGGCATGGTCCCCCCCCGATTCAAACAGGCCCTCCTTATTCCTCTATTAAAAAAACCTGGGGCTGATCCTCAAGCCTTGGTCAACTATAGACCAATCTCTTTACTTCCATATTTGTCGAAGATATTGGAAGCGCACATCTCCACATCCTTTTCCAAATTTATAGAGGATAGTGACTATCTTGAAACTAACCAAGCAGGTTTCCGTCCCTGTCACTCGACGGAATCTGTCATTTTGGCCGTTCAAAACACATTAAGATCAAATGCGGATAAAGGCATCCACCAGGCACTGGTTCTCCTTGATTTGTCGGGCGCGTTCGACACGGTTGATTTTTCTATTCTAATTAGCCGTGTCGAGCAGGCCGGCCTCAGTGGCGCTGCCCTTGAGTGGATCACTTCCTTTATCTCGAACCGCACTCAAGCGGTTCGCTTAGGGCCTTTCACTGCTTCAAGAACCACCTCCACTTGTGGGGTCCCACAGGGATCCTCACTTTCCCCTTTGCTTTTCAATTTGTATCTGCGCCCCCTCCTTCACCTCCTAAAACAATTCAATGTCACAATCTTGAATTATGCTGACGATTTACAGCTAATTTTCCCTCTGAATACTCCTGATTCAGTCGCCCACTTTCACCAAACTATGCTTATGATACAACGCTGGATGAGCTTAAACCACCTCAAGCTCAACCCGGGTAAAACCGAGTTAATTCTTCCCGGGGACAGCAGTATCAGCTGGGGCCCTCATTATTGGCCTTTGAGCCTTGGTCCTGCCCCAGTCCCTGCTTCTTCAGTGAAGAGCTTGGGTGTTACACTTGCATCGGATCTTTCATTAAAAGCTCAAGTCGGAGCAGTTGTTTCTGCTAGTTTTTACCAGATTAGGAAAATAAAAAAGATTGCACAATTTCTGACATACTCAGCCCTTATCCAGGTCACCATCGCACTGGTACTCTCCAGGCTGGACTTGTCTAATAGTCTGTACCTGGGCCTTCCATCTGGCCTTTTAAAAAGACTCCAACTAGTGCAGAACCAGGCTGCCAGACTTGTTCTTAAACAACCTAGGCGGTGTTCCATCAGGCCTGGCCTAGAACAATTACACTGGCTGCCTGTATCTCAAAGAATCATGTTTAAGTCCGGCTGTATCATATACAAGAGTCTACAAAACATAGGGCCTCAGTTCATCAATCAGTTGGTCTCCAAATACAAGCCCACTCGCAATCTTAGATCCATCAATAAAGACTTGCTGGTTGTTCCCTCTTACAGGAGAAAGCGTCAGGGCGGCAGCTGTTTCCATAACTTAGCTGCTGTCCTATGGAACTCCCTACCACTTTCCCTTCGGCTCAGCCCAGACTTTCTAACTTTTAGACGTACTTATAAAACTTGGCTGTTCAGACAGGCTTATTTTCAGTAAGTTGTTGTGTTAGGTTCCTACTTCAACAGCGCCATGAAGCCCACGGGCGTACGTGCGCTTTACAAAAAAACCCTAACATAACATAACATAACATAACATCGGCGATAAGAACACAAAACAAGTGAAAAGGCACGCTAGCAGCAGGAAATTAACACCTGCTCTGACCTGGTGTAAAGTCGGACCGCAGCCTTCACCACAAAAGGGAGTCCAGCCCACAGCCACACCTGAAGACAAACAGATGCCATGGAGCAACTGAACATGCAGCACGGACACCCGAGAGGGCCACAACACCCACCAACACCACCCCAGGACCACCCCTCCCTGGCACCCTTGACATGCCACATCGGCTACACATAAACATGTACGAAATAATCCGCCTGATGTCGCACAATTAAAACTGGTGGCAAGCAAATAATGAAATTTTATTGAAATTAACACAAAAATGAAGTGAAGACACATGGCGGCTCCCCTCGGGACAATCCGTAGGTCACAGCCTGCAAGACAAAAAACATGATGAGAAGGTGTGTCCTGCGCTCATTAAAGGACAGAGAGAGAGCAAAGGAGAGAGAGAGAGAAGAAGAGAGGGATAGAGAGAGAGAAGAAGAGATGGGGGAAAGAGCAGAAGAGAGAGTTAGAGGGAGGGAGAGAAGAAGAGAGGGGGAAGCGAGAGAGAAGAAGAGTGTGGTAGAGAGAGAAAGAAGAAGAGAGGGGGAGAGAGAAAGAAGAAGGGAGGGGAGAGAGAGAGAGAGAAGAGAGGGATAGAGAGAGAGAAGAAGAGTGGGGGAGAGAGAGAGAGAAGAAGAGTGGGGTAGAGAGAGAGAGAAGAAGAGTGTGGTAGAGAGAGAGAGAATAAGAAGAGAGGGGGAAAGAAAGAGAGTAGAAGAGAGGGGGAAAGACAGAGAAGAAGAGAGGGGTAGAGAGAGAGGGGTAGAGAGAGAGAGAATGAGAAGAAGAGAAGGGGGAGAGAGAGAGAAGAAGAGTCGGGTAGAGAGAGAGAAGAAGAGAACGGTAGAGAGAGAGAGGAGAAGAGAGGAGGAGAGAGAGTAGAGAGGGGTAGAGAGAGAGAGAAGAAGAGAGGGGGGGAGAGAGAGAGAGTGCCACCCCTGCGCACCCAGGCCACACTGCTCACCTGCTGCCACCGGTGTGTTGCCAACCACTTGCCAGTATGTATAGCAGTACACCAGGTCACACATCAGTGTCAGAGCTGTCATCTGAAACAGAGTCCAGATACATGACTGACACAGTACACACACTTGCACAAGACAACATCGCCCTCCTGCCCATGCACACCCAGGCAGAGGCACCCTAGCCCCTCCAGCCGCATATCGGAGCATGCCCGACCATGCACACCCAGGCCTCACTGCTCACCTTCTGCCACCGGCGTGTAGATAGGATGTCCCACAACGTACCAAGCAGAAGCCCGGTGCCCGCAGACATGGCACCCTCCACACCATGCAGCCACGCAGCGCAGGCCACCGGGTCTCACATCTGGTGCTGGGTCTTGATTACTCCATGGCATAGGACATACCAGGGCACCCGGCACCATCGCAGGCTGCAAACACGCTCAGCCCAATGGGTGCCACTAACTCTGTGTACCCAGAAGCAAGGCCACGTGGCGGTAGGCCCGCGCAGTCCACTGGTTCAGCCTACACCGCGGTCCAGCAAGGCACACAAATCCTGAGCAGTCCGGACCGCCAGGATGGGGCATCATCGCAGGCTGCACACCCGCTCAGCAGCTTAAGGTGCCAATGACTCAGTGCACCCAAAGTCACTGTCCCGTGTCATGGGGCCTATGCCAGCCGCAATACAGCGTATGCCACAAATCCTGTTCAACCCCAGTCACCGTCCCGTGGCGGGGTGCCTGTGCCGGCAGCAATGCAGCCTGTTCCACAAACCCTGTTCAACCCCAGTCAGCGCCACGTGGTGGTAGGCCCAGGCCGGCCTCAAGGCCTCCGGTCCGTGGCTGTGACATGCTGACAACTAGACCAGTGACCTGCACACCACCAGCGAGTACGCCTGCGATGGGTAGCAGTGAGTCCCCTCTCAGAGCGTTAGCGAAGTGGTCTGGTCTGCCGTATGCCGTAACAGCGCAGGGCTTGCAAAAATGACTGAGCACTGGTTGTGGTTCAGTCCAGGTCCGGGCAAGGAAGTGGCTGAAGCATGTGTCCCTGTTTTGTTGTCCACGGGAACTGTTACACAAAACGCTATGTAGCACCCTTTGACTGGCATCCCACATGATTAGCATCATTGACGCAAGGGAAATCACTGTCCCTACATTCATCCACACATACATACATAAATGATGAAAGACATGACACAGCAGTGCATCACTGGATGTTTATTGCACATCCAGTACAGTTCTGCAGCTGGAGCGGTACAGGGCAATGCCGAGCACACTACACAATATGGGCCCATGGTGGGCCAGCCAGAGTCCATCCAGGTATGACAAGTCATGCGGAAGAGGATGGGTACAGTCCGCGGTCTGGTCGGCGTGTCATTGCTCATTAAACAGGATGTGGCGGTCCATATCGCTGTCCAAGGTGAGTGCATCTGAGTGAATCGGGGGTCAGTGGAAGGTCATGAGGCCATGTGCGGGACCAATCAGAAACAGGCCAGGTAGCGTAAATGAATGCTACTGAGTCCTTCTGATCGCAGGCACATCCACGTCCTCGTCCCGGATGAGTGATCTGCCCCACCTGTGGGTGTTGCTGTACCGGCTGCGGCACTGTGTGCCACAGACACATCAGGGGCCGGAGTGGTTAGGCCTGCCGCACTGGGAGGCAGAGACACACCAGGGGGTGGAGATGTGGATGGTGTAAGGACAGCAGCATTCATCATCGCCACGCCTTGTGGCAACAATGCCATGATGAGGATCTTCAGGGCATGGTAGATCCCAGCTACACTCCGCTGATGTGCAGCGGTGACTGCCATCCTTTGCGCCTCCATCCGCACCATGTCCTCCATGAGCCTCCGCATGTGTGACAGCTCATGGCTGGTATCGCTGGAGCCACTCTGAGAGGACAGGTGTTATTCTCTCTGCATCATGACTCCAGCGATGTCAGTCAGGGCTCGTTGGAGACCATGGAGCGGGCCTACACACCCAAGGATGGCGTCAAGTTTGGTTGCCAAGATGGCGAAGCCCAACCGCACCTGCTCTGCGGTCTCCCTCTGGCACTCGAGCACAGAGCTTTGGAATGCCATGTGTTGTTCCTGGGGGTTTTGGGGAGCGCCGGGCTGTGGGTGCCTCCTGCTGGGTGCCTTGGGTAGTGAGTGGGGTCTCCTCAATGTAGCTGGGCTGCCCTGATCCTAGAGGAGAGTGAACGATGAGGTCAATGATGTCTTGGATGGTTTGGGTGTCGATGCTGGTGTTGTCCTCCTCGTCATCAGTGAAGCGTGGCTGGGACTGCTCTGCAGGAGGTGTTGACGGTGCCCCTGCGATGTGAAGGGGAGATGGTGTATTACAATGTGTCCACATCTATGTAGCCGCATGGTAAATGTTGACATTCAGACAGTATGGGATTGTACATTGTGACAGTCTGTGGATCTGGGCAAGGACCCAGAGTCATTGTGGGTGTGCTCTGTGCTCTGCTTGATTGTGCATGTGTGCCATTGTGCCCATCTCCACCCGACCCCCCAGTACCTGGTGGTCACTCACCCTGTTGCGGTTGTGTTGTGTCCTGTCGAGCAGTGTCCGATCCCCGACTCCAGCCACAGTCTCCACACTGATGACTGTCGACATCAGCTCCTCCATGTCATCCAGCTCAAGCTGTGGGGCTGGGCCCCCACCTCCAGTCTGCGTTGCTGCCTTCTGGTTGGCGGAGAGTTTCTCCTTGGTCCACCGCTTCATGTCATTCCATCGCCTCTTGACCTTGTCCTTTGTCCTCTTGTGCTCCCCGACGACATTCACCTTGTCCACGATGTCCCTACAGATTTCATTTTTGATGCCCAATGACACAAACAGTTTTTTTGTTTTTAAAAAAAAGTTTTTATTGAAGAAGACAAGATGAATTTTACATAAATCGGGTGTCATACATAGAATACAATATAGCGATAGGTGAGCGAATAGACCAATGCAAAGAAATCAATTCACAGGAGTATGCAACGTTAGCAAAGATAGGTACATTAAAGAGGAGAAAGTACGATCAACAATCCAGCGAAGCAGCAGCCTGCAAGGTTCGCCCACCCATAATTCAGGATAGTGAAGACCAAATTAGACACCCAGAGAAATAAGAAAATCGATACAGGATAAACTCTTGTGAAAGGAAAAAGGAAAGAAAAAAGGCCATATAACTAAACAAAGGCAAAATAACAAACCCCTCCCCATTCCCCCCACCCTGCACCCCTGCAATGGCTACGGCCCATCCCCACTAGCAGTGTGCCTGTCGCCCCGGAACTAGACCTAAAAGTAGGAAAAAGAGTGGAGGAGGAAATATCAAACAGGCCCCCGGCCTCCCTTACCCCCCGCCAGCAGCAAACCACCCCTACACATATCCAGAATAATAGAATGCAACAATTAAAATCCAAAGGGGGGGAGCTTGTAAGAACCACCCAACTCCCGCGCCATTATAAGGTACAAGTCCTGTATCAAATGAAGTCATTGTTTAAACCCATCCAGTCAAAGTCAACCCTGGCCACTACGATTTTTCATGCGAGCCCTGTCCGCTCGAACCGCCATCTCAATAGGAGAATCAAAATATAGAAAAAGTTCAAAGTCAGTACGGAAGGATTGAAACCAGGATAGCGGTACACAAAATCCCAAAGTCAAACAGAGTTCACTGCCCACCAGAAATAGGTCGCCAGAGCGTATTTGAACCATCTGGGAAAAAAAGGGCGAGGTATCAATCCGACAGTCACTGGAGAACTCACTCTGAAATATAAGATCGTCCATATCCATCTTGGGCGGTATCGGCATAGGGCAGGAGGAACTTTTGATAGTCCCGGGCTCGCTTGCTGCCGTTCGGGAGTCGACAAAAAATACAAAGTCTGGCTTCAGCGCGGGGCCCTCTGTCGCAGTCGGAGCTTGCTCTGCGGGTAAAACAGCTTGTTCCAGAACCCTCGAAGGGTCGTAGTCCGGTCTCCGGCAGATAATATCGGCTGTTACGACCATCCTCTGGATGATGGCGGTGACCTGTGAGTGGAGCTCCCCAATGGTGGCCATTACAGTGTGCAGCGACGGCATACATTCCACCCGTTCCATCGCCACTCACGAAGCGGCAGAGCAAGTATTTGAACCCCGGAGGTCGACTACTCCGGGGTACCAGGCACAGACAGTTCCAATGACAACTGTGGGCACTCGCAAAATCGTGATCTCAACGCCGTCGCCGCCAACGAGGATCCAAGCCCGTCGACCCAGGGAACCCAACGGGGCCTCCGTGCAGCGGACCCCCGACCACAGCAACCGGTGCGTCATGCCGCCATAGCTGCAAAATCAAACTGCCACAGTATCACCATCCAAAACGGTCAGGAAACACTCCACTTCGGGAGACCGGACGCTACCCACGTCCCGCGGCCGAAGTTATTCAACTCCAACCCGGTTGGGTTAGAAATCGAGGCCCCGGCTTCCACGCTGGGTTAGGCCGAGAATGGAACACGGCGTATCTTCGTTATTCGAGTAGATGGAAATCTCGGGATTGCACCTTTCGACTCAGTAACACCTCAGCTACACGGGAGTCTGGTGCAAATTCAGGATAATCGTCAGGATTTGTGAGCAACTGGCGGATGTCGGCGGAGCCGGGAGCTTATGCGGCCATTTTGGTTGCAAGCGTAGCTCCTCCTCCCAACACAAACAGTTGTTGATGGTGTTTCATCACCTCCGTGACTATGATCCTGTTCGCCTGCGGACTAAACTTCGTCTTCCTCTTCTTCTTGTCCTTGCCCTTCCCTGCCCCCGAGGTCCCAGGCTGGTCGTCTGGGGTGCTTGTGGGGTTGCGCTCGTCCACTGCACCTGCTCCGACTGCCTCCATGGTGCTTGGGTGTTGGTTAGTTTGTGTTTGGGTGTTTCTTTGACTTTTATGGTGATTTTTCCCACCTGCCAGGTGTGTGTTGCAGGCCTCGAGCTGCTTATTGCTGATTTCCTCATCGCGCTTTTGGCCATCGCAGGTTTTTTGGTGTTGTGGTTGTTGTTTTTGTCTCCATCGAGGTGGTTGTATCGCGGACATTATCCACGGTTTCGGCAGACTATCGCATGCTACCACCGTGTTGTGTATTCTACGTTGTCAAGGAGTTGTTTCCCCGCGATAGGCTGCAATGTTGGAAGTTGCGTTACGCTACTCTTGTGGTAGTTATCACACGTTCTTGTGAATATACCCCTCAGTTTTCCATTTGTACTGATTTTTACAGATAAATACAGACAGAAAAACTGTTTCCTGTCCGCATTTATTTTTAAAGGTGGAAAAGTACTGAACATTGTGCGTCTTGTGAGAGGCTCTCTATGCTGTCTTTCGCACCTTCTATGCCAACAGCAGAGCAGATAGAGAGCATGGGGAGTTAAAAAACAGGATGTGATTTCCTTAAATATAGGCATACATTGGCATATGTTTGTAGAGAAGAATGCTAATGTGCCTGTGGCTGTATTCTTTGAGTGCACTTGTATCTATTAAATAAATGTGGAAATATATAATTTTACAAATCCATTTATTGTCAAAACACAAAATAAATATGGATAAATACCAATAACATTCCCAAAAAATAAATACTGATAAATACAGACAGAAATGTTACCCCAAAAATACCTTTAAACCTGAGCCCTACTCATAATCAAGCATACAGTACTCCACATCTGTCCCTAACTTACATTGTGCACCCCTTGAGCCTGACATTTCATTATAGATACTCACCTCCCACCACACATCGGGGCAATTGTCAAGTCCACATTGATGTCCAAATCCATATCAGAATCGACAGTGATGAGGCTTTATGTTCTGGGCTGAACTCCCTCATAACCCCTGTCCACCCCACCCTCTCTCACCCAAATCAATCTACCTTTTGAATCTAGCCTCCTGTCCCTAGTTCCTCCATGCCCAACCCACCCCCTCCTCTATCCAACCTACTCTCACTTTGCCTCTCATGACCCCAGTGCCCCCTGTGAATGCCCCCCTCTCCGATGACCTTCTACTGCCCGTTCCTTTCCTCCCATACACTTTTAATGGCTTCTTCGGTGCTCCTCCATCTTTCCCTGTCCCCTCTCCTCCAACCAGCACCTTTGTTCCCCTCATCCCTATCACTCCAATGCAGCATGGCTTGTACGATTGTTGATGATGGTCCTTTAGTGCAAACCATGGCAACGGTCAGTCCCAGGGCCCCCGAGCATCATGCAACCCACCTCAGCCTCACCCCCTTGGGCTGTGTCCACTATTGTGGCCCTCTCCGTGAAAACATCCCTCCAGCCCCACTCTTCTCCTTTCACGGCTCAAAGTCCCACCTGGCTGCGTGCCTGCCCTTCTGGCTCTGACCAATGAACCTGCTCCCCCGCTGTGGTCCATGCCCCCGTGGGCGGTGGCATTTTGACTTTTCCCACCATCTCCCGTGTTATGCACCTGTGCGGCCACGCGGGCCGCAGCCACTGGTTCCTGACAACTGAAGCCCGCTCTGCCCCTGCATACTGCCTCTCCTTCTTCACCAGCAACTTGGCGCAGCCCACCACCACCTTTATTAGCCGTAGCACCCCAACAACCCACGGATGCCCCATGTTTTCGCCTCCAGTAACCTACTAAACAAACAGGCCTCCACATCCAGCCCTGCCCAGCCGCCATCTACAACCGATCACAAAATGGTGGCTAGTAGGCCAACGACTCCTCCTTTATCTATGTGCCTTCCCACCTCCCCCACACTAAACTATGCCGATTCCCACCATCAGTCCTCTGGACTGAATCAAGATGCCCAAAAAGCCCAGGGTGGCACAAATCCCCATTTGGCTGCCCCCCAAAACCCTATTTTACTGTGTTTACGTAGACACTTAGGGGAATAAGCACAAGGAAGTGGTGGAGAGAGGCATTAACCTTCTTGGCTTAACGCCGCTCTCTGCCACTTCGGAAAAGCAACGCTGCACCATATTCACAAGGACATGGTGCAGCCTTGCTTTTACCCCTGCGATGGCGCTAAGTTTCACAACTTAGCACCAACGCAGGCACCCTTGAACCAGAGTGCAAGGGTGTCTACAAGCATGGATGGGGTGTTTGTGCACAGGAAGGTCTCCGGGCCCGATTCACAGAATGAACTTAAGACTCAATCCTAAACTTACTACTATTTTGCTATTCACAGAATGCACTTACTACTTTTGGCATTCACAGAATGAACTTACTACTTTTGGTATTCACAGAAGTTAGGATTTTGTCTTAAGTCTGTCTTAAGTTTGTCTTAAGACAAACTTAAGACAAATCCTAACTTCTGTGAATACCAAAAGTAGTAAGTTCATTCTGTGAATGCCAAAAGTAGTAAGTGCATTCTGTGAATACCAAAATAGTAGTAAGTTTAGGATTGAGTCTTAAGTTCATTCTGTGAATCGGGCCCATACTTCTTATAGCTGTTCTATGATATATCCATACCACATACTCTTAAGTGCATTATAATCCTCGCGGTTAATGCTAACTTTGGTTTGGCTTTATCAAAACATGTCAAGTAAGGTGTCAAAGACTTTGGAATACTACCCCCCGCCAGTCCCCGCCAGATTCCCAGGTTCTTTACAGGCGGTAAAGAACCTGGGGGTCTGGCTGGACACTGCCCTCAACTTTAGAACTCAAACTAAGGAGGTGGCTGGGACGTGCTTTGGGCTGCTGCGGAGGCTTAAACCCCTTCTGGGCTTCTTTGATCCCTCAGTCAGGCAGGCTGTTGTCCAGGCTCTGATTTTGTCCAGACTGGACTATGCTAGCGCCCTCTACATCGGGGCTAATCAGACCGAGATTGTTAGACTTCAAAGGGTTCAGAACGCAGCTGCCTGAGCGTTCCTTGGCTTGCCAAGGCGTTGTTTCAAATGCTATTCACCGCCTTTATTGGATGCCCGTTGCTAGGCGTATTGAATTTAAGGCCCTTTGTATCACCTTTATAATTTTCAACTCCTCATCACCCAGCATTTTGTCTGACTTGCACTCCTTCTATACTCCCTCCCGCCAACTTCGTTCCATGGGACAGAACCTGGTGGTTGTCCCAAGGGTGAGGAGAGTGCGTGCTGGTGGCCGCTCCTTTCGAGTGTTGGTTTCTAGACTTTGGAATTCCTTCCCCGTCTCCATTTGTAGTCTACAGTTCTATTTGCCCTTTCGTAAAGCGATTAAAACATTTTTGTTCCCTTCGTAATAAATTGTTCTGTTGTCTTCAGCAGTACTAATCTGGTTTCAGCGCCGGGACGCCCCTTCGCTGGGGCAGCCGTGCGCTTAACTAATCTGCCTAACATAACATATAGATGGCTCCCGTGTCATGGAGGGCCCTGAACGCCAGACCCGAGCTTCAAACTGAATCCGCTTCCGGACTGGCAGCCAGTGCGGGGACCCCAAATGGAGGGACATACGTTCTCTGGGCCCTACCATGAGAATTGCTCTAGCCGCCGCGTTCTGGTCCACCTGCAGGCAGTTTAATAAGTACACAGGAAGCCCAAATACAAGATGTTTATGTAATCCAGTCTAGATCCAGTCCAGCAAGACCACTGACTCATTGTCAGTGAAATTGCTCTCCCACCCTCGCAGCTCCGTCATTAAGTGAGGTGCCCCTGCCCCTGCACTCTTGAGTGTTGGTGATCGAGGCCCTCCTCCACCCGCAGGTTTCCCTGCGCCTCATCCCTGGTGGTCCAGTGGACCTCTGTCTCCTTTCTTTCTTTCTGCTCCTTCACTCGTTTTTCTCCCCTTTCTATCCTTCACCTTTCTGCACCTCTGCTCTTTTGCGCCTTATTTCTGCCCATTTCCCTTTCTCTCCCTCTGCTCCTTCACTCGTTTTCACTCGTTTTTTTTCCCCTTTCTATCTTTAACCTTTCTGCACCTCTGCTCTTTTGTGCCTTATTTCTGCCCATTTTCCCTTTCTCTCCCTCTGCTCCTTCACTCGTTTTTTTACCCTTTCTATCTTTCACCTTTCTGCTCTTTTCTGCATCTCTGCTCTTTTGTGCCTTATTTCTGCTTATTTTCCCTTTTTTCTTTATCCCTTCTTTCCTCCCTTTACCTTTCCCCGCCGCTGCTGCCCCCGCGGCCCCTCCCCCCCAGCACGACCGGCCCAATCCAGCTCCCCTCCCCGCTCCCGCCTCCCAGCTGTCCAGCCCTCCCCGACCCCTACTTAATGGCGGCCGCGGGCTGCGGGCGCGCCGCTGGTGCACCGAAGGCGCGTCAAAGGCAAGCACGTCTGCGCCCGTCTGCGACCCGTCCGCGACCAGCACCAAGAACCCTGGACCTCCGCCCCGCCAACGCTACGACCCAGCAGTACTCCACGCACTCAACCCAGGCTGCAACAACAACTGCAAGCTAGCATCACCAGCCGACACCCATGGACCCTTCAGCTGTCACCGCTGCCGGCACACCTGCAGCACCGCCAAGAACACGGATCCAGCACAACCCGCCCACAAGAACACAACCAAACCGAAGACCCTGCAATGCATCCTCCTCAACGTCCGATCCCTCCACAAACACGCCACAGAAATCTGGAACCTCCTCGACAGCACAACCCCAGACGTAGCATTCTTCACCGAGACCTGGACCAACACCACCTCGGGACCGGACATCGCCATCGCCATCCCCCAAGGATACAAGATCTCCAGGAAGGACCGCCCCATCCACCCAGGAGGAGGAATCGCCATTGTCCACAAATCCAGCCTCCGCCTGAGCACACTCCCTGACGAGTCCACAGAACTGATGGAACACCTTCACTTCAAGATACTGGCCAGCCCCACCGCCGCCCTCCGAGGAACCCTCATCTACCGACCCCCGGGACCCCGCGGACCCTTCGCCAACTCCATCACGGACATTATCTCCCCGCAGGCCATCGCATCCACCAACTACACCCTGCTGGGAGACCTCAACTTCCACCTCGACAATCAACTGGACCCCAACACCACATCCCTCCTGGACAACCTCCACAACATTGGACTCCGCCAGATCGTGACCGAGCCCACGCACTCAGCAGGACACACCCTCGATCCCCTCTTCACTACAGGAAACTCCATCACCTTCAGCCACACCACCGAACTCCCATGGACCGACCATCGTTGCGTCCACTTCACCTTCAGAACACCCCCCATCCACAGACACCAGCACCTGCTTCCACAAAGAAACTGGACCAAAATCACCGATGACCAGCTCACCTCCTCACTCAACAACTCCACCCCAACCATCGCGGAAAACGACGACCCCAACACCGCAGCCCGAACCCTGCATAGATGGATCTCGGACAGCACCAACACCATAGCCCCCCTCAAGAAAAACAACAATACCCGTGCCAAGAAAGCCAGATGGTTTACCACCGAACTTCGAGAGTCCAGGCGTACATGCCGCCGCCTCGAAAAGGCCTGGAGAAACACCAAATCCACAGAAGCCCACAACAACTTCAGAGCCGCCACCAACGCCCACCATCAACTCATCAGAGAAACGAGGAAAAAAGCGATTGAAGACAGAATCTCCACCCACGCACACAACAGCAAGGAACTCTTCAGCATCATCAAGGAGTTCGCCCAACCCACCAGCGAGTCTACCGACATCCCTCCCTCACAAGACCTCTGCGACAAACTCAGCATCTTTTTCCACCACAAAATCAAGAGCATCTACGACAACTTCGACGAAGACAACCAACACACTGAACCCTCACCAACCACCCCCGACACCCGGAAACCAACGATTGATGACTGGACAGCCCTCACCACCGAAGACACACTGAAGACAATGAAGTCAATCCACTCAGGGGCCCCCACGGACCCCTGCCCCCACCACATCTTCAACAGAGCCGCCAACACCATCGCACCCATGCTCCGCCAAACCATCAACCGCTCCCTGGCGACCGCCTCATTCCCCGACGACTGGAAACACGCCGAGGTCAACCCCCTCCTAAAGAAACCCTCAGCGGACCCCACTGACCTCAAAAACTACAGACCCATCTCCCTGCTCCCGTTCCCAGCGAAAGTCATTGAGAAAGCCATCAACAGCCAACTCGCCACATTCATTGAAGAACACAACATCCTCGACTCCTCCCAATCCGGCTTCAGAAAAAACCACAGTACGGAAACTGCCCTCCTCGCCGCAACAGACGACATCCGCACCTTACTGGACAAAGGAGAAACAGTAGCCCTCATCCTCCTCGACCTATCAGCGGCGTTCGACACAGTCTCCCACCGCACCCTAATACGCAGACTCTACGACGCAGGAATCCAGGACAAGGCCCTCGACTGGATCTGCTCCTTCCTCTCCAGCAGGACGCAGCGGGTCAGACTCCCCCCTTTCCTCTCGGACCCCACACCTATCACCTGCGGAGTCCCCCAGGGCTCCTCCCTCAGCCCGACGCTCTTCAACGTCTACATGGCTCCACTTGCCCCCATCGTCAGAACCTACGGACTCAACATCGTGTCATATGCAGACGACACCCAGCTCATCCTCTCCCTATCCAACGAGCCCAACACCGCCAGACGCAACTTTCGAGAAGGCATGGAAGCTGTCGCCAAATGGATGAAAAACAGCTGCCTACAACTAAACACCAACAAAACAGAAGTACTCATCATGGGCCCAAACCCCGACGCCTGGAGTGACACCTGGTGGCCCACCGCCCTCGGAAACCCGCCAACCCCCACAGACCACGCACGCAACCTGGGAATCATCCTGGACTCCGAGCTCAAAATGGACCGCCAGATCAACTCTGTCTCATCTTCCTGCTTCCACACCCTCCGCCTCCTTCGTAAGACCTTCAAATGGATCCCCCTCGAACACCGAAAGACAGTCACTCACGCCCTGGTCACCAGCAGACTCGACTACGGCAACGCACTCTATGCCGGAATAAACAAAAACCTCATCCGCAAGCTACAGAACATCCAGAACGCCGCCGCAAGACTGGTCCTCAACCTGCCAAAACACTGCCACATCTCCCAGCACCTGCGCACACTCCACTGGCTCCCCGTCGAGGCGAGAATCACCTTTAAGATGCTCATCCACGCACACAAGGCCCTCCACGGCACCGGACCAGCATACCTGAACAGCCGACTCAAATTCCACGCACCCCAAAGGACCCTACGATCAGCCCAGCTTTCCTACGCTGTGGTCCCCCGCACCAGAAAGACCAGATCGGGAGGCCGCGCCTTCTCCTTCCTCGCGGCCAAAGCATGGAACGCCCTTCCGCTCCACCTCAGACAGACAACATCGCTCCCCATCTTCGCAAGAAACCTCAAAACCTGGCTCTTCGACAGACCCCCTCCTTGATGGAATGGAACCTGCACCCCCCCCGCCCCTAGCGCCTTGAGACCCTTACGGGTGAGTAGTCGCGCTTTAACAAACTCCTGATTGATTGATTGATTGATAGATACAATTAGGGTCTGGACTAAAGTCTTCCTGTACTTAACCGGCAATAAGGGAAGATATTTTTTTAACATTTTTAACATGCCGAAGCAGGTGCCGGTGACTGTTTGGATCTGAGCCTTCATGGATAAGTTGGCATCTATCTTAACCCCTAAGTACTTTGCAGTGCGCATTGAGGCTGTGGGGGGGGGGACATATCCAGGGGCCACCACTAGCGCCATCCAAAAAAGATAATCTCAGATTTTTCTGGTTTACATTTTAATTGGTTCCGCCTTAGCCAGGAGAAAACCTCCGTCAGGCAGATGTTAATTTCAGTACCTCTGACATCGGCAGCTTTATCGCAAGTTAACAGCAGTCTGCCTAGGATACTATTTTAGCGCTGCATGCCTCAGCTAAAAGCGCAAGGGGGGCCATATAGATATTAAAGTGTGACAGGCTCGAGATAGACCCCTGCGGGACCCCCTCCTTCATGGAAGGAATGGGGGCCGTAAAGGGAGGGGGCCAAATTGTTTGCTGCCGGTCACTCAGGAAGGACGAAAACCACTTGAATACCGTGACCCCTATGCCGCACTCCCGGAGACTCTGCAGGAGCCGGTCATGGGGCACTGTATCATAGGCCGCAGACAGGTCTAGCAATATCAGCACTGCATTTCCCCCTTTATCTAGTGTCTCTTTAATAGTTTCAGAGACTTCCAGTAGGGCTGTTTCAGTGCTAGGATTGGCTCTAAAGCCAGACTGACTGTTGTGGAGTATATGGTTAGCTTCCACATATTCAGTCAAAACTAGATTCATGGATTTTTCCAAGACTTTGGAAAAGTAGGGCAATCGCGATATCGGCCTGTATTTAGAGGCTACCCCTGGGTCAGCTGAAGGCTTCTTAAGTAGAGGCAGAATTTTAGCAATTTTCCAGCTATCATGCACCGACACCGTTTGCAGTGAGGTGTTTAGGTTTAGATTGACAGCTGGATTAATAATCTCAGCTATAGAAAACAGTATTTTAGCTGGGCAAGGATCCCGAGGGATAGCCTGACTTCAAGATTTTCATTATCTCCAGTGACTTTTCCAAGGGAATAGAAGGAAACTGTGTGAGACAAGACCCAGCCCCAGAGTTGACAGAGAGTAATGACTTTGTGGTTACATCTTTAGCCGGGGAAGGAATCTCAAAAGAGTGTTGAATAATTTAAATTTTGTCGTAGAAGTAACCTGCCAGATGTTTGAGCCACTCGTTTGTGGGGGTAAACTGATTTTCCATCTTACTAGGGGATGAGAAGTCTTTTACAATTTTAAATATTTCTTTACTTTTGTTCCCGGCTGCCTCAATTTTAGAGGAGAAAAAAAGTTTCTTTTCCTCACGGATTTTATTGTAATGGGCTTTCAGCGAGTGTTTGTATCTGGCTTTATCCTCGGGGTCGAAATTATTCCGCCACACTCGCTCCAAGTGTTTACAGGCACTTTTGCTCTTTCTAAGGGCTTCTGTAAACAAGGGAGCAGAGGCACAAATGGATTTATATGCCACATGAGTGGTGGGAGGGGCCACCTCCTATCACTATCACTTTCCTTAGGCGGTTGGCCATCACCTTTACAAGAATCTTGTAGTCCACATTGAGGAGAGAGATGGGCCTCCAGTTCTTGAGGTCTTCTCTCTCTCTCTTCTGTTTGTACATGAGTTTATCATACCCTCTCGCAGGGATTGCGGCATACTACCCTTGCCCACCATTTCCTCGTAGAGGTCCAGCAAGTCCAGCCCGATCAGGTCCCGCAGTGTAACATAAAGTTCCGCTGGGGGTCCGTCATTTCCAGGGAGCATATCAGCAAACAATTATCGCCGCTTTGGCGGAAAGCGGCGATAATTGTATCGCCCTATTAACAAGGTCACGCTATTGCGTGAATCCTTGCCTCAGTGCCCTTTATCTTAACGCCCAGCTTTGCATTTCTAATGAGATGCAAAGTGGGCGTTCCTCCCCAGAATAATGGAAGAAAAGCCTCACGTTAACCTGCAGAGCGTTAAGAAAAGTAGCGCTAACCTCGGTTATCGCTACTTTCCTTACGCCTGCTTTTCATCTCGGTTCTGAGCGGCAAGAAAGCGCAACGTTACGATCCACCTAACCTGATCCTTCACACTTCTGACGTTTAGGGTGAACAATGATACAGCCATTGTCTCTGCGCTAGCAGTCAATGTCCTGTTCGAAACCTACTGGGGTTGAAGGCCCTGGGTAGCTCTACTTGCGGGTGCTGAGCTTCCTGCTGGTCCTGCTCTACCTCTCCTGTGCTGTCCTGGCGTTTCTGAACAAATCTCCTGTTCCCCCGTCTGGGATCCACTGATCTGCCCACGTCCGGGATCCACTGTTCTATCACTCCTGTGGCATCGATGGGTCCCATCATTCCACCTCCTCCTTACTCTTGTTGTGGATGATGATGATGTTGCCGTCATCCTCTTCTCTTCCTGGCTTTGTAGGTATGGAGATTGCCGGTGACGCGCTTCTTGTTTGCTTTGGATGAGCCTGACCTCTAGCAGCAAGAAGAAGCATTGCACCTATCGCTCCTTCAAGGAGCAGATTGCTGGTGACGCACTTAAGGTGACCAACCGTCCGTAAATTTCAGGAACCGTCCGTTATTTTAGTATGATGTCCACAAAGCGTCCTTAATTTGGGGTCCAAAAATTACGGACGCCTTGCAGACATCATATTAAAATCAAATTGGGAAATTTCAGTAAGGTATGCTGTTTCCCTGCGAGAGGCTGCATGAGTTCAAAAGTTTTAACTCAGGGCCTCACACACTTATCTTTTAAACTGAAGAGGCTGCATGCAGCGACCTCTCTGGGGCCTCCCGCAGACTGTGGAGTGGCCCATTGTCATTCTGAGACTACAGCTGATATAATGACAATGGGCCCTATTGTAGTGCCAGCATGTGGTGTGCCTTCACCTGCTTCAGACTAGGACAAGGCATTCTGCTTTTGTTTTGGCGCCATGCTGGAGAAAATAAAAATTAAATAACTAACAGCATTTTCACAGTACATTTAAAGTTCAGATTACAACATTCAAATAAAAATATACTATTTAATGTTTATTGTTACATTAGCACAATTTTGATTGCAGAAAGGGCCTGATGTCGCTTTGCAAAGCTGCGTGCATACTGAAAAACTGTGAAGTGCATGAATGTCTCAAACTTATATAAACTTATATTGACTTGTACTTATTTTGGTTGTCTATTTACTTACTTATATTTTATTATGCAACCTCTTTTGATATGTCTGTAAAACGTATGTTTTATCACAAATTTTTGTCCTGAATTTTGAACTTCTGTCCTGAATTTTGGTCCTGAATTTTGACCCTTTGTCCTGAATTTTTACACTGGCTGTCATGAATTTGCACCCATGCCAGTTGGTGGCCCTAGATGCACTACTTGTTTGCTTTGGAGGAGCCTGACCTCTAGCGGCAAGTAGGAGCATTGCACCTCCCCCTCCTTCACCGAGGCGCTTGTCAGTCCTCACCCATAGTGCCTCAAGCTCCGCTTCCTCAACTTCAGACGTTCATCCTCAGGTCTAATCTTATCCAGTGTTGTCTAAAACTGGTGATGACAGCTTCCTGAGCAAAGCTGATTTAACCCCACAGCATCAAAAATCCCAAACACTTAAGCTCCCACAGAAATCACAGGTGGGATCAAACCAGGGAATACTCTAGAGCGGTGCGATCGGTGCCACCGCACTGGGCGCTGACTTGGGGTGGGGGTGTCATTTTTGCACGTATATTATCATCTTAAAAGCACCTGCTGCCACGTTTATGGCCTCCAGCAATTTAATTAAAATGTCAAGATAACTGTGATTAATCGTCTTCCTAGAAAGTGACCGGAGGTTTGTCTAGTGGAAGTTTTGACTCGTCCTAAGGTAGTGCAGAGGGTTAAAAATGCCTGGTGCTAAGAGCGTGTACCATGGAGTTACCAAAGTGCATATAATGTAAATAGGTCAGTGGGTTACTGCTTCTGTAAGAGAGCTCCTTTTGTTACTTGTTGTTTATAAGTCAAAATCCTAATATAGAACATTGAGCTATTAACTGTCATCAAAGAGCTGCATGCAAACTGAAAGGTATATGTTAGAGCTATATGTTTATTGCCCAGTCTTTCATTGTCCTAATCTTGCCAAAAGGGTTCATTTGGCTAGAAAAAAATTCTTATTATTAAAGAGAACCCCTAACAATGATGTTATGTTTTCAATTCTGAATGTGTGCTTTTCCAGAATAAGGACTCTTAAACTATATTGCCTACCAGTATCAGACATGTCACTCCTACATTACACCATGTAGTCCTGACTGATGTAACATTTCCTATACACTGCTTTACACACATATGATTGACTCTGTGCAATGTGTGTGTGATGTAAAGTGATCTGACACCTTACACTGGTACGAGTGGCGCTATAAAAATAAGGGCCAGATGTATGAAGCGTTTTACCGGTCGCAAACGGGCCGATGGCCGGTTTGCATACGGTAAAAAGCCTTTTGGGATGTATCAACCCAAAAGGCATTTGCAAAATAGGTAAACACAATTTTTTGTGATTACCTATTTTGCGAATGCAGTTAGGGAATCGCAATTTGTGATTCCCTAAATGCAATGCAAAAAGCATTTTAAAGATGCGACTTTGTTTTAAGGAATCGCAAATTACCACCAACTTCAAGTTGGTGGTAATTTGCAAATCCTTAGAAAAATGCACAAAATTGCATTTTTCTAAGTGCCATGTGGCGCATACACATGCCCTTATGGCATGTTTGTGCACCACATGTGCACACATGATATTTTTGGGGGTGCATCAGGGTGGCCTTTTGGCCCCCAATTACCCTTGAAATTGCATTCGCAATTTGCATTTACCAATTTGGCCTCTAGGCCCAAAGGAATAAATAGGAAAGCATTCCTTAATAGTGAATCGCAATTTGCGATTCGCTATTAAGGAATATGTAGGAATCGCTATTTCTTTTGTGAAACCTACATACATTGCGTGAAAGGGCAGGAATGCACCATGGGGCTTACTGACTATAATATATGGCGCATTCCAGTCCTTTCATAGCGTCAACACTGAACGCCCTTTGAGCCCAATGGATGTTGCGCTCCTGCCTCCTGCACAACAATTCTTAGAGGCTTCGCCTCTGTCACTTTGTGCAGCAGAAAGCCACTTGTTGAGATATAATACAGACAAAGAAAATTTAGAGCTTATTTCCCTCTTTACATCTATAGCATTTTTTATGTAAATAACTCCACTTAGTTTCTTTCAATTAACTTATATACTTCCTTTATTTTATTGTGGATCTCGCGCTCTGCAGGGATCCTTCAAAAATAAAATCACTGCCGTTTTTCATCGCCACACGAAGTACAATTTTTTAATTTTTTGGGGGTGTGAAAACCTTTTTTTTTATAAAGGCACACATACAGGAAAATACATTTTTACAATATGATCATGAGTTACAGAACAGAAAGTCCATAATTACATTTCTCCTAGATATAGATTAGGTACTCATAAAAAACCTATACAAGTGCCAATCCTTATTCCTCAGTGGCAGGGATGGAGCGCAACTGAAAAATCATCTAGAATTTCTAGTAACCCATTCCTTCCATGTTGCCAGAGCCTGGTCATCCCCCAAAGGTTCTCAATCTACAGCCACATCAGTGATTGTATTTGCTAAACAAAGGTTTCTGCATGGTTTTTTTAAACCACAACGTGAAAGTAAATATAATCTAATAAAGAAAAAAGGAAATCCCTCTTGCCTCATAGTCTTGAATATCACTTAGGAAAATTACAGTCACTTTACAATATTATTAAAGGTTTCAAATGTGTTGCTATTTTAGCAAACCATATACACGTATTTCTCATTCTCAGTGCTAAAAAATAGACTATTTCACCCGTGACAACGAAACGGAAGTGGTTGCGGTCCTATAGTGCTTTCTAGGTATGCGAGTTTCCTGAAGAGTATTAGAATAAAACCGATATCCTGTTTTTCCAGACAGACTCATTTTCATTTCTAGTTGGGGAACAGTTGTAATACTTCCACCGCTGGACTTAATTTTAAATGATACTCTACCTTAAACTTCAATTTAGATCTCACTAGTTACTGAGACCCTTCAAAAATTAGATTTAATGTCGTTTATCATCATCACACGAAGTACGATAAACTTCGACACAGTTTACCATTGAACAATATGCTGTAAAGGGCGTCCCAACCAGGTCATATCATGAATATCACTTATGAAAATTAATGTCACTATCTAAATTTATTAAAGATTTTGTTATCTTGACAAAACAGAAACACATTTAAACGTATTTCTCATGCTCAGTACTAAAACAACTATTTAACCTGTGACAATAAAACGCAGGTGATTGTGGCGTTGTAGTGGCTTCTGGGTATGCAAATTAGCCCAAAAAAACAACAAAAATTAACTTGTTGCTTTCAGGCAGACTTCCCTCTAGTGACAGAGGATGGTACTGCGCCTGAAGCTTCCTGGACAGTTCAATCCCCCCTCCCTCGCGCGCTCTCGCCCTCTCTTTAGTTCAGATGCACACAACAAACAAGGGGGCATATTATCAAGAAAGGGCGATACATTATCGCCGCGACAAAGCGGCAATAATGGGGTTGATAATATGCTCTATGGAATTCCAATCGAAGCCCATGTTAGATGTCTTCACATCTAACATGGGCTACGATTGGAATTCATAAAGCATGTTATCAAGCCCATTATCGCCGCTTTATCGCCTGCCGATAAAAGCAGCGATAATGTAACGCCCTTTCTTGATAATATGCCCCTAGCATTCGCAATGCAATCGGTCTCGCAATTGTGAGATTTTGAGCTATTGGCATTGTACATGGCAATGCCTTTTATAATAGTAAAAGGCATTGTCATTTACAATACCAATAGGTCAAAGTTTGGCAAAAGCCAGACCTATTGTATTGCAGAGCGCGGTGTCCCTGAAGCGGGCGTTGTGCTCAGTATGAACGTTTAAAAAAAAAAAAAGAACGAAGACACAACAAAGGTGAACACACTGATAGAGACACTCACAGATGGGCACACGGGCATGCAATGACAGATAGACGCTGGGATACAGACACACCCACTGACTAATGCGCACACACATGCGCACAGAGACATACACACCGATACATGGATGGAAACAGGCATAACATGCCAGAGAGACACCAAATTAGACATGCATACAACCCACAATTGGGCACACAGATGTACGATGTAAGACAGACACACACTGACAGGTGCATTCAATGAGAGGCATTCAATGAGAGGCAGATACACAGATAGAAACACACCCACACCTCGAAGGATGGTCACACAGACAAAGACAATAAACAAGCTTTTGCAATACAATAGGTCTCGCATTTGTATAAGTTTGAGTGATTGGCATTGTAAATAACAATGCCATTCTATTTATCGATTTTGAAAAAGAACACATAAATATAAAACATTGGGGCATATTATCAAGGGGGTTTATCTCCGCTTTTTTGGCTTTAAAAGCCAAGAAAGCGGAGATAAAATTATCTCCCTATTACCTAGCTGTCGCTAACACCAGTTAGCGACAGCTAGTAGGAGATAGCGACCATCTCGGGCCCCACTTTGCATGTCAGTGATATTTATCACTAATGACATGCAAAGTGGGCGTGCCAAGATGTTAGCGACTGGAAACAGTCGCTAACATCGCTATCTCCTATTACCAACTTTTGGAGATATTCGCGCTAAGCGCGAATATCTCCAAAAGCTAACACCTGCCCTGAGCAGTTCTTAGCCATGTTATCCAATGGGAGGTGGATAACATGGCTAAGAGCATTAGCTCGGTAATGCATGAATATCGCTGACTTTTCAGCGATATTCATGCATTGCGGACGTTTTTTATCGCATTTGCGATGTAATACCAAGGTTTATCGGCGATAAAAATCGCCGCAGCTCAGCTGTAAAATTTTGTCTCTAACCAAGCAATAGCGATAATTAGCGCTATTGCTTGGTAATATGCCCCACTGTCATTTACAATGCCAATAGCTCAAACTCTGGCAAAGGCGAGACCTATTGCATTGCAAATTCTTGTTTTTTGTTGTTGATGTTGCCCACAACAATAATACATATACATTATTTAATTAGAGCACAATATATATCTACTGATTTAATTGCCGAAATCTCGTTTAGGCGCAAATGGTACACCCACCATCTTTGGATGACAAATATGTACAGAGGGGCAGATTTACAAGCCCCTTGCGCCTCTTTTACGCCGCCGTTGTGTCACTTTTGTGACACAGCGGCGGCGCAAAAGATGCGCCATGGTGCGGGGTATTTACAACGAGACGCATCTCTGAGATGCATCACGTTGTAAAGCCCTGCAGCAGAAGGAGGCGTTCCATCGCAGGGAGGGGCGTTCTGGCGCACGAACGCCTCCTATAAGTGGTTGCGTGAAATCTACCAGATTTCACTCAGTCACTTTTGGGCCCATGCTGCGTCAAAACCCTGCGCCTGCTTGAAGCAGGTGTAAGGATTGACGCAACATTGTGGAGATAGAGCCCAACAGAGCATTGCTGGAGCTGCGTCACGCTTGCGACGCAACTACAGCAATGCGCCGCCTCTATAGCAAAGATGCTACACGCATCTGTGCTGTTTTTGCCCCATGGTGCGCCGCATTGTAAATGCAAAAACAACAGTTGATGGACAGAATGTAGAACAACGTCATACATTCACCCCAGTACAGAGATCTGGGCCTAAATCCATCAGGCCTCATTTATGAGCACTTGCGTCACTTTTACGTCGCTGGTTCGTCACTTTTTGTGACGCACCAGCAGTGTAAAAAATGCGCCTTGTTGCGCCACATATACAATGTGCCAGCCCGAATGGCTTGGCAGTTTGGGCTGGACTGTTCCCATGAGGCACAGGGTCAAGGCTGATTTGCATATGGCCATGCCTGAACTGGGGTGATGTGAAGTGCAAAAAATCAATGGATTTAGGCCCAGATCTCTGTACTGGGGTGAATGTATGACATTGTTCTGCATTCTGTCCATCAACTGTTGTTTTTGCATTTGTCACCCAGAGTGGGACGGGTATGCTCAGACATGAGTCCTGTGCTCTCCAAACCACTGGAGTCAAGCTATATTGGCTGATCATGGCTGATAACCAGAAACTGGTCCAAGGATGCCTGATTGCAGTCCAGGAAAGTCATGGTTTGACAGTTCACCCAGGACTGTTCCCATGTTCTCATGGGTCAAGGCTGATTTACATATGACCATGTCTGAGCTGGGGTGGTGTGGAGTGCATAAAATCTATGGATTTATGCCCAGATCTCTGTACTGGGGTGAATGCATGACATTGTACTGCATTCTGTCCATCAACTGTTGTTTTTGCATTGTAAACGCGGCGCATCCCTGCTGATATGCAGGGATGCGCCAGTTATTGTAAATCTGCCCCAGTTTGTTTTATATCCACTTGTGTAGCTCTTGATATCATTTATATGGACCGGTAGAGCTTTCCTACTCAGTAAACGTTGATGGGAGTGACATTCATAGACATTGCTTCCCTGCAGTACCTCTTTGAAGTATCCCGAAGGCGAAAGGAAGCGCTTTATAACATTTGAAAACATTTTTTACTTAACGCTCCTCTGGTCTACTTGGAAGCGCTTTTTGTCCACCATGACAACATTACTGCTTTCTGTGCTGGTGGCGCGGATCCACCACAACAGAGGGCCGATGTCTGTACGAGAGGGATTGTGGAGAGCGGGGAGGGGGTCCCAGAGCACATGTCCAGTGTTGCGCTTACACAAATCTGACAACATTTACAAGGCAGGACAAATGCCTGGATAATCCGGTCAGGTCTTCAATTTATGTAAGTCATTAGTGAAAGTAGCAGGTTTAGGGGATGAAAGAGGACACCTTCCATTGTTTATTCCAGTAAAGCCGTGACTGGAAGTGCGGGCGAGGCCCCACCCCTGACACAGAACGACACCTCTCTGGGGTCACAATATTACACGCGAAGCTCGACCTACAGAGGGGTGGTTAGGCATGTACTCCACCTCCGCTACCCTCATGCTCCTAAGCTTCATTCCGGGCACAATACAACCTCCAAACTCAGAAGGGACAACATAACACACTCCAAGCCAAAGGGGCACAATGAAACATCCCCACCCCAGGGGGCACAAGATATCCCACTCCCGATATGTGAAGTGGGGCGGGGGACTGGTAAAATGTGACACATTTCCCACATCCGGGAGGGGGCACCAGGGCTCGAGTCGGGGTACCACGTGGACAGCGTCCCCCACTTATTTTACCGGGAGCTCGATAACTGGAGCAAATGGAGCCATACATTCACTCTTTGGCCTCTCTGGGGTGAGATCGAAGCCCATTCAGAACGCTGCACATGCGCTGACTTCTCTGATGCAATTGCATCTAAGAAGTGAGCGAGGGGAGGCAATGAGTGTGATGGTGCAAGCCACCTTTTGTATTGTCACTTCCTATCGTGACGTCAGCGACACCCCACTTCTTTTTTTAGGACTTGTGCCCTGGGGGCACTACTACCGGGCCCACTGGGCACAATAGAGAACACTCAGCAACTCAGAAGGCAAATTGTAATACAAGTCCACCCTCAGAGGCCCTATATAATGTTATTAAACACACCTCTCTCAGGGCGATGCTGTGCACTGCCCACAGACAGGTGTGTATAACTTACCCGAGGGAGACATGATGCGATGTCACCGAGGCCTCTTAGGGGTACAAGACTTACAACTCAGAGCGGTGTGGTATGCGTCATCATAGGGTAACACATTACACACACACTCAGCTTTAAGGAGTCCCAATGTATACCTCTCTCTCTCTACCCCGCCCCCCAAACACACAAACACACAAACACACACCTCAGAGCGGCACCTTGTACCCTACACTGATGGAAGCGATGGCAGAACTCACCGAGCATCGAAGGATCACACTGCACACAACACCCCGGCCGTCCACGCCCCCCCCACCCCCCTCAGGGTGATATGATGCTGAATGGCTTAGGGGGGCTGATCATAACTACCCTCCACACACAAAGAAGCAGGGGAACATCATATTCATATATTAACCCCCCCCCACACACACACATAAACTCACATGGGCTCAGTGTAACATATTCGGGGAAGAGTATATCCGCTAATCCCAGATAGGGGCGACATACACCCACTGAAAGTGTGTCACTAGAACAATTGTGCACACCTCACAGGGACATAACGACACACTCTCCTCAGAGGAGCGCAACATACGCGCACACGACACTCTACGGCAGATCTTTCCAAACTCTGTGGCGCGACACAGTACTGTGTCGCCTGCCATGTGTGAATGTGACGCATGACGATGATGTCTTCGGGGGGCAGATAAGGGTGAATGCTCTCTTGGACGTTTGCATTGTGATGCAGAACGCGGAGAAAGGAGAGGTGACGTGCGTTAAACGCCCTGTAAGTCCACGGAGATGCCTTTGCTCTCCATCCCCAGGTGCTGGACCTGTAAGTTTATACATTTAAAAACTCGGCATTCAATTGTATCCCCAGAGCCCCATAGAAACGGAGAACCCGTGGGTGGAATGCGCTGTGTGTCTCTGGAAACAAGGGGGCATATTACCACGGGCCTTTTCGCCACTTTAGCGGGACTTTTTCCCGCTAAAGCGGCGAAAATTTCATCGGCCAATTACCAAGCTGTCACTAACACCAGTTAGCGACAGCTTGTAGGCGATAGCGAGCAATTTGGGGCCCGCTTTTCATGTCAGAGATAATTATCGATAATGACATGCAAAGTGGGCGCGCCAAAATGTTAGCGACTGAAAACAGTCGCTAACGTCGCTATCGCCTATTACCTACAAAGGCGAAGCGATGGAAATATTCGCACTAAGCGCGAATATCTCCAAAAGCTAACGCTTGCTAATACCAGTTCTTAGCCATGTTATCCAATGGGAGGTGGATAACATGGCTAAGAGCTGTTTCACGCTAATGCGTGAATATCGCTGTATTGTCAGCGATATTCACGCATTTCGCATGATTTTTATCGCTTTTGAGATAAACCTTGCTAATAGCAAGTTATCTCAGCGATAAGAATCGGTGAAGAGTGGCGATAATAATTTTGCTGCTAACCCTACTTAGCGATAAATATCGCTGTTTGTAGGTAATATTCCCCCTGGTATTTTTCCAAGACTCTATGGCCCAGGGAAATTTTTTGCCTAATTCAGCCCCCTGCCCAGCCCCCACCCCCATCTTTACAAACCACGAGGGCAGAGTCATTAAAAACTTGTCCAATATCACACGATTTGTTAACACAGGGAAACTAACACTCTAACTCAGGTTTCGTAGGGCCTACAATTTAAGCACTTTTAAACCAAAACCCCATCCTCTGTCATGAACACTCTGGGGCAGTCGCTTGGAGATTGAGGAACAAGTGTGATTGTGTTTCATGTTTCAACACTAAATGCAATTGCATATTCCCACCCCCCTCTCCCACTAAAAAAAAGCAGCTGCCCCTCCCTCCCCATACCTTGAACTCTTGTAACCTCCTGTGACATCTGAGGGAAGCCCGAACGGTAACAGCTGGGAGACAATTGTGTGCTGGCATGGAATGTGGAAGGAGTACGCAGGAACAGGGCTGAGGAGGGAGAGCTTTCTCGGAACACAGCCCGAGTTTGGAAAGCTGTGGGAGGTGTAATATAGTTGACAGTCTAGTAGCTGGGATGGGAGGAGCTAGGTGGGCTGAGGGAAGAGGAGGAGTCAGGACAGGATAAGGGCGGTTAGAGTAGGGACAGGAGACAGGTTGGATGTACTAAAATAAAGCTCCAGGTTATATAGCAATAAGTGTCTGTGTTTATTGTAGCAGGATGCTACAACTGGCGACGAGGATGGGATTGCACTGACAGCAGCCCACAGGATCACAGAAAGGCACCCTGTCTCCTGCAGCGTCGAGGGAAGAGCTCCGCTGCCGAGTAAAGCTAAGGCCTGGTGTTTGTGGCCGAGAGCAAGTGACTGCGACCCTAGAGAAGCCGGGGAACCCCGAAGAAATCCCGACCTGCGAGCGCTGAAACGCTCGGTCGAAGAAACCCTTGAGCGCTGAATGCGCGAGTCCCGCCGGGTGTGTGGGTGACCGAGCAACCGTGAAGAGACACGAGTCGGGAGCCCACTCCGACCCTGTCCCGCGCCACACGGCGAGTGAAGAGGTGTCCTGGAGGAGAGGACGCTGCCCCGATAACCTTGCAGCCAAGCGCGGCTAAACGCGCCAAACCGGAGCTTGAATACCGGTGAAAGTAAAACATCACGCCCGATGCGTGAGGTTTGGCATGCTGTCGGCGTAAGTGAGAGCGGGAACTGTGACAGTGAGCTGGGAGCCCACCCCAAGCTCACCTGAGGACTGCTGTGGCCTGCTGTGGCCGAAAGAGAGTGCATCCTGGTGTGGACTGCCCCCACGAAGGTCCACTGTCAAGCGCTGCTGAGCGCGGTAAAATTGTGCCTGGCGTCGGAAAACCTCACGCCGGATGCGTGGGTTTTGGCACGCCGCTGCCGAAGGACTCTGCAAAGTAAGGCGGGAGCCCACCCCAACCTCACCTGACTGCAGCCTTGACCAGAGAGAGCCAAATCAGGAGTATGCTGACCCTGGGAGCAACTGCCGGTGAGTCCTGTGTGAAGAAACTGGGTCGAATGAAGAGAGAGAAAGTAGTGCCTGCAGATAACCACGGCGGCCATCTTTGAGTCAGGCAACTTTTGGGACATCCTCCCTGTGCAAACTGTAGGCGGCCATTTTGAGGTCAGGCGAACTGAGTTTAGCAACAAGCATTGGCGAACATAATAGAAACAAGCATTGGCGAAGACCAAACAAGCACTGGCGAAGACCAGACAAGCATTGGCGAAGACCAGACAGGCATTGGCGAAGACCAAACAAGCATTGGCGAAGACCAAACAAGCATTGGCGAAGGCCAAACAAGCACTGGCGAAGGCCAAACAAGCACTGGCGAAGACCAAACAAGTACTGTCAAGAGCCAACAGACAAACCGTGGCGAGTAGGAACCAACAAGCAGTGGCGAAAGGAAACAAACAAGTATTGGTGCATGCAAATAAACAAACATGCATTGACAAAACAAATGTCAGCACGGGTGGAAATGCGAACATTGAGAAACGCAAGCGAATACGCAGTGGCGAATGCAATGAAATAGCACGTGTCTCTAAAATAAAAGAGGCACAAGCAAACACAAGGACCAAGCAAAGACAACAGCACAATGGAACAAGCATAAGCAAATGCAAGAGACCGATAAAGACGACACTGAGCACAAACCAAAAGCGCCAAAGAGAGAAGAGCTGCTGGGCAGAACTGCAGAAGACCCAGAGGAGGGCAGTCCTACAGAGGACCCCGGAGAAAGTAGAACCATCCAAGTTCGCTCACCAGCTCATACAGCGCATACTGGGATGGTTACAAAGACTATCAATTTCTAAGCAAACAACCAGACCAAAGACCTTGACCAGAATCTCCCTCTCTCATGGCGGGAAGAGACGTAGCACAGCGGGTCACTCCAGACACTGAGGTACCGCCCCCAACAGTGCAGACTGATGAGTGGATCTCGGATCTCAAACGACACTGGTGGCTCGAAGCTTTGGAAGATTTCTTAAAAGCCAATGGTGAGCAAAGAGAGAGAAAATGTCTGATACTACTCCTCCGTCTGGTGGGTCCTGAGGGCCGCTGCCCAATCAGGACATTTTCCAAAGAGGATACAGATATCTACAAAAGACTCCAAAGGGAGCTCTGTGCCCATCTCAACGCACAGACAGATGTGGATCAGAATCGCATAGTTTTCAATACAGCACGGCAGGAACCAGGCGAACCGTTGCCAAACTTCATCACTCGGTTACAAAGTCTGGTATGAGGCTGCCACTTCAACACTTTTACAAATGAGGATGCGGTCCGACTTCGGATCGTTGAAGGTTGCATAAACCCTGACACCAAGCGCAAGATCCTGCAAGGGCATTGGTCGTTAAAGGAAATCATCAAGAAGGCCGAAATTGGAATGCAGATAAAAGCAAGAGACAGATTCAGGGACGTGCAGCTGAAAGCAAACCATCAAGATACCTGGGAAGATAGAACTCAGAAAACAAACAAAACTGAAAGGAGAGAGAGGGAAGGCAGACCATCAAAAAGACAACGGAAAAGATACAGTGACAAAGAAAGTGACAAGGACTACTCAGAATCAGATGACTCAGAGTCAACCATCCAAAAGACAATTCCAAGGAGTTATTCACCCCCCAGGAGCTCCTCAGGGAGTCATTCAAAAAGACAACGGGAAAGATACAGCGACAAAGAAAGCGACAAGGATTACTCAGAGTCAGACTCCTCAGCGTCTGACTACTCAAAGTCAACCAAGGATTATTCAGAGTCATATGACTCAGAGTCAACCATCCACAAGACAATTCCAAAGAGTTATTCACCCCTCAAGAGTTCCTCAAGGAGTCATTCAAAGCATGACACACAGTACTCTGATGAGGAAAGAGAGTCTAATGGGACAGATCGCACTCCTGGACAAGAGGGCATCCTGCACAACAAGTGGGAGAGAAAGACAAACCCTAGAAGAAGGGGTCGCACTGGTCAACACCTGAAGTCGGCGCAGGAACATCAGTCGTCAAGCAGTGAAGACGAGGCCAAGGAAGCATCTGGCAGGAGACCACATCACCCCCAGATCAGAGGTGTTAGAGCATCAAACAAGCGTGAAGGAGAAACAGATCGCACAAGACAGACTGATCTTCCACAGCAACGAATCAGAAAAGATCCATGCATATTTGGCTCCCGCGACAATGAAGAAACGGAGAGGAAATCGTTAACTTCAGGCGAGAAGGACAAAGAGGCAAAAGCTTGGGATCAAGCACAAGGAACAAGCACGGGGTCATCAAACGAACCCCCAAATGAGACAGCATTGAAGATGCTCCAACAAAGGCACACGGAGAAGCATATCAAAGACAATTCAAAGGGAAAGAGCAATTTGTCGCGGACTACGGACTTCCAAAATCCATTACCCAAGACAGTTTCAAAGAAATGTTTGAGAAGGAATGGGAAGAAGGATCTCTCTGATGCGGAGCGCACATCCATTCAGCCCTGGAAGTTGACAAAAGACTTCTCTGACCCGGAAAGCACGTCCATGGCCAGGAACTCCTCTGGTTCAGAGAGCACATCTGTCCGATCCTTTAAAAGGGGTATGGCCCGGACCTCCTCTGATTCAGAGAGCGCATCTGCCCGATCCTGGAGGTCGACAAAAGACTTCTCTGACCCAGAGAACATGTCTGTCCAATCCCGTGAGTCGACCAAGTCATGGTCCCGACAACAGACATGGCGTCAACCACCCGAACGCACCATGGAACCAAAGGACATCCTTCCCGTCAAAAGCAACATGTCACACACTAAGGTCTCTGAATACTTAGCCACCTCACCGGATAACCTGTCATGTCAGGCACAAGTATATTCAGACACAGATCAGACACCGTCACCCCTGAAGGGGTCCGCAAGGCTGACTCACAGGACCTACAAAAGGAAGACAGAGACAGTGTACCCCAGTAACCGGATGGGAAAGGACCAGCCAGTCACTCCGCAAGGAAAGCCGGACGTGTCAGTAGAGAAATATCATCAGATGAGAGAGAAACATGCCCATGCACCGATAGCTCACAAGCTCGCCAGACAACCCGAGGCCGTGAATGAGTTACCAAACCAAACCAAGACAGTCTCATCAGGTAACACCGTACTGTCTGGTATACATGACTCTGAATTTGAGGGCAGTGTTGCCCTCGGCCGGACAAGACAAAAGGAAGCAAAAGTAGATGAGGGCGCTCGGAAGAGGACCGGAACATTATCCACTCGTGAAAGAGATCGAGCATTTGAACCAACCGTAGTTACACCACCGGAAGGAAACATGGGGACTGCGGACCGCGAGAGTCAACAGTTTACACGCAACGTGATCAAGAATGCCTTGATCAAGGCAACAGAAAGATTGACCAAAGCCAAGCCCACCACTGATTCAACACTACTGAAGCTTGAAAAACAGGCCGTCCGCCGACCCGTGTGGTGGATTGAAGAATTGCGAACACTGAAGACATTAAGCTCATTTTGTTAAGAAGGGGGGAGATGTAATATAGTTGACAGTCTAGTAGCTGGGATGGGAGGAGCTAGGTGGGCTGAGGGAAGAGGAGGAGTCAGGACAGGATGAGGGCGGTTAGAGTAGGGACAGGAGACAGGTTGGATGTACTAAAATAAAGCTCCAGGTTATATAGCAATAAGTGTCTGTGTTTATTGTAGCAGGATGCTACAGGAGGTATGACATGATTTTACTAGGGGTAGGCAGATTAACTGTCCGCATGTTACAGGTTTGTCCTGCGGTGGTTCCCGTCCCTCAGCCCTCACAGACTTGTGGGGGTGACATTTTTATTCCTCGCCATTTTCGATCCTCTCACAGCACAATATTCACTCTTTCAGCTCTCTATGCACTGTAAAAGAGGTGTCTGTCCCTGACCAGGAGGGAGGGGCAGAGGCCCTGGAGGGGGTCCTACGCTTTGCAAGGTCAGTGCTCCTTCAGCTTTGGAGGTGACAATATGGCAGTCTTGAATTAAACAGCTCTGAATGGGTGAATGGATGCCATGCTGGGGTCCTGTCTGTGAATATGCCCTTGGTTTTTATAAGTTCTTACGTTGAGCACATTTGACTGTGCTCACACATTGTCAAACCACTGAACAGAGACACAGGGAGAGTAGGATCTGCCCAGGACCATAGTGCCAATAGCAGCAACATACCCCTCCAGCACAGCACAGCAATCTCATAATAAAGAACACACAAGACACATTGGGGCATTTTATCAAGGGATTTATCTCTGCTTTTTTGGCTTTAAAAGCCAAGAAAGTGGAGATAAAATTATCTCCCTATTACCTAGCTGTCGCTAACACCAGTTAGCGACAGCTAGTAGGAGATAGCGACCATCTTGGGCCCTGCTATGCATGTCAGAGAAATTTATCACTAATGACATGCAAAGTGGGCGTGCCAAGATGTTAGCGACTGGAAACAGTTGCTAACATCGCTTTCTCCTATTACCAACTTTTGGAGATATTCGCGCTAAGCGCGAATATCTCCAAAAGCTAACACCTGCCCCTGAGCAGTTCTTAGCCATGTTATCCAATGGGAGGTGGATAACATGGCTAAGAGCATTCGCTCGGTAATGCATGAATATCGCTGACTTTTCAGCGATATTCATGCATTGCGGCTGATTTTTATCGCATTTGCGATAAACCTTGGTAATACCAAGGTTTAGCTGCGATAAAAATCGCCGCAGCTCAGCGGTAAATTTTTTGTCTCTAACCAAGCAATAGCGATAATTATCGCTATTGCTTGGTAATATGCCCCTTTTATGCTCGGAATGCGCGTCATTAGTGATAAATATCACTGACATGCAAAGTGGGGCCCAAGATGGTCGCTATCTCCTACTAGCTGTCGCTAACTGGTGTTAGCGACAGCTAGGTAATAGGGAGATAATTTTATCTCCACTATCTTCGCTTTTAAAGCCAAAAAAGCGGAGATAAACCCCCTTGATAATATGCCCCAGAGTGATATGCTAGAGCAGAGCTTTCCAAACTGAGGTTCTTCCTTGCACTAATAATCAAATTTGTATTAGAAGCCAATCTGGAGGGGGTGCTATGTGATGTTGCGGTTGAACCCTATGGTGTGTTGATCTCTCCGCAAGGTTGTGTAGCTAAGCTTGCAGGGCTCTTGTTCTGAGATCCCATCTGTTAATATCTGTCCACAGACACGCAACTAAACTCTGGGACCTACTCGACAATGCGTCACCGGACATCGCCTTCCTTACAGAAACATGGATGAACACATCATCAGCACCCGACATCGCCATAGCCATACCGGACGCTTACAAGATCATCCGAAAAGACCGCACCAATCAAACAGGAGGAGGCATCGCCATCATCCACAGGAACACCATCAAAATCACGACCAGCTCCGACGATAATTTTGCAACCGCCGAACATCTCCACTTCCAGATCCACACCGATCCTAGGACCACACTCAGAGGCACCCTCATCTACAGGCCTCCAGGTACCCGTACTCAATTCAGCGATGACATCTCGGACTTCATCAACCCACATGCCCTCGCCTCCGAGAACTACATTCTTCTAGGAGACCTCAACTACCACCTTGAAAACAAACATGACAGCAACACCACCACCCTTCTAGATAACCTGGCCAATTTCGGACTCAAACAACTTGTTGACACCCCCACCCATGCAGCCGGACACACGCTCGACCCTATCTTCACCTCCAGCAAGCACATCTCCTTCGATCGCACCACAGCTCTCCATTGGACGGACCACAGCTGTGTTCACTTCAGCTACAAAACCACCCTGAACCACAACCGCCCACAACCTATTCCTCGAAGGAACTGGAACAAAATCACCTCCGACCAACTTCTCACATCTCTCAACCAAAACCCTCCCACCCTCTCATTGGACCCAAACCAAGCTGCCACCAATCTCAAGCAATGGATCACCCACAGTGCTGACGAATTAGCACCCCTGAAAAAGCACCAGATCAAATCAGCCAGTAAAAAAGCTCCCTGGTTCAATGATGACCTTAAGAAATCCAAGAAGCTATGCCGCACCCGGGAGAAAACATGGAGAAAAAACCCAACCACAGACAACATGGCCACCCTCAAGGCAGCCACCCGCAAACACCACCAACTGATTCGATCCGCCAAGAAATCAGCATTCAAGGATCGTCTCGACAACAACACTCACAACAGCAAGGAACTCTTCAACATTGTCAAAGAATTCACCAACCCCACCGCAGCATCTAACGACATCACTCCCTCCCAAGACCTCTGCAATGCGTTATCCTCCTTCTTCTACAACAAAATTGCCGACATCCACAACAGCTTCGAGAATACTCCCAGCGACCAACCCTCCCCACCCCCCCCAGGTCCTTCTCCCCCAACTAACAACCTTAAAGACTGGAACCCAATCACCACTGAAGACACCATCCGCCTAATGAACTCAATCTACTCTGGCTCGCCAACCGACCCCTGCCCCCACTACATCTTCAACAAAGCTGACTCCATCATCGCACCCCATCTCTGTGATGTCATCAACTGCTCGTTCAACTCTGCCACCTTTCCAGATAGCTGGAACCACGCCGAACTCAGCGCCCTTCTGAAGAAACCCACAGCAGACCCCTCTGAACTTAAAAACTACCGACCCATATGCCTCCTCCCATTCCCGGCCAAAGTCATTGAGAAAGCCGTCAACAGCCAACTCGCCGCCTTCCTCGAATCCAACAACTCCCTCGATCCATCTCAATCCGGGTTCCGAGCCAAACACAGCACCAAAACCGCCCTCATAGCAGCGACTGACGACATCCGAACACTACTGGACAACGGAGAAACAGTGGCCCTCATTCTACTCGACCTCTCTGCCGCTTTCGACACAGTCAGCCACAGCACCCTTATACAACGCCTCAGCAACACCGGCATCCAAGGAAAAGCCTTTGGACTGGATCATCTCTTTCCTCGCTGGGAGAACTCAAAGAGTCCGACTTCCCCCATTCAACTCTGAGGCCACTGAAGTCACCTGTGGCGTACCACAAGGATCTTCACTCAGTCCCACCTTCTTCAACGTTTACATGAGCCCACACGCTTCCATCGCGCGTCAACACAACCTCAACATCATCTCTTATGCCGACGACACCCAGTTAATCCTCTCCCTCACCAAAGACCCCAACACCGCCAAAACCAATCTTCACGAAGGCATGAAAGAAGTAGCCGAATGGATGAAACATAGCCGCCTAAAACTCAACTCAGACAAAACGGAGGTGCTCATCCTAGGATCCTCCCCATCTGCCTGGGACGACTCTTGGTGGCCTTCCGCTCTGGGCGCAGCACCCACACCCACAGACCATGCACGTAACCTCGGCTTCATCCTAGACTCCTCTCTCTCGATGTCCAGACAAGTCAACGCAGTCTCATCCTCCTGCTTCAACGTACTTCGCATTCTCAAAAAGATCTTCCGCTGGATCCCCCGCGAGACAAGAAAGACTGTCACCCACGCACTGGTCACGAGTCGACTGGATTATGGTAACACACTATACGCCGGAATCACAGCAAAATTACAGAAAAAACTCCAACGCATCCAAAACGCATCAGCGAGACTCATCTTAGACATCCCTCGCCAAGATCACATCACCGGACACCTAAAAGACCTCCACTGGCTTCCCGTCAACAAAAGAATTACCTTCCGCCTTCTCACCCACGCTCACAAGGCCCTCTACAATCTAGGACCCGAATGCCTCAACACTCGACTGTCCTTTTACAATCCTACCCGCCAACTAAGATCGTCCAATCAAGCCCTCGCCACAGTCCCGCGTATCCAAAAATCCACCATGGGCGGCAGATCCTTCTCCTTCCTTGCTGCCAAGACCTAGAACTCACTCCCCACTCACCTCCGCCTTACTCAAAACCATATCTCCTTCAGAAAAGACCTCAAAACCTGGTTATTCAACAAATAATGAACCCCTTCCCCAAGCGCCTTGAAACCCTCCGGGTGAGTAGTGAGCTATATAAATGCCTGAACTTGAACTTGAACTTGAACTTAATAAAAGAAAGGGCGTCATAGGCCCAGGGCTGATATTATGTTGCTTAATGTACTTCTGCCTCCGTTATTACAATGCTTGTGTTCCAAATTCTAAGCCTGTGACGACTCTGCATTATGTTCCTGCTTTGTATTTATGTTGTTATCATTTGCCAACTTGAGCTGTGATTGAGAGGTATAGTTACAGAAGAGTGAAAAGATAAAAGTAAAGATCCTTGGAATATTATGTTTTTTGAAACAGAGAAGCAGATGCACAGTCATCGCTGGGATTAGTCATCCTTTTTATCTTCAACCCTTCGAACGTTTTTATGATTTATAGTTCTTCACAGAAACTCATTGATAAATATTGCACATTTATGTCTAACAAACACTAACAGACCTGGGGCTGACCAGGCTACTCCAAATTTCAGAAGATACATTTCCATTAATGTGAATCGTGTAGTCACAGAAGCAAGCTGCCTCAGTTCGGCTTCTGTACTTAGTAAAACAATTATTCCTTCCTTAATTTAGACACAAAAAAAGAACAAGGGTGGGTTTTTCAAGAGTTGATGCAGCCGGGCTAGGGTGGCCTTCTTGGTCCTGGGCTGTCTCAATTCCTTGAGCTGTCCTCATGATGTTCCATCATGTCAGCTGGGTCTTCCTCGGATCATGCCACTCCTCCTGGAAGGTACAGTCCAGCTTCTTGTGCATGCAGGTAGGATTCCTTCGCTTTGCATATTAAATAGCAAGACCGTTCTGTAGGTAGTTTCCCGACCCTCCAACTCTGGTTGTTTGTACATTCCGAAAGTCCCATTTCAAGCAAGATGGGTTTATTTTTGCTGTTAAGTAAATTCTTTGTTTATATTTATGACTTTCAAAATTGGTTGAGATTCCAGCTCTGTGTTTACTGCTTACTCTTCCAGTGTAAATTCATTGTCATATAGCTGGGTCGGAACTGAGGTGGCGATTTTGTTTTTGTGCCGTAAATCACTGGGGCATGTGTCATAGTGTGCATGATTATATTCTTGTTTCAGGCCGAACCCTAACCTTGCTTACACCCAGTTTTGCCAGTCACTGTCTTTGTTAGAACAGATTCACAATTGCTTTATTTCCGTCCTGATTTCTCAAATTTGCTTGAAAATGCACATTTGCCTACTATTTTGACAAAATGTTATCGGTTAATGTTAGGTGGTTCGGACTTGCTCGCTCGCATTACCATGTCACAAGATGAAGATTGTCTAAAAGGTGTGTCACCAACATGAAAAGTTTGGAAAGCTGTGATCTAGTGTCTCTTTAATAGTTTCGGAGACTTCCAGTAGGGCTGTTTCAGTGCTATGAATGGCTCTAAAAGCCAGACTGACTGTCGTGGAGTATGTGGTTAGCTTCCACATATACCGTCAAAACTAGATTCATTAATTTTTCGAAGACTTTGGAAAAGAAGGGCAATCACGATATCGGCCTGTAGTTAGAGGCTACTCCTGGGTCAGCTGAAGGCTTCTTAAGTAGAGGCAGAATTTTAGCAATTTTCCAGCTATCAGGCACTGACCCCGTTTGCAGTGAGGTGTTCAGGTTTAGATTGACAGCTGGAATAATAATCTCAGCGATAGAAGACAGTATTTTAGCTGGGCAAGGATCCCGAGGGAGAGCCTGACTTCAAGGTTTTCATTACCTCCAGTGACTTTTCCAAGGGAATGGAAGGAAACTGTGTGAGACAAGACCCAGTCCCAGAGTTGACAGAGAGTAATGACTTTGTGGTTACATCTTTAGCCGGGGAAGGAATCTCAAAAGAGTGTTGAATAATTTAAATTTTGTCGTGGAAGTAAACCGCTAGATGGTTGAGCCACTCGTGCGTGGGGGTTAACGGATTTTCCATCATACTAGGGGATGAGAAGTCTTTTACAATTTTAAATATTTCTTTGCTTTTGTCCCCGGCTGCCTCAATTTTAGAGGAGAAAAAAAGTTTCTTTTCCTCAAGGATTTTATTGTAATGGGCTTTCAGTGAGTGTTTGTATCTGGCTTAATCCTCGGGGTTGAAATTATTCCGCCACACTCGCTCCAAGTGTTTACAGGCACTTTTGCTCTTTCTAAGGGCTTCTGTAAACAAGGGAGCAGAGGCATGAATGAATTTAGCCACATGAGTGGTGGGAGGGGCCACTTCCTATCACTATCACTTTCTTTAGGCGGTTGGCCATCACCTTCACGAGAATCCTGTAGTCCACATTGAGGAGAGATATGGGCCTCCAGTTCTTGAGGTCTTCTCTCTCCCTTCTGTTTGTACATGAGTTTATCATACCCTCGTGCAGGGATTGCAGCATATTACCCTTGCCCACTATTTCCTCGTAGAGGTCCATCAAGTCCAGCCCGATCAGGTCCCGCAGTGCAACATAAAGTTCCGCTGGGGGGGCCGTCATTTCCAGGGGGGCATATCAGCAAGACAATTATCGCCGCTTTAGCGGAAAGCGACGCTAATTGTATCGCCCTATTAACAAGGTCACGCTATTGCGTGAATCCTTGCCTCATGACCTTTTCTTTAACGCCCAGATTTGCATCTCTAATGAGATGCAAAGTGGGCATTCCTCCCCAGAATATTGGGAGAAAAGCCTCACGCTAACCTACAGAGCGATAAGAAAAGTAGTGCTAACCTCGGTTATCGCTACTTTCCTTACGCCTGCTTTTCATCTGACTTAGCTATGATATCCAAAGGAAGGTGGATATCATGGCTAAGTATGCCCTATCCTATCACTAATGTAGCACCAAACGTTGTGCGATTATCGCTGGAATCCCAGCGATAATTGCACATTTGGCAGCTAACTCGGTTGTTTTTATCGCTCTGGAGGTAAACGTCGCTGATAGCGTGCTATCTCCGTGATAAAAATAAGCGATCGCCGGCGATAATTATCCTGGCGCTAAGTGCGCTTAGCGGTAATTATCGCCGGTTGTTGGTGATATGCCCCCAGGTTTCTTGCCTCTCTTGGAGGTCATGGCCGCCAAGTTCAGCTCTTCTAGGGCGCAGGGTGCTTTCAGGCCTTCTCTCTCTTCTGGACCCAGTGTTTTTGAGATGCCCTACAGGAAACTATCCGCCTGGGCTCTCTTTGACAACTTCGGTGAGTAGAGTATGCCATAAAAGTCAGGTATGACTCTCATGACTTCCTTCTTCTCACTTTGGAGGTTGTCCTCCGAGTCCCGAAGCTCTACCAGCGGTGTGTGGGCTGTAAGTTCCCCCTCGAAACTGACTGCTCTTTGGTCAGAGAAGTGGATGGCGACCATGTAGCCCAGGCTTTACCGTTGGAGAGGTGAATAGGAAGTCGATCTGTGAAAGCACAATCCGTACAGCCTACTCCAGGAAAAATTCCTTCCATGCTTCTAATGACATCCCAGAGAGATGACTCACCTATCATCTCCACCAACAGCCTGGACGTCACATCCATCCCTGCAGAGCATGACCCAGTGCGTCCATCCAACTCTACTATGCAGTTGAAATCACCACCCATCAGGATGGTTCTGGAGGTCACGAGTTGCATCCTTAGCACCCTGAACATCTCGAGTCGCATTCTTCCCTGGGAGGGCATAGACATTGATGAGCCTAACATGCTCACTGACCCACAAGCCGTCCACGACCAGCACTCTGATTAGAATGTCAACTCCAGACGATTTGCAATTGTTACCTCCAGACCAAAAAGATGATGCGCAGTGTCCACTGCTGTTCGAGCTGTCTCTATAACTAGGCGTACGAAATCCTACATTCCTGAAAGCAGATATCTCGGTTCTGAGCGGCCAAGAAGCGCAAAGTGTCGACCCGCCTAACCTGATCCTTCACACTTCTGATGTTTAGGGTGAACAATGATACAGCCATTGTCTCTGCGCTAGCTGTCAATGTCTTGTTCGAAACCTACTGGCTGGTCCTGCTCTACCTCTCCTGTGCTGTCCTGGCGTTTCTGAACAAATCTCCTGTTCCCCCGTCTGGGATCCACTGTTCTGCCCACGTCGGGGATCCACTGTTCTATCACTCCTGTGGCATCGATGGGTCCCATCATTCCACCTCCTCCTTACTCTTGTTGTGGATGATGATGATGTTGTCGTCATCCTCTTCTCGCCTGGCTTTGTAGGTATGGAGATTGCCGGTGACGCGCCACTTGTTTGCTTTGGATTAGCCTGACGTCTAGCAGCAAGAAGAAGCATTGCACCTATCGCTCCTTCAACAAGCAGAATGCTGGTGACGCACTTAGGGTGACCAACCGTCCGTAAATTTCAGGGACCGTCCACAAGGCATCCTTAATTTAGGGTCCCATAATTACGGACGCCTTGCAGACATCATATTAAAATCAAAATTGGGAAATTTCAGTAAGGTATGCTGTTTCCCTGCGAGAGGACCCATGAGTTCAAAAGTTTTAACTCATGGCCTCTCGCACTTATCTTTTAAACTGAAGAGGCTGCCTGCAGCGACCTCTCTGGGACCTTGCACAGACTGTGGAGTGGTCCATTGTCATTCTGAGCTGAACACTTATAAAATGACAATGGGCCCTATTGTAGTGACAGCATGTGGTGTGCCTTCACCTGCTTCAGACTAGGGCAAGGCATTCTGCTTTTGTCTTGGCGCCATGCTGGAGAAAATAAAAATAAAATAACTAACAGCATTTTCACAGTACATTTGAAGTTCAGATTACAACATTCAAATAAAAATATACTATTTAATGTTTATTGTTACATTAGCACAATTTTGATTTCAGAAAGGGCCTGATGTCGCTTTGCAAAGCTGCACGCATACTGAAAAACTGTGAAGTGCATGAATGTCTCAAACGTATATAAACTTATATTGACTAGTACTTATTTTGGTTGTCTATTTACTTACTTATATTTTATTGTGCAACCTCCTTTGATATGTCTGTAAAACGTATGTTTTATCACAAATTTTTGTCCTGAATTTTGACCTTCTTTCCTGAATTTTTTTCCTGAATTTTGACCCTTTGTCCTGAATTTTTACACTGGCCGTCCTGAATTTGCACCCATGCCAGTTGGTCGCCCTGGATGCACTACTTGTTTGCTTTGGAGGAGCCTGACCTCTATCGGCAAGTAGGAGCATTGCACCTCCCTCTCCTTCACCGAGGTGCTTGTCAGTCCTCACCCATAGTGCCTCGAGCTTCGCTTCCTCAACTTCAGACGTTCATCCTCAGGTCTAATCTTATCCAGTGTTGTCCAAAACTGGTGCTGACAGTTTCCTGAGCAAATCTGAATTAACCCCACAGCATCAAAAATCCCAAACACTTATGCTCCCACAGGAATCACAGGTGGGATCAAACCAGGGCCGGCTCTAGAGCGGTGCGATCGGTGCCACCGCACTGGGCGCTGACTTGGGGTTGGTGCGTCATTTTTGCACGTATATTATCATCTTAAAAGCACCTGCTGCCACACTTCTGGCCTCTAACAATTTTCAGGCATCAATAAAATGTCAAGATAACTGTGATTAATCGTCTTCCTGGAAAGAGAACGGAGGTTTGTCTAGTGGAAGGTAGTGCAGAGGATTAAAAATGCCTGTTGCTAAGAGCGTGTACCATGGAGTTACCAAAGTGCATATAATGTAAATAGGTCGGTGGGTTACTGCTTCTGTAAGAGAGCTCCTTTTGTTACTTGTTGTTTGTAAGTCAAAATCCTAATATAGAACATTGAGCTATTAACTGTCATCAAAGAGCTGCATGCAAACTGCATGGTATATGTTAGAGCTATATGTTTATTGCCCAGTCTTTCATTGTCCTAATCTTGCCAAAAGGGTTCATTTGGCTAGAAAACAATTCTTATTATTAAAGAAAACCCCTAACAATGATGTTATGTTTTCAATTCTGAATTTGTGCTTTCCCAGAATAAGGACTCTTAAACTACATTGCCTACCAGTATCAAAGACATGTCACTCCTACATTACGTTACCAAGGAGAGGACTGGGCTGTTCCTGGGTTGAAGGTGCAGGTCACAGGGGTGTGGATATGTAGGGGCGGTTAAATACTAACCAGCCTGTGGATATCCATTTTGTTGGATATATTGGCCTCACACACCTTTGCAGGTGTCATGCTTCATCATGGGCAATGATCCTCATTGGGTGGGCGGTGCAATACCCAAAGGACAACACCTCAAAGAGGGGCTCTTTAACAGAGATCTTTTAATCCAACTGCCCATGGGTGAAGTGTGGGTGAGGGGCCAGAGTAGTAGTAGACGGAAAGTGTATTAAAATAACGCAGGAGTACCAGAAGGAACTTTATTCGGGTGGTCCCATGCGCTAACTAAAAACAATAGTTAGTCTGGGAGGTCAGGAAAGTGATGTATTCCGCACTCAGGACTATACTAAAAAGTGAAGGTTTTGGTCGACATGTTTCTCGCATCGGGTATATTCACACACGATTGATCAGGACCTATGAGTTGGCTGTCTACAGTATAGCTGATCTAGCTAAGTATCAGTACTTAAACAGTAGTTCCGAATTAAAGTAAAATACCTGCTAATACATTGTCCCATGCCTGGTATTGGAAACAAAAAAGGAGACAGGGAATTACATCTCGCAAGCAAGTATAGTTCAGTAATACACATACGTTCTGACCTGGTGCACTCTGTGGCATGCTAGTGTAAGTGGCTACTAGCGCGTCGTGCAAAATAAAAACATCAAATCCCACTAGTGCAACATCTCCAGGTGGAGTCGTGGTGAGTGACATGCTCACCCGCATGAAGAGGATGGAGCCATTACTAGTGACATTAAAAACAAGAAGAACTGCAGCAGTGGTGTTGTTCTAAATGGGTCAAAGTAACCCCACTCACCTAAAGGTCAATAGACTAATGTAACAGCAGTGCCTGGCGGGATAGACATCAGTGAGTCAAGCCTCTGTAGCTAAGGCTAAATTAAAGGAAAACAAGGAAGGAAAGCAAACAGCATGCATTTACATCTCATATTTTATATTATCCTGAGCCTTATTTGGTAAAAAGGACTATAGTCTGCAGTCCTAGGCAGGCGAGTACATTCTGAAAATTGTATCTCAAACAATCCGGCCATGTAGTGCTCATTAGCTATGCTTTTCACTGTTTCCCATGGAGTAATAATATCGAGTGTACATGGGAAAAGCGAATTGTTTCTATGAGGGTAGTAATTGACACCAACAGGTTGAGGTCACAAGGGGTCGGTGCGCCCATCACGGGCATCGGTGAGTGAATGGGCAACTGCTGTTGCCCGTGCAGACCATCTATTACAAGGGAACCCTTAGAGGCAAAAAAGGTTATGCCCGCCCGTGTTAGGATTGAAAACCTCGATAGTCAGTGATCAGTGGTATCGTCAGTACTAGTGGGGCAGGGACGTTCCTGTAGGGAGGTGTCCACTGCATGATCGTCAAAACACTTACTTCTTGCTCCCGTGCCGCTGCTGTGTCGCCTACCCTTCACCGCCAGGACCAGATAGTGCCGAGTGGTCCGGCGGTCGTGTTGATAAATTAGATTAAGGGCGGGGTAGGAGAGGAGTGTTTCCCGGGTCGCTGCGGGTCATGCAGTGAAGTCAGTAACTAGCGCGGCCATTTTGAACTGGTGTAGAGAGGCTTGATTTCCCTACTGCTAAGTCATCTACCTGACGGGCGAAGTCTTGCGTCTGGTATGTGATGCTCTTATAAGGGGGCATTACTCAAGTGGCTTATAAAGCGGAGGCAGAGGTATAAGGGAACAGTGTTACCCCGAACCCTGCGGGTGATTCGTTGATGGATTTCGAGGGTGAGGTCATATTGGAATAGTGTAGGAAGGGGCTATCCGACTACGGTCAAACAATAACTGGTGTTGACTCTCACGTGTCTGGTGTAGGCTTATGGAGTCAGAAAGTCTCTGTTTAGGCTCTTTACATATTTATAACCACATGAACCCTAATGGGGGGATAGGAGAGCAGTGTTACCCCGATCCCTGCGTGTCATTCGCTGATGGGTTCCGAAGGTGCGGTCATTTTGGAGTGATGTAGGAAGAGTCTATTCAACTATTGTTAAACCAAAAACCGGTATGGACTCTCATGTGTCTGGTGTTGGGTTACGGTGTCAGAAAGTCTCTGCTTAGATTCTTTACATATTTGTAACCACATGAACCCTAATGGGGGGGTCAGATAATGATAGTATCATCGTTCTTTCAATAAAAGTGTAAGAGTTCTCATGTCTAATATGACTTGTCACCCGGAGTCTGGTGGCTCACAATGCCACGGTGTTCTGTGTGGTCTAATTTAAGTAGTTAATAGAAACTGGAGGCTGCTGGGACATATGCCATGTGCAATAGTCCTCATGCAGGTTATTAAGCCAAAGGTTTTAGGCTTTTCTCAATGGGAGTGCCGGGGCTCATGTGTCATAGGTGCGTCACATGTGGTACAAATACGAATAAGTTTAGAGGGAGCTCCAAGGGATGTTTTCATTGAGCCCCTTCCTGTCTGAGGCCAGACGATAGATCCACCTTTGTTCCCTAAAGAAGAGGTTCTGTTTCGTTATGCCTGGGTTTGCTTCAATAATTAACCACTGTAAGGAATCAGCTGTGTGATTGGTCTCAAGGTAGTGTCTACACATCTTTGTATTCACCTTTCTGCAGCGGAAGTTACTCCGGTGCACAGAGATACGTTGTTTGATAGGTCGAGTGGTCATCCCCACATATTGGAGACCGCAGGGGCATAGGAGTAGATATACACAATTCGGTGTGTTACAATTTGTGTGTCCCCTTAGCTCCCACGTAAATGAGTCTGTGAGTTGGACAGTCTTATGTGTTGTAGTGAAGGGGCATGCACTGCAAGAACCGCAGGGATAATGTCCTTTCACAGGTGGTAATTGCCACAATGTAGTCTGGACTGCTGACTTTTGTTTTTTTGGTCTGGTACTGATGAGTATGTCCTTTACATTCTTGGATCTCTTGTAGGCAAACCTGGGAGGTTCAATGGAAAGTTCCCCCGTGTTAAGGATTTGCCAGGTGCACAAGATGATCTTTCTCACCACATTGGAGGCTGGCGTGAAAGTGGTGACACATGTCATTGGTTCATTGATTACAGAGGAACGGACCCTATGCTCTAAAAGTGCTCCTCTGTGATTATTTTGGGCTCTTTTCTTTGCTCTTGCTACCTCTCTACAAGGGTACCCCCTATCAGTCAGATTCTTGGACAGAATATTAGACTGGGTAATGTACTCAGAGAGGCTGCTGCAACTGCGCCGTACCCGCAAGAATTGCCCAAAGGGTAGGTTGGCTCGGAGCGCTTTGGGGTGGTGGCTATTGTAATGGAGTAAGCTGTTGCGGTCTGTTGGTTTTCTGAACATGCTGGTACTTAATTGGGCTGCAGATAGTTTGATTGTCAGGTCAAGAAAGGAAATCTGTATGGCAGACGCCGTCATTGTGAAGTGCAGGTATGTATTCAGTGTGTTCACCCATTCGAAGAATTCATAGAGGGAGTCCCTAGTCCCGGTCCAGAAGATGAGAATGTCATCGATGAATCTCCTCCACAGTTTGATGTTGTTGTGGTAGGGATTGGTGATGGGGTCGATATGTTTGCTCTCAAAAACGGCCATGTAGAGGCACGCCACTGAGGGGGCAAAGGTACTCCCCATCGATGTCCCTTGAGTTTGATGGTACATTACACCTTGTAGTCCTGACTGATGTAACATTTACTATACACTGATTTACACACATATGATACGTACGAGTGGTGCTATAAAAATAAGGGCCAGATGTATGAAGCGTTTTACCGGTCGCAAACAGGCAGATGGCCCGTTTGCATACGGTAAAAAGTCTTTTGGGATGTATCAACCCCAAAGGCATTCGCAAAATAGGTAAACACAATTTTTTGCGATTACTTATTTTCCGAATGCAGTTAGGGAATTGCAATTTGCGATTCCCTAAATGCAATGCAAGAAGCATTTTAAAGATGCTGCTTTGTTTTAAGGAATCGCAAATTACCATCAACTTCAAGTTGGTGGTAATTTGCAAATCCTTAGAAAAATGCACAAAATTGCATTTTTCTAAGTGCCATGTGGCGCATACACATGCCCTTAGGGCATGTTTGTGCACCACATGTGCACACATGATATTTATGGGGGTGCATCAGGGTGGCCTTTCGGCCCCCTATCACCCTTGAAATTGCATTTGCAATTTGTGTTTACCATTTTGGCCTCTAGGCCCATAGGAATGAATGGGAAAGCATTCCTTAATAGTGAATCACAATTTGTGATTCGCTATTAAGGAATATGTAGGAATCGCTATTTCTTAAGTGAAACCTCCATACATTGCATTTTGCGATTCTATATTAGCGAATCGGTAAAATTCGCTATTATAGAATCGCAAAATGCAATGTTGATACATCTGGCCCTACATGAATCTGAGAGACAGTGGTTATGGAGACTTGAGGGGCACTGTAAAAGAGTGTAGTGAGGGAATCCGTGGCTGAGGTGGTCATTGGGGAGGGCGCCAACAAACATTGTCACACAGGACGCCACCAGAAGACTCGGCCCATATTTATATCAAATTCACGCAACACAGGGTCACCTTGGTGTGCTGCGCGAAAGCGCAGGAATGCACCATGGGGCTTATTGACTATAATATATGGCGCATTCCAGTCCTTTCATAGCGTCAACACTGAACGCCCTTTGAGCCCAATGGACGTTGCGCTCCTGCCTCCTGCACAACAATTCTTAGAGGCTTCGCCTCTGTCACTTTGTGCAGCAGAAAGCCACTTGTTGAGATATAATACAGACAAAGAAAATTTAGAGCTAATTTCACTCTTTACATCTATAGCATTTTTTATGTAAATAACTCCACTTAGTTTCTTTCAATTAACTTATATACTTCCTTTATTTTATTGTGGATCTCGCGCTCTGCAGGGATCCTTCAAAAATAAAATCACTGCCGTTTTTCATCGCCACACGAAGTACAATTTTTAAATTTTTTGGGGGTGTGAAAACCTTTTTTTTTATAAAGGCACACATACAGGAAAATACATTTTTACAATATGATCATGAGTTACAGAACAGAAAGTCCATAATTACATTTCTCCTAGATATAGATTAGGTACTCATAAAAAACCTATATGAGTGCCAATCCTTATTCCTCAGTGGCAGGAATGGTGCGCAACTGAAAAATCATCTAGAATTTCTAGTAACCCATTCCTTCCATGTTGCCAGAGCCTGGTCATCCCCCAAAGGTTCTCAATCTACAGCCACATCAGTGATTGTATTTGCTAAACAAAGGTTTCTGCAGGTTTTTTTAAACCACAACATGAAAGAAAATACATTCTAATAAAGAGAAGAGGAAATTTCTCTTGCCTCATAGTATCTTTAATATCACTTATGAAAATTACAGTCACTTTCAATATTATTAAACTTTCAAATGTATTGCTATCTTGTCAAAAAATATAAACGTATTACTTATTCTCAGTGCTAAAAAAAGACTATTTCAACCGTGACAACGAAACGGAAGTGATTGTGGCCTTGTAGTGCTTTCTGGCTATACGAGTTAACAAAAAAGTGTTAATAATAAAAAAGCAACAGCCTGTTACTTTCAGACAGACTCATTTTGAGTTCCAGCCGGACAACAGTTTTAAACAGACCTCCGCTCGACTTTCTTTTCTATACTAACATAATAAAGAGAGAGCCCAAACCTTTGAGGCGGGTAATCTTAGGAACCACAGCTCCAATCACAACACCCAATACAGCATTGGAAAGGGCAGTTGCAGCAGAAGGACATAGGCTATGCAGAAGCTCACCATATACATTTAAAAGGTAAAAGAACCGTGCCAGCAAAGTAGTCCCTTGTGGGCGTGTCTGCATTGTGCTGTGGGTGTGTGCTGGGGCGTGACAATCGCTGGGGGCATTCCGTCACGAGTGTTGTTTTTTCTTCCCAGGTTTTATACTTTCCTGCTCCCTTTAAATAGTAATTCAGTGGAGGTCCCATTCTCTTAGAACCACCCCAAGCACAGTGATGGGCAAAAATACAACTAAAAGGCCTGCAAAGCATTATGGGATAAGATTAGCATCATTTTTAGCATTCATGAAAGGGTTTCAATGTTTTTAAATTTTACTCATCAGGGACATCTTGGGACGACGAGGTGAACTGCAGCTTAATGTATAATCAGACCCTCCAGCTTATCGCGATTTCGCGATTCACGAAAAAATCGCGAAATCGCGGGACTAGCGCGATTGCCGCGATATTTACATTTGTGGCCGCGATATTGTAAAAGTTTCTACTGGGAGACAGCAAAACACATAAATCTTCATTTACTGCTGCCGTCCAATATCTGCTTCCTCCTGGCCAAGCTGTGAAAGGCGATCAAGCAGAACAATGCGTGTACAGCTCTCACAGTCTCTTTTTTTTTTTCTCAGAAAGAGCCTGTTGAAAATCGGAGCCTTGATCAGCAGCAATTGAGCAAAAAAAAGAACCACACGTTAGGTTCCCGGATATTTTCTTCAGGCGTCCACAGCCTCTTGTGATGTTTTGGAAGTTGCAGCAGTTTGAATTCTAAGCTGCCCTACAAAACCATCTGCCTACACAGGGTTTTGAATCATTTGGTTGTTTTACCTGCCTTGTTGTAACGGCACGTGCTGTTTTGCCAACATATCTTCCACAAAGATATTTCGAGGCATGAGCTGCTGCGCAACTGTTGTGTTAAGAGAGGTATTTTATTTTGAAAGCTTCAATGCTGTCTATTAAATTAGAATTAATGTGCACACACATACAGACAAAAATAGATCTATTTCAAAAAGAAAGAAACATTTCGGCTGCCATGTTCCCAAGCTTATCCAGGCACCGTTTGGATATAATAGAAATGCAGTGGAGACTGGGCGGATGCATGAATGAATGATGTATGGATGCAGGATGGGTGGGTGGATGGATGGATGGGTGGGTGAATGAATGAATGATGTATGGATGCTGGGTGGGTGGATGGATGGATGGATGGGTGGATGCATGAATGAATGATGTATGGATGCAGGATGGGTGGATGGATGGGTCGATGCATGAATGATGTATGGATGGATGCATGCATGATGGGTGGATGCATGATGGGTGGATGGATGAATGAATGATGTATGGATGCAGGATGGGTGGATGGATGGGTGGATGCATGAATGAATGATGTATGGATGCAGGATGGGTGGGTGGATGGATGGGTGGATGCATGAATGATGTATGGATGGATGCATGCATGATGGGTGGATGCATGATGGATGGATGGGTGGATGCATGAATGAATGATGTATGGATGCAGGATGGGTGGGTGGATGGATGGGTGGATGCATGAATGATGTATGGATGGATGCAAGGTGGTTCGGGCTCGCTCGCTGCGGTGCAATATGCAAATTAGTTTACGCCACACCACTTTCAAATGTCACCAGCCGCCCCTGCGTGTTGGTTCTATAAAGTAACACTGGAAAATGTTTTTCCTACCAAATAGAGCAGTTTTCCGCAGTAAAGAACGCAATGCTGTCTGAAACAATAATGCCTAGAAAGTAAGGAGGGGCAACATCGAGACCACGTGCCACCTGTCGCCTATTCTAACTTCGATCAGCTGGAGACTGCTGTCCCGCAGACTTGCACCTCCCTCAGGGACTGCACTTCTGGGCATCGTGGGAGACGGGTGGGGACTGAGGGGGGAGGGATTGATCCACACGTGACGGCCAGACACACACGTAGCCTCTCGTTTCGTGAATGGCGAGCTATCTTTAGCCTCCGACCCGAGTGATGTCATTTAATGCTCATGGAAACGCTAGCGGCAGCCAGACATGAAACCTACCGTAGCTGTGAGCCTTCACCCACCGCACCACATTGTAAATAAACCAAATAAACATAGCTTCATGTTGTTAAATAACTAAAAAAACTAAGATATCTGTGTTTGTTCTAGGAAAAATGGCCACATAAAATGCCGCAAAATTGCCGCTAAATTTCCATATTTGTGCCGCTAAATTTCCATTTTTGTGCCGCTAAATTGCTAATCCATGCCGCTATATCCTGGGGGGTCTGTATAATATTTTAAATGCTGTTGCATTTGCCTCATCAGGGACATCTAGGGACGGCGAGGTGAACTGCAGCTTGATGTATAATATTTTAAATGCTATTGCATTTGCCTCATCAGGGACATCTAGGGACGACGAAGTGAACTGCAGCTTGATGTGTAATATTTTAAATGCTATTGTATTTGGCTCATCAGGGACATCTAGGGACCACGAGTTGAACTGCAGCTTGATGTATAATATTTTAAATGCTATTGCATTTGCCTCATCGGGGACAACTGGAGACGACACGAGGTGAACTGCAGCTCTTTGTAGAATTATTTGGATACTATAATATTCACTTCCCACTGCTAATCTCGTCCCATAATGCTTTGCAGGGTTTTGATCTCAAAATCATCACCTCTCTCACTGCTTGCTGGAAGCTAATTTCACTTTGGTGAAATGACTATATGCATTTTAGCATGTAGAAATACTTGTTATTTTACCTTGAATATATGAGGTTTCTGTTTTAATAATTGGAAATCTGACGGAACGAAATATTGCGGATTTATTGTACTAAGTTCATGCCATTTCCGCCCACCCCTACTTTAAATACCCCACCACCCCATAATCATAACCCACCCTTACTCTAAAAAATACCCCAACACCCTTAAACACTAACCCATCTTAACCCTATAAATATACCCTATACCTCAAACCCCAAGCCTACCCCTGAACCCTAAAAATACCCCTGTACCCCAAAACCCAAACCTAGCCCTGTACCCTATAATTACCCCTGTACCTCAAAACCCAAACCTACCCCTGAACCCTAAAAATACCCCTGTACCCCAAAACCCAAACCTACCCCCATAACCCTAAAATACCCCTGTACCCCAAAACCCAAACCTAGCCCATAACCCTTAAAATACTCCTGTACCCCAAAACCCAAACCTACCCCAGAACCCTAAAAATACCCCTGTACCCCAAAACCCAAACCTAGCCCAGAACCCTAAAATACCCCTGTATCCCAAAACCCAAACGTAGCCCTGAACCCTAAAAATACCCATGTACCCCAAACCTAGCCCTGAACCCTAAAAATACCCCTATACCCCAAAACCCAAACCTAGCCCTGAACCCTAAAAATACCCCTGTACCCCATAATCCAAAACTATATCTGAACCCTTAAAATACCCAAACACCCCAAAACATATACCTCAGTACCCCAAAACATATACCCCTATACCCATACTTGCCTTATCCAAACATTTTAAAAAAACATGCTTTTACCATTCATGCATTTACAACGAATTTCGTTGTAAATGTATGCGTGGTAAAAGCATATAAAATGTAATGCCATGCGTTATAATGGTATTGCGGAGTCATGGTACTTTCGTAATGAAAGTATCCAGAGTGATGGGATGCGGAAAGAAAGTTGCGGAATAATGGGTGTTTACCCTCCCCCGTAAGTACATTGGTGGCACGGCGGCAGACATCTCCAGCAACATACTCATATTTTTTCACCACCGATTGGAAAAATGCACAGGTCTCTCTCATTGATGCCCAGCACCGACATACACTTTTAGACACACCTCCCACCACAAGTTCTAGAATTGCGAACTTTAGAGATGGGGAGCTACGTTAGAATCTCGGCATCAGATCAACATCCTGTGATTCCAGGCAAATCGCTTTGTCTCCCCGTGCCTACCACAAATGAATGTGTTCTTCTGTAATGTAAATTGTGCTCATGCCATGTTGTCGAGTTCGCGCTATATAATATTGCAAGGAAAATAAAATAGGGAAACTCGAGTTCACACACTACTGAACGCGCACTCTTAAGTGCATCAGCAGTGCACTGTGAATCGGAGCGTTTCACAGGCCTGTCACAGATAAGAAATGCTATCAAAACGAAATCCTACGAAACAATATACTACTGTCCGGCAGCAATTCAACGTCGGGACGGGCTGCTAGTATAGAATAAAGGGGCATATTACCAAGCAATAGCGATAATTATCGCTATTGCTTGGTTAGAGACAAAAATTTACCACTGAGCTGCAGCGATTTTTATCGCAGATAAACCTTGGTATTACCAAGGTATATCGCAAATGCGATAAAAACGGCCGCAATGCATGAATATCGCTGAAAAGTCAGCGATATTCATGCATTTCCGAGCTAATGCTCTTAGCCATGTTATCCACCTCCCATTGGATAACATGGCTAAGAACTGCTCAGGGCAAGTGTTAGCTTTTGGAGATATTCGCGCTTAGCGCGAATATCTCCAAAAGTTGGAAATAGGAGATAGCGATGTCAGCGACTGTTTCCAGTCGCTAACATCTTGGCACGCCCACTTTGCATGTCATTAGTGATAAATATCACTGACATGCAAAGTGGGGCCCAAGATGGTCGCTATCTCCTACTAGCTGTAGCTAACCGGTGTTAGCGACAGCTAGGTAATAGGGAGATCATTTTATCTCCGCTTTCTTGGCTTTTAAAGCCAAAAAAGCGGTGATAAACCCCCTTGATAATATGCCCCAAAATTATTTCACATCAATTTAGATATCGCGATTTGCTGAGGACCTTCAAAATAAGATTAAACAACACTCTAACCAGATCGTATGATGAATATCACTTATGAAAATTACAGCCACTACCTAAATCTTAATAAAGATTTTGCTATCTTAGCAAAACAGAAACACATTTAAAAGTATTTCACATGCTCAATACTAGAAAATACTATTTTACCTGTGACAATAAAGCAGAGGTGATTGTGGCGTTGTAGTTGCTTCTGGGTATTGCAATTATCCTAAAAAAACAACAACAACAAAAAAGCAGCTTGTTGATTTCAGGCAGACTTTCCTCTAATGACAGAGGACGGTACTGCGCCTGAAGCTTCCTGGACAGTTCAATCCCCCCTCCCGCGCTCTCTCACTCTCTTTAGCACACATGCACGCGCACAACAAACAAGCATTTGCAATGCAATCGGTCTCGCAATTGCGAGATTTTGAGTTCTTGGCATTGTACATGGCAATGCCTTTTATAATATTAGAAGGCATTGTCATTTACAATACCAAAGGTCAAAGTTTGTAACAATGGCACTGTCTTGATCCAAGCTTCTGACTCCTGTCTCTCTCTCTTTGACCACATCTTCCACTCCCTTCGTCCCACCCCTGCGACTACTATCTCTCTAGATTCTTCCTCTTCTTCTTCCTCTAACTTGTCTTCTTTTTCCCTTTCTCCCCCCTTGACCCCCATACATTCCTTCAGACCGCTCTCCCGAGAGTCACAGGTTGACCCTTTCCCCTCTCTTTTCTCGTTCCCTCCCCTCCCATTCTGCCACCTTCCCAACTGGACCTCCCCTTTACCTCATCTGCTTTACACCCCACTTCACCCCTACATCCTGCATCTCCCCACTATTCCACTGCCTTCTCTCACCCCCTAACTCCCCTATTCCTTCCCATGTCCCCCCTTTTTAATCCACCTTTCTTACAATCTGAACTACTGATCAACTCACCTTACCCTCCCCCCTCCCTCCCTCTGCCCCTCACCCCTCACCCCTCTCCGCTCTTTCCCTTTCCTCAACCCCCCCCCCACTCTGCCTGGTGTCTTTACCCTTACATTCACCTTTCATTACCCTTGGTACCTGGCCTGCACCCTCTCTCTTCTCCCCACTCGTGTGGCCTCCCTTTGACCTCCCTCCCTCCTCTCCCTCCTCTCCCCTTCTCCTCTCACCCCACCTTATCCATGGCCTTCCCATTACCCCACTCCCTCCCCCTCCTCCTCCAAACATCCATTTCTACTTCTCAACGTTCTCCTCCTAGGTATGATCTCTATTCTTCACCTCTGCTCACCACCAGTAAAAATATCTCAGTAACTCCATTCACTCCTTTCTACCACCTTCTTTCCCCCCTCAGACCCTTTCATCACATATCTCCCCCCAGCCCCCCATAACCCACTGCCCTTCTTTGCATACTTCACTTCCTCCCCCACCTTCGACCCCCGCACCCTAACACTCTCCCAGGTCCCCGACTTCCTCCTGTCCTCCTTCACCTAGTCCACTCTCTCCCGTAACCATTGAGCCACCCTTCACTCCATGCTCAGCACACCTCTCTCTGGAAACTAAACGTGATTCCCTCATCGCGTCCATTTCCCTGTTTGACGCGTCCATTTCACTCCTATCTGCTAAGATATCCCCATCCCCGAACAACCTCCCGAGGAGTTCCTTGCTCCCGCGCCCCAATAGAGCCAACCACAATCTATCCTCAACAGACATTACCAACCTATTGGCTACCTACAAGACCATCAATGTCATTTCCCCTACACTCGCCTTTCCTAACAACTCTACTCAATTTTCCATTCAGACCATCTCTTCCGTCAGAACTTACCAGCTTCCTCCTCAAGGGGCTCCCTCATTCAAGAATCTAATCCCTATCCCCCTCATCAGTCAAGACACTCACATCACCAAAACAGTTGCGTCAGAGCTACACTGTATGCTCCATATCTGCAGATCTGCAACCAAACACAAACTGGAAATCTCCAACACCATTACTCACCACAACCTCGACATACTCTTTCTCACTGAGACCTGGTTTAATGACTCCTCTCACACTTCATTTTGTTACCTACTGACTACTCTATTCTCAGAAACGACAGACCTGGCCAGATCGGGGGGGGGTGTTGCAATTATCTTCAGAAACACCCTCCAAATCAAAGCCTCTCCCACCACCCTCTTTCGCACCTTTGAATGCCTCTCCCTAGAATTCCAAGTTGATCATGGCACACCCTTCAGGTTCCATACCATCTACCTCCCGCTTGGAAATTGCTCTTCCTTCTTGGAGGAATTCATTGACTTCATTAGTGACCAATATTCACAAAGCGACAAGCAGATCTTCCTAGGTGATTTCAATCTCCACTGGGGCTCTTTGGAAGACTCGGCTGCCAACAAGCTTGCAACCTTTCTTTCCACTAACGATCTTGCACAACACTGCTCGGAAATTACACATGCCAAGGGCTCAATCTGGACCTTGTGATTTGCAAATCAGACCAGATTACCACTGCTTCACCCATCCTTGTGGACTGGTCTGACTATTTCCTCATTCCCTTCTGTTTTCACCTCTCTCACATTTTAACTCTCAGCTAACCCAAAAGAGCCTCTACGTGCTTCCGCAACACAAAAAACATTGGGCCCGATTCACAGAACTAACTTAAGACAAAATCCTAAACTTACTACTTTTGGTATTCACAGAAGTTAGGATTCTGTCTTAAGTCTATCTTAAGTCTGTCTTAAGACAGAATCCTAACTTCTGTGAATACCAAAAGTAGTAAGTTCAGGAATTTGTCTTAAGTTAGTTCTGTGAATCTGGCCCATTGATCTTGAGACTCTATGTGATTCTGCTATGCAGTCTCTTCCTAGTCTAGACCCCAATACGGATGTCAACGATCTCACTCCCCTTTGCCTCTCAATCCTCGCAGTCAAAATCGACAAGGTTGCTCCACTCCAAAGCAAAAGGAAAAGACCCACCCCATCAGCTCCTTGGCTCAACAAAGCTCTCTACGATGAAAGGAAAAACCTCAGAATCTTAGAGAAGCACTGGAGACATTCTCCATCCACCCCCAACCTCTCTCTTTTACGTTCAGCAAGATCCATATACCACAAACACATCTTCCAGGAAAAAACATCACACTTCAGATCCCTCCTCGATCCAGCTAAAAACAGACCTAAAAAACTTTTAGACCTCATCAAAAACCCAAATTGTTCTCCCCAAACCATCAAGCCTGAGGATGCATCAAAGAAAGCAACTGAGTTTGCTATATTCTTCGACCAAAAGGTAAAATCTCTGGTGGAACAGATCACCCACCCCACCCCCATCGAGAAGCGAAAATCCTTAGTCACTTGGCAGAACTTTGCCGCCATCTCAGAGGTTGATCTCCTCAAATGCATCCGCGAAACCAAACCAACCATTCCTCTGGCCCCATTCCCAGTGGCATCGCCATTGATTTCTATACTAACACTCTCTCCTACTAGACCAGGCTACTCAATCTCTTCCTCAGTCAAGGATCCCTCCCAAGTGTCCTCACAAGAGGACAGGTTACCCCCTTCTAAACAAACCCTCTGCAGATGCAAAGGACCCCTGGCCCACGAGGACCCCGACCTCGACCGACCCGCCTGACGTACACCGCCGCCACCCTCATCGCTCTCAACACCGGCCGACTCCCAGAATGCCACCAAGCCTCACCACGACGCACCAACGGACCTTTCAGCTGCCACGCCTGCAAATTCGCCTGCACCCGGACCTGCCGCACACCTGCACCCGCCAAGTCGAACACCAGCAGCACCCACCTCAAGTGCATCCTGCTCAACACCCGCTCCGTCCACAGACACGCCATCGAACTCTGGAACCTCCTAGACGCCACAGCCCCGGACGTTGCCTTCCTCACGGAGACCTGGATGAACGCCTCTTCAGCTCCCGACATCGCCATCGCCATCCCAGAGGGCTACAAGATCGTCCGGAGGGACCGCAACGCCAACCAGATGGGAGGAGGCATCGCCATCATCCACAGGAACACCATCCGTCTCACGACCAGCACCGACAACACCCTGACCACCGCCGAACACCTGCATTTCCAGATCCACACCGACCCGAACACCACCCTCAGAGGCACCCTGATCTACCGACCCCCGGGCCCACGCACACAATTCAGCGAGGACATCGCCGACTTCGTCAGCCCGCACGCCCTCCCCTCCGCCGACTACATCCTCCTGGGGGACCTCAACTTCCACCTGCAGAACAACAACGACCGCAACACCAGCTCCCTGCTCGACAACCTCGCCAATCTTGGACTCAAGCAGCTGGTGTCCACCCCCACCCACCTCGCCGGACACACACTCGACGCAGTCTTCTCCTCCAGCCCAGACATCGACTTCAGCCACGCCACAGAGCTTCAATGGACGGACCACAGCTGTGTCCACTTCACCTTCAAGAGAACGACGACCCACCACCACCAGCAACAGACCGCCCGCAGAAGCTGGAACAAGATCACAGCAGACCAGCTCGCCACCTCCCTGAGCCAGCACCCTCCTGCCAGCTCAGCGAACCCCAGCCAGGCTGCCGACAACCTCACGAAGTGGATCAGCAGCTGCGCGGACGAGCTCGCCCCGCTAAGGACCCCGCCCAGCAGACCCGGCAGCAAGAAAGCCCCGTGGTTCACCGACGAACTCAAGAGCTCCAAGAAGAACTGCCGAGCCCTCGAGAAAGTCTGGAGAAGGGAACCTACACCGGACAACAGGACCACCTTCAAGCTGGCCACCCGGAAGCACCACCAGCTGATCCGCGCCGCCAAGAAAACCGCATTCAAGGACCGACTGGACAACAACGCACACAACAGCAAGGAACTCTTCAACATCGTGAAAGAGCTATCCAACCCCAGCGCAGGAAACAATGACATCACCTCATCGCAAGACCTCTGCAACTCCCTCGCTTCATACTTCCACAACAAGATCGCGGACATACACAACAGCTTCAGCAACCAACCAACGCACACCAGGACCGAACAACCACCCCCCACCGCCACCCTCCACGCCTGGATCCCGATCAGCACCGAAGACACCATCCAAACGATGAATTCCATCCACTCCGGATCACCGACTGACCCCTGCCCTCACTACGTCTTCAACAAGGCCGGCGCTGTCATCGCACCCCACCTGCGAGACATCATCAACACATCCTTCGACACCGCCACCTTCCCTGAGAGCTGGAAGCACGCCGAACTCAGCGCTCTACTCAAGAAACCCACAGCGGACCCCACCGAACTCAAGAATTACCGCCCCATCTCGCTCCTCCCGTTTCCAGCCAAAGTCATCGAGAAGACCGTCAACAAGCAGATGGCCGCCTTCCTCGAGACGAATGGATCCCTCGACCCCTCACAGTCCGGCTTCCGATCCAATCACAGCACCGAGACCGCCCTCATCGCCGCCACCGATGACATCCGAGCCCTGATGGACAACGGAGAAACAGCGGCCCTCATCCTCCTAGACCTCTCCGCAGCATTCGACACCGTCTGCCACCGCACCCTAGTACAGCGCCTCAGCAACGTCGGAATCCAGGACAAGGCGCTGGAATGGATCATCTCCTTCCTCGACGGAAGAACACAGAGAGTCCGCCTCCCACCGTACAAGTCAGAGGCATCCGAAGTCATCTGCGGCGTCCCTCAAGGATCCTCTCTGAGCCCCACCCTCTTCAACGTCTACATGAGCCCCCTCGCGGCCATCGCACGCCAACACAACCTCAGCATAATCTCCTACGCCGACGACACCCAGCTGATCCTCTCCCTGACCAACGACCCAGCCGCCGCCAGAGCCGACCTGCACGAAGGGATGAAAGAGGTAGCCGAGTGGATGACGACCAGCCGCCTGAAACTGAACTCCGACAAGACGGAGGTCCTCATCCTGGGCTCTTCACCCTCCGCCTGGGACGACTCCTGGTGGCCTCCCGCCCTGGGCACCGCACCCAAACCAACAGACCATGCACGCAACCTGGGCTTCATCCTGGACTCCTCCCTCTCCATGACCAGGCAAGTCAACAACGTCTCCTCGGCGTGCTTCAACATCCTACACATGCTACGGAAGATCTTCTGGTGGATCCCCACCGAGACCAGGAAGACCGTCACCCAGGCCCTCGTCACTAGCCGACTGGACTACGGCAACGCCCTCTACGCCGGTACCACCGCCAAGCTCCAGAAGAGACTCCAGCGGATCCAGAACGCCTCTGCCAGACTCATCCTCGACATCCCACGAAACAGCCACATCTCCGGACATCTGAGAGACCTTCACTGGCTCCCCGTCAACAAAAGAATCACCTTCCGCCTCCTCACCCACGCACACAAAGCCCTACACGACCAAGGCCCGAGCTACCTCAACAGCCGAATCAACTTCTACGCACCCAAACGCCACCTCCGATCAGCCAACCACGCCCTCGCCGCCGTCCCCCGCATCCGAAGAGCGACTACAGGAGGAAGGTCCTTCTCCTACCTGGCCGCCAAAACCTGGAACTCCCTCCCGACCGACCTGCGCCTGACCCAAGACCACCTCTCCTTCAGGAAGAAGCTGAAGACCTGGCTGTTCGAGCAGTAGCGGCACCCCCCCTCCCCCAGCGCCTTGAGACCCTACGGGTATGTAGTGCGCTCTATAAATGCCATTGATTGATTGATTGAATGACCTCAATAACTTCTGCCCCATCACCAATCTCCCTTTTCTTTCAAAGATCACAGAAAAATGTGTTGCAAAACAACTGTCCCAACACATTTATGGACAATAATCTCCTCGACATGTTCCAGTCGGGCTACATTCAAAACTGCAGCACTGAAACAACCCTGCTGCAAGTGATCGATGATGCGCTGCATATTCTCGATTCAGGGGTATCGTGCCTTCTGATTCTTCTTGACCTCTCTGCAGCTTTTGACACTGTTAATCACACCACCCTCCTTAACATTCTTCAACAGAGAATGGGCGTGGAAGGCACAGTACTCAAATGGTTTGCCTCTTTCCTCACAGACAGATCCCAAATGATCAAGATTTCAAATATCTCTCGTCTCCACTGGTGGTTGGTCAAGGCGTCCCTCAAGGTTCTATCCTTGCTCCCACTCTGTTCAATCTATCTGGAACCAATAGGGAACCTTCTAAGCAAATCTGGAATCCTTTACCATCTCTACGCGGATGACACCCTAATCTACCTCAAGGTGTCTTCCCCTCATGATCTCTCACTACTCAGCTCTACTCTCAATACTATTCACAACTGGATGCTAGTTCACCAACTCATTCTCAATCCCTCCAAAACGGAATTCCTCCTCATATCTAGCTCTCTCCCTCCGCCTCCTGTTCAAGCCTGGATGGATCAATCAAATCTACTCAACAATAAACCCATCATTCTTCAATGCAAATTGCTATATATATAATGCATATTTAAATAGCAAAGCAAACCACATTCACTGGATGATGTCATCAGTGATGTCATTTGAGATGTCATCAGTGATGTCACTGACCATGTCATGAATGATGTAATATGTGACATCATCAGCAGTGGATTGCGCGTGCGCAAAATATAGTTAGTACAACTAACTATATAGGAGCAATTTCAATGGTTTTGTATGAGTGAAATGTCCAGCTAACTATAACACCCCTAAAACTTATAGTTTTTTGAGTGAATTTTAAAGGTTTTTTAAATGCTAATTCCTAACTATATAAGGCCTGAAACCTATGGTTTTTTCAGTGAATTTGCAAGGTTTTTTAAATGCTAATTCCTAACTATATAAGGCCTGAAACCTATGTTTTTTTCAGTGAATTTCTAAAGTTTTTTTAATGCTAATTGCTAACTATATAAGACCTGAAAGCCCACCAGGAATCTCCATTATGCGCCAGGGAACTGCATTGCAGCGAGGTGTAATGAAGCCATGCCCCTTTTTACACCTCTCTGCAACGCAGCCCCCGTGCATGTTTAAAGAGGGGGAACTAATTCCCCTTGCCTACTGGGGGTCCGTGGGGGCCAACTAGCCCACCAGGAACCTCCAGTATGCGCCAGGGGGCTGCATTGCAGAGAGGTGTAATGAGGACACACCCTTTTTTACACCTCTCTGCAACGCAGCCCCCGTGCATGTTTGAAGAGGGGGAACTAATTCCACTTGCATACTGGGGGTCTCTGGGGGCCAACTAGCCCACCTGGAACCTCCAGTATGCGCCAGGGGGCTGCATTGCACAGAGGTGTAATGAGGCTATGCCTCTTTTTACACCTCTCTGCAACGCAGGCTACTGGCGCGTTTGCAGAGGGGGGACTAATTCCCCTGGGTCATATCTACCCAAAAGCCGAAATTCCAAACGATTGAAAATGACTTTTTTTGAGAAACATTTGGATTTGGATTATCATGTCCTATACTTTGGAATTTTTGAAAGACTGACTTTGAGGATGCTATAAATTACTCAAGTCTGCCCGAATTGTGTGGGTAAAATTGATACCTAGTCACTTTGAATAAGAATGTACTTACGTCTCGTCTAACATTTGGAAGAAATATCTAGTTATATGACATCAGGATACCGACATAACTTGAAGGAAATAAGAACGCCCTGAAGAAGTTGTTGTACAGAACGAAACACGTCAGCTGGCTGTGGTACATAAACTTAAGGAAAATAAAAGCATTTGAATATACACCAAGATTCAGCGCTTCAATAAGGACTCTAAGTGATATGATTTGATTGGACTTATTGTGCAAGTGGTGCTGTGCCAAACTTTGGAATATTCTCCTCTACTCTCTACTACTTACTCTCTACTACTCCACTACTCTCTAATACTCACTCTCTACTACTCATTCTCTACTACTCTACTACTCTCTACTACTCTCTCTCTACTACTCACTCTTTACTACTCACTATCTACTACTCTCTACTACTCACTCTCTACTTCTCACTCTCTACTACTCTCTACTACTCACTCTACTACTCACTCTCTACTACTCTCTACTATTCTCTCTCTCTGCTACTCACTCTCTACTACTCTCTACTACTCACTCTTTACTACTCTCTACTACTCACTCTCTACTGCTCTCTACTACTCACTCTCTACTACTCACTCTCTACTACTCTCTACTACTCACTCTACTATTCACTCTACTACTCTCTACTACTCACTCTCTGCTACTCTCTCTACTGCTCTCTACTACTCTCTACTACTCACTCTCTACTCTATTACTCACTCTCTTCTCTCTACCTCTCTACCTCTCTCTACTTCTTTCTCTACTAGTCTCTACGGGCCTGATTCACAGAACTAACAAGACAAAATCCGAAACTTACTACCATTTTGGTATTCACAGAAGGCACTTACTCATTTCGGTATTCACAGAAGACACTTACTCATTTCGGTATTCACAGAAGTTAGGAGTCCTAACTTTAGGACTCCTAAATACCTTCTGTGAATACCGAAAGTCTTAAAGTTAGGATTTTTCGCAATTTAGTAGTAGTAAAGTTAGGACTCCTAACTTTAGGACACCTAAAGGCCTTCTGTGAATACCGAAAGTCTTAAAATGAGGGTTTTTCTCAATTTAGTAGTAGTAAAGTTAGGAGTCCGAACTACTACTACTAAATTGAGAAAAATTCTCATTTTCAGACTTTCGGTATTCACAGAAGGCATTTAGGAGTCCTAAAGTTAGGATTCCTAACTTTACTACTACTAAATTTAGAAAAATCCTCTTTTTAAGACTTTAGGTATTCACAGAAGGCATTAAGGAGTCCTAAAGTTAAGAGTCCTAACTTTACTACTGCTAAACTGAGAAACATGCCAATTTTAAGACTTTAGGTATTCACAGAAGGCATTTAGTAGTCCTAAAGTTAGGAGCCTTAACTTTACTACTATTAAACTGAGAAAAATCCTAATTTTAAGTCTTTTGGTATTCACAGAAGGCCTTTAGGAGTCCTAAAGTTAGGACTCCTAACTTCTGTGAATACCGAAATGAGTAAGTGTCTTCTGTGAATACCAAAATGAGTAAGTGCCTTCTGTGAATACCAAAATGGTAGTAAGTTTAGGATTTTGTCTTAAGTTAGTTCTGTGAATCGGGCCTTACCTCTCTACCTCTACCTCTCTACCTCTACACCTCTACCTCTCTACCGCTCTCTACACGCACACATATACACATATATATATGCATATGCATTTTTGTATGTGTATATATATTACCTACTGGCGGTCGCCAGTAGGTATATATAGTTAGGATTTTTTCTCTATGGGATTTTTGAAAATTCTATGTCTAATAACTTTGGCGTTTGTGGACGGAATTGGCTGAAATTTTCTGGAAAATGGAACATTTTGTTTCTGAGCAGCCCCTGAAAATTTGGGGGGGTTTCGTCAAGCGGGGGCCGAGAAAAAAGGGGGGTCCCAAAACGTGTTTTTAACATTGAGTTTTCCATAGGGCGGTTGGCCTCACTTTTAGCCCGAACGGCTGAATGGATTTGCACGAAACTTGGCAAAATTGTAGGGACTGGTTGCCCGATGTGCCTTTTGTAGGTCTCAATATATGTGCTTCAGTGGATTTTGAGAAATTAACGTTCAAAAAAAGATATATATCTGTAACAGTGGACCGGGCAGCGCTCCGGTTCGCGGACTTTTCGCGCAACGGAGCTTTGTGAAGCGAAGCTGATTGGTTCTCCGGCGTCTGTAAACATTCCAAACAGTCCGTAGCGGCCGCCATCTTGTCTCTCGGTAGGATCGAGAGACAAGAGGAGGCCAAAGCGAAGGGGCAAATGACCATAAGGGGGCATAGTAGATCCTCGCTGACCCCCTAGGTTTGATGTGGAGGTTTTAAAAGGGCCCCGCGGGGCAAAATAAATAAATAATAATAATCGAACGGCTGAATGGATTTGCACGAAACTTGGTAAACTATTAGGGACTGGTAGCCCGATGTGCCTTTGGTAGGTCTCAATATATGTGCTCCAGTGGATTTTGAGAAATTAACGTTCAAAAAAAGATATATATCTGTAACAGCGCTCCGCTTCGCGTAACAGAGGTTTGCGAAGCTGATTGGTCATTCTGTCACTGGGCTATAGTTGGGCTACATCTGGCTGATATTTGGGCTACATTTGTTTTTTTTGTCTCTGGCGGCCATCTTTGGGCTACATTGGGCTTCATTGGGCTTCATTGGGCTACATTGGGCTACATTTGGGCTCCAACATATATATAGGCCAATGTAGCCCAATATATATTTTTCAAAGTTAATTTTCGTAAAAACCACTGGAGCATATATCTTGAGACATAGCAAAGGCACATCGGGCTACCAGTCCCTACAATTTTGCCAAGTTTCGTGGAAATCCATTCAGCCGTTCGAGCTAAAAGTGAGTCCAACCGCCCTATGGAAATGAAGGAAATGAATGGGTAATTTGTAATTAGCAAATAGCTAATCGCAAACTAGGAATGGTAAAGAATCGCTATTTATTCCTTAAAGTTCGCTATTTAGGAAATGCAAAAAACTTTGATGATACATATGGCGGTTCATCTCTAACAAGATAAGAAGCATAGGGATAGATTTATGATGACTGGCGCATCACCAGGGATGTGTTAGTCATTCTGTGCCGCTGTTCCGTCACCTATGGTGTGCTGCATTTACAATGCGGTGCATCATGGGGCAAAAACAGCACAGATGCGTGATGTATCTGTGCCGTAAAGGTGGCGCATTGCTGGAGTTGTATCGCAAGTGTGATGAAGCTCCAGCAAGGGTCGGGGGTGCCCCTGTCGCAGGGTTTGTGTTCTCACACAGAACTGTGGACAGAGGATTGGAACCTCGGCGAATTAGGGTGCTCCAAAACTCACCTTAGTAATCAAAAACCCCTTAGCAAGCTAGGTACAGTGTCACATTGGATATAACAAACTCTCAATGTTTAGACAATCCAGAATATGAACTTATAGTACCTCAGGATACGTGGAACTCATGAACAGTCGGTCGTTATATATTTCTTAGAAACCAGAACATGGAGTTAAGAAGAACACATGTGTAATTGAAATGTTTATTTACTAATGCCGTCTTCTCAGGCGTAGTATCTTAGATAATACAAGTACACATATTATCAGTAGCAAAATTACCAGCATAGTTACTAGTACATAAAAAGCGAATGGTGACAGTATGTTAACATGCTGTAAATGAATAAGAGTTAGCAACACTTATAAGCAGCCGCGGGCCGTGGAGGGAGTTACGGTGGGGCAGGGAGGCGGGGAGGGGGAGGGGCAGGGTGGAGAGGGCTCCACCCTGCCCCTCCCCCTCCCCGCCTCCCTGCCCCACCGTAACTCCCTCCACGGCCCGCGGCTGCTTATATCTCACCCTCCCTAATACACATATTATATTATTTGCTAAGAAGGTCTGTTTGTGTTGGTTTAGGGCGTGCCCATAATTTAGTGTCTTAGATTTGAAGGAATCACATCAGCATACACCAGCTCTCTCTTCATGTGAACCGCATCAACTGTTGTGTATGTGTGTTCGGCAAAGCAATATAAAACCCGCCTCATGCCCAGAATTGGCAGAAGCTGCACTTATGTTATGAGTATGAAGTCGTGGAGATCAGACCTCATAACAATTCTGTATCGTGTTGTTCTTGAAACTTCAGCACTCGCTGTACAGATATAGTTTAACAAGCAAAGCAGATAGTAGAGCAATAACATATTATTCTCATGTAAACCACGATGAACTACTAGGTTGAAAGCTAAAGCAACAACTAAGTGTCGTGTGCAGAAGTTGCAAAAAAGGAAAAATGGCGTTTAAACCGGTAATGAGCCCATGCTAACTTAACACGGTGTAAAGATATCCAGGACCTAGATGACACCTCCCCATGATCCGGAAACGAACTGAATAAGATAATAGAAGTGCCATCTCATGAGAGCAGATTGCAACTTTATATGTGGACGGTCCGCAAGGTAAAACATTAAAAACTAGGAAAATTTAATGCTAAAGAAAAATAAAACAGCCAAGTACTTTATCGAGTCTTAAGCCAATAGGCAAGCTAAATAATAAAAACTTGACAAATAAGTCAATGAATTGTCAATGAAATGCTAGTACTCAGCATATCAAACATGAAAAAGGTCTATGACATAACTGTGTATGCAAAATAAGCTGCAACAGCCTCCAATAGGAAGTCACCGTCTTCATCCGAAAAGAGTTCAGCCATCCAATTTAAAAGCGGAAAAGAACATACGTGCTCTCCCAGCACCGGATCCTCTATCACCATCAGAGGACAGCTCGGTGGGTTTTCAAGAAAGCTCTGTTCCAAGAAAGACTGTGCTGCCGCCAGTAAATTCCAGGGACCAATTAGTCCATGCATCAATGCCACAGCCATAATCCTTTCGCCAGGACAAACCAACTCGTGAGTAATGATAGGACTCATCAGCTGATTAAAGTCGACGTCAGGAGAAACCGGTCCGCAGAGACACAAATCAATGGCCCAATCGAAATCACAGGTCAGGCAGTGAAATACAGGCTGGACACAGGTGAAGTAGGAGAATCGAAAAGATAATCCATATGCCGTGCTTAATATCGCCAACGGCATTGTGCCATAATATTCTAGCATGCGCTTGCGGAACAGTGTCAGCAGCTGCAGGGCGGGAGCTTGCATAGGAGGGACATCCATATTTAAAAATGTAAAAAAGCACAAGAGCGTCCGCTGGTAATGCAAGTAAAAATGGGAATCCACGAAGCAGAGTGGAAAAAATAGAATGAAAGAAAGCAGGGATGACTCCAAAGATTTTCTCAAATGAAGTCACAAGACCACTGGTAACAACTTTAAAAAAGTGCGCCAGGGCCTTTGTGGAGGACGCGTTAAAGATAGTCCGAACCATCTTGCTGAAATGGAAAGGCAAATCTGTATTGAAAAGGGTCTGCACCTCTGTACGGGTGTTCGCTATGTGAAGTACGAAAGTTTCACGGGCCGAACTCAAGGCCACCTCTCTCTGAGACAAAAGAGCTCTTATTCTTGCCATGCCGTTGAAATCTGCTCCCAAGGTTGGTATTTGTGGCCAGATTGAAAACTCCCTATGTTCATGTGTGGGAGGAAATAGAACATTTCTGCAGCAAATAACCCGTTCACTTACTGTTACGATAAAAGGAATACTTTTAATTAACCCAGAACAATCTTCATTATTGAGCATCAAATAACTACCATTTTCCAACAACTTGAACGTGGGGATGATAGCAGGAACTGGCGTGCCTTGCAACACGCAAGCCATATTTGGTCGGTGTTTGTTGCATGAACCGTGTAACTGTATGTGCCTACACATTAGTGAATGATCTGGCGTCTCAGTGCATTCCTCTCCATTCAGATAAACTTCTTGATCATCTTTGAAACATCTGTATGTGTATGGAAGCGACCAGACCTCATGAAGAAAAGCACTACCTAAAGGTTCATAACGACCTATTGGTATATATTTCATACAATTTGAAAACTTATATAAAGCAAAAGGCAGCTTTATTAAACCGTGGATAAGGCACGTTGCCAAAAAAACCCCAATCCTCTGCTGATGATGTCACTGAGCATGTCATGAATGATGTAATATGTGACATCATCAGCAGTGGATTACGGGTAATAGTATCTCTAGTTTACTCCCCTATAGCTGTCTTTCTTTTAACATAAGTGTCTGTTTCTTTCCCTTATACTTACTGTTCTTTTTTTTAGAAAACATTTTTGGTTCACTTCCGGTTCGCGTACCGGCGAGCGAACTGGGAAGCGAACTACGAGAAATAGAGGTTGGCACAGTTCCAAATATTGTACCAATTTTTTAATAACGGGGAGGTAGTTCTGAAAAGAACTTTTTTTTTAATTGTTTTTGTTGTTTTATATTTTTTTTATTATTTTTCTGAACTTTTTTTACTTTTTTTGAAATTTTCTGAACAGTTTTATATTTTTGGGGGTTTTTCTTGGAGGGGGCAATGAAAACGATTCATTGTAAAGGGCTCAACAGGAGCAACAAAACTAAAAAAAAGTATTTATTATTTGGGGCGTTTCGTACAAACTTGCATATGATTGTCAATAGCTCTGTTGATCAGAGTGATGCTACTTTCTCTGTAGCAAATGAATCCATTGCAATGTACGCAGACTTGTTTTACTTCACCAAATCTCATTTGTATATTTGGCACCATCTCCCTGCCCTCTGGTCCCGTCACTTCCGGTACAACAGATCTTCTGGCCATAATAGGGAGATTATCTAGGTCGTTACGAAACTGTGCAGCACTGTAGTTGTTAGGATGCCACCTAGTCATATAGCGATGCATTGTGTAGTTTCCGAAGCTGTATTTTTTGTCGGTCCCTCTGGACAGTCTATCTTGACATATAAGGCAAGTTACGTATCTTGCATTTACTTTTTTCTGACCTTTGGGAATTTAAAAAAATTGCCAAATGAAGTTTTCTTTCCGGTGAGACGTCCTGGGCTCCTCAGGCAAAAAGTGTCTCTCTTCGTGCTCGTCGTCCTGTTCCTCTTCTTCTTCTTCTTCTTGCTGAATTATAACTTCAGCAGGTGGTCCACTCTTCCTTTGATGTGGTGGAGGTGGTGGGGAAGCACCAGCTGAAGCTACTAAAGAAGCCATTGCTCACTGGTAACAAAGGGTCTTTCTCTCACAATGATGAAAGTCAGAGTGAGGAAAGAAGGAGGGATTTTCATCATTTGGGAAAAACAATAGTTCTCAACCAATGAAAAGTGTTCATTTTAGATTATATGACCTAGTCTTACATCATTAGGAAACCAAAAGTGAAATGAACCAATGAAAAGTGTTATTACCAAGTCACATGACCTGCTGTGTTTACGTTAAGCGCTTTGCAGGGCCTCCCGGTTTGCTTCCAGAAACCTGTGCTTTGCGACTCGGTAAGCGTACCAGTTCGCTAACGTAGCACGTCATATGACGTATCACGCGACAACGCGAAACGTCATGCGGACGGGAGGCGTCACGATGTTGTTTTCTAACGCGGCAGTTGCGGTAAAGAAACGTTTACCGGCTCACGGTCTATTTTGCGGCATCAAGGTCAGCTAACGGGAAGCTTCCCGATTCGCGAAGCCGGAACGAAGAAAAAAAAATATTTAAAAAAAAAATTATTAATAAACATATAAAATATATTTTTGGATTTAAAGAAGAATACATTTTACAGCTACAGATATTAGCTGTTAAAAAACCAATGAAATTCACTGAAAAAACCATAGGTTATAGACCATATATAGTTAGGAATTAGCATTTACAAAACCTTGAAAATTCACTGAAAAAACCATAGGTTATAGACCATATATAGTTAGGAATTAGCATTTAGAAAACCTTATTTTACTCACACAAAGCCATTGAAATTCCATATATAGTTAGTTGCACTAACTATATATCGCGCACCCGCAATCCACTGCTGATGATGTCACATATTACATCATTCATGACATGGTCAGTGACATCACTGATGACATCACTGATGACATCTCAAATGACATCACTGATGACATCACTGATGACATCTCAAATGACATCACTGATGACATCATGACACACCAATCCCAGTTACTACATACGCACTCACTGATTCCTACGTCTACACACACATTCACTCATTCACCCATACAATCACTCATACATACAGCCACTCATTATTACAACACTATCATATGCACTCATACACCTATGCAGACAGTCACACACTGTCACTCATCCATGGAGTTACTCACACACCAAGTCAGTCCTGTAAAGAATCAATCACACTTCCATTTCTTCATCTATACAGTTAAACACAGAACACCATACTTCAGTGACATCACTGATGACATCACTAATGACATCTGAAATGACATTACTGATGACATCTCAAATGACATCACTGATGACATCATGACACACCAATACCAGTTACTACATACGCACTCACTGATTCGTACGTCTACACACACATTCACTCATTCACCCATACAATTACTCATACATACAGTCAGTTATTATTAGAACACTATCATATGCACTCATACACCTAGTCAGTCCTGTGAAGAATCAATCACACTTCGATTTCCTCATCTATACAGTTAAACACAGAACACCATACTTTTCACACATATACTAACACATACTTACTCTCTTATACAATCACTGATACAAGTACACATTGATATGCACACACCTCCCAGCCAGCCATACACACACTCAGTTTTCCATACATCCACTCATTCTTCAATATGTAAAACATATTTAAACTTTACAAAAACACACAGACACTAGATGATGTCATCAGTGATGTCATTTGAGATGTCATCAGTGATGTCATCAGTGATGTCATTTGAGATGTCATCAGTGATGTCACTGACCATGTCATGAATGATGTAATATGTGACATCATCAGCAGTGGATTGCGGGTGCGCGATATATAGTTAGTGCAACTAACTATATATGGAATTTCAATGGTTTTGTGTGAGTAAAATAAGGTTTTCTAAATGCTAATTCCTAACTATATATGGTCTATAACCTATGGTTTTTTCAGTGAATTTTCAAGGTTTTGTAAATGCTAATTCTTAACTATATATGGTCTATAACCTATGGTTTTTTCAGTGAATATATATATATATACATACATATATAAACATATATAATCTGCATATCTATATAAATACAAATATAAATGCATGTATACATATACATATATGCATACATATGCATGTTATTTACATGAAAGTTTTAAAAACACTAATAAAAGCAAAGCTAAAAAGCCACCTCATTACAAACAGAATGGCTTTAACTTAAACGACGGTGAGATCTATTGCATTTTCAATGCTTGTTTACTTTGGTTCCATCAAGAAGGCATTCAGATGTGTCACACATTTGCCATAAATTCTGAATGTTAGCATTCTAGTTGCTCATTAGATCACTGTAGTAAAGCTACTGCTCACCAGGGAAGTCTGCTGCTAATCATACTTTCTATGGCAAAATGAACGCCCTCATGTTGTTCCTTTTTAAATTAAATGTTTTCAGACTTACCACTTCATTCCAATCAAGATGGCTTCTGGTGTGCCATACTTTTGTCATAAGTAAGACTGTTAGCGCTCTAGTTGTTCTTTAGAACACTCTGGGACATTCTGTCATTGGGCTATACTTGGGCTACATCTGGGTGATATTTGGGCTACATTTGGGCTCTTTTGTCTCTGGTGGCCATCTTGGGAGACTGCATGTCAGAATTTTTTAATGGAATAGAAGAGGATTTGGGAAGTCACTCAAAATGTGCCCTAATTTTTCTTTCTGCACCACTAATCATACTTTCTATGGCAAAATATACCCCCTCATTTTGTTCCTTTTTAAATTAAATGTTTTAAGAGTCACCACTTTATTCCAATCAAGATGGCTTCAGGTGTGCCATACCTTTGTAATAATTAGGACTGTTAGCGCTCTAGTTGTTCTTTAGAACACTCTAGGAGGCTGCAGTAGAACACAAAGGAATCAACTGACAGTCTCTGTCCTTGTTGGATGTACATGTTTTACTGAGAATGTCTGACTTCATTCTCACATGACTGAGAAAGATAATGTGAATTTACAGAAAATATGCTTTCTGATTAGCTTATAGATCCCCTTCCAAAACACTGTGGGAAAAGCATGAGATAATAATTTTCTTTCAAACATGATTCATGATATCCCAGCAGAAGGCTTTTTCACATGGTAAAATCACCTTAGAACACACCACAATTCCTAAAATTAGTATGGTACCATCAACAAATGATTTATAATGTAACTAAAGTCCTAAAACCCTCTATTAACTACAATGCTTTTTAATGAGGTGTTATCATGTATATTGGTCTCAAGATGGCTGCCAACACTTCTTGGATGAAGTGCTGACAGCCAATCAGATCTCACGATGAGATGTGCGGTTAGGCTCCGCCCAGATATATATGTGTTTTTGAAGTTAATTTTCATGAAAACCACTGGAGCAATTTTCACCAAATATAGCAAAGGCACTTCTGCGTACCAGTCCCTACAATTTTGCCAAGTTTGGTGTAATTCCGTTCAGCGGTTCGGGCTGTAGCCTTGTCAGAACGTCCTGTGGAAATTAACATGGGGAAAACACATTTTGGGACCCCCCTTTTTTCTCAGCCCCCACTTCACAAATCTCGCCGAAACTTTCAGGGAAGGAGCACAGCAGAGCTGGCCAAAAGTTTGGAAAATTACACGCAAATTCCTCAATCAGAGCCAAAGTTATTCCCAATAGAATGTAGCTAGGTCCTAACTATATATGCCTACTGGCTATCGCCAGTGGGTAATATGTATATATGTATATAGAGATAACTCTAACCACTAGTATATGTAGTAGACCTTTGTACTCACTACCATTCCTATGTGATTCTTAGAGTTTATCCATTTGTATCTCTTCCTTGAGTGACTTTACAACTTGTACATTTGCAATTTTTTCTATTTGTATCTCTTCCCTCTGTGACTTTACAACTTGTACATTTGCAATTTTTTCTGTTTGTATCTTTTATGTAACTCATGTAATCCTAAGTCTTTATGTATCACAACTGGTTCTTTTGTAAAGCGCTCTGACACCTTCGGGTAATGTTCGCGCTATAGAAAATCGCATTAAATAAATTAATAAAATAAAAAATAGAAATACACCCACACCTCTAAGGATGGTCACACAGACTAAGACAATAAACAAGCTTTGACAATGCAATAGGGCACGCATTTGCACAAGTTTAAGTGATTGGCCTTGTAAACAACAATGCCATTTTATTTATCGATTTTGAAAAACAACACATAAATAAAAACCATTGTCAATTACAATGCCAGTAGCTGAAACTCTGGCAAATGCGAGACCTATTGCATTGCAAATTCTTGTTTTTTGTTGTTGATGTTTCCCACAACAATAATACATATACATTATGGGGCAGATTTAAAAGCCCCCTGCGCCTCTTTTACGCCGCCGTTGCGTCACTTTTGTGATGCAGCGGCGGCACGAAAGATGCGCCATGGTGCGGGGTATTTACAACGTGACGCATCTCCGAGATGCGTCACGTTGTAAAGCCCTGTGCCAGAAGGAGGCGTTCCATCACAGGGGGTGGGCGTTCCGGCGCAGGAACGCCTCCCAAAAGGGGGCGAGTGAAATCTACAAGATTTCACTCAGTCACTTTTGGGCCCATGCTGCGTCAAAACCCTGCGCCTGCTTGAAGCAGGCGTAAGGGTTGACGAAGCATTGTGCAGATAGGGCCCCCCAGAGGATTGCTGGAGCTGCATCGCGCTTGCGACGCAACTCCAGCAATGCGCCCCTTTTACGGGCCAGATGCGTCACGCATCTGTCCATTTTTGCCCCATGGTGCGCCGCATTGTAAATACGGCGCATCCTGGGTGGCGGAGCTGTGGCGCACAATTACTGGCGCATCCCTGCTGATATGCAGGGATGCGCCAGTAATTGTAAATCTGCCCCTATTTAATTAGAGCACAATATACGTTTACTGATTTAACTGCCGGAATTTCGTTTAGGCGCAAATGGTACACCCACCATCTTTGGATGGCAAATATGTACAGATTGTTTTATATCCACTTGTGTAGTGCTTGATACCATTTATATGGGACGGTAGCGCTTTCCTACTCAGTAAATGTTGATGGGAGTGACATTCATAGACATTGCTTCCCTGCAGTACCTCTTTGAAGTATCCCGAAGGCGAAAGGAAGCGCTTTATAACATTTGAAACATTTTTTTACTGAAAGCTCCTCGGGTCTACTTGGAAGCACTTTTTGTCCACCATGACAACAGGCCCGATTCACAGAATGAACTTAAGACTCAATCCTAAACTTACTACTTTTGGCATTCATAGAATGAACTTACTACTTTTGGTATTCACAGAAGTTAGGATTTTGTCTTAAGTTTGTCTTAAGACAAACTTAAGACTGACTTAAGACAGACTTAAGACAGACTTAAGACAAAATCCTAACTTCTGTGAATACCAAAATTAGTAAATTCATTCTGTGAATTCCAAATGTAGTAAGTGCATTCTGTGAATGCCAAAAGTAGTAAGTGCATTCTGTGAATACCAAAATAGTAGTAAGTTTAGGATTGAGTCTTAAGTTCATTCTGTGAATCGGGCCCAACATTACTGCTTTCTGTGCTGGTGGCGCGGATCAACCACAACAGAGGGCCGATGTCTGTATGTGAGGGATTGTGGAGAGCGGGGGAGGGGGTCCCAGAGCTTCTGGTATTCACAGAAGTTAGGATTTTGTCTTAAGTTTGTCTGAAGACAAACTTAAGACAGACTTAAGACAAACTTAAGACAGACTTAAGACGGACTTAAGACAGACTTAAGTTAGGATTTTGTCTTAAGTCTGTCTTAAGTCCGTCTTAAGTCTGTCTTAAGTCTGTCTTAAGTTTGTCTTAAGTTTGTCTTAAGTCTGTCTTAAGTCTGTCTTAAGTCTGTCTTAAGTTTGTCTTAAGACAAACTTAAGACAAAATCCTAACTTCTGTGAATACGAAAAGTAGTAAATTCACTCTGTGAATGCCAAAAGTAGTAAGTGCATTCTGTGAATACCAAAATAGTAGTAAGTTTAGGATTGAGTTTTAAGTTCATTCTGTGAATCAGGCCCAGCATATTCATATAATAACCACCGCCCCCACACACACACACACAAACTCACGTGGGCTCAGTTTATCATATTCAGGGAAGAGTATATCCGCTAATCCCAGAGAGGGGCAACATACACCCACTGAAAGTGTGTCACTACAACAACTGCGCACACCTCACAGGTACATAACGACACACTCTCCTCAGAGGAGCACAACATACGCGCACACAACACTCTACGGGGCACTTCAAACTGAGCACACACCCATCACAGTGGCATAGTGCCAATATCGTCAACACTCCCCATTACCCCAAAACAGCAATCTCCTGGATAAATAAACAGACAAGACACTTTCGTTGTCGAGAAAATTGCTGCAGGTTTATTAGCATTACAAATATGCCAACATGGTGGGTTATCTTACGGGTGATCCCAAGGCAGGCAGCCCCTCACCGCCTGCCACCTGATGAGCCAAATTAAACTGTGGCCAATTGGTGTTTGCCAGATTTGGAGGAGGGGAAAAACCCTAGCACCGGTGGACCGCCAGTCCAACCCCCTTGCTGACGCCCCAGAGGGGGGGCGGAGCCTTCCAGGCAACCCCCGGTTGCTCAGGTCCACAACCGCCCGTATGACTAATGGGACGCCGTCGCTCCTCCAGGGTCCAACGCGAGGACCTCCCTGGGGATATTTGGCTTTAGCACCCTTACTGTGCTCCTGCAAAGGGTACCCCTCTGTAACTTACAGCCTCTGGATCCCCCTGTAAGTCCGCCACAGCTCTGGGTATAGCCACCGTCACAGCCAGGGCTCCTCACCAAGGTAGGCCTCTTCACCTCCATGTTGCTGATTCTAGGGCCTCTCTCAGGTCCAGTAAAATAAGTCCATGCCCACTCTTGCAGGCGTGCCCCATCCTCCTTCAAACACCCAGTGCACATATCATGCAGCCGGCCATGCCTGATGGACCAAACCATCTGTTCAATGAATCTGCGCCTGGCACTGTAAACTCCCCTTTGGGAGGAATCCCCAGCAACCTCTGACCAAGCCCCTTACCACACTCACATTGGGGTTATCTCTGCCCCTCATAACAATCATGACCCCAATTGGTTGCCTAACTTACACCCCGAGGATTTCATTACTGGCCGCAGTGCCCTCCTACCCGGGAGAGTAGAATTATGCCTCCCTGGTGAAAGACCAAACTGTTGGGAAGGGAGACCCCCCAATCTGTGCCGCAGCTTCTACCACAAGCTGTTCAAGCGCATGCCTGGAATCCCAAATCAAATTATCTCGGTAAAGTGCCTCAGTTTCTCCAGCAAGCAGTTCTGTTGCATGCCTAGGCCCCTGAACCAAATAAGTCAGTGGTGGAAACCCATGCCTCCATCTCTAGAATTCCGCTCATCGCGTCACTCACAAGACACACGCACAGCCCTTCACCGAGACTTTTGATCCTCGCAAAATAAAGGAATGCTAGGTTGCTAACACCCTTTATTGAACACTGCACACCAGTATAAACAACTACTCCAGCTGGCACATAGTTGCATAATACCACTGCACCCAATAAAACCTCTGGTGCCTCACAGTGTGCCTTCGGAATACTCCACGTTTGCCTGCACATGATACCTTAGCCTGTCTTCCAGCCACCCCCTGGGGTGGCTGCGAACAGCAGTACCTGCCTGCATCGCTCCGCTGCTGATTGCCCCAAGCTAGCTTCAGAGATCAGTTGGTTCCCGCCACTGTACCCATTTACCCTTGCCTGGCCCAGTAATGCCATGGCATTGCACCTGACCCCCATGTTCTGCTTCAATTGCATGACAAACTAGCGCAACCTGCCTGGCTGACTGTTGAAACTAGTGATGTTGCCCTTAGGCCAACGGTTTTTAGCGGTATCCCAGTGTATACAACAGGGGCAAAGCTTTGGCTAGTGAGACCCTGGTGAAAATAATATGCACAACTAGCCTGCCCTTTATTTTCCTATTGCCTGCAGGTTCCTCACCGTCTTACAGTGATCTATTGCAGCTGTGTCACCCTCTTTCTGACCAAACCCTAGCGTGAGTGGCCCTATGCCAACCCTCTGTTAGTGTATACCAGGAAGCAGGCAAGGTGGTGGTGAAAACAGGGGGACAGACTGAACAGACTCAAATACCCATCCAACTAAGGTTTATGACTGATGATGCGTAGCTGAAATGGTGCACCCAACCTAGTTATGCTAAGGGACGATCCCGTTAACTGGCCACAGGTTGGACCCCCCCCTGGATTGTTGATACAACTGTACTAAAACAATTTTGCAACATGGTCCAGTACCCATGGGGAATTGTCTTTTGTGCCTCCCCAAGTCAATCCCCTGCCTTTTTGACCCTGTTCAAAATCTTGCTGAACTGCATGCTAATGGGGATGACCCTTGGATAGACCCAACAGGGAGCGATCCTGTGAAATGAGGTAGGGACCACCACCACCCAGCAGGTGATTCAGTCCAGCTTTACTTTGCCCAGACCCCTCCTCTGCCCTTAGAGATCACCATAAACAACCTGCAAGTGGCCCGGTGGTAGTCGCCCAGCGGGACCTGCCACTTACTGATACTAAGTTTATCATACTCACTGAGTGAAAGATTGAGCTAGCTCCTTATGCACTGAACATTACAGATGGGGTTTGCAGCAGGTACCTACCCCAGAGAGCTCTCTTGCTAGAAAAAGATCTTGACCCGAAGATTACACCTCGATCTCTCTGCCAAATGCCAGAACACATCATGCCATGTACTAGTATATAACTCTGTGACCTATAGATTATGCATAGAGCTATACAGCAGAACATGACCCCTCTCATCAACTTTAAAAACCTTGGAAGCAAACCTTTGATGGGTAACCACAGATCTTTGCAGTGCACACCTTAACCCACAGTGCTCACTTAATAAAGAAGTTAAAACACAGAGACAGAAAATCAAGTGGCATTTAACTGGGCATTTGAAGTCCTGTCCAATCAAGAAACCTCTTTTAAAGATCACATACATAAAATAAAATTAGAGGCACAGTTTGAAAGATCCTCCCTCGTTATAAGGTCTCAAAAGGCCAGATGTAATGTGTGAGTCGGATACCATAAGGCCGACTGCTTGATGTAACCAATCCTGAAGTAAGATAGCCAGCTGAGTCCTGAGAGGGTCCTAGGGACAGCTTGGCGCCTTTGCATCTAGGCATCTAGGGAAGGGTAGCATCTATTACACCTGGCTCTGTGGGAGCAGGAACAAATAATGGACAAAGGCAAGTCAGAAAAGGCCAATCTTCCCTTCAAAATCACAAGACGTGCAGATTAACACAGTATCCCTGAAACTAACTGTGCCACCAGAGGCACAAGACTTACCAATGAGCTGTAACTCCTTGGTGAGAAGATTTTGAGGCACCTAAAATGCTGGAGCTCTCTATAAAACCTCTGTGTGCTCCTAGTCACCCCCTAGGCTCTTCTGGGAAGCTGCTGCATCCCTATCTCCCTAACTGGGTGTTGCCATGCCCCGCTGCACAACAGAGCTTGTGCTGGAAGGAGGCACCCCACACCTCCACGTTAGTACACCTACCTCGATGACGCTGCAGGGCCCTTCTACTAGTGCACCTCTCACCAATCAGAAAAACCAGCTGCCTGACAGGGTTGGCCGGACACTTGACCCTTGTGGCTATGCAAGCGTATGAAGCAAACTATTTAAGACTAATCAGGTTCTTACAATCAAACTCTGCAAGGCAAAGCTGCCTCCCCTGACCCAAACGTTTCGAGAATGCAGCTGTGACAATAACCCCTATGTCACATGTAATGTGCCTGCTGTAACAACACTTCTGGAAGCCTCGCTCCAGATCTGCTTCTTTCCCATTCCCTCGAGAGGGAATAATGCAATTCACCAGCCCTCTGACCCGTGACTGCCCCCAGACATTACCCACTAAGAGGACACCAGCAATACCTAAAGGTGACGAGGCCACTGAACGAGCCACCCACCCATCACTAAAGAGGATGTGTATTGCCAAGAAGTGTTAGGTAATACTGCCGGGCCCAGACAAGGCGGACGCCCATTGCTTATTCACTTGCGACCCCAGTTGGGTCACCTAGGACACTTCCCTACTTGTCCCCCTAATCGACAACTCATTTTGCTATGAATAACCCCACACATCTGTGCTGTGTCCTATCATATAACGCCATGCACTGCCTCCCAGAGCTGAGTTGTAGATCCCAAGTCAATGGTACTCACTTTATCAACCCCAGATGGATGAAAGACTGCGTGTACCCACCGGGAGTAGCGCCTGTGACCCTGAGGTCAAACATTGATCCCTGCGGTGGATGATGATAGTCCACTGAGCCACTAGACCTGGTCATGTCAAACTCCTGACCAACTTCCTTATAACTCCGCTCAGCTCACTCCCCTGCCCCACTAAAGCAGGGGCAGTAACGTACGTGTGTATGGAGATGTTTGTTCAACTCACAGGTTGGCAATGAATTAAACAGAAGCTCCTTTCATCCCTTGCTGTGACATATTGCATTTGATAGTATAGGCACCCAGGCACCAGCGGGAGCCCGTGCACCCGTCGGTGCCACGGGCCACCCCCTCGCAAGAGCCAACCCCAGAAAATAACCAGGGACCCCGAAATAGACAAGCAAATGTCCACCGCTGGTCTGCGAAGCCCAATCTCCAGGATACAAGGTCCGTGTAGCTATGCCAGGACCAGTGTCTACCACGTGGCAAGAGGCCGCAGCTCTCAGTGGAATATGGCTTGATCTTGAGGCTCTCACTTGGCCTTATGTTAAAACTTATCAGCTGACATCTTAGCATGGTGTAGCGTGTTGCATAGTTATAAATCCACTGTAACTATATCCATCTTTTTCTCTTCCTATAACATTAGACTTGAGACTGAGACCCGAAGTAGTACGTTCATGGTCAAGGACAAAACGATAAACGTATCTGTACTTTTACCCTTCCCTCAGTAGATGGTGCCTAATCCTTTCATGACCTATGGGAAATGCACAACACTCCATTCTGTGAAGAAGTGTGATAAACATAGTTCCTTCTTAGGAGTGTCCCCTTCGTGGACCCGGGGCAGCCTGCAGAAGGCGCACCCAGTGGGACACAGTGTAACACACACTGACACACACATATACAAACACACAGGGACACACACACATACAAATACAAACACATTATACTTTGTAATACTTTTTTTTTTTTACTTAAAAAACACACTAAACACCCTCAAATGCTTCTGAGTGGCACAGCACAGCATCCACGCAAAGTGAACAAAGTACAACAGACGCATATCTCACAGGGGTGTGGCACGGCATTCTGTCTCAACAGGGCACAGGGCACCCCCTCCAAAGTTCGAACGTAAAACTCCCCTTCAGACAGGCACTGTTCAAGGCCCCTGAGTGTGGGTACATATAAGACCCTCAATTTGGCGTGCCACCAAACAACACCCTCTCAGAGGACCCAACATACTCCTGTGCACACACACACACACACACACACACATATAAGATTGGGCATGGTATGAAAACCCCACAGTGGGGCATGGTATACTCCCTTCCCAATAGCAAAGGGCCCCACACTCGCACGCATACAAATCAAGACGGTACAAGCGCCCAAACCTACAAAGGGGAAAAGGGTAGAGGGCCCCATTGGAACACCCTCGATAAGCTGTAGCATGGCCCCTCCCCGTCATGTGTACACAACGTGAGCCCGGAGTGGTGTTTGACGGGTCAGTGATACAGGCTCTAGCTGCAGGTACGGTGTCTGTCAGGTGTGTACATGCATGTCACGTGATAACTGGGTGGCTGTCACTTTCCTCAGGAGTGTGCCCGTGTGACGCTCAGGTGGCAGCTACCTCCTTTAAGCACCTCGATAAGTGTGTTTTTAACCCCTGCATTGTGTAGCACTTCAATGTCCCTAATTATTCATTATTGCACCCCATTATTTCCAGCGCCCCGCTCTTTGACGTGTGAGTATATTTGGGGGAGGGGGTCCCGTCTCATCCCGGCCGCTGCTTATTATTGAGAAAGGGTTTTCCAGGGTAATGAGGGAATAGTGATTGAAATCTTGTCGGTTTAACAGCGAGTTGCAATTAGGATTAACTCCGAAATTACTTGATAACAGCCAACGAGAATGATATCCGCCCCGAGACCTATGTTCTGTCCCTACACAACCCGCTAGCATCACAAACGCTTCCCCCTGAACCGGAATAGATCGGGAAGTTAACGGCGGACAAACTCCTCCGCCCTGTTCTCACAATCTGAAATTAAAATACAATATCGGAGTATTACTGAAGGACAGCTGTATAGAAATACGAGAGCAGGTCATTTCTGATTAGCGCCTAGGTGCCCCGTGATGGACACGGGTATTAGATTAAATGTACAATCCAAAGCACTTACTAATCGACTACTGAAATAAGGAAAATCAACATGAGGAGGTGGCTCAAGGTATAACGCTGTCGACTTTGGAGCTGGAGAACAGGGTTCGAGCCTGGGGTGGCTGTATCACGTAATCACATACAAACAAGTAGTCCCTAAATGAATACATAACAGCCAGCAGCGAAACTAAACTGTAATTGATTGGTGCTACTTCCTGCAAAACAGAGGCAAAACGGAAGTGAGGTATCAGCCCACCAGCCAATCAATCAGGGAGATAAGAAGAGCAATGCCAAATGTAACCAATGCCAAGCTACAAAACAAATAGAAATGAAATGGGTGGAGTTTCACCACCAATACTAATTACTTGATGCCTCGTAGATGCAGCGCATGTGCTGCCCTATGCAAGACCTAAAAAAGAACACACTGCTATCGACACACACATATTGAAAGATGGGCAAATAGACATGTACACACACATGGCCACAGAGATATACAATGAGAGGCACACATACATATAAGACAGATGAGTACTAAGACATGCACACAGTAGGAAGCTGGATTGCCCAGTGCAGCAAATCCTTCCACCTCCTTGTAAAACTAGCTTCTAGAAGGCAAACACTGGGGCATATGTACATACCTAGTTAAGCATTTTAAGGGCAGAATCAGTTAAGGTGTCAGCGTGTTGAGTCGTCCTTAGAAGGCTCTCCACTCCATTGGGTCAAGTAGCAGGAAGCTACATAGACAGAGCTCTTTCTAAGATGCTCTCTCTCTAAAGGGCTTAGAAGAAGTGTGGTCTTTGCCCAAGTAGAATATTCCCAATATCTAAGGTATCTTCCCAGGATGCATTTGTTCACCCTTAGTTGGCAGGGTATGCGCAGAGGTGGGTCACATGCTCACTTTGACACTGGATTTAATCTAGCCTGGCTGATGAGGGGTGTTATCCTGAAACCGGCACCAGGATGCTTGTTTCCACACCAGGAAAGACCTGGCTTGGCAGTTCGGGCTGGACTGTATCCATGAGGCACAGGGTCAAGACTGATTTGCATATAGCTGGGTCTGAACTGGGGTGGCAAAGTGAGCTAATGACCGATGATGGATTCAACCCAGATCTGTGACTCGGGGTGTATGTCTGAAATGTTTTGGAACTCTGTCCATCATCCCTTTGTGTTTGCTTTTTCTACTCTATTCTGTCAAATAGGCTAGCATGAAGCTACAGAGAGTGCAGTGGCAAGGTCTGCTTCGCTGCCCTATGGCAAAAAAAACATAAATGAGTCCTTTTATGTGGATGCAGTCTAGCAAGACTAGCAATAATTTATTTTGCCATTACCATACCTTGGGTGGTGGGGTCCAGGTTTGTTGTCTCCTAAATAGTTAGACGGTAGCTCCTCTAACCTAGGTGATTGTGCTGGTAACTGTCGCACCCTGGGTAGTCCCATGGATGTGTGGTAGAAGGTGCCAATGTTGTCGCATTTGTTGCAGGCAGAGTCAGTAGTTGACCTTTCCTGGTACATCCACATCGGCTTGCCATTTTTTGGTACGTTAGGGATATGGCTTTTTAGGTCGATCCTAGCGTTGCAGCGCATGCGCTGCTTGCTTTGTGAGGCATGCAGTATTCAGTATAGTGTGGAAACTTCCTGGAAGCTCTGCCCACTCTCGCCCATCTTTTTTATTGGCTTATCTCCTAAATGCTGCCTCCCAATTAGTTTTAGGCTTGTTAGTTCCTCCTTATGATGAGCATGTTGTCATTTGTATCCTTCCATGGCTACTTGCCCCTAAACCTACAGCACTATCTTCTTCCGTGTCTCCCACCTCCCCTCCTGCAGTCTGTGACTTCTTGGCCCCCTGCCGCCCACACTCCTGTTCTTGCCTTTTTGCCCACTTGCAGTCCCTTTACTAATGCAATAGCTCTCGCATAAATGTGAGTCCTATTGCAATATAAATGCCTGTTTTACAGCAAAGGCTTCTGTAAAATTGCAACAGGTAGTTGACAACTTTGTTATTCGAGGGTTAGCCTTTCCAGCGTGGGCATAAGCACCTATGCCTATTTACACTCCCACAGGTAGCAGCGACATGCTACAGACACGTCTGATGTATTAATTCCATGCTCGTAGCTGTATCCTGCCTTCAGAGAGGGTGGAGCCTGAGACGGTTCTTTTACGCTAAGGTAGGGTCCATGTGCCGCAGCGCCCGTTTCCAGGGAGCGGTTTCGGCTGTGTTCAACCCTCTCGAATAACCTGTGACCTACTTCTTCGTCATGAGAGGTTTCTACCACACAAAGGGGCATATTATCAAGGGATTTGTCTCCGCTTTTTTTGGCTTTAAAAGCCAAGAAAGCTGAGATAAAATTATTTCCCTATAAGCAACAGGGTGCTAACACGCAAATTCGCATGTTAGCACCCTTTTTCTCTACGCTTCCCCTTGCATCTCTAATGAGATGCAAAGGTGGCGTTCCAGAGAAAAATAATAGGAGAAAAGTTGTTGTCTCCTACACCTGGTATTTTTCTGACTTAGCCATGATATCCTATGGAAGGTGGATATCATGGTTAAGTTTGTGAGCCCCTATCATCAAGCTAACGCCAAACTTCGAGAGATTATCGTTGGTTTTCCAGTGATAATCTCTCATTTGGCAGTTAGCGCGAGGATTTTTATCACTTCTGAGATAAACCTTGCTAATAGCAAGTTATCTCTGCGATAATTTCCGGCGATGTTTAGCGTTAAAATATTCGTTGCTATGCATCGTTAGCGATAAATATCGCTAATCGTTGGTAATATGCCCCAAAGTGATTTACGGTCCCTGGAGAGTCGAGCGAAGTGGCAGGGCTCATGCTGTGGGTGGAAGACTTGGTATTACTCTGCCAAGCATGAAGGCACGCCAGGCAGCTGGCAATGTGGCAAAGGTTAGTCTGCGCAGAACACACTCCGTGGTGGAGTTGAACGTGGTGGAGGAGGAACGTTGTTGAGTGCTACAAACCGATGCTGGCCAAGAATGTAAACCTATTTAATGGCAGTGCCAGGTTTTCCTTTTTTAGAGATGATAGACCAAGTGTCTCCATCGAAACCCACGTCTGCGCTGGCTGCCATAAAAACACACCCACGTTTTTTCAGTGCAGCCATTTTCCCGTTATGATCCAAATAGACAGGTGGCAATAATAAAGGGGGATATTCACAACATTCCGCAAAATCTAACTCTAACCTCAGGTAGCACGCATTTTTCTATCACCGTGTACCACTGGAAATTATCGGCGTGTTAGCAGTGTATTCACAACAAGCCGCTAACAGGCGATAATTTCCCCTACGGGGTCAAATGTCCAGCGATAAGGTTAGCGTCACAGCGATGGGCCAACTTGCGACCAGAAACAGCACACTAATCAGTGTCAGCCAACCTTTTTTCATGTTCGGCGTGAAAAACCACTATAAAACGGCCACTATGCAGCCCAAACACACAAAAGAAAACAAGTAACCATATGAGATGAACCATGGTGACCCTGTACCCAGCACAGAGGTCAACAACAATAACCCCACAAACACCCAGGAGGACCTGCCAGAGACCCAGGGGAAGGTGAAGGAGAAGAGGAAGACATGGTTTAGTCAGCAGGAAAACCAGGTCCTGATTGAGAAGGTGACAGAACACCAACATCAAAATTTTAGCAGTTCTACTGTGACATTGGCACACAAAACTGCAATGTGGCAGTCCATCGTGGCCAAGGTGGGAGAGATGAGGATGACAGTGGACAGCTGCAAGAGGCGCTGGCATGATGCCAAGTGCAAGACCAATCAGAAACTTGCAGCCAACCTGAAAGCAGCAATGCAGACTGGAGATGGGAGTCCAGCGCCACAGGAGGAGCTAGATCCGTTGGAGGAACAGGTGTCCCAAGTCATCAGTAAGGAGAGAGTGGTCAGAGTTAAGGTACAGGATACTGCTCAACACAACCAGACACAACAGCAACAGGGTGAGTACCAACAAGGGATGGGGAATCAGGGAGATGGGCTCAATGGCACTCATGCACAATTAAATATATTGCAGTGCACAACCACAATGACTGCGGATCTATTCCTGGATACCCTTGTCCCTGATGGCATAGACACATTTCACTCTACTCGACAAGCACATTGCAAGACACATATTTGTGGGCACACAGACATGGAAATGTGCATGGTGTCCCTTCCTGCATATAAACAAACCTAAAATGCCATTTACTAACGTACATATGTGCTGCTTCATGCAGAACACATGTAAGTTATAAAACTGCATTTAAAAAAAGGTTTGTTTATGTATAGGAAGCTGTCCCTTCCTGTACATAAAAAAAACATGGAATTTAGCTTTTCCCATGTGCCTTGGACAATGCAAAAATGAGGAAAAATAAAGCAGTACTCCTCGATCACCAACTTGAGGCAAGGGTTTTCCTGGTCTTAAGGCTTGCGTTGGCTCCTATTTAGGCTGCCTTTGTGAAAAGGGGGCAGCGTAATATATCAATATGTGCTGCGAGGGAACGCCCACCACAACACCCACTGCATGCCCCTTTCACGCTAAACACAGCATAAAGCGGGCTTATTCACAAGGCAGCGTTAAGCCACATTAAGTGTCTGAACACTGCCTTGTGAATAAGGGGAGGCCCCTATGGCCACCACAACATCACAGAAAAACGTTGTGTTGGGCGATAGGGGCCTGTGAATATGCCCTGCAATGTTACAACAAACTGATCATGCAGCCAAATGGTTAAAACGTGCATATTCCACAATGCACCCAAACAGCAGACTTCACTCAAAAGGTGATGTAATACAATGAGTAGGGCTCTATGCCTACAACACCACAGAGAGGGGCCAATGTATATCAGGATGGTGTCAACCAAATCTGTACTGTGTGACCTGTCTGTGTGCCAGACTCAGAGAACTACAATGTCCCTGTAAAGAAGAAAGACAACTAAAGCATGACAACAAGCAAAGATACCAAAGTAGCAACAAACAATGACAAGTAGCAAAATGACACACACACATACACCCCTTGGGTTGAATTGCACACCTCCACTCCCAAGTGAACACATCAGCCATAAAGAAAACACCATTCCACATCAGTCCTGGTGTCAGGTGCCCATGACACCATTATGTGCATGTAAACCTAGCTGTTTGTTAAGTCAACTGTGTCAGTGACCAAATGTGCAGTTATGGTTGTTATCACCCACACTCAGATCCATGCATTGAATATCTGTAACCAGGACAGCATGTATCTTCTATGTGACCAGCTGCATGTCACATACACAAACACACATCAACCTGCCATTTGCTTTTGTTGGCAGGGTGGTGGTGACAAGGCCTGATCACCGCAAATATGCATTGGAATTCCACATCCATCTAATGCTGGGCCACTTACACATCACAGGTGGGGTCAACGTAGAGGGCTATTGTCGTTAACACTGTCTGTCCAGCCAGCAACATTAATAGAAATTCATCCAGCACCATACTCACAATGGGTAAGCCAACAGGAGGGCAGTAAGCAATGCACACAAGACAAATCCCAATAGACAAAGCTACCTGGATGCACATGTATACAGCATAGAGCAGCACACATTGAAACAGCAAGTAGGCCTTAGTAACCAATGCGCCTAAAGGGGGCCATCCTCACTCATAATTAATCTTGCAATCAACCGATACACATGTGCAGTACACATACAAGGTTCTGTTCTGTGAGCCACACTGACAATGCAAGTGACAGTGCATGATGAATACCATGCCTGCACCCTAAACATCCCCACAGGGTGCAGGCCATGTCACAGAGGCACCTAAGTGTGGCCAACATCCTTAAAGGAGCAGGTCACACTCTGACACATCCACGTGTACATACAACCTCTGATGTAACCAAGAGCTCTGCTTGAAAACAATGCACAAGTGCCCCAACTCTGACCATGATACATATTTAGCCCAGCTTGCAACATCTCAACATGAGAAATGCACAGAAGTGGAGGCCCACAGCCTGAAAGGGATAAGGGCCCGGGGCAGAAAAACAAAAGCTGTATGGGTGAGTATCCCACAATGAAGCACACACACATACAAATTGAAGTTCAATCACATTGACTACAATGTGGGACAAACTGCATCACCTTCACAAATTAACAGAGGAGACCCCAGCCAGGGACTCAGAGAAATATGATATTTCTGGACGACCCAAAAGCAGGACGAATATGACTTTGGACTCTGCAGAATACTCATTTTCACATCCGCTACACTGGACTTTCGTACGTGTCGGGAATCTGTAGGCCTTGGGGAAGTTACTCTAGCCGTGGGTTCCACCTTCCCATAAGGGAATACTGAAGTGTAAAACACAGTAAAACACACTGGGGCATATTACCAACAACTAGCGATAATTATCGCTATGTTGGCTTAGCGGCTATAATTTTATCGCCGTGTAGCGACGATTTTTATCGCCAGGAGCCTTGATATTATCAAGGTTTATCTCCTAAGCGATAAAAATCGGCCGAAATGCATGAATATCGCTGAAAAGTCCGCGATATTCATGCATTACCGAGCAAATGCTCTTAGCCATGTTATCCACCTCCCATTGGATAACATGGCTAAGAACTGCTCAGGGCAGGTGTTAGCTTTTGGAGATATTCGCACTTAGCGCGAATATCTCCAAACGTTGGTAATAGGAGATAGCGATGTTAGCGACTGTTTCCAGTCGCTGACATCTTGGCACGCCCACATTGCATGTCATTAGTGATACATTTCTCTGACATGCAAAGCGGGGCCCAAGATGGTCGCTATCTCCTACTAGCTGTCACTAACTGGTGTTAGCGACAGCTAGGTAATAGGGAGATAATTTTATCTCCGCTTTCTTGGCTTTTAAAGCCAAAAAAGCAGAGATAAATCCCTTGATAATATACACCACTGACTTTTCCTTGCATGTTCCCTTCCAGTGTATAAAGCCTATTCCATGTCACCACCCAATTCAGCATAAGTCCTGCCACACCATTCACTCTGTAGCTGCTCCTGGACTACGCACGCTAGGAATCTCCCCTGCGCAGTCCCCACACGTGTGCATACTCATGTACATATGTCTGCATGTAACCAGTGCGGTGACCCAGACTTCAGCTGCTGCGCAGCGGCCTAGTCAAGCAAGGGGTACACCAGCAAAATCTCTATGCAGCCTTCCTCATTATGAGTTCACTGTGGGTGCGTCCCAGATTGCGAGGCTCCCCCACAGTAAAAGTTCAACAATTACGTGCTCAAAAAGCGAAAAATCCGAGTGGCCCATAGTGTCAGAACCACCTTCTAATAACAACATGAAAGAACATATAATCTAATAAAGAGAACAGGAAATCCATCTTGCCTCATAGTATCTTGAATATAACTTATGAAAATTACAATCACGTTACAATATTATTAAAGGTTTTAAATGTATTGCTATCTTAGCAAAACATATAAACATATTTCTCATTCCCCATGCTAAAAAAGACTATTTTACCCGTGACAATGAAACGGAAGGGTTTGCGGCGTTTTAGTGCCTTCTGAGTAAACCAGTTTAAATGAAAGTATTAATAACAGTTCAGAACAGACCTCCACTCGCTTTACTTTAATAAGACGAACTTCTTTCACATCAATGTAGATCTCGCGATTTGCTGAGATCCTTCAAAAACTAGATTGAATACCGTTTATCATCATCACACAAAGTACAATGAACCTCGGCACGCAATAAGACTGCGCTCTTTAGAAATATCAATTTGTACCCCCGTATCATGGATATCACTTATGAAAATTAGAGTCACTATCTAAATCCTATTAAAGATTTTGCTATCTTAGCAAAACAGAAACACGTTTAAACGTATTTCTCATGCTCAGTACTAAAAAGTACTATTAACACGTGACAATGCAACGGAAGTGATTGTGACGTTGTAGTGGCTTCTGGGTATGCAAATTATCCCAAAAAAAACAACAACAACAAAAAAGCAGCTTGTTGCTTTCAGGCAGACTTTCCTCTACGGACAGAGGGGCATATTACCAACAACTAGCGATAATTATCGCTATGTTGGCTTAGCAGCAAAATCTTTATCGCCGAGCTGCGGCGATTTTTATCGCTTAGGAACCTTGCTATTATCAAGGTTTATCTCCTAAGCGATAAAAATCGGCCGAAATGCATGAATATCGCTGAAAAGTCAGCGATATTCATGCATTACCGAGCTAATGCTCTTAGCCATGTTATTCACCTACCATTGGATAACATGGCTAAGAACTGCTCTGGGGTAAGTGTTAGCTTTTGGAGATATTCGCGCTTTTCTTTGTTTCCTTTTTATTTCTCTTTTGTACTCTGTAAATATGTGCTATATACTTGTCCAAGCCTAATCGCTGGTAAAATGGAATCCTGAGGAAATCTACAATTGTATATATATATATATATATATATATACCAGTTCAGTTCAATAAGCTTTATTCGATTATTATGGAACAATCACAAAAGCACATAAGAAAAAAATAGTATTAAGAAGAAAAACATATACATTTCATTTCAATTATCTAACAATAATCAATCATGACTATAAAATCGATTTAAAACAGTATTTTTTTCCTAGCAGCAATTGATCGTAGGATATAAGTCGCAGTAAAAAAACAGATATCTGGCTCTCGCAGTGTAAACAACAGACTCATAGCAGCATTCGTAGTTAAAGTGCAGTGTTTTTTAAACAGGGGTTTAAGGAAGGCAATACGGAGGTGCAAATACAAATCACAAATGAGGAGAAAGTGCAGAGTGCTCTGTTTTGTAACTCCATCACATGGGCATGGGGCAAAAGGGTGCCTTTTTACACATGGAAATGCTACCAGATGGTGGACAATGCCTAATCTCAATCAATCAATCAATCACAGCATTTGTATAGCGGGTGTAGCACGGTTACAACGAATTTTTTACAACGCACTACCATTACATCGCAACTTTTACCACGCAAACCATTACAACGCAATGCGCTGGGGGGCGCTCTAGGACAGGGAATGTATTTAATATACTATCCAACACCTTCACTGCTATCCACGAGGACTGGAGTTGGAATAGTAAATTAAATAATTCACTATCCAGTGCCTAAAAGCATTATGCGTTGTAATGGACTGCGTGGTAAAAACCGCGTTGTAAAGGCATGCGTGGTAAAAGCATGCGTTGTAGTGACACCAATCCGTATAGCGCGCTACTCACCCGGGAGGGCCTCAAGGCGCTGGGGGAGGGGTAAGTTACTGCTCGAACAGCCAGGTCTTGAGCTGCTTCCTGAAGGAGAGATGGTCCTGGGTTCGCCGAAGGTGGGTGGGGAGGGAGTTCCAAGTCTTGGCTGCCAGGTAGGAGAAGGATCTTCCTCCGGCGGTGGCTCTGCGGATGCGTGGTACGGTGGCGAGTGCGTGGCTGCTCGATCGTAGCTGGCGGGTGGGCGTGTAGAAGGTCATGCGGTTGTTGAGGTACTTGGGGCCCAGATTGTGGAGAGCCATGTGTGCGTGGGTGAGGAGTCTGAACGTGATTCTCTTGCTGATGGGGAGCCAGTGCAGGTCTCTCAGGTGTCCGGTGATGTGGCTGTGTCGGGGGATGGCGAGGATGAGTCGTGCAGAGGCGTTCTGGATGCGTTGGAGTCTTTTTTAGAGTTTGGCTGTGGTTCCGGCGTAGAGGGTGTTCCCGTAGTCTAGTCGGCTGGTGACGAGTGCCTGGGTGACGGTCTTCCTGGTTTCCGTAGGGATCCATCTGAAGATATTGCGGAGCATGCGCAGGGTGTTGAAGCACGAGGCTGAGACGGCGTTGACTTGTCTGGTCATTGACAGGGAGGAGTCCAGGATGAAGCCCAGGTTTCGTGCGTGGTCCGTAGGTTTGGGAGCGGTGCCCAGGGCCGGGGGCCACCAGGAGTCGTCCCAGGCGGAGGGTGATGATCCCAGGATGAGGACTTCCGTCTTGTCTGAGTTCAGTTTAAGGCGGCTGTTTCTCATCCAGTCGGCGAGAAATCTCATTCTGGTAAGGACAAATCGGTGTGATGTTCTAGTTACCATGCCTAAGTATTGTTGGAAACCCTCAGTTTCGAAATATGAGTTATAAAACTTGTTAGTTGTTAACTGCCCATTAATTTTTTGACGTTCATAGTTTTTCTTCCTCAAAAATTTATTTTTCATTTCCAATTTGGGAATGGCAGTTGCTCTACTTGGATTTTCCAAAATATTTATATTAAATAAATCTTTAAATATTGACACTATATATTTGAGCCAAGGGATCTTTAGACAGTTGTCTAGCCGAAGGCAATCATTGATAATGCTTCTATTGAAAGTAGTTTCTTCCTTCAGCCATATAGATCTCCACACCAACAATGGTCTAAGCCCAATTAAATCCGTCTAGTAGTTGAGCCCCACTTCATTATATATTAAATCAGAGGAAGCTGACTTAGGTAGGCAGAGTAACTTTTTAAGAAACCTGGGGGCATATTATCAAGAAAGGGCGTTACATTATCGCCGCTTTTATCAGCAGGAAACTGCCGATAAAGCGGCGATAATGGGCTTGATAATATTCTCTGTGAATTCCAATCGAAGCCCATGTTAGATGTTTTCACATCTAACATGGGCTTCGATTGGAATTCATAGAGCATATTATCAAGCCCATTATCGCCGCTTTATCGGCAGTTTCCTGCCGATAAAAGCTGCGATAATGTAACGCCCTTACTTGATAATATGCCCCCTGTTTTCCTCTATTTGTAAATCTTCATGGTGGTAATGGCCCCATGCCCCCACACTGTAAAGTGCTATTGAGGTACATCTAGATTGGTAAATGTGCAACATATCGCGGATTCTGTGGTCCCCTAACTTCACAGAAAACTTTTAGCCATTTTGGCCCTAACATTCGCCACCTCCTGTGACCCAATCCCATGATTAGTGAAATTTATCCCTAAATAACAGAACTTGTCAACCGTTAAAAAATGTTGTCGATGTACATAAAAGGATTTCGATTTCCCTGAGTTTGGGCCACAGATCAAGGCATACATTTTAGTTTTATTAATATGTAGCTTTCTACCCAAAATAAAATATGTGAACGTATCAATTAATCTCTGTAGGCCTATTGGTGTCCTAGAAAGGAGTACCACGTCATTTTCATAAAGCAGCACCGGCAAATCTTGGCCCTCCACCTGGGGCGCATCCGACTTTACTGTTTTTAGTGCGGCGTCTACTACGTTAATAAAAAGAGTAAAAAGAGTGGAGCAAGGACGCAGCCTTGCCGGATGCCTAGTTTGACCTCAAATTTAGCGATACATTCTCCTCCTTGGCCATAACGCACACATGTTGATAATTTTTCATAGAGCCTCGCCAGAAAGAATATAATAGACTCCGGGGCACCAAGATCCAATGAAATCTGCAATAACAGGGCATGGTCCACCAGATCAAATGCACTACTTAGATCAGCAAAGCAGAGGAAAAGGGACCCTTGCTTTGCGCGGGTATATTTCCCTATTAAAAGATCCAAATTAATACATTGTTCCAGGGTGCCCCGCCCTTTCCTCAATCCATATTGGGACTGCGTTAAAATCCCGTTATCCTCGGCCCACTTGTCTAGCCTGACTAGCAGAACCCTGCTCATAATTTTTATCGATGAGTCTAGAAGGGAAATTGGTCGATAATTTTTGGCTTCGGATCTGTTCCCTTTCTTAAATATGGGTATAATTATGTATTCACCCCATGTTGGAGGTACTCCTTCCGTTACGGCAGCGTTAAAAACTCTATTTAGTATGGGGCCCCAGAGTCGTGGCGTGGCTTTATACACATCTACTGGTACACCATCCGGGCCAGGTGCTTTCCCTCCCTTGCTTCTGTTGATTCCTTGCTCCACCTCTGCAAGCGTAAGGTTAAGAGGTAGGATTGGCCAGGTATCTGTATCCCCAAAAACTGGTAAAACAATATCCCCTGAATCACTTCGCTACTAACATGGGATGTCAAATCAAAGGCCTCATCGTTTCTAAAATGGGCGAATTGACTATTTCCCAGAACATCTTGCTGTTAGACGTATCCACAGCCGTTGTTAGTTTGTCCCAGGCCTCTTCTTGGAGCTCCCTCTTTCTCTGTTTTAATTGATCTTTATAAGCTAGCCTCAAATTGTTAACAAGCAGCCTGTCCCTATTGTTACTTGTCAGAGCTTGTTTTAGCTGGTTCAAGGAGTGAGTGCATGCATGATCAAACCACTCTTTATTCTGCACACCTTTTTTTTTTTTAAAGTTGTAGTCATGATGCTATTAATAGTTCCAATTATTTTACTAAAATGTGATAAAATCAACATAGGATCGGCATAATCATCCAAACATTCAAAAATCTCTCTCTGGCATACCGTAACAATATTTTTAAAAACCTTATCTGAATTCTCCCCTTTCCATTTAATCCTAATACCATTACGTCTGCATGGGGTAATGTTGCCTATTGTGGTTTGGATTTCTTGGCATCTATAGCCCCAGATGGTTAAGGTCAGGGAGATACAGTTATGGTCACTTAATAATAGGTCTGTTATCTCCGGGGTAGTACAATAGGGAACAATAGTTACCGATGCCAATACGTGATCAATAGTAGTGTTCGCGTTTCTGCCTGTAAATGTTGGTAAGGAATTACCCTCACCGTCTCTTACACACTGCAAGACCTCCATATCAAATTTGACAATAATAGAATGTATTGTCTCACCATAGGTAATATGCAGAAAGAGCACACAATCGTCACCTACTTCGTTCCTAAACCCGCAGACCTTAGTTGAGGACAAAGGGCACAGTGATATATTAAAATCAAATAATGTCAAAATTAACTCCTTCAACATTACCCACATTTTCTATTATATTCTCCAATTCAGTAACCACTTTGCACTGTGTAGAATCAAACAAATTGTTATAAAAGTTAGTTAACAAAACATCGCGTCCATTTTTATGATGTAGCCACAATACTTGAGAGTGGCATCCAATGTTTTTGATCAGTTTAACTTCTACCGGTAATTTAACTGACATGAGTATTAACAGCCCCCCTTTCGCTCTGCCGGAAGTTGAGCGCAAAGCTGGTAGATTAAAAAAAACAAACCCATCGAAGTTGACATCTTCTGTACACCAAGGAGCATATTACCAAGGGCATTATCGCCGCATTAGCGGGACTTTTTACCGCTAATGCAGCGATAATTTTATCGCCCTATTACCAAGCTGTCGCTAACACCAGTTAGCGACAGCTTGTAGGCGATAGCGGGCATTTAGGGGCCCACTTTGCATGTCAGCGATAATTATCGCTAATGACATGCAAAGTGGGCGTGCCAAGATGTTAGCGACTGAAAACAGTCGCTAACATCTCTAACTCCTATTAACAACTTTTGGAAATATTCTCGCTAAGCGCAAATATCTCCAAAAGCTAACGCCTGCCCTGAGCAGTTCTTAGCCATGTTATCCAATGGAAGGTGGATAACATGGCTAAGAGCATTGTCACGATAATGCATGAATATCGCGGATTTTTCAGCGATATTCATGCATTTCACAGGATTTTTACTGCTTTTGAGATAAACCTTGATAATATCAAGGTATCTCAGCGGTAGAACTCCTCGGTGCTCGGCGATATTTTTTTCCCGCTATGAATCCCAAATGCAAAAATAGCGCTCGCAAAGGGCCAGATTCTCAGAATCTGGCCCTTTGCGAGCCGATTTCGGCTTGATGAATCAGGCTGATAGTCCTTCCAGCCTAACATATCTTTCTTCTTCATCCACCCGGCTATATGCCACGTGATTAGACTATACCCAAGGTCATTAACTCCCTCAATGGGTCTAGCTACCTCGGTCGTCGTAGGCGAGGCATCACTAATCACATTATGCATACTGGTCACATCCCTAGTGATGTAGTATTCTGCTATAGTTTAATTCGCAGGGCTCTCTATTGGGTCACCTTGCACGTTACTAAGACTTATGCCTTCCAGTACATTTTTGGCCCCCGAATGGATGCCTGCCTGTCTAGGTAACGGTAGTCCTGCCCCTTGTAGATTTAAACTTCTAGAGCCCGCCATTCCTCTATTGTGGCGGGGAGGGCTATGTCAATCTATCTCCTCAATGGTCGAAAGTGGCATAAATCTATTGTGGGTAGGGACGGTAAAGTGTTGCAGTGCAGACATGGGCCAATTGGGTCTCCATTGAATCTGATCTGCAACCGCAGGTCTATTTTCTTTTAGGTGTCTGCAGAAAAAACCGAGTGGGAGAAGCAAGATGCTGTCATCGTTAATTGTCCGAGTAGGAGCTCTTTCCAGGACTGTCCGGGCATAATGTGGGTTCTTGAAATTAACAATAACACAATCCCCTTAGTCGATTTACTGGACGGGCTGATCCAGTTGACTCTCCTCGTCGTGAGGATCTGGTCCGCCTGGCTAATAGGGTAGCCACAGTTACGATGTAGCCAATCCACAACTTTATTTTTAAGGGAGGCATGCGTTTCTATTGCACTCGGGCTAGATGATGGGACTTTCGCTAATACTGCTACAAACAGGCAGCAATCTGGGGGCAAATAAATAGATCGGGGGGCATATTATCAAGGGATTTATCTCCGCTTTTTTGGCTTTAAAAGCCAAGAAAGCAGAGAGAAAATTATCTCCCTATCAGCAACAGGGTGCTAACACGCAAATTTGCATGTTAGCACCCTTTTTCTCTACGCTTCCCCTTGCATCCCTAATGAGATGGAAAGGGGGCGTTCCAGAGAAAAATAATAGGAGAAATGTTGTTAAGCGACATTTCTCCTATTATCAAGGATTTCGCTAACCCGGTTAGTGATAAAAGAAAGCAGTGCTAACCGCGGTTAGCACTGCTTTTTTTACACCTAGGGGCATATTACCAACAACTAGCGATAATTTTTGTCTCTAACTTGTTTAGAGACAAAAATTATCGCCGCACATCGGCGATTTTTATCGCAGATAAACCTTGCTATTAGCAAGGTTTATCGCAAATGCGATAAAAAACGGCCGCAATGCATGAATATCGCTGAAAAGTCAGCGATATTCATGCATTATCGAGCAAATGCTCTTAGCCATGTTATCCACCTCCCATTGGATAACATGGTGAAGAACTGCTCAGGGCAGGTGTTAGCTTTTGGAGATATTCGCGCTTAGCGCGAATATCTCCAAAAGTTGGTAATAGGGGATAGCGATGTTAGCGACTGTTTCCAGTCGCTAACATCTTGGCACGCCCACTTTGCATGTCATTAGTGATAAATATCACTGACATGCAAAGCGGGGCCCAAGATGGTCGCTATCTCCTATTAGCTGTCACTAACTGGTGTTAGCGACAGCTTGGTAATAGGGAGATAATTTTATCTCCGCTTTCTTGGCTTTTAAAGCCAAAAAAGCGGAGATAAACCCCCTTGATAATATATCCCCTGGTATTTTTCTGACTTAGCCATGATATCCTATGGAAGGTGGATATCATGGCTAAGTTTGTGAGCCCCTATCATCAAGCTAACTCCAAACTTCGAGAGATTTTAGCGTGAGGATTTTTATCACTTCTGAGATAAACCTTGCTAATAGCAAGTTATCTCTGCGATAATTTCCGGCGATGCTTAGCGTTAAAAAATTCGTTGCTAAGCCTCGTTAGCGTTAAATATCGCTAATCGTTGGTAATATGCCCCAAAAATCGCCGCAGCTCGGCGATAAAAATATCGCCGCTAAACCAACATAGCGATAATTATCGCTAGTTGTTGGTAATATGCCCCTGTGACTGACAGTGCTTTTAATTATTATGCGCAAATAGACATTTAGAACTGTGCAAGAACAACTCTGTGGTGAGAAAGTCAGACATAAGTTGACAGAAGTCGTCTTCCAGATATTCTGTAACGTGAGCGCATTTACCTCAGATATTCATTTTAATAATTGAAAGCAGCTGACTTTATTAATTTCAGTCACGTCTGTGAACGAAGATGTTAAAGATATATAGGTAGAGTGAGCCCTCTGCTGGTTGAAAAGCTAATTGTACGTACTCAGTTTAATAGCATCCAAAGAGCATTCTTGTTGTTCATTGGGAAATCTGCTGTATAATTTAAGTAATGGCTGTATCTTCAATTGTGATTCCTTATTCATTCCTAGCACAACCAGGGCAACCTTCTATGCTATGGGAGGAGTGGATTGACCTCTTTGAAAATTACATTGTAGCCTTAGATGGAATGAAATTCTCTGTAGAGAGGAAAAAAGCACTCCTTTTGGGCACTATTGGAAAGGAAGCACATCGCATTTGCAAGTATTTGCCACAGATGCTCGGAAGTGGAAATCAGCCAGTTGAGGATGTATACTAGGAAGCAAAGTTAAGATTGGAGAAAAGGTTTGCTAGAGAAGAGAATGTCGTGCTCTCACAATACGAGTTCTACACTAGGCCACAAAAACCTGAGGAATCTGTGGAAGACTTTGTTTCAGTTTTGCGCGAGTTGTCTATCAAATTCAACTTTGGGCAAATGAGCTTATTCACGATCAATTTATCGTTCTATGCCACAGCAAAAAGCCGCAAGAGCGCTTATGGGCAGCTAAGAACCCAACACTCAAAGACGCACTTTCAATTACAAAGGTAGTAGAGGAGTCTGAGAGATGTATGAAGGTCATGAAAAAGAAAGATGAGGTAGCTGAGGAGGTGGCAGCCGTGGGGAGGAAAGATTACCTTGTGGAGTCAACGAGTGAAAAGTCTAGTTTGAAAGTGCAGAAAGGCACAAAACAAAGGGGATGTGCAAGATGTGGAAGTTCAATACATAACAGTGATTCTAAATGGTGTTTCGCGAGCAAACAAGATTGCAGAAAGTGTGGACGTAGAGGTCACTAAGCAAGGATGTGTAAGACGCAGGACTGGTCAAGAGTTGCTGTAGCGGAAGACTCGAGTTTTGATGGAGACAATGAAGACCGTATCCAGTTGGTCCTTCCAGGCAACTTAATGGAAGGTAAAAGGCATCGTCCAAAGGCAACATTTGAAAAGCATGGCAAGCAGGTGGAACTGATGGTGGAATGTGGATCTTTGTAGACAGTTGTACCAACATGGATGTGGGAAAAAGAGTGGCCGCTAGTCCCTCTTCTGCCAAAGGGCATTGATCCTAGAGGGTACCAAGGAGAGACCATCAATGTCATAGGCTTCTTCACTGCTCCCATCAATTTCAAATCAAGAAGAACTATTGGGAAGGTCTACGTTGCTGAGGATGGACCTCCAATTTTGGGGTGGGGCCATCAGTTTGATCTACATATCATCATAGATACACATGCTAAGGGGCAAGTTCTCAGTTTGTCTGATGCGTCCACTGAAGAAGTACTGAGAGAAATGGAGGGAGTTTTCGCTGGGGGACTTGGAGAATTGAAGGGGTACACCCACAAAATTGTTTAGAAGAACGGTACTGTCCCTGTTAAATATAGAGGGCCCGATTCACAGAACTAACTTAAGACAAAATCCTAAACTTACTACCATTTTGGTATTCACAGAAGGCACTTACTCATTTTGGTATTCACAGAAGGCACTTACTCATTTCGGTATTCACAGAAGTTAGGAGTCCTAACTTTAGGACTCCTAAATGCCTTCTGTGAATACCGAAAGTCTTAAAATTAGGATTTTTCTCAGTTTAGTAGTAGTAAAGTTGAGAGAAATCCTAATTTTAGGACTTTCAGTATTCAGAGAAGGCATTTAGGAGTCATAAAGTTAGGAGTCCTAACTTTACTACAACTAAATTGAGAAAAATCTTAACTTTAAGACTTTCAGTATTCACAGAAGGCATTTAGGATTCCTAAAGTTAGGAGTCCTAACTTTACTACTACTAAATTTAGATAAATCCTAATTTTAAGACTTTCGGTATTCACAGAAGGCATTTAGGAGTCCTAAAGTTAGGAGTCCTAACTTTACTACTACTAAATTGAGAAAAATCCTAACTTTAAGACTTTTGGTATTCACAGAAGGAATTTAGGAGTCCTAAAGTTAGGGCTCCTAACTTCTGTGAATACCGAAATGAGTAAGTGCCTTCTGTGAATACCAAAATGGGTAAGTGCCTTCTGTGAATGCCAAAATGGTAGTAAGTTTAGGATTTTGTCTTAAATTAGTTCTGTGAATCGGGCCCAAAATGAGGAGGGTACTGGTTGTGGTGAGCGATGAGGTCAAGAAAATATTACAAGAAATGTTGGAAGAGGGAGTCATAGAACCGGTTGAGGCTTCAGAATGGGTATCTCCCATAGTTATCAGCATAAAAATAGATGGGAAGTTAAGATTTTGCGTGGACTTGTGAAGGCTTAACCAGCATATCGTAACTGACACCCTTCCCCTTCCTAACATTAATGAAATGTTGCTATTGCTTGGTGGTGGTAAGTACTTTTCAAAACTTGATTTGAAAAGTGCTTACCACCAGATCAGGTTACACAAGGAGTCAAAAGATCTCACATTGTTTGTCACAATGGAGGGAGCCTTTAGATTCAGGAGAATGCCGTTCGGGCTATCTTCTGCATCCAGCGTCTTCCAATGCATCATGTCAGTGGTGTTGAGGGATGTCGAAAGGGTAAAATAATTTCAGGATGACATCCTTGTCTTTGGGGAGTCCGTTCAAGACCACAACAAGAGCTTGAGGGAAGTGTTGGGTAGACTAAGGGATGCTGGCCTGACCCTGAGGAGAGAAAAATGTAAATTTCTGGTGGAAGAAATTGAATACTTGGGGCATACCATCTCTGGTCAGGGCGTTCGTCCAAAAGTTGATCTCATAGAAGCTATACGCGAAGCACTCATTCCCAACGACAAAGATAAACTTAGGTCCTCTATGGGCTTAATCGAGTATTATGCTAAGTTTGTCAATTCCTTTGCCACCAAAACTGAAGCTTTACGAGTACTGTTGAAGAAGGGATGTTCCTTTTCATGGGGTGAGGCACAACAGGAAGCTTTCGAACAAATTTAAAAAAACATATGTGATGCTGGGGTACTTGCACCTTTTGACACACGACTTAGTACCTTTCTTACTGTTGGCGCAAGTGCGTGTGGACCGGGGGCTGTCCTGTCACAAATCCATAAGGAGCGTGAATGTACCGTGGAGTTTGCATCCCGTACTTTGACTGAGTGCGAGTGCAATTATTCAGTCATAGAGCGGGAGGCATTGGCTGCAGCGTGGTCTGTCGATCACTTCAGGACCTTCTTGTGGGGTCTTGATTTCTGTATCCGTACGGACCACAAGCCCTTGGTGAAAGTGTTGAGCCCTGGTGGTACTGGTAAGGAGTCAGCAAGATTAGCCAGGCTCGCAACTTGCCTTCAAGAATACAGGTACCAGGTCACCCACATTCCGGGGTGGAGAAACGCACAGGCAGACTGTTTGTCACAGTTGTCAATAAAAAAAAAGGTGTAATCAATGGAAGCTCAGTGTGGGAGCAAGAAAGAAGGTGCGGTTGCCTCCTTAGCCGATGTGGCTGAGAATGGAGGAGGAGCATTTTCAGAAGAGGAATGGAGGTCGAACATGGATCTTGACTCCATCCTTAGAGAGGTAGAACATTTGTTGATTGAAGGTGGAAGAAGAGAAAGTACGGTTGTGCCCACTGTTAGACCATACATAAAGATATTGGATGAGTTGAGCATGAGCGAGGCTAAGGTGTTAATGAGAGGTGACAAATTTGTACAACCAAGTGGGTTAAGACACAAGATAATTGCACTTGCACACGAGGGCCATCTCGGCCAAACCTTGACAAAGAAACGCGTGAGAGAAAACTTTTGGTGGCCAAGTATGGTCGAGGAAATTAACGCGTGGGTTGTTGATTGTGTGGTGTGCTTGCAGAGCGAGAAAAGACTCCAGACTTGTCCTAAGTCCGCCATTGGGCACATTGAGGATCCAGGATTATCCTAGAATACGGTCTGCTTAGGCTTCATTGGACCCATGCATGGTGTTGGTGAGGAACTCAAAAACGCATTGGTCATGGTAGATGTCCACTCCAGGTGGGTCATTGTGCATTTTATTCCTGAAGTCACAACTCGTAGCACCATTGAGAAACTTAAAGCTGTTTTCAAAGAGGAGGGTGTTCCACATGTCCTGGTCATGGATAACGACACCCAACTTGTCTAAAAGAAATGAAAGATTTCCTGGACAAGTGTGGGATCACTCATCATCGTACAGCTTTGTACAACCCCCAAGCTAATGGCATGGTTGAATGGGCTAACTGTCTGGTCAAGGCTACTATTTCCATGGCCATCCAAAGTGGGAAGAATGTGAGAGTGATGGTGGATGAGATGGTGTGGGCGCATCGAACTACCGTGCACAGAGTAACTGAGTCTTCTCCATTTGAGAAAATGCATGGGAGGAAGCCCGGCACTAAACTCATACCTGCATGGCTTGTTGCACCCTCTGGTATTAATGTGAAGAAGGTAGTATCCAGCTCCAATGCTTCTAAGATTTGTGCCGGAGACTTAGTAAAAATCAGGCACGGAAGGACTGTCAGAGGTTTATCCAAGTTTTGGGGTCCATACAGAGTAAATCAAGTGTTTACAAATTACGTTGTGCTCAATAATGGTAACAAGTGGAACAAACGCAAAGTTGCATTGTTTTGCAAAGGTGGTGGAAGATGGTATAAAGCCAATAGTGATGATATTATGGATTCTAAGAACATTAACAATGACTTCTGGCTTTTGAGTGATGTTGAAACAAGTGTTAAAGACAGCGTTTTGGGTGGTGGCGGAGGTTCTGGGCTCACCTCAGGGGGAGCACCAGACACCCTTCAAAGTACCTCTTCCCTCCCTTCGGGGGATGAGTCCTCACGTCCCGGCCGGGATCGGAGACCACCTAGTTATTTAGCTGACTATGTACGTACATGATTTCTTTGTTCTTTCTTTACATGCATTCTCTTCCTTCTCCTTTTCTCCACCTCTATCTCCGTCTTTGTTCTGTGTTCTTTCAGGTAAAGGTAGGTAGGTTTGTTGTTATGTGACTTATCCTTTTTGGACTCGGCTGCCTCCAGTCCCTGTGTTCTGTAGATTGGAACGTTCATGTCGCGGCGTTCTAGGAGCGACAGTTGGTGTTAGGCTGGCATGAAGTAACACGTCTTTCTTGTTGTACTGAGGAGCGTCTTTACTTGAGAAAATAAACCGCTTCTGTTAACATCCTGTGTCCGGTGTCATCACTACAGGCACCCATCCTCCGCATCCTGACACAGATACCCCACTGGCTCACAGCACCAACAGAGCGGATAAGCAACATCCCTCCGCAAACAAAGCTGCTGGCTGTGCTGCACATGTTGGGCTCAGGTACATTCCAACCAACAACCGCCAGAGTCGGAGGAGTCTCACAACCAGCCCTACAAAAGTGCCTCAAAATAGTTTTGGATTGGCATAATCAGCCTGATACCCCAGCGCCTTTACTTCCCCAACACTGCACAGGAGCAGCTGGAGACCAAGCAAAGGTTCTACGCCATAGCTAGCTTCCCGCATGTGTTGGGGGCAATTGACTGCACACATGTCCTACTTGTGCCCCTGCGGACACTGCCTACATATACTGTAGCAGAAAGCACATACATTCCATCAATGTGCTGGCAATAGTGGACCACCAGGGCCTGTTCACCACTGTCGTAGCCAAGTTCTCAGGGAGTGTGCATGATTCCTACATCTTCCGCCAGTCCATAATCAACCAGCACTTTCAGGATGGCATTTATGGAAATGCACTGCTCGTTGATAAGTACTAACTGAACACACCACACACCTCAACTCCACAATCTGAGAACACACAATTGTGAGAATGCACACGTTCCAAAATCACATACAACATGACAATCAACATGCCCACCTACCAGACACAACTACACAAGTTAATATGGTAACTGGGGCCAGCCATGTAGACAAACCATCCCCCAAAGCCATAGCCCCTTTGCTACACAATTGCAAATGTTGTGAGCAGTGGAAACCAAGTATGTGCGATGGAAGTACTCGACTGACGAAGAAAGAATGTGCACAAAGCTGAGTGTTGCGGTGGTGTGCCAGACAGTCATGAGTGTGCAGAGCATGGACATGTCCATGTGGGCATATAGTGTGTTTACCTGGTCCAGCCTGTTGGCAATGACAGGGATGGTGACTGTCACACCTGACGGGGGCGAACCACATTAAGGTAGCATGGAGGATGCAGAGGCTGTTGAAGCAGCTGCAGGTCACTGGGTACACCTGTTTGTACATGAAGTCGGAGGACTCAAGTAAGATGCGTAGGTACCTAGAGTTGTGCGGAGGGCTGCCAAAGGCGCGGGTCCACCAGGTGTTGCCACATGCTGATGTTGTGGTCTTGAGGATGAGGACTGATGTCTCCAATTCGTAGAGCACACCCCAGCTGTTGAACATCCATGTTGCAAATTGCTGCCCTCCTCCCAGGAGGCCCAGTCTGGTGTGTGTGTGCGCCTTGTTGTGTGATCGTATGAATTAGGTGTCCTTGTAGGTGGTGATGTCAAATGGTTCCCTTCATGTAGCTCCATTTCTACTCAAGGTGCCTGCAGACGCATCTGTCATGTTTGATGTTGTCGATGACTGAGGTGGCATGCATAGCACGCCGTATGTTGGAGTTGCATATTGGTGCAAGTGTGTATGCGCAGTTGGAGATACATGTTTTGAATTTCCGGACAGTGCTGTAGCCCTTTCCTGCAGTGGTGTGGCTGTTGCTGTTGATGGTGGAGTGTGCCAGATCCTTGGTGATTCTGCTCCAGTAACTCTGTGCGGCTTCGGCCGTGGATTTGGATGTAATGGGGTTTCACGATGAGGAAGTGTATGCCGTGCTAGTCACACCATGGCTGTTGAGTGTTGTTGACGAAGTGGACGCTGTTTTCACATGTGATGATGAGGTCAAAGGTGTGCCCTGACCTGTGGCGCACTATTGGAAAGCATCCACCAGTGGGCAATGGATTCTGAGTAGATGACATGTCATGAGATGAAGTTAATTTTCATTGCGGGTCCTGCATGTGAGGGTGCCGCATACTGTTGCTTTGTGGCAGGTCTGAATTGGTAACAGCAGGTGTCGTGTGGTGGCGAAGGTCTCACGCCGCTGAACAGAACATAAGCTGTGTCTGGTGTGGCTCATTGGCATCTAAACGTTCACCTGGCGTTGACTGCAAGGAGTGCAGATGAGTAGTAGCGCTAGCGTTAGCAGAGCCAAGGACCTTGCTGGTGTAGGTGTCCGGCCTGCGGAAATGCACTGACAGGCCTGACATTGGTGCGCTGTTGGAGTGCTAGTGATGCAACCGTGCAGTGCACACAAGCAAATAGGCCTGGGGGGATGGAGGAGCAGCTGTGAAGCAATGTAATTCGCATAGATGCGTGTCATATTGTCAGAAGCTACATCAATCCCAAAGTAGCACCAATCTCACACCACAAAACTATTAACCCTGCCCACACATCATGCATAACTACTAATGGACACATACCATGGATGATGACAACCTCCCAAGCCACCAACACCGAGTCCCAGAGGCAGTATCATTTGGCTCATGGACGCACCAGGGGCATAGTGGAGCGCACATTTGGTGCGCTAAAGTCACATTTCCGTTACATTGACATCACAGGTGGAAGACTGTTGTACAGTCCAGAAATTGTGTGCAAGATGATGATAGCATGTTGTGTATTGAACAACATATGTGTATGCACCAATGCCCCATGGATACAAGTGCCAGATGCACCGGATGATGATCAGGACGATGAGGAAGATAAGGCAGGTGGAGCACATCCCACAGCTTCTGCAGCAGGATCAACCCAAAGGAAAAGAGTCATCACCAATTTCTTCACCCGAGCACGTCACATCGTGAATGTCCTCAGCAATCATATATACGTTCACAATGACCCCAAGCACTGTACATGCAAATAAAAAATACTACACATATACTCTGTATGCATGTTTCTCATCCGCATTATTACATCACTCTGACAAGTGTACGTGTAACATAAAGTTGTAACAATATACCAAGTTTAAAATATGGGGGGATATGTCACCTCTGAACAGAGGTGCTGTTTAGGGTGAGATATGTTCCAAACCAGACATGTTAGTGTGTCAAAAGTGTTACAAAATTCTGATGTTCAGTGTGTTACATGTGGCTACAAATTACAAATAGGGTGTCAACAGTGGTAAACCATGAATATCAGGGTTGTCATTTGGGGTCAAATATGCAATTAGGGTGTCATATGGGGTTTAATATGGTACACAGACATAATATCGACTCCAAAATATCGTTTGGACATAATATCGACTCCAAAATATCGTTTGGAGAAAATATCGACAGGACAGAATATCGACAGCAAAAATATCGTTTTTAAGGTAAGTGAAGTAATATCGTTTTTAAGGTAAGTGAAGTAATATCGTTTTTATTTTTAGGGTTCAGGGTCAGTTTTGGGTTTTTGGGTAAAGGGGTATTTTTAGGGTTCAGGGTCAGTTTTCAGTTTTTGGGTATTATTTTATTATATTTTATTACTATATATATATGTTTAATAAATATGAAATAAAAAATATTTATTTAACTTTCATTAATTATTTAATTATTATAAGTTAATTTAAGTAATTTTAAGTATATTTTAGTAATTAATTATTAATATTAATTTAATTTAACACTGTTTTTAGTAAATACGATATTTTTTACAACTATATTTTTGTAAACGATATTTTTATCTCGATATTTTTGTACTTACCTGTTTGTAGATAGAAACTCGATATTTTGACTGTCGATATTTTCTCAACGATATTTTTGATGGTCGATATTCTGTCCGTCGATATTCTTTCAGTGATCCGTTAAATATGAAATTAAGGGTGTTATTTGGGGTCAAATATGGAATTAGGGTGTCATATGGGGTCAGATATGAAATGAGGGTGTTATTTGGGGTCAATATCAGGGTGTCATTTGGGTTTATTGTGTTGAAATTTTTTATTAGCATTTCAGAATCATTAAACAAAAACAAGAAAACAAATGCAAGTAATAAGGGTAAGGATCATATGATATAAATTAAAAAGTAATTCCATATATAGAACAATATTTAATATTATTCTATCTAGGACAACAAATATATACAACAATATATAAAGGAAAGATTGAAAAAACATATACAATCAAGTGTTAAAAACTAAATGATAACAAATACAAACATGTTAAGAAAGTAAAAAAGGATTCCATATCTGTGAAAATAACTCTAGTTGATCTTGAATATTATATATAATCCTTTCATGTGAAGCATTTTGAATCATAGCAGATAACCAGAACTCCTGAGATGGTGGAGTGGAAGATTTCCATTGTCTTAATATACAGATTTTAGCAGTTGCAAGCGCGGTATGTAGGAAACGAGATTGCGGTTTAGAAAGAGTGGGAACATTTCTGAAATCATGTAATATACTATTAGCTGTGGAAAGGGGTAAATGCAGTGAGATAGACTTATGCAAGGTCTGACCTATTTAAGACCAATAATATTTAACCAATGGACACGTGTAAAGAATATGAACAATACCAGTCATGTAGAATTTTAAATAGGCAAAACTTTAAACGAGCTTCTCGAGCTCCCTTATCCAAACAATCTAGTATATTCATCCATTCCATATCTGAAAAAGAGGTATGTAAACGTGTTTGCAATTTATGTCGGAGAGCGCAGGATAATGGGTTGTGAAAATAATTGAGATGTAATTGTTTTGTAGAGACCAAGGGGCATATTACCAACCAATAGAGATAATTTTTGTCTCTAACATGTTTAGAGACGAAAATTATCGCCGCATATCGGCGATTTTTATCGCAGATAAACCTTGCTATTAGCAAGGTTTATCGCAAATGTGATAAAAAACGGCCGCAATGCATGAATATCGCTGAAAAGTCAGCGATATTCATGCATTATCGAGCAAATGCTCTTAGCCATGTTATCCACCTCCCATTGGTTAACATGGCTAAGAACTGCTCAGGGCAGGTGTTAGCTTTTGGAGATATTCGCGCTTAGCGCGAATATCTCCAAAAGTTGGTAATAGGAGATAGCGATGTTAGCGACTGTTTCCAGTCGCTAACATCTTGGCACGCCCACTTTGCATGTCATTAGTGATAAATATCACTGACATGCAAAGCGGGGCCCAAGATGGTCGCTATCTCCTATTAGCTGTCGCTAACTGGTGTTAGCGACAGCTTGGTAATAGGGAGATAATTTTATCTCCGCTTTCTTGGCTTTTAAAGCCAAAAAAGCGGAGATAAACCCCCTTGATAATATGCCCCCAAATTTGTAAACAAAACACTATTGGTGATATAGTTAATGTCCAAGGTGTGGAACCAAGAGCTTTGAGAAGAGATTTTCTAAGTTGATTGTATTTGGCATGCTGCAGCGGGGGTAAGTTGAATTCATCCATTAACTGTGATAGAGGTTTAAGATCCCCATCATGGAGAATTTGTTCTAGTGTGAGAATGCCTGCCTATTTCCATTGAGGCCATAGAAAGCTTCTACCTTTAATGCATATTCTGGAGTTGTTCCATATAGGAGCCTTTACATGTAATCGAGAATTAATGCCCAAGATACGATGCGCTCTTTGGCATATCTTACGCATTGCAGACAATAGGGCGTTGCGTGGATCTATGCGGCTTGAACCAGATCCATATAAACCTGCAAGACCATTTGTTGCAGAAAGACGATGATGCTTACATGGACCCAATGTGGTGTATTTAAATTATCTTGGAGCATGTATGAGAGCTGAGATAAATGCAAGGCAATGGTATAATGTTCAATGGAGAGAAGACTAAGACCACCATAGGAATAATGAGCATTTAATTTATGTATAGCCAGACGAGGTTTAATAGAACCCCATATGAAAGATTTAATTTTGGAACCTATAAGGCGCAATGTGGATAAGGGAACATGAAGAGGAAGCATACCAAGAATATAAAGAAAGCGCGGTAACGTAACCATCGTGACAGTTTTAACTCTACCCCATAAAGACAGACCCAGCGCTTTCCATTTATCAAAATCTCATTGCATCTGAATGATTAAAGGCCCTAAATTATCTGATACCATGGCGTCCAATCCCTTATTTACCAAGATACCTAAATATTTTAACCAAGAAGGTTGCCAATGAAATGGATATCCCTGTATAACATCACTTGATGTGCCATCTGAGATGGGAAGTGCTTCACTCTTATCCCAATTTATTTTATACCCAGAAAAAGAAGAAAATTCCTCTATAATTTGAAGTAATGATGGTAAAGATCTGTTTAAATCAGTAATAGTGAGCAGTATATCATCCGCATATAGATAAAGTTTAGATTCACCCACCGGTATGGAAATACCATCCACATTGGAAGATTGCCGAATAGCGGCTACTAAAGGTTCAGTGGCTAATAAAAAATAATAAAAATAAAAGCGGGGAGAGGGGGCATCCCTAGCGGGTGCCTCGCTGTATAGTAAAAGTATCAGAAGTAAATCCTCCACAATTGACCTGTGCAGTGGGTTGTTCATATAACAATTTAATCTTTCTTATAAATTGTTCTCCCAAACCAAATTTTTCTAAGATTAGGAATAAATTATCCCACTCCACTCTATCAAATGCCTTTTCGCGGTCTAATGATATGCAGAGTGTGATCTAGGGAGCCTAAATGATTTCTGGAAGATCAATCAGGTACAAAGCCCACCTGAGTATTATGAATGAGAGAGGGAATGACTCTGCGCAGACGAGAAGCAAGAATACTAGCTAACATTTTAATGTCACAATTAACACCTTGGCTGCTATGACTTTTCCCCTCCTGTGCTGAGTGATTGATAATCCCATTGTTCATGACAAGGCCAGCTCGTCATAAGCTCAGCTCCAGTGTGCCTCATGACGAGCTGAGCTCGTCATGAGCATGGAAGGGGTTAAGAAGTGAATTGGGACGATAACTGCTACAAATAAGTGGATCTTTTCCTGGTTTTGGTAAAACTGCTATTACTGCTTTATTAGATATATAACCTAAGGTGGAAGTACGTCCGGCTTCTTGAAATGCAACATGAAAACAGTCTATAATTTTATCTCTGGACCAGCGATAAAATTCTGCTGGAAAAGCATCCTCTCCTGGTGCTTTGTTATAAGGAAGTGTAAGGATAGCATGAGCAATCTCTTCAGGAAGAGATGGTAATTCTAATCCATTTAAAAAAGACAACATTTTACCCTGATCTATATGGGTGTCTGAAGTGTATAAAGATTTATAGCATGTGGCAAATTCATTAGCAATATCCTGAGGACATGTTAACATGGAACCCTTAGAGGATTGTAAAGCAGGGATAGCCAGAGTAACCTCTCTTTGCTTCAATTGTGCTGCTAGAAGTCTACCCGCTTTTTTACCCTGTTTATAATGCCTCCCTTTAATTTTTTGTAAGGCATATTCCGCCTTATAGGTGAAAAGAGAATTTAATGCCATGCGTGATTGTTCCAGTAATTTTCGATTTTGTAAAGTAGGGCATGTAGTATATAAACGTATGAAATTGGTAATGTCCTGTTCCAATTCATTTTGTTTAGCAATATTTTGTTTGTTGAACTGGGCAGCATCTCGCATAAGTCTACCACGAATATCAGCTTTAGCAGCAGCCCATATGACCCTGTGAGAATCCACTGAATTTTGATTAAATGAGAGATTTTTTTTTAACACACTTTATTTGTAGCTGTGCAAGTCATAATAAGATAGTTACATATGCATATACATATTCAACAGCCAGTTTTTCTGTTTTCTCCCCATCCTTGCCTCCCCTCAATCCTATAGTGACATGTGAGTCTCCAACATTGGAGTGAATAACATAATGTCTCTGAATGTCTCTGATATATTCCACATTTCCAACTTCCATGCGGAACACCCACGTGCCTGCAGCATTGTCCTGTATTACGAGGGGAGAGAACAAAAATACCCAACATCCCTCCCCTACCTCTAAAAACCCTCCCTCACTTTAACCCTCCCTCCTCCTGGTGGCAGTGAAATCCTCCCTGAGCTAATTCCAACCTACTGTTTCTAGTGCGTACACTATCAAGTCGTGAGTTCAAATACTCCATGCGTTTTCTTGGGTACTAACAGGCCTGACCGGAGTCTCCTTCATATTGTGTGCAGTCCCTACTCTCCATCACCCTGATGCGGGACTAAGTCCATTTCCTCCAGCGCCAACAGCATAACCTCCCAATCTTGTGATATATGATATTTTCTCTGTCCTCGTACCTCCTCCCTTCGGAGTGCCGTTCCCTGTGCTCGTCCCCACTTCACTACTTCTATCTGCCACTGTGGTGTCCCCAGTGGTCTGGGGCACTTCCACCGCATCGTCAATGCTCGAACTGCCAGTAGGAGTGCCAGATCAAGGAATTTCAGCTGAACCTTCAGTGTCTTAGATCTCCTCCGATATCCCACCAAGCAGGGCAATGCCTCTTCGGGTACCGGTAAATGAGTGACCATCCTCAGTGCCCGACACACCTCTGACCAATACCTCCGTATACGTGTACAGGACCGTACCATGTGGAGGAACCTGGCTTCATCCTTTCCACAACGTGGGCGACAGTGGGGGGTGTTCTGGAACATTTTGTGTAGCCTGCTGGGGGTCAAATAGGCTCTGTGTAATACCATCACCTGTATGAATCTAAACTTAACGTTCTGTGAAACCCGCCTAGGGTGTTCCAGGATCATCTGCCATTCTTTGTCCCTTAGCATTGAACCTGTGTCATGAGCCCAGGTGTCCCGAAGTGTTGCTGCGTGTGTTCTAACCCCTGTATACAGCCAGCGAACTAGGTGTCCTCCTGCTCCCATGTAGTATAGTAAATGAACCTGTTCATTCTGCTCAGGTTGGATACGTTGTGGCGCCCAAGTGGTTCTAATGTAAGGGGTGACTGTGGCGATTAAATGAGAGATAATCACGAAGATGTTCTTGCAATTGTTTTTTACCAAGGGGTGTTTTATGACCTTCGATGTTCATTCTCCAGGGTTTATGACCTGGTTTGGGTGTCCCAGTCTGTAGACACAAGAGGACCAGAGAATGATCAGAGATGGATGCCTCCTAAATACAAGAATCTTGGATCGATTGGACCGTTCTCTGAGACATTAAAAAGTAATCCAATCTCGATAAGGTGCCATGGGAGGGAGATGTGAATGTATATTCAACACCAGTTGGGTGTGATAAGCGCCAATGATCTATAAGGCTGTTGTCTGCAATGATATCATTCATAAGGGCTCTGTCCGCTGCATTATTCTTATCAAGAGGTCCAGTTTTGTCCAAAACTGGATCTCTCACCAGGTTCCAATCGCCTCCGATGATCTATTGTGAGGCATAAATCTCTGACAGCAAACGATTCAAACGTAGAAAGAAATATTTTTTAGCACCAGTAGGAGCATAAACTGAACCCACAGATATATGAATATTACCAATGCACATTTTTGCAAAAACATATCTGCCTTGTGAGTCTTCCCATGTTTTAAGTACACAAACGGGTAATGTTTTTCTGAGAAGGATTGCTACCCCACATTTTCGAGTAGGGCCTGCTTCTGAAGAAGTTCCATTGCTGATACTACTGTGGATAACTTTACCCACCCAATCTCTATGATGTTTTTCAGACTCGAGTGTATTAAGATGAGTCTCTTGAAGAAGAGCCACATCCACATCCACCTTTTTAGATTGTAAATAGAAAAAAACCTTCCTCCGTTTAATATAGTGTGTTAATCCATTGACATTCCAGGATATAGCACATGAATCATGAGCAAGGACCATGGTAGAAATAAAAAAAAAAATTAGAGACTTGCAAAAAGATGTGATGGAAATGGGTATAGAGAAGGAAAACACCCACCAATAAGAAAGATAAATAAAGATAAAGTATAGAAAGCAAATAAAGAAAGATTTATAGACTACAAAAGAATAATAGAAAGAGTATAATAGAATGACAATAAACTTTTAACTGCGGTCTGGGTGCACTAGAGCACCGCTCTGGGCCGGGACTCCATTAATAAGGAAAACCCGGGGCTAGAACGTTTAAAGAGAGAGAAAAGAGGAAAAAAAGCAATTTATAGTGGCCAATAACATTGATATGAGAAACTAGAAAAGAACAACCTGAGAGAATAAAATAAAGTAAAAATAGAAAATATGAACTCAGCTGGTAAGGAATATGAAGGGATATAAAATCTGCCCTTTAAAAGGATAGCATATTAAGAGAATATAACATTTGTAATATAACATTTTGGGAATATATTAGAAGATTTAAGTCATAGTACACTAAATATTGATAAAGATATAGGATTTGAAATATATAAATATCTAAGACTAGGTCAAATAGTCAACATCATAGATAAAATAACTATATTGCATGTGATAGATAAATCATGCACTAATAACCTATAAAGGACATCATCAAGAAATATAATAGTAGTGAATAAACAAAGTCCATAACCTAAATATTAGCCCTAATCTATACTAATATAATAAAGAGAGAACCCAAACATTTGAGGCGGGTAATCTCAGGAACCACAGCACCAATCACAACACCCAATACAGCGTTGGAAAGGGCAGTTGCAGCAGAAGGACATAGGCTATGCAGATGCCCACCATATACATTTAAAAGGTAAAAGAACCGTGCCAGCAAAGTAGTCCCTTGTGGGCGTGTCAGCATTGTGCTGTGGGTGTGTGCTGGGGGCGTGACAATCGCTGGGGGCATTCCATCACGAGTGTTGTTTTTTCTTCCCAGGTTCTATACATTCCTGCTCCCTTTAAATAGTAATTCAGTGGAGGTCCCATTCTCTTAGAACCACCCCAAGCACAGTTATGGTCAAAAATACAACTAAAAGGCCCTGCAAAGCATTATGGGATAAGATTAGCATCATTTTTAGCATTCATGAAAGGGTTTCAATGTTTTTGAATTTTACTCATCATGGACATCTTGGGACGACTAGGTGAACTGCAGCTTGATGTATAATATTTTAAATGCTATTGCATTTGCCTCATCAGGGACATCTAGGGACGGCGAGGTGAACTGCAGCTTGATGTATAATATTTTAAATGCTTTTGCATTTGCCTCATCAGGGACATCTAGGGACGACGAGGTAAACTGCAGCTTGATGTGTAATATTTTAAATGCTATTGCATTTGCCTCATCAGGGACATCTAGGGACCACGAGGTGAACTGCAGCTTGATGTATAATATTTTAAATGCTATTGCATTTGCCTCATCGGGGACAACTGGGCACGACGAGGTGAACTGCAGCTCTTTCTAGAATTATTTGGATACTAATATTCTAGGGTGCAGTGAATATTATAGTATCCAATATCAAAACATTCCTCAAGGAGCAGGCTCTCAGGCTCAGCTGAGAGCTAATACTATAATATTAACTAAACTCTAGAATCTCGCCCCATAATGCTTTGCTGGGCCTTTGGTTGACATTATACTTTTGCCCATAACTTTGCTTGGGGTGGTCCTAGGAGGATGGGACCATCATAATCATTGAGCATGATATGCTCTTTGTGTTAAAGGCACCTGCTTGGTCCTCCCCCTAGGTTAGGGGGAACCCCAAAATGATGACCTCTCTCACTGACGGATAGTTTTCAATATACACTTTTGTGAATTAGTTATATGTTTTGTAGTATGTAAAAGTAAAAATGTTTTAACAGTGGAATGTGGGTGAAGTAGCCTATTCCAGAGTTATTGTTGTGTTGTTAAAAAAGGTTTAAACAGAAATCTGACATACATTTAGTTAATAAAAAATAAATTATTATCGTTACATTCTAAAATACGTATAGCCATTTCACAAGAATGAAAATATAGTAAGCAGTGCATTTAGTTAAACAAGAAATAATTCTATTGGTACATGTTTGCTTCAAAAACCTTTATCTATCTATACTACTATTATAAAGAGAGAACTGTGGGGCATATTATCAACACAGGCGATAAAATTATCGCTGCTTTTATCGCCAGAAAACTGCCGCTAAAGCCCCTTTTGCGGCAGAAAACTGCCGCTAAAGCCGCTTTTGCGGCAGTTTTCTGCCGATAAAAGCAGCGATAATTTTATCGCCTGTGTTGATAATATGCCCCTGTGTCCTTTGAGCCAGGTAAACTCGAAAAGTACACTACCAATCGTACCACCCAATACAGCGTTAGAAATGGGGGGTCCAGTATATGTACATAGGCTATAAAAAAATTAAAAAAAGTTATTTCAAAAATAAACAATAAAAAAAGTAGTCCCTAAGAAGTAGCGCCGGCCGTGTGTGCTAACAACGTCATCGGAGGGCAGGAACGCGAGGAGGAGCAGACAACAGCGCGGGGAGGAGTGGAAAACTTAGCCAGACTGGAGGGAATGAGGTTCGTGAACCGTGGGGAAGAGCGGTGAAGTAAGGCGGACTGGAGCGGAATGGAGGACAACAGCGCATGGAGGAGTGGAGAACGTAGCATGACTGCAGCGCCATGAGGTATGTGAAACGCGGGGAGGAGCGGTGAAGTACGCGGGGAGGAGCGGTAAGTGAGGCGGATTGGAGCGGGATAGCGGACTGCAGCGGGGCATGTAGACTGGCTTGGTGTAGTGGGGGCTGTGAAGTGAGGCGGACTGGAGCGGGATAGCAAAATAAATGATAGGTTTTAAAACGGCTTTCACATTTGGTGCAGACATTTAAGTGAGAGTAGTGGGGGGAGGTGAAGTGAGGCGGACTGGAGCGGGGGCGTGAGTTTGTGCGAGTGGGAGCAAGCACTGAGGTATGGTGCACGCAAGCCTGAAATGCTGCCCCCAGCCCCCTTCTGCCCCGGGCAACGCTGGGGCGGGCTGCTAGTAAAAGATAAGCATGAAAAGTTAACACTGAGACATTTTGATGACTAATATATGTAAAATGCTACAGAGTTGTGACTATCATGAATACAGGAAGATAAATAGAACATTCCAAGAGGACTAGAGAATTTAACCAGAAATACAGCACAGAGTTCATCTATATCTGCCAATTAGAGAGACATAAGCAAAAGTAGCTGCAACCTATGGCTTAATAAGCTAAATAGGAGCCATGACATTAAAATTATTTCTCATTAGAGGCAGACTTTAGAGGAGAACGGGACTTATCACGACGTTGTTCCTGAGTTAAGGTGGAGACAGTACTTAAGGCAGAATATTTATCATCTTGACTGCGAATAGATCGTTCAAATTCTCTGCCTCTTTGATGGGATTCATGTAGATTGCGACGCATGTCATCCACAGATGTGGGAATAGCTTGAGGATTCAGAGAAGGAGGCGGGGTAGGAGCAGACTGCGTATCCATGTCTTGAGATGTCATGTCAACCAAATAACTTTGTAAGTCATCTGGATTGTAGAAGTCTTTGGTGTCCGCATTCTTAGAGACTCTTAAGCGTGCTGGATCAAACAAACCATACTTAATGTCCAATTTCCTCAATTGAGGTCTCATGGAGAGAAACGCTTTCCTTCTTTCTTTGGTGTCATGGGAAAAATCAGCTGCCAATCGTATTTCATAACCATCATAAGAGAAGGAACACTGAGTATGTGCTGCTATCAGTAGTAGTCGAACTTGCTCATGCCTTAGGAAACAAGCAATAAGGGGTCTTGGATGTGTGTCTTTACTGTGCCGTGGAGGACCTAATGCCAACTAATTTAGGGAGTACATCACACAAAAAGGCTCTGGTATTCTGGCCTTCAATTTTTTCTGGAAATCCAAAAAAACTAATATTGTCTCTTCTGCTGCGATCTTTTAAATCCACTAACTTACTACGCAGAAAAAGAAGTTCTTCATCTCTAGACTGCGTTGATGTGATTTTATTTTCAACAATTGTCAAACGTTGATCAAGACCCTCCGCTTTAACATGGAATAGTGCTATGTCAGCTCGTATTGATTTAGTTTCTGAGGTAAGAGATGAAGGGGCAGATTTATGAGGCACTTGCGCCACGTTTACGCCGCTGTTGCGTCACGCAAGGCGGCGTAAACGTGGCGCATCCCTACAAACGATTTACAACGTGACGCATCTAGGCAGATGCGTCACGTTGTAAAGCCCTGCGCCACATGTGGGTTTTCCGGCGCAGGGTGGGCGTTCCGGGGCAGGTGCGCCTCGCAAAAGTGGCTAAGTGAAATCTATAAGATTTCACTCAGTCACTTTCAGGCCAATGCTGCGTCAAAAGCCTGCGCCTGCTTGAAGCAGGCGTAGGTCTTGACGCAGCATTGTGGAGATGGGGCACCCCCGAGCCTTGCTGGAGCTGCGTCGCGCTTGCGACGCAACTCCAGCAATGCGCCACCTTTACGGCACAGATGCGTCACGCATCTGTGCCGTTTTTGCCCCATGGTGCGCCGCATCATAAATGCGGCGCACCATGGGTGGCGGAGCTGTGGCGCACTGTGGCGCATGTTAACTGGCGCATCCCTGGGGATGCGCCAGTTAACATAAATCTGCCCCGAAATGTTTATATCCATGTCTGATAGCCAACAGCTCATTGTTGAAATTTGTTGGAAAAGACGATCCATGACAGCATTGGATACCACCGAGAAAGTATTATGTGCCTTCTTAGAAGTTGATGCAGTGGAGTTTTTCCAAGACATCTTGCATGGTTGTTTTAATACATCAGCAAGTAAAAGTGAATGAGAAGGTTTGTTTCCACTCTTGTTATTAGACATTCACTTCTAACTTCAAATGTCAGGGAATATTTAAAAACTGCAGACAAACAACCCTTCAAGTAGAGCGAATGTAAGGCACAAAGATGAGTAATCTTCAGTTGTGAATAAATAAATAATTATCAGAGTATTAAATGAATTAGCACTTAAAGGACATATGAGCCACATTCCACAAAGCAAGAAATAGTCATGTGCTATTGGAGTCAAAAAGCATTGAGGAAAATAGCGCGACACAAAAGGGGGTGGTGATGGACGGAGCATCTGCGCCAATCAAACACTCTCACCCTGTCAAAAGATCTGGGTTTAATCCATCACCGTTCTTTAGCCCACTCTGCCACCCCAGTTCAGACATGGCCATATGCAAATCAGTATGACCCTGTGCCTCATGGGAACAGTCCAGCCCGAACTGCCAAGCCATGCCTTCCCTGGACCGGAAACAAGCTTCCTAGGACTGGTTTCTGGCATTTCAGCCATCTTCAGCCAGGCGTGCTTGAATCCAGTGGCAAAGTGAGCAAGGGACTCACCTCTGAACATACCCTGCCAACTTATGGCAAACAAAGCGGTACAAAAGGGGGTGGTGATGGACGGAGCATCTGAACCAATCAAACACTCACACCCAGTCAAAAGATCTGGGTTTAATCCATCACCGTTCTTTAGCCCACTCTGCCACCCCAGTTCAGACATGGCCATATGCAAATCAGTCTGACTGTGTGCCTCATGAGAACAGTCCAGCCCGAACTGCCAAGACCTAGACCGGAAACAAGCTTCCTAGGACAGATTTCTGGCATTTCAGCCGTCTTCATCCAGTGGCAAAGTGAGCAAGGGACTCAAGTCTGAGCATACCCTGCCAACTTATGGCGAACAAAGCAGTACAATAGGGGTGGGGATGGACGGAGCATCTGAACCAATAAAACACTCACACCCAGTCAAAAGATCTGAGTTTAATCCATCACCGTTCTTTAGCCCACTCTGCCACCCCAGTTCAGACATGGCAGCAGTTTTATGTAAATTAGTAGAGTAAGCAACTAGTAAGCCTGCAGCCTAAAAATATCCTTATTTTAATGAAAATTTTCATGAGAGAAGTAGGTTGCGTATAAATATTGATGATATCATTTGAGTATTGTGGTAGAGCATGAAAAGCATGACCAACAAAAATGAGCTCTTAAGCTGATAGACATATGTCTAAATGGAATATTGTAAAGACTTAAGTTGTGAGGAGAAAAAGAAATGAGGGGTTTGCGCTATATGAATAGCATTGATACATATTGATGTACATGCAGAAAGCATTAAACCTTTCAGGGAGTGCTGGAAAAATCACTGCAACAATGATTTCCCTCACTTTCTTTCAGTAACAATCCTCAAGTGAGAGAAAAAATGCAGATTACGCAGTTCTGCACTTTGATTATCTTAAGCCTCAAGTGGAGTCGTCATTCATCATGTATAAAAAATATATGAGACCGGAAATATTACATCTGGACTGACACCTGCAACACTTGTAGCCCAATTAGTATGTAAGCAGTGAATATTATGTGCTATCAACTCACTTCCTTTTTTAACACGTCTGTACACCGATTACTTTTAGCAAAAAGTAAAGCTGCCTTTTTTTCATAAATAAAGATTATTTTTTATATCCAGGTTCACATTGATTCATTCTTACCCCCAGATGCATCAACAAACCAATTTGCGATTCCTTAATAGCGAAAAATACCGATTGGCTATTATGGAGTTGCAAAATGGAATGCATTAAGAAATCACTTAAAAAAAAGCGATTTCTCAGAATTCCTTAATTGCGGCTAGCAAATTGCGAGTCGCAATTAAGGAATACCTACCCATTCATTCCTATGGGCCTAGAGGCCCATAGGAATGAATGGGAAGACAATCTCAATTTGCGAATCGCAATTAGCGATTCGCAAATTGAGATTGCAATTTCAAGGGTGCAGGGGTGTCCAAAGGACACCCTGTTGCACCCCTGAAATTGATATGTGCACATATGTTGCACACACACATGCCTTTGTGGCATGTGTGTGCGCAACATGGAACTTTGAAAAATGCACTTTAGTGCATTTTTCAAAGTTTTTGCAAATTACCACAAAGTTGTACTTCATGGTAATTTGCGTGCCCTATTAGCGAATTCGCTATTTTAGAAACTTTCATGCATTGCATTTAAGGAATCTCAAATTGAGATTCCTTAAATGCAAATAATCGCAGTTTAGCAATTTCTAAAATTGCGATTTTTGCATTTGGGAAGATGCATCCCAAATACAAAAATACCGCTCGCAAAGGGCCAGATTCTCAGAATCTGGCCGTTTGCGAGCGGATTTTGGTTTGATGAATCTGGCCCTTAGTCCATTTAGCAGAGGAGTCAGCAGGAATGCAAGTCATACATGCTCCAGGGAACATAAATTATTACTGGGCCTGGCAGCCCTCTGTTGTAGCAATGTTTCTTATTTCATGGAAGCAGTTGAAAAAAGCTTAACCTTAACCCAGAGCACATAAATTACTGCTGGGCCTGGCAGAAGTGTATTGAAACAATGTTTCTCGCTTGAAAAGGAACTGTGGAAAAATGCTTAAAAAGGCAACTTAATAAAATGAGAGGAGCATTATTCCACTTGCTTAAAAATGTTGTATTAGCAGTCTTGTATAATAAAAGGGAATTGTGACATGGTTTTTTCCTCCGAATACAACATTTCAGTGATTATAAAAAGTGCCGGTTTACCTCATAAAGAAAAACATTTTTTTGACCGGGAATGTTTCCTCCTGCCGGTGTCTGTAGAGTCACAGCCCATTTAGCAGTGAGGTCATCGGGAGTTCAGGTTGCGCAAGTACCAGGGATCCTAGGATTCTGCTAGGCCCGGCAAGCCACAATGTATCCACACTTCAGAAAAGCCAGTTAGAGATGGTCTAGCAGGAAAGAATTTTCACAGCTGACAGCTTCAACATTCCGATTACTCAGAAATGCCAAAATAACATCCTTAGACACCTGCAAATAGATGTTCAATCCATTTGAGTGCCGACCCAGAGCTGAGCCTCACAGTTAGACGGCCATCTTCCTACTTGGCCAGACCACGCCCCCTCAGGGTGTCATTTGGGGTAAAATATGAAATTAGGATGTCATATGGGGTAAAATATGAAATTAGGATGTAATTTGAGGTCAAATATTAAATTACGGGTGTTATTTGGAGTCAAATATGAAATTAGGGTATCAAATGGGTCAGATATGACAGGGTGTCATTTGGGGTCAAATATGAAATTAAGGGTGTCAATTGAGGTCAATGCAAGCTTCTCATGGTGTTCTGTGTGTCATGAAATTAAATGTCAGGTAAGACTGTCAATCTCTGTAATTAATTGCAGTTAGCCTGGAAAATTGCCAGCATTTCCGAGTTTGGGATGTATTTTTCATATCAGCGATGGAAAATACATCGTTAGACACATTGAACCATACGAAATGTTACCCCAAAGCCTCTTTGCATGCAGATTTTCATCGTCAAATCAAAAAACGGGACGCATACACAGAGGAAATGATGTCTGCATGCTTACTGTTTACTGGCGGAGTGCTGTGCACTTTCACTTTCTCTTTTGAGCACATTGCTGGTGATTGTGGAGAGTCTTGGAGTTGCTTGTTGGTGTGTGCTGCAGATTTGAGAGTTTGAGAGTGTTGCTGTGTCCAGTGTCCTGTATCCTGTGTCCTGTTGTGAGTGTCTCTGTGAGGTGTTGTGTCCTTGTTTTAACTTGTTTCATTGTCTCATGTGCTTAATCTTGTCAGGTGTTTGTCTTGGGGTAGTTAACTTAATTTTTGTTGTTGGGGATATTATCTAGGGTTTCTTCTTTTTTTGCAGTGGAGATAGGTGTGTGCAGGGAGATGGCGGTGTGGGCAGGGAGGGCAGGATGTCCGAGGAGGCATTGGGGGGGGGGGGCCTTCCTATGGCTCATAAAGTTCAACTTGCCCTTGATGGTGGAGAGGGGAGGCCGTATCCCTGCTGGATACCCAGTCAGTGTGCGGAAGCAGAGGTGGGAGCATGTGCGGGTGCAGATACTGCGCATATTTGGAGTTGACCGCACTGTGCACCAGTATAAGCACCCCTGGCAGGACACCCTGGCCCGGGAGGGAAACCTCTTGGACTAAGTCAGACTCATCTGTGGCCTAGAGTGTGGTAAGTACAAACTCTGATATTTAATCATGCAGGGCCTGATTCACAGAATGAACTTAAGACTCAATCCTAAACTTACTACTATTTTGGTATTCACAGAATGCACTTACTTCTTTTGGCATTCACAGAATGAACTTACTACTTTTGGTATTCACAGAAGTTAGGATTTTGTCTTAAGTTTGTCTTAAGACAGACTTAAGACAGACTTAAGACAGACTTAAGACAAAATACTAAGGGCCCGATTCACAGAATGAATTTAAGACTCAATCCTAAACTTACTACTATTTTGGTATTCACAGAATGCACTTACTACTTTTGGCATTCACAGAATGAACTTACTACTTTTGGTATTCACAGAAGTTAGGATTTTGTCTTAAGTCTGTCTTAAGTCTGTCTTAAGACAAACTTAAGACAAAATCCTAACTTCTGTGAATACCAAAAGTAGTAAGTGCATTCTGTGAATACCAAAATAGTAGTAAGTTTAGGATTGAGTCTTAAGTTCATTCTGTGAATCGGGCCCTAACTTCTGTGAATACCAAAAGTAGTAAGTTCATTCTGTGAATGCCAAAAGTAGTAAGTGCATTCTGTGAATACCAAAATAGTAGTAAGTTTAGGATTGAGTCTTAAGTTCATTCTGTGAATCGGGCCAGAAAGCAGTAAAAAATCCCAAAATATGCTGTGTGGGACACACTGGGGTCCAAGGAAAAAAATGTTGCAGAGTGACCCGGGAGAAGTAAATCGTTCATGCATAATTGGCATATCAGAGACACAAGGCTGCATCATATTGGCAAGCATAGGGTGCAAGTTTGTGTTACCCACTGCGCTGAAGCAAAACTTAGCACTGTTGTGCCAAAGCTGGCACACCTGTGCAACAATACGTGCAGGATAAGATTTTTGTTGTACAGGAAAGGTGACTGTACATGAACAATCCAAGGCATTTTTCTGTTACCTGTGTGCTGGTCAAAAGGAAGTGTAACAATGCTGTCCTCACGAATTGTGGTATGTTAGCTACACTTTCCCTGTACTTACTCTCTGTGTGACAATGTATGAGATAAGAACAAATGCTGAAAGGAAATAGGACATCTCCGGAGTGTCATACACCACCAACTACTGTGAGACTGCCATGTGCTATCTGCAGTAATGCATTTGTACACAGAGCATGTATTACATCATGTTTTCTGTAGAAATGGGGCCTTCTGAATGTGTCATACAACTAGCATGTGCCGGTTTGCTAGCATCATTGTTTTGTTTGGCCAGACTCAGCAACAGTCACAGGTCTTGTGTGAATGGCAGGCAAAGTAGACCCAATCATGTAGCCTACATGTAATGTAAACCTACAGTTAAGAAGTATTTACAGTAATGGTGATGATTTGTATGATGAATATGAAACTTGTGATTTATCGTATGATACCAACACAAATGCCTTTTGTTGTCTCACAGCAGGATGACCTATCGTTCCAGGACTCACACGCCACTGGTGAGTTTCGACATAAAAAAAATCAAGTTGGGGGGAATGAACCACTTGTCCTGTGTTCCCAGGGTCTATGATAACGCGTAGGGGTCCTTGATAGTAAAAAACCCTCATATGTGAGCACTAGTCTCAAGCGGTATATCTTGATTCTCTGCTTTTTAGAGTCGCAACAGCATTATCATTGGATCTTTTCTTTTGTATGTTATGCTGACCTCCACATGGAGGAAGACCAACTGGAGATAAAAAAGAGGGTGTCTTGGTGTTCCAGTCAATGTGATTTAAAATTACTTATATCTAGTCTCAGGTGTTTTTATTCTGTAGAGTATAGGTATAGGAAAATAAAAACAGAGGTGTGCGTGTTAAGGCCTAGTTACTAGCCTTCTGCACTTGTGAAAAAAGGGGTCAACATGTTTCAGCCTCCTGGTATCTCTAGAGGCTTTCGTCAGCACCAGGTGTTTAAGAGCATATGTTAGGCTCTTAAATTACAAAAAGTGGCGCACTCACCTCCTTAACATCTTTAAAGGAAGATAATTTATCTTGTTTGTTAACTTTCAGGTTGGCATCAAGGGAACCGGTCAGTTCGGCAAACCTTTTGCGGCATTGCCATTTACCGCGACTTGTTCTGACTCAGGTCCTCATGTGTTCACACGAGGACCTGAGTATTGAGCAGTGAGTAGAGCAGTTTTAAATCCATACTGCTCTACTCACTACTGGTTTTTGTAACCCTGCCAGTGAGAGCAATGTATTAAAGAAAAGAAACTTGCATCTTAGTTTTGCAATTTTAAGTTCACGTTTATGTGGTAAATGAATAATTAAATACCGGTTCTATTTTTTAGGATAATCAATAAACAGATAGCTCAATAAATAAGAGTCAGGATTCGAGGTATCTTGAGTTTTTGCAGGTTTTAATAAAGCATAAGGGACAGGAACAGGACAACCTGCACGGGAATAGGATGGCAGCTGCCGGGGGCAGGATCTGGAATGGCTAGAGCAGCTTTAATAACAGTGCATAACATATATATACTAAAACAAAATACATTACATTCAATACAGTAGGCGTAGCAGTGGGCGGGGTTTGTAGCAGTCGCGAAAGATAAGGCATAAAGTAGGTGTAACAAGAGGCGTGTACAGGGCGTATACATAGACATGTGATGTAAACGCAACAGAAGTGTCATGAATGGGGCGGAAACATGGAGGGGGCTACCTGAGGAGCCGGGACCTCTAACCTAGTGATGCGCGCAAACTGGCAATGACGTGTTACCAGGAGGAGCTGGGGGCTATGACTTCTGCGCTAGAAGAGGAGACTAAAGTCTGGAGTGTCAGAGCGACATGTACCTAAACACTATCTAGTATCTGATGTTTAGAGAACATGTTGATAGAATCCAAAAGTTATCAGGGTAAAGGCCAACAGACACTAAGACTGGTGCATGCATTATTCTACATGTAGTGCGGGTCGAGGAATATTAGATGACCATTAATACAGTATTTCTCTTACATGGAGACATAAAGGCTAGACTATGACTGAAACTATTGATGCGATTCAGTAGCTTAGGAATGCAGAGAAGGAGAGCTGGACTGATAACTAGAAGCATAACATACTCTTGGCAGACTGGGAGGCAGAGCCAGGCCGAGCCGGGCACTGTGAGGCAGGAAGTAAGTGAAGGGTCAGGGATGCAGGTGGGGGCTGTATCGCTCCTCGGAGAGGTTTCAGGAGACAGGAGCTGAATCTGGTGTCCGGGCCCTTTTGAGGCCTAGAAACGGGGACTTTATTCTGAATTAACGTGTACACTGGAAAACGTGGCAACATAGGTTTACATAGGCCTAATACTCGTAGCTTTCACGAGAACTGGAAACTGGCATACTAGAGTTGGACACAACTAGAATTGCGTCTTTAATCGATCATAAGGGAATACATATGCATATAAATCATGCACATATAACATAGGATGGGGAACACGTAGGGACACAGAACATGGCAAAATTTACTTTTCCACATTCCCTCCTTGTCACTACGTTTCCATCAGGAAACATCAATATTCATGATACCATCTATCATTTCATACAGTATCATTTGCTCGTCTCGAATTGTCTTAGAACGGGATTTAGGACTAGGACTAAGACTAGGAATACAGGATGTAGCACAAATGCCGCAAATCGCAGGGCCACATTGTAAACAGAGGCAGCAACTGAAAATGATCATTACTGCTATACCTAGGAATGACAATACTTTCCATCCCCAGGCAGAAATTATACTCCAGAGCCAACCGGACCATGTCCAGGTGCCTGGATTCTGGTGTATCTGATGGGCAATTTTATGAAGTCTGGTTATAGCTGAATAAACAGACGGCGCGTTATTAGGAATGAAAATGCAGCAACTAGATCCGATGACTCTACATGCTCCTCCTCTATCGGCCAGTATGACGTCAAGAACGAGACGATTTTGGAGCACAACAAATCTCATAGCAGATTGCTCTTCGGTTAAATTACCTAGAGCAGAAGTAGTCTCATTCACTACTGCTTCAAGGGTTCTGGTTAACCTACGGATTAACTTACTATTCTGGATAGGTCCTATAAAGAAGAAGAAACCTTTATTGAAGTCTGTATACTGTAAATGTAAATGTAAATGTAAATGTAGTATACTTGTAAAGCGCACAGCTGCCCCAGCAACGGGGCGTCCCGGCGCTGTATAACTCTGGGGAACCCGTCCTGGCTTTCCCTGTGGGATGGTCCCTTGCTGGGAGTCCCCAAGGTGGAGCCAGGCATCCCCGGAATTGGTGGGGCCGTTGTGGAGATTAGGCAAGCTAATGCCCAGAGTTGCCGAGTGGAACCCCTGATTAGAGTAAGCACCGAAGCGAGAATTATCGAGTCCGCTGACCAAGGTCCACGACCCTGCCGCGTCGGGAATTGAACCCTGGTCCCAGGCTGACTTCTGCTCTCAGGCCTGCCGCCTCTAACCAGTGAGCCACACTACTCCACTGTTCTAGAGTAGTTTCAGTTTGATCGACAATTGGGGACTCGATCTCCCTTCTAGGTCTAATGTGTACTAGATGTGTGTTTCTATGATAATCAGATGGGGCTAGAAAAACTGGTGGCAGTAGGAAGGCAATATAACATGTTCCATCCCAATCGAGGGGCAAACGAACATATGCGGTCTGACCACAAACAAAATAAGAATGACGTGAGGCTTTGAAAATAGATTTCCCACTGTCACTATACTTGACAATAGTAGTACAATCACTATGTCCTACATGAGCGGAACCATTCTTTCTGACACATAATTCGCCTTTGACTGGTAGTACTGAAATAGCAGGTAAATCTGGAGTAGTATCGGACTGAACATTCAGGACCATGAAATTCGAAGAATAATTACCTAAATCATATACTTCATTTTCTAGATCTAACCCTGTTCTATGGGTGAGACCTTGCTTGTCTGGGAAACATGTTCTGTTCAGAAGGGACATATCAGTTGAGGATGACGTTAACGTGGACCATGCTCCACACGAACCATTATGTGAAAACGGATAAGGAAAGAGTGGCAGAACTCCCTTTGGTGTCTGGAAAGGGGGGAGTCGACCACACACCCAACAATTAGTGGCATTGCTGGTCTGGTGTGAATAGTGTAACATTCTGATGAATGTGTTATTACGCATAGCAAGACGATAGGATAGCTCGTGAGGAGGCAGATCACTAAATGTATGCTCTACTGTAGCATTAGAATACTTATTTACATGAGAAATTGGAAAACATAAATGTAATGCATAACTTGTGCAGGTAACCATAAGACTTAGAAACAATATAAAACTTAGAAAAATGATACATCTGATAGAGTTTTGACTAACTCTCTCACTATGGGGGTCTATCTCATACATGTCAGGAACCTGTCTAACCGTTTCACCCGAGGGGGACTTAGACAATTAAACTGGCTGACTTATTTTACTAGACCTGAGTTTCTTTTTATACTCCTGCTGCGGAGTTTCCTCTAACAGGGGAGGCTTGGATTCAGAGTCAATTTTTAGGCAGTCCTTAGAAATGTTCTTGGCTAATGTTTTTATACGACATCCATGGAATTTCTTGATGTGAGACATATGCACCCAGCCTTTGCGGCCCTCCAACTTCACGGCCGTGCGGGTGGTCAGAAGGACAAGTCGTGGCTCCTTCCAACGGGGTTCCAGCGGACTTGAACGATCAAAGTTCCTTACAAGGACAAGGTCGCCTGGAATGACCTCATGCGGTTTCACTTCGGTATTGTCTGGAAATGTGGCGGCAACCTGTGAATGACAAGAGTGTAGGGCAGACATCAAGGAAGCTAGGTAATCTGTCAGCATATTACTGAAAACATCTGTAATACTGCGGGGTCTAGGTGTACCCCACATGTTTGGGGGGCGGCCGAATACGACCTCGTACGGGGACAGACCTGATCTGGAATGTGCAACCATGCGCATATAAAATAAAGCGACTGGCAGAGCTACGAGCCAGTCTACACCTTTCTCTTTACATGTCTTGGCAATACGGATTTTTAATGTCTGGTTATGTCTCTCTACGAGACCGGCTGCTTCAGGATGGCGCACACAATGGAACTTCCACTGGTACCCTAACAGAAGGGAAACTTGCTTCATTAGCTCGGATGAGAATGGCTGGCCGTTATCAGAATACACGACCCTAGGGAGTCCATAGCGGGGAAAGAATTCACGAACCAACTGCTTGGCAGTGGTCGCAGCTGTGTAATCTGGAACTGGATATGCCTCTGTCCATCTGGACAAGGCGCATACAACTACGAGGACATACTTGAAACCTCGACATCGCTCCATCTGAATATAATCCATCTGGAGGACTTCAAAAGGGTGGTCAGGAGGTTGGAATCCCCCTTGTTCCACCGGGACACTTTTACCTGGATTGAACTGGCAACATATCATACAGGTACGGACTTTCTGCTTGGCTGCAGCTCGTAAATGCTTGTTGAACCAAATGTTCTGGATACTGTCTAACATAGCTTTTTCTCCTAAATGTGCAGGACTATGTGCGGTATTAATGATGACTTGAACCATTGAGTCGGGGAGAAACCATGTGGCTTTTCCCTTCGTCAACCATCCCTGATCTGTCTGGACCCCTCCTTGTTCGGACCATTTCTTGATTTCATCGGGAGTAGCATGTAACTGTATATCTATGACATCTTGTGTAGGGTCCTTAACTGTCATACAAGTAGTCTGTTCTGGAGTGTGTGTCAGTGTCATGTTAACTGGAATGTCTGGAGTCTGGACTGTGAGCTTGGCTGTTCGATCTGCTAGATCATTACCTTGGGAAATAATGTCAGTGACTTTCGTATGTGCCTTGCACTTCATGATAGCGATAGCTGTCGGTAAATGTATTGCATCTAACAGAGCTTGAATAAGGAGACCATTCTGAATCTTGGTTCCATGAGAAGTCATGAAACCTCTCTCTTGCCAGAGCACTCCAAAGTCGTGTACGACTCCGAATGCATAACGTGAATCTGTGTATATGTTAACTTTCAGGTTCTTGGCACGTATGCAGGCTTGGGTCAGAGCGACTAGCTCTGCTGCTTGAGCGGACAGGGTGTCAATACGGTGTGTCTCTATAACTTCAGTGTCAGTAGTCACTGCATACGCGGCTACTAGTTCTCCTGTACTTGTTCTCATACATGAACCATCCACATAAAGTGTCAGGTCAGGATCAGGTAATGCAATATCTGTCAGGTCTTGTCTGGGCTTTGTCATGGTGTTAACTACTTCCACACAGTCATGCGTGGCAGGATTTGAAGTAACTGACGGTAACAGTGTAGCGGGATTCAGAATGTTGCAGCGTCTGATTTCTATGTGTGGCTGGAATAGTGTCAGTTCATAACCTGTTAAACGTGCAATAGTCAAGTGCTGAGTCTGGGTTCGGTTTAAAAGAACTTCCACGGAGTGTGGAACTTGTACTGTCAGGGAGTGTCCTAACACTATGGAATCACTTTGTCTGATAGCTAGTGCTGTGGCTGCAACTGACTTGAGGCACGCAGGCAGAGCCTGGGCTACTGGATCTAATGTGCTCGAGAAATAAGCACAGGGCTTGTATTGTCCTGCTTGATCTTGTGTGAGAACAGATAATGCTGTACCTTCACGTTCAGTAACAAAAAGTGTAAAAGGCTTACTGTAGTTCGGTGTAGCTAGAACAGGTGCTTGACATAAGGCTTTCTTTAACTCATTAAAAGCGAGTGTATGTTCGGATGTCCAAGGGAGGACAGTCGATACGGCTGCCTCCTGTGTCGTTAACTGTATCAGTGGCTTGGCTAGAAATGCATACTGAGGAATCCATTGTCTGCAATAGGAAGTGAGGCCGATAAAAGCTCGTACCTCTTTCTGGGTCCTGGGCTGAGGAAGACTCGCTATTAACTGGATACGGTCAGGTGTCAACTGCCTACCCCTCTTGGACAGTAAGTGTCCTAAGTAGACCACTTGCTGGACACAGAATTGGAGCTTCGAAGGGGACACCTTGTGCCCCATCTCGGCCAGGAAATACAGAACTGTAAGTGACGCACGTTCGCAGTCACGTTCTGAACGGGCTGTGATCAGTAGATCATCGACATACTGGAGCAGGGCAGTGTCAGTTGGCATGTGAATATTGTCTAGTTGTCTTTTAAGTGCTTGACTGTAGATGCTAGGACTTTCTGTGAAACCTTGAGGAGCTCGTGTGAATTTATAGCTCCTTCCATTTAAACAGAATCCGAAAAGGAACTGGCTGTCTGGATGAATTGGGACACTGTTCAGTTCAGTTCATAAACTTTTATTCGATTATAAAATTGCATAATCATAAAAAGTACAGTTTTATAAAAATTCAGAAATTAATACATTGAAACACATATAATAATTTAAGAAACGATTTCAAGTCGGGTTTTTGTTACTAGTTTTAAAAAGATCGCTGTCATTTTAGCTTCATGCGGATATTTCGGTGACTGGAGATAAGCGAGAGCTGGGTATGTACATCTGAGTCCGCTTAGACGGAGAAGGGGAAGGATCCATTTTTTCCTGGCTGCTATGTAGTACTTGCAGAACAGAACAACATGGACCGTTGATTGATTGGAAACCCCGTCACAAGGACAGCGTGTCAGGCTCCTGGACCAGTTGTTCGGTTCTGGGAATGAGACCATTCGGAAAAAAAGGTCGAACCGTAGTCTTGTCAGTAGGAACTTTTCGTGGTTCGAGAGAAAGAATGACAGGTAGGGCTGCAATGATCTCCCTGACTGTAAGGAGCAGATTTTTTCGTTTTGTGTTTTGACAATCTCGGTCTGGTGGCGAAGTTCTCTTAGGTGGTCCATACATAGTTTTTTCAGTTGTTTCTTCGAGATGTCCTCTATTGATGGAGGTTCGAGAAAGTATTGCTCCCGGTCAATGTCTTGGAGGAATTTGTGAATATAATTGAGCCAGGGTATTTTCCTCCAATGGGCTAGGCCAAGGCATTCGGTGATGATGGATCGCGTGATGTGGCTTTCAGAATTGCACCATATACGGTGCCAGAGTATAAGGGGCTGGCATCGTATGGTGTCTGTCACATAGTCCATTCCTAACTCCCGATGAGACACAAAGATTGGGGAACTTTGGGGGAGGGCTAAAACGTATTTAATAAAAGCGTTCTCCGTTACCTGGAGCTGATCGATGCTTCCGTAGCCCCAGATGCCTGCTCCATAGGTGGCCACGCTATGGCATTTTGCGTAGTATATTGTTAACAATTCCGATGGAGCTGGTTTGCCAAGTTTTCTGGAGAAGGCACTTAGTGCTGATACTGATCGGCGGAAGTTGAGATTTCTAGTTTCGATAGCCTTACGCCAGGTCATTGCATCGTCCACAAGTATACCCAAATATGGGTATACCGATGTTTTTTCCAGTCGATTATTATTGATATACATGGATTTTGAGAGTCCGTGTTTTGGACCAATGGTCATTGTGAATGTTTTTTTGATGTTGACTTTGAGTCCCAATGAATCCATAAAAGCCACGTATTTATTCAACTGCCGCTGGAGTTGGTTAGCTGTCCGGGCCAGGATGACCGAGTCGTCGGCATAAAGGAGGATGGGTATTGGGCGGCGTGCTATCTGTGGAAGGTCCTGACTCCCTTCCAACAATGCTTGTTCGATCCCGTTGGTATATAGATTGAACAGGAAGGGAGCCAGTACGCACCCTTGCCTTACTCCCCGGGTTATTTTGAAGGGGCGTGATAGTTCTCCTGCAATGCCGTAACGAACTCGGCCTTCCGCGTTGGTGTAGAGTTCCCTGAGAAAAGCTAATACGGATGGATCCACTCCGAGGTTTGCCATGATCTCCCACAACTTGGCATGCTGGACGCAGTCGAAGGCCGCGGTAAGGTCTACGTAAACCAGATAGATTTTGCCTCCTTTCGCGCTAGTATATTTTCCGGCCAAGAGGGTCAGGTTTAGCGCCTGTTCCACCGTCCCGAGCCCCTTCTGGAAGCCATATTGCAGGTCTGTGATGATACTGTTTTCCTGGGCCCAAGATTGTAATCGGTCCAGGAGTAATCGACCTGCAATCTTGCCTGTGGAATCCAGAAGGGAGATCGGCCGGTAGCACGCGGGGTCGTTACGGTCCCCTTTCTTAAATATTGGTAGGAGGGTGGAAGTAGACCATGATGGAAAAAGTCCAATTTCGGTGACTGCTGTCATTACCCGGGTAATTATTAGTGACCAGTAGTCACTGTTGTATAAGAACATGTCCATAGGTACCCCATCAGGGCCCGGAGCCTTGCCAGTTTTAGACGCAGTGATGGCCTTTCTGACCTCGTTAACAGTGAAACGTAGGTTGATTGGGCGGAATTTGTTCTCTACTTGTGGTTGGTCTTCTGTTTGAGAGAGGGCGGTTTGTGACCCGAAAATTTTTATGAAATGGTGGACCCAGTCACTTTCGGTTATTGCCACGTCTAGATGATGAGGATCTGCGGTATTGTCTAGAAGAGGCGATCTGATGGTCTGCCAGAATGTGGTGCTGTCTTTTCTTAATGCACTCTCGTGAAGTTGAGACCAAAGGTCTTGCTTTATCTGGCGCCTTCGCGTTTTCCGGGCGGTATTATACTCTTTCCTCAGGATTGAGATTTTTTGGGCGTCTCTGGGGTTCTGTTGGAGGGCTTCTTTGAGTGACGTAAGGGCCTTTCTGCAGTCAGAATCAAACCATCTCTTTGTTGGAGGATTGGCTTTATTTGCAGTGTGTTTAAATAGCTCATCCCTTATTGCTCCTTGGATTTTATGGAAGGAGCTGACAATTAGTTCTGGGGAGGCCTCTGCAGACAGACAGTCCCTTATCCATGATTGCGTTTTTTCAAGAAGCCTTTGTGAGGTGACTTCGGGGTCTATCTTTGACCATTTTATGGCATACCCGTTCTTCTTTTTTAATGCTAGTGATTGCTGATCGAGAGGGCTGATTTTTGTTTCGGAGAGGCCCGTTTTTTCCATAACAAGATCCACACTCAGGGGATAGTGGTCACTAATCGGGCTGGACCCTACTTTATAATTTTTTAGTGAACCTTTGCAGGTATTTGATGCTAAAATAAAGTCAATAGTTGACATACAGCCACGCCCGTGAAAAGTGGGTTGAAATTCCTGGACCGGGTCGACTAGTTCATTGGCAAAGTCTAGGTCCAAGGTGAAGAGAGTTTCGTTAAGCTTGTTTCCACTCAGAGTGTGTACAAAGTGTGGGATGGGGTCTCCGGATTCGGTCTGTAGACCGCAGATGCCACTTTCATGTTTTGGACATATTGTTTGGTTGAAATCGCCTCCCCAGATATAATTTATTGTCGAGTTTGAGTTCCCATTTTGTAGTGAGGATATGTGAACTACCATTTCATCTAGATAGGTACAACATTCCTGGGGGCCTGTGTTATTATAGTAATTTATGATTACAAGTAAGTTCCTTGACGCTGCCGTCTGATGAGTAAGTTGGATGATTTGATACGTGGGTGTTTCCTTTATTAATTTTGCTGTTAATGGTAGGGTGTTAGAGAGATAGATTAGGAGCCCGCCTTTTGGTCTTCCCATTGTGCTTGGCGTTGCTTTCGTAAAAAATGACTTATAGCCTGCAAGATGGAGTGGGGATGTGCGCCAGGTCTCTTGTAAGCACAAGATTTGGTGGCTCCTTACTGTGCTCAGCCATAGAGGGCATGATATTTTTTCCGTTAGTCCTGCAACATTCCAGTAGGCTATGCCTATGCTCGTAGCCTCTTTTTGTTCCGTGATAGCAGATACTGTCCTCACGTTAGTGTGGATTTCAATAGTTGTGTCAGAGTCGATGTTTGATCTTTGGCTGGTATCTGCTCCAACTAGATGAGAACTGATCAAGAGATTGCTTGAAACAGTCGATAATGCTTTTGGTGTGCAGGGCGACTCTGGTGATGGTATAGGATGCTTGTCGGCAGCAGAATGGTTTGCGGACTTTGCGTTGCGTTGGTTAGGTTTGACCATGAAAGGTCAATCGACCATGTCAAGGCACTCAAAACGATTATTGGTCTGAAAGCCCTGCCATCCTTCATAGGCATGATAGGGTCTGTCCTGCCAATAAGGTATTTGGCGTTCGACATATCTACCTCTCGGTCCTCCCCTGTCTAGGTAGTCACGTGAGTACTCCCTCTGGTTCCGCGGTGTTTGACACCAAGGATCCTGGTTTCGTGGGTCCTTGAAATGATCATTAGGATAATGGTGCCATTCCCATGGTGGAAGGTTGTGGTGTTGTTTCACTGGGGGATAAAAGAAGGAAAGGTGGCAGGCATCTATTCCCCCTTTTTTTTCAAGTTGGGGCCATGCACAAATATGATCTACGGTTGCGGGATCTTTACATGTAACGATGATACAATCACCGCGAGTTGTTTTCTTTGTTTTGCCTATCCAGGCTACCCTTCGGGCTGCAGTAATCCCTCCCGAGAGATGGGATTCAAGGGGTCTGTTTATGCTAAGCCACTGCATGGCCTTGTTTTTAAGTGACCATGCAGTTTCAGAGGTGCCATCTGTTAACTCGGGTACTCCTGTTAGGACTATTGTGAAGGGAGTAGCTTCCGGGGGCAAATGAACGGGACGCCTAGCTGTGGGAGGTTTTTTCGGCGTGGTTTTATGTGTGGGTGTATTCTTGGATGTATTGTTAGGTGTTTTTTGAGAAAGCGATGGGTTCGGTGGCTGAGTAACAGGCTTTTCTACGTTCGTTCTGCTGTGATCTGGTTTAGCTGTTGAACCTGGTGTACCTATCATGGCCTTGCCTGCGATTACTGCTTGCTGTGGTTTGGGATGGGGTAGTTTCTCCTGCTGGGGAGGGGGTGTATTTACAGTTGATTTAGGTATAGTGGACGGTTGTTTTGTAATCTTTTGTACTGGAAGTGTTGTGTTAGAATGATTAACTGCTTTCTGTACGTGTGATTGATTCTGTTTTTGTTTTAATGGTGGGTGTGAAGTGTTACGTTGACCCCTTACATCGATCCGAGTATTCGTATCTAGAAGGGTAGCTGAGATTATTGTTAATTGGGCTTCAAGATTCCTAATGCTTAGTTGAATAGGCTTTAAATACTGATATAATAAGTCCTTAGTTGTAGTGAGTACTTGTGAGGTGATTCTGCAGGTCTTACATTGCTCCGGCATATTATCGTTTGAAATTGCTTTGTGGGGAAGAATTGAATCAGAGATGTGTAGTATGCTGTTAGAGGTTACCGAGTTGGAATGGGTTGATTTAGGTTCCTGGCAGGAGAAGCTGTGGGTTACTTCATTGATTGGTGAACGAATTTTTGGAGTTGCCCCACCTCTCTGGCATTGCTGGGAAGAGTTATCTATGAGTTGGATGTCTCCTTCAATTTGGCAACCAGCAAGGTCGGGAGTTGCTTCCAGGTCATCCGTTGTTATTGAAGGATCCGAGTCGGAGTGCGTGACCGACAGGTCAACTACCGATGGGACTGTGTTTAAGTCTGAGACGGAAAGAGACACGGGAAGAGAGCAGTTTTGGGTGTTTAAATTGATTGGGGAGGCGGCATTTGCTATTGCGCCTAATGATGAGCGCTTAGCGTTTGCACTTATTAGATCCAATGAAACTCTCTTCTCCATTAGAGCTATGCTTTGATTAATTGTGTCATTTACCCGTGATATGAATAAGTCAATAGGGCCAGTTACTCGTGCAACCTCCTCAGCGTGTTTTGATTTGGAATTGGAGGCACTTCGGGTTTTAGGCGGCATGGTTGTTTGTTGCTGGGTCGTTGATAAAAGAGAATAGGCCCGGTCCGGTCTCTACCGGGCACTAACGGGCAACAACGGGCCCGCCCTTGGCCCGGGCTTCGCCCCGGGCTGCGTCCCGCGCGCGTCCCGCGTAGCGGGTGCCGCGAGGTGTTGTAGCGGTCTGCTGGGGGCGGGGCACTGGGAGGGGGCGCGGCTCTCGCAGGAAGAGGACCAGCTGGGGATGGTGAATGCTGGTCCTCGCAGTCCTGGGGCCGGCGCCTCGACCTCCTCTGCGGCCTCGCGTTCACTCGCTCAGCAGGGCTCTGCCAGGAAAGGCTGTGCTACTCCTGTAGCTGGATACCGATGGCAGGAGCAGAAAAACAAGAGTCTCAAAACGGTGGGTCTTCCACGAGTGGCACCCGCGCAGCGGGTGCCGCGAGGTGTTGTAGCGGTCTGCTGGGGGCGGGGCACTGGGAGGGGGCGCGGCTCTCGCAGGAAGAGGACCAGCTGGGGATGGTGAATGCTGGTCCTCGCAGTCCTGGGGCCGGCGCCTCGACCTCCTCTGCGGCCTCGCGTTCACTCGCTCAGCAGGGCTCTGCCAGGAAAGGCTGTGCTACTCCTGTAGCTGGATACCGATGGCGGGAGCAGAAAAACAAGAGTCTCAAAACGGTGGGTCTCCACGAGTGGCACCCTGAAAAATGCATTCTTGAGGTCGATGACAGTAAAGAACGTGGCTTCAGAATCAATGGCTGTCAATAGGGAAGAAATATCTGGAACAACTGGGTACTGAGGAATGATACATTTATTAAGTTCTCGAAGGTCAATCACTAATCGATATACTGGAGGTGCATTTGGATCAGTACGTTTCATGACTGGAATGATAGGAGAATTACATACATTGGAGTCAGTTTCTACAACCACTCCTTGAGCAATGAGCTCGTCAATAATTTTGGATAAGGCTGCTACAGCCTCAGGTGGCAATCTGTACTGTCTGATTCGTGGCAAGACTATTCCTGGTTTCAGAGTCACACGATGGGGTGTGATTTTCATACAACCAACATCAGTTGGACCTTGCGCCCATAGATGCTGCGGAACATTCAGTAATCTTGGATCAAAATCACGTAATACATAGTGACCTTTAAAGTCTCTTAAAAACAATCGGATTCCTTCTGGGGAGCAGCATATAACTGCACCTAATTCTTTTAGTGTCTTAATGCCTAACAAATTTTCTGGACATGACTTTGTGAGTAACAAATCAGTAGTTCGGGATAATGGACCAACTTCTAGAGAAACTGGTTTGGAAATCTCGTTAACAATTGGCTTTCCTGAAAATCCAAGGGAAACATTTCTTGAGCCTGAGAGCGGAGCCCCTGGAACCTCGTCATGACTGATAGTAGTCCTACTTGCCCCTGTATCAATCAGAAACTTTCTGTCTTTCCCTAATACTTGACTGTGTACATAGGGACCCTCTTGATCTACAGGTATCTCGATGAGAGGCAAGCCTACCTCCCTCTCTAGGCTGTTTCATGAATATGGCTGATAATCTGGATACTCGGACTGTGCATACTGGTACATCTGCTGTGTAACATGCTGGGTTGCAGCTATAGGCTGCGGTACTGGAACTGTCTGTTGTGCATTCTGTGGTGACTGAGAAGTCTGTGAAACTTGTTCTTGTCTAGGCGGACGTGGTCTTTCTTTAGTCTTACCGGTAGCTATGTTGTGTTTCAGAACTGCACACTCGTTTATAAAATGACCTGGCTGTTTACAATATTTGCAGGTCCCTTTAACAGGAACTGCAGGATGACTGGCTTGATTCGGACCCCTCTTCTGACTGTCTTGAGGAACAGATTGTGCAACTAATACTTTCATTTTTGTGTCTTTCATACGTCTCCTTTCGTGTTCTTGCTCTTCCCTGATTCTATTCTGGTGGTACTGGAGCATTTGAAGCATTTGTGACGGAGTATTAGCTTGCCAGGTACTTTCGACTTTCAGAACTCGATTTTTAACTTGTGGGCTTGAATTCTCGACTAGTTTAGTAACAAAAAGATGAGGGTGTGACTCGCTACTCGTTTTCAAACCACTGTTAATAATAAAACATTTCTCGAATCTAGAATAAAAATCACTAGTATCTTCGTCTTGTTTCTGTTTACAGGCTGAGATGGCATCCCAGTCTTCCTTTTTCGTGGCTAGTAATCTTGGCAAAACTTGTATCAATAGCTCAGGTAATTCTTTACATTTATCTCCTAGACCGGTACCTGGTACACGTGTATTATCTTCAGCTTCTAGAGCTGTCCAATCTATCTTTTTCTCTCCCACCTCCCATTCTTTTTCCTTGAGTTTTTCATATACCCCTGCGGGCAACTGGACCTTTAACATTTTAATGATATCTGGATACGTGTATTCTCCCATACGGAGCATATCTTTTAATTCACGGTGGAACCCTGCTGGATCTTTGTCGTGACAGGGAATTAACTTCTTCATCTCTAAGAGTTCCATCTTGGTAATCGGGGTGTAAACAAATACTCGTTCTAGATCACCACCCGTTGTCCTAACTGGGTGTACTTCTCGTAACGGATGTTGTCTGTCTATATAGAATGGTTTACTGTCTGGGGGTGAGACGTGAACAAAATGCGGATTCAGAAACGTTCGATATTTGTGGCGCTGTTCTAGAATGACACTAATTAAATCGGTACCTAGACCTTTCCATCTAAACTGGAGTAACTCGTTCAGAACATCATGTAACGGACCTGGATCAGAATGCTGTCCCTCATACAATGTAATGAGGTGCTGGATCATGTACATACCCACCAGTCGCTGCTCGGCTGGGGGCAGTTTCAGAAACGATTGTGCCACTATCTCGTCTGGAAAAGTGGTAGAATCAGTAGCCCATCGGACTGCTGATCGGACTAGTTCTTGTTCATGCATAGTACTAGGTTCACTATAACCGATTCGTGATTTCAGAATGTGATCGGTAGCTTGAAATACTTGCTCTAGAGAACCTTGTTCTGGTGCTGGAAGAGAGAGATCTTTCTTGTGTTCTAGACGTGAATGTCGGTCGGGAAGTCTAGTTCTACCTACATACGCTATTCTAGTGGGATTCTCGTCGTCTACCTCTTCGGTAGGAGAGTCGTCTTCTTTCTCGCTTACTTGTGCTGCTTTGCGTTTCTCGTGTAACCTTATTATTTCCTTACGAATTTTCTTGTACATGCTCTCTATACTACTGAGTGTCTTGTGTCTTCCCTCGGCTATATGATCACTCCATTTTGTCAGAACTCTCATTTCGGTCGGATCTTTAGTCGGATAATCTTGTTCCCTTATTAGACAATTAATTAGAAACTTTAAAAGCATGAGCTGGGTCTCAGCTTTCCTTTGAGACATGGCTTCGCCAATACTTTCTGGGTCTGTTCCTGTACGAATGAAACGATATATTCTGTCTAGATCCTCTTTCATATTCGGTAGGGTGTCCAAATACTCGGTCACCCGTCTCACACGCAACGAATATATGACCATATTATCATCGCCTGGGACTGAGTCATAACGGCATTCGGTAAGAGCTTGCTTAATATCTGCTACGGACTGAGATTTAGGCGTACGCTGTAACGCACATTCATGTAACTCAAGTAGTGTCACACGTTTGTGTTGGGGCGGGGTACGAGGAGTATCTCCCCCCCCCGCGGCTCCTAAACTGGAATCGTCGGTGGGTACTGTACGGGCGGGCAGAGTGACTGATGTAGCGGGTACTCGTACTGTGGGCTGGACCGGGGGTACCGTAACAGGTGCTGTAACAGGTGCCCCGGTGGCTGGAGGAACAGAAATTACATTATTTACAGGAGCTAGCGGAGCAGGATTTGCATATTCTGGGACTGTGTCGTCCAAATAGGACGAGAGAAAAATATCAGCTGCGGTCGGTTTGTGACGTAGCTTGGTCGGAACTAATGGTGGCGGGAAACTACTGGATGCCTCCGGGGCTGCTTTTGGCAAGCCCTCGGCAAGAAGAGGGTACATACCCTTAATGAGGGCATTCCTCTGTCTGTCTGACTGTTCGGCTTTAACTCGTTCACCTATTTCGATTAATTCCCTTTCTTGGGCTCTTTCTAAGGATTCTCTACTTAATTCTGACTTTCTGATTTCTTTTTCGGTTCTTTTATGAGATTCTTTGCGCCACAACTCGATGGCATCTTTCTGTGACTGTCTGGCTTTCTTTTTCCATAATGCTTCTTGTACTCGCATGATGCACTCGGCATCCCATGTACCTGATACAGGCCATCTATATTTCTCTTCGAGATGTCTGGTATAATCAGACCATAAATCTAGATATATTATGGCACTTAAGCCATGCTTATGATACATAAAATGACCTGGACTGTCCCTAGGCGGGACAGGGACTGCTTCTTCGAGCAGCCCTTTTCTGGTTTTTAACTGACGTAACTTAGAGAACAGAGGCATACTTTAGGCTGAATCTGAACACAATACAATACACGATAAACACAATAATAACTTGAAGAAACAAATCACTCATACCACGACATTGAAAACACATTGAATGACATTAAAATAACAGTTCGGACAGAACATTACCTGGAATACTGAGAACAGAAACACATGAATTTCTCGAGAACAGAACTTACTAGAATTACTAGATGCACTGCTGAAACAGTACGAAACATACCGGTCTCAAAAAGAGACACGTCAGGACCCGCATCCACCTAGGTGGACACTTCGTGTTGGATCTGCGTACCCAAACCCACGGACCAGAGACAAATTAATTGACCCTGTCTAGATACTACCCCAGCAACGGTACTCACCGGGCAGCAAGAACGGAAGGCCTCGGACTGGACTGGACTGCTACGACGACGGACGACGAACTTCGGACTTCAGTTACAGGTGGGCCTCCGGATACCTCGGACCTTGAACTCTCGGCTTGGGCTCTGGTCGGGACTCGCCGCGTTCCTCCACCGCCTCGTCTGGATGCTGGACCGCAACCTCCGTCTCCTCCGTGGGCCTGAGGGATACTTGAAGCAGAAATATCTGCACGTGCACGGTATGGTTCTGTCACGGCTGCAGTGGGTCAGGGGGGCTTGCGTGGCTTCGCCGGCGCGTGGGGAAAGGGCAAGTCCCTGTTCGGGCGCCATTATGTGGTAAATAAATAATTAAATACCGGTTCTATTTTTTAGGATAATCAATAAACAGATAGCTCAATAAATAAGAGTCAGGATTCGAGGTATCTTGAGTTTTTGCAGGTTTTAATAAAGCATAAGGGACAGGAACAGGACAACCTGCACGGGAATAGGATGGCAGCTGCCGGGGGCAGGATCTGGAATGGCTAGAGCAGCTTTAATAACAGTGCATAACATATATATACTAAAACAAAATACATTACATTCAATACAGTAGGCGTAGCAGTGGGCGGGGTTTGTAGCAGTCGCGAAAGATAAGGCATAAAGTAGGTGTAACAAGAGGCGTGTACAGGGCGTATACATAGACATGTGATGTAAACGTAACAGAAGTGTCATGAATGGGGCGGAAACATGGAGGGGGCTACCTGAGGAGCCGGGACCTCTAACCTAGTGATGCGCGCAAACTGGCAATGACGTGTTACCAGGAGGAGCTGGGGGCTATGACTTCTGCGCTAGAAGAGGAGACTAAAGTCTGGAGTGTCAGAGCGACATGTACCTAAACACTATCTAGTATCTGATGTTTAGAGAACATGTTGATAGAATCCAAAAGTTATCAGGGTAAAGGCCAACAGACACTAAGACTGGTGCATGCATTATTCTACATGTAGTGCGGGTCGAGGAATATTAGATGACCATTAATACAGTATTTCTCTTACATGGAGACATAAAGGCTAGACTATGACTGAAACTATTGATGCGATTAAGTAGCTTAGGAATGCAGAGAAGGAGAGCTGGACTGATAACTAGAAGCATAACATACTCTTGGCAGACTGGGAGGCAGAGCCAGGCCGAGCCGGGCACTGTGAGGCAGGAAGTAAGTGAAGGGTCAGGGATGCAGGTGGGGGCTGTATCGCTCCTCGGAGAGGTTTCAGGAGACAGGAGCTGAATCTGGTGTCCGGGCCCTTTTGAGGCCTAGAAACGGGGACTTTATTCTGAATTAACGTGTACACTGGAAAACGTGGCAACATAGGTTTACATAGGCCTAATACTCGTAGCTTTCACGAGAACTGGAAACTGGCATACTAGAGTTGGACACAACTAGAATTGCGTCTTTAATCGATCATAAGGGGATACATATGCATATAAATCATGCACATATAACATAGGATGGGGAACACGTAGGGACACAGAACATGGCAAAATTTACTTTTCCACATTTAGACCCACTCATTTAATTTGTTTTTTTGTGCTGCACACTCACCACACTACATTTTCACATATGGGATTCTAGCATCCTATTAACACTAGGTAACATCTTGAAAAAACATCCCTGAGCTCCCTCCTCACAGTGAGGAGGTTGTAGCCCTCAGCAGGACTAGGTTTTCCTCCTGGGAGGAGGAATCCATATGATGAAGCATGTCACCCAAGGGTGACTGAGGGTTCTAGTCCGGAAGGGATGATTCCCCTTCCCCCCTTTTATATTATTACATTATAATTTAATTCATTTTATACAATAGTATAAGAGAGAACTTACATTTACACATACTCTCACGTGCTTACAATACACATCATCATATATTGCCGCGGTGGGGTGTGATGATTGTCTGAGTCGAATGATCAATGTTGTAGTGTGCAGTATTGGTGTGTATCACATGTACTAGGACTGGGACTACAGTGTGATGATGTATTGGGGAAGTCAGAGGTAGGTACAATTCTGTAAGTGAAGGTGGAGCAATGTGCCTTTGTCTCCCAGTTGTGACTCTGCACATCCCCAGTCAGTGATAGACATTTAAATTAGGGCCATGTGTTCCATCACCCCAGCACATGCTTGTGGATTACAGAGCACACTGGTAGGAGAGGAGACATGTAAGTGGTGCTGTCAATGAGTATCTGCAGACATGGAATGCATGTACATCCTTAACTGAGATGACTCTGCAAGTGTGCCTGATCATGCACAAGGAGGCAGTGATTTCTAGGCCATGCACGCTCAGACACAGGTCTGCACTGTGGGCCCGATTCACAGAATGAACTTAAGACTCAATCCTAAACTTACTACTATTTTGGTATTCACAGAATGCACTTACTACTTTTGGTATTCACAGAAGTTAGGATTTTGTTTTAAGTTTGTCTTAAGACAAACTTAAGACAGACTTAAGACAGACTTAAGACAGACTTCAGACAAAATCCTAACTTCTGTGAATACCAAAAGTAGTAAGTTCATTATGTGAATGCCAAAAGTAGTAGGTGCATTCTGTGAATACCAAAATAGTAGTAAGTTTAAGATTGAGTCTTAAGTTCATTCTGTGAATCAGGCCCTGTGATTTCGTTGGTATTCTGCATATCAGCTTCATAGAAGTGTCAGTGCATAGCTTTTGAGTCAAGAATATCAATGGCATATTCCCCAAACACCAAGCAAAGATGGCCCTATGAATCTCATTGGCATGTTTGGCCACTGCAATGGTGTTGTCAAGCTGTCTCCTTGGAGTCAGTCCATGACCGACTCTGGATCAGGTGTACGAGCTCCTCTGTCCCAATTTTTGGCATTACTCCACATGCATAATTTACCCCGCTTGCTTTAGCTCTGCATTTATTGCAGTGCCATATTTTTTACAATGCAGGCCTCGAGAACGCTATCTGTGAGAAAGCATTACTCATAACAACACTATAACCATCATGACTCCAGGCTGCCGTTACAATGGGGAATGAATTGTCACAGTTTGCGTTGTAAACTCCTGCATATTTGGCTTTACTACGGAGTAACCGTAGCCGATCCAAAACATGCATGAGTGACAATGTAGACTAGGAAAGGATGTTTCCCCCTATCTAGTAGCAACACGTCACCCATTGTGAAGTAGTGGTGGAGAGTGGGACAGCGCCTCATGTACCAGTCCATGTTCAGCCAGCCAAAGTGTTTCCATGTGTGCTGCATTATGCAGCACAGATGAAAGTGTGAGCAGGGCTGTCCCTGGATTGCTCTTGTGCAGGTAGGATAAACTTCCTACACATAAACAAGCCCCCCTAAACCCAGACACCCTTGCACTCTTGTGCAAGAGTGCCTATGTTAGCACTGACTTGATGAACTGCACCCAGTTGCTGTGGGACACACAGGGCTGCACATGTACATTATACATATGATGCAGCACTGTGTCACAGGAGAGGATGAGGGTGGTTCTACACACCGAGGGCTAATACCTCCCTCCTCCGATTCCTTGTACATGTCACACTCAGTCAGTGAATGTAATGGCAATAGATTTTTACACTGTCAGTCAAATTTTGTTGTGACTGTACATGTCCCATGCCATGCACTGTCATGTCATTCTCCCCAGCATGTAGTCAGTGATGCAGGATTCAACATTTAGTTGTCCAGGTCACTTTAGGACTTCACATACTTACTCTAGAGTGTAGGCCCCCATATTGAAGTGATCTTGTATCATAGAATTGAATGGAGAACACTGACATAGTCTAAAGGACCCACAATTTCCATTTGTTCACATTTTATAGACAACATGACGGCAGTGGAGTCACATGCCCTCCAGGTGAGGAAGGAGCAGTACCAACGTATAAAGAAGGTTGCAAAAGGGTACAGCAACATGGTGTGGAGGTACCAGGAAGACTGGGCGGCTGGTACCTAGAAATCTGTGACCGAGGTGGCAACAGGTGGCAGGTGCAGTGGCACAGAGGCCATCCCAGGCCCCTCTGGCATTAGTGCTGGGTCCAGCATGGACAGTCAGGGATGTATGTCGTTACAACGCATGCTTTTACAACGCATTCCATTACGACGCAATTGTGTTGGGGGGCGCTGGATAGTTAATAGTTTAATTTACTATTCCAACACCAGTCCCCGTGGATAGTAGGGAAGGTGTTGGATAGTAATTAAACTATTCCCTTCTACCAATGTTTTAGCTTGTTTTGTAGGTAGTGTTAGGTAAGTATTTTAGTGTTAGTGTTAGAACTGGGGGTCTCTAGTTGGCTGAGGCAATTACCTTTGTCCAAATTGGGAGTCTTACTTCTAGTCAGGGAAAGGAGGGGATCCCTTTTTGATAACCCCTGCTAACCCCCTGTTAGCTTGGCATGAGCAGCCAGGCTTATCTGCAAGGCAATGTGTAAAGCATTTGCAATCCCACTCCCAGTGACACAGCGATAACACTACAAATGGACACCACACTGATGTATGAAAATAGCGGTATCTTTATCGAGAAGAAAAATACTGTAAGACCAAACGATAAAGATCCAGCAAATGCGTATTCGTAATATTTCACTTTGCCGGTTATTAGGCCAACAAACACTAGTATGTTCTTGTGGTATTAATGAGCAGTTCCCGATGTTCAAATGTAGCCCTAATGCAATGCTATGCAGTTCGTAATGCAGTTCGTATTGTCAGACTAATACGGTTCATAATGCAAGAATAATGCAATCGTCATTGCAAGTAATCAGCAGTTCGTAATGCAATAATAATGCAATCCTCAATGCAAGTAATCAAGCAGTTCATAATGCAAGAATAATGCAAACCTCAATGCACGTAATCAGGCAGTTCGTAATGCAAGTATAACGCACTCCTTACTGCAAGTAATAAGGCAGTGTGTGATGGGAGAATAATGCAATCGTCAATGCACGTAATCAGGCAGGTCATAATGCAGCAATATTGCAATCCCGAATGCAAGTAATAAGGCAGTTTGTAATGCGAGAATAATTAAATCTTCAATGCACGTAAACAGGAAGTTCGTAATGCAGGAATAATACAATCCTGATGCAAATAATAAGGCAGTTCATAATGCAGAAATAATCGACGCGATTAGCACGGGCACCACTAGGCCCAAACCACAGACAACAGTCCTGAACTGCCGAGGGCAGCCCCGGTACTGCCGGGCAGGTCCGGGCCACTCGCGGACTAAGCGCGATGCAGCGGTACGCCTCCTGCATGCCTCCCAGGAAACACACGCTTCTGGCGCCCGACCGGAGTCCAAGCCTTACCTGGGGGATGTGCTGCCTCGTTCTCTCTCTCTCTCTCCCCGCTCGTCGGATGTCCTGCTGGGTGCTACCGATGACGACGCAGCTCCGTTGCAAGGCGGCGCTGTTGCAGGACAGGTTACGGCACTGCCTTCTCCTTTGCTGCCGATCTCGGTGCTGGCGGCATCGATCTTGATCTTCAGCCTCAGTCACGATGATGGCTCGGGCCACAAACAGCTACACATCAGCGTGGATGATAATTCACGCTGCGGGGGCACTGCAGTCACGGGGCACTTTCCAAACCAACACCACAGACCCAATGCAGTCTCAGGCTGCAAATGCACACGCACAAAGCATCGCTGAGACTCCGTTGGGCTTCGGGCCACACAGTCCCGGGGCAATGCTTACATTGCTCTCAGGCTGCAAAAAGCACACGCACACAGCGTCGCTGAGACATACTTGGAAACTTTGATGTTCCAGAGTTTCCATGACAGGGGGCCAGTGTTCCTTAGGCCCTTGGAGACAAAGTTACTTCAGGACACAGCACACAGCAGAGTTCTTTCAAGCAGGGGGACATAGCACACAGCAAAGTCCCTTAGCCTCTCCTTAGTTACATCAGCAAACTGCAGGCCAGCCCCGGAACACACAGCAAGGGTTAGTCTTTCTCTTTAGTCTCTTGAGCTGTTCTTCCTTAGCAGAGGTTCCTCTTGACCAGGAAGTACTTTCAATCATTTTCAGTCTTGATCAGTCCAAAGTTCAGGGGTTTAAGCTCTCATAGTTATACCCCTAAATGTCTTTGATGTCTTTGGTTCAGGGGGCACTGACTCCTGTCCAAACCAGTTCTGGGTGTCTTCCTGCCAGTGGCACCTTCTTCTTTTGATAGTGGGGGTGTGATTCCTCAGACACTCAGCAGGAGGTGGAGCCATTCTTTTATGGCATTACAGCAAACAAATGATGGACGGAATGCTGACAATGCAAAAATTCTCCCAGAGTCAAAAGAGCTGGGTTAAATCCATCATTCATTTGCCAACTATGCCACCCGAGTTTGGACCCAGCCATAAGCAAATCAGTCTTGACTCTCTGCCCCATGGGACCAGTCCGGACCGAACTGCCAGTAAAGGTCCTCCCTGGACTGGAAACAAACATCCTGGGACCAGTTTCGGGGTATGTCACCCTTCTTCAGCCAGGCTAACTTGATTGAATCCAGTGGCATAGTGAGCAAGGGGCCCACGTCTGGGCATACCCACCCCACTTAGGTCAAAAAGTGTTACAGCAAACAAATGATGGATGGAATGCTGACATTACAAACATTCTCCCCCAGTCAAAAGATCTGGGTTAAATCCATTGTTCTTTTGCCCCTATCCTCGAGGATCCAGAGGACATGGAGTAGGCATAACGGCTTTTTCCATATTCCGGTCGCAATAGACTTGGAAGCACCAGCCAGTCCTCATTTCCTATGAGGCTCGAACTACTCATATTTTGAGTTTAAATTTTTTCCTGACTCCAGAATCTGGATGTTTATCCCCCTGACTGTGAGTAACAGTTCGGTCCTGAGGGCCGAGGGTTGGGTGCACCTTAGCGTGTGCATACCGCCTAGGCTCTTTTTTCTTTCACCTTTTGGTCCTGACGAAAACCTGGGAACCTACACAGGTTGAAACATGTAGACCCAAGCACTTTCACATAGGTATAGTTGGTCAATCTAACCTACTCTGATATCTTGATCTGTTTTTATCATTGTCCAGTAACTTCATATTAAAGTTTTATTGAAGGAATACTGCGCCAATTTTTAAATCACTTTTTGCACCACACTCACATAAATTACCCGCTCCACTGTAATTCAAGTGTCGCAGCACACCCGGATGGCACTCGGCTGTCCGGGTGGGACCCCGATGATGAAGCATGTCACCAACCAGGTTGGTGAGTGAGGTGTCTTCTAAAAAGGAACAATTTCCTTTGGACTTCATTCTTCCCCCTTTTCTCCATTAGGACCATGGTCCTATGGTGATACTCCTCTTTTTTGTTTATACACTTTTGCCCACTATGCCACCCCAGTTTGGACCCAGCCAGATGCAAATCAGTCTTGGCCCTGTGCCCCATGGGAACAGTCCAGACTGAACTGCCAGGCCAGGTCTTCCCTGGACTAGAAACAAGCATCCTGGGATGGGTTTCAAAGTATGTCACCCTTCTTCAACCAGGCTAGCTTGAATCCAGTGGCATAGTGAGCAAGAGACCCTCATCAGAGCAAATCCAAGTTTAGGATGCAGGCATGGTATTCATCATGCACTGTCATTTGCATTGTCAGTGTGGCTCACAGAACAGAACCGAACCTTGTATGTGTAATGCACATGTGTATCGGTTGATTGCAGGATTAGTTATGAGTGAGGATGGCCCCCTTTAGGCTCATTGGCTACTAAGGCCTACTTGCTGTTTCAATGTATGCTGCACTATGCTGTATACATGTGCATCCAGGTAGCTTTGTCAATTGGGATTTGTCTTGTGTGCATTGCTTAATGCCCTCCGGTTGGCTTACCCTTTGTGAGTATGGTGCTGGGTGAATTTCTATTAATGTTGCTGGCTGGACAGACAGTGTTAACAACAATAGCCCTCTACGTTGACCCCACTTGTGATGTGTAAGTGGCCCAGCATTAGATGGATGTGGAATTCCAATGCATATTTGTGGTGCTCAGGTCTTGTCACCACCACCACCCTGCCAACAAAAGTAAATGGCAGGGTGATGTGTGTTTGTGTATGTGACATGCAGCTGGCTGGTCACATAGATGATACATGCTGTTCTGGTTACGGATATTCAATGCATGGATCTGCGAGTGGGTGATAACAACCATAACTGCACATTTGGTCACTGACACAGTTGACTTAACAAACAGCTAGGTTTACATGCACATAATGGAGTCATGGGCACCTCACACCAGAACTGATGTGGAATGGTGTTTTTTTACGGCAGATGTGTACACTTGGGAGTGGAGGTGTGCAATTCAACCTAAGGAGTGTGTGTGTGTGTCCCATTTTGCTACTTGTCATTCTTTGTTGCTACTTTGGTATCCTTGCTTGTTGTCATGCTTTGGTTGTCTTACTTCTTTACAGGGACATTGTAGTTCTCTTAGTCTGGCACACAGACAAGTCACGCAGTACAGATTTGGTTGACACCTTCCTGATATGCATTGTCCCCTCCCTGTGGTGTTGTAGGCATAGACCCCTGCTCATTGTATTACATCACCTTTTGAGTAAAGTCTACTGTTTGGGTGCATTGTGGGATATGCATGTATGAACCATTTGGCTGCATGATCAGTTTGTTGTAACATTGCAGGGCATATTCACAGGCCCCTATCGCCACCACAATGTCATTTTTTATGACGTTGTGGTGGCGATAGGGGCCTCCCCTTATTCACAAGGCAGCGTTAAGCCACTTAATGTGGCTTAACGCTGCCTTGTGAATAGGCCTACTTTTTGCTGTGTTTAGCGTGAAAGGGGCATGCAGTGGGTGTTGTGGTGAGCGTTCCCCCGCAGCACACATTGATATTTATGCAGCCCCCTATTCACAAGGGCAGCCTAAATAGGAGCCAACGCAAAACTTAAGACCAGGAAAACCCTTGCCTCAGGTTGGTGATCAAGGAGTACTGCTTTATTTTTCCTCATTTTTGCACTGTTCATGTGTGCTGCTTTGTGCAGCACACATGGGAAAAGCTAAATTCCATTTTTTTTATGTACAGGAAGGGACATCTTCCTATACATAAACAAATCTTTTTTTAACGCAGTTTCGTAACTTACATGTGTTCTGCATGAAGCAGCACACAAGTAAGTTAGTAAATGGCATTTTAGGTTTGGTTAGATGCAGGAAGGGACGCATTCATGTACATAAAGGAAACCTCAGTGCTTGCAGACACCCTTGCAGTCTGGTGCAAGAGTGCCTGCATTGGCGCTAAGTTGTGAGACTTAGCACCATTGAAGGGGGAAAAGCAAGGCTGCACCATGTCCTTGTGGATATGGTACAGCCTTGCTTTTCCAAGGTGGCGGAGAGAGGTGTTACGCCAAGAAGGCTAATGCCTCTCTCCGCTACTTCCTTGTGAATATCACCCTGCATGTGTTTCTGATATGCAGACTCTATATATGGTTTCTCACTTGGTGTACACACAGTGACGGCTCAAAGTGGGAGTTCTGCAAGGCGGTGGTGCGGGGGCTGGTGCAGGGGCTGGTGCAGGGCAGGTGAGAGCAGGATGGGGTAGTGGAGTTGGATGCATGACGTGCTTGACTTAGGTAAGTAATTAATGAATCCTACTATTTAACTTGCACGTGCTGCAACCCCAAATGAACTATGCAGTAAGAGCAAGGTAATTGGTTAGATTTATTTATTAGTGTACCTAACTTCAGCACGTCGTATCTCCAACTCCACTACTCCCATCCTGCTCCTCCCCCACTGAGCACAACCGCCATGCACCATTGCACCACACGCTGTGAGCCATCAATGTGTATGCAGGACTGCATCACATGGACATGCAGGGGGACACATTTACTGGAGATGTGGCAGGATATCTACATGGCCCCCTTGCCTCAACATCACACATTTCCAAATCATCTGCACAGGGCCCCATCTCTCTGATACTTGACATGTGCATGCACTGTGTGTGTGACTGATCATGCGCTTGACTGGGCTTGCCACCATCAATGTCATCTGACACGCGGCATTGATTGTACCCCTGTGTCTGTGTTGTGTGCAACATTGTGTATGTGCAGTTGTGTCATCCTTGATGCACATGCACATTCTTGCACACAACTCCGACATATAGGCATATATATATGCGTGGTGCTGAGGCAAGGGGCCCATTTTGACAGCCTGCCACATTTCCAATCAATGTGGGCCTTTGCTCTTTTATGATGCCCTTATCTTGTGGTCTGATATGATACATGGACTACATTTGTTTGACTTTCCATGTCTGTGTGTCCACAAATATGTGTCTTGCAATGTGTTTGTTGAGTAGGGTGATATGTGTCTTTACCACCAGGGCCATGGGGATCCAGGAAAGGATCCACAGTCATTGTAGGTGTGCACTGCAATATATTTAATTGTGCATTCGTGCCATTGAGCCCACCTCCCCCTCCCCCGTCCCTGGCTGGTACTCACCCTGTCACTGTTGTGTCTGGTTGCGTTGAGCAGTATCCTGTCCCGGAACTCCGACCACTGTCTCCTCACTGATGACTTGGGACACCTGGTCCTCCAACTGAACCAGCTCCTCCTGTGGCGCTGGACTCCCACCTCCAGTCTGCATTGCTGCTTTCAGGTTGGCTGCAAGTTTCTGCTTGGTCTTGCACTTGGCATCATGCCAGCGCCTCTTGCAGTCGTCCACTGTCCTCCTCACCTCTCCCACAGCATTCACCTTGCCCACGATGGACTGCCATATTGCATTTTTGTTTGCTACTGTCACTGTAGAGCTGACAAAAGGTTGATGTTGGTGTTCTGTCACCTCCTCAATCATGACCTGGTTTTCCTGCTGACTAAACCATGTCTTTCCCTTCCTCTTCTCCTTAGCCTTCCCCAGGGTCTCCGGCTGGTCCTCCTGGGTGTTTGTGGGGTTGTTGTTGTTGGCCTCTGTGCTGGGTCCAGGCTCCTACGAGGATGGGACCATCACTGAATCATTCAACAAGATGTGCTCTTTGTTTTCAAGGCATCTGCTTGGTTCTCCCCCTACGTTAGGGAGTATCCCAAAATCATCACGTCTCTCACTGTTTGCTAATCTGTCATTTTTGCTTTTGTGAAATGACTATGTGCCTTTTGGCATGTAAAGATAGAGGGCCCGATTCACAGAACTAATTTAAGACAAAATCCTAAACTTACTACTTTTGGTATTCACAGAAGTTAGGATTTTGTCTTAAGTCTGTCTTAAGACAAACTTAAGACACCATCCTAACTTCTGTGAATACCAAAAGTAGTAAGTTCAGGATTTTGTTTTAAGTTAGTTCTGTGAATCGGGCCCAGAGTTATTTGTTATTGTACCAAACATAAATGAGGTCTCTGTTGATGCCAACTACACCCACCCTTAGTTTGTGCGCCCCAAAGTCTAGCAATGTTTTGTTTTGCCATTACCATACCTTGGGTGGTGCAGTCCAGGGGCCTCATTTATGAAAAGTGACGCATCGCTGCGTGAAAACAGTGATGCGTCACTTTTCACTGCGCACTCTTTGCGACAATCCTGATGCGTCATATTTAAAGTATGACGCATCATGTCGCAAGGAGTTACAGATACGTCAGTATTTCTGACGTATCTGTAACTGCAAAAGTGGCGCATTGCTAGAGTGTGTCACAAAAGTGACGCAACTCCAGCAATGCGTCCTTTCACATGGAGCAAGCCCCATGTGAAAGGGCATGCGTCAGTCTTACGCCTGCTGTGAGGCAGGCGCAAGATTTTGACGCAACGGCGTCCTAAAAGTGACGCAGTGAAATCCCATAGATTTCACTGCGTCACTTTTAGGACCCTTCCTTGCGTCAATACGCCCCCCTTGCATACATTATACCTGGCGTAGGTATAATGTAGCGCAAGGGTTTACAAAGTGACGCATCTACCTAGATGCGTCACTTTGTAGATATGGTGCAACAAGGCACATTTTTTACGCTGCTGGTGCGTCATAAAAAGTGACGCACCGGCAGCGTAAAAGGCACGCACAGCCTCATAAATGAGGCCCCAGGTTTGTTGCCTCACAAATAGTTAGAAGGCAGCTCCGCTAACCGACAAGACTTCAATCACTTTTCCTGCATTACCCTGGAAAACCCTTTCTCAATAATAAGCAGCAGCCGGGATGAGACGGGACTCCCCTCCCCCAAATATACTCACATGTCAAAGTGCGGGGCGCGGGAAATATGGGGTGCAGTAATATGGTGCAATAATGAATAATTTGGGACATTGAAGTGCTACACAACACAGGGGTTAAAAAGCACACTTATTGAGGTACTTAAAGAAGGTAGATGCCACCTGAGCTCCACGCGGGCACACTCCTGATGAAGGTGACAACCACCCAGTCATCACGTGAAATGCATGTACACAGCTGACAGACACCGTACCTGCTGCTGGAGCCTTTCTCACTGACCCGTCAAACACCACTCCGGGCTTGTGTTGTGTGCACGCGAGGGGGAGGGGCCATGCTACAGCTCATCAAGGGTGTTCCACCCTCTACCCTTTTCCCCTTTCTAGGGATGACGCTTGTACCGTGTTGATTTGTGTGCGTGCGAGTGTGGGGTCCTTGCTATTGGGAAGGGAGTATACCATGCCCCTCTGTGGGGTTTTTATACCATGCCCAATCTTATATGTGTGTGTGTGTGTGCGTGCACAGGAGTATGTTGGGTCCTCTGAGAGGGTGTTGTTCGTGGCACTCCAAATTGAATGTATGACGATACAACGCATACATTCATAACGCATACCATCACAACGCAACTTTTACAACGCAAAGTCCATAACAACGCATGCCATTACAATGCATGCCATTACAACGCAGATGCTATTACAACGCATGCCATTACAATGTAAGTATAGGTAAGTATATAATTTTATTAATATTAATTTATTTTTAAATTAATTAAAAAAAATTATAATTTAATTAAATATTTTTTTTTTAATTTAATATATGGGGTGTAATAGTAGGGTAAGTGTTGGATAGTGTAGGGGTTAAATTACTATTCTAACTCCAGGGAGGTCTAATAGTAGGGTAAGTGTAGAATAGTGTAGGGGTTAAAATTACTATTCAAACTCTAGGGGGTGTAATAGTAGGGTAAGTGTTGGATAGTGTAGGGGTTAAAATTACTATTCTACCTCCAGGGGGGTGTAATAGTAGGGTAAGTGTAGGATAGTGTGGGGGTTAAAATTACTATTCTAACTCCAGGGGGTGTAATACTAGGGTAAGTGTTGGATAGTGTAAGGGTTAATTTTAGTAAAATAATTAATATTTAAAATAAATTAAATACATTAAATAAATTAAATTATGAAAAATATTTTTAAAATAAATTAATATTAATACAATTATATACTACCTATAATATGTTGTAATGGCATGCGTTGTGCAAAGCTGTTGTACCTTATAAGGATACTGATCTATGCCTCTCAGAAGTATTTGAGAGTGTGTAGTGTGTCTCTTAACACTGGGATTAAAACAGCACAGTACCAAATCAATGCTTCATCACATATCATCTAAATGAACAATTTTCTCAGATACTTGGGAAAAGCAATCTGAGAAAAGCAATTTTACATGCTTAACAGCATATAACCATATTACAAAATTGAATTTTCACAATGAAAACAATAGGTAATGAGAGAGCTGATGATTTTGGGGTCCCCCTAACCTAGGGGGAGCACCAAGCAGATGCCTTGAACACAAAGAGCATAAACATAAAGCACATTTTGTTGTACTTCAGTGGTGATCCCATCATTTTAGGACCACCCCAAGCACAGTTATTGGCAAAAAAAGCAATCCCAACCAAAGGCCCTGCAAAGCATTATGGGACGAGATAAGCAGTGGGCAGTGAATATTATAGTATCCAATATCAAAATAATTCTACAAAGAGCTGCAGTTCACCTAGTTGTTACTAGATCTCCCTCACGAGTCAAATGCAAAACCATTGAAACCCTTTCTACAAGCATTTGCATTTGACTCGTGAGGGACATCTAGGGATGACCAGTGGAACTGCAGCTTGATGTAAGAATAATTTCAATGCTTTGCATTTGACTTGTGAGGGACATCTAGGGACGACCAGTGGAACTGCAGCTTGATGCAAGAATAATTTCAATGCTCTGCATTTGACTCGTGAGGGACATCTAGGGACGACCAGTGGAACTGCAACTTGATGTAAGAATAATTTCAATGCTTTGCATTGACTCGAGAGGGACATCTAGTAACAACTATGGGGCAGATTTATGAAGCCCTTGCGCCACGTTTACGCCGCTGTTGCGTCACGCAAGGCGGCGTAAACGTGGCGCATCCCTACGAATGATTTACAACGTGACGCATCTAGGCAGATGCGTCACGTTGTAAAGCCCTGCGCCGCTTGTGGACGTTCCAGCGCAGGGTGGGCGTTCCGGGGCAGGTGCGCCTCACAAAAGTGGCTGAGTGAAATCTATAAGATTTCACTCAGTCACTTTCTGGCCAATGCTGCGTCAAAAGCCTGCGCCTGCTTGAAGCAGGCGTAGGTCTTGATGCAGCATTGTTCAGATGGGGCACCACCGTGCCTTGCTGGAGCTGCGTCGCGCTTGCGACGCAACTCCAACAATGCGCCACCTTAACGCCACAGATGCGTCACGCATCTGTGCCGTTTTTGCCCCACGGTGCGCCGCATTATAAATGCGGTGCACCATGGGTGGCGGAGCTGTGGCGCACTGTGGCGCACATTAACTGGCGCATCCCTTGGGATGCGCCAGTTAACATAAATCTGCCCCAATGTGAACTGCAGCTCTTTGTAGAATTCTTTTGATATTGTATACTATATAATATTCACTGCCCACTGCTAATCTCATCCCATAGTGCTTTGCAGGGCCTTTGGTTGGGAATGTTTTTTTGCCAATAACTGTGTTTGGGTTTGTCCTAAGAGAATGGGACTACAACTAAATCGTTCAATAGGATGTGCTTATTTGTTTTCAAGGCATCTGTTTGGTACTCCCCCTAGGTTAGGGAGGATACCAAAATCATCACATCTCTCACTGCTTGCTAATTTTCCAGTTTCACCATTGTCTAAGTACTTTAGCATATAAAGATAGAAATATTTATTTTATCATATCTTGGCCATGTCCCACTGGGTGCATTCTCTGCTGCTCTGATGGGTGTGTGCTTAGTTTGAAGAGCCCCATACAGTAAAATGACCTTTGATCTTGTCACCAGGCAAGTCATTCCCCCCATCCGCCACCTGGGCCCCTCCGTTGCTGCTTTTGCTGCCTGATTGCTCGCTCCCTTTTTTACGCTTGGCTTTCTGTGCCACTTGTTTTTTCACTCTGTGTCCCTGTGTTTTGCTTTCTGTACCCCTGTGCTCTGTTGTCCCTCTCCCGCCGTCTTTTCCCGATGTTTTTTTCCCCGGGTTTTCCCCCGCCGCAGAGCCCTTGCGGCCCCGCCCCCTTCACTCCCATTGGCCGCCCCGCTCCCACCTCCCAGCTGCTCCTCCCTCCCTCTGCCCTCATATGGAGGCCGCGAAGCGGCCACGCAGCTGGCAGGCAAGTTCGTCTGCGCCCGGCCGTGCCTGGACCGCACCCAGCACCAGAACCCCTGGACCCCGCACCCCCCGCAACGGCAGACTGCATTACGACGCAAGCACCCTCCACGCACTCAACACCAGACGAGACCACCCCTGCTACCGGGCCACCCCGAAACGCACCCAGGGGCCTTTCACCTGCCGGAACTGCAGATTCACCAGCATCCAACCCTCCACACCACCAACCAGAGGACCCAACCACCTTCGCTGCATCCTCCTCAACACCCGCTCCGCTTGCAAGCACGCCATCGAACTCTGGGACCTCCTAGAATCCACCGCCCCCGACGTCGCCTTCCTGAAAAAGACCTGGCTGAATGCCACCTCAGCACCAGACATTGCCATAGCCATCCCACAGGGCTACAAGATCTCCCGCAGAGACCACACCAACGGAGTGGGAGGAGGAATCGCCATCATCCACAAAGACTCCATCAAAATCTCAACGAACACCGATGACACCCTCACCACCGCCGAGCACATTCACTTCCAGATCCACACCGACCCCAACACCACCCTCAGAGGAACTCTCAGCTACAGACCTCCCGGACCCTGCCCACAGTTCAGTGACACCATCGCCGACCTCATCAGCACCCACGCCCTCGCTTCCACGGACTACATCCTCCTCGGGGACCTGAACTTCCACCTCGAGAACAACAACAACGCCAACTCCACCGCCCTGATCGACAACCTCGCCAACCTCGGACTCAAACAGCTCGTAACGACACCTACTCACGCCGCTGGACACACGCTCGACCCCATCTTCTCGGCAAGCCCCCACGTCTCCTTCAACCACACCACCGAACCACACTGGACCGACCACAGATGCGTACACTTCACCTCCAGAAAACCAACCACACACCACCGCACCCAACAGCTACCACACTGCTGGTGGGGCAAGGTCACCGAGGACCAACTGACTACCACCCTCGCCCTGGGACCACCCACCGACCCCACCGACCCAGACACCGCCGCGACCAACCTCACACAGTGGATCAAAGACTGCGCCAACACCCTCGCCCCTCTCAAGACCTCTACATCCAACCACACCAACAAGAAAACCGCCTGGTTCACCGAGGCCTCCGGATCTCCAACCACACCTGTCGGAAGCTGGAGAAGAAATGGCTCCACGACCGAACACCAGACAACCACAGAGCCCTCAAGAGCACCACACGCAGACACCATCAACTCATCAGGACCGCCAAGAAGACTGCCTTCAAGGACCGCCTCGACGACAACGCACACAACACCAAAGAGCTCTTCAGCATCGTGAAAGAACTCTCCAACCCCAGCTCCAACACCAACAACATCCCGCCATCTCAAGACCTGTGCGACTACCTGGCTACCTTCTTCCACCGCAAGATCACCGACATCCACGACAGCTTCAACTCCGACCCCCCCGCACCCACCACCGAGTCCACCACCCCTGCGACTACCACTCGCACCAGCCGCCTGACCATCTGGTGCAGCGTCAGCGACAAAGATACCATAAATATCTGGTGCAGCGTCAGCGACGAAGACACCATCAATACCATGAACTATCAACGCCCTCCTGAAGAAGCCCAAGGCGGACCCCAAGGACCTCAAGAACTTCCGGCCCATCTCCCTGCTGTGGTATATAAATAAATAATACCGGATCTAGGTTTGACTGGACATAGCAATAACAGATAGCTCAATAAATAAGAGTCAAGATTCGAGGTAGTAGGAGTTTGCAGGTTTAATACAGCATAAAGGACAGGAACAGGACAACCTGCACGGGAACAGGATGGCAGGGCCCTGCAGGGGGGACAGGGAATGAGCGCGCTAACTTTAATAACAATGTACAACATATATATACTAAAACAATTGCATTACAGTGAATACAGTAGGCGGAGCAGTGGGTGTGGTCAATAACAGTCGCGAGAGATAAGGGTGAAAGTGGGTGTAACAAGAGGCGTATACATGGACATGTGATGTAAACGTAACAGAATATGTCATAAATGGGGCGGAAACATGGAGGGGGCTACCTAAGGAGCCGGGACCTCTAACCTAATGGTGCGCGCAAACTGACAATGACGTGTTACTAGGAGAAGCTGGGGGCTATGAACTCTGCGCTAGGAGCAGAGACTGAAGTCTGGAGAGTCAGGGCGACATGTACCTAAACCCTATCTAGTATCTAATGTTTAGAGAACATGTTGATATAAACTAAGAGTCAGGAGGGGAGAGGCTAACAGACTCTAAGACTGGAGCATGCATTATTCTACATGTAGTGCGTGTTGAGGAATATTAAATGACCATTAATACAGTATTTCTCTTACATGAATACGTAAAGGCTAGACAATGACGGAAACTATTGATGCGATTCAGTAGCTTAGGAATGCAGAGAAGGAGGGCTGGACTGATAACTAGAATCATAACATACTCTTGGCAGACTCGTGGGCAGAGCCAGGCCGAGCCGGGCACTGTGAGGCAGGAAGTAAGTGAAGGGTCGAGGATACAGGTGGGGGCTGTATCGCTCCTCAGCGAGGGTTTAGGAGACAGGAGCTGAATCTGGTGTCCGGGCCCTTTTGAGGCCTAGAAACGGGGACTTTTCAATGAAATAACGTGCACACTGAGAAACGTGGCAACGCAACTTTACATAGGCCTGATATTCGTAGTATTCACGAGAACTGGAAACTGGCATACTAGAGATGGACACAACTGTAATTGCGTCTTTAATCGAACTTGGGAAATACATAGGCATATTAATCATGCACACATAACATAAGATGGGGGACACGTAGGGACACAGAACATGGCAAAATTTACTTTTCCACATTCCCTCCTTGTCACTACGTTTCCATCAGGAAACATCAATATTCATGATACCATCTATCATTTCATACAGTATCATTTGCTCGTCTCGAATTTTCTTGGAACTGGATTTAGAACGGGACTTGGGACTAGGAATACAAGAGGTAGCACAAATGCCGCAAATCGCAGGGCCACATTGTAAACAGAGGCAGCAACTGAATATGATCGCTACTGCAATACCCAGAAATGACAATACTTTCCATCCCCAGGCGGAAATTATATTCCAGAACCAACCGGACCATGTCCAGGTGCCTGGATGTTGGTGTAACATATGGGCAATACTATGGAGTCTGGTAATAGCTGAATAAACAGACGGTGCGTTATTAGGAATGAAAATGCAGCAACTAGATCCGATGACTCTACATGCCCCGCCCCTATCGGCCAGTATGACGTCAAGGACGAGACGATTCTGGAGCACGACAATTCTCATAAAGGATTGCTCTTCGGTTAAGTTACTTAGAGCAGAAGTAGTCTCAATCACTACTGCTTCAAGTGTTCTGGTTAATCTACGTATCAGTTTACTATTCACGACAGTACCTAAGTAGGGGAAGACACCTTTATTGATATCTATGTATTGTTCTAGAGCAGTTTCAGTATAATCGACAATCGGGAGGTCTCTCTTGTGTCTCGTATGTACTAGGTGGGAATTCCTATGATAGTCAGGTGGGGCTAGAAAAACTGGTGGCAGTAGAAAGGCAATGTAACAGGTTCCCTCCCAATCGAGGGGCAGACGAACATATGCGGTCTGACCACAAACAAAATAAGAATGACGTGAAGCTTTAAAAATAGATTTCCCACTGTCACTATACTTGACAATAGTCGTACAATCACTATGGCCTACATGTACGGAACCATTATTTCGGACACATAATTCACCTTTTACTGGTAATACTGACATAGCAGGTAAGTCTGGAGTAGTATCAGACTGAACATTCAGGACCATAAAATTCGAAGAATAATTACCCAAATTATAAACTTCATTTTCTAAATCTAACCCTGTTCTGTGGGGAAGACCTTGCTTGTCTGGAAAACATGTACTGTTAAGAAAAGACATATCTGTTGAGGATGACGTTAACGTGGACCATGCTCCACACGAACCATTATGCGAAAATGGATAAGGAAAGAGTGGCAGAACTCCCTTCGGTGTCTGGAAAGGGGGGAGTCGACCACACACCCAACAATTAGTGGCATTGCTGGTCTGGTGTGAATAATGTAACATGCGGATAAAGGAATTATTACGCATAGCAAGACGATATGAGAGTTCATGAGGAGGTAGATCACTAAACGTGTGCTCTATTGTAACATTAGAAGACTCATTTACATTAGAAACTGGAAAACACAAATAAAATGCATAACCTGTGCAGGTAATCATAAGGCTGAGATATAGCAGAAAACATAAAATAATAGTGCAACTTTTAGAGTTCTCACTAACTCTCTCTCTGTGGGGGTCTATTTTATACATGTCAGAAACCGGTCTAACCGTTTCACCTAGGGGAGGACTTAGACAATCAAACTGGCTGACTTATTTTACTAGACCTTAATTTCTTCTTATACTCCTGCTGCGGAGTTTTCTCTAACAGGGAGGAATCTGTATCATTGTCTTTTGCGGGACAGTCCTTGAGAATAGTACTTTGGCAATCTTTAAGATCCTCGGAAATGTTCTTGGAAACAGTCTTTAGTCCATAAAAATTTTTCACATGAGACAGGTGGACCCAGCCCTTCCTGCCTTCCAGCTTGACGGCAGTACGGGTGGCCAGGAGGACTTGCTTGGGCTCCTTCCAGCGGGGCTCCAGCGGACTTGAACGATCAAAGTTCCTTACGAGAACCAAACTTCCAGGAACGATTTCATGCGGTGCCACCTCGGTATTGTCTGGAAATGCGGCGGCAACCTGTGAACGACAAGAGTGTAGGGCAGACATCAAGGAAGCTAGGTAATCTGTCAGCATATTACTTGAAACATCTGTAATACTTCGGGGTCTAGGTGTACCCCACATGTTAGGGGGCGGCCGAATACGACCTCGTACGGGGACAGACCTGATCTGGAATGTGCGACCATGCGCATATAAAACAAAGCGACTGGCAGAGCTACCAGCCAGTCCACGCCTTTCTCTTTACATACTTTGGCAATTCGAATTTTCAGGGTCTGATTATGTCTCTCTACGAGACCGGCTGCTTCAGGATGGCGTACACAATGGAACTTCCACTGGTACCCTAACAAAAGGGAAATATGTTTCATAAGCTCAGATGAGAATGGCTGGCAGTTGTCTGAATATACGACCCTAGGGAGTCCATAGCGGGGGAAGAATTCACGAACCAACTGCTTGGCAGTGGTCGTGGCTGTGTAATCTGGGACTGGATATGCTTCTGTCCATCTGGACAAAGCGCATACAACTACAAGGACATACTTGAAACCTCGACATCGCTCCATCTGAATATAATCCATCTGGAGGACTTCAAAAGGGTGGTCAGGAGGCTGGAATCCACCTTGTTCCACCGGGACACTTTTACCTGGATTGAACTGGCAACATATCATACAGGTACGGACTTTCTGCTTGGCTGCAGATCGTAAATGCTTGTTGAACCAAATGTTCTGGATACTGTCTAACATGGCTTTTTCTCCTAAATGTGCTGGACTATGTGCGGTATTGATAATGACTTGAACCATAAAGTCGGGGAGAAACCATGTGGCTTTTCCCTTCGTTACCCATCCCTGATCTGTCTGGACCCCTCCTTGTTCGGACCATTTCTTGATTTCATCGGGAGTAGCATGTAACTGGATATCTATGACATCTTGAGTGGGGTCCTTAACTGTCATACAGGTAGTCAGATCTGGAGTATGTGTCTGTATCGGATTAACTGAAATGTCTGGAGTCTGTGCTGTAAGCTTGGCTGTGCGATCTGCTAGATCATTACCTTGAGAAATAGTGTCAGTAACTTTCGTATGTGCTTTGCACTTCATGATAGCAATAGATGTCGGTAAGTGTATGGCATCTAACAGAGCTTGAATAAGGAGACCATGCTGAATCTTGGTTCCATGAGAAGTCATGAAACCTCTCTCCTGCCAGAGCACTCCAAAGTCGTGTACGACTCCAAATGCGTAACGTGAATCTGTGTAAACATTGACTTTCAGGTTCTTAGCATATATGCAGGCTTGTGTCAGAGCGACTAGCTCTGCTGCTTGAGCGGACAGAGTGTCAATACGATGTGTCTCTATAACTTCAGTGTCTGTAGTCACTGCATACGCGGCTACTAGTTCTCCTGTACTTGTTCTCATACATGAACCATCCACATAAAGTGTCAGGTCGGGATCTGGTAATGGAATATCTGTCAGATCTTGTCTTAGCTTAGTCATAGTGTTAACTACTTCCACACAGTCGTGTGTGGCAGGATTCGAATTACCTGACGGTAACAGTGTAGCAGGATTTAGAATGTTGCAGCGTCTGATTTCTATGTGTGGCTGGAACAGTGTCAGTTCATAACCTGTTAAACGTGCAATTGTCAAGTGCTGAGTCTGTGTTCGGTTTAAAAGAACTTCCACGGAGTGTGGAACTTGTACTGTCAAGGAATGTCCTAATACTATGGAATCACTTTGTCTGATAGCTAGTGCTGTGGCTGCAACTGACTTGAGGCACGCAGGCAGAGCCTGGGCTACAGGATCTAATGTGCTCGAAAAATAAGCACAAGGCTTGTATTGTCCTACTTGATCTTGTGTAAGAACAGATAATGCTGTACCTTCACGTTCAGTGACGAAAAGTGTAAAAGGCTTACTGTAGTTCGGTGTAGCTAGAACTGGAGCTTGGCATAAGGCTTTCTTTAACTCATTAAAACTAAGTGTATGTTTAGATGTCCAAGGGAGGACAGTCGATACGGCTGCCTCCTGTGTCGTTAACTGTATCAGTGGCTTGGCTAGAAATGCATACTGAGGAATCCATTGTCTGCAGTAAGAAGTGAGGCCGATAAAAGCACGCACCTCCTTCTGTGTCTTGGGCTGAGGAAGACTCGCTATTAGCTGGATACGGTCAGGTGTCAACTGCCTACCCCTCTTGGACAGTAAGTGGCCTAAATAGATCACTTGCTGGACACAGAATTGAAGCTTCGAAGGGGACACCTTGTGCCCCATCTCGGCTAAGAAATACAAGACTGTAAGTGATGCTCGCTCGCAAGCACGTTCAGAACGGGCTGTGATCAGTAGATCATCGACATACTGGAGCAGGGCAGTGTCAGTTGGCATGTGAATATTGTCTAGTTGTCTCTTAAGTGCGTGACTGTAAATACTAGGACTTTCTGTGAAACCTTGAGGAGCTCGTGTAAATTGGTAGCTCCTTCCATTTAAACAAAATCCGAAAAGAAACTGGCTGTCTGGATGAATGGGGACACTGAAAAATGCGTTCTTGAGGTCTATGACTGTAAAAAATGTAGCTTCAGAATCAATGGCTGTCAATAGGGAAGAGATATCTGGGACAACTGGGTACTGGGGAACAATACATTTATTGAGTTCTCGAAGGTCAATCACTAATCGATATACTGGGGGTGCATTTGGATCAGTACGTTTCATGACTGGAATGATCGGGGAATTACATACATTGGAGTCAGTTTCTACAACTACTCCTTGAGCGATGAGCTCGTCAATAATTTTGGATAAGGCTGTTACAGCCTCAGGTGGCAATCTGTACTGTCTGATTCGTGGTAACACTACACCTGGCTTGAGAGTCACACGATGGGGTGTGATTTGCATATAACCTACATCAGTTGGTCCTTGCGCCCATAAATGCTGCGGAACATTAGACAATCTCGGATCAAAGTCTCGTAATACATAGTGACCCTTGAAGTCACGTAAGAACAGTCGTATTCCCTCGGCGGAACAGCAAATAACTGCACCTAATTCTTTCAGTGTTTTAATGCCTAACAGATTTTCTGGACATGACTTCGTAAGTAACAGATCAGTAGTGCGGGACAATGGACCTACTTCTAGAGTAACTGGTTTAGATATCTCGTTTACAATAGGCTTTCCTGAAAATCCAAGGGAAACATTTCTAGAGCCTGAGAGCGGAGCCCCTGGAACCTCGTCGTGACTAATGGTCGTCCTACTTGCCCCTGTATCAATCAGAAACTTTCTGTCTTTCCCTAGTACTTGACTATGAACATAGGGACCTTCTTGATCTACAGGAATCTCGATGAGAGGCAAGCCTACCTCCCTCTCTAGGCTGTTTCATGAGTACTGCTGATACTCTGGGTACTCTGTCTGAGCATACTGGTACATCTGCTGTGTAACATGCTGTGTTGCAGCAATAGGCTGCGGTGCTGGAACTGTCTGTTGTGCATTCTGTGGCTGAGAAGTCTGTGAAACTTGTTCTTGTCTAGGCGGACGTGGTCTTTCTTTAGTCTTACCGGTAGCTATGTTGTGTTTCAGAACTGCACACTCGTTTATATAGTGACCTGGCTGTTTACAATAATTGCAGGTCCCTTTAACGGGAGCTGTAGGATGACTGGCTTGATTCGGACCCCTCTTCTGACTGTCTTGTGGAATAGATTGTGCAACTAATACTTTCATTTTTGTGTCTTTCATACGTTTCCTTTCATGATCTTGCTCTTCTCTGATCCTATTCTGGTGATACTGAAGCATCTGTAACATTTGGGACGGGGTATTAGCTTGCCAGGTACTTTCGACTTTCAAAACTCGATTCTTAACTTGTGGACTTGAATTCTCGACTAATTTAGTAACAAAAAGATGAGGGTATGACTCGCTACTTGTCTTGAGGCCACTGTTAATACTAAAGCATTTCTCAAATCTAGAATAAAAATCACTAGTGTCTTCGTCTTGTTTCTGTTTACAGGCTGAGATTGCATCCCAGTCTTCCTTTTTAGTGGCTAATAATCTTGGCAAAACTTGTATTAACAGTTCTGGTAATTCTTTACATTTCTCTCCTAGACCGGTACCTGGTACTCGTATCTTATCTTCAGCTTCTAGAACTGCCCAATCGATCTTTTTCTCTCCCACCTCCCATTCTTTTTCCTTGAGTTTTTCATATACCCCTGCGGGCAACAGGACTTTTAACATTTTAATTATATCTGGATACGTGTATTCTCCCATACGGAGCATGTCTTTTAATTCTCGGTGGAACCCTGCTGGATCTTTGTCATGACAGGGAATTAATTTCTTCATCTCTAAGAGTTCCATCTTTGTAATCGGAGTGTAAACAAATACTCGTTGCATTTCACCATCCGCTGTCCTAACTGGGTGTACTTCTCGTAACGGATTCTGTCTGTCTATGTAAAAGGGTTTACTTTCTGGGGGTGAGACATGAACAAAATGCGGGTTCAAAAACGTTCTATATTTGTGGCGCTGTTCTAGAATAACACTAATTAAATCGGTACCTAGACCTTTCCATCTATACTGGAGTAACTCGTTCAGGACATCGTGTAACGGACCTGGATCAGAATGTTGACCCTCATACAGAGTAATGAGGTGCTGGATCATATACATACCCACCAGTCGTTGCTCGGCTGGGGGCAGTTTCAGAAACATTTGTGCCACTATTTCATCTGGAAAAGTGGTAGAATCAGTAGTCCATCGGACTGCTGATTGGGCTAGTTCTTGTTCATGCATAGTACTTAACTCACTGTAACCGATTCGTGATTTCAGAATGTGATCGGTAGCTTGAAATACTTGTTCTAGAGAACCTTGTTCTAGTGCTGGGTGAGGAACAGTTTTCTTGTGCTCTAGGCGTAAATGGCGGTCTGGAAATCTAGACTTTCCTACATACGCTATTCTGGCGGTATTCTCGTCCTCTACCTCTTCAGTAGAAGAGTCATTTTCTTTCTCGTTTACTAGTGCTTCTTTGCGTTTCTCGTGTAACCTTATTATTTCTTTACGAATTTTCTTGTACATACTCTCTATACTACTGATGGTTCTGTGCTTACCCTCGGCTATATTATCACTCCACCTTGTCAGGATTCTCATTTCGGCCGGATCTTTGGACGGGTAATCTTGTTCCCTTATTAAACAATTAATCAGAAACTTTAATATCATGAGCTGGATCTCAGCTTTCCTTTGAGACATGGCTTCACCAATACTTTCTGGATCATTCCCTGTACGGATGAAACGATATATTCTGTCTAGATCTTCTTTCATGTCCGGTAGGGTTTCCAAATACCCGGTCACCCGTCTTACACGGATGGAATATATAACTGTACTATCATCACCTGCGACTGGATCATAGCGGCATTCAGTAAGGGCTCGTCGGATGTCTGCAACGGACTTATATTTGGGCGTACGCTGTAACGCACATTCATGTAACTCGACTAACGTTACTCGTTGGTGTGGTGGCGGGGTACCAGGAGGACCTCCTCCTGCGGCCCCTAAACTGGAATCGTCGACTGATACTCTTCGTGCTGGCGCGGCGGGAAATTGTAATGTGGGCTGGACCGGGGGTACCGTAGCAGGTACTCCGGTGACTGGAGGAGCAGGATTTACATTATTTACAGGAGCTGGCGGAACAGGATTTGCATATTCTGGGACTGTGTCGTCCAAATAGGACGAGATAAAAATATCAGCTGCGGTCGGTTTGTGACGTAGCTTGATCGGAACTAATGGTGGCGGGAAATTACTGGATGCCTCCGGGGTTGCTTTTGGCAAGCCCTCGACAAAAAGAGGGTACATACCCTTAATAAGGGCATTCCTCTGTCTGTCTGACTGTTCGGTTTTAACTCGTTCACCTATCTCGATTAATTCCCTTTCTTGCGCTCGTTCTAAGGATTCTCTACTTAATTCTGACTTTCTGATTTCTTTTTCGGTTCTTTTATGAGATTCTTTGCGCCATAACTCGATGGCATCTTTCTGTGACTGTCTGGCTTTCTTTTTCCATAATGCTTCTTCTACTCGCATGATGCACTCGGCATCCCACGTACCTGATACGGGCCATCTATACTTTTCTTCTAACTCTTTGGTGTACTCTACCCATAAATCTAGATACAATATGGCACTTATGCCATGCTTCTGATACATAAAGTGACCTGGACTGTCCCTAGGCGGGACAGGAACTGCTGCTTCTAACAGACCTTTTCTAGTTTTCAACTGACGTAATTTAGAAAATAAGGGCATGACTGAACTGTAATCTAGACACAATACAATACACAATGAACACGATAACTACACCACTTTCATACCACGACATTAAAAATACATGAATGACATTTCAAAGTAACAGTCTTGGCAAAATACTACCTGGAATACTGAAAACAGAATACATGAATTTTCTCGAGAACAGAACTGACTAGAACAGAAACTAGATGCACTGCTAAAACAGTACGAAACTTACCGGTCTCATAAAGAGACACGTCAGGACCCGCATCCACCGAAGTGGCCACTTCGTTTTGGGTCTGTGTACCACCAAAACCCACGGACCAGAGTCAATTAGATTGACCCTGTCTAGATACTACCCCAGCAACGGTACTCACCGGGCAGCAAGAACGGAAAGCCTCGGACTGGACTGGACTGCTTCGACGCCGGACGGACGAACTTCGGACTTCAGTTACGGGTGGGCCTCCGGATACCTCGGACCTTGGACTCTCGGCTTGGGCTCTGGTCGGGACTCGCCGCGTTCCTCCACCGCCTCGTCTGGATGCTGGACCGCCACCTCCGTCTCCTCCGTGGGCCTGAGGGATACTTGAAGCAGAAATATCTGCACGTGCACGGTATGGTTCCGTCACGGCTGCAGAGGGTCAGGGGGCCGGCGTGGCTTCACCGGCGCGTGGAGAAAGGGCAGGTCCCTATTCGGGCGCCATTATGTGGTATATAAATAAATAATACCGGATCTAGGTTTGACTGGACATAACAATAACAGATAGCTCAATAAATAAGAGTCAAGATTCGAGGTAGTAGGAGTTTGCAGGTTTAATACAGCATAAAGGACAGGAACAGGACAACCTGCACGGGAACAGGATGGCAGGGCCCTGCAGGGGGGACAGGGAATGAGCGCGCTAACTTTAATAACAATGTACAACATATATATACTAAAACAATTGCATTACAGTGAATACAGTAGGCGGAGCAGTGGGTGTGGTCAATAACAGTCGCGAGAGATAAGGGTGGAAGTGGGTGTAACAAGAGGCGTATACATGGACATGTGATGTAAACGTAACAGAATATGTCATAAATGGGGCGGAAACATGGAGGGGGCTACCTAAGGAGCCGGGACCTCTAACCTAATGGTGCGCGCAAACTGACAATGACGTGTTACTAGGAGAAGCTGGGGGCTATGAACTCTGCGCTAGGAGCAGAGACTGAAGTCTGGAGAGTCAGGGCGACATGTACCTAAACCCTATCTAGTATCTAATGTTTAGAGAACATGTTGATATAAACTAAGAGTCAGGAGGGGAGAGGCTAACAGACTCTAAGACTGGAGCATGCATTATTCTACATGTAGTGCGTGTTGAGGAATATTAAATGACCATTAATACAGTATTTCTCTTACATGAAGACGTAAAGGCTAGACAATGACGGAAACTATTGATGCGATTCAGTAGCTTAGGAATGCAGAGAAGGAGGGCTGGACTGATAACTAGAATCATAACATACTCTTGGCAGACTCGTGGGCAGAGCCAGGCCGAGCCGGGCACTGTGAGGCAGGAAGTAAGTGAAGGGTCGAGGATACAGGTGGGGGCTGTATCGCTCCTCAGCGAGGGTTTAGGAGACAGGAGCTGAATCTGGTGTCCGGGCCCTTTTGAGGCCTAGAAACGGGGACTTTTCAATGAAATAACGTGCACACTGAGAAACGTGGCAACGCAACTTTACATAGGCCTGATATTCGTAGTATTCACGAGAACTGGAAACTGGCATACTAGAGATGGACACAACTGTAATTGCGTCTTTAATCGAACTTGGGAAATACATAGGCATATTAATCATGCACACATAACATAAGATGGGGGACACGTAGGGACACAGAACATGGCAAAATTTACTTTTCCACACTGCTCCCTTTCCCGGCAAAAGTGACCGAGAAGATTGTCAACAAACAGCTGATCCGCTACCTCGAAGTTAACAACATCCTGGACCCTTCCCTATCCGGTTTTCGCAGCTACCACAGCACCGAGACCGCCCTCATCGCCGCCACTGACGACATTCGGACCCTGATGGGCAAAGGAGAAACAGCCGCCCTCATCCTCCTGGACCTATCAGCAGCCTATGACACGGTCTGCCACCGCACCCTATCAGCATGCCTCTATGACGCCGGTATCCAAGAGAAGGCCCTGGCCTGGACTACATCCTTCCTCTCCGGCAGAACCCAGAGCGGCCGCCTCCCACGCTTCTGCTCCAAAACCACCGAGATGATCTGCGACGTCCCACAGGGATCCTCCCTGAGCCCGACGCTGTTCAATATCTACATGGTCCCCCTCGCCCACGTCGCAGGACAACACAACCTCTACATCATCTCCTACGCCGACGACACCCAGCTGATCATATCCCTCACCAAAGATCCCCACACCGCCAAAGCTAACCTCCACAGAGGAATGAGGGCCGTAGCCGACTGGATGAAGGACAGCAAACTGAAGCTGAACTCAGACAAGACGGAGGTCCTCATTCTCGGACCCACCCCATCAGCCTGGGACGACTCTTGGTGGCCCACGTCACTAGGCTCAGCCCCGGAACTCATGGACCACGCACGCAACTTGGGGGTCATCCTCAACTCCACTCTCTCCATGACCAGGCATGTCAACGCCGTCTCCGCGTCCTGCTTCAACACCCTCCGTAAGCTCCGCAGGATCTTCAAATGGATCCCCCTCGACACGAGAAAAACCATTACCCAGGCCCTCATCACCAAAAGACTCGACTACGGGAACGCCCTCTATTCAGGAACTACAAACAAGCTCCTGAGACGACTCCAACGCATCCAGAACGCCTCGGCCCGACTCATCCTCGACATCCCCCGCCGCAGCCACATCACACTCCACCTGAGAGTCCTGCACTGGCTCCCCGTCAACAAAAGGATCACCTTCAAGCTCCTGATCCACGCACACAAAGCACTGCACAACACCGGACCCACCTACCTCAACAACCGACTTAGCTTCCACACCCCCACCCGCAGCCTCCGCTCAGCCAACCTCGCCCTCGCCACAGTCCCCCGCATCCGAAAAACCACAGCCGGTGGCAGATCCTTCTCCTACCTCGCCGCCAAGACCTGGAACACTCTCCCCACCATCCTACGACAGACCCAGGACCTGCTGGCCTTCAGAAGACTCCTCACCTGGCTCTTCGACCAGTAGCACCCCCCCTCCCCAGCACCTTGAGACCCTCGCGGGTATGTAGCGCGCTTTACAAATGCAGTGATAGAGTGTTGTGTGCGCATATGTTGTGCTCCTCTGAGGAGAGTGTGTCGTTATGTCCCTGTGAGCTGTGCGAGGTTGTTCTAGTGACACACTTTCAGTGGGTGAATGTCGCCCCTCTCAGGGAATAGCGGTGGGGGGGTGGATATTATATGAATATGATGTTCCCCTGCGTCTTTGTGTGGAGGAGAGTCATGATCAGCCCCCCTAACCCATTCAGCATCATATCTTCCTGAGGAGGGTGTGTGGGCGTGGACGGCAGGGTGTTGTGTGCCGTGTGATCCTTCGATGCTGGGTAAGTTCTGTCATCGCTTCCATCAGTGTAGGGTACAAGGTGCCGCTCTGAGGTGCGTGTGTGTGTGTGTGTGTGTGTTTGGGGGGTGGTGTAGAGAGAGAGAGGTACACATTGGGACTCCTTATAGCTGAGTGTGTATGTAATGTGTTACCCTACGATGACGCATACCACACCGCTCTGAGTTGTGAGTGTTGTACCCCTCAGAGGCCTCGGTGATATCGCATCATTTCTCCCATGGGTAAGTTATACACACCCGTCTCTGGGCAGTGCACAGCATCGCCCTGAGAGAGGTGTGTGTAATAACATTATATAGTGCCTCTGAGGGCGGACTTGTATTACAATCTGCCTTCTGAATTACTGAGTGTGCCCTGTTGTGCCCCGTGGGCCCTGTAGTTGTGCCCCCCAGGGCACAAGTCTTAAAAAAGAAGTAGGGTGATGCTGATGTCACAACAGGAAGTGATGTCACGAAAGGTGGCTTGCACCATCAGACTTATTGCCTCGCCTCGCTCACCCCTTAGATGCAATTGCATCAGAGAAGTCAGTGTGTGAGCAGCATTCTGAATGGGCTCCAATCTCGCCCCAGAGAGGCCAAAAGAGTGAATATGTGGCTCCATTTGCTCCAGTTATCGAGCTCCCGGTAAAATAAGTGGGGGACGCCATCCACTCGCTTGGTACCCCGACTCGAGCCCTGGTACCCCTCCCAGATGTGGGAAATGTGTCACATTTTACCACTCCCCCGCCCCACTTCAGATATCGGGAGTGGGATATCATGAGCCCCCTGGGGTGGGGGTGTTGCATTGAGTCCCTTTGGTTTGGAGTGTGTTATGTAGTCCCTTCTGAGTTTGGAGGTTGTTGTGTGCCCAGAATGAAGCTTAGGAGCTTGAGGGTAGTGGAGGTGGGTTACATGCTTAGCCACCCCCCTGTAAGACGAGCTTCATGTGTAATATTGTGGCCCCAGAGAAGTGTCATTCTGTGTCCAGGGGTGGGGCTCACTGGCACCTCCCATCACAGCTTTACTGGAATAGGCAATGGAAGGTGTCCTCTTTCATCCCCTAAGCCTGCTACTTTCGCGAATGATTTACATAAACCGAAGACATGACCGGATTATCCAGGCATTTGTCCTGCCTTGTAAATGTTGTCAGATTCGTGTAAGCACAACACTGGACATGTGCTCTGGGACCCCCTGGCCCGCTACACAAGTGGATATAAAACAATCTGTACATATTTGCCATCCAAAGATGGTGGGTGTACCATTTGCACCTAAACGGAATTTTTGCAAATAAATCAGTAGACGTATATTGTGCTCTAATTAAATAATGCATATGTATTATTGTTATGAGGAACATCAACAGCAAAAAACAAGAATTTGAAATGTAATTGGTCTCGCATTTGCCAGAGTCTAAGCAATTGGCATTGTAAAAAACAATGGTTTTTATTTATGTGTTGTTTTTCAAAATCAATACATAAAATGGCATTGTTATTTCCAAGGCCAATCACTTAAACTTGTGCAAATGCGAGACCTATTGCATTGTAAAAGCTTGTTTATTGTCTTTGTCTGTGTGACCATCCTTCGAGGTGTGGGTATGTTTCTATTTTTAATTTTATTTATTTATTTAATGCGATTTTCTATAGCTCAAACATTACCCGAAGGGGTCAGAGCGCTCTACAAAAGAACCAGTTGCGATACATAAGGACGTAGGATTACATGAGTTACATAAAAGATACAAACAGAACAAATTGCAAATGTACAAGTTGTAAAGTCACACAGGGAGGAGATACAAATAGAAAAAATTGCAAATGTACAAGTTGTAAAGTCACTCAAGGAAGAGATACAAATGGATAAACTGTAGGGGGCAGATTTATGTTAACCGGCGCATCCCCAGGGATGTGCCAGTTAATGTGCGCCACAGTGCGCCACTGCTCCGCCACCCATGGTGCGCCGCATTTACAATGTGGCGCACCATGGTGCAAGGCAGTGAAGATGCGTGACGCATCTCTCGGCGTATGGGCGGCGCATTGCAGGAGTCATGTCGCAAGTGCGACATGACTCCTGCAATGCACAGGGGCCACCACTTCAAAGCATGTTGCGTCACCCTTACGCCTGCTTCAAGCAGGCGTAAGGAATTGACGTAGAAAGTGACTGAGTGAAATCTCATAGATTTCACTCAGCCACTTTTAGGAGGCGTTCCTGCGCATGAACGCCCCCCCCCCTGCGCAGGTACGCCTCCTTATGGCGCAGGGCTTTCCAACGTGACGCAGAGATGCGTCACGTTGTAAATAGGGCGCAAACATTAAGTGACGCAATTGCGGCGCAAGGAGGCGCAAGGGCCTCATAAATCTGCCCCTAAGAATCACATAGGAATGGTAGTGAGTACAAAGGTCCACTACATATATAAGTGGTTAGAGTTATCTCTAAATACATATATATATACAAATAGTAGATTTTCTCAGGATTCCATATTACCATCGATTAGGCTTGGACAAGTATAAATCACATATTTACAGAGTGAAAAGAGAAATAAAAAGAAAAAAAGAAAAGTAAAAGCTTGTGAGTAACGCAGTCATATATCTGTATAGTGACATATTTGTACTTTACATTTTGGTTTTTATCTGCTCAACAATTGCGATCAATACGCTTTTTTATATATCTGTTCTTACACTTTTACACTGTTCGAATGTTATATATGGTTTTTATCCTACTGAGTTTATCTTTCCAAAAATATTTCAAGCATTGGGTAAGGACTGGGCCAATCGTTTGTTACTGATTAATACCTAAACATGTCGAAACGTAAATTAACTAAGGGCATTAATAGTGCCACTGAGACACCGGGTACCACAATAGATTGTTACCTTGTGAAAGCGGTTAGCGCTATAAACCTAGAGACAGGGCTGAACAGCGGCTTTTGCTGGGATTAGGCAATGCACCTGACTCCATAACAGCGATCACCCCCCAATTGGGGTCTAATACTGTGAATGACACAGATCTTTTAACCGTTCCCGCTGAGAACCCACCTGATGCCGACCATGACTGTGACCCTGAACATGATGAAATACATAGTATTTCAGTAAGTAATGGGCCTCCTACTCCGAAAAAAAAGGATTTATAGGAGAACCCAGCAAAAACATGGTCCGAATAAAAAAGGTACTAAGGCCCGTTTATCTAATCCTATAGTGGAAGTTCCGACTAGTGGAGGAATTATGGGGCATATTACCAACCATTAGCGATATTTATCGCTAACGAGGCTTAGCAACACATTTTTTAACGCTAAGCATCGCCGGAAATTATCGCAGAGTTAGCAAGGTTTATCTCAGAAGTGATAAAAATCCTCACGCTAACTGCCAAATGAGAAATTATCTCTGGAAAACCAACGATAATCTCTCGAAGTTTGGAGTTAGCTTGATGATAGGGGCTCACAAACTTAGCCATGATATCCACCTTCCATAGGATATCATGCTGTCAGGAAAATACCAGGGGGCATATTACCAACAACTAGCGATAATTTTTGTCTCTAACTTGTTTAGAGACAAAAATTATCGCCGCACATCGGCAATTTTTATCGCAGATAAACCTTGCTATTAGCAAGGTTTATCGCAAATGCGATAAAAAACGGCCGCAATGCATGAATATCGCTGAAAAGTCAGCGATATTCATGCATTATCGAGCAAATGCTCTTAGCCATGTTATCCACCTCCCATTGGATAACATGGTGAAGAACTGCTCAGGGCAGGTGTTAGCTTTTGGAGATATTCGCGCTTAGCGCGAATATCTCCAAAAGTTGGTAATAGGAGATAGCGATGTTAGCGACTGTTTCCAGTCGCTAACATCTTGGCACGCCCACTTTGCATGTCATTAGTGATAAATATCACTGACATGCAAAGCGGGGCCCAAGATGGTCGCTATCTCCTATTAGCTGTCACTAACTGGTGTTAGCGACAGCTTGGTAATAGGGAGATAATTTTATCTCCGCTTTCTTGGCTTTTAAAGCCAAAAAGCGGAGATAAACCCCCTTGATAATATGCCCCCAGGTGTAATAAAAGCAGTGCTAACCGCGGTTAGCACTGCTTTTTGTATCACTAACAGGGTTAGCGAAATCCTTGATAATAGGAGAAATGTCGCTTAACAACATTTCTCCTATTATTTTTCTCTGGAACGCCCCCTTTGCATCTCATTAGAGATGTAAGGGGAAGCGTAGAGAAAAAGGGTGCTAACATGCAAATTTGCGTGTTAGCACCCTGTTGCTGATAGGGAGATAATTTTATCTCCGCTTTCTTTGCTTTTAAAGCCAAAAAAGCGGAGATAAATCCCTTGATAATATGCCCCTTTATCGCTCAGGAACCTTGGGGCATATTACCAAGCAATAGCGATAATTATCGCTATTGCTTGGTTAGAGACAACATTTTACCGCTGAGCTGCGGGGATTTTTATCGCAGATAAACCTTGGTATTACCAAGGTTTATCGCAAATGCGATAAAAAACGGCCGCAATGCATGAATATCGCTGAAAAGTCAGCGATATTCATGCATTACTGAGCTAATGCTCTTAGCCATGTTATCCACCTCCCATTGGATAAAATAGCTAAGAACTGCTCAGGGCAGGTGTTAGTTTTTAGAGATATTCGCGCTTAGTGCAAATATCTCCAAAAGTTGGTAATAGGAGATAGCGATGTTAGCAACTGTTTCCAGTCGCTAACATCTTGGCACACCCACTTTGCATGTCATTAGTGATAAATATCACTGACATGCAAAGTGGGGCCCAAGATGGTCGCTATCTCCTACTAGCTGTCACTAACTGGTGTTAGCGACAGCTAGGTAATAGGGAGATAATTTTATCTCCGCTTTCGTGGCTTTTAAAGCCAAAAAAGCGGAGATAAACCACCTTGATAATATGCCCCCTTGCTATTATCAAGGTTTATCTCCTAAGCGATAAAAATCGGCCGAAATGCATGAATATCGCTGAAAAGCCAGCGATATTCATGCATTACCGAGCTAATGCTCTTAGCCATGTTATCCACCTACCATTGGATAACATGGCTAAGAACTGCTCAGGGGCAGGTGTTAGCTTTTGGAGATATTCGGCTTTTGGAGATATTCGCGCCAAAGCGCGAATATCTCCAAAAGTTGGTAATAGGAGATAGCAATGTTAGCGACTGTTTCCAGTCGCTAACATCTTGGCACGCCCACTTTGCATGTCATTAGTGATAAATATCACTGAAATGCAAAGCGGGGCCCAAGATGGTCGCTATCTCCTACTAGCTGTCGCTAACTGGCTGTATTGAAGCATTCAGATCAGACATCACTGCAGCAGGAACATTCCACCGCAAAGCCACCTAACCAAATTATTCAGCTGTTGATGGCGATCTGGGCTGAAACAGTGAAGGCCGGCAACTGTAAGGTAGGAAGTGCCATGTGAGCTGGCTTGAAGAAACTTTGGGGCTTATTCTCAAGGCGATATAGCCGCGTTTGCGGCACTTTTCTGCTGCTAAAGCAGCACATTTTTTATCACCTTATTCTCAAGCTGTCACTAACAGCCATTAGCGACAGATTTCTGGTGATAACGGCCGCTTACAACATCGCCAACGATGTCAGCGACAACTACCACTAATCATATGCAATGTAGGTGTTCCCGTGCTAAAAGGCATGCTAACGCCACTACGCGATATACCCGACGATCACCCGGACCGTCAATACGATTAAAAAAAAAACACACGCTAAGGCCCGTTAGATGCAGGAACTTAAAACTAGAGAATAAGAGGCCTTAAAAATGGTGAAAAGTGGCATCATATAAGGGAGACTACCCCAGAGCCCCATCTGATGATCCACTGATGCCATGAAGGTTATAATCATGCAGCTTGGAGCACCAAGAAGTCCACAACACCCCCACCAATGTTACCTCCCCCAGGACTACCACCAAGGCTGCGCCAAATAAGACAGCGGGTTTATCGCTGATGCACCATCCTCACAAACCTAATGCCAGAGGATGTCATGCCCACTATAGGCTCAAAAGGGCACTGTTGTGATGTGACTAATCCCTTTTGGACTCGGCCGCGTCCAGTCCCTGTGTTCTGTAGCTTGGAACGTTCATGTTGCGGCGTTAGCCTTTAGGGCTCCTAAATGCCTTCTGTGAATACCGAAAGTCTTAAAATTAGGATTTTTCTTAATTTAGTAGTAGTAAAGTTAGGACTCCTAACTTTAGGAATCCTAAATGCCTTCTGTGAATACCAAAAGTCTTAAAATTAGGATTTTTCTCAGTTTAGTAGTAGTAAAGTTGAAATTGTAACATTTTCTGTAGGGAACTTCTTTTTTCAAGACTGTCTTCAGGCGTTGGTGACTTCAATCTGATGACTGTCAGTGATCTGTTCTTTTCATGTTCCATCTTGAGAGCCCCATTAGACCATGCTGTGCAGAATGCACCACTGCACCGAATGCCGATGTGTCTAGGTTACTGAGGTTTCATTTCCAAGCTGTCATCCTTCGGGGTGGTTTAACTACATACTCAACTTCATTTAATGGTTCAACAGCAAAACCAGCAAAGAAATCAAACAGAGGCAAAGCTTTCTACAACCCTGAAATGTCACCAAGACCAGCTGTCATGCTAATGCCCTGTTATTAGGCAAGCAACTATTATTATTTGGGTCTGGCAATGAGTTCTTCTGCAATTATCAGTCTGCGCCTCAAACTCGCAGTTTTGTCTCCACTTTCTGAGTGTCTATTTGTGTGCTGTCCTAACATTGTTCTGGACGGCGGTGGTGGGAAGTTTTAAAGCTCCACACCTAACTAAAAGGCATCTCTGAGAGAGTGGAAGGTGGGGCTTATTCACGATAAGACGGTCAAATTGTGAAGTGTAAGGGTGTTGTTTTCCCAGTCTTCTGACAAACTGTATATGATGTTTAAATGGAAGGACCAGGGAAAACTCTGTTGTAGGAAAGGCCATGTGGTCTGAAAGGATCAGGTGGGTGGAATGCCCATATGAACACCAGGTAGGAGGCAAAAAGATGGTTACGCTTTGGTAGAGGGTACCATGCATCAGTAATGAGCTGGCAAAGCGAACTGGTGGGAGAACACAGCCTGGGCTGTAGTATGTAACTAGACATGGAAGACATCAGTTAAACCCTTTGCGAAAGTGGGTGAAGCTTTGCTACTTTGCTTGAAGTTGCTTTGAAAAAGTGAAGTTTTAACTGCTCTTTCCCTGAAGCTAGTTATCTTGCCCATGAAGAATGGGACATCTGTCTGTATGGACATACAGTCTTATCTGCCATTGGGGTCTCTTACTTGCTGACATTCTGGGCAGTCCTTTATTCTGAGCAGTATCTGATAAACATTGCTTCTCCATAGCCATGCATTTTTAGGTCTCGCCTACGCAGTACGCATGCGCTGCATAGGAGGAGACCTTTAGGAATTGATATGCTTTTTCGCCCAAAACGTGCAGTCTTTGCATTGCTTTCAATGGCAACGCGTGCACGTTTGGCAATTCCCTTGTGGGAGCGAGCTTTGGCGACATCTGTTTGTAATTAACTTTCAAACAGATGTTGCCCCTGCTTTCTCCCGCAAGGGAAACACTTTGTGGTTCTTTTTTTTTTTTGCCTGTTCTCTCTACAAGTTGCACTCCCTCCCCCTTCTTGTTAAACATGCCGTAGTTCTTGAGCAAATGCAAGGGCAGAGCTCTAGTAGCACAGAACGCGTGATGTAAAAGAGGTGATGCTCTAATACAAGGACCATGATTGAAAACAGGCGTGGCCAACATATTGCGGCGCAACGGCTTCTGTGATCTTGTACTTGTTAGAGTTAGTAGGCAGTTTCACTACTATAACACATTCTGGCAACCACATGTTAATGTGAGAAAAACAGATGCGCGCACATCATCAGGGTCATTGGGGCGGACTGGAGAACAGAAAATAAACAGGCATGAGCACACCGGGCACCAAAATGGTGTCCCTGAGACAGAAACAGCCCACATCACATCATTAATGAATGGCATGCACATCTGGGCAAAATTGAAAAGAGTGTATATGGTGTTGGTGTATGTGCATGCACCTGTCTTTTCTAGTCATTGTTTGCGGTAAAATCAATGAAACAACAGTAAACACCAACCTACCAGAACAGAAAACAGGCCAACATACAGGCACAAAAGGGCCAAAACATTGACCTGTCGGACCAACTCATCCGGCACTGCCAGTCTGCCTTATAGCCTGAGGCCAGTCTGACCCTGGTGAGGAGCAGCCACTCTTCAAGATGAAAAAAGTCCCTACAGAGACAAAAGCAATTGCTCTTTCCTTTCAAGATTAATCTTTTCACAAATGGCTTACCCAAAGGAGAAAGGACGCACAGCTGTGCCCTCTCAGCTTGACTACATTTGCAAGCCATCGTCCATTTACTTTTACCTGGTGCTTCTTTTCCAAGCTGTTTCCAATTCAATTCTTTTTGCTTAAGTCATTTATTTTTGTACGCCACTACTGTTTAAGTGCATTACAAAACACTGCCCCTTACACTCATGCAACAACCCATCCATCACATGGACGTCAATGATTTGGAGGTTGTCATGGGTGGTAGCTTTTACCACTGTCTTTCCTTCTGTACCCAAGGCAGTTACTTTGCTATCAGGGTCGACTCCGAGTAGGACACAAAACAGGCCTGGGTTGAACATCCAGCAGCAGGCCCACTCTCCCAATAAAATGTACACACACACACTCCATACTCTGAAAAGTAGTTGCGGGGGCACAATAGATGCTTTACACGCAGTCCGGCCTGCTCTTACCAGACTCAAACTGCCCTGGCTATAGCCTTAGGGTAGTTCAAGACTGCCAAAAGAACACCCGGCAGCAGTAGGCCCAGTCACCCCCAGATTCACATACAGGCTCAGGCTGAGACGTCGTGGGGCACATTGATACTTCACGCATTACACGCTGCTCAAACGTTGTGAAGTACTGAGGGCATGTTGCATCTATGTGGTCACAAAATCATCTTTGGAAGCCCTGGTTCTCAAAGTAAGTTAAGTTAAGTACAATTACCAGTGATGAATGAGTGACTCACAGTTACCGGGTTGACTAGTCAGAGAAGAGAAGATGAACATTCTCATCATCATGACTTCTGAAATGCAACTTCTTGTCTCCAGGCACGCACAGAAGTTTTGAGTTCAATAAACAGCATGAGAGCAGTGTGAGGAATGACTCAGTCAGGTGCTGCTAATGCTCCTTTTTTTTTTTTTTTTTTAAATATTTTTATTGAGTTTTTCCCCCCTTTTTTATGAGGTGTACAGTTCACAATAAAACAGAAAGTAGAAACTATACAGACATACAGAGTACATATACATATATAAAGCCATTCATTACATAATTACATCAGTCTTAATGCTGTTATATTTTTGAAACAGAACCAAATTACTAAAAACATAGTCATCAAACTTATAATAAACAGCTCAACACAATGTCTATCAACTAACATTTCCTTCTTTCCACCGAATAATCGGTTCCCAAATTTGCATGCCCAGCTTCCTTCCCTTTTTCCCCTTCCTAGCATAAATAGCGGATTCTAACTTATAAATTGAAAGCAACTTAGCTAGCCATTGATGATACGTTGGCGGGAGGGGGTCAAGCCATGCCGTGGCTATACATAATCTCAGAATTGCCATCGCTACAAAAATGAAGCTTCCACTCTGCGTCAGACCCTCCACCTCAACTCCTAGTAATATTATTGATGGAGTTAATTCAATTCCGATCCCCAACGCATTATTAAAAAAACTCTGGATATCCTTCTTAGTTGTTTCCATATGAGGGCAGATTGCAAAAATATGAGATAAATCAGCGTCTAAACTACCACATCTAAAACAGCTGGTACCCGACACCGCTCCCCATTGGGCAATTTTCGCAGGTGTGTAGTATAGATGGTACAAAACTTTGTAGTGTTGGGATTGTAGTGAGGCTGAGCACAATAGTTTCTGTCCCATATCTAGTGATTGATAGAAGTAATTTCGGTCTATATCTAAACCATTCGCCCATTTATCCGCCCACTTTTCCAAGTCATCTTTCTGCTAATGCTCCTTAGGAGACTTGGGAGTTGTGGCTGCAAAACTCCTAAGGGCCCGATTCACAGAACTAACTTAAGACAAAATCATAAACTTACTACCATTTTGGTATTCACAGAAGGCACTTACTCATTTTGGTATTCATAGAAGGCACTTACTCATTTCGGTGTTCACAGAAGTTAGGAGTCCTAACTTTAGGACTCCTAAATGACTTCTATGAATACCGAAAGTCTTAAAGTTAGGATTTTTCTCAATTTAGTAGTAGTAAAGTTAGGACTCCTAATGCCTTCTGTGAATATAAAAAGTCTTAAAAATAGGATTTTTCTCAACTTTACTACTACTTAACTGAGAAAAATCCTAATTTTAAGACTTTCGGTGTTCACAGAAGGCATTTAGGAGTCCTAAAGTTAGGACTAATAACTTCTGTGAATACCAAAATGAGTAAGTGCCTTCTGTGAATACCAAAATGGTAGTAAGTTTAGGATTTTGTCTTGTTAGTTCTGTGAATCGGGCCCTAGGCTCCTAACATTGCACAGCCAAACAAGGGTTCAAGTATGCATGTCTGACTAGGCACAGCCAGGCACCCGTACAACACGACATGCTAAATTCACTTCAAGGGTCCGCTGAACTACCTGTTGTTAAGCTCCATCCCCCCTCACTCACTCGCAAAGGTAATTAAGGCAAACTCCTTGAACTTTGCGGAGCCAAGACGCTGATGCACGGCTAAAATGAAAAGGATTCTGAAGCATTTATGGGGCCACCAGGGGGCAACAAAGCAAGCGGGGGGCAATGCCCTGCATCCACATAAAGAAACCGCCCCCGAAAACATAACGATGTGATGGTCTGATCAGTTGACAGGGAGAATGTTGTTTATGGTTATCACTTCATTTTGGGCTATAATTGCATCTAAGTTTGAGCCTCTGTTGTGGGTTTGTCCCTTGCAGTGTTGGTAAGATCTTTGCTGAGTAGGAGTTCATTTAATGAATGTATTAGTGCATCCTTCTCATAATTCCAGTGCAGATTGAAGTCAACTAGGACTATGTTGTTGGAGTTAGAGAGGGAGCAGTCCATTAGCAGATCAGAGAGGTGTTCACTGAAGGCAGGTGTGTTTCTGGTGGGCGGTAGATGAGAAGACATGTCATCACTTTGTTGTCCTTTAGCTTTAGGGTGGTGCTGAAGTATTCAAATGTTGGATAGGAGAAGGAGTTTATTTAGACCATGGTGAAGTTGTTCTTATGTATGATGGTTTTTCTCGTCCTTCCTGATAATGGAGAAACCTGGAAGAACTATATGGTCACATATCAGATAGTATGATTTACTTAGTCAAGTTTCTGTAATAAAGACTACATTATAGTCATAGTGTGGTTCAGTTGTGTGTTTGATTGTTAACCTACAGTTGATGAGCAAGTAATTCACAACCCTGCCATAAGATTACCCTAAACAGGTGTTAAAAAGAATATTACCAATTCATATAAGTGAACCTGTTGAATAATATACCAGGCAATAAGAGAGGTGATGATTTTGCACCCCCCTAGCCTAGGGGGAGGACCAAGCAGGTGCCTTGAACACAAACAGCATAAACAAAAAGCACATCTTGATGAACGATTCGGTGGTGGTCCCATCCTCTTAGGACCACCACAAGCACAGTTATTGGCAAAAAAACAATCCCAACCAAAGGCCCTGCAAAGCATTATGGGACGAGATTAGCAGTGGGCCGTGAATATTATAGTATCCTATATCAAATTAATTCTACAAAGAGCTGCAGTTCAACTAGTTGTTACTAAATGTCCCTCACAAGTAAAATGCAAAAGCATTGAAATTATTCTTACATCAACTGCAGTTCCACTAGTCGTTACTAGATGTCCCTCACGAGTCAAATGCAAAACCATTGAAAACCTTTCATGAAGCTTTTACATTTGACATTCTGCAGCACACACAGAAAGAGGAGAACACCTCTTGTGATTGTTTTCACCGGATCGCTACATTCCATGGCCATGCAGAACGCAAGAGGTCCCACTAGTTAGCCAACCTAAGGATCAATGTGCGGGTGGTAGAGCTCCACAGAACCAGGGTCACTCAACTGTGAGAAGTGCTCTTTAATCCTTGTAACTGATGTATCTTTGTAACAATGTGGAACCTCATGTAAAGCGCTCTGATACCTGCGGGTCTAGCCAGCGCTATATAAAATTCAAATAAATAAATAAATAAGGTGTCCCTTCCTGAACAAAAACAATCATCCCTGCAATGCAGGCCCTCTTGCACTATTGTGCAAGAGGGCCTGCATTGGTGCATGGCAGCCAATTGTGTGCCAGCGCTGGGGAAAGCTCAGGGATACATCATATTGTTGTAAACATGACGCATCCCTGTGCTCTGAAAGTGATGCAGCGTGGCGCAGCCAAATTGCTTGTGGCGCTATGCTGCTTTACTTTCTTGTATATAAAGCCCCAAGGGGCAGGTTTACAAGCCCCTTGCAACACTTTTACGCCGCCGTTGCGTCACTTTTGTGACGCAACGGAGGTGTAAACAATGTGCCACTATGCGACATATTTACAACGTGACGCATCTAGTGAGATGCGTCACATTGTAAAGCCCTGCACTATTTTATACCTGCGTCAAGGGTAATGTGTGCAGGGTGGGGGTTCTGTCGCAAGGAAGCCCTGTAAAAGTGACGCAGTGAAATCTACAAGATTTCACTGCATCACTTTTACGACCCTGCTGCGTCAAAACCTTATGCCTGCTTTTAGCAGGCTTAAGGAGTGACGCAGCACAGCAAGTATAGGGCGCCCCAGAGCAGTGCTGGAGTTGCGTCGCGCTTGTGACAAAATTCCAGCACTGCGTCATCTTTACGCCATTAGATGCATGACGCATCTGCCTATCCGTGCGGCGCATCTATAGTGGCTCACAAATAGTTTTGCATGACGCATCTTACTTGGCGCATCCCTGCTGATTTTCAGGGATGCGCCATAAGTTGTAAATCTGCCCCCTAGTTTATACAGTGAGTACACCTCAGTAAAATGCTTTCAGTGCTTCACTTAACATTAATAAAGTTGAGGACCACAGGGGGAGATTTTCAAACATTTTGCGCTGGTTTTGTGACGCTAACCATCGCACATTTTTTTTTGCTATTTTCTTTCCAGACAAAACTTGTTTTGCTCTGGAAAGCCCCCTCTAAGAAGAGCAAAGCAGCGTGAAGCACTCCTTTGCGTTACTTTGTGCCGAGGGGGCATTGAATAGGTGGTACATGGGCGTTCCCATGCAACCACCAATGCCTTTTGACGCAAAACCATATTTACAAAGATTTGTAAACATGGTTTTGTGTCAAAAGTTAACATCCCTTCATAGGAGTCGCTCACCGGTGAAATGCTTTAATTTCTCTGTGCTTTTCCGACTTTGCATACATGCTGCATTGGGCAGCCAGAATGCAAAGTGGGAAAAGCTTTGCATCGTGCCTAGCATAGTATTTTGTACAGGTAGGGTATCCTTCCTGTACAAAACCTATGCTACACTAATGCACACACCCTAGCGCTACAGCGCTAAGGTGTGTGCATGGCGCATAGCAGCTGAAATCAGCGCCGGCCCAAGTGAAAGGGGAGGAGAGATGGTGCTCTCCTGCTCCCTACCTGTCGCACAAAGTAGTGCAGCCTCGCGGGGGCTGCGCTGCGTAACTATTAAAAAAATCTCCCACACAGATTATTCAGTGTCAGGTACACATGAATATTGCTTCTGTGACATGTAGTGGTGGAGCCTAAATTGCGCTGCTCCAACAACACAAGCGAATGGCCATGAATGTGCCGTATTGCCTTAAATACAGCGCATTCCTGCCTTTTCCTTGTCACGCGTGCAACGCAGCACGGTGACAAGCTGCGCTGCGTGCCTTGGCCATAGTTAAGCCCCCAGAAGTCTACCCCTGAATCGGTCCTGTAGGCATGTACAGATTAGGACTAAAGCCCCTCTCATGTGAAGATAATAGGGTTTCATTCATATTGAATACAGTAAAACTTTGCTTTTGTGCTTCTCCAGGACCAGTATCGGTCATATACATCGCATAATTCTAAATTTGTGGAATTTGTTTCCACTCAAACATAAATCCGCTCTGGACATAGCTACTTACATATCTTACCCCTATCCGCTCACAGCATTATCACCAAATGAATGGTAACATTTGTAGGGGCAGATTTACAAGCCCCTTGTGCCTCATTTACGCCACCATTGCGTCCCTTTTGTGACACAGCGGTGGCGCAAATCCTGCGCCATGGTGCGGTTACTTACAACGTGACGCATCTGGGAGATGTGTCACGTTGTAAAGCCCTGCACCACATATAGGCGTTCCTGCGCAGGGGGGGGGCGTTCCGGCGCAGGAACGCCTCCTAAAAGTGGCTGAGTGAAATCTACAAGATTTCACTCAGTCACTTTTAGGCCAATGCTGCGTCAAAACCCTGTGCCTTCTTGGAGCAGGCGTAAGACTTGAAGTAGCATTGGAAGAATAGGCCACCCAGAGCATTGCTGGAGCTGTGTCGCAACTTCAGCAATGTGCAGCGTTTTTGCCCCATGGTGCGCCGCATTTTAAATGCGGCACATCATGGGTGGCAGAGCTGAGGCGCACAATTACTGGCGCATCCCTGCTGATATGCAGGAATGCACCAGTAATTGTAAATCTGCCCCGTTGTGTTTTGAAAGTGCAGCAGTAGGCCCTCTGTCGGCCGTCGATTACAGTATGAATAATAATAATAATAATAAGAATGCAGTCCCATCTATTACATTATTGGACATCGATGGGACTGCATTATTTATTTCCCATCTATAGCCACAGAGGCGCCGGATCCTGTTATCCGTGAGCTTGGCCTCGGCAGCCGCACGTGCTCCTGAGCTCAGAACCGAGGGGCCTCATTTATGAGAAATGACGCATCGCTGCGTGAAAGCAGCGATGCGTGACTTCTCAGTGCGCACTCCTTGCGTCGTACCTGATGCGTCATATTTAATGTATGACGCATCATGTCGCAAGGAGTTACAGATTCGTCAGTATTTCTGACGTATCTGTAAGGGCAAAAGTCACGCATTGCTGGAATGTGTCACAAAAGTGACGCAACTCTAGCAATGCGTCCTTTCACATGGGAAAGCCCCATATGAAAGGGCTTGCATCAGACTTACCCCTGCTATGAGGCAGGCGCAAAATTTTGATGCAACAGCGTCCTAAAAGTGACGCAGTGAAATCTCATAGATTTCACTGCGTCACTATTACGAGGCTTTTTGCGGGGGAACGCCCCCTCTGCATACATTATACCTGACGCAGGTATAATGTAGCGCAGGGGTTTACAAAGTGACGCATCTGCTTAGATGCGTCACTTTGTAAATAGTGCGCAACAGGAGGCATGTTTTATGCTGCCGATGCTTCACAAAAAGAGACGCATCGGAAGCGCAAAACTGACACAAGGCCTCATAAATGAGGCCCCAGGAGCGGGATCCGGTCTACTCTCGAGCGGGAGCAGAGGCCACAGCTGAGCCTGCGTTATGTTTACAATTGAGTTCACGCCGTCTACAGCGCATGCGCGCTACGCACAACGGCACAGCCACCTCCGTGTAAAAATCGTCATACCCACAGTCCTTTTGTTGGGAATAGCATCCTACCCACAATCCTTTGGCCCATATCTGCATACCCACAATGCATTTACTGGAGTTTCACTATTTAATTAATTTTGTTTAGTATTTTATATTCTTAGTAAATGTGTGTTTGTCCTTTTAAAAAGTATATATATATCTATATATTACCTACTGGCGGTCGCCAGTAGGTATATATAGTTAGGATTTTTTCTCTATGGGTTTTTTGAAAATTCTATGTCTAATAACTTTGGCGTTTGTGGACGGAATTGGCTGAAATTTTCAGGAAAATGGCACATTTTGTTTCTGAGCAGCCCTTCAAAATTTGGGGGGGGTCGTCCAGTGGGGGCCGAGAAAAAAGGGGGGTCCCAAAACGTGTTTTTAACATTGAGTTTTCCATAGGGCGGTTGGCCTCACTTTTAGCCCGAACGGCTGAATGGATTTGCACGAAACTTGGCAAAATTGTAGGGACTGGTAGCCCGATGTGCCTTTTGTAGGTCTCAATATATGTGCTCCAGTGGATTTTGAGAAATTAACGTTTAAAAAAAGATATATATCTGTAACAGCGGACCGGGCAGCGCACTGGTTCGCGGACTTTTCGCGCAACGGAGCTTTGTGAAGCGAAGCTGATTGGTTCTCCGGCGTCTGTCAACATTCCAAACAGTCCGTAGCGGCCGCCATCTTGTCTCTCGGTAGGATCGAGAGACAAGAGGAGGTCAAAACAAAGGGGGAAATAACTATAAGGGGGCATAGTAGATCCTCGCTGACCCCCTAGGTTTGATGTGGAGGTTTTAAAAGGGCCCCGCGGGGCAAAAAAAAAACAAAATAATAATAATCGAACGGCTGAATGGATTTGCACGAAACTTGGCAAAATATTAGGGACTGGTAGCCCGATGTGCCTTTGCTAGGTCTCAATATATGTGCTCCAGTGGATTTTGAGAAATTAACGTTCAAAAAAAGATAAATATCTGTAACAGCGCTCCGCTTCGCGTACTTTTCGTGTTACGGAGCTTTGCGAAGCTGATTGGTTCTCCGGCGTCTGTCAACATTCCAAACAGTCCGTAGCGGCCGCCATCTTGTCCCTCGGTAGGATTGAGAGACAAGAGGAGGCCAAAGCGAAGGGGGAAATGACCATAAGGGGGCATAGTAGATCCTTCCTGACCTCTTAGGTTTGATGTACCATTTTGCCAAGTTTGGTGTAATTCCGTTCAGCCATTCAGGCTGTAGACGTATGTAAATGTCCTATGGAAAATTGCATGGGGAAAACACATTTGAAAGTGTTGAAATTTAGAACCAATTAAAATGTTACTTTGGTTTTGTATTTGTGTGTGATGAAAGTTAATTGGTTATGTATATATGTCAAATGAGAGGAAACCACAGCCATTTTGTGATACTACTGTCTGAGGTACATTTGTGAGGAATTTTTGGTGGTGAATTTCTGGTGTTTGATTTACACAGTACTAACACTTCTGCTACTTTTAAAAAGGTGAGTTGTTAATTTGTAAGGGGAACTATGTTGTACACTTGAAGATAATTTGAAAAATGTTTTCTGTTATTTATTTGCAGTCCTTCTGTTATACTAAATACTTGATAAAGTTAGTTTTATATTATGTATTACTAAAAACGATAAATGAAAGTGATTATTTTTTTCTGCAATTTACAGCAAGCAATTTCAAAATAAAATGGCTCACAATGAAGAGACCGTGGCAATTTCTTTTGAATTGTCCAACACATTGATTGAAATTGAGAGCACCAATAATGAAATATTGTCACAAGGAGGACATGACTTGTATGATTCCATTAGATTGATTGAAATGGACAGCACCAAGAATGAAATATTGTCACAAGGAGATGACTTGAATGATTCCACTACATTGATTGAAATTGAGAGCACCAATAATGAAATATTGTCACAAGGAGGAGATGGCTTGTATGATTCCATTAGATTGATTGAAATGGACAGCACCAATAATGAAATATTGTCACAAGGAGGAGATGACTTGAATGATTCCACTACATTGATTGAAATTGAGAGCACCAATAATGAAATATTGTCACGAGGAGATGACTTGAATGATTCCACTACATTGATTGAAATTGACAGCACCAATAATGAAATATTGTCACAAGGAGGAGATGACTTGAATGATTTTTTTGATCAATCTCTTGATGGCGAATTTATCGAGTGTTTGGAGACCATAGAGTTACAAGAATCATCATTGGAGACTTTTAATGAGGACATTGCTGATGAGGACATGTTACTAGTTCTTTCAAATTTAGAAAATTCTGAAGAATAAATTTATATTTAGAAATCAAAAATTGTTTGAGACATTATTCATTTTTATTTTTAATTTATGAGGTTGTAGCGAAGTGATTGTAGTATAAAATGAGACTTATAGTATAGAGTGCAACATTTTTATGTTACATGGTAAGTTTACTCATATTTACTTCCCTTCTGCCACTATATTATCTCCAATGTGTATTTGACATGTCTTCTTCATCTCCGGCCTCCTTTCTCTCACTGTGTGTCTCCGATGCATCTTATCGCTGGTATTTTGTGTAATTACAGAAGAGAGTAAAATAAAATAGTTCGGAACGTGAAAAGGGGGCAAAGTAGAGTACTCCTCACCCCCTAGGCCTTTCTAGGCGGTCCCAAAAGGATCAGTTTCTGCTTTCCTGAGAGATTATGGTATGAGTTCCATATACCACAATAACTTGCATTACAACATGCAAGATATCTATCTCCTATTACCAACTTTTGGAGATATTCGCGCTAAGCGCGAATATCTCCAAAAAGTAACACCTGCCCTGAGCAGTTCTTAGCCATGTTATCCAATGGGAGGTGGATAACATGGCTAAGAGCATTAGCTCGGTAATGCATGAATATCGCTGAGTTTTTAGCGATATTCATGCATTGCGGCCGTTTATTATCGCATTTGCCATAAACCTTGATAATAGTAAGGTTTATCTTCGATAATTTCTGACGATGCTTAGTGGTAAAAAATTGGTTGGTAAGCATCGTTAGCGATAAATATCGCTTAACTTTGGTAATATGCCCCAACGTCTGTTAACGTTCGATTCGAAGGAAATGAGGAAGTGTTGAAAAACATTGTCTGCGCCATCTTGCCTTTTTTGAAATGCCACACTTTTGTCGTGCACGGCAGCCATTTTAGGTGTCTTGACCAGACCCACTCTCTGCACGCTGTCGATTCGTAGCATGGCTCCTCACCCACGCAAGCATCTTCCCTAGGCACTGGTCACCACCGCTCTCTGTCTTATGCATGGGCAATAAACCTCCCCCCATCTGCGCTGCTCTTCCCTGAGAATCACACTCTGTGCCCGCCCGACACCTCCCTTTCGCCCTATTCACTACCGCACCCTCTGACACTCCTCTTTCTCTGTGTCCGATTGTCCAGGCTATCAGCTAGCCCTGCAGATGTAGTTTATGGCCCCAGCTGTAAAGAATCACCCCTCTTCAAAGGAGTTATAGTAGATCAAGGCCCACACTCGATGAGATCCGTCACACCACACGTGTTCCTACTATCTGAAAACCATCCTGTATTGTGATTGGGGAGGGGACCGAGCCTGAAGCGGAAGATTTCAGGAATGACTCTTTGTACATCAAAGTTTTTACAATTATGTGTCACATTAAAAATATATAGCACTCCAACAAAGTAGTAGGTATATAAAACTTTAATAACATATAAATATATACAACAAAACAAAAACAGTAAAAACATTTAAACAACGAAGAGACCGTGGCAATTTCTTTTTAATTATCCAATAGATTTATTGAAATTGACAGCACCAATAATGAAATATTCTTGTCAGTAGCGGTCTGTTGTGCGAATAGTTCCAAGGCAGCAGAACGTGCTGAAATCTAGATGGCACGAAAGTGATGTCTAGTAAGTTGCCGCCCAGCAAAAAACGACGTGGGGCGCCGCGGGGGTGAGTGAGTCCAGTAGGCACCACAGCTATTCTTACCGGCATTGCAGAATTACTGCTGGGGACAATGCCTGTGCTGTAGCAGGGTCACAGCAGAAACAAAAAGGATTCTGTTGAAGATGTTGTTGGTTTTCAATTTGAAAACAGTTCTGGTGTCAACTGCTATGCTAATGTAGTGGTTAATGTTTTGTTTTCTCTAGAAAATGTAAAAGAGGGGGAGGCAGTCCAAAGTTCCGTTAAAAGGGCAAAGGAAAGGATCGGTGGTTTGAACTATCAGTCAAAAAGGGGAGGGGGTGCAATAATTTTTCCTACCGGGTCACACTGTGCTTTCACCGGAAGTGAGGTCTGCAGGATTCTAGTAATTCAAAGTGAGGCTGGCGCCAGCATGGGAGCGCCGACGTCCCGCGGATACAGTTTCGTCACTCCACGGGCGATCATGGCAGTCATTCCCCATCGGGGGTCGGAGACTCCCGCGGCTCCTCTAGAATCTTCAAGGTCGTGGAGGACTACGGTGGTGGAGTCAACCAGTGACCGGGCCATTTCTTTATGCTGGGCCCGCTCTTGCCAGGTCGACCGCCATTTTGAGAGTTCGGCAGCTACCGGCGATCGCGGGGTCACATGAGCGGACGGGCTTCACCCTGCCGGGCGAGACGTTGCAGCATGGCCACAGTGGAAGAACCGTTTTCCGGGCGCCTGGAGCGCTGAGGGTGCAGCTGGGAAGTCTCCACCTGGGGAGGCGGGAGAGGCCTGTTCGCACCGTCTCTCCCTCCCAGTGCACCCCACGGCGTCTCGCTTGAGATTTGTTATGGCCGGACCAGGCGATGAGGACGAGGGGGGGTCGGAGGCATGTGCAAGACATCCCCCCCCAGTGTTGTCGCAGCCATTATAAAAGAAAGAAGTGTCCCGTCCGTCTTCGGGCCGGGCTTCCGGTGGATGTCGGCCGGACGCCCCTGGCTCTGGCCCCATGAACGGGTTTCTTGGTTTATCGGCTGCAGCCGGATCCCGTCGGCCTCGGCCCCCCGACCGTTGGTGGTCGGACCGGAAGAGCATGTGGCGGGACTACCTGCAACTCTCAAGGGCCACCGCGGCCGGACTGGGAGAGAGAGGGGAGGGTCGAGGAGACATTCCCCCCCCCTGCAACTGTTCAGCGTTGTAAAGGCAATCCCCTGGCCGGGTCCCGCTGGCCTCGGCCTCTCCTTCGGCTACACCCTACGTTAGGATCTCCTGGCCGAGGCGTGGCAGCAGGACCTGCCTTATATGGGCTGCTCCCGGCTAGGCGTAGCCGGAACCCTGCCCCACCTTGGAAGTTTCCAGAGTGGGGGTGGATGTTCTACTGACTTGCATTTTCCCTAGTCTATCGATTTTTTTGGCGTGGCAGGCGGTGGGACAGCGAGGGGTGATTTGGTTTCTCTTACTGTTTTTCTGGTCTCTCACCACTGGCATATTTTAACGTTTTCTTGTTTCTAGGACATTAATAGGTTTTATCATTACGTTATGTTATCGTTTCTTTGTTCGTTGTTTAATAAAAGTTCATGTTCATCAGTGGCCTACTGATTTTCGTTTTCCTATTTTTTTCTTTCCAGGTTGTTTCATGGTAAAGTTTCTGTTAACAGGATACAGTGATCACTTCGTTATTATTGCATATGTCCTTTTCACTAGGGGTGTTCTCTGGTCGGGCCAGATGACGTATCTCTAGTAAATGGTCCGGGTGAAAAAGGTGCATCAATCAGTGGGGAGTAGATAGGCATGACAGATTACAACGGGGGAGAATGGTCCGCATTACGTACCCTTTCACTACTTGCAAAGATTTTCCTACGTTTATTTGCAAACAGGGAATACCTCCAAAAAGAACTAATTCCCAAACAGTCAATGTTCGGACAATCAATCAATCAATGAGGAATGAAATAGGTACGACGTGTTAAAGGCTTGCGTTACCTACCCTTCACTATCTGCAAAGGGAGATAGAATATTCCTATTCTTCCTCGTTTGCAGGTAGAGAAGATCCTTAAGAGAATTAACTTCGAACAATTCAATGCTCGATTGAAACAATCAACAAGGGGTACTGTGAACACAAATGAACGCCGCTTATATACATACGCATTGCTATTTTCAACAGGTTGTTCCTAATGTTTCTATTTTAGCGAGGTCAAAAGAGATCCCATTAGTGGCCTACTGATTTTGCTCGATTCCTTTTGTTTTTTTACACGATTTTTCGCTATCTGCAAAGACTAAACAGAGTATTGCGACTCTGTGCTTGTTTGTAAATAGAGAATGAACCAAAGAGAACAATCAATCAAATGGAGAGAGAAGCAGGCACGACGGATTACAAAGGGGGCAAAGGGCTGCGTTAACTACCCTTCACTATCTGCAAAGAGAGAGTACTCCTAATAGAAATGAGGGGTGGGGGGCAGCAATCAAAGCAGATCAGTGTGCATAAACACGAAAATGTTTTTACTTACCACGTACTTGACATTCGACAGCTTATGATATTTGCTATTAAAAAACCATTGAAATTCACTGAAAAAACCATAGGTTATAGACCATATATAGTTAGGAATTAGCATTTACAAAACCTTGAAAATTCACTGAAAAAACCATAGGTTATAGACCATATATAGTTAGGAATTAGCATTTACAAAACCTTGAAAATTCACTGAAAAAACCATAGGTTATAGACCATATATAGTTAGGAATTAGCATTTAAAAAACCTTATTTTACTCACACAAAACCATTGAAATTCCATATATAGTTAGTTGCACTAACTATATATCGCGCACCCGCAATCCACTGCTGATGATGTCACATATTACATCATTCATGACATGGTCAGTGACATCACTGATGACATCACTGATGACATCTCAAATGACATCACTGATGACATCACTGATGACATCTCATTTGACATCAATGACCACATCACTGATGATATCATTCATGTGACAATACAATGCATCTCCTCACACTTTAATATAACCTCTGTTACACCCAGTGTTAAATACAGAGTATAATTTTTGAAACCATTGACACACCAATACTAGTTACTACATACGCACTCAGTGATTCCTATGTTTACACACACATTCACTCATTTACCCATACAATCATTCATACATACAATCACTCATCTTTACAACACTATCATATGCACTCATACACCTATACAGACTCTCACACCCTGTCACTCATCCATGGAGTTACTCACACACCTAGCCAGTCCTGTAAAGAATCAATCACACTTCCATTTTCTAATCTATACAGTTAAACATACAGCACCTTACATTTTGAAACATATACTAACACATACTTACTCTCTTATACAATCATTGATACAAGTACACATTGATCTGCACAGAGTCACACACCTCCCAGCCAGCCACACACACACTCAGTCTCCCATACAAATACTTGGGCAATCAATCAATAACCCATATAGTTACTCATATAGCTACTGACCAACACATGCAGCAGTTTACAGAACAACAGACATAATGATGCACAAATTAAGACAGTTTAGTCACTAACCCATGCACTCAGTGAGACACATTTAATCACTCACTCATACAGTCAGTCACGCACCTACTAAATCCTTCATCCAGACACTTCTACATCTACTCATTCTTCAATATGTAAAACATATTTAAACTTTACAGAAACACACAGTCACTGGATGATGTCATCAGTGATGTCATTTGAGATGTCATCAGTGATGTCATCAGTGATGTCACTGACCATGTCATGAATGATGTAATATGTGACATCATCAGCAGTGGATTGCGGGTGCGCGATATATAGTTAGTGCAACTAACTATATATGGAATTTCAATGGTTTTGTGAGTAAAATAAGGTTTTTTAAATGCTAATTCCTAACTATATATGGTCTATAACCTATGGTTTTTTCAGTGAATATATATATATATATATATATATATATATATATAGATATATCTATACTAATATAATAAAGAGAGAGCCCAAACCTTTGAGGCGGGTAATCTCAGGAACCACAGCACCAATCACAACACCCAATACAGCGTTGGAAAGGGCAGTTACAGCAGAAGGACATAGGCTGTGCAGACGCCCACCATATACATTTAGGGGCAGATTTATGAAGGCCTTGCGTCGCCGGTGCGTCACTTTTTCCCATGTTAAAGATGACGCACCTGGCGGCGCAAGGCTTTCATAAATCTGCCCCTTAAAAGGTAAAAGAACCCTGCCAGCAAAGTAGTCCATTGTGGGCGTGTCTGCATTGTGCTGTGGGTGTGTGCTGGGGGCGTGACAATCTCTGGGGGCATTCCATCACGAGTGTTGTTTTTTCCTTCCAGGTTCTATACATTCCTGCTCCCTTTAAATAGTAACTCAGTGGAGGTCCCATTCTCTTAGAACCACCCCAAGCACAGTTATGGGCAAAAATACAACTAAAAGGCCCTGCAAAGCATTATGGGATAAGATTAGCATCATTATTAGCATTCATGAAAGGGTTTCAATGTTTTTAAATTTAACTCATCAGGGACATCTTGGGACAACGAGGTGAACTGCAGCTTGATGTATAATATTTTAAATGCTATTGCATTTGCCTCATCAGGGACATCTAAGGACGGCGAGGTGAACTGCAGCTTGATGTATAATATTTTAAATGCTATTACATTTGCCTCATCAGGGACATCTAGGGATGACAAGGTGAACTGCAGCTTGATGTATAATATTATAAATGCTATTGCATGCTAGTGTCTTAGGGGTTTGCAATATATCTCAGTACCAAACGGGTTAGAGGCTGAGCCAAATGATACAAGACGGTTGGTCTACTCATTGTTTCCCAGTCGGTGTCGAGTCGATGTCCTCCGACGTCTTCCCCGCAACCTTCCGTAACGCATCTACGTAAGCCAAACCGACTATTTGCTTGTTTGAATGTTGCGCTGAGGAGTCTTTTCGTTCAGTCTCCAGTGTTCCGATCTATTACGCTCACAGTGCCTCGGGGCTAACGGCCAAAGTTAATTAAAGCACAGGTTCTTCACCGCCGTCGCTCCACATTCACCCAGTGTGGAGCGACGGCGATGAAGAACCTTTGCTTTAAATATAATTAAAAAAAAATATATATATATATATATATATCACTGAAAAAACCATAGGTTATAGACCATATATAGTTAGGAATTAGCATTTACAAAACCTTGAAAATTCACTGAAAAAACCATAGGTTATAGACCATATATAGTTAGGAATTAGCATTTAAAAAACCTTATTTTACTCACACAAAACCATTGAAATTCCATATATAGTTAGTTGCACTAACTATATATCGCGCACCCGCAATCCACTGCTGATGATGTCACATATTACATCATTCATGACATGGTCAGTGACATCACTGATGACATCACTGATGACATCTCAAATGACATCACTGATGACTACATCCAGTGACTGTATAAGTCTGTAAAGTTAAAATATGTCTTACATATTGAAGAATTAGTGGATGTATAAGTGTCTGGACGAAGGATTTAGTAGGTGCATGACTGAATGTATGAGTGAGTGATTAAATGTGTCTCACTGAGTGCATGGGTTAGTGACTAAACTGTCTTAATTTGTGCATCATTATGTCTGTTGTTCTGTAAACTGCTGCATGTGTTGATCAGTAGCTATATGAGTAACTATATGGGTTATTGATTGATTGCCCAAGTATTTGTATGGGAGACTGAGTGTGTGTGTGGCTAGCTGGGAGGTGTGTGACTCTGTGCAGATCAATCTGTACTTGTATCAATGATTGTATAAGAAACTAAGTATGTGTTAGTACATGTTTGAAAATGTAAGGTGCTCTATGTTTAACTGTATAGACAAGAAAATGGAAGTCTCATTGATTCTTTACAGGACTGACTAGGTGTGTAAGTAACTCCATGGATGAGTGGCAGACTGTGAGTGTCTGTATAGGTGTATGAGTGCATATGATAGTGTTGTAAAGATGAGTGATTGTATGTATGAATGATTGTATGAGTGAATGTGTGTGTAGACATAGGAATCAGTAAATGCGTATGTAGTAACTAGTATTGGTGTGTCAATGGTTTCAAAAATGATACTCTCTATTTAACACTGGGTGTAACGGAGGTTATATTACAGTGTGAGGAGATGCATTGTATTATCACATGAATGATATCATCAGTGATGTGATCATTGATGTCAAGTGAGATGTCATCAGTGATGTCATTTGAGATGTCATCAGTGATGTCATCAGTGATGTCACTGACCATGTCATGAATGATGTAATATGTGACATCATCAGCAGTGGATTGAGGGTGCGCGATATATAGTTAGTGCAACTAACTATATATGGAATTTCAATGGTTTTGTGTGAGTAAAATAAGGTTTTTTAAATGCTAATTCCTAACTATATATGGTCTATAACCTATGGTTTTTTCAGTGAATTTTCAAGGTTTTGTAAATGCTAATTCCTAACTATATATGGTCTATAACCTATGGTTTTTTCAGTGAATTTCAATGGTTTTTTAATAGCAAATATCATAAGCTGTCGAATGTCAAGTACGTGGTAAGTAAAAACATTTTCGTGTTTATGCACACTGATCTGCTTTGAATGCTGCCCCCCACCCCTCATTTCTATTAGGAGTACTCTCTCTTTGCAGATAGTGAAGGGTAGTTAACGCAGCCCTTTGCCCCCTTTGTAATCCGTCGTGCCTGCTTCTCTCTCCATTTGATTGATTGTTCTCTTTGGTTCATTCTCTATTTACAAACAAGCACAGAGTCGCAATACTCTGTTTAGTCTTTGCAGATAGCGAAAAACCGTGTAAAAAAACAAAAGGAATCGAGCAAAATCAGTAGGCCACTAATGGGATCTCTTTTTGACCTCGCTAAAATAGAAACATTAGGAACAACCTGTTGAAAATAGCAATGCGTATGTACATAAGCGGCGTTCATTTGTGTTCACAGTACCCCTTGTTGATTGTTTGAATCGAGCATTGAATTGTTCGAAGTTGGTTCTCTTAAGGATCTTCTCTGCCTGCAAACGAGGAAGAATAGGAATATTCTCTCTCCCTTTGCAGATAGTGAAGGGTAGGTAACGCAAGCCTTTAACACGTCGTACCTATTTCATTCCTCATTGATTGATTGATTGTCCGAACATTGACTGTTTGGGAATTAGTTCTTTTTGGAGGTATTCCCTGTTTGCAAATAAACGTAGGAAAATCTTTGCAAGTAGTGAAAGGGTACGTAATGCGGACCTTTCTCCCCCGTTGTAATCTGTCATGCCTATCTACTCCCCACTGATTGATGCACCTGTTTCACCCGGACCATTTACTAGACATACGTCATCTGGCCCGACCAGAGAGCACCCCTAGTGAAAAGGACATATGCAATAATAACGAAGTGATCACTGTATCCTGTTAACAGAAACTTTAGCATGAAACAACCTGGAAAGAAAAGAATAGGAAAACGAAAATCAGTAGGCCACTGATGAACATGAACTTTTATTAAACAACGAACAAAGAAACGATAACATAACGTAATGATAAAACCTGTTAATGTCCTAGAAACAAGAAAACGTTAAAATATGCCATTGGTGAGAGACCAGAAAAACAGTAAGAGAAACCAAATCACCCCTCGCTGTCCCACCGCCTGCCATGCCAAAAAAATCGATAGACTAGGGAAAATGCAAGTCAGTAGAACATCCGCCCCCACTCTGGAAACTTCCAAGGTGGAGCAGGGTTCCGGCTACGCCCAGCCGGGAGCAGACCATATAAGGCAGGTCCTGCTGCCACGCCTCGGCCAGGAGATCCTAACGTAGGGTGTAGCCGGAGGAGAGGCCGAGACCAGCGGGACCCGGCCAGGGGATTGCCTTTACAACGCTGAACAGTTGCAGGGGGGGGGGAATGTCTCCTCGACCCTCCCCTCTCTCTCCCAGTCCGGCCGCGGTGGCCCTTGAGAGTTGCAGGTAGTCCCGCCACATGCTCTTCCGGTCCGGCCACCAACGGTCGGGGGGCCGAGGCCGACGGGATCCGGCTGCAGCCGATAAACCAAGAAACCCGTTCATAGGGCCAGAGCCAGGGGCGTCCGGCCGACATCTACCGGAAGCCCGGCCCGAAGACGGACGGGACACTTCTTCTTTCTTGTATAATTGCTGCAACAACCCTGGGGGGGATGTCTTGCACATGCCTCCGACCCCCCCCCCTCGTCCTCATCGCCTGGTCCGGCCATAACAAATATCAAGCGAGACGCCGTGGGGTGCACTGGGAGGGAGAGACGGTGCGAACAGGCCTCTCCCGCCTCCCCAGTGGAGGCTTCCCAGCTGCACCCTCAGCGCTCCAGGCGCCCGGAAAAGAGTTCTTCCACTGTGGCCATGCTGCAACGTCTCGCCCGGCAGGGTGGAGCCCGTCCGCTCATTTGACCCCGCGATCTCCAGTAGCTACCGAACTCTCAAAATGGCGGTCGACCTGCCAAGAGCGGGCCCAGCATAAAGAAATGGCCCGGTCACTGGTTGACTCCACCACCGTAGTCCTCCACGACCTTGAAGATTCTAGAGGAGCCGCGGGAGTCTCCGACCCCCGATGGGGAATGACTGCCATGATCACCCGTGGAGTGACGAAACTGTATTCGCGGGACGTCGGCGCCAGCCTCACTTTGAATTACTAGAATCCTGCAGACCTCACTTCCGGTAAAAGCACAGTGTGACCCGGTAGGAAAAATTGTTGCACCCCCTCCCCTTTTTGACTGATAGTTCAAACCACCGATCCTTTCCTTTGCCCTTTTAACGGAACTTTGGACTGCCTCCCCCTCTTTTACATTTTCTAGAGAAAACAAAACATTAACCACTACATTAGCATAGCAGTTGACACCAGAATTGTTTTCAAATTGAAAACCAACAACATCTTCAACAGAATCCTTTTTGTTTCTGCTGTGACCCTGCTACAGCACAGGCATTGTCCCCAGCAGTAATTCTGCAATGCCGGTAAGAATAGCTGTGGTGCCTACTGGACTCACTCACCCCCGCGGCGCCCCACGCCGTTATGTGCTGGGCGGCAACTTGCTAGACATCACTTTAGTGCCATCTAGATTTCAGCGCGTTCTGCTGCCTTGGAACTATTCGCACAACAGACCGCTACTGACAAGAATATTTCATTATTGGTGCTGTCAATTTCAATAAATCTATTGGATAATTCAAAAGAAATTGCCACGGTCTCTTCGTTGTTTAAATGTTTTTACTGTTTTTGTTTTGTTGTATATATTTATATGTTATTAAAGTTTTATATTCCTACTACTTTGTTGGAGTGCTATATATTTTTATGTGAGACATAATTGTAAAAACTTTGATGTACAAAGAGTCATTCCTGGAATCTTCCGCTTCAGGCTCGATCCCCTCCCCAATCACAATACAGGATAGTTTTCAGATAGTAGGAACACGTGTGGTGTGACGGATCTCATCGGGTGTGGGCCTTGATCTACTATAACTCCTTTGAAGAGGGGTGATTCTTTACAGCTGAGGCCATAAACTACATCTGCAGGGCTAGCTGATAGCCTGGACAATCGGACACAGAGGAAGAGGAGTGTCAGAGGGTGCGGTAGTGAATAGGGCGAAAGGGAGGTGTCGGGCGGGCACAGAGTGTGATTCTCAGGGAAGAGCAGCGCAGATGGGGGGAGGTTTATTGCCCATGCATAAGACAGAGAGCGGGGGTGACCAGTGCCTGGGGAAGATGCTTGCGAGGGTGAGGAGCCATGCTACGAATCGACAGCGTGCAGAGAGTGGGTCTGGTCAAGACATCTAAAATGGCTGCCGTGCACGACAAAAGTGTGGCATTTCAAAAAAGGCAAGATGGCGCAGACAATGTTTTTCAACACTTCCTCATTTCCTTCGAATCGAACGTTAACAGACGTTGGGGCATATTACCAAAGTTAAGCGATATTTATCGCTAACGATGCTTACCAACCAATTTTTTACCGCTAAGCATCGTCAGAAATTATCGAAGATAAACCTTACTATTATCAAGGTTTATGGCAAATGCGATAATAAACGGCCGCAATGCATGAATATCGCTAAAAACTCAGCGATATTCATGCATTACCGAGCTAATGCTCTTAGCCATGTTATCCACCTCCCATTGGATAACATGGCTAAGAACTGCTCAGGGCAGGTGTTACTTTTTGGAGATATTCGCGCTTAGCGCGAATATCTCCAAAAGTTGGTAATAGGAGATAGATATCTTGCATGTTGTAATGCAAGTTATTGTGGTATATGGAACTCATACCATAATCTCTCAGGAAAGCAGAAACTGATCCTTTTGGGACCGCCTAAAAAGGCCTAGGGGGTGAGGAGTACTCTACTTTGCCCCCTTTTCACGTTCCGAACTATTTTATTTTACTCTCTTCTGTAATTACACAAAATAGCACCGATAAGATGCATCGGAGACACACAGTGAGAGAAAGGAAGCCGGAGATGAAGAAGAGATGTCAAATACACATTGGAGATAATATAGTGGCAGAAGGGAAGTAAATATGAGTAAACTTACCATGTAACATAAAAATGTTGCACTCTATACTATAAGTCTCATTTTATACTACAATCACTTCGCTACAACCTCATAAATTAAAAATAAAAATGAATAATGTCTCAAACAATTTTTGATTTCTAAATATAAATTTATTCTTCAGAATTTTCTAAATTTGAAAGAACTAGTAACATGTCCTCATCAGCAATGTCCTCATGAAAAGTCTGCAATAATGATTCTTGTAACTCTATCGTCTCCAAACACTCGATAAATTCGCCATCAAGAGATTGATCAAAAAAATCATTCAAGTCATCTCCTCCTTCTGACAATATTTCATTATTGGTGCTGTCAATTTCAATCAATGTAGTGGAATCATTCAAGTCATCTCCTCGTGACAATATTTCATTATTGGTGCTCTCAATTTCAATCAATGTAGTGGAATCATTCAAGTCATCTCCTCCTTGTGACAATATTTCATTATTGGTGCTGTCCATTTCAATCAATCTAATGGAATCATACAAGTCATCTCCTCCTTGTGACAATATTTCATTATTGCTGCTCTCAATTTCAATCAACGTAGTGGAATCATTCAAGTCATCTCCTTGTGACAATATTTCATTCTTGGTGCTGTCCATTTCAATCAATCTAATGGAATCATACAAGTCATGTCCTCCTTGTGACAATGTTTCATTATTGGTGCTCTCAATTTCAATCAATGTAGTGGACAATTCTAAAGAACTTGCCACGGTCTCTTCATTGTGAGCCATTTTATTTTGAAATTGCTTGCTGTAAATTGCAGAAAAAAATAATCACTTTCATTTATCGTTTTTAGTAATACATAATATAAAACTAACTTTATCAAGTATTTAGTATAACAGAAGGACTGCAAATAAATAACAGAAATTTTTTTTCAAATTATCTTCAAGTGTACAACATAGTTCCCCTTACAAATTAACAACTCACCTTTTCAAAAGTAGGAAAAGTGTTAGTACTGTGTAAATCAAACACCAGAAATTCACCACCAAAAATTCCTCACAAATGTACCTCAGACAGTAGTATCACAAAATGGCTGTGGTTTCCTCTCATTTGACATATATACATAACCAATTAACTTTCATCACACACAAATACAAAACCAAAGTAACATTTTAATTGGTTCTAAATTTCAACACTTTCAAATGTGTTTTCCCCATGCAATTTTCCATAGGACATTTACATACGTCTACAGCCTGAATGGCTGAACGGAATTACACCAAACTTGGCAAAATGGTACATCAAACCTAAGAGGTCAGGAAGGATCTACTATGCCCCCTTATGGTCATTTCCCCCTTCGCTTTGGCCTCCTCTTGTCTCTCAATCCTACCGAGAGACAAGATGGCGGCCGCTACGGACTGTTTGGAATGTTGACAGACGCCGGAGAACCAATCAGCTTCGCAAAGCTCCGTAACGCGAAAAGTACGCGAAGCGGAGCGCTGTTACAGATATATATCTTTTTTTGAACGTTAATTTCTCAAAATCCACTGGAGCACATATATTGAGACCTAGCAAAGGCACATCGGGCTACCAGTCCCTAATATTTTACCAAGTTTCGTGCAAATCCATTCAGCCGTTCGATTATTATTATTATTTTTTTTTTTTGCCCCGCGGGGCCCTTTTAAAACCTCCACATCAAACCTAGGGGGTCAGCGAGGATCTACTAGACCCCCTTATGGTCATTTGCCCCTTCGCTTTCGCCTCCTCTTGTCTCTCGATCCTACCGGTCGCCAGTAGGTATATATAGTTAGGATTTTTTCTCTATGGGATTTTTGAAAATTCTATGTCTAATAACTTTGGCGTTTGTGGACGGAATTGGCTGAAATTTTCAGGAAAATGGCACATTTTGTTTCTGAGCAGCCCCTGAAAATTTTGGGGGGGTTCGTCAAGGGGGGGCCGAGAAAAAAGGGGGGTCCCAAAACGCGTTTTTCCCATGTTAATTTCCATAGGGCGGTTGGCCTCACTTTTAGCCCGAACGGCTGAATGGATTTGCACGAAACTTGGCAAAATTGTAGGGACTGGTATCCCGATGTGCCTTTTGTAGGTCTCAATATATGTGCTCCAGTGGATTTTGAGAAATTAACGTTTAAAAAAAGATATATATCTGTAACAGCGGACCGGGCAGCGTCCCAGGACGCGTACTTTTCGCGCAACGGAGCTTTGTGAAGCGAAGCTGATTGGTTCTCCGGCGTCTGTCAACATTCCAAACAGTCCGTAGCGGCCGCCATCTTGTCTCTCGGTAGGATCGAGAGACAAGAGGAGGCCAAAACAAAGGGGGAAATAACCATAAGGGGGCATAGTAGATCCTCGCTGACCCCCTAGGTTTGATGTGGAGGTTTTAAAAGGGCCCCGCGGGGCAAAAAAAAAAAATAATAATAATAATCGAACGGCTGAATGGATTTGCACGAAACTTGGCAAAATATTAGGGACTGGTAGCCCGATGTGCCTTTGCTAGGTCTCAATATATGTGCTCCAGTGGATTTTGAGAAATTAACGTTCAAAAAAAGATATATATCTGTAACAGCGCTCCGCTTCGCGTACTTTTCGCGTTACGGAGCTTTGCGAAGCTGATTGGTTCTCCGGCGTCTGTCAATATTCCAAACAGTCCGTAGCGGCCGCCATCTTGTCTCTCGGTAGGATTGAGAGACAAGAGGAGGCCAAAGCGAAGGGGGAAATGACCATAAGGGGGCATAGTAGATCCTTCCTGACCTGTTAGGTTTGATGTACCATTTTGCCAAGTTTGGTGTAATTCCGTTCAGCCATTCAGGCTGTAGACGTATGTAAATGTCCTATGGAAAATTGCATGAGGAAAACACATTTGAAAGTGTTGAAATTTAGAACCAATTAAAATGTTACTTTGGTTTTGTATTTGTGTGTGATGAAAGTTAATTGGTTATGTATATATCTCAAATGAGAGGAAACCACAGCCATTTTGTGATACTACTGTCTGAGGTACATTTGTGAGGAATTTTTGGTGGTGAATTTCTGGTGTTTGATTTACACAGTACTAACACTTCTCCTACTTTTAAAAAGGTGAGTTGTTAATTTGTAAGGGGAACTATGTTGTACACTTGAAGATAATTTGAAAAATGTTTTCTGTTATTTATTTGCAGTCCTTCTGTTATACTAAATACTTGATAAAGTTAGTTTTATATTATGTATTACTAAAAACGATAAATGAAAGTGATTATTTTTTTTCTGCAATTTACAGCAAGCAATTTCAAAATAAAATGGCTCACAATGAAGAGACCGTGGCAATTTCTTTTGAATTGTCCACTACATTGATTGAAATTGAGAGCACCAATAATGAAATATTGTCACAAGGAGGAGATGACTTGAATGATTCCACTACATTGATTGAAATTGACAGCACCAATAATGAAATATTGTCACAAGGAGATGACTTGAATGATTCCACTACATTGATTGAAATTGAGAGCACCAATAATGAAATATTGTCACAAGGAGGAGATGACTTGTATGATTCCATTAGATTGATTGAAATGGACAGCACCAATAATGAAATATTGTCACAAGGAGGAGATGACTTGAATGATTCCACTACATTGATTGAAATTGAGAGCACCAATAATGAAATATTGTCACGAGGAGATGACTTGAATGATTCCACTACATTGATTGAAATTGACAGCACCAATAATGAAATATTGTCACAAGGAGGAGATGACTTGAATGATTTTTTTGATCAATCTCTTGATGGCGAATTTATCGAATGTTTGGAGATGATAGAGTTACAAGAATCATCATTGCAGACTTTTCATGAGGACATTGGTGATGAGGACATGTTACTAGTTCTTTCAAATTTGGAAAATTCTGAAGAATAAATTTATATTTAGAAATCAAAAATTGTTTGAGACATTATTCATTTTTATTTTTAATTTATGAGGTTGTAGCGAAGTGATTGTAGTATAAAATGAGACTTATAGTATAGAGTGCAACATTTTTATGTTACATGGTAAGTTTACTCATATTTACTTCCCTTGTGCCACTATATTATCTCCAATGTGTATTTGACATCTCTTCTTCATCTCCGGCCTCCTTTCTCTCACTGTGTGTCTCAGATGCATCTTATCGCTGCTATTTTGTGTAATTACATAAGAGAGTAAAATAAAATAGTTCGGAACGTGAAAAAGGGGCAAAGTAGAGTACTCCTCACCCCCTAGGCCTTTTTAGGCGGTCCCAAAAGGATCAGTTTCTGCTTTCCTGAGAGATTATGGTATGAGTTCCATATACCACAATAACTTGCATTACAACATGCAAGATATCTATCTCCTATTACCAACTTTTGGAGATATTCGCGCTAAGCGCGAATATCTCCAAAAAGTAACACCTGCCCTGAGCAGTTCTTAGCCATGTTATGCAATGGGAGGTGGATAACATGGCTAAGAGTATTAGCTCGGTAATGTATGAATATCGCTGAGTTTTTAGCGATATTCATGCATTGCGGCCGTTTATTATCGCATTTGCGATAAACCTTGATAATAGCAAGGTTTATCTTCGATAATTTCTGACGATGCTTAGCGGTAAAAAATTCGTTGGTAAGCATCGTTAGCGATAAAGATCGCTTAACTTTGGTAATATGCCCCAACGTCTGTTAACGTTCGATTCGAAGGAAATGAGGAAGTGTTGAAAAACATTGTCTGCGCCATCTTGCCTCTTTTTGAAATGCCACACTTTTGTCGTGCACGGCAGCCATTTTAGATGCCTTGACCAGACCCACTCTCTGCACGCTGTCGATTCGTAGCATGGCTCCTCACCCTCGCAAGCATCTTCCCCAGGCACTGGTCACCCCCGCTCTCTGTCTTTTGCATGGGCAATAAACCTCCCCCCATCTGCGCTGCTCTTCCCTGAGAATCACACTCTGTGCCCGCCCGACACCTCCCTTTCGCCCTATTCACTACCGCACCCTCTGACACTCCTCTTCCTCTGTGTCCGATTGTCCAGGCTATCACCTAGCCCTGCAGATGTAGTTTATGGCCCCAGCTGTAAAGAATCACCCCTCTTCAAAGGAGTTATAGTAGATCAAGGCCCACACCCGATGAGATCCGTCACACCACACGTGTTCCTACTATCTGAAAACCATCCTGTATTGTGATTGGGGAGGGGACCGAGCCTGAAGCGGAAGATTCCAGGAATGACTCTTTGTACATCAAAGTTTTTACAATTATGTGTCACATTAAAAATATATAGCACTCCAACAAAGTAGTAGGAATATAAAACTTTAATAACATATAAATATATACAACAAAACAAAAACAGTAAAAACATTTAAACAACGAAGAGACCGTGGCAATTTCTTTTGAATTATCCAATAGATTTATTGAAATTGACAGCACCAATAATGAAATATTCTTGTCAGTAGCGGTCTGTTGTGCGAATAGTTCCAAGGCAGCAGAACGCGCTGAAATCTAGATGGCACGAAAGTGATGTCTAGTAAGTTGCCGCCCAGCAAATAACGGCGTGGGGCGCCGCGGGGGTGAGTGAGTCCAGTAGGCACCACAGCTATTCTTACCGGCATTGCAGAATTACTGCTGGGGACAATGCCTGTGCTGTAGCAGGGTCACAGCAGAAACAAAAAGGATTCTGTTGAAGATGTTGTTGGTTTTAAATTTGAAAACAGTTCTGGTGTCAACTGCTATGCTAATGTAGTGGTTAATGTTTTGTTTTCTCTAGAAAATGTAAAAGAGGGGGAGGCAGTCCAAAGTTCCGTTAAAAGGGCAAAGGAAAGGATCGGTGGTTTGAACTATCAGTCAAAAAGGGGAGGGGGTGCAAAAAATTTTCCTACCGGGTCACACTGTGCTTTCACCGGAACTGAGGTCTGCAGGATTCTAGTAATTCAAAGTGAGGCTGGCGCCAGCATGGGAGCGCCGACGTCCCGTGGATACAGTTTCGTCACTCCACGGGCGATCATGGCAGTCATGCCCCATCGGGGGTCGGAGACTCCCGCGGCTCCTCTAGAATCTTCAAGGTCGTGGAGGACTACGGTGGTGGAGTCAACCAGTGACCGGGCCATTTCTTTATGCTGGGCCCGCTCTTGCCAGGTTGACCGCCATTTTGAGAGTTCGGTAGCTACTGGCGATCGCGGGGTCAAATGAGCGGACGGGCTCCACCCTGCCGGGCGAGACGTTGCAGCATGGCCACAGTGGAAGAACCCTTTTCCGGGCGCCTGGAGCGCTGAGGGTGCAGCTGGGAAGCCTCCACCTGGGGAGGCGGGAGAGGCCTGTTCGCACCGTCTCTCCCTCCCAGTGCACCCCACGGCGTCTCGCTTGAGATTTGTTATGGCCGGACCAGGCGATGAGGACGAGGGGGGGGGGTCGGAGGCATGTGCAAGACATCCCTCCCCAGTGTTGTCGCAGCCATTATTCATGAAAGAAGAAGTGTCTCGTCCGTCTTCGGGCCGGGCTTCCGGTAGATGTCGGCCGGACGCCCCTGGCTCTGGCCCCATGAACGGGTTTCTTGGTTTATCGGCTGCAGCCGGATCCCGTCGGCCTCGGCCCCCCGACCGTTGGTGGCCGGACCGGAAGAGCATGTGGCGGGACTACCTGAAACTGTCAAGGGCCACCGCGGCCGGACTGGGAGAGAGAGGGGAGGGTCGAGGACACGGACATTCCCCCACCTAAAACTGTCCAGTGTTGTAAATCCCCCTGTCCGGGTCCCGCTGGCCTCGGCCTCGGCCTCTCCTCCGGCTACACCCTACGTTAGGATCTCCTGGCCGAGGCGTGGCAGCAGGACCTGCCTTATATGGGCTGCTCCCGGCTGGGCGTAGCCGCAACCCTGCCCCACCTTGGAAGTTTCCAGAGTGGGGGCGGATGTTCTACTGACTTGCATTTTCCCTAGTCTATCGATTTTTTTGGCGTGGCAGGCGGTGGGACAGCGAGGGGTGATTTGGTTTCTCTTACTGTTTTTCTGGTCTCTCACCACTGGCATATTTTAACGTTTTCTTGTTTCTAGGACATTAATAGGTTTTATCATTACGTTATGTTATCGTTTCTTTGTTCGTTGTTTAATAAAAGTTCATGTTCATCAGTGGCCTACTGATTTTCGTTTTCCTATTCTTTTCTTTCCAGGTTGTTTCATGCTAAAGTTTCTGTTAACAGGATACAGTGATCACTTCGTTATTATTGCATATGTCCTTTTCACTAGGGGTGCTCTCTGGTCGGGCCAGATGACGTATCTCTAGTAAATGGTCCGGGTGAAACAGGTGCATCAATCAGTGGGGAGTAGATAGGCATGACAGATTACAACGGGGGAGAAAGGTCCGCATTACGTACCCTTTCACTACTTGCAAAGATTTTCCTACGTTTATTTGCAAACAGGGAATACCTCCAAAAAGAACTAATTCCCAAACAGTCAATGTTCGGACAATCAATCAATCAATGAGGAATGAAATAGGTACGACGTGTTAAAGGCTTGCGTTACCTACCCTTCACTATCTGCAAAGGGAGAGAGAATATTCCTATTCTTTCTCGTTTGCAGGCAGAGAAGATCCTTAAGAGAACCAACTTCGAACAATTCAATGCTCGATTCAAACAATCAACAAGGGGTACTGTGAACACAAATGAACGCCGCTTATGTACATACGCATTGCTATTTTCAACAGGTTGTTCCTAATGTTTCTATTTTAGCGAGGTCAAAAAGAGATCCCATTAGTGGCCTACTGATTTTGCTCGATTCCTTTTGTTTTTTTACACGATTTTTCGCTATCTGCAAAGACTAAACAGAGTATTGCGACTCTGTGCTTGTTTGTAAATAGAGAATGAACCAAAGAGAACAATCAATCAAATGGAGAGAGAAGCAGGCACGACGGATTACAAAGGGGGCAAAGGCCTGCGTTAACTACCCTTCACTATCTGCAAAGAGAGAGTACTCCTAATAGAAATGAGGGGTGGGGGGCAGCATTCAAAGCAGATCAGTGTGCAGAAACACGAAAATGTTTTTACTTACCACGTACTTGACATTCGACAGCTTATGATATTTGCTATTAAAAAACCATTGAAATTCACTGAAAAAACCATAGGTTATAGACCATATATAGTTAGGAATTAGCATTTACAAAACCTTGAAAATTCACTGAAAAAACCATAGGTTATAGACCATATATAGTTAGGAATTAGCATTTACAAAACCTTGAAAATTCACTGCAAAAACCATAGGTTAGAGACCATATATAGTTAGCTGGATATTTTATTGACATAAAACCAATGAAATTCCATATATAGTTAGTTGCACTAACTATATATCGCGCACCCGCAATCCACTGCTGATGATGTCACATATTACATCATTCATGACATGGTCAGTGACATCACTGATGACATCACTGATGACATCTCAAATGACATCACTGATGACATCACTGATGACATCTCATTTGACATCAATGACCACATCACTGATGATATCATTCATGTGACAATACAATGCATCTCCTCACATTTTAATATAAACTCTGTTTCACCCAGTGTTAAATACAGAGTATAATTTTTGAAACCATTGACACACCAATACTAGTTACTACATACGCACTCACTGATTCCTACGTCTACACACACCTTCACTCATTCACCCATACAATCACTCATACATACAATCACTCATCTTTACAACACTATCATATGCACTCATACACCTATACAGACACTCACAGTCTGCCACTCATCCATGGAGTTACTCACACATCTAGTCAGTCCTGTAAAGAATCAATGACACTTCCATTTTCTTGTCTATACAGTTAAACATAGAGCACCTTACATTTTCAAACATATACTAACACATACTTACCTTCTTATACAATCATTGATACAAGTACACATTGATCTGCACAGAGTCACACACCTCCCAGCCAGCCACACACACACTCAGTCTCCCATACAAATACTTGGACAATCAATCAATAACCCATATAGTTACTCATATAGCTACTGATCAACACATGCAGCAGTTTACAGAACAACAGACATAATGATGCACAAATTAAGACAGTTTAGTCACTAACCCATGCACTCAGTGAGACACATTTAATCACTCACTCATACAGTCAGTCACGCACCTACTAAATCCTTCATCCAGACACTTCTACATCTACTCATTCTTCAATATGTAAAACATATTTAAACTTTACAGAAACACACAGTCACTGGATGATGTCATCAGTGATGTCATTTGAGATGTCATCAGTGATGTCATCAGTGATGTCACTGACCATGTCATGAATGATGTAATATGTGACATCATCAGCAGTGGATTGCGGATGCGCGATATATAGTTAGTGCAACTAACTATATATGGAATTTCATTGGTTTTATGTCAATAAAATATCCAGCTAACTATATATGGTCTCTAACCTATGGTTTTTGCAGTGAATTTTCAAGGTTTTGTAAATGCTAATTCCTAACTATATATGGTCTATAACCTATGGTTTTTTCAGTGAATTTTCAAGGTTTTGTAAATGCTAATTCCTAACTATATATGGTCTATAACCTATGGTTTTTTCAGTGAATATATATATATATATACATATGGGGTTACATTTGTCGCCCTACCTTTCTAAAGTGTATATATTTGTGAGAAACTAGGAAATATCGATGTTCATATAAACAAAATGGCCGATGCGCTTGCTGGCAATTCACTTGCACCCTGTGTGGCAGTGATATGTCTAGCGCACCTTTGAAAGTTTTGGAGGATTGTTTACATCTCTCAGCAGACAATGCATTTTATAGTCTGATAAAATAGTTCTTGTTAGATAATAGGTTGTATTATTAGTAAGAAAAATTAGGTTAGTTAGTGGTGTAGGTGTTAAACAATTTTAATATTATCAAGTGAGAGTGATGATTCTGAAAATATAACGGAATTGTCGATCAGCGGACCCAAGGCCGGTTCCAGGGGTTTTGGGGCCCGGTCGAAGGGAATGCACGAGGCCTCTGGTTTACAAAAAATGACACCTTCAGGGCTCTGGAAGTTGATTTGTGTTGACTTTTCCTGACCACAGTTCCTGCTCTCAGGCTCCCACAAGCACCTCTTTTACAGCTCATATCGTGCTGACGGTGTGAGAATTGCTTGGGGACTCTGAATTAAAATTGTGGGGGCGCTAAAGTGCTGGACAAAAGGCGTCCCGCTGTGCCTCTGAATGGGCAGCAGGGCAACAGGCCTAACTGCAGGACAAACCTGCTAAATGTGTTTCATTGCAGCTGGGACAAGAGGAAGTGTCTCCCTACCCTAGGCCTTTCTACACCATCCCTGAGAGGCCAGTGAGGGTGGCCCCTCCCATGGGCCCAAGTGTTACAAGACACCTATCCTTCAATTGCATCGGCAGGGCTCAGGTGGTGTGTTGCACTTGTGCGGGGCCCCATGCTGGCAGGCTGAGTGCGAGATCCTGGACAGCGGCACACACTACCCATGCCTTGCGATGGCCCTGAGCGGACACAATGAGCGTGAGGGTATCGATTAGCTGCCAACAGACTTGATCAGGCAGCAGACTCCCCAAGCCATATTTACTAACACTTTGCGCCCTGCTTGCGATTTGCAGCTTGTAAAGAAATGTAACACAACGCACCGCCTTGTGCTTCATGGCATTACATTTCATTCTGGGAGGGCTCTGTGGGTGAAGCATGTGCTTTCCTCTATGTCCACCCATAGATTTCACGCAACCCAAGATTTACAATGGTTTCTATACCTGGGATTGCGTGAAATCAATATGTCCCCCAGGGGATGGCACACTGAGTAGAAAAGTCCTTTTTTCTTATGTCCTCTTTCTGTGTGTGCTGCATTCTATAGCACCCATAGAAAGACAAACATGCCTTGAGAAACTTTTTTTTTGTGCTGTAGGGTATCGCTCGCTGCACAAAAACAATTATGCTTGTAACGCACAGTGCAAGGGTGCCTACCTTGCATAGCTACTGAGGTTCCGGTTAGCTTATGTGTGACATTTCCATGGTTGGAATGTGCTTTTGTGAGGCATTTCATTGCCTGATGTGTGACACTGGGAGTGACACTTTATCACAAATCAAGCAAACTAGGTGTGGCTGTGTAACAAGGTTAATTTAGTAATGACTCTTTTTTCTGCAATGTAAAGGCCTAGAAAGGCCCATGAACGATTGAAATGCAACTAATGTTTGTAGGAAGGTTTCTAGTCTTCCTCCTTCACTACCCTCGGAACCTTGTGGCAACATGAAAAAAATACTTGTTGTTTGTTGACAGTAGTTTAGTTTGGTAATGCTGTATATCTTGAGCAATATTAATTGTAAATATATAAACACAGCCTGTTAGCTGTAACCTTTCTCCATCATTTGTCACACAGGATGAGAGCAAATGACAAGAAAAACTCCCTCTGTATGTACGATTGCGTAGTGCTGAATACAACATTCTTCAATTACGCATTCATGGTTAAGCTAAATGTGATCTTAGTATTGCAGTGAGGGGTCTATTTTTACATTTTTTTAGTCAAGGAATGTAGGGGCATATTATCAAGACCAGAGATAAAATTATCGCCAGAAAGCAAACTGCAGATAAAGCGGCGATAACTGGCTTGATAATATGCTCTATGGAATTGCAATAGAAGCCCATTTTAGATGCATAGAGCATATTATCAAGCCAATTATCGCCTCTTTTTCAGCAGTTTTCTGCCGATAAATCTGCGATAATTTTATCTCCTGTCTTGATAATATGCCCGTACTGCCTAAACATCTGTTTATTTCAGTGTATTAGTTAATTTAGGTAAGAATGGAGAGGCAATGACAAATGAAAGGACATTGAAGTAGGAATGCTATCGGTAGAGTTGCAGGGTGTGCTTATCACATGTTTAGGAATTACATTACACTTTTTGTAAATCTGCGGCGGCTACAAATGTGCTACACTGCGCCATATTACAGAGTGACTCATCTAGGCAGATGCGTCGATTTGTAAACCGTAGCGCTGCATTACACCTGCCACAGGGATACTGTGTGCAGGGTGGACGTTCCGGCTCAGAAAAGGCTTGTGGAAGTGTCGCAGTCACTGCAACACTTCTACTGCCTCACTGCGACAAATTCTTATGCCTGCTTGGTGATGCAAGCCTTTTCACATGCGGCTTGTCCCCATATGAAATGACACATTGCTGGAGTTGTGTCTGTTTCCAGACACACTCTAACAATGTGCCAATATCTGTCAATCCTTGCAACATAGAGTGCCATACAGTAAATACGGTGCATCCATTTTGTTGCAAGGAAGGTGCACTGGAAAATGTGACATGGCTGTTTTACCGCCACAATGTTATACTTTCATAAATGAGGCCCCAGGTATGTGCAGTGCAGCAACCTAGCGCTAAGCCTCTCTGCAGTCATCTGTTTGCTGGAAGCGGGGTGAAACAGCTTTGCTCCTAATTGAACTTATTAATTAAGGTGCCACCTTTTTAAATAAATAACTGCTATACGCACAATGAGTTAACATGCAGTTTAAAAGAGAAAATTATATGCATTTTATATGAGCAAGCTGCAATAGGCAAACATAGCTATTAGTATACAGCACAGAAATGCTAAAATACAAGTTTTCTTTAACTAGAAGTGAACTCAATATTGCAGAAAAATGCTCAATAAAATTTAGGGACTTGACATGTTAGTTATACCTGTAGAATGTCCATATTTTAATAAATGTATTATTTCGTTAAGCAACATATTATTTGCAACAATTATATTTCTGGTTCTCACCATGCTTCACATAATGCTTGTAAAGAATAGATGTACATTTTAGAACAGCATTTCTTCTTAGTGTACATGAACTGCTTTACCAAACAGTATTTGGAAAGTTGCAGCCTGATTCATGTACATGCCGTTTTGCGTGTCCCTAATAGCGAATCATAGCGATTCGCTATTGAGGACACGCAAAACGGCATTCATGTAGGAATTGCTACTTAAATAGCGATTCCTACATGTTCTTTATTTGCGAGTAGCAATTTGCTACTCGCAAATACTCCCCATTCATTCCTATGGGCCAAGAGGCCCATTGGAATGAATGGGGAGTATCCCTCATTTGCGAGTAGCAATTTGCTACTCGCAAATGAGATAGCGATTTTAAGGGTGCCAGGGGTGTCCAAAGGACGCCCTGTAGCAACCCTAAAATGCACATTTGAACAGGTGTTGCGCGCACACATGTCCAAAGGACATGTGTGTGTGCAACATGCAACTTAGAAAAATGCTTTTAAAAGCATTTTTCTGAGTTTTTGCTATTTACCGACAGGTCTGACCTCTCGGTAAATAGCGGCCCCAAAAGTACAAAATCGCTATTTTGTTTTGTGTCATGAATAGCATTTGAGGAATCTCTATTAGAGATTCCTTAAATGCCATTCCACGCAAATATGCGAATTCTTACATAGCGATTTTTGCATTTGGGATTGTGAATACCAAATGCAAAAATCGCACTCGCAAAGGGCCAGATTCTCAGAATCTGGCCCTTTGCGAGTGCAATTTACCTACATGAATCAGGCTGTTGGTGTTTAGCTTCTTTAGAAAAGTTCATTGTTTATGCTACAGCGGGACTCCAAAAATCATTTTCTAATTGTCACTTACCATTTCCCTGAAACCTTTAAACACACATTGATTCGTCAGTGGGGCCCATAGCACTTCACATCTATTCTGGTTTCAAGGATTTGGTGGAAATCACAAAGGAGTACTGCTGTAACATTTGGCGGAGTGTCTAAACCTAATTAAACAGTTAATATTTACACCTATTATTTATGCGATTTACCATGGTTTAACCTAAATATTACTCAGACACACCACCACAATGGCAATGGGTCTGCTAGAAAGAAAATTAGGCGTAGGAAAATCACAAGACCAGCTTTAAAGTTCCATTTTCCCAATTTTATTAAAAGCAAAACTTTAATATATCTGACATTTAGGCATTTTATTAATTCTTTTATTCAGTAAAATCTTCAAAACTTTATTTAAAAAATGATCATTTTATTTAAAGCTTAGAAAATAGTCGCTTGTTTAGAAATCAGTTAAAGTTAGAAAAGAACAGATAGTTCCAATTTCATTCTCTCCTAAAATCCCTAAACTAACACCCTCAACTTATCCTTCAGACCTGCAAAACAAACAAATAAAATAAAGAGTTCTTACATCCAGGAATTGATCTGCAAACCGGCAGCACTTCCAGTAGAAATCGAAAAGGCGACCCGCTCTGAGCAAAATCAGGGGTTTTTATACACTGTGGGGCATATTACCAACCAATAGAGATACTTTTTGTCTCTAACTTGTTTAGAGACAAAAATTATCGCCGCACATCGGCGATTTTTATCGCAGATAAACCTTGCTATTAGCAAGGTTTATCGCAAATGCGATAAAAAACGGCCGCAATGCATGAATATCGCTGAAAAGTCAGCGATATTCATGCATTATCGAGCAAATGCTCTTAGCCATGTTATCCACCTCCCATTGGTTAACATGGCTAAGAACTGCTCAGGGCAGGTGTTAGCTTTTGGAGATATTCGCGCTTAGCGCGAATATCTCCAAAAGTTGGTAATAGGAGATAGCGATGTTAGCGACTGTTTCCAGTCGCTAACATCTTGGCACGCCCACTTTCCATGTCATTAGTGATAAATATCACTGACATGCAAAGCGGGGCCCAAGATGGTCACTATCTCCTATTAGCTGTTGTTAACTGGTGTTAGCGACAGCTTGGTAATAGGGAGATAATTTTATCTCCGCTTTCTTGGCTTTTAAAGCCAAAAAAGCGGAGATAAACCCCCTTGATAATATGCCCCTAATTTCCTAACTTAGGGGCATATTATCAAGGGGGTTTATCTCTGCTTTTTTGGCTTTAAAAGCCAAGAAAGCGGAGATAAAATTATCTCCCTATTACCAAGCTGTCGCTAACACCAGTTAGCGACAGCTAATAGGAGATAGCGACCATCATGGGCCCCACTTTGCATGTCAGTGATATTTATCACTAATGACATGCAAAGTGGGCGTGCCAAGATGTTAGCGACTGGAAACAGTCGCTAACATCGCTATCTCCTATTACCAACTTTTGGAGATATTCGCGCTAAGCGCGAATATCTCCAAAAGCTAACACCTGCCCTGAGCAGTTCTTAGCCATGTTATTCAATGGGAGGTGGATAACATGGCTAAGAGCATTTGCTCGATAATGCATGAATATCGCTGACTTTTCAACGATATTCATGCATTGCGGCCGTTTTCTATCGCATTTGCGATAAACCTTGTTAATAGCAAGGTTTATCTGCGTTAAAAATCGCCGATTTGCGGCGATAATTTTTGTCTCTAAACAAGTTAGAGACAACAATTATCGCTAGTTGTTGGTAATATGCCCCTTAGTCTATCTAAAAAGTAACTAAAATCACCAACTCGAGTTTTGATTGGACAAATTTGGGATGGGTGAGCATCTCCTCACCATTACAGCATCATGTTCACGGTGATTCAGCGAAAATCTAAAGGTCTATTGTTTAGGACAGTCTTTGGCTTGGACACTTCCTTCACTTGCAACAGTAGGATTCTTTCTCACGTTCAGAACACTCAAGCGTCCATGTTTGGCAACCATCCTGTCTTTTCTGGCCTTAGTAGCCTTGAACTTCCCATCCGGGCACAGGCAGCTCGCTCTTTCTTTCAGGCCCTTTTGGGTGCGCATGCGTAGTTCAGCACTTGCTCACAGTTTACCAGTACGTCCATTTTCTAGCTAGGCCTCAGAGGCCACTTTTTGGAACTATCATAAAAACAAACACAAAATCATGTTAAATATGGAATTTAAACCCTTCTGTTTACCTCCCACCATACTAATGTCTCCCTATTAGTTGTTACCTAGCGGAAAAGCCACATAAATGCATTTTATACTTACATATCCAACGACTTTCTGGCACAATAACGTGTACAATACAACAAGAAGACCCACTCCAATGGCGTACATCTGTATCAGTGACTCAAGGGGGGGTTCAGAAGTACCACTCCCCACCACTCTCTTATCTGTTTTATAAGAGAAGCGATGCACTGTTCTCCGCCAACGTTTAAAAACCTGTTCTCCCGGGCAACACACAAGAACACCCACTTACGGTGCACCAGATTATCAATGGTCACACATAAATCCACACCCAACGTTGGACACTGCTCCTAGTAGAGCAAAAAATGTGAGAGACGCAAATGACACCTCACGGAAACACCACCATCGGGGTAACTGGTATATAATTTCCAGACAGGCCCCTGTCTCATCATCGGTTGTCACTTGCGTCTCAAAGAAAAATAAGTGGAAAGGAAAGAGGTGTCCAAAACAAACAACATATAAAGTGACAAATTGGTGAAGGTGCAGAAATATCTGCTAGTGACCAACACATACACAAAAAATATATAATAACAGAGTGCATAAAAACACACAAGGATCCGTCCCTTACCCAATTTTATTCATAGGGCGGTGATTGTGTGCTGTTTAAAAAGGCTGGTAGTTATTCATGCCTACCACAACCTGCTGCCAGTGGCGACATGTTTCACTGCTATGTTGCATTAAAGCAGTTTCATCAGGGCTGCACTCGGGAGCTGCCACTTCACTATTTTGGACACTAGTTCTATAGCGTGCAGGGGGCAGCCAAGCCACTCGTACCGGCCGCTCCTGTTTCTGTTTCATCAAAGGCAACAGACACTTCCAACGTAAGTATGTTACTTGTTGCTTCAGTAAAGAAATGATATCGTGACGTGCCAGGAAGACGCCTTTCTATATTGCATTACCATAGCACTCATAGCAACCATTTCCGTATTAACCATCAGGAATCCTCCTGCAGTGTCTGTTGACAAACGATCAACTATTGTGGACAATTTTCTGATTCTATTTGCATTAAACGAAATTCCCACTGCTGGTATCAGTGCTCCAAAGACATCACCTATTATTTCTAATACACTCTCTCTTCTTTTTCTACTTAAAACTTTACCTATCTCATGTTTTCCATTAGTACCTCTATCTACATGAAAGATTTTTGGAAAGACCAAACCCACATAGCAGGTCCCATACCAATGGTATGGGAGCCGATAGTAAGCTCTGTTCCCACAAATAAAATATATTCCAGGAAAAATAGGATCATTTCCTCCTTTAAATCCCCAACCCCCTACAATGCTATATGTGTCTTTACATTCACTTGCACCCACAAAATAATTGTCATGCATTGAGTTGTCTCTTCTAATACAAAATTTCCCTAACATTGGAGTATCTATATTTATAGCTACATTCACATTTTTCTCATCAAGATTCTCATCATCAGATGTCCAGTATTTAGATTTCGCATGATTTACTTTCTCACTTCAATTATAGGCAACCCTTCTTTTCTCAACCATATTTAAGAATGCTTTTTCTTCAACTCTCATCTTACATGTCAAATTGTTCTTAAAAGCATAGTCATGTGTTAACTCATCCAACTCTAAGAAATATTCTCCCATCACTTTTGCTGGTTTCTTTTTGTTCAAAGTACTATCAATTTTTAATTTTGCAAAGATTTCATCCACATTAAAATAATGATATTCTAATTTTCCAGTTTGATAGAACAAGCTTGCAATCACACTACAAGTCACTCCATATGTAAGAGGAAGGTGGTGATACGTCACCACTTCTGAAACAGAAGCTGGGAATTTTACACAAACGTAACAGTCAACCACATTGATAGTCTTAATGTATTCAAGCAATAACCTCGAAAACGTGTTCTTGGTATAGTCACTTGTAGAATTATCTTGATGCAACTCTGGTTTATACACATGGGTCTCATGAACTTCTTTCTCATTTGATTTGCTTTGATTCACATTCGGCTTTAATTTGGTTAGGCTATTTTGAAAAGGAATAACAATAGCTAAAATTATCCATAATATTATCAACATTTCCATACATATTGAACAACATCTACACCATTTTCTAAAAATAGAACATTTGGTTTTATGATTATTCATGGTCATTTTCCCTAACACAATTTCTGCGACCTAATGTCACCTATAGAATTTTTCAGCTCTCAATTCACTAACAAGTTTTTTTCGACCTTGTGTCAGTTCTAATCTATTTTCACTAGACTTAAGTTTTTTCTAACAAATTTTCTTCGACCTTTTGTCAACTCCGACCTCTTTCTATATTTACAATAACCGTCTCACAGGACTTCAGAAATTTTACTTAATATCATATACTTTGAGCACCTTTCTCTTTTCTCTTAGTTGACTTCTTTTACTCACTTTTCTCAATCATCTTTGGGCAATACAAATTTTCTTGCCTGCTGTTGACTTCTACAATTGGTGGTAGGACAATATATGTCCACTCTGGTGATTTATACTTTTGATTTGGTCATCTTACTCTGTTTGGTCTTTAGATAACCTCTATTTTCTTTCCCAGAGCTTCTTTCTGGCTAGTGATCTCATTTACTTGCTCTTCTGGTTCTTTTCTGCTGTTCACCAGTTTGAATCTCAACTTTCCAGCTTCTTTTGGCCATTTATCTCCTTTACAGACTTTCTTAGTTTCTGGCTCAATTGTGGTATGCTCCGCTCTCCAAGCTCTCTTTCTTGGTCTTTTCCTCACTGGTGCTTCATCCGCACTGTCATCAGTTTCACTTTCAGTGTCTTCAACTGTATCATTAATTATGATTTTCACAATATCTTTGTCGTCATCAGATTCAGCTTTTTCATCTGTTACTCTGTTAGGAACACCTTCATAACTGGTACCTGGGATTTCATCCTTATCAAGAATGTCTTCCTTTTCCCCAGTCTCAGGATTCCCGTTCCTACTTCCAGAGGTTTCAGAATGCTCTTCAGCTGTCTCTTCTTCGACAATTTTGTCTTCCTTTTCCTTTGCATCTTTACTGGTGACTGTCTTTACCGATTCTCGACCTTCATATTGATCTTCCGAACCTGGTAATTCAACAACTTCCCTCTCACCTTCACCTTCAGATGCAGAACTGGCTTCTGATACTTCCAGATGTTGACGTTCTTGTCGATCTTCAGTATTTGGATTATTTTCTACTTCAGCTTCAGAATCAGAGTCAGTTGTACTTTCACCGTCGTATGGGTTTTCGGGTTCAGGCACACAAATGGTTTGCATGAACCCACCTCTTCAATCCAGCACACTTGACTGCAGTAGTGCTAACCAAGATAACTTGACGTGGTCTTTGCCACCTTGGTACCAAACAATTTCTTCTGCGATGAACTTTCACTCTTACCCAGTCCCCAGGGACTAGATCATGAGCTGGATTTTTCTCTTTTGAGTTTGACTCAGTTCCCACCTGGTGGAGCATAGAAGTTGCCACATCAGTAATCCAGTATGATGTCATCATTAATTACTAACAGTTTATCAACAGGTACATAGGCCTGCCTCATCACCCTGCCCATCAGAATCTCATGTGGACTTAGTCCAGTTTTCCTGTCAGGGATGCTTCTCAGTGTCATTAAAACAAGTGGCAGAGCATAAGGCCACTTAAGTCCTGTTGCTAAACACATTTTTGCAATTCTGTTTTTAATTGTTCCGTTAACCTGTTCCACTACTCCTGAAGCCTCAGGTCTGTAAGCACAATGTAACTTTTGACGAATGTCCAGAGCTTTACAAACCATTTGCATGAGCTCATTCTGGAAATGCAGTCCACGGTCTGTCTCAGTTGTGACCGGGAAACCGAAACGTGGGATTATCTCACGTAAAAACAGTTTTGCCACAGTCAAACCATCGTTCCTTCTTGTAGGAAAAGCTTCCACCCATCGAGAGAACAAACAGATTATCACAAGAACATACTTAAGTCTGTTACATGGGGGCAATTCTATAAAATCCATCTGAACCCTTGTAAATGGACCACCCTCCTGTCCTATGGTTCCCAAGCTTACAACAGTTCTCCTGTTTGGGTTGAATTGCTGGCACACCAAACATCTCTGACACAGACTTTCTGCAATCATTCTGAATTTTGGATTATACCAAGTCTGTCTAAACATGCTAATCATAGCATCTCTCCCAATGTGAGCTTGACCATGGTACATTCGGGCCATGTCTGAAATCATGCTATCAGGCATTACTGGTCTTTCATCTTTGTAAACCCAAATTTCATCTTCCTCTCTTTGTCTGCATCCTGCTTTTAACCAAATGTCTTTTTCTCCTGCTTCTGCCTCTTCCTGCATCTGTCTCACTTCCTGCCAAGTTTCAACTACATTAGTTAGCATTAAAGGACCCGTAACATATTCTTCAATTTTCTCTCGGTTGATTGCAATTTGGTTCTTTGCACAATGCTTAGCAATTGCATCGGCATAGTTGTTTCCGCGGGTAATGTAATCCTCACTCTTTTTATGGGCAGAACACTTCACTACTGCTAATTTTTCAGGTAATTGAATCACATCAATCAATGTTTTTACAAACTCAGCATTTCTGATGGGTGTTCCTGCAGAAGTTAAATAACCTCTTTGGGACCAAAGCTGTCCATAATCATGAACAACTCCATAACCATATTGACTATCAGCCACAATGGTTACTTTCACCTCTTTTCCCAATTCGCATGCTCGTATCAAAGCAATCAACTCCGCTATTTGGGCAGAATGGATCCCTTTCAGACAAGATGCTTCCAACACCTCTGCCACAGTGCAGACGGCATAGGCTGCACTTAGAACACCACTCTCTGTTCTCAAGCATGATCCATCCACAAACATTACAAAATCTGATTCAGATAAGGGCTCATCTCTGATGCCTGGTCTGGGCTTTGTACAATACTCAAGAACATCCAAACATTTGTGATCAAGTTCACCTTTCACTTCTGCTTCAATAGTGTCAGGTAGTAATGTAGAAGGATTTACATTCACACATCTGGTAACGGTCACATTCTCTGCTCCTAGTATTATTTTCTCACATCGGGTCATTCTGCTGTTGGTCATATACTGTGTTTTGGCTCTAGTGAGGATAATCTCCACAGAATGAGGTACATACACCCTCACAGGAAATCCCATCACTATTCCTTCACTTTGCTCCAAACTCTTTTTTTTTTTTTTTATTGTTTTCTAGCAGAGGTAATACATACAAGGACATGACCAAAAAAAAAAAAAGAAATACAAAGTCAAACAAGATTCTTTACATAAAGAAACAATAATGCAATTCAAATCCAATTGTCAATTGGTGACCATAACTTCCGACCAAAAGTCTTCTTTCTGAGTCCTTTCAGTTTGTAAACTGCTTTATCCATTCTGTAAACATTTAGTAATTTTCCCAACCATAACTCAAACGTTGGAGGATCTACATCCAACCATCTAGATGTAATACAGGCTCGATAAATAGACATTCCGATAAACAGAAAATATTCCTGATCTATTGTAAAGTCCTGAGGAGGAAAATACACACCAAAAATAATAATAGTAGGATGCAGCATAATCCGGACATGTAACAAATTGGATAAAAACTTTTCAATCTTCTCAATGTAATCAGCAAGTTTAGGACAACTATGGAACATATGGATTGAGTCGGCTGCTAGAGTACCACAGCGGCTGCAGTTGATACCCTTTACAGCTTTCCATTTTACCAGTTTTGCAGGTGTATAATAAAGATCTAAGGTGGACATAAAATGTTGACTCTTAAGAGAGCTATTAATTAGCGTCTTATTACTCAACTCAAATACTTTTACCAGATCGATCCCTTCGACACAGAGCTTCCTCTCCCATTTCCGGGTATGATGATCCAAATCATTCTGCATCCTACCATTCATTAATTGGTAAATAATGCCAATACGACTATTCTTCCTAGAGCTTTCTAGAATATCAATAGTTTCCATGGTATCAGTAAATAAAACATTTTTTTTTCCCCAAAAAACGACGAATCTGTAAATATTTAAAAAAATCATTCCTAGATAAACCAAAAGTCTCTTGTAATTTAGAAAAGGACAGAAGGGACCCATTTTGGTACAATTGGCCGAATGAATAGATCTGTCTCAAGTACCACCGATAAATGTCCATGTCTTGAAAGATTACAGGTAATGACTTATTATCAAACAAAGGTGTATAATAATTCAATTTTGGGACTAAACATAGAATTTTGTTCATTTGCCTCCATATTAAGCCTGCCGCCAGGACTACCTTGAACTTTGTTTTTTTATAATAGCTAGGTTCAATAACTTTCACCAAACATTGCCGTGCATCAGCACCTAGAAGCATTTCAAAAATAGAGGGTGTCATAGCTGGATCTAGAACATAATCATGAAAAAGCAACACCCGAAAAGTTTTCAGAGCAATAGCCCAGTAATACAATCTAAAATTCGGGAGCCCCAAACCAGCAAACTCTAGTGGGAGAGTGCACCATTTTAGAGATCTTCTAGCATGATGATATCCCCATAAAAACCTAGACACCATTCTATCTATTCTATTGAAGAGAGACATTGGAAAAAATAGAGGGATGGTACGAAAAAAATACAAAAATTTTGGGAAGATCATCATCTTAATAACGTTAGTACGGCCATATAATGACAGATGTAGATTATTGAATCTTTCTAACGATCTATTAGAGGATATGAGCAAGGGGTCTACATTTAATGCAACGATATCCTCAACCTTAGAGGATAAAGTAACACCAAGATAAGAACCAGTAGTATTTAATGGAATATCAGTGGGCTTACCCGTCTCCGAATGAATAATCTGGGTTTTAGTAATGTTCAACTTATAGCCAGAAACCTTTCCAAACTCGTTGGCCAAATTGATTATTGTGGGTAGCGCAGAGGAGACGTCAGAGGTAACAATTGCGACGTCATCCGCGTACGCTAGAACTTTATGGTCTACTCCAAAAAGATGAACTGGTGGAATATTCGGTTCCAAAATAAGTCTACTTAAATAAGGTTCCAAATATAATGCAAATAAAAGCGGGGAACAGGGGCATCCTTGTCTCGTCCCTCTCGTAATTGGAAAAGGTCTTGAATAGTCAGTGCCCAATCTTATAATACCCTTAGGACCCGAATACAATGACCGTACCGCCTGAATGAATTGTAAGGGAAACCCCTTCCCTTCTAACACAGTCCAAAGGAATCCCCAGTCTACTCTATCAAACGCTTTTTCAGCATCGAGTAAGATCACCCCGACTGGGGATTCCTTTGCCTGAGCCCAATCTAAAAGTGTGATAACACGACTCACATGGTCAGTAGTATCTCTACCTCTAATGAAACCATGTTGGATGTTAGAGACTAGACTAGACATTACCTGGTTGAGCCTATTAGCAAGAATTTTAGAATAGATCTTACTATCAGCCGTAATAAGAGATATAGGTCGATATGAACCTAATTCTTTCGGATCCTTATTCTTCTTCACAAACACCACTATAATAGCGGTGGACCAGGAATCAGGTGGTTTCCCGAAAAATGCAGAATTAAAGATCTTTACCAATTCTGGCTTCAGCATGTGTCGAAATGTGCGATAGAATTCGAGAGGTATCTGATCAGATCCCATAGCTTTGCCTGCAGCAAGGCTCAGAATAGCTTGCTCAATCTCATCCCAACTTATTAGACATCCTAGTGAATCAATCTTTTCACTTCCCAATACTAATTGATTAGTGCCGTAAAAATAATCTACGGGATTCAGAGTCTTGTCTACTTCATTGTTTAGATCATTATACAATGTTTTATAGAACCCCAAGAATGACTCTAAAATTCCTTCCCTACATTCATGGTAATCACCGTCAATATCATTAATACCCTTGATTTCATTAATAGAAGATTTCTGTCGTAGACGCTGTGCTAAAATTTTACCTGTACGCTCGCTATATTCATAACGTTCGGTTTTGAAAAGCTTAAAGTCTGATGCTACTTTATCGGCAATATGGGTCCGTAGACCAGAGCGTTCAATTACTAGCCGTAGTTGTGCCTCTTCTATACCAACATTATCTTTACACGCCGTCATTAAATCCATCTCAGCTGACCTGATCTTATTCAATCTCTCCTTAAATTCTGTTTGTGTTTTTTTTATTTTTTTTTGCTCCAAACTCACACTGGTGGCTGCTACTGCTTTCAGACAATCTGGCAAAGCCTTTGCAACAGGGTCTAAAACAGCTGAGAAATACGCAATTCGTTTTCTCATTCTTCCATGTCTCTGAACCAAAACTGACAATGCATATCCTTCTCGTTCACTGCAATACAATTCAAATTCTTTCTCATAATCTGGCATTCCCAATGCTGGTGCTTCACAGAGTTTTTGGCAGTTCAAATGCTTCCATTTCTGTTTTAGTCAGAACAATGGGGTCTCTGATATCTGATTTTGTCAATCTCTGTAATGGTTTTGCAATCAATGAGAATCCACTAATCCACTGTCTGCAATAGCCTACCATTCCCAGAAACCATTCTTACCTGTCTTTGAGTTTTTGGAGGCTGCATTCCTTGTATCATCCTGACTCTTTCAATTGTAACTTGTCTGATCCCTTTAGCAATCTTGTGACCTAAATAGTGCACTTCGTTTTTACAAAACTGCAATTTTGATGGAGACACTTTATGTCCCTCTTCAGCCAAATGATTCAACAATGTCACAGTGTCGGTTATACATGCATCCTTCGTTTTTTATGCAATCAACAGAACATCTATGTACTGAACTAACACAGATTCTCCAGGCATGCTCAGAGTTTCCAATGATTTCTTCAAGAACTGATTAAAAATCGATGGACTCTTAGTGTACCCTTGTGGAATTCTACACCATGCTAGGATACGATTTTGGAACCGAATGCAAAAATTGGTTGGCTTTCTGGATGCAATGGAACGGTAAAGAACGCATTGCACAGATCAATCACAGTGTACCATTCTGCATCATGAGGAATTTGGTACAGTATTACTGCTGGATTTGGAACAATTGGACAACATGGGATGACAATTTTATTAACCTTTCTAAGGTCTTGTACGATTATAAATGTTCCATTGGGCTTTTTCAATCCCATAATCGGTGAATTACAAGGACTACTTTCTATTACTCTCAGTATTCCCTGCTCAATCATTTTGGCAATCACTGGAATTATTCCTTCAATCACTTCAGTACTCATCTTATACTGAGGTATGTTTGGGTAACTCACACCTTCTTTTATTGTCACTTTTACGGGATCTACACCTTTCATCAATCCTATATCCTTTCCTGTGAAATCCTACACTTCTTCTATCACTGATTCTTTCAGTTCATCCGGAATCTTTTCTCGATCAAAAACAGGAAACAATTTGTTCTTCTATGCTTCCATCATAAGCATTGTCATTTTATACAGGCTATCCTCATCTGGAGTTTGCAATTCTATGCCATCAGGTGAACAATATATGGCACAGTTCATCTTGCACAATATATCCCTGTCTAACAAATTAACAGGAGTACTATCACACACCACAAATTGATGCATATCTTTGAATGTCCCAATTTCTATTTCAACTGGTTTTGTCAAGGGAGTGTTTATCTGTCTATTAGCTACACCTACAACTTGAATGGACTCTCCCGAGAGAGGAAGATTTTGAATTTCCACTGATCTAACTATAGAATGGGTAGCACCAGTGTCCTGTCCACTTGGAAATGTATTTCTACATCATTCACCTTTCCGCTCACAAATGGACCGGACTGATCTACCTCAAGAGTGGCTCCAAGCATACACTCTTCTTCCTCTCTCAGGCACCGTCAGAAACTTTCATCCGGCTCACTGCCATCCCCCTCTTGTAACCAATACTGAGGACCCGCATTCACTCTCTGCGGTCTTTTTACCTGCTCACCTCCGCTGAATCCTGTCTCTGCACTGTATCTCTGCTGGTTTACACTGTATGGCAGTGGCGGTTGTGGCACCTGACTTTGCTGATTTGCTACCTGTTGCTGTTGCGGTTGCTGCTGATTTACCTCACTTTGCACCTGTGGATTCAATGATGTATTGTCCCCATTAATCCTTGGCGGACACTTACACTCTTTCTTCCAATGACCAAACTTACCACAATTAAAACATGGACATTTCGGGGCAGATTTATGATGGCCTTGCGCCTTCTTGCGCCGCAATTGCGTCACTAAATGTGACGCAACGGCGGCGCAAACAATGCGCCCTATTTACAACGTGACGCATCTAAGAGATGCATCACGTTGGAAAGCCCTGCGCCATAAGGAGGCGTTCCTGCGCATGGGGGGGGGGCGTTCCTGCGCAGGAACGCCTCCTAAAAGTGGCTGAGTGATATCTATGAGATTTCGCTCAGTCACTTTCTACGTCAATTCCTTACACCTGCTTGAAGCAGGCGTAAGGATGACGCACCATGCATTCAATAGGTGGCTCCTGTGCATTGCAGGAGTCATGTCGCACTTGCGACATGACTCCTGCAATGCGCCGCCGTACGCCGAGAGATGCGTCACGCATCCTCACTGCCTTGCACCATGGTGCGCCGCATCATAAATGCGGCGCACCATGGGTGGCGGAGCAGTGGCGCACTGTGGCGCATGTTAACTGGCGCATCCCTGGGGATGCGCCAGTTAATATAAATCTGCCTCTTCTTCTTTAACTCATCAATATTCCCCACTAATTTAGGTTTACCCTTGAAACTTCCCTGATTTCCTGCATTCTTATTCTCCATTTGCGCTACTTGTTGTTCTGCTACTTTCACTTGTGCCCACATGGCTTTTTCTTTCAGCTTTTTCTGTTTTGCATCTATTTCCTCACTGCAATATTTTGCCTTCACCAATACTTTTTCTACTGAACTCGACTGCCAATCCATCATGCTATGTCTAATCATGTATGAAATTTCTGGTCTCAATCCATACACAAATCTATTTACAAAGTGACTCATATCTTTTTCATTCAATTCTCCATAACCACTATATTGTTTGAAAACCAACAACAATCTATACTAATATAATAAAGAGAGAACCCAAACCTTTGAGGCGGGTAATCTCAGGAACCACAGCACCAATCACAACACCCAATACAGCGTTGGAAAGGGCAGTTGCAGCAGAAGGACATAGGCTATGCAGACGCCCACCATATACATTTAAAAGGTAAAAGAACCGTGCCAGCAAAGTAGTTCCTTGTGGGCGTGTCTGCATTGTGCTGTGGGTGTGTGCTGGGGGCATGACAATCGCTGGGGGCATTCCATCACGAGTGTTGTTTTTTCTTCCCAGGTTCCATACATTCCTGCTCCCTTTAAATAGTAATTCAGTGGAGGTCCCATTCTCTTAGAACCACCCCAAGCACAGTTATGGGCAAAAATACAACTAAATGGCCCTGCAAAGCATTATGGGATAAGATTAGCATCATTTTTAGCATTCATGAAAGGGTTTCAATGTTTTTAAATTTTACTCATCAGGGTCATCTTGGGACGAAGAGGTGAACTGCAGCTTGATGTGTAATATTTTAAATGCTATTGCATTTGCCTCATCAGGGACATCTAGGGACCACGAGGTGAACTGCAGCTTGATGTATAATATTTTAAATGCTATTGCATTTGCCTCATCAGGGACATCTAGGGACGGCGAGGTGAACTGCAGCTTGATGTATAATATTTTAAATGCTTTTGCATTTGCCTCATCAGGGACATCTAGGGACGACGAGGTGAACTGCAGCTTGATGTGTAATATTTTAAATGCTATTGCATTTGCCTCATCAGGGACAACTGGGCACGACGAGGTGAACTGCAGCTCTTTCTAGAATTATTTGGATACTAATATTCTAGGGTGCAGTGAATATTATAGTATCCAATATCAAAACATTCCTCAAGGAGCAGGCTCTCAGGCTCAGCAGAGAGCTAATACTATAATATTAACTAAACTCTAGGGGCCTTATTTATGAAGGCCTTGCGCCACCGGTGCGTCACTTTTAAAATGGGGAAAAGTGACGCAACGGAGGCGCAAGGCCTTCATAAATGAGGCCCTAGAATCTCGCCCCATAATGCTTTGCTGGGCCTTTGGTTGACATTATACTTTTGCCCATAACTTTGCTTGGGGTGGTCCTAGGACCGTGGTTCCCAAACTGTGCGCCGAGGCACCCCGGTGCGCCGCAATGAGTGGCCAGGGGCTCCACGCACAACTTGGGAACCTACGGGGGAGTTAGAAATACCCCCCTTCATCAACGTGGATTATGGATTGGGCCATGAGTGGCGTGCGCACGTGCACGTCGTACGTGCTTTCTAAATGTATGGTCTCCGCCATTACAGGCGTACGGCCATACCTGTTCAGGTGCGTTTGAGCTGCCTGCCCGCAGTGCCTCATGGGGACCCTCTTCTGGACTGCAGCTTCAGCAGCGTTTGAGCTGCCTGCCCGCCATGCCTAATGGGGACCCTCTTCTGGACTCCAGCTTCAGCAGCGTTTGAGCCTTGTTTGTGCTGCCTGCCCACCGTGCCTCGTGGGGACCCTCTTTTGGACTCAAGGAAATTGGTAAGTGAAGTCCACCGCCGTAATTGAACTAAAATGCACATAAATGTAAAAGGTGACTTGTGAGGGTTGTAGATTTACATGTGCAATGTTACTACATTCTTCACTTTTTGGAGCACTGCTCTGACATAATAGTTAACGTTGGCTGAAAATGTAAATAGGGAATAGAAAAGTAAAGATGACCTGGCCGACAGTAAGCATTCACAAGATCTTGTAAAATAGTAATATCTAAAGAGGCTTTGAATGTAAACAAGCAGAAATATTAAGCCTAGAGGTAACGCGCCCGGGTCAGACAAAGAAAGGGAGGAAAGACACCAATAAAACCGCAACTGAGACTGACACTGAAGTGTAGTGTAGTTCCTATCTTCCCAATAGGCTCTGCGCATTGGAATAATACCTACAGCAGTAAAGGCCTAGGCCAGACGTTAACTAGGTCTACTACTGTCGATACTAGACTTAATTTTTGGGTTTGCCAGCATAGCTCAGAGTTCGCTAGAAACTTTCTCGAATGTTCAAGGAGGAATTAACTTCCCTGATTAGACAAGAAGGGATTTAGTTTCTGACAACCATAGGACATGACAACTTTGCTCTCCCCTAATCAAGAGTCAATCTCGAGAGTCGTGTGAACAAAAGGCAAATTATTTTACTCAGTCAGTACGTGCATTCTTAGTCTCATCAGAATGTAGAGAAAAGGAAGAGACGGGTGTGTACAATAAAAGGTGTTATTTATTGATCAGTCTCTTTTCTCATACATGAGAAATGGATCGATATTATTGCAATACTTATAGTTAAGTAAAGTGCATACATTAAAAGCAATAGTATAAAGTAATTGCTATGGTTTCAGCCATAAGATGTTTAAAATGAATAAAATATATTTACATACACATATACATTTGACTAAACGTACTCAACTGGTGTTTCTAAATACGCCTACCCCGTGTACCTGACCTAAGCCTAATACGTGGGCGGGAATAGAAAGTTACAGTTTAAGTTAAGTTTGTTTTTGCCAAGTGAATAACTAAAGAATTCTCTGTGAGGGGTTATTCAGTTCTGTACCTGGAAGTTAGGATGAATGAGGAATGGTATCTCTTTCTCTGGTCTCGATATTCCAGGCTGCCTGCGAGGGCTACCCAGAAACGCCGGGGCTGGATTCTCGGCAGGAGAAAGCAGCGCGTCTCTCAGCGCGTCAGGAAGGCGGGGCTGCTGCCAGCGGGGTCTGCTCTGCTCTCGGCTTCGGCAAGTATGGCTGCTCCGTCTCGTCACCACGCGTGTGTTTGCATAAGGCAAGATCGGTAATATTTATACCTTTAAGGTGCCGAGATTGACGTAAGGATGGACATAGATACGTCAATAAAGATGTCATACGACTTGCTCGTTAGCACATTCTTTCGCTAAAGTTCTCGGTGAAATCAAAACAATGGCCGCACGGATTTTCCAGGTTGTCATAGGTTTGATTTGTTATGAGAACGTCGTATGCCTTATCAGGGGCTGGAGGAATATCGCTTGTCTAATTAGATCGCAAGCGTTATGACCTAATCAGATAACACGTTCCTGTGCCGTAGTGTGACTGCGTCAGATAACGGTATCTGCATCATGGGGGTTTTTCTGCCTCATGGGCTGACTGCTAGTTAACTTGTTGGTTTGTTTAACTAGAATAGGGTCAGGAATAGGGGGATCGATTCAGAACCGATAGGAATACATGACACCCACTCCACGCTAACTATGGACATATTTACTAATCTAGGCATAGGATAACATAGTACAACATACTATAGAGTAGTGTGTATACCTTACCACCCCAAAATACATAAATGCATTTTGAAATTTTTCAAATATACTGAAAAAATTGCAGACATATATATATGGTATGCACTCAAGCTGTAGAAAAATGCCAAAGTAATTGCATTTGTATACATTATTGCTTATTTGGTATATGAGAATTACACATGAAATGGTTTCTGACAGAAAAAAGTTTCGAGACCATTCCATCACAGAATAAAATATCTTTATGAACATGCCAGCGGGCAGCTAATGTCTATAAGCTATCTAAAATTTAGAAACCTTAGTTCTCTAAGAATAGTTCTTACTTTAAGCAGAAGATAGTGTCCCGAAAAATATGCAAAAATATTTGGGGCTGCTGAAAAAACTGCTGTCCGTGAACTGGAGCGAAAATGTTCATGTGACTTTATTTTTAAAGTTGAAGGCCGAATTCAGGGAACGCCGTGTGCGAGCTTGCTCAAAAGTCTCTATTTCTGTTCGGGTGAGAACATCATATCATTTAGGCTTTCGAAAAAACTGTCAACAGCTTCCTGGGAAAGTTCCACTAACTCGGAAATAGGTGTAATCATGCATTCTTGCGCATGATTGTCTCCATTGACATTCTGATTTGTATTATTGACAGAAGGTCGTACCTGTTCGATGCTGCTTTCATCTTGAACTTCACTACCCATCAATCGTAGTGGTGAAGCTTCCACGAATGCCGTCATCAGGATTGGCAGCCTTTGAGGGCAGCACAAAGCGTGAACCTTGGTAGGAACCAACAATGTATCTGCATCCACTGGCGCATCCGATTGTAGCGTCAGACAGGTGTCCAACACGCATTCTTCTCCGCATAGCAGACACCTCAATACAGATAAAACACATCTTTGCCACATTGGTCGAAATGATAGAAACCAGGTCATGTTCAGGTCTCTAAGCCGGGAGAGTCCCAGGATTTTTGATATCCGGTCCCGGTATCCAATGGCTAGGATTGTTTCTTCCCTTGTCGCAAGAGTTTTGTCTGTGACATGGGTTGCCATAACGAAAAATAAGGACTAAGAATAGGATTCCTGCAATTAGTCCCAGGATCAGGGGAAGTCCGCCAAAAATCGAATGGACGAAATCTGGAAAAATACCCAGTATGGCTTTGAATGGTGTTAATGCCATCGAAAATACTGTCTTAAATACCCCTGAGATCCCATTGGTATCAGAAATATTTAAGATTTCGCTCAGGATTTCCGCGAAATGTACGGGGGAATTAGTTGATAATAATGTATGTATCTCTGCAGTCGTCCTTGCGACTTGTAGATCATACGTTTCTTTTGCTGACGAGAGCCTGGTAGGCGTCTGAAGAAGGACTGTTTTCATTCTGCTTAAAGTATCTATTCGAATAGAAGTAATTTTCAAATCGGGCCATGCCCTTGCCTCCCTGTCTGGAAAGGAGCTGGGGAACAAAGAGTGTCCACAGCACTTGACCTTCGCAGTAGTAGTTACTAGATAAGGAGTCCCGGGCATAAGACTGCAACATCTGCGGTCTACAATAAGAATGTAACTCCCATTATAGAGTCTTTGAAAGAATGGTTCTATTTCAGTTGCAGGTGCGCCTTGCTGGTGACATGAAAGGTTGTATGAATTCCCTTCACAGGCTCCGTGCAAACTAATTCCATTACACAGAAGCGTGCCGCTTAGTGACATCGCACAATTGTTGCCACTAAGAAACACTTTCTGGCCTTTATTACTGACACATGCATGTGAATAGGGCAGGTTCCAAGTTGTTTTAAGGTACCCCTTACCCAATTTCTCGTACATGCCAGCCTGTATATATTTTTGGCAGTATTGAAACCTGAAGGTTGAGATTGGAATATTTATGATTCCGTGTATTATCCATTCACTGACAGGTCGTTCTGACATTGTCATTGGTAATCTTTCAAGTTTTTCAATGCTCAAGATTGTATAATCAGCACCCTTTTGCGCCATACCGATTTGTCTATCAGTAAGGTTAAAGATTTGGAATAGTGACGTTATGTTGATTAAACGCCAAGGCACATAGCCTGAACGCAGATTTTGTAACGTCCCGCCAAGCTGTACAATAGAACGCAATTGCGACTGACCATGTTGTAATAACAGTAAGTCTTGCGATAATATATCGATTGCTGAAGACACAATGCTGTCCAAAGAAAAAATTCTGGAGGACAGAGTCATTAACCCATTGTCCACTACAGAAAGTGATTTTTCCAAATTAATACGGTCAATTTCCCGTATTCTCTCTGCTGTTTCAATTTGAGTAACCTTCTAGGCCTCATTGTATGCTGCATATACAGAGGCTGCTATGAAACGCTTTTGACGCTGTTTGCGTGGTCCCATTATGAAATCACGCAAGTCAGCACCATCAGTAAGTAAAGTTAGGTGTTGCTTAATTTCAGGCAGTGTGGAAGTTTGTAGCCATTGAAGGCATAATTTGCCCACACTGTAGGTGGTTATTATCCCTGGGTGATGTCTTTGGGGATATCTAGGGTCTGGCCTGGTCATTTTGAACCCCTGTGTTTTGTTCAGGAATCTGTCTTGACAGTTATTAGTATCTGTGGGCCAGATCAACCACTGTTTCCAATCAGGATGTGTTCTGTTTTGGTTTAATATATGGTTTACGTCTATCTCTTCATCTGTAGAAGTGTTGCTAAACATTGTTGGCTTTGGAATAGACGGTTTATTTAAGTCTTTGATTTTGGCTAGACCAAGACAGGTGGTTTGTTGAACAGTGTCATTTAAAAATATCATTTGTTCTGGGATCATGCAGGCTCTAAACAGTGATTCTATACCCTGTACTTGCCATTCTTTTGTACCCCAAACACTTTTCAATTCAACATTTTTGTCCCAATAATCAAATCCAAAAGTATTCATTTGTTCAAAAAATGAGTCTGAATATATCAATTTTGTGTTGGTTATCATGGTCTTGGTCCCTGTCTTGTTTGACAATTTAAAATAAAATGTTTCAGCATTACTTGTGTTAAAACCTTGAAAGTATGAATATTTGTCATAAACGGTTCTTGAGCTCCCTTTTGGAGGTGTTGCACAATGTTCCCATTGATTATAATTTAAAACATTTCTAGGCTGTGCAGATCTATGTATAAAATGGTTACCATAGTGGTTATAGCAATACATACTATCATAATTTGTAGAACCCTGCAAATAATCATGTTTGGTAAATTTAGCAGACATTACTAAGTCAGACATCATATTATTAATGCTTTCGAAGTCCCAATCATCAGCAAATGAGTTTGGTTTCACAAAGTCACTCAAGGAGATCTTAATTTGGTGTGGATATTTCAGGATCTCGACCGGACCATAAATTTCATAGTCAGTGTTGTCCCAGGCGACCCCACCAGGTATTGGATTGGCTGTGAAGTTGGCTGAAGAAAGTTCTCTTTTCTCGACGTGTGAAGATGTGTGTGGTTTGAGGATCAAGTTGATTTTCTGACTTGCTGTGTCCATTTTAGCATATTTTCCCTCAATGAAGCGTCCCAAAGTAAGTACCATGATGAGCCAAAGTATGAGGATAAATGCACCAAAACCCACCCAAAATTCAATCCATGGAGAAATTAGATATGTTTCTTTCAGTTGTTTCAAAAGTTCCTTAGCTTTATCTTTAAAGGTTTTTGATGATGGCTGTGTCTTTGATTCACTGAAGCCTTCAGAGGAATCATCGAAGTTTATGAAGTAGCCGGATGCAGTTCTGTCAATTGTTCCAATTGGTTCAGGATTTTTGTTTCTTGCATTGTCACTTGGTACTTCATTATAGATTGGTGTGTCTCTGCTAAATGTTTTTATTTGGGTTTTCAGAGGTCTGAGTTCTATTGCATTGTTGCATAGTCCTTGTTGTTCTTCTGTAGGCGTTTCGAATGTGATGAGCCTCTTTGTTAGGACCTCTGTACTGGTAGCAAACTTTTGTGTTCTGCTACTTATTGGGAGTCCACTTGGCCTACTGTTTGTTATCGGCCACATGTTGTGGTTTTACCAGGTCGATGGATACAACTCGGTTCTCCTTTTTACCAGCAAGTGGCGGTAGTACAACTGATCTTGTCCCGTTGACAGACAAGACAGGAACTGCTTTTCTGTAAGAAGGCCCAAATTCCTTCTTTACCGCGATCTTTTCTCTGACTAGATCCCCGACTTTTGGAATCCAGACAGGTCTTGCTGGGACAGGTGGTGGTTCTTCAGTGGTTGATGGCTGTTGTTTCAACTTTATGTTGCTCAGGTCTTTTCTTGTTTTGTTTAAGTCCTGCAAAATAGCCAAACGGTCTTTGATATCAAAGCTTTTTTCTTTCACCACTGAAGTCTGACTATCAAGGTCAGAGATCAACATCCTAGTTCCAAATAATAATTCGTACGGACTGAATCCCTTCAGAGAATTTCTTGGCAAGTTATTTAGACTACGTTGGACACTTATTAGATGTTTGACCCACCCAGCTCCTGAACCTAATACCTTTGCCGTTATAGATTGCTTTATGTCACGGTTTTTTCTTTCAACAATTCCGTTCCCCTCAGGGTGAAATGGACAAGAGTACCGCAATTGCACGCCCATGCTGACCATGGCCTCCTTATAAGCCCGAGAGCTAAAAGCAGGACCGTGGTCTGAATGCAGCATGCCAGTTGCGTATGTGCCGATAAAGACTCGCAAATCTTTTATAACAGTTCTGGCGTCAGCCGTTCGCTGGGGCCACATCCATATGAATCTCGTGCATGAATTAACCCTGGGCGTAGTTCGCGGAGCCGCACTCCGCGGAGCTACGCGAAGACGCAGTTGCACTCCGCGACCTTCGCGTAGCTCCGCGGACATGCGTAGTAGCTTGCTAGACCCGTTCGCGCGCCGTTTTTCGTCTTCGGGAGCGCGGTGCGCGTGTTCGGGGCGCTGCCTGCATGCTCGAGATAGCTGTGTGTTAGACATGTTCGGGAACTCATCTTCTCGTTCGCACTGCCAAAGTGCGTGATCGCGTCAAATATCGCGCGAACTTACCCCGGCGCACGCGATAATGTTATTCAGCGCGCGAGAACTACGCTACGCACCGGATCGCGGAGTAATCGACAGCTTCGCGTTCTCCGTAGAACGCGGAGTTGCCAAAACTCGGCAAGCTCCGCGAACGGAGCGTAGTTCTTCGCCCAGGGTTAGCATGAATCCACTGCGACCAAGATATATTTATAGTTACCATCCCTTTGTAAGGGACCACAGTGGTCTAGGTAAACACAGGCTAATGGTTTATCCGAGATTAGAAGGGGCGTCTGAGCTGGACGTCTCACCGTTGATACTTTCATTCTTTGACATATTTCACATTCTAGAACATAGTTCCTTGTTTGTCTTCTCATTTGGGGCCACCAGTATCTCTGTTTTAATAATGATACTGTGGCTGAGACGCCAGCATGTATAGACGCAAGCCCTTCGTGTGCCGCTATTATTAGTCCTAACCTATGTTCCATGTTTGGAATTGCCCTATCCCCCACTCCAGGGATTCGAGCAAAAGGAACATTGTTTGCATCAGTCATGTATGAGTATTTTACTGGAAAGCCTTTAGGGAGTGGTTCTATCGAATCCTTTTCTGAAGCGCTGACAGCTTGTAATATTTCGCTGTCTATTTTTGTTTTTGACCGGGTGACGGCAGCTACGGAAGCCGTTTGCACAGCTGCCTTCACGGCCTCATCAGCCAATGAATTCCCTGCAACGTGAACGCCATCACGTTGATGACTCAGTGTATGTATCACGTGAGTCTTTGGTAGTTCTTTTTGTAAAAGAACTACTTGTTCCAAGAGCATTTTATGCTTGATTGTGCCACCTTTCGCATCCTTGAAACCATTCTGAAGCCAGATCTGCAAGTATTCATTGTAAGACTGAACGCAATAATACGAATCGCACACTATGAGTGTGGGGAATTCTCGATCGGTATTTTCAAGCGCCATCTTGAACGCCAGTAGTTCAGCTCGCTGAGCTGTACAATCTCCTAAAGATTGTGTTTTAGTGATTGCTGGTCTAAATTTTCCTTCGTGCCAGCGACCTTTAACGATCGCGCACGCAGCACTGTAAGCTTGCTTACCCCCCACTGCGGGTTGTGCTGATCCGTCTGTATATATTATGCAGCCGTAGTGTTCTAGAGGCAGAATTTCGGTTGGCGGAGGACATTCAAATTCATATTGGAGAAATTCTTGTGTTTTTAAGTAAGGATCAAATTCGTACGTCACGTCTGTTGCAGCAAGAGAATTAGCCCATTGTATCCATCTCGGATGGAGTGCTTTCGCATTTGGAATGCTTGCCTTTGTTACCGCCTCTAGGGCTGGTATTGGTGTCACGATTATTATTCGTTTACCTTGTGCCAAGGCTCGTTCTTTTGCTATAGCTGTCTGTGTTGCCGTAAGAATTTTTTCCGTTGGGCTAAATTTCATTTCAGCCTTAGTGTACAAGTGTGATTTGAATGCAATTGGTACCTTTTCTCCCTCATTAGAGGTCAGGTATGTGAATCCGCATCTCCCTGGGATGACTCGAATCACAAGATTGCGTGTGTTATCACGTGTTTCTAATTTTGTTTTAATTAGCATGTCTGTTTGTAAGGATCTCAAAATTTCTGTGTGTATTTGAGTCCAACTGGATCTTTTAAAGTCTGGTTTAATTAGATCATAAAGGGGTTTGACCCTTTCTGCGTAGTTTGCAATGTATGTTCTTCCGAAATTTAGGAAGCCTAGAATCGACTGAAGATTTTTTAGTGTTCTAGGTGCTTGGATTACGGCGCATTTCTCTAGGAAATTGTCAGCCAGGCTTTTGCCTTCACTTGATAATTCATATCCTAAGAACAGGACTGTCAGATGGGCAATTCTGGACTTTTTAAAGTTGAATTTGTAACCCTCTGCTGCGAACCCAAGTATTATGGTGTTCACTCTCTTCAAGTGAGTATCCAAGTCATCATCTGTTAAGTAAATGTCATCGACATAAGATAATGCTTCATCATCATATAGTTGTAGTAATTCTGTTACTCTCGCTGAGAATACCCCCGGGCTGTTCTTGTACCCCTGGGCTAACCGACAGAATTGTTTTTGAGTGCCATTTACTGAGAATGCAGTTAAATATCTGCTCTCTGGTGCTATGTTTTGACAAAAGAATCCATTGGAGATGTCCAAGGTTGTTTTGTATTTTTTGCGCACTATGTTATTCATTAGTGCAGCACTGTGTGAGTTTTGCACTGCAAAGGTTTTGCAACATGTGTTAAGGTGTCGGTAATCCAAAACTAGACGATATGAATTGTCTGGTTTGGAGACCGGAAACAAAGGGTTGTTCATTGTGAGGTGCAAGTTTCAATCACCCCCTGGTATTCTAGCTGATCTAGTATTTCATTTACCTGTTTTTTAGCTTCTTGCTTAATTGGGTACTGCCTTTGTGCAGTAGGTTGTGATTTTAACTGGATTTTGTGGGGAGGAGAGTCCTCATCCCATCCTACATGATTTTTATATAAGGCAGGTGCTAGAGCCACTGCCCACTTTCTAGCAAGTGTGTATTTTTTATGAATTGGGATATGATTTGAGAAGGCAGGCATAATAATTTCTTCGCCATGAGGGCACTCCCTGACAAACTCTGGTGGCCAGTCTTTTTCAGCTAGAAGGATGTCATAGCCCTTGGAGAGGTTATCCCAAAATAGTCCCCTTATTTTCCTAGTCTTATCTCCCTCTATACGTAATGTTATCTCGTATATCTTGTGGGGTTTGCTAACTCTGGTGTCTGCAGTTTCCACTTGAAGATATTCATTTGTGTCCACTGTCTCCAGATGATTCATAAGCACTTTGCGAGCTATGCTCACTTCTGCTGCGCTGTCTAGCATTGTCTGAGCCCACTCTCCGTTTTTAAGTTGTGTCCTCAGTATTCTCGGCATTGTTAACTACCTTGATACTGGCTACCTTCTTTTTTGGAAATTGTAATTTCTTTTTTAGTTGAGCAGGTTCCTTGTCTTTGGACTTGGCGTGCTCTTCTCTTTGTTCTGATCGTCCTCTTCTTTCCGATTTCTGCGAGGAATTCTGAAAAGATTGAGAGGGACGTGTATCAATGTCTTGATATCTATCAGGCTTTTTTATATTATCCCTATTTCTAAGGTTATATCTTTTCCCAGAGGGGTCACTCTGGGGTGACCTGTGTCTCTGGTTCGGAGATTTCTCCCTTCGCCTAGGAGACCTTCCTCGGGACTGGAATTTCTTTTCTTTAGGATTGGATTGTTTGTTTCCATCCCAGTTCTTCTTTGGTGAATTATTGTTAAAAAATATTTTTTCAGGACTTTCAGTCAGTTGCGGTTTTACTGGTATTCCACCTAAACTATCCCTACCTAGTTCCTCATAGGATTTTTCTATGATTCTGGCAATTTCAGCTGGTTGGTCTGCTATATCTGTCTCTTTTAACCTCTGGCGGATCGCCACGTTTGCTGCTTCACCTTTTATGTTGGCTAATAGTATAGCCGAGACCTGCTTGAAGTCTTTTAGTAATTTCATACCAAGAGTTAAAGCAGGTTCTGGACCATATTCGTCTTGAATTTGTTTTAGCACATCTGGTATTACCGAAATTGATGGAACACCGTGCGTTTTTGTGTAGATGGAAGCAAAGACTGTACCCCAAGTGTCACAGTCCTCAATGTGTGGTGCGATTCCCATTGGGAGACATATAGTCAGAATCCTGTGTTTTTCTAATGGCGTGGTGTCAGGAAACACCGCCTCTATTTGGGTAATTTTCTGTGCCAACCAGAATGGTATTTGTTCCCGTTTAGCCGGTACTTTACCTAGGCAGGATTGGATGTTCTGTGGTGTAATTTTATTTGTGTTCCCCTGGTGAGGGGTCAGCTGTGGAAGTTTAATCGCTGGCTGAATTGTTGAGGTCCGCATTACATATTGGACTAATTGTCTATGAATTTTTATTAATTGTTTTAGCTGTATTAACAGCTCTGCTGCAGGCATCCTATCGATGTCTGGATGTGGTGTGTATCCGGCTAGGACCGGCCACGTTGCTCCTGGTCTACCTAAAGGACCGAGCCTTGTAATGTGATTATTATGTTTTAGTGCGCCATCAAATAAGAGCAAATGCTCTTGGAATTTGAGTGGTACTTCCACCTCCTCGAAAGGAGTGTAAATGTCAGGTGGTACCTCTATTTTGTAATAGTGGAAGTACTTTGTTACAGCATTTGCTGCTGGAAAATGTATCCATGAATAATATACCTCTGTCTGCCGATATTCGTGTGCCTCAATTACGAATATGACTGTGCCACCTCTAGGTGTCAGTCCATTTTCTATAAGTTTTAGGGTTATAGATCTCCTTTTGGTGACCGGGATTAGTATTATATCCCCGTCCGCGTCTAGTGCTGCAGCATCAGCTGCTGCGAGTTCAGTTGCTAATCTAACTGCCTCTCTTTCATCTTCATTTTCTGACATTTTACTGTCCTGAAGGTTATTTTGTTTGTTTGCAGATCAGGTTTCTTATGGAAACAGAGATTAGATGCACAATATTTTGGAACAGTGTATCCTTCAACGTTGACTATACCAAGAACCATACATAGGAGTTCCCTCCTGCGAGGTTTTGGAGGATATTACCTTTCACCCACTCCAGACGTCTTTGGAGTATAATGGGAAAAGGGGTCTGAGTGAGAAAGCACGACTGAGTTACTCTAAATGTCTTACGTTAGTTTTATCGCCCTTTCCAAACGCGTTGGGCGCCATGTAGTGTAGTTCCTATCTTCCCAATAGGCTCTGCGCATTGGAATAATACCTACAGCAGTAAAGGCCTAGGCCAGACGTTAACTAGGTCTACTACTGTCGATACTAGACTTAATTTTTGGGTTTGCCAGCATAGCTCAGAGTTCGCTAGAAACTTTCTCGAATGTTCAAGGAGGAATTAACTTCCCTGATTAGACAAGAAGGGATTTAGTTTCTGACAACCATAGGACATGACAACTTTGCTCTCCCCTAATCAAGAGTCAATCTCGAGAGTCGTGTGAACAAAAGGCAAATTATTTTACTCAGTCAGTACGTGCATTCTTAGTCTCATCAGAATGTAGAGAAAAGGAAGAGACGGGCGTGTTCAATAAAAGGTGTTATTTATTGATCAGTCTCTTTTCTCATACATGAGAAATGGATCGATATTATTGCAATACTTATAGTTAAGTAAAGTGCATACATTAAAAGCAATAGTATAAAGTAATACTGTAAAAACATTGATATGGTTTCTAAGCCATAAGATGTTTAAAATGAATAAAATATATTTACATACACATATACATTTGACTAAACGTACTCAACTGGTGTTTCTAAATACGCCTACCCCGTGTACCTGACCTAAGCCTAATACGTGGGCGGGAATAGAAAGTTACAGTTTAAGTTAAGTTTGTTTTTGCCAAGTGAATAACTAAAGAATTCTCTGTGAGGGGTTATTCAGTTCTGTACCTGGAAGTTAGGATGAATGAGGAATGGTATCTCTTTCTCTGGTCTCGATATTCCAGGCTGCCTGCGAGGGCTACCCAGAAACGCCGGGGCTGGATTCTCGGCAGGAGAAAGCAGCGCGTCTCTCAGCGCGTCAGGAAGGCGGGGCTGCTGCCAGCGGGGTCTGCTCTGCTCTCGGCTTCGGCAAGTATGGCTGCTCCGTCTCGTCACCACGCGTGTGTTTGCATAGGGCAAGATCGGTTATATTTATACCTTTAAGGTGCCGAGATTGACGTAAGGATGGACATAGATACGTCAATAAAGATGTCATACGACTTGCTCGTTAGCACATTCTTTCGCTAAAGTTCTCGGTGAAATCAAAACAATGGCCGCACGGATTTTCCAGGTTGTCATAGGTTTGATTTGTTATGAGAACGTCGTATGCCTTATCAGGGGCTGGAGGAATATCGCTTGTCTAATTAGATCGCAAGCGTTATGACCTAATCAGATAACACGTTCCTGTGCCGTAGTGTGACTGCGTCAGATAACGGTATCTGCATCATGGGGGTTTTTCTGCCTCATGGGCTGACTGCTAGTTAACTTGTTGGTTTGTTTAACTAGAATAGGGTCAGGAATAGGGGGATCGATTCAGAACCGATAGGAATACATGACAGAAGTAATCCAATCCAATCTTGGGTAAGGATTGGCTCTGTGGAGTACTGCAAGCTACAGGTAGCTACCTGTATATCGCAGGCCGCACTGTATGCACCTTGTATGCTTGCTATGATGGGGTCAATAGCAAGACTGCAAAAAAGAGGGAAAGTGCAAATATTACGAATCACAGCTTCATGGTCACTTTACAATCAATCAAAGTCAATGCTACCTTTTCTCTGTTCCAATATGAATATTTGGATGTGATGTTCATTGCAACTAAGAGGAATTTACATACCTGGAGCTGCCCACCTGGTGCCACCTGGTTCCATCTTCTTTTGGCAGCCATTCGATGCCTTGCCTACATATGAAATAATAAACCTGTAGCAAACTTTTCTCCAACACTAGCTGGTGGAGCCTTGTCTTTTTTCTTACACTCTTCAATCTGTGGATATATGCATTTCAACCAGGGCAGTGTGTGTGATGGGCAGTGGGATATCGGCGCTATGTACACCTCATTGCGTCCCAATTACTTTAAGGAAGACAGCAGGAAGTACTCCCGAGGTCGGATTACATCCCGCCCACCGGTAAAAAAATGGTGGGGAGCCACGGCCAACTGCCGATTAGGTCAAGGGAGACACAGGTCAAAAAAGTTTGGGAACCACTGTCCTAGGAGGATGGGACCATCATAATCATTGAGCATGATATACTCTTTGTGTTCTAGGCACCTGCTTGGTCCTCCTCCTAGGTTAGGGGGAACCCCAAAATGATGACCTCTCTGACTGACTGATAGTTTTCAATGCACACTTTTGTGAATTAGTTATATGTTTTGTAGTATGTAAAAGTAAAAATGTTTTAACAATGGAATGTGGGTGAAGTAGCCTATTCCAGAGTTTTTGTTGTGTTTTAAAAAAAGTTTTAAACAGAAATCTGACATACCTTTAGTTAATAAAAAATAAATAATTATCGTTACATGCTAAAATACATATAGCCATCTCACAAAAATGAAAATATAGTAAGCAGTGCCTTTAGTTAAACAATAAATAATTCTATTGGTACATGTTTGTTTCAAAAACCTTTATCTATCTATACTACTATTATAAAGAGAGAACTGTGTCCTTTGAGCCAGGTAAACTCGAAAAGTACACCACCAATCGTACCACCCAATACAGCGTTGGAAAGGGGGGGTCCAGTAGATGTACATAGGCTATAAAAAAAAAGTTATTTAAAAAATAAACAAAAAAAAAGTAGTCGCTAAGAAGTAGCGCCGGCCGTGTGTGCTAACAACGTGCGTGCTGACATCATCGGAGGGCAGGAACGCGAGGAAGAGCAGACAACAGCGCGGGGAGGAGTGAAAAACGTAGCCAGACTGGAGGGAATGAGGTTCGTGAACCGCGGGGAAGAGCGGTGAAGTAAGGCGGACTGGAGCGGAATGGAGGACAACAGCGCATGGAGGAGTGGAGAACGTAGCAGGACTGCAGCGCCATGAGGTATGTGAAACGCGGGGAGGAGCGGTGAAGTACGCCGGGAGGAGCGGTAAGTGAGGCGGAATGGAGCGGGATAATAATAATATAATAATAATAATATCCACATTTGTAAAGCGCACAATCACCCGTTAGGGTCTCTAGGCGCTGGGGGTCGTCGGGAAGATTAAGCAAGCTATTGCCCAGAGTCACATGGTGCTGGGCTAATCTGCCGCCGGTGCCGGGGATTGAACCGTGATCCCCAGATTCCGGAGTCAGTCGCCCTGGCCTCGGCGCCACACCTCTTCCTTATAGCGGACTGCAGCGGGCGTGTAGACTGGCTTGGTGTAGTGCGGGCGGTGAAGTGAGGCGGACTGGAGCGGTGTGGTAAATAAAATATTACCCTGGCATAATTTCTAGGCATTAACAATTAGCATGTATCAAATGAGTGGCAGAGAGTCCGTGGTATCTGAGTTAAAAAGGGCTTTATTCCAATAACTCGAGTTAAGGGGAGAATCTGTTCCATCACCACTGAGGTTCAGGAAGGGTCTTCTAACAATTATTTACAGAGAACAGTATATATACATTTAACTCCTTGTACATAGGGAGCTCGAGGCAGAGCAAGACAGAAAATGAGATAAGAGCATGTGGGCGTGCATGAGGGTGTACACTTTGATGAGTCATAGTCATTTCATAGGTGGTTGCTAGGTGGGCGGATACATAGAGGAGGAGTTGGATAGCTAGCTGGAACTATGCCCTACTTGTGTGCAACTTGAGCATGACGTGCAATTGACGTGTAACTGGGAGGAGAGCTGACTTTCAGTCTAGTAGAGAGGCCTTCTGTGTCAGGGCGACCAGCACGTCTGGTACTAACTGATATCTAGAGTCAGGGGATGTATTATCTGAAGCAAAGGTTGCTCATCACTAAGAATCAGAGAAAAGGCATATATGTCTCCGTTCATTACGTGGGGGCTGTGAGCTTTCTATGGAGCTGTCTATGGATGCAAGTACTGTGATTTACTTTACTGGAGACAGGGAGGCTAGGCCCTATCTTTCGCGGACGGGAACTGTTTACCTTCTTCACCAGACTGAAATGTGATTCTGTAATGCAAGCAGATAACTGTCTTGGCAAAAATACTGTCTTGGCACCCCTTGCTGGGCTTCTCTCAGCTGAGCCAGAAGTATGCGAGGTCAGGGAGACGTAACTGCAGCTTTCAGTGTGCCAGGAGTCATGAAAACACTAATTCAGAAAGTGGCTCAGGCTGAACCACAAAAAGGGTTCATTACGATATTTATTTAAAAGTGCACAATGCAAATACATGGGCCTTCATGTTAACTTAACGTTTGGGAGACTTGATGACTGGCATTCTAATGCAGGACATGATTGCAGAGGCCTTGCTATTCAGGCCACTACGAGGAAAATGCATGGGCGACATGCACATACATGTAACATAGGGTACACGTAGGGGACATCTTGGTCAGGCAAAATTTCATTTTCCTCATTCCCTCCTTGTCCCCTACTTAACCCTTTACGATACATCTATATTCATGAGACCGTATAGTTGATCATACAGCATCATTTGTTCGTCTTTAACCCTTTGTATACGTGGATGTGGAACACAGGCAGTTGCACACAGGCCACATATGGCCGGGCCACACTGCCGACAGAGACAGCAACCAAATATCATAAGCAGAATCATTCCTAGGAAGGACAACACTTTCCATCCCCAAGCAGATATTATACCCCAGAGCCAACTGGACCAAGTCCATGTGCCTGGGTCTTGATGTATGACATGAGCAATTTTGTGGAGCCTTGTTATTGCTGCGTACACAGATGGCGCGTTATTTGGGATGAAAATGCAACAACTAGATCGGATCACGCTACAAGCTCCGCCCCTATCCGCCAAGATGACGTCAAGAACAAGGCGATTTTGAAGAACAACAAGTCTCATAGCAGACTGCTCCTGGGTCAAGTTCGCCAGGGCAGATGCAGTTACATTGACAACTGCTTCCAGGGTTCTTGTTAACTTGCGTATCAGTTTACTATTTTGGACGGGACCAACAAAGAAAAAGAAACCTTTGTTGAAATCTGTATATTGCTCCCACGCTGTCTCAGTCTGATCGATCCCTGCGGAATCTGTCTCCCTCTTTTGTCTAACATGTTCTAGTCGTGAATCTCTATGATAATGGGATGGGGCCAAAAATACGGGTGGCAATAAAAACGCTATATAACAAGTCCCACCCCAGTCTAAGGGCAGATGTACATAGGCTGTCTGACCGCAAATGAAATAGGTATGGCGTGATGGTTTGAAAGAAGAAAGTCCTTTATCACTAAACTCTACTACAACTTTACACTCGCTGTGTGCCATATGTACTGAGCCTTTCTTACTAACACATAAATCACCTTTTGCTGGTAGGACTGAAATAAACGGTGGACCTGTATTTTGCTTGGGCTGAACATTTAACATCAGAAAATTAACGGATGCATTTCCTTGCTCGTACTCTTCATTTTCTAGATCGGTTCCCTTCCTTTGGGGGAATCCGTCTTTGTCTGGAAAGCATGCTTCATTCATTACTTTATTCAGGTTTCCATATATCCAGCCACCTGGATAAGCTATGTACTTTCTATCTATTGAGGTCATTAAGGCAAACCATGCTCCACATGAACCATTGTGTGAGAACGGTAGAGAATAGAATGGCAGAACTCCCTTCGTCTCTTGATAAGGTGGCAGTTGGCCACATACCCAGCAATCAGTCGCATTGCTGGTCTGGTGAGAATGGTGTAACATTCGAATAAAAGTATTGTTACGTAGTGCTAGTCGATATGACAGTTCATGAGGTGGCAGTTCACTAAATGTATGCTCTACGGTGTTGTTACTGGAAGAGTGCATATGTGAGGAGATAGGAGGAAAGAAAACATGGAGTATCAAACTGACACAGATTATAACAATGCACAGAATAAAAAGAATGATCAAGGTAACTATACATCTACTGCGTAATATCTTACAGTATTTTTCTTTCATATCTCTCTTCTTACTATTCTCGTATGTGATCTTATACATGTCAGAAATCTAGTCTAACCGATTCACCACCTAGTGGACTTAAACAATTAAACTACGTCTGACTTACCAGATCTTAACTTAGACCTATACTCCTGCTGTGGAGTCTTTTCTAACAAAGGCAGCGCAGGCGGCGAAAGCGGCGCAAAGTCTGTATTGTCTTTAATGTCTGTGATTTTTTCAAAAGTTCCTGATTGTCCAAAATACCGCTTACAGTGGTGGGCATGGATCCAGCCCTTGCGTCCCTCCACTTTTATGGCGGACCTCGTCGTTAGTAGCACCAACTTCGGCGTCTTCCAGCGCGGCTCAAGGGGGCTTGAACGATCAAAATTTCTGATGAAAACAAAATCCCCTGGTACTATGGCGTGTTCCTTGACCTGGGTGTTGTCAGGGAAGGCGGCAGCAACCTGTGAACGACAAGAGAGTAGTGCAGACATCAAGGAAGCCAGGTAATCTGTCAGCATGTTACTGTCAACATCAGTTATTCTTTTAGGCATAGGCGTACCCCACATATTTGGCGGTCTACCGAAAACCACTTCATAGGGAGATAAGCCCGTTCTGGAATGAGCTACCATACGCATGTAAAAGAGGGCAACCGGCAAGGCTACCATCCAATCCACGCCTTTTTCTGCACAGATCTTTGCGAGTTTTGTCTTAATTGTCTGATTATGTCTTTCTACAAGGCCTGCTGCTTCTGGGTGTCGGACACAATGGACCTTCCAGGTATAACCTAACAGAAGAGACACTTGTTTCATTAATTCAGAAGAGAATGGCTGACCGTTATCTGAATAGATCACACGCGGCAATCCATACCTGGGGAAGTACTCGCGCACTAATTGTCTGGCTGTTGTCACAGCAGTTTAATCTGGAACTGGATATGCTTCTGTCCATCTAGATAGTGCACACACAACTACCAAGACGTACTTGTAACCTCTACATCTGTCCATTTGGATATAATCCATCTGGAGAACCTCAAAAGGGTGGTCAGGAGGATGAAATCCGCCTTGTTCCACCGGAATGCCTTTACCTGGATTGAACTGGCAACAGATCATACATGTTCGCACTTTCTGTTTCGCTGCTGCACGCAGGTGCTTGTTAAACCAGATATTCTGTAAGCTGTCTATCATTGCCTTCTCTCCCAACTGTGCGGGGCTATGTGCTGTGTTTATGATTATTTGTACCATAGAATCTGGAAGAAACCATGTGCTTTTTCCCTTAGTTATCCAACCTTGTTCAGTCTGGACCCCTCCTTGTTCAGTCCACTTCTTTATCTCATCTGTGGTGGTATGTCTAGTACATCCTGTGTAGGATCCCTGACTGTCATACTTTTTGTCAGTAATGGTACCTCTGTCCTTGTCGTGTCTGTTGGTGTCTGGGCTGTAAGTTTAGCGGTTTGGTCTGCCAGGTCATTACCCTGGGAAATGGTGTCTGTAACTTTGGTGTGAGCTTTGCACTTCAGGATAGAAATGGCTGTAGGTAAATGTATGGCTTCTAACAGGGCTTGAATAAGCTGGCCGTGCTGAATCTTGGTCCCATGGGAGGTCAAGAAACCTCTCTCCCTCCATAGTACCCCGAAATCATGAACAACGCCAAAAGCGTATTGTGAGTCAGTATAAATGTTTACTTTCAAGTGCTTAGCTCTTATGCAGGCTTGTGTTAGAGCGATGAGCTCTGCTGCTTGTGCTGACAGTGTGTCTATTTTCTGTGTCTCTATGACTTCTGTAGCTGTGGTCACAGCATATGCTGCTACTAATTCTCCTGCACTCGTTCTCATGCATGATCCATCTACATAGAGCGTTAGGTCTGGGTCTGGAAGTGCAATATCTGTCAGGTCTTGCCTTGGTTTCGTCACTATATTCATAACTTCCACACAGTCATGTGGTGGTGCATCTACTGTACATGAGGGCAAAAGTGTTGCAGGATTCAGGATGTTACAACGTCTAATCTCTATGTGTGGTTGAAATAATGTCAGTTCATATCCTGTCAGTCTCGCTACAGTCAAGTGTTGAGTCTGTGTTCTGTTTAAGAGAACCTCCACTGCATGTGGAACCTGTACTGTCAGGGGGTGACCCAACACTATCGAGTCACTTTGTCTTATGGCTAGGGCTGTTGCTGCAACTGATTTCAGGCACGCAGGCAGAGCCTGGGCCACTGGGTCTAATGTACTAGAAAAATAAGCGCAAGGCTTGTGTTTTCCTGCTTGATCTTGTGTGAGGACAGATAACGCTGTTCCATCCCGTTCAGTTACAAAAAGCATGAAAGGTTTACTGTAACCAGGGGTCGCTAAAACTGGCGCTTGACATAAAGCTCTTTTTAATTCCTCAAATGCCAAGGTGTGTTCTTGTGTCCAAGGGAGGACAGTCGGAGTGGCTGCCTCCTGTGTAGTCAATTGTATGAGTGGTTTGGCTAGATATGCATACTGGGGAATCCATTGCTTACAGTAAGAAGTGAGGCCAATAAATGCACGTACCTCCTTCTGTGTCTTGGGCTGTGAAAGGTTAGCAATGAGCTGTATACGATCTTGTGTCAGCTGTCTACCCTCCTTGGAAAGCAAGTGTCCAAGGTACACCACTTGCTTTTCACAGAATTGTAACTTTGAAGGGGACACCTTGTGCCCCTTGTCAGCCAGAAAGTGTAAAACTGTCAGTGATGCATTTTCGCATTCTGGTTCTGATCGTGCTGTAATCAGGATGTCATCTACGTACTGGAGTAACGCAGTGTTGGCAGGCATGTGAATACTGTCTAGCTGTCTTTTCAGTGCCTGACTGTAAATACTAGGACTCTCTACCATCAATCCAGCAAAAATAAATTATATAAAAATAAATAAATAAATAAAAATGAATTTTCAATTCAAAAGCACAATTTTTATTTTTGGGAAACCTCTTTCCAAAAGCTCTGTATTTTATAATAAAATCCTACTCTAAATCTTGGGAATAGTATGACCATACTACCTACAATATGTTCTCTAAATGTATTTGAATAAAATCCAAATTAATCATGCATAGACAGAAGGGCTGGAGCCTCGCCACTCCTCACTCCTTTGAGAAGCAGCCCCTCCCTCTAGAAAGATGTTCGCGCTCGGAGTTTTGAATCAACTCCAAGCCGGGCTTCACTGTGATCTAAAATTGAATGACTGCCAGATGCTGAACTCATTGCAAGAGCAAAACTCCTGCCAACTATTCAGTTTACACTACTGAGGGAAAAAACTATTCATTTGCAAGCATGCCTTATCTGCATGCGAACGAAGCTCTCAGTGCTAACTGTAAGGAAGAGCAACTTGACCCCCCTTTACATAAACATTTCTCTGCGGCTCATCACGGAGGCTCTGAGAGCTGAGAACAGCTGCCAAGTCCGCGGAAAAGAATTGGAGTATGGCCAATAATAACAAGACAGGCACTGCTCGCTCCAAGAGGGAAAAGCCCTCCCTTCACAAGACATCTCTGCCAGGGAGCCAGGCCACCTCAAGGTCGAAAAACACATTCTTTGTAATTCAAAACATATCTGTACCCAGGCCAGAGAGCTAACCAACATTCTCTAACTTAACTGAAGCAAATTTAAAACGTGATAAAAAGCATCCTAAAATCAGTAATTAATAAGGACATATTATTTTATTTCGTAACTTAGACACATGCTAGCATTTTAAAATAATTCTGTACTGCTACTAGCTGCAAGGGAAAGAAAAGAAACAGAACAACATGGCATGGAAACACACCACATTTTACTTATTGACATTAAAATGTGAAACTCCATAATTCTGCATTGCATAACCAGCATTTTCATGATTAAGTGTGCAAGCTCTTCTATTCTACCTATTAAAAGGGCCAGATTCATAATTTTCCAAAAAGCCATGTTTTCTAACTAAGTGGGCTAACATTCCCACGCTATTCTAAAGGGCAGCTTGCATTGGGAAAAATAATAATGTATATTTTGTAGAAACATTCTTATTTTAAAAAAACACACGGTTGCAGTACACTAATTAAAAGCACATTCTATGATGGGTCTGTTTTATATTTTCTTCTCAACCGTGAAAACTTTAAAGCACCCTTCGTGCAAACCCTTATCTCAATCCGACTGGTTTATTTACAACTACCGACCTCTGAGTCAAACACATTAAATCAAGTGTTCCAAGGCAAACCCACTCACTTACGCGGGCGAATTTGAAATAGAATGTTAAATGAACACTTCTTTACTCTCCATGCTAGAAGTTACCATTCAATCTGCAAGCTGACAAAGCACATAGGCTGATCCAGCAACCAAAGGAAAAGTTAAATCAAACCATCATTCATCTAACACAACCACTGACTTTTAGTGTCAGTTCACATAACCATGCATGTTAAACAGCATGTTAAAACAAATACTGCCTTCTCAATACAAGATATTAACCCTTTGGCAGCTGAAGCCCAATCATTCCCCAATGACTGCAGTACATGGGAAAGTCATGAACTCATCTCTCCACGTTATCACATAACACGTACGCACATCTTCAAAACGTTTTCTCCAAGTACTTGAAAGAGATCCAGCTCTCTCCTGCCTAACGTAATGATAACATGCTCTGCACAAGACATAACCACATGGCGCTATTCACAAGCCATATTCACAAGATACTCAACAAGTCACAAAAATGACATGCTCTTCAAATGGCATATTTTATAAGGAGATATTTACAAGAAACTCCACAGTAAACTTATAGCTCTAACTCTAACTCTAGCTAGTTCTTCTGACAGGACGGGATAAATACCAGTAACAACTGCATTTCTTTCTCTATCAGTCTGTTCTGTTTTGACCCGTTCCCCCTCCTCCCGTAGTTCCTTTTTTTTGACTTTTTCCTCTGCTTGTTTAGTTCTCTCTGCTTTATTGAATTCTTTCTCTGTTCTCCTGTGTGACTCTTTGCGCCATAACTCAATAGCGTCTTTCTGAGAGGGTCTTGACTTCTTTTTCCATAGCGCTTCCTCTACTCTCATAATGCATTCAGAATCCCATGTTCCCGAGATAGGCCATCTATACTTCTCCTCTAGATCCTTCGTGTAGGTTACCCATAAGTCTAAAAACAAAATGGCGTCTAACCCATGCTTATTATACATATAATGACCAGGTGTGTCTCTAGGCGGGATGTTAACTGACTCTTCTAGTATACCTTTTCTGGTCCCTATCTGACGTAATTTCGAAAACAGCGGCATGTTGAAATCAACACAATGAAAATACAATACACAAAAATAGACTGAAACAATCAACGATCATTCACTCTAAAACATCATAACACTAAAACAAACACGATCTAAACCAATACAGAGAAATTAAACATGTACTTGAAAAACTTTGTGCACTGGAATACAGTGCAACCATACCGGCCTCAGAAATGAGACACGTCTTTACCGTGCCCACGTTTACCGTGGACCCGTCTTTACCGTGCTCATAAAAATGAGGCACGTCTTTACCGTTTTCACGAAGAACGTGAACCCGTCTTTACCGTGCCCACGTTTACCATGGACCCGTCTTGACCGTGTTCATATAAAATGAACCCGTCTTGAAACTTTATGCATTCCCCATAGTGGTACTCACCGGGAAGCAGAACTTGAAACTTGAAGGCCTCGGATTTCTACGCATGCGCCTCAGAACAGGTGGACCTCTGGAGACCTCGGACCTTGCTCTCTCACGGGTTGGGCTCTGGTTGAGACGATCCGCGTTCCTCACCGCCTCGTATGGATGCCTGGTCGCAGTCCGTCCTCCTCCTGGGCCTGAGGGAGGAGCGGGAAATCCCGATCGCGTGTGCACTTTGAAGTCCGTCACGGCTGTAGAAGGGGGCAAAGGCTGGACCTACAACTCCGGCGCATGGGGAAAGGGATATGTTCCTATTCGGGCGCCAAATTATGTGGTAAATAAAATATTACCCTGGCATAATTTCTAGGCATTAACAATTAGCATGTATCAAATGAGAGGCAGAGAGTCCGTGGTATCTGAGTTAAAAAGGGCTTTATTCCAATAACTCGAGTTAAGGGGAGAATCTGTTCCATCACCACTAAGGTTCAGGAAGGGTCTTCTAACAATTATTTACAGAGAACAGTATATATACATTTAACTCCTTGTACATAGGGAGCTCGAGGCAGAGCAAGACAGAAAATGAGATAAGAGCATGTGGGCGTGCATGAGGGTGTACACTTTGATGAGTCATAGTCATTTCATAGGTGGTTGCTAGGTGGGCGGATACATAGAGGAGGAGTTGGATAGCTAGCTGGAACTAATCCCTACTTGTGTGCAACTTGAGCATGACGTGCAATTGACGTGTAACTGGGAGGAGAGCTGACTTTCAGTCTAGTAGAGAGGCCTTCTGTGTCAGGGCGACCAGCACGTCTGGTACTAACTGATATCTAGAGTCAGGGGATGTATTATCTGAAGCAAAGGTTGCTCATCACTAAGAATCAAAGAAAAGGCATATATGTCTCCGTTCATTACGTGGGGGCTGTGAGCTTTCTATGGAGCTTTCCAAGGATGCAAGTACTGTGATTTACTTTACTGGAGACAGGGAGGCTAGGCCCTATCTTTCGCGGACGGGAACTGTTTACCTTCTTCACCAGACTGAAATGTGATTCTGTAATGCAAGCAGATAACTGTCTTGGCAAAAATACTGTCTTGGCACCCCTTGCTGGGCTTCTCTCAGCTGAGCCAGAAGTATGCGAGGTCAGGGAGACGTAACTGCAGCTTTCAGTGTGCCAGGAGTCATGAAAACACTAATTCAGAAAGTGGCTCAGGCTGAACCACAAAAAGGGTTCATTACGATATTTATTTAAAAGTGCAAAATGCAAATACATGGGCCTTCATGTTAACTTAACGTTTGGGAGACTTGATGACTGGCATTCTAATGCAGGACATGATTGCAGAGGCCTTGCTATTCAGGCCACTACGAGGAAAATGCATGGGCGACATGCACATACATGTAACATAGGGTACACGTAGGGGACATCTTGGTCAGGCAAAATTTCATTTTCCTCAGCGGGATAGCAAAATAAATGATAGGTTTTAAAACAGCTTTCACATTTGGTGCAGACATTTAAGTGAGAGTAGGGGGGGGGCGGTGAAGTGAGGCGGACTGGAGCGGGGGCCTGAGTTTGTGCGACTGGGAGCAAGCGCTGAGGTAAGGTGCACGCAAGCCTGAAATGCTGCCCCCAGCCCCCTTCTGCCCCGGGCAACGCTGGGGCGGGCTGCTAGTCTTTCATAAAATGAGTGTACAGTTTCTTTCGGCTCTTGTGAGGTCCTGTCTATCTTCACCCAATCAGTTTCTTTTGGAGGTATTTTATTCTTCAACCACACTATCACCTGTTCATACTTTCTCATTACATCTGGTGATGGATCTCCTGTTGCCTTGTCTCTAGGATACTCCATCCTGGGCCAATCTACAGATATTTTACATTCTGTCCATAAATCTGCTGGTACCACTATGTCAAACAATCCATCCAAATCAATCCATAAAACCTTTGACACTTTTACAAATCTGTCTACTTGTCGATACCATTCCACTGGTTTCTCTCTCAATCTGGGGAAATCATTTGTAATTTACAATATATCTTGTCTGCTCCAAGGGACATGTACATATCCTCCTCCAGGAATCTCTCTCATTGGGTATTCTGCTACTACTCTCTCCTTCTCCCTGGTTGGAAATGCTAAGGTATATTTGTCACTGTTTTCTTCTTTCTTCTTTGACCACTTAACCCTCCATTTGCTCACTTCTCCCCATTTTCTCAATAGCACAATCAACTCTTTTATTTGGACTAATCTTCCAGCTGTATTCATGTCTTCAATATCTCTTTCTGCAAAATCCACTCGATATATTTTCTGCAATGATTTTTTTTGGGAAAAATCTATTCCAAAATCATTTGCCAAGTATTCCAACTGATCGTAAACTGTTTTAGCCTTCCAATGGTACACTTTTGCACATAAACATAAGCTCATCATCCTGGTATGTTTTTAATCTGTCCGTTCCAATAGTTCCAATAATTAATTCCTCCATGTCTACTTTAATTTGGCTACATCAATCACTTTTGATTCCTGCTCCTTAATTTCAAAGTTTTAATCCAATCATTTAGTTCTTTATCTGAAGGACCTACAGGTGTTTGCGTTAAATCTATTTTATCAACACTTTTCTCTGGGGTTGCAGAGTCAGATTCTACACCAGTCGGGTATTTATATGGCAAACTTTGATTAAAAGTCAAATCAGTTGGATTCACATTTATATGTCGTTTTATTTCTGATAAATCAGGGTAAATATTCTCTTTTGCTTTCTGCAGACTCTGTTGTATTGGGATTGTTAGCCTTGGCTCTCTTATTCTTTGATTTTCAAAAACTGGTATTATAGGACCTGTTGTTACTGGAACAGTTACTGCTTCTATTTTCTGAGTAAGGTTTTGAAGTAACTCTTGTGCAGAACGCTCATAATCAGACATTTTTGGTTGCATATCATTTTGCTTTTCAGCACTCAACACAGTTTTATGCATGCCACTACTAGGTACAGGAGTACCTGAAATTCTTGTTTCTCCTGTCGGAGTACTTGGAATATATCTTGTCTCTACTCTTTCAGGGAAATCTCGAAAATGTGATGGTTGTTTTGGGGTTTCACTAACTCTCTCTTCTACTACTGGAGCATTTGGGGTAAGTAACTAAGTAAGTATTTTATTTGCATAATTATTTAAAATCGTTGCAATTTTTACAAACAATAATTACAATTAAAAAAGAGGCATTGATCAAATTTAAATAAAAAACAGTGAGCACATAGAAAAAAGGGGGCGGTTATTTTAGAGATTGGCAGTCATTCTTGGTCACCTGTTGGTAATAGATTGTTGATTCCTGACATAAATTTAACAAAAGAAGTGGCCATTTGAGGCGAGTCTCCCCTTATGCACAGTTCTAGTGCTTCCTGACATGTCCTAATATTAAAAGAGAGCCAGCTCGGTCGAAGCCAGAAGATTCGTAGGGCAATCAAGTATCTACAAATGCACAGGATATGAATTAGGTTTTCTTCCTCTTGTTTGCGGAAATGGCATTGCGTAGGAGTTGCTTTCTTATATCCTTGTCCGAACTTATATCCCATCAGTGGAATTAGGCCAAAGCGGAACCTCATTAATTGGTGCTTAACATATGGTTTTATTGGCGATGAAAAGTAGAACGGTAATATTTTGGGAGTGTAGAGTTTAGAAGCCCAACTGCCATGAGAGAGCTTTAATACTGATGGGCATCATTTTAATAGGAAGGGATTTTTGCTTGCTTGGTCAAAAGTTATGATGTCGTATCTATGGGTATCGAGACTGACCATATGTCTTGGGCCTTTAGTGATTTCAAGCAATATGACAAATACTTATTCCAAGATGTGTCCGGATTGCAAAACAATGACCATATACTGCTCTTTAGAGTATAGGGGGGGGCTAGTTTTGTTTTTAGACTATAAGCAATAAATCTTGCACTCATGACCCAGTGTTGGGAGCACAAAGAAAATTTCATTCTTATTTGAGCGTGTGTGGTAAATATTTTAGTAATTTACCTTGATCAGAATTTCTAGACTTAAATAATAAATTCAAGTATGAAGAGCAGAGTCCGTGGTGGTTCGAATTCAGGGTCTTTATTCAGTAACTCGAGTTAAGGGAGAGCTCCGTCACCTGAGGAGGATCGGAAGAATCTCTAACTTTATTATCTGAACACACAGTATTTATAACAAGAAAAGAGGAAGGAGCTTCCCTTCAATGCAGGCCCGGATCTTATGTTGAAATGAAACAGAAGTCGTGTAGGCCCGGATCATATGTTGCAATAAAACAGAAGTCATGACTATAAAAGGAGGCAGCGTCATAAAAAGTGGAAACATGGCAGACGAGATAAGGCTGAGTCATGATTAGAATAAGGAAGCACAAGAGAGGCAAAGGTGTGGAGAAATAACGCTAGGCTGGTTCCTTAGATAAAAGAGAGATGGTCGTGACAGGATGTCTGTTTGTCGTGTTTCAGCATTCGGGGGCTCTTCTTCTCGGAATTGGTTGTCGTGGTTTAACAGAACGGGGGCTATATCTCTGAATCGGTAGCCGTGGTTTGGCGGAACGGGGGCTATTTCTCGGAATTGGCTTGATTATAGGGAAATGGTTACAAAATGGGGGGTGTTGTTCTCGGCATCGGCTTGACCACAGGAATGTACGGTTCTGATTGAGGAAGGTAGTTCTCGGAATCGCCCTGAGCATAATTCAATTCAATTCAATTCCGTGATTTATATAGCGCGCTACTTGTAACTTTTGAATTTTTGGGGCAGGAGAGTGCGTGTGCGACTTCGTGAGGCGCATGATCAGCGCGTGATCGGTTCGTGCTCGTGTTCTCATGTGCTCGTGTTCTCGTGTGCTCGTGGGCTCGGGGACGTGACTGAGGAGGGTGTATGATGGGACATAACTTTACGAGAAATAAACATTTTCCACACGTGAGAGGTCGAGTGTGGTAATTGGAATACTCTGCGGAAGCATGCTGACTGAGCTCTATCTAGCCAGGTGGACAATCTGTCTTTGTAATCAACAACGGGGTGTACTTCTCGGAGAGGGAACTCTCCTTGGTCATAGTGATGAGGATTTGTGTCATAACTGTCTGTAAAACATTGAATATATCACTGTCGTAGGTCAAGGAAGATATTAAGGAATTCTTGTCCCCTGGCCACCCACCTCCCTTCTAAACAGTCTCGTAAGAGAGAGTGTAACTTTTTAGGTGAGCAACCAGTATCTTCGTACATTGTAATGAGGTGTTGAACCATATAGATGCTAGCTAGCCTTTGAGATGGTAGAGGGATCGATAAAAACATTTGAGCAACGATATCAGGGCCATATATAGAGTATTGAGATACCCAATGTGTGCTTGATCTAGCGAGTTCTTTCTCTTGTGTGGTGAGTGGAGGCTCGTCGTCCATCCAATCATTTAGAGCTTCTTGTGTTCGTTGGAACAACTTATCTGTGGAGGCTGACAATTTCTTAGTTTTAAGTATGAATTGTCCATTATCCTGAGAACGAGGGATACGAGAACGTACTGCACCATGAAAAGAGGTTCCTTCTTCCCTGTCTTCGCTTTCATTCTCAGTTTCCTGGGTAAGGGCATCTTTTCTATGGGAATCAGAAACCTTGCTCGTGAAGAGTGGAATAAAGAGATCTATTTCTTTTATTTTATTGTAATTTCCTGCAACTACTGCTTGATCTAGTTGTAGTAAATCATCAGGAACTCTTTTTCCTGCACTAGCTATCATTCTGATAAAACAAGTGATCATGAAGCGTGACAGACTTTTCCTATGCGCTATGGGTCTATTTTTGACAGCTTCCTGTAGAGCTTCTAAATTTTCTCCTGTTCGAAGAGCCTCGTAAATCTTGTTTAGGCAATTTGTGACATTCGGTACCTCTTGTATACCTTCTAGAGCTTCTCGTAGGCGAAGGGAGATATCTGCTTGTGAACCTTCCCCTGGGGTTGGGTCATAATCGCACTCTAACATAGGTAGAACACTACTTGAAGCATCAGGGATGGGTCCGTCTGGGTAATTATTCTTCTGGCTGTTATCTGATTAGTGTAAGCAGGAGGAGGTTCCATTAAATAGGTGGTAATAAAATCATCGGGTACAGGAGAAACCTTAAGACGTGGAGGTGCTGTAGGCATACTAGAATATGAGCTAACCTCGGACCCTATTTTTGGTGAGAGGACAGGATATATACCCGTCGCAGAGGCTGAGGCCTCTCTTTTCCTTTGTTCAAAACAAATATCCTCATTCTGATCCTGTAACTTTTTCATCTTACTTTCTTCTGACATTCTCTTTGCTTTCTCAACTTTCCCTTGCTCTTTCTGTTCCCTTCGATGTGCTTCCTTTCGCCATATATCAACGCTCTCTAACATCGAGGGTCTTGCTTTCTTTTCCCAACACCTTTTTTCAACCGCCATGATACAATTCAAATCCCATGTGCCACTCTTTGGCCATCTGATCGCATTGTCTAAATCTTTAGTATAACCTTCCCAAAGATCCAAATACAAGATCGCACCAGTTCCATACTTCGTGTACATAAAGTAACCAGGAGTATCCTTCGGGGGGACTGGTACAGATTGTTCCAGTAACCCCTTCCGGGTACCCAGTTTACACAGTTTAGAGAAAAAAGGCATCGTATTAGATACAACTAAAACTTACACTTGAAAAAACTCGATATACTCTGAGTATCAGAGTACAAACATACCGTTTTCTAGAAGCCTATAACCCGTCTTTACCGTGCTCTGAAAAGATCAGAGCCCGTCTTTACCGTGCTCTGAAAGATCAGAACCCGTCTTGATACACTCCCAGCAGTATGATTTGATTTGATTTGTCCATTTGTAAAGCGCGCGATTGCCCGTGGGCGTCTTGGCGCTAGGTAAATCCTTAAATCCCTTGAACGATGTCTAAAGTTATAAAGAGAAAAGCCATGTTTTTACTTCTTTTCTAAAGGATTCTAAAGATGGGCAGGTTTTTATGGCGAGAGGTAGATGATTCCAGGTACGTGCTGTGTGTACACGGAAGCTTCTACCGCCCCAGTTTGCTCGTCTAAATCTGGGAACGGTTATTAGTTTCAATTGGCCGGATCTCAGAGATCTCGTTGGTTCATATTGTTTCAGATGATGTCTCAAGAATTGTGATCCCTTTCCCTGAAATGCCTTGTAGGTCAGGCAGAGTGCTTTAAATTTCACCCTCTTTGCAATTGGGAGCCAATGCAAAGTCTTTAGTTTGTGGCTGATCGGCTCATATTTGGGTATTCCTAGAACCAGTCTGGCTGCTGCATTTTGCAGACGTTGTAATTTGTCTATGATTTTTATCCTCGCTCCTGCATATAGAGCGTGTCCGTAATCCAGTCTCGCCAAGGCCAATGCAGTTACTACTGTTTTCCGTGAATCCTGTGGTAGATATGGAAGTAATTTTTTTATCATTTTTAGGATATACCAGAGTGTTGATAACAGCTTACTGGCTTGGGCTTCAAATGATAGACGCATGTCGAGAGTGAAGCCCAAATTCTTCACTTTTTCTGATGATCCTTGGCATCTACCTAAGTCCTTGGGCCACCAGGTGGGGGACCAGATGTTTGTGTCACCCCCTAGTATCATCACTTCACTCTTATCTCCATTGAGCTTTAGACAGTTTCTTTCCATCCATTGACTGACCTGTGTCATACAACGTTGGAATTTTTCCGCTGTTTCACTTACATCCTTGCTGATGGTCACTACAATTTGAGTGTCGTCAGCGTAGGATATTGGGGTAAATCCACAGTTTCTTATTATTTCAGCCAGATGGGCCACGTAAAGGTTAAAAAGGGTAGGACTCAGCGAGGATCCCTGCGGGACCCCGCATGGTAAATTAAAAGATTTGGATTTTGCTCCCCTACTTCTACTGAAAAAGTTCTGTTGGCTAGATAGGATTCAATGAGGGTACCTGCCGAGTCATGTATTTCTGCTGTTTTTAGGCAATTTAGAAGAATCTCATGACTGACCGTATCGAAGGCCGCCGATAGGTCGAGTAGTATCAGGGCAGCCTTCGCTCCGTTGTCCATTACTTTTCTGAGTTCTTCCACAGCTGTAATTAAAGCAGTTTCTGTTCCGTGTCCTTCGCGGAAACCAAACTGAGAGTGATCCAGCGAGTTGCCATCCATCAGATAGCGGGACAGCTGTTTGTTTAAGAGTTTCTCTAGTATTTTAGCGCCGAAAGGAATCCTGGCTATTGGTCTGTAATTACTTGGTTCTTCACAGTCCAAATTAGATTTTTTGAGTAATGGTCTGATTGATATCTTTTTCCAGTCCTCCGGAAAGGTGCTAGTTTTGATTATTTGGTCAAATAATTTTTCTAGTACCAGGCTTAATTGTTCTGAACAGCCTTGCATTATTTTGGATGGACAAGGGTCTGTTGGGCTACCTGAGTTAATGGTGAGTAGTTCTTTCTGAATTTGATCCTTTGTTAGGGATGTAAATTGGAACAATGTAGGATGGACTGACTGTTCCACTAAAATTGCTGATTGTGAGGTGATCTGGTCTGGCTGGTTAGCTCTTTCTATATTATTGCTTTTGAAAGATTCGTATACTGAGGAAACTTTTTTTACGAAAAATTTGCCTAGAGTATTACAGAAGTCTGATGACATTTCTTCTGAGGTATTATATTCAATTTTTGAAAGTTTTTTCACAGTAGAGAAGAGAGTTTTACTCGAGTTTTTTGATTCATTAATTTTTTGGATAAAATATTTACTTTTCTCTGATGTTATTAATTTTTTATAGTTAGCTAATACTGCTTTATATTCTTTTCTTTGCTGTACGTCGTAATTGGTTCTCCACTTTTTTTCTGCTCTTCTACATGATTGTTTTTGTTCCTTTCAAAGCTTCTGAGAACCATGGTTGTGAAGGGGTCTTTCTTTTAAAAGTAACTTTCTTTTGTGGGACTGTAAGTTGAACTGCATTTTTCAGCCACTTATTGAATTGTTTACATGCTTTATTGCTGTCTGCATCTAGAGTTGCATGCGATGAGCATAGGGTGTCCGAGGTGCAGAGAACTTTGAAGATCTTGAAGATCTGGATACTTGGTTTACGCAGCGCTCGTGGACAGGGACTGGTCGGGTTTCAGACGACAACGGACTCGGCAATCTTCACAGGTTTCGGGCACTGGGTCGAGACTTCCGCTGTCGTCCTCACCGCCTCGTATGGATGCTCAGATCTCGGTACAGCCTCTCTTGGACACGAAGGAGTTCATGCAGGAACATCCTGCAGTGTGCACTTGGAAGTCCGTCGATGTCTTGAAGAGACCGGTCTAGGTCCGCATCACCGGCGTGTGGGGAGAAAGGGAAGTCCCTGTTTGGGCGCCAATTTGCTGTGGTAAATATTTTAGTAATTTACCTTGATCGGAATTTCTAGACTTAAATAATAAATTCAAGTATGAAGAGCAGAGTCCTCGGTGGTTCGAATTCAGGGTCTTTATTCAGTAACTCGAGTTAAGGGAGAGCTCCGTCACCTGAGGAGGATCGGAAGAATCTCTAACTTTATTATCTGAACACACAGTATTTATAACAAGAAAAGAGGAAGGAGCTTCCCTTCAATGCAGGCCCGGATCATATGTTGAAATGAAACAGAAGTCGTGTAGGCCCGGATCATATGTTGCAATAAAACAGAAGTCATGACTATAAAAGGAGGCAGCGTCATAAACATGTGGAAACATGGCAGAAGAGATAAGGCTGAGTAATGATTAGAATAAGGAAGCACAAGAGAGGCAAAGGTGTGGAGAAATAACGCTAGACTGGTTCTTTAGATAAGAGAGAGATGGTCGTGACAGGATGTCTGTTTGTCGTGTTTCAGCATTCCGGGGCTCTTCTTCTGGGAATTGGTTGTCATGGTTTAACAGAACGGGGCTATTTCTCTGAATCGGTAGCCGTGGTTTGGCGGAACGGGGGCTATTTCTCAGAATTGGCTTGATTATAGGGAAATGGTTACAAAATGGGGGGGTCTTGTTCTCGGCATCGGCGTGACCACAGGAATGTACGGTTCTGAGTGAGGAAGCTAGTTCTCGGAATCGCCCTGAGCATAAGGATGTAACTTTTGAATTTCTGGGGAAGGAGAGTGCGTGTGAGACTTCGTGAGGTGCATGATCAGCGCGTGATCGGTTCGTGCTCGTGTTCTCGTGTGCTTGTGTGCTTGTGTGCTCATGGGCTCAGGGACGTGACTGAAGGGGGTGTATGATGGGACATAACTTTACGAGAAATAATCATTTTCCACATTCCCTCCTTGTCCCATAATATACCCTTCTAAAATTCTTTGCCTTTTCTAATCCACCTCTATACTCATTAGGCCGTTTACTTGTTCCTGTAACATGATTCTTTCCTTCTCTTTCTTTTTGGACTGGGTTTTGGGAATACAGGTAGTGGCACAGGAACTACAGAGTGCTGGACCGCACTGAATACAGAGGCAGCAGGTTAAGAGAATGGCTAGAGCGAGACCTATAACTGTAAGCGACTTCCATCCCCATGAGGACAGGAGGCCCCAGAGCCAACCCGTCAGGGACCAGGCACCAGTGTCTGCATCTAGTTTTCTGGAAAGTATATGAAGGCGGGAAATAGCGGAATACACCGAGGGTGCATTATCTGGAATAAATATACAGCAGCTGGACCCGATCAGTTCACATACACCACCACGGTTAGCCAGTATGATATCTAAAACCATACGGTTCTGTAACGTCATGAGTCTGTCGGCAGCCATCTCAGCGGTGATGTTACTTAGTGCACCAGCTGTTTAGTTTATGGCTCCCTGGACTACACGAGTCAGTTGTCTTATGTGGCGGCTGTTGATCATAGGCCCCCAGAATGGGATGACTCCTTTAAAGAAGTCGCCGGCCTCTTGGTCCGCTGTATCTTCAGCATCTATGGCCCCCCTTCACGTCTATTAATTACGGTCGGAGGGTCCCTGAGATGGTAATCTGCTGGGGCGGTGTAGGTAGGGGGAAGGAGAAATGCAATGTAGCATTTTCCGGACCAGCCTTGGGGTAGCCAAGTGCGTGCGTGGGGTCCACAGATAAAGTACGTGTTGGGGGCAGTGGTCATCGTTGGGAAATTTGGATCAGGTAGGGTGTACGTCTTGTTACATTCACTATCTCCCATTTTCTGACCCTTTCCTCTTATGCAGAATAGGCCCTTATGGGACACGGCCCATCCTCCCTGGTCTGCTTGTCTCTACTGGACTGAGAATGTTTCCCTAAAGGAGGTAGTGTCATTAAAGAGGGAATAACTGGTGTTTTCACTATTGTCTGCTCGTCCCCATATAGTTGTAAGCGTTATCATTCTTCCTACGGCTCGTACTGTCTTTGGGCCCAATTCACAGAACGAACTTAAGACAAAATCCTAAACTTACTACTTTTGGCATTCACAGAAGTTAGGATTTTGTCTTAAGTTTGTCTTAAGACAGACTTAAGACAAACTTAAGACAGGCTTAAGTTAGGATTTTGTCTTAAGTCTGTCTTAAGTCTGTCTTAAGACAAACTTAAGACAAAATCCTAACTTCTGCGAATACCAAAAGTAGTAAGTTTAGGATTTTGTCTTAAGTTAGTTCTGTGAATCGGGCCCAACGTCTTTATCTCGTTCCAGGTACTAGTGTTCTTGATCTGGGTCTCAGGAATGTTTCTAACAGAAGCGGAAAATATCATAGAGAGTGCATAGGTAGATCCAGCATAGCCGAAAGGGAGAGGAATAAAAGGCATTCCTCCGTGTACGGAGTGTGGCATTAGGCCACAGACCCAACAATTGGTATTGTTAATTACCAGTTGATGTTGAGGGAGTGTGGAGATGAATGTGTTATTGAAGAATTCATTTCTTCTGTTCAAAGGCATGGGGGAAGATGGTGGGAAAGCTAGATGAAGGAACCAACCTAGACAAGCCATGATGCAGAAAATGAGAATCAGGATAGAAAGGATAAAGGAAATCTTGTTCTGGAACAATTTCGTACAATGAGTCTTTATCTTCATGATTTCGACTGCTTAGTCTTTGAGAAAAAGATGCACCAGTGACCGGACTCTTCCCAGCAACCGTTTCACCAAGCGTCCGTATTGGGCTTAGATAGCCACTGGCAGGCCGGAGTCAGATGCAAATGTCTCAAGTCTGTTTGGGATAGGATCGCAGCCGTGATTTGTACTCTTCTTGGGGTAAAAGTTCTTGAAGGGGGGAAATAAAGTCTGTCGTTAAAGTGTCTTTAAAGTCTGATCTTTCAGTGTCTCTGGTAAAGCCTGATTTTTCAGTGTCTCTGGTCTCAGGATCAGCAACAGCGTCCGAAGGAGTTGGTCCGTAGAAGGGCTTACAGTGCGACACATGTAGCCAGCCTTTTCGTCCCTTGACTTTGACGGCGGTCCTCGTCGTCAGCAGCACCAGCTTGGGGGACGTCCACCTTCTTTCCAGAGGGCTGGTTCGGTCAAAGTTTCTAACGAGCACCCATTGACCAGGCTGAAGGGAGTGCTCTTCGGGCGTGGTCTTGTCTGGAAAGGCTGCAGCCACCTGTGAACGGCAAGAACGTAGTGCAGACATCAAAGAAGCCAAGTAATCTGTCAGTACATTTGCATCAATGTCAATTAGCTTTTTAGGAGATGGGACACCCCAGATATTCGGAGGCCTCCCAAAGGTGACCTCGTAGGGGGATAGGCCCGTCCGGGAATGTGCCACCATTCTCATATAGAAGAGGGCAACCGGAAGGGCTGTCACCCAATCTATTTGCTTGTCAGCACATATTTTTGCCAACTTCGTTTTCAATGTCTGGTTATGTCGTTCGACTAGGCCTGCTGCTTGGGGATGCCTAACACAGTGAAATTTCCAGGTGTATCCTAGCAGTAAGGAGACAGCCTCCATCAATTTAGAGGAGAATCGTTGTCCGTTGTCAGAGTATATGACTCTTGGCAACCCATAGCGAGGGAAGAATTCCCTTACCAATTGGTTGGCAGTCATCTGGGCACCATACTCTGGGACGGGGTATGCTTCAGTCCATCGAGTTAAGGTACAGACTACTACGAGGACATACTTATATCCCCGTCCATTTGTAGGACTTCGAAGGGGTGATCAGGAGGATGGAACCCTCCTTGTTCAACTGATATGCTTTTCCCTGGGTTGAACTGACAGCAAATCATACAGGTTTGTACTTTTTGTTTGGCTGCTGCACGCAGATGCTTGTTGTGCCATATCAGATTCAAACTGTCTAACATTCCTTTCTCTCCTAGGTGTGCGGGACCATGGGCAGTTTCTATCATTACGGGAACCATTAGGTCAGGGAGAAACCATTTGGACTTGTCCTTTGTTACCCAACCTTGATCTGTGTGTGAACCTCCCTCCTCTTCCCACTTTCTCTTTTCGGTCTCTGTGGCTTGGTTTTGGATGTCTACTACATCTTTGGTGGGATCGATAACTGGACAGATAGTTCTAATGATGGTTTCGGTGTTTAGTGTTCCTGTCTGAGCAGCATGTTTAGCTGTGGCATCTGCTAGAGCATTACCTCTAGTGATAGAGTCTATGACCTTGGTGTGTGCTTTACACTTCAGTATGGCCACTTCTGTGGGTCTGTGTATGGATTCTAGTAGCTGGAGAATAAGATCTCCATGTTGGATTTTTGTTCCATGAGAGGTTAGGAAACCTCTCTCTCTCCAAAGGATGCCAAAGTTATGGACTACCCCGAATGCGTACTGCGAATCGGTGTAGATATTAACTCGTTTTCCTTTTGACCATTCACATGCTTGGGTAAGAGCTATCAGTTCTGCTGCTTGTGCTGAATGTACAGATATTCTGGCTGCTAAAAGGACTGTGTTTTCTGTAGTGACAGCATACGCTGCTGAAAGTTCGCCTGATTGGAGGCGCATACAGGAACCGTCTACAAACAGCGTGTGTTCTGGTGTATTTAGAGGGACGTCTGTAAGATCAGACCGGGGTTTTGTGACTAGTTCGACTACCTCTAAGCAGTCATGAATCTGATTGTCAACTGGAACAGTAGGCAGTAGCGTAGCTGGGTTGAGGATATTGCATCTTTTGATGATGATGTGGGGTTGGAACAGAGTGACTTCATAGCCTGTGAGGCGAGCTATGGTCAAGTGCTGTGTCTGTGTCCTATTCAAGAGTAGTTCCATTGCATGTGGGACTTGTACTTCAAGAGAGTGCCCTAGTACTATGGAGTCACTTTGTCGTATTGCTAGAGCTGTAGCTGCGACAGATTTCAAACAGGCAGGCAAACCTTGTGCAACAGGGTTGAGAGTGGTAGGAAAATAAGCACAGGGGCGATGTTTGTTGGCTTGTGCTTGTGTGAGTACTGACAAGGCTGTACCTACCAGTTCTGTGACAAAGAGGACAAAAGGTTTGGCATAATCAGGTGTAGCTAGGACAGGTGCAGAGCATAATGCTTGTTTGAGGGTGTCAAAAGCAAAATTATGATCAGGTGTCCATGGCAATGGGGAAGAGGTTGTGGTCGTTAGCTATATCAGGGGTTTGGCCAAGTATGCAAACTGTGGAATCCATTGTCTACAGTAAGACGTGAGGCCAATAAAGGCACGGACTTCTTTCTGTGTCTTGGGGACAGGAATGTTAAAAATGAGTTGAATTCTTTCAGGTGTGAGTGCCCTACCCTCCTTTGACAGCAGGTGTCCTAGGGAGGCCACCTGCTGTAAACACAATTGTAATTTTGAGGGTGACACCTTGTGGCCATGCTGTGCAAGGAACATTAGGACAATTCATTATGCTTGCTCACATTCTGGTTCGGAGCGTGCGGTGATCGGTAAGTCATCGACATATTGCAACAATGTCGTATTGGTGGGCAGAACAATGTCGTCTAACTGTCTTTTTAGTGCTTGACTGTAGATACTGGGGCTTTCTGTGTATCCTTGGGGAGCTCTTGTGAAACAGAAGCTACGACCTTGTAAGGAGAATCCGAATAGGTACTGACTGTCTTGGTGGATGGGTACACTGAAGAAAGCATTCTTCAGGTCGATTACAGTAAAATGTGTAGCTTCGGGAACTATAGCTGTTAACAGGACACTGATGTCTGAGACCACAGGGTATTGTGGTACTACACATTTATTGAGTTCTCGTAAGTCAACCACGAGTCTGTAGACTGGTGGCGCACCATCATCAGTTTTCTTTCGGACTGGCAGAACTGGCGAGTTACATATGTTGGATGGTACTTCTCTGACTACTCCTTTCTGTATTAAGTCGTCAATAATCTGGATAAGGGCTTGTTCTGCATCTGGGGGTAATTTGTATTGACGGACACGAGGTTTCGTCAATACGCCTTCCTTCAATGTCACTAGGTGTGGTGTAATATCCATGAATCCTACATCTGTTGGATCAGTAGCCCATAATGTAACAGGAATGTCTCTTAGTCTGACATCTAATTCCTAATGTGGTGAAATGACCTTTAAAATCTCGGAGGAATAGTCGGACTCCTTCCGGGGAACAACATATTATAGCACCTAGTTCTTTTAGTGTCTGGATGCCAAGGAGATTCTCGAGACAGGATTTTGTAAGCACCAAGTCGGTGGAAGTTGTAAGAGGACCAACTTGAAGCGATATTGGTTCAGAAACTTTGTTGATGACAGGTGTACCTGAGAAACCCGAGGAAATACTATTTGAGCCAGAGAGGGGTACCTTGGGAACTTCGTTGTGCTGTACTGTTGTCCTACTAGCCCCGGTGTCGATCAGGAATTTTGCTTCTTTACCTAGGAGTTTAGCATGTACGTAGGGACCCTCTTGGTCAACCGGGACTGGGATCAGTGGACGACTATCGTGTTCCTCCCAGCTGTCTCATGAAATTGTGGGGAATTCAGGGTAGGATGACACTGGGTACTGATAGAGTTGGGTAGCAGGTTTAGCATCAGTTGGAAGAGCAGAAGGTCGAGGGGGATAGTTACGAGGTTGTGTCTTCCCAGTGGCAATATTATGTTGTAATACTGGACAGTCAAGCACAAAATGACCTGGCTTTTTGCAATAGTTATAAGTAACTTTTTCCTGTGATACTTGGGGTTGTTTAGGAGTCTGTTGAATCGTATTAGTCTGTGCTACCAATACCTTCATTTTAGTATCTTTTGTCCTTTTCTTTTCTTGTTCTTGTTCGTCCCTAATTCTATTTTGGTGATACTGGAGCATCTGAAGCGCTTGTGAAGGAGAGCTTGCTTGCCAAGTACTCTCTACCTTCAGTACTCTGTTTCTGATCGTGGGCAAAGCATTTTCTACAAATTTGGAGACAAATAATTGACTATAGGCGTCTCCACCTGAGGAGAGACCGCTGTTGATGAGAAAACATTTCTCTAACCTTGCATAATAGTCCCCTATATCCTCATCTGGTTTCTGTTTGCATGCAGAGATAGCATCCCAATCTTCTTTCTTAGTGGTCAGCAACTGGGATAGTATTTTAGGGAGAAGGCAAGGGAGTTCTTGAACCAGAGGTCCCAAGCCTTGTCCAGGATCACGAGTAGTGTCTTCTTTCTCTAAATCTGCCCATGTTATCTTTTTCCCTTCAACTTCCCAATCCTTTCCCTTTAACTTGTCATACGTTCCTTGTGGTAGCAGGACTTTGAGGAGAATTTTGAGGTCTTTATAAGTAAAGGAACCCATTCGGAGAATATCCTTGAGTTCCCTATGGAAACCCGAAGGGTCTTTTTCATGAGAAGGGACCATTTTCTTCATTTCTAGTATTTCTAGGTTTGTCAAGGGAGTGTAAACAAACGTTTGTTGTAACTTTCCCGCGGAATCTACAACGGGGTGTACTTCTCGGAGAGGGAACTGTCCTTGGTCATAGTGATGAGGATTTGTGTCATAACTGTCTGTAAAACATTGAATATATCACTGTCGTAGGTCAAGGAAGATATTAAGGAATTCTTGTCCCCTGGCCACCCACCTCCCTTCTAAACAGTCTCGTAAGAGAGAGTGTAACTTTTTAGGTGAGCAACCAGTATCTTCGTACATTGTAATGAGGTGTTGAACCATATAGATTCTAGCTAGCCTTTGAGATGGTAGAGGGATCTATAAAACCATTTGAGCAACTATATCAGGGCCATATATAGAGTATTGAGATACCCAATGTGTGCTTGATCTAGCGAGTTCTTTCTCTTGTGTGGTGAGTGGAGGCTCGTCGTCCATCCAATCATCTAGAGCTTCTTGTGTTCGTTGGAACAACTTATCTGTGGAGGCTGACAATTTCTTAGTTTTAAGTTTGAATTGTCCATTATCCTGAGAACGAGGGATACGAGAATGTACTGCACCATGAAAAGAGGTTCCTTCTTCCCTGTCTTCGCTTTCATTCTCAGTTTCCTGGGTAAGGGCATCTTTTCTATGGCAATCAGAAACCTTGCTCGTGAAGAGTGGAATAAAGAGATCTATTTATTTTATTTTATTGTAATTTCCTGCAACTACTGCTTGATCTAGTTGTAGTAAATCACCAGGAAGTCTTTTTCCTGCACTAGCTATCATTCTGATAAAACAAGTGATCATGAATCGTGAGAAACTTTTCCTATGCGCTATGGGTCTATTTTTGACAGCTTCCTGTAGAGCTTCTAAATTTTCTCCTGTTCGAAGAGCCTCGTAAATCTTGTTTAGGCAATTTGTGACATTCGGTATCTCTCGTATACCTTCTAGAGCTTCTCGTAGGCGAAGGAAGATATCTGCTTGTGAACCTTCCCCTGGGGTTGGGTCATAATCGCACTCTAACATAGGTAGAACACTACTTGAAGCGTCAGGGATGGGTTCCGTCTGGGTAATTATTCTTCTGGCTGTTATCTGATTAGTGTAAGCAGGAGGAGGTTCCATTAAATAGGTGGTAATAAAATCATCGGGTACAGGAGAAACCTTAGGACGTGGAGGTGCTGTGGGGATACTAGAATCTGAGCTAACCTCGGACCCTATTTTTGGTGAGAGGACAGGATATATACCCGTCGCAGAGGCTGAGGCCTCTCTTTTCCTTTGTTCAAAACAAATATCCTCATTCTGATCCTGTAACTTTTTCATCTTACTTTCTTCTGACATTCTCTTTGCTTTCTCAACTTTCCCTTGCTCTTTCTGTTCCCTTCGATGTGCTTCCTTTCGCCATATATCAACGCTCTCTAACATCGAGGGTCTTGCTTTCTTTTCCCAACACCTTTTTTCAACCGCCATGATACAATTCAAATCCCATGTGCCACTCTTTGGCCATCTGATTCCAATGTCTAAATCTTTAGTATAACCTTCCCAAAGATCCAAATACAAGATGGCACCAATTCCATACTTCGTGTACATAAAGTAACCAGGAGTATCCTTCGGGGGGACTGGTACAGATTGTTCCAGTAACGCCTTCCGGGTACCCAGTTTACACAGTTTAGAGAACAAAGGCATCGTATTAGATACAACTAAAACTTACACTTGAAAAAACTCGATATACTCTGAGTATCAGCGTACAAACATACCGTTTTCTAGAAGCCTATAACCCGTCTTTACCGTGCTCTGAAAAGATCAGAACCCGTCTTTACCGTGCTCTGAAAGATCAGAACCCGTCTTGATACACTCCCAGCAGTATGATTTGATTTGATTTGTCCATTTGTAAAGCGCGCGATTGCCCGTGGGCGTCTTGGCGCTAGGTAAATCCTTAAATCCCTTGAACGATGTCTAAAGTTATAAAGAGAAAAGCCATGTTTTTACTTCCTTTCTAAAGGATTATAAAGATGGGCAGGTTTTTATGGCGAGAGGTAGCTGATTCCAGGTACGTGCTGCGTGTACACGGAAGCTTCTACCGCCCCAGTTTGCTCGTCTAAATCTGGGAACGGTTATTAGTTTCATTTGGCCGGATCTCAGAGATCTCGTTGGTTCATATTGTTTCAGATGATGTCTCAAGAATTGTGATTCCTTTCCCTGAAATGCCTTGTAGGTCAGGCAGAGTGCTTTAAATTTCACCCTCTTTGCAATTGGGAGCCAATGAAAAGTCTTCAGTTTGTGGCTGATCGGCTCATATTTGGGTATTCCTAGAACCAGTCTGGCTGCTGCATTTTGCAGACGTTGTAATTTGTCTATGATTTGTATCCTCGCTCCTGCATATAGAGCGTTTCCGTAATCCAGTCTCGTCAAGGCCAATGCTGTTACTACTGTTTTACGTGAATCCTGTGGTAGATATGGAAGTAATTTTTTTATCATTTTTAGGATATACCAGAGTGTTGATGAAAGCTTACTGGCTTGGGCTTCAAATGATAGACGCATGTCGAGAGTGAAGCCCAAATTCTTCACTTTTTCTGATGATCCTGGGCATCTACCTAAGTCCTTGGGCCACCAGGTGGGGGACCAGATGTTTGTGTCACCCCCTAGTATCATCACTTCACCCTTATCTCCATTGAGCTTTAGGCAGTTTCTTTCCATCCATTGACTGACCTGTGTCATACAACATTGGAATTTTTCCGCTGTTTCACTTACATCCTTGCTGATGGTCACTACAATTTGAGTGTCGTCAGCGTAGGATATTGGGGTAAATCCACAGTTTCTTATTATTTCAGCCAGAGGGGCCACGTAAAGGTTAAAAAGGGCAGGACTCAGCGAGGATCCCTGCGGGACCCCGCATGGTAAATTAAAAGATTTGGATTTTGCTCCCCCTACTTCTACTAAAAAAGTTCTGTTGGCTAGATAGGATTCAATGAGGGTACCTGCCGAGTCATGTATTTCTGCTGTTTTTAGGCAATTTAGAAGAATCTCATGACTGACCGTATCGAAGGCCGCCGATAGGTCGAGTAGTATCAGGGCAGCCTTCGCTCTGTTGTCCATTACTTTTCTGAGTTCTTCCACAGCTGTAATTAAAGCAGTTTCTGTTCCGTGTCCTTCGCGGAAACCAAACTGAGAGTGGTCCAGCCAGTTGCCATCCATCAGATAGCGGGATAGCTGTTTGTTTAATAGTTTCTATAGTATTTTAGCGGCGAAAGGAATCCTGGCTATTGGTCTGTAATTACTTGGTTCTTCACAGTCCAAATTTGATTTTTTGAGTAATGGTCTGATTGATATCTTTTTCCAGTCCTCCGGAAAGGTGCTAGTTTTGGTTATTTGGTCAAATAATTTTTCTGGTACCAGCCTTAATTGTTCTGAACAGCCTTGCATTATTTTGGGTGGACAAGGGTCTGTTGGGCTACCTGAGTTAATGGTGAGTAGTTCTTTCTGAATTTGATCCTTTGTTAGGGATGTAAATTGGAACAATGTAGGATGGACTGACTGTTGCACTAAAATTGCTGATTGTGAGGTGATCTGGTCTGGCTGGTTAGCTCTTTCTATAATATTGCTTTTGAAAGATTCGTATACTGAGGAAACTTTTTTTACGAAAAATTCGCCTAGAGTATTACAGAAGTCTGATGACATTTCTTCTGAGGTATTATTTTCAATTTTTGAACGTTTTTTCACAGTAGAGAAGAGAGTTTTACTCGAGTTTTTTGATTCAATAATTTTTTGGATAAAATATTTACTTTTCTCTGATGTTATTAATTTTTTATAGTTAGCTAATACTGCTTTATATTCTTTTCTTTGCTGTACGTCGTAATTGGTTCTCCACTTTTTTTCTGCTCTTCTACATGATTGTTTTTGTTCCTTCAAAGTTTCTGAGAACCATGGTTGTGAAGGGGTCTTTCAGTTAAAAGTAACTTTCTTTTGTGGGACTGTAAGTTGAACTGCATTTTCCAGCCACTTATTGAATTGTTTACATGCTTTATTGCTGTCTGCATCTAGAGTTGGATGCGATGAGCATAGGGTGTCCGAGGTGCAGAGAACTTTGAAGATCTTGAAGATCTGGATACTTGGTTTACGCAGTGCTCGTGGACAGGGACTGGTCGGGTTTCAGACGACCACGGACTCGGCAATCTTCACAGGTTTCGGGCTCTGGGTCGAGACTTCCGCTGTCGTCCTCACCACCTCGTGCGGATGCTCAGATCTCGGTACAGCCTCTCTTGGACATGAAGGAGTTCATGCAGGAACACCCTGCAGTGTGCACTTGGAAGTCCGTCGATGTCTTGAAGAGACCGGTCTAGGTCCGCATCACCGGCGTATGGGGAGAAAGGGAAGCATGTTCGGGCGCCAATTTGCTGTGGTAAATATTTTAGTAATTTACCTTGATCGGAATTTCTAGACTTAAATAATAAATTCAAGTATGAAGAGCAGAGTCCGTGGTGGTTCGAATTTAGGGTCTTTATTCAGTAACTCGAGTTAAGGGAGAGCTCCGTCACCTGAGGAGGATCGGAAGAATCTCTAACTTTATTATCTGAACACACAGTATTTATAACAAGAAAAGAGGAAGGAGCTTCCCTTCAATGCAGGCCCGGATCATATGTTGAAATGAAACAGAAGTCCTGTAGGCCCGGATCATATGTTGCAATAAAACAGAAGTCATGACTATAAAAGGAGGCAGCGTCATAAACATGTGGAAACATGGCAGAAGAGATATGGCTGAGTCATGATTAGAATAAGGAAGCACAAGAGAGGCAAAGGTGTGGAGAAATAATGCTAGACTGGTTTTTTAGATAAGAGAGAGATGGTCGTGACAGGATGTCTGTTTGTCGTGTTTCAGCATTCGGGGGCTCTTCTTCTCGGAATTGGTTGTCGTGGTTTAACAGAACGGGGGCTATTTCTCTGAATCGGTAGCCATGGTTTGGCGGAACGGGGGCTATTTCTCGGAATTGGCTTGATTATAGGGAAATGGTTACAAAATGGGGCGGGGGGTCTTGTTCTCGGCATCGGCTTGACCACAGGAATGTACGGTTCTGAGTGAGGAAGCTAGTTCTCGAAATCGCCCTGAGCATAAGGATGTAACTTTTGAATTTTTGGGGAAGGAGAATGGTGTGAGACTTCGTGAGGCGCATGATCAGCGCGTGATCGGTTGTGCTCGTGTTCTCGTGTGCTCGTTTTCTCGTGTGCTCGTGGGCTCGGGGACGTGACTGAGGAGGGTGTATGATGGGACATAACTTTACGAGAAATAAACATTTTCCACACGTGAGAGGTCGAGTTTGGTAATTGGAATACTCTGCGGAAGCATGCTGACTAAGCTCTATCTAGCCAGGTGTACAATCTGTCTTTGTAGGCTGTATCACCGAAAACTATTGTCGGCAAGAGTTTTGCGCCTATCAGTTTTATTAGTGGGGTGAAATCCGGGGAGTGGAGGGCTCTCTTTGTTCTTATGAAAGCTCCCTCCAAGTTGCGAGCGGCACTCTGCATTGTGGTAATGTGCGCGGCAGGTCTTCACTTGTGGTCTATCCAAACACCCAAGTATTTATATGGCGTAACTGATTCCAGTGCCTTCCCCTCAATAAACCAAGTACTCTTTCTTGTTTTTGAAGGCGAGACTGTCATCACTTTGGTTTTGGTGATGTTAATCTCCAATGTGTTGATAGTACGTTACTGCACAAGGGAATCGAATGATATTTGGAGGCCCACCTGGGTTTGATCAAGTAGGATGGTATCATCAGCATACTTCAAGATTTGGATTTTTGCTGATTCCATACGCGGGGGAAAGCTCGGCATCCGGCTAGCCATTCAGGGAGATCTGCAAGAAACAGATTGAAGAGTAAGGGTGCAAGGATACATCCTTGTTTTAGGCCTCTGTTGGTGAAGATTTTATCGGTTGATGACCCTCTCGAGGTAACTCTTATTTTCACCCAGGTATCTGTGTGCAAAGCTATGAGTGCATTTGGGGTCATCCATAAAGAACCTGGTTGATATGGTGGAGGTCTTCTATTTAATATCTCCTCCAATACAGCGTCCTCTGATTCACTTTCACCATAACCTTGACTCACTGCCTCCACATTCTTTTTATTTTCTGTAGATTTTCGTCCTTCATATTCGTCAGTAAGCCGAACTGGATACATACTATCACACATGTTACCATTTCTCCATCTACGCATTCTAGTTTCATGTGTTTCTCCCCACAAGTCTCAACCTTTACTTTTTGGTATGATATGCCTGTTTAACCTCTCAATTTCCATCTCATGCATCTCATCTTCCCATTCGACCAGTGCCTCAAATTGAGTTGGTCTAGGTCTCGGCTCAAGCTTCATCATTGTATCGCTTAGATTTCTCAAAATTGCTATATCAAAAGATCCTCCTTCCGGAAAAGCTAACACTCCATCATCTTTAGTGTACCGTGCCCAGTTCTCCAACCAAGCACAAGTATGATATCCATATTTCGTCAACATATACGAAGCAGGTGTTTTTGGCAAAGGAAGTACTTTTCCCTCCCTCGTAATTATTTCTTTGTCCTTTACAAACATATTTTTCAACTTTTTAAACCATGAAGGTTTCTTCTTGTCATCGTCATAATAGTAGAAATCCATCTCAATAGGTTTTTCCTACTTTCAAAAAGATCGCGTATTACTCTGTTGCTGTCTCCGTAACACCAACCTATCCCAGCGCGGTTCACACTAGCGCACCAATTAGAAAAAGATACGTCACCATAGTGTTCAACCAATAGCTTTTGCTGTTTTCCGTGATGCACCTATCAGCCCTGACTCCATCTTGGTCACGAGGACCGATCCCAGCGCAACCCTTTTGATGCCACTGGCGCTCCGGCTTCTGCAGCGCCGACTGACCCCTCCTTTACAAGGTTTTTTCAAGAAGCCGTATTTACAAGATATTTTACAAAAATCAGTTAGTAACTTACAGAAAACAATACCATTTGCCTGTTCCGCTAATAAAGTGATAGATTTAATCAATCACACAAGTATTCTGTAACTGGAGTAGACAACGCTTACCTCTTCAGAATTTTAAGACTCGGCGATAAAGTAGCACTACCCTCTACCTTACCCTTCCATCAGGCAATAACGAACTTGTTTCTCCAGGAAAGCACATACAGAGATCTTTTCCACCTCCTTACAGTCAATCCCAGAGTTTCACCAGAGCGCGAATTGCAATTTTCATTTATACACGTTCATACAGAAATCCCTATTCATATATACATGAACTCTGTATCTCCAGTAGGCAGCATTTACCTCTAGCCCACCACAGAATTCCTCTATTGTTAGTAAAGTAGACGCCACTCCTTTACCCTTCTATCAAGCTCGGGTTAAGTCCTACTACTCTCCCAGCAGTAAGTTTTAATCAGGATACATAATGATCCCAGTACTTGAAGGCTAAGATTTTATAGACTGTCCTCACTATACATTTATCCTTTCACACCTAATGTCCCTAAACAGTGATATACGACAATACCACCGCAGTATACGACGATACTACTTCTTTGAAACAGACTAATGCACTGTGCGACTTTTACTTGCCACACTTCCTCTGCCTGCAGACAGAGGCACTAGCTTCACACAACTCTTGGAAGCCTTTTTCTGAACTACATATAACACAGTTACAAACTCAACAGATGTTAGTTCTTAATTCTGTACATTAAATTCCATATAGTACTTTATACATAACCCTACCTAGTTTCCTTAGCAACCACTACTCTGCTACCAAGATACAACTGCTACAGCGGGACTCCAAAAATCATTTTCTAATAGTCACTTACCATTTCCCTGAAACCTTTAAACACACATTCATTCGTCAGTGGGGCCCAAAGCACTGAACATCTATTCTATTCACTTATTCTGGCTTCAAGGATTTGGTGGAAATCACAAAGGAGTACTGCTGTAACATTTGGCGGAGTGTCTAAACCTAATGAAACAGTTAATATTTACACTTATTATTTATATGATTTACCATGGTTTAACCTAAATATTACTCAGACACACCACCATAATGGCAATGGATCTGCTAGAAAAAAATTAGGCGTAGGAAAATCACAAGACCAGTTTTAAAGTTCCATTTTCCCAATTTTATTTAAAGCAAAACTTTAATATATCTGACATTTAGGCATTTTATTAATTCTTTTATTCAGTAAAATCTTCAAAACTTTATTTAAAAAAATGATCATTTTATTTAGAGCTCAGAAAATAGTCGCTTGTTTAGAAATCAGTTAAAGTTAGCAAAGAACAGATAGTTCCAATTTCATTCTCTCCTAACATCCCAAAACTAACACCCTCATCTTATCCTTCAGACCTGCAAAACAAGCAAATAAAATAAAGAGTTCTTACATCCAGGAATCGATCTGCAAACCGGCAGCACACAGCAAAATCAGGGGTTTTTATACACTAATTTCCTAACTTAATCCATCTAAAAAGTAACTAACATCACCAACTCGAGTTTTGATTGGACAAATTTGGGATGGGGGGCCATCTCCTCACCATTACAGCATCATGTTCATGGTGATTCAGCGAAAATCTAAAGGCCTATTCTTTAGGTCAGTCTTTGGCTTGGACACTTGCATCACTTGCAACCGTAGGATTCTTTCTCACGTTCAGAACACTCAAGCGTCCATGTTTGGCAACCATCCTGTCTTTTCTGGCCTTAGTAGCCTTGAACTTCCCATCCGGGCACAGGCAGCCCGCTCTTTCTTTCAGGCCCTTTTGGGTGCGCATGCGTAGTTCAGCACTTGCTCACAGTTTACCAGTACGTCCATTTTCTAGCTAGGCCTCAGAGGCCACTTTTCGGAACTATCATAGAAACAAACACAAAATCATGTTAAATATGGAATTCAAACCCTTCTGTTTACCTCCCACCATACTAATGTCTCCCTATTAGTTGTTACCTAGCGGAAAAGCCACATAAATGCATTTTATACTTACATATCCAATGACTTTCTGGCACAATAACGTGTACAACAAGCACATTTATATCGCGTTTATTCTTATTTAAGCTGTGCATTAGTTTTACATCACAACAACAACACGAATTAGTCGATTATGTTGCTTACATGCAGGCAAATTAGTAAACTCATATGTTCATGTATGTGCATTCTATACTATTGTTGATTAGTTTTTCCACCACTAACCATTAGTAAACGTTATTGTTATGGATCCTTGATTTCGCAAGCGGTACACAAATTTAGTTTTTCCACCTTCCTCCATCATTTACACAGTGAAACATTTGCCAGTAGGTGAAACTGTGTTCGATGCCCAGGGGAACAGAGGTTTATGAATTAGAAGCCACATACATAAGATGTCTGTAACAAACTTTGGGGCATATTACCAACAAGTAGTGATAATTATCGCTAAATAGGCTTGGCAACGATTTTTTTATTGCTGCCTATCGCTGGATATGTTAGCGGAGAAAACATGCTATTAGCAACGTATTTCTCCATTGTGCTAAAGTATCCAGCGATAGCGGCGAAATGCGTGAATATTGCTGAGAATACAGCGAAATTCACGCATTAGCGACAAAATGCTCTTAGCCATGTTGTCCACCTCCATTGGATAACATGGCTAAGAACTGGTCTGAGCAGGCGTTAGTTTTTGGCGATAGCGGGAATATTTCCATCGCTACGCCTGCCTTGCTAATAGGCAATAGCGACGTTAGCGACTGCTTTTAGTCGCTAACAGGTTGGGTACGCCCACTTTGCATGTCATTAGCGATAAATATAGCTGACATGCAAAGCGGGCCCCAAACCGCTCGCTATCGCCTAAAAGCTGTCGCTAAAATCAGTTAGCGACAGCTTGCTAATAGAGCGCTAGAATGATCGGCGCTTAGCGGCCAAAAACGGCCGCTAAACCGGCGATAATTGCCTATCGCCTCCCTTGGTAATATGCCCCTTTGTGGCTTATTCATAAGGACATTGCGCCACCAGTGCCCTGTTGGTGCGTCCATTTTTTTGATGCACCAGCGGCGCAGAGTCCCTGCCCATATTGACAAGGCCACATAAAGCCCCCCTCTGTGGATTTAATTGCCTTATAAATATGGTCCCCTATCATGCATTACTCTGTGTGAAAGGGACGTTTCATGAGTGTTGCTGTGGGTGTTCCCACGTAGCATCCATGGAACCTGATGCATTTCCAGATTTAAAAGGTTTTGTAAACCTGAGAATGCGTCCAATTCCTACTCCTCCCCAGGGAAGGCGTAAGGGAGGCACAACAAGGAGAAATACCTTTATTTCTCCTCTTTGTTTCCTTTTTCTAAGTGTGCTGCATTCCGCAGCACACAAAGAAAGAGGTAAATACCTCTCATGATTGCTTTTGTACAGGAAGGTCCCACGTCTTGCACAAAAACAAACATCCCTACAAAGCAGACACCCTTGTACATGGCGCAAGGGTTCCTGCGTTGGCACTTGGAAGCCCATTGTGCGCCAGTGCAGGGGAAAAGGACACAAATGAGCTGCATCTTGTAAATACAGTGCATTCCTGCCCTTTTCTTTTGATGCACAGCGGCGTACCAGGAAGGCTTGCTGTGCAACAGTGCACCCAAATATCATAAATGAGGTACCTAGATTCTCAACAATTAGGGATCTTACTTTCACTGGAGCTAAAATACATTAAGGTACAAAGTGACGAACATCTTAGTGAGTGATAGTGGCTCAAGAAGCCTAATGAGTGCTAGCTTAGCGTCCCAGACCTCAGTTCCTTTGTCTCCAATGATAATAAATATCAGAGCTATGACATCACTAACAATGACTTGCACCGAAGAAGAGAGGGGCTTATTTAAAAGTCCATTACGGCGCCTCAGCATCACTATTTTGGATGCATCGGTGGCTCAGTGTGCCTGGGCCCCTTTCACATATTACTCTGCATGAAAGGGAAGTAGTATGGGTGTTGCTGTTGGTGTTCCCACGCAACATCCATGGAACCTGACGCATTCCCAGATTTACAAGGTTTTGCAACCTGGGCATGCATCAGATGTGTGCACCTCCCCAGGAGAGGCGTAAGGGAGGCTCAACGGGGAGAAATACCTTTATTTCTACTTGGGTTTCCTTTTTCTATGTCTGCTGCCCCTTCATGCACAAAAAAATCACCCTTACAATGCAGACACACTTGCACCTTGGTGCAAGGGTGCTTGCGTTGGCACATGACAGCCCAAAGTACAGGAATGTCCCATATCCATACCTGCCATTTTTCTTTTGTGTCACGGCAGCACAGCAGGAAGGCTTATGGTGCTCCTATGGTAAACAACCTTTACAACGCAACTTTTACCACGCAGTGCCTTTACGACACAACTTTTACAACGCAAACCATTACAACGCATTACGCTGGGGGGCGCTCTAGGATAGGGAATGTGTTTAATGTACTATCCAACACCTTCCTTACTATCCACGGGGACTGGAGTTGGAATAGTAAATTAAACAATTCACTATCCAGCGCCTAAAAGCACTATGCGTTGTAATGGTATGCGTTGTAAAAACCGCATTGTAAAAGCATGCGATGTAAAAGCATGCGTTGTAATGTCATACATCCGCTGCTATGCATCAAAATATTGTAAATGAGACCCTTTGTGCTAAAACCTTGCAAGATTCATGTTATTCTGTGGGAAAGGGAGAGCTGAATTCGCTCTCAGAGGAACGCAGCTGCCTGAGGAGGAGGAAAGACCTGCTACACAGTTTTCAACAAATATGTTTGTCTTTTATATTAGTGCATGTTCCCAATTAGTTTCTATCAATCAATCAATGGATTTGTTAAGTGCAACTACTCACCCAAAGGGGTCTCAAGGCGCTGTGGGGGTGAGGGGGGCTCGTTGTTCCATGCCTTGGCCACGAGGGAGGATGATGGAGCAAGGTTTCATATGTAAAGAAACTTGCTCGGATTCAGCCCTCTCGAAATAACATGTAACTTATTAATCCTAGGGCCCGATTCACAGAATGAACTTAAGACTCAATCCTAAACTTACTATTATTTTGGTATTCACAGAATGCACTTACTACTTTTGGCATTCACAGAATGAACTTACTACTTTTGGTATTGACAGAAGTTAGGATTTTGTCTTAAGTTTGTCTCAAGACAAAGTTAAGACAGACTTAAGACAGACTTAAGACAAAATCCTAACTTCTGTGAATACCAAAAGTAGTAAGTTCATTCTGCGAATGCCAAAAGTAGTAAGTGCATTCTGTGAATACCAAAATAGTAGTAAGTTTAGGATTGAGTCTTAAATTCATTCTGTGAATCGGGCCCAATGTGTTTGTAAGTACTAATAATTGCACCACACAACATTTCAGTATCTAGGGGAAGCTTTCCTATGTGCTTTTACTAACAGTAACCCGAGGTTCCTAAAATGGCAGTCGAAAACAAGGGAACCTTTTTACGCATGCGTCTACTAAATCTAAGTAGTGTGACTTATCTATGCTTTTGGTGGGAATTCTTTTTAGCTGGGCAGTAGTGCCTAAGATGGGCACTTCAAACTTCACATAATAATGCACATGCTTCTGCTCGAACAAAACTTTGTATGTACTGCTTAAATATTAAAGCTATAGTTAAAATAAAATAATGAGGTTAGTGTAGAAGCAAGTGGTATACTTTCATTTATCTTTGTATTCTAACGTGTCTTTCTTTGACTTTATTAATAGTTCGTCTTTGGGCCTGAAGTGTGTCAGAAAACTAAATTTTGAAATCGCTGTACATGTGCAAACAAAAACTGAAATCATTAAAGCCCTGTCATTGAACTGCAGCCAAATCCCATCTTACTTGCGATGTGCCTGGGAATCTAACCCCATGACCTGAAAAAAGGAAGAAATACTGACTGCATTTAATACATTGTATATAAATTGAATCTAATATTGCTGGGTGGACTTGTCACAGACCTGTCACTGACGCAAAGTATGCTGAAGGAGATCGTGGATGCAGCAGACAGAGGGTTGATCGAGCACTCTGAAAGAAGAATCAGGAGATTGCTGTGGGAGAAGAATCTGTCATCTTGAAGGAGAACGAGAATAGCTGCAGAGAGGGGTGTGATCGAGCACTCTGAAAGGAGATGGAACCCCCCCTCATGTCCTGGTCTTCTTGAGGCCCTGTACCATAGCCAGGGAGAGCTGGGCTGAGCGGAGGGATCTTTGGGTTGTGTGGAACAATGCAGTGGTTCATGTAGGCAGGTCCGGTATTATGGAGGGCTTTGTAGGCATTTCAATGCTTTTCCCATTTTCTTGTTGGTTGTGGCTTTTGTTGCAGCTGTTTGTCTTGCCTTACTATTGATGATTTATTTTGACAGATTGCTAATACAACTGTATCCTGTTTTACTCCAATTACTGAGACATGTGTTTGATGCACTATTTGATGATCTGTTCTAACCATTCTTTTTTTATGAGATTTCTGTAAACTTACTAGAATTTATTGACTAACTTGAATAAAAGAACAAAAATATACCTTCTTATCTCTTTATGAGAAATAAAGCTTTTAAAACGATTCCAAACTCTCATCATTGACTGAACTGAAAACTATTAATGCAATTTGTTTGGTGATGTTGAAATACCTCCTGATTCGAAATACGGTGGCAAAGATCCCTCACCTGAGGCGATTATCTGAAGAAACCAACATGGGAACGGGGCGTAACCTTGTAAGTGGTAGTGAAAGTAAAGATTTAACCATATTTATTTAAAATTTGCCTCTCATCCATGCTATCACTTCCTAAGGATGTCCACCTACCTACCCTGCCTGGTCCACCCTCTGTCTTTGGATGGCCTCTGTGACACAATAGCATTGTAAGAAAACTGTAGGGGCTTATTTACAAGTCCATTGCGCCACCAGTATGTCACTTTTCCCCATGTTAAAAGTGATGTACCGGTGGCACAAGGGGCTTGTAAATAAGACCCGTCAATGGAGGACAAGACTGCGTCTGGGGCAGAGCCATTATAGGTGCAGCTGGTGCAGTGGCTCTGGAGCATATGAGTGTGAGTTATGTTATGTTATTTTAAAATACATTTGTAAAGCGCACGTACACCGGAGTGGTTTATGGCGATACTTTGATTGATACCCAAGTCCTGGAGAGTTATTCAAAACCCTGCCGGAATAGTCAAGTTTTAAGAAGGCTTCTAAAGCCAAGGAGATTGGTGCAAAAGCGAATTTCAGAGGGAAGGAGTTCCAGAACATGGGGGCCAAAATAGCAAACCTGGCACCACCAGTGCACTTCAATTTAAAAGAAGGAATTGACAAAAGTTGCTTGTGGGATGAGCGGAGATTACTTGTGCGAGCGTGCTTGTTAATCAAATTGTTCAAGAATTTAGGGCTACTTCCAATGAGTGACTTAAAAATAAGGCACAGCGCTGGAATACCGGAAGCCAATGAAGTTTCCTTAGAAGAGGAGTGGCATGATGGTGCCTAGGTTGATGAATAATCAGACGTGCAGCCTGATTTTGTACCATCTGCAGACGTTTGGATAGGTAAAGGGGGATGCCGAAGTATAGCGAATTGGCATTGTCGACATGGGACATGACCATGGCGATAATCACCTGAATCTGAGCTTCATGCGTAAGAAATCTGCAGATCTTTTTTATTTTCCTCAGTTGCAAAAAGCAGGTGGAGATCACCGACCCAATCCAAGGCTTCATAATGAGATCCTGACTGATTATTACCCCAAGGCTCTTGGCTAAGCTAGATGGAGAGGGGGACTGGCCCAGCTCCCTGGGCCAGAAATGAGGGCCCCAGGGATTTTTGGAAATATCACCTGTTAAAACCAACGTCTTCTTAACCGGATTGTTTTAGATGGTTACTGTTCATCCACTGACTAATGAACAGCATAGTACACATAAAGGCATGGACCAACTCCGAGGATTTGCTGATGGAAAAGATAAGTTGAAAATCATCAGCATAGTTAAATGTACAAACTTGACGCTCTTTCAGGGCTCAGAGAAGAGGCAGAAGGTAAAGATTGAACAACAGGGGAGAAAGTGAGGAGACCTGTGGGACTCCGCAAGAAATTCTGATTCTGGGGGCCGTAAACAGTACAGACTGCCTGGGCGCAATTTTCCAAAAAGGAGCTGATCCAGCCCAGAGCAGGTCCCGAAATTCCCGCATCCCTCACACGGTCGACCAAATGATTACGATCAACCGTGTCAAAGGCCACAGAAAGATCAAGCAAGACAAGAGCTTGCGAGGAACCACCATCGACCTCACTGCGGAGAGTATCCAACACTGTAAGGATCACCACCTCGGTAGAATGAGCTGGGAGGAAACCCGCTTGGTGGGGATCAAGAAATTCAGATTCCTCCAGGAAATCAGTGAGACATCTCGTAACATAGACTTCCAAAACCTTAGCTAGGTAAGGGAGATTGGATGATAGTTTGTTCAAATTTGCGGATCAGTGCCCACCTTCTTCAAAACGGGGCAACGATTGCCTCCTTGAAAGTTGCAGGGACGATTCCCTGGAACAGTGACTCATTTAAAAGATTGAGGGCAGGAGTGGGGAGGGCAGTGAAAATTTCCTTCAAGACGCTAGGAGGGCAGCAATCAGTGGGGGAACCAGATTTAACATTAGAGAGAAGGTCCATGAAAGTGTGCTCACAAATTGTAGGGAATTGCGTAAAGGTGCTATGATTTCGGGTGGTACTAGAGCTAAAATCCAGATTTTGGCAAACCGGAATACTGGACTTAATTTTTAAAATTTTATCAATAAAGAAGAGATTCAATTAGTTGAAAAATGTTTGGGAAGGCTTGATAGATATTGTGTCAGGGTTAGACAACTCATTCACAATGGAGAAAATCTCCTTTGAACGATTAGTTGCAGACAGGATTTTAAAAGAAAAGTATGGTACTTTGGTAGTCAAAATAGACTTTTTATATGTTTTCGAGGTGTTCAGGTCAGACCGTTTGTCTTCAGATAGATAATTATGTCTCCGCTTTCTTTCCAATTGCTGCAAAGCTAGTTTTTGGTTTGTCAGCTCAGTGGAGAACCATTTCTGAGTGTCATGACGATGAATGGCGTGGATCTTGCTGGGGAGTGCAAACTTATCGCTAGCAGCCAGTAGCCAGGTAGTTAACTGTGCATCAGCCCAGTTAATAGAAGAGTTAACTGAAGGAATGAGTTAGCAAGTGAATCAAGAAATAAGAGATACTCAATCTTATTCTAGTTTCTGCATGTGCCCCCTCCTAAACTGGGGCTTTTGGTCGAGAGATTATCGTGGATAGTGAATTTAATTACACGGTGATCTGACCATGTACATGGTGAGACTGATACAGGGGACATAGTGATGTTAACTGTCCAGACCTGGTCAAGGATATGCCATTTAATATGTGTGGCAGAGGACACCTGTTGTGTGAGGTTTATTCCTGTGAGTAGCTCGGAAAGTTCAGCCGATTGGGGGCCGGCAAAAGTTTTATTGGCCCAATAATTAAAATCACCAATCAGCAGGACTGTCCCATAATTAGTGACTAAATGTGCTACCTGTTCACCCAAAGAATGAGGGAAGAGGGGCATCCTCTGAGGAGACCTATAGAGCAGAACACATACTAAAGGGGCAGCATCAGATTCTAATTCAAATTTTACCCCCGGAATATCTACTAAAGGTAGATCTAGCGTGGTTAGAACAGTACATTTCCAGTCATGGAGTGTGATGACAGCTACACCTCTGCCAAATTTCCCCTGGGAACTGTTGGCTTGGAGGATGTGGTAATCAGGTGGTAGTGCAGCAAGGATGTCTGGTGATGGCTCCTGTGATGACCAGGTTTCAGTAAGCAGAAGGAGATCTGGCTGCTCGAATTTGAGCAACAAAAAAATGTCAATCTGGTGCTTAACCATCGAGCGGGTGTTCATATATATATATTTATTTTTTTACACACTTTTTTATTGATTTTCCAAACAGTACAACGTATGCAACCTACAGTCGTGAGCACACAAGTTCTCAGCACAAATCACTGTATTTCCACAGCAACGAATGTCTTCTAGGCCCTTCCACCCATTGTGAGCAAAAATGCGTCAGACCAATACAATCAGAAGGTGCAATGTTCATATTACAGGTTTTGACATGTTTGATCAGTGCTTGACAGGCTTGCTCTCATTTCTATCCAGTTTAACAAACAAGGTCTGAGCATTCTATAGTGTCCAACTAAACCCTCAGGGCCCGATTCACAAAACTAACTTAAGACAAAATCCTAAACTTACTACTTTTGGTATTCACAGAAGTTAGGATTTTGTCTTAAAACAGACTTAAGACAGACTTAAGACAGACTTAAGTTAGGATTCTGTCTTAAGTCTGTCTTAAGTCTGTCTTAAGTCTGTCTGAAGACAAAATCCTAACTTCTGTGAATACCAAAAGTAGTAAGTTTAGGAATTTGTCTTAAGTTAGTTCTGTGAATCGGGCCCTCAGAATTCATAATTGTCCCAACTACCCTCTAACGGGTGTTCACATATATAACAGAAAACGTCCGAGCACCATTGCCCTCTTGAGTGTGGAGGAAACCAGTACTATGGGTACCACAGATTTCAGGAAAAGCTGTTCGGGACGCCAGAATCCCCTGTGAGTAGATCATTTAGCCAATTTTGTCAGCCTTGTATTACAAAATCAGAGGGGCCCATATAAGTTATCTGTTTGAAGGTACGTGGCACCCTTTCAATATCACCAGATGTGGTCCAATAGTGTCCAACAAGAGGAGACATGGTTTAGAATGAATAACGAGCAACGAATAAAAAGAAACACCCATCCTTCATGAAGAGTTCAACTTATAAAAGTGTGCAGTGGTAATTCAAAAATAATGCTTGTAGCAGCGCAACTTTGTCTGAAGAGAACAGATAAAGCTCAGTCTTGAAAATAATGTTACAATTGTCACAAAAACACTAAGTAATATAGGTTTAAAAAAGGGACAAATATAGTATAACAATAATGAAAATGGAATTTGTTTTTGCAGTGTTACATAGCAAAACTTGACCCAAAGGTATTGGAGCACTTTACACGAGCACCCGTTCCATTACACAAGGCCACAATCATATTTTAGGCACAGGGAGATCGAGGGCCTTGTTTATGGGATTGGTAGCGCAGGTCAGCGAGGCAAGTAACCTTTCTGAGATGTCCTGCACCATAGAAAAAAGGGCAGGAATGCACTGTATTTATCCAATATGTTACATTCTTGTCCTTTCCCCCTACACTGATGCTGTTTCAGTAGCCTACCACCAATGCAGGCACCCTTGCGACATGGCAGGAAGGATTGTCTTTGTGCAGGAAAGGGCACCTTCCTGCACAAAAACAATCAGTGGAGGCGCTTTCCTCCTTCCATGTGTGCTGCAGAATGAAGCACACAGAAAGAGGACAAAAACAAGTAGAAAAAAAGATATTTCTCTCGTTATGCCTGCCCTGGGGAGGTGTATTATTTTGACTCATTTCCAGTTATACAAATCCTTTCAAATCTGGGAATGAGTCAAACCCATTGGAGTTACATGGGAACCCCCACCGCAACGCCCATGTAACGCCTCCCTTGCGTAGAGTTAGGCAACACAGCGATTTGGCCTTCATTGCCTTCCTCGGGATTTATGAGGCCTCTCAAAGCCACGCAATGTGGTTATGCATGGAATCATAAATCTGACTCATAGCCTTACGTCGCTCATGGACCACCTTGCATGGCGCAAATGTGATGCAAGGTTCTAATAAATAAGTCCCTGAGTCATTTGCCCAGAATCACAGGTTGTTGAGTCGACAGCAAAACTTGAACATGGGTCTCCAGTTCCAAAGTTTCCAGCTATGTCCTTAAAGCTCCATAGCTAACACTTATTGCACAAGAGTTTGGCTCTCATGACATGTTAATTATAATTACCATGCCAAAGATTATGTCTGCTGTAGAAACTGTGGGGCATATTACCAACAACTAGCGATATTTATTGCTAAATGGGCTAACCTCTTTCATCAATCTATATAAAGCAGCCTGAACAATTATTTAATTTTCTGTTGTGTTGTGATGCTGCAGAAGAGTATAAGTGTGTCATATCAAGCGCTTCGACACCTCGTCAGGGGTAGTAAGCACTATACAAATGCAATTACAATACAATACAATACAATTCAATCTTTACAGATATTTCTGCTCTCTCCCTTTCATAAAACGTATTACAGCTGCCTTGCTACACTGTGCTACATGAAATATTATTAAATATTGAAATATGCCCCCCAGTTTTTGGGAGCCAAAACGGCTTTATTTTAGGTATCTACCTATAAATTTGAAAATGTTGGCATGTATAGAAGAGTGTGTTGAGGGAAGACTAGGATAAGGTGACCAGGAATAGCCAGACAGTCCTGGTTCACTATCAGTCCCTGCAAACTTTTGCAAATTTAGCACAACACCCAGTTTTCACCCTAACCTGGTGGGGGGGAGGGAATTGGAGTCTCATGTGTTCCAGATAGTGATGTGTTAGTTAGCAGACGTTATGAGAAAGGAATGTAATTAACATGGATGTAAAATTTGTATTTACTACCCCCAGTACCATTGCTTATTTTTTTTCTATGCTATTGTCAATTAAGTCATCCCTAACCAATGCACAAGACACACAGACCACAGTATGGGTATTTCAGGAAAGACTTCGAGCAGTCTTTTCCTAATTATTTATATTCTCTGCCACTCCTGGCCTTGAACGTTGCGTGCATTACATCCGGGTGTCCTGGTTGCAAGGTAGTGGCCAGGTAGCTCACTACATACTGATATTCAATCACAGTTCACACACTCATCTGAGGATTTGGACACAGTCTATATTGGTGGCTTCGTGACACCTTTCCTGGCTCACCCTGTATCACCACATTGTGTTCAATTGACAGCTGGCCACCAGTCTTTTCTGGAGCCACCCATGCTTCACTTCTTGGTGGAGTAGGGGAGTTCTCAGCAACATTGTTGCCTTCACCTTTGCTCCGATCACCCGCCGCCATCTCCTTCTCACGTTCCAGATTCATATGGGGTGTGGAACTTCCGATCTGGACATCAAGCCTTTAGAAGCACCATGCCCCCATGACCCAATTCCCATAAACAGGCTCCGTGTGGCCTGCTTGCTTTGTCATTGTTGCTTTTCGTCCGACCATGCATTCCACCCAGGTCATAGTTGGGCAGTGACTATTCAGGGTGTACAGGAATGGTATCCCGCCTATGTCCTTTCACCATCATCGCCCATGGTCAGCTTCTAATGGTGCAGTCAGGAGTTCCCCTATACTCTTAAGAAATGGGTAAGGGCAATCTCAGGACTTTATTCAAAGTTCACGTAAAGCGTTCCCCATCTCCATTCTCCTGTGGCCACTGTGGAGTGAGGTGTTTGTGTTTTATCCCAAGATGTTTCAGAAATTCTATTCCTTGAAATGGTGGGCTGCTATCAGTCCTGATCTTCTCTGGAAGCCCAACCACTCAAATCTTGTCAAGGGCAGGATGTACAATCTTGAAAGCAGTCGACTCCACTAATTCCACAACCAAGTAATGGCTATCCACCAGTTCAACTGATAGGCGCCCAACAGGAAAAAATCCAAAATTCAAGCTAGCCTTTTGTCAAAGAATGTAATTCATCCCTTCTGTGATTACTGGCACTGAGGCTTCAGGACTGCTGGTTACCGGAGATGCCTTGCACCTTTGAACCAACTCATCCACTACTGATTCGGGGCACTGGACCACACCTTATCGCAGAGACAGCTTTTTGTTTTGCGGCCTCTTGAAGACCTCCATGCACCAGCTCGTCCACATGATGGAACAATTCTGATGGGATGCCTATGTGGCACTCTCTCAGCACCTTCAGAGGTAGAACAGTGTTTGTACCTGATCCTCGATAGATGCATCAGCCTTTCCATTGTCCAATCCCCCCCAGCCCCCACTGGTTTGCAACAGATTCCAGGCTCCGTTTTGCAGAGTCTCCCTGACCTTTTTCAGCACTGCATCGCTTCCAGTGGCCTGACTGATATCCCTGAGACTCAGAGCCTTCGGTCATGCTCCTTGTATCACCAGCCGCATACATTCCTCCACAGCACCAGGGAGGCTGAGAAGGCCGGATTATGCCTAAGCATGGGTGAATTTTGCGACTTCGCAATCCGCAAATTTGCGGATTTGCGAATTCGCAATCCGCAAAAATCGCGAATTCGTGCGAATTTGCGGATTTTTTAATTTTTGCGTGTTCGCGGGTGTTCGCGGGGCGCTATGCGTGTTCGCGAGGCGCTTTGCGTTTTTGCGGGGTTTTTTTTGCCTGGTTAATCACTGCCACCCTCTCGTTTTTTATGCCCATCTGTCCTCTGTACCACTCGTTTCTGTGCCCTTCTGCCCTCTGCCCCACTCATTTTTTGTCCCCTTCTGCCCTCTGTCCCACTTTTGTGCCCTTCTGCCCTCAGCCCCACTTAGAATGGCGCCGGCAAGCTGCCAGCGCCATTCTAAAATAGCTACAAATAGCTTCAACAGGAAGCACTAATAGATAAAGTAAAGCAGGTGCTCGAGTTGAAGGTCAAATTAAGTTACACAATCATTAATCACCCCAAGTTTGGGGTGATTAATGATTGTGTAACTGAATTTGAGCAGCACCTGCTTTACTTTATCTATTAGAGCTTCCTGTTGAAGCTGACTTTTGTAACTATTTTAGAATGGCTCTGGCAGCTTGCCGGCGCCATTCCAAAAGAGTTACAAAAGTCAGCTTGAACTTTTGACCCAATCCGTTCCGCTCGCGAATTTTGCGGGAAATTTGCGAATCTCGCGGATTGCGAATTTACCGAAAATCCGCAAAATCCGCGAGCGGAACGGATTTTCCGCCCATGCTTAATTATGCCGCTACACTGAGCTAGCAGCTCGGCCCGACAAGGCAGCTGCGCAGGTGGGCTGCGGTGAGAGAAAGCAGTGATGCGCTCCACAGGCTCCAGGTGCCGTGTGTGATCGGAAGCAGCCCAGGGCCCTCCTCATCGCCAAATGTGTTGGGTCCTCCAGCATCAATCAATACACAATGCACGCGAACCACAGTCTGGGTATTGCAGGAAAGACCACATGCCCTCTTTTCTCATTTATTTATACCCTCGGCCGTGCCTGGCCTTGATGATTGCTTGCATTACATGTGAGTGTCCTGGTCACAATGTAGTGGCTGAGTGTCCTACTACAAGATTTACAAAGACATGCAAGGGCTGGTGTTCACGGCTTTGTAAGAAAAAGTAAAGAAATGAAAGTAAAGCAAAGCCTTGCATTACCACATTTAGCGGAGGCGTTCCATGGGTAAAGGATGGGTATTCTCATGCATCCACCCGTGGATTGTGACACAATTCCAGATTTAATAAGGTCAGTAATCCTGGGAGTGCGTTAAAATGGTGTGCCTCCCTTACCTAGGTCTCCTTGTTCCTTTCTCTTTCGATGCATGAAGCACTGAGCATCAAGCCTAGTTAGAGGAAAATGCCTTCAAGGATTGTTTTTATGCAGGAAGGTACCCATTCCTGCACAAAAACAATCAATCCCATAACATAGGCCCCCTTTCACCATGGCACAAAGGTGCCTGCAGGTTAGGCCGCACACAGTGCACCAGCATTTGAAAACAGCCCAAATGCACCATATCTTAGCAGATATAATGCATTTCTGGTGTCTTCCTTTCACGCAACGCAGCGCAACAAGTTGCCTTGCTGGGCTGCATTTTGAGAAAGCGTAATAAATCTGGTTCCAGGACATGGAGCTGAATACCAAAGGGTATTTTTACTTACAATTCACGCAACACAGAGCAGCAAGCAAAGCTGCTGCACTGCGTTGGTGAAAGGGAGACAGCAGAAATACATCATATCAACTAAGATATGGCACATTTCTGCTGTCTCCTAGCACTGGTGCACTGTGTGCTGTCCAGCACCAACATAGGCACTCTTGCACCATAGGGAAAGGGTGCCGGTGTTACAGAAAGTTTTTGTGCAGGAAAGGATACTTTGCCTCACAAAAACAGTCCTTTTAAAAGTAAGTAAGAAGGTCAAATAAAGATCCTTCTCCTGTGTATGCCTGGTCCAGGAAGGGGCCTACCTGAGTCAGGTGTAACAAGGAGAAATAAAGATATTTCTCCTCGTTACGCATGGTTCCGGGAGGCATAGCACTTTGGATCATTCCCAGGTTGACACGTCTTTATAAATCTGGGAATGTGCTAAAATCCATTGTTGGATGCATTGGAACGCCCATGCTTCATCCATGGAACGCCTCCCTCATACAGAGTAACACAAGGCAGCGCTGTGCCCTCTCTTGTTTTATTTTTGGGCAAAAACCCCACGCAAAGCAACAAATATTTGATTGCGTGTCTTTGGAAAAGAAAAATTCCATTTTGCATGGTGGCTTTGCCAAAAAGTGGCTCATCCATTGCACAATCTATACTAATATAATAAAGAGAGAGCCCAAACCTTTGAGGCGGGTAATCTCAGGAACCACAGCACCAATCACAACACCCAATACAGCGTTGGAAAGGACAGTTGCAGCAGAAGGACATAGGCTATGCAGACGCCCACCATATACATTTAAAAGGTAAAAGAACTGTGCCAGCAAAGTAGTCCCTTGTGGGCGTGTCTGCGCTGTGCTGTGGGCGTGTGCTGGGGGCGTGACAAACGCTGGGTGCGTGTGGTGCGTTCCGCCCTTCATGCCATGTCTCATATCGTGTGCTGTGGGCGTGTGCTGGGGGCGTGTGCGGGGCTCGGGATTACGTGAAAAAAAAGCGAGCATTGTGCCCAATATTTCATTGTTTTTTCTTCCTAGGTGCTGTACATTCCAGCTCCGGGTGTCCACCCTGCTCCCTTTAAATACCCCTGCACCCCATAATCATAACCCACCCGTACACCTTAAAATACCCCAACACCCATAAGCACTAACCCATCTTAATCCTATAAATATACCCTGTACCCGAAAACCTATCCCTAAACCCTAAAAATACCCCTGTACCCCAAAACCCAAATCTAGCCCTGAACCCTAAAATACCCCTGTACCCCAAAACCCAAACCTACCCTTGAACCCTAAAAATACCCCGGTACCCCAAAACCCAAACCAAGCCCTGAACCATAAAAATAACCCTGTACCCCAAAACCCAAACCTACCCCTGAACCCTAAAATACCCCTGTACCCCAAAACCAAAACCTAGCCCTGAACCCTAAAAATACCCCTGTACCCCAAAACCTAAACCTAGCCCTGAACCCTTAAAATACCACTGTACCCCAAAAACCAAGCCTACCCCTGAACCCTAAAAATACCCCTATACCCCAAAACCCAAACCTAGCCCTGAACCCTAAAATACCCCTGTACCCCAAAACCCATACCTATCCCTAAACCCTAAAACTACCCCTGTACCCCATAACCCAAAACTATATCTGAACCCTTAAAATACCCAAACACCCCAAAACATATACCTCAGTACCCCAAAACATATACCCCTATACCCATACTTACCTTATCCAAACATTTAAAAAAAAACATGCTTTTACCAATCATGCATTTACAACGAATTTCGTTGTAAATGGGTGCATGGTAAAAGCATATAAAATGTAATGCCATGCGTTATAATGGCATTGCGAGGTCATTGGTACTTTCATAATGAAAGTATGCGGAGTGATGGTATGCGGAAAGAAAGTTGCGGAATAATGGGTGTTTACCCTCCCCTGGTAAGTACATTGGTGGCACGGCGGCCAACATCTCCAGCAACATACTCATATTTTTTCACCACCGATTTGAAAAATGCACAGGTCTCTCTCATTGATGGCCAGCACCGACATACACTTTTAGACACACCTCCCGCAACAAGTTCTAGAATTACGAACTGTAGAGCTGGGGAGCTACGTTTAAATCTCGGCATCAGCTCAACATCCTGTGATTCCAGGCAAATCGCTTTGTCTCCCCGTGCCTACCACAAATGAATGTGTTCTTCTGTAATGTAAATTGTGCTCATGCCATGTTGTCGAGTTCGGGCTATATAATATTGCAAGGAAAATTAAAGTAGGGAAGCTCGAGTTCACACACTACTGAATGTGCATTCTTAAGCGCATCAGCAGTGCACTGTGAATCGGAGTGTTTCACAGGCCTGTCACAGATAAGAAATGCTATCACAACGAAATCCTACAAAACAATATACTACTGGCCGGCAGCAATTCATACCCGGACAACGTCGGGACGGGCTGCTAGTATGTTAATAAATCTGTCCCCAAGTCTACCCTGAAGATGGTACTGGAGCAACAATCCGGTAATAAACTGGTTTTATTATAGAAAAGGTCCCCAGCGACGGAGAATGGTGTACACTGGTCATGTATAACATTCAACTGCCACAGGTAAATGAAACAAAGCAATTCTAGAATACATGCTCACGCTACCTGCGAGGTAGATAAGCTACTAAAGAAAGAGATTCTTAAACCACTTGGAGACAAAATGCTGAAAGTTAAATAAAGCACTCAACATAATTCACCCCATATGTGTTTCATCCACCAGAAGACACTCCCTGCCCCTCTATTTCAGTCTTGCTGGCTCTTTTTCATCCCAGCTTTCTCTCATGTTACAGTTTTTCCACCTTTTCCTTCCTTTTTACCCCTTTTGTGTTTTTTTCTTTCTTGCTCTGGATGAACGCATGACGAGGAAAAAGGAGTGTCAGTGGGCCCCACCTTCAACCAGCACTGATTCCTTCACAGAGCTCTGGCTGCCCATGCAATGTACAACACACGTCTAATGTGTGAAATGCTTAATCAAAGGCTTAAATGTGTTGCACCTAATGAGGGTACCTTTGCAGTGAATAAGTACATTATTATGGCAGATTACCTGCATTTTCGGGACCCCCTGCTGCTCACAGTAGTGGCCCCCTACCTGCAGTCAAAGTGAACTTGTGGTTGCATTGCATCAAGGATAGGAATTAAGGGCCAGATTTACTATTTTACATAATGCAGCACAATGCAGCAAGGCATGGAAGGGAGAAAGCAGAAATGCACCATCTTTAAGATAAGGAGCACTTCTGCTGTCTCCTAGCGCTGGCGCTCTGTGTACTGCATAGCACAAATGCAGGCACCATTGAACTATGCTGAATGCATTTAACATAGAAAGAGGAAGTAAAGAGGAGAAATAAAGATAGTTCTCCTCTTTAAACCAAGGCCAGGGAGGAGGGTAAGTTTTGTCTTTATATGTTTATTATGTGTAACCCCATGAGCATCATGCTTTATGTTTGTAATATTTATGATCCTTTTTGTGTTCTGCAATAAGTTATCTAAATAACACGAAGTTACTCTCAAAAAAGTTTTGTCTGTGGGTACCTTTATCTGCACCTTAGGTGTATTTTTGTGTGTGGTCAAACTGAATTCTTTTATGTAACAAATGTCTTCCCTGAACCACTGTAGCTTCTCTATGGTTTATTGCCCCTAGGTCTGCCTCTGAAACAGGCAACCACTTTTAGAAAGTTGGCATTTTCCTGCCCTTATCCCGTTTGTGCCTGTAGCCAGCCTGGGCCACATTACTGGGTGTAACTGACAGTTAAACTTTGTGAATTCCTCCCAGACTGTCATACATTAGAGGAATTGGGTGTGCCTACGTGAGCCATCTCCTGGCAGGATGGGGCAGGAGCTGAGTACAGCCCCACTTACACCTGAATAGCCTATGGTCTGACTGCACACAAAGGACGAACAACCCTGCATTGCCACCTCAGCCAGCTTGCAGCTACGGTAGGGAATTCCATGCACTTCAAAGCCACTGTCTAGAAAGTTCTCCTATCTTCTAGAACCAGGTTACCAGGGTTTAAAAGAAGGATTTCAGATAGCAGCACTTCAGTACCCTACTGGACCTGTGGATACTCTTCCAGAAAGGACTGCGATGCTGCTACAAGGTCTTCCACTCTGCTGTACTGCTGCTCTAAAGGAACTGCTGCACTGCCATGCTTACCTGCTGTCCTCTTGCCTGGTGCAGTAGAACTGGATCTGGAACTTAATCTTGAACCCAGGACCCCAGAGTGACTCAAAGGGCTTGTCGGCTGGCCACCTGATCTGAGCCTCAGGGGCATAAACGTCTCCCCAACCAGCTCCTGGACACATCTTCAGTGATCTCCTGACTACCAAGTGGTGCTTGTCAGGTTCTGGACCCTTGTTGTGACTCACAGGCTCTTGAAATCAAACATTTGGGTTCTTCAGACTGGGGATTTTCGCACCGGAACCAAGCAGCTCGCACTGAAATTCAGCATGAGCCACCGTCAGCCCATGTGTTTGCACAGAAAGCATCAATCACTCGCAAAGCTCCAGCCTGCCCATCCACGACACCCAGCCTGCGCTTCGCGCCATGCCGACCACCATCAGCGATGCTCTCCTTGCTCCCTGCAACCCTCTCCAACGCAAATGGGACTCTTAGCACAAAACCTGAGAAGGTAAAACTTTACAGGTGCTAATCTGGGACTGTATCTGACCTGCGCTTTATTGCAGTTAGCTTGAACTTGTGACTTTGACCCCGTCTAGCGTGTCCATTTGGAAACTCTGTATATGCAATCAGGAATGCTATTTACTGTAGCGGGGCACTTGACTTGCTCTTCTGATGTGGATAGATGTGTATAGGGGCGGTCCATGACAATGGCATTGTGTCTTGCTGCTGCTTTGTTTTTACATAAGCACAAAGCTCAACATGAACTCTTGTGAGAAAACTACAGGCAGCGTGCAAAGCTGTGTGTTACTTCGAACTGAGGAAGAAGAAATACCCAACCCGGTATTTCCGGAATTTCCTTAGTGCCAGCCTTAAACATTAAAGCTCACATTTGTTAACAATTTGTGTTAGGATTGTTCCACTTTTTTGGCACAGCCACAATGCAAAATGTTAGGTGCGATTTATAAAACCACGCAAGGGCCAATTTGAGGTGAGTTGAGTGACTTTGTATAGAAATATAACAGAATACAGTGGCTTGTGCTGCATTTACTTTTCGTTGTGGTCGGCATTCCATGCATGTGGCATTGGCATTCCTATGCATCCAATCATGTAATTTGACACAATCCCAGATTTACTAAAGGCAGTAAATCTGGAATTGCACCAACATAGTGTGCCTACCACAAAGAAGTGAAACAAGGAGAAATGTATTTATTTCTCCTTGTTATTTCCTCTTTCCATATGTGTTGCATTGTGATGCACACATGCTCCTTCCACTATCCCCCACGCCAGACATGCACCATTGCCAGAGAGAAGGGAGCTCCCCCCAGAACTGGTTTAAAGTCACCACAGAGAAGGGGCGCTCCTTTCCATGGCCACACCTCTGGGGTAGGCACAGGGGAAGAAAGGTTCTGCTATATTTGTTTTTAGGTAGAGCGAGGCACTGTGGGATTTTGTCAGCGCTCGCCCTAAATTAGGTCCAATAATGGCTGATTTGACGGATCCGGGTCATGTGTGTTTTTCCAGATTGTGACCTGGTGAAGTGAATAGTGCAATACAATTCAATAAATCCATATAGCATAGCTGGAAAATCCAGTGAGAAAATCCACTTAGGAAAATCCACTATGGGCGAGAGAACCAGGGTTAAGCAATTGTTTTATGGCTCAATTTACTACAGCACCATTAAAGTCATTGCTGGACAAAAATCATATAAATTAGGTCAGTAGTTTATCAATAAATCTAAGGATATAATAAGCTTTCAAATGTAAAATCATTAGTGCTAAGCTGATATAATAGTCTAAATCCAGAATAAAATAGAGACTGCCATGCAGGTCGCCTTTAAAGAATAGTTGCTAAGTGAGACGTGTTGCAGAGTCCCTCCGGCGCCGCGACCTTCTTAGCCTTGTCATAGCCCCCGGAGCAGCTCGATTTTAGCGCCCTTCCTGCCCGCTGTGAGTCCCGAGGCGGCGGGGTAAGGTCCGGCAGCGAAATTTGATCCCCCGGAGAGCTGTGACATCTCGCCGCGCATCCTGCAGCGTGGAGAGGCCTTGAAATCCCCGGCCTCGGCTAGGAGGAGTGGCCGGGAGTCGAGCGCTGCTGGGCATGGAGCGGGCACCGGCAGAGAGCCGTGCAGCGATGTGGCCTCTGGATCTTCCGGCGGATTAGCTGTCTGCTGCATCGCCTCCTCCCGACGTCTGCTGCGGAGTGCTCCCGGGCCTGTGAGATGCCGCGGAGGGGCCGCTTCGGAGGCCGGCAGGAAAGGCCGGGGATCGGCGGCCTGTCGGAGACGGCCGGAGGCGCTGCCGCGCTTCCCCACCCCCACCATCTGAGCTGCTTTGGCGGGCGAGCCGCCTCACTGCAGGGGGCCTCGATCAGATTGCCCTAGGCCTGTGGGCGACCAGCATCCTTGGGGGGCCGGCTGTGAGGGCTCCCGGAGCGCTAAGGAAGTGGCGCGGCCTGCCCAGCACTGGATATAGTCCTTTGTGGACTGCACCTCGTGGCTGCCCTACCCGTTGGGGGCGTCGGGAGTGGCGAGGTCCCGAGGGCCTGGGAAAAGAGACATATAGCCGGAGACTGCTGGACATTGAGCCCTAGCTGCAGGTGGCTGCGGGAAGGAGTCGGACCCGGGAACTTGGAGAGGCTGGGTTGCTGAAGGGAGCCCCCGCCTGGTGGTCTCGTTCTGAGCGACGCGCTTCCCGGAATCAGTGCTGGTGGCGGCTGACGACCATGGAGTGGACCCTCCCGGGGGTACCATGAGTGGGCCGATCCCAGTACAGAAGCTTTGGAGAGCCTGAGGGGAGGTGGGACTGCACAGGAGCCGCTCGGCCCGAACGGGAGGGAGCAGTAGCGAGTTGCCTATGCCATGTGAGGTGCGCGGTGGGGAGCAGTCGGCTGCTGAGTGCTCACGTCTTGCACCCGGGCCCTGTTGTGGGGAAAGGCGGTGAGAGGATTGGATCTGAAACGTGGCGTTGGTGGCGGACTGTGGCCCCTTAAAACTGGCACTTATTACCGAACTTGCACGCCGGACCCGGACGGCGCGGCCTTTCCACACCACCAGAGACAGTTTACGCTATACCGGCGCTGGCTCCTATTTACATTGCGACGGCGGCAGAGTCCGGGGACGGCCTGTGGCGTCCAGCATCAACGGTGAGGAATTCTCTCCGGCGCGCCATCGAGGGAGGGGGCGCAATGTTTACCCAACCTCGTAAGGAGAAGCCAGGCAAGGACGCCTCTCCTAAGGGGAACCAGCAGGTGGCATCTCCCGGTCCCAGCAACGCACCTAAACCAAAGGATGATGAAGCGCCTGCCACTAAGGCTTTCATGCTGGAACTTTTCACTGCCATTAAGGAGGACATCTCTGAACTCCGTTCCCAGCTGGCTTCGGACCTTCGCGAGGTGAGGAGAGACGTGGATGGCATCGGAGAGCGAGTGGCTACTTTGGAGGACCACGATCTGGGTGAGGCGGGCGATGTGCACCAACTCCAGCAGGATGTGATCTGCCTCACCAAGCAGAATTTAGACCTCCAGGCCCATGCGGAGGACTTGGAGAACCGGTCACGTCGGAACAACATCCGCATTTGGGCTGTGCCTTGGGACGGGGAGGCTGGAGATTTGAGGGGCTATGTGGAAGCTCTCTTCCTGCAGATCCTGGGTGAGGAGGACGTGAGCGAGATTCGGATGGACAGGGTCCACAGAGTCGGATTGCCAAGGCGCGGAGGGGCTCCTCCCCCCGATATCCTGGTCTGCATCCATGACTTCCAACTGAAGTAACGCATACTCCGGAAGGCCCGGGAGATCCCCTCCTTGCAGTTCCGGGACCATCGGCCCCAGCTGTTCCAGGACATGGCTGCATCGACGCTCCAGAAGAGGCGTGAGTTTCGCCCAGAGACCACCTTCCTGCGTGAGCAAAACGTGTCCTACTCCTGGGGTCATCCCTTTCGGCTTATCTTCAGATGGCAAAACAGGTTGGTGCAGGTCAGATTCCTGCAAGCTGCCAAAGACCTCCTGGGTATAGATGACGCTGCCCCTTCCTCGGGCGACGGCGGCTCTCCGTCGCGGCGGAGACGGTGCTCCCCATCTTGGCAGAGAGTGGGCCGGGAGACTGCACTGAGGAGACCTGATCCTACGACTAGCCTGCAGGAGAGAGGCGCAGCGGTTGCCTCAGTGGCCTCAGTGACGGTGGCGCCCTCACAGGATAGCTCCGGGGCGGCTTGAGCCCTGGGGAGATGACTAGTTGGTGCCGGAGGGACACCTCCTTCTCAGGTACCGTGGGTATTTTTGTACTTTTGGGAAGACACCCCGGACCGGGACCTTGGGGGCACAATCAATGGTGCCCTGACCCTCACCCCCTGAGGGAACCTACAGACGTCCACACACTGGGACTGTCAGGATCGTTATTTTCTCTTGTAATTTTGTTTCTCCTTGTTGTCCTTTTCTATTCTGCTAGTTCTGAAGCGGGATTGACAGTTCTTGGGAGTGGGGGGGGCGTCGAAGGGATCTGTTGCGGGAGGTGGGAGGGTTGGGTTTGGGAGGGTGGTGGTGGTGACCGGGTTGTATGGTGCGGTGCAACTTTTGACTTATGGTGTGTTATGTGTCTGTCTGCTGCTTGCTCTGAATTGGCCTTTGAGGCTCTCTGTGCTTACTGTCCTAAATGCGTGGAAGAGATGGTACCGCTGGGCTGGCCTCCCGATGCCCTGGGAGACGAGGAGGTAGGGAGGAGTCTGTGGTTCCTCTGGGTAGGGTCATGGCTAGCTGTGCGGGTGGTGGATGAGGGAGGAGAGTCGCTGGGGAGTTGGCTGGAGTGTGTTCTCTCGGGTGTGGCCCCGTTGAATGTCCTGGTTGTGGTGCGCCAACACGGGATGCCCGGTGGCAGTTCCGGGTGGGAGGGGTGGGGAGGTCCTATGACGGTATGCAAGTTGCTGGGGTGAGGTCATTACTTTGTAATGCCAATTAGTATTGGAACGTGGAATGTGAAAGGCTTAAACTCCCCGCAAAAACGCCAGAAAGTTTGGAAGTATGTGAATGATCACCAACTGGATGCGGTGGGTCTCCAGGAAACTCACTTGGCGCGCAGGGAGGAACTCTGCCTCAAGCACAAGCACTTCTCCCTTATATACAGATCATCTGCTTCCACGAAACACAGGGGGGTGGCTCTTCTCTTCCGTTCGACCCTTCATTTTCAGCCTATGGGTGTGCGCAGCGATAAGGAAGGCCGTTGGCTGATGGTCAAGGGTCTGCTGCATGGTAGATTATGCACCTTTGTGGTGGTACATGCCCCAAATACAGGCCAAAATAGCTTCCTCCAGGACCTGCTGCGGAAAGTGGAGGACTTTGTTGAGGGGGCTCTGTTTTTGATGGGGGACTTCAATCTGGTGTGGCATAGGGAAATGGATAGCTCTCATATTCAGAGATCTGGTACAGGCCTGTTCTCTACTGAGAAAATAGCACCTTATAAGCTATTTAGGACTGGTGGATGGGTGGCGCTCTCTCCATCCCCGCTCTCGGGGCTATACCTATTTCTCCAATGTCCACCACTCCAATTCCCGGTTAGACCACATTTTCTTGAGTCAATCACTTAGGGGTGATGTCCGCGACTCCAGTATATTCCCGCTCTCTGTCTCTGATCATAGCTTGCTCGTGCTCGGGCTAAGATGGTCGGCGAAAGGTGACGGGCAACGCAAGTGGTACTTCCCGGCCTCACTTGTCCGGGATAAACTCTTGTGTAAGGAACTGCAGAAGGCCATCCGGGAATTTTTTACTCTTAATCCCGTGTCCGACACATCAGTGTTCACCACCTGGGACGCCTTTAAGGCGTCACTAAGGGGCACCTGCTTGGCCCTCAATGCTAACCTCAACAAACTGCGGCGTAAGGAGCGGGAGGAGCTGGAGGGAGAACTCGCTGCTCTTGAACAAGCACATAAACTGAACCCTTCCAGGGTGACCCTTCGCCCATTGACAGCGGTTAGGGGGAAGCTTAGGGCCCATTACAACAACAGGGCGGAGTTTACCCTGCTTAAACTACGGCACCTCTCCTACTCCCAAGGGAACAAGGTGGGGAGACACCTGGCTCGCCAGCTTAGGGACAAGAGGGAAAGGGACTACATAGGGGGTATACAAGATGCGGCGAGGACCCTGCAACATCGGGACGAGGCCAAAGCTGATCTCTTTGGGCGCTTCTATGCCGCGCTCTATGCAGGAGAGGCCCTGGACTCCGAGGACCAACGGGTGTATCTAAGCAGTCTCCCCCTCCCCCGGGTCTCCAAGGAAGGGAATGAACTACTCGCTGCCCCATTCACCAGAGCGGAAGTGTTAGATGCCATTAAAGCTCTGAAACACCAAAAGGCACCTGGGCCAGATGGCTATACCGCTCTCTTTTACCAGACGTTCGCGTCGATGTGAGCGACTTTCTGGTCTCCCTTTTTAACGACATGGCAGAGGCCGGGGAAACATCAGGCTCAATGACCGTAGCTGTGATTACGGTTATTCCCACACCAGGGAAGGATCAGTCTAAATGTTCTTCATACCGCCCGATAGCCCTCATCAATGTAGACGCCAAGTTGTATTCCTCCATCATTGCTAGTAGGCTCCAGGACCTGATGCCGGCACTCATTCATCCGGATCAATCCGGATTCATCAAGGGCCGTCAGACCCATGATAATACGAGGAGAGTAATTCACTTGATAGAAAAGGCTAGCAGATTCCGAATACCGGTGGTCCTGGTGTGCCTTGATGCGGAAAAGGCCTTTGAACGGGTGGATTCTGTTTCACACCTTGGCCGCCTTCGGCTTCTCGGCTAAGTTCCTTTCGATGGTGAGAGCAAACTACAGCAGCCCCCGTTCTAGAGTTGCGGTAAATGGCCACTTGTCAGCGCCTTTTTCGCACTCCCGGGGCACCAGACAAGGATGCCCCCTCTCCCCCCTGCTCTTCGCCCTGAGTATTGAGCCATTGGCGCTAGCTGTGCGAGAGCATGAGGGAATTCGAGGTCTCCCCTTTACCGGAGAGCAGCACAAAATTACCCTCTTTGCTGATGACGTTCTTCTATCGGTTATGGATCCGGCTCACTCTCTGCCACACGTCCAAACGGTGCTACTGCGCTTCGAGGAAGTGGCCGGCTTCAAAGTAAATTATGATAAGTCTTTTGTTCTCAATCTTACGCTTTCCTCTGCAGAAGTGGACTGAGTGCGGCCACTCACTCCACTGTCTTGGGCCTCCAACTCCATCCTGTACTTGGGAGTCCGGTTGACGCCCTCGATAGGGAAATTATATTTCCCCCGTTGCTAGCGAAGACTCGTGCGGACTTGGACCGCTGGAAGCCGAAGTATCTATCATGGCTGGGTAGAATTCACACACTTAAAATGGTCCTCCTTCCCAAGTTCCTGTATCTCTTCCAGGCGCTTCCTATTCCTTTGGATGTGGACTTCTTCCGGCGCCTAAAAACCCAGATGCTTCGATTCATCTGGCAGGGAGGTCGGACGCGGTTCTCCTTTGCTACTCTGCGTCGGCCGCGGGGGGAGGGGGGAGTGGGCCTTCCCGATAGGCACTTATACTACAAAGCCGCGCAGTTAAGAGTCTTGGTGGAGTGGTCCCAACAACTCTCGGAAAAACACTGGCTACATATGGACAGGAGTGTGGCGGGAAGATCGATCTGGGATTTCGCGTGAAAACCCAAGGGGGATAGGCCCAAGAACACATACATCAGTACTCCCACCAGCACCACCATGAAGGTATGGGACACAGTGTCTAGTGATGACCGCTGGACTACGTTCCCATCTCCCTTTACACCGATACACTTTAACCCGGCCTTTCCGCCGGCGCTGCAGGAGGGCCCTTTCGAAGTATGGAGGGAAGGCGGCTGTAGGGCTCTCACACACTTGTTTCTGGCTATACTCCACTTACCTTTGATAACTGTATGCGGGATTATGGAGTCCCTCCGTCCGAGCGATTCCACCACGTCCAGCTGCTTCACTGGGCCACGTCACCTGTGGTCAACGACGCGGCCATGAGGCCTCTGTCTCCCTTTGAGGCCTTCATCTTACGGACCACCGCCATGAGGGGCGCTATCTCCTTTCTTTACAACCTGCTGCTTACCTCTGCAGTGTCTCCTCGTCCTCGCTATATGGGACAATGGGAGGAACTTCTCGGGCGTGCTATTTCGGAGGGGGAGTGGTCGTCCCTATGGCGGGATATCGCTACGCACAATCACTCGGTGGAGTTAAGGGAGGCCCATCTTAAGACTCTCATGGACTGGTATTTGTACCCGGCCAAGTTACATCGCATCTTCCCGTCCTCCTCTGACTGATGCTGGAGGGGCTGTGGTCTGCTTGGGGATTTCCACCATATTTGGTGGGATTGCCCGGTCATCCGCCCTTACTGGGAAGAGATCCTATCCCATATCAAAGAGATTCTCGGGTACCCTGTTGCTAATTCAATGGCCCATGTACTGCTGGGTCTTCGAGATCCGGAGCTCGAACATCAAACCCGGGCAGACAAAAAGATTCTATGGCTGTGTATTGGGGCGGCCAAACTCACTCTAACAGCGGCCTGGAAAAAAGGAAGCCCCGGCGATCTCCCTGTGGCATGCGAGGATGTGGAAATTGCTGAGCATGGAACGGGTGGCGGACATCTTCCTGGGCAACTTCAAAAACTTTATGTTCCGCTGGGGACCCTTGGTCCGCTTCCTCTCCAGGGGATTGCCATCTGCAGTCTGCCCGTCCACGGTGCGGGCTCTCCATCTATTTCAGGTCTAACTGTGGAGTCAGGATGAATGAATGAGTGTATGTTGTCACCACCACTGGGGGGAGGGAGGGGTGAGGTGTGGGTATGTTCTCTGTTAGTTCGCTTTTCACGACATCCTCAATAGTACACGAGGCATACTAGAGGCCTGGGCACCAGACGGCATGTATAAGTACAGCTACTCCTACCTTGCAAAGCTTCCCACTCTGTAGAGATTATTGGACTGTGGTTCAGCTTTGTCCAATATTTAAACTATCCTTTGCTCCATTGGACTGCCTTTTATAGCTGAAGTGTGGGAGCCCTCCAGGTACTCAACGGCCTTGCTCTCTGCCTCTGCCTATGCCCCCTGCATGGGACGATGTGCGGGATTGTCGCTTTTTTCCTCTTCTGTTTTTTTTTTTCTCGAATAAAACAAAATAAAGATTTTTAAAAAAAAAAATAGTTCCTAGAAATCAGAATAAGAGACCAACATGTAGTCTAACAGCTCTGTCTGTCACCCAAAAAACAGAGGGGCATATTAACAAGGAACAGGGAAAATTAACGCTAAGGGTGCTTAGCGTTCATTTTTTTAACGCCCACTATCGCTGGATAATATCGCCTGGTTATCACGTTATTAACAGCGCTAACAGCCTAGGCGATAAAAAATCCAGCGATAGCGGCATTTTGGGAGGTTATCGCTGGTAATGCAGCGATAAAACTACAAGGATAGGGATATCCTTGTTGATAGCCCGAGATGGATTTAGCCATGTAATCCACCTCCCATTGGATTACATGGCTAAATCTGAAAATTAGCAGACATGAAAAAGCAGCGTTAACCGTGGTTAGCGCTGCTTTTTTTTGTCTCTAACAGGGTTAGTGTGAAGCTTGATAATAGGAGAAATGTCGCTTAGCGACATTTCTCCTATTATTTTGCTCTGGAACACCCACTTTGCATCTCATTAGAGATGCAAAGGGATGTGGAAAATTAGTACGATTTTGGTAAACATTATCTGCGCCATCTTGCCTTTTCCCCTGATGCCACACTTTTTGTCGTGCGCGCCCGCCATTTTAGGTGCCTCGATCAGGACCATCCCTTTTGCATGCCACTGGCCCCCGACATAGCCCTTCGCCCTCACCAAGCCTGCACGCTGACCAACCCCCCTGCTCGCACCTGCCTTGAGTCATAAACCCCTCTTCAGCGCAGCTCTGCCTCAGAACCCCATCCTGTTCCCAGCGCAACACCTCCCTTCCTCCCTTTCATGGTCCCCGGCCCTTTGATGCAAACCCCCTTTTCCCCCGTGTGCCCGTTTGTCTTCCTCGTTCCCAGGCCGACACCCAGCTCTGCCGATACTATTCCTTGCCCCTCCCCGTACAGTAGAAAGCTTCCCCCATCAAAGGACCCCCGAGTTGATCAAAGCCCCCACCCCATGAGATCCGATCGAACCCCCACATTCCATGAATCGGCGGAATATCCAGCTGCGCGATAATCATCACCTGTTGTGACCAGGGTGGGGACTTCTACTGCAAATGTGTGTGGGAACAGGCCCGAAGGGGAGATTCCGGGAATGTCTTTCCGTACATCAAAGCGTTGCCATGAATATGTAATCTGTAATAAAGCCATAAAACCTGTATATAAGAGGCCAGGCCTCAGAGATGCGGTTAGAGCACCTCATGACGATACCTGCTGTCTGATTTGTCGTGTTCTCCTCCGGAGAGAATAAACCTTGTTTCCTGCTTTCCAGTCTCCAGCGCCTGCCTCTTCATTGATTAATAGTTCGTGGGTTAAAGAGGCGATACCGCCGGGCAAATATCGATTGTCCCCGACCTTAGTTTTTACAATTGGCGTCCCAAGCGTGGGGCCCATCAGCGACTCGTGGATCCAGTGGGAGAGGTCCTGACGACAGAGTGAACGACTGCAACGATCGGGAGAGCTCGTGCCCAATAGACCCTCGTCTGGCAGCCGATCATCCGAACTTCACTAGTTCCGAACAGACCTCTTTCGAGTGATCCACGGTCCTGACTGGGAACCATTAGGAGTGCCGTGAGAAATACGAGAAAAAGAGGACGAACGGGCGCTGGATTCGGAAGACAAGAAACTGTCCATACGGTCCGGGTAAGGTCGTGTAAACACGACAAACTACAAAATAATTGTATTGGTTGTTCAGAAAATACTAGTATTACTCTTTATGTGACTTATTTGGAGATTCACTGTCTGCACACGGAGAAACAGTAGGCTCTTTCCCTTTTGCAAACAGTGAAGGATAGGTAACGCAGCCGTCGTACCTATTTTTCTCCCCCACTGATTCTATTATTTATTAACGGTTTTCAGGAGATTCCCTCTCCCACACTGATTAACTGGGTTCTTTGACCCCGAACTACTGTTCACGGATCGTCTTCTGGAGATTCTCTGTCTGCAAACAGGAAATAACAGATTCCTCTTTACGGATAGTGAAAGGGTAGAGGACGCAGACTTTTGCGCCCTACTTACTCTCCCCACTGACTTTATTTTATTTTATTTTATTTTATTTATTATTGGTTGTTCCTTGTTATTGGTTGTTCTTATTTATTGGTCCATGAGGTATTCACTGCCTGCAAACAACGTAGAATAGAAATATTCTGTCTAGTCTTTGCGCACAGTGATAAGATAGGCAGTGCTGACTTTTTGTCCCTCGTTGCGAGCCGTCATGTCTGTCTTCTCCCCACTGATTGATAATTGGTTCAGCCCGGACCGTTTGTTAGAGGTGGATCATCTAGCTCCGCTGGAAGGCACCCCTAATAAGGACATGTTCATAAACTATGGATTAGTTACCATAGCCTATAATAAATTGTGGCACAGGTATACCAAAGAAAGTCAAGACAAACAGTGGCCACTGGTAGGATCCTTCGATCTTGATAAAATAGAAACGTTAGAAATAGCCCTTCGTAATAATAAGACAACGCCTATTATGCTCGACAGTCTCGGTATGTGGCGCAAAGAGGCAATGCAACGAAAGAAAAGAGACGAGGACAGAGCAGGTAGAGGAATATATCAACAGGACAACCCCTGGACACCACGACCCGAAAATTATCCCCCGACACTACGCACAGAACGGCCAGACTTAGGGCAAGATCAATGCGCTTTTTGTAGATATGTCGGACACTGGAAAGCACAATGCCCGACTCTGCTGAGCAAGAGTGGGAATAGAGGGCCGGCAGGAATAACAGGCCGACAGAAAGGGAAAAGGCGCGAGACAAAGAAGAATCAGACTCACATAGACAGACCAGATAGAACCACCACGTTTGATTATGCCCGATGGCACAGATTTCGCCAGAACGATTTCAGCGACATGTTCGAGTTTTCCTAGGTCGAATAATGTAAAAACGGGAACCCAGCCCAGCTCTAAATTCACAGACGGAAAAAGATAATTATGGCCAGTAACTGTTTTATATTTGTCTTGGGTCTTTGTATGTCGTACTTGTACTGTCCCCCGTCTGAGTCTGTGTGTACGTAATGTATGAATCTGCGTCATCCCTCTGCATGTGCTTCCGTGTTACATAAACTCTGTTAACAGAAATTCTAGCATGAGACAACCTGGAAAGAAAGGAATGGGAAATGAAATCAGTAAGCCACTGATGAACACGAACTTTTATTTAACATAACAAGCAAGAAACAATAACGCTAGAAACAAGAACGGTAAACTGTAGAAAATGAAAGTCAACAGAACATTCGCCCCCCCCATTCTGGAACCTTCCAAAGTAGGGCAGGGTTACGGCTACGCCCAACTGGCGGCAACCCATATAAGGCGGGCCCTGCTGCCAACACTTGGTCAGGAAATCTTAACGTATGGGGGAGCCGGAGGAGAGGCAGGGGCCAGCGGGGTCCGGCCACAGCGGCCCTGGGTAGCTGCAGGTAATCCCGCCACATGCCTCCCCGGCCCAGCCGCAACGGCCCTGGATAGTTGCAGGCAGTCCCGCCACATGTCCTCCCGGCCCGGCCACCAATGGCCAGGGACCGGGACCAACTGAGTCCAGCTGCAGCCGATAACCTAAGGAAGCCCGGCCCAGAGAAGGACGAGACACCTCTTCCTTTTCTCCTCCGTTGTGGCAGCAGCAACACGCCAGGCGCCACCTCTGTCATGAACAATGGCCGCGGCAACTCTGGACGACGGGATATCCTGTACGTACCCCCACAGAAATTTGTCCAAGTTGGGCTGGGAGGGAGAGGCGACGCGGACGAGCCTCTCCCACCTCCACAGATAGGAGGCGTCCCAGCCCCAGTCCGGCCATCACAAATACCTCTGCAGAAATTTGTCCAAGTTGGGCTGGGAGGGAGAGGCGACGCGGACGAGCCTCTCCCACCTCCATGGATAGGAGGTCTCCCAGCCCCCGGCCCAGCACCGAACTCCCCCAGCCAGGCGGTGGTGCCAATACTTGCGCAGCACCGAACATGCAACGGTGCCCATATTTTCGGAGCACCGAACGTGCAACGGTGCCCATATTTTCGGAGCACCGAATATGCAATGGCTGCACCGATACTTGTGCAGCACCGGATGTGCGCCGCAGGTGGCCATACTTCCACAGCATTGAGCATGGGCCTTGTGGAGCACCGGATGTGGAGAGACCTTCGTGCAGGCCGATGAAAAAGAGCAGCGTGGAGTGCACCGGGAGAAGGAGACGGGGCGAACGAGTCTCCCTCGCCCCCCCCGGTGAGGGCATCACAGCTGCACCCCAGCCGAACGTCCCGCTTCCACAGAATAGAGTTCCATTCCCTATTTGTCCTCAGGAAGGTCTCTTCCACTCTTGTAGACTCGACGAGAGGGGACTGCTGCAGGGCCTCAAAATGGCGTCTGGGTCCGCTGGAAGGCGGGCCTCGGCCGCTAGAGTAGCTTTGAACAGCAATGTCACTCGGGCGCTTGCCCACCGGGGCACGAGCCCCCACCTCCGACAGCATCTCCACAGCCTTGAAGATTCTACAAAAGTCCCAGGAGCCCTCGGCCCTTGCAGGCTTCCGGTAAAGGACAACTGCCTTAATCGCTAGCGAAATAAGCATGACATAGCCACTCCTTCTGTTAGCATGAATTCTTGAACTGCCGAAAAGGACTCTGGTCCAACTGCCGGTTGTAGGAAACACTTTCCCTGATGCTACTTCCGGACAAACCCGGCCCCGCCCAAAATGGCGCCGGTATCAATAGGAACGTACGAACACCTCGTGGTGTTTCTTTTTGCTAAAATAACAAAACTTGATGTTCTGAGACATGTATATGATCCTTTGTACACTTGACGAGAAAGAAGGAGAGCTCACTCGACGAACATGTAAAAAGGATCCCGTTAAAAAAAATGTTGATTACAAATGTACGATGTATTATATTTTTATATAGCTGATGTATAACCTCGCTTATGACGCACGCACACGGTATGCATATAGGAAATCTGATTGCAACTAGTCTGACTATGCTTCTAAATCATGAAATACATGCCCCCGATTCCCCCAGTCAATTGATAGACGTTTTAGTTTCCTACAAATGAATGAATAAAACTTTCTAATGTTTTTATTGCTGCAAAACGACATCCCCCCACTGTACGCACTTTAGCCATTGCCGTGTCCGGCCGAATACGACTGCACCCTCATAATCCACGTACTGAAACGATTTTGCAAAATAAAGGTTTTCGAAATTATGAACGGGTACTGCATGCTTTATTTAAAAATGTGGGATCGGCGGGAGAGTTCCTTTCTGTGCACCCTACTCTGCTCTCTTTTTAAGGTTGAAAGAAGATGGTTGCCCAGCCCCGGATGGAGGATCGAATCTGAGACACGACACTCTGCCGTCAAAAATGCGACTGACTCCGGGACTCGCGCATGGAGAAAGACCCCGACTTCTGGGGATGGGTAAAAACGAAATGGCGTAATGTAAAAGATGGGTAAAAGGTGAAACGATGTGAATGATAGAATATTATAACGATGCGACACTCAAAGGTACTAGGAAACAGAGTTGGCCGGAGAACTGATAAACCTTGGAACATCACAAACGTTGAAAGAGATTTTAGGACCCCGATAGTTAAACACACCTACCAACTAGAAACTTCGCGCTAAGTGCTTCTGATTCTCTAACGTTTTCCTTCTCACAACCCATAAGGACACACTGCCCCCCCCCCTTTTTTTTGACTCCAGAAACACAACCTCGGGGATTCTATCCCAAGGAGATAAGACGAGTATGAGGTAAGTAAAAGATTTTCGTACCCGTGCTTTTAATATGCCCGTATGTTGTCCCCTTCCCCTCTTTTTCCTCCCTCTGCAGGCTACCTCAGAGATCACAACCGAGGCGTGGTGAAGATCTGAAACCTCGCCATGTCTGATACGCGAAGCAGACTAACGCCGCAAGGTGGCACCTAAGCACACCCACAAACTACTAATGTAACAAACAAACCAACAAATAATATGGCTTGATAAGAAGTGATCACCTTTAATCCATGATGCGTGAATGGACACATGTCGCGTGTGAATGAAACTATGAGAGAATGTTTGTGTGTGACTGAAGCGCTGACTCAACTGGTCAAAGGACCAAGAATGCAAGGAGGGCGACACGATGGTGCCCCCTTTTCCTTTTTCTCAACGCATGCCCCCCGTACCCGACCTAATGCTCGCCCGTCCTGAACCGCATGCTTACAAAATACTAACACAGACCTGCGATGTCTTGTATCGAGTGATGCGCTGAATAATCTATCTTAAATACACGGCCGCCCCCTATGTTGCACGTGTACTATCTAGCCTATTGTTGCACATCTCTCTCTCTCTCTCTCTCTCTCTCTCTCTCTCTCACTCTCTCTCTCTCTCTCTCTCTCTCTCTCTCTCTCTCTCTCTCTCTCTCTCTCTCTCTCTCTCTCTCTCTCACTCTCTCTCTCTCTCTCTCTCTCTCTCTCTCTCTCTCTCTCTCTCCTCCACACTCTCACTCTTCCGAACGACTAGCACCTAAATTGGCAAACCGCCACCCCTAGCACACCACCCAATTGGCTTCAAATACCGCCAGTATTTGCACGAAACTTGTCTTTAATACAATCACCCTGAGACCGTGTCATTGCCTCTCCTTTCTGCTAAATTAACGAAACCGAGAGTTGGCGAAAGGGAAAGGACAGGTAAGACGACTGAGGTTCCCTAATCTGACCCGTAATAAGGGAACTACAAGTCAGCGGCTCCTATTATGAAATAGAATGCCTCAGAATACGCGACCTTCCCCGTCCCAAATTGTCGCAATACCCAAACAGTAAAAATGATCGAAACTTCCTCATATTCCAGGAACGCCCCCTGTTTCGTATCAGCTGCCCCGGACGAGAGTTATAAAACTGTCCCTCACCCCCGGTCATAAGAGATGGGTCTACTTACGCCCTTACCACAGTTTTCTATGTCCCTAGTCGTTTCCCATAAGACCCCTGTCTTTTCTAAATTAGTAATCAGGCTATAAGAGGCTACATAGGAACCGGAATGATGTTTTACAAAGTTAAAGGGATTAGGCCGAAGCAAAAAAAAATCATTGCAATGAACACTGTTGAGAGCAAAAATGTTTAGTTGAAAGGCAAGATGCATTGATAGAATGAAAAATGTTTAGCCTATGTCCGTCCCTCAGCAAGATACCTATTAGTATCATGTTGATAGCTCACCGCACCCTTGATAAATATAAAGCCCTAGAGAACGGTATAGCTTTGTCAGGCTCGTATTACGAAGGTGGGTCTCCATCAGATGAACTGTCGTAACCGTAATAAATAGTTGTAAAGGAAAGTCATAGTAAATCCTACAGGCCCATCATCGGTCATTTATATGTTATTTGTGAACCCTAATATAACGGACATCTTCGTTTTGTGCCTGGAGCTGGGAGAGAAATAGACTTATGTGTTTACCTTCCTCTACCAATTCTCTAAAGACTGTCTTTTCAAACTCATTTTAAGGGTACGACTGTCGGAGGAAAGAAGGACCAGATGTGGGAGCACGTGGCCTGACTACAGACTATGGAACATCTGCGACATTGGCCGAGGCGAGACCGCGACAGAAAGGAGCTGCAGGACGAGGCACTATTTCCGACCAAATGAGAGGAAAGGGCTGACCTGATGCCCCTGCTCAATGTTCAAATGTGTGCCGAAAAGTCCCCGCTCTCTGAACTCAGTCATGAGCCCGCCTACCTGGAATTCTCCGCCCCCTGGTCTGTTCCCGATCTGGCCTTTGCTCCATCCCCCTTTTTCTCCGACCTACCCTATGGACTATTTGTACACTCTTCTTCCATCTGAACTCTTTGACTATCGACTCCAAAGGACACGGGGCGAAAAAGACCTTCTGACCAGAAACGCGAGGAAAAGGTCGTGCCCTGCAACATGGGACCTAGAATAGAGCTGGACCCTTAGCTCCACCGCCGGTGCTCCACAGCGCCAACAAAGGACAACAAACAGTACTGAGAACTCATTAACTTCGAACATCGACACCCTCAATCATCGTTTCTGCTACATCTCGTTTCTCTCCCAGCCACCATTGTATTGATTATGCTCCAACCAAATATATAGGGAGCCCGTATATAATAACCTGTATGCAATGTACTCACTGCTCACTACAGAATCATTTTTGTATTACATTACTATGACTTTCCTGCAAACAAGTTTATCAAAGTTTATCAATAGGCCCGCCTCCTAAAACTAGAGATTTTAAATGAAATGTTTACGACTCCTTCATCTGGGTTCCTACTGTTTTCCCTATGCCCACCATAATAGACCTGAATAGAAAATGAACCAGCAAGATGTCTTGAATATGTTAAAGGGAGGACTGTGGAAAATTAGTACGATTTTGGTAAACATTATCTGCGCCATCTTGCCTTTTCCCCTGATGCCACACTTTTTGTCGTGCGCGCCCGCCATTTTAGGTGCCTCGATCAGGACCATCCCTTTTGCATGCCACTGGCCCCCGACATAGCCCTTCGCCCTCACCAAGCCTGCACGCTGACCAACCCCCCTGCTCGCACCTGCCTTGAGTCATAAACCCCTCTTCAGCGCAGCTCTGCCTCAGAACCCCATCCTGTTCCCAGCGCAACACCTCCCTTCCTCCCTTTCATGGTCCCCGGCCCTTTGATGCAAACCCCCTTTTCCCCCGTGTGCCCGTTTGTCTTCCTCGTTCCCAGGCCGACACCCAGCTCTGCCGATACTATTCCTTGCCCCTCCCCGTACAGTAGAAAGCTTCCCCCATCAAAGGACCCCCGAGTTGATCAAAGCCCCCACCCCATGAGATCCGATCGAACCCCCACATTCCATGAATCGGCGGAATATCCAGCTGCGCGATAATCATCACCTGTTGTGACCAGGGTGGGGACTTCTACTGCAAATGTGTGTGGGAACAGGCCCGAAGGGGAGATTCCGGGAATGTCTTTCCGTACATCAAAGCGTTGCCATGAATATGTAATCTGTAATAAAGCCATAAAACCTGTATATAAGAGGCCAGGCCTCAGAGATGCGGTTAGAGCACCTCATGACGATTCCTGCTGTCTGATTTGTCGTGTTCTCCTCCGGAGAGAATAAACCTTGTTTCCTGCTTTCCAGTCTCCAGCGCTTGCCTCTTCATTGATTAATAGTTCGTGGGTTAAAGAGGCGATACCGCCGGGCAAATATCGATTGTCCCCGACCTTAGTTTTTACAGGGAAGCGTAGTGAAAAAGGGTGCGTCATATTTACAATATGATGCATCACTGCGCAAGGAGTTACAGATACGTCAGTATTTCTGACGTATCTGCATGGCGCAAAAGTGACTCATTGCTGGAGTGTGTCACAAAAGTGACGCAACTCCAGTAATGTGTCCTTTCACATGGGGCAAGCCCCAAAGTTGGTAATAGGAGATAGCGATGTTAGCGACTGTTTCCAGTTGCTAACATCTTGGCACGCCCACTTTGCATGTCATTAGTGATAAATATCACTGACATGCAAAGCGGGGCCCAAGATGGTCACTATCTCCTATTAGCTGTTGCTAACTGGTGTTAGCGACAGCTTGGTAATAGGGAGATAATTTTATCTCCGCTTTCTTGGCTTTTAAAGCCAAAAAAGCGGAGATAAAGCCCCTTGATAATATGCCCCTTAGTTGCTAAGCATCGTTAGCGATAAATATCGCTAATCGTTGGTAATATGTCCCCTTGTTCTTCCTCTCTGCCACCTTAGCGGGGACATTCCTATGCTGTGTCGTCAGCATGTTAAAAAACATGAACAGAAATGTATAGAAACATACATTGGCAAGACAGAAAATCAATAACGAGGGGTGAAATTTGTCTATGCTGCAGGCCATGCACAATGATAACTGCAAAATATGATGTCTAAAAACACTTGATTACCATCCAGTACATTAGTCAAGCCAACTCAATCATTGCTAAATATATTTTTGCAAACTATAACAGCCCTCCCTCTAATGAGGAAAATCATCGCAAATCACCTCACAAGACTTTTCTTCCCCAATAGAAATGAGATAGGATTCAAATAGTCTTTTCCATTGCTTCCATGGACGGTTTGGCACCCCACCTCATTCAAGAATGGAGGTGGTTGTGACACATGTGCTGCAGCCATGGTCAGGGATGTTAGTGGTGAGAGGAAGAGATAACAACAGAGATGAGTTTACTCGTTTACTAACTTTTAGTTTCTGTGTAGGCAGTAACAGAAAATAAAGACTCAAACCCCCAGTAAGGTCACAAGTGGCTTTAAAAAAAAAAATAATCTTTTTGCATGTTTTTGTGAAATAGTACTTCTTTAAGTGCTCAGGCAGTTCTCTTGAATATTACTGGCAGTGCTCAGGCAGCCCTCTTTTTAGTTTCTAGAGAGGGGTGCCAAGATGAAATACCAGCCGCAGACCAGCACTTCCTTCACAGAGCTCAACCTCCTTCACCAGACAAGGTAAAGAGTCCCTGGAATTGCGGGCCATATTATCAAGAAAGGGTGATACATTATCGCCGCTTTTATCGGCAGGAAACTGCCGATAAAGCGGCGATAATGGGCTTGGTAATATGCCCTTGTGAATTCCCATAGAAGCCCAGGTTCTGGTGTTAACCTGGGCTTCTATGGGAATTCACAAGGGCATATTATCAAGCCCATTATCGCCGCTTTATCGGCTGTTTCCTGCCGATAAAAGCGGCAATAATGCATCGCCCTTTCTTGATAATATGGCCCAAAGTTCCCCTGGCCCTGTTAGAAGGGGGAAAAAATGCAAGTAGAATGGGGTTGACTTTTATTGCCTTTAATTACCAACGTCACCGAGTGTGCTGTACTAGGTGAACGGCCTCAGAAAATCAGCTCTACAACAGGCGAGGTGCAATACAGCCGTCTTCCAGTCTCTGTGCTTTTAACGCCCACTATCGCTGGATAATATCGCCTGGTTATCGCGTTATTAACAGCGCTAACAGCCTAGGCGATAAAAAATCCAGCGATAGCGGCATTTTGAGAGGTTATCGCTGGTAATGCAGCGATAAAACTACAAGGATAGGGATATCCTTGTTGATAGCCCATGATGGATTTAGCCATGTAATCCACCTCCCATTGGATTACATGGCTAAATCGGAAAATTAGCAGACATGAAAAAGCAGCGTTAACCGTGGTTAGCGCTGCTTTTTTTTGTCTCTAACAGGGTTAGTGTGAAGCTTGATAATAGGAGAAATGTCGCTTAGCGACATTTCTCCTATTATTTTGCTCTGGAACACCCACTTTGCATCTCATTAGAGATGCAAAGGGAAGCGTAGTGAAAAAGGGTGCTAGCTTGCAATTTTGCATGTTAGCACCCTGTTGTTGATAGGACGATAAAGCCCTTGTTAATATGCCCCCGAGTTTATATATACTTTTTGAGATTCCAAAGACACTCTATTAGTTATAGTCTGAGGTAGAAACCAGGGGCCTCATTTATGAAAAGTGACGCATCGCTGCGTCAAAAGAGCGATGCGTCACTTTTCATTGCGCCCTCCTTGAGACACCAATGATGCGTCATATTTACAATATGATGCATCACTGCGCAAGGAGTTACAGATACGTCAGTATTTCTGACGTATCTGCATGGCGCAAAAGTGACTCATTGCTGGAGTGTGTCACAAAAGTGACGCAACTCCAGTAATGTGTCCTTTCACATGGGGCAAGCCCCATGTGAAAGGGCCTGCATCAGTCTTACACCTGCTGCGAGCCAGGCATAATAAATTGACGCATTTGCATCCTAGAAGTGGCGCAGTGAAATCCTATAGATTTCAATGCGTCACTTCTATGACCTTTTCTTGCGTCAGAACGCCCTCTTGCATACATTATACCTGGCGCAGGTATAATGTAGCGCAGGGGTTTACAAATTGACGCATCGACCTAGATGCCTCACTTTGTAAATTTGGTGCAACAAGGCACATTTTTTATGCTGCTGGTGCGTCACAAAAAGTGACGCACCAGCGGCGTAAAAGTGACGCACTGCCTCATAAATGAGGCCCCAGGTTTTGGATTGGCAGAAAACAGATACAGTTTCTTCTATTGGAAACATTAGCTAAAGCATTCATAATTGTCAATAGTACATTGATAATATATCTAAACTAACATTACACTGTTATTAACTGTACAGCTCATTCACTTCTAAAACAAATAAACAGGAAATTCAAAGAACTGTAAGAACAGACGGCCATATTATCAAGAAAGGGCGATACATTATTGCCGCTTTTATCAGCAGGAAACTGCCGCTAAAGGGGCGATAATGGGCTTGATAATATGCCCTTGTGAATTCCCATAGAAGCCCAGGTTATGTTGTTAACCTGGGCTTCTATGGGATTGCACAAGGGCATATTATCAAGCCCCTTATCGCTGCTTTAGTGGCAGTTTCCTGACCATAAAAGCGGCAATAATGTATCGCCCTTTCTTTTAATAATATGGCCTATAGAGAAACAGAAACAGCAATAGTACAACTTAATAATGAACTGTAACGTTTCTTGGGGCATATTATCAAGGGATTTATCTCTGCTTTTTTGGCTTTAAAAGCCAAGAAAGCGGAGATAAAATGATCTCCCTATCAGCAACAGGGTGCTAACACGCAAATTCGCATGTTAGCACCCTTTTTCTCTACGCTTCCCCTTGCATCTCTAATGAGAATCAAAGGGGGCGTTCCAGAGAAAAATAATAGGAGAAATGTTGTTAAGCAAACATTTCTCCTATTATCAAGGATTTCGCTAACCCTGTTAGTGATAAAAAAAAGCAGCGCTAACCGTGGTTAGCGCTGCTTTTTTTACACCTGGTATTTTCCTGACTTAGCCATGATATCCTATGGAAGGTGGATATCATGGCTAAGTTTCTGAGCCTCTATCATCAAGCTAACGCCAAACTTCGAGAGATTATCGTTGGTTTTCCAGCGATAATCTCTCTTTTGGCAGTTAGCGCGAGGATTTTTATCACTTCTGAGATAAACCTTGCTAATAGCAAGTTATCTCTGTGATAATTTCCGGCAATGCTTAGCGTTAAAAAATTAGGGGCATATTACCAACCAATAGAGATAATTTGTGTCTCTAACCTGTTTAGAGACAAAAATTATCGCCGCACATCGGCGATTTTTATCGCAGATAAACCCTGCTATTAGCAAGGTTTATCGCAAATGCGATAAAAAACGGCCGGAATGCATGAATATCGCTGAAAAGTCAGCGATATTCATGCATTATCGAGCAAATGCTCTTAGCCATGTTATCCACCTCCCATTTGATAACATGGCTAAGAACTGCTCCTGGGTAGGTGTTAGCTTTTGGAGATATTCGCGCTTAGCGAGAATATCTCCAAAAGTTGGTAATAGGAGATAGCGATGTTAGCGACTGTTTCCAGTTGCTAACATCTTGGCACGCCCACTTTGCATGTCATTAGTGATATATATCACTGACATGCAAAGCGGGGCCCAAGATGGTCACTATCTCCTATTAGCTGTTGCTAACTGGTGTTAGCGACAGCTTGGTAATAGGGAGATAATTTTATCTCCGCTTTCTTGGCTTTTAAAGCCAAAAAAGCGGAGATAAAGCCCCTTGATAATATGCCCCTTAGTTGCTAAGCATCGTTAGCGATAAATATCGCTAATCGTTGGTAATATGTCCCCTTGTTCTTCCTCTCTGCCACCTTAGCGGGGACATTCCTATGCTGTGTCGTCAGCATGTTAAAAAACATGAACAGAAATGTATAGAAACATACATTGGCAAGACAGAAAATCAATAACGAGGGGTGAAATTTGTCTATGCTGCAGGCCATGCACAATGATAACTGCAAAATATGATGTCTAAAAACACTTGATTACCATCCAGTACATTAGTCAAGCCAACTCAATCATTGCTAAATATATTTTTGCAAACTATAACAGCCCTCCCTCTAATGAGGAAAATCATCGCAAATCACCTCACAAGACTTTTCTTCCCCAATAGAAATGAGATAGGATTCAAATAGTCTTTTCCATTGCTTCCATGGACGGTTTGGCACCCCACCTCATTCAAGAATGGAGGTGGTTGTGACACATGTGCTGCAGCCATGGTCAGGGATGTTAGTGGTGAGAGGAAGAGATAACAACAGAGATGAGTTTACTCGTTTACTAACTTTTAGTTTCTGTGTAGGCAGTAACAGTAAATAAAGACTCAAACCCCCAGTAAGGTCACAAGTGGCTTTAAAAAAAAAAAAATCTTTTTGCATGTTTTTGTGAAATTGTACTTCTTTAAGTGCTCAGGCAGTTCTCTTGAATATTACTGGCAGTGCTCAGGCAGCCCTCTTTTTAGTTTCTAGAGAGGGGTGCCAAGATGAAATACCAGCCGCAGACCAGCACTTCCTTCACAGAGCTCAACCTCCTTCACCAGACAAGGTAAAGAGTCCCTGGAATTGCGGGTCATATTATCAAGAAAGGGTGATACATTATCGCCGCTTTTATCGGCAGGAAACTGCCAATAAAGCGGCGATAATGGGCTTGGTAATATGCCCTTGTGAATTCCCATAGAAGCCCAGGTTCTGGTGTTAACCTGGGCTTCTATGGGAATTCACAAGGGCATATTATCAAGCCCATTATCGCCGCTTTATCGGCTGTTTCCTGCCGATAAAAGCGGCAATAATGCATCGCCCTTTCTTGATAATATGGCCCGTAGTTCCCCTGGCCCTGTTAGAAGGGGGAAAAAAAGCAAGTAGAATGGGGTTGACTTTTATTGCCTTTAATTACCAACGTCACCGAGTGTGCTGTACTAGGTGAACGGCCTCAGAAAATCAGCTCTACAACAGGCGAGGTGCAATACAGCCGTCTTCCAGTCTCTGTGCTCAGCTGCAGCGTTAAACTTAAGCCGCAATATCCTTACACCATAAATCATGCAGCTCACTAACCACGGGAGCTGAAAGGTGACATCATATGTTGAAGCACACATGGCGATATAAACTTCTGTTTGCCACATCGGTAGCTCCTGCCGCAGCAAAGCGCGTCCTTTGCCGTGTACCCTTCTCCATGCAGGGCACACAGGTTATTTCCCTCAATTCACTATTATCAGTAGTGTCCTGCTCGGTACCTTCTAGTGTCTCAGCAGGCACTTGTTTTACCTGCCTCGAGGGCTGGACACATTTGTACCCCTGGATACTAGCTCACCGCGCCGGTAGCAACCTTGATGACTGTCTGACTACAGGTGCTCCTTCCCTCCCATTTTTGAAGGCTCACTGGACAGTAGATGGGAAAATTATAAACCCATACCAGCATAATACCTATTGGGGTACAGTATACAGTGCATGTAGATTGTAATATGCACCACATAGTGTTTATCTTAATTAGAAATCACGTTTTATCTTTAATAATTTGAGTGTAGAAGGGATCTTTCTAGGTCCTGATGAGAAGCCAGGGGAGGGTTTCGAAACATGTCAACACAGGAAGTACTGGCCATTGAAGCATCGTACCTCCCTCTCATTCCCCATTTGAACAATAACAGCCATAGGAACGTTAAAATTTCCGCAGAGCCAGGTATTTTTTAATTATATACCACTTCACTCACTTCTGACCCGCCCACTCACACTCCTACACCACATATAGGGGCAGATTTATGTTAACTGGCGCATCCCCAGGGATGCGCCAGTTAATGTGCGCCACAGTGCGCCACAGCTCCGCCACCCATGGTGCGCCGCATTTATAATGCGGCGCACCATGGGGCAAAAACGGCACAGATGCGTGACGCATCTGTGCCGTAAAGGTGGCGCATTGCTGGAGTTGCGTCGCAAGCACGACGCAGCTCCAGCTAGGCTCGGGGGTGCCCCATCTTAACAATGCTGCGTCAAGACCTACGCCTGCTTCAAGCAGGCGCAGGCTTTTGACGCAGCATTGGCCTGAAAGTGACTGAGTGAAATCTTATAGATTTCACTCAGCCACTTTTGCGAGGCGCACCTGCCCCGGAACGCCCACCCTGCGCCGGAACGCCCACATGCGGCGCAGGGCTTTACAACGTGACGCATCTGCCTAGATGCGTCACGTTGTAAATCGTTTGTAGGGATGCGCCACGTTTACGCTGCCTTGCGTGACGCAACAGCGGCGTAAACGTGGCGCAAGGGCCTCATAAATCTGCCCCATAGTATTGTCTCATAACCAGTGCTCCCGCGTAGTGGTAGGTCATAGCACACCCGTCCCGCAGAGGGGTAGGAAGACCCTGATGGTGAAGCATGCCACCAAGGGTCCTTTTGGTGGGTGAGGGGTATTTTATCAAAGCTGTGTGCTTTCCATCAGTGTAGGAGACACACAAAGTCTGGAGAAACACTTATCTCTATTTCTTTATCGGTGGATCCCTTTGTTTGATACATATTGACTAGAGGAGGACGTATCCACCTCTTATGCTCTGTAAGCATTACCTCTTCACTCCCCCCTTTGATTATTTGAGGTGTGACTGCTGCCTGCAGAGGTGACTGCTGATGCCTACAGCCACCTCTCTGTCAGATGCGGAAGTGGAGTGAGGAGAAGCCACACACTTGAGGGTGGTGGCCCAATGGTGCTCAATCAGGAGATCGGAGGCCCCTGAAGTGTGCCTGCATATCATGTAGCCCAGAGGGACACTATTAGCCACTGCCGCAGATGTCCTGAGGCCGCACCTGACTGATGTGAGTGGGTTAACTGAACAGTACTGGAAAGAGACGGTGCAGGCTGGCTGGTGGCACTTCGCCATCTGTGTGGGCTTTTGACTGGTGATGTGACACTCCGCCAACAGTGGGACTGGGCCTGCATTTACCGGAGGCGTCCTAAGGCCGCAACTGCAACGAATGCCCCAAGCAATCTGCTGTATAGCTGCCCGCATGGGTCCGCAGCCTGAGTGCAGCTACCCTCGGCCTCAAAGAGGGATAGCTGCAGCGCCATCTAGTGGCTGTTCCGTGGCACCAGCATCCCAAGCCTTCATGCAGCAATTAAGAAAGGCTGTCATGACCACTGTAGTGCCACCTAGCGGCACATGATCACACCGCGCCTGGACAACGTCCCACACCGGCACCTACAGCCTAGCAGCACCCGAGAGAGCCAAACAGGCCCACAGCACAAGGAAAACTGCAGTGTCCTCTCTGAAACCGCCCACAGTGCCACACCACACCCTGAGCTGCCAAACAAGGAAACAAAGACCCCGTACAGAGTAAAACACAGAGAACAAGCCAAGTTCACCTCACACACACAGAGCCTATGACAACTGCTGTGCCTCCTAAGACATCCATAGAGTACTACCTGTCACCCACAAGAAAGAATGAGAGACTGAACAAGTGGACTGCCTATTTCCTAATGAGGAGAAGGACCAAATACCACAGCAAAGAAAGCCCTGCTAGACATCTAGCACGCCACCAGGACCACTGTGAGCAGCATGCTCAACCCCCAACAGCTGTCTGCTGCCAGAGCGTTCGCAAAGGTGGTGCCACCCATCCCCTAGCGGTTGCCTAGAGCTTGAGGAGGTATGAATCTTTATCCAAATAGAATTCCAAGTGGAAAGCGAAAATTCATGTGCAAGATTTTCCTCACAGAATAGTTCAGTACTGGATTTGGTCCTAGGAACGAGTGAATGAGACAACATCTTGTATATGTGGCCTTAGATTGAGTAGAGAAGTCCAGGGAGAGAGAAGGTGGCTCAAAACGTATTCCAAGGTAACTAGAACAGAAGAAAAAAGTTAAGAGGAAGATAAAAATAAAAATAAAAAATGCAGGATAATGGTGAGAAGTGCAAACGTCGAGTGAGAAAGGATATAAAAAGGAAAGCAAGAGAAGCAGGCCAAAAATAAATAAAAAGTGGAACTGAGAGGGAGATAAGAAAGAGAAAGAGCAAGACTGAAGGACCCAGATAAATATATCAGAGAAAGAGTAGTTAAGAACCACAGAAGCGGAAAGACAAAATGACAGAAAAAAGCTGCAACGAAGTATAGAGAGAAGTTTAAAGGAGGAAAGTAAGGAAAGAAGGAGAAGGGAAGGAGTGTGTAAGGAGTAGACAATCTCCTCGGAGCGATATTCAAAGAGGAGATGACAGGAAGCCAAAAGACCACAGTCACAATGACCACAAAAAGGAAGAACATTGAAATAGGTGGTGGGGCTCGGAATACAGAGGCAGCCCCAAGAGGGACACCAAGAAGAATACATATAATATTCACAAAGGTATTCTAAAAAACTGTAACTGTAAATAAAAACATACAAAAGATAAGAGAACTTATCAAACAATGAAGGGGGTAACACAACGAATGGAGTCTTACAGAACAAAATAAATGAACAGTGTGGGCAGAACAGCGCCACCTAACAAGACACAAGGGGGGAGCTTGTGAAGAAAAAATAGAAAGTATATCAAAACAATACAAGATTTACTCAATTCGACAGACTCTGCCCGAGAATATGAATAAGTATTCCAAAGGCAGCCAAATCAAAAAAGCAAAAATAGCATTAATGAACAAGCATGAAACAGGCAATATTGAGCACTCAATGAAGTATAAAAAACTGAGCAAATGAACAGTACGAGAACAAGCGGCAATATCCAACATAACACAGAGAGAAAGCCTGTGGAGTAAAAAAACGTAATAGAGAACAGTCACGCTTTGCTCAATTCCATAGTATCCTCCCTGTGAGTATAAATAAATTTCTTAAGAGCAGCCGGATCTTCAAAGAAGTAGGGGGCATATTACCAACGTTAAGCGATATTTATCGCTAACGATGCTTAGCAACAAATTTTTTAACGCTAAGCATCGTCAGAAATTATCGCAGATAAACCTTGCTATTATCAAGGTTTATCGCAAATGCGATAAAAAACGTCCGCAAAGCATGAATATTGCTGAAAAGTCAGCGATATTCATGCATTACCGAGCTAATGCTCTTAGCCATGTTATCCACCTCCCATTGGATAACATGGCTAAGAACTGCTCAGGGCAGGTGTTAGTTTTGGAGATATTCGCGCTTAGCGCGAATATCTCCAAAAGTTGGTAATAGGAGATAGCGATGTTAGCGACTGTTTCCAGTCGCTAACATCTTGGCACGCCCACTTTGCATGTCATTAGTGATAAATATCACTGACATGCAAAGCGGGGCCCAAGATGGTCGCTATCTCCTACTAGCTGTCGCTAACTGGTGTTAGCGACAGCTAGGTAATAGGGAGATAATTTTATCTCCGCTTTCTTGGCTTTTAAAGCCAAAAAAGCGGAGATAAACCCCCTTGATAATATGCCCCTAGGTTCTTTCTTTGTAAGTCACCTTGAAGAAACATGGGTGAATCAGGCCCAGCGGGCATTCATGGAGTGCAGTGAAGGTCTAAGGTTGAAAACTCCTTGCAACAGTTAGCTGTGAGTTTAGACACGTCCTGGCTGAAAAAGATTTTATGACCAGATCAGGGCAACTGTTTTTGTTGTTGTGCTGCGTTGAGAATTGCCATAAGACCAGAATATAAGAGGAAATAGGCAATAATTCCTCATGGTTTGCTAGAGGAGGCAGAGTGGTGGGGGCCAATCCAGTGGGCACATTGAATATTAAGATCTGTATATTTCGGCGAACCGACTGAGGGATATGAATCTTCAAGAAGAAGATCATGAACCATTGGAGCACTCCGGAATACCATAAACACGAAGGTTGTTGTGCCTATTCCGGTTTTCTATATCCTCCTCCGTTTTCTTCAGCTGTTCCACTTTACGGGAAAGAGTGACCTCTTTGGCAGCAACATCTCGTGCATCACGAATCCTTTGGTCAACATCCGAGAGCCTTGAGTCTAAACCAGACCATTTCTCTTCAATTCCTTGAAGTGTCGCAGTGGTTTCTGTCAAAAAAGGTAGAATATTGCAAAGTTCATCCATAATATCCTCCAAAGTCAGCAGGACAACTGATTTTGTCGGAGAAGACGGGTCTTTCTTGGCACGTTTATTTGCATAGCCAGGGTTTTTTCGACCAGACATATTAGAAACAGATGCTCCCAAGGACTTATTAGAATGAGAGGAATCCATGTTTGAGAAGTTATGTTATGTTATTTGCATTTTAATGCGCACAGCTGCTCCAGCGAAGGAGCGTCCTGGCGCAGGGAAAGGGTAGACACAACACAACACTAGATCCAGTAACAAAAAGCAGAAGCATTAAAACAGGGAGCAAATTAAAACAGGAAGGTTTTCAAAGCCCTACGAAAGGATATTAAATCATTCAAGAGGCGGATTTCCAAGGGGAGCGCATTCCAGAGAGTTGCAGCTTTCACGCGGAAGGAGCGACCCCCCATCCGACTAAGTCTAAAACGGGGGACCACCACCAAGGCTTGTCCAAGGGATCGGAGTGAGAAGTGAAGGACTACAGGATCCGAGAAGAAGAAAGTAAACAATTCTCACATGTGTTAAAGTCCGTGTCTGCCAAATACAATGACTGAACCTGCACTGAACAGACAATTGAGAGTCTGATCATAAATTGGTCGCAGAAGTAAGCAGAAGAGCGCATGATTGTGGTATGGTTCCGCTATTGGTAAAGACACCCTTTCAGGGACACAGTCTGAAGTGCAACTCAGACAAGTCTGAGTTGCTCTTCTTCGGCTGCCCTCCCGACCCGGCCTGGAAGTCATGGTGGCGTGTGATATGTCTCCACCTAGCACTGTTTCAGTAAAGGCGAAGAATCTTGGCTTCTTGTGTGATGTCGACCTTTCCCTGAGACCTCAGATCATCGGGCTGACGGGGATATGTTTCGGCATCCTCAAGATGCTACGGAAATTTCTCCCTTTGCTGTCCTTTCACCACAAAAGAATTACGGTTCAGGCCCTGATAGGATCACGTCTCGATTACGTGAACGCTCTTTATTTGGGCCTTCCTAAATACCTGATGGCCCGTCTGCAGGTTGTGCAGAATTCGGCGGCCAGAGCCATCTTTGGACTTCCCCGGAGGGCGCGGGCTTCGGAGCTTTTGGAGCAACTCCATTGGCTTCCGATTGCCAAAAGAGTCACGTTTAAGACCCTGACTCTGGCTTTTAAGGCGCTCCACCGAATTGGTCCTAACTATCTCCGTAAGCGGATCGCCTTCTATGTCCCCAGAAGAGCTCTCAGGTCTGCCTTTGAGGCCAAAGCCGTGGTTCCTTCCATCAGGCGCTCTCGAATCGGAGGGCGCTCCTTCCGGTACCTTGCGCCCCGATGCTGGAACGATCTCCCCCGATCTTTAAGATTGATGACCAATCTGTTAGCCTTTAGAAAGGAGCTAAAGACCTGGCTATTCACTCTGTAATTTTTCTGTCTTTTCTGGAGCACTGTTATGCTGTACCTCTCCTTGTTGCACTCTTTGCCAAAGCGCCGGGACACTCCTCAGAGTAGCCGTGTGCTATAGAAGAGCCAATTTAACATAACATAACATAACATAACCCTTTCTGATGAGTGGAGCTCGATGCAGTGGAGCTTCTCAAGGGGCGGCCATCTTGCGTTGCCGCCGCTCGCGTCCATTAATAAGACATTTTAAAATGTAGAAACACAGAAACAGCTCTTACTCTGAAAGCTCATGGGCGGATCTAGCGGATCTCGCGTACGCGAATTTGCGGATTTACGGATTCGCAATCCGTAAATCCGCGAACTCTCGCGGATTTGCGGATTTTCCCGTTTTTTGTGTTGGCGAGCGTTCGCGCCGATTTTGGGACAATTTCGCAATTGCGAACTTACTTTTCGGCTCGCAACGGCCGCGACTATGTTGTTTCTACGTCTGGTTTATCATCACAGGTTCACAGCACCCTCTGTTTCACCACTGCCACCCTCTGGGACACCCATGCCACCCTCTGGTACATCCTCACTGCCACCCATTAGGTTTGTTTATCACTGTAGTTTATGGGGGGTGAAAAAAGCAAGCACACCTCCCCTACTTCAACTGCCATGAATTAATTTGGGGTTGATTAATGTGTCAGTTATTTTGAAAGTTCCAGTCTGGCTGGCACCTGCTTCCTTCCTTATCTGTAATTTGCTTTCTGTTGCAGTGAATTTTTTTTTCACAGGACCTTTATGGTCTACTTGTAGCTATTCTATGAGCCTGCTGTTTGGGTCATAGCAGGGTCATAGAATAGTTGCAAACTCTGGAGGGGCCCCTCAGGAAGCACTACAGTGAATGTTACTAATGTTAAGTTTGAACTTTTGCACCTGCTCATTGCTTTCAGTTTAGCAAAAATCGTTTTTTCTGCAATTTCGCGCGTTTTTTGGGGCGCGAATCCGTGCGAGATCGATTTCGGAAGCCGCGAATGCTTGCGAATACACTAATTTTTTTTTGCGACGTGTATGTTCGCGTGATTTTGTGCGTGTTCGCGAGGCGCTTGTAGCTATACGTTTGCCAAGTTACCCTAGCGGTCGTACACGGGCGCGGCCATCTTGTTTGCGTGACGTAATTCCGTTTCCGGCCGCTATGTGTAATCTCGCAAAGTGTGCTGCTCGCTAGTACAATTTCGCGCGTGCTCGCGAGGAAAATCTCGCGCGAACTTACCCACGCGGTCGTGAACGGGCGCGGCCATCTTGTTTCTCATTCATTGCTATGGTTCTGGGCATGCTTTCTGTATCCTCTCTGAATCTCTGCCATCCTTTGCTTGTTTGAAGTTTATTTAATCTATTTTACTTATTATCTATCCCTCTATTTTTCTAGCTGTATATTTTTGTGTTTTCTGCTACTTTTAGTTACTTTTAAACTACTTTTTTAAACTCTTTTCTTTTCTTCTTCACTATTCTATTTCTTCTTTATCATTTAACTTTATTTCTGCCCAGACCATGGTAAAGGGAGCCGGGAAGCACCCTGAGAAGGGGAAGGGTCCCGCACCCCGTGCCCGGCTCCCGTGCGGGCGTTTGAGGGGGGAGCAAGTGGTGCCACGGGAGATCTTTAGCGAGGAAGGAGGTGGCCGCACTCATCTTCCACGTCCAGCGCCGCCTCCCCAATACGATCCTGGGAGGCGGCAAGATCGCAACCGGCTATGGCATCCGGGAGCGCCGGAAGCGGTGGGAGAAGGTGTGCCGGGCCATGTATAAGCTCTCAGGGGTCCGGCGCACATATAACCAGGCCACCCACCGCTGGACAGATGTCATGGACCGGGAACGGGACTTGCTGGACGCGCTCGGCGTAGAGGTCCCCGGGCTTGGTGAGTAGTAGTAGCTATTCATCACTACTCTGTTTTATCCGGCTCTGTTATTTGCAAATCTTTGTTCTTTACCAAGAGCAATAATGCTGCCGATTACATTGTAGGTAAATTTTATTTCAAAATCTTCTATGCATTTCAGGTGCACTGCTCTCCTTCTCAGTAGCCTTGCTTGCTACTATGCTTATTTGTTTTGTAAATTGTGTTCATTTCATTGGCCTGAGAAATTATGTATGAGTGTAGTGTAAAGATAAGAACTGCGTAATGCTAGACACTAAGGGTCATATTTTCAATTACCGGCGCATCCCTGCAAAGTAGCAGAGATGCGGCAGTAATTGTGTGCCATGCCACCACCACCCATTGGCCCAAAACGTCACAGAAGCCTTACGCATCTCTGCCGTAAAGGTGGCGCATTGCTGCAGTTGCCTGCCAACGATGGCGCAGCTCCAGCAATGCTCTGGGGTACCCTATCTCCCCAATGCTGCATCAAGCCGTACGTCGGCTTCAAGCGCGCAGGGTTTGAGTCATGCATCATTGTCTTAAAAGTGACTGATTGACATCTTGTAGATTTCCCTCAGCCACTTTTAGGATTCGTTCCTGCGCAGGTACGCCCTCCCTTGCGCCGGAACGCCCCCTGATGGCGCAGGGCTTTACAACGTGATGCATCGCCCATAATTTTTTTTTTTTAATATATACGCCGCACCAACACCATGGCGAGTCTTTTGTTCTGCCGCTGCGTCACAAAAGTCACGCAACAATGGAGGAAAATGAGCCGCAAGGGACTTCTAAATCAGCCCCAACAGACTGAAGTCCAGTCCTTCCTTTAGACACATGGCTATAAGAAGAAATAGTGGTGGTGGTGGGTGGATTGATAGTTTGAGTATTCACTGATCTGCAAGCAGGATGGACTTTGTCTGTCACTTTGCGTGCTGCGGACTGCTACCTGCCAGGCCTAGGCAAACCTCTTTAGTAGTCTGTTTGTTGAGTTACATAGGAACTTTCTAAGTCAACGGTCCGCAAATCAGGCAATACGAATAACGTAGTATACCACATGAGATAGATCCCGTGGAATAGTTGTCTATCTATTTGCTATTTCTCCAAAATATTTTGTTATTGTTGTTCTTTTGAAATGGTTGATTTGGTTGACAAATCTCATCCATGTTTTCTGGTCTTTCTTTCTTTCATGTTGTACATCAGCTCCCCCCAAGGGCAAGAGGACACAGGAGGAGGAGGGTGCTGTTCAGGAAGATGCAGGCCAGGATCGGGCAGGCGAGGGCTCCTTTGCTGGCCCCAGTAAGTTTTAATTGTAATAAAGAGTACCTATTTTTTCCTAGCGTTCCTCATTCGATTTTTTCTAAATCGTCTTTGATCTTCTTATAGACTGGATATAAGTTCTTATCCTGCCTCGAATATGACTCCCTGTGGTATTACTAGATTATTCTTATTAGTCTGTCTGTGTAGCTAACTAAGATTGGACATTTGGCAATTCCATTGGACTCCCATTCTATTCAGCAATAGCTCTATGCACTGTCTCCTTACTGACTAGATAGTGTGGCAGAGTCATTTAGCTCCCGAAGTCACCGATGATTGATCCCCAATGATCTCTAGATTATCGTACGCAGGACAAGAGTACGGAGTCACAGTCAAGAAGTGTCAGAGGCACTCATGCTTGCAAAAATTCCAAAACCTTTAGCTCATCCACCAAAAACCACAGAGTCTATTTAAGTTTAAAAGCTTTATTAAAAGTAAACACATTTATTAAAATCTACTTTGTCATAAAACTATTTAACTGAAAACGGAAAAGTGCTTAGTGCTGACGATTAATTGGACACATTTCTTGTGGTCGAGCCGAGCTCTCACCTGGTTTGAACTTTATCCTGGTCGTGTTCTTAGGAGTCAAGCTTCTGTCTGTTAGGAGAAAAAGTGGTGCGTGTTAAAAATAAAAAGCAAGCATTCATCAGTTGTGCATAAAAGTGCAGCAAGACAACAGCCTTCCCTGGAAAAAGGGACATTTTTACTTTAGAGTAGACAGTCACAAATTATTACATTGTATTCTGTTTTTTTAACATTTCTTTATTACTCCTAGACCAAATATTATATAGTAGTGAGTGGTGTATTCTAACATTCTTAAATGTACTTTGTAGGTGGAACATCTGGTGACGGGGCCAGCGCGGAGGTGGCGGTGTTGGGCGAGGACTCGGAGGACTCTGGGGAGGAGGCGGTGCAAGAGCCGGCGGAACAGGTAAGCTATATACCGTGCCCTGTGGGGGTTCGCACGGTGGTGGCGGGAACAGGTAAGCTATATATTCCTTACTTATTGAGATTGAAGACTGCATAGTGTGCTTTCTGCACGGGTGTATTACAAATCAACCAGGTAGTAGCCTCCTCGAAATGTACTTCGACTTAGCTGTGAAGTTTTTGGTGAGAAGAATCCCAATAAGTTCTTAGATGAACGTGATGGATGGGATGAACGAAAAGCGAAAGAAGGGTGTAAGTAAGTGGGACGCGAAATTGTATGATGGCTGGCAAAGAAGAACGATATGTGTTTGCTTGGCCCCCGAGGTGGCTGGGAAGGAAAGAATATGGTATGGTGCATGGCTGGGTCAATGATGAAGCAAGGATGGGTGGAAGGACAGCAGCCTAAATGGGTGAAACAGAAACTGTATGTGTGTGTATACTTTGAATGAATGGATACCTGGAGCATGGTATTCTCTGACTCTTAGATAGCACATGTGTATCTAGAGAGAGTAGATGGTCGCTGGATGAACTAAGTGTTACCTTGAAGAGCATGTACCACCGCACCCGCACGTCCGTTCCAGTGTAGGGAAGGCAAGGAAAAGAAATTGTAAATGTGTCCAATACTACCATGAATAGTAGCAGTACTTTGTATTGCAACTGCAAGCACAGCATATATCTGGTTATTACGGTGGACACTCCGTACCTCTGTTAATAACTTTAGTTTAGTTGTAGTACGTCATTCATGTGTGGGTGTATCACTGTTCACTCAATATTAAGCAAAGCACCTAAAGTCATCCCATATGTCATCAAATACGTCCCATATGAAGTGATAGATAATCAAATTATTTAGCTTCTTCATTTTCCTTTTCTAGTACTCATTTGCACTGTAGGGTGAAAGGTAAATTAATTAAGCAGTAGCCCTTGTAACAGGGTATTCTCAGTGCCACCCGTAATAGAAAAGTAATAGCTTCACCACCTGCATGTACTGGACCGGTACAGTAACGCAAGTCTGTCTCACTCATCATGGTGTGCAACTGTTTTTCTCGGGTGCAAGTTCACTGTGCTGCCATTCTGCCGGCTTGCATAAGATAACGTACCAATTTTCCTAAACAAGAGAGAAGAAGAAGAATAAGACTGGTGTACTGTCATAGTCGACTGTAATGGAAGCCCATAGTGGTCGTAGAATTTGTTCATTAAACTACCACTAATGTTAGAGCAAGGATGCAGAAGTGGGAGGTTACATAGATACTGTCCTCAATAGTTATGTACTGTGCTTTCAATTTGCTACTTGTACTGTGACCCAACTTTCGGCTCAATCACTTTGTGTTATTAATGCTAAGGAGCATTGGTTACAGACTATGTCTTTCTTTCTCCATATAGTTGCTCCTTCCAAATCGACATCACGGAGGGAGCAGGCTCGTATGGCCCGGCAACAGAGGCTGGATGCCACTGTCGCCGAATATCGGCGGCTGGTGGCCCTGGAGGAGGAGGAGGACACGCAGTCGACCGGTGCAACAACAACATCCTCGACTGGGACAGCTGCATCCTCCTCCGTGACCCCACGGGACGCCAGCATGCGCAGTGCTCCAGCGGGACCGAGCCGGGCTAACAAAGCCAACCGCCACCGCCAAGCAACAGAAAGACCAGCTGCCCCCCACAGGAGCTGCAAGGCACGCCAACGCCGCCTAGGAGTCCGAATGTCCTACCTGGAGCAGGAGGTCCATAACTATAAGAACTTGGTGGAGGGCCTCCGCTTCGAGCTTGCCACCCTCCACAAGGAGTATGATGCCCATGCCGCAAAATGCACCAGCACCCTCCAGTAGTGGAGTGTCCCTTGCCCTTTTTTTAGAGACTTTTGGGGGGTGGGATTTGGGAGTTGGGTTCTTTTTGGGACTTTTCAAAGACAATCGTTGGGGTTAGGGTGGGTCTTGAGGGAGATTATTTTGTTAGGGCTACATAAATATACATTTTTAAACTTTATCTGACCATACCTGTTTTTTACTGCTTTTCAGTCTGGTGGGTGGGGGACAGGGGTGTAACAGTAAGTTTGTTTTCCTGAACAGTCGTAGGACTTTAGTAGTACTACCGTCAATCTCTCGTCTAGTCCTAAATAATACTCCATTATACTACCTCCCACCAAACGCTTATCTTACCTGTAATTTGTGTTAGAAATTAGGGCTAGGCCCAGGGCTGGCTCCACGTGAAATGGGGATTAATGTTGGCAATCCTGGGCGGGTGAAATTTCCTCATTGCGGTGGTACTAGTGGTGTGACACAGTGGCAGTTGCATGCCTATGGAAAAAAAGAAAACGAAACCTGGTTTGTCCTTACTGTAGCATTACAACGGTTACGGTACGATCGAGAATATAGCAGGTGACAGTACACTAGAACAGTGCCATAATGTAGCCTAACAAATGGTAAAGTATTTGCTTGCAAGTATAACTAGTACTTGCGTTGAATTTATTTGACATTGGCTCCTACTACTAGAAGATATAGTACTGAAGCTGAGTAAGTCTAGAAGATATCCTTGTATTCCTTCACCAGCCTGTTGCTATGACCTTATCCTCCCCAGCAGGTGTGTGGAATTATTGATGTCATTTTAGTCAGACATCAAGCAAAACAACACAGCCCGGGGGAAGAGGGTTAGGGTTTGGAAAATGGATGGGAATGGAGGTTTCTTTTTGGGTAGGTTTTGTTGAGAGAAGAAAAAAAAAGCACAGCCTGGACAAACAATAATTGAAGATAAAGAAATCTTTGGGTACAAACTAAAGCTAAGCACATGCAGTCACACTCATAGAAGAAAACAATGGATACTGTATCTGTATTCTGTATGTTGTTGGAGTTGTCCTGTTGAATTTGGTAAGTAAGTTGCATGCAGCAAACAATTCCTCTTATTAGCGGCACTCCTCCATTCCAGCTGACGCTTCGTCCATCAATGTTGGTGACCACTGACAGAAGACACCCTGTCCACTGCCTGCCTGGCGGATGTTGACTGAAACCCGGCCTGTAATTATTGAACGGAAAACAGGAAGTGCTATTACAATACCACTGATAAATAAATAAAAGGTATGCACGCTGTGTGGTGCAAAATTCACACTTTGATTTCCCTAATAGACAGTAGAATATTTTTGAAATTGCGTGCTCTGTCTGAGTCACCTTTTTAAGGATAAATAAGTATGGCCAAAATATTATAGCGGATCTTTCCCCTCAAGGTAGGTGTACTGTAAACTGTGTTTTAGAACAAAATTTGACCTTCCCAGCAATGCTCCCACCAAGACCCTTACTAAAGCCAGTCGCAAAAATGTAGAAGACCCCCAATCAGATCTCCAAAAACGATGCCTAGCAGAAAAATGGAGACAAAACGTACTTTGAAAGTAACAGTAGGCCCAAATACAGACCGTGGATTGTATTCAAACCACTTGCAAGCAAGCAAAAGTATCCATAGCCAGCATCGCTCCAACAGTGCTCTAAAACCCCAGAACTGCGTTGCAATAGAACACCCCGAAACACATGCAATCCTGCTGCTAGGGCTAACCCTAACGAACCCTAACTTACAAAAAGTGCCAAAACTGGTGTTTCCTTATGGATTTTGTCCAAAACACTTCTATCCGGTATTAGACCTTCCCAGGAATGCCCCAGCCAAGACCCGCCAACCCACCCGCAAAAAACCACGCGACAACACCCCCAAACAGCGAAAAAGCTAAATCTCATACTTACAATATCTCTCGGCCTTCGGTCCAAACGCGCTGTGCAGCTAGGTCATCATCAATCATCATAACTCCTGTTTTCCACCACGGATTTCCTGAAAAGCAAATGCAATCAAGATTAGACTGCCGCAGCAGTGCTTCGACAGAGACCCCGGCCGCAACCCACCCACGAACAGCAGGAAGCCCCCCAAAACGCTACATTGAGCAAGATGTCAGAAGAAATAGCAAAAAAAAGGCTTTTCCTTAAGGATTTTGTCCAAAACACTTCTATCCGGCATTAGACCTTCCCAGGAATGCCCCAGGAATGCCCCAGCCAAACCCGCCAACCCACCCGCAAAAAACCACGCGACAACACCCCCAAACAGCGAAAAAGGTAAATCTCCTACTTACAATATCTCTCGGCCTTCGGTCCAAACGCGCTGTGCAGCTAGGTCATCATCAATCATCATAACTCCTGTTTTGCACCACGAATTTCCTGAAAAGCAAATGCAATCAAGATTAGACTGTCGCAGCAGTGCTCCCAGACCCCAAAACTCACCCACAAACACCCGGAACCCCGCAAAAGAGCACCTCAAAGGCAAGCAAGTCAGCAAAAACGGCAAGAAATTTCCACCTCATATTTGGTCCAAAACACTTTTATCCATTATTAGAGCTTCACAGCAATGGGCCCAAATCCGTCAACTCACCCGCAAAGAAGTAGAACACCCCCACAAGTGCTGAGTCTTTCTTCATTGGGCGTAATCCAGCACTCTGCTTTGAGGGAAATCGCAGTCTGGAGGAGGAGGATAGAGGAGCATGTTCTTCAGAACTTGTGAACCTGAGGAATGTAGACTGCGGCACCTTCAAATCAATAAGCAAACAAGTGAAGACAGTTCTGCTGATGGTCTTGTTTTTGGGATTAGGTGATTAAAGTTTGAATTAAATTAACTGTGCAAAACAAAGAAAGAGAGACACACAGGAATAAAAGTGAATAAGGACGAAAAAGAAAGTTATTGATTCATTGTCTCATTTTCAGGGCTCGGTGTCAGGGAATAAGAAGAAGATTTCGTCATCATACTCTGCGAATTCAGGCAGGATGAGGTCAGTGACACCGAACAGAGAACAAATCCCCTCATCTACGTTGCCGTCCTCCTCGTCTTCATGCGGCGTGCTTTCTCGTACTTTGTAATCTGGTGGTATGAGGTGCTGATTCATCTTGATCATTGTCAGCCGCTCCACATTTTTGGGCGAGAGGCGGCTCCGTTTAGGTGTTACAATGCCACCAGCAGCACTGAAAACACGTTCAGAAGACACACTTGTGAGTGGGCAAGACAAATAGTTTATAGCCAGGTTGGAGAGCTCTGGCCACAATTGTTTTTTCCCATGCCAATACTGCAATGGCTCATCATTAAGAAAGACCTCTGTTGAGTCATTCAGATAGTCCTGCACCATCGACTCAAGGTCCTCAACGGTTCCTCCACTTTGCTTACTTTTTGCTGTGCCTGTGACCTTTTTTCGAGTACCATACCCAAGCAAACTTAGCCAATCCTCTTCAGCAGCCACTGTTACTCTTGTGTGTGGTGCAGATGATCCGGTTGCCGGTGTCTTTAACGGCTGAGAGGTCACTTGTGCTCCAGCCACAGGTGCAGAAGTGGATTCTTGTGGCTGGGGATGGCCTGCTGATGCTGATGCTGATGTACTGTCTTCTCCTTTAATAACCTGCCGTTCTTTTTCAAACCTCTTGGCTGACCAGGCTAACCAATGTTTGTACTTTTGAACATCTGCATCAGCAAAAGGAAAGAATGCTTCGCCTGCCAGCGCCTTTTTGTAGCGTGGATCCAGAATAGTAGCACAAATGTAATGCTGTTCGGACTTGATCTTTTGAAGACGTTCATCACCACGTAGGCGCTCTAATAATTTCTCAGACAAAATAAAATGGTCTTTTTTTTTCATCTTTTTCAAACTCAGAAGACACCGCCATCAGTTGGTGATCCAGCATGCACAACAATGGGATAGCTTTTCCCAAATTACAGTCCTCCTGGCTGACTGCACGCGTGAAGAACTCAAAAGGACGAAGCATGTCTGTCAGGCTTTTAACTATGTCCCATTGCGCCGCACCCATCCGCATGTCCTCCTTCTGAGATGTACCCTCTGTGAAGAAATAGTGATCGAGTACCGTATACTGCTCATACAGACGCTCAAGCATGTAGAAGGTTGAGTTCCAACGTGTTGCCACCTCCTGGATGAGTGCTTTCACTGGTATTCGACTTTGAAGTAGCAGCCTCCTCAGATGCTTCCGGGCCTTAAAAGAATGGCTGAAATGGTTGCACATTTTGCGGCAGGTGGCCATTACCGCGAACGCTGCACTGTCTCTATCACTCAAGAATTTTTGAACTACCAGGTTGATACAGTGCGCCAAACACGGCACTCTAAAATAGCGACCCAGCGCCATGGCCTTAACTACATTGGCGCCATTATCCGTGGAAACATAACCAATCTGGCGTTTTTTTGGGGATAGCATTTTCAAGACCTTTTTGTCAAACTCGTCCAAAATGTTTTGGGATGTGTGACTTTTCTCCAAGCCAAACATGGCTAGTGTTGCATGTTTCCGAGCAGCTTTGAAAACTTTGTCCGGGTCAACACCTGCGTTTAGCTTTGCTTTAACACCTGAAAAAGAGACCCAGTGTGCAGTGATGCACATGTAATCAGCGCCTGCGCCACTGGTCCACATGTCTGTTGTCAGATGTATTGTGTGAACAGCACTCTTCTGCAAAGCTGCCCCAATCGCCTCCAGCACATCTTCATGTAGTGCTGGAACCGCAACTCTGGCAAAATAGAACCGGCTAGGAACCTTCCATTTAGGGCAGAGCGTTGCCACTAATTCTAGAAAACCTACCGCTTCTACAAAAGAAAAAGGGAGAAGGTCCACAGCTAGCATTTTAGCCAGCTTAGTGTTATACAGACGCGTCAGTGGGTGGTTGCGTTCATATGGCACGTCTGAAGTAAGCATTGTTCTAATGTTGCCCTGGACCAAGCATTTACGGGCTGATAATGACTTCGTTGACCCAATTTTGCTCGCTGGTGAACTTTTGTGCGTTGGTGTTTCACTCGCTCCAACACTCTTAGTGTGCCTCACATTGGGTGTGCTGCTGACAGGGGTACTGGGTGTAAGGGAAGTGTTTGACACGTCTTCTTCCTCCTCGTCATCATCAGATGCAACATCAACGTTTCCTTGAATTCGGCCTTCCTTGATCGCATCTAGGTGCGCAAACCATTGGACAGTGTGCTGTCTCCTAAGATGACCTCTCTGGCCTCCGGTACCATAGTTGGTACCTGGCTTACCACGACTAACTGCAAGCTTACAAAGGGTACAAATGGCAAACTTTGGATTTTTTTGACAAACAGTAAAGAAGTCCCAAACTGGGGACTTGAAGTGTCTGTGGGACCTGGAGGAGGCGGCGATACTGGTGGTGGTGGTCATGAAGCTAATGCCAGATGAAGTGGAGGATCTGGATTGCCCAACTTTTGTACGTTGTGCACTTTCACCGCCACTAATTAAGGTCGAGGTGGATGGAGGTCTCTTCTTGCCAGAAAGAAATATGGAAGCGGGACGAGTTGGTGTACTACTTAACTCCAATGATTGTGGTGTTTCCACTGCCTCCTCATCGACAACATCATCATCATCACGCTCAGCAGCTCTTCGGGCTAGGGTCAAAATGTCTGTTTGCTGCATGCCCGCTGGGGCTGCAGTGACCTTTATGATGACTGGGTCGTCGTTGGCAGAGTCTTCATCAGCAGCAGTATCCGCCACTTCTTGTTGAGCCTCATCACACTCCATAACTCTGAGACTTTGGAGGAGCTTCCTTTTTTTACGCTTAACTACCTTTGTCGGATCATGGTGTGCCTCACTCTCAGACGGCAGTGGTGCTGGTTCCCAAGTTTGATCCGTATCATCAGAAGGAGGTGTGCTTGAAGAAGATGTAGACACCACCCTTGATCTCTTCCTTGCTAGGGGTGTGGAAGACAATGAAGGATCATCAGGAGGAGTGGCTTCCTCAAATGATACCTCGCCTTGATTGTCGATTTCCTGATGTGCCCCTACTCTTCGGGAGGAACAACTATTGTGGGCACTTGTGACCCTCCATGCACCTCTGCTTGCGCATCTCCTTGCGCTGCCTCTCCTTCCACATGTGGGCTTGTACTTGCACATGTGATTGTTGTTGCGGCTGTGGTTGTTCAACACTCGTCAGATGAGCTACAACAACCTGTGTTGATTGAGGGACATTGCTGCTGCTTTCTTGCGACGAGCCAACATCACTGGTCGATGGTGATTGAAGAACTATACTGGCTGCCTCTGCAGCACTCAAGGGCTTGGACTTAAGTTGGCGTGGTGGTGGTGGTGGCACTGAGCCCAATGGAGCGGGGGTGCTGCTGCCAGCTTGGTCCCCAGCAGAACCCGCTGCTGCTGCAGGCATACTTTTTTTTTTACTCCCAAAAAAAGGGGCGGGTGGCACACCAGTCTCCTTGGTAACTTGCTTCTTCTGCTCCTTACTGGCACCTTTCTTGCTAGAGGAGCTACGGGTTACTTTTTTTGGGGCCATCTTCTTCAGAGCAGGTCAGAACAGCAGGCAGCAGTTGCACGAGTTGCAGAGTTGTCTGTGTCCAGACGTGACGTCGCGTGACGTTATGCTGCACACACACACCGCTGCAGGACTTCTTCCTGGCACTGGTGGTTCTCTTGAGTCTTGTGCACCTAAAAGCAATGGAAGACAGAGGAACATCAGTTCAGTTATACACCCCAAAAAATCGACAAAACGCAGAAAAATGAGCACAATCCCATGCCATCCATGATGTTTATATTGAAGACACCCCACAGAAAGACTAGGGCCATGCAAGTATGCAACACTCACTACCCCTGGGCATAATGGATGAAAAGTAGGCAAAATAAGTGCAGGCCTCAGACACTGCCTCTCTTCAAAATGGCCCCTTACACCCCAAGCACATGTTGCCTGTACCAGCCAGGACTCAAGATGGCCACCACCACCCACATGGCCACAGTCCACATCAACAGTACACCCCCAAAAAACAGAAAACCAGCCAGAAATCACCACAATCCAATGCCATCCATGATGTTTACATTAAAGAGAGTGAGACCACACTACAGGCACACTCAGTCCATGCACCACTACCCCTTGGCAAAAGGCCCCACCAGCAGCCCCAAAAAAACGACAAAAAACAATAAAATCAGCACAATCCCAGCCCATCCATGGCCTCAATGGTGTTTAAATTCAAGAAGACACCCCTCAGAAACACTAGGCCCATGCAACACTCACTACCCCTGGGCATAATGGATGAAAAGTAGGCAAAATAAGTGCAAGCCTCAGACACTGCCTCTCTTCAAAATGGCCCCTTACACCCCAAGCACATGTTGCCTGTACCAGCCAGGACTCAAGATGGCCACCACCACCACCCACATGGCCACAGTCCACATCAACAGTACACCCCCAAAAAACAGAAAACCAGCCAGAAATCACCACAATCCAATGCCAACCATGATGTTTACATTAAAGAGAGTGAGACCACACTACAGGCACACTCAGTCCATGCACCACTACCCCTTGGCAAAAGGCCCCACCAGCAGCCCCAAAAAAACGTCAAAAAACAATAAAATCAGCACAATCCCAGCCCATCCATGGCCTCAATGGTGTTTAAATTCAAGAAGACACCCCTCAGAAACACTAGGCCCATGCAACACTCACTACCCCTGGGCATAATGGATGAAAAGTAGGCAAAATAAGTGCAGGCCTCAGACACTGCCTCTCTTCAAAATGGCCCCTTACACCCCAAAGCACATGTTGCCTGTACCAGCCAGGACTCAAGATGGCCACCACCACCACCCACATGGCCACAGTCCACATCAACAGTACACCCCCAAAAAACAGAAAACCAGCCAGAAATCACCACAATCCAATGCCATCCATGATGTTTACATTAAAGAGAGTGAGACCACACTACAGGCACACTCAGTCCATGCACCACTACCCCTTGGCAAAAGGCCCCACCAGCAGCCCCAAAAAAACGACAAAAAACAATAAAATCAGCACAATCCCAGCCCATCCATGGCCTCAATGGTGTTTAAATTCAAGAAGACACCCCTCAGAAACACTAGGCCCATGCAACACTCACTACCCCTGGGCATAATGGATGAAAAGTAGGCAAAATAAGTGCAGGCCTCAGACACTGCCTCTCTTCAAAATGGCCCCTTACACCCCAAGCACATGTTGCCTGTACCAGCCAGGACTCAAGATGGCCACCACCACCACCCACATGGCCACAGTCCACATCAACAGTACACCCCCAAAAAACAGAAAACCAGCCAGAAATCACCACAATCCAATGCCATCCATGATGTTTACATTAAAGAGAGTGAGACCACACTACAGGCACACTCAGTCCATGCACCACTACCCCTTGGCAAAAGGCCCCACCAGCAGCCCCAAAAAAACGACAAAAAACAATAAAATCAGCACAATCCCAGCCCATCCATGGCCTCAATGGTGTTTAAATTCAACAAAACAGTTGTATCATGCACCCCTAACCAACCCTGGTCCTACTGGATACTGTGGCTACCAACAATATAATTTATTTAATGTTCTTAAAAAGTTCCAAAATTGTACTTGCAGCAACTGTAATGCCCCAAACAAACTTACTTGTGAAAGTTGATTTCTAATCCAAAAGTGATCCAAAGACAGTCAAAAAGGCCTCAAATCCAAATATCCAGCAGCACCCACAAAAAGTAATCCTTCCAGCTCCAGATCCAAATGAAAGTGACCAGGAGATGGACAAAGCACTGGGAGGAGCCTGCTGGACAGGAACAGGAAGTTGGAGACTGTAGGGCACTTCCTTCCTCCCCCCCCCAAAAATGGACTCCTTGCAAAAAAAAAGGCAATGCAAATGTCAACCTGAGGAGTGATTCTGATAAAAATCATAATTTTCTGAAGGTTTATCCTGTTTGCTGGTGATTTTCTTGTGCAGAATTGCAAAATCTCTATTTCGCGAGTGCGAGATTGTTCCTTTCCGCCGCAACTACGTGTTCGCAATTGCGAACTCTCGCGAGGTATGCTGTGCAAGGTGGCAAGCCGCGATTACGTATTCGCGGGCGCCAAACTCCCGCGGGATCACGCAGCAAGATCCAAAATGGCGCGGCACTCGCTAAATATGATCGAGAAAAACAACTCGGCAAACGCTTAATGACGGAAAGTGAACGCCGTGCACCACGCCGCGCGCCGCAACCAAGCAAAAAATCCGCCGCGAGCGGATTCACGGATTTTCGACAAATTCGCGAGAGTTCGCGGATTGCGAATTTGCCGAAAATCCGAAAAATCCGCGATCGGAGCGGATTTTACGCCCATGCTTACAATTGATCTTCGAGATAAGCAAAGGAATGTTTCTTTCCGTGTGAAGGAGAGAATGCTTGGCGTAATTTAGAGCACATAATCTCTGAGCCTTATCGAATTTAGAATTTTAGTTGCTATTAAAATGCTTCATTTAAACAAACCTCATTTATTTAATTGCTTTAGAGTGAATTGAAAACACATGCATTTTTAGAATGCATTACCATGTTATGCTTTAATGATTCCTGATTAAAATACCGTGGGCCTTAGTTATGAAAACTGTCACCTCCCTGGGTGAAATCAGCGATGCAACAGTTTTCACTGCGCCCGCCACGTGACACAATGGATGCGCCGTATTTAATGTATGGCGCTCCATGTCGCAAGAAGTTACAGATACATCAGTATTACTGACGTACCTGTAGATTTAGGCACAGAGACCTTTGCAGACCTTTTCAGACCTGCAGAGGAGGGGATGGCAGACCTTGATGGAGAGCAGGACAGAAACAGAAGAAGGCAGATTAGATGCAGGTTTTGTTCGATTCTGACTTTTATTAAAATCCCCAAGCTTTATGCCTTGACTAACCGGCTTTGCCAAAGGCTTATTTGCTCTATGCTTTATTTCTCCTAAGGGAGATTCTGCAATGATTAATTATTGATTTAGCTTTATGCTAGTCTCACTCTTGCTTCTATTCTTGAACTCTTCATGAGTTCGGACTGACATCATTTGTGCCTCACTTTCCTAGAATAGGAATTATTTCCTTTATGGAACGGTCTGTATGTATTTTATGATATGCTCTATACTATATTTTTCTGTTATCAGTTCTGTAACCTTATCGATACCTAACTAATGAATGAAGAGTCAGAGAATCTTAAATATTACTTTGAAAATAAATCCCTTTAAAACTACTCACAACTCTCATTAATAACTAAAATGTTTATTTGCATTTGATTACCTACCTTTGTTAATGAAGGAGCTCTTTTGGGCAAAATAGGGTGGCAAAGATTCATCACCTTTAGAATAGATAATGGCGTGGAAAAAGGGTTATGGTAATTAACTAAATTTTCCAAAGAGAGATTACCACAAGAGATGTCCGCGCTATCATGTGCCTTGCGACAGGAAAGGTGATCATGCAACTCAGGTACATGTTTATTTTATTTCTCCTTAACAAGAAGTGGACGAGCCATTGAAGGCACAAATCATGCTGGGGCCGGATGCATGGACCCTCAAGTTCAATACAAGCGGAGCCTTCACGCACACACTCTAATCTCAAGAGCCAAGAATTTAAAACAGAGAACCATATTTATGAAGGGCTTGCTTTGACTTGCGCCACACAAAATGATGCAAGGCAATGAAATCCCTTATATCAGCTGCACTATGCCACGCAGAGCCACCTTATGTGGCCCATAGTAAATCTTTAAAAATGTCATGCTCTGCGCTGGAAAGACATTCCAAGGGAAGAGATACTCATCTAGTGGTTGAACTGCACAATGTTAAGACCAGGGATCAATCCTGACTACCCACCAGACCAAATTGTTTGATAAGAATCTAGGACACATATAGGGTGCACATGACAAGTGACTTGCTTCATATTTCGCTAATGGTCTTCATGGCGTGGGGTTGCATGAATTTTTCTAAGTTCATATTTAAAAACTATAATTTTCAATAAATGTTGCTCAATGTGGTGACATAATCTTGACGTACAAAGGTTAAATGCTTCTGCAAGTTAAGGAAATAGACTTTTAGAGATATTGAACAGACTTTACCATATTTTTACACCTGTTTGCTGCATATTTTACATGACAACGATCTTCGTTGTTTTGATTGTGCAGGGTTTGTTGGAGCCAAGCCAGACCATTGACTCAGCTCAAATTTTTTTTGGGGGGGTCTGGGATTCGTGTTTGATTCAGATACCATAAATTGTTACTTTTCACAAAAATCACTTACTTGTACATCATAGGCAACAAACTTGACTACATTTGTACAGCCTATCCCATTGTCCTTTACCTGAGAATCGAAAAGCTCAAAGTAATCAAAAAAGATTTAGTCACATGTCTTCAGCAATGTGTTCCTCTTCACTACTGTTTCCTCTGGCTTACTGGAGTAATGCAAAAGAAACATTGTTAGATGCCCCTCTGGAGCTTTCCAGCGAGGCTAGGGGTCCACTTCGAATACTCATGTGTACTTGTTAATGTTGGATACATTGATTGCTGCGTAGTCTTCCAGGGGCTGAGGATCATCTTGTAGCAGGCCAATATGATGTCCCCTCTTCCCTAATAACAGACCGGTTTCAGGAAAATAGAATAACATCATTAGAAGAGCACAGGGCCTCTAGAAGTCCTGCAGGCCTCCCTGGGCATGTGTCCCTAGGAACATAACATCCATAGTTTGTCGTGGGTCCCAGGGCCCTAAGGTCTGGGATTAGGGCACTCAGCCCATGCTGAGCATAGGGGCATCCCCTGAAGTGGTAGGTCATCCCATCTTCAGTACATCTTCGCGGGCTAGACTTGAAGAGGTTGAGCCCTGTAGTACGCATGAAGGCTCTCCATTGCCAACCAGACGATAGCCTAGTAGTTGTTGGTCAGGAGACTAGAGGCATCATTCTCCCACTTGTGGTGTGCTGTTACTGAGGGTAGGACACTAATCTATTCAATGATGTCCTCTGCACCCGTTATTTTTGGATGATCTTCGGATATGGTGATCAGACGTCACGGATTTTCCCGGACAGTTCAGTTTTTTCACCAGCTGTCGCAGCAGATTTCCTCAATTTTGGCTCATGAGGAGGTCGACTGAAAACAGAGAGAAGCTTTTCTGGGGTGTCCAAAAGCTGTGTTAGTTAGTAGCTGTTATAAGTAATCAATGTAATTAATAGTATGATGTTGGTTGTAGAAATTACATTTTATCTACTTTCTTAATGCCTCTTCTGTGATCCTATGTTGAAGAGAGCTGTCCTTCTGCTGATGAAAAATAGTAGTAATTCTTCTATTTTTCCCAAATGTCCCGGTTTTTGGTTCTCAAGATCAGGTCACCCTAACTTCCAGCCCAAACTTCTTCACAAACTTCTCCACTTCTTACTTGTTGCATGGTGTGGTTGAGCTGTAGGGGACAGCACTCTGCCCAGCTGAGGCGCCTCCACTTTGGTAGTAGGATGAAGCTGGTCATCAGGAAGCAAGTATGGATTTCATTTTTATTCCACAGGGTGCTACTCGTTTAGTGACACACAAAGATTACCTTCAGAATTGTGATGTTTGCCAATCCTACGACTCCATCTCTCTTTTCATCTTTGCTTTACAGATACAGCAGTAGAGCATCTGTGTGATTGTCTTTGGTGTTCTTGGATGCAAAAGTCAGACATATGGGATCTACTGGAGCATCGACAAAGTCTCATTCTGAAGGACTAGTGTCTTCTCCTCGATTGTCAACTTCCTGAGGCTTCAAAGTCCCAGTTCATATTTTGTCTTTGAAAGTCGCTCATCCAATGTCTTCTCTGGTACATTGTCTCTCCAGAGAAGTCCTGCTTGATGATCTCAGATGGGGGTCCAAATGCCGCAGAGCACATCTTTCCCAGTGCCTTCACTGGGTGTCCATCTGCACAGAAGACCGAGACCTTGCCCATGTAGAGAAAACAGTTCACTTTGCTTTTCTGCTACTGCCTCGTTCCATCACTCGATTGAAGTTCTTAATTTGCATGATGCATTCAGTGAGGAGCTTTATGACACTAACAAACAGATGAGGCAAAAAATGGAAGTCTTCCCTGGCAGGACTTGGGAGGGCTCTGTTTCTAGAAGTAGCTTGCTATATTGTGCTCACCATGTCAGAGAAAAAAGTCCGTCAGTCACAGAAGTAGTGCTCCAGTCCCAGTGCCTCAAGGATCCAGGCCCACAAACTCATGGTTAACGTGATTAACGTGATAAAGCACCTTTAGTTGATCAACTTGATCAAGACAGCCTGGACTTTTTGGGTTTTGATATACTCAATCTTGTCTATGGCCAGGGCCAGACTGCTCACAATTTTCCAACCTGATATCCAAAAAGACTGGTCAGGATGGACTATCTTTAAGATTACCCCCTTTAGCCAGGTGGTCTTTACCTTTACTAAGATTTTCTAGTCTCAGGTCTGATTCAGAAGATGATTTTCCCAGACTCCTCCCTGAAGTGTTCAGGGACTCTAGTTCATAGAGTTCTCTCCGACTGCTTTGCAGCCTCTTTTCTCATGCAGCAGCTCTGCTTGCATCTTGGAAGAAAATCTGGAACCTGTCCTTCACCAATTCCAACTTCTCCCCAGTAGAGTGAAAGAATTCCTTCATGCTCCTAAACATTGCATACACAAAAGAGAGGCTCGCCACTATCTCCATGTTCTCCAAAGTGAGCAGTTCAGTTTCCAGGAGACTGGGCTAGCGGGGAACTCTCCTGTAAATCTTCCCTTGAAAATTATTGCTTTGTGGGCAGAGAACTGGACACCATGCATACAGATTCACCCAGTACCTTAATACTGAGGAGGTGACTAGGAAGTCACACAAGGAATGTGCAGAGCCAGTGGGGTGATTCCATGAAAAATGGTTTGCGATCGTCTCCATACCTCCTAGGATGTCCTGCATGGATACTGTAGTGTAGTTCCTATATTCCCAATAGGCTCTGCACATTGGAATAATATATCCTATAGATTAGACATAGGACTTGGGTCGTCTAGGTCTCTATCGAATATATTAGACTTAATTGTCAGTGCCAGCTAGCTTAGAGGTCACTAGAAACTTTCTCGAATAAACAAGAAGGGATTAGTTTCTAAAAACCGCATAAACATGACAACTTTGTTTCTCAAGAATAAGAAATGAATCTCTAGAGTTGCGGAAACAATAGATAGATATTTCACTCAGTCAATCGTGCATGCTTCGTTTCACCAGAGATGTAGAGAAATAGGAAGACGGGCGTTTTCCATAAAAGTATTTATTGAACAGTCATCTTTCTCATACAGAAGAAATGAACTGCTACAATCATAATACTGGTTGCAAAGTACAATGCGTACAATACGAAGAGAATTATAAAATAATATTGTAAAGGCATGATATGGTTTCTAAGCCATAAAAAAATAACATAGTATACATACATTAAATAAATGACTAACAGCCTTATTCATCAACGGGCCATTTTGCGAGCCCCTAATAGCGATTCATAGCGAATCGCTATTAAGGACTCGCAAAACGGTATTCATGTAGGAATTGCTAAATAAATAGCGATTCCTACACATTCCTTATTTGCGAGTAGCAAATTGCTAATCGCAATTAAGGAATACCTCCTCATTCATTCCTATGGGCCAAAAGGCCCATAGGAATGAATGAGGAGGTATTCCTTATTTGCGATTACCAATTTGCTACTCGCAAATAAGATAGCGATTGAAAGGGTGCCAGGGGTGTCCAAAGGACACCCTGTAGCACCCCTTAAATGCAAATTGAAACAGTTGTTGCGCACACACATGTCCAAAGGACATGTGTGTGTGCAACATGCAACTTAGAAAAATGCTTTTAAAAGCATTTTTCTAAGTTTTTGCTATTTACCGAGAGGTCTGACCTCTCGGTATATAGCGGCCCAAAAATGCATTTTTGCAATTATAAAATGCTTCATGAATTGCATTTAAGGAATCTCAAATAGAGATTCCTTAAATTCAATTCTTCGCAAATGTGCGAATTCTTAAATAGCGAATTTTGCATTTGGGATGATGAATCCCAAATGCAAAAATTACACTCGCAAAAGGCAAGATTCTGAGAATCTTGCCCTTTGCGAGTGCAATTTAGCTTGATGAATCAGGCGGTAAGAGTACTCTACTGGTGCTTCTAAAATACGCCTAGCCCGGTGTACCTAACCTAGGTCTAGTACGAGGGAGAAGTAAGTGAGGTGTAGCTTAAGTTTAGTATTCTTTTTGCCAAGAATCTATCTAAGATTTCTCTTACGGTCTAATCAGCTCCATACCTTGGTTTAGAATGAAGGAGGTGTGGTATCTCTCTCTCAGGACTCGATTTCCCCACAACCCGCAAGGTTGGCTTGGAAACACATGGAGCTGGATTTTCGTGGCAAGAGAAAAGACAGAGTCTCTCTCAGTGCGTCTACTGGAGGGTCGGCTTCCTTCGGCACTTGCTGCTGCGAGCTGTGTAGGGCAAGTAGATAGTCGAACTGCTCCAAACCACTTTGTGTTTGCTAGGGCAAGTGTGGGCAAATTTATACCTTGAAGGTGCCGAGTTTGACGTAAGGTTGGACATAATAACGTCATCAAAGAGTCTCCGTTCTTTGAAAACTCCATGAGTTCTTGGATAAATCAATATTCAAACAGGGGGAAGTTTTTGACTGGTGAAGGCGGGTTTTTCCAAGAAATCATTGTAGATTTTCAGAACTAGTGGAAGTATCCATGCCGCATTAGGACTGCATGAGCTATGTCTTAATATGGTTATGATTTCTATGCCTATATAAGGATATGGTGATTTATACTTATATAAGGGCATGAATCGGGAAAATAACACTAGGGCCCTAAAATGCTATACAACACCCACTCCACTTATAATGTTCGACATTACTAAACTATAAGCATCTAAAACATAACTAACGCATGTGTTTACAATCCCACCAAAAAATACATAAATGCATCTCAAGATGATTGTACACATAAAAGGAGTATTTGTACTGCACGCATTTTAAAGGCAATAGCTGTCATTTAAAGCATATTTAAGGACATTTGAAATGCTATCTGAATGAACCATTAAATTGACGTTTATGAAATGGCTCTAGGTTTACAGAAGAAAATGGTTGAGACCATTCCATGGCAGAATATATAGACTGTTATTGTTTTTCAGGACAAGACCAAACATAGTCTCTAGGAAGTGTTCAAAAAGAATTTCTGGTTCTCTAATATTAGTTCTACTTTAAGCATATTACTTTGTGCCAAAAAAAGTGTCAACTTCGGAAAAAGTTAAATCAATTAGTAGAAAAATAGAGTTCTGAAGTTAGAAGCTTTGTTTTTGAAAAGTGAAGGTCAAATTCAGAGTTCTTGGAACGCTCTGTGCTAATTTCAAAAGTTATTTTCGGTGTCAGGAGGAAACATCAAATCGTCTAAGCTGGCAAAGAAATCATCTACCACAGTAGGTGAAAGCTGAACCACTTCATTAAGTAGATCAATTGTACACAGATGAGAATCATCGCCGTCAGCGCCAACCCCATTAGCAACGTTCACAGTAGATGGTACCTGTGTGCCTGTTAGTCCACGTATCTCACTGGCAGCAGTTTGCGTCTGTGAGACTTCAATGAATGCCGTCATCAGGATCGGTAGCCGTTGGGGGCAACACAATGCATGAGCTATTACCGGACCCAGTAAAGCGTCAACATCCGTTGGCAGTGCTGATGAAAGTGTCAAACAAACATCTAACACACATTCCTCTCCACAAAGCAGGTGTAGTGTAGTTCCTATATTCCCAATAGGCTCTGCGCATTGGAATAATATAGTCAGCAGTATAGATGAAGGACTGAGCTCGACTAGGTCTCTACTGACTATATTAGACTTAAGGTTTGCCAGCTAGCTCAGAGGTCACTAGAAACTTTCTCTAATAAACGAGGAGGAGTTTAACCTCCCTGGATAGACAAGAAGGGATTAGCTTCTGACAACCATAAAACATGACAACTTTGCTCTCCCTGATTAAGAGTATATCTCTAGAGTCGTGTGAAAACAAAAGACAGGTATTTCACTCAGTCAAAAGGTGCGTAATTAGTTTCACCAGATTGCAGAGAAAAGAGAGACGGGCGTTTTCAATAAAAGGTATAATTTATTGAACAGTCTCCTTCTTCATACAAGAGAAATGAATTGCCACAATTGCAATACTTATAGTAAAGTAAAGTGCGTACAGTAAAAGCAGGATTATAAAATAATACTGTAAAAGCATTGACATGGTTTCTTAGCCATATGATACTTTAAAATAGATAAAATATATACATACATATATACATTGACTAATCGTACTCAACTGGTGCTTCTAAATACGCCTACCCGGTGTACCTGACCTAAGCCTAATACGTGGGAAGGAGTAAGTAAGTAGCAGTTTAAGTTAGGTTTGTTTTGCCAAGAATCTGACTCAAGAATTCTTTGTAAGCGTTTAGTCAGTTCAGTACCTGGATAATAGAAAGCAGGAGGGCTGGTATCTCTCTCTCAGGACTCTATATCCCAGTCACCCGCAAGGGTAGGCTGGAAACGCCGGAGCTGGATTTTCTCGGCAGGAGAAAAGACAGCGTCTTTCTCAGCGCGTCAAAAGGGAGGGGCAGCGTCCGTGGGCTCTCGCATCAGCTGGGCTCTCGGGCAAGTAGATAGCTGCTCCAGAATCACCACCACCGTGTGTTTGCTTAAGGCAGCATTGGTATATTTATACCTCAAAGGTGCCGGGTTTGACGTAAGGCTGGACATAAGACGTCAATAAAGATGTCGCTAAGAACTGGCCGTTCTTACAGTGCTTTACAGGAGTTCTAGGACGAAATCAAAACACAGGCAATGGGGATTTCCCAGGTTGCTGGAGGCTTGGTTTTGTTTGAGAACTCGGTGTGCTTTCTAGGGGGCTGGAGGCGTAGTCTTGCTTAATGTGACTGCATGTGCTATGACTGAATTATGAATAGGGTTTTTATGCCGTTGTATGTATATTATAGATTTATAACCGGACAAGGGCATAAAATAGAAATATCGATTCAGGTCCCTAGATAAACACACTACACCCACTCCACGAATTAATGTTCATCATTACTAAAACTAAGCAATAGTAAACATATCTAAAGGTGCATGTGTATACCAATCTACCCCAAAATACATTTTTAGGTTTCGACCTGGGGAGGGCACGAAGTTCCCCTCCCAGATCGAAAACTTTTGTCAAGAGTATGGATGTCGGCACCGCCTCTGTCTCTCATTGGCTAGCTCCATAAATGGAGGCTAGCCATTGGGAGACAGAGGCTGTCAATCGCGCTTTCTCTTGAAAACGCGATTCGGGGGCGTTTCGCTGTGTTTTTTTAAGCCCCGCCCCTTTGTCCTGGGCCGCGCTGCGATTGGATGCCGGCCCGGGACACCCCCGTGACGTCATTCCCGGGCCGCGCTGTGATTGGCTGCCGGCCCGGGACACCCCCGTGACGTCAGCCAATCACAGCACGGCCCGGGACCTGACTTGTTGTTTATTCTATTCCTGCAACGGTTCTCTCAGCACTTCTGTGCTGATGGTAATCTTTGTAACCAACCCTGAAACTTGATCAACACACACTATTGTGATCTGTACTCTCTTCCTGCAGTGTTCCCCTTCCCTCTCGGCCTATGCTCTGTACTCTCCCTGCAATGTCCCATTCATATCGGTCTATGCTCCGTACTATAAACCGGCTTTGCTCCGTTCCAGTCGGTCCTATCTGTTCTCTTCCCCCTGCAGTTTCTGGCTGTGCCTGCTCGCCCTCGGCCCCCCCCAGCCCTCTCCTCCTCACGCCGTGGCTGGCGGGAGCTCATTGACTCTCGCCCCATCGGGATGCGCCTCACGTCCGGCCCATTCCCACGGTCGCCGCGGAGAGGAGAGCGGAACCATCCTCTGTGAAGGGCGGACTCGGATCCGGGAAGACACCGCTCGCGGTTGCTCGAGCAGCAGCAGCAGCCCTGCCGCCGCGAGGCGGTGTTTGTGTGCGGGAGGGGTGGGGGTGGGAGCTCACAGACAGCACGTCAAGGTGGCAGCGAGTGGACACGAGTTCAGACAGTGACAGGACGGGGACTTCGGCTCCTCGAGGGGAATCCGAGTTGTCAACGGGTGGGGGCATCAGCGCTGTACAGGGGTGGAGGCTGAATCAGCGCTGTACAGGGGTGGGGGCTGAATCAGCGCTGTACAGGGGTGGGGGCTGAATCAGCGCTGTTGATGGGTCGGGAAATGAGCCTTGTAAAGGGATGGAGATTGAAACTGCGATGCAGATGGATGGGGAATCGGCGTTTAAATGCACCGAGGCTGAATCAGCGCAGTGTGAGAGCGGGGAATCAGCGTTGTAAATGGATGGAGGTTGGGAACTGATGAGAAGAGAGACGAGGGTCTCGCCCGTTGCATCCATCCATCTTGGAATGTGTTACTGTAATCAATGTTTGGTGCATAGGAGTGCTGCACTCGCGACGGTCCCCTCCGTTCTTTGCAGCAGGCTGCATCCAGTGGTGCAGGTCTGCTGCCCTCGTGCAGGGGCTGCATTTCGTAAGCTCTGATTATTGCAGTGCCCTGCAGGCAGCTTCACCTCATGGGGGAATGTGGCAGAATTCTAAGCAATTGGCGTTGTTTAGAAAAAAAATATATAATGAGGATTTCCTATTAATTCCGTTTAACCCTCTGCCACCGGTGAGTGCACGAGCCCCGCCTCCGCCCGCGTCCTGTACTGCCCCCTCCCTGGTGCAGGAGACATGGGAGTCCCCAAGATCCCCAGCTTTCTGCTGCCCAAGAAGATCAGCCCCGAGGAGATTGAAGCTCTTCAGACACAGGTAAAAGGGAGGGGTGAGGGGGGCACGGAGGGTGGTGGGGGCCCCAAGCCCTGCAGCGGCCAGTCTGCGTGTCCGGGAAGGTGCAGGGCCCACGCTTGCTATCCATTAGACTCATTGATACAAATGCACCATTTGACCATCCTAGGGGCCAGGGTTTACAAATGGGGACTGCAAACCCTGAATGCCCTTTTTCATTTTTAAATCAAAGACTTGTTAGGAATGTGCTGTGCCAGTTACATGGAGCCTTTTGACAACCTAAGGCGCACACAAAATGCACCCTCATGCCTTAAAATGGCATTTTAATCACAGCAGGCTTGGGGGGCACTGCTGGAGATGGGCACTAGATCCATTTGAGCTGGCATCCTAAGGGATCCTTTCTATACTCTGCTATCATCACTGTTCAATGGGGAGCGAGCAGAGTTAGCCCAAACTTATCGGTATGTGTGCATGGGGATGATGGATGCACAGGTAATTCTAGCAAGATTTCTGGAAAAAAGGCAGCAAGAAAGCCTCTATTGGTGCACAGTTTATACATACATATTAACTAACAAGACACAGGTTTCACAGACAGTTCTGAAGATAAACTCGTTAAATATTTCACAGTTTAGTGTGCGCACAGTACATGGGAGCATACGTTTAATGCTACAACATATTATGCATGCAACTGCAGGAAATGTATAGGCGCTCAGCTGTCCTTAGGGCTGAATAGGGTGAGCGGCCTGCAGCCGTCTGTGACCTCCAGCAGGGTCGGACTGGGACAGAAAATAGACACGGGCTCCAAAATAGTGAAATAGCTTAAAAAGTGGCCAGTGTTTGCAAATTGTGGCAGTTGTTATCTGTAAAGGCGCGCTGTACAAGTATTTAGCACGGTATGGTAGACTGCATGGATTGGAGCATGTTGCAGTCAATGTTTGTTTTTCATCAGGGAAATCGGCAGTATAAACTGCCCCAGCAGTCCACAAACTGCCAAAAAAAGCGACCCTCACGCTGACCTTTCAGCCACCTCGTTGGTCACTGGCCCAGCCCGACTCTGTCCCCAGCATGCTGAATTGTTTCCCCTATCTCGTATAGCAGCTCATTCCTGCACTGGGTGCATTCCCTGGATCTCCAGAAACCAGTAGAGTCAAGTGGTGTACATCGTGAAGGTGTGAGGGGTGCTTGCTCAACCCATCCCTGGATCCTGGAAGCAGGGCATGTTTTCCCTCAGATGCTGGCCCTGGATATAGGCGGGCTCTCAATGCACTCCAGTGCTTGCGGGAAGGCATGAGTTCAGTATAGAGTCTAGTGGGGGTCATTTGTTATACAGCCAGGAGTTTGTCAGTGTACTTCATTGAGCTAGAAGGAGCAGTGAGCGCACCCCACCGATTAGTCTGAGGTTACAGTTCAGTAAGGTGGGCATTGACTGCACTCCTGATGCCTGCTTGTTCCCACGTTGCACCCACTTGCATGTGTTGGACATGCCCAATGCACCCATTTGAGTGCTGTGGGGATCCCATTTTGGTCTCAGAGGTCTGAATTTCACTAATGGCACTTATTTCGGTCACCTATTGCAGTCATGTACGCGCAACTTGTTACCTCATTTCACCCAGTAGGGTGGTGGGGGAATCTGTGGTTAATAATTGGACATGTTTAGTTGCTGTGCGTTATTGCACCCGTCTAGGTCAGGTGAGTTGAATTATTAGATGCACGGTCGCCTTAGTGCACCATTACTGATTGCTCACTCCTTGTGTGGTTCTGTCTGTGTGTGTGTGGTTCTGTCTGTGTGTGTGTGTGTTCTGTGTGTGTGTGTGTGGTTCTGTCTGTATATGTGTGGTTCTGTGTGTGGTTCTGTCTGTGTGTGTGGTTCTGTCTGTGTGTGTGTGGTTCTGTCTGTGTGTGTGGTTCTGTCTGTGTGTGTGTGGTTCTGTCTGTGTGTGTGTGTGGTTCTGTCTGTGTGTGTGTGTGTGTGGTTCTGTCTGTGTGGGTGCATGTGGCTCTGTGTGTTGCTCTGTGTGGGTGCAAATGCAATACGTCTCGCATTTGCAAGAGATTAAGCTATTGGCATTGTAAATGACAATGCCATTTATTAATCTATTTTCAAAACCAACACATAAATAAAAATGTTGTCATTTACAATGCCAATAGCGCAAACTTTTCCAAAGGCGAAACCATTGCATTGTAAATGCTTGTTTGCATTTGAAATGGTGTATGCAAAATACATGAAAATGATTATAGGTACTGTACGTTTTTCAAGCAGTGTAATCATTCATTAAAAAGGATGCACATATACATTAGCCGAATGATTATGCGAAAATTACACATGAAATGGCTCTTAATACAGAAAAGAAGTGCGAGACCATTCCATCACATATAAATACAGTTATTTGTAAATATGCTAGAGGCTGAGGTAATATATTGTCTCTAGAGTTCCTAAAAATAGAAGCTCTGTTCTCTAAGAATAGTTCTACTTTAAGCAGAGTACAAGTGCCAAAAAAAAAGGTAAATATTTTGGAATCGGGAAAAAAAATAATTTCGTTTTTCAGGGGAGGAAGAAAAAAAATAGTTCCAAATATTTTCAGTAGCTTTTGTTTATCAAAGCCGAAGGCCGAATTCAGAGTTCAGGGAACGCTGTGTGCTCGTTTGCTTTAAAGTTATTCTTTCTGTTCAGGGGAGAACATCATTTCAGACAGACTTTCAAAAAAGCTGTTTACCGCTTCAGGTGAAAGTTCGACCAAGTTGGAAAATGCCGCAACTGTGCAGTCGTGAGAATGATCGCTATCATCGATGTATTGATCAGCATTGCTCACAGAAGGTCGTACCTGGTAGATGCTGCTCTCATCTTGCACTTCACTACCCTTTAATCGCAGTGGTGAAGTTTCCACGAATGCCGTCATCAGGATAGGTAACCGCTGGGGACAACACGATGCATGAGCCGTTACAGGACTTAGCAAAGTATCTGTATCCAATGGTACTGCTGATTGTAGTGTAAGACAGATGTCCAACACGCATTCTTCTCCGCACAGCATACATCTTAGCACAGTTAAGATACAATTCTTTCCAGATGGGTCTGAATGAAAGAAACCAGGTCATATTCAGATCTCTTAGCTAATCCAAGGACTTTAGTTATGCGGTCCCGATAGCGTATAGCTAGGATCGTTTCTTCCATTGTTGCTGGAGTCTTGTCTGTGACATGGCTTGCCATAACGAAGCAGGAGAATCAAAAATAAAATGCCTCCTACGAGTCCCAACAGGAGTGGTAGGCCGCCAAAGACAGGATGGACAAAATTAGGAAAGATGCCCAGGACTGCTTTGAAGGGTGTTAACAGTCCCGAAAAAATTGTCTTAAATACATGTGGGATACCATTCGTATCAGACATGTTTAGGATTTGGCTTAGCATTTCCGCGAAATGTAAGGGGCAATTTGTTGATAAAAGTTTATGTATCTCTGCCATTGTCCTTGCAACTTGAAGATCATACGTTTCTTTTGATGACGTCAAGGGCAGAGTTGTCTGTAGAAGAACAGACTTCATTCTGCTTAAAGTATCAATTCGAATAGAAGAGATATTCAAAATGGGCCACATTTTTCCCTCCCTGTCTGTAGTGCTGTTCGGATACAATACTTGCATACAGCAAGTGACCATGGAAGAAACGCTTACTAGATAAGCTTTTCCTGGCACCAAGCCACAACATCTGTGGTCCACTATTAGAATGTAGCTCCCGTTAGAAAGCCGTCTAAAAAATGGCTCTATTCGAGTTGCAGGTGTGCCATGCTGTTGGCATGAAAGGTTATTTGAAGTCCCCTCACAGGCCCCATGTAGGTTTATACCTTGACACAGAAGTATACCACTTAGTGACCGTTTACAATTATTACCACTAAGAAATACATTCTGTCCTTTTTCACTATAACATGTGTGTGTGTAAGGTAATTTCCATGATGACTTTATGTATCCTTTACCCAACCTTTCATACTGGCCTGCTCGTATATACTCTTGGCAGTATTTAAATTGGAAAGTGGTTATCGGAATAGTTATGATTCCGTGTATTATCCATTCAATGACAGGTCGTTCTGACATTGTCAATGGTAATCTCTCAAGTTTTTCAATGCTCAGAATTGTATATTCCGCTCCTTTTTGTGCCAAGCTGATTTGTGTATCAGAAAGGTTAAAGATAGAGAATAATGACGTTGTGTTGATTAAACGCCAGGGCACGTAGCCTGAACGCAGATTTTGTAACGTCCAGCCAAGCTGTACAATACAACGTAATTGAGACTGACCGTGTTGTAACATCAGTAAGTCCTGTTCTATTATATCAATTGCAGATGATACAATACTGTCCAGTGAATATATTCTGGAATACAGAGTCATTAACCCATTGTCCACAACAGAAAGTGATTTTTCCAAATTAATACGGTCAATTTCTCGTATTTTTTCTGCTGTTTCAATTTGTGTTTCTTTCCAAGCTTCGTTGTAAGCTGCATATATACTGGCCGCTATGAAACATTTTTGACGCTGTTTGCGTGGTCCCATTATGAAATCACGCAAGTCAGCACCGTCTTTAAGTAAAGTCAAGTGTTGCTTAATTTCTGCCAGTGTGGATTTCTGTAGCCATTCGAGGCAGAGTTTCCCTACACTGTATGTTGTAACTATCCCTGGATGTTGTCTCTGGGAGTATCTAGGGTCTGGCCTGGTCAATTTGAACCCCTGTATTTTGTTCAGGAATCTATCTTGACAGTTATTTGTGTCTGTGGGCCAGATCAACCATTTTTTCCAATCAGGATGTGTTCTGTTTTGGTTAAAAATATGGGATACGTCTATCTCAACATCTGTAGTGCTATTACTGTCAGGTGTTGGCTTTGGAATAGACGGTTTGTTTAAGTCTTTAATTTTGGCTATGCCAAGACAGGTTGTCTGTTGAATTGTGTCATTCAAGAATATAATTTGTTCTGGGATCATGCAGGCTCTAAACAATGATTCTATACCTTGGACCTGCCAATCTCTGGTACCCCAGATGGTTTTTGTTTCAATGTTATTTTTCCAAAAATCAAAACCAAATGTATTCATTTTTTCAAAAAATGTTTCTGAATAGATTAATTTAGTGTTTGTCAGCATGGTTTTCATTCCTGTCTTATTTAACAGTTTGAAATAAAACGTTTCTGTATCCCTTGTGTTAAACCCTGAGAAGTATGGGAATTTATCATAAAATGTTTTTGAACTGCCTTTTGGTGGAGTTGCACAATGTTCCCATTGATTATAATTAAAAACATTTCTAGGTTGAGCAGATTTATGCAAATAATGGTTAGCATAGTGATTGTAGCAGTACATCTGGTCATAATTTGATGAACCCTGTAAATAATCATGTTCTGTAAATTTTGCTGGCATAACTAAATCTGACATCATATCATTAATACTTTCAAAGTCCCCATCATCAGAGAATGTGCTCGGTTTTACAAAGTCACTTAATGAAACCTTGAATTGATGTGGATACTTCAAGAGCTCGACCAGGCCATAAATTTCGTAATCTGTTTTGTCCCAAGCTACCCCACCGGGTATTGGATTGGCTGTGAAATTTACTGATGATAGTTCTCTTTTCTCGATGTGGGAAGACTTGTGTGGCTTTAGGACCAAGTTGATGTTCTGACTTGATGTGTCCATTGTACTATATTTTCCCTCAATGAAATTTCCCAAGCAAAGTATCATGATGAGCCAAAGCAGGAGGAAAAGTACACCTAGCACAAACCAAAATTCAATCCATGGAGAAATCAGATATGTTTGTTTGAGTTGATGAAAGAGTTCTTTTGCTTTGTCTGTAAAAGTCTTTGTTGTTGGCTGTTCTTCAGGTTTGCTAGGATCCTCAGAAAAGTCATCGAAATTGATGAAGTAGCCTGATGCTGTTCTGTCAATTGTTGGAATCGCTTCCGGATTTTCATTTGCTTTTGGAATTTTCTTTGTTTCATTAACACAGTCTGTTGCTACATCGTTGTAGACAGGTGTTTCTTGCCAAACTGTTGTAATTTGGGGTTTAAGAGGCATAAGTTCCATGGCTTTGTTGCATAGTCCTTTTTGATTCACTGTAGGTTTATCAAATGTGATTAGTCTCTCAGTTTGAACCTCTTGTATTGTAGCAAACTTTGGTGTTCTGCTATTTCTTGGGAGTCCACTTGGCCTACTACTTATTATTGGCCACATGATTGTGGTTTAACCAGGTTGATGGATACAACTCGGTTCTCCTTTTTACCAGCAAGGGGCAGTAGTACAACTGATCTTGTTCCGTTGACAGCTAAGTCAGGTACTGCTTTTCTGTAAGAAGGCCCAAATTCCTTCTTCACCGCGATTTTCTCTCTGACCAGATCCCCAATCTTTGGAATCCAGAAAGGCCTTGCTGGGACAGGTGGTTTCTCTTCAGTGGCTGTTGGCTGCTGTTTTAACTTTATGTTGCTCAGGTCTTTTCTTGTTTCATTTAAGTCCTGTAAAATAGCCAAACGATCTTTGATATCAAAGCATTTTTCTTCTCCCACTGAAGTCTGACTATCAAGGTCCTGGATATGCATTCTAGTCCCGAACAATAGTTCGTACGGACTGAAACCTCTTAGAGAATTTCTTGGCAGATTGTTACGACTACGTTGGACACTTGTTAAATGTTTGACCCACCCATCCCCCGTACCCAATACCTTTGCCGTTATAGTTTGCTTTATGTCTCGGTTTTTTCTTTCCACAATCCCGTTTCCCTCAGGAAGTAAGTGACAAGAATACCGCAACGCAATGCCCATGCTGGTCATGGCCTCCCCTTAAGCTCGAGAGCTGAAGGCAGGAACGTGGTCAGAATGTAGCATGCCAATTGCGTATATGCCGATATAGACTCGCAAATCTTTTATAACAGTTCTGGCGTCAGCCGAGAGCTGGGGTCTACATTTTTAGTGAATCTAGTCTTTAATGATATACAATGGGACGCATTTTTCCTGTTTGATTATGTGTATAGATCGCCTTATGCTTTCTATCAGGGGTCTAGGCACTACTGTGGCCGGTTTGCCACTGCGATCTCTGTTGCAATCTGGGCAGCTTATTACAAAGTTGTGATGTTGCAGGCTCATTCCCGGATCCCAGTATTCTGATTGCAATTCTTTCAGAGATTCCTTAATCTTATGGTGTTTTAGACCCTCACCCATGTGTGCGTCTGCTATTAACAAGACTCTCCTGTTCGTGTTTGGAATTACCCTATCCCCCACTCCAGGGATTCGAGCAAAAGGAACGGAGTTTGCATTGATTACGTATGTATAATTGAGTGGATAGTTCATGGGTAGTGCTGCACAGTCGCCTTTTGATGACGTTTTTACCGCCAGCATGGTTTCCCCGTCTATGTATTTTTTTTAACGCTTTTTTGTAGCTACGGAAGCCGGTTTAGTTGCTTCCGCTGTGGCTGTCTCAGCCAATGAATTCCCTGTAACGTGAACGCCATCACGTTGATGACTCAGTGAATGTATCACGTGAGTCTTTTGTAGTTCTTTCTTTAACAGAACTACTTGTTCCCAAAGCGATTTTTGCTTGATTGTGGCACCTGTGTCATCTTTGTAACCATTTTGAACCCATTTCTGCAAGTCATTATTGTATGATTTGACGCAGTAATGCGAATCGCACACTATTAGTGTCGGGAATTCGCGATCGGCAATATCGAGAGCCATTTTTTAGGCTATTAATTCAGTTTGTTGACCTGAATTATCTTTTACAGATTGTGACATTGTTACCAGTGGTCTCAATTTACCTTCGCGCCACCGGCATTTAACAACCTCGCACAAAGCGTTATAGACTTGTTTTCCCCAAACTGAGGGTTGTGCATATCCGTCTGTATATATTACACAGGCGTACTGTTGTAGGTGCAGAATTTCGATTGGCAGAGGATATTCTTTTTCATATGTTAGATCTTTCAGTTTTTTCATGTTCGGGCCAAAATAGTATTTCACTTTATCTGTAGCAAGAGAATTTTCCCATTGTATCCATTTTGGATCTAATGCCACAGTAGTTAAATTACGTGGGCTTGTTAATGCCTCAAAGGCTGATTCTGCTGTTAAAACAGTAATCTGTCTGCCTTGGGCTTGGGCTCTTTCTTTTGCTACAGCTGTTTGAACCGAGTGTACAATGTTTTTCGCAAGACTGAATGTTTTTTCAGCTTCTGTACACAAATGTGATTTGTAAGCTATGGGTACCGTTTCTCCCTCATTAAAGGTTAGGTACGTGAATCCGCATCTTCCTGGGATGACTCGGATTACAAGGTTGCGTGTGTTATCGCGAGTTTGCAATTTTGTTTTTGTAACATATCTGTTTGCAATGATCTCAAAATTCCTGTGTGTTTTTAGTCCAATTGATTTGTTTAAAAGCAGGTTTTATTAGTTCATAGAGAGGTTTAACCCTCTCTCCATAATTTAGAATGTAAGTTCTTCCGAAATTCAGGAAACCTAGAATTGATTGTAAGTTTTTCAGCGTTTTTGGTGCTTGGAGTACACCGCATTTCTCTAAGAAATTGTCTGCCAGGCTTTTGCCTTCACTTGATAATTCATATCCTAAAAACAGGACAGTTAGATGGGCAATTCGTGACTTTTTAAAGTTGAATTTGTAACCCTCTGCTGTGAACCCAAGTATTATGGTGTTCACTCTTTTCAAGTGAGTATCCAAGTCATCATCTGTTAGATAGATGTCAACGACATAAGATAATGCCTCATCATCATACATTTGTAGTAACTTTGTTACTCTTGCTGAGAATAATCCTGGGCTGTTCTTGTACCCCTGTGGGAGTCGACAGAATTTCTGCGCGCCCATTATTGAGAAAGCGGTCAAATACCTGCTTTCAGGTGATATGTTTTGACAAAAGAATCCATTAGAGATGTCTAATGTTGTTTTGTATTTTTTGCGCAAAATGGTATTCATTAGTGCTGCACTGTGTGAGTTTTGTACTGCAAATGTCTTGCAACATGAGTTAAGGTGTCTGTAGTCCAAAAGTAGACGATATGAATCGTCTGGCTTGGAGACAGGAAACAAAGGATTGTTCATGTGTGAGGTGCATGCTTCAATCACCCCTTGGTATTCAAGTTGATCTAAGATCTCCCTGACTTGTTTTTTAGCTTCTTGCTTAATTGGGTACTGCCTTTGTGCAGTTGGTTCACATTTTAACTGGATTTTGTGAGGAGGAGAGTCCTCATCCCATCCTACATGATTTTTGTATAATGCAGGAGCTTGGGCTACTGCCTACTTTCTTGCAAGTGTATATTTTTTATGAATTGGAATATGATTTGAGAAGGCAGGCATAATCATTTCTTCGCCATGAGGGCACTCCCTGACAAACTCTGGTGGCCAGTCCTTTTCAGCTAAAAGGATGTCTTAGCCTTTTGAAAGGTTATCCCAAAATAGACCCCTTATTTTCCTAGTCTTATCTCCCTCTATACGTAATGGTATTTCATATATTTTATGAGGTTTGCTAACTCTGGTATCTGCAGTTTCCACCTGTATGTATTCATTCGTGTCCACTGTCTCCAGATGATTCATCAGGATCTTACGAGCTATGCTCACTTCTGCTGCGCTGTCTACCATTGTCTGAGCCCACTCTCCGTTTTTCAGCTGTGTTCTCAGGATCCTCGGCATGTTTGATTACTTTAATACTGGCTACCTTCTTTTTTGGAAATTGTAATTTTTTACTTTGATGAACAGGTTCCTTGTCTTTGGACTTGACGTGCTCTTCCCTGTGTTCTGACCGTCCTCTTCTTTCCGATTTCTGCGAGGAATTCTGAAAAGATCGAGAGGGACGTGTATCAATATCTTGATATCTATCAGGTTTCTTCAAATTATCCCTATTTCTAACGTTGTATCTTTTCTCAGAGGGCTCCCTCTGGGGAGACTTGTGTCCTTGGTCCGGAGATCTTTCTCTCCGCCGAGGAGACCTTCCTCTGGACTGGAATCTTTTTTCTTTGGGAGTGGATTGTTTATTTCCATCCCAGCTCTTTTTTGGAGTGTTTAGATTATTTTTAATAAATATTTTTTCAGGATTTTCAGTTAGTTGGGGTTTTACCGGTTTCCCACCCAAACTATCTCTTCCTAGTTCTTCATAGGATTTTTCTATGATTCTGGCAAGTTCAAATGGTTGTTCTGCTATATCTGTTTCTTTCAATTTCTGGCGGATCGTTATATCCTCCATTGCCAATTGAACCAACTCTCTATATGCCTGTGTTAATTCTTTCATTTTAACCATGAGTTCTTCGCTTGACATTTTATTAATGTCAGGATGTGGTGTGCGGCTGGTTAGAACCGGCCACGTTGCTCCTGGTCTACCTAATGGACCGAGCCTGGTGATGTGATTATTATGTTTTAGGGCACCTTTAAACCAGAGAAGATGCTCTTGGTATTTTAATGGGATTTCCACCTCCTTGAAAGGAGTGTACTCATCCGGAGGTTCCTCTATTTTGTAATAGTGGAATTCATGTGTGACAGCGTTTGCTGCTGGAAAGTTTATCCATGAATAAAATACCTCTGTCTGCCGATATTCATGTGCCTCAATTACGAATACGACTATACCACCTCTCGATGTTAGTCCATTCTCTATAAGTTTAAGAGTTATAGTTTTTCTTATGTTGACCGGAATGAGTATAGAATTCGGGTCGTTTTGTAGGAGACTTGTGTCATCCTCTAGTAGTCGAGCTGCTATTCTAGATGCCTCCCTTTCGTCATCACTTTCTGTCATTTTTACTGACAGAAAGGTTTTTGTTGCAGATCAAGTTTCAAGGAAACAAAGATTAGGTGCACAATATTTTGGAACACTGTATCCTTCAACGTTGAATAAACCAAAAACCATACATAGGAATCTCTTCCTACTAAGCTCCGGCGGATTTTAACCTTTGACCCACTCCAGACGTCTTTGGAGTATTTACGGGAGAAAGGGTCTGTGTGAAACAGCACGACTGAGTTACTCTAACGTCTTGCGTTAGATTTATCACCTTACCAAACGTCGGGCGCCATGTTGTGTAGTTCCTATATTCCCAATAGGCTCTGCGCTTTGGAATAATATAGTCAGCAGTATAGACTGAGGTCAACTAGGTCTCTACTGACTATATTAGACTTAAGGTTTGCCAGCTAGCTCAGAGGTCACTAGAAAATTTCTCGAATAAACGAGGAGGAGTTTAACCTCCCTGGATAGACAAGAAGGGATTAGCTTCTGACAACCATAAAACATGACAACTTTGCTCTCCCTGATTAAGAGTATATCTCTAGAGTCGTGTGAAAACAAAAGACAGCTATTTCACTCAGTCAAAAGGTGCGTACTTAGTTTCACCAGATTGCAGAGAAAAGAGAGACGGGCGTTTTCAATAAAAGGTATAATTTATTGAGCAGTCTCCTTCCTCATACAAGAGAAATGAATTGCCACAATTGCAATACTTATAGTAAAGTAAAGTGCGTACAGTAAAAGCAGGATTATAAAATAATACTGTAAAAGCATTGATATGGTTTCTTAGCCATATGATACTTTAAAATAGATCAAATATATACATACATTGACTAATCATACTCAACTGGTGCTTCTAAATACGCCTACCCGGTGTACCTGACCTAAGCCTAATACGTGGGAAAGAGTAAGTAAGTAGCAGTTTAAGTTAAGTTTGTTTTGCCAAGAATCTGACTCAAGAATTCTCTGTAAGGGTTTAGTCAGTTCAGTACCTGGGTAATAGAAAGCAGGAGGGCTGGTATCTCTCTCTCAGGACTCGATATCCCAGTCACCCGCAAGGGTAGGCTGGAAACGCTGGAGCTGGATTTTCTCGGCAGGAGAAAAGACAGCGTCTTTCTCAGCGCGTCAAAAGGGAGGGGCAGCGTCCGTGGGCTCTCGCATCAGCTGGGCTCTCGGGCAAGAAGATAGCTGCTCCAGAATCACCACCACCGTGTGTTTGCTTAAGGCAGGATTGGTATATTTATACCTGAAAGGTACCGGGTTTGACGTAAGGCTGGACATAAGACGTCAATAAAGATGTCGCTAAGAACTGGCCGTTCTTACAGTGCTTTACAGGAGTTCTAGGACGAAATCAAAACAAAGGCAATGGGGATTTCCCAGGTTGCTGGAGGCTTGGTTTTGTTTGAGAACTCGGTGTGCTTTCTAGGGGGCTGGAGGCGTAGTCTTGCTTAATGTGACAGCATGTGCTACGACTGAATTATGAATAGGGTTTTTATGCCGTTGTATGGATATTATTGATTTATAACCGGACAAGGGCATAAAATAGAAATATCGATTCAGGTCCCTAGATAAACACACTACACAGGCATTGCAGAACAGGTGAGATGCAATCTTGCCAGATTGGTCTGAACGAAAGGAACCATGTGGTATTCAGATCTCTTAAACGAGCCAAGCCAAGAATCTGTGTTATTCGGTCACGACACTGCATTGCCAGAAGAGCATTTTCCATTGTAATCTGGGTATTGTTGTTAACTGAACTTGCCATATCAGAGCAGGAGAAGTAAAAATAGTATCCCTGCTACGAGTCCCAAGACGAGAGGCAGGCCGCCAAACACAGAGCACACAAAATGTGGAAAAATGCCTAGGACTGCTTCAAAGGGTGCTAACAGTCCCAAAAAAAACTGCCTTAAATACATGTACAATACCACTGGTATCTGACATGTTTAAGATACGACATAACATTTCTACAAAATGTATTGGACAGTTTGTTGATAATAGGGCATGTATCTGCAACTTGCGGATTTAAAGTCTCTTTGGACGAGATCAGTGGCACAGTTTTTTGTAAAAGAATGGCTTTCATTCTGCTTAAAGTATCAATTTCAATAGAAGAGATGTTCAGTGAAGGCCATAGCGGTGACTCCCCGTCTGTCTTGCTTTTAGGAAACAATACTTGCATACAACAAGTGACCCTGGCTGACACACTAACTAGATAGGCTATACCTGCCATCATTCCACAACAGCTGTGATCGTTCAACATTATGTAGCTACCACTGCCTAAAAATTGGATTTATCACTGCTGCCGGGGAACCGTGCATGTGGCAAAAAAGGTTATTTGAAGAACCCTCACAGGCTCCATGTAAATTAATACCTTGACACAAAAGCTTACCGCTTAGTGAATGTTTGCAATTGTTCCCACTAAGAAATATTTCCTTTCCCCCATTCCAACATGTGTGTGTGTAGGGTAATTCCCAGGTTGACTTAATGTATTCTTTACCCAACCTTTCATACAGGCCTGCTGGTATGTGTCTCAAGCAATATTGAAACTGGAAAATCGTCACTGGAATCGTGAATGTGCCATGTATTATCCATTCTATGGCTGGTTTCTCAGAAACGGTTAATGCTAATCTTTCCAGTTTTTCTATGCTCAGCACCGTATAGTCTGTTCCCCTCTGTGCCAAAGAGATTTGTTTATCTGTAAGGTTAAATGCAGGAAACAATGACGTGGTGTTGATTAGACGCCATGGCACGTAGCCTGAACGGAGATTTTGTAACGTCCAGCCTAGCAGCATTATAGAACGTATTTGAGACTGGCCATGTTGTAACATTAGCAAGTCCTGTTCCATTATCTTTATGGCAGAGGATACTATGCTGTCCAAAGAAAAAATTCTAGAGGGCAGAGTCGTTAAGCCATTGTCCACTACAGAGAGAGCTAAATTAATACGATCAATTTCTCGTATTTTTTCTGCAGTTTCTATTTGCGTGACTTTCCATGCTTCATTATAAGCAGCGTATATACCTGCGTATATGAAACGTTTATGACATGGTTTACGAGGTCCTAGTAAGTAATCTCTCAAATCAACGCCATCTTTAAGTAAAGTTAAGTGTTGTTTAATTTCTGGAAGTGTGGATTTCTGAAGCCAATCAATGGACTGTACGTTGTTATTATCCCTGGATGTTGTCTCTGGATATATCTTGGATCTGGCCTATTCACTGTGAACCCTTGTGTTTTGTTCAGGAATCTATCTTGACAGTTATTCGTGTCTGTGGGCCAGATTAACAATTTTTTCCAATTTGGATTAGTTCTGTTTTGATGTAAAATATAGTTTACGTCTACCTCCTTATCTGTAGTGTCATTACTATCTGGTGTGGGCTTAGGTATGGACTGTTTGTTTAAATCCTTTATCTTAGCTATGCCAAGACAAGATGTTTGTTGAACAGTGTCATTTAAAAACATAATTTGTTCTGGGATGATGCAGGCTCTGAATAAGGCTTCTAAACCTTGGACCTGCCAGTCTTTTGTACCCCAGACTGTTTTTGTCTCAATGTTGTCTTTCCAAAAGTCAAAACCTAATGTGGATAATTGAGCATAAAAGGCCGCAGAATAAATTTGCTTAGTATTGGTCAACATACTTTTCATTCCTGTCTTGTTTACATTTTTAAAGTAAAACGTTTCTGGATTTGTGACATTAAAGCCTGAAAAGTAGGGAAATTTTTCACAAAATGTGTGTTGAGCTACCCTTTGGTGGCATTGGACAATGTTCCCATTGATTATAAGTAAAAACATTTCTAGGGTTTGCAGATTTGTGCAAATAATGATGACCAAAGTGATTAAAACAATAAATTTGCTCATAATCTGATGAACCTTCTAAGTATTCATGTTTTTCAAATTTTGCTGACATTTCCAAATCTGCCATCATGTTATTAACAGTCTCAAGTCCCAATCATCAGAAAATGTGCTGGGTGATACAAAGTCACTCAGAGAAACCTTAAATTGGCGTAGAATCTTCAACAGCTCCACCGGGCCATAGATGTCATAATCAGTTGTGTCCCATGCTATATCACCAGGTATAGGAATGGCTGTGATGTTCACTGATGACAGGTCTCTCTGTTCACGATGAGAAGATTTGTGAGGTTTCAGGAGCAAGTTGATGTTCTTACTTGCTGTGTCCATTGTACTGTATTTTCCATCAACCAGCTTTCCCAAACTTAAAACAAGAATGAGCCAAAGTTGGAGAAAAAGTACTCCTAACACGATCCAAAATTCAACCCATGGTGAAACCAGACATATTTTGTCAAGTTGATGAAAGAGTTCTGTTATTTTTTCTCTGAAAGTTTTATTTGCTGGCGTTGTTTCGGGCTCACTGGCATCCTCAGAAAACGTATCAAAGTTGATTAAATAGCCAGAGTCAGTTCTGTCAATTGTTGGTATTGTATCTGGATTACTCAAAATCGCAGGAGCTGCTTGATCCCTGGTCATATTAGTATAGTCAGAGGCAATATCATTGTAGACGGGAGTGTCTTGACGAACTGTTATTTGGGTTTCAAGAGGCACAAGTTCCATGGTGGTTTTATTGCATAGTCCTTCTTTTCTTACTGCAGGCTTATCAAAGGTGATGAGTCTTTTAGTTTGAACCTCTTGGATTGTAGCAAGATTTGGTCTTCTGCTACATCTTTGGAGTCCACTGGGCCTACTACTTATTATGGGCCACATGATGTGGTTTAACCAGGTCGATGGACACAACTCTGTTCTCCTTTCTTCCAGCAAGGGGTGGCAGTAACACTGATCTTGTTCCGTGGATTTCTAAGACAGGTACTGGTTTTCTGTAAGAAGGCCCAAATTCCTTCTTCACCGTGATCTTTTCCCTGACTAGATCCCCAATCTTAGGAATCCAGACAGGTCTTGCTGGGACAGGTGTTTTTTCTTTAGTGGTCGTTGGCTTTTGTGTTGTGTTGCTCAGACTTCTTCTTGTTTCATTTAAGTCCTGTAAAACAGCCAAATGATCTTTGATATCAAAGGATTTTTGTTCCACCACTGAAGTACGACGATCAAGGTCCTGGATAAGCATTCTAGTACCAAAAAGTATTTCATATGGAGTGATTCCACCCAGAGAATTTCTTGGCAGATTATTAAGACTACGTTGTTGACCCACCCGTCACCCGAGCCTAATACCCTTGCTGTTATAGATTACTTTATGTCATGGTTTTTGCTTTCCACTACCGCATTTCCCTCAGGATGGAATGGACTTGAGTACTGCAATGCAACGCCCAAACTGGCCATGGCCTCCTTGTATGCTCGAGAGCTAAACGCAGGACCCTGGTCAGAATGTAGCGTGCCAATTGCGTATGTGCCGATAAAGACTCGCAAATCTTTTATAACAGTTTGGGCGTCAGCCGAGCACTGAGGCCACATCCAAATGAATCTTGAGCATGAATCCACTGCGACCATGATGTATTTATAGTTGCCATCCCTTTGTAAGGGACCACAGTGGTCCAGGTAAATGCACGCTAGTGGTTCATCTGAGATTAGTAGGGGCGTCTGTGCAGTATGTTTTATTGTGAGACTTTCATCTTCTGGCAGATTTACCATTCCAAAACATATTTTCGAGTCTGTTTCCTCATGTGTGGCCACCAGTATCTTTGCTTTAACAATGATACTGTGGGTAAACACCTGCATGTGCAGAGGCAAGCCCTTCATGTGCTGCTAAGATCAGTCCTAATCTATGTTCCATGTTTGGTATTACCCTATCCCCCACTCCAGGAAATCGAGCAAAAGGAACATTATTTGCATTCGTTATATATGAGTACTTGAGTGGAAAGCCTTTTGGAAGTGTTTTACCACTATCCTTTATTGAAGCAGTGACAGCTTGCATTATTTCGCTGTCTATTTTCGTTTTTGAACAAGTGATTGCAGCTACGGAAGCCGTTTCCACAGCTGCCTTCGAGGCTTCATCAGCCAATGAATTCCCTGCAACGTGAACGCAATCACGCTGATGTCTCAGTGTATGGATCACGAGAGTCTTTTGTAGTTCCTTCTGTAATAGAACTACTTGTTCCCAAAGCAATTTATGCTTGATTGTGCCACCTTTTGCATCTTTGAAACCGTTTTGAACCCAGTTCTGCAAGTATTCATTGTAAGATTGAACGCAGTAATATGCACACTATGGGCCCGATTCACAGAACTAACTTAAGACAAAATCCTAAACTTACTACTTTTGGTATTCACAGAAGTTAGGATTTTGTCCTAAGTTTGTCTTAAGACAGACTTAAGACAGAGTTAAGACAGACTTAAGTTAGGATTTTGTCTTAAGTCTGTCTTAAGTCTGTCTTAAGACAAAATCCTAACTTCTGTGAATACCAAAAGTAGTAAGTTTAGGATTTTGTCTTAAGTTAGTTCTGTGAATCGGGCCCTTAGAGTGTGGGGAATTTGCGATCGGTATTTTCAAGCGCCATCTTGAATGCCTGTAGTTCAGCTCGCTGAGCTGTACAGTCTCCTAGAGATTGAGTGTTTGTGACCATGGGTCGGAATTTACCATTGCGCCAGCGACCTTTAACAATTGCGCACTCATCACTATAAGCTTGTTTGCCCCCAATAGCGGGCTGTGCTGATCCTTCTGTATAAATTATACATCCGTAATGTTCTAGAGGCAGAATGTCAGCGGGCAGAGGACATTCGTGTTCGTATTGTAGAAATTCATGAGTTTTCAAGTAGGGGTCAAAAACATTTTAAATGTCTGTTGCAGCAAGAGAATTAACCCATTGTATCCCTCTCGGATGTAATGTAAATTGATACTTGTATAGCGCACTACTCACCCGCAAGGGTCTCAAGGCGCTTGTACGAATACCGCTGTGGAACCCATCCTGGCTTTCCCTGTGAAGTGTCCACTCCTGGGCACCCCCAAGGTGGAGGCCAGGCATCCTTAGCGTTGTGGGGGCCGTTGTGGAGATTAAGCAAGCTATTGCCCAGAGTTGCAGAGTAGGACTCCATGATTGGAATAAGCACCGAGGCGAGAATTATCAGGTCCATGGAATTTTGAGCCCAAGACCCGCCGAGGCGAGGAATTGAACCCTGGTCCCGGGCTAGACCTCTGCATCAGTGTCTGCCACTCTAACCATTGAGCCACATCAGGATGTAAAGCTTTATCATTTGGAATGCTCGCTTTTGTCACTGCCTCTAAGGCAGGTACATGTGTAACAACCATTTTGCGTTTTTCCTGCGCAAGGGCTCTCTCTTTTGCTACCTCAGTTTGAACCTCTGTCAGAATTTTTTCTGTTGAAGTGAATTTCATTTTAGCTTGTGTGTACAAGTGTGATTTGTAAGCTATTGGTACCTTTTTACCTTCATTAAAGGTTAGGTATGTGAATCCGCATCTCCCTGGGATAATTCGGATTACAAGGTTGCGTACGTTGTCGCGTGTTTGTAAATGTGTTTTTGCTAACATGTCTGTTTGCACTGAACCCAAAATTTCTGTGTGTTTTTGAGTCCAATTAGTTGGTATGAAATCAGGTTTGATTAATTCGTAGAGAGGTGTAACCCTTTCTGCGTAAATTTAGAATGTAAGTTCTGAAATTCAGGAAATCTAGAATTGACTGTAAGTTTTTCAGAGTCTTCGGAGGTTGGAGCAGCACACATTTTTCTAAAAAGTTGGCTGCCAGGCTTTTGCCTTCACTTGAAAGTTTGTATCCTAAGAATAGGGCGTGGAGGTGGGCAATTCGTGATTTCTTAAAATTGAATTTGTACCCTTCAGAAGCAAACCCAAGGATTATGGTGTTCACTCTTTTCAAGTGCACATCCAAGTCATCGTCTATAAGATAAATGTCATAGACATAAGATAATGTCTCATCATCATATGTTTGTAGTAACTCTGTTACTTTGGCTGAAAATAACCCTGGACTATTCTTGAATCCTTGGGGGAGACGGCAAAATTGTCGCTGTGTCCCCATTATTGAGAAAGCGGTCAAGTACCTGCTTTCTGGTGCTATGTTTTGACAGAAAAAAACGTTAGAAATATCTAATGTGGTTTTATACTTTTTGCGCACGATGTTATTCATCAGTGCTGCACTGTGTGCATTTTGTACTGCAAGAGTTTTGCAACAAGAGTTTAAGTGTCTGTAGTCCAAAACTAGACGATATGTATTGGCTGGTTTGGAGACAGGAAACAAAGGATTGTTCATTGACGAGGTGCATGTTTCAATCACCCCTTGGTATTCAAGTTGATCTAAGATCTCCCTGACCTGTTTTTTAGCTTCTTGCTTAACTGGATACTGCCTCTGTGCAGTAGGTTGATTTTTTAACTGGATTTTATGGTGAGGAGAATTCTCATCCCATCCTACGTGATTTTTATATAATGCTGGAGCCTGGGCTACAGCCTATTTTCTGGCATAGGTGTATTTTTTATGAATTGGAATATGATTTGAGAAGGCTGGCATAATGATATCTTCGTCATGTGGGCACACCCTGACAAATTCAGGTGGCCAGTCTTTTTCAGCTAGAAGAATGTCATAACCCTTAGAGAGCTTCTCCCAAAAGAGTGCTTTTCTTTTCCTAGTTATGTCCCCCTCCATCCGGAGTGTTACTTCATATAACTTGGGGTACACTAACCCTGATGTCTGCAGTTTCAACTTGAATGCATTCATTCAAGTCCACTGTCTCCAGATGATCCTTCAGGATCTTGCGAGCTATTGTAACCTCTGCTGCGCTGTCCAGCATTGTCTGGGCCCACTCCCCGTTCTTGAGTTGTGTCCTCAAGATCCTTGGCATGTCTGATATTTAGACTTGCTACCTTCTTTTTGGTGAATAGGGTTTTCTTATTTTTCTGAACGTGCTGATCGTCTTTGGACTTAACGCGTTCTTCCTTGTTTTCTGACCGTCCTCTTCTTTCTGACTGCTGCGAGGAAGTCTGAAAGGTACGAGAGGAACGTGTATCAGTATCTTGATATCTATCAGGTTTTCTCAAATTATCCCTATTTCTAAGGTTATACCTCTTTTCAGAGGGCTCCTGTTGAGGAGACCTTCCTCTGGACTGAGAACGCTTCTCTACGGAAAGTGTCTGCTTAGTGTTCTCCCATTTCTTTTTAGGAGTAGTTAGATTATTTTTAATAAAAACCTTTTCAGGATTTTCTGTTAGTTGTAGTTTTACTGGTTTCCCACCCAAACTATCTCTACCTAGTTCTTCATAGGATTTTTAAAATAATTCTGGAAAGTTCATATGGTTGCTCAGTTACATCTATTTCTTTTAGCTTTTGGCGGATTGCCACAGATGCTGCTTCACCTTTAATGTTAGCTAATAGTATAGCCAAGACCTGTTTGAAATCTTTTAGTAACTTCATACCAAGATTCAAAGCAGGTTCTGGTCTGTATTCATTCTGAATCTGTCTTAGGACGTCTGGTATTACCGCTCTAGATGGAACACCATGTGTTTTTGTGTAGATTGAAGCAAAGACTGTACCACAAGTGTCACAGTCCTCCACGTGTGGTGCTATCCCCATTAGTAAACAGATTGTTAAAATCCTGTGTTTCTCAAGAGGTGTGCTGTCGGGAAATACTGCCTCTATTTGAGTAATTTTTTGAGCTAATCAGAACAGAATTTGTTCCCATTTTGCGGGCAATTTACCAATGACTGATTGTATAGTCTGTGTTGTAATTTTGTTTGTGTTCCACTGGTGAGGGATGTGCTGTGGAATTCTTACAACAGGTTGGACTTTTAAAGTCCGCATGACATATTGAACTGTCTATGTATTTTAACTAACTGTTTCAGATGAGCTAACAGTTCTGGACCTGTCATTCTTTCAATGTCAGGATGTGGTGTATAGCTGGCTAGTACCGGCCATGTTGCTCCTGGTCTACCTAGTGGACCAAGCCTGGTAATATGATTTTGATGTTGTAGGGTACCTTTAAACCAGAGCTGATGATCTTGGTAAGTTAATGGAATTTCAATGTCCTCAAAAGGAATGTATTCCGGTGGAGTTTCCTCTATCTTGTAGTAGTGGAACTCATGTGTTACTGGATTTGCTGCAGGAAACAGAATCCATGAATAGAATACCTCTGTCTGCCGATATTCATGTGCCTCTATAACAAATATTACTTTACCACCTCTCGATGATACTCCATTATTTATAAGCTTGTAAGTAATAGTTTTTCTTACATTTGCCGGGATGAGTATAGCACCCTACAACCTAAATCTACTATTCCTTAGCCTAGAGCGCCCTCCAGCGCAAGTTGTGGTAACGACTTGCGTTGTAAAACCAGCGTTGTAATGGTAGTGCGGTGTAAACACTGCGTCGTAATTGATGTTCCCCCTATTGGAGTATTTTACGAAGAAAAAGGGGTCTGTGTGAAAAGCATGACTGAGTTACTCTAGTATCTAGCGTTAAATTAGTGCCTTACCAAACGTTGGGCGCCATGTAGTATAGTTCCTATATTCCCAATAGGCTCTGCGCATTGGAATAATATATTCTATACATTAGACGTAGCACTTGGGTTGACTAGGTGTCTATCAAATATATTAGACTTAATTGTGAGTGCTAGCTAGCTCAGAAGCCACTAGAAACTTTCTTGAATAAACAAGAAGGGATTAGTTTCTGTCTGACAACCGCATAAACATGACAACTTTGTTTCCCAAGAATAAGAAATGAGTCTCTAGAGTCGCAGAAACAATAGATAGATATTTCACTCAGTCAATCGTGCATGCTTCGTTTCACCAGAGATGTAGAGAAATAGGAAGACAGCGTTTTCAATAAAAATATTTATTGAACAGCCTTCTTTCTCATACAGAAGAAATGAATTGCTACAATCGTAATACTGGTTGCAAAGTACAATGCGTACAATACGAAGAGTATTATAAAATAATACTAGAAAAGCATGGTATGGTTTCTAAGCCATATAAAATAACATTGAATACATACATTAAATAAATAAGGACTAAAAGTACTCAACTGGTGCTTCTAAAATACGCCTACCCCGGTGTACCTAACCTAGGTCTAGTACGAGGGAGAAGTAAGTGAGATGTAGCTTAAGTTTAGTATTCTTTTTGCCAAGAATCTATCCAAGATTTCCCTTAGGGTCTAATCAGCTCCGTACCTTCATTTAGAATGAAGGAGGTCTGGTATCTCTCTCTCAGGACTCGATTTCCCAACAACCCGCAAGGGTAGCCTGGAAACACTGGAGCTGGATTTCTCAGCAAGAGAAAAGACGGCGTCTCTCTCACTGAGTCTGCTGGAGGGTCGGCTTCCTTCGGCACTTGCTGCGGCGAGCTGTGTCGTGTAGGTAGATAGTCGAACTGCTCCAAACCACAGTTTGTTTACCTGGGCAAGTGTGGGCAAATTTATACCTTGAAGGTGCCGAGTTTGACGTAAGGTTGGATATAATAACGTCATCAAAGAGTCTCAGTTCTTTGAAAACTCCATGAGTTCTTGGATAAATCAATATTCAAGCAGGGGGAAGTTCCTGACTGCTGAAGGCGGGTTTTTCCAAGAAATCGTTGTCTTATTTCGGAACTAGTGGAAGTAGCCATGCCGTATTAGGACTGCATGAGCTATGTCTTAATATGGTTATGATTTCTATGCCTATATAAGGATATGGTGATTTATACCTATATAAGGGCATGAATCGGGAAAATTACATTAGGGTCCTAAAATGCTATACAACAATACGTCACCCAGCATCTCTGCCAGCAACTTAGACGTCACATCTATCCGAGTCAGAGTCTGCTCTAGAATATTCTTCTGCCTCTGTGGTGCAGTTGAAACCACCTTTCATAAGGATGTTGCTGGAGATCACAAGCTGCAGTCTGAGAACCCCGACCATCTCGAGCCTGCCATTCTTCTCCATGGGCAAAAAGAACAATTGATGAACAGAATGCAGAACAATGTCATACGTACTCAATATGCACTGATATTTACAGTGTTTGATCGCCGCTGGACGCAGAGACGGCTGCTCTGGTTCTCTCGTACCGATTTATATTCTAGATGACAGTGATCGACTCGACCTGCCATCTTTTGAGTGTGACGAGCATACTAGGCCGCTAAGACCACAAGTAGGAGCTCGGCTGAGCCCTCACCTGCCAATTTTGTCCAGCACCATGTAACAAGCTGACAAGTATTGGTGCTCCGCCTCATTCCTGATGAAGACCCTATCCTAAGGCTGGACTCACCTAGTCTATAACATCAGGGGTCGAAATGTCGACATACACCCACAAGAGTACAAGCTGGGACAACTGTATAAAAAATAACAGTGTCCTTGTTGAGCTATGTATTTTTTGGAACATGTGACCTATTGTCTAGGGCAGATTACGATCATAATGTTTATGTCATGAGTATATGTCACACCACTTTGTCAGTGTCCACTACCCTCACAAACCCTTAAGACCCACCCACACTCCTTCCTCCCATTCCTCTATCCCGAGCACCACACTGTAAATATCTGTGCATATTGAGTACGGTCTAATGCAAAATGATGCAGTGAAAAGCACAATAAACTGAAGATTGTGTTTTCAGAAATAACTTTTTTCTTTTGATGTGAATAACTAAGTGCATCTATTAGCTCTCCATACTACCTGACCACTCCTTATGGTACTGAACTATTTACCCGGGTCTGGTAGGCTACTGGGTCCCCCCATTGATACGCAACACATAAGCCACACTGGGCCAAGAGTTAAAACATGCTAACAGCTAAGCAATGTGAATGAGTGCCAAACAGGATGAAATTGGTTGGTGGTTGTTGAACATGTTTGAGAGATGTGGATCTTTATCTGATAACCTCACCTTCAAGATTAGACTGCTAGATTATAAGCATTCTTTGGAGTCTTTGATACAAACAGGGGAGTAGCTTCCATAGGGGCAGGAGGTGCAGTAGCACCGGGACTCATGTGCCTCAGGGGCCCACTGAAACAGAATACATACCTTAGGAACGGTTCCCAGTGGTAACATGCACATAAAGAACGCAAAGGCATGTAAAATAGAAAGATAGTGATTGTGTGCAAACAATTGAATAAAGTTTAGTTTATAAAAACAAGGGGCAGCACTCATGAAATAAACCCAGCCCTGACATAAGGAATAATTGGTGTAGGCTGCAAATAAACTTTGGGAAAGATTTACAAGCCCCTTGCGACATCTCTACGACACGGTTGCGTCACTTCTGTGATGCAGTGGTGCCATAAACAATGCGCTCCTATGCGACATATTTACAACGTAATGCATCTAGGGATATGTGTTGCGTTGTAAATCTTGCGCTACATTATACCTGCGTCAGGTGTAATGTATGCAGGGTCGGCGTTCCGTCGCAAGGAAGCCTCGTAAAGGTGACGCAGTGAAATCTACAAGTTTTCACTGAGTCACTTTTTTGACCCCGCTGCATCAAAACCTTACGCCTGCTTAAAGCAGCCATAAGGAGTGACGCAGCACAATAGGTATAGGCTGCCCCTGAGCATTGCTTGAGTTGCGTCGCTCTTGCAACACGACTCCAGCAATGCGCTGCCCTTACGACAAAAGATGCGACACACATCTGACTATCCTTGCATCACGGTGCGCCGCATTGTAAATGCGACGCATAGGTGGTGGCGCAAGGCTATTTCTACGTGTGGCATCTTTACTGGCGCAACCCTGCTAATTTGCAGGGATTATCCAGTCTGCCCCAAAAAGTTCATCAAAGCAAATCAAAAAGCAGCCATAAATGTGGGCTGAAAATAAAGCACCCGTTGCATAGACCAAATTGAAATGGTGGCAGGGGCGTTTTTCATCCCGAAGGGCATAACCCGGAATTGGTAGTGCCCATCAGGTGTTGAAAACGCGGACCTCTCTTTGGCCCCGTCAGTTAAGGTGATCTGCCAGTACCCAGACGTTAAGTCAAACGTACTGAGGTACCGGGCAGCCTCCAACCGATCGATGAGCTCATCAGCTCTGGGGATGGGGTGCGCGTCAGTCTTCGTGACCAAATTGAGTCCTCGATAGTCCACACAGAACCGTAGTTCGGGTGTGGCTCCCGGCGTCGCAGCCTTCGGGACCAAGACCACTGGAGGACTCAATCACCCCAAGAGCAAACATCTTCGAGACTTCCTCCTTGATGCAGGCTCGTACCCTGTCAGTCACATGGTAAGCCTTGTGCTTCACCAGCAAGCTGTCTCCCATGTCCACATCATGGACGCACCAATCCATGACACCCCGAACCAGGGAGAACAAGTCAGAGAATTGCCCCAGCAGCTGGCGGCAATCATTCTGCTGCTCAGGGGTCAGGGAAGGTGAGAGGTTAACTCCATCCACTGACCCGTCTCGCTCGGAGGCCACCAAGAGGTCCGGAAGAGGCTCGGTCTCCTCCTCCATTCCATCATCGGTTGCCAACAGCATGCCCACTTCGGACCTCTCCAAGTGGGGCTTAAGGCGGTCAACGTGTAGGACCCTCAAAGGGTTCCTGGGAGTTTGCAAGTTCACCAGGTTGGTGACATGACTCTTGCGCTCCACAACCTCAAATGGACCCGTCCAATTATCCTGAAGTGCACAGGGCTCCACTGGGGCCAAGACCCACACCTTTTGTCCAAGTTGAAGCTCCACCAGAGTGGCATTCTGGTCGTACCACCGCTTCATCTCTTCCTGGCTGGCTTCCAGGTTTGCCTCAGCAAGTTTCCTGAATCGCCTGGTCTGGTTTCGGAAGGCCAGCATGTAGCTATATACATTCCGGGGAGGTTTCCTGGGAGATTGCTCCCAGCCTTCCCGACCCAGACTCAGAGGTTCTCGGACCGGGTGACCGTACAGAAGCTCGAAGGGACTGAACCCGAGCAACTTCTTGTAGTGATCGCGCAAGCAGGAGCAAGAAGGAGAAAGCGTATCCTTGTTAAGTGTCCCCTACGGAAGAACCACATATACCAGAAGGCCGTGCGGCGCCGGGGATCAGGGAAATGGGCGGACTCTATATAGCCCCCTCCCAGTGACCGGAACAGTGCTTGTCAATGTTGTTTCTGAGCCCTTCACCTGTTTCTAGTTTATGCTTATCTACTTGTTTGCTGCCCGTCGACGAAGAGCCTGCGTGGTCAGTGTTTGTGTTTGCTGCCCGTCGACGAAGAGCCTGCGTGGTCAGTGTTTGTGTTTGCTGCCCGTCGACGAAGAGCCTGCGTGGTCAGTGTTTGTGTTTGCTGCCCGTCGACGAAGAGCCTGCGGGGTCAAAGTTGTCGTAGATCTGTTGGTACAAGTCGTGTCCTGTAACCGCAAGTATCCCAGAGCAGTGCGGGCTCGCCTCCTACTTGGTCTCTTATTCCTTATTGACTTGTCGTTTGAATTCCAAACATGCTATTACGTACATTCTGTGTAGCTTGCACGGGGTCTCGCTAGTCTTTCTTTCCAAGTTACAACTTGCATATAACGTTCAGGTTTAATGACTTTGAATCCTTATTTTCCACAAGGAGTATTGTGGTCAGTACTAGACGTGCCGTATTAACGTCTCGTAGACGGAAAAGCCGCTACTCTATCATAAACAAAGTCGAGGTGGATGTTGACAGTGAGAAGTGGAGTCAACTTCTCATACATTTAGGCAATCCTCTATTACCTTGTCTTCCGGATTCATTCACGGCACTAGACGAGGGGGAAACGTGCTGCAATACCAGTGATTTCCTGTGTAGCCTTTGACCAGAGATTCTCGAGAAACCCCAGACGTCCTTTGCCAATCCACCTCGCGACCTCTTTCCTTACACACTCAGACCGTGGTGGAATTCCCATTGTTTGGTGTTTGTGGGGAGAAGTTGTGAGGACTGTCGTCTTATCGTCTCTGCTGGCCCTCAGAGTCAGGTTAGTGGCGCGTGCGTGTTCTTGCGCTGCTTTCAATCGCGACACTTCTGTGGCACCTCTCGTTACGCAAACAGTAGGCATGGCAAGAGGACGTCCCACTTACGCCTCATTGGTCCTTCTAGGCCCATGATCATGCCTTACAAGGTTCGGTTGAATCTTTCAACCAACCCGTTTCCTTGGGGATGGTAAGGGATGGTGAACTTGTACGTTACACCACACTCTTGCCAAAGGGACTTCATATATTTCGATATGAAATTGGTACCTCTGTCAGACACCACCTCTAGCGGGAATCCTACTCGAGAGAAAATTCCCATCAGCCCTCGTCCCACCACGGGGGCCGTCACTGTCCTCAGAGGGATGGCTTCAGGGTACAGGGTGGCATGGTCCACCAAGACCAGGATGAACCTGTTGCGCATGGCTGTCTTGGGGTCCAGAGGCCCCACAATGTCAATTCCCACTCGTTGGAATGGGGTACTGACGACGGGGAATGGTTGGAGGGGAGCCTTGTTCTTCCCTCCACACTTACCACTGGCTTGGCAAGTTGGGCAGGTCCTACCGTGAGCATCTGAGCGCCTGTGCATCTGGGGCCAGTAAAAGTAGGTGACAAGCCTGTCATAGGTCTTGTCCATCCCCAGATCTCCTGCTAATGGCACATCGTGAGCCAAACCCAGTAGGAAGGCTCTGAACTTCTGGGGTACCACCAGCACACGGGCTGACCCAGGTTCAGCAGCCTTAGGCTCTGAATACAGGAGATCGTTCTCCCAGTAGACCAAGTGTTTTCTGGACTGAACACCATTGGCCTGGTCTGCAGCCTGCTGCCGCATCCTGACGGGAGAAGGGCACTCTCTCTGCTCCTTGCAGAATTCCTCCGTGGAGGGACCCCCTTCCTGCTGCCAATGGGTCAGCTCAGGCAGGTCTCCCAGTTCGGCGATCTGTTCCCCGGTAGGCTCCAGGGCATCCCCCTCGAGGTCTGCTTCCTCATGGGCCGTGGGAACTTCGGGAGCCGGCTGTCCGCGCCCCCTGCGCCTTCTCTCTAAGGCCGGTTCCTGGGCCTCTCCCTCAGGCTCCTGGATTTATTCAACACCCCTACTGGCTGCCATGGACCGTGTGATGATGAGTCCGCAGATGAGTCGTTTTCTCCACTTTTTCCCAAGGGTAGTTCTCCAAATCGTTCCCTAGCAGACAATCTACAGGCATGGAGGTCCTCACAGCGACTTGCAGAGTACCAGAGACCCCCCCACTCAAAGGGAACCTGAGCCATCGGACATTGGCTCTCAGAATTGTCAGCATTGACAACCCTACAGTAGGCGTGCGGTACCACCTGCTCCTGAGACACCAGGTGCTGCCTCACTGCAGTCACACTGGCTCCTGTATCTCGAAGAGCCTCCGCCTTCTTACCGTTGATGGTCACTACCTGCCCATATTTATTAGTGTTATTGGGTAGGTAGTTTTCGGGGACCATCTCACTGGGCCCAATTCACAGAATGAACTTAAGACTCAATCCTAAACGTACTACTATTTAGGTATTCAAAGAACGCACTTACTACTTTTGGCATTTACAGAATGAACTTACTACTTTTGGTATTCACAGAAGTTAGGATTTTGTCTTAAGTTTGTCTTAAGACAAACTTAAGACAGACTTAAGACAGACTTAAGACAGACTTAAGACAAAATCCTAACTTCTGTGAATGCCAAAAGTAGTAAGTGCATTCTGTGAATAGCATAATAGTAGTAAGTTTAGGATTGAGTCTTAAGTTCATTCTGTGAATCGGGCCCACTGTCTCCTAGCGAGACTAGGGTCATCTGAACGGGATCCCCACCCATTTGGACGGCTACTTCCTCCCCAAAATTAACATTAGCTAGTTGCCGGGGTGGAGCACCAGTGGGTGCGGGTTTTGCAAGCAAGCGACACTTAGGGTCAGAGGCAACGTGACCCAGGTCGCCACACCTAAAACATGTGATGGGCCCTCTTTGAACAGGTTTACCTGTCGGGCCCCGGTGGATTTCGGGGGTGGAGGAGGCTGAGAACCTTTCCCTTGGTTCCCTTGGGGATTACTTTTGGGGCCTTTGTGGAACCCTTTCTGTTTTCCCCTGTCCGCCCCACTCTTCTGCTGGGGACCCTGCCCACCTTTGGCTGAGTCTCCCACTGGACCTTTGTGGACCCTGGTGCTGAGCCAGCGGTCTGCTTCCTCAGCAAGCTTCCTCGGGTTGGACAGCTTGCTATCGATCAGGTGCTGGCATAACTCAGGAAAACAGTTATTAGACAAGTGCTCCCATGCCATTAAATCAAGCAGCCCTTGAAAATCAGTTACTTTATTGCCCTTCACCCAACCATCCAGCGCTCTGCAGAAAAAGGTCACATACTCCACATACGTACCCCTTGAATCTTCAAACACTTCCTAAACCGCTGTCGGTACATTTCAGGAGTTAATCCAAATTGATTCATCAGTGCATCTTTCATGTGCGGGTAGGAGTTGGACTCTTCAGAAGGAAGATCTAGCAGGGTATCCCGCCCCTCGGTCAGGAACCGTCCCCACAACCCCGCTCCCCAATCTCTCTCAGGGACCCGGTGGGAGGACATGGCTACCTCGTAGGCCCGGAACCACAGCCCTATGTCATCCCCCTTAAAATACTCCTTCACCACATCCTTCGGTACGTAGACCCTTGACTCTACCTGGGCTGGCGTTGTGCTGCCACCAGTAGCTGCGCCCAAGCTCTTTGCTTTCAGCTCCAATTCTTTCAGGCGTATCGCATGCTCCAGCTGGAGCCTTTTCTCTTCCATTGCCATCTGTCCTTTTAATCTCGCCATCTCCACTTCATGCGCTCTGGTTGCGGCCCTGTCTGCCAGCTCTTCTGACGACGGGCCTCCCGGCACTTCGATAAGGCTATCTGGTGGATCCACTAACACCCGATTTTCTGGCTCTCTCGACTCTTTCCAGGCCCTCAGTGCCTTGACATGCTGGGCTTTGGTTTTGCACCCGAAGTGTGCGACTCGGAACTTCTCGCATAGGGATCTCAATTGATCCATTTTTCATTTGTCAAGCCCTTCCCAGTCAACTTCGTCGATTCCAGAGATAACAGAGGGAGCTCTCACGGGGAGTGAACCAGGCATGGTTTGGAGATTGGAGATCTCTCGGCAAGTACGTAATCTGTGGCTCGTTATTTGGTCTGCTCTCACTACGTTGTGATCAATAATTTACTGTACATAAATCTTAAAGGCAAATCCGAAATCCTCACCGCTGCCACCAATGTTGGAACCGGAGGTCTCTGGTTGGCACAGGTATGCACTTGTGACAAGCAGGGACCCTCAGCTCCACGTCAGGGCAAGGGAACTACTCCTTCGAATAACCCCTGCTCACCCTCTAGTTAGTGTGACGCGAGCAGACAAGGCTAATCTTCAGGGCGATAGTAAGTTAAGCATTTATGATCACACACAAACCCACTGACCCACCACAAATGGACACCAATCGTGTAGTTGTGTCAAAAATACGTATACTTTAAATAAAAGATAGATTCAAGCAGGATTATCACAAGACCATGTAACGTTTACGATTTGAGGCCACCAGATTATGATAGGCAAGATTAGTCTTTGAATGCTCGTTGTTCAGCAAGGTACGATGACAGGGAAATAAGAACGATGCGGACCCTGGATCCGATATGAACTCGGGACGGAGTTCACGTGTACCTTGCTTGTGGAAGTCCGAGGCGTTTCAGGCGCGGCTGGTGAGGGCGGACTCCGGACGAGGCCAACGGCTCTCCAGAGGATCTCTCCGGCTCAGGTCCCCCTCGAGGTGCGAGGTGGAGGAGCAGGACTGTGGAGGGTTGTGGCGATCCGGGGTCAAAGCAGCTCACGGGGCGAGGCGCCGTTCAGGCCTGCGGGACGTAATACTTCTTAGCATGCCGGATCGTACTCGTGGATCTGTGAGGGGCGTCGCGTTCTATGGCAGACGGGTGCAACACCAGGCTTTCCGGTACCACGTTACGGGGGGCTTTTCTTGAGGTGCTGCATGAGTCTTGGTATGCAGGAGGGCAAAGCGAGACAGTCGGGTATGTTACGTTGTACGGACCGTCCGAGGCTATGGAATGCGCTCCGTGCAGATTACGGCGGGAGAAGATGAGAGGTGCACAACGCGCTCCGTTAGCGGCGAGGTGACAGGAGAGCGGGCGGCCAGGCACTGAAGCAGAGAGCGACTCAGGGGTGAGCGGGCTCTCTATGGTGGGGCGACCAGGCTCCGAGCTGTCACGACCTGGGAAGGGGCGAAGGCACCCAAGTCCCAACTCTGGCGAGGGAATAAGAACTAAGGACCAACAGCAGACGGGCACAAGCAGATAGAACCCAATGGTCCTGGGGTTCCGTTCAGGGGGCAAGCTCTCGATCAGGCCCTTGGAGATCGTTCCAGGCACAAGTCTACAAAGTCCTCTCTGGTCTTTTCCTCTCCGTTCTCAGCAAGGCACCACTGTAGGCCAGTCTTACAGGATTCAGACAGGTTTCCGTCCTTCAGCTTCTCTTGGTCCTTCTAGTCAGGCAGAGGTTCGTCGTGGTCAAAACTGGATCTGAATTGTAAGGAGCTGAGCTCCTATATTTATACTGCGATTCTTTTGTCTTTGCAGGCCAGGGGGCCTAAGCCTAGTTCAACCCGGTTTTGGAGTACTCTGTTTACAGGAAGCTGCCGTCTTCTTTCAGGGTACAGGGCAGAGACATCAGACGCTCCGCAGGAGGTGGAGCCAGCATTGTGGTGGTGGAGCACAACCCTACTCAGAGTCAAGGACTACTCCGCCCACCCATCCTGGTGCAAGCACCCTATTCACCACCTGGTGGTTCAGACTGTCACCGGGAATTTCCCAGCCCTGTCACTCACACAAACCCAGACAACAGATACACATCCTGGCAGAGGCGGGCTAAATAATTAGGCGCGCAAAGGCTAACTTTCTAAAGGTAGCATTTGCAAACACAGGATATTAAAATAAACCTTACTAAAGGAAGTATTTTATTATTCTGAGTTCAGGCATACTAAACTCGACGTGCTACCGTGTTCCCTGAGCCTGCCGGGACTATAGCGTGTAATAGTTCCGACAGCTCATCTTGGCCTAAGAGAACAGGTAGCCCTTCCATAGTGAACAACGAAAAGGGCGGTAATTCACTATGAGGACATGCCACACTCTAGGCTTGTCCTACCTTACGCTTCAATGCACCCTGCCCGTAGGCCTACCATAGGGGTGACTGAGATGGAGGATAGGGAAGGTTCAGGGACTGGCAAGTGTGGGCACTTGCGCAGTCAGCGTGACAGTATGGGACTGTACGCGGGGTCTGCAATGGCGAACCCGAGTCATATCTTACGAAGCCGCTTCTGTGGGTGGCGCAACCAGCGCTGCAGGCCCACTAGCAGCATTTGTATCTACTCCTCGTGCACTTTATTGGGGATTGACAGTAAACCAAATAAGCCAATCGTGGAAATCAATTACACATACACTTTACATTGGGAGCACTTGCACTGCGGCACCGATTGGCCATGGCGCAGTGCCCTGAGCATCGAACACCAGCAAAACATCTGAGGCACATCAGCAAAAAGTGGAAGGGAGACTCATGTCAAGGTGCCAGGTCTAACACACGTCTTGAAGAGACAGCAGAAGCGCTGCCTAGACGAGACCTAAAAACACAGGGCCTCATTCACAAGAAACGGACACATCAGCATTGATGCGTCATATTTCTTGCGCCCGCATCAAATGCCCTTGCGACGCCATGGATGCGCTGCATTTACAATACAGGGATCCATGACACAAGGATTAATGGATGCATCAAAAAATCTGACGCATCTTTTGGCATCAAAGAGATGCATTGCTGGACTGCGTTGTAAAAATGAAGCAACTCCAGAAATGCATCAGAACACAGAGGCGAGTCCAATTTTAGAAGCCCTGTGCCAATCATTACACATGGTCTGAGGAGGTTTTGGGATCCTAATCCAAATTAGGAGATTCGTTACTGCACTGCTCTGCACTGCACCAAAACCTCGGAAATGAGCCCCACAGGGGCTTAATTACAATCCCCTGTGCACCTCCAGAACGTTAGTTTTAATGACAGTTCGGCGGGTCACACTGCGGGGCTATACCGAAAAAGGCCATGTAAAGCCACCCTGCCTGGCTTTTCATGGCTTTGTAGATATGGACTGAGGCAACGCAGCGCAAGTCGTTGTGTTGCCTCATCCTGCAATAGGGAGACGTGCCATGGGTGTTACGGTGGGTGTTTCCAAGCAACACCCATGGTATTTGACACATTCCCTGATTTAAGGGAATGCGACAAAAGCCTACACTTTTCCAAGTGAGGTGAAAGGGAGGCACAACGTGGAGAAATACTTTTATTTGTCCTTGTTTTTACTTTTTACGTGCACACACAGAAATAGTTGTGCAGGAAGGTGTCACTTCCTTCAGAGTGCAGGGGAAAAGGGCAGTAATGTGCCGGATCTTATAGATACGGGGCATTCCTGCTCTTTTACTGGGATGCAGGGCAGCACAACAAAATTCCTTATGGCGCTGCCCTGCACCAAATGCTCATAAATTAGAGCACCACAAACCAAGAGTTATAAAGGTTTTGTGTTTGTTTGGAATGCATTAAAAAATGCACCCTGACGCAAAACCTTTTTGGGGATTTACGAACCAACGTATTGGGTTTATGAGTTGGTTTGCAAGGAAAAGTAGCACAAATCATTGTCACAGGGAAAATGCAGAAATGCACCGTATATAATACAAAACAATACAGCGCATTCCTGTCCTTTCCCGTGCACTGGTGCACAATTGGCTGCCTGGCACCAATGCATGCCCTTTCAACCTTGGTGCAAGGGTGCCTGTGTTGCATGCAGGACTGTTTTGTGAAGGAAGTGACACCATCATGCACAAAACAATCCTAGGAGGTATATTCCTGCAGATTGCAGAACACATAGAAAGAGGAAGAAACAAGGGGAAATAATGATTTTTCTAACCGTTACACTTCTGGGAAGGTGTAACTTTTTGACGCATTCACAACACCCACCTTTGCACTATTGTGCAAAGGTGTGTGTGTGTGGCGCTCAGCAGCAAAATTCTGCTCCGGACATAGTGAGAGGGGAGGAGAGTGTCACATCAATTGATATGGTGCTCTCCTGCTCTCCTTATCACACTTATAGGAATAACAGGAGAAAACCCATAGACCTCGTTGGGATGGGTGTATCATGTAGACAAAAACAATTCCCAACAGGTATTATGTAGAGACAGTTTCAATTGTGTATGCCTTAAGCATTACAAAGAACAGAAACAAGGAGTCAATTGATTTAGGAAAGGGTGGTATTATTCACCAAGGAAACAGAAAGGAAAATTTCTTTCATATGCAATTACAGTTTAAACAGCACTGTAAAGATCAGATCTTGTGACAACCCAGTGGCACTTGGTGCAAGGTGCTATATACAGTTTAGTGAGGTGAGAGTGCAAGTGCTTTAAAAACAGCATTGGCGGCGCATTAGACAAGGTATATACATCAGTTAAAACTCCAAAAAACACAAGTTACAGTCACTTGGAAAACCAATTATTTCTTATAGGAGCTTTAAGCGCGATATGCGTCATATAATTCAGGCTGTATGGTCGACGGTGTTTCGATCCCCTTTGGTCGGGATCGTCATCAGGACAGGGTTGTCGATAGGTACAGTGCTGTTGGCAAAGAAGGGCAAATTTGAGCGGGGGATCGGTGGCGGTGAAGGTGGGGGGTGAAATGGTGAACAGTAACAGATTAGGACTAAATCACTAATGGTATAATGTGTAAAGGGGGTGGCTGTTGTGGTGGCCGGAGAGGGAAGGAGGGTGAAAATTGGGGGTGCCTAGTGTGGAGAGATGGTAAGTCTAGAGTAAATTATCCGGACAGTGGGGAAGTGGAAAAAATTCCATAGTAATTCGACACTCACAATGAAACCAAGCAGGGATGCGTGGCTGGCGGCACTCCGAGGCAATTTTGACCGAGTGCTAGAGGAAGAAATGAATAAATAGCGTTTACTGGGAGGCGCGGATACGTCTAGTAAATTGGGTAAGGAAATCAATCCGACTAGTGAAGAATTACCTGATCGCGGCTTGTCGTAGGACGGCTCGCGTAGTTAGGCAGCGTCTGGAAGGGCGAAGGGAGAAAGTGGGTCAGCAAGGCATGATGCCGCGATCGAGCAGGCGTGGAATAGTGGGCACGATCGGAGCGAGCACACTCTGTAAGTGGGAGATGCTCTTACCTGAGGAAATCAGGGAAACAGAAGGCAAAGGCTCATCTGGCGTGGCGGCTCACGGCAGTGAATGCGGGAGCTGACCGTGGCGTCTCGGTGCCCTGGGTAATGACCAGGCAGCCGCGAGGTGGGGGCGGAGTCCGGGCGCATGCGGGAGGCGGAGTTTTGGGAGTGTCTAGGCAGGTGTCACGAAGCCATTGGCAATAGGGAGAGCGGGGGGCGGAGTCTGGAAAGGCTGGAAAGGGAGCTGGAGGCGTGGGACAGGGTTACCAAGGAAACAGGGGTAAACAGGAACTAGCTAATTCAGAAGGCAGTCAAGGCAGGAGACCGCGGTGGGGGATTGATGAATCGGCGTGTCCAACCGTTTGGGCGAGGATGAGGTGGTAACAGCCCTGAGGCGATGCTTTATACATTCACAGTTGGTCCCAGAAAGGGCATATGAAACATTCGATATTTTACATCAATTGAGAGCGATGCTTTAGATAAATGCATCAGACACCTGTAGGGCTCAGATAAGCATGCTGGTTACATAAAGTGAGCCAAGGTTTGAAACCGGACAGTTAAATACAGGAAATAGTCTATGCAATTGGTCATAATTACATTGGCGCGCTTTGAGGGAGTCAGAGTCATGGGTGGAGGTGACAGTTATATCAATTGTACATCTATTATACAGTTTGTATTCAGAGTATAGGGAGGTAGAAACCAAGGATAGACGGACAGTAGGGTTTAGATGGAAATGGTACTGGTCCATTCATCAAGGGTATTAAGCCCGTGGTTGACTGAATCGACCCTAGCGATCCATTTGCATTCGGCTCTATTAAGTAGAGCGGCCATGTTACCTCCTCTGAGGGGTAATGTAGGTTTCTCAATGACCAACCACTTGAGGTCGGTGTCCGTGTGTGATTGCTCTAGGAAGTGTGAGACCAACGGCGCCGTGAGCACTTTGCAGTTGATTCTGCTTTTGTGTTGTATGATCCGTTGTTTCACCATTTGGGTGGTCTGGCCAATGTAAATGAGCTCACAAGGGCAGCGGATTGCGTAAATGACATTTTGAGTTTTGCAATTTGAGTGATGAGTGAGCTGGTGTGTCTGACCCTTGAAAGTAAATTCTTTGGTGTTCAGTGTCAGTTCACAGACGCTGCAGGATTGGCATTTGAAATGTCCGATGACAGGAGGCATGCCCCACGCTGCTGTGATGGTATGTTTCTCAGTGGTGGTGGTCGGCCAAGTGATGGCACGAACGAGGTGGTTGGCGATGTTGTTCCCTCTCTGGTATGAAAACAGGGGTGGTGCATTAAATTGTTCTTCAGATCGTAGCACAGTCCAGTTCTTTTTAATTATTTTGGCTACTTTGTTACTGTCCGGGCTGAAGACAGAGACAAAGGGGATCCTATTCAAAGTTTTTTTGTTTTGGTTGGGCCTCAGTAGGTCCTCCCGGTGGTTATACCATGCTCGTTTCTTTGCTTGCTTCACCAGACGTCGTGGGTAGCCTCTGTTAATCAGTTTCAAGACCAGGATATCCGCCTCCCTAAAGTAGTCCAAATGGCGCAACCAAAACAAAAAAACTTTGAATAGGATCCCCTTTGTCTCTGTCTTCAGCCCGGACAGTAACAAAGTAGCCAAAATAATTAAAAAGAACTGGACTGTGCTACGATCTGAAGAACAATTTAATGCACCACCCCTGTTTTCATACCAGAGAGGGAACAACATCGCCAACCACCTCGTTCGTGCCATCACTTGGCCGACCACCACCACTGAGAAACATACCATCACAGCAGCGTGGGGCATGCCTCCTGTCATCGGACATTTCAAATGCCAATCCTGCAGCGTCTGTGAACTGACACTGAACACCAAAGAATTTACTTTCAAGGGTCAGACACACCAGCTCACTCATCACTCAAATTGCAAAACTCAAAATGTCATTTACGCAATCCGCTGCCCTTGTGAGCTCATTTACATTGGCCAGACCACCCAAATGGTGAAACAACAGATCATACAACACAAAAGCAGAATCAACTGCAAAGTGCTCACGGCGCCGTTGGTCTCACACTTCCTAGAGCAATCACACACGGACACAGACCTCAAGTGGTTGGTCATTGAGAAACCTACATTACCCCTCAGAGGAGGTAACATGGCCGCTCTACTCAACAGAGCCGAATGCAAATGGATCGCTAGGGTCGACTCAGTCAACCACGGGCTTAATACCCTTGATGAATGGACCAGTACCATTTCCATCTAAACCCTACTGTCCGTCTATCCTTGGTTTCTACCTCCCTATACTCTGAATACGAACTGTATAATAGATGTACAATTGATATAACTGTCACCTCCACCCATGACTCTGACTCCCTCAAAGCGCGCCAATGTAATTATGACCAATTGCATAGACTATTTCCTGTATTTAAGTGTCCGGTTTCAAACCTTGGCTCACTTTATGTAACCAGCATGCTTATCTGAGCCCTACAGGTGTCTGATGCATTTATCTAAAGCATCGCTCTCAATTGATGTAAAATATCGAATGTTTCATATGCCCTTTCTGGGACCAACTGTGAATGTATAGAGCATCGCCTCAGGGCTGTTACCACCTCATCCTCGCCCAAACGGTTGGACACGCCGATTCATCAATCCCCCACCGCGGTCTCCTGCCTTGACTGCCTTCTGAATTAGCTAGTTCCTGTTTACCCCTGTTTCCTTGGTAACCCTGTCCCACGCCTCCAGCTCCCTCTCCAGCCTTTCCAGACTCCGCCCCCCGCTCTCCCTATTGCCAATGGCTTCGTGACACCTGCCTAGACACTCCCAAAACTCCGCCTCCCGCATGCGCCCGGACTCCGCCCCCACCTCGCGGCTGCCTGGTCATTACCCAGGGCACCGAGACGCCACGGTCAGCTCCCGCATTCACTGCCGTGAGCCGCCACGCCAGATGAGCCTTTGCCTTCTGTTTCCCTGATTTCCTCAGGTAAGAGCATCTCCCACTTACAGAGTGTGCTCGCTCCGATCGTGCCCACTATTCCACGCCTGCTCGATCGCGGCATCATGCCTTGCTGACCCACTTTCTCCCTTCGCCCTTCCAGACGCTGCCTAACTACGCAAGCCGTCCTACGACAAGCCGCGATCAGGTAATTCTTCACTAGTCGGATTGATTTCCTTACCCAATTTACTAGACGCATCCGCGCCTCCCAGTAAACGCTATTTATTCATTTCTTCCTCTAGCACTCGGTCAAAATTGCCTCGGAGTGCCGCCAGCCACGCATCCCTGCTTGGCTTCATTGTGAGTGTCGAATTACTATGGAATTTTTTCCACTTCCCCACTGTCCGGATAATTTACTCTAGACTTACCATCTCTCCACACTAGGCACCCCCAATTTTCACCCTCCTTCCCTCTCCGGCCACCACAACAGCCACCCCCTTTACACATTATACCTTTAGTGATTTAGTCCTAATCTGTTACTGTTCACCATTTCACCCCTCACCTTCACCGCCACCGATCCCCCGCTCAAATTTGCCCTTCTTTGCCAACAGCACTGTACCTATCGACAACCCTGTCCTGATGACGATCCCGACCAAAGGGGATCGAAACGCCGTCGACCATACAGCCTGAATTATATGACCCATATCGCGCTTAAAGCTCCTATAAGAAATAATTGGTTTTCCAAGTGACTGTAACTTGTGTTTTTTGGAGTTTTAACTGATGTATATACCTTGTCTAATGCGCCGCCAATGCTGTTTTTAAAGCACTTGCACTCTCACCTCACTAAACTGTATATAGCACCTTGCACCAAGTGCCACTGGGTTGTCACAAGATCTGATCTTTACAGTGCTGTTTAAACTGTAATTGCATATGAAAGAAATTTTCCTTTCTGTTTCCTTGGTGAATAATACCACCCTTTCCTAAATCAATTGACTCCTTGTTTCTGTTCTTTGTAATGCTTAAGGCATACACAATTGAAACTGTCTCTACATAATACCTGTTGGGAATTGTTTTTGTCTACTCCTTATCACACAACACACAACCAGTGCTTTAAATGGGAAAAAAGAAGTACAGGTACTCATCAAATTGAGCTGGGGGTGTGGCAAGAAGTCGGGGCTAGGAGGCAGGACAATGGGCGGGGCTAATGACACTTTAAAGGGCGCAAGAATTTTTTTGGGAGTGAATAATGACAAATTGCTTCAATCTGTAATATATTTTTGATACCCTTGCATGTAATAAAGATACTTTTAACATTCTCTTTCAAATGTTGAATATGAAATTGCCGGTGCACAAATGGCACACGAATCACATTTATTATGCAGAGATTCATCGCCAATCACCATTGAGTATCCAACTTAAAAGGAGAGGCGGTGGACAAAGGTATTAATTTAAAGGACATACAGATGAAACCGGGGTGGGGTGGAGCGTGGAGAAATGGTTGAAGATGCCAATCCCAAGCCAAGAATCCCCATTCCTTGCACTATAGTAAATGGACCCTTACGTAGTAACAAAGCAAATGGAGGAGGTATGAGTTAAAGAAAGGGGTTATTCCTCGAGGTATTTTGGTGCTTTCTGAAATATGTATACTAACCAAGTCAATATTACTCATTTTATCGACCTCAGAAGGATGAAAGGCTAAGTCAACCTCCTATGATTTAAAGCTGAGACCAAGAGGTCAAACACACATTTTTTAAGTAGATTCATCAGGCCACTGACTAACCACAACACCAACCCCCAACATACTTCTTGAACATCTACCAAGTACCAGCTAAACCTGGGACAGTCCTGCTTTAATTGCTCTGCCTTGCTCCTAACAGTGCTGCTCTATTAGCCACAGTTGCCGATTCGGGTGGTGGGGGCGGGTAGTAGAGGAGAATCAGTGTAGCTATGAAGCACATTTAACCTAACTGGTTTGACCTTGACTATCTCTGCCTGCATCAGTGTCTTTCCTAAGTCCCGACATGAGTAACACCATTGTGAAAAGAGTCAGCTACCTGCACAGCTCAAACAGTGTGAGGAGTGGCAAGAGCATACGGCAAATGACTGCCCCACAAAAGAGTTTGCTGTAGGCTAAACATTCCAGTATCACCATCTTTAGTATGCTTTATCTTTCTGGTTATGGGCTCTCCGGGGGCCGGAGGGGCCAGGGCCTTCACTTTAAGCGACCCTCCTCATTAACCTTGTAGCTCTACACAGTAAAGTGGCACTGCTTGCGGGCCTTTTCCTGACTCAGGGCTGTGTGGGAGGCCTGCAATTAGCACACACCGCTTGCAGATTTTTCCCGCTGACCGCCCCACCTCTGCTTCTCGGCCTTTGCTGCTGGAGACTGGCTTCAGTGGGTCACGCAGTCCATGGTCACATTCTGCAGTTGTTCTTCTTCCCAAGACCTGTTCTCCTTCACCAGCTGGACCTAGTATAGCCCGGGGGCCTGTGCGGTGCCAGCGGGAGTTTGCCGCACCATGGCCCCTGGTCGGCTATCCTGCCTATAGAGTTTCATATTGGCTGCTCCTGCTTCAGGCACCTGCCTTTCCTCCACTACTCATTCGCATCGCTAGTGGAGGCCTCTTTGTCCTACCTGGACTTTGTGTTGCGTGCTGCGAGACCATATGCACCAATCTCCCTCCATGACCTCCTGCTCAGCCTCGCTATTATTGGGCCTTCGGGAGGGGGCCTTGCGTTTGGTGATTTCCCAGCCTCCTTGAGGTATGTTGTGTGCGCTCTGACGTCCTTCTTTGCCCTCAGATCTAGAGGGGTGTTACTCCGGAGTTCCTGTCTGTGCTGCCGTTCTATTGCTCACGCTGTTGGCTGCTTCCCATTGCTGCTGTCCTAGCGATCACTGCTCTTGGAGGCTGGCGGTAGCTGCTCCCCCAAATCGGTGTTTGGCCCGATCCTCCTAACTCATCTGCATTTGCTACGGGGGGAGGCCTGTCTGCTGTACCTTCGGTCACTGTATCTCACTGGCCCGGACGGTGGTGATACCTCGACCACTATGGACGCGCCTCCTGCCCGTGATGATGACCTGAAGGCAATCATGCTTGATGTAAAATCAACGGTCACTGGAATCACGGCCCAACTGGATCAACTCTCAGCTCGTCTGGACTCGGTGAAGGCCTGTGTTCACTCCCATGACAATCGCCTCCTACAAGTCGAATCCAGGGTCTTGGACATCGAGGACGCCGCTACTCAGGATCATCAAAAATTACTACAGATCGACAAGATCCTGGACGTCATTCGGAATAAGAACGAGGACTTGGGGGGGCGTTCCCGTCGGAGCTATCTCCACATAACGGGTGTTCCGGAGTCCACCAAAATCTCCCTCATGGAGGAATTTGTGGAGCAACTGGTCATGGAACTCTTCAGCGATGTACTTTCCTCAGTTTATATTGTTGAACGCGCACATTGCTCCCTTGGCCCCCCGCCCTGGTCCCAGACTACCACCTCGCCCCATTATTACAACAATCCTACATTTTAGAGATCGAGATGTCATACTCCGGGCAGCTCAAGACATGGGCAAAATTAATCATCAAGGAAACTTGCTCTCCGTTTTCCAGGACTATACATTCACTGTCCAGGCTGCTCAATGATTTGCAATTTTTAAAAATTAATTGTTTTACCCGTTTGCTCTTTTGCACTAGGCATTGCCTCTGCCTTAGACCCTCCCGAGCCCCGTTCCGTCGCGGTTTCTGCCATTAGTTGCGGAGGGCTAGAAGGGAGGAAAGTTCCACTTCCACCAGCTCCGCCTGTACCACTTTCGGGAGGGTAGCGCTCTAGTTCTGGAGCACCCCACCCTACAAAAGCGGCAAGGCGGGAGCACGCGCGGTGGATGCGGTGGGTCTCTGCCTGAGATTCTAACTGATTGCTTGCACTCTGGACTAATTTTAAAAATGATTTGCAATTTTTAAAAATTAATTGTTTTACCTGTTTGCTCTTTTGCACTAGGCATTGCCTCTGACTTAGACTCTCCTGAGCCCTGTTACGTCGCGGCTTCTGCCGTTAGTTGCGGAGGGCTAGAAGGGAGGAAAGGTCCACTTCCGCCGGCTCCGCCTGTACCACTTCCGGGAGGGTAGCGCTCTAGTCCTGGAGCACCCCACCCTACAAAAGTGGCAAGGCGGGAGCATGCGCGGTAGATGCGGTGGGTCTCTGCCTGAGATCCTATCTGATTGCTTGCACTCTGCACTAATTTTAAAAATGATTTGCAATTTTTAAAAATTAATTGTTTTACCTGTTTGCTCTTTTGCACTAGGCATTGCCTCTGCCTTAGACTCTGCCGAGCCCCGTTCCGTCGCGGCTTCTGCCGTTAGTTGCGGAGGGCTAGAAGGGAGGAAAGTTCCACTTCCGCCGGCTCCGCCTGTACCACTTCTGGGAGGGGAAACAACCTTTACAACGCAACTTTTACAACGCACTACCATTACAACAAAACGTTTACAACGCAACATCCATTACAATGCATGCATTTACAACGCAGTCATTACAATGCATGACACTACAACGCACACCACTACAACGCATGCCATTACAACGCAGTCATTACAATGCATGCCATTACAACGCATAGCATTACAACACATAGTACCCTTACACTATCCAACACTGTTGCACCCCCTGGAGTTAGAATAGTAATTTTTATCCCTACACTATCCAACACTTACCTTACATGCAATGTAATGTAATGCGTTGTAATGGTATGCATTGTAAATGTAGTATGCGTTGTAGTGGAATGCGTTTAAAAGGTAGTTTCAAAGAATTCGTTGTAATGGCATGCGTTGTAATGGTGTGCATTGTAATGGATGTTGCGGTGTAAAAAATGCGTTGTAAAGGTAGGCGTTGTAAAAGTATGCATTGTAACGTCATACATCCTCCGGAAGGGTAGCACTCTAGTCCTGGAGCACCCCACCCTACAAAAACAGCAAGGCAAGCGCACGCGCAGCGTACGCGCCGAAGGCGCGACAAAGGCAAGCCCATCTGCGCCCGTCCACGCCCAGCCACGACCAGAGACCAGAACCTCTGCCCCGAACCCTGAGTTACAATCTGCCCGTATCACGTATTACTCCAGGTCCCTCCAGAAACTAAAGCCCCTAACTAAGGCCGCTTGCCTTCATTCCATGTGCCCGATTAATGCTAATAGGAAATGTCCCAACTGCCACTTCGATGCTAGACCTCCGCTAGGACCAACGGGAAACCTCCGACCTCCCTTCAAAATGTTCCTCCTAAACTGCCGATCCTTGACTAAACATGCAGTAGAAATGTCACCCCTCCTAAATAACCTTGACCCGGATGCTATATTCCTTACGGAAACCTGGCTAAAGGAGGAGGTGGATCTGGACATTAGTTTCATACTGCAGCGTGGCTATGGACTGCAGAGGGTCGATAGGAACGGGGGAAGAGGAGGAGGAATAGGGATCATATTCAGGAACTGCTATCAATGTAGAGCCCGTCCTGCTGAAATTCTGGACTGTGAAAGCATGAGCTTCGCCTTAGATTTATTTGCCACCTCGACCTTTTCAGGGCTACTACTCTATCGCCCCCCGGGCCTAGAAGGAGAATTTATGGATTCCCTGCCCGCACATGTTGCAGAGCTAGCCATATCATCGTCACATTTTACGGTGTTAGGAGATCTAAATACCCATCTGGATAATCTTGCGGACCCCCTGGCAAAGACCTTTTTAAATAATCTAGCCGCCCTTCAATTCACCCAGAAGGGCTTTGAACCCACGCACAACAAAGGCCATTTGCTAGACGCTGTGCTAAGCAATGCTCATAGGCTTGAGGCTGGCGCCCCAATCCCCCTCCCATGGACGGACCATTTCCTGGTCCCTCTAGTCTCGGAGACTCTAAACCCCCCCCCCCACGGTTCCCTCCCGTGCTATCTTAAGAGGGAGGAATTGGGCGAAGGTCTCAGCCGACCAATGGGCTATCTCCCTCCCGTCACCAACAGGGGCCGACCCTGACACTCTCAACAATCACTTCAATGAATGGGTACAGTCCGTATTGGATGCGGTGGCTCCCCTGAAACCTCTTAAGGAAAAAAACAAGTCCAGAGAGGCACCTTCCTGACCTGGTCAGAACCGGTCGCTCCACCCACTCCAGGCCGTCCTGATATTGCATCGCATTGGAGAAGCGTGGCTTAGTGGTTAGAGGCGGCAGACCCGGAAGCTGAGATCGTCCGTGGACCAGGGTTCGATTCCCCGCCTTGGCGGGTCTCGGGCTCAAAAAATTCCACGGACTTGACAATTCTCGCTCCGGTGCCTACTTGACTCACGGGGTCACACTCTGCGACTCTGGGCAATAGCTTGCTTAATCTCCACTACGGCCCCTCGCGGCGGGATGCCTGGCTTTCACCTTGTGGATACCCTGCCGGGGTATCTCACAGGGGAATACCAGGACGGGTTCCCTAAGCAAGCGCCTTGATGCCTTCGGGTGATACGTGCGCTATATAAGTCGCAATACATTGACACTGCCTGCATCCTGTGCTGATATTGTATTGACTCTGCCCGCTTTCTGTGGTATCGTATCTGTGCCCCCGTTCTCGCCTGCATCGTATTTGTGCCAGATTGTGCATTTTATCGTATTGACCCTGCTTTAATTAAGTATCTGTGCCAGACTGTGCCCCCGATGTCGCCCTGCATTGTTTTTGTTGTTGTTTGGTGCCATTTTGTTGTCCCAGCCCGTCTCTCCACCCCGCTCCCCGCTCCCTGCCGCTGCTCCCCCGCGGCCCCACCCCCGCTCCCTACAGCATCGCTGACCGATCCCCTCCCCACTCGCCACCCCGCTCCCACCTCCCAGCTGCTCCTCCCTCCCACTGGAACATAAGGAAAGACCAGAGGAGGTAAAGAGCTGTGACCGTCCTGACCTGGTCAGAACCGGTTGCTCCACCCGCTCCAGGCCGTCCTGATATCGCATTGACACTGCCTGCATCCTGTGCTGATATCATATTGACTCTGCCCGCTTCCTGTGGTATCGTATCTGAGCCCCCGATCTCGCCTGCATCGTATTGGTGCCAGATTGTGCATTTTATCGTATTGACCCTGCTTTAATTAAGTATCTGTGCCAGACTGTGCCCCCGATCTCGCCCTGCATTGTTTTTGTTGTTGTTTGGTGCCATTTTGTTGTCCCAGCCCGTCTCTCCACCCCGCTCCCCGCTCCCTGCCGCTCCTCCCCCGCGGCCCCACCCCCGCTCCCTACAACATCGCCGACCGATCCCCTCCGCACTCGCTACCCCGCTCCCGCCTCCCAGCTGCTCCTCCGTCGCTCCGCCCCCCCTCTGCTCTCCACTTAAGGCAAAGACGCATACGCGCAGCGTTCACGCGCAGCGGAAGCGCCCAATGTGCCCGAAGGCGCACCAAAGGTAAGCCCGTCTACGCAGGTCCGTGCCTGGTCCCCGCCCAGCGCCAGACCCCCTGGCTCCCGCAGAGGCCTTCCCCCCCGCCGAACCTACGACCCCGCAACCCTCACTGCACTCAACACCGGCCGCCTCCACAACTGCCACCGAGCCGCCCCAGGACGTACCCATGGACCCTTCACCTTTCAATCTTGCAAGTTCTGCAGCATCAAGTCTCACTCCTCAACCACAAACACCAAACTGAGCTCCAAAATCAACCACCTGCAGTGCATCCTGCTCAACACCCGCTCGGTCCACAGACACGCCATTGAACTATGGAACCTACTCGACACCACTTCGCCGGACATCGCCTTTCTCACGGAAACCTGGATGAACACCTCATCAGCGCCCGACATCGCCATAGCCATCCCGGGCGGTTACAAAATCATCCGAAGGCTCCGTATCAACCAAACAGGAGGGGGCATCGCCATCGTCCACAAGAACACCATCCGCATCACGACCAACGCTGACAACACCCTCGCTGCCGCCGAAAACCTTCACTTCCAGATACACACCGACCCCAAGACCACACTCAGAGGCACCCTCATGTACAGACCCCCGGGACCCGCACACAATTCAGCGAAGACATTGCTGACTTTGTCAGCCCACACGCCCTCCCCTCCGATAACTACATTCTCCTAGGGGACCTCAACTTCCACCTGGAAAATAACAACAACAACAACACCACCACCCTGCTGGATAACCTTGCCAATCTCGGACTCAAACAACTGGTGAACACCCCCACCCACTACGCCGGACACACGCTCGACCCAATCTTCTCCTCCAGCAAGCACATCTCCTTCCATCACGTCACGAGACTCCACTGGACAGACCACAGCTGCGTCCACTTTAGCTTCCGAAAGACCACGACCCACCACCACCCACAACAAGTTCCCCGCAGAAGCTGGAACAAAATTACCACCGACCAGCTCACCACATCTCTGAACCAAAACCCTCCCGCCACATCAAAAAACCCAAATCAAGCAGCCATCAATCTCACACAGTGGATCACCCACTGCGCTAACGAACTAGCACCCTTGAAAAACCATCCCAACAAGACTGGAAGCAAAAAAGCCTCCTGGTTCAACGACGACCTCAAAAACTCCAAAAAGAACTGCCGCACCCTCGAGAAAGCCTGGCGAAGAAACCCAACCACAGACAACATGACCGCCCTCAAGAACGCCACCCGCAAACAGCACCAGCTAATCCACACCACCAAGAAATCAGCATTCAAGGATCGACTTGACAACAACGCAAACAACAGCAAGGAACTCTTCAACATCGTCAAAGAACTCACCAATCCCCACGCCGGCAACAACGACATCACTCCCTCTCAAGACCTCTGCGACTCTCTAGCCTCGTTCTTCCACAGCAAGATCGCAGACATACACAACAGCTTCGGCGACCAGCCCACTCCCCTCACCACTTAACCGAAGCCCCCCACCACCACCCTCCGCGCCTGGACCCCGATCAGCACCGAAAACACCATCCGCTTGATGAACTCCATCCACTCCGGGTCGCCAACTGACCCATGCCCCCATCACATCTTCAACAAGGCGGACTCCGTCATAGCACCCCAACTCCGGGACATCATCAATTGCTCTTTCAACACCGCTGCCTTCCCAGAAAGCTGGAAACATGCCGAGCTCAGCGCCCTCCTGAAAAAACCTACAGCTGACCCCACCAAACTTAAGAACTACCGCCCCATCTCGCTACTCCCGTTCCCCGCCAAAGTCATCGAGAAGACCGTCAACAGCCAACTCGCCGCTTTCCTTGAGTCTAACAGTTCCCTCGACCCCTCACAGTCTGGCTTCCGAGCCAACCACAGCACCGAGACCGCCCTCATCGCAGCCACAGACGACATCCGAACACTGCTCGACAACGGGGAAACAGCGGCCCTCATCCTCCTGGACCTCTCCGCAGCGTTCGACGCGGTCTGCCACCGCAAACTTGTACAACGCCTCGGGGACGTCGGGATACAAGACAAAGCATTGGATTGGATCATCTCGTTCCTCGCCGGAAGAACACAGAGAGTCCGCCTCCCCCCTTTCAGTTCAGAGGCCACCGAAGTCATATGCGGTGTGCCACAAGGATCATCGCTCAGCCCCACCCTCTTCAACGTCTACATGAGTCCCCTCGCATCCATCGCATGCCAACACAAACTCAACAGCATCTCCTGCGCAGACGACACCCAGCTGATCCTCTCCCTCACCAAAGACACAACCACCGCCAAATTCAACCTACACGAAGGGATGAAAGACGTAGCCGAATGGATGAAGAACAGTTGCCTAAAACTGAACTCTGACAAGACAGAAGTCCTCATCCTAGGATCATCCCCCTCTGCCTGGGATGACTCATGGTGGCCTCGGCCCTAGGCAACGCACCCAAACCAACGGACCATGCTCGCAATCTGGGTTTCATCCTAGACTCCTCCCTCTCAATGACCAGACAGGTCAACACCGTCTCTTCATCATGTTTCAACATACTGCGCATGCTCCGTAAGATCTTCCGATGGATCCCCACCGAAACAAGGAAGTCGGTCACCCAAGCACTCGTCACCAGCCGACTAGACTACCGAAACACCCTCTATGCCGGAACCACAGCCAAACTGCAGAAAAGACTTCAACGCATTCAGAACGCCTCCGCTCGGCTCATCCTAGATATACCTCGCCACAACCACATATCCGGTCACCTAAGAGACCTGCACTGGCTCCCGTCAACAAAAGAATCACGTTCCGTCTCCACACCCACACACACAAAGCCCTCCACGACCTAGGACCCAAATACCTCAACACTCGCCTGACCTTCTACACCCCCACCCACCAACTACGATCGTCCAACCAATCCCTCGCCGCGATTCCACGCATCCGAAGAGCCACCATGGGAGGAAGATCCTTCTCCTACTTAGCGGCCAAGACCTGGAACTCCCTGCCCACCCACCTCCGCCTTACACAAAACCACCTCTCCTTCAGAAAGCAACTCAAAACCTGGCTGTTCGATCAGTAGTGAACCCCTCTCCCTTAAGCGACTTGAGACCCTCTGGGTGAGTAGCGCGCTATACAAATTTCTAACTTGAACTTGAACCTTGGTACACCCCCAAACTGAAAGAGTTAAAGCAAAATTGTAGAAAGCTAGAGAGGTTGTGGAGACGCACACTTAGGATGCAAGACAAAAACCTCCACCGGGAATCCATCAAGACATATAAGGCCGAAATTGCATTGGCACAATCGGCGTTTTTGAGGAAAAAATCAGGACCGCAGCTAAAGCCCAGAGGGAAATATTTCGGATTGCTAAATCCCTGATTAGTACTCCGTCTATCCTGCCCGACTCCAGTGAAGCTCAAAGCCGCTGCGATAGGCAGGCAGAGAATTTTTTCCAAAAAATTCAGTCTATCTCCCTCTCATTTAATTCCAACGAACAGGACTCTTTGGAGACAGTCAATACCCATGTAGATTCCTCCTGCCAGTTAGTGGAATTTCCCCTGCTGAATGAAGAATCCCTTAAGGCACTTATGCCTAAAGTAACATCAGGATCCCCCACCGACCCTGCTCCACCTCGCCATCTGCTGAAAGTGGCAGACTCTATCAGACCAACCATTCTAAATATTATGAACACTTCGATCACCACAGGAAACGTCCCGAACGCCTGGAAGTGTGCTCAAGTTAGGGCCCTCCTGAAAAAACCTAACCATGACTCTGCAAACATGGGCAACTATCGCCCTATCTCCCTCCTCCCCTGGATAAGTAAGCTGCTTGAGAGACACATAAATTCCATCCTGATGCAATACTTGGAGACCAACCATCTACTCCATGACTCTCAAGCAGGTTTCCGCCCAAAACTGGGGACAGAGGCCGCCCTGCTGACGGTAACAGAGCTAGCCCGGAAGCGCATGGATCAAGGCGGCACCACAGCAATTATGCTGTTAGACCTGAGTGCCGCCTTTGATACCGTGAACCATAGCATTCTAATCTCCCGCCTAAAATAGCTTGGAGTGGCAGGACAAGGCATTACGTGGCTATGGTCCTTCTTAAAGGATCGGAAGTTTCAGGTGGCGGAGGGAGCCACGCACTCTAAAATCTGACCCCTCAATCAGGGAGTGCCCCAGGGCTCCTCCCTGAGCCCCGCACTTTTTAACGTATATATGGAGCCTCTAGCAAAGATCGTGCATCCTTATGGATTTGGAATCGTAACCTACACTGATGACACCCAACTAGTGGTGGCCATGAACCAGCCAGGAGACACTCCCCACAACCTGGCCAGATGTCTAGAAGCAGTAACAAAATGGATGGCCTTGTCCCACTTAAAGTTGAACGGGGACAAAACGGAGCTAATGTTCCTGGGAAAAACAGCTGTACCAAGACCCAACATTGATTGTCCGATTTGCATGGGTACCCTCCCCCCCCCCCCGAGCCAAAAGAACAGATTAAAAGCTCGGGCGTATGGCTGGATGAAACCCTGAGCTTCAATCAGCAAGCCACCAAACTCTCCGCCACTTGCTTTGGGCTAATGAGAATGCCGAGGAAAGTTCTCCCCCTTCTCCCTTGTCAATGATAATGGTCCTGGCCATTATCCTGTCCCGTCTTACCTACGGGAATGCCCTCTACTTAGGTGCACCTGTTAGCACGATAAAAAAACTTCAAGTAACCCAGAATGCGAAAGCACGTCTTCTTCTCGGACTAACCCGAAGACACTGGGCGCCACCGCCTTGAAGGAATTACACTGGCTGCCTATTCAGGCCAGGATACGATTCAAGGCAATGTGCATAACGCACAAGGCCTTGTGGAAAAAAGCCCCCACAATGATCAGCTCCCTAGTCCCTCCTTACCACCCACGGAGATCACTGCGCTCCAGCACAACCTTTCTGGCCTCAACTAAGAAAATTAAACGTGCTAGGTGGGGTGGCTGTTCCTTTTCATGGAACGCGGCCGCTGCTTGGAATTCCCTACCGCTCATACTGCGCAGTGAACCCGATCTTCAAAAATTCCGCCAATAGCTTGACGGTTTTATCCGGCCCCACCTATCCACAGCGCTACGAGGCCTCCGGGTAGCAACGCGCTTTACAAAACCCAATTTCATTTCCTCATTTCATTGTGAATTCCTTCCTGCGGAGCGGATTCTACAGAAACACGAGGTCTCTTATTCTCTGGCCTATCTGGCAAAGCTGAAAGTCCGCTTGTATTCCCTGATCCCAGAGACGCCCTTGCCTTCCCTAAAAACTTGAGAAATCAGCTTGCCCATCTCCATCCGGCTCTCAGCCTGCTACATCTGATCGCCTTAGTGACAATGACTGAAAATCTGTGACTTGTCAACTAGTTCTCTCCTGAATGTTGTCTGCTGCTATTTTGGCTTGGCCACCCTGCTTCACTACAGGGGACGTTGCTGAGCTTTGCCATGCCCTCACGGGATAATTACCTTTCCCAATGTTGTCCCTTCTCTTCCAAGTTGTGGGTTCCCGGGGTGGGTAAGGGTGGTATCTCATCCTGATTGGGGGTTGGAGTGGGTGCGGGGATGGTGGTCCTTTTGGTCATTTTTTTGGGGTTGCTGGGGTGGGGTGGCAGGGTGGGGGGGGGTTCATGAGTAATGTTATTGACAGTGTGGGTTGGGGTGGGGGATAGTTTAAGTATGTTTATCTTAATGTTTTTTATCTCCTTAGTGTGCATCACCACAATGCTATGCTTGATCACAGTACTGTGTTTATATAATGCACATCACCCTTCCATAGGTTGGCACTCTTTAGATTGGTACCGACTGCCTTTCCCTTCTCTCCCCATTAGTGACTCTCCTCATAGCACACACACTCGCCGGTTCTGGTTAGTTCCATAGCATGCTTTCTGCAATTGTCTCCTCCAGGCTTCCCCCCCGTTCCACATACCAGTTTACGATCCCAGACTGAAGTCGCTGCCCTGCGCCCCATTCCACCCTGGTATAGTGTAGAATGACTGACACAATATGCTGGACCTGAAACACCGGCGGTCTCAATGTCCATCACAATACCAGGCTTATTCACTCTCACCTACTCAGGCACAAAGTTGACATATGCCTGTTACAGGAAACCCATCACCTTCCAGCAACTTCTACTAGACTTCCATCACGTTACAGGGGGGAATCGCACTCCTCTTTTTATTCATCCTATTCCCGGGGAGTGTCCATCTTGATTAAAAGGGAGCTCCCATGGAGTACGGCTCAAGTTCTTACTGACCCTGAAGGACGCTACGTCATTTTGCATGGCGCCCTGCTGTCCCAACCTATGACAATCGCTGCTCTGTACAGTCTCAACTCGGATGACCCTGAATTCTTCACTCACATATAGCACCTAATTTCATCCCTGGGTCCCGTGGCACTTCTTTGGGGATTAGAATTTAATGTCACACTTTCAGCTGTCTTGGACTGCTCTGGCCCTACTTATCCCACCCTCGCTCCACCGCTCTTCTTCAGTCAATACTCACCGACAATTCATTATATGATGCATGGAGTCATATGTGGCCCGAGGCTAGAGAGGGCACTTGAGTCACCGGTGCCTGCAGTTGCTGGTCTTATATCTATCTTTGGATCACCTCCCCATATGTTCTTTCCTGGCTAACCTCTGCTAATATTATGGCCCATACTCTTTCTGATCATGCGCCTATCCAGCTTTGTCTCTGCCTTCCCCACTTTCCTCAGTGAGCCTTCACCTGACAGCTTCCTCCGAACGCTCTCCATGATTCCGTCTTCCGCGACGAGATCCAAACCGCAATTTCTAACTACTTTGACTTGAATGTAGGCTCTGTAGATTTAGCATCCACTTTGGTCAAAGGCTTCAAGACTGTGATTCGCGGCGATTGTATCTCTAAACAATCTGGTGTCCTTCGCTCTATCCGCTCAACTTCAAATAAGCTTGAATCTGAGATTAAGGTGTTGGATGCCGCTCATGCAACCCACCCAAGCTCTGATACTCTCGCTCGTCTGCACGAAAAACATAAGGAATTCACTGAGGAGGCTATCCATGAACTCTTGTTCCTTGTCAGGGAAGCCCAGACTCGCCGTTTTGGTGAGGGCGATCGACCTGGCAGGACCCTGGCCAACCTCATTCATCCCCCTCATGCCGCGTCATATATCACGGCCCTCCGTGATGGTGGCCCCACCAGAACCACCTCCCCTGCTGAAATTAAGACTCATTTTAGGGACTACTACTCGCAACTCTATACCGTGGGCTCCATCCCCTCGCGTGAAGACCTTAAACAATATTTTGATACAATTGCATTGGTCTGGCTCGAGGACTACCATCGTATATTCTTAGATGAGCCCTTATCCAAAGAAGAAATACTCGCTGCCATAAATAGTTTACCCAGTGACAAGGCCCCTGGCTCAGATGGTCTCCCCGACTCGTTCTGTAAGACCTTTGCATCGCACCTGGCCACCATGTAAAATGACTGCTTCGAAAAGGGCCTCCTCCCGCAATCACTTTGTGAGGCACTGATAACACTTTTACTTAAGCCGGACAAACCACCCGATTGTCGTGATTCATATTGCCCACTCTCCTTAATTAATATTGACAACAAAATCTTCGCGAAATGATTGGCCTCTCGACTCCGCCTCCTAATGCCCACCATCGCTCTTCCGGAGCAGTCCGGTTTCATCCCGGGCTGCGCCACTTCCCACAATCTCTGGACAATTTTCTCAGTCCTTCATCAGATTAATCCTAGCCTTCCTGCAGTTGCTGCTTTACTTGATGCCACTAAGGCATTCCACACACTTGAGTGGCCTTTTTTGTTCTTTCTTCTACCGCGTCTTGGATTCAGCAACATTTTTATTCGTAAGATATCACTCCTCTACACCAACCGTCTGCCTTCGGATCAACGGTCAGATTTCCGATCCTATTTCGATTGGGCGCGGTACTCTGCAGGGATGCCCGCTTTCCCCTATGCTCTTCGCTATCGCGATGGAGCCCCTCGCCGCCCGGCTTCAGCAACACCATACTAAGAGGGGCATCAGCCCATGCTTCTCGGCCCATGCCCTCTTGGTCTCTATATACGCGGACTATATTACACTGTATGTCCCCCATCCCCAAGAAAACCTTAGCCCTCTAGTGCGTGAGATAATACGATTTGGTGGTCTCTCCGGCATTCAAGTGAACTGGAGTAAGTCTGTTCTGTTCTCGCTAACGGATGCCACCAAGCCATTCACCCCAGACTTTCCCTTCGTATGGGTCTCCGGCCCCACTGGCTACCTGGGTATTTGGCTGAGCATGGACATGGATGACCTATGGCGGGCCAACTCTGGACAAGCAGTGGATTGTCTTGAGTCTAAAATACCTGAATGGAATCGGTTCCCCCTGTCTCTGGCTGGTCGCATCGCAATTGCCAAGATGGTGGTCCTCCCGAAATTCCTTTATCTCTTTTTGAATATCCCCACACCACTCACTGCTCATTCCTTTCGTAAACTGCGCTCCTTGATCATAACTCTTGTCTGGGACGGCAAGCATCCCAGGATTGCCTATGACATCTTTACTTTCCCAACTTCAAACTTTATGCGTTATGTGCACAGGCCAACTTCTTGCACTTTTGGATTCACCCCACCCCATATCAGACGAATGTCACGGTCGAGGCTGACCTCACGGCCCCCTGGCCATTGAATACCACCCTGTTCACCCCGGATGTTCACCCGCGAGCTGAGGTGGACACGGATGCGACACTGCGCTGGACCTGGCTGGAACTGCGTCACCTCTCTAATTTCCCTATGCTATCAGCTAATACTATGCCGATTGTACGTCACCCTACCTTCCCTCCGCTCCAACCAACTGGCATCTCCAAGCACGGCGCCCGTCTGGGACTGGCGACACAGGCTAATCTATACCCTGGAAATACTTTCTATTCTCTTCCAGCTGCCCTCCCACTGAATACATACAGCGCTCCATTACCACGAAGTGCTGTGACTCTCTCTTCGCCTTTGAGTGGTCGCTCCCCAGTGTCTCTGGCGACATCTGGTATTGTTGTGCTGCGCTTCCAATCAAAACTGCCTCATTATTATTGCCTGCAGCCTGCCTTGCTTGCCGCTTTGCTTTGTATGCATTTTTGAATTGCCATTGTAACTTTTACTGTGATTGCGCGTTATCCCCAAGCGCTCGGCTGTGCTCACCCCTCCGCTGCCATTTTGTTTGTTGTTGTCGTCCTATTAAGCCCGCCCCGCCTCCCAGCTGAGCCGCCCTCCCACTGAATACATACAGCGCTCCATTACCACGAAGCGCTGTGACTCTCTCTTCGCCTTTGGGCTGAGTGGTCGCTCCCCAGTGTCTCTGGCGACATCTGGTATCGTTGTGCTGCGCTTCCAATCAAAACTGCCATATTATTATTGCCTGCAGCCTGCCTTGCTTGCCGCTTTGCTTTGTATCCATTTTTGAATTGCCATTGTAACTTTTACTGTGATTGCGCGTTATACCCAAGCGCTCGGCTGTGCTCACCCCTCTGCTGCCATTTTGTTTGTTGTTGTCGTCCTATTAAGCCCGCCCCGCCTCCCAGCTGAGCCGCCCTCGCCCCTCCCCCTCCTCCACTATCCATATATGACAGTTGCTCCCGCGCGCAGCGTTTACGCGCAGCGGTCGCGCCCCATTCGCGCCGAAGGTGCGCCAAAGGTAAGCCCGTCTACGCCCGTCCGCGCCTGGACCGCGCCCAGCGCCATACCCCCCGGCCCTTGTCATGCCCACCCCTCCCGCATTACCTACGATGCCACCACCCTCCTAGCCCTTAACCCCGGCCGCTCCCCCAACTGCGTCCAAGCCGCTCCTGGACAAACCCACGGACCTTTCTCATGCAACTCCTGCAAATTCAACGGCACCGATAACAACTCCGCTACGATCACACCACAGATATCTGACCCCAACCACCTACAATGCATCTTGCTCAACACCCGATCGTTCCACAGGCACGCCATTGACCTATGGAATCTACTAGACACCATCTCTCCGGACGTCGCCTTCCTAACAGAAACATGGATGAACGCCTCTTCTGCCCCAGACATCACCATTGCCATCCCAGAAGATTATAAGATCATACGCAAGGACCGCACCGGCCACACAGGAGGAGGAATCGCTATCATCCATAAGAAATCCATCCACATCTCAACCAGCTCAGACGTCAATCTCGCCAACTCTGAACACCTTCACTTCCAGATCCACATCGACCCCAAGACCACACTCAGAGGCACCCTCCTCTACAGACCTCCAGGACCCCGCGCTCAATTTAGTGAGGACATCACGGACTTCATCACTCCACAGGCGCTCCCCTCCAAAGATTACATTCTTCTGGGAGACCTCAACTTTCACCTTGAAAAGAACAACGACCGCAACTCCACCACCCTTTTGGACAACCTCGCAAACCTCGGACTTAAACAACTGGTCACTTCCCCCACCCACATCGCAGGTCACACACTCGACCCTATCTTCACCTCCAGCAACCATGTCTCCTTCAGCCACACCACGGCTCTCCTTTGGACTGACCACAGCTGCGTTCACTTCACCTACAACAAGCCCAAACCCAACATCCACCCCCAACCAACTCTGCAAAGAAACTGGAACAAAATCACCATCGACCAGATCTCCTCATCGCTTCTTCTAAACCCCCCAGCCCACTCCTCAAACCCCGACCAAGCCACCACCAACCTCACCCTATGGTTATCCAACAGCGCCGACATCCTAGCACCACTGAAAAAACGACAAATCAAACTTGGCAGCAAGAAGGCCTCCTGGTTCAACGATGATCTTAAGAAATCCAAGAAACTCTGCCGCTCCCTTGAGAAGGCCTGGAAAAAAGACCCAACCACCAGCACCAAGGACGCCTTCAAAAACGCCACCCGCATACACCACCAACTGATCCGAAATGCCAAGAAAGCCGCTTTCAAGGACCGACTAGATAACAACGCCCACAACAGCAAGGAACTATTCAACATCGTCAAGGAATTTACCAATCCCTCGGCCAACTCCAACGACATCACCCCCTCTCAAGCCCTCTGCGACTCCCTAGCCTCATTCTTCCACAACAAAATTGCAGACATCCACAACAGCTTCGACAACCAACCCGAAGACCAACCCACCCATCCCCCTGCAGGACCCCCACCTCCCTTGAACACCCTCAATGACTGGAAGCCAATCTCCACTGAGGACACCATCCGTCTGATGAATTCTATCCACTCAGGATCCCCCACAGACCCATGCCCTCACCACATCTTTAACAAAGCAGACTCCATCATAGCACCGCACCTCCGAGACGTCATCAACTGCTCCTTCGACTCCGCAACCTTCCCGGACAGCTGGAAACATGCCGAACTCAGCGCCCTCCTGAAGAAACCCACAGCTGACCCCACCGAACTCAAAAACTACCGCCCCATCTCGCTCCTTCCATTCCCGGCCAAAGTCATCGAGAAAGCGGTCAACAACCAGCTCGCCGCCTTCCTCGAAACAAACAAATCCCTCGACTCCTCACAATCCGGCTTCCGAGCCAAGCACAGCACTGAAACCGCCCTCATCGCAGCAACAGACGACATTCGAACTCTCCTGGACAATGGAGACACAGTCGCCCTCATCCTCCTTGACCTCTCCGCAGCCTTCGACACAGTCTGCCATAGCACCCTTCTACAGCGCCTCAGAAACATCGGAATACAAGGAAAAGCACTGGAATGGATCACCTCGTTCCTCACCGGAAGAACCCAGAGAGTCCGCCTCCCACCATTCATCTCAGAGGCCACTGAAGTCATCTGCGGCGTACCCCAAGGGTCCTCACTCAGTCCCACCCTTTTCAACGTATACATGAGCCCCCTCGCGGCCATCGCACGCCAACACAACCTCAACATCATCTCCTACGCGGATGACACTCAACTGATCCTATCACTCACCAATGACCCTAGCACCGCCAAAACTAACCTACACGAAGGAATGAAAGAAGTAGCCGAATGGATGAAACACAGCCGTCTGAAACTGAACTCAGATAAAACAGAAGTCCTTATCTTAGGTACCTCCCCCTCTGCCTGGGACGACTCTTGGTGGCCAGAAGCCCTTGGAAAAGCACCCATCCCGACGGACCACGCACGGAATCTGGGCGTCATCCTGGATTCCTCACTTTCGATGAACAGACAAGTCAACGCTGTCTCTTCATCCTGCTTCAACATTCTTCGCATGCTCAAAAAAACATTTCGTTGGATCCCCACCGAAACTAGGAAAACGGTTACCCACGCTCTGGTCACAAGCCGACTGGACTACGGAAACACCCTCTACGCCGGTACTACCGCTAAACTCCAGAAAAAACTCCAACGAATCCAGAACGCTTCAGCCAGGCTCATATTAGACATCCCGCGTAAAGAACATATCTCTGGTCACCTGAAAAACCTCCACTGGCTCCCCGTCAATAAGAGGATCACTTTCCGGCTCCTAACCCACGCACACAAAGCACTCTACGAAATCGGACCCGAATGCCTCAACACACGAATGTCCTTCTACACCCCCTCCCGCCAGCTACGATCATCCAACCAAGCCCTTGCCACTGTACCTCGCATCAACAAAACCACCATGGGAGGTAGATCCTTCTCCTACCTGGCAGCTAAAACCTGGAACTCACTTCCCACTTACCTTCGCCTTACTCAGAACCACCTAGCATTCAGAAAGCAACTTAAAACGTGGATATTTGACAAGTAATTCCCCACCCCTCTTCAAGCGCCTTGAGACCCTCTGGGTATGTAGCGCGCTATATAAATTTTTTTGACTTGACTTGACTTGACTTGACTTGACTTGACCTTTTGTCCCCTGGACACTTTTATCAGTTGTGGGCGATCTGCAGGGAATTACGGGGCATATTACCAAGCAATAGCGATAATTATCGCTATTGCTTGGTTAGAGAGAAAATTTTACCGCTAAGCTGCGGCGATTTTTACCGCAGATAAACCTTGGTATTACCAAGGTTTATCGCAAATGCGATAAAAAACGGCCGCAATGCATGAATATCGCTGAAAAGTCAGCGATATTCATGCATTACCGAGCTAATGCTCTTAGCCATGTTATCCACCTCCCATTGGATAACATGGCTAAGAACTGCTCAGGGGCAGGTGTTAGCTTTTGGAGATATTCGCGCTTAGCGCGAATATCTCCAAAAGTTGGTAATAGGAGATAGCGATGTTAGCGACTGTTTTCAGTCGCTAACATCTTGGCACGCCCACTTTGCATGTCATTAGTGATAAATATCACTGACATGCAAAGTGGGGCCCAAGATGGTCCCATCTCCTACTAGCTGTCGCTAACTGGTGTTAGCGACAGCTAGGTAATAGGGAGATAATTTTTTCTCCGCTTTCTTGGCTTTTAAAGCCAAAAAAGCGGAGATAAACCCCCTTGATAATATGTCCCTACATCCCTTGTTTCCCCAGCCTCCTCTGTCGATGCCCACTCTTGACTTCATCTATTCCTCTCCCTCCCACCAAAAGCTGGTGACCAAACTATATGCAATCACGACTGGCTCTATTGCTACAATCAGACAAAAAAATTGTCTCCCAATTATCACCTCTGTCTTATTCACTTTAAATATTTACACAGGGTATATTGCACCCCCGCTCAGTTACATAAACTGGGACTCATCCCTGACAACAGATGCCTGCGCTGCTCTGCCCCTGCCGCGGATTTCGCTCATTTGGCTTGGTTGTGCCATAAGGTGTCTGATTTCTGGCAGGAGGTTTGTGCAGCTATCTGTGAGATTACCTCTACGCCGGTTCGGCCTGACCCACCATTGTGCCTGCTGGGCTTTGTTAAATTCTGTCCGGATGCCTCTCGCTGACTGCTCACAATGCTGCTCGTTCTTGCGCGGCATAGGGTGGCCATGTGTTGGGGGCGAGGAGCGGCACCTAAGTTGGCCCAATGGCTTGAAGATGCCTGTAGATGTCAAACCCTACTATCGGAATTCTGGGACCAAATGCCTGCTAGATCTCTTTCTCTGGACATATGGGGCCCCCTGGTGATGTATCTTCATACCCTTTCACACCCCAACGGGACTGCCTTCCTCGCGTTCCCCGCCGGCACTCCTCCCGCGGTGGCCGTTGGTGCTGGTCAGTAGCCGCTTCCTTCCCTGTCCCCTACACTCTTGAGCCGGACCCACTCCCTCCTTTAGGGTGCTGGCACTACACTATGCAGCTTGGTATGGCCTAATTTTGCATTTGCCGTATTTTACTAGATAATGCCTTTGCCTAATTGGTCTACTTCTATTTGTACTGTGCTTTGTAATTGAGTTATCATCTGTGATGCTCTGATTTGATGCAAAATTGTTTCCTGGTAATGCAGAATAGTGCACTAAAGGGTTTTGAAACATCAAAAAAATAATTTAAAAAAATATATATATGTATAAAGAAGAGGACAGCCTCTGCTTGCAGTAAGGTTCTGAACGTTGTGGCCTGGGCCTTAGGCACTACTAGAGCAGAGGAGGCAGTCAATAGTGAATTGAAGACGCCTATTAGTAGGCCCACATTACTGTGGTCCATGGCTACTAATTGTGTTTTAAATTGTGCCAAACTGGCCCCTGGTCCCTCTCAGATGCGAAGTAATGCAATAACCTGCCTTGTGTTACTTTGTATTTACTAAACCACTCAAAGCCACACAAAGAGGTTGTGTGTGGGAAAGTAATTGGCAAAAAAGATTTTGTGTCCGGCTGCACCATTATGGTATCGAAAACCCAGCGAAAAATCTTAGTAAATTTGCCCCCAAGTGATTTGCCCAGAATCACTGAATGTTTAGCTGACAACGAGACTCGAACCTGGTTCACTAGTCTCAAAGCTTTAATGGCACCTCCTCCTATTTTGGAGGGGGAAGAAGTAGAAGAGTGGAAAAGGATCTAGGGGCACATTTACTAACAATTTGCCCCTTATATTCACAGCCACTACGCAAAATGTTATTTCTGATTTACATCACCTGGCAAATCTGAGTTGCTTGGCTTTGCGTGGGATTTTTCCTAAAAAGTCATGCAAGGCAGCACATACCCCTTTCTTGCGTTACTTTCCATTATGGAGGCATTCCATGGGTGGTGCATGCATGTTCCAGTGCATCCACCCATGGATTCAGCGCATCCCAGATTTACAAAGACTTGCAAACCTTCCTTAGATATAGGTTACCTATATCTACCATAAATCCCTACACATGTAAACCTATCAGTCACCCCTATGGCAGGCCTTATCAATCCTGAAGGCAGGGTGCTGGGTTTTGTGTGAGAAGGTGCCCATGCATGAGTAGGGCCCTTCTGCAGCCTTAGGAATCTTTTCTCTGGGGCTGTTCTGTGATGCAGCTAGGCCATATAATCTTGGGTGCATTAAAACCTCGCGGTAAATGCTAACTTTGGAATGGCTGCAAGGAAACATGTCGTGTTTGGTGTCAAACACTTTGGAATCATACCCCCTCTCCACCAGTCCTGGCGGCGGGGGTACACACTGGTATACCTGCTACCAGTTTAAAAGAGCTCTGGCATCACAAAATGGATGCTGCAGCCACAGACACGAGTCTGACCTCCTGCTGCTGACCAAAATTCCAGCAGCGGAGCCCAGGACAATAGGTTTCCTGTCACGGGGAGGTGTATCCACCTCCCAGACAGGCTTTAGTGTATTGGGGCTGGGTGGGAGCAATCCTACATTTGGTGTCCCTCTACCTAGCCCAGTTTAAACCAGTTGCAGGAGTTACCAGCCCCTGCTCTGATGCGAAACTGGACACAGGAAATGCGTGTAGCCACCCCTCTTTCCCAGAGTATGTCTAATCCCTTCCTTGGGTATTAGAAAGGAACCCCTGACTACAGGACTTTAGATTACACATGGGCGAAACTTTGGCAATCTACACGACTAGATGACTGAAGAATCTCCCTAGGAGTAAAAGAGTTACTCCTCAGCTTGGCAGACACCAAAGACACATCTGCCGGGTTTTGCATCTCTGTAGCTCCTGGACTCCAACGTATCTGCAACACAGGAGGTAGGTTTCAGACTTCCCAGAGGCCAAACTGAGTCCCCAGCAAAGCTGAGACCCGTAGCCCTCATGGGTAACGTGGAACCGGAACCACTTACCACCGTGCACATTTGCAAGTGCTTCAGCTTCTCGGCGTTCTTTGAGGCTGTGCATTGGGTTACTTGTAGCCCAGATCCTGAGCAACTTTTCCACCAAAGATTGCTGGTCTACACTCCATGAGTATTCCGTGAGCCGAACCTTTGTGTTCTCTCTTGAGGTACCTTTGTGATCCCTGGTCCGTTGACTGGTGGGTCCCTGAGAAGGCAACTACAATTTCCCTTAGGATTCCTTAGTTGCTCCAGACGTTCCCTGACTCTCCATTGCTTGGGGAGTCCCCTGGACTGTGCTGGTCCACACCGAAGCATCTTTTCCCTTTCTGCATGGGTTGCTGTTGCCAAGGCTTGTTGTATCCAATCCGGGCACCGATGCCGCAGCACTCGACATCCTTTGTGGGACAGCTCCAATCCAGCTCCTGGTTGTTGTCGACACCTCCTGGCCCTCGTGGCTGCAGAGTCAAGCTTCATCTCTTCAACCTGGAAACACCCGACATAGGTGGGACTTCGTCTATTGGGCCCCTGGTCACAGGCAAGTGACCCAGACTCTCTCCCCTCTGCTTTCAGGTTCTTCTCATCTTTGATCCAGGCTTGGAATGACCCGGACACTTTCCACTTCAACTGCATGAGCACTTTGCAGGAGATCACCATTGAAATCAACGAAGATTCCACACAACAAAAGACACCTATGCATCCCGGCTTGCCTGGGTCAGGTTCAAGTTCAAGTTCAACATTTGTATAGCGCACTACTCACCCAGAGGGTCTCAAGGCGCTTGGGGGAAGGGGGGTACATTACTTATCGAATATCCACGTTTTTAGTTGCTTTCTGAAGGAGAGGTGGTTCTGTGTAAGGCGGAGGTGGGTGGGGAGAGAGTTCCAGGTTTTGGCCGCTAAGTAGGAGAAGGATCTTCCCCCCATGGTAGATCTATGGATGCGCGGAATTGCGGCGAGGGCTTGATTGGACGATCGTAGTTGGCGGGTGGGGGTGTAGAAGGACAGTCGCGTGTTGAGGCATTCGGGTCCTAGGTCGTAGAGGGCTTTGTGTGCGTGGGTGAGGAGACGGAACGTTATTCTCTTGTTGACGGGGAGCCAGTGGAGATCTTTCAGGTGGCCGGAAATGTGAGCTTGGCGGGGGATGTCTAGGATGAGTCTGGCTGATGCGTTTTGGATGCGTTGGAGTTTTTTCTGTAGTTTGGCTGTGGTTCCGGCGTAAAGGGTGTTTCCGTAATCCAGTCGGCTTGTGACCAGTGCGTGGGTGACCGTCTTTCTTGTTTCGGTGGGGATCCAGCGGAAGATTTTTTTGAGCATGCGTAGGGTGTTGAAGCATGATGATGAGACGGCGTTGACTTGTCTGGTCATCGAGAGGGAGGAGTCCAGGATGAAGCCCAGGTTACGTGCGTGGTTCGTAGGAATGGGTGCGGTTCCCAGGGCCGGTGGCCACCATGAGTCGTCCCAGGCAGCGGGGGATGAACCTAAGATGAGGACTTCCGTTTTGTCCGAGTTCAGTTTTAAACGGCTGTTCTTCATCCACTCGGCTACTTCTTTCATTCCTTCATGTAAGTTGGTTTTGGCGGTGTTTGGGTCTTTGGTGAGGGAGAGGATCAGCTGGGTGTCGTCTGCGTAGGAGATGATGTTGAGGTTGTGTTGGCGTGCGATGGATGCGAGGGGACTCATGTATATGTTGACGAGGGTGGGACTGAGTGATGATCCTTGTGGTACGCCGCAGATGACTTCGGTAGCCTCTGATCTGAAAGGGGGGAGGCGGACTCTCTGGGTTCTTCCGGCGAGGAACGAGATGATCCAGTCCAATGCTTTTCCTTGTATTCCGACGTTGCTGAGGCGTTGTATGAGGGTGCTATGACAGACTGTGTCGAATGCTGCGGAGAGGTCCAGTAGGATGAGGGCCGCTGTTTCTCCGTTGTCCAGTAGAGTTTGAATGTCATCTGTTGCTGCGAAGAGGGCGGTTTCGGTGCTGTGTTTGGCTCGTAAGCCGAACTGTGAGGGGTTGAGGGATTTGTTGGATTCGAGGAAGGCGGCAAGCTGACTGTTGACGGCTTTCTCAATGACTTTGGCAGGGAATGGGAGGAGCGAGATGGGGCGGTAGTTCTTAAGTTCAGTGGGGTCTGCTGTGGGTTTCTTCAGAAGGGCGCTGAGTTCGGCATGTTTCCAGCTTTCCGGGAAGGTAGCGGAGTTGAAGGAGCAGTTGATGACGTCACGGAGATGGGGTGCGATAATGGAGTCTGCTTTGTTGAAAATGTGATGGGGACATGGGTCGGTTGGCGATCCTGAGTGAATGGAGTTCATCAGGCGGACGGTGTCTTCAGTGGTGATTGGGTTCCAGGCGCAAAGGTTGTTAGAGGGCGGTTTTGGTTCGGAGGTGGGTAAAGAGGACTGGTCTTCAGACTGGATTCCAAAGCTGTTATGTATGTCAGCGATTTTGTTGTGGAAGAATGAGGCCAGGGAGTCGCAAAGGTCTTGGGAGGGAGTGATGTCGTTGGAGCCGGCGGTGGGGTTGGTAAATTCTTTGACGATGTTGAATAGTTCCTTGCTGTTTTGGGCGTTGTTGTCAAGGCAATCCTTGATTGCTGATTTCTTGGTGGATCGGATCAGTTGGTGGTGTTTGCGGGTGGCGTTCTTGAAGGTGGCCAGGTTGTCAGTGGTTGGGTTTTTTCTCCAGGTTTTCTCGAGGGTACGACAGAGCTTCTTGGTTTTCTTGAGGTCATCGTTGAACCAGGGGGATTTTTTGCTACCTTGCTTGATTTGATGGTTTTTCTAGGGTGCTAGTTCGTCAGCGCTGTGGGTGATCCATTGTGTGAGGTTGGTGGCTGCTTGGTTTGGGTTCGATGATCTGGCGGGAGGGTTTTGGTGAAGCGATGTGAAGAGCTGGAAGGTGTTAATTTTGTTCCAGTTTCTTCGGGGAATAGGTTGTGGGGGGTTGTGGGTCGTGATCTTTTTGTAGTTGAAGTGAACGCAGCTGTGGTCCGTCCAGTGGAGAGCTGTGGTGTGATTGAAGGAGATGTGCTTGCTGGAGGTGAAGATTGGGTCGAGCGTGTGTCCGGCATAGTGGGTGGGGGTATTGACAAGTTGTTCGAGTCCGAGGTTGGCCAGGTTGTCCAGAAGGGTGGTGGTGTTGCTGTTGTTTTTCTTTTCCAGGTGGAAGTTGAGGTCTCCCATTAGAATGTAGTCCTCGGAGGGGAGGGCGTGTGGGCTGATGAAGTCAGTGATGTCTTCGCTGAATTGTGTGCGGGGTCCTGGTGGTCTGTAGATGAGGGTGCCTCTGAGTGTGGTCTTGGGGTCGGTGTGGATCTGGAAGTGAAGGTGTTCGGCGGTTGCGAAGTTATCGTCGGAACTGGTCGTGATGCGGATGGTGTTCTTAGGGACGATGGCGATGCCTCCTCCTGTTTGGTTGGTGCGGTCCTTTCGGATGATCTTGTAGCCGTCCGGGATGGCAATGGCGATGTCGGGAGCTGATGAGGCGTTCATCCAGGTTTCTGTAAGGAAGGCGACGTCCGGCGATGTAGTGTCGAGTAGGTTCCAGAGTTCAATGGCGTGTCAGTGGACCGAGCGGGTGTTGAGCAGGATGCACTTTAGGTGGTTAGTGTCTGAGCTCTGTTTGGAGTTTGTGGATTTGGTGTGGGTCCTGATGCAGTCAAATTTGCAGGAGTGGCAGGTGAAGGGTCCATGTGTGTGTCCTGGGGCGGCTTGGTAGCAGTTTGGTGGGCGGCCGGGGTTAAGGGCTGAGAGGGTTGCGGCGTCGTATGTTATGCGGGCGAAGTGGATTTTGCGGGGGCCAGGGGGTATGGCGCTGGGCGCGGTCCAGCCACGGACGGGCGTAGATGGGCTTACCATTGGCGCACCTTCGGCGCGCATGGGGCTCGTCCGCTGCGCGTGAACGCTGCGCGTAATAGCATCTGTCATAAGTGGATAGTGGAGGGGGAGGGGCGAGGGAGGAGCCGCTGGGAGGCGGGAGCGGGGTGGAGGGACGGGCTGGGAGGCAAACAAACAACAAAATGGCAGAAACAAAAGCGAAACCAGGCAAATCAATCACTCAGGCAATGCGATATAGCGCTACGATATAGTGCTATGATATGGAACAATTTAAATGCAGCCAATGAAGCAGTCCAGCGCAGTGCTATGATATCAATTTGGCACAATATGTATGCAGGCAATGTAAACAGTACTACGATCTCAATCTGGCACAATTTGGAAGCAATCAATGTAATAGTCCAGCGCAGCGCTACGATACCAATCTGCCTCGATATTAATGCAGGCAATGTAGAAGACCAGCGCTGCGATAGCAGGGAGCGTGGGGAGCGACCTCCTCTGCAGGAGTCAGGATGGTCTCGAGTACTCCGGTGCTCCCATGGGTGTTGGCCCTAGAGCCCCTTAAGTCTAAAGGGGTTTGTGCAAAGTCCTCTCCTAAGAATCCTTGGGGCATATTATCAAGGGGGTTTATCTCTGCTTTTTTGGCTTTAAAAGCCAAGAAAGCGGAGATAAAATTATCTCCCTATTACCTAGCTGTCGCTAACACCAGTTAGCGACAGCTAGTAGGAGATAGCGACCATCTTGGGCCCCCCTTTGCATGTCAGTGATATTTATCACTAATGACATGCAAAGTGGGCGTGCCAAGATGTTAGCGACTGGAAACAGTCGCTAACATCGCTATCTCCTATTACCAACTTTTGGAGATATTCGCGCTAAGCACGAATATCTCCAAAAACTAACACCTGCCCTGAGCAGTTCTTAGCCATGTTATCCAATGGGAGGTGGATAACATGGCTAAGAGCATTAGCTCGGTAATGCATGAATATCGCTGACTTTTCGGCGATATTCATGCATTGCGGCTGTTTTTTATCGCATTTGCGATAAACCTTGATAATAGCAAGGTTTATCTGCGATAATTTCTGACGATTCTTAGCGTTAAAAAATTCGTTGCTAAGCATCGTTAGCAATAAATATCGCTTAACGTTGGTAATATGCCCCCATATTCTTTAGATTTCCAACCGCGACTTTCCCCATAGAAGCTAAGGGCAATTCGCGACTGTATTCTCACACTGCACGTGTCCTCCATGGGTCCTCTGTGTCACTACCTTGGGTGGTTCCTTGTGGTCCCAGTGATTCTACAGGCTCTAGGCCTTGTGTCTAGGCAAGTCGTGGTTCTTAAACCTCTTTCTATATATAACGTTTGGTTCGCCCCTAGGGCCTAACTTATATTGTGCTAATTTACTGTAAAATATTAAATGTAACATAAGTGCTTTGACCTCTAGCCTCATAAAGAGTGAATACATATATTTTATATATATACCTGTAAGGTTGTCTTTAACCTATCACCTTTAAGGGGTTGTTCGGACTGGTGCAAGGTGCCCATTATAACTAGTGGACAGCATATGCCAGGCCAACTTCTCACAGTCTCCTTGTTCCTTTCTCTATCTATGCGTGCTGCATTCTGCAGCATGCACAGAAAGAGGAAATTGCCTCTAAGGATTAATTTTGTGCTGGAAGGTATTCCTTCATGCACAAAAACAATTATGCCTTTATACTTCTGGCAACCCCTGAAAAAAGTTCTTTCATGTTACATATGTACAATCCCTTTGTTGATCCTTACCACATCGAATTATTTAAGTAATATATTTTTTTATATATTGTGCATCCATTCGGCTTTGGCACTGGTGGCTCCCTGTGCAACAATCTTTTTTGGCGCCCTCCTCATGACGTCCTCCTCAGATTCCCTCACTACCAGCTGGCAAAAGTGCAACTCATGTCTCCATAGCTCCTCTTTCACAATAATTTTACTTGTTTTAAAGCACTGGTAGAGAATGGCTTTACTAATCCACTTAGCTATCCACATAGAATACAGATCTGTTCTTTGCAGCAGGCATATTAACCCTCTGAATTACTTCATGGTGAGTCAGAACTGCCACTAGACAAAACTCCAAGCTCTCTGCCTAACAGGAACATTATTTCCAAGAGTTATCTTGACTGTTTATTGCTGACTGAAAGCTGGACACACAAGGAACTGTGCGGCGGGTGCTTTTAAATTATTGCTAAACACCCCCCCCCCCATGAGGTCAGTCCCCCCCAAAGGTCAGCACCCAATGTGGGTGAGTGGAAATGGGAGCACGTCGGAGGAGGTACAGGACGAGTTTGATTGCAGCTTTCTGATTAGTCTGTAATCTTTGGGGAGGTGTGCAGCGACACTGAGTAGAGAGCTTTGCAGTAGTACAGTTTTCTGATGATGAGGGATTGTGTCACAGTGTATCTAGTGTTCGGGGGGAGCCACTTAAAGATCTTTCATAGCATGCAAGAGTGAGGAAACGGGCAGGGGAGACTGTGTTAATCTAGGACTTCATGGAAAGCTTGCTGTCGTGGATGATGCAGAGTTTTCTGCCATGGTCCGATTGGGAGGGTGCTGTTTCTAGTTCAGCAGTCCAACAGGAGGCATTCAAGAGAGTGTTGTTGTTGCTGAAGATAAGTACTTCCATTTTATCTGTGTTGAGCTTCAGGCAGCTGTTTCTGATCCAGTTGGCAACACTTGTCATGCACCTGTGTAAGCTGGTTCTGGTGGTGGTGGGGTCCCTGGAGAGGGAGAGGATGAGTTGAGTATTGTCTGTGTATGAAATGACAGTGAGTCTGTGGATTCTGATGATGTTGACCAGGAGGGTCATGTAGGTATTTACAAGGGTGGGGCTGAGTTTTGAGTCCTGCGAGACACCGTATATGGTTTCCTTGGGTTTTGAGATGAAAGGCTGTAGGTGGACTTTCTGTGTTCATCTGGTGAGGAATGAGGCGATCCATCTGAGAGCGTACCCTTGGATGCCGTGTAGCCTAGCAATCAGCGTGTGGCGGGATACAGTGTCAATCAATACTGCCGAGAGGTTGAGAAGGATCAATGCTGCCGTCTTGCCTTGGTCGAGGAGGGCATGGATGTCGTCGGTGTTGTGATCAGGACAGTCTCAGTGTTGCGATCGCTGCATAATCCAGACTGGGAGGAGTAAAAAAGATGGTTCTAATCCAGGGGGCAGATGTACAATAGTTTTTTGCGGTCGCAAGCTGGAATTTGGCTCGTTTGCGACCGCAAAATTGGGTCTGCCCCATGCACAAACCATATTTTGCGAATGCGATTCTGTAACCTATTACCAACTCACATAATATGGTTTGCGACTTGCTATTAGGAAGGGGCATGCCAAGGGCGTCACTTCCTACTTGCGAGTCTCAATGCAATATCTTGGAGGTACCTCCAAGATACAAAATAGATGGGGCTTGATAGGAATCAATTAATACACTTGTAAATTACCCAGCAGTTTATGTGTTATTCCTAGTCATAGCACTCTGTGATGAACTTCATTTTGTATCTTGTGTTGGTGTTAACAAGTAGGCCAATGTAACAATCTGCTAGTCCACTTGTTTATTTTCATTCAGGACTGGTGCCTCATCAATTGATCTATTTGAGGCATAGTACAGTTGTCCAAGTGAACACCTCTGTGACAATTCTTTTGTTTAATCATTCTGTTTGATATGTTTTTTCAGTGGATTGAATGTATTTATGTATTTGTGTAAATATCGTGTTGTATTTTGATGCCAAAAAACTTTCTAAAAAAACTCTATAAAATAAGAATTAACTCAATACAAATGGTTGTCCAACCTAGCAATTGATTTCACTAGGTGGTGCATTGTTATATTAACTCAATCTGCCCGGCCATTGTTTTTGTTTACTTCAAAAGCAGTCACAGACATGGTGGTCTGCTGACCCAGTAGGCCACCATCCCATGGAGTGCTAGCCATTCCCAATGGGGTCTCAAATTGTGCTTGCCTCGTGATTATTAATGAGGCATTCAATTTGCGACCCTATTGGGCATCGCAAACAGTGTCTTAGACACTGTTGTACATTCACTTTTGTGAGTCGCAAATTCGACGCAATTTGCGCCTCACAAAAGTGAATGGTCATAAATCTGGTCCTTAATGTTTGGTAAGTTGTTTGTTGATGGCTTTCTCCGGAACCTTGGCCAGAAAAGAGAGTAAGTAGAAGGGCTGGTAGTTCTTCAGTTTGCTGGGTGGGCTGACTTCTTCTTGAGTAGGGCTTTTCCCTTGGCGTGTTTCTAATCTTCTCTAAATGTGGTCATGGTTGTCGAGGTGCTCAGCAGTGAGGTGAATTTGTGGCTGATTCTGTCACATCTGAGGTTGATGATGTGGTGTGGGCAGGGGTCCTTGAAGACCCCTCAGTGGATGGAGATGATGATGCAGTTTCCTGGAAGGGGAGCAGGTTCTTTTTGCTCAGTTGTTGGTCTGTGGCGGTTACGTAGTGGGTCTGTAGGCTTGGGCTTGAAGTTTTTGTAGATGGTGGAGAGCTTGTTGTGGAAGAAATGGTAGAGGTTGTCACAGAGCTCCTGGCAAGGGGTGATGCTGTTATCTGTGGCTGCTGGTTTGGAGAACTTGCAGATAATGTTGAAGAGTAACGTGCTGTGGTTGGAGCTAGAGTCAAAGCTAGCAGCTAGGGTTTCACTCTTCTTCACCCTCAGTAGAAGATGGTAGAAGTTTAGGAAGTCTTGTTGGTGGTGTCTTTGCTAGTGTGCGATCTTCTTTCCCCTTTTTTTCAGATGCATTTTGCTGCTCTGAGTTCTTCGGTGTACCGTCTGGCCTGTTTTGTGGATCTCCTGTGGTTGCTGTCTTTGATGGGAGTGAAGTTGTTCTCACAGTTTCTGATCCAGTTGTTGAAGGTCCTGACACTCCGGTCGAGGCATGCAGCCGTTTCGGGATTGGAGCTATTGAGTGTGTCGGTATTGGGTCTTGTTTGAAATGAAGAGAGCATATATTAGCCATACCTACTCATATATGGTGCACTGCTGTTCCCTGTTTGCGTTCGCACACTTTGTGCTGCCTAGCACTTACACAGGCAGCCTCCCGCCCCCTGCAAGTGTGCCCGTATTACAAGCAGTATTGTTTTTATGTGCAGGAAAGGTGACCTTCCTGCACAAAACCAATCCTTAAAGGCAATTTTTCTTTTCTGTGTGTAGAAAAAGGAAGTTACAAATAGTACTAAAGGTATTTCTCTTTTTACATCTGGGAGACTTACTATTGTGGTGCAATCACAGGTTTACCAACCTTAGTAAATCTCTAATTGCATCAAAATATGTTCGTGGATGCATGGCAAAGCCTATGCTTTACCCAAGTAATGCCCTCCCGAAGCAAGGGAACGCAACACAGTGCTATTTGTTTCGTTGCATTACTTTGAACTTACTAAACCACGCAAAGTGGCTTAGCTTGACTTAGTAAATCCCAAATAAGGACTTACATTGCCTTGCAACGACTTGCATCACGCAGGGACAATACAGTTTGTTTGCAAATCTGGGCCTATATGTTCAGGAAGAGCTTTATTGCTACAAAATACAGTATAACGAACAAGTGTCCAGTCTTTGTAATGTTAATGCCCCGATGGACTAAAAGGGAGAGAGAGAGGTTGTTGAGTTGTTGACCTCGATGAACCCCCAAGTAGCAATCCCAGGTTCCTCCTGGGGGGTTTAAATTGTGTGCTACAGGACCATACAGGCACACAGGACACACATGTAGGAATTACAACGTCACATCCAAACTCTTGTCCAATGTTATTAGGGGAGCCAGGCCTTCTGATGTCGGGACGAGGTGTGGCGCAGCGGACAGGGCAGCTGACCCCGGAACACTGGAGCTCGCGGTATGATCCCCGGCATCAGGCTAGTCCGGCACCATGTGAGTGTGGGCAATAGCTCGCTTAATCTACTCGACGGCCCCTAGCGCCTTGACACCCGTGGGTACTTGTTTGCACTTTACAAATACTGGTATTTATTATTATTGGGCCCGATTCACAGAACTAACTTAAGACAAAATCCTAAATTTACTACTTTTGGTATTCACAGAAGTTAGGATTTTGTCTTAAGTCTGTCTTAAGTCCGTCGTAAGTTTGTCTTAAGACAAACTTAAGACAAAATCCTAACTTCTGTGAATACCAAAAGTAGTAAGTTTAGGATTTTGTCTTAAGTCAGTTCTGTAAATCGGGCCCACTATTTATGTCTAGGGTAGGGGCCATAATAGTGGGGCTAGTTTTACATGGCATTTACATACAGGGAGTACTACATCCAGGTCAGATTGCATTGCTGTTCCTGTGGTCATAGCGGTGGAAACATGATTTATTATTGGCTTTCCTTTATCCAATCACATGATGTTGTCAGCAAGTGTCTCCTTCAAGGGGTTGAATTGAGAGGGTTGTGCTGTTGGTACGTGAATCAATGGCTTAATACTGGAAGCTGAAACAATATCTGAGGAACATGTACATGCCTTTAAGGCCTGCAACAAGTCCAACAAGTCAATGATGTTCACACAAATATTGTGGGGTTTTGTAAAACACAAACCTAAACTCTTTTTTCTACAGATGGGTAGACAAAAAGGGAAACTAAAGCAAAAAGGAGTTTGATGTATTGCAAACTAGAATGGAATGCTGGGAACATTGCAAATTGAAGGTGTGGATATGTCCAACGCTTTTTGAGTATCACAAAATTGATTGGAAACAATAGGGAAAGAAGAAACATTTAATTTTACTTGTTTGGCATTATGAGCAAAACGAAAAATGCACAAGGGTTTTCTTTAAAAAACTTGTCATAAAGAGCAAACATGACCAATTTTTTAGATGCTGATGGACATATGGGGCAGATTTTCTTCTATTTAGTGCAATGCAGCAAGACAACTCGCTTCACTGCGTCAAATGGAGAGGGCAAGAATGAGCCATATATAGTAAGATATGGTGCATTCCTGCTCTCTTTCTGTGCTTGCACTCTGTGTGCAGCAGAGCACCAATGCAGGCACCATTGCGCCATGGTGCAGGGGTGCCTGCATTAAAGCCAGGAGACCTGCCTGCACAAACACAATCCTTAGAGGCGTTTTCCTCTTTCAAAGTGTACTCCAGAATGCAGCATTCTTAGAAAGAGGAAACAACGAGGAGAAATAAAGATATTTCTCCTCGTTATGCCTCCCCTGGAATGGTGTATCATTTTGACGCATTCCAGGTTTACTAGCTTTAGTAAATCTAGGAATGCATCAAGTGGATGCGTGAGAACACCCACGCTCCACCCATGGAATGTCTTACTAGGACAGAGTAATGCAAGCCAGCAGCTGGCGCTGCCATGCATTACTCCTGATTCGCAGTGGTGCCTGTATAGGCTGCGCACGTCAGTTCTGGAGCTGATCAGCATCAGTTCGTAGCAGCACAATGCCATCTGATGACGCACAGAGGTACTGCTGAAAACTTTCCACATCCAGTCTGACACCGGAGGAATTTTCAAAAGGTGAGGAATATGTGGCTAGAAGTCTGTATCAGAATGTTTATGTTTACCTCAATGATGGGCAACTTAAGTTATAGGGCTCATTTACAAGTTTTTGTGGCAGGGCAGCACAGCAAGTCACGTCGCTGCGCTGCCCTACGTCAAAAGGAAAGCACAGGAATGCGCCATATTAATGATATACAATACATACCTGTCCTTACCCACTGCGCTGGCACCATTTTGGCTGCCTTGCGCCAACCCAGGCATACTTATACCATGGTGAAATGGTTTGTGCATTGTTGGCATAAAAACAATCCATGGAGGCATTTTGTCTTCTTTCTATGTATGCTGCAAAATGCAGCACACATAGAAAGAAGAAACAACAAGGCTAAAGAAAGTTATCTTTACTCGTTACGCCTCCCCTGGGGAGGTGTACAGTTTGACATATTCCACGGTTTACAGATCCTTGTAAATCTGGGAAAGTGTCAAACCCCTTTGGTGTTGCCTAGGAAACCCCACCACAATACCCATGGGACACCTCCTGATGCAGTGTAAGACAGCACAGCGACTTGCACTGCGTTCCCTTACACCATATCTACGAGGACATGAAAAGCCACGCAAAGTGGCTTTGTGTGGAGTTTTAGATATAGGTCTACATTCTGCGCTGCCGGAGCATCATAAAGAGTGATAACCGGTGGTGCAAGGTGCTTGTAAATATGCCCCTTAGTATTTATCCGCGCTCTGAAACTTCACTGTCAACGAGGCACTTTCTTCTGTTGGATGACCATGTGACATGTCAAGCTATGTTTCATGAGATATATCTGGAACATTGGCATTTTGCAGGTCCTGAAACAGTGCATCATCAGTGTTCTGAGGGGCCATATGTGCCTCCTGTTCTGGATCAGAATCTTAGCAAAAAAGAGAATAGAGCTTCTACTGGTGTTGGTGTCGGACTTGCCACGTATGAGGCATTTGCATCGCTTTTCACTTAAAAAATGAAGCAAACCTCACACAACATTTCTCCACTCTCACCATGGCGCAGCAGGAGGGTGCTAACATCCAGGAGGGTATTTTCCAAGAAGAAGGCACTGTCCAGGAAGGCAACAGAGAGAGGAAGTGAATTTTAATGAAGAGGAAAATTAGATTTTATTTTCAGAAGTGACAAAGCAAGAGGAGAATCAGTTTGCCACCACCGAATGATCATTATCCAAGAAGGAAACTTTGGAGCATATTCACAAGGAGCTATTGCCGAATTAAGGGCACTTTATCGCAGCCAAAGTCGTGATAAATTTACCCCACCATTCACAAGCAGGTGCAAACAGCCCACAGCACCACTTTTCCCGTGACGGCAGCCGCAAAAACCATCGCCACAGAGGACCCCCGCAACTATCGCTAATGAGATGAAGAGTAGGCGTTCCCATGCAAAAACCCGAGACAACTCCACACCTCAACATTCACAACGACCAGCCAGATCAGCAATAAGAACACAAAACAACAGAAAAGGCGCGTTAGCAGCACCTGATCTGACCTGGTGTAAAGTCGGGCGGCAGCCTGCATTACAAAAGGGAACCCAGCCAGGGCGTCATCGTAAGGGCAACAGATGCCATGGAGCAACTGAACATGCAGGCCAGACAACCAAGAGAGCCACAGCACCCACCCGGCACCCCACCCGGACCACCACAGAGGCAGCACAGACAAAGACAGCGGCCCCCCAGGAAACACAACTGTCTCAGAGGAACAACATCTGACAATATCACTGTCCACTACAGGCTGAAAGGAACAACCATCCTATGCATCCTGGCCATCATCGCCCAACAGGCCAACGGCACCAACACAGCGGACAACCAACATCCCACCCCACACCAAGCTGCTGGCGGTGCTGCACCTGTTGGCTCTTGGCACACTCCAACCAACACCCGCCAGAGTCGGCGGAATCGCACAGCCAGCCACATCCAAGTCCTGCACACCTGTCCTGGACATCACCAGCATTGAAATTATTCTTACATCAAGCTGCAGTTCCACTGGTCGTCCCTAGATGTCCCTCACGAGTCAAATGCAAAACCATTGAAACCCTTTCATCAAGCATTTGCATTTGACTCGTGAGGGACATCTAGTAACCACCAGTTGAACTCCAGCTCTTTGTAGAATTCTTTTGATATTGTATACTATATAATATTCACTGCCCACTGCTAATCTCATCCCATAATGCTTTGCAGGGCCTTTGGTTGGGAATATTTTTTTGCCAATAACTGTGCTTGGGGTGGTCCTAAGAGGATGGGACCACAACTAAATCGTTCAATAAGATGTGCTTTTTTGTTTTCAAGGGATCTGTTTGGTACTCACCCTAGGTTAGGGAGGATCCCAAAATCATCACATCTCCCACTGCTTGCTAAATTTTCATTTTCACCATTGTGAAAGTATTACATGCACTTAAGCATTTAAAGATTGATATAGTGGTATATCTTATCTGGTCATGTACAGGAAGCTTATTGCAATATATTTGCACAATACCATCTGGACACTGGCGGGATCGCCCTGGCCCGAGAGGTGCTCTGATCTGAGTGAACCGAGGGTGAACCGAGGCGCTGCGGAGCGCTGTGCCCGGAGGGCATGGGACTCCACGTCGGAAGAATGCCCGCTGGAACTGGGCCGATTGACTTGAGATGCCTGTGTTGGGGGAGACACCCTCAGCCTGAACATATAGTGCGCCTGTAAAGGCAGAGCCAAGTGCTCAGCGACCTCTCCTGAACTTACGGTTTTCTCAGCTCTCTAGAGCGTTTGGACAACAACATGTTCTGCTGTCGACCTTTTGGCATTGTACTTATGTTTTCCCTGTTTTAAGTGTTGATTGAATCTCCTTTCTTCTCCCACGATAGCCTAACACTTTGTAAATGTGCACGCGGGTCCTCTGATGTTAACTGTGGGTGTTTGACTTACCAAGCTGCTGCATTGGCTACTGATGGGGGCAGGTGGGGGGGAGTGACGGAAATCTGGATGTACTATGTCAGTGATCAAACTATGCACATGGAACGTGCGTGGAATGCATACGCCATCGCGCAGTTACCAGATATATTCATATCTCAAACGACATCACATACACATAGCACTTTTACAAGAAACCCATTTGACTGGCCCAGAGACGCATACACTACACTGAAGATGGAGGGGGCAATTGTATGCTACTGGATATTCAGCCTATGCGCGAGGGGCACTGATCTGGGTGCGCCCTGGGGTCCCTTTTGCACTTTCCCACTGCAAGGTAGATACGGAGGGCAGGTATGTGATTATTCATGGTAAATTAGATGGACAACTGATTGTCCTCGCATCCCTTTACGCTCCTAATACTGAGCAGGGAAATTTCTTCACGTGGCTGTCTTCAGTGTTGGCACCCTGGCATGGTGTTCCATTATTATTAGGGGGTGACTATAACTGTGGCTAGTGCACCGACAAGTGGGGCAATGAGGGCACTCACGGACTGGGTGACACAATGGGACTTACACGATGCCTGGCGGGGTCGTAACCCGCATACAAGGGTATACTCCTACTATTCAGGCGCCGACATCTTACATGTCAGGCTAGACAGATACATGCTAACAAGCGACCTGCTTCCTCATGTCACGGACACTCACTACCTGAGCCGTACCCACTCTGACCACAACCCCCACATTTTAGACCTGGCTTGGGAGCGTCGCAACCGCCGGCGCCCACTTGGAGGCTCCAACCAGATGTACTGCTGGATGCCCCATTCAGAGACGCGCTCTCGATGCGCCTCTACCAATATTTTGAAGAAAATAACCACAACGCCTCCACCCCGCAATTAGAATGGGACGCATTCAAGGTCGTTGCAAGAGGTCACTGTCTACGCATGCAGGCGGGTATGCGGAAACAAATAGAGGGGGAACTGACACGTGTTGAATCTGACCTGCTAAACAGGGAGCAGGAGGCAGCGGAAGGGGACGACAGGCCATTGATAGCGGCTATGGAGCAACATACACGGTTACTTGACAGGCTGAAAAATCTGAATTATGCTGCCCATTCGGCGCGCTCCCATCATCTCGAGGATAAGCCAGGCAAACTATCGTTGTGGGTAATCAGGCGGGACATCAGAGACCTGACTCGCTTCCCACCGGTGCTTACTGACATATTCCGTACTTTTGGAGAGATGTCGGGGCTTACGGTTAATTGGGCGAAGTCTGGCGTGTACTCCTTTGACGATGCCACACCGGAGTGCGCTATCACGGTTCTCGATGAACAACTTGTCTGGTACCCAACCACTTTCCGCTATCTGGGAGTATATTTCTATCGGGACCCCACGGATATCTTAGATGGCAATCTAACAAGGGCAATTTCATCGCTGAAGGCGCAGGTGACCTTTTGGAATTCTCTCCCTCTGAATGTCCCGAGCCGAATCATTCTGACGAAAATGATAGTGTTGCCTAAATTGTTGTATTTCTATGCCAATCTTCCGGTCTATGTCCCCACCCGAACATTTCGTGAACTAGAGACGCTAATCAGAAGCTTCATCTGGAACACGGTAGGCCCAGGGTAGCTCTGAAGACGCTTTATGCATCTGCGGAAACTAGGGGTCTTGCGGTCCCCAATCAGGAGCTTTACTAGCTAGCCGCACAGCTGCAGTGGGTGACCTACTGGTTGAGCGGGAAAAACCTAGAAGACGCAACCACGGACACCGCGATCATGACAGTCGCACAAGTGCATGCACTATTCCACCCGTTAGCCAAAACCCGCTGTCCAGCACAGTTACATCTGGCGGTAGCGCGGAAGTGCTATGTGAGAAGTTTGAAGCTTACACGGTCCACAAAGCCATACGCTCCGAACCTGCCATTATTGGGGACACCCTGGGAGGGCGGCGCGATTACGGACACGGCCTTGGGCAGTTGGACATGGGCTGAGCTGGATACTGTGGGGGACCTATTTGCAGAGGGTGCCTTAATCCCATTCGAGACGCTGGCCGCAGACACTGGGCTACCGGCAGGACAGTTCCTAATTCATGCAGTATTTATACACATGCTGACACAGGCCTGGGGCGACCTCTCTGTAGAACCACCGACCCATCTGCTAATACAATACTTACATGTGATGGGGAACAGATCCCATGTGGTGCACTGGCTTGCACAGGCCCTACACACACACACTCGCAGTTTTCTTCCCAGCGCTTGCGTGACAAATGGACAGAGGACAGGGGTCGGGAATGGACCGACAAAGAATGGGCGTGATACTGGCTGGTACACTTAACATCCCACGTAATTCCCGCTTCAAAATCATCCAATACTACATTATACACCGTGCATACCTGTCCCCAGACAAGGTAAACCGTTATTTTGGACTTACTTCATCTGCATGCCCGAAGTGCGGGCTGGTGAATGCAGGTTTCTTACACATGCTCTGGTGTTGCCCCTCCCTACAAGACTACTGGAAAGCGGTATTGACCACCCTGGCTGCGGGGACAGGAGGCGGGTTACAGCACAAGTGGGAGGCATGCCTGCTTGTTCTTTACAAACGGAGAAAACAGACGAAAGTCTCCGCCAGATTTTGGGACTTAGGTTTAATAACAGCGAAAAGGCTCATTACTAAGCGCTGGAAGAACAGTGAATCCCCCCAGGCGATGCATTGGTGTAACTCCTTTGATAACTGGGCTAGAGCGGAGAGCGTAGCCTTACACAGGGAAGAAGCAGCAGGGCTCCATGCGTATCCTGTAGCTCAGGCCTGGGATGACACCCTGACCGCCTTTCACCGGGCGTGCCTACAGGGGGGCATCACTTAGACATATTCCTTGGTGATCGCTCCCCCGACAGCAATGCTAGCGTTGGAGACTGTCCAATATGGTGATCCTGCATTTGAAACCTAGCGGGGAGGTAGAATCTATCAGAGCACATTAGATGGGCCCGCCTGCCTCGACCCGACAGACACGATTCCTGCAACACCAAAGCAGAAGCCATTGTTGCTCCCCCTAGCTCCCCCACCATGGCCCCCCCTCTACTCATGCATTTCCCTCTCCTGCCCCCACTGGGTCGCGACGCTTGCAGTTCCCCCTTGACCCACCCCCTGTAACAACTACACCCTACATTAGACACCTAGCATCGATGACAATGCGACACACATACCCACCCTCACCCATGCTCCTTTTCATTTGAATTGTTTTTATTTATGTTTCCAGTTCCTATTTTACAAGTTACTGTTCTATGTTTAATATAATGAGTATGATGCACTGAATATCAAATAATATACATATCCCTTTGGGCCTACCCTAACGCCCGCTGACACGGAGTTGAGTATGTTGGTACTGCAGTCCCAAAGGATGATCACGCTTCTCTCAGGAGCGTGGTGGGAGACAAACCCTAGAAATGTAGACACTGACAAAAGATACGCATGACCAGACACACGGCAGTACTTTGCATGTCCCGAATTTCTCATGCATTGTGTACCTTCCAAATGTGATGGCTCCTATTCGTCGAAATGTACCTTTTTTTTGTTTGATTACTGTACTCCCTGTTGTTTACAAGTGATCCTAATCATTCCTAGACTATTCATTTATTGGAATATGTGCCTTAAACCAGATGTCTGCTCTGCAGGAGATGTACGGCAAGCATTGCTAATATAGCGAACTGTTGTTGATTGCATATATCTTTGTACATCTGCGGTTAAATAAAATAAAAAATTCTCTTCTTTTGTTATGTGAAAAACAAGCTTATTCTGTAATAATCATTGCCTTGTCATGCAAATCTCAACTAAGAAATGCAATAAAAGATATTCAAACATTAAGTATGCAAAGGCAGATTATATATCATTGCCCACAAGGACAGGTGTAAGAGGATGATGCCTTGCATCTTGGCGGAGAGAAAAGCATTATCGTTACGGAGGTGTTCGTACACCACCGACAACTGCCCTGGTGTCACTTGCACTGTGCATTGCGAGCCAACGTCAAGTGGCTGTGGCCCACTGCTGACCGCTGCCTACCGCCTACAATGTGGTCCAGTAGATCACAGAGTCATGATTCTGCAATGGCGGAGTTCATATCAGTGTACCGGCTTCATCGCAGACTCCATCCCCACTCGGCCCCGGTGCCACTAAGTCTGTTCTCGGACATTCATGGACACTCTCTGGTCGAACAGCGGTGGTGTCTGAGCCTATGGACTAGGTGGCAGTTTTCATGCCAATGTAGCTGATACGGAATTGGTGGTGGCAACGAGGCTATCACATTCCACTCCTCCATTTGTTGCTTCTGGATAAAATCAATCCTATCAGCGTCTTGCCCTGGAGGACACCTTCCACTGCCCCCCGAAACACTCTGAAACATGCACCTCGGACATTGATGGTTACCGGCTCAGGTCGCATGGCCCATCTGACTGCACCGCAAGTCACGTCCCATGACTGGGTGCCTGTGCCGGCAGCTGGGCATCCGGGGCCACTAACTCTGTGCTGGTCCTGTCCCGGACGACTCATTACAGCAGGAGGCACATGCCACCACCGAAAGGACCACCTCCAAATGCCATCTGCCAGAGTTGAAGAGGTGGTCCTGACAGACTTCGGGGTTGCTCAGTCCTGTCGTGGATGCCATCATCGGCCTGATTCCCTGCTCAGCACTCCAGGTGCCAGTGACTCAGTGCACCGCAGGGATTGTACGTTGCTGATTGTGTTTTGTGCTGTGGAGCGGTTGCGCAGGTATGTCACCTAAAACAGTGTGGGGGCCGTGTGACGTTGATGTGTAAGATGATGCAGTTCTAACACTCCGCACTGCATCTGCATCAGGAATATATCGAAGCAACACAATCCAAGACTTTTTCTGGCCTGGGACTCCACGTTGGAATAATGCTCGCTGGAACTGGGCCGATTGACTTGAGATGCCTGTGTTGGGGGAGACACCCTCAGCCTGAACATATAGTGCGCCTGTAAAGGCAGAGCCAAGTGCTCAGCGACCTCTCCTGAACTTACGGTTTTCTTAGCTCTCTAGTGCGTTTGGACAACAACATGTTCTGCTGTCGACCTTTTGGCATTGTACTTATGTTTTCCCTGTTTTAAGTGTTGATTGAATCTCCTTTCTTCTCCCACGATATCCTAACACTTTGTAAATGTGCACGCGGGTCCTCTGATGTTAACTGTGGGTGTTTGACTTACCAAGCTGCTGCATTGGCTACTGATGGGGGCAGGTGGGGGGGAGTGACGGAAATCTGGATGTACTATGTCAGTGATCAAACTATGCACATGGAACGTGCGTGGAATGCATACGCCATCGCGCAGTTACCAGATATATTCATATCTCAAACAACATCACATACACATAGCACTTTTACAAGAAACCCATTTGACTGGCCCAGAGACGCATACACTACACTGAAGATGGAGGGGGCAATTGTATGCTACTGGATATTCAGCCTATGCGCGAGGGGCACTGATCTGGGTGCGCCCTGGGGTCCCTTTTGCACTTTCCCACTGCAAGGTAGATACGGAGGGCAGGTATGTGATTATTCATGGTAAATTAGATGGACAACTGATTGTCCTCGCATCCCTTTACGCTCCTAATACTGAGCAGGGAAATTTCTTCACGTGGCTGTCTTCAGTGTTGGCACCCTGGCATGGTGTTCCATTATTATTAGGGGGTGACTATAACTGTGGCTAGTGCACCGACAAGTGGGGCAATGAGGGCACTCACGGACTGGGTGACACAATGGGACTTACACGATGCCTGGCGGGGTCGTAACCCGCATACAAGGGTATACTCCTACTATTCAGGCGCCGACATCTTACATGTCAGGCTAGACAGATACATGCTAACAAGCGACCTGCTTCCTCATGTCACGGACACTCACTACCTGAGCCGTACCCACTCTGACCACAACCCCCACATTTTAGACCTGGCTTGGGAGCGTCGCAACCGCCGGCGCCCACTTGGAGGCTCCAACCAGATGTACTGCTGGATGCCCCATTCAGAGACGCGCTCTCGATGCGCCTCTACCAATATTTTGAAGAAAATAACCACAACGCCTCCACCCCGCAATTAGAATGGGACGCATTCAAGGTCGTTGCAAGAGGTCACTGTCTACGCATGCAGGCGGGTATGCGGAAACAAATAGAGGGGGAACTGACACGTGTTGAATCTGACCTGCTAAACAGGGAGCAGGAGGCAGCGGAAGGGGACGACAGGCCATTGATAGCGGCTATGGAGCAACATACACGGTTACTTGACAGGCTGAAAAATCTGAATTTTGCTGCCCATTCGGCGCGCTCCCATCATCTCGAGGATAAGCCAGGCAAACTATTGTCGTGGGTAATCAGGCGGGACATCAGAGACCTGACTCGCTTCCCACCGGTGCTTACTGACATATTCCGTACTTTTGGAGAGATGTCGGGGCTTACGGTTAATTGGGCGAAGTCTGGCGTGTACTCCTTTGACGATGCCACACCGGAGTGCGCTATCACGGTTCTCGATGAACAACTTGTCTGGTACCCAACCACTTTCCGCTATCTGGGAGTATATTTCTATCGGGACCCCACGGATATCTTAGATGGCAATCTAACAAGGGCAATTTCATCGCTGAAGGCGCAGGTGACCTTTTGGAATTCTCTCCCTCTGAATGTCCCGAGCCGAATCATTCTGACGAAAATGATAGCATTGCCTAAATTGTTGTATTTCTATGCCAATCTTCCGGTCTATGTCCCCACCCGAACATTTCGTGAACTAGAGACGCTAATCAGAAGCTTCATCTGGAACACGGGTAGGCCCAGGGTAGCTCTGAAGACGCTTTATGCATCTGTGGAAACTTGGGGTCTTGCGGTCCCCAATCAGGAGCTTTACTAGCTAGCCGCACAGCTGCAGTGGGTGACCTACTGGTTGAGCGGGAAAAACCTAGAAGACGCGACCACGGACACCGCGATCATGACAGTCGCACAAGTGCATGCACTATTCCACCCGTTAGCCAAAACCTGCTGTCCAGCACAGTTACATCTGGCGGTAGCGCGGAAGTGCTATGTGAGAAGTTTGAAGCTTACACGGTCCACAAAGCCATACGCTCCGAACCTGCCATTATTGGGGACACCCTGGGAGGGCGGCGCAATTACGGACACGGCCTTGGGCAGTTGGACATGGGCTTAGCTGGATACTGTGGGGGACCTAATTGCAGAGGGTGCCTTAATCCCATTCGAGACGCTGGCCGCAGACACTGGGCTACCGGCAGGACAGTTCCTAATTCATGCAGTATTTATACGCACGCTGACACAGGCCTGGGGCGACCTCTCTGTAGAACCACCGACCCATCTGCTAATACAATACTTACATGTGATGGGGAACAGATCCCATGTGGTGCACTGGCTTGCACAGGCCCTACACACACACACTCGCAGTTTTCTTCCCAGCGCTTGCGTGACAAATGGACAGAGGACAGGGGTCGGGAATGGACCGACAAAGAATGGGCGTGATACTGGCTGGTACACTTAACATCCCACGTAATTCCCGCTTCAAAATCATCCAATACTACATTATACACCGTGCATACCTGTCCCCAGACAAGGTAAACCGTTATTTTGGACTTACTTCATCTGCATGCCCGAAGTGCGGGCTGGTGAATGCAGGTTTCTTACACATGCTCTGGTGTTGCCCCTCCCTACAAGACTACTGGAAAGCGGTATTGACCACCCTGGCTGCGGGGACAGGAGGCGGGTTACAGCACAAGTGGGAGGCATGCCTGCTTGTTCTTTACAAACGGAGAAAACAGACGAAAGTCTCCGCCAGATTTTGGGACTTAGGTTTAATAACAGCGAAAAGGCTCATTACTATGCACTGGAAGAACAGTGAATCCCCCCAGGCGATGCATTGGTGTAACTCCTTTGATAACTGGGCTAGAGCGGAGAGCGTAGCCTTACACAGGGAAGAAGCAGCGGGGCTCCATGCGTATCCTGTAGCTCAGGCCTGGGATGACACCCTGACCGCCTTTCACCGGGCGTGCCTACAGGGGGGCATCACTTAGACATATTCCTTGGTGATCGCTCCCCCGACAGCAATGCTAGCGTTGGAGACTGTCCAATATGGTGATCCTGCATTTGAAACCTAGCGGGGAGGTAGAATCTATCAGAGCACATTAGATGGGCCCGCCTGCCTCGACCCGACAGACACGACTCCTGCAACACCAAAGCAGAAGCCATTGTTGCTCCCCCTAGCTCCCCCACCATGGCCCCCCCCTCTACTCACGCATTTCCCTCTCCTGCCCCCACTGGGTCGCGACGCTTGCAGTTCCCCCTTGACCCACCCCCTGTAACAACTACACCCTACATTAGACACCTAGCATCGATGACAATGCGACACACATACCCACCCTCACCCATGCTCCTTTTCATTTGAATTGTTTTTATTTATGTTTCCAGTTCCTATTTTACAAGTTACTGTTCTATGTTTAATATAATGAGTATGATGCACTGAATATCAAATAATATACATATCCCTTTGGGCCTACCCTAACGCCCACTGACACGGAGTTGAGTATGTTGGTACTGCAGTCCCAAAGGATGATCACGCTTCTCTCAGGAGCGTGGTGGGAGACAAACCCTAGAAATGTAGACACTCAATCAATGACATTTATAGAGCGAACTACATACCCGTAGGGTCTCAAGGCGCTGACGAAAACACTGACAAAAGATACGCATGACCAGACACACGGCAGTACTTTGCATGTCCCGAATTTCTCATGCATTGTGTACCTTCCAAATGTGATGGCTCCTATTCGTCGAAATGTACCTTTTTTTGTTTGATTACTGTACTCCCTGTTGTTTACAAGTGATCCTAATCATTCCTAGACTATTCATTTATTGGAATATGTGCCTTAAACCAGATGTCTGCTCTGCAGGAGATGTACGGCAAGCATTGCTAATATAGCGAACTGTTGTTGATTGCATATATCTTTGTACATCTGCGGTTAAATTTAAAAAAAAATTCTCTTCTTTTGTTATGTGAAAAACAAGCTTATTCTGTAATAATCATTGCCTTGTCATGCAAATCTCAACTAAGAAATGCAATAAAAGATATTCAAACATTAAGTATGCAAAGGCAGATTATATATCATTGCCCACAAGGACAGGTGTAAGAGGATGATGCCTTGCATCTTGGCGGAGAGAAAAGCATTATCGTTACGGAGGTGTTCGTACACCACCGACAACTGCCCTGGTGTCACTTGCACTGTGCATTGCGAGCCAACGTCAAGTGGCTGTGGCCCACTGCTGACCGCTGCCTACCGCCTACAATGTGGTCCAGTAGATCACAGAGTCATGATTCTGCAATGGCGGAGTTCATATCAGTGTACCGGCTTCATCGCAGACTCCATACCCACTCGGCCCCGGTGCCACTAAGTCTGTTCTCGGACATTCATGGACACTCTCTGGTCGAACAGTGGTGGTGTCTGAGCCTATGGACTAGGTGGCAGTTTTCATGCCAATGTAGCTGATACGGAATTGGTGGTGGCAACGAGGCTATCACATTCCACTCCTCCATTTGTTGCTTCTGGATAAAATCAAACCTATCAGCGTCTTGCCCTGGAGGACACCTTCCACTGTCCCCCGAAACACTCTGAAACATACACCTCGGACATTGATGGTTACCGGCTCAGGTCGCATGGCCCATCTGACTGCACCGCAAGTCACGTCCCATGACTGGGTGCCTGTGCCGGCAGCTGGGCATCCGGGGCCACTAACTCTGTGCTGGTCCTGTCCCGGACGACTCATTACAGCAGGAGGCACATGCCACCACCGAAAGGACCACCTCCAAATGCCATCTGCCAGAGTTGAAGAGGTGGTCCTGACAGACTTCGGGGTTGCTCAGGCCTGTCGTGGATGCCATCATCGGCCTGATTCCCTGCTCAGCACTCCAGGTGCCAGTGACTCAGTGCACCGCAGGGATTGTACGTTGCTGATTGTGTTTTGTGCTGTGGAGCGGTTGCGCAGGTATGTCACCTAAAACAGTGTGGGGGCCGTGTGACGTTGATGTGTAAGATGATGCAGTTCTAACACTCCGCACTGCATCTGCATCAGGAATATATCGAAGCAACACAATCCAAGACTTTTTCTGGCCTGGGACTCCACGTTGGAAGAATGCTCGCTGGAACTGGGCCGATTGACTTGAGATGCCTGTGTTGGGGGAGACACCCTCAGCCTGAACATATAGTGCGCCTGTAAAGGCAGAGCCAAGTGCTCAGCGACCTCTCCTGAACTTACGGTTTTCTTAGCTCTCTAGAGCGTTTGGACAACAACATGTTCTGCTGTCGACCTTTTGGCATTGTACTTATGTTTTCCCTGTTTTAAGTGTTGATTGAATCTCCTTTCTTCTCCCACGATATCCTAACACTTTGTAAATGTGCACGCGGGTCCTCTGATGTTAACTGTGGGTGTTTGACTTACCAAGCTGCTGCATTGGCTACTGATGGGGGCAGGTGGGGGGGAGTGACGGAAATCTGGATGTACTATGTCAGTGATCAAACTATGCACATGGAACGTGCGTGGAATGCATACGCCATCGCGCAGTTACCAGATATATTCATATCTCAAACGACATCACATACACATAGCACTTTTACAAGAAACCCATTTGACTGGCCCAGAGACGCATACACTACACTGAAGATGGAGGGGGCAATTGTATGCTACTGGATATTCAGCCTATGCGCGAGGGGCACTGATCTGGGTGCGCCCTGGGGTCCCTTTTGCACTTTCCCACTGCAAGGTAGATACGGAGGGCAGGTATGTGATTATTCATGGTAAATTAGATGGACAACTGATTGTCCTCGCATCCCTTTACGCTCCTAATACTGAGCAGGGAAATTTCTTCACGTGGCTGTCTTCAGTGTTGGCACCCTGGCATGGTGTTCCATTATTATTTGGGGGTGACTATAACTGTGGCTAGTGCACCGACAAGTGGGGCAATGAGGGCACTCACGGACTGGGTGACACAATGGGACTTACACGATGCCTGGCGGGGTCGTAACCCGCATACAAGGGTATACTCCTACTATTCAGGCGCCGACATCTTACATGTCAGGCTAGACAGATACATGCTAACAAGCGACCTGCTTCCTCATGTCACGGACACTCACTACCTGAGCCGTACCCACTCTGACCACAACCCCCACATTTTAGACCTGGCTTGGGAGCGTCGCAACCGCCGGCGCCCACTTGGAGGCTCCAACCAGATGTACTGCTGGATGCCCCATTCAGAGACGCGCTCTCGATGCGCCTCTACCAATATTTTGAAGAAAATAACCACAACGCCTCCACCCCGCAATTAGAATGGGACGCATTCAAGGTCGTTGCAAGAGGTCACTGTCTACGCATGCAGGCGGGTATGCGGAAACAAATAGAGGGGGAACTGACACGTGTTGAATCTGACCTGCTAAACAGGGAGCAGGAGGCAGCGGAAGGGGACGACAGGCCATTGATAGCGGCTATGGAGCAACATACACGGTTACTTGACAGGCTGAAAAATCTGAATTATGCTGCCCATTCGGCGCGCTCCCATCATCTCGAGGATAAGCCAGGCAAACTATTGTCGTGGGTAATCAGGCGGGACATCAGAGACCTGACTCGCTTCCCACCGGTGCTTACTGACATATTCCGTACTTTTGGAGAGTTGTCGGGGCTTACGGTTAATTGGGCGAAGTCTGGCGTGTACTCCTTTGACGATGCCACACCGGAGTGCGCTATCACGGTTCTCGATGAACAACTTGTCTGGTACCCAACCACTTTCCGCTATCTGGGAGTATATTTCTATCGGGACCCCACGGATATCTTAGATGGCAATCTAACAAGGGCAATTTCATCGCTGAAGGCGCAGGTGACCTTTTGGAAATCTCTCCCTCTGAATGTCCCGAGCCGAATCATTCTGACGAAAATGATAGCGTTGCCTAAATTGTTGTATTTCTATGCCAATCTTCCGGTGTATGTCCCCACCCGAACATTTCGTGAACTAGAGACGCTAATCAGAAGCTTCATCTGGAACACGGGTAGGCCCAGGGTAGCTCTGAAGACGCTTTATGCATCTGCGGAAACTAGGGGTCTTGCGGTCCCCAATCAGGAGCTTTACTAGCTAGCCGCACAGCTGCAGTGGGTGACCTACTGGTTGAGCGGGAAAAACCTAGAAGACGCGACCACGGTCACCGCGATCATGACAGTCGCACAAGTGCATGCACTATTCCACCCGTTAGCCAAAACCCGCTGTCCAGCACAGTTACATCTGGCGGTAGCGCGGAAGTGCTATGTGAGAAGTTTGAAGCTTACACGGTCCACAAAGCCATACGCTCCGAACCTGCCATTATTGGGGACACCCTGGGAGGGCGGCGCGATTACGGACACGGCCTTGGGCAGTTGGACATGGGCTTAGCTGGATACTGTGGGGGACCTAATTGCAGAGGGTGCCTTAATCCCATTCGAGACGCTGGCCGCAGACACTGGGCTACCGACAGGACAGTTCCTAATTCATGCAGTATTTATACGCATGCTGACACAGGCCTGGGGCGACCTCTCTGTAGAACCACCGACCCATCTGCTAATACAATACTTACATGTGATGGGGAACAGATCCCATGTGGTGCACTGGCTTGCACAGGCCCTACACACACACACTCGCAGTTTTCTTCCCAGCGCTTGCGTGACAAATGGACAGAGGACAGGGGTCGGGAATGGACCGACAAAGAATGGGCGTGATACTGGCTGGTACACTTAACATCCCACGTAATTCCCGCTTCAAAATCATCCAATACTACATTATACACCGTGCATACCTGTCCCCAGACAAGGTAAACCGTTATTTTGGACTTACTTCATCTGCATGCCCGAAGTGCGGGCTGGTGAATGCAGGTTTCTTACACATGCTCTGGTGTTGCCCCTCCCTACAAGACTACTGGAAAGCGGTATTGACCACCCAGGCTGCGGGGACAGGAGGCGGGTTACAGCACAAGTGGGAGGCATGCCTGCTTGTTCTTTACAAACGGAGAAAACAGACGAAAGTCTCCGCCAGATTTTGGGACTTAGGTTTAATAACAGCGAAAAGGCTCATTACTAAGCGCTGGAAAAACAGTGAATCCCCCCAGGCGATGCATTGGTGTAACTCCTTTGATAACTGGGCTAGAGCGGAGAGCGTAGCCTTACACAGGGAAGAAGCAGCGGGGCTCCATGCGTATCCTGTAGCTCAGGCCTGGGATGACACCCTGACCGCCTTTCACCGGGCGTGCCTACAGGGGGGCATCTATTAGACATATTCCTTGGTGATCGCTCCCCCGACAGCAATGCTAGCGTTGGAGACTGTCCAATATGGTGATCCTGCATTTGAAACCTAGCGGGGAGGTAGAATCTATCAGAGCACATTAGATGGGCCCGCCTGCCTCGACCCGACAGACACGACTCCTGCAACACCAAAGCAGAAGCCATTGTTGCTCCCCCTAGCTCCCCCACCATGCCCCCCCCCCCTCTACTCACGCATTTCCCTCTCCTGCCCCCACTGGGTCGCGACGCTTGCAGTTCCCCCTTGACCCACCCCCTGTAACAACTACACCCTACATTAGACACCTAGCATCGATGACAATGCAACACACATACCCACCCTCACCCATGCTCCTTTTCATTTGAATTGTTTTTATTTATGTTTCCAGTTCCTATTTTACAAGTTACTGTTCTATGTTTAATATAATGAGTATGATGCACTGAATATCAAATAATATACATATCCCTTTGGGCCTACCCTAACGCCCTCTGACACGGAGTTGAGTATGTTGGTACTGCAGTCCCAAAGGATGATCACGCTTCTCTCAGGAGCGTGGTGGGAGACAAACCCTAGAAATGTAGACACTGACAAAAGATACGCATGACCAGACACACGGCAGTACTTTGCATGTCCCGAATTTCTCATGCATTGTGTACCTTCCAAATGTGATGGCTCCTATTCGTCGAAATGTACCTTGTTTTTTGTTTGATTACTGTACTCCCTGTTGTTTACAAGTGATCCTAATCATTCCTAGACTATTCATTTATTGGAATATGTGCCTTAAACCAGATGTCTGCTCTGCAGGAGATGTACGGCAAGCATTGCTAATATAGCGAACTGTTGTTGATTGCATATATCTTTGTACATCTGCGGTTAAATAAAAAAAAAAAGTTCTCTTCTTTTGTTATGTGAAAAACAAGCTTATTCTGTAATAATCATTGCCTTGTCATGCAAATCTCAACTAAGAAATGCAATAAAAGATATTCAAACATTAAGTATGCAAAGGCAGATTATATATCATTGCCCACAAGGACAGGTGTAAGAGGATGATGCCTTGCATCTTGGCGGAGAGAAAAGCATTATCGTTACGGAGGTGTTCGTACACCACCGACAACTGCCCTGGTGTCACTTGCACTGTGCATTGCGAGCCAACGTCAAGTGGCTGTGGCCCACTGCTGACCGCTGCCTACCGCCTACAATGTGGTCCAGTAGATCACAGAGTCATGATTCTGCAATGGCGGAGTTCATATCAGTGTACCGGCTTCATCGCAGACTCCATCCCCACTCGGCCCCGGTGCCACTAAGTCTGTTCTCGGACATTCATGGACACTCTCTGGTCGAACAGCGGTGGTGTCTGAGCCTATGGACTAGGTGGCAGTTTTCATGCCAATGTAGCTGATACGGAATTGGTGGTGGCAACGAGGCTATCACATTCCACTCCTCTATTTGTTGCTTCTGGATAAAATCAAACCTATCAGCGTCTTGCCCTGGAGGACACCTTCCACTGTCCCCCGAAACACTCTGAAACATACACCTCAGACATTGATGGTTACCGGCTCAGGTCGCATGGCCCATCTGACTGCACCGCAAGTCACGTCCCATGACTGGGTGCCTGTGCCGGCAGCTGGGCATCCGGGGCCACTAACTCTGTGCTGGTCCTGTCCCGGACGACTCATTACAGCAGGAGGCACATGCCACCACCGAAAGGACCACCTCCAAATGCCATCTGCCAGAGTTGAAGAGGTGGTCCTGACAGACTTCGGGGTTGCTCAGGCCTGTCGTGGATGCCATCATCGGCCTGATTCCCTGTTCAGCACTCCAGGTGCCAGTGACTCAGTGCACCGCAGGGATTGTACGTTGCTGATTGTGTTTTGTGCTGTGGAGCGGTTGCGCAGGTATGTCACCTAAAACAGTGTGGGGGCCGTGTGACGTTGATGTGTAAGATGATGCAGTTCTAACACTCCGCACTGCATCTGCATCAGGAATATATCGAAGCAACACAATCCAAGACTTTTTCTGGCCTGGGACTCCACGTTGGAAGAATGCTCGCTGGAACTGGGCCGATTGACTTGAGATGCCTGTGTTGGGGGAGACACCCTCAGCCTGAACATATAGTGCGCCTGTAAAGGCAGAGCCAAGTGCTCAGCGACCTCTCCTGAACTTACGGTTTTCTTAGCTCTCTAGAGCGTTTGGACAACAACATGTTCTGCTGTCGACCTTTTGGCATTGTACTTATGTTTTCCCTGTTTTAAGTGTTGATTGAATCTCCTTTCTTCTCCCACGATATCCTAACACTTTGTAAATGTGCACGCGGGTCCTCTGATGTTAACTGTGGGTGTTTGACTTACCAAGCTGCTGCATTGGCTACTGATGGGGGCAGGTGGGGGGGAGTGACGGAAATCTGGATGTACTATGTCAGTGATCAAACTATGCACATGGAACGTGCGTGGAATGCATACGCCATCGCGCAGTTACCAGATATATTCATATCTCAAACGACATCACATACACATAGCACTTTTACAAGAAACCCATTTGACTGGCCCAGAGACGCATACACTACACTGAAGATGGAGGGGGCAATTGTATGCTACTGGATATTCAGCCTATGCGCGAGGGGCACTGATCTGGGTGCGCCCTGGGGTCCCTTTTGCACTTTCCCACTGCAAGGTAGATACGGAGGGCAGGTATGTGATTATTCATGGTAAATTAGATGGACAACTGATTGTCCTCGCATCCCTTTACGCTCCTAATACTGAGCAGGGAAATTTCTTCACGTGGCTGTCTTCAGTGTTGGCACCCTGGCATGGTGTTCCATTATTATTAGGGGGTGACTATAACTGTGGCTAGTGCACCGACAAGTGGGGCAATGAGGGCACTCACGGACTGGGTGACACAATGGGACTTACACGATGCCTGGCGGGGTCGTAACCCGCATACAAGGGTATACTCCTACTATTCAGGCGCCGACATCTTACATGTCAGGCTAGACAGATACATGCTAACAAGCGACCTGCTTCCTCATGTCACGGACACTCACTACCTGAGCCGTACCCACTCTGACCACAACCCCCACATTTTAGACCTGGCTTGGGAGCGTCGCAACCGCCGGAGCCCACTTGGAGGCTCCAACCAGATGTACTGCTGGATGCCCCATTCAGAGACGCGCTCTCGATGCGCCTCTACCAATATTTTGAAGAAAATAACCACAACGCCTCCACCCCGCAATTAGAATGGGACGCATTCAAGGTCGTTGCAAGAGGTCACTGTCTACGCATGCAGGCGGGTATGCGGAAACAAATAGAGGGGGAAATGACACGTGTTGAATCTGACCTGCTAAACAGGGAGCAGGAGGCAGCGGAAGGGGACGACAGGCCATTGATAGCGGCTATGGAGCAACATACACGGTTACTTGACAGGCTGAAAAATCTGAATTATGCTGCCCATTCGGCGCGCTCCCATCATCTCGAGGATAAGCCAGGCAAACTATTGTCGTGGGTAATCAGGCGGGACATCAGAGACCTGACTCGCTTCCCACCGGTGCTTACTGACATATTCCGTACTTTTGGAGAGATGTCGGGGCTTACGGTTAATTGGGCGAAGTCTGGCGTGTACTCCTTTGACGATGCCACACCGGAGTGCGCTATCACGGTTCTCGATGAACAACTTGTCTGGTACCCAACCACTTTCCGCTATCTGGGAGTATATTTCTATCGGGACCCCACGGATATCTTAGATGGCAATCTAACAAGGGCAATTTCATCGCTGAAGGCGCAGGTGACCTTTTGGAATTCTCTCCCTCTGAATGTCCCGAGCCGAATCATTCTGACGAAAATGATAGCATTGCCTAAATTGTTGTATTTCTATGCCAATCTTCCGGTCTATGTCCCCACCCGAACATTTCGTGAACTAGAGACGCTAATCAGAAGCTTCATCTGGAACACGGGTAGGCCCAGGGTAGCTCTGAAGACGCTTTATGCATCTGCGGAATCTAGGGGTCTTGCGGTCCCCAATCAGGAGCTTTACTAGCTAGCCGCACAGCTGCAGTGGGTGACCTACTGGTTGAGCGGGAAAAACCTAGAAGACGCGACCACGGACACCGCGATCATGACAGTCGCACAAGTGCATGCACTATTCCACCCGTTAGCCAAAACCCGCTGTCCAGCACAGTTACATCTGGCGGTAGCGCGGAAGTGCTATGTGAGAAGTTTGAAGCTTACACGGTCCACAAAGCCATACGCTCCGAACCTGCCATTATTGGGGACACCCTGGGAGGGCGGCGCGATTACGGACACGGCCTTGGGCAGTTGGACATGGGCTTAGCTGGATACTGTGGGAGACCTAATTGCAGAGGGTGCCTTAATCCCATTCGAGGCGCTGGCCGCAGACACTGGGCTACCGGCAGGACAGTTCCTAATTCATGCAGTATTTATACGCACGCTGACACAGGCCTGGGGCGACCTCTCTGTAGAACCACCGACCCATCTGCTAATACAATACTTACATGTGATGGGGAACAGATCCCATGTGGTGCACTGGCTTGCACAGGCCCTACACACACACACTCGCAGTTTTCTTCCCAGCGCTTGCGTGACAAATGGACAGAGGACAGGGGTCGGGAATGGACCGACAAAGAATGGGCGTGATACTGGCTGGTACACTTAACATCCCACGTAATTCCCGCTTCAAAATCATCCAATACTACATTATACACCGTGCATACCTGTCCCCAGACAAGGTAAACCGTTATTTTGGACTTACTTCATCTGCATGCCCGAAGTGCGGGCTGGTGAATGCAGGTTTCTTACACATGCTCTGGTGTTGCCCCTCCCTACAAGACTACTGGAAAGCGGTATTGACCACCCTGGCTGCGGGGACAGGAGGCGGGTTACAGCACAAGTGGGAGGCATGCCTGCTTGTTCTTTACAAACGGAGAAAACAGACGAAAGTCTCCGCCAGATTTTGGGACTTAGGTTTAATAACAGCGAAAAGGCTCATTACTAAGCGCTGGAAGAACAGTGAATCCCCCCAGGCGATGCATTGGTGTAACTCCTTTGATAACTGGGCTAGAGCGGAGAGCGTAGCCTTACACAGGGAAGAAGCAGCGGGGCTCCATGCGTATCCTGTAGCTCAGGCCTGGGATGACACCCTGACCGCCTTTCACCGGGCGTGCCTACAGGGGGTCATCACTTAGACATATTCCTTGGTGATCGCTCCCCCGACAGCAATGCTAGCGTTGGAGACTGTCCAATATGGTGATCCTGCATTTGAAACCTAGCGGGGAGGTAGAATCTATCAGAGCACATTAGATGGGCCCGCCTGCCTCGACCCGACAGACACGACTCCTGCAACACCAAAGCAGAAGCCATTGTTGCTCCCCCTAGCTCCCCCACCATGGCCCCCCCCCCTCTACTCACGCATTTCCCTCTCCTGCCCCCACTGGGTCGCGACGCTTGCAGTTCCCCCTTGACCCACCCCCTGTAACAACTACACCCTACATTAGACACCTAGCATCGATGACAATGCGACACACATACCCACCCTCACCCATGCTCCTTTTCATTTGAATTGTTTTTATTTATGTTTCCAGTTCCTATTTTACAAGTTACTGTTCTATGTTTAATATAATGAGTATGATGCACTGAATATCAAATAATATACATATCCCTTTGGGCCTACCCTAACGCCCGCTGACACGGAGTTGAGTATGTTGGTACTGCAGTCCCAAAGGATGATCACGCTTCTCTCAGGAGCGTGGTGGGAGACAAACCCTAGAAATGTAGACACTGACAAAAGATACGCATGACCAGACACACGGCAGTACTTTGCATGTCCCGAATTTCTCATGCATTGTGTACCTTCCAAATGTGATGGCTCCTATTCGTCGAAATGTACCTTTTTTTTGTTTGATTACTGTACTCCCTGTTGTTTACAAGTGATCCTAATCATTCCTAGACTATTCATTTATTGGAATATGTGCCTTAAACCAGATGTCTGCTCTGCAGGAGACGTACGGCAAGCATTGCTAATATAGCGAACTGTTGTTGATTGCATATATCTTTGTACATCTGCGGTTAAATTTAAAAAAAAATTCTCTTCTTTTGTTATGTGAAAAACAAGCTTATTCTGTAATAATCATTGCCTTGTCATGCAAATCTCAACTAAGAAATGCAATAAAAGATATTCAAACATTAAGTATGCAAAGGCAGATTATATATCATTGCCCACAAGGACAGGTGTAAGAGGATGATGCCTTGCATCTTGGCGGAGAGAAAAGCATTATCGTTACGGAGGTGTTCGTACACCACCGACAACTGCCCTGGTGTCACTTGCACTGTGCATTGCGAGCCAACGTCAAGTGGCTGTGGCCCACTGCTGACCGCTGCCTACCACCTACAATGTGGTCCAGTAGATCACAGAGTCATGATTCTGCAATGGCGGAGTTCATATCAGTGTACCGGCTTCATCGCAGACTCCATCCCCACTCGGCCCCGGTGCCACTAAGTCTGTTCTCGGACATTCATGGACACTCTCTGGTCGAACAGTGGTGGTGTCTGAGCCTATGGACTAGGTGGCAGTTTTCATGCCAATGTAGCTGATACGGAATTGGTGGTGGCAACGAGGCTATCACATTCCACTCCTCCATTTGTTGCTTCTGGATAAAATCAAACCTATCAGCGTCTTGCCCTGGAGGACACCTTCCACTGTCCCCCGAAACACTCTGAAACATACACCTCGGACATTTATGGTTACCGGCTCAGGTCGCATGGCCCATCTGACTGCACCGCAAGTCACGTCCCATGACTGGGTGCCTGTGCCGGCAGCTGGGCATCCGGGGCCACTAACTCTGTGCTGGTCCTGTCCCGGACGACTCATTACAGCAGGAGGCACATGCCACCACCGAAAGGACCACCTCCAAATGCCATCTGCCAGAGTTGAAGAGGTGGTCCTGACAGACTTCGGGGTTGCTCAGGCCTGTCGTGGATGCCATCATCGGCCTGATTCCCTGCTCAGCACTCCAGGTGCCAGTGACTCAGTGCACCGCAGGGATTGTACGTTGCTGATTGTGTTTTGTGCTGTGGAGCGGTTGCGCAGGTATGTCACCTAAAACAGTGTGGGGGCCGTGTGACGTTGATGTGTAAGATGATGCAGTTCTAACACTCCGCACTACATCTGCATCAGGAATATATCGAAGCAACACAATCCAAGACTTTTTCTGGCCTGGGACTCCACGTTGGAAGAATGCTCGCTGGAACTGGGCCGATTGACTTGAGATGCTTGTGTTGGGGGAGACACCCTCAGCCTGAACATATAGTGCGCCTGTAAAGGCAGAGCCAAGTGCTCAGCGACCTCTCCTGAACTTACGGTTTTCTTAGCTCTCTAGAGCGTTTGGACAACAACATGTTTTGCTGTCGACCTTTTGGCATTGTACTTATGTTTTCCCTGTTTTAAGTGTTGATTGAATCTCCTTTCTTCTCCCACGATATCCTAACACTTTGTAAATGTGCACGCGGGTCCTCTGATGTTAACTGTGGGTGTTTGACTTACCAAGCTGCTGCATTGGCTACTGATGGGGGCAGGTGGGGGGGAGTGACGGAAATCTGGATGTACTATGTCAGTGATCAAACTATGCACATGGAACGTGCGTGGAATGCATACGCCATCGCGCAGTTACCAGATATATTCATATCTCAAACGACATCACATACACATAGCACTTTTACAAGAAACCCATTTGACTGGCCCAGAGATGCATACACTACACTGAAGATGGAGGGGGCAATTGTATGCTACTGGATATTCAGCCTATGCGCGAGGGGCACTGATCTGGGTGCGCCCTGGGGTCCCTTTTGCACTTTCCCACTGCAAGGTAGATACGGAGGGCAGGTATGTGATTATTCATGGTAAATTAGATGGACAACTGATTGTCCTCGCATCCCTTTACGCTCCTAATACTGAGCAGGGAAATTTCTTCACGTGGCTGTCTTCAGTGTTGGCACCCTGGCATGGTGTTCCATTATTATTAGGGGGTGACTATAACTGTGGCTAGTGCACCGACAAGTGGGGCAATGAGGGCACTCACGGACTGGGTGACACAATGGGACTTACACGATGCCTGGCGGGGTCGTAACCCGCATACAAGGGTATACTCCTACTATTCAGGCGCTGACATCTTACATGTCAGGCTAGACAGATACATGCTAACAAGCGACCTGCTTCCTCATGTCACGGACACTCACTACCTGAGCCGTACCCACTCTGACCACAACCCCCACATTTTAGACCTGGCTTGGGAGCGTCGCAACCGCCGGCGCCCACTTGGAGGCTCCAACCAGATGTACTGCTGGATGCCCCATTCAGAGACGCGCTCTCGATGCGCCTCTACCAATATTTTGAAGAAAATAACCACAACGCCTCCACCCCGCAATTAGAATAGGACGCATTCAAGGTCGTTGCAAGAGGTCACTGTCTACGCATGCAGGCGGGTATGCGGAAACAAATAGAGGGGGAACTGACACGTGTTGAATCTGACCTGCTAAACAGGGAGCAGGAGGCAGCGGAAGGGGACGACAGGCCATTGATAGCGGCTATGGAGCAACATACACGGTTACTTGACAGGCTGAAAAATCTGAATTATGCTGCCCATTCGGCGCGCTCCCATCATCTCGAGGATAAGCCAGGCAAACTATTGTCGTGGGTAATCAGGCGGGACATCAGAGACCTGACTCGCTTCCCACCGGTGCTTACTGACATATTCCGTACTTTTGGAGAGATGTCGGGGCTTACGGTTAATTGGGCGAAGTCTGGCGTGTACTCCTTTGACGATGCCACACCGGAGTGCGCTATCACGGTTCTCGATGAACAACTTGTCTGGTACCCAACCACTTTCCGCTATCTGGGAGTATATTTCTATCGGGACCCCACGGATATCTTAGATGGCAATCTAACAAGGGCAATTTCATCGCTGAAGGCGCAGGTGACCTTTTGGAATTCTCTCCCTCTGAATGTCCCGAGCCGAATCATTCTGACGAAAATGATAGCGTTGCCTAAATTGTTGTATTTCTATGCCAATCTTCCGGTCTATGTCCCCACCCGAACATTTCGTGAACTAGAGACGCTAATCAGAAGCTTCATCTGGAACACGGGTAGGCCCAGGGTAGCTCTGAAGACGCTTTATGCATCTGCGGAAACTAGGGGTCTTGCGGTCCCCAATCAGGAGCTTTACTAGCTAGCCGCACAGCTGCAGTGGGTGACCTACTGGTTGAGCGGGAAAAACCTAGAAGACGCGACCACGGACACCGCGATCATGACAGTCACACAAGTGCATGCACTATTCCACCCATTAGCCAAAACCCGCTGTCCAGCACAGTTACATCTGGCGGTAGCGCGGAAGTGCTATGTGAGAAGTTTGAAGCTTACACGGTCCACAAAGCCATACGCTCCAAACCTGCCATTATTGGGGACACCCTGGGAGGGCGGCGCGATTACGGACCCGGCCTTGGGCAGTTGGACATGGGCTTAGCTGGATACTGTGGGGAACCTAATTGCAGAGGGTGCCTTAATCCCATTCGAGACGCTGGCCGCAGACACTGGGCTACCGGCAGGACAGTTCCTAATTCATGCAGTATTTATACGCACGCTGACACAGGCCTGGGGCGACCTCTCTGTAGAACCACCGACCCATCTGCTAATACAATACTTACATGTGATGGGGAACAGATCCCAGGTGGTGCACTGGCTTGCACAGGCCCTACACACACACACTCGCAGTTTTCTTCCCAGCGCTTGCGTGACAAATGGACAGAGGACAGGGGTCGGGAATGGACCGACAAAGAATGGGCGTGATACTGGCTGGTACACTTAACATCCCACGTAATTCCCGCTTCAAAATCATCCAATACTACATTATACACCGTGCATACCTGTCCCCAGACAAGGTAAACCGTTATTTTGGACTTACTTCATCTGCATGCCCGAAGTGCGGGCTGGTGAATGCAGGTTTCTTACACATGCTCTGGTGTTGCCCCTCCCTACAAGACTACTGGAAAGCGGTATTGACCACCCTGGCTGCGGGGACAGGAGGCGGGTTACAGCACAAGTGGGAGGCATGCCTGCTTGTTCTTTACAAACGGAGAAAACAGACGAAAGTCTCCGCCAGATTTTGGGACTTAGGTTTAATAACAGCGAAAAGGCTCATTACTAAGCGCTGGAAGAACAGTGAATCCCCCCAGGCGATGCATTGGTGTAACTCCTTTGATAACTGGGCTAGAGCGGAGAGCGTAGCCTTACACAGGGAAGAAGCAGCGGGGCTCCATGCGTATCCTGTAGCTCAGGCCTGGGATGACACCCTGACCGCCTTTCACCGGGCGTGCCTACAGGGGGGCATCACTTAGACATATTCCTTGGTGATCGCTCCCCCGACAGCAATGCTAGCGTTGGAGACTGTCCAATATGGTGATCCTGCATTTGAAACCTAGCGGGGAGGTAGAATCTATCAGAGCACATTAGATGGGCCCGCCTGCCTCGACCCGACAGACACGACTCCTGCAACACCAAAGCAGAAGCCATTGTTGCTCCCCCTAGCTCCCCCACCATGGCCCCCCCCCTCTACTCACGCATTTCCCTCTCCTGCCCCCACTGGGTCGCGACGCTTGCAGTTCCCCCTTGACCCACCCCCTGTAACAACTACACCCTACATTAGACACCTAGCATCGATGACAATGCGACACACATACCCACCCTCACCCATGCTCCTTTTCATTTGAATTGTTTTTATTTATGTTTCCAGTTCCTATTTTACAAGTTACTGTTCTATGTTTAATATAATGAGTATGATGCACTGAATATCAAATAATATACATATCCCTTTGGGCCTACCCTAACGCCCGCTGACACGGAGTTGAGTATGTTGGTACTGCAGTCCCAAAGGATGATCACGCTTCTCTCAGGAGCGTGGTGGGAGACAAACCCTAGAAATGTAGACACTGACAAAAGATACGCATGACCAGACACACGGCAGTACTTTGCATGTCCCGAATTTCTCATGCATTGTGTACCTTCCAAATGTGATGGCTCCTATTCGTCGAAATGTACCTTTTTTTTGTTTGATTACTGTACTCCCTGTTGTTTACAAGTGATCCTAATCATTCCTAGACTATTCATTTATTGGAATATGTGCCTTAAACCAGATGTCTGCTCTGCAGGAGATGTACGGCAAGCATTGCTAATATAGCGAACTGTTGTTGATTGCATATATCTTTGTACATCTGCGGTTAAATTAAAAAAAACAATTCTCTTCTTTTGTTATGTGAAAAACAAGCTTATTCTGTAATAATCATTGCCTTGTCATGCAAATCTCAACTAAGAAATGCAATAAAAGATATTCAAACATTAAGTATGCAAAGGCAGATTATATATCATTGCCCACAAGGACAGGTGTAAGAGGATGATGCCTTGCATCTTGGCGGAGAGAAAAGCATTATCGTTACGGAGGTGTTCGTACACCACCGACAACTGCCCTGGTGTCACTTGCACTGTGCATTGCGAGCCAACGTCAAGTGGCTGTGGCCCACTGCTGACCGCTGCCTACCGCCTACAATGTGGTCCAGTAGATCGCAGAGTCATGATTCTGCAATGGCGGAGTTCATATCAGTGTACCGGCTTCATCGCAGACTCCATCCCCACTCGGCCCCGGTGCCACTAAGTCTGTTCTCGGACATTCATGGACACTCTCTGGTCGAACAGTGGTGGTGTCTGAGCCTATGGACTAGGTGGCAGTTTTCATGCCAATGTAGCTGATACGGAATTGGTGGTGGCAACGAGGCTATCACATTCCACTCCTCCATTTGTTGCTTCTGGATAAAATCAAACCTATCAGCGTCTTGCCCTGGAGGACACCTTCCACTGTCCCCCGAAACACTCTGAAACATACACCTCGGACATTGATGGTTACCGGCTCAGGTCGCATGGCCCATCTGACTGCACCGCAAGTCACGTCCCATGACTGGGTGCCTGTGCCGGCAGCTGGGCATCCGGGGCCACTAACTCTGTGCTGGTCCTGTCCCGGACGACTCATTACAGCAGGAGGCACATGCCACCACCGAAAGTACCACCACCAAATGCCATCTGCCAGAGTTGAAGAGGTGGTCCTGACAGACTTCGGGGTTGCTCAGGCCTGTCGTGGATGCCATCATCGGCCTGATTCCCTGCTCAGCACTCCAGGTGCCAGTGACTCAGTGCACCGCAGGGATTGTACGTTGCTGATTGTGTTTTGTGCTGTGGAGCGGTTGCGCAGGTATGTCACCTAAAACAGTGTGGGGGCCGTGTGACGTTGATGTGTAAGATGATGCAGTTCTAACACTCCGCACTGCATCTGCATCAGGAATATATCGAAGCAACACAATCCAAGACTTTTTCTGGCCTGGGACTCCACGTTGGAAGAATGCTCGCTGGAACTGGGCCGATTGACTTGAGATGCCTGTGTTGGGGGAGACACCCTCAGCCTGAACATATAGTGCGCCTGTAAAGGCAGAGCCAAGTGCTCAGCGACCTCTCCTGAACTTACGGTTTTCTTAGCTCTCTAGAGCGTTTGGACAACAACATGTTCTGCTGTCGACCTTTTGGCATTGTACTTATGTTTTCCCTGTTTTAAGTGTTGATTGAATCTCCTTTCTTCTCCCACGATATCCTAACACTTTGTAAATGTGCACGCGGGTCCTCTGATGTTAACTGTGGGTGTTTGACTTACCAAGCTGCTGCATTGGCTACTGATGGGGGCAGGTGGGGGGGAGTGACGGAAATCTGGATGTACTATGTCAGTGATCAAACTATGCACATGTAACGTGCGTGGAATGCATACGCCATCGCGCAGTTACCAGATATATTCATATCTCAAACGACATCACATACACATAGCACTTTTACAAGAAACCCATTTGACTGGCCCAGAGAGGCATACACTACACTGAAGATGGAGGGGGCAATTGTATGCTACTGGATATTCAGCCTATGCGCGAGGGGCACTGATCTGGGTGCGCCCTGGGGTCCCTTTTGCACTTTCCCACTGCAAGGTAGATACGGAGGGCAGGTATGTGATTATTCATGGTAAATTAGATGGACAACTGATTGTCCTCGCATCCCTTTACGCTCCTAATACTGAGCAGGGAAATTTCTTCACGTGGCTGTCTTCAGTGTTGGCACCCTGGCATGGTGTTCCATTATTATTAGGGGGTGACTATAACTGTGGCTAGTGCACCGACAAGTGGGGCAATGAGGGCACTCACGGACTGGGTGACACAATGGGACTTACACGATGCCTGGCGGGGTCGTAACCCGCATACAAGGGTATACTCCTACTATTCAGGCGCCGACATCTTGCATGTCAGGCTAGACAGATACATGCTAACAAGCGACCTGCTTCCTCATGTCACGGACACTCACTACCTGAGCCGTACCCACTCTGACCGCAAACCCCACATTTTAGACCTGGCTTGGGAGCGTCGCAACCGCCGGCGCCCACTTGGAGGCTCCAACCAGATGTACTGCTGGATGCCCCATTCAGAGACGCGCTCTTGATGCGCCTCTACCAATATTTTGAAGAAAATAACCACAACGCCTCCACCCCGCAATTAGAATGGGACGCATTCAAGGTCGTTGCAAGAGGTCACTGTCTACGCATGCAGGCGGGTATGCGGAAACAAATAGAGGGGGAACTGACACGTGTTGAATCTGACCTGCTAAACAGGGAGCAGGAGGCAGCGGAAGGGGATGACAGGCCATTGATAGCGGCTATGGAGCAACATACACGGTTACTTGACAGGCTGAAAAATCTGAATTATGCTGCCCATTCGGCGCGCTCCCATCATCTCGAGGATAAGCCAGGCAAACTATTGTCGTGGGTAATCAGGCGGGACATCAGAGACCTGACTCGCTTCCCACCGGTGCTTACTGACATATTCCGTACTTTTGGAGAGATGTCGGGGCTTACGGTTAATTGGGCGAAGTCTGGCGTGTACTCCTTTGACGATGCCACACCGGAGTGCGCTATCACGGTTCTCGATGAACAACTTGTCTGGTACCCAACCACTTTCCGCTATCTGGGAGTATATTTCTATCGGGACCCCACGGATATCTTAGATGGCAATCTAACAAGGGCAATTTCATCGCTGAAGGCGCAGGTGACCTTTTGGAATTCTCTCCCTCTGAATGTCCCGAGCCGAATCATTCTGACGAAAATGATAGCGTTGCCTAAATTGTTGTATTTCTATGCCAATCTTCCGGTCTATGTCCCCACCCGAACATTTCGTGAACTAGAGACGCTAATCAGAAGCTTCATCTGGAACACGGGTAGGCCCAGGGTAGCTCTGAAGACGCTTTATGCATCTGCGGAAACTAGGGGTCTTGCGGTCCCCAATCAGGAGCTTTACTAGCTAGCCGCACAGCTGTAGTGGGTGACCTACTGGTTGAGCGGGAAAAACCTAGAAGACGCGACCACGGACACCGCGATCATGACAGTCGCACAAGTGCATGCACTATTCCACCCGTTAGCCAAAACCCGCTGTCCAGCACAGTTACATCTGGCGGTAGCGCGGAAGTGCTATGTGAGAAGTTTGAAGCTTACACGGTCCACAAAGCCATACGCTCCGAACCTGCCATTATTGGGGACACCCTGGGAGGGCGGCGCGATTACGGACACGGCCTTGGGCAGTTGGACATGGGCTGAGCTGGATACTGTGGGGGACCTATTTGCAGAGGGTGCCTTAATCCCATTCGAGACGCTGGCCGCAGACACTGGGCTACCGGCAGGACAGTTCCTAATTCATGCAGTATTTATACGCATGCTGACACAGGCCTGGGGCGACCTCTCTGTAGAACCACCGACCCATCTGCTAATACAATACTTACATGTGATGGGGAACAGATCCCAGGTGGTGCACTGGCTTGCACAGGCCCTACACACACACACTCGCAGTTTTCTTCCCAGCGCTTGCGTGACAAATGGACAGAGGACAGGGGTCGGGAATGGACCGACAAAGAATGGGCATGATACTGGCTGGTACACTTAACATCCCACGTAATTCCCGCTTCAAAATCATCCAATACTACATTATACACCGTGCATACCTGTCCCCAGACAAGGTAAACCGTTATTTTGGACTTACTTCATCTGCATGCCCGAAGTGCGGGCTGGTGAATGCAGGTTTCTTACACATGCTCTGGTGTTGCCCCTCCCTACAAGACTACTGGAAAGCGGTATTGACCACCCTGGCTGCGGGGACAGGAGGCGGGTTACAGCACAAGTGGGAGGCATGCCTGCTTGTTCTTTACAAACGGAGAAAACAGACGAAAGTCTCCGCCAGATTTTGGGACTTAGGTTTAATAACAGCGAAAAGGCTCATTACTAAGCGCTGGAAGAACAGTGAATCCCCCCAGGCGATGCATTGGTGTAACTCCTTTGATAACTGGGCTAGAGCGGAGAGCGTAGCCTTACACAGGGAAGAAGCAGCGGGGCTCCATGCGTATCCTGTAGCTCAGGCCTGGGATGACACCCTGACCGCCTTTCACCGGGCGTGCCTACAGGGGGGCATCACTTAGACATATTCCTTGGTGATCGCTCCCCCGACAGCAATGCTAGCGTTGGAGACTGTCCAATATGGTGATCCTGCATTTGAAACCTAGCGGGGAGGTAGAATCTATCAGAGCACATTAGATGGGCCCGCCTGCCTCGACCCGACAGACACGACTCCTGCAACACCAAAGCAGAAGCCATTGTTGCTCCCCCTAGCTCCCCCACCATGGCCCCCCCCCCTCTACTCACGCATTTCCCTCTCCTGCCCCCACTGGGTCGCGACGCTTGCAGTTCCCCCTTGACCCACCCCCTGTAACAACTACACCCTACATTAGACACCTAGCATCGATGACAATGCGACACACATACCCACCCTCACCCATGCTCCTTTTCATTTGAATTGTTTTTATTTATGTTTCCAGTTCCTATTTTACAAGTTACTGTTCTATGTTTAATATAATGAGTATGATGCACTGAATATCAAATAATATACATATCCCTTTGGGCCTACCCTAACGCCCGCTGACACGGAGTTGAGTATGTTGGTACTGCAGTCCCAAAGGATGATCACGCTTCTCTCAGGAGCGTGGTGGGAGACAAACCCTAGAAATGTAGACACTGACAAAAGATACGCATGACCAGACACACGGCAGTACTTTGCATGTCCCGAATTTCTCATGCATTGTGTACCTTCCAAATGTGATGGCTCCTATTCGTCGAAATGTACCTTTTTTTTGTTTGATTACTGTACTCCCTGTTGTTTACAAGTGATCCTAATCATTCCTAGACTATTCATTTATCGGAATATGTGCCTTAAACCAGATGTCTGCTCTGCAGGAGATGTACGGCAAGCATTGCTAATATAGCGAACTGTTGTTGATTGCATATATCTTTGTACATCTGCGGTTAAATTAAAAAAAAAATTCTCTTCTTTTGTTATGTGAAAAACAAGCTTATTCTGTAATAATCATTGCCTTGTCATGCAAATCTCAACTAAGAAATGCAATTAAAGATATTCAAACATTAAGTATGCAAAGGCAGATTATATATCATTGCCCACAAGGACAGGTGTAAGAGGATGATGCCTTGCATCTTGGCGGAGAGAAAAGCATTATCGTTACGGAGGTGTTCGTACACCACCGACAACTGCCTTGGTGTCACTTGCACTGTGCATTGCGAGCCAACGTCAAGTGGCTGTGGCCCACTGCTGACCGCTGCCTACCGCCTACAATGTGGTCCAGTAGATCACAGAGTCATGATTCTGCAATGGCGGAGTTCATATCAGTGTACCGGCTTCATCGCAGACTCCATCCCCACTCGGCCCCGGTGCCACTATGTCTGTTCTCGGACATTCATGGACACTCTCTGGTCGAACAGCGGTGGTATCTGAGCCTATGGACTAGGTGGCAGTTTTCATGCCAATGTAGCTGATACGGAATTGGTGGTGGCAACGAGGCTATCACATTCCACTCCTCCATTTGTTGCTTCTGGATAAAATCAAACCTATCAGCGTCTTGCCCTGGAGGACACCTTCCACTGTCCCCCGAAACACTCTGAAACATACACCTCGGACATTGATGGTTACCGGCTCAGGTCGCATGGCCCATCTGACTGCACCGCAAGTCACGTCCCATGACTGGGTGCCTGTGCCGGCAGCTGGGCATCCGGGGCCACTAACTCTGTGCTGGTCCTGTCCCGGACGACTCATTACAGCAGGAGGCACATGCCACCACCGAAAGGACCACCTCCAAATGCCATCTGCCAGAGTTGAAGAGGTGGTCCTGACAGACTTCGGGGTTGCTTAGGCCTTTTCGTGGATGCCATCATCGGCTTGATTCCCTGCTCAGCACTCCAGGTGCCAGTGACTCAGTGCACCGCAGGGATTGTACGTTGCTGATTGTGTTTTGTGCTGTGGAGCGGTTGCGCAGGTATGTCACCTAAAACAGTGTGGGGGCCGTGTGACGTTGATGTGTAAGATGATGCAGTTCTAACACTCCGCACTGCATCTGCATCAGGAATATATCGAAGCAACACAATCCAAGACTTTTTCTGGCCTGGGACTCCACGTTGGAAGAATGCTCGCTGGAACTGGGCCGATTGACTTGGATGCCTGTGTTGGGGGAGACACCCTCAGCCTGAACATATAGTGCGCCTGTAAAGGCAGAGCCAAGTGCTCAGCGACCTCTCCTGAACTTACGGTTTTCTTAGCTCTCTAGAGCGTTTGGACAACAACATGTTCTGCTGTCGACCTTTTGGCATTGTACTTATGTTTTCCCTGTTTTAAGTGTTGATTGAATCTCCTTTCTTCTCCCACGATATCCTAACACTTTGTAAATGTGCACGCGGGTCCTCTGATGTTAACTGTGGGTGTTTGACTTACCAAGCTGCTGCATTGGCTACTGATGGGGGCAGGTGGGGGGGAGTGACGGAAATCTGGATGTACTATGTCAGTGATCAAACTATGCACATGGAACGTGCGTGGAATGCATACGCCATCGCGCAGTTACCAGATATATTCATATCTCGAACGACATCACATACACATAGCACTTTTACAAGAAACCCATTTGACTGGCCCAGAGACGCATACACTACACTGAAGATGGAGGGGGCAATTGTATGCTACTGGATATTCAGCCTATGTGCGAGGGGCACTGATCTGGGTGCGCCCTGGGGTCCCTTTTGCACTTTCCCACTGCAAGGTAGATACGGAGGGCAGGTATGTGATTATTCATGGTAAATTAGATGGACAACTGATTGTCCTCGCATCCCTTTACGCTCCTAATACTGAGCAGGGAAATTTCTTCACGTGGCTGTCTTCAGTGTTGGCACCCTGGCATGGTGTTCCATTATTATTAGGGGGTGACTATAACTGTGGCTAGTGCACCGACAAGTGGGGCAATGAGGGCACTCACGGACTGGGTGACACAATGGGACTTACACGATGCCTGGCGGGGTCGTAACCCGCATACAAGGGTATACTCCTACTATTCAGGCGCCGACATCTTACATGTCAGGCTAGACAGATACATGCTAACAAGCGACCTGCTTCCTCATGTCACGGACACTCACTACCTGAGCCGTACCCACTCTGACCACAACCCCCACATTTTAGACCTGGCTTGGGAGCATCGCAACCGCCGGCGCCCACTTGGAGGCTCCAACCAGATGTACTGCTGGATGCCCCATTCAGAGACGCGCTCTCGATGCGCCTCTACCAATATTTTGAAGAAAATAACCACAACGCCTCCACCCCGCAATTAGAATGGGACGCATTCAAGGTCGTTGCAAGAGGTCACTGTCTACGCATGCAGGCGGGTATGCGGAAACAAATAGAGGGGGAACTGACACGTGTTGAATCTGACCTGCTAAACAGGGAGCAGGAGGCAGCGGAAGGGGACGACAGGCCATTGATAGCGGCTATGGAGCAACATACACGGTTACTTGACCGGCTGAAAAATCTGAATTATGCTGCCCATTCGGCGCGCTCCCATCATCTCGAGGATAAGCCAGGCAAACTATTGTCGTGGGTAATCAGGCGGGACATCAGAGACCTGACTCGCTTCCCACCGGTGCTTACTGACATATTCCGTACTTTTGGAGAGATGTCGGGGCTTACGGTTAATTGGGCGAAGTCTGGCGTGTACTCCTTTGACGATGCCACACCGGAGTGCGCTATCACGGTTCTCGATGAACAACTTGTCTGGTACCCAACCACTTTCCGCTATCTGGGTATATATTTCTATCGGGACCCCACGGATATCTTAGATGGCAATCTAACAAGGGCAATTTCATCGCTGAAGGCGCAGGTGACCTTTTGGAATTCTCTCCCTCTGAATGTCCCGAGCCGAATCATTCTGACGAAAATGATAGCGTTGCCTAAATTGTTGTATTTCTATGCCAATCTTCCGATCTATGTCCCCACCCGAACATTTCGTGAACTAGAGACGCTAATCAGAAGCTTTATCTGGAACACGGGTAGGCCCAGGGTAGCTCTGAAGACGCTTTATGCATCTGCGGAAACTAGGGGTCTTGCGGTCCCCAATCAGGAGCTTTACTAGCTAGCCGCACAGCTGCAGTGGGTGACCTACTGGTTGAGCGGGAAAAACCTAGAAGACGCGACCACGGACACCGCGATCATGACAGTCGCACAAGTGCATGCACTATTCCACCCGTTAGCCAAAACCCGCTGTCCAGCACAGTTACATCTGGCGGTAGCGCGGAAGTGCTATGTGAGAAGTTTGAAGCTTACACGGTCCACAAAGCCATACGCTCCGAACCTGCCATTATTGGGGACACCCTGGGAGGGCGGCGCGATTACGGACACGGCCTTGGGCAGTTGGACATGGGCTTAGCTGGATACTGTGGGGGACCTAATTGCAGAGCGTGCCTTAATCCCATTCGAGACGCTGGCCGCAGACACTGGGCTACCGGCAGGACAGTTCCTAATTCATGCAGTATTTATACGCACGCTGACACAGGCCTGGGGCGACCTCTCTGTAGAACCACCGACCCATCTGCTAATACAATACTTACATGTGATGGGGAACAGATCCCATGTGGTGCACTGGCTTGCACAGGCCCTACACACACACACTCGCAGTTTTCTTCCCAGCGCTTGCGTGACAAATGGACAGAGGACAGGGGTCGGGAATGGACCGACAAAGAATGGGCGTGATACTGGCTGGTACACTTAACATCCCACGTAATTCCCGCTTCAAAATCATCCAATACTACATTATACACCGTGCATACCTGTCCCCAGACAAGGTAAACCGTTAATTTTGACTTACTTCATCTGCATGCCCGAAGTGCGGGCTGGTGAATGCAGGTTTCTTACACATGCTCTGGTGTTGCCCCTCCCTACAAGACTACTGGAAAACGGTATTGACCACCCTGGCTGCGGGGACAGGAGGCGGGTTACAGCACAAGTGGGAGGCATGCCTGCTTGTTCTTTACAAACGGAGAAAACAGACGAAAGTCTCCGCCAGATTTTGGGACTTAGGTTTAATAACAGCGAAAAGGCTCATTACTAAGCGCTGGAAGAACAGCGAATCCCCCCAGGCGATGCATTGGTGTAACTCCTTTGATAACTGGGCTAGAGCGGAGAGCGTAGCCTTACACAGGGAAGAAGCAGCGGGGCTCCATGCGTATCCTGTAGCTCAGGCCTGGGATGACACCCTGACCGCCTTTCACCGGGCGTGCCTACAGGGGGGCATCACTTAGACATATTCCTTGGTGATCGCTCCCCCGACAGCAATGCTAGCGTTGGAGACTGTCCAATATGGTGATCCTGCATTTGAAACCTAGCGGGGAGGTAGAATCTATCAGAGCACATTAGATGGGCCCGCCTGCCTCGACCCGACAGACACGACTCCTGCAACACCAAAGCAGAAGCCATTGTTGCTCCCCCTAGCTCCCCCACCATGGCCCCCCCCTCTACTCACGCATTTCCCTCTCCTGCCCCCACTGGGTCGCGACGCTTGCAGTTCCCCCTTGACCCACCCCCTGTAACAACTACACCCTACATTAGACACCTAGCATCGATGACAATGCGACACACATACCCACCCTCACCCATGCTCCTTTTCATTTGAATTGTTTTTATTTATGTTTCCAGTTCCTATTTTACAAGTTACGGTTCTATGTTTAATATAATGAGTATGATGCACTGAATATCAAATAATATACATATCCCTTTGGGCCTACCCTAACGCCCGCTGACACGGAGTTGAGTATGTTGGTACTGCAGTCCCAAAGGATGATCACGCTTCTCTCAGGAGCGTGGTGGGAGACAAACCCTAGAAATGTAGACACTGACAAAAGATACGCATGACCAGACACACGGCAGTACTTTGCATGTCCCGAATTTCTCATGCATTGTGTACCTTCCAAATATAATGGCTCCTATTCGTCGAAATTTACCTTTTTTTTGTTTGATTACTGTACTCCCTGTTGTTTACAAGTGATCCTAATCATTCCTAGACTATTCATTTATTGGAATATGTGCCTTAAACCAGATGTCTGCTCTGCAGGAGATGTACGGCAAGCATTGCTAATATAGCGAACTGTTGTTGATTGCATATATCTTTGTACATCTGCGGTTAAATTAAAAAAAAAATTCTCTTCTTTTGTTATGTGAAAAACAAGCTTATTCTGTAATAATCATTGCCTTGTCATGCAAATCTTAACTAAGAAATGCAATTAAAGATATTCAAACATTAAGTATGCAAAGGCAGATTATATATCATTGCCCACAAGGACAGGTGTAAGAGGATGATGCCTTGCATCTTGGCGGAGAGAAAAGCATTATCGTTACGGAGGTGTTCGTACACCACCGACAACTGCCCTGGTGTCACTTGCACTGTGCATTGCGAGCCAACGTCAAGTGGCTGTGGCCCACTGCTGACCGCTGCCTACCGCCTACAATGTGGTCCAGTAGATCACAGAGTCATGATTCTGCAATGGCGGAGTTCATATCAGTGTACCGGCTTCATCGCAGACTCCATCCCCACTCGGCCCCGGTGCCACTAAGTCTGTTCTCGGACATTCATGGACACTCTCTGGTTGAACAGTGGTGGTGTCTGAGCCTATGGACTAGGTGGCAGTTTTCATGCCAATGTAGCTGATACGGAATTGGTGGTGGCAACGAGGCTATCACATTCCACTCCTCCATTTGTTGCTTCTGGATAAAATCAAACCTATCAGCGTCTTGCCCTGGAGGACACCTTCCACTGTCCCCCGAAACACTCTGAAACATACACCTCGGACATTGATGGTTACCGGCTCAGGTCGCATGGCCCATCTGACTGCACCGCAAGTCACGTCCCATGACTGGGTGCCTGTGCCGGCAGCTGGGCATCCGGGGCCACTAACTCTGTGCTGGTCCTGTCCCGGACGACTCATTACAGCAGGAGGCACATGCCACCACCGAAAGGACCACCTCCAAATGCCATCTGCCAGAGTTGAAGAGGTGGTCCTGACAGACTTCGGGGTTGCTCAGGCCTGTCGTGGATGCCATCATCGGCCTGATTCCCTGCTCAGCACTCCAGGTGCCAGTGACTCAGTGCACCGCAGGGATTGTACGTTGCTGATTGTGTTTTGTGCTGTGGAGCGGTTGCGCAGGTATGTCACCTAAAACAGTGTGGGGGCCGTGTGACGTTGATGTGTAAGATGATGCAGTTCTAACACTCCGCACTGCATCTGCATCAGGAATATATCGAAGCAACACAATCCAAGACTTTTTCTGCCCATGAGCACGCTCATCTCTAGTGTCCACAGCCCTGTGCACTGCAACTCACGGACACTACTATTTGCATGTTGGCTGTCCTCTGGACTCACTCCATGATGTTCAGCAGGTGATTCTGTATTGCATGTGTTTTCTGTGTCCAATGATCAAGTGGTTGCCAGCACCAAATATTCCGTGAGTAGCCAGTTCAACATGATCTCTAAGGGGAGTGGCCAGGATTGTCCTGCACACATGTGTATGTGCATAGTTTAGCTTAGTGCATGGCTGTCAACAATGTATGCTTGTCTGCATGTGCAATAACTGCAAACAGCATCTTGCACAGTGCAAGTTATGATACATCAATACTAAAATGCATATAATCATTCTACAAATATGAAAACTTAGCAAGCAGTGAGAGAGATGATGATTTTGGGATCCTCCCTAACCTAGGGAGAGAACCAAGCAGATGACTTGAAAACAAAAATCACATCTTCTTAAATGATTCAGTGGTAGTCACATTCTCTTACACCACACCAAGCACAGCTATTGGCAAAAATACAATCCCAACCAAAATTCCTGCAAAGCAGTATGGGCCGAGACTAGCAGTGGGCAGTGAATATTATAATATCCAATATCAAAATAATTCTACAAAGAGCTGCAGTTCAACTAGTCATTACTAGATGTCCCTCACGAGTCAAATGCAAAAGCATTGAAATTATTACTACATCAATCTGCAGTTCCCCTAGTTGTTACCAGATGTCCCTCATGAGTCAAATGCAAAAGCTTCATGAAAGGGTTTCAATGCACTGAGAGTGCCAGGGCCTGTGAATCAAATGCTACTTGTGGGCCTGCAGCACTGATTGTGCCACCCACGTGAGTAGCCCTGAAAAGGTACCTCAGACCTGCCATTGCAGAGTCTGCGCACAGTGTGTAACTGCCATTTCGACATGGCCAATGCACACATTTTCAAGTCCCTAACCTTCACTTTTCTTACATGTCAGGTACCCCTAAGGTAGGCCCAAGGTACTCCTGTGCACAGGGTGCAGGTTATGTAAAAGGGGGGACATGCCCGGGTGTGTGTGGCATGTCCTGATAGTGAATTACAGCCAATTTAGTTTTTCACTAGTGCAAGGCTACCGATTCCCCATAGGAGAGAATGGGAGGTTTGTTTTTAACATCTTATAAGCATAACTGGCCCGGGGAATTAGGTAGGAAAATGAACTATAGTATGCCTGAACTGTGCATCTTTTAGTGAAGGTGATTTTTACATACTGTGTTTGAAAATACCACTTTTAGAAAGTAGGTATTTTCTTGCTCAGTCATCCCATGTGCCTCTGCTGGAATGTGGATTGCCTGTCTGGGTTTTGGATGTCAGAATGCTGGAGGGCAAGAGGGGCTCCAGATAGTCTAGGTAGGTCAGGAAAGGGCTGAATAGACCGGGACTGCGATGGGGGAAAGGGGAGGAGATTTTCTTGCACCTCAAACGACCTGGTCTGCCTCTGGCAAAGCCGTCTCCACCTCCTGCCAGGAAATCACACCAGAGAAGGCCGAACTGGTTCTGGCCGGGCACAGACACCCTCTGCCTGCAAGATCAAAGGATTTTTGTGTACAAATACTGGGGTCCAGACCCCTGAACTTTAGAACTCATCTGGACCAAGAAGACTGCCAAGGCACAGAGCTGGAGAAGCTGTGAGGAGGAACTAACACTTTGCTATGTGCTTTGCTGGGCTGACCTGCAGGGGCTGCTTCTGTCTCGGGCAGTGAAAGGCCAGTACTGGACTTTCTGCAACCTAATTTGTTAGTCTCTCCAACGGCTTGAGGTAGAGCTTGCCCCCTGTTCACGAAGTCTCAGGAACAGCAAAGACGTCAAGCTCTTCTGCCCGCAGCACTGGGGACTGTGTGTTTTGTGCTGTACCAGAGGAAAAGCAACTTGACGACATCTGCGACGCCGCTGCCGACTCCCTATCCTGAAGGCACCGCAGAGGGCACCGCTGCAACTCCACACCGCAACCTTATTTATTTATTTATTTATTTATTTTCAGGCTTGTATCGCGCTGGCATCGACTCCCGGAGGAGTATCTCCGCGCTTTTGACTTCTGCCCCAATGCAATCAGGGTTACGCTAGCTGCCTAGGTGCTGAATAGGAATGTTTTTAACATTTTTCTGAAAGGGAAGTAGTCCTTGCATAGCCTAAGGGTGTTAGGGAGACTGTTCCATAGGGACGGGCCAGCAATTGAGAGTGCTTTGCTGCCCTGTCTTGCCTTCCTGGCTCTAGGAACCCGTAGAAGACCTTGTTCGCTAGACCTAAGAGAGCGGGAGGGTTTATAGGGAACAAATTTGTTTGCCAGATATGCAGGTCCCATACCATTCAAGGACTTATGAATGACACAGCATACCTTGAATTTTGCCCGCTGTCTAATGGGCAGCCAATGAAGCTTAGTCAGGAGAGGCCTTGAAGGTGTGCGAGGGGGAACATTCAAGACCAGACGGGCAGCCGTGTTCTGGAGCAGGATTATGGCCCTTCTTTCCAGAAGAAGCGAGGGATACTTTAATAGGTTTGGGTAATGGGTATCACCTAACCCATGGGTACTTGCAAACTTTCTCTCAGGGGCCAAATTTACAGTGTGGTTTGTGGCTGAGGGCCGCACCATTGGGGGCGGGATCAGTGAGAGAGGGGGGAGGGGCTAGAGCAACAGGTTGAACACAGGCCCCCGCAGCGGACGCCTTCGTCCACTTATCCACCAGACCCGGCATACACACATCTCTCTTTCTCTCCCTCCCTCTCACTTTTTCTTCCTCCATCTCTCTCACTCTCTCTGTCTCCCTCCCTCTCTCTGTCTCTCCCTCTCTCTCTCTCTCTCTCTCGCTCCCTCCCTCTCTCTCTCTGTCTCTCTCTGTCTCCCTCTGTCTCACTCACTGTCTCCCTCCCTCCCTCTCTCTGTCTCCCTTCCTCTGTCTCCCTCTCTGTCTCCCTCCCTCTGTCTTCCTCTCTGTCTCCCTCCCTGTCTCCCTCCCTCTGTCTCCCTCCCTCTGTCTCCCCCTGTGTCTCCCTCTGTGTCTCTCTCCTTCTGTCTCCATCCCTCTGTCTTCCTCTCTCTCTCTCTCGCTCACTCCCTCTCTCTCTCTGTCTCTCTGTCTCTCTCTGTCTCCCTCTGTCTCACTCACTGTCTCCCTCCCTCCCTCTCTCTGTCTCCCTTCCTCTGTCTCCCTCCCTCTGTCTTCCTCTCTGTCTCCCTCCCTGTCTCCCTATCTCTGTCTCCCCCTGTGTCTCCCTCTGTGTCGCTCTCCTTCTGTCTCCCTCTCTGTCTCCATCCCTCTGTCTCTCTCCTTCTGTCTCCCTCTCTGTCTCCATCCCTCTGTCTCCCTCCCTCTGTCTTCCTCTTTCTCTCTCTCTCGCTCCCTCCCTCTCTCTGTCTCTCTCTGTCTCCCTCTGTCTCACTCACTGTCTCCCTCCCTCTCCCTGTCTCCCTTCCTATGTCTCCCTCTCTGTCTCCATCTATGTCTCCCTCCCTCTGTCTCCCTTCCTCTGTCTCCCTCTCTGTCTCCATCCATGTCTCCCTCCCTCTGTCTCCCTTCCTCTGTCTCCCTCTCTGTCTCCCTCTGTCTGTCTCCCTCTGTATCTCCCTCCTTTTGTCTCCCTCTCTGTCTCCCTCCCTCTGCCTCCCCCCTCTGTCCCCCTCTCTCTGTCCTGTCCCTCTGTCTCCTTCTCTCTGTCTCCCTCCCTCTGTCTCCCTCTCTCTGTCTCTTCTTCTGTCGCCCTCTCTCTGTCTCCCTTCTTCCCTCTCTCTCTCTCCCTCCCTCCCTCTCTCTCTCTGTCTCCCTCTGTCTCACTCACTTTGTCTCCTTCCCTCTCACTGTCTCCCTCCCTCTCTCTCTCTGTCTACCTCCCTCTCTCTAGCTCTCCCTCCCTCTCTCTGTCTCCCTCCCTCTCTCTGTCTCCCTCCCTCTCTCTCTGTCTCTCTCTCTCTGTGTCCCACCCTCTCTGTCTCTCCCTCCCTTTCTCTCACTCCCTCCCTTTCTCTCTGTCTCCCTCTATCTCCCTCACTTTGTCTCCCTCCCTGCCTCTGTCTCCCTATCTGTCTCTCTCCCTCTGTCTCCCTCTCTCTGTCTCTCCTTCCCTCTGTCTCCCTCCCTCTGTGTCCCTCTCTGTCTCTCTCCCTCTATCTCCCTCTCTCTGTCTCTCCTTCCCTCTTCCCCCTCCCTCTTCTCCCTCTCCCTCCCTCTCCCTCTGTCTCCCTCACTCTGTCTCCCTCTCTCTCTCTCTCTCCCTCCCTCTGTCTCCCTACCCCTGTCTACCACGCTCTGTCTCCCTCCCTCCCTCGCCCTCCTTCTCCCTCCCTCTCCCGATCTCTGTCTAGCCGAGCTGTAATAACTATATTAGAAATATCTCGAAAAGCAAGAGCTTTTTGCTGCACACATCCAACAACCTTCCCTAGCGGTCCCCAAATTTTGCAGCACGTTACTAATGACACCCGAATGTAGAGGGTGTATGAGAGCTGGCTGGATCGCCGCGGCAGAGATCAGGTTAAATCCAGAAGGCAGAGATTCCAAGTAAGGATGGGCCGACTCAGACTTTCATCCCTTCAGTGTTGATAAACAAATGCTACTCGCGGGAGCACGAGCTGTGCAGAGTGATCTCTGAGATCACCCTCGATTCAATCAGTCATATGGTTTTTCTTTGAGTCCTGGTCACTGAAATTGTGCAACAATTCCCGGATTACAAGGGCCCGATTCACGGAACTAACTTAAGACAAAATCCTAAACTTACTACTTTTGGTATTCACAGAAGTTAGGATTTTGTCTTAAGTTTGTCTTAAGACAGACTTAAGACAGACTTAAGTTAGGATTTTGTCTTAAGTCTCTCTTAAGTCTGTCTTAAGTCTGTCTTAAGACAAAATCCTAACTTCTGTGAATACCAAAAGTAGTAAGTTTAGGATTTAGTCTTAAGTTAGTTCTGTGAATCGGGCCCAACGAGAGCAGAGAAAGAAGCAAAGTGGGAGGACTGCTCCCTGCAGCCGCAGGGGTGGCCACTGAGTTGCAGAGCCAAAGGGGCTTCTGGTCAGATACTTCCCAAGGCCCGGCTTCAGCCATGCGCTGGGTGTAAAGTGAAGCTTTGGACACAGTTGTTGTGAATGACAGCCCTGCCGTCAGCCCGGTGCAATCAAGCTTATGTATGTGACCACCATAAACCTGGAATCCAGGCCAAAGCCCTGCAGGAAATAAATGTGCCACATACAGGCGCGCAACGCCCATTGAGTTCAAAGGGCTTCACCCTTCTCCCGCCTCCTCGTGAGTGTCAGCCCGGGCTGAGACAGCTACCCGGGCGCGCACACAGCCACCCGAGTACTTCACAGGTCTTTAAAAGACCATTTACATGTTAATGAGGCTTTGTTGTATTTCACCTCTTCTTAGGCCCGGCAGCTCCACTCTGACTAACACTGGAATCGCCCGGCCCCCACAGAGCAGAGTCTTGCACTGCTGCAACCGGCGGTGTTTGCTGGCACAATTTAATTATATTTTTTAAAAACAGGTAAGATGTCTGCAAGATCCGCGGGCCACCAAGGAAGGCTTGACGGGCCGCTGGCGGCCTGCAGGCCATATTATGAGTACCCATGACCTAACCAATCCAGATATGAAGGATGCCCTCCTCACCAAGTATTGTATGACTCCTGAAAAGTACAGGGATTAGTTTAGGTCCAGTAAGAAGTCCAATGCCCACACGTGGTTGGAATGTGTGGCTGTGTTTTGCCGATCTTTGGATGGCTGGGTAAAGGGCAGTAATGTGACATATGTTCAGGGGCTATACAATTTGATTGCATGGGAGCACCTGTCCAGTCTATGTTTTGCAGATCTGCGCCAGCACCTAGTTGATAGTAAGATGACTGACCCCAGGAAGCTTGCTATGGAGGCGGATCTCTGGGTGAGTACCACGGTTCACAAGAAAGTGTTTGGGGGAGACTCAGCCAAAGGTGGTCAGGGTCCCCAGCAGAAAGGTGGGGGGGACAAGGGCAAAACACAGGAGTTCTCTAAAGGGCCCCAAAATAACACCCAGGGTAAAGGTTCCCATCCCCCCAGAGATAAGAAGCAAAGGGGCTCAAAAGGCAAGCCTGCGGAGACCAGCCCCCGCGAATGTTTTGCATAGGACCAGGTGGGGCACATGAATGGAGACCCCAGGTGCTCCAAGGGGGCACAGTCACCCACCGGTGGGCAGTCGAAGAAGTTGGCTAGTGTAGCTCTTGGGGAGGAGGAGGAGTACCCACAGGAGGGTGGGTACCACACAGAAATGGCCCTCGTCTCACTAGGGGACAGTGAGATGGTCCCAGGGGCCCAGGTGCCTCCTAACACAAAGAAATAAAGCACCTGGGTGACCATCAATGGGAAAAAGGTAGAGGCTTTCGATGATACTGGAGCCAGTGTGACCTCAGTTCGGTGTCACCTCTGAGAGGCAATAGTCCCCAGGTCATTCCACCAAGTAATTGCAGTCAACAATTTAGAGCACCAGTATCTGGTGGCGCAGGTCCCCTTCGAGTGGGGGGGGTCTCAGGTCCTTTGAGGGTAGTTGTGAGCCCTTCCATGCCTGTTGATTGTCTGCTCGGTAATGATCTGGAGCAGTCCTTGTGGAAGTATGTTGAGCTCAGGTCCCACTTGGAGATGTTTGGGTTGCCAGAGGAAGCATGCATGTCCACTTGGTCCATGGCGGTCAGAAAGGGTGATCAGAGGGACCTGGAGCCTGAAACAGTGGCCCAGGTCCCTGCCAAGAGAAAGGGCTGGGGGCACAGGAAACCAGCCCCCGAAGTTCCCACGGCCCAGGAGGAGGCGGACCTTGAGGGGGTCGCCCCGTTGCCTACAGGGGAACAGATAGCCAAACTGGGGGACATCTCTGAGCTGACCCATTGGCAGCAAGAAGGGGTTCCCACCAGGGAGGAGTTCTGCCAGGAGCAGAAAGAGTGCTCTTCTCTGGAGGGTCTGCGGCGGCAGGCCGCAGCACAGGTGACTGGTGATCAGTCCGGGTCACATTGGATCTACTGGGAGAAAGATCTCCTGTACAGCGAGCCTAAGGTCCCGGAACCTGGGTCAGCCCGTGTGCTGGTGGTAACCCAGCACTTCCGGACCTTCCTACTCACCAAAGCCACAGGCCTACTTAGTAGCTCATTTTAGTGCAGAGTTAAAAAAGAGTTTCACCAGCTACAGGCTGGGCATGCATGATTCGAAAGATCTACAACCGTCCTGGAAAACCAACCAACAAGCAGCACACTGTCGCCTATGTGGTTTTTGTAATAATGAAAAGTTAACTCACCTGTTATGTGCATGCCCCGTAGTTAAGGAAACAAGAAGGGGGCTTCTAAAACCAATTTTTTACGAATTGAACATTTGCACATGCAGACAAGCAGTGATACGTTGGTTGGAATGTTCCTCTATAATCTTGGCTTGCCGAAAGGTAAAATACCTGGCAAAAGTAAGGGAACTTTTAAAGCAAGCAGATTTAGAGGTCACCAACTAAGTAGGAATAAGGGCAGTTTCACTAGCCCAAATTGCAAGTGGTAGGAAGCCCTAAGCCACAGGCTAACCGGAACAATAAAGAAAAATGGCAGCTAACCATGCCTTATTGTAAAGTTTGGCATTTTATGGACATTTATTTCAAATATTCTAACCTTTGGACAATTTCAATCACTTTAGCACTTTGGAAAGTTGTGAATATATTGAACTGTCGCAGATCATTGGTTAATTGACATTTTACGCACTTTTTAATGTTATTCAGATTTTAGATATCGCCTAGTTCATTGCTTATATGCAGTAGTTAATGGAAGATTAAGTTTAATATATTCTTAAAGTGTAACTTGTAACGATTTTTAAGTAATCATATGCAATAAACTATTTTGGCTTGACTTGGACCTTCTTACTGGGTCTGGCTCACGATGTGCCTTTGGCAGGACATTTGGGGCAGGACAAGACCTTTGACAGGCTTGTCAGTCACCCACTTCTTCTGGCCTCAAATGCGAACGCAGTCGGATGTGCATTGTTGGTCTTGCCAAACTTGCCAGGCAAGTGGCATGAGTGGGAGGAAGGTCAAAGCTCCTCTACAATCATTCCCTGTTTTTGGGACACCCTTTGAAAGGGTATGTCGTACAGGCCTCAGCCTGGCCCGCTAGTGCAAGGGGTTCGCCCTTCTGCGCACGAAGTCCTCAGACCCAAAGGAAAAGTTGGCACGGAAACTGGAATTGCAAAACATAGAATTTATTACACCTCATGAGGTGGTGCTAAAGTTCAGACAGTACCCTTCGGCACTATGAGAAGTAGCACAAAGGGCTACCGGACACATGGTTTATTTATACCCACACAGGGGCTCAAGAGAAGGCGGTACAAGCCACTAAAGCACATTTTATGTCCATACAAGGCAATATCGAGAAGCACAATCGATCAGTGGGAGGAGTTAACAGTCGTGGGGTCTCGGCTAACACTTTCCAATCTAGGGCTAACCATTAGCAGATGTGGACCCTAACAGTCAGCGGCAAAACACAGAGATGCTATTATTAGACTGTTGCCGGGCAGATTCAAAGGCCATGAGCAGAAAGGTAGGACAACGCACATGGTCGACACGAGGCAATGTGTGGCAAACAAAATGGCTGCCGTGAATACAAAATGGATGCCATCAAACGTCAAGATAACAGCCAAAACTCGATGTCTTTTGCTAACGCTCAACTCAATCGACGTTATAATACAACAGACAACCCTTTTAGCGTTAGCTAAAGACATGTGCTTTTCTAGGATAATCTGCATTCATCTCATATGTCTATGCACATTATATTGGTCACTTCCTTGTCCACTAATTGTTGCGCTTTTACGGCATTTCGTCTGGACGGTATGCAGGCAGTTATGCACATAGAACATAGCATTGGACCACAGTGTATACATATGCAACAGGTGAAAATCAATGCAATTGCAACACGCAGGATAGTTAATAGTTCCCAACCCCAAGCAGAAATCAGAGCCCAAAACCATCCCGCAAATGTCCAGGTACCATTTTTCTCATGAATATCAGAAGCTATTTTATGCAGTTTAAGAATTGCTTCATAAACAGAAGGCGAATTATCAGGTATGTACACGCAACAACTACTTCCGATAACTTGACATGCTCCTCCTCTATCTGCTAACATAACATCTAAAACCATGCGGTTCTGAAGAGTTACAATTCTAGCAATTTGTAGTTCCTCAGTAATATTGCCAAGTGCTACAGTAGTTTCATTGGTGACAGCTTCCACTACTCTAGTTAAATGTCGTATTTTCCTGCTGTTTAAGGCAGCACCTACAAACGGGAACAGGCCTAAATTAAAATCAACATATTGCTGCAGACTAGTATCTGTTTGGTCAATATCATCAACTCGAATTGTTCGTTTATTTCGATTCATAGAAATTTTTTGGAACAACTTGAAATCTCGGTGATAAGAAGCAGGTGCAAGAAAAACAGGTGGTAATAGAAAAGATACATAGCAAACACCAGACCACCCTATAGGTAGCCTATGATAACCATGACTTCCACATACTAGATATGTGTTATGCGAAGCTAAAAATGTACTATCGTTTATTACATCTATATTTAACACTACAACACATTCGCTGGTCCCTACTGGAATTCGTCCAGTACTTTGCACGCACAAGTTCGCTCTGGTTCGTGTTACAGTAATCACAGATTCATTATTCGTGGTAGAGTCTCTCGTATGAGTGAAAACATAAGGCGTAGAGGCATTGTCCGGTCGATATTCTTCCCACTCCCAAATAGTTCCATTCGCTTGCGGATAACCATGTTCATCTTGATAACACTCTTTATTCAAGCCGAAAAGAAGTCCTCCTACAGTAGGTTTCCTGTTTGAAAAGAGAAGAGTGTAACAGGCTCGACAAGAACCATTATGCGAAAAAGGAAGTGGAATAAAAGGCGTTCCACCATTCTTCTGATGAGCCGGAAGCATACCACAAATCCAGCAATTCGTAGTATTTGTGGCATCCTGAGTGTGATGTAGCATTTGAATGAATGTGTTATTCACGTAAGATTCCCGATGCTTATGCTCATGATAGGGAAGAGTGAAATGCTGATGCTCTTCCGGAATCGGAGTAGTGGGAACCATAAAAAAAATTCGAGCAGGGATAGCCATCTCGATCAACCAAGTAGTTAATGCAATAACTATTAATACAACAAAAACACTCGATACTCCCAAAATTCTTTTCTTAGTAGTATTCATAGTCTCAAAAGTCTTCTTCAAACTAAAAAATAAAAAATAAAAATAGTCAATGAGCTCTTTACCCTGGGCAGCTGTTGGTTTCTTCGCCACAGATCAAGACAGGTGTCACTACACTACGCAGGGCTGATCCCCCTCCCTTGTCATATCGGCTCTCCGTTTACTACCCAGAGCAGTTGCTCAACCAGTCTCGCAACAAAAAACCTTTCAAATCTTTCTTCTCTTCGATCTCAAATCATAGTGTGCTACTCCAGAAGTCGTCTGGTCCGGGAAGAACTCCGCAGATCCGTCAGGTGATACAGCAGGGCCTTTCTCCGTAGCTAGAATATCTCGATGATCAGTCAAAACAGCAGGTTCCACCAAGGTCGGCGACACTTTGCGGCAATGGATACCATGAATCCAATTGCGCCTGTTGGTTGTCCGGACTGCCATCCTCGTTGCCAGGAGGACTTGCTCTGGTCCACGCCACCTCGGCTCCAAGCTGTTCGATCTCTCAAATGAATTGATCATCACTAGGTCACCAGGACGGAGACCATGGCCCTCACCTTGGGATTTATCCGGGAGCGCTTCTCGAACCTGTTGGTGAATAGAAACCAAGCTGTCAGTTAATTGTGCCAAATAGTCATTCATTAAAACACAAGGTACATCATGCACATATCTTGGCTTCGGAACTCCCCAGATATTCATCCGGCCGCCCAAACACCACCTCGTACGGGGTAAGACCCGTTCGAGAATGTGGCACCGATCTAATGGACAATAGTGCCAACGGCAGCACATCTGGCCACGTCAACTTCGTGGAGGCTTGGATTTTCGCAATCTTGAGCTTGAGAGTGCCATTATACCTTTCCACCAATCCTGCAGACTGTGGATGGAACTCAGCATGAAACTTTTGCTTAATGCCTAATCCCTTCAGGACATACTTAATAACTTCCCCAATAAAATGAGGTCCGTTATCACTCCATAAAAGTCTGCAAACACCGAACCTCGGGAAGAACTCCTTCAGTAGCACCTTAGCAGTAGTAATAGCCGTATTATCTTTCGTAGGGTATGCCTCAATCCATTTACTGAAGGTACAAACCACCACTAGGACATACTTCAAATTATTACACCGCTCAAGTTGAATGTAGTCCATTTGCAAGACTTCAAAAGGTGCAGTCGGTGTAACAAAACCTCCAGATGGAGCTCGTGTCCCCTTTCCAGGATTATATTGTAAGCAAATCAAGCAAGATTGTACTACTCTCTTAGCTGTGTTGGCAATCTCAGGATGCTCCCAAACTTGCGTAAGCATTTTTGTCATAGCAAGAGCTCCAACATGTGCCACGCCATGAGCCATCTGAACCATGGGTTGCACGAAAGCTATAGGCAGCTTCCATCGATCCATTTGCGTGTTTCTCCAGCAACCTTCATCATCTAACTCTCCTTCTTTAGACCATTGTTCACGTTCCTTATCAGAAGCTGTCTTCTGTATTTCTCGCACTTCCTGTCTAGTATCGTGCCATCTTTCAGCTTGCGACTTCACCACATACATAGAAGTGGTATTTCTCTGCATGGCACGTCTCACGTGCTATACGATCTACAAAGGCATTTCCTTGACCAATCTTGTCTGTGACTTTCTTATGTGCACTGCACTTCACTGTAGCAATTTTCTTCGGCAATGTCTTTTTTTTTTTTTTTGAAAAACCTTTATTGAAGCACTCAAATCAATACAGGCGCAGGCCTACAACCACAGAGGGCGGCCGTAAATCAGGAGATGTAAACAGGAGCAATACAGTGGTCTATAGTTCAAAAAGGAATCACTATGTATTCAGAATACACGGTTGCAGGCACTGCGTAGCACAAGGATAATAGAGGTTTCATTTTATAATATGGAAGCAGTAGCAGCGGCTATATCATCAGAGGCATCACACTATACGATATACCAGAAGAGACGGGAGGAGCATATCCCTCCTGTGGAGAAGTGTGGCTCAGGGGTTAGAGGCGGCAGACCCGGAAGCTGAGATCGGTCCTGGACCAGGGTTCAATTCCCCGCCTCGGCGGGTCTTGGGCTAAAAAAATTCCACGGACTCGATAATTCTCGCCCCGGTGCCTCCTCGACTCACGGGTTCACACTCTGCGACTCTGGGCAATAGCTTGCTTAATCTCCACAACGGCCCCTCGCGACGGGATGCCTGACTTTCACCTTGTGGACACCCTGCCGGGGTTTCTCACAGGGGAATACCAGGACGTGTTCCCTAAGCAAGCGCCAGGATGCCCCTTGGGTGACAGGTTTGCTCTATATAAGTACACCTACATGCAATCGAGAATTAATGATGAGCAATAAGGCTTAAAACACACACTACGCCTGCCCAAGGCAGGCCAGGAGTAGAAAGCAAACAATGGCAAGCAAGTTAACAAAAACATCATTCGGAAAACCACCCGTCCGAAACAATTAAGTAGAGGCAAGTGCAGATGCTCGAAGAGAGAAAAGGAGAAAAGAAGAAGATACAGCCAACCCTACCCAAAGAGAAAGAGAAAGGGACCATAGAACAAAATAAACTAAAATAACAACCCCCCCCGAGGAAAGAAATAAAAGAGAAGAAAGAGAGAAAACAATAAAACATATAAGTGGAGGAGGACCTCCCAGCTCCTGCCCCCTCCCCCCACCACTACGCGCCCCCCATATGTTATCACACCTAGTAAGGATAATGCAAAATCGCCAAATTAGGGGGAAACCAATAATCACCTAGCCCACCTCCCGCAAAGGAACAATATAAAGCGAAGTCCTAAATCAGCACCGATCCCAGCAATGCAGTCCGTATAGGCAGAAGTTGGTCAACCTTGGCCAGTTCGATCCAGAGCAGTGAGATCTCCCGGACAATCCGCTGTCACTGCCAGAGGGCCAAACAACCGGACATATCCTTTGAGGCCCATCCGAATGGAAGCTGAAAGCCGCAGTACAGGCACGGCCCAGCTGTCCCCGATGTCCCATGTCACAAATGAGGATGTTCGGCGCTGTTTTCTGATGGAGAACACAAAGTCCAGGGGAAAAGTAAAACCCGCAGCCAAGCACCTCAGACCAATTAACTCGCTATCAGCAAGACCCCGCACTTCATGCGACAAGGAAGTTCGGACAACCGATGATTGCAAATCGTTTGGGTCTAGAACCGTAGGATCACCATCTAGAACAACGGAGTACATAGTCTTGAGCCCCATCTCAGACACAACAGCATCCAATTTATGCTCAAGGTCTAGCAGTCTCCGATTCATGAAGGAGTGCAAGTCTGCGATAGCCGCCATGACGGCCCCAGGCGTATATTCCATCTCCCCGCTTCCGGTAGTAGCAATTGTCACCACTGCCCGAGACCCTCCAAGAAGGATAATCCTTACCGGGGTGGTATTCGAGCCAATCAAACCCCCTCGGAGAATCGAAGCCGGGTTGAATCGGAACACCGTCCGGCACCAATGCACAAACCGTGGCCGCTCTCCACCATCGATGCCAAGGGGAGATCCCACCGATCTGACTCCCTGCCGCAGCCAGTGTACGGCCCGATGGAATTCCGGGCCACCCCCGGCAGCATCAGGGATAGATTTGCATCAGGCGGGTGGATCAGTTGTCGGTTTTTGTCACGGCCACCATCCGGAGCATCAACTAGGGCAGTCAGGCAGCGCTTAGAATAGTGTTCCCCTGTCTCGCTGGTAGCGCTGCGCAAACGTGATATTCACCGTTGAAATCGGGCAAATCAGTTCTCCCATCCGGGTCAACCGGTCCGTCTTGGCCATTTATGGCCGATGTTGTTGAGCTTGCAGCCGGCCTCTCCACCACTAGAGGTCCCGGTTTCTTAGTTGGTCAGGCCGCAATCTTCACGACGACAATAATTCCATGAGCAAGCCGATATTTCAACCGGAATCACACTGCCAGGCACCGGTTCACTTCACCGATGCGGGATCGTGTCCCAGGCGCAGGATTAGTAGCAGGATTTCGTGGAAGGAGAAGGCGACCGACGGAGCTGAGAGCCCAAGCGGCCATCTCGGTCGCCGGCTTGGCTCCTCCCCTTCTTCGGCAATGTCAATGCAGTCAGGAGATTGTGCACTAAATGTTGAGGAGTCCTGCGAGACTCTTCTGACGTTTCCTCTTGAGCTGCGAACTCCCAACTCCCTCAAGGATCAACCAACCCAATCAGGACTTGGACACTGACTGGACTGACTTCTCCCCCAGGGAAAGGGGAAGTGGACAGAGAGACGCACAACACATTATACAAGATTAAATCTTCGGTTGCTTGTGTCTCTCTCTAGGAAGTGCTCCAGGCCGAAGACCTTTTCTTAAGGAATGTTCTGCGCTGCTTTCACGCTACACTGTGATGCAATATTAACAACAATTACTCAGCTGTTGACTTCTGGCTTAACTTACATAATCAACTGACATTGTGCTTACTGACCATTAATCCGTCTGGCCCTTGTTCACACTTTACAGGAGTTTTTAAGTTTAACCTCTGGCTCTAATCTTGACACCTTCAAATAAACAAAACTTGTCAGAATAGTGTAACACTCTTGCTAAAACAAACTAATTAGATTAATTGGATTAGTTTTAACTGAACTTAGGAACTTCATGCAGGGTCATACCTGAGTCTTTAGTTACTTCTTCTGTAAGAGGATTCTGCAGTAGGAAGACAGGAAATAACAGCCTATCTAAATTCACTCTGCTATCTAAGGTTATTATTCCTGCCTGACCTTGTGAATATGCCAACCCTTCTTACATAACTCTGTTATTTAACCAACATATCACAGAATTACTCATACAAATTTGATTTGCCTATTTTACACATTTGCCTTTATCAAGGCTTGTTTTGTCTCTATTATCTGCTTTCAGAGCACTTAAAATTGTACAATATTTGGCTCTATGCAGCTACTAACATTAGTCTCTTTCAAAACACATTTTGTATCACTTTGTTTCACAAGCGCTACTCTTGTGGATTAGTAGTGCCAACTCAACCTTACTAAACACTTGCCTTTGCCAAGGCTTGTTTCCTGGTTTGCTTTACACTTCGAGTAATTTCCTTTTTAAAGCGTTTTAAGAATTTCCTTTAAATTAATCCTTGCCACATTAGCGTTTAGTCTATTTGTCCGTGGCTTTTATCAAAAAGAAATTTCTTACTGTCTTTTCTTTTCAGTTAAGCAGAGCAGCGCTGCCAGGAGTCTCGAACTGCCCGCAGTGAAGGAGCGGGTAAACAAACCTCCCGGCTGCCTCAGGGAAGCTCCGGAGTCCGGTCGCGTCGTCTTCCACAGAAGTCGTTTATCACCGACGCTGACAGCCAGGGCTTCAGAAACGTAAATACACGGGTTTTCTAAGAACAGGCTAAAGGGACTTGGATCTAACACGCATGTATTGCGGAATACTGGGACTGAAGGAAGGATCCTACGCGGAGCAGAAGCTCTCGCTAGGCACAACGAAAGACAAAGCGACTGACAGTTGGCAGAAGCGCATATTTATAGCTTCTGCCACGAGCCACTGCGCGAGCCTGTCACCTCACATCTCCAAGCGCGAGGGCAGACACGAGCCTGTCTCCAAAGAGCGCACATTCTGAAACTTGCTCATCTCAAGATAAATAAACAAACAAGCATTGCCAAATGCAATTACAAAAATTAACATTACAAAAATGAATTCTAAATAAGCTTTTACATTACACTAATAAACTAAATGTACCCACAGAACCAAATTAACCCTTCTGATTCCCAAGTGGTACCCAGAGTCTGTATTGAGACAGAACCTAATTAAGACGACCGGTAACACCCCTAACACTAAATCCCCGTGCATTATCTGCATTCCATGAGACGTAAGAAAGCCTCTTTCCTTCCAGAATAGGCCAAAATCATGCGCTACTCCAAAAGCATAGCGGCTATCTGTGTAAACATTCACACACAAACCAGCCCTGAGCTCACACGCTCGTGTCAGCGCTATCAACTAAGCTGCTTGGGCCGATTTCTGTGGTATGCGAGCTGTCTCCACTATCGTCTCAAGTGTGGTGATTGCATATGCGGCTGAGGTCGTACCATCCGGTAATTTCAAACAAGACCCATCAACCCACAATTCACCATCTACATCTGGAAGGGGCGTATCCTGTAAATCAATGCGACCCTTTGTCTGTTCCTCATTCAGAAAAATGCAATCGTGCGTTTCTTGTGACTGAGGCTGAGTCACCGGATATGGCAACAAAGTAGCTGGGTTCAAAGTTGCACATCTCTTCAATGTAATGTGGGGGGCTAACAGTGTCAATTCATATCCTGTAAGATGAGCGCTAGTCAAGTGCTGCGTCTTTGTCTGATTCAAAAGGGCATCAACAGCATGTGGTACTAACACTAACAATTTGTGTGACAACACTATTACCTCACTCTGTCAAATTGATACCGCTGTTGCTGCAACTGAACGAAAGCATCCAGGTAATGCTCTAGCAACAGGGTCAAGAACTGCGGAGAAATATGCACACGGGCGCTGCTTATCGCCGTGTAACTGGACCAACACTGACAATGCACATCCATCTTTTTCGTGCACGTAAAGTGTGAAAATCTTCGTGTAATCTGGTGTGCCTAACACTGGTGCTGAACAAAGGGCTTGTCGTAACTGTCGAAAAGCATTTTCACATTCATCTGTCCATGGGAGGGGTACAGGGGTATCTTTCGTCAAAAGTGCTAACAAAGGCTTAAAAATGTGTGAAAATCCCAAACTCCACTGTCTACAAAAAGAAGTGAGACCCAAAAATGTACGTACTCCTTTCTGTGTGGTAGGAACTGGCGTATCTAAAATGGCTTGTATACGATCTGATGTCAATGCACGTCCCTCCTTAGACAAAAGGTGACCTAAGTAGGTTACCTTTGGTCTACAATATTGCAACTTCTTTCGAGAGACTTTGTGATGATGTAAAGCAAGAAAATAAAGCAAAGACAAAGTACATTTTTCACACTGCTCTGGGGTGTCGGCTGCCAACAAGATGTCGTCGACATATTGTATGAGAGCCACACCTTCGATCAGTACAAAAGAATCAAGGGGCATATTATCAAGGGGGTTTATCTCTGCTTTTTTGGCTTTGAAAGCCAAGAAAGCGGAGATAAAATTATCTCCCTATTACCTAGCTGTCGCTAACACCAGTTAGTGACAGCTAGTAGGAGATAGCGACCATCTTGGGCCCCACTTTGCATGTCAGTGATATTTATCACTAATGACATGCAAAGTGGGCGTGCCAAGATGTTAGCGACTGGAAACAGTCGCTAACATCGCTATCTTCTATTACCAACTTTTGGAGATATTCGCGCTAAGCACGAATATCTCCAAAAGCTAACACCTGCCCTGAGCAGTTCTTAGCCATGTTATCCTATGGGAGGTGGATAACATGGCTAAGAGCATTAGCTCAGTAATGCATGAATAACGCTGACTTTTCGGCGATATTCATAGATTGCGGCCGTTTTTTATCGCATTTGCGATAAACCTTGGTAATACCAAGGTTTATCTGCGATAATTTCTGACGATGCTTAGCGTTAAAAAATGTGTTGCTAAGCATCGTTAGCGATAAATATCGCTTAACGTTGGTAATATGCCCCCAAGTTCCCTTTTCAATGCTTGGCTGTAAATACTCGGACTTTCAATGTAACCTTGGGGAACTCTACAGAATCGATACGATCGATTATTCAAAGTGAAACCGAACAAATATCGGCTATCAGAATGAATAGGGATCAAAAAGAAAGCATTTTTCAGATCGATTACAGTAAACGTGGTGGCAGTCGGAGGGACTAAAGTAAGAAGTGTTGTAATGTCTGAAACCACAGGGTATTGTGGTATCACTATCTTATTCACCTCCCTCAAATCAATAATGAACCTGTAAATTCGTGTATCTGAATCTTTCTTCAAAATCGGAAGAATCGGGCTGTTGCAAACATTGTATGGGAGCTCCTCAACAACCCCAACTTGTATCAAATCATGTACAATTCGTATGAGTGCTTCCTCTCCCTCCTGTGAAATACGATATTGTGGCAAACGAGGTAACACAGCTCCCTCCTTGACACTAATCTGGATCGGAGGGATAACCATCCGACCCACATCAGTGTCTGAGGTAGCTCATAAGGATGTAGGGAGTGAAGCTAATGCAGCATCTTCTTTAAGCAAACAAATTCTATCAGATTCAATGTAATTATCATTTAGGATGACACGTACCCCTTCAGGAAAACATTGAATCGTAGCTCTAAAATGTTTTAACATATCAAGGCCAAAAATGTTATCTGGAATTTTCGGGGAAAGCAAAAACGGGCATGGAGAATCAAATTTATCAACAGAAAATTAAAGTGGCTGGGACAATGGGCTAAGGGGAGGTGTTCCATCGAAACCTATCGAAGTAATAGTTGTGCCAGACAGGGGAGCCCTCGGAACCAATTGTTTAGACAAAGCGCTACGTGTAGCTCCTGTATCGACCAGAAACCGATCAGTAGAGCCCAAAACATGTGCTGTAACATAGGGACCCGTCTGATCTACTGGAACTTCAACTGATTCCTTACCCCACCCTAGGCAATCCTATGCATGAGCCGAATCGTACGGACCAGAAGGGGCATAATCAGATACTTGACATTGATTTCGTTTATCAAATGTATTCTGTCTTTGTTGTAGACGCGAATTCATATCTGATCTGAATTGATCGTTCGTATTACCGCGAGGCGCTGAGTAACCTGAGACAGACCCTCCTTGGCCCCGCTCCCGAGCTTCTCGTTGAGCTTGAAGCACCGGGCAGTCTCGCGCCCAATGTCCGTACTGTTTGCAATATACACATTGATTCAGAGCTATGTTTGAATGGCCAGAGGAAGTATTGGAAGATGTTTGACCACCTCTACCATAATTTCTGTCAGGGCCCCTATCGTAGCCTCTAGAAGGCGGACCATACACCTGGGCCAACATAACTTTTGTTTTGAACTCTTTTGACTTCTTGTCCTCAGTCCCCTTCGCCTCCGCCTCCTGTCGCTCATAATACTGAGCCATCGTCAACACAGAGGCCGGAGAGGACGTAGTCCAAGAACTTTCACTAGCTTTTAATCGACTCGCTATACTAGGCAACAAATTTGAAACATATTTATCGACAAACAGGTGCCTGCCGGTATCATCAGTGAGAGACTGGCCGCTAAAATCATGGAAGGCTTCCTCAAAGCGAGTAAAGAAATCAGAAACTGATTCATCTGCTTTTTGTTTACAGGACGCTAAAACAGTCCAATCAATCTTTTTAGGGGGAATAACCGTTTTAAGTTTAGTTAAAATGGCTGCAGAAAGATCTAATATCAGCCTATGTGCTTTTTGGGCGGGCTCCCTATCCGCATCTATGCGCTCTATTTCCTTCCACTTGGTGCTAAAAACAGCGCGATCATTAATTTTACGAACGGTCCTCCACATATCTGGGGGTAAAATAAGACCGAAAAACAAATCTATATCACATAAGGTCATAACACAAGAATTTAAAGCACCCTCGACCTCTTCATAAAAGGCAGCTGGATTTTTACGCGGATCAGGTAACGCATTTTTAAGTGCCATTACATCTGCTCTATTCCAAGGAGTGTATACCCAATTATAAATGAAATACCCCTCTGCATCGGCAACATTTTTATCATCATTACCACCCGTTCCTTTAGGAGGAACATACAAAGGCGCGGCTTCCCACATGCGTTTCATGACAACTGGTATCATCTTATCTGGCACGTAGATAGGACGTTGTGCCACTCCGGATGAATTAGTCTGTGGAACGGCGTCTGCAGCCTTTTTCTGCTCCTGCAGACGTCTCGCCTCGTCTCGTATTTTAGCCAGTCGTCTAATGAAATCGGGTGCCTGGGAAAAAACAAGAAGACCATCACGTATTTGTTTATGCTCAGCTGCAATATCAACAGGTTCTAAAACGTCAGAATATTTCCGAAACATTTCAATGACTTCATCGGCAAATGATGCAGTGAAATACATCTGCTCTTTTTCTGACCAATTCTGTATAGTAGCTAAAAGATCGGTAGCAGAATGTGTGCTACGCAATGCTTGACAGGCAACCTGTCTGATTTCAGCCGATCGTTCTACAGACAGCAAAGATCGGGAATCCCGCGTTTTCTGTCGTTCCGTGTCGGAATCCTCGTCATCCCCGGACGGAGCAGACGGATCGAGATACGGAGGTGGAGTCGATCTAATAACAAAAATCATCTTGTGGTTTATTAAGGACAGGATAGAGAGGCTGCCGGACAGGATATTGGCCAGATATCTGTAACCTTCCTTCTTTGTCCTCTCGTTCCTGTATTTCTTTTGTTTCTTTCTTTGGTAACTCCAGCGCTTTCTCATACACAGTCTTTCGCTGCTCTTTCTCAATCAACGCTTTCTCACGTTTCTCCTGTTGTCGTACTTCTTTTTCCCACATTCGCAAACACTCAAACATATCACGTCTAGACTTCCGCTCAAACAAACATAGCTCCACATATTCAACCTTTCGCGCATCAAACGACCCATACAATGGCCAACGTAACTCAGGATCCTTTTTAGTGTACTTGTGCCACAATGTGCTTACATTATGGCAGAAGTACCAAACTTCACATACATATCTCGATTAGGAGTCCCCTCGGGGGGAGCCGGCTGTGATTCTTCAAGTCGTAAACTGGCGCCACCAAACAAGCAGCACATCTTTCGAAGTGAGCGGCAAACAGGCATGCTTCAAAAATAGTGCAAGATATACACTACCATAGGTAAAGAGCGCTTAAGGTACTTTCTTAGTACGATGCGCTATACATAGGAAAGGCGGAGAAAAGCTCCGTGCATCGCCTGCCTATATGAACTGCAATCCATATATTGCTTAAACATAGGACCCAAACAAAACCAAAGTAGACAAGTCTATCCAAATACAAAGTGCTCGGGCAAGCGTTCCTAAAACTGCCTTACCAATACGGGAGCCTCAAAATGCCAAAACCTACAACAAGCGACAAGTGCTGCAAAGCGACTCTTACCAATCGTAGGCTGTCTAGGTTCCAACTGCCAAGTTCTAAATTCGACCAAATGGTCACTGCACGGCAGACCCACAGAAGAGATCTCAGTCGAGGACCGCGCCACCCGGATGGTCGGATCGGAAAGCAAGGAAGGAACACCTCGGATACCAAGACATGGGTCTTATCTGGTAGTGATCGCGACCTCAGCGAAGTTCCGAACCTTCGTCATGACCAATCCTTCGAGCATCCGAGTCGTCGATGAGCCCCACGTGCCGGCGCCAATTTGTCGTACAGGCCTCAGCCTGGCCCGCTAGTGCAAGGGGTTCGCCCTTCTGCGCACGAAGTCCTCAGACCCAAAGGAAAAGTTGGCACGGAAACTGGAATTGCAAAACATAGAATTTATTACACCTCATGAGGTGGTGCTAAAGTTCAGACAGTACCCTTCGGCACTATGAGAAGTAGCACAAAGGGCTACCGGACACATGGTTTATTTATACCTACACAGGGGCTCAAGAGAAGGCGGTACGAGGCACAAAAGCACATTTTATGTCCATACAAGGCAATATCGAGAAGCACAATCGATCAGTGGGAGGAGTTAACAGTCGTGGGGTCTCGGCTAACACATTCCAATCTAGGGCTAACCATTAGCAGATGTGGACCCTAACGGTCAGCGGCAAAACACAGAGATGCTATTATTAGACTGTTGCCGGGCAGATTCAAAGGCCATGAGCAGAAAGGTAGGACAACGCACATGGTCGACACGAGGCAATGTGTGGCAAACAAAATGGCTGCCGTGAATACAAAATGGATGCCATCAAACGTCAAGATAACAGCCAAAACTCGATGTCTTTTGCTAACGCTTAACTCAATCGACGTTATAATACAGCAGGTAGGGATGGACATTGTGGGACCACTGGATCCCAAGACAGCCATGGGCAGCAGGTACATCCTGGTCTTTGTGGACCCTGCCACCCGGTACCCAGAGGCAATTCCTCTCAGGACAACGACGGCGCCAGTGGTGGGCCAGGCGTTAATGAGGATCTTTTCCCACGTGGGGTTCCCCAGAGAGGTGGTTTCTGACAGGGAAACAAACTTCATCTCAAAGTATATGACATCCCTGTGGAAGAAGTGTGGTGTTACTTACAAGTACACCACCCCTTATCACCCCCAAGGTAATGGTCTGGAACAAAATGTCAACCAGACCTTGAAGGGCATGATCAAGAGTCTCACCAAACCCATGAGGCATAAGTGGGACGTCCTTTCACCGTACCCCAGAAGTCTCTCGGGTTCAGTCCCTTTGAGCTTCTGTACGGTCAGCGTGTGCGAGGACCTCTAAGCTTGGTGAAGGAAGGCTGGGAGGCCACTCCCAGGAAAACCCCCCAGGATTTGTTTAGCTACATGCTGGCCTTCTGAAATCAAACTGCCCGCTTCAGGGAACTCACTCAGAAACCAAACCTCCTGATTCAGGAAATTCTCTCAGGCGAACCTCAAGGCTAGCCAGGAAGAAACGAAAAAGTAGTATGAGCAGAATTGAGAGTGGGCATACTTGGCAGAGTACTACTATGCAGAATTCCACAAAGGCAAACAAAAACTCTATAGATTTGCAAATTTTGCTTTGTTAGACTCCAAATTAAGAAAACAGTAACCTCATATTCTTTTGGTAAAATAACAAGTATCTCTATATTTACATGCGGAAATGCATTTAGACATTTCACAAATATGACAACTTAGAGAGGTGATGATTTTGTGATCCTCTCTAACCTAGGGAGAGAACCAAGCATATGCATTGAAAACAAAGAGCACATCTTGTTTAACGATTCGGTGGTGGTCCCATCCTCTTAGGACCACCGCAAGCACAGTTATGGGCAAAAATACAATCCTAAACAAAGGCCCTGCAAAGCATTATGGGACAAAATTAGCAGTTGGCAGTGACTATTATAGTATCCAATATCTAAATAATTCTACAAGGAGCTGCAGTTCATCTAGTCGTTACTAGGTGTCACTCATGAGTCAAATGCAAAAGCATTGAAATGATTACATCAAGCTGCAGTTCCACTAGTCATTACTAGATGTCCCTCGTGTGTGAAAAGCAAAAGCATTTGACTTGAGGGACACCTACCAATGACTAGTTGAACTGCAGCTTGATGTAATAATTTCAATGCTTTTGCATTTGATTCGTGAGGGATGAATATCTTTACATCGCGGATTTTACTCTGCAATGCAATAACATCATGGTCGTTACAACGACCGTGTTGTTACCACGCAATGCCATTACTATGCAAGTCATTACATTACATACGTTACAAATGTATAATTTACGATTCCAACTCCATCCTATGTAACAGTAGGGAATGTGTTGGAATAGTAAACAATACTATTCCTTGTGTTATACTGCCACCTACTGAAGGTCGATGTAATGACTTGCGTAGTAATGGCACTGCATGGTATCAAGGCGGTCGTTATATCAACCGCATTGTGATTGTATTGCGGAGTAAAATCCGCTATGTAAACGTTGTTTCCCGTGAGGGATACTTAGTAACGACTAGTTGAGCTGCAGCTCTTTGTGGAATTATTTTGATATTTGATACTGTTAGACCTGGCACCATTGGTGTGGGTCTACTTTCCATTTTTGCTGTTACCTCATGTATTTTTGCTGGTGTTAGATGCTTTGGGCACGGTGCCACTGCTATCCATTGCCACAGTGCAAGTGCTCCCTATTGTAAATTGATGTATTAATCAGTGGTTCCATGTTTGGCTATTTGGTTTACTTGCCAGATCCTATTCTAGTGCACTGAGTGTGCCCAGGGCGTGTAATTCAAAATCCTGCTGGTGGACCTGCAGCACTTGTTGTGCCACCCACAGAAGCAGCCTTGTAAAATATGTCTAAGGTCGGCCATTGCAGAGCCTGCGTGCAGTCTGGTACTGTCATGCTGACTGGGCAAGTACACCCACTTCCCAGTCCCTAAACCTTCCCTTTTCTTCATATCAGCCACCCCTATGGTACGGTACACAGTCTAAATATCGATTCCTAATTGTCGACCTACACAAATATCGAGCTGGAAATATCGAAGGTACAGAATTTCGATGTCAAGAATATCGTTGGCCAGAATTTGACCCTAAGGTAAGTAATGTCGAAATTATTTATATCGATGTAAGTAATATCGAAGTTAGTAATATCAATAGCATATATATCGATGTAACTAATTTCGATGTTACTAATATCGATATTTGTATTATTTTAATGTTTTTAATTATGTATGTGTAATATGTTTTTGTTAAGTATTTTAATTGTATTTAATTATATGTGTATTATTTTTATATATTAATAATGTTATTTTTAAGTACATTTTATGTTTCAGTACCGGAGCGGGTTGTGGGTTTATAGGGGAATAGGGTGGGAAGTAATTTAAATATACTAAATTAATTATTAATTTTTAGGAATTATAAATTAATTATAAATAATTTTTGGGGTTTTTTCTGTAGCGGGTTGTGGGTTTACAGGGGAATTGGGTGGGAAGTAATTTAATTGTAATTAATTAATGATTTATACTTGTTTTGTTATGGATAATTATTTTATTTATAATTAATTATTAATTGGTAATTAATTATTTTAATGGGTCATTTATTTTTTTAATTGGTAATTAATGTTTTTAATTGTTAACTAATTTTTTTAATTGGTAATTCATGTTTGTAATTGGGAAATAATTTTTTTAATCGGTAATCAATTTTTTAATTGGTAAATAATTTTGTTAATTGGCAATTAATATTTTTAATTGGTAATTATTTCTTATTAATTGGAAAATATTTGTAATTAATTGGTAATCAATGTTTTATAAAAAGGTATTGTTTGGTATAAAAATAATGTTATTGTTTAATAATTTTTCATTATGAATTAATTTTAAATAATATTGTTTTGTAATAAAAAATATTTTATTGTTTAATATTTATTATTCGGTGAGTAATATGTAATAATTAATATTTATTGGTATTTGTTGTTAATTAATTGTTAATTAATTATTCAAATGTAATTGCTTTTAAAAATTATTAATTGTTTGTAAATGATGTAGATTTATTTAATAATTTAATTATACATTATTTTAAATATAAAAATTGTTTATAAGTATGTTATATTTAAATTCTATGCTATCCAACGTTTTCCCTACTGTTGCACCCTCTGGAGTTTGAATAGTAATTTTTACCCCTACGCAATCCAACGCTTTCCCTACTGCTGCACCCTCTGGAGTTGGAATAGTAATTTTTACCCCTACGCTATCCAATGCTTTCCCTACTGTTGCACCCTCTGGAGTTGGAATAGTAATTTTTACCCCTACGCAATCCAACGCTTTCCCTACTGCTGCACCCTCTGGAGTTGGAATAGTAATTTTTACCCCTACTCTATCCAATGCTTTCCTTACTGTTACACACTCTGGAGTTGGAATAGTTATTTTTATCCCTACGCTATCCTATGTTTTCCCTACTGTTGCACCCTCTGGAGTTGAAATAGTAATTTTTACCCCTACGCTATCCACGTTTTCCCTACTGTTGTACCCTCTGGATTTGGAATAGTAATTTTATCCCTACGCTATCCAACGCTTTCCCTACTGTTGCACCCTCTGGAGTTGGAATAGTAATTTTTACCCCTACGCTATCCAACGCTTTCCCTACTGTTGCACTCTCTGGAGTGGAAATAGTAATTTTTACCCCTACGCTATCCAACGCTTTCCCTACTGTTGCATTCTCTTGAGTGGGAATAGTAAGTTTTACCCCTACGCTATCCAACGCTTTCCGTACTGTTGCACTCACTGGAGTTGGAATAGTTATTTTTACCCACCCGCTATCCAACGCTTTCCCTACTGTTGCACTCTCTGGAATGGGAATAGTAATGTTTACCCCTACGCTATCCAACGCTTTCCCTACTGTTGCACTCTCTGGAGTGGGAATAGTAATTTTATCCCTAGGCTATCCAACGCTTTCCCTACTGTTGCACTCACTGGAGTTGGAATAGTTATTTTTACCCTCCCGCTATCCAACGCTTTCCCTATTGTTGCACTCTCTGGAGTGGGAATAGTAATTTTTACTCCTACGCTATCCAACGCTTTCCCTACTGTTGCATTCTCTGGAGTGGGAATAGTAATTGCTACCCCTATGCTATTTAACGCTTTCCCTACTGTTTAATTTTTTGGAGTGGGAATAGTAATTTTACATTCTACGCTGTAGTTTAAATAGTAATTTTATTTATTTATGTATTTAATATTTTTGGTATTATTTTAGATAATGTTGTAATTAATTAACTGTAAAAATATCGAAAGTATATTTAATTTTGTTACTTTATTAAATATTATTATTTATTTTTATTGATGTTAATATTTTATGTGTGTAGATGTATTTGTAATGTATAGTATTGTTTAATAATTTATAATTAATTAAAATAATTAATAAAAATATATTATTAAGTAAGTATATATTATATATTTTATGTTTATTTTTAATTAAAGTTTTATTATTAAATATGTATTATGTATTACTGTTAAGCATTAATAAATATGTTTAAATATGTTTATTTTATTTATAAGTATTATTTACTTTATTTAACTTTTTTGTTTTTTTACAGAAAAAAAATATTTTTAATTACGATATTTTTAACATCGATATTTTGGTTTCAATATTTTTGTACTTTCCATGTTGTAGATAGGGTGTCGATATACTTGCCTTCGATATTCCAGCGTCGATGTCTTGTAGGTCGACATTCTGTCCGTCGATATTCTGTCAGAGATTCCTATGGTACACCCAAGGGCAGGGTGCATTGTAAGTATAAGGTCGGACAAGCCCTGGTGTATGTGACATGTCCTAATAGTGAATTATAGACATTTTCGTTTTTCACTATTGCAAGGTTACCTGTTTTCCATGGGCCAGAACTGTCTCAGAGAACATGGTAGAGTGGTAGAAATTCGAGGTTAGTATGCCTGTACTCAGAATGATAAAATACATCTTTTAGTGAGGTTGGTTTTAACATTCTGTGTTTGCAAGTACCACTTTTAGAAAGTAGGTATTTGCTTCTCTAACCATTCAAACCTGCCTCTGCTAGGTTGTGTATTCCTTTGTCTGGTTTTGTGAGTGACAGGGCTGGGTGATTCCAAGAGACAGGCTGAGTCACCCAGTGGAGAATAGAGAGATCTGCATCTAGATGGGATGGAGGAGTTGCACCTGAACCTTGAATAGGGCTGTGCATGTCTTCCACAATGCTGGCTCCACCCCCTGGCTGATGTCTCTGCCCCGCACACCGAAAGAAGAGAAGGAGTCCTGTAAACAAAGTGCTCCAGGACTGTACTTTCCTTCCACTTGCCTTCCACCTCCTGTGGGGCGTCTGATGTGCATGCCCTGCACTGTGAAAGGAAAGGAGAAGTCTGGTAAACAGAGTGCTTCAGAACTGGTTTGGACTGGGCAAAGGCCCTTCTCCCCTCAGAGAACAAAGGATTTTCGGGTATAAATATTGGGACCCTGATCCCAATAAATTCGATCACTTTGTGTACTTTACTTTCAACTTGTCAAGGATCTCCAAGGGCTTGGAAAAGAGCTTGCCTCCTGCTGAAGTCTCAGGGACAATAGACCTCAACCCCCCCAGCTCCCCTGAGTTCTTTGGAAGTGTCTGCTGCTGTTTTGGGCCTTCTGAGGAACTGCGTGTCGCAAGGAGCTAGAAGCGGGACTCAACGAGAAGAAGCACGTCGCCGTCGCTGGGCCTGCCGTCGCAACTCCGAAGGAGGGTGTCACCGCTGGAACTGTCGCACTGCAATTCATCGGAGAGAAGCGTGCCACAACAAAGAGGAAGAGTGTCGCCATCGTTGCTGCTGCTGTCGCAACTCCGAAGGAAGGTGTTGCTGCTGTGGCAGTCGCACTGCACCACATCAGGAGAAGAATAGGCCTGGGCGTAAATTCAGTTCCGCTCGCAGAAATTGTGATAATTTGAGATTTTCCACGGAGAGCGCGAAAATGTCAAAATTTCCGCAATACGTTTGCGCTGTAAAAATACGTTCTCGCACACGCGATCGCGTTACCATGATTTGCCGAGTTCGCCGACAAGTTTTCCTGATCCGGTGGCGTTCTCCACGAGATTTTGGATTGTTGGTAGTCATTTTAGCTATCTCGCGAGAGTTTGCGCCAGCGATCACGTCATTTGTCTCGCGATCATGCCATTCTTCTCGCGATCATGCACCGCGAGAGTATGAGATCTCCAACACGTCATTCTCCACCGCTAGCGAGAGCCTGAGGACGTGGACACGTCATATCAAACACGACAAGGAGCGAGAGAACCCGAACACATCATTCTCCACTGCGAGTGAGAGCATGAGGACGCGAGCACGTCATATCAAACGCGACAAGGAGCGAGAGACCCCGAACACGTCATATCCAACGCGACAGGGAGCGAGAGAACGCGATCATGTCATTTTGTACGCACCATCGACATCCGACATCCTACATGTGAAGCTCGAGAACTCGAACATGAAAAAATTTCAATTTGGAGAAGAATATCAGCTGTAGCAGCATGAAACCTTCTGATGACTTGGATGAAAAAAACACCTCAGATTGACATTTGGCTGTCCTTTTTTGTGCAAGGAGTCCTTTTTTAAAAAGTTGGGGAGAGGGAGGAAGTGCCACAGAATCTCCAGCTTCCTGCTCCTGCCCAGCAGGCTCCTCCCAGTGCTTTGTCCATCTCCTGCTCATTCTGCCTTTGGATTTTGAGCTGGAAAGATCACTCTTTTTGTCTGCTGCATCATTGCAATTGGATTTGAGGATTTTTGAATTGGATATTTTACAAGTAAGTGGTTGTTGTTGTGTCTTTTTAATTGGGGCATTGCAGTTGTTGCAACAACAATTTAATTTTGGTAACTATCATTCCTTTTTTTTAAAATGTTGTGGGTACTGGGTAGTAGACTAGTAGTCAGTAGTAGGCCCGAGCTAGTCATGGCCTCATGAGTGTGTGCATGATGAAGCAACTGTTCCTTTGGTGTTTTTTGAATGTATTTCATTTTCAAGCATCATTTAGAGCCTGGATGGCATTGGATTGAGTTTGCCACCAGCCTCCCGCAGCGTGGGAGGCCCAGAGAAGCGGAATCAGAGTTCGGGGGTGTAGCAAGGGGCCATACCTGTTCGCATTGTGTGGGCAACAGCAGCAGCCAGCGGGCGCTGCAGGAAAACCACCGGCACCGGTAACAGCCATGAGGGGAAAGGCCCCCCGGAACTTTACGTCCCAGCATCCCTTGCCTCTCCCTGACGTCGCGCAGCACGCCTGGCGGTGCGATATCTTGGCCACCAGCCTCAGGCAGCGCGGGGCGCCCAGAGAAGCAGAATAAGAGTTTGGGGGTGTAGCAAGGGGCCGTACCTGATCGCACTGTGTGGGCAACAGCAGCAGTCAGCGGGCGCTACAGGAAAACCACCGACACCGGTAGCGGCCGTGAGGGGAACGGCCCACCAGAACTACACGTCCCAGCATCCCTTGCCTCTCCCTGACATCACGCAGCGTGCCTGGAGGTGCGATATCTTGGCCACCAGACTCCCGCAGCGCGGGATGCGCGCGGGCGAAGCCCCGGGCCAAGGGCGGGCACGTCCTTGCCCGGAGGAGGCTGGGCTGGGCCAGGGCTCCTGGTTTGCATCCTGGCATCTGGATCTGTCGCACTGCCATTCATCGGAGAGAAGCGTGCCACAACAAAGAGGAAGAGTGTCGCCATCGCTGCTGCTGCTGTCGCAACTCCGAAGGAAGGTGTTGCTGCTGTGGCAGTCGCACTGCACCACATCAGGAGAAGAATAGGCCTGGGCGTAAATCCTGGCATCTGGATGACAGAGTGCCAGCGAACATTTTCAGCACTGTATCCCCCGAACCGAGTGAGTCCATCCATAATTCCCTACGATTTGAAACTGTACTGGATCATTTTATTTGTTTCTCCACTTTCCTGCCCATATTTGACTGTCTGAGGAAATCAAGACTGTTATATTATCAATATATGGGCTAAGTCAAGTATGGGGAAAAGAAAAACCATGGATGGGACCAGTGGAGCTGCGGGAGGGGGGCAGAGTGGTAGAGACTGCAAGGGGAAAAGGGTGAGGAAATCTCCAAAGTCTAAGCAAACAGCAAATAGTTGCACCCTGGATAGGATAGACTCGCTGATAAGCGAATGCGAGGACATTCTATCCTGTGAAACATCCACCCAAATTCTTAGTAAAGACACAAACCAGAGTTCCCCCCCTGTAGTGAAAAACACCCTAGCCCAACAAGTAATAATTCCTGTAATGTTTCATAAAACGAGTAGGGGAGATAAGGTAGAGCCCTGAAAAGATGGCCAGGGTAGGAAAGGTACTACTCCAAGAGAAAGTAAGGCTGGTCCCCCTATGGAAGACAATATAAGGGTCACTTGCACAAACAGGTTTTCACCTCTTATAGACTTGGTGGAGCAAGAAAGGGTAGATGAGACCACAACTAACCCTGTGGTCATACCAGGTGGCACTACCTTACCATCCTAAATACATAATACTGCCAAACTACAGGGGTTGCATATTCTCTTAGTCGAGTTAAAAGAGGAAGTTACTTTTATAAGTCAGAAATTGGAAGACTTATCTTTAAAAATTGAGACTCTATCTCTTAGGTCGTCGCCCTGTGCAAGAAGTTGCAATCACAGAGTAAACCAGTCGGAGCAACTTAATCAAAGACCTACCCAGGGAGGTCAAACTGCCTTAATCTCTACAGGTACCCGGCCAAAGATATCGGTTCACCAACAAGTTAGCAGGACTAGTGTAGGTACAAATAGTTTTAGCAAAGATCCAATACCATTGGGTGACATCACCTATGCAACTACTGCAAAACCGGACATATTACAGAAACTATCTAGGCACTTACTGGCGTGTGTAGGGTCTGCGACAACAACACATAGCTGTCATGGTCAAAGTGTTCTCCTGGGACGAGAGGCGCAGCAACCCCCAACGATTTTTATGTTTAATGTCCCCAAATATGTTAGTGGGAGTACAAGAGAAATTGGGATTCACTTACAAACAAGGCAATTCACTGGATTCGACATGTCAGGGGATGTCGTTCTCTTATTAGAGAAGACATACTTAGAGCACAAAGACTCTCTTTCCCAGGGAATGCTCTTGACTCTATTGAATTAACACTGAAGGACCAGGACATGGTTGAGAACTTGCTAGCTTTGGAGTTTCGAACATCGTTCCCAGACTATTCTCGGATACAATTCAGACATTCCCCTTCTGTCTCTGGCACTTCTGCAGAGTTAGGTGTACCCCCTCCAGTAGGTACTTCAAATCCTAATCTTAATGATTGACTTCATATAGTACCACAGAGAGCTAAGCATTCTGGTGTAAATTGCTGTGAGTTAATTCAGCAGCCAAGAGAGGAGATAACCAATCTGCGCTCTATGTCGGTACCTAACAGTCTATTGCCATTGATGGAAGTCCCGGGTCTAATTGACTCTCATATCCCCTTGAGTCCCACTCCCCTTGAGGCAAGGATAACGATGGATAAGAGAGGTAGTGGTATATCTAATGGCCCGCCAAACGCCCTGCCTGTATTGCCCGCAGTGAGGACACTAACACCCTCTTTGTCTGTCCTGTCATGGAACATAGCTGGCTTGGGGTCTAAGATTAGCTCCCCTGAATGGCAGTCCTTCATCTTTGGGTATGATGTGTGCCTGTTTCAAGAAACTTGGGCAATTGAACCGATCTATTGTACAGGCTATCTGAATTTATATGTATACGCTATTGCGGGTGGTAAAGGCCGGCCATCAGGCGGTCTATGAGTCTGCCAAGATATTGGCTTTGTGGTGCAGGTTTTAGAGTCTCAAAGTAAGGATATATTAGTACTCAGCTTAAGATGGGGTGAGGGCAAAAGGCTCGATGTGTATAACATCTATGCGAGGGGCACCAAGGGAAAGAAGTCGGATGTACTTGTAGCCCGAGACTCACTGCTTGACCAGCATTCAAGGGGCATAGAAGTAATATTAGCAGGAGACTTTAACATGACTTTTGAACCCCTTTTAAATGGGAACTCGAATTTTTACGATCTTGAAGATGAATTGTGGAGTATCTCGAAATTAAATTGAACGTCTGTAAAAAAAATAGACAGAAGCTATAATCCAGATGAATTCACTCTGTATGGAGAAAGGTTTGAGGGCCACGAATGGCAGGACTAAGTCAGACAGAGATGGTGTGCCCACATTTAACCACGGTATTAGCCAAAGCCGTATTGATTATGTTCTAATTAACTGTCAGCTATGGCACACACTAAGGGATATGAGCTTTGTTGCTCGCATTGAAAGCGATCATGACCCATTAGTTGTGGTCTTTGAAATTAGAGCAGGCCAAGTTACACCTCCCTCTGAAGGGGTGCTGTTAACCCTTGATCTAATTCCATCAAATAATATGAGGCGCCTGAAATGGGCAATCCTCCTACTAAAACCTGAAGTTCTAGGGATACTGGCAGCGGATGCAGCTAATGCAACCTTGGAGATGGAGAAACTTTTGTTAAGCGGGCTTTCCCCGAGGAGGTTAGTAGATTTCATACGGAGTTCTTTAGACAACTTCAAACCTATTTCTTTAAGATTGACAAAAATAATGGTACCAGCCGGAAAAAGGGAAGTATCTGGTTTAATAAGGAATGCAATGAGGCCCTTAGTTCCCTGGGGAAAGCTATTAAGGGTGGTGACATGCCTTCAGTTTGGTCTGCTGGGTATAATTACAAGAAAGCCCAGGAGACGGCAAAGAATTCCTGGGATGAAAAAAGGTGGCAGGAACTTAAAAGCGTGTGTGAAAATAAAAATCAGAAACTCTTCTAGGATGTAGTAAAATGGGGCAGAGACGGGACCCATGTAGAACCAATCAATTACGTAAGCCAAGATCAATGGGTAAAGGACTTTGAATCACAATATGGGTCTATTACGACTGTCCTGCCATTACAAAAGCGGACGTCGATACTGCACTGGATACCATGCAGGGAGGTAAAGCGTCAGCCCCTGACGGCATTCCAGCTGATATTTTTCTCCATGATAGAACAACATGGAGCCGTTATATCTTACTCCTAACGAACGAAATTGCCATGGGAGCTCCGATACCCGAGTCTTGGAAAGGTGCTGTGATAATTCCAATATTTAAAAAGGGTGATATGCCTATGCCAGGAAATTACAGACCAATAAGTCTAATCGACTCTACCCAAAAGATTATGGGTCGCCTTGTTTTAGACAAAATTCAGGATTGGCTTAGCGAGCAGGATATCTTATCTCTCTTTCAAGCAGGCTTCCGCTCAGGCGTAAGTACTATTGATCAGACATTCCGCTTTACTCTCCTTTATTGGAAAACGGTGGTCCTGGAAAAAGGCAGCCCGTTTGCTGCCTTTGTAGATCTAAGGGCAGCATTGGTCTAGTGTCTCGAAAGAGATTGTGGAGAGTTCTGTCTGATTTAAAGATGCCCCAAGATTTACTATCTCTGGTAGCTAGACTTCATGAGGTCACTTATGCAAAGATTAGGTGGGGAAGTCAGGGTCAGGTTACTACCGCATTTGGAGTGGGCAGGGGGGTGAGACAAGGTTGTGTAATGGCCCCCACTCTGTTTTCTATCTTTATAAACGGGGTCACAAAATTCCTGGAGGACACTCCAACAGATGCCCCTAAATTGGCGGGCGTAAGAATTCCGATTCTTATGTTCGCAGATGACACCCTCTTGATGGCAAAAACTCCAAGTGGTTTACAGCGAACAGTAATAACCTTTGAGGAATTTTGTCACAAGAGGGGTCTTGAGATAAACATCACTAAAACAAAATACATGACTTTCAACCCGCAAAGATCCTCAGGAGAAGTAATGCAATTGAATAACCGCCCCTTGGAGAAGGTGAAAGATTTCACATATCTAGGTGTTATTATTCAGGATAATATGAATTGGGGTAAGCATCTAGACATGGCCACATTAAAACACCGCCAGTTAGCGGGTACCATATTGTCTGAATTTAATGCATCCTTTACTAAGCCAGTAAGCCCTCCTCTGACCATCTATAATATGAAAGTTGTTAGTGCAGTTTTATATGGGTCAGAACTTTGGGGCTTCAATAACTTGTCTAAATTGGCTGTAGCTGAGAATAGTTTCCTTAGAAAACTAGTGAATCTTCCGCAAACAACCCGGTAAAGCCCATGCTTCATGATTTAGGAAGGAAGGCACTAACGGATAGTGCTAGATTACGCCCCCTGCTGTACTGGTGGAGACTCTGGATAACCCCGGATCTGACACACTATGCTGAGGGCTTTAAAGATTTGATACATTGTGATCGTCCTAAAAAGATCTCTTGGTTACAGCAGGCTAGATCACTTTTGTTAAATATTGGGCTGGTGGATATATGGGAGAACACTGAGAATGCCTGGTTCCCGTCCAGAGAAAAAATGAAGGAAATATATTGGGTGTGGGTGGATGTCAATACATATAGGAGTAGTGACCCTCTGACTCTGACGGGTCAATTCCTTATGGTTAAACCAGTCCAAAACTTTGAATCCTACTGGGATGCCATTACAAAGCAACTAGATACAAAGCTCCTGTTCCAAATGAGAGTAGGTATGCTTCCAGTCAAATTGTTTACCTCAGGGTGGGAGGCTTCAACGGACACTCTTTGCCCTAGCTGTAAGGAAACACCTGAGTCTGTGGCTCACTTGTTATTTGCTTGCCCGCCTACATTGTCCCGATACGATTATGGCTGGCCCCCATTTGTCGACTCCTGGGGACAAGGAAGTGTGTTGAGGCGTTAAGATTGATCCACACTGAAACATGGCTGCCACTTAATATCGCTGTATGCAAATATTTAGGCTGGGCATGGATTACAAGAGCTAAAGCTACGGTGGCATCATGAATAATGTGTATAGTGTATATGTTTTCATTTCTTATAAAGATTTGTATATATATGAACTTACGTATGATCACAGCCCCTAAACTACCAACATTGCACTGCTCCACTTCGTTACTATTATGAGCTGGGTTTCCATGTGTTATTACTGATTTTAGCCCATTGTTTTAAAAATGTTATATAGATGTATTTTTAACCGAGAGATGCTCCTTAATTTATTTGATTTTATCTGCTTTTATTGGGGGGTTGATGTATTGGATTATGCTTTTATGACAAACTGTCGAATAAAGCTTGATTGACTAATTGAGTTGGGAAATGTGTTTTTTTGGGGTGGGCTTTCTGTTGTTGGGCCTGGCCATGTGGCTGGTGGCCATTTAGAAGCCTAGGCCTGCAAGCTTGTCTTGCCTTGTCTGCCAAGAGGCTGCTTTCATCCAGTACGCTCAGAGCAAGTAGCCACAGCTTTATTAATCAAGTGTTTTTGTGTGGTCTGTTGAATTTAGACATCATTAAGGGCGTGGATGGCATTGGATTGAGTTGGGAAGTGTGTTTTTTTGGGGTGGGCTTTCTGATGTTGTTGGGCCTGGCCATTTGGCTGGTGGCCATTTTGAAGCCTAGGCCTGCAAGCTTGTCTGGCCTTGTCTGCCGGAACAATCAGAGGCTATAGTGAGTCCTGAAAAGGTCTTATGCGCCATCACAGTGGATCACTTCTTGGATCAGGTTAAAGCCTTTCGGACCCAAAACCAATGGCTTCTGTGGAAGGAACTAAATGTTCGCAGGAGTATCAAACACGGGGTGCCTATGGTTGATGACAAGTTGTATCTGCCAACCCATGACCTGCGACTGAAGGCGTTCAATTGGTGCCATGGTGCTTTGATGGCGGGTCACCCGGGCCTGAAGAAGACGTTGCACTTGGTGCAACATCAGTTTTGGTGGGACGGTATGTCCAAGGATGTGAACCAATGGGTGACGCAATGTGAGACATGTGCTAGAGCAAAGGGAGACAATAACATGAGCAGAGGTCATCTGTTACCATTACCCACTCCATCAGAACTGTGGCAAACAATCAGCCTTGACCTCGTTCTTGGTTTACCAAAGGATCAAGGATGTGATGCCATCCTAGTTGTAGTGGACAGCCTAACAAAAATGTGCCATTTTATTCCTTGTAAGAATCTCCCGACGTCAAATCAGACCGTCCAGTTACTATTGCATAATGTGGTGCGGTTGCATGGCCAACCCAGGGTCATTGTGTCTGATAGGGGTCCTCAATTCATTGCCAGGTTCTGGCGTACTTGGTGTAAAGCTCTACAAGTGGAGGCTGCTCTGTCAACCAGTTTCCATCCGCAGACAGATGGGCAGACGGAGAGACTGAACAAAACCCTAAAAAAGTATTTGCTGTGTTATTCCAAAGAAGCGTCTGAGTCATGGGCATCTTTGCTTTGGTTGGCTTAACTGTCTTATAACAACGCCTGGCACAGCTCGATAAAAGAAACACCATTCAGGGCTAACACAGGGTTTCATGCTCGCACACTGCCTATATCCATTCCGAGTGACGTTAAGAATCAGCCTACTGTGATGGCATAAGTTAAACACCTTCTACTGATCCACGAACGCATCCAAAAGAACTTGAACATGGTAAAGGCATCATTTAAGAAATGGGCTGATCTACGTCGACAAGTGGGTCCCACTTATCAAGTGGGAGATCAGGTATGGCTTAGCACCAAAAACATACGCTTTTGTTATCGCAGCATTTTCCATCCCCGATTCATCGGTCCCTACCTTGTGTTACGTAGAATCAATCCTGTGGCTTATAAACTGAAACTGCCAGTCACCTTGAGAATACATCCTGTGTTCCATTGTAGCCTCTTGAAACCTGCTCGGTGTGCTCGCCGGATGGCTGCACCTCCTGTGATGAGGGATGGACAGGTGGAATACGAAGTTCGGCGCATCATGGATTCCAAATTCCGCAGTGGTCTCCTGTGGTATCTGGTGTCCTGGAAGGGTTGTTCCAGTGAGGATGATTCTTGGGAACCTTGTTCAGATGTGCATGCTCCTCGTGCGGTGCGCTCGCCATCCTGGTAAACCTGGTGCTAGGAGGCGCATGGGAGGGGGATGTACTGTCAAGGTTTGATCAGGGCGCTGCATCACTCGCCGAGAACTGAAAGGATTGTGCTCAAACTACAATTCCCAGAAGGCCTTCTGGGAAGTGATACCATCGTTTAAATTCACGCTCAGCGCATTGGAGCGCCGTACGTGATACTGAATTCATTTCCTGGTGCAGAGCGACTGCTCTGTCCTTCGCTGTACCTTGGATTACTTTGCCCACGGCTCCGGTTTTACCCCCGGAGAGTTCCCAGTCTTCACGCGTCTCACTCGGCGAGTGAGGACGCATTTCCTTGGTTGCTTCGTTCCAGCTCCCCTGCACGTGGCTGCGGTGGGGTGTTCAGGTGCCTTCCTCGCTCCCGGCAGCGGCAGGGCTTCATTTGGGCTCCTGGGGTTTTCCCTCCTCTCCGGTCGCGGCTGCGACGAGGGGAACATTTCTTCCTGAGAATTGCTCGGCTGAGCAGAAGGGAGGCGACGCCTGTTCAGAGAGTTATAAACAGTTATCCGGCCGGGTAGGAAGTTTTTTGACATTGTTTTCTTGCCTTTCTTCCCTATGGGAAACGTTATGGTATCTTGGATGTAATACCATGCATTTAGTTCCTGGATCAAGATTTCGGGACTAGCACTTTCCTTTTGTTTGCCCTAGGATTACAAGACTGTGATCTATTCCGGTTTGGAATTATAACTGTAGTATTGTTGCCTACTCACTGCTCGTTGGTTTTCCGGAGCGATAAGGGCTATTTTTGTTTCCTCATTTTCTCACCTTATTTTGTGGAATACTTGGGGTTTAGAAGTAAGTATGAGTACATGAATGAATGTTAACATTGACTGGTCTTTTTGGTGATAGGTGGTCAATTACAGCTGGTTCTTGTGTTTCTACGTGGATAGCATATTCCTCAACGTAAGAGAAGCATCTTACTGGAAGTTAAGGAAGACGCCTCAAGGAAGAACTTAGAAGGTATTGCTCTGAATTTAGTGAGAGATTAATGAGAGTGGCCAGAGTATATGCACTGTATTAATCTTGTGCTTTTTGTTACAGGTCGCCACCTTTCCACTGCTGTCCCCTCCCTATTTCTTTTATCCCTCGCCTGATCACCTTTATACTCTGTGTATCATACAGTCAGAGTGTGAGGAGATCTGGAGGTGGACCCAATAGAGCATCGTTTTGATTCTGAGGAGCATACGGTCGTGACAGAAAGTTGCCGGTGAGAAGAAGGAACAGAAAAAGGAAGTGCCATTAACCACGACTGGTGTGCCGGCCAATGTTTTTTTGGGGACCGATAAAGTTACGCCTGCAGCAGCGTTGTCTGGAAACCAAGCTGGGAGCGCCACCTCCGCACCAGCGGTCCAACCCCACCAACCTAGGCCCAAGCCCTTGAGTGTCGCAGAGGTAGCCAGTCTACTAATGAGCAGCAATATTCAAATGTCATTATCGCAAGGTAGAACACAATCAACGCAGGCGAAACTCAGCAGATAAGTGTACTGCCGCAACAACAGCAGCAGCCGCCACAACTGCAGCAGCCACCACAACAACAGCTGCAGCAGCCGCAACAGCAGCAGCAGCCACAACAGCAGCAGCCGCCGCAACAACAGCAGCAGCCGCAAGAACAGCAGCAGCCGCAAGAACAGCAGCAACCGCAAGAACAGCCCACAATAGTAGTTGTTGCTCCTAAAATGTTATGTTATGTTATGTTATTTAATCTTTTGTATAGCGCACGGCGACTCAAAAAGAGTATCCCGGCGCTTTTAGTAAAGGAGAGCTGCATCATAATAACATAACACGTTTAAAAGAGGGGGGCGAAACAATGAGGAAAATAGGGGCATTTCAGGAAATCGAGCTTCCTGCAGACAAAGTTAAGCAAACCACTGTTTCAGAAGATCTATTGTCTTTCAGGCCACCAGCAAGGAAAAGGAGGCTTAGTCCATCTTCTTCTTCTTCAAGCCCCGCTTCTGATGACCGTGATGCCACTTGGCAGCCACCAGCTCAGTCTGAGAGTGACGCACGCCACAAGACAATGCTTCTGAAAAGGAAGGTTCCAGAAAAACTTACAGTTATGGAGGTAGATGTACAAGAGGGGGATGATGTTGATAAAGAGTCATACGAGCCAGTCATCACGCACATCACTCCCGCCCCAAAGGGGATGGAGAACAACATTCTCACCCTATCCAGAAAGGCTGCTACTGAGCGGGATGTATCACGGATACCACCAACACAAGTTACACCACCACGAACTCCAGCTGCCATATTTTCAAAGGCCCGGCAGGGTTCTACTACATCCAGCTCAACCATCTCAGTAGGTAGTGGTGGTAGTAAAAGTCACAGTGTAGCTGCACAGAGTCACATTCCAAGCACACCCTCCAGTTCATCTGGTATTGAAAGCGGCACGTCCAGCAGTGCCAGAAAGTCTTCTCCCCAGTTTGGGAATTATTTTCTGTTAGCACCAGAGAGGAGAACATTGCTATATGCTCAATTTGTCGCACAGGTGTTCGGCATGGTAAGCTTGGTACAAACTATGGTACCGGAGGCCAAGCAAGTCATCTCAGAATACACCACACTATCGTGAGGGAGAATCACCTACTTCACTTAAAACAAGGTAAAAAAACTCAACCCACCGAAGTTGGGCATGAAGAGTCAGGGGACGATATTATTGCGGTGGAAGGTGAATAAGAGGGAGGCATTTCTAGCCCTATCCCAGTGGTACCGCCCACATCCTCCTCAGTAACATCTGAGTGGCACCGCCATACTCAGAGTCAGCCTGAGACACCAAGGCGACTGAGTACTGCAATGAGACAAACAGCGTCATTCAGCCTAAGTGGGTTAATGAAAACAACAGCACCATAAAGGAAAGTAATCCTGCCAACCATTGAGAGCATGCTTAAGTTGGAGGGGCAGTTCCAACGCAACCACCCAATGGCACGTTGTACAATGCGTAGCTGGCTAAAATGTTAGCACTGGACCTTCTCCCTTTTTCATTTGTGCAAGGGGTAGGTTTCCTTGAATTGGTGTCAGCCATCTGCCCTAAATGGAAGGTTCCCAGTCGGTCCTATTTCGTAAGAATTGCTGGTCCGGCACTACATCATGATGTGCGGGAATTGATTGGACAAGCTTAGCAGCAGAGTGCTGTTCACAATATCCACCTGACAACAGACATGTGAACCAGTTGCCAAGCCGCATATTACATGTGCATCACTGCACACTGGGTCTCTTTTGTGGGGGTTAGAGATAAGCTATCTGAACGAGGTGTTGTTGACACAGCTGAGATTTTTAAAGCTACTCGGAAACATGCAACTGTAGCCATGTTGGCCATGGAGAAATCTCATACTACTCTAAACATTTTGGACGAGTTTCGCAGCAGGGTTTTTGAATGGCCCAAGAGGGATTAGTATTGGTTTTGTTGCCACAGATAATGGCAGTAATGTACTTAACGATTCAGAAAAGGGGGTGGTGATGAACAGAGTGTCTGAATTAAGCAGACCACTCTTACCCAGTCCAAAGATCAGGGCTTGATCCATCACCGTTATTTAGCTCACTGCCCCATCCCAGCTCAGAACCTGGCTATATGCAAATTAGTCTGTCCCTGGCCCAGTGCATCATGGGAACAGGGCAGACCAAACTACCAAGCCAATTCTTCACCAGAAAGGAGACAAGCTTCTGTAATGTACTTAAGGCAAAATCGGTTCCTATTTCACGGTTCCGTGTTTGGCGCACTGAATAAATATTATAGTTCAAGACTTTCTAAACAAAGAACCCATAGTCAGCAACTTAATGACCACCTGCCGAAGAATATGCACTCATTTCAGCCATTCTTTTAAAGCTCAGAAACAGCTGAGGATCATTCAACTTGAATATAACATGCCAGTCAAAGCACTCATCCAGGAGGTGGCAACACGTTGGAACTCTACTTATTACAGGCATGATCGTCTGTTTGAGCAGTACAGGCCACTCAATGAATATGTCATGCGAAGAGGGGATGCTACTGTGAAACACATGACCCTTCAGATGGACCAATGGTGCCTAGTTAAATGCCTGACTGAGATGCTTCGTCCTTTTGACTGGGTCTTCACACATGAAGTCAGCAAGGAGGGCTGGACAATGGGCCAAGCTATGCCATTATTGCAAATGCTAGAGCATCAGCTGAAGGTGTCTGAATCATACCAATTTGTAGAGGAGAAAAAGGAAGCCTATGACTAGGTGGAGAGCTTAGCCCATCGCTTATCTGAGAATACAAGGGTGCACAATAAGATTTTGTCACAAGAACATTTCATTTCTGCCAATATTCTGGATCCACGGGCAAAATTGGGACTGAAGACATTCATTTCTTTTTCAGAGATGGATGCTGCCCGCTACAAAACTTGGATAGCTGTGGCAGCGATTAAGTTGGAAAGTGAACGGCTGCTACTTAAAAGCCTGCTAGATCAACCCACAAGAAGTACTGCAGCAGGGCATGTGGCATCAAGTGCAACTTTGGAGGCTGAGGGCAGTGCGTTTGGATCACAACACTCACCATCACTATCAACAACAGCAACAATAACTAGGTCATTAGGCCCAGTAGAATCGTGACACGATTGGTATTTACAGTTAGGCATTAATAAGCACAGTGCTGATGCACAGAGAAAAGAGCCCAAAAGGTTAGCAGCAGCACCCCTGAACATTGAGCGGATGGTCCAGGCCTTTCTGGACGACCCAACAGAGGTGTACATTGATCAAAACCCATTGCAGTATAGGAAAAGGGCTGAATGACCACTGCTCAGCAGGCTGGCGATAAGCTATCTGGCTTGCCCTGTCGCAAGAGTCTCTTCCGAACGTGTTTTCAGTGCTGCTGGTTCCATTGTGACAGTGAGAATGACCAGTCTCTCGCCCAAAAACGTGGAGAGGTTAACAATGATCAAAATGAATCAGCACTTCATACCACCGAATTACACAATACATGAAGCAAGGGAGGAAGATGAGGACAGCGGCTCAGGTGACGGAAGTAGTGTGTCATATGATTACCTACTACTGGCTGAACCCCCAGAGTTTGAGGACGAGCTATACTTACCTGACAATTAGGCTTGCACTTACTGTCTTCCTCCCTTATTTTCCTTTATTTGTGTATCTGACTGTCGTTCTGGTTACAAACTTTGTATCACAACAAATCCATTACCACCGTCTTCTACTCTTCTTATTTCAATCAATATACAAGTTTCAGGTATCTGCATTTCACAGTACAGTCCTCCGAATCTAGCTCCTCCGCTCCATCAAACTGAATCTCCCTATATCCATAGCCCTCACGATGATTGGATGATGGAAAGGAGAAGAAAAAACGAAAACTTTCCTAGTCCCGCCTAAAGAAGTGGAACTTGATGATGACTTCTATAGCTATCCTCCTTTCAGAGCCGAGAGAGACCACCCATTTACTGAAAATGAGATGGAACAGGTAATGATTGATGCCATGCATTGGAAGCAGAGTTGCAGACTGAGTGATTTTGTTGTTGTTCGTTGTACATGAAGTTACTTATGTCATCGTGCACTAATCATTTTTCTACAGTACACACTAATAGTAACTCAAGACAATTTTCCCCTTCTTCAAATATTTTTAATAATAAATTTGTACTTCTACTGCAGCTTGATACATTGCTTTATATTGAATACAAGAAGGGGACTCAATCTGCACACTGGGTATGACAACAGCACCGTCCATGATGATGATGGCGAAAAAGGCGCCCGTTAACTTAAGATGAGAAGGAACAGGTAATGAAAATGAATGTCATGCATTGAACACCTGACTCTGAGTGATTGGTGTTTGTGTTTTTGTTGTTTGTTTGTTGTGCATGAAGTGAAGTCAAAGGGTACTAGTAGTCTTACTGTACACACTGAAGAGTGACTCTAGTCAATAATATTTCTACTCTTGTTGTGTAATAACAAAATTTTACTTCTGCTGCAGGCCGATCTTCACAGTCAGTCAGTACAAGTATCGGAGATGATTGATGGAATAATAACAAGTCAAGAGGATGTTTCATGAGTGGCATAAAAGGTAAACACGTCAACAACAACCACAGCAAACCCAAATGTCTGTGTAGAAGTGGAGTTGAGTGTGGCGGTTTACTAACTTAAATTGTAAACTGCTATGTTTGGATATGTGCTTTGTCCAACTCTTTCAAAAAAAGTACTGTAAACGGAGGATGTGCTAAGCGACGTGCCGTCACTATGGGCTTGCTCTGTCCTGTTATTGTTGAAGGTCAATGCTGGAAACAGACTAGAGTAGAGATGTTGCATACATGCCGCCTCGGAAAGTGTTCTCGTTGAAATACACCGTAACTTCTGCATTTCTTTCAACTTTGTTTCTCAATATCCCTTTTGTTTTTCCATCTACAATTACAGGCCTGGCCTTGCCCTATACTTGGGAAAACATTAGAATGCACACTTACCTTACCAATACATCTACATTTTCCAGGCGGGCAGTGGCGACTGGCGACACTCAAGATTGATGGACAAGAGGAGGACCAAGAGGAATGCCGAGATGCAAATCCAGTCCACATTTTTGACCAGGATAACACAGTAACAGTGTCAACTTTCATCATCTTTTAAATATTTTGATTCATTTTTTGTCTACAATCTTTACAATAGTGTGTTCTTCTTGTTGTTGTTATTATCATTAGGTTTGCTCTCTGTTTATGATTCATCCCTACCAATATTTAAAATTTTTATTTGCTATCTGTAAAAGTATTAAGCCCGGAACAACAGAACAAGCAGTGTATGTAATCCGGATCTCCTTATCAATCAATCATCATCATGCATGCACTTCCTTTTTCTCCCTTAACATATTGATAGTGATATGGCAGTCTACAGAGTTTGTTGTTTGGTGTTTGTCCATGCGTACTGTCTGTTTTTCATTTTCAAACCTTTCCCCAAACCCCCCCTTCTCATCCATTTAACAAACCCGAACCCTCTTCCCCCGAACTGTGTGACTTATTGAGTTGTGACTAAATTAAATGTACACCAATAATTAATCACACGCTTTCTTGGGCGGATGTGGCAAAAGCAACAGTACTGTCTTCAATTTTCAGGCAGAGCAATAATCTTCTTGTGCTTGCCCAGGCATGACCAGTATATTATATTTTAGAGGTGATTTTCTTTTACAAAGGAACATATACCTCCGCATTAATTGCCAGCATTGATTGGATTTGTTGTCATCCTCAAACACACCACTAACTGTTACGCTGTAGGCCTAGTCAAGTGACTCGACACAATAGTTTGTAACTCTGTCTAGTAGGCTATCCCCATTATGTTTTGTTGTAAAATATTGTTGCATATTATTGTTGCTCGGTAGGTTCTGTACTGTACTTCATTCGACTACTCCTCGAACAGTCTCTCAAAGTCAACTGACTGTCTCATTTTCTTTTTTTGCAAATGCTGCTGCCCTGCCAGTGTCTACTACTACTACTACTACCACCACCGCCCCAATCATGGCATGTTAGAAAAAAGAAACCATCATCACCATGCAGCTATTGCTGTGCCTAAGTTAAACATCAAGCAAAGGTAAGAGAAATTTGGGAGAGGCATAATTAATAATGGATATGTTTTCAATTTATTCACAAACCCCTTTGAGTCCAGATAAAGAATGCATAGACTTGAAGAGAGAGACTGAAAGTACTAGTAGGGCAACTCAATCAGTGAGGGGTGTCGCATCTATCTGTTTGTGTCTTACAGCCAATTATTTAAATCAAACACTGGCTATGGGCGGACCTGCAAAAGCAAGGAAAAAGTGTGATGTAAAACAGTAACCCTACCTACAAAGCATTATCAACATTGCATGTAAAGTAGCAATATAGATTTAATACCCTAACAAAAATAAACTATGTCAAAAAACCCACAAAGCTGACCCACCCCCCCTCCCTAACCCCAACCAATGCCCCTATTGAGAAAGTCCAAATGTCCAAAACCCCAATGCCCAATTCCCATCCACCAAAACAAGAATTAAAAAAGGGGCAATTGGCAGGGACTCTATGTGTGGCGGGATTGGAGGACACGCACTTGCTCCTCTAGTCGGGTGATGCGGCGCTTTAGAGCGCAGCAGTTGCAGCCACAGTGGGGGGGCACCAGAGATGGCAATGTGGCGGTGGGCGGCGCCGGCTGCCAGACCGTGGTGCTGTCCTGCTGGAGGGCGGTGGCTGGGGCCCGAGGCACTGGAGGAGGCTTCAAGTGCTGCAGTCTCCTCCTCCTCCTCTTCCAAGACCACCAGCCGCCAATATTCTCGCTGGATTGCCTCCAGCTTGCGGCGCCGTGTCTTGGGGGCCAACTCCTTCCGGTCAGGTGTGGAAGGAGTAGCTGTATATCAAAAAGAAAAAAGAATACAATTGTAAAATAGACTCTTAGAAAAACAGTAAGACAAGTTAATTATACACATAGTGCCATGGTACCACTATAAAGCACAGTACATAACATTTGTGGTATGTATCTATCCTCCCACTTTCTTGGGCTTTAACATTTGCAAAGGGGGCTGATAGTAAAGAATCTGATGCATGGTTGGTTGAATGCCTGAAACAAATCCTGCTAATGTTAAAGCCCAAGCAAGTGGGAGGATAGATACATACCACAAATGCTTACATCACACTTATCCTTCTCTCTGTCAGTCATAATGTTATGTTATGTTAAAATAGGATTTATATAGCGCTCAGCTACTCCTGGGAGTGTCCTGGCATTTCAAACCCAAGCCAGAGAAGGAAAAGGCATAGGATGACAAGACTACTGAACAAATAGCCACGACTTAAGATCTTTCTTGAAGGCTAACAGATTAGTGTTCCTTCTCAGAGACAGGAGCAGAGTGTTCCACAACTGTGGCGCCAGGCGTCTAAAGGAGCGGCCTCCAATGCGCGCTCTCCTAATACAGGGGACAGAAGCCAAGGCCAGAGAAGCTGACCTAAGTGATCTAGAAGGCTGGTAAAAAGTCAGCCGCCTTCTGATATATTTAGCACCAATGTCATGCAGAGCTTTAAAGGCAAGTGTAAGCGCTTTAAACACAATTCGCTTCCGAATTGGGAGCCAATGAAGAGTTTTCAAGAGATCCGAGGCTCTAGCTCTACGATGGAGGCCAAAGATGGTTCGGGCAGCAGAATTTTGGACTATTTGCAAGCGTGACATAAGATATTCCGGAAGTCCAAGATAAAGCACGTTGGCATAGTCCAAGAGAGAGCCAATTAATGCCTGAACAGTAGTTTTTATATGGGCTTGGGAAAGCAAAGGGAGAAATTTCCTCAGCATCTTAAGAAGGCCGAAGCATTTACCTGCTAGACCGAGGACCTGAGGCTTCAGGGAGAGGTCGGTGTCGATCTTTACTCCAAGGTTCTTGGCCATAGATGAAGCAGCCGAAGGAGGAAACATGGCCGAAGGCCACCAGGACTGCCATCTTGGGTCGGAAGGGCAGCCAAAGAAAAGTACCTCGGATTTGTCAGAGGTGCACTTGAGGCTATTAAGCTGGAACCAATCAAATACAGCCCCACGGCAACTTCTGATACTCTCCCCGTTGAAGTCAGACCCCTTTCCACAGGTAAAAAGGAGCTGGGTATCGTCAGCGTAAGACACGATCTGGGCACCAAATGGCTCTGCCAGTGCTGCCAAGGAGGCCATATATATGTTGAAAAGGGTAGGGCTCAAAATTGAGCCCTGAGGGACTCCTACCTCTAATGGCGGCACCACGGCAGAGAAAGGAGGGGCCCAGACCGTCTGACGCCAGCCTGCTAGAAAGGACTTGAACCAGCTGAACACCGCCCCCCGCAGACCGATCTCACTAAGCCTTGAGAAGAGACCACTGTGGGGTACGGTGTCAAAGGCCGCCGACAAGTCCAGCATCATAATAAATATGAAATCTCGCCCGTGCTTCTTCCTTCCACCCGTTTTTGACCTTTTTAGTTCAACACCACGTGATCTGATCTGACTTTTAGCCTTCTACAGAATCTTATGCATGGTTGGTTGAATGCCTAAAAAAAATCCTGCAATTTGCATGCTTGCATCACACGTATACTTCTCTCTGTCAGTCATAATAAATATTAAATCTCGCCTGTGCTTCTTCCTTCCACCCATCTTTGACTTTTTAGTTCAACACCAGGTGATCTGATCTGACTTTTAGTCTTCTCCATAAAACTTTCAAAGGGGAGTTGAAATCACAGATAGATAAGGCCATTGGTTACTCAATACTCCCGCCCCTAATGCCAATTAAAGGGTGTCTTTCTTCACTCTTCAAACGTTCACAACAACTCTTACTTACTTAGGGCATCATTAGGATGGCGGGCGCCAGCCGTAATGCTAAAAATACATGTGCTTTTCTAAGCATAATGTGACAGGCACTGCACGAAGCCTGCCACGGTGTGCTTTGAAAGGCATAGGTACCCTCCATGGGGGCCCGCAACGAGCCCCTCCCCCAAGCATACTCCGCATGCCTTTCCATGGAAAGGCATTCCAAAATGCAGATTATATGGCTGGCGGTGTGTTTCAGATAACGCCACCATATTGAACCCTTTTCCGCCCAGTCGACTTGTCGACTGTGCGGAAAATCGGCAGATGGTTTCTATCCTCCGCAGACCCCCCAGCCAGTAATGACGGGGTCTTTTCTATAGGGATAGTGGGAGTTTTGCCTCTGGGTCAATCCGCCCGCCATACTAATGGGGCCCTAAGTCTCAACAGTACAGTAGACATACAGTACACCCTTGCAGTGAGTGTAATGTCAATAGTTAAGGATTATGAATCTAACTTACCACCGCCCGCCACTGGTGCTGGCATTCCCCCTACCGCTTCGTCAGTATCGGCAACTGCCGCATCCTCTCCCTCCGCGTCGCCTCCCCTGCTGGCCCCTGAAATTATGGTTGGTAGTGCGCCTAGAAAACATTACACATTTTGTAGGTGTCACATACACCTCCCCCTATTGGTCAGTAGCACGATTGAAAAATGAGTTAATAGTATACAACATACATCACTAGTACAAATCAGGTAGTAGTAGAGTAGACACTAGTAGTTATATATGGACCCTAGGGTCATTCTAGCCTTTGCTTAGTTAGCCCGAGCCACGCAACCATTTTACCTATGTGTCTTTTATTTTTGCACATGTGACGTTACCTTGCAGCTTGTTGTATAAGACACCTTTGAGCCCACATGACCTCATACTGCTACTGTCTAGGCGCTGCGTACAAGCGGTCAACCAAAACATTAACAAGCCACTTTTTATGAAGTTCTGGTGTACTGTTAGTCCATATTGCGTATCCATAAATGCTACACTTTTTGGCACGGCTGAAAAATGCTTGCAATATACTAACGCGCACCATTTCATTTTTCGCATTACAGATGGAAGATTCCCTTCTACGAACCAGAGCTTTGCAGAGCTTATGATGCAACAACTAATAGTACTAGGTTCTTCTAAGGTGAGGGGTTCCCAGAATTCACTCAGAGATCTTTATTTATAAATTTATATAAACTATGTTCCTACCTAGGGGATGGTGGTGCTTCCACCACTGTTCAGTTATCATGATTTACTTCCTAACTGTAAGTAAGTGTAACAATGTTTATTGGTTTAATGGTATTGATTTTCCTGTTGGTGCTGCATTATAACATACAGAGCGTGTCAATTCAAAATAAAAATGATGAACTTACATAGACTTGGTGGTATTTGGTGTGGACTTACACGAGTGAGCGAGCGAAAGGAAGGGTGTGCATGTGCATTGCTTCCACAACTTAGACGTTGAGTTTGTTATATTCTGGGTTGTCTACTTGTTGGGTATCTTGGGGGAAGGGTTCGGAGAGCTAATAGGTATGAAAAGACACTACTATAACTAGTCGTGCAGGGGACTGTGGTGGGCTCTGAACTTCTGATTGAGGTGTTTTGCGGAAGGTCCAACTTCCTATCACCAACATCCTATTTTCTTGTGCAAAGGTCTGGATGTGCAAAATCCCTACAACAGTAGTAGTATGTCCTATCATATCAAAATAGTAAATATGGTTGAACATTTGTTGGTGTGAATTGTCAAAGCCTCAAGATTAACAAAGACTCAAGATCAATAAGACTAGAAGTAGTACAAGAGGACGACCGAAAGGACTGGACTCAATGGCTAGAGCTACTGGTGAATCTGAATATTATTTAAAACCTTTTAAATAAAGAGTGGCCATCTGGGTAAGCTTAGCTACTACAGTAAAGACAGACTAATAGTAGTAGTAGTACAGAGAGTCATCATAGCAGAGGCAGGGATAACAAGATTTTCGAAACAGTACAGATCGAAGGATAATTGTTGGTAAAAAATAGCATTAGGAAATGGAAACAATAGTTCGGGAAAAATGTGGTGCAGTAAAAGTTATGGAATAAGAATTATTATTAAAAATAAAAAGACTTACTAGGGCCAGAAGAAGAGCCTGCATTGGTGTCCTCCTCTTGCTGTTCTTGTCCCGCCGACTGTGCCCCTGTATGCCTGCCCCTGGGTGCTGAACAGGAAAGATATAAGAAAGAGACAAACATTGATGGATAGTGTCAAACAAATAAAATACTTTTAAAGAAAGGTCAAAAAACACTTATGTAAACAACAATTGCAATAACTAAATTGACCAATCTGATTTCATCTGGTCAACAAGTAGTATTGGGGGATTCGCTGATCGACTACTTACTATTTATCAACACTAATCTAGTCTTCCATTCTGATTCCAGAATACTAACTAAGCCTAAGTACGATGTACCACCTGACCTAGCCCACCTATTCCAGGGGAGCCAATAGTACATTAAGTATGCATTTCCACTTCTTTTAGTCCTCAACAATGCATATGGTCAAATAAATGGAGGACACGTCTACATTTTTGTATACATAAAATTTGTGGTTACTTGATTGATGCTGATGTTCTGCTAGTGCTAAGCCTATTACCACTCATTGAACAAACTAGAAAAGGTTCTAATAAAGACTATGGTACTAGCAGCATGTGACGTAACAGAGGGGCATCACGCCTACCACTAAAAAAATTACAAACTCATACAAAGTAACTAAACCTATGCATCAATCCGCCCCTATCTCTTAGTTACAGGACAAAGTAAGTACTGAGGGCCCGATTTACAGAACTAACTTAAGACCAAATCCTAAACTTACTACCATTTGGTATTCACGGAAGGCACTTACTCATTTCGGTGTTCGCAGAAGGCACTTACTCATTTCGGTATTCACAGAATTAAGGAGTCCTAACTTTAGGACTCCTAAATGCCTTCTGTGCATACCGAAAGTCTTAAAATTAAGATTTTTCTCAATTTAGTAGTAGTAAAGTTAGGACTCCTAACTTTAGGACTCCTAAATGCCTTCTGCGAATACCGAAAGTCTTAAAATTAGGATTTTTCTCAATTTAGTAGTAGTAAAGTTAGGAGTCCTAACTTTCGGACTCCTAAATGCCTTCTGTGAATACCAAAAGTCTTAAAAATAGGATTTTTCTCAACTTTACTACTACTAAACTGAGGAAAATCCTAATTTTAAGACTTTCGGTTTTCACAGAAGGCATTTAGGAGTCCTAAAGTTAGGAGTCCTAACTTTACTACTACTAAATTGAGAAAAATCCTAATTTTAAGACTTTCGGTATTCACAGAAGGCATTTAGGAGTCCTAAAGTTAGGAGTCCTAACTTCACTACTATTAAATTAAGAAAAATCCTAATTTTAAGACTTTCAGTATTCACAGAAGGCATTTAGGAGTCCTAAAGTTAGGACTCCTCCTAACTTCTGTGAATACCAAAATGAGTAAGTGTCTTCTGTGAATACCAAAATGAGTAAGTGCCTTCTGTGAATACGAAAATGGTAGCAAGTTTAGGATTTTGTCTTCAGTTAGTTCTATGAATCGGGCCCTGAGCCACTATAGCATTACGTAACCTAATTTCTCTAAAATAAACTCATACATAATCACGCTAAGCGAGCGCAAATGCAAAGTTGCAAACTAGTAAGATTAGTAGTAGCGCAGAAGAGCACCTGTGTCATAACAATCACAGGAGACTTTTAAACGTAATTAACCTGTAATGTTAGCAGCAGCATTCTAGCTGGTTGGAAAAAAAAAAAAGATATTCGCAATATAATTATATAACACAGAGAAGAAGAACAGACACAAAGTGGTAATAATTAAATAGTTAATCACCAAGACCCAGGACCTCCACTCCTAGCAGGTCCTGCAGGTCCTGCTCTCGGTCCAGGATGACGGACCACCTGTGCGTCAACTGGGCCTGGGTGCGCCGGACCCCAGAGCAGCGGAATACTGCCAGGCGCACCTTCCCGCACTGCTGCCGACGCTCCCGGAGCCCGGACCCGGGCCTGCCATCTGCTGCCAGAGTTGAGGGAAGGTGGCGCTGCGCAAAGAAAATGATTGCAGCCAACTCCTCCTCCCCAAATAAGGCCCGTGCCTGCATCCCTTGTGGATACCGCCTTCCGCAAGAAAAGCGTTTGCGGCTCTGGCGGCGGCGGCGAGCCCTACCCTTCGACATGGTTCTGGGGAGAGTGAGATGGGGCGGGAAAGAAAAGATAGCACAAATTTAAAAAGTAAGTAAAGGAAATGAAAATAGCAGGCAATAGAAAAAGAGTGAAAAAGTAGCTAAACAACACACAAAAAGTAGACAAAACCAAAAATATAGAAGCAGAAAAATAGTAAGAGAGATAATAAAAATATAGAAGCAGAAAAATAGTAAGAGAGATAACAAATAAAAGAGATTAAAAAAAAGTGTCTAGAAACAAAGGATTGGAAAGATAGAGGGAGGATTGAAAATCAGGCCCCAGAACCATATCAATAGAGTGAAAAACAAGATGGCCGCGCCCATTGTGACCACATGCGCAGGTTTGCGTGATATTTCTCCCTGAGCACGCAAAAACCATCGCGAACATGTAAAAGCGTTCCCGAACAGGAAATATGTACCGCAAACCTGCTGTTAGCAGAATGACCAATTTCCGCGGGAACGAAGAAGAATCCCTCCACCTCCAGGACACAGAAGCAAGAATGCGATATTGAACACACTCCTGTCTACTGTCCCCTAAAAGTATGAGGGAATAACCCAAGGAGTGTCCGCCACTCTCCTCATACGAGGGGGTCAGCTTGCAGCAGGAGGAGTCTCAGGTGGTGGTCCAGGCTAGGAAACAAAACCAAGTTGCACTGTGTAATGTACACTCTTTTAGATAATACAGCCACTAATAAAACATTGACATGCGTGGTTGTACCAGGTAGTCTTACCCCAACTGTAGGTCAGGCTCGCCTTATCGATGAGTTCAGTAAAGAGGGAATTCAGGAGTCTCAAAAACAGGCCAGGTAGTAAGGAACTCACGAAGGACTCACACACCAGACACATAAAGAACAAACAATAAAAGGAGTGAGGTGTACCGACCGGCTGTGAAGGGGAATGAACAGCGGAGCAGTCACACACTCAGGAGGAGAGACACCCGGCCCCAAGGGAAGACCAGGGCGGAGCGCTCTCTCTCAGAAGGTAAAAAACAACAGGGAAAACATAAAGGTTGTTAAGTGCTACAAGGCTGGAGGGAAAGGGAAATGAAACGAGCAGAATGCCCGCAAAATGCGTGAGGAAAGGCAGGGTAGTCGCAAGAGCGTGCTCGAGCGAAAAGAGAGAAATGCCGAAGACCGGCACAAACTTTCTCACAGCGGGATGTTGCAGGAAGAGGCGCCAGCTCACGGCAGGCAGGAAAAATCTCCAGAACGCCCAGAGAGATCTGTAGCACGCTACAGAGGACGCGATCCGGAACCAGGAAGTGGAGAGGGGGGAGTGGTACCGGAACAGTAAGCCAAGCAACGGCTACGTTCTGCCGCGCCTCTTTACTCACGCTAGGGAGCGTCACTAATTTGTTATGACCTTAGGTTTAGGGTTAGGGGCTAAATACCGGTTTTCATGCAATCCCACATGTCAAGGCTTCTAATTGCTAACAGTACCCCTCCTCAAAGGCCTATTCCCAGGACCAGGCTTGGAGGGATGGAGTCTGTGAAATTGTCTGATTAATCTGGCTGCATGAATGTTTTCAGCAGGCTCCCATGATCTGTCTTCTGGGAGGTATCCTACCCAATCTATGAAGTACTGGAGTCTGCCTCTGGATTTCCTGGAATCCAGAATTTTACGTACTTCGTATTCAGCTTCTCCATCGATTGGTACAGGTGGAGGAGGAATTTCAGGGACAATGGAGGGTAGATATTTCTTGATCAATGAGCTGTGGAACACGGGATGTATTTTCATGCATGGAGGTAATTGCAGTTTCAGGGTGACAGGGGATATGATCTTTTCTATAGGAAAAGGTCCTATGAATCTAGGTTGGAATTTTTTCGAACCTTCCAACCTAAGGTTTCTAGTGGACAACCACACCTTCTCTCCTATTGTGTACATGGGCTCTGTTCTACGGTGTTTATCAGCTTGTTTTTTTCATTGCTTCTTTGGCTTTACCTAGCTCTGTCTTTGCTGATTCCCATACTTCCTGGATATGGGCGTGGTGTTCGTCTAGTGCTGGCACAGAAGATTCCTTCTGTTGTAACACAATAGGTTTCATTCTAGGGTGTTGTGCATGCAAAAAGAAAAAAGGGGAGACGTGTGTAGCGGAGTGACTAGAATTGTTGTAAGCGAATTCAGCTAAAGGTAGCGCTTGAACCCAAGTAGATGGAATGGAGGTTAACAAACAACGCAGGAACTGTTCTAAGGTCTGATTGGTTCTTTCTGTTTGCCCATCGGTTTGGGGGTGATAAGCAGTAGAAAGTCGGTGATCAATACCCAGAATGGAACACAGCCCCTGCCAGAACTTTGAGACAAACTGGGGACCTCTATCAGAGATAATGACTGTGGGTAACCCATGTAACTTTACTATGTTGTCCAAGAAGATAGAGGCTAGTTCTTTAGAGGAAGGCACCTTTTTCAGAGGAATGAAATGTCCCATTTTAGACAACAGATCCACTACTACTTAAATCGTGGTGTAACCTTGACAGGAGGGCAAATCTGTCATAAAATCCATACTTATGGAGTGCCATGGTGAAGGGGAGATGGCTAGCTGTCTTAAGAGTCCTGTAGGTGCGCAATGAGAAGCTTTTTGGCAAGCACAGGTGGCGCAAGCTTGTACATAAGCTAACACGTCTTTGGTCATAGATTCCCACCAAAACCATCTGTGACACAGCTCATTCGTTTTGCGACCACCAGGATGTCCGGCCAAAGTGCTACTATGACACCATTCTATGGCTTTTTGTTGCAGAGAGGAAGTAGGGACATACAATTTGTCTTCATGATAATACAACCCTTCTCTGATAGTATGTAGGGGATTATGCAACCAGTCTTTCGGTGGCATGACTAGGAGATGTTCCTTGATATCTTCAAGGAGTTTGTAGTCTTTTTCTCCCACCCCAATTATCTTGTTCTCAGGAATAATAGGAAGAGGTTGTTCTTGGTCTGTACTCTTTTCATGGCCAAAACGTGACAAGGCATCAGCTTTTCCCTGCTGCGCCCCAGGTCGATAGGTGATCAGAAAATCGTATTCACTAAAGAATAACAGCCACCTCATTTGCCTTGGCGTGAGAACTCTTGCAGATTTAAAGAACTGAAGGTTCTTATGGTCTGAATAAATGGTGACTACATGGGGGGATCCTAACAAATGATGTCTCCACTCCTGAAATGATAGCTTGATGGGCAACAGTTCTCTTTCCCCTATAGTATAATTTCTCTCAGCAGGTAATAAGGTTTTTGAGAAATATGCTATAGGATGCATCTGGCCTGTCTCGGTGTCTCGCTGGGAAAGGATGCCCCCTACAGCATATTGAGAAGCATCCGCCTCCACAAAAAATGGTTCGGTGTTTTCAGCATGATGAAGGATGGGAGCAGTGGTGAACTTGTTTTTTAGGTCACAGAAAGCTCGTTCAGCGTCGGCCGACCATACAAAAGGCACCCCTTTCTTCAAAAGTTTTGTTATCGGGGAAACAGACTCAGAAAAGTGGTCGATAAAGCGCCGATAGAAATTGGCGAAACCTAGAAAAGACTGTATTTCTCTGATGGAGGTAGGACTCTTCCATTTCACCAAAGCCTCCACCTTCTTGGGATCCATCTGAAGGCCACTAGGTTGGATTTTGAAGCCCAGGAAGTCCACTTCTGTAGCGTGAAACACACTCTTATCCAGTTTGCCAAACAAGTGGTTTTCCTGCAATTTGGTTAAGATCTTTCGGACATGCTCCACATGATCGGTTTCATTCTGAGAGAATATAAGAATGTCGTCGATGTAGACGATGACGAAAATATCGATGTATTCCCTCAAAATGTCATTTATAAAATATTGAAACGCCGCAGGTGCGTTACACAGCCCGAACGGCATGACGCAATATTCATAAAGACCAAATTTGGTGCGAAAGGCGGTTTTCCATTCATCGCCTTGTTTGACGCGGATCAAATGGTAAGCACCTCTGAGATCGATTTTGTTGAAGATTTTTGCTCCTTTAATCTGGTCAAGGAGGACCGGAATAAGAGGAAGAGGGTATTTGTTTTTTATAGTGATTTTGTTCAATGCTCGGTAATCCAGGCATGCCCTGAGCCCACCTTCCTTCTTATCAATGAAAAACAGAGGGGATGACACTGGTGAAGCAGAGGGTCTGATAAATCCTTTGGTAAGCATGTCATCTAAATAATCTTTCAGATAATCTGTTTCTGAGGGAGTCAGGGAATAAATCCGACTGCAGGGCAAGTCTGCGCCAGGTATTAAGTCGATGCGACAATCATAGCTTCTATGCGGAGGTAACTTGGTAGCTTCTTGTTCACTAAAGACGCCTTGATAATCCACGTACTGGTCAGGTATTCTCAGATCAGTTCCTGTTTGAACAGCACAATATAACGGGAGTTCTGGTTCTATGGCTTCTTGGTAACAATGAGCTTTACAGTAAGGGGATATCAAGGTAACAGTTTTTTTCCCCAGTCTATTAACGGGTTGTGTACCTGTAACCATGGAACTCCCAAAATGGCACCAAAATTTGGAGCATCTATTAAATCAAAAATGATACTCTCAGAATGACCGTTATTAAACACTCTGACCATTGGGGAGGTTTGATAACTTATCAACCCAGAGGATAACTCGGACCCATCTACAGCCCATATGGATTCAGGTTGGTGTTTAGCAACAAAAGACAGACCCAGTTGTTGAGCGAGTTTTATGTCAAAGAAGTTTCCAGTAGCTCCGGAATCTAAGAGAATAGACATGTTGTATTGTTTTTGACTCAAGTAAGTGAGGGTGATGGGTAACGTAAAATGTTTTGCCATGGGGTGTGGTAACAGCTTGTTGGTAGAGATCTGCTGGGGTGTGAAGCTTGAGGAATTGATCTCTCTATTCCTCAAGCTTTCTAGTTTTCCGAACTTGAAAGGCTGTTGGCTGATAGTCTTGGTGTCTTAGGGCGAACGGGACATTCTTTAGCATAATGGCCCCCTTTACCACAATACAAGCATAGGTTCAGCTTTCTTCTCTTATCCTTTTCTTCTGAGGATAAAGGTCCTCGTATTCCCCCTATTTGCATGGGTTCGGGGGTATCTCTTGGTAGGGGTTTCTCTGCTCTGGTCAATACAATTCTGGGTACATTGTTGCGGTTCTTTTCTCCTTTCCTCTCATGCAATCGATGATCCAATTTTACAACTAAATCAATAAAGGAGGCACAGTCTTCCGGTGGGTTCACTATTTGTGAGAGTAGGTCTTTTAACTCATCACATAACCCACGGTAAAACAAGGAGGTTCTCTTATCTTCTGGCCAATGAGTTTCAGAAACCAGACGATTAAAATTAGTGATGTAAGACAAGAGGTCTTTGGACCCTGTTTAAGATTTAGTAAAGCAGAATCACTGGCTTGCATATATGTATGTTTAGCGAAGAGGCTTCTCATCTTCTCTTGAAATTGAGCAAGATCGTATAACAAAGGATCATTATTCTGTACCATAGGTACGGCCCATTCAGCTGCATTCCCAGAAAGATAAGAAATTATGAAGGCCACTTTGGCAGAATCATCGGGAAACGAGGCAGCTTTGCATAAGAACTGAAGTTGGCATTGATTCATAAACACATTATATTTTGTGCTATCCCCTGTGAATCTTTCAGGCATTGCTAAAGGAACAGGGCTAGGAGTGTGCACAGTGACTTGGACCGGAGACACGGCGGAATCACCGCTAGCCCCTTTTTCTGTCTCAGAAGGGCCTAGGGTGAATCTGGCTGGATGTATGTAACTTTTGCGGGATTTAGGGATAGTACCTGTCTCTCTATCAGCTGCTCTTAACTGATGCACCTCTGCCTCACAGAAAACAGAAGTCCTCATCCTAGGCACCTCATCCTAGGCACCTCCCCCTCCGCCTGGGATAACTCTTGTTGGCCAGAGGCCCTTGGAAAAGCACCCATCCCAACGGACCACGCACGGAACCTGGGCATCATCCTGGATTCATCACTCTCGATGAACAAACAAGTCAACGCCGTTTCTTCATCTTGCTTCAATATTCTTCGCATGCTCAAAAAAACTTTTCGCTGGATCCCCACCGAAACTAGAAAAACAGTCACCCACGCTCTGGTCACGAGCCGACTGGACTACGGAAACACCCTCTACGCCGGTACCACTGCCAAACTCCAGAAAAAACTCCAACGCATCCAGAACGCCTCAGCCAGGCTCATATTGGACATCCCGCGTAAAGAACACATCTCTGGTCACCTGAAAAACCTTCACTGGCTCCCCGTCAATAAGAGGATTACTTTCCGCCTCCTAACCCACGCACACAAAGCACTCTACGAAATTGGACCCGAATGCCTCAACACACGACTGTCCTTCTACACCCCCTCCCGCCAGCTACGATCCTCCAACCAAGCCCTTGCCTCTGTACCTCGCATCAACAAAACCACCATGGGAGGTAGATCCTTCTCCTACCTGGCAGCTAAAACCTGGAACTCACTTCCCACTCACCTCCGCCTTACTCAGAACCACCTAGCATTCAGAAAGCAACTTAAAACGTGGATATTTGACAAGTAATTCCCCACCCTTATTCAAGCACCTTGAGACCCTCTGGGTATGTAGCGCGCTATATAAATTTATTGACTTGACTTGACTTGCCTGTAGTCTTTGGTTTTCTACCCCCAATCTACCTACTTCTGACTGAAGGGCCACTAATGCAGCAGTGAGGTCCTCCAGGGTATGGGCCTGGAGGATAAGGTCGGGAGCGCCCAAAGAAGGGTCGGTATTCATCTTCGCTCGGGGGAAAGATATTTCGTGGCTTGGCTTTCTGTTAGCAGAATGACCAATTTCCGCTGGAACGAAGAAGAATCCCTCCACCTCCAGGATACAGAAGCAAGAATGCGATATTGAACACACTCCTGTCTACTGTCCCCTAAAAGTATGAGGGAATAACCCAAGGAGTGTCCGCCACTCTCCTCATACGAGGGGGTCAGCTTGCAGCAGGAGGAGTCTCAGGTGGTGGTCCAGGCTAGGAAGCAAAACCAAGTTGCACTGTGTAATGTACACTCTTTTAGATAATACAGCAACTAATAAAACATTGACATGCGCGGTTGTACCAGGTATTCTTACCCCAACTGTAGGTCAGGCTCGCCTTATCGATGAGTTCAGTAAAGAGGGAATTCAGGAGTCTCAAAAACAGGCCAGGTAGTAAGGAACTCACGAAGGACTCACACAACAGACACATAAAGAACAAACAATAAAAGGAGTGAGGTGTACCGACCGGCTGTGAAGGGGAATGAACAGCGGAGCAGTCACACACTCAGGAGGAGAGACACCCGGCCACAAGCGAAGACCAGGGCGGAGCGCTCTCTCTCAGAAGGTAAAAAACAACAGGGAAAACATAAAGGTTAAGTGCTACAAGGCTGGAGGGAAAAGGCAATGAAACGAGCAGAATGCCCGCAAAATGCGTGAGGAAAGGCAGGGTAGTCGCAAGAGCGTGCTCGAGCGAAAAGAGAGAAATGCCGAAGACCGGCACGAACTTTCTCACAGCGCACAAGGATAGCGGGATGTTGCAGGAAGAGGCGCCAGCTCACAGCAGGCAGGAAAAATCTCCAGAACGCCCAGAGAGATCTGTAGCACGCCACAGAGGACACGATCAGGAACCAGGAAGTGGAGAGGGGGGCGTGATACCGGAACAGTAAGCCAAGCAACGGCTACGTTCTGCCGCGCCTCTTTACTCACGCTAGGGAGCGTCACTAATTTGTTATGACCTTAGGTTTAGGGTTAGGGGCTAAATACCGGTTTTCATGCAATCCCACATGTCAAGGCTTCTAATTCCTAACACCTGCATTGCGCGACCCAGAACAGGGACAAGTGGAAACAAGATGGCCGCGCCCTTGAGCGGCCGCATAGGTAAGTTGGTGAGACGCGATCATGCAGAAAATATCGCGAACGGGCGGGAAAAAAAACTTCCGTGTCTTCGCGATATATCCACGTGTTTGCGGAGATTTTTAAAAATTTTGCAATAGTTTGCAAAAGTGGATTTCGAAAATTCTGCCCACCCCTAGAGAAGAATCTCGCAACGAGGTCGGAGCGTGTCGCCGTTGCTGTGCCTGCCGTCGGAACTCCAAAGGAGGGTGTTGCCACTGGAACTATTGCACTGCACCACACCGAAGAAGAGCACCTCGCATCCCCGAGAAGCGCGCCGCCGTCAGAGCTGCTGCCATCGCATATTGGATGTCGCCGCTGTAGTTGTCGCACCGAGCAGGAGCTTCACGCATTGTGGGAGAAGAGTTTTGCCGCTGGAGCTGCTGCCGTCGCATCGTCAGGGTGTCGCCGCTGCAGTCCACGCATCGAACTGAGAACTTCTCGCATCCCCAAGAAGCGTGCAGCATCTGGAAGATCTTCACGTCTTTATTTCTTTGTATCTGAACTTTTCCGCATTCCCATCGCTGCGACATTGCTTGTCATGGAAGCGCAATGCAACCTAAGGTACATTGACGCAAAGTGTCGCATCTAAGAACTGAACTAAACTTAATCTACCATCTTAACGTAACAGTATTGTGTATTTTTGTCGTTTATGGTCTTGTGGTAACTCTATATAAAGTATACTTATTTTTTATATAAAACCTGTGTGGTGTCCATTTGTAGTGTTGTCACTGGGTCACTGTATGTGGTCACAAATGCTTAACACACAATGCCTCTGAGATTAAGCCTGTCCCCTCGTGCCAAGCTACCAAGGGGGGGAGCAGGGGTTATTTTATGAGTGTAATCCCCTTATCCTGACTAAAGGCAAGGGTCCGTATTTGTCACAAGTACCACCTGTGCCATCTAGAGACCCCCAAATCTAACATTGTTGGTCAGCGGAAGGTGTTCTGGATTTGCATTTGTGACTCATGTACAGTGACTGGTGAACACTACTTAGGGCCCGATTCACAGAACTAACTTAAGACAAAATCCTAAACTTACTCCATTTTGGTATTCACAGAAGGCACTTACTCATTTTGGTATTCACAGAAGGCACTTACAGCCTGATTCATCAAAGACCTGTTTTGCGAGTCTTTAATAGCGATTCATAAGGAATCGCTATTAAAGACTTGCAAAACGGTATTCATGTAGGAATTGCGAAAAATATTGCGATTCCTACATGTTCTTTATTTGCGATTAGCAAATTGCTAATCGCAAATAAGGATTAACTCCCCATTCATTCCTATGGGCCAAAAGGCCCATAGGAATGAATGGGGAGTATTCCTGATTTGCGATTAGCAATTAGCTAATCGCAAATAAGATAGCGATTTAAAGGGTGCCAGGGGTGTCCAAAGGACACCCTGTAGCACCCCTTAAATGCAAATTGAAACAGGTGTTGCGCACACACATGTCCAAAGGACATGTGTGTGCAACATGCAACTTAGAAAAATGCTTTTAAAAGCATTTTTCTAAGTTTTCGCTATTTACCACGAGGTTTGACCTCGCGGTAAATAGCGGGCCGAAATTGCGAATTCGCAATTTTTAAATGGATTATGAATTGCATTTAAGGAATCTCAAATAGAGATTCCTTAAATGTAATTCCTCGCAAAATAGCGGAATCGCTATTACCGATTTTTGCATTTAGGATGATGAATCCCAAATGCAAAAATAGCGCTCGCAAAGGGCCAGATTCTCAGAATCTGGCCCTTTGCGAGCCGATTTCGGCTTGATGAATCAGGCCGTATTTCATTTTGGTATTCACAGAAGACACTTACTCATTTCGGTATTCACAGAAGTTAGGACTCCTAACTTTCGGACTCCTAAATGCCTTCTGTGAATACCGAAAGTCTTAAAATTAGGATTTTTCTCAGTTTAGTAGTAGTAAAGTTAGGACTCCTAACTTTAGGACTCCTAAATGCCTTCTGTGAATATCAAAAGTCTTAAAAATAGGATTTTTCTCAACTTTACTACTACTAAACTGAGAAAAATCCTAATTGTAAGACTTTCTGTATTCACAGAAGGCATTTAGGAGTCCTAAAGTTAGGAGTCCTAACTTTACTACTACTAAATTGAGAAAAATCCTAATGTTAAGACTTTCGGTATTCACAGTAGGCATTTAGGAGCCCTAAAGTTAGGAGTCCTAACTTTACTACTGATAAATTGAGAAAAATCCTAAATTTAAGAGTTTCGGTATTCACAGAAGGCATTTAGGAGTCCTAAAATACTTTTTGGTAGATTCCTTTTTGGATTTGTGTTCTATTTTTGAAAGATGCCTGATTCAGCTGTAGTGGAGATAGCAGAATCCGTAGCCTCTGTTGATCTTGAATGGGAAGAAGAGAAATTGGAAAGCTGCAAAGTTGCACACCTGAAGTTCTTTTGCAAAAAGTTAAATGTTTCCACCTCTGGGTTCAGAGTGAAGGAAGAATTCTACAAGGCGCTGAGGGCCTGGGTAGAAGCAAGGAAAACTCCTAAGATTGAGGAGGATGACCTGGCAATTGTGAAACAGGAAGCGCCCGTGGGCTCAGGAGGAAGGATAGTACCTTCCCCCGCAGGTAGCGTTGGTTCTGGTAAAAGTCTGTCTCCAGAGGAGTTGGAGGACAGAGAGAGATCAAGAAGGCATGAAATGGAGATGACCAAGTTCAAGGTGAATAGGCAACTGGAATTAGAAAATAGAAGATTAGATATTGAGGAAAAGAAAATGCAGTTTGAGCATGAAAAAGTTTTGAGGGAGTTGGAGTTTAAGACCAAAAGTTTAGAAGTTACTCCCTCCGTTGGCAGTATACCGTCAGTACATACAGAAAGTAGCGTGTATATTCCCAAGGATGTGACCGCCCAGTGGTCTTGGTTCCGAAGGCTGCAGCGCCGGGTGCCACAGCCGAACTCCGGTTCTGTGTGAACTACAGAGAGCTCAATTCAGTCACAAAGACTGATGCGCACCGCATCCCCAGGGCTGATGAGTTCATTGATCGGCTAGGGGCTGCACGGTACCTCAGCACATTTGACATAACGCCTGGGTACTGACAGATCACCTTGACTGATGGGGCAAAGGAGAGGTCAGCATTCTCCACACCAGATGGTCATTTCCAGTTGCCCTGACACCTTTCAAAGGTTGGTCAACCAGGTGTTGGTTGGACTGGAGGAATTCAGTGGTGCCTACCTGGATGACATCGCAGTGTTTAGCGCCAGTTGGGAAGAACATCTGCGCCACCTCTGGGAAGTGCTGTTGGCGCTGAGGAAGGCAGGTGTCATGATGAAGGCGAGTAAGTGTTAGATCGGTTCCGTGGTGTACTTGGGACACCAAGTTGGGAGCGGCCAGGTGGCGCCCCTACAACCCAAGATTGACACCATCCTGGCTTGGGAACCGCCCAAAACCCAGAAAAGGTGAGAGCCTTCCTAGGTCCCACCGGGTATTACAGGAGGATATGTCAAGGGATATAGCAACATTGTTGCACCCTTGACAGAGCTGACTTCCTGGAAGCAGGCAAAAAGGTGATCTGGACTGACACCTGTCAGAAAGCTTTTGAGGTCCTGAAAGCTGCCATATGCACGGCGCCCGTGCTCCGGGCACCCAACTTTTCAGGTGAGTTTATCGTTCAGACAGACGCTTCAGAGCATGGTGTGTGGGCTGTTCTGTCACAGATGAATGAGGAGGGCCTAGATCAACCTGTAGCATTTATCAGTAGAAGGCTACTTCCACGGGAACAGAGGTGGAGTGCTATTAAGTGTGAGGCATTTGCTGTGGTCTGGGCACTGAAGAAGTTGAGACCATACCTTTGGGACTCACTTCCGGGTTCAGATAGACCACAGGCCACTCAGATGGTTGATGCAGATGAGGGGTGAGAATCCAAAGCTGTTGAGGTGGTCTATTTCCCTACAGGGTATGGCCTTTACGGTGGAACACCGCCCTGGTACAGAACACGCCAACGCTGAGGGTCTGTCCAGATTTTTCCGCCTTAGTGATGAGAACTCCCAGGAGTTAGGGTAGTTCTCCCCACATTTCAGCTGGAGGGGACACGTGTTAGACCTGGCACCATTGGCGTGGGTCTCCCTTCCATTTTTGCTGTTGACTCATGTATTTTTGCTGGTGTTAGATGCTTTGGGCACAATGCCACTGCTATCCAGTGCCACAGTGCAAGTGCTCCCTATTGTAAATTGATGTATTAATCAGTGGTTCCATGTTTGGCTATTTGGTTTACTTGTCAGACCCTAGTCTAGTGCACTGAGTGTGCCCAGGACGTGTAAATCCAAATGCTGCTGGTGGGCCTATAGCACTGGTTGTGCCACCCACAGAAGCAGCCATGTAAAATGTGTCTAAGGTCTGCTATTGCAGAGCCTGCACGCAGTCTGGTACTGTCATGCTGACTGGGCAAGTGCACCCACTTCCCAGTCCCTAAACCTTCCCTTTTCTTCATATCAGTCACCCCTATGGTAGGCCCAAGGGCACTGTGCATTGTAAGTATAAGGTAGGACAAGCCCTGGTGTGTGTGACATGTCCTAATAGTGAATTACAGCCATTTTTGGTTTTCACTATTACAAGCTGTTCTCCATAGGCCAGAATGGGCTGTTAGAGTTATTACATGTTATAATCCTCACTGTCTCAGAGAACATGGTAGAAATTCGAGTTTAGTATGCCTGAACTCAGAATGATAAAATACATATTTTAGTGAGGTTGGTTTTAACATTCTGTGTTTGCAAATACCACTTTTAGAAAGTAGGTATTTGCTTGTCTAACCATTCAAACCTGCCTCTGCTAGGTTGTGTATTCCTTTGTCTGGTTTCGTGAGTGACAGGGCTGGGGATTCCAAGAGACAGGCTGAGTGACCCAGTGGTGAATAGAGAGATCTGCATCTAGATGGGAGGGAGGAGTTGCACATGAACCTTGAATAGGGCTGTGCCTGCCTTCCACAATGCTGGCTTCACCCTCTGGGGAGCGGCTGATGTCTCTGCCCTGCACACTGAAAGAAGAGAAGGAGTCCTATAAACAAAGTGCTCCAAGGCTGTACTTGCCGTCCACAATGCTGACTCCACCTCGTGTGATGTGCCTGCCCTGAACTGTGAATGGAAAGGAGAATTCTGGTATACAGAGTGCTTCAGAACTGGTTTTCTACTGGGCAAAGGTCCCTCTCCCTCAGAGAACAAAGGATTTTGCGGTATAAATATCAGAACCCTGATCCCAAGAAATTAGATCACTTTTAGACTACAAGAAGAAACCTTTACCGAGAAGGGGAACCTGAAGAAACGGAGGTAAGACTATTCCCAAGCTGAAGTGCTGCTTGGGGGATTGGCCTGCAGTGGTTGCCTTACTGCCAAAGGAAGGAGAAAGGAACTTTGTGTACTTTACTTTCAACTTCTCCAGGATCTCCAAGGGCTTGGAAAAGAGCTTGCCTCCTGCTGATGTCTCAGGGACAACAGACTTCAACCCCTCAGCTCCCCAGAGTTCTTTGGAAGTGCCTGCTGTTGTTTTGGGCCTTCTGAGGAACTGCGTGTCGCAAGGTGCTGGAAGCACAACTCAACGAGAAGAAGTGTGTTGCCGTTGCTGGGCCTGCTGTGGTAACTCTGAAGGAGGGTGTCGCCGCTGGAACTGTCGCACTGCACCTCATCGGAGAGAAGCGTGCCACAACAAAGAGGAAGCGTGTCTCCGTTGCTGCTGCTGCCGTCGCAACTCCAAAGGAGGGTGTCGCAGTTGTAGCTGTCCCACTTCATAGCATCAGGAGAAGAATATCGCAACGATCTTAGTTTCTGCATGATCCAGTTTTACTTTGAGTTCGCCAACAGTATTCTCTAGGCTTCCAGTTCTCAGAAAGAGCCCGTCTACTTTGGTCTCCAGATTCTCACACATAGTTCGGATCTCAGACTGATTTTATCTTGATTCCTCAAAGCATTTTTTTGACTCCTCAAACCAGTTCCTAATCTCCTTCCTCATACTAAGAAGTATATGTTGGAGGGTGTCATCGCCATCATCTTCTTCATTCCCCCCTGAGCATAGATCTGGGGGGCTGATTCACAGAACTGACTTAAGACAAAATCCTAAACTTACTACTTTTGGTATTCACAGAAGTTAGGATTTTGTCTTAAGACAGACTTAAGACAGACTTAAGACAGAATCCTAACTTAAGCCTGTCTCAAATCTGTTTTAAGTCTGTCTTAAGTCTGTCTTAAGACAAAATCCTAACTTCTGTGAATACCAAAAGTAGTAAGTTCAGGATTTTGTCTTAAGTTAGTTCTGTGAATCGGGCCCAGTGTCTTTTGCTGCGCTTCCTGTCTCAACTGGGTTAGCGACTGGGTGCTCTACTGGGGGCGTCATATTTGTAGCCTGCTTTGCTAGATCGCCCATCTTTACGCCACCTGCCTGCTCCGCCGTCACCGTTGCCTCCACTGCTGTCTCCCCGAGGTTGCTAAGTACAAGGGTCGAATCAGAAACTTCAATTGGGGTAAGTGTGTTTTGCGTATTATACAGTCCTTGAGATTCTTGAGATTCTTGATTTATGTTAAGAACCTGAGGCAGGACCTTAAAGTAGGACTTCAATGAGGGTGTAATCCGGGAGGCTTTGATCTTTTTGGAGTTGCCCTTATTCTGACTCTCCTCATGGGGTAGTTCCTTCGGGCTAGTGTACAGTGGCTGATGTCTCTTGCCTCTCCTCGGCACTCTTAGGGCCAGAGATTGTGTTGATTCTAGCTCAGTTTCTGTCTCTGACTCTGTGACAGTTTGTTTCCCAGGGCTTCTTTCAAGTTCTTGCGACTGGCCTATATCCCCAATTTTCGCAAAGCCTCCTAAATCATTATCCTTGTTACTCCCTTTCCCTTTTCCCTTCGCCTTTCGTTTCCCCAGGGTTCCAGCGGTAAATCCCTTCTTTGCTCCTAAATTCTTTTCCTGAGGCAGTACTTTGCTGTTTACCTGGGCAGGAGCTACACAGGGGAGAACTTGCAAATTTCCCTTAAAACTAAACAAATTTGGAGTAGGGACTGGGTGAAAACCTTTTTCAATATTCTGACTAGAGCTAGAGTCCTGATTATCAACAATACCTGAATCTAGTGTAGGATGTTTTTCTCCCTTCAACTGGCTCCCTCCCTGGTGATCCTCCTTACCACACCATGTATTCGCTGCTGGCGAGGTTACTCTCCTCGAAGAAAAGCTGTGTGTAGCAGCCCTCCGACTTCTTCGCAGCTCCACGGCTGCCTCTCTCCAGCGGTAGGGCGCAGGAAGGAGAACCCGCCCCCAACACATCAGCTGCTCCGGCCACGACCGCGGCGTTCTGGTGTATGCCGGCGTCTCTGGGCTGCCGACCACGGAGCTGCCAAGCCGCTGATCCGCCGATCAGCAGCGGAGTTTCCTCGCACAGCTCTGATTCCGTCTCCTACAAGCCGCCAGAAGTCTCCTTAAACAGGTACACTACGACCGATGCGTTTACTTAGTCGGTCAGGGCATCTCAGCTAGAGACTCCGTCGGGACGAGCGCGCCGCACTAGGTAGCGGCCGCCATGTTTTCCCATCGACCAAGACAAAAGACAGTCTTGCAAAGGAACATTTGCCCTCCACCTCGGATGAAGCGTTGCTGATCCCGGTAGTTGGCTGGCTAACCCAAGTTGGAGAACTGGTTCGTGAGAAGATCGAGAACAAGAAAGAATTTGGGGGCATATTATCAACAAATAGCGGGGCATATTATCAAGGGGCTTTATCTCTGCTTTTTTGGCTTTAAAAGCCAAGAAAGCGGAGCTAAAATTATCTCCCTATAACCAAGCTGTCGCTAACACCAGTTAGCAACAGCTAATAGGAGATAGTGACCATCTTGGGCCCCGCTTTGCATGTCAGTGATATTTATCACTAATGACATGCAAAGTGGGCGTGCCAAGAGGTTAGCGACTGGAAACAGTCGCTAACATCGCTATCTCCTATTACCAACTTTTGGAGATATTCGCGCTAAGCGCGAATATCTCCAAAAGCTAACACCTACCCAGGAGCAGTTCTTAGCCATGTTATCAAATGGGAGGTGGATAACATGGCTAAGAGCATTTGCTCGATATTGCCTGAATATCGCGGACTTTTCAGCGATATTCATGCATTGCGGCAGTTTTTTATCGCATTTGCGATAAACCTTGCTAATAGCAAGGTTTATCTGCGATAAAAATCGCCGATTTGCGGCGATAATTTTTGTCTCTAAACAAGTTAGAGACAAAAATTATCTCTATTGGTTGGTAATATGCCCCTTGGTCCCTCTTATCGAGCTCCGGTTCCAGTGCTTGGTGTGAAGGGCACAAGAACAGTCATTTTACCACCACTTCCAGATCGTAAGGAGAACAGGTATATCTCCATTGACAATGTCAAGATACACAGGTGCATATTATCAAGCCTGGGCGATAAAATTATCGCAGCTTTATCGGCCGAAAACGGCCGATAAAGCAGCGATAATGGGCTTGATAATATGCTCTATGGAATTCCAATCGAAGCCCATGTTAGATGTGTTCACATCTAACATGGGCTTCGATTGGAATTCATAGAGCATATTATCAAGCCCATTATCGCCGCTTTATCGGCCGTTTTCGGCCAATAAAGCGGCGATAATGTTATCGCCCAGGCTTGATAATATGCCCCACAGAGTGGCCGATTCTTCTTAGTATGACACCGGCAGTCTCATGTCCTTCGATTTTGAGGAATTCTGGGGCATATTATCAAGGGGGTTTATCTCCGCTTTTTTGGCTTTAAAAGCCAAGAAAGCGGAGATAAAATTATCTCCCTATTACCAAGCTGTCGCTAACACCAGTTAGTGACAGCTAATAGGAGATAGCGACCATCTTGGGCCCCGCTTTGCATGTCAGTGATATTTATCACTAATGACATGCAAAGTGGGCGTGCCAAGATGTTAGCGACTGGAAACAGTCGCTAACATTGCTATCTCCTATTACCAACTTTTGGAGATATTCGCGCTAAGCGCGAATATCTCCAAAAGCTAACACCTGCCCTGAGCAGTTCTTCACCATGTTATCCAATGGGAGGTGGATAACATGGCTAAGAGCATTTGCTCGATAATGCATGAATATCGCTGACTTTTCAGCGATATTCAAGCATTGCGGCCGTTTTTTATCGCATTTGCGATAAACCTTGCTAATAGCAAGGTTTATCTGCGATAAAAATCGCCGATGTGCGGCGATAATTTTTGTCTCTAAACAAGTTAGAGACAAAAATTATCGCTAGTTGTTGGTAATATGCCCCTCTGTTTTGTCCCGAGTTTCCAATCCAATGCTTGATGTTGCTCTCGAGTTGCCTGCTGTTTCCAGTCCTTTATTGAGTACACTGCCTGGTACTCAACATGATGAAACTGAACGCACTTACCCAACTGACTCATCGATGTCTGATTTGCAAACTTGCTGGGCTACAGAATCCAGATTTTCATTTGACACTGATTCCCACACATCAAAAAAGCCTTCTTGAATTGCTGTTTTAGCAAGACTATTTAAAAAACATTTTTTGATTCCCACTTGGACTTATATTTGGCTGGTTCTTTTTTAGATTTGCCTTTTTATGTTAATTGATTTTGTGTTTTATTTTTTCCGTCTCGTCAATGTATGAAGTACTTTGTCATTGGTAGATACGAGCCTCTTGGAAGTTCGTATCTCCATGAAGCTTGGTCGCTTCCTTTTACATATAGGTGCCTTTGAGAGGGAAAGGAAGTTTATTTAAATTGTCAGGTTGTGCATGGGATCGTGCGGTGATCCGGCTGACGTGCATGCTCAAGACAACAAGCCCCATGAGGCAATGCGGCACGTCACGCTGATGACGCGCGTTGCGCGTGTAACCCAGGAAATAAAGGCAAATTCCCCGGAGTCGGCGGTGCCGATTATTTGTTCCCGTATTCCAGCAGTCGGTTAGTACTTGAGAATGCGGTAAGAGTTTTGACCTTGTTTCAAACACGGAGTTCCGATTTCCATGGGATATCGCTGTGTTACTTGTGGATTACAGGCTACGGATCCTGGGTGGTATACTGATTCTTCCCTCTCGGCTGAGAGAACCTTGCCTACTTACTTTGGCGGCGAACTTAGTGAGACATACCTGCTAACGCTACCCCGTTTACCAGGGTGCATTTAACTTTGGTGATTATCGGGGGGATTGGCCGCATTTGCATGACTTTGGTTACTACAGCAGGGGTAGCTCTTGAACAGCGGTGAACTGTGCTCTGGATACAGGTGTGCCCTGAACACCAATACGAAAACACACAGCCGCTTATTCAAAACAGTGTTGTGATAACTGTTTCTGAGATAATTACTTTTGGATTTAACTGCACAACGTTGTTTATCTTGTATATCCTGAACAGGAGACACATGAGGGGTACCGCTTCAGAGGGATTGCAACTACCCCATTGAAGAGTGTTTATGTTTGAGTTTTGGTATGTGTGAGAAACCTCATAGATCATAACCTGATTCCCTTAGTGTGCAAGGTTGTCATTGAGTTTCTTTTCTGCTACTTTCTTACAGTTGGGTAGATTCTCTGGTGCCTCCTCACTTCTTGTCTCCTATGAATCGACCATTAGTATTTTCCTTTTCAGGTATGAAGAAGGGTCTTTTGAGGTTGTTACTTTAAGGGACACTGAAGGGGGGGTTTCCATTGAGAGTTAAGGGAGGGGTGTTTCTAAACGCCTGTTATTTGTCGTTGCAGATCTCCCTCCCCGCTGTCCCCTTCCTTTCCCTCCCCGGTTGGACTTACTTAGTTGTCTGTGATTACATTTCGGACTCTGAGGTAGTTCATAGGGGAGGTTATAGGCATATTAGCACAGCCCCGAAGAGGCCAGAAAGCAGAGCCTGACATAAATGGTGAAGAATGCACTGAAACACCGGATCACTCATTATTGTGTAGACTTATCGTAATCAGAACAAGCCATATTTGGCCTGTATTTTGAAAGGTACCCCCGTTCCTGCAATCGTTACCACATTCACATTACTGGCAAATGGGAGTTATTTACTTTTAAACAATGAAGATTGCTGTGGGTTAATAAAAGGTATTGCTTATGTCGTTACCGTCAGTGAGCGTGTGGTTTGCTGCAAGAATGTAATGTATCCACCCCCACATGGGAAACTGAATGTTTCCATCTGGCCTAAGATTCCGACCTTGAAAGCAGAGTTCAATAAGATGAGTCGCATAAGAGCTCTATTGTCCCAAAAAGAAGTTGCCCTCACATCTGCTCGTGAAACATTTGTCCTTCACGTGGCTAACACCCGCACGGAGGTGCATGCCTTATTAAATTAAATACTGATCTGCCTTTGCATTTCGGTGAGTTAATTCACACAATCTTCAATGCATCCTCCACATCGGGGATGGCTCATTTTTTTTAAAGTTGTGAGCGGTGGCCTGGTGTCCTCCTTCCAAATGATTTTTGGGGTCATTCCGGCTTTCTTTCATTCTATTTTTTCCAGCCTGTTTGGTGGATTTCCGTTAGTACTGGCTATTGGTGCTGGCGTGCTATTACTCTTTTGTTTGTTTCAAAATGGATGCACATCCTGTGTTGCAAGACGAGCTGTCCCGGCTGGGGCTCCTTCGTGCCCGGATGCTTGAATACTGTGGAGCGCTGCCTCTTGCTACATTGAGTGCAGTTTATGGATTATCATTTCGATTTTCCTTCTTTACATGCGTCCAGCCTGTCTTTCATTGCCTGAGTTGCGACTTCGAATGGGCCCTGGATTTGTGTCTATGCACTACGGCGTCTCCCGATGCGGAATATAATCAATTTATGAGCCCCTTAGGTGCTCATCAATTGTTTTGTTCTGACGGAGGGATTATGGCCTTTGCAGCGATGCATGGAATACTGGGTCGTTGGAATGTGTTCGCAGCGGCACAAGATTACTTGGCTGACAGCTTTCTCGAAAACCCACCAAGTTGTCCTCCGATGATGCTAGAGGCTCCGGTAACTGAGGAACATGTATGTTCTTTCCCATTGTTAAATTGGATGGCCGAACTATTTTCGGACGAGAACAATGACTTCCTGTTGGAGGCTTTTTAATTTTTTTGAGTCCTGGCATACTGACTTTGTCAAATGTCCAAGATTTGATTTTTTCCTTCATTTTTTTTCTTTTGTTTCTAAATTATGTTTATTTTTATCTCACTTGTTGAAGTGCCAAATTGAACTCTTGCGTTTGACCTATCGATCTTGAACTCTGCATTCCTAATTTTGCCCCATTACCTATTCTATCCGTGCTCGGATCAAAAAAGAGGGTGTCACGTGGTTATAGTTTTGCCTTCACACTGTGTTATGTCAGCATAAGCTTATTAGAAGTTTAAACGCCATTTTCCTTTTCTGCAGCCTCTGCACACGGCACATTTTGTTATTAAAGCTTTTTGCCTAGTAGAATATTTTGCTTCACACGAGAATAATATATTTGCTTATAATATCAGTCTTGCTTGGCAAGCTATGTCTGTACAGTGAGTGCCGAGGCCTTCAAGGTTATTTCAACACAGGGCTTGTTGTTCAGGTTGATTGGCGCACGGTCTAGACATAACATATATGCAGCTGTGGCCAACTCTGGGTTTAGGCGGGATTAATAATGCACTGCAGAGCGCATGATAACACACTTGATGGAGATTCGTATGCAGAGAGTTGGTGCAGGAGATGATGTGATCTGCTTCTGCTAAGACCCAGAGGTATGGGCCCGCCCTTCTAAACCCAAAGAGACCTTCTTAGATATAATATAATACACTAGCAAAGGAGGGTAAACTTAGGTTCTATTTAGACCTTTTCCCTTTAGCATTTTAACATGCTTTTGCCCTTTGTATTTTATGGAATTGTAACTATGCTGATCACTTTGTTACTTATAATATATTTGCTTGTATTAGCTAAGATACTGCGCTTCAGAACACTGCATTAGAAATAAATATGTCAAACTTGCACGTGTCTTCATTTACTCCTCGTTCTGGACTGATATGTTGGTATAATGAAAGAGTGTTCATGTGTTCCACGTTACCTGAGGTGTTCTAAGTCCATGTTCTGGGTTGTCTAAACATTGGGGATTTGTAAGAACCAATGAGACACTGATTACTAGTCTGGTAGGGGATTTTGGATACTAAGGTGAGTTTTTGGCACACCCCTAATTCACTGAGGTTCCAAGTCTCTGTGCACAGTTCTGTGTAGGAGCAGAATCCCTGCTACAAGTGTTTCACCCACACTGACACATGCTATGTCATGACATTATGGATATTGTGAATTGGAACAATATAAAAAGCTGTTTACCACTGTAGCTGTGTTGTGTTTCACTGTCATGCCTTCATATATACATGCAGCACTGGTAATGTAACCATGCTGCAAACCCAATAAAACACATTTTTGAAAAAGGATTACCTAGGTGGATCTGTGCTTCGACACAGCTGCCCAAGATTGGAGTCAAAAGGGGCTGGAGCCGGGAACAATGGCCTAGCCAGCCGCTAAAAAGGGGAAAGGCAAGGGAAGTGGGAAACCCTGAATGTACTTCCAGTGGGATGGAAGGGGCACCTGCGTTGGCCACCCTGGAGTCCACTGAGGAGGGCATTACTCCCCTTGGTGGCCCGCCTGTCATTTCTAGATGGTATGTAGAAGGAGCACCCACCAAGGAAGAGTTCTGTAGGGCACATAGAGAGTGTCCAACCCATGAGAGACTTAGGCGACAGGCTGAAGCCCAAGCAACAGGTGATGCCTCTTTTAGTCACCACATTTACTGGGAGGTCTGCCTCCTTTACAGTGAGCCTAAGGTTCATGTAAATGGGACAACAAAGGTTCTGGTGGTCCCGTAATGCTACACAGCCTTCCTACTATTGCTGGCTCACAACATTCCCCTGGCAGGACACCTGGGCCAAGACAAGACCTTCGCAAAGATTGTCCCACACTTTTATTGGCCAAGGAACAAGACTGACTCAGATAGTATCTGTAGGATGTGTGTGACCTGCCACACTAGTGGGAAGTCAGGGCAAAGGCCTAAAGCTCTCCTTAACCAAATAACAGTTATTGGGACACCCTGTGAGAGGATGGGCTATGACATTGTAGGTCTGTGAATCCCCAGACAGATTCAGGCAACAGGTTAATCCTTGTTCTGGTGGAACATGCCACTAGATATCTAGAGGTAATCCCTCTGAGAACCATGACTGCCCTTGCAGAGGCAAAGGCCCTAATGGTGATTTTTACCCGAGTGGATTTCTCCAAGGATGTTGGGTCTGACAGAGGCACACACAGTGGGCCCGATTCACAGAACTAACTTAAGACAAATTCCAAAACGTACTACTTTTGGTATTCACAGAAGTTAGGATTTTGTCTTAAGACAGACTTAAGACAGACTTAAGACAGAATCCTAACTTAAGTCTGTCTTAAGACAAAATCCTAACCTCTGTGAATACCAAAAGTAGTAAGTTTAGGAGTTTGTCTTAAGTTAGTTCTGTGAATCGGGCCCTTCATGCCTGCAAATATTCAGTCAATGTAGAAGGAGTGGGGGATACCTACAAAATTCTCCACCCCTTAACATCCGCAAACCAATGGGCTTGTTGTGAGGTTCAACAGGCAGTGGTGGCTGACAGTAATGGAGATTGGTGGGGTGGGCAAATGGGTGGTGGGTGCATGCATTCGATATTACCTAAATTCATGCTGACATTCACTACATTACCATTTCAAAGTTAAAATGTTTCACTTTAAAACTGTAACGTTATTAATAAACATTTTGAGATCAATAATTGCCCCTTGTTTTGGAAGGAATGGATTGATAAGGGTATTTTTACCCCTCAACACTTGTGTAAATGTAAATGTGTTGGATTTGTAAAGCGCACAGCTGCCCGTAAGCGTCCCGGCGCTGGAGACCGCTGGGGAACCCGTCCTGGCTTTCCCTATGAGATGGTCCCTTCTGGGTATCTCCAAGGTGAAACCAGGCATCCCCTGCGTCTGTGGGGGGCCCTTTTAGAGATGATGCAAGCTTAATGCCCAGAGTTGCCGAGTGTGATCCCTGGTTAGAGTAGGCGCTGAGGCGAGAATTGTCGAGTCCGCTGACCCTGGTCCACAACCCTGCCGCGTCGGGAATTGAACCCTGGTCCCGGGCCGTTCTCTGCTTCCGGGTCTGCCGCCTCTAACCTGTGAGCCACACCACTCCACTTGATGAAAGATGGTGTTCTTATGCCCTTTACTGCTCTTCAATCTCTTTATCATATTTCCTCACATTATGCATCTCATTATCCTTCACTCATTGATACCCTCACTCGTTATTATGCTCCCACTCACTCCAATCCCTCTACTTCTCCTGACCAGTTATCTCAACCCCCAATCAATATTGATTTTTCCACTCAATTTAAGGCAGCTACTATATACAAACTTCTTTCTCACCCCCAGTTTACTAGAGTTAAATCCCCTTTAGAATTGCAATTGGAAAAACATTTAAGCCTCGATCTTCATATGCATACTTGTGGGGAAGGTATCACATCGAGCCCTTGGTGTTTGGGGGTCCTTACCTCGTTGTTTTGGGAGCCTGTTGCCAGCATCTTCCCCTCGCCGCCGCCGCACTTTGGACCTGTGCGCGGCCGCCGAGTAGGGGAAAAACTATGCTTCCCAGCATTCCCGGCAACAGGAAGCGGGACGGGACCACGCCCACTGCACGCCTGGTGGCGCTAAAAGCGCGAGAGACTACCGGCGGAGCGGGGAAGGCATCACATCGAGCCCTTGGTGTTTGGGGGTCCTCACCTCGTTGTTTTGGGAGCCTGTTGCCAGCATCTTCCCCTAGCCGCCGCCGCACTTTGGACCTGTGCGCGGCCGCCGAGTAGGGGAAAAACTACGCTTCCCAGCATTCCCGGCACCAGGAAGCCGGACGGGACCACGCCCACTGCACGCCTGGTGGCGCTAAAAGCGCGAGAGACTACCGGCGGAGCGGGGAAGGCATCACATCGAGCCCTTGTTGTTTGGGGGTCCTTACCTCGTTGTTTTGGGAGCCTGTTGCCAGCATCTTCCCCTCGCCGCCGCCGCACTTTGGACCTGTGCGCGGCCGCCGAATAGGGGAAAAACTACGCTTCCCAGCTTTCCCAGCACCAGGAAGCCGGACGGGACCACGCCCACTGCACCCCTGGTGGCGCTAAAAGCGCGAGAGACTACCGGCGGAGCGGGGAAGGCATCACATCGAGCCCTTGGTGTTTGGGGGTCCTTACCTCGTTGTTTTGGGAGCCTGTTGCCAGCATCTTCCCCTCGCCGCCGCCGCACTTTGGACCTGTGCGTGGCCGCCGAGTAGGGGAAAAACTACGCTTCCCAGCATTCTCGGCACCAGGAAGCAGGACGGGACCACGCCCACTGCACGCCTGGTGGCGCTAAAAGGGTGCAAGACTACCGGCGGAGCGGGGAAGGCATCACATCGAGCCCTTGGTGTTTGGGGGTCCTTACCTCGTTGTTTTGGGAGCCTGTTGCCAGCATCTTCCCCTCGCCGCCGCCGCACTTTGGACCTGTGCGCGGCCGCCGAGTAGGGGAAAAACTACGCTTCCCACTGCACGCCTGGTGGCGCTAAAAGTGCGAGAGACTACCCGCTCGCGGGACGCGCGCGGGCGGCGCCGGGCTGAGCCCGGGCAGAGGGCGGGCCGTCTTAGGCCGTCAGAGGCCAGAGGAGGTCGGGTCGGGTACACCCCTCTTACATCTTCATTTAAGCTACTTTAACCACCACTGACTGTTTGGCTTTGTGGATGAAACAAGGCATACTTACATTCTCCTTGTATATATGCACTGAGAGGGCCAACATATTGACATTTGTGCAACAGATTCGCTCCTTTTAAACATCACAGAACTATATGGTGTACGGCCCCTTACATTATTTGCATTTTATTTATTGATTTGCCGGATAGGATAGTCATCAGGATTTATATTGTGAACTAATTAGCATATTCACATTGTCTCAACATGTCTCCAAGGGGCAGTCGCAGTAAAACGGCAGCTGGGGGTGCTTCAGTGATTGGTCCTATAGATAACTTTATTACCAGAGCCAATGATGCTATATACCAGGGTATTTTACTTTTGGAACGTAGGGTTTCACGAGACCTAGCCCAAGCTAAACGTTCAACCCATGGTCTTATTGCACTGGCAACCACACCTACACCCACCCAGGCCAGGCCTAGTAACATTAGACCTTTAATTGATGCACGTGCTGATATCCATACTATACCAAATGAGGTAAATCTATCTGCCTCAATTCCACTGATAGATTCTGATACAGATATAAGCACGGATTTGGAGAAAACTCCCAACTTAACTATTAATCATACCCCAGATGAAATATCTTTAGTCAGCACGAGGTAACTAAGAGGTAGACGGGAGGGTGCTATTCGAAAACAAGCACAACATGTATTAAAGTCCCGTACGTCCAAGGCTAGAAAACATAGTATGCCTAAAAGAAAGACTAGGAAAGGTGCTAACTCTAGCCCCCACTTAAGTACGAACAGGACAAAGGAGACTATTGAGGTAGATAGTGAGGCGCATCAAGAGGGGATGATAGGCATGGATGGAAATTCTGATGCTAATACTGCCAACACTGCAAAGGACCACATGCTGGAAAGAATGGGTGAACTACTTAGTATCTATTTGTCACCCATAGAAAGTAGGCTCACTCACATAGAAAAACAATTAGCAGAATTAAGTATTCCCATTAAGAATATATCCAGAGATGGTGCTCCCAATGGTGTGGGAGCTACATCAAGTTCCACAACACTTTCAGGCACTAAACCAAAAAACCCTCAAGCGCCAACTATAATTACAAATACAACACTCAAACCCCCGCTAGCTTTAGATAAAGGGACCATCGTTAATCAGCCAGTAGCTAACCCCAGTATTACTAATGTGGCTTTGGAGCCAAGGAAGGACCAAAATACCAAACAACTGAAGGGGATTTCTATGAGTCAATCCCATAAACCTTCAAATGATTCCCTTATGGTTCAGCCTCCCCCAAAAACCATTAGGCAGATTCCACTACGTATTAATCTACCACCTGAGTGTGGGGCATACATGTTGGTCCTAGTTAATGTTTCAAAATTAAGGAAGGACCAAGAAGAAACCCCTATATCCCTTAAAAACAAAACCTTACACTGGTTAATTGCAAATTGTAATTTTCCTATCGAAGGGGCAAGGGAGATCATCCACACTCAGAGAGTGGGCTGGATAGGCCCACTGAGGAGAAAGTTTGAGGGGGACTGTGTAACAATAAACTTTAAAAAACCCCAATGGGCGGAAAAAACATTGGCTAGCGCACCATTACCCTCACCTTGGGAATTTAACACTACCCTCCTTCCATTAGGCTATTTTTATAGACACTTGATACCCCTTAAACAAACTATGGCAAATAATTTCGCCATTTCACACCAGGATTTGAATTTCGGAGCAAGGATTAAATCCCCGCTTTTTTCCCAGAACTTAGATTTTAACTATCAGAATGCCCAGCCCTGGCGTCATCAGGCCCAAACGCCAACCCATTCTCTGCACTATCCGCAATTTCCAACTATGCCCCACTGTGACCATAGAGAAAGGCAATATCCAGCATTCACTCCTAATCAATTTATACCGATGAGTGAAGCTAGGCCACTATTTAACATCCCCACTCATAATCGGTTTGAATATTTTTCAAATTTAGATGAGCAGGACTGACTGGATAAAATTGCTGATAGTAGCAATACCAGTAGTCAAGTTACAAATAACAGACATGAGGGACACTTAGTAATAACTGAAGAATGTTTAAATCAGGATAGCCTAGCGACAGATATGAATACTAACAGTGCCCCATCTGGTTGTCAATACTATTAAGGATATGCCGAGGAGTGTTGAGAGTAAGCCCACTAAGCATTATAGTACCCATGGGTTATCAATTCTCAGCTTGAATGTGGCAGGCCTGGAATCTAGGCTTTCAGACCCCGCATGGGCGGAGATAATTGACGGTATGGATATTCTTATGTTCCAAGAGACATGGGCTGTTGGGAATTAGATAAAGAAGGTTACCACTGCTTTAGTATAACATCACCCAAACCTAGCTTTGGTAGAGCAGTGGGAGGCTTGTTCACTGGGATTAAGATCTTGGCTGGTGGTTCAATTAGAGACTTATCCAGTGATAATCCTAATATTCAAATCCTTGAATATAAGCTAAAGTCAAAGACCAGGATTTATTTAATTAATTTTTATAACAATGATTTTTATCATGTACCGAATAAGAATTTTCTGGCACTGTCAAAGGCTTTAAGTAAATTGGAATGCACTTTATTTATCAGATACAGAGTCAGGAATTCTAATAGGGGGTGATTTTAATGATAAACTAACAATGAGATATGGGATTGAGGATGGGACTTCCCGAGACCAAGCGGAACGCAGGGGCATTGAATTAGCTAATATATTAACTGAATTTGCCCTTGATGACGCCATGAGAACAGGTTATAGTCCTAGTTCCCCCCACGTTTATTAGTGGGGATAGCAGCTCCACTTAATAGATTGTATAGTAAAGACTACAGTGACGGTAACATCTTTCAGTGATCATAATCCATTGATAGTAACTTTGAATCTCGCACCTAGTCCTGTTTTTATGAATTTGAATGGTGCAAGGGACATTACACCCTCAATTGACGGCCTACAGCTAAAATGGAGGGGAGTTGACTGTGGGGCAATTTTAGATAGTGTTCAAACTTTATACCCGCATTTGATTAAGTCTTGCCTGTCTACGAGTGGTAATTATGATACCATAATCGCTGATTTTGAAGTACTGTGTTCTACTATAAAAACTCTTTTGTCAGTCCCATTACCTAAGGAAGGTAAAGATCCAAGGTGGTTCGACTCAGTCTGCTCTTCTGCGAATAGGGAATTAAGAAAGGCACTTAATGCTAAAACCAGGTGCAAAGTAACCGTTCAGTTAGCCAGGAAGTATTACAAAGCCAAAATAGCAGATAGAAAGGCAATGCTACTCTCTGAACAGTGGGAATCGCTGGTGATCAGCGCAAATCTGGGTGGCAGCGGTCCTTTTTGGGCCGCTGTTAGGAAAACAAGAGAAATGGGTAAGAAGCTTACTCCCATTAGCTGCAATATAATCAGCAGTGTATGGGAGACCCACTTCTCCAAAATTTATACAGCTCCAATAGAGGAGCCGCCTATTTTAAACTTAGGACAATTGGGCGGCCTACAGATTGAAGCCCACGAAGTTGAGATAGCTATAAAAGAGAGCCTGGGCAATAAGGCGCCTGGCCCCTATGGTCTGCCCATAGACATTATTAAATATAATGCGGATCTATGGGCGCCAATTCTCCTTAACGTTTTTAATAGTCTGCCAACAGCGGCTATGCCGGCCACATGGGCAACTAGTATTTTCGTCCCAATTTTTAAAAAGGGAGATAGGACAGAGCCAGCTAATTATCGCCCCATCTCCCTTTTGGACAACACCCTAAAAATTTTGGGACGTATAATTTACAATAGAGTACTTGAATGGACTGAAGACACAGACTTCCTGGATTCATGTCAGATGGTATTCCGGAGTGGGGTAGGAACAGTGGAGCAATGCTTGAATCTGAAATTAATAATTGATAAGTATAGCATTGCTCGATCGTCCCCTACCTACCTTGCTTTTATGGATCTTTCATCCGCTTTCAATCTAGTGAATAGATCCAAACTCTGAACAATCCTATCACAAAATGGCCTAGATGACACCCTTGTTAGATTTCTCGCCTATCTTCACACTGACCTGAAAGCACGGGTCAGAGTTGGGATGGGTGGTGAAGTCTCAGGAGCCATTGACATAGGCAGGGGGGTAAGACAGGGGTGCGTTTTAGCACCCCTGTTGTTCATCATTTATATTAATGGTCTATCAAATTGCCTGAAAAAAGTCACCACGGACGTTGCATCAATCCTAGGGAAACCCTTATCAGTGCTTTTATATGCAGACGATGCGGTGCTTATGGCCCGCACACCAAATGCCCTCCGTCTGCTTGTACATAGCTTTGTTCATTTTATGGACGGTCTTGATTTGAGGGTTAATTTAAAAAAATCTTTTATTATGTCTTGTGGTCCCGGCAAAAGGAAGCTCAACACTATACAGATAGGTAAAGATAAACTTGAATCTGTTTTTACATTTCCTTATTTAGGGTTGGTTTTCGCTGCGAACAGCTCGTGGAGTGGGCATTTGGCCCACGCCACGAGCAAGTTCTCGAAAGCCACCGATTCTGTCTTGAGTCTTCCTCGCCCAAAGAAAATTGGTGCCACTAAAGCTATTTTAACATTTTTTAGATTGCAGTGCTCACCTGTTGCCTCATATGGAGCGGAGGTCTGGGGGTCGGGAAGCAGCCATAGTATCCAACGGGAGGAAAGCCACTTCTGTAGGAAAATATTGGGCGCCCGATCAATCAATCAATCAATCAGAGCATTTATATAGCGCACTACTCACCCGGAGGGTCTCAAGGCGCTAGGGGAGGGGGGTCCGCTACTGCTCGAACAGCCAGGTCTTGAGCTGCTTCCTGAAGGCGAGGTGGTCCTGGGTCATGCGGAGGTGGGTCGGGAGGGAGTTCCATGTCTTGGCGGTGAGGTAGGAGAAGGACCGTCCCCCAGTGGTGGCTCTTCGGATTCGAGGGACGGCGGCGAGGGCGTGGGCGGTCGATCGAAGCTGGCGTTTGGGAGCGTAGAAGTTGAGGCGGCTGTTGAGGTATCCTGGTCCTTGGTTGTGTAGGGCTTTGTGAGCGTGGGTGAGGAGACGGAAGGTGATTCTCTTGTTGACCGGGAGCCAGTGCAGGTCTCTCAGGTGTTCGGAGATGTGGCTGCGACGGGGGATGTCCAGGATGAGTCGTGCTGAGGCGTTCTGGATCCGCTGAAGTCTCTTCTGGAGTTTGGCGGTGGTTCCTGCGTAGAGGGAGTTGCCGTAGTCCAGACGGCTGGTGACGAGGGCCTGGGTGACCGTCTTCCTGGTCTCGTGGGGATCAACCGGAAGATCTTGCGTAGCATGCGCAGGATGTTGAAGCACGACGAGGAGACGGCGTTGACTTGTCTGGTCATGGAGAGGGAGGAGTCCAGAATGAAGCCTAGGTTGCGTGCGTGGTCTGTTGGTTTGGGTGCGCTGCCTAGGGCGGGGGGCCACCAGGAGTCGTCCCAGGTGGAGGGTGAGGATCCCAGGATGAGAACTTCCGTCTTGTCCGTGTTCAGTTTCAGGCGACTGTTCTTCATCCATTCGGCTACCTCTTTCATCCCTTCGTGGAGGTTGGCTCTGGCGGTGGCGGGGTCGTTGGTGAGAGAGAGGATCAGCTGGGTGTCGTCGGCGTAGGAGATGATGTTGAGGTTGTGCTGGCGTGCGATGGCTGCGAGGGGGCTCATGTAGACGTTAAAGAGCGTTGGGCTGAGCGAGGAGCCTTGTGGAACGCCGCAGATGACTTCGGTGGCCTCAGATCTGAATGGGGGGAGGCGGACTCTCTGTGTACTTCCGGCAAGGAAGGAGATGATCCACTCCAGTGCCTTCTCCTGGATTCCGACGTTGCTGAGGCGCTGTACTAGGGTACGGTGGCAGACAGTGCCGAAGGCCGCGGAGAGGTCCAGGAGGATGAGGGCCGCTGTTTCTCCGTTGTTTCATCCTCTGATTATATCTGCCACAGTGAATTAAACCTTCCATATATAAGTGATTTTATTAGAGCCAGACCGGCACTCTTTTGGATTAAAGTCTGGAGGAATAGCGCTGCCGCACTTACCCAAAACATCATGAAAGACTGTTTAAATTGTGACCACGGAATGGCGATTCCTTGGCTCTTAGAAGTTTTTAAAACACTGAGTGCAGTGGACAGCGGCAATTTATTCCCTGACCCTACGTTAATTGAATCCAAGGATAAAGCCGAGGTTAAAAATGCACTGTACGCACTTTACAATACTGAACGGATAGGAAGAGAATCGCAGAAATCAACTGTCGCAAAATATTTAGGGAATGAACTGTGTAGACAACCCCTCCCGCCCTATCTCTCCCTACCTATGACAGCTGGGAGAGATCACTTCTGTTTCGCTTAAGGGCGGGTACAGTGACATTTTTGTTGTCTTTTCCTTTGGGGTATCGACATAGCACGGATTCCAATCCGTGCCCCTGTGATGGTGTCAGTTCCCAGGATGATTTGCACTTCCTATTCTTTTGCAAATTTTACCTTAGGTATATTAAATGGTTTTTAACTACTTATTTTAAGAAACATAGACCACTCACACTTAATGAGTCGCATAGAATGTTGGTCTCCCTGGATTCTGATTAACTAATTTTTCACACCAGCACTTTTTTAAGACTGACTATACGAGTGAGTAAAATGATGGAAAATCCCTGAAATCACAAATTAGTCTTACTGGAGCTGAACTGTAAGGAATTCCAAAGCATGTTAATTTTTAAATTTTAAAAACTTTCTGTATGGATGTACATTGTAATGATTTGTTGTTTTTAATTGCGGTACTTTTATGAATTTTATGAAATTCGAATAAAGGTCTTTTGAACTTGAACTTGAGCATACTTGGGAATTACTTTGGTCCAGGATTCACACTACCTCCCGTTCTGCCAGTACAACACAAACCTTATATTATTTTTTTAACAGACTTTTTTTCACTCCCTGCGACCTTCACCGTTTTCATTTGATAGATTCCCCTAAATGTTGGTCTTGTTCTCACGATAAGGCAGATATACTTCACTTGTTTCCCTATTGTCCTATGACTAATACTTTTTGGAACACTGTTTGGAATAAGCTCAATGACATCCTCCAATTAGATGTTCCCTTTCATTTTCACCATGTGTTCCTGGGTAGTCTCTCTCCAGTTTTTGACAATCATAAAGAGGTAGCCCCCTTTATCAACCTCTTTTTAGCTATTACTTTTCAATGCATTACAGTGAACTGGAAGGACGCCTCAAAATTATCTTATCAAGTTTGGTGGAATTTATTGTGTCATCACAGAATGGACAGAGCTTATGCCAACTCCACCTCCTTGTTAATCAAAAGAGACTTATTATGGTTACCCCTCACTACTTACTATTGATTGTATTACTTAATTGTTGCATATCTTTTTTGCTGTGATTTTATCATTGAAGTTCTTTTTCTCTTTTGATCTTCTTTTTTCTTTCCTCTACCCCATTTTCTTTCTCTTCTTTTCTCCTTTTCTTTCTTCTTCTTTTCTTTCTTCTGTTAAAATCTTCTCTCCAAAATGCTCCTGTTACTAAGTACAGTTTTTCCTTTTTATTTCACGGGTTATTGCACTTTTGTGCTGCATTCCAAGTTGTTATTTTTATTTATTTTTTATTGCTAATACTTTGTACTGATGTTTTACATTGTTTTTATCCTATCAATAAAGCATCTTAAACTCAAAAACTGTAACGTTATGCTTGTTGGCGATTTAGGGCATACATACACATATAAAATACATTAGAAGAAGGACATAACAGTCACTTATCTTGCTGCTTGTCCTAGCTTTATTCCTGGTGTTTTTCTCTCATCCAGCGTGGGCCCAGCCAACTCTCCTAACCAATCCTGGCACTGCTCTAATGCTGTTAACCAGCATGAGAAAAGTACCGGGACTGGATGGAGCGTGCTCAATCGGTGCTCCAAAGGGCACTGGAGGCCTGTGCTTGCTCCAAACCCAGCTGAGATGAAAGGTTTTAAGTGACATGTCTGGCTAGCTGTTGCCAGACAGCCAGCCAAAGAGACATGCACACTTTAAACTTAAAGTGCCCAGCCTATCACTCCTCTCTGCATCTGCCACTCAGCAGCTGTCCCACCCGGCCCTGACACTTGGCTTGGGATGCGGGTTTGCAGAGTTATTGAAAAATAAAATGTTAATAATGTCTATTACCCTTTTATTTTTCATCTGGAGGCATTTTAGTTAGTTGGGTGATGCTTCTGCGCCTTAATGGAGGAGCTGCCATTGTCTACAGGACCCATGAAGACATGATTAGAGGTCTACCTGAGGTCTTGAGGAATAAGTGGGAAATCCTCTTACCGTGCCTATTGCATGCCTACGGGAAGGTACCACAGAAGGGCGTGACCTTCAAGCTTCTGTTTGGGCACCGAGCTTACCCAGGATGTAGTGAGCCACATGCTGACCTTCAGGAGCCAAATGGCTAAGTTATTGAAGCAAGCTTCTTCCAACCTAGAAGCAAGCCAGGCTGTCATGAAGGAGTGGTATGACAAAATTTCTACCACTGTGGATTTTTAGGCTGGTCAGAAAGTGTGAGTAATGGAACAAGTGGAGCACAGAGCTCTCCTGGACTGCTGGACTGGCCTATATGATGTGACTGAGAAAAAGGGTGAGACCACCTACCTTGAGGATCTCAAGACCCCTAGGCAACCCCACAGGGTGCTGCATGTTGATCGACCCAAACCCCACTTTTAGAGGTCTGAGGTCACCATGCTGCTGGTGACAGATGGCAAGGAGGCAGAGGAGAGTGAACCTCTCCCTGAGAAATATGAGTCTGTGAAGGAAGAAATCCTTTCTCCCATTGTAACTCAGAAGTCAAAACCCATGACCTCAACATCATATCCAACACGGACGACACTAAGCTCATCCTCCCGCTCTCAGCAGACCCCACCAGCATGAATACTAACTTCTACAACTTCACGAAGAATGTGGCCGACTGGATGAAGATCAACTGTCTGAAGCTCAACAATGACAAGACTGAAGTGCTAATCTTTGGCAACATGGCATTCCCATGGAACGACACCTGATGGCCTCTTGGCCTTGGACCCACTCCCACACCAACAGATCATGGCCGCAACCTCAACATCATCCTGTACAGCAAACTCACCATGAAGAGACAGATCAACGCAGTCTCCTCTGCATGCTTCCACGCCCTCCGCATGCTCCGAGGAATCTTGAAATGGCTCCCCATCACTGCGAGGAAAACCGTCCCTCAAGCCCTAATCACCAGCTGACTTGACTATGGCAATGCACAGTACGCAGGAACCACCACCGAGCTCATGAAGAGACTATAGACGATACAGAACTTAGGGTCCAGACTCATCCTCAACCTGCCCAAACAGACCCACATCACCCCACACCTTAGGAACCTACACTGGCTCCAGTTCCAAAAAAGATGCCAATTCAGAATATTGAAACTCACCTGCAAAGTCCTCCACGATCTAGGACCAGCATACATCAACCGCCACCAGAACTGCCACCAACCAGAGACCTCAGCTTTGCCACCCTCACCCTTTCAGAGACCCAGTGCATCCGCCGAAGCCACAGCAGAGGCAGTTCCATTTCCTACCTCTCTGCTAAGCTCTGAAGCAGCCTCCCCCCTCCATCTACAGACATTACTGTTGCTGGAGGATTTAAGAAAGAGACTCAAGACCTGGCTTTTCAACTTAGCCCTGCTACCTAGCGCCTGGATACCCTCATGGGTGATTAGTTGTGCTATACAAATACTGATTGATTGATTGGTTGAACAACAGATAGACTGCCACCAAGTGTGGGGACAGCACTCCTCTCCGTTCTCCCTTATTCATGATGTGGACACAGGAGACAACTTCCCTGTTAAAAATAAATCTTGTAGGTTGTCAGATAAGGTGAGGTCCAGCTTTAAGGCTCAAGTGTCTGAAATGCTGGAGTTGGGGGTGAAAAACCCGCCAGCAGCCCCTGGTCAAGTCCTGTGGGTCTGGTACCAAAAACTGCCCCACCAAGCACCACACCTGAACAGAGGTTCTGTGTGGATTATAGAGGGCTCAATTCTGAGACTAAGACAGATGCTCACTCCATGCCCTGGGCTGATGAGCTAAGTGACCGCTTAGGGGCTTCCTAGTATCTAAGGGGCATATTACCAAGGCTGGCGATATTGGATTTTCGATAATTCCTTCGCCCTATTAGCAAGCTATCGCTAACTGATGTTACCGACAGCTTTGATGCGAAAGCGAGCGGTTTGGGGCCCGCTTTGCATGCTAGCGATATTTATCGCTAATGACATGCAAAGTGGGCGTACCCAAACTGTTAGCGACTGAAAACAGTCGCTAAAATCGCTATCGCCTATTAGCAAGGCAGGCATAGTGATGGAAATATTCGCTCTCAGTGCGAATATCTCCAAAAACTAACACCTGCTCAGACTAGTTCTTTGCTATTATATACAATGGGAGGTGGATATAATGGCTAAGACCCTGTTAGTGATAATGCGTGAATATTCCTGTATTCTCAGCGATATTCACGGATTTCGCCGATATCGCCGGAAATGTTATCGCTTTTGAGATAAACGTTGCTAATAGCACGTCATTTCAGCAATAAAATCCGGCGATGCTTGGCGATAGGAAAATTGTCGCTAAGCATATTGAACGATCATTTTCGCTAGTTGTTGGTAATATGCCCCTAAGTACCTTTGATCCTACATCAAGGTACTGGCAGATCGCCCTAACAGCGGGAGCAAAGGAGAAGCCCGCCTTCTCCACTCCAGGGGGCCACTATCAGTTTAGGGAGATGCCCTTTGGATTAAAGAATGTCCCTGCCACCTTCCAGGGGCTGATGAACCAGTTTCTTGTTTGTATAGAGGCTTTCTGTGCTGCCTATCTGGATGACATAGCTGTCTTCAGTAAATGCTGGAAGGGCCACCTTTTTAACAACCAAGAAGTGCTTCCGGCTCTACAACAGGCAGGCCTAACTATCCAAACAAGTATGTGCCAGATAGAGCAGGGGTCAGTGGTGTACTTGGGACAGGTAGTGGGAGGTGGAAGGTGACACCCCGTCAGGCCAAGACGAAAACCATCATGGCCTGGCTGCCCGCCAACACCCAGAATAAGGTGAAAGCCTTCTTGGGCCTCACTGGGTACAGTAGGAGATTTGTCAAGGGATTTCGCGCTTGTTTCCCACTTGACTGAGTTCACTTCAAAGAAGCTGCCTAGGAATGTGATTTGGACAGAGGCATGCCAAACTGCATGTGAGTCCTTGAAGCAAGCCATGTGCCCAGCTCCCATGCTTAGGGCTCCTGTCCTGACTTCTCCAAGGAGTTTATTGTTCGATCCCTGGCGGCAGATCAGCTCACCATCATGCGACTCTGGACAATAACTCCCCTAATCTCCCTGACTAGCAGAAGGACCTTGGAGATTCTCCCCCTCTCTTGAACACCTGAAGCACCTGAGATCTCAGAGAAGCCCTTACAACAGATGCAGACGTAGCGCAAAAGCAAACTTTTTAAGGAATCCGCTGGATGATGTCAGGAACAGATTTAAAAAAATGTTTTAACTGGTTAAATTGAAATAAAACAGGCAACCTAACCCTCTACCAGGGTCTAAGATGCAGCCTGACTGTGAAGACCTGGCTACCTCATTTCTGGGAAAGATTGAAAGTGATTTACAATATGCAGGGGATCTCCAACCGGTGTCTCTCTCACATCAGCACCCCCACCCTTGGGGTATGAGTGTCCTGTTCTCACCATAAAAAATAATGCCTTGTGGAGCTCATTCAATTCTCTTGATAAAATTACCATTCTAAAAATCCAGTCGACACTGAAACCATTCCAACCACTTCAGTGATCCGCTCTCTTCAATGAGAATAAAACTTCCCATCTTCCACTCTGGAATAAAATAGTAAACACTTCATTGCTTCAAGGCACTATACCAGACTGCCCCCCATAGTAAAATTGCAGCTTCTAAATAAGCCCCTATATTTAGATATACTTTAATACTTTCCAAATATTTCATGTGCATGCATAACGTTTTTAATCGTGCCTATGTCAATAGCTTGACGCCGGAAATGTATTCTTCTGTGTGCACTACTGAGTGTTGCAGGGTGCACAGTAAGAGGTAGGAGAATGCCCAAGTTGTTAAATGTTTTGAATGTTTTCAATTGTGCTAATAGCTTGACGCCGCACTTGAGGACACTTTACTTATTTGCAATTTTTAAAACTTACCCTTGCCATGGCAGACCGAACTGCGGGTGCTCCTCTGACGTGGAGACATCCTGTTTGGAGCCCCATTTTTTCTTCGCTCCAGTAGGATATTCTCTGACGCCATTTTGGGAGGGTTAGCAGTTTACTCACTGGTTAGAGGAGGCAGACCTGGAAGCAGAGGTCAGCCCGGGACCAGGGTTCAATTCCCGGCTCGGCGGGGTCTTGAGTCCTAAAATGTCCATGGACTCGACAATTCTCGCTCCGGTGCCTACTCGATTCACGGGTTCACACTCTGAGACTCTGGGCAATAGCTTGCTTAATCTCCACAACGGCCCCTCGCGGCGGGATGCCTGGCTTTCACCTTGCGGATACCCTGCTGGGGTTATCTCACAGGGGAATACCAGGACGGGTTCCCTAAGCAAGCGCTTAGAAACCGCTCGGTGATTTGCGCTATATAAATTCCTGTACATTTAAATTCCTGTACATTTACATTTACATTACTCCTGGCCGGTATTACTTCGCCACAGAGACGCGGAGCAGACCCGCACTGCAGGCGAGCTGCTGGCATGCAGAAAGCAAGCCTGTATGCGCCCATCCATGTCCGAATCGTGGCCAGCAGCAGCCATGCTGCCCAAAAGGACAGCAGTAGGATTCAAAGATTGGGGCACGATGAGCTGATGATTTTATGAAGGGAAACATGTACAGGTAGGCCACTCGCCAACATTGGGGGAGGGGACCTGGTGTTTTGTTGCACGGCCTGTGACTTTCATTTTAACACTTGGGCAGAGTCTAAGGAAACTGATGTAGAACATAGCTTCCTCCAGACCTATTGAGATAAAAGCATGCCTTATCAACTGCAGATCCCTACCTAAGCATGCATCCGATGATTGCCAATCCCTAGAGGAAAATGATTGAGATATAATGTTCCTCACTGCGATGAAGCAAACTCGGATGGGGCCTTGCCGATTCCCTCAGGCTATCGCATAGTGTGTGCCAACAGGGGTGGCGATAGATGTGGGGGTGGGGTGGCCAATGTCTACAAGGATTCTTGGGAGATTGCCACTTCCAACCTGGGCCAGATGGGCAACATCGAAGGAGTTATCTTTAGTATTAAAATAGTCCCCTCCTTTTGGGGCTACTGCTCTATAGGACACCAGACTGCCAACACAATCATACGCCGAAACTAGTAGACTGCATTGCCCAAATTTCATGGTGTTGGGGGATCTTAGCCTTCAGTTCGATGACCCCCATTGCCTCCACAGTGCGCATTTTACAACAGTACTCACTGGCAGTAAATTAGTCCAGCTGTTGACATCCCCCACTCGTAAGGCCGGTCACATTTTAGACCTCATATGCTCTAATCTGTGAGAGCTGAGGGCCGATAAGCCGCTGCAAATTACCTGATGGACTTTTTTTTGGTCCCTTTTTGGTTTTCCCTCACGACCAAGGAAGTCACCACTGAAACCCTGGGACCAATTTTTGCCAGATCAAGGCCTCAATTCGCTGACAACCACCTTTGGTTTCAATGAGTGGCTGACGTCTGCACTGGATAAAACGGCCTCTCTGAGATCGGCCACCTCATCCAGACCGAAGAACCACAAACACTGGGCACGTAGCTCAATAGTTGTATCAAGTAATCCATTATAGACAATTACTCAAATATCTATACTAATATAATAAAGAGAGAACCCAAACCTTTGAGGCGGGTAATCTCAGGAACCACAGCACCAATCACAACACCCAATACAGCGTTGGAAAGGGCAGTTGCAGCAGAAGGACATAGGCTATGCAGACGCCCACCATATACATTTAAAAGGTGAAAGAACAGTGCCAGCAAAGTAGTCCCTTGTGGGCGTGTCTGCATTGTGCTGTGGGTGTGTGCTGGGGGCGTGACAATCGCTGGGGGCATTCCATCACGAGTGTTGTTTTTTCTTCCCAGGTTCTATACATTCCTGCTCCCTTTAAATAGTAATTCAGTGGAGGTCCCATTCTCTTAGAACCACCCCAAGCACAGTTATGGGCAAAAATACAACTAAAAGGCCCTGCAAAGCATTAAGGGATAAGATTAGCATAATTTTTAGCATTCATGAAAGGGTTTCAATGTTTTTGAATTGTACTCATCAGGGACATCTTGGGACGACGAGGTGAACTGCAGCTTGATGTATAATATTTTAAATGCTATTGCATTTGCCTCATCAGGGACATCTAGGGACGGCGAGGTGAACTGCAGCTTGATGTATAATATTTTAAATGCTATTGCATTTGCCTCATCAGGGACAACGAGGTGAACTGCAGCTTGATGTGTAATATTTTAAATGCTATTGCATTTGCCTCATCAGGGACATCTAGGGACCACGAGGTGAACTGCAGCTTGATGTATAATATTTAAATGCTATTGCATTTGCCTCATCAGGGACATCTAGGGACGGCGAGGTGAACTGCAGCTTGATGTATAATATTTTAAATGCTATTGCATTTGCCTCATCAGGGACAACGAGGTGAACTGCAGCTTGATGTGTAATATTTTAAATGCTATTGCATTTGCCTCATCGGGGACAACTGGGGACGACGAGGTGAACTGCAGCTCTTTGTAGAATTATTTGGATACTAATATTCTAGGGTGCAGTGAATATTATAGTATCCAATATCAAAACATTCCCCAAGGAGCAGGCTCTCAGGCTCAGCTGGAAGCTAATACTATATTATTTACTAAACTCTCGAATCCCGCCCCATAATGCTTTGCTGGGCCTTTGGTTGACATTATACTTTTGCCCATAACTTTGCTTGGGGTGGTCCTAGGATGGGACCATCATAATCATTGAGCATGATATGCTCTTTGTGTTCAAGGCACCTGCTTGGTCCTCCCCCTAGGTTAGGGGGAACCCCAAAATGATGACCTCTCTCACTGACTGTTATTTTTCAATGCACACTTTTGTGAATTAGTTATATGTTTTGTAGTATGTACAAATAAAAATGTTTTAACCGTGGAATGTGGCTAAAGTAGCCTATTCCAGAGTTTTTGTTGTGTTTTAAAAAAAGTTATAAACAGAAATCTGACATGCTTTTAGTTAATAAAAAATAAATAGTTATCGTTACATGCTAAAATACATATAGCCATCTTACAAAAATGAAAATATAGTAAGCAGTGCCTTTAGTTAAACAATAAATAATTCTATTGGTACATGTTTCTTTCAAAAACCTTTATCTATCTATACTACTATTATAAAGAGTGAACTGTGTCCTTTGAGCCAGGTAAACTCGAAAAGTACACCACCAATCGCACCACCCAATACAGCGTTGGAATGGGGGGGGTCCAGTAGATGGACATAGGCTATAAAAAAAAAACATTATTTAAAAAATAAACAATAAAAAAAGTAGTCCCTAAGAAGTAGCTCCGGCCGTGTGTGCTAACAACGTGCGTGCTGACATCATCGGAGGACAGGAACGCGAGGAGGAGCGGACAACAGCGCGGGGAGGAGTGGAAAATTTAGCCAGACTGGAGGGAATGAGGTACGCGAACCGTGGGGAAGAGCGGTGAAGTAAGGCGGACTGGAGCGGAATGGAGGACAACAGCGCATGGAGGAGTGGAGAACGTAGCAAGACTGCAGCGCCATGAGGTATGTGAAACGCGGGGAAGATCGGTGAAGTACGCGGGGAGGAGCGGTAAGTGAGGCGGAATGGAGCGGGATAGCGGACTGCAGCAGGGCGTGTAGACTGGCTTGGTGTAGTGGGGGCGGTGAAGTGAGGCGGACTGGAGCGGGATAGCAAAATAAATGATAGGTTTTAAAACGGCTTTCACATTTGGTGCAGACATTTAAGTGAGAGTAGTGGGGGGCGGTGAAGTGAGGCGGACTGGAGCGTGGGACTGAGTTTGTGCGACTGGGAGCAAGCGCTGAGGTAAGGTGCACGCAAGCCTGAAATGCTGCCCCCAGCCCCCTTCTGCCCCGGGCAACGCTGGGGCGGGCTGCTAGTATACTCATAAAATTAAATGTCACAGTTGTGTAAGGTGTCCCAAGTGAAATATGAACCTAAAACATGTATATGTGATGTTGTGTAATACTGTTTACAAGGTTTCAAAAGCATTATTTTGTAGAAAGCGACTAATTCTCAGTTTTTTACAGATATATAGCCCCTATACAATCATAGAGTGCAATTTCAGTGGTTCGCTTCCTTCTTTACTGTCGACGGCATTTTGACCCTATTCTGGATATAGGGTCTCTTCAGGACCTAAAGTATTAGGGACATCTAGAAAAAAAAAGGGATATATATTATGGAATCTAAGTTAGGCACATATATCGGCTCAATTGCTGTATCCAGGATTATGCTTTTTTTTTTACCTGAACGTAGAATTGCTGACCTATTAGTGGGGTGTGTGTTACCCGTGTAGAAAGTGAAAAGAAGGTCTAGAGTAAGTGAAGATGACCATGTCCCCCTTCAAAATCCACATGTATTTCACAGCGGCAGACATCTTGATATTAGATTCCCATTCACTGTCAGGTACCCAAAGTCCCAGATGACATGGTTGTGTACTGTGGGAGGAGGACTGTTTGCACTGACAACATCTTCTATCATGCTCTATCCTACACACACCTCCCCACACGGCCCCATCCGGCCACCAGGAAGAGAGTTGTCCTGACAATGATAGGAAGTGTACTTGCAAGATGTCTGACACTTGAGCATGGTGTCAGAATTCACCACAACTCCCATCATGGCCTTGTGCTCCTCACACCAGTCCCCAGTGTCAGCCATCTTGATAGTACATTTCCATTCACCATCAAGGATAGCAAAGTCACAGGTCTGCTGTCTGCTGGCTGGGAACGTGTGTGTAGGACAGGGCATGATGGAAGTTGAAGTCAGTGCAAACACTCACCCTCACACACAGCCCAACAATACCACAAAGAATTGATCTTCCCTGACAGTCAATGAGAATGCACTGGCGAGATGACTGGCCATGCAGACTGCTGTTTGGAGCTCAAGGCACTGTTGGTGAATTGTGGACAAATCAGACACCAGTCACAAGTGTCAGACATCTCGGAAGCACATTGCCACTCACTTTCAGGAAAGTAGAGTCACGGGTAAGATATTTAGGATGGTTAGGAAGGTGTGTGGAGGACAGAGCCTGATGAGAGATGGAGTCAGGGCAAACACTCCTCCCAAATAGCACAAGCAGGCCACCAACAACTATGCTTACCTGGGAGTGACTGGAAATCTCCTGATGAAATGGCTGACACTGGGGACTTCTGTATGGACACCTACGCCCTGATGGATGTTGTGGAAACATAGGCACCAGTCATCAGTGTCAGACAACTTGCAAGTACATTCATACTCACTGTCAGAGAAGCTGAGTTACAGGTAGGGTTTTGCCGCTTGCAGGGAAAGTGTGTGGGGGACGAGGCTTGATGTGACTTGTAGCCATTGCAAATGCTCATCCTCACACCCATCCATGCTAACTACTCTGGGCCTATGCTTACCTCACATTGAGGGAAAGTGGACTAGCAAAGTAGCTGACACTGCTGTGTGGTGTCTGGAGCACAAAGCCTTGTTGTGTGTTGCAGCCAAAGTCAAACAGGCACCAGTGTCCGCCAGTTTGTAAGTACATTTGCACTCACTATCAGGTAAGTGGTTCCTTGTGGGATGTTTAGGATGGGTGGGAGGAGGAGTGTGAGACCTGACTACATATTCCAGCAGGCCCTGTTTTACACACACTCTATCCACCCACAACAAACAGCCCCCTGTAATTAAGTTTACCTGACAGTGAGTGGATATGTACTGCTAAGATAGATGATATGTACTGCTACGATAGATGACACTGGGGACTGCTGTGTGGACCACAAGGCACTGTTGGGATGTGTGGCCAAATCTGAGGCAAAAGACACACAATTGATGAACGGAATGCAGAACAAATCAAAACATTCACCCCCAGTCAAGAGATCTGGGTTAAATCCACCATTCTTTTGCTCACCATGCCACCCCAGTGCAAATCAGTCTTGACCCTGTGTCTCATGGGAACAGTCCAGCTCAAACTGCCAAGCCAAATCAGAGGCCAGGCACAAGTGTAGCCCATATTGATAATGCATTAGCAATAACTCTCACAAAACTATTCTGACATGAGGTCAGTTGTCTCTGGCTGGGAAGAGTGTGTAAAGGACAGAGCCTGGTGTGAGCCGGAGTAATGGTAAACACTACTATACTCACCACGTATAACCACTTCATCTGGGCCTATGCTTACCTGACAGTGACTGGAAGTGCAACAGCAAGATGCCTGACACTGGTGCATGGTGTACTTGCCACAATGCCTTTTGGGATTTAGATTCATGTTTAACACCAGGCACCAGTGTCAGCTATCTTTGTCAGTACATATACACTCACTCGCAGGAAAACATATTTCCGGGGGTGGTGTTTTTACACGCAGGAAAGAGTGTGTGCAATACAGGGCCTGATGAGATGTCTGGCCATTGCAAACACTCCTCCTCACACACAGCCATACAAGACCACTAAGAACCATGGTTACCTGACACTGAGTGGACATCCAACTATGAAATGTCAGAGACTGGGGCCTGCTGTATGGAGCAAAAGGCATGAGGGAAGTTGTCTTCAAGTCAGACACCAGTTCCCACTGCCAGTCAGTGGGCAGGGACATTCTGACACACTGTGATGTAAGCTTATGTCCTGTTGGCCTCTTTATCCTGGGCAGGAAGGTGTCTGTAAGACTGGCGCTGATGTGACTTGGAAGAACAGCAAACACTCCTACACACACAGCACAACCTCTTCATCGTGGGCTTTGTCTATTTCACAGTGAGTTCATGTGTACAAGCAAAATGGCAGGCACTGGAGAATGCTGTCTGAACCTATCACAACTGTCATATTTGCCTATGTGCTACAAAGACCAACCAACATAGAAAAATATATTTCAAATACACTTACAAACATTGTCTGGACAACACCTTTCCTGGTGGCCTGGTGGGGCTTGGTGGGAGCAGGGGTGTCATTTTCACAAATGGAGAAGAAGCACTCAAACATCAGTTTATCATAGTTCTTCGCCAGAAAATGGCACAATGCTGAGTTTGTGAAATCATTTGATCATGAAGCCAATGTACAAAGTGCATGGATCTCTGTAGCCACAAAGTTAAACGGTCACATACGTTTACTACTCACAGCCTTTCACATGTGTAGAATGAGATGATACAAGAAGCTCCTCCCTTACTCAAGTCCCATACATTTCTGGCTATTTAACAGAATGTGAGTGTGTAGGCAGCCACACCAATGTGACTGCGAAAGACATGCACTAAGACCAGAAGACAGGCACAATAAAGTACCCACATAGGGAGAGAAAATGTATGTATCTCACTGTGAAAGTAAAGATATAGACAACCTAAACACACCTGTGTCATTCACAGGGTATCAGGGACTAGTGAATGTCTTCCAACATGTAATGTAAACTAAACACAACATGCCCATTAATGCACATACATGCACATACCTCTTGTCACAAAAACATAGTCGTCCCAAAACATAGACCTGCATCATGGATGAATGAGTCCAATCTAAAGTAACTCATTATGAGCATCTGTAGCCTATGTAATGTGTATGATTTGAGGGGCAGTGGACATTCACAGCAGTCATTGTGTTATGTTTGGACCTACAGGGTCAGCTGAGTCACCACTGGAACCACCCAGGACAGCCAGGCCCAGACTCCGATCGACCAGGAGCCCTCCGGCGTTGATGACTATCATCATTCTTTGGAAAGCGACGACAGACCTGGCCCTTAAGGTATGGTCATCCTACAGCACCAGTGTCGGCAACATCCGGAATCTCTGTGATCAGTCACACCTCAGCTGCCAACACCCAGCTGACCCATACCCGTACAGACACAGCAGCCCAGGACAGCATCAATAGCATAGCAACACTGGGCACTCTTGAGTTGCCCAACAACAACACCAATCCCAACAATGAAGGAGGCTCCATGTCGACGGTACCAGCACCAACTGGTCCTGCTCAGGTGGGGAGTGTTGGTGGGAATGGTCGTGGGGACCGGCACCATCATGCAGGTGGTGCTGCTGATGTGGAGACCCAACCCCTCTCCAGAATCCTCCATGCATATGAGAATTCATAAGGACAGACGGGCCAGGACATAAGGATCCTCAGGACCATGCAACAGCAATAGGCAGACCAAATCAAAAAACTGGTCCGGTTTATGGACAAAATGGATGATTAGACTGCAGTGTACAGGTACGTTGTCACCTACCTCCGCCAGATTGCCACCAACATCTCCACACCTCCCTGTGTGCCTACCACATCCAGTGCAACAACAACTGCACCAGCCACAGGGATGGATGTGGACTTTGGCGGAGAGCACCCTGCACCGTTGCTGCCTGCACCTGAGGGCCCCCCTAAAAACGTGGAGTTGGTCATCCAAAGAAGAAACGGGGAGAGACTAATGGCCACGCATCACCCATCACCCCCAGGAACTGACTATCTGCTCCTGATATGCTCCATTGTGTGCCAAGGAACTACTGTCACTGAAGTTTCCCACATTGGCTGGAAGATCTAAGTTAGACTATGGGCTCAAATAACTGTGAATCTACTTTTGAATACCTCATCTACAAACAATACCAACTCCGATCTGCACTCATCTAAATGTTTTTTTGTTGAGTACACCATATGAATGTTTTTATTTTTTTTATTTATTAACTGTACAATTAATTAAAATCATTACAGTAAAAGTGCTCATCATGTTGCAGCTAGAACAGCTAGAACAGATAATTAAAAACTGTGAATTGGGACAGGAGTTTAAAATATATTTTGATTAAAAAAAGAAGTTTGTCTCCCCTCCCAAATTCCACCAGTCAATCTTCCCCAGAGTTTGTGTTTATGGAGGTGAGGCTTTGGTGGACGTCCGGAATCCCGTGTTGTTATATGGGTGGCATTATAGAGCTATGTTTCATTCCCCTTGGCCTCTAAACCATTAACAATGAGGGGGGTTTTCCTGGAGAGGATACTGGGAGTGCAGGCAAGCATTGATGCACAGTCAAGGCCACCTCAACACCCTTGCGCTGGTTTTGTAATGTACTTCTCCAGCGTTTTCTTTTGTTAATTTGCCAGTTTTAGGGCAGTCCTGATATGATGGATAAATTTCCCCAGTCTAGCTAGGGTCATCGTGCTAGACTTGGAAAAACACATGGCTGACACTTCGCTACAGGATTTTGTTCCGTTGATGGAGTAAATCGGACGCAGTAATCGCCTTCGTTCCTTGAAAAGATTGGGGCAACAACATAGAAGGTGGAGCCACGATTCCCTCTTGCATTTAGTGGCTTCCCCCTCTACGAGCCTACGCAGGATTAAAATCCGCGATTCCTAAGGTGATTAGTCTCATGAACAAAATTTTGCTTCGAGCTGATGGTGTGATAGCGTCACTTAGGTAAGCCTGGGCTTTGCCTGCTGTGTATTCAGCAGATCTAAGAGTGAACTTGAACGGAGGGATTTACAGTCCAGGTCAAATGAGATTTCGCACACTTGTTAGTTCATCACTTTTTACATGTGTTCAGGGGGATCACCGGCCTCAATATGCTTTCTTCCACTGTACGCAATGTTTTGATCACTTTATCAAGGGCGGAGTGCCAGGGCATGCAAGGCTCTTCGAAGATTGATCTTAATTGGTGTTTTAGGGAATTAGCTGGAGCCCTAAAGATCCTGAGATAGAGTTTTATGATGTCTTCCAGGCACATCAAGTCTGGCCTCGCCACTCCTTACTCCAGCCTTAGCCTTGCGTTCCTTGCTGACCTTGGGATTTGGAACACTGTTTTATGAGCTTTAGATTGCACTGTATTTAGTAACCCTGGGTGTAGTAGTACTGTGTTGCGTAGTTGATAGCACTGTATTTGTCTGCACTGTGAAATAATTACAAACAGCATCTTGCACAGTGGGTGCCAGTAACAATAACATAAATATCTTTAGCTTTATGTGCTATAAAGCATATAATACTTTCACAAAAGTGAAACTGAAAAATTAGCAAGCAGTGAGAGAGGTGATGATTTTGGGATCTAGTGCAAGTCAAATCCAAATTCTTGATGAAAGGGTTTCAATGATTTTGCATTTGACTAATGAGGGACATCTAGTAACGACTATTGGAACTGCAGCTTGATGTAAGAATAATTTCAATGCATTTTCATTTGACTCGTGAGGGACTAATGACCAGTTGAACTGCAGCTCTTTGTAGAATTATTTTGATATTGGATACTATAATATTCACTGCCCACTGCTAATCTCGTCCCATAATGCTTTGCAGGGCCTTTGGTTGGGATTGTTTTTTTGCCAATAACTGTGCTTGGGGTGGTCCTTAGAGGATGTGACCACCACCGAAGTTCAACAAGATGTGCTTTTTGTTTATGCTCTTTGTGTTCAAGGCATATCCTTGGTCCTCCCCCTAGGTTAGGGGGGACCCCAAAATCATCACCTCTCTCATTGCCTAGTGTTTTCTTTCAAAAAGCTCACTATTGTGAATTGGTTATATGCTGTTTAGCATGTAAATCTTCTTAATCAAAGCATCTGAGGATGTTGTTGATTTAGGGCAGTTTGCCAGGATTAGTATTTAGGCAGGCATGTGATCTGGGGAAAGCCTGGTGGTTGTTGCTGGTAGCAGTTTTGTTTTCATAGCTATCAATATTGGTGATGGTTTAGTTTCTTGAGTAAAAATATGACCATGTTAGCTTTGGTTCTTTGATGTTTCAAATGGGCAGTTGTATGACTCCACCGTTTTGATTTGCAAGTTGCCCAAATGCCATTGGGCTTTCTTTTTCTGATGGTAAATCCCAAAGATAACAACCTTGGTCTTTCCTTGGTTTACTGTCAGATTATTAATGTTATTAAAGTGATTTAATGCAGTTAGGGCTCTATGTGGACCCACCTTTGTATGATCCATTATGGCGTTATTGTCAGCGTATTGAAGCACCGTCAGCCTCGTGTTTCCTAGTCTTGGCTAGCTCCTTTTAGGGCATCACCCCAGATCCGCCGTGTATAGATTGAAAAGAATGGGAGCCAACACGCAACATTGTTTCAGCCCATTCTCTGTGTTAATTTTCGAGGACACCGTGCTGGCACTGGTTTTGACTCTTACCCAGGTGTCTTATTGCCTTAAGTAGGTTCGGTGGGATGCCCCAGTTTTCTAGCTTCCACCATAGTCTTTTGCGCACCACTTTATCGAAGGCTGTGCTGTAATCCAAGAAGCAACAGAGTGGGGGATGGTTCTTCATGGGAGCCTGGGTGGATAAGTAGGCCAATGCCAGTACGTTATCCATGGTCAATGCCTGTGATCTAAAGCCAGTTTGATAGGATGGTATAATGCTATTCTCTTCTGCCAACCCCTCCAAGTCATTTAGAAGAAGGCGAGCGTAAGCCTTGGCTTCAAGGTCAAGCAGGGCAATGAGCCTATAATTTGATGGTTTTAAGCAGTCTCCTTTTTTTAAAATAAGGACCAAAATGGAGCCTCGCCAGGAATCGGGGGTTGTTGCTGATTGGAATGTATGGTTGTATAAAGGAGTTAGGAAACCTGCCCAGAAGTCGGGGGCCTTTTTAAGGACCGGTGCTGGAATTCCATTTGGTCCGGGGGCCCCTTCATTCTTCATGTTCTTAATGATCTTACTGACTGTATGGGGATTTAGCTTGGCTGGTGTTCCGCCATATGTTTCCACCGGCGTTCTATTACCCTCAGGCCAGTTGTGTTGGCTGACTTTCATGTCTCCTGGAATGATGTTTATTTGCCGGTCTGGGCCCACTTTTGTGTCTTCTGGAACGACGTTTGATTGCCGGTCTGGGCCCTCTTTGTCACTGGCCCCTTCAGGGCTGTCTTTATTGGCAGTGGTAATTGCATAAAGCTTTTGACGTAAATCAGCCAGGCCATTTCTGCTACTCCGTTCTCTCTTGAGATTCCTCTGCTGCTCAGTTGATTTATATGTCTCCACAGGTGGGCTGGGTTCTTCCATTTTATTAGGGCGAAGACTTCTGACCATTCCCTTTCCGTGATGGCGTTTTTATGTTCCCAAATTTTCTTTCTTAGTGCTGCCCTCAGTGAGGTGACCGACAGACCCTCCAAAACGCCGCCCCCTCTTTTCTTTTTTACTAGGGCCTTACGCGGGAGGCATTTACAAACTTGTATGGCTTTATTTGGCCCTACGCTACCCCCTCTTGGTTGTCCTTTGGGTCTGATGTGTTTTGTCTGGGGGTTCCCAAGCTTTTCTTGTGGGTCATCCATGATATCTTCCCAGGCTATTATGGGTGATACCGGCGTAGGCAGAATGCCTTCCTGTTTTTCTTCCAGCCATGTTTGTAGCGTGTTATCTATCTTGACCGACCATTTGATCCTCCTCAGGACACTGTGTTGTTCATCCCCTTTTGATGCTCCAATGGTTTGGTGGTATAGAGCTGTCGGAACTGTCATCAGGAAGACTGCTCTCAGTGGCCTGTGATCTTCCTCTTCAAAGTAATTCAAGCTGGCCGCCAGTGCTTCGCTGATCATGATGTAGTCAATTCTTGAGATGTCTCTGAAAGTAGGAAGAGGGTCCCAAGTGTTCGAATATGCTTTTTTCCGTTCATGAGTTGAGGTCAGCTTATGGTTGCTGATGAAGTTAATCAAGGGTGCTGCCCTGTCAGAACTCGGGGGAGGGGATTTGTTAATGTTCAGATCCCTCAGATTGAAATCCCCGCTAGGATAACCTGGTGAGATTTATATTTACACAAGAGGTCTTCTAGGGCCATATTATCAAGAAATGGCAATACATTATCGCCGCTTTTATTGGCTGGAAACTGCCGCTAAAGCGGCGATAATGGGCTTGATGATATGCCCTTGTGAATTCCCATAGAAGCCCGGGTTCTGGTTTTAATAGGATGTGAGTTAATATGCAAGCCTCTGATTTGTAGTGCTTGCAATCCTGTTGGGCCCGATTCACAGAACTAACGTAAGACAAAATCCTAAACTTACTACTTTTGGTATTCACAGAAGTTAGGATTTTGTCTTAAGTTTGTCTTAAGACAGACTTAAGACAGATTTAAGACAAAATCCTAACTTAAGTCTGTCTTAAGTCTGTTTTAAGTCTGTCTTAAGACAAACTTAAGACAAAATCCTAACTTCTATGAATACCAAAAGTAGTAAGTTTAGGATTTTGTCTTAAGTTAGTTCTGTGAATCGGGCCCGTTGTGTTTAAGTTGATAGCTTTAGCTTCAAGAGCCCTTTTGTGCTTTATAAAAACTGATAGACCACCAGCCGGTCGGCCGAATAGATTCTCTTTTATGGCTGGAAGGAAGTGTTCGTAGTGCTCTGCCAATGAGGTGCTGGACAGGGCCCAGGTCTCTTGGAGGCAGAGTACGTCGGCAGTTTCCAGAAACTGCTTCAGATTTTCATTGCCACTGATTTTGCTTATTCCTGCTATGTTCCAGGAGATTATGGCTAATTTCTCTTCTTGGACTGCTCTTTGCTTTGTCCCTTCGCTTTCCAGCCTGGATTCTCTAATGTTAGGTATGCTGGCTCCTCCCATTTATCCTTCCTGGTTGATTAAGGACAGAGGAGCCTGCCCTGATGACCCGGTGGTTGTTTTGGCAGGAAATCCTGATACCCGTTGGGACCTTGGGGGCTCTCTGAATTTTGCCTAAAGCACCCAAGCTATTTGTCCCATGCAAGATTGACCATGGGGCCTTTGCTCTGTTATCCGGTGCTGGGACATGAGGATATTTTGGAAGCGGTACGGTCTGGACATCGATGCCCCATTCGGCAAGTTGAATAGCATTGTTTGTAATAGCTGGTTGAATTTCTATATGCCTTAGACCCACCACTGTTGAGTCACCATGTGTGTCCCCCTTCATACTCAGGAATTTCGCCCATTCTATGACTCCCGTTTGTATTTGATCTAGGGTTGGCAGGTGTTTAAAAAGGCGGAGTATATTGCTCATGTTCAAGATGCCGTGCTGACCCTTGTTTTTGTACCTGGGGGTGAGGATTATTGAAATGACAGAGAACGTCCAGTCGGATGGTAAGTGAAATTATAAGTATTTATTTCACTCGATGGTAAAGCACGTCTGATACTGAAACCTGGGTCTAAACTGTCACCTCTGGAAACCCGAACCCGGCAGTGTTCTTGATTCCAGAAATGACAGCACAACACCATACATTTCCCTTCGTAAAAATATTCAAAAACACATATAACAATAAAATGCAGAAAATACAAATAATAAACGATTACAAGGTTAAGCAAGAAAACATCCTAAACAAAAATAAGATAAGACCAAATGGAAAATACAAAGAAAACAGAATAAACTTTCTATAATATTCAAATCATATTACATGTCGAATTTGTAATCCTTATACCACACAGGATCTCGACGTTTCCTTTGAACACGTTGGTTATGAGAATTGTCATCAGATGAGATGGTGAACTTTCTCCAATTTGGATACTATAATATTCACTGCCCACTGCTAATCTCGTCCCATACTGCTCTGCAGGGCTTTTGGTTGGGATTGTATTTTTGCCCGGAACTGTCGTTGGGGTGGTCCTAAAAGGATGGGACCACCACTGAATCGTTCAGCATGATATGCTCTTTGTGTTCAAGGCATCTGCTTGGTCCTTCCCCTAGGTTAGGGGGGGACCCCAAAATCATCACGTCTCTCACTGCCTGATATTTTTCATTTTCAAAGTTTATTTTTATGAATTGGTTATATGCTTTTTAGCATCTGAAGGTGTTTTATCAAAGCATTTGTGGGTGCAGTTTAGTACTTGGCTATGTAAATTCTGTGTTTTAGAGGGAATGCGTAGATAACAAATCTCTGCAAACGGAGCGGAGTTCACTGCCTAGGTACAAACCATAGGACATGTTACAGATGCAATGCTAGCCTATTGCTTAAAATACTAGCACCATTTATGAACATACTAAACAAACCTTTTTATTAAAACAGTGCATCATGGAGCATGTTTAGTTTCAAAATAACGTTTGAATGTGTAAAAACAGACAAGGCACAAATCACTGTGTAGCCTAGGTTTATTTTACTCATACAACCTGGTGCATTAACCCAATTTCAAAGGACATCACACAGTAAGAACATGCTCTAAAGTGAAGAAAAATGTCCATCAGTCCAAACGAAAGTGTGTGCCATGGATTTACAAAAAAGTCATAGAATCAGGGCCTGGTGAGGTCACAACTCGCATGGTTGGCACATCAAATGACACTGGTAAGGAGAAACATAGAACAGAGTTAGAAACACAGGACTAAGCCTGTTCAATTTAGCAAACAATGTCATCTGAAACACAATATTTTCAGTGTAGACACTAGCTATGATTCACGGTAACACTGTACATCTCAACTTTTCCATCTCACAAAAACGTATACAACTAACATCATGGCAATTTTCATACACTCACAAACATACATATACATTGTGCATCACCAACACATCATCAAACACTTGTTGCTAGTCCCTTACTTTCATTGCATACCTACACTCATGTGAAGTAGTTGTTGATGAGCTGTTGTCTCAAATCCACGTTATCATCATCATCCCCACTGTTGTCATGTCCCAGTCCAGGATCCTCCCTCGCTGGCAGCTGCTGGTCTCCATCGTCCTGTATAAGTGGAATTTCACTCCGTATAGCAAGGTTGTGGAGCTTGTAGCAAGCTATGATAATGTTGCACACCTTCAATGGTGCATAATATAGGGCTCCTCCCGTCTGGAATGTTGTCTTCAGGAGGCCAAAAGCCTGCTCAATGACTCACCGGTTCCTACCATGTGCCTCATTATACCGCATTTTGGCAGGGGTGACTGGGTTACGGAGTGGTGTCAGTAACAAAGGGAGCTTGGGGTACCCAGAGTCTCCTACATTGAAAACAGAAAATAGATTACGTTTTTGGTGACAGAGCATTATCTGACATACAATCTATACACAACACAGCACACACATGCCACATCACCTACCAACAAGCCAGGCACTGTCAGATTGTAGCTGGTACATCAAACGGGGGCTGGCACTGTTACTCGTGATGTACGAATCATGTGCAGATCCAGGGAAACGTGCACAGACGTGGAAGATGGACATGTCAACCAAATATACCACCTGGACATTAATCGAGTGGTAATGTTTGTGGTTGCAATACACAACCTTGTTAGCCTGTGGTGGTGGCACCAACCCAAAGTGGGTGCCATCAATGGAGCCAATTATATGGGGGATCCGTCCCAATGCATAGAATTCCCCCTTGATGTCTGCCAATTCTCTAGGTGTTGGGAACTTCATGCATTGGCACATGGAATGCAGCAATGCCCCCAAAACATCTCACAGACCACTGCTGAACATGATTTTGACATCCCACCAGATGTTGCCACTGTGTATTGAAATGTACCAGTGGCAAAGAAATGTAAAACTGCCATAACCTTCCCTTTAGGCAACATGGCTAGGATAATCCGGGGCCTGAAGGGGAGCATCACCTTCTGGAATACCCTTAAGCTCTCCTTGATGGGGAAGATCGCCCTAATCAAAATGGTGGTCCTCCTGCGCTGTCTATACACGATGCAAGGGTCCTTTTATGAGTTGCCGCACCGGGTCTTTCGAGACCTGGATTCCCTATTAGTTCTCCTCTTTTGGAACGGGAAGCGGTGTAGGGTGAGTCTAGAGGTCCTGAAGCGTAGATGGGGCGCCGGGGGTTTAGAAGTCCTGGATCTGGAACTCTATTGCTTTGCCTCACAACTGCAACATGCTATTGCATGGCTGGATATGGACCCCTCCTGGTAGAGGTCCTTGCTGGCAGGTACTTATGGGAGTGGGCAGTTGGGAGCGCTGCTCTGGCAGGGGGGGCAACGAGACCAAGGCCCCCCGCTAGCGCCGTTGGTGGCCACGATCTGGGATCGAGTAGTGCAGCGCTTGATTCGCAACAGACCGTTCGCCCTTGACATGGATTTCTGGCTGATACCTCCCTTTGCCCGGATAGAACAGGTCATGTCCACTGACAAGTGGAAGGAGGGGGGCTGACTAATGCTGGCTGACCTTTATCCGGACGATAAATTTATCACCTATCAGGAGGCGGTGACTTCCTTTGAGCTGGGACCGGGGCAAATTCTCCAATACGCTAAACAAGCGGCAACGGCATGGCAGCTCTGGCCTTCGTTCCCGGAGCCTCCGGTGCACACCCGCACTCTGGTCACTATGTTGGTGATGGCGGAGGGCCATATGTTTGTGACTCACCTATACAAGGCATTAGGAGAGGATAAAAAGTTGCGGCCCCTGAGAGTAGAAGATAAGTGGCAGCAGGTGTGTCCGCAGGAGATTACCCCCCGAGAATGGGAAAAAATACATGAAGGTGTGCGGAAGGGGTCAATGAGCAACCACTTTAAGCAAATCCAGTATAATATTATACACATGACTTACCTCTCGCCCAAGCGGCTCCAGGCCATGGATAATACCAGAGACTCCCGCTGCTCGAGATGTCGCAGTGTACGGGCGGATTTTATACACGTGGTGTGGATGTGCCGTGTGCTCCAGTCTTATTGGGTGTTGGTTTTGGAGGTTCTGGCGAGGGTGATGGGATGGATCGTAGACCTGGAACCGCGTGCCTGCCTCCTAGGATTGATCCCCCGGGATCCTAAACGGAGGGTAAGCAGGCGGTTCCTAATGTTAGTCCTTGTCACAGCCCGGCGTCGTATTGCAATTCATTGGTTGTCCCCACAGGGCCCGACGCTGCAGAAATGGAGGGCGGATCTACGGGAGTGGGCACTGGCAGAGGAAGGGCACATGTGGAATACTAGGAGGGATGGCAAACTACCTGAGGTCTTGTTGGCTTGGAGGGCAATGTTCCAGGAGGTTGTGGGACGAGACACCCAGGACGGTTTGGAGTCAGTGCCCACTGGGCGGGGGGAGGCTCCAGTTCAGGATGAGGGGACACACTGTGACCTACCATAGGGAGTATGTGACTCAGACCTTATCTTTTTTCTACTTTTTTATGGACCCGGCTGCAAGGGAGGGGTTGGGCGGGGTATGGCGGGGGAAGGGGGTTGGGGGGTGGGAGGGTTCTTATACAGTTGTATAATGTTTAAGCAAAAAAGAACCTGCAAATGTGGTAAGATAGAGTACTTATTCAACAAAAAACAAAAAGGAAACATAGGATTTGACAAAAAGCTAAAAAGTAATGATTGTCATGTACTGCTATCAGTTATAAAAACCTGTAGATCCTAGGGAGACCTAGACTGCAGATACAAGCAATATGTCCTGAAGTTCATGTGTAATGATGCCACTGATGCTGTGTGTTTAACCTGAAAATTAAATAAAAGAAAAATTTTTAACAAAAAAAAAACCTTCACTTTAGGCGTCAGTGCAGTTGCATATGGCCGACCAGGCTTCAGATGAGGTGACAACTATACAGTCAACTGTTCAATAATTGGCCTTGTGAAGCTGTACTTCTCATGGTGTCACATTCTTCCATGGTTTCCAGGTCTGGAAAGGGCCTGTGGACAGCCGGTCGTCTGCGATACCAATGTGTAGAGTGTAAACGCATTTGATGTCAGGTCACAATGTACAAAGCAACATGTTTAGAGACAAACAGAACATGAAATGTGAACACAACTGAAGCTACAGATCATTCAAAAACAGATTTCAATTTAAAAATATGCCCTTAGATACTTCTCACAGCTTCAGTACCCTACACAGACGTTACCAAGTTATGGTGACATAGCAATTATAGTGGGGTAGAGTACAACTCACTAGTGTCTGACTTCATGAATGTTAGCAAACATTAAATATTCAAAGGATCCACAGAAAGATTATGGTACTTTAGTGTTTCTGTGAACAATTACATGTGCAACAGGTTGACAGAATAGGAACATGTAAAGCAAGAGATGTGTGACACCTGATATGCACATCATCTCACATACTCTGTCATGTCCACCACTGTCACAGGTTGGACACTGTCATTTAGTTATGTTTACATTACACATACAATCACATACACAGACTATTTTCAATGTTTTTTAGTTTTTTTTGTCCTCATTCACCTTAGAAGGTTTCTATGTCCAGATTTTTCAGCCCTTTAACTGAGAAAGATACTGACCACTGTTGAGCTTACTACAATGGGCATATTCCTTCGAGCGGCTATATCTCTCACTCGGCGTAAGGGCATACACCGACGCTGCTTTAGAATTTGGAATGTCGAGGAAAAAACTCTTTAGTAGACCAGAGTAGAAATGCTGGTATAATCATTGGACATAACTATGTTCTTGATCCACAATACCCTTCAAGTTCTACACTGTCCTATCTGGGGACTCCATCCATGCCAACAACAATTTCCAGAAATCTTTCTTCTTAGCTTTTTTTCCTAATAAATCCATCCTGGACAAGGGATTCCAACCATTCAGAATGCTGCGGAGATATGTTGCTCACCCATTTACGACAGATCTCTCTTCTTGCCAGTAGCATGGCATAAAACAGCAGATGTCTTGTGTGGACCTGGGCTTCTATGGGAATTCACAAGGACATATTATCAAGCCCCTTATCGCCGCTTTAGCGGCAATTTCCTGCCTCTAAAGCAGTGATAATGTTATCGCCGGTCTTGATAATATGGCCTGTGGTTCCTTCTTAAAAAAGCAGATTTAACAGTGAGGTAAAGTGTGCACATAGATACTTCCCAAATATTCTGCCGTTGCTCCCTCAGCAAGTATGTTCCCCACAGTTCCTCAGCCAGCGTGAACTCTCCGTCCATGGTCTCCATAAGGTGCCTGTTGGACTTGGCCCTTTTCACAGAATTTTTTTTGCTTTTTGCTTCCCCGAATTCAAGATGTCCCCTTTTATAATGTAATTGTATAGGCCCTGCAAGGTTGTAATGCCCTGTGTATTATTAAAACCAATGTTAGGTACAGGTGCTCTACCTTCAACATGGCTTCCATAGGCCCCTGTGACTGCAGTGTGGTCTTGTTAAGGCGCATTCTAGTTGCCAGGAGCTGGCAGGGACTCCAAACAATGTTGCCATTCCAGCCTGCCTTGCCTGCCCACAGTTAGAGTAGGGAAGCTCCTGGCACCTTCTAGAATAAGGGCGGGGCCTAGTTTAGCCACCTTAGAGGGTGGTCACCTGACCTGGGCCTATATAAGCAAGGGAGGGAAAACTTTCCAGTCAGTTGGGGCATCACTGACCTGGGGAACCCACGCAGGAGTTTTAGGCGGGAGGGCCCAGTTAGGAACCTATGCTACTGGGAGTGACAGGATTTAGGTGCTGCCTCTTAAGCTGGGTGAGGTGTCCTAGACTAGCCCCCTGATCTGGCCCGGCGCTAGGGAACCCCAGGGTCCATCTACAGTGACCTGCAGAGGAAGCCTGCCTGCAGTCTCCAACTCAACCCCTTCTTCAAGTAACAAGGAACTGATATTTACAAGGGCGCAAAAACCACCAAGCGCCAAGAAGAGGAATTCTAACTGCTTCAGGACTACTGGGGATTCACCAGGTACTGGAGTGTGCTGCACCTGCGCCCCCCCTGCCTTCACCTGGGTCCCTGCGCTATTCTGACACTGTCGTGTGGCCTGTCCTGCATGAATTGCCTCATTTACTACATCTGACTGCACTGCAGTGCCCTTTGATAAGCGCAATTAAAGAAGCTGCCTTACCAGCGTTATAACTGCCTCAGGCGCTGGTCTGCCACGAGCTGCTGTGGCCTGTACTGTTTTGCTCCCCCATGCCTGAAGCGCTGCGGAGCTCCGTGAAGCGCTGATCCTGCAAGCGCCGTGATTGCCCCTCGATCGCTCACCTGCTACGCCCTTTGAAGAGCGCTGTGTTTTGCCCCCAGGCGGCCCCCGGTGCCAGGAGAGGGCCGCCGCCGCTTGGCTGAGGGACGTAATCACCGCCGCTGCCCGGGGGCTCATGAGGCCTTTTGCTTGTCGCTGCGGCCCGGCGCTCTCTTGTTGGTGCCGGTGCCGCTTTTGTCACCCAGGAGGAGGAGAGGGCCGCCGCAACATTCCTTGAGGCCACGTTAGGCCGAAGCCGGCAGCTCCCCCGTCACGTGGTGCGAGAGACGCCTGCCGCGTCATCACCCTGCATTGCGGGCGATTGGAGGAGGGCTGGGACGCCCCGCGAGCCGCGTTGCCATTGGCGGTCGCGGGCGCGCCCCCTCACAGCAGTCGCTGATTGGTCCCCGGCATGGGGCCACAAAGGAGACCCCTAAGAGGACCGGAGCAACATCGGGGCTGCGGGGAGGCCCCGAGAAGAGCGCAGGAGTAGTGCAGGCCTCCCCTGACTAGCCCCAATCCACTGGAGGGCTCGTAAGAAGAGCACGATTCAACGCCCGGCGGCGCATCTTCACAAGGGCTCCCACGGGAGCCAAAGACGTCAGGTAAAGCCCGGGGGAGGGCGGAGGACTCGAGGAGGTCCTGTGCTCGCTGCTCCCCTCGGGGAAAACTGAGCTGGGCCTGTTGGCCCGGAATACTGCCCGGAGAGTGAGCAAACCCCGGGGAGGTGGGCGGAAGGCCGGAGAAGGCCCCGAGTTCGCCCCTCCCGGGGAGTAAGTTGAAGTTGGGCCTTGCTGGCCCGGTGAGATTGGGAAAACTGTTATTGGGCCCCGTTGGCCCTAACTAGCCCCCAAAGAATCCCCCCCACTGAACGGGACTAAGACTCCGGAAGGCTCCCAGACCTGGGGCTGGATTAAGTTAACCCCTGCCTGGGGTAAGGTTCCAGGCTTAATTAGGCCTCCACGTGTTTGATCTGCTTGAAAGAACAGTCACTAAATGCCTGTGGAGCTATAATAAAATGGGTGGTCCCATTTAAGGGCACGTTTATTTCTGATTCCATGAAATGCTCATCTACCCTAGGCCCTGGTTATTTTTGCCTTGAAGAGAGATGCTCTGCCAAATGGTTAATGAAATACCCTCTGGTCTAATGAAATGATTGCCTGCATATGGAGATAGATGTTCCTGATGAAAGGTTTTACTGCTGCATAGAATGACTTACTGCAGCTGGGATTAATGCTTTGCTCTTGTTTAAGGAAACGTTTATTGTGGGGTGAAGGGCTCATTGCTTATTTAATGCAATGGTTTATGAGTACCTACCATTAACTAACGAAATGTCACCTTCTGCTAATTGAATGTTTTACCTTTAATGAACAGGTAGAGCTCCTGGTTAGTGCTGCAATCCCTGAATGCCTACGGTTACCTACTGGAATGTTTGCTGCAGTGTAGGGCACCGCTATTTTCTTTCCTGACAGGGTTATTGCGATATGCTGTGGTGATTAAAGAATCACATCCCTTTACTCCTGCAGGCAAATGATTATTAAGAGATGCTGCATTGTTGATGAAATTGTCATGTTTACCTTATGGGGTGTTGCCTCTGATTGAGGACATGTTTTACTTTCTAATGACCTATTTACTCCTGATTAGGAAATGTTTGGGTCTTACCTAATGTGATGGTGTCTGAGCTCTAATGTCTTGGGTCTTCCTGAGTGCATGTAGAAAGTTCTATTCTGACGTGAGGAAGTGTTCGCCTTTACCAGATGACAGGGTTGTTTATCCCTGCCTAATGCCATGATTGGTGTGGCCTGATGACCTGGTTATTCTGCATGAAATGTTTTACTCCTGGTACAGGAAAAGAGTTATTCCAACCTAATGTTGTGGCTAACGAAATGTTTTACCTAAATGGAACGTTGATTCTTGATGCCTAGTGTATCTATGCTCCTTTTACCTTAGGCACTGCTTGTTCCTGCCTGCTGGAATTCCCCACATATGGTAAAGGAAATGGTTATTTAGGATTAATGAAATGTTATTATTCCTGTCTGATTTCTAGTGAAATGTTGATTCCTACTTAAGGATCTGTTTATTCATGGTGTAACCTGGCTAATGAAGTTTTCCTGCTACTGATAAAATGCTTTACATCTAATGCTAGGTTTTATCCTCATTAAATGCACTGTTTATTCCTGCTAGGGAGTTTTAGGTAATGTTCACCCTTGTTGGGTGAGAGGTTAACTGCGTGACCTACGGAACAGGTTACTTACTTGATGACATGGTGATTTCTCCATACCTACTGAGATTTTTTCTCCTGTTTAATGAGATGCTGAATCCTTTCATGAAATGTTGATTGTTAACCAATGAAATGCTAATTTTCTAATGAAATGTCATGGTCACATGTTAAATTGGATATTGAACTGCCCCCTTTTCTCCCCTCCTATGAAATGCTTTAGTGACTAATTGATACTGTGATTTTCTACTCCTGAACCTTAATCTTATATCAAAGTTATTTGATTTTTAATCAAACACACTGGAGTGGCGTGAGTCATTGCGTGCCTTTTATTGTCTCAGTGAGTGTATGCTGTGTAGTCACTTAACACCTAAGCTTTCGGGTGCCTACCTGCTCGTGCCAGGCTACCCCCGGGGAACTGGTGACCCCAGTTCCTACAGTGCCAGTATCAAATGCTACTTCCTTGATTCCAATGGGTTTTGTTACTAGTTGTAACTTGATTCCAATCGGTGGTGAAAAAGTATGTTGCTGGAGATGTGGGCCGCTGTGACACCAATGTACTTACGGGGGAGGGTAAACACCCATTATTCCCCAACTTTCTTTCCGCATACCATCACTCCGCATACTTTCATTACGAAAGTACCATGACTCCGCAATGCCATTATAACGCATGGCATTACATTTTATATGCTTTTACCACGCATACATTTTCAACGAATGCATGAATGATAAAAGCATGTTTTTTAAAAATGTTTGGATAAGGCAAGTATGGGTATAGGGGTATATGTTTTGGGGTACTGAGGTATATGTTTTGGGGTGTTTGGGTATTTTAAGTGTTCAGATATAGTTTTGGGTTTTGGGGTATAGGGGTATTTTTAGGGTTCAGGGCTAGGTTGGGGTTTTGGGGTACAGGGGTATTTTAAGGGTTCAGGGCTAGGTTTGGGTTTTGGGGTACAGGGGTATTTTTAGGGTTCAGGGCTAGGTTTGGGTTTTGGGATACAGGGGTATTTTAGGGTTCTGGGCTAAGTTTGGGTTTTGGGGTACAGGGTATTTTTAGGGTTCAGGGTAGGCTTGGGGTTTGGGGTACACGGGTATTTTAAGGGTTATGGGCTAGGTTTGGGTTTTGGGGTACAGGGGTATTTTAGGGTTCAGGGGTAGGTTTGGGTTTTGGGGTACAGGGGTATTTTTAGGGTTCAGGGTAGGTTTGGGTTTAGAGGTACAGGGGTATTTATAGGGTTCAGGGCTAGGTTTGGGTTTTGGGGTACAGGGGTATTGTTAGGGTTCAGGGGTAGGTTTGGGTTTTGAGGTACAGGGTATATTTATAGGGTTAAGATGAGTTAGTGTTTAAGGGTGTTGGGGTATTTTATAGAGTAAGGGTGGGTTATGATTATGAGGTGCAGGGGTATTTAAAGTAGGGGTGGGCGGAATTGGCACAAACTTAGTACAATAAATCCGCAATATTTCGTTCCGTCAGATTTCCAATTATTAAAACAGAAACCTCATATATTCAAGGTAAAATAACAAGTATTTCTACATGCTAAAATGCATATAGTCATTTCACCAAAGTGAAATTAGCTTCCAGCAAGCAGTGAGAGAGGTGATGATTTTGGGATCAAGCCCCTGCAAGGCATTATGGGACGAGATTAGCAGTGGGAAGTGAATATGATAGTATCCAAATAATTCTACAAAGAGCTGCCGTTCACCTCGTCGTCCCCAGTTGTCCCCAATGAGGCAAATGCAATAGCATTTAAAATATTAGACATCAAGCTGCAGTTCACATCGCCGTCCCTAGATGTCCCTGATGAGGCAAATGCAATAGCATTTAAAATATTATACATCAAGCTGCAGTTCACCTCGCCGTCCCTAGATGTCCCTGATGAGGCAAATGCAATAGCATTTAAAATATTATACATCAAGCTGCAGTTCACCTCGTCGTCCCAAGATGTCCCTGATGAGGCAAATTTAAAAACATTGAAACCCTTTCATGAATGCTAATAATTATGCTAATCTTATCCCATAATGCTTTGCAGGGCCTTTTAGTTGTATTTTTGCCCATAACTGTGCTTGGGGTGGTTCTAAGAGAATGGGACCTCCACTGAATTAGTATTTAAAGGGAGCAGGAATGTAAAGAACCTGGGAAGAAAAAACAACACTCGTGACGGAATGCCCCTTGAGATTGTCACGCCCGCAGCACACACCCACAGCACAATGCAGATACGCCCACAAGGGACTACTTTGCTGGCACGGTTCTTTTACCTTTTAAATGTATATGGTGGGCGTCTGCATAGCCTATGTCCTTCTGCTGCAACTGCCCTTTCCAACGCTGTATTGGGTGTTGTGATTGGTGCTGTGGTTCCTGAGATTACCCGCCTCAAAGGTTTGTGCTCTCTCTTTATTATATTCACTGTCTGTCTAAAGTCGCTTGTGATAGGTCTGATCTTATTTCAAATGTATAATCTGGGCCTTTCAATGATTTTAACTTTAATGCAGATGTAAGATTTTTTTCTTTCAGTGCATATGTCTGAAAATTGATAAGGATCTTTCTTGGCTTCACTCTACCCGGCGCTTTTCGAAATGGGTCTTTGTGTATTCTTTGTATGTCTTTTAGGATGTCGGACTCGCTCTCATCTAGCTGAACTGCAGCTTTGATGAGAGTCACCACATATAATTTTAAATCATCCCTCTCACTTCCTTCAGGAATATTTAGAATCCTCCAATTGTTCCGTCTAGAATTATTCTCTAATTGTTCCAATTTTTCCTGGTGACCCTGCTCCTCTCTACGCAAAGTTTGGAGCTCCATTTTATTAGTCGCAAGATCCTTTTTTAGTTCCTCAACGGTTTTCTTGAATCTTGAGTACTTTGGTTCTCTCCGTTAAGGAATCCAACTTTTTATCCAATGTCTCACAAAAAACCCCGTATTTCATGCTGATTAGCTTCTGATACAAAAAACCCTTTTTTGATATCTAGCATTAATGATGTTAGCACCCTTTTGCACTGCGCCTACCTTTGCACCTCTAATGAGATGCAAAGTGGGCGTTCCTGACATACACTACAGGTCAGGACATCAATAGCACGGCTTAGCGCTATCAGCAAGGATGCCCTAGCATTTTAGCAGACGTTAGTTTTTGGAGAAAACTGCTGTTTTCTCCAAAAACTAACGTCTGCTAAATTCTTGACATAGCTAGGTTTGGGTTTTGGGGTACAGGGGTATTTTAGGGTTCAGGGGTAGGTTTGGGTTTTGGGGTACAGGGGTATTTTTAGGGTTCAGGGTAGGTTTGGGTTTAGAGGTACAGGGGTATTTATAGGGTTCAGGGCTAGGTTTGGGTTTTGGGGTACAGGGGTATTGTTAGGGTTCAGGGGTAGGTTTGGGTTTTGAGGTACAGGGTATATTTATAGGGTTAAGATGAGTTAGTGTTTAAGGGTGTTGGGGTATTTTATAGAGTAAGGGTGGGTTATGATTATGAGGTGCAGGGGTATTTAAAGTAGGGGTGGGCGGAATTGGCACAAACTTAGTACAATAAATCCGCAATATTTCGTTCCGTCAGATTTCCAATTATTAAAACAGAAACCTCATATATTCAAGGTAAAATAACAAGTATTTCTACATGCTAAAATGCATATAGTCATTTCACCAAAGTGAAATTAGCTTCCAGCAAGCAGTGAGAGAGGTGATGATTTTGGGATCAAGCCCCTGCAAGGCATTATGGGACGAGATTAGCAGTGGGAAGTGAATATGATAGTATCCAAATAATTCTACAAAGAGCTGCCGTTCACCTCGTCGTCCCCAGTTGTCCCCAATGAGGCAAATGCAATAGCATTTAAAATATTAGACATCAAGCTGCAGTTCACATCGCCGTCCCTAGATGTCCCTGATGAGGCAAATGCAATTTATTTATTTATTTATTTATTTATTTATTTTATATGCTTATAAAGCGCCAGACTAGACCCCCGAAGGGGTATCTCCGCGCTATAGCTGCGAGTATTGAGAGAGTAAGAAACTGTGTCCAAAGATGGGAGGGCAGTTAGTAGCTGGGGAACAGAAGGGTCTTGAGGTTTTTCCTAAACATCATGTGGTTGGTAATTGACCTTAGTTCGAGCGGCAGTGAGTTCCATAGGACAGGTCCAGTGTGGGCCAGTGCACGTCCACCTTGCCTGGCCTTCTTAATTCTGGGTACTTTAAGTAAAAGTTGGTCGCTAGAGCGCAAAGAGCGTCCTGGGGTGTAAGGCTTGAAAATATCTATAAAGTACTTCGGGCCCATCCCCATTAGACTCTTGTGTATGATACACAGGGTCTTAAAATGAACACGCTTCTTCACAGGGAGCCAGTGAAGCTGAGACAATAGGGGACAGGATGGAGTCCTAGGAGGAGCATTCATGATAATCCTTGCGGCCGTGTTTTGAATGACCTGCAATTTCTTGATTTGCTCTTCATTAGCTCCTTGGAGCAATCCGTTGCAGTAGTCGATCCTACTAATAACAAGAGCCTGCACCAGGGTTTTCCTGTGGTGATCCGGGAGATAGGGAAAGACACGTCTGAGCATCCCTATAGCCCGGAAGCAGGTGCCGGCTACTTGATTGACATGGTCCTTAAAAATGAGTTGTTGGTCAAACATAACTCCCAGGTTCTTGACCTTAACCTTGGGGGTAGGAACAGGGCCAAGTTCCAGAGGCCACCAGTCAGAGGACCAGTGTGTTGTTGCTTGGCCGAACAACACAACCTCTGTTTTCCCGACATTGCACTGCAGACAATTCGATGACATCCAGTCTGCAATGGCTCTCATCCCCTCTGCAAAAGATTTTTTTATTGCAGGTGTGAGAGTTTTGAAGGGAAAAAGAAGTTGGGTATCGTCAGCGTAGGATACAGGGGTGAACCCGAAAGATCTTGCTAGGTTGGCAAGGGGGGCCACATATATGTTGAAGAGTGTCGGGCTCAAACAGGAGCCCTGTGGCACCCCCTTATTGAGCTCCCGATAGGTGGACTTGTGGGAGCCCAGCCTAACCTCTTGGGAACGCCCGGACAGAAAACTCTCCAACCATGCCAAAGCCTCTCCCTCTATTCCTACCTCCTTCAGGCGATGGAGAAGCACCTTGTGAGACACCGTATCAAAAGCGGCGGAAAGGTCCAACAGCACCAGAACCATAGAGCAACCATCATCCAGTGCCATTTTGATGTTATTGGTCACTGTCTGAAGTGCTGATTCTGTGCTGTGGTTAGGCCTGAACCCAGATTGGGAATGGTCCAGGCCTTCCGTCGCTTCAAGGTGTTTCGAGAGATAGGTGTTCACGTGCTTCTCCGTGATCTTGCCTAGGTAAGGTAGGAGGGAGATGGGACGCAGGTTGGATAGGTCTGTCCAGGGGGATGAAGCCTTCTTTCTTATTGGGTTCACCACTGCCTTTTTCCAATCTGCTGGGACTTGGCCTGTTTTGAGGGAGATGTTTACCATTTCCAGAATATGGGGACCTAATAAAGGGATCAAAGGGCCGACCATTTTAGCCGGTACCAGGTCATTAGGGGATCCTGTTTTAATATGAGTACAGAGAGTAAGAAGCTCTGTATGAGTGATGGGAGGGAAAAGCGTCAGGGAGGTTTTATTGTCTAAAACAGAAATAGCAATAGCATTTAAAATATTATACATCAAGCTGCAGTTCACCTCGCCGTCCCTAGATGTCCCTGATGAGGCAAATGCAATAGCATTTAAAATATTATACATCAAGCTGCAGTTCACCTCGTCGTCCCAAGATGTCCCTGATGAGGCAAATTTAAAAACATTGAAACCCTTTCATGAATGCTAATAATTATGCTAATCTTATCCCATAATGCTTTGCAGGGCCTTTTAGTTGTATTTTTGCCCATAACTGTGCTTGGGGTGGTTCTAAGAGAATGGGACCTCCACTGAATTAGTATTTAAAGGGAGCAGGAATGTAAAGAACCTGGGAAGAAAAAACAACACTCGTGACGGAATGCCCCTTGAGATTGTCACGCCCGCAGCACACACCCACAGCACAATGCAGATACGCCCACAAGGGACTACTTTGCTGGCACGGTTCTTTTACCTTTTAAATGTATATGGTGGGCGTCTGCATAGCCTATGTCCTTCTGCTGCAACTGCCCTTTCCAACGCTGTATTGGGTGTTGTGATTGGTGCTGTGGTTCCTGAGATTACCCGCCTCAAAGGTTTGTGCTCTCTCTTTATTATATTCACTGTCTGTCTAAAGTCGCTTGTGATAGGTCTGATCTTATTTCAAATGTATAATCTGGGCCTTTCAATGATTTTAACTTTAATGCAGATGTAAGATTTTTTTCTTTCAGTGCATATGTCTGAAAATTGATAAGGATCTTTCTTGGCTTCACTCTACCCGGCGCTTTTCGAAATGGGTCTTTGTGTATTCTTTGTATGTCTTTTAGGATGTCGGACTCGCTCTCATCTAGCTGAACTGCAGCTTTGATGAGAGTCACCACATATAATTTTAAATCATCCCTCTCACTTCCTTCAGGAATATTTAGAATCCTCCAATTGTTCCGTCTAGAATTATTCTCTAATTGTTCCAATTTTTCCTGGTGACCCTGCTCCTCTCTACGCAAAGTTTGGAGCTCCATTTTATTAGTCGCAAGATCCTTTTTTAGTTCCTCAACGGTTTTCTTGAATCTTGAGTACTTTGGTTCTCTCCGTTAAGGAATCCAACTTTTTATCCAATGTCTCACAAAAAACCCCGTATTTCATGCTGATTAGCTTCTGATACAAAAAACCCTTTTTTGATATCTAGCATTAATGATGTTAGCACCCTTTTGCACTGCGCCTACCTTTGCACCTCTAATGAGATGCAAAGTGGGCGTTCCTGAGATACACTACAGGTCAGGACATCAATAGCACGGCTTAGCGCTATCAGCAAGGATGCCCTAGCATTTTAGCAGACGTTAGTTTTTGGAGAAAACTGCTGTTTTCTCCAAAAACTAACGTCTGCTAAATTCTTGACATAGCTACCCATAACATAGGGGGTGGATTGTGCTGATACGACCCTGTGGGTCTTATCAGCAAGGTTATCGCCCTTTTGCAGGAAACATCGCTGGAAAACCGGTGATGTTCCCTGCAAAAGGGAGATAACCTCGCTATTCATGGAATTTTTATCGCCCTGGAGTAACGTGTTGTTATTTACGTGCTACCAGGGCGATAAAAAGCAGAGATAGTCTGCGATAATCGAATTATTGCTAAGCACGGCCAGCGATGATTATCGCTGGCCGTTGCTAATATGCCCCATAGATTTTAAAAATAAAATGTTGGGATCTATTTTCCCATCTATTTGCAATGAAACAGAGGCAATTACAGGAGGGAGACAGCTATATTAAGTAATTTGTGGCTTAGAAAACCTGGGGGCATATTAGCAACAAATAGCGATATTTATCGCTAAATGAGCTGAGCGCATTTTTTTTATCGCCGCTCATCGCCGGATATTATCGCAGAGATAATGTGCTATTAGTAACGTTTATCTCAAATGCGATAAAATATCCGGCGATAGCGGCTCAATGCGTGAATATCGCTGGAAATCCAGCGTTGTTCCCTGCAAAAGGGAGATAACCTTGCTATCTCTGGAATTGTTATCGCCCTGGAGTAACGCGTTGTTAATTACGCGCTACCAGGGCGATAAAAAGCAGAGATAGCCTGCGATAATCTAATTATTGCTAACTCTGCCCAGGGTAAGGGTTGTACATCACGGGCAGGGCCCTGTTGCCAACTCTTGCCAGGGTAAGGGTTGTACATCACGGTCAGGGCCCTGCTGCCAACTCTGGCCAGGGTAAGGGTTGTACATCAGGGGCAGGGTCCTGCTGCCAGCGGTGGCCAGGGTAAGGGTTGTACATCACGGTCAGGGCCCCGCTACCAGCGGTGGCCTGGGTAAGGGTTGTACATTACGGTCAGGGCCTTGCTGCCAGCGGTGGCCAGGGTAAGGGTTGTGCATCACGGTCAGGGCCCCGCTACCAGCGGTGGCCTGGGTAAGGGTTGCACATCACGGTCAGGGCCCTGCTGCCAGCGGTGGCCAGGGTAAGGGTTATACATCACGGTCAGGGCCCTGCTGCCAACTCTGGCCAGGGTAAGGGTTGTACATCACAGTCAGTGCCCTGCTGCCAGCGGTGGGCAGGGTAAGGGTTGTACATCACGGTCAGGGCCCTGCTGCCAACTCTGGCCAGGGTAAGGGTTGTACATCAGGGGCAGGGTCCTGCTGCCAGCGGTGGCCAGGGTAAGGGTTGTACATCACGGTCAGGGCCCCGCTACCAGCGGTGGCCTGGGTGAGGGTTGTACATTACGGTCAGGGCCTTGCTGCCTGCGGTGGCCAGGGTAAGGGTTGTGCATCACGGTCAGGGCCCCGCTACCAGCTGTGGCCTGGGTAAGGGTTGTACATCACGGTCAGGGCCCTGCTGCCAGCGGTGGCCAGGGTAAGGGTTATACATCACGGTCAGGGCCCTGCTGCCAACTCTGGCCAGGGTAAGGGTTGTACATCACAGTCAGTGCCCTGCTGCCAGCGGTGGCCAGGGTAAGGGTTGTACATCACGCCATAACTGTAATACCGAGGACATAGACGCCATTGTGTCCCTGTGCTCTCTGTTCATCTCCTCCATCGCAACACTGCCAGCAGGCCAGACGCGGCTGGGGCTTGTGGGGCACTAATCGAGTGCTGGGACCAGGCCCAACAGACACCAGAACTCTCTTGGGCACCTGGTATTGCATGGCTCTTCCACTTTGGCATTTGCATACATGCCAACATTTCAGAAGAGCAAAGAGGGAGTTTTTAAAAACAAAATCGGGAGAATGGGGCCTTGATCGGTTACTGTCATGTATGAGCTTTGGAAGTGTGCTGCTGCAGGATTGGACATTTGAAAGGCAAATGTACGTTTTTTTCTTACCTTTCAGAAGTATGGAGTGCAATGGCAGGCAGAGAGAGGGTGATGCAAGTGTTGTACACTGGGCTGGCAGGTTGCTGGCAGTGCATTCTCCCCCCTCCCTCCCCCACACCCCACCCCCCTGTGTGACAGCCCAGGTTGAAACAGGCTTTCCATGCACACACACAGCCGCCCGACACCCCCCTCCCCACCCCAGTACTTCACAGGTCTTTAAAAGACCATTCCCTTGTTAATGAAGCTTTGTTAGTTTTTCACCCCTTCTAGAGCCCCTGCATGGCCACTCTGACTATTACTGGAAGAATTAGCACTTTACACGATACCAAGCCCTGTCAGCTGAAACCCCAAAGAATGAGAATTTGCCTAGCCTTGGTGCTGGTAAGTTCCAATTCTATTAAGGACTCGGAGGCGAGGATTATGCCTTTCTTCCTTCGCTTTATTGCACAAACAGCAGCAAGAAAAAACTACAAACAACTACATTTTCCATGAGCAGCAGGGAAAGAAAAAGAGTCACAATGATAGTCCTTCGTCGCTATCCAGGCTCCGGCAGCTCCCATCATGCCTTGCAACTGGTTCCTCCTCCTCTTTCTTCGCGCGAAGCGTACGCTCCAGACACCTCAAGCATCCTGTTTATTGCCGGCATTACCTGCAAAATACGCAGTGTCAGACTCCAAACGGCCATCAGAAACGCAAAATGCATGCCCAAGAACATCAGCAATGGATATCAAACATAGCCAGCCGTAAAATGTCATAAACGCATTACTTACAGTCTACACGGGGAGGGTCCACTTCCTTGAAGTCATTGGGGGGATAATCCTCGCCCCCGAGTTCTTAATAGAATTGGAACTTACCAGCACCAAGGCTAGGCAAATTCTCATTCTATGGCAGGACCGGAGGATTCGGATTATGCCATTTCAAAGCTTGTCGACCACCAGCCGAGCAACCTCCAACACTGGCTTAAAATAAAACTTCTTGAACGTGGAGTCCGAGGACCAATCTGCCGCTCTCATGAGATCCTCCAACCTAGCCCCAAGGGCAAAAGCTTTAGAGGCCACCGCCCCTCTCGCTGAATGGGCACCAAACTGCTTGGTATCAATCCCCGCCTCCTGCATCACCCAACGCACCCACCGGGCTATAGTTGGGGAAGAAACCGCCTTGTACGGCTTGCGTATGGCAATAAGTAATTGTCGTTCGCCCGGAGGGCGAGTGTCTTCAGTCAAACATTCATATGCACGGAGGCACTGCACAACGCACAGTTTAGGGGAATCTTGGAATGCTGGGTACGAGATCACTCTCGAAAGGGACTTAGTCCGTCTACTCACCGTGAAGGAGACCCCGTCCGGGGAGAAAACTCTAGCAGAGATGTCCAATGCTCTTACATCCGAAACTCGCCTGCAAGAGACCAGGCACAACAGCATAGCTAACTTAGCCGTGAGCTCCTTGCGAGACAAAAACCGATTTGGTTGCCGGGACAAAAACAAGTTCAGAACCCTATTCACATCCCAAAGGACGGAATAACGCGGTTCAGGAGGCAACGAAAGGCGAATCCCTCTCAAAAGGAGACACACCAAAGGGTGCTCTCCAACCGGGGAACCCTGAACCAGGTCTTGCCCGGCCGAGATAGCGGAACGGAATGTATTAATCGACCTGTAAGCAAGGCCATCTTCCGCCAAACCAGCCAAGAAATTCAGAACCTGAACTACGTCAGCCCCCACGGGATCAAAACCCTGTCGCACACACCAACGACACCATCTATGCCAGGCTGATCGATATCTCTTTGTTGTGCTATCAGCCCATGCCTTGGAGAGCAGATTTTCTGCCTGTCCCGAAAGGCCTGTGAGCGTCCAGCGACGCCGGAGATCCGCCAAGCCATCAGCCGAAGGGACCCCTCCTGGACTAACCGGTGGGGAACTCCTTCCGGACTGAGCAGAATGTGAGGAGAGTGGGGGAGTAGGATTGGAGAATCCAAGGAAAGTTCCAGAAGAACTGGAAACCACACTTGAGACCTCCACCCTGGGGTGATCAGAACTACCTCTGCGACTGACAGCGAAGCAACGCTGACACGCGCGTTATCATTGAGAACGGGGGAAACGCATACCCCTGCTCCTCCGACCAGTCCTGGAGGAAAGCATCCGTTGCTTCTGCCAGCGGATCCGGACGCCAACTGAAGAATCTCGGAAGTTGATAATCCAGACGAGACGCGAACAGGTCCACCGAGAAGGGGCCCCATCTGTCCGCCAGCCAGGAGAACACCAGAGGATCCAGCTTCCAAACACTGGCGTCCAGCAGGTGCCGGGAGTGCCAATCGGCTACTTCGTTCTGACGACCCGGCAGATACTCTGCTGTGACCGACACCTGGCGGTCGAGGCAAAAATGGCAAAAGTCCTTGGCAAGGTCCGCTAACATCTTGGACCTCGTTCCACCCAGGTGGTTGATATACCGGACTGCCGATACGTTGTCCATCCGGAGGAGCACGCAAGATTGAACCCTGTCCTTGGTCCAGCACCTGACCGCAAAGGAGCCCGCTAGCAATTCCAAACAGTTGATATGCAAGGACTGTTCTAGGGCAGACCAGGCTCCTCCCGTGGAAAAATCTCCACACCTGGCTCCACAACCGGAGCGACTGGCGTTCGACTCGATAACTATGTCCGGCTCCGGGCCGAAAATCGCACGGCCATTCCAGGCTTCCATGTGCGTCAGCCACCACCTCATCTCGTCCCTCAACTCCTCCGACAGAGGGATCAACTGGGAGTAGGTCAGACCCTTCCGTAGGTGGTACGCCTTCAGGCGCTGCATGGCCCGATAATGATGGGGACCCGGGAAGATGGCCTGAATCGAAGAAGACAGGAGGCCCACGAAGCGCGCAAATGGCGCAACGACGTGTGAGATTTCGCCAGCATCTGACGCAACTCGTGTCGGATCTTCGCCATCTTTCGAGCCGGAAGGCTCAACATGGCTGACACCGAGTCCACAGTGAAACCCAAAAATGCGGCGCTTTGAGTGGGAACCAGAAGAGATTTCTTCTCGTTGATAACAAACCCCAGATCTTGGAGCAGATTGACGGCCATCTGAAGCTGTGACGAAAGGCGCCTCGGAAACTGGTCCATGAAGAGCATGTCGTCCAGATAAACGATCATCCGGATACTTCGAGCTCGCAAGGCCTCGACGACCGGGCGCAGCACCTTTGTGAAGCACCACGGCGCTGAGGATAGCCCAAAAGGTAGCGTGGTGAACTCGTAGACTAGACCGTCCCATCTGAATTGAAGGAAACGACGGTGAGGGGGAAAGATGGGAACCGCCAAGTAGGCGTCTTTCAAGTCGAGTCTTACCTTCCAATCTGACGGGCGCAAAACATCCCGCAGGAGGTGGATTCCCTCCATTTTGAAATGGCGGTAGACCAGCCATTCGTTGAATTCTTTCAGGTTGATGACTGGTCGACGGCCACCATCGACCTTGTCGACCAAAAATAGATTGCTGAGGAAACCTTCGGGGTGTTCCTGCGCGCAGCAAATCGCCCCTTTGTGGAGGAGGGCGGACACCTCGTCGCGCACCAAATCTGCATCGCGCTGTGAAAAGGTAATGGGGAGGGGACGCCGATGCTGAAAAGGACGGCCATGAAACTCCATTCGGAAGCCCTGGACCGTCTGCAGCACCCAAGCATCGTTGGTCAAGGAGGCCCATGCCGGGAGAAATTGCGCTAAGCACCCCCAACCCGCAAGCTCGCTGAAGGCAGCACACTCACCTCTTCCAACACCTTGAGGTTGTCGTCTCTGGCCGCCACGGCCCCGAAACTGCTGAAACTGCTGACCCCGGGTGGGGTAGAAGTTGTTGAAGCGGGCACCATCCTGTGCTCGTCCACGACCGGAGCCTTGCCCTCGATCAGAGGGGTTGCCGCGGCCGAACGAGCGGCCCCTGCCACGTCCGGCCCCGTCAAAAACCCGGGGGGCAAAAACCTTTTTAATGTTGGACTGCGCCCTGTCCAAAGAAGTAAACGTGGCCACCAACTTTCCGAGTTCCTTAATGAAGGGGTCCCCGAACAGCCCCCCTTGAGCCACCGCACCAGCTTCTGAAGAAGCGAGGTCACCCAACATAGGGTCGATTTTAATCAGTAGTGACCTCCTCCTCTCAGTAGAGAGGGCACAATTTGCATTTTCAATGAAAATAATGGCCCTCTGGGCCCAGTTGGAGAGGACCTCCGGGGAAATCTGATCCCCTGAGACCTTGGCCTCCTCGGCCATGTCCAGTATTTTGCTGAGCGGGCCCACCGCGTCCAGTAACTTGTCCTGGCACGTGCGCCAGGACCTGTCAATCCCTTTGCGAGGAGCCCTGACAAACTTCGCTAAGAACGTCGCCATTTTGGGGTCGATGTCAGGCGTCATGGCAACTTTGCCCTCTAGGGTAGGCCGCGGGCACTCCGCCCGAAGATGGCTCCGAGCGTCCTTCTCCACGGGCTTGCGCAAGCGACCGGCCACATACCGGGCTACTTTGTCACCAGGGACCGGGGGTGGACAATGTCGTCCGGATCCAACATGTCCGACAGAGCTTCCGAAGAAGCGGCCTTAGATGGAAGCCACGACCTTGAGGAGCAGGCCTCCTCATCAGTGTCCGGGGAATTCCCATCGTCCTGTAGATCAGGCGGCATAGTGCGCGGGGTCGGGGGGGAACCTCTGCGGGGACCGTGGTAGGTTGGGATCCCTCATGCGCCATGAAGGCGTTCCTGACCCGTGCAAAAGCTTCTGCGTCAACCCCCTCGGCACAGGGCTTCTTGGGGGGAGGGGGCGCGGGGGAGGATGCAGGGTCCGGGGCCAGCGCCGGCCTAGGAATCAGAGCCGCCAACTTGGAGTAAGCTTCATCCAACCGAGCCGTGAGGCGTTGTTCCAAGGGCATTATAGCTTGGTCAACCGCTCTATAAATGGAGTCATCCACGGCCTGGTAGAAATCATCGTACCAAGGCCCGTAGCTGAGAGGATCGCCCTCTGGAAACTGCTCCTGATCCCCTTGCATTATGAGTGAAATTAGGCTCCGGCAAGAAGGGATCTGCTGCACAGCCAATAACGTGGCCCTTAACAGGAACCAAATGTAGCCTGGGAGGGAACCCAGAAAATAAGGGGGGCACTAAGGCACACAATTCACGGGCAAAGCCCAGGGAACGCTGCAGCCCTCTAGTTCACAGGGCGCCAACCCGGCAAGCGTTCCCAGCACCAGCAAGCCGGTACCAATTACGACCCCGCAGGGTGTTCAGATAAAGAACTACAACCCAACAGGGTGTTCAACACAAGGGGAAACCTACAATTGCGACCCCGCAGGGTGTCAAGCCGGGAGGCAGGGGCACCGTTAACCCTGAGGAAAAACTCGCCCCTCTAGCGGCGGGAAGCACACACCGCACTACACTACAGGGAGTAGGCCGCGTGAGGAGCGCTAAAAGCGTCCCGCGAACCACAGGGGACTCTGTAGGAAAGAAATCAGGTCAGCGCCTGCCCAAAACACGAACACTACCCACACAGTCCCAAATACGACAGAGAGAAAGAAAAAGCCACTTAACTTGCTGCTGAGCAGAGAAGAAAGAGGGGGAGGAACCAGTTGCAAGGCATGATGGGAGCTGCCGGAGCCTGGATAGCGACGAAGGACTATCATTGTGACTCTTTTTCTTTCCCTGCTGCTCATGGGAAATGTAGTTGTTTGTAGTTTTTTCTTGCAGCTGTTTGTGCAATAAAGCGAAGGAAGAAAGGCATAATCCGAAGCCTCCGGTCCTGCCATAGAATCGGGTTTCTGCTTGCAGGAATCGGGAAGCGGGAGACTAGCCTTGAAATCGGTAGTCTCACAGAATCGGGAGGGTTGGCATGTCTGCATTTGCCTGACCCTTCCAGAGCCAGGCACTGTCAGCTTCCGGGATCCTTATCCAATGTCTTGGCTGTCCGCATGCAGCCAGTCCGAAGTCCGGGAACGGAGGTGCACGAGGGAGAGAGGGCAGGCCAGCACCCTCGCATACTGCTCCATCAGTCACCTCTATAAAGCCAAGCGGTGGTTTGATGGATCGTCATTACGTTTTCTTAAAACTGGTAGGCAATCTTTTGTTACTGGGAACCTCAGACTACCACAGCAGTAGGCAAGTACTGTGCTGCAAACAAATAAACTAAAAAAAACACATTATGATTTACAATGCCAATAGCTCTGACACCTGTTACATTGCAAGTGCTTGTTTTCCTTACGCGACGCTGTTAGGATGGCACTTCCGTTCAATGTGACAGACTCTGAATGGACAGCCGGTTTACCATAATGCATTGCAAAGATGACAATCCTTGCATCTAACAAAACAAATTATACTTGGCATTAATCAGATTGTAATATCATCGTTCTACTGTTCACATGAAACATACTTTTACATTCTTTCACACAAACTCCGTAGACTTAGTTGCTCTAACAGTCATAAGAGTCGAATCAAATCTCAGAGCACAGAAGGATATCTATTACTATAATAGCACATACTATACCGCTGAATCTTTGATTTAGTCGCACTTCGTGTGGCGACTGAAAAGAGATCAGGAAATTTTTGGAAGGTCTTCGTCAAAACGGAGATCATTTAATTTAATAGATACTTATTAAAGATTTAACCAACTGCAGATTTTGATACCGGTTTAAGAATTGACTTCTCGAAGCAGCTGTTTATCGCAGGGTTTGTTATTTAATAGTTTTCAGTACATCTGCTCATAAAAATGGAGAAGAAACACAAGCCAGTACTAAATGTACTGCAGAGAACATTTCGTGTGATTTAGCTGCGCGGACACGTATAAACTCCAAAAGAAAACAAGCACTGGCAAAGCAAAGATACCCCATCTGGATAATGCGAGTGTAATGTTGTGAGCACAAGGTCAAAGAAGACCATCTCTTCCCGCCTTGCGGGGAAGATTATCATGCTTCTGTTCCTGTGAGGTCCGGTTGGTGAGGCACAGATTTCCCCTCGTCATTCACCACCATTGAGGTATTGTGGGGTATATTATCAAGGGGCTTTATCTCCGCATTTTTGGCTTTAAAAGCCAAGAAAGCGGAGATAAAATTATCTCCCTATTACCAAGCTGTCGCTAACACCAGTTAGCGACAGCTAATAGGAGATAGTGACCATCTTGGGCCCCGCTTTGCATGTCAGTGATATTTATCACTAATGACATGCAAAGTGGGCGTGCCAAGATGTTAGCGACTGAAAACAGTCGCTAACATCGCTATCTCCTATTACCAACTTTTGGAGATATTTGAGCTAAGCGCGAATATCTCCAAAAGCTAACACCTGCCCTGAGCAGTTCTTAGCCATGTTAACCAATGGGAGGTGGATAACATGGCTAAGAGCATTTGCTCGATAATGCATGAATATCGCTGACTTTTCAGCGATATTCATGCATTGCGGCCGTTTTTTATCGCATTTGCGATAAACCTTGCTAATAGCAAGGTTTATCTGCGATAAAAATCGCCGATGTGCGGCGATAATTTTTGTCTCTAAACAAGTTAGAGACAAAAATTATCTCTATTGGTTGGTAATATACCCCTGTGTTTTTTCCCCACTTATTCTAGCGGTTCAGCTACCTCTGCTCCCAAGCTGTTCTCGCTCGCGCACGATCTTCCTTGCTTAGCAACTTTAAGGTGACCTTCTTTGCCTTCATCTTGTTCCTGGTGGCGTCAGCACGTACACGCTAACGGGACACCATTTTGGACCAGGCTATTTTTCACTGCATTTGGCGATGTCCTCACGCAACGTGCGGCCATTTAGATTGCTTTTCCTCATATCTGTGTAATACGATCCTCTGCCATTATGAGTGTATTTTAGAATGTTGGGGCCTTGCGTCAGTTTTGCGCTTCCGATGCGTCACTTTTTATGACGCATCGGTGGCGTAAAACATGCCTCCTGTTGCGCACTATTTACAAAGTGACGCATCTAAGCAGATGCGTCACTTTGTAAACCCCTGCGCTACATTATACCTGCGTCAGGTATAATGTAAGCAGAGGGGGCGTTCCCCTGCAAAAAGCCTCGTAATAGTGACGCAGTGAAATCTATGAGATTTCACTGCGTCACTTTTAGGACGCTGTTGCGTCAAAATCTTGCGCCTGCCTCACAGCAGGAGTAAGACTGACGCAAGCCCTTTCTCATGGGGCTTTCCCCATGTGAAAGGAAGCATTCCTGGAGTTGCGTCACTTTTGTGACACACTCCAGCAATGCGTCACTTTTGCACTTACAGATACGTCAGAAATACTGACGTATCTGTAACTCCTTGCGACATGATGTGTCATACATTAAATATGACCCATCAGGTATGTCGCAAGGAGTGCGCTCTGAGAAGTGACGCATCGCTGCTTTCACGCAGCGATGCGTCATTTCTCATAAATGAGGCCCTTGGGATTTAGGGGCATATTACCAAGCAATAGCGATAATTATCGCTATTGCTTGGTTAGAGACAAAATTGTACCGCTAAGCTGCGGCGATTTTTATCGCAGATAAACCTTGGTATTACCAAGGTTTATAGCAAATGCGATAAAAAACGGCCGCAATGCATGAATATCGCTGAAAAGTCAGCGATATTCATGCATTACCGAGCTAATGCTCTTAGCCATGTTATCCACCTCCCATTGGATAACATGGCTAAGAACTGCTCAGGGCAGGTGTTAGCTTTTGGAGATATTCGCGCTTAGTGCGAATATCTCCAAAAGTTGGTAATAGGAGATAGCGATGTTAGCGACTGTTTCCAGTCGCTAACATCTTGGCACGCCCACTTTGCATATCATTAGTGATAAATATCACTGACATGCAAAGTGGGGCCCAAGATGGTCGCTATCTCCTACTAGCTGTCGCTAACTGGTAGCTAGGTAATAGGGAGATAATTTAATCTCCGCTTTCTTGGCTTTTAAAGCCAAAAAAGCGGAGATAAACCCCCTTGATAATATGCCCCTTAGAACGTTAGAAAGAAAGCTGTAGTCAGTTGCTGGAAGGGATGAGAACCATACAGGCTGCTCTTCCTTATATAACTTATCTCCTAAATAAACCTTCCTGAAAATACCTCGATTGAAGAAACATCAGGGCATATTATCAAGGGATTTATCTCCGCTTTTTTGGCTTTAAAAGCCAAGAAAGCGGAGATAAAATTATCTCCCTATCAGCAACAGGGTGCTAACACGCAAATTTGCATGTTAGCACCCTTTTTCTCTACGCTTCCCCTTGCATCTCTAATTAGATGCAAAGGGGGCGTGCCAGAGAAAAATAATAGGAGAAATGTTGTTGAGCGACATTTCTCCTATTATCAAGGATTTCGCTAACCCTGTTAGTGATAAAAAAAAGCAGAGCTAACCGCAATTAGCACTGCTTTTTTACACCTGGGGCCTCATTTATGAGGCCGTGCCTCACTTTAACGCCGCCGGTGCGTCACTTTTTGTGATGCACCAGCAGCGTAAATAATGTGCCTTGTTGCACCATATTTACAAAGTGACGCATCTAGGTAGATGCGTCACTTTGTAAACCCCTGCGCCCCATTATACCTGCGCCAGGTATAATGTAAGCAAGGGGGGCGTATTGACGCAAGGAAGGGTCGTAGAAATGACGCAGTGAAATCTATGAGATTTCACTGCGTCACTTTTAGGACGCCGTTGCGTCAAAATCTTGCGCCTGCCTCACAGCAGGCGTAAGACTGACGCAGGCCCTTTCACATGGGGCTTTCCCCATGTGAAAGGACGCATTGCTGGAATGCGTCACTTTTGTGACACACTCCAGCAATGCGTCACTTTTGCGCTTACAGATACGTCAGGAATACTGACGTATCTGTAACTCCTTGCGACATGATGCGTCATACATTAAATATGACGCATCATTGGTGTCGCAAGGAGTGCGCATTGAAAAGTGACGCATCGCTGTTTTCACGCAGCGATGCGTCACTTTTCATAAATGAGGCCCCTGGTATTTTCCTGACTTAGCCATGATATCCTATGGAAGGTGGATATCATGGCTAAGTTTGTGAGCCCCTATCATCAAGCTAACGCCAAACTTCGACAGATTATCGTTGGTTTTCCAGCGATAATCTCTCAATTGGCAGTTAGCGCGAGGATTTTTATCACTTCTGAGATAAACCTTGCTAATGGCAAGTTATCTCTGCGATAATTTCCGCCGATGCTTAGCGTTAAAAAATTTGTTGCTAAGCATCGTTAGCGATAAATATTGCTAAACGTTGGTAATATGCCCCATCATTTTATTACAATTGGCGACTATTGGAATAACCTCGTATGCTACTGCCACCTAATTCAACCACTTCAAGATAATTTTTGTATTTTTTTTATTTAATGCAATTTTATATAGCGCGAACTTTACCCGAAGGTGTTAGAGCGCTTTCCATAAGAACCAGTTGCAAAACATAAGGAATAAGGATTAAGGGGCATATTACCAACCAATAGAGATCATTTTTGTCTCTAACTTGTTTAGAGACAAAAATTATCGCCGCAAATCGGCGATTTTTATCGCAGATAAACCTTGCTATTAGCAAGGTTTATCGCAAATGCGATAAAAAACGGCCGCAATGCATGAATATCGCTGAAAAGTCAGCGATATTCATGCATTATCGAGCAAATGCTCTTAGCCATGTTATCCACCTCCCATTGGTTAACATGGCTAAGAACTGCTCAGGGCTGGTGTTAGCTTTTGGAGATATTCGCGCTTAGCGCGAATATCTCCAAAAGTTGGTAATAGAAGATAGCGATGTTAGCGACTGTTTTCAGTCGCTAACATCTTGGCACACCCACTTTGCATGTCATTAGTGATAAATATCACTGACATGCAAAGCGGGGCCCAAGATGGTCACTATCTCCTATTAGCTGTCGCTAACTGGTGTTAGCGACAGCTTGGTAATAGGGAGATAATTTTATCTCCGCTTTCTTGGCTTTTAAAGCCAAAAAAGCGGAGGTAAAGCCCCTTGATAATATGCCCCTAAATGTGTTACATAAGAGATTCACACAGAAAAACATTTGCAAATGTACAAGATGTAAAGTCACAAAAAGAAGAGATTGGTGATTATAGTTATCTCTATATACTTAGGGAAGGGATACAAATGGATATACTTTAAGAGTCACATAGGAATGGTAGAGAGTACAAAGGTCTACTGCATATACTAGTGATTAGAGTTATCTCTATATACATAAGGAAGGGATATGAATGGATATACTGTAAGGGGCATATTTACAATAAGTGGCGCATCCCTGCATATCAGCATGGATGCGCCACTTATTATGCGCCATGCCTCCGCCACATGGATGCGCCGCATTTACAATGCGGCGCACCATGGGGCAAAAACGGCACAGATGCGTCACGCATCTGTGCCATAAAAGTGACGCATTGCTGGAGTTTTGACGCAAGCGCGACGCAGCTCAAGCAATGCCCTGGGGGGCCCTATCTTGGTAATGCTGCGTCAATCCTTACGCCTGCTTCAAGCAGGCGCAGGGTTTTGACGCAGCATGGGCCCCAAAGTGACTGAGTGAAATCTTGTAGATTTCACTCAGCCACTTTTAGAAGGCATTCCTGCGCCTGAACGCCCCTCCCTGCGCAGGAACGCCTCCTTCTGGCGCAGGGCTTTACAACGTGACGCATCTCCCAGATGCGTCACGTTGTAAATACCCCACACCATGGCGCATCTTTTGCGCCGCCGCTGCGTCACAAAAGTGACGCAACGGCGGCGTAAGAGACGCGCTAGGGGCTTGTAAATCTGCCCCTAAGAGTCACACCGAGAGCCCCACTAGTGACCTCCAACCGTTCGCCCTCAACACCATGGGGCCAGTCCCTGCTTCGTTTCTCTGTCTTCTGCCTGCCTCAACTGCCGTTAAAGAGCTGCCTTTTTGTGTCCCTCTGGAGTAAACTGGTATTGAGTGTATGGCACCTTCCCTGCTTCTCTGCCTTGCTGCTCAGCCAGTGTTGATGTTCTTGGAATGTTGGTATGTCTGTGTGTGAGAGTGTCAGTTGAGAGAATGGGCTGAGCAGCAAGGAAGCTGCTTTTGGTGGGGCTCTGTAGAGAAGACCTTACTCTACATCTAATTCTGTACTAATGAATGAATTAATGAATGAATGAATACATTTTATTTGCGTGGTTACTCAAAACCATTACAATAGAAAAGAAGAGCACTGCGTTTTAAAAGATAAACAGTGTAATTAAAATCTAGGGGGCAGATTTACAATTACTGGCGCATCCCTGCAAATTAGCAGGGATGCACCAGTAATTGTGCACCGCAGCTCCGCCACCCATGAAGCGCCGCATTTACAATGCGGCGCACCTTGGGGCAAAAACGGCACAGATGCGTCACGCATCTGTGCCGTCAAGGCGGCACATTGCTGGAGTTGCGTCGCAAGCACGACGCAGCTCTAGCAATGCTCTGAGGGCCTATTCTTCCAATGCTGCGTCAAGCCTTACGCCTACTTCAAGGAGGCGCAGGGGTTTGACGCAGCATTGGCTTAAAAGTGACTGAGTGAAATCTTGTAGATTTCACTCAGCCACTTTTAAGAGGCGTTCCTGCGCAGGAGCGCCCCCCCTGCGCCGGAACGCCTCCTTATGGCGCAGGGCTTTACAACGTGACGCATCTCCCAGATGCGTCACATTGTAAATACCCCGTACCATGGTGCATCTTTTGTGCCGCCCCTGCATCACAAAAGTAGCGCCACGGCGGCGTAAAAGAGGTGCAAGGGGCTTGTAAATCTTCCCCTAGAGGTCTAAAATAAAAAAAAATCTTTAAAAAAAAAATCTTTATGGATATTTTTCATATATTCCCCCCTCCCCCGCAAGCATATCAGCATATATATACATCAGACAAACAGAGTGAAGGAGCAGCCATAGCTAAACATAAAAAAGACTACTCAACTTAGTGATTGTAAATCTATACACTGCTCCATAGAGCACAGAACTGTATCTTAGACATATGAGATGCAACAAAAATCAGAGAAAGCGACAAGACACAGCAGTATTTGAGAACTAATATTACCATCCTTAAATTCTTCCCTAGCCTACATTAATCATTCTTTTTCTTTCCATTTTATTAAAGGAGCCCAAATGTATTGACCCAGTAGCTTCTATTTCCTACCCTTTCTATCATAAATTGCTCTTTCTATTGTATATATAGAGAGTAGGCGGGCCAACCATTGCTGAAATATGGGGGGGTAGAGGATCTAACCATGCAATCCTTAAAACAGTCATAGCGACAAATAGAAACCGATATATATTCTCCACTTGGGTCATAATGCTGACTCCTAACAGAACTAATTCATGGGTTAGTTTAATTTTGATCCCAAGTGACCAATTCAGGTATTCCTCAATTTGTTTCAGTAACCCTTGCAAATGGGGGCAGGATACAAACTTATGAACCAGATCCGCATCAACCCCCCCTCCCCCCACACCTTGGACAGGTTACCCCTGATGACCCGCGCCACTAAGCAATTCTGTCCGGGGTGTAATACAACGAAAACACAGGGGCATATTATCAAGGACCGGTGTTAAAATTATCGCCGTTTTATCAACAGCAAACTGCCGATAAACGGCGATAATCGGCTTGATAATACGCCCTTGTTAATTCCCATAGAAGCCCATGTTCTGATGTTAACATGGGCTTCTATGGGAATTAACAAGGGCGTATTATCAAGCCCATTATCGCCGTTTTATCGGCAGTTTCCTGCCGATAAAACGGCGATAATTTTAACACCGGTCCTTGATAATATGCCCCACAGTTCTATAGTGCTGTGCCTGAAGCCCAGCAGAGCATAGAATCGCCTGACCCAGCTCTAAAGACCTCAGAAGTATACCCAGAGCAGTTCCCACTCGCTCAAACCCCTTTGTCTCCTGTTCAGTTAAATAGTCTTGTTTTAGCCTTATTAATTCTGCATATATCAGCTTAATGCCCCCTTATTTCTTCCTTGCATAAGGTCAATAATAACATTCCCCTCAAGCCCACAATCCCCCCCCCGTTTTTTTTACAAAAAAACTGCAAATTAAGATTAAGAAAGCTATTGCTCAAGCACCTAGCCTACAAGGCTTTGACCCCTGTGCTAAAACCATTGTCATTGGCTTCCAGTTGATCGAAGGGCCGCCTTTAAGGTGGCATGCCTCACCTTCAAAGCACTTCACTGCCCTGGCCCCGCCTTCCTCAAATCCCTCATTCGCCCTCACTGTCCTACACGCAATCTCCGATCAGCTCACCGTGATTTGCTGGTCACTCCCAAGAGTAAAACTAAGAGATTCGGCGGCCGTCGTCTCTCTTATCTATCCCCTGTGCTTTGGAACCTCCTTCCTCTCCCAATTAAATCCTCCCCTTCCCTCTTGAACTTCAGAAAAATGTTAAAAACCCACTGTTAGACCTGTCTGGATTTTTTGCGTAGTCCCTCCTCATTATTCTTTATTTTGTCCCCTTTTTGCCCCTCATACCCTTAATATTTTTGTGTCTACTACTTCTTATAGGTGTTGGTCCAGGGGATAGGTGTTCTTTTTCCCCCATAATCATTTACCTCAGGCCCAGAGGCCTGTTCTGACAGGGAAAGTTGGAGCCACAAAATGGTGGCTACCAACTGCCCTAACTGCCAAGTCCAGAAATCACCCATAGACCAGCATAGGGCATTCCAGAACCTTCTGGTCCATTCTGGACCACTGAAGGGCAGCCTATAAAAGGCGGAATGCGGGGCAGCCATTTTGTCTACCTGTGGAAGTCAGCTGGAGGACAGGCTGTAGCTAAGGGTGGGAAGAGGTTAGACTCAGGGTTGACCTCCTGGACTGGGAAGCTGCCTTATTGATCCACCCCACTACTCCCCTTTTGGTTACTTGTCCTGGCCCCGCTGTTGAGGGTTCCTGGAGACCCTGGGCGCCTAGCTTGCCCCTTGTCTAAATTATACAGGGGAAGTCTTCAGGAGAAGGAGTCTGCAGTGCTGCGGTGTGCAGTCCTCTGCCCAGCAGAACGATTCTAGAGAGACTGTTGCAGTAAGAAACTCCCACGAAAAGGGGCTTATCCTGGTGCCTCCCCCCCTTGCTCAGCAAGTTATTCAAGTGCTGCCCGACTGCTGGACTCGCGCCCCCCTGGTGCCATAACCCCCGTGTCCCTCCTCCTACCTGTGACAACGAGGGCTGGGGAAGCGGAGGCAGTGGAACCACGAGCTGTCCTACATTTGGATCGGCGTGTGAGTGCTGAGGGAGCAGAGACGGTCATACAGCTAGCCGTTCTGTTCCTGTGTCGGTGCTGGGCAAGCGGCGTCGATGTGGAGCTGTATCTGAGGGCTCTGAGGTGAGGAGCGGGCCCGGGGAAGCCCTTGTCAATTTCCGAGTGGGCGGAGGAGGAGAGCAGCGCCGGACGAACAGCGCGGTCTCAGGCAGTGAGACACACGCTTCCCGCGCATGCTCAGTGGCGCCGCCGGGCTCCGTGAGGCGGAGCCAGATCAGTGGAGGCGGGAGCGGCAGCTGAGGAGAGAGGAGCGCCTCGCGCATGCCCAAGAGACTAGCGCGTCCCCTGCCAGCGTGAGGAAAAGCGGAGGAGGAGCGCCGGGAGTCCTACGGCGACAGCGGCAATCAAGAGCTTCTCTCCCCTGCTCAAGCGCCCCACAAGTGAGGCTGGCGCGAGCGGGAGGGGAGGTCTGAGAAGCCTGAAAGGGGCTAAAGAGATCTGGGGAAATCTGCCTCAATAGTCGCTAGTGTCACGCAGCGGAGAGCTGAGGGGCCCAGGGGCTGGTGTACCTCGCCAGCACGTGGCTCCCTTTTGTCCTGTTCACTGATTTCCCTCACCCTCTGGCGCAGTAAAACTATCACCGCCTGGCCTAAAACAAGTAAGGAGGTGTTCTGAAGGGGGAGATTGACGCTAGAGCTAAACAAGGAATAATTCAAACATTGGTCATTTCCACAGCTGTTTAGCTTAAAGTAGGTAGGAACTTAAGGAGACCCTCTTTGACTGTGTGCTAGGAAGAGGAAGTTACTGGTACTGAGAGAGATAAATATAGTGCACTGCATAGTAAGCCTATCCAACAGCTTCTGGAGTCTGATTAAATGCACTGTTAAGGTTGATAATTAATCTAAGTTAACCATTGTGAGAGTGTTATTACTGATTTAATGACAATTGTACTGTATTGTTGAAACTAGCTGATAAATTGCTTCGCAGTTTAAAGGAAGTACTTGCTAATTCCAAGACAACTTGAAATGTATTAAGTGGTGTATTCTGAAAACAAAAGAGCCAAGATATATATTATTTTTATAAAGCAGTACTTATTTTCCTATACTTTGGTGTAGTGTTGTTTTTGTGTGCTATTGCGTGGATTTATTCTTGGGTGGTCTGCAACCTTCACACTGTGCCTCTAGAAATTGCATGTCTTACCCCTAGGCCAGGCTACCCTAGGTGACCTGGCATCTCAGGTTCTAACATTTGGTGCCTAGCGGTGGGATACTGACTTGGTTGCAGCTACTCACTAGTAATTCAACGCAATACACTGACCTACACCAGGAGTTTTCTCCTTGCGGCCCTCCTAATTTGAATTTTGTTTTTTCTAAATTTATTTCTGGTGGTGGGTGGAGGTTAACCTCAGGTCACTTCTTGGTTTTCTCCTGTGAGTTGATTCTATCCCATAGTGAAAGATGGAATTAAATTTTAAAGAGTTGGAAGCCAATACTGTGGCCCAACTCAGAGATTGGTGTCAGCATCAAGGGGTATTTTTTAATAAAGGTGCCAAGAAAGGAGAGTTGCTGACAAGCATAAGGGCATGGGTGGAAGCTCATTTAAGGGAGGAACCAGAAACTGAAGAGGGTGACGGGGACACTGTCACTGAGGCTGCATTGTTGAACCAAGTGGGAAGTGGGAATCTGCTGACAGGTCCCAGGATACCTTCAAGGGCAAGCAGCAGCGTCTCAGACAGGGGTTTATCTGAAGCCGAGCTAGAAGATAGGAGGGAGGAGAGGAGAATGAAGTTGGAATTAGCTAGGATGGATATGGAAAGGGAGGAAAGGAGGTTAGCCCATGAGCGAACCATCAAAGAGATGGACCTACAAGCCTTAATACAAAGGCCTCCCAATCCAGATAATGGTGGCAGCGAAAAGAAAGTGGACACCAGGGAATCCAGACCCTATTTACCCAAAGATGTCATCGCTAGTTACACCCCAGGTGATGACATTGCCAAATGGTTGGCCGCCTACGAAGTTTCTTTAAGGGCTCATGGGATCTTAGAAACTCACTGGGGAGGTGGGCTGTATAAATACATGCCACCTGCTGGCAGAGACACCTTGTTGGCTCTGGAGCAGGATGAGCAAACCCACTACCCTGCAATGAAGGTGGCACTGGTGAAAAAGTTTGGACTTACCCCTGAAAGGTACAGACAGAAATTCAGGGGAAGTCACAAACTGAGTACCCAGAATTGGGTAGACTTTTTAGACTACGCCAAGAAAGCTTTTGAGGGTTGGGTCAAGGGCAGCGAGGTGAAAGATTATGAGGGGCTGTACAATCTATTTTTGAAAGAACACCTCCTCGAGAAATGTTTTCCCGAGTTGCGCCAACACCTGGTGGACAGCAAGCTGACCGATCCCCGGAAGCTTGCAGAGGAGGCGGACACTTGGGCAAGTACCCGGGTGTCCTCCAAGGGGACTGGAGGGGATTCTCAAAAAGCCAGACAGGGCGCCCCCCAGAAGAAGGAGGGAGGAGATAAAAAGAAGGAGTTCTCCAAAGGTCCCCAAAATAATTTCCAAGGTAAGGGAGCAGGTTTCACCCCTAGGGCAAACCCGCCCAGAAACCCTAATCCTGGCCAAAGCCAGCAGCCAAGGGTTCTCCACTGTTTTGAATGTGGTGGTGTTGGACATTATAAGGGAGATGTCAAATGCCCAAAGAGACCACCCCCTCCCACCGGAGGAAAGTCACCGGGAGTAGCTAGTGTAGCGCTCGGGGAGGAGTTGCCCTTAGATAAGGGGGGTGAGTGGGCGGGTGTCACCTTAGTGTCCCTGGGAGAGCGGGAGATGGTACCAAAGATCCAGGTGCCCCCAAATACTACAAAGTATGGGCAATGGGTTACCATCAATGGCCAAAGAGGGGAGGCTCTGAGAGATACAGGAGCCAGTATGACTATGGTGAGAAGTCAACTGGTGTCTCCAGAGCAGGTTGTTCCTAATGTACTCCACCCCGCCGCGATGGCTGACGGCAGAATGGGCCACTATCCAGTGGCTGAGGTTCCCTTTGAGTGGGAAGGGGTTGCAGGTTCACTTCGAGTTGCCGTATGCCCTGCCGTGCCAGTTGATTGTCTGTTGGGGAATGACATGGAGCACAACACTTGGAGAGAGGTGGAATACCGGACGCATTCTGCGATGCTGGGTACACCTGACTGGGCCTGTGTAAGCACACGGTCTGCGACTGCCCGGAGAGGGAGTTCGCCTGGGTTGGAGCCTGGAGCAATGGCCCAACCCGCTGCCAAAAAGGGACAGAATCGGAGACAGGGACAGCCTGCTTCGGCTTCCACGCCCCATGTGACAGATCGGCCACCTGCGGTGGTAGGCCAGGAGTCCATGGAGGGGGGAGTAGACTCTCTGGAGGATTTACCCATCCCTGCTGAATGGCATGTGGAGGGAGGTCCTACCAGAGAGGAATTCTGTAAGGGGCAGAGGGAGTGCCCTACCCTTGAGGGACTGAGGCGTCAGGCTGAAGCCCAGGCAGCAGGTGATGCTACGGGACACCACCATATTTACTGGGAGGATGGCCTCCTCTACAGTGAACCTAAGGTACCTCTACCTGGCTCATCAAGGGCCTTGGTGGTCCCGCAGCAATACCGAGCCTTTCTGCTGGAATTGGCTCATGCGATACCACTGGCAGGACACTTAGGCCAGGACAAGACCTTTGCACGGCTTGTCCTCCACTTTTACTGGCCTCAGATGAAAGTGGCGTCCAACACACACTGTAGGACATGTGTATCCTGCCAGGCCAGTGGGAAAACAGGGGTGAAGCTAAAGGCTCCCCTGGAACCACTTCCAGTCGTTAGCACCCCCTTTGAAAGGGTGGGCATCGACATTGTAGGGCCATTGGATCCACCAACAACAGCTGGTCACAGGTTTATCCTGGTTCTGGTGGATCATGCCACACGGTACCCAGAGGCCATCCCTCTGAGGACTGTTACTGCACCTGTGGTGGCTAGGGCCCTGATGGGAATCTTTACCCGGGTAGGATTCCCCAAGGAGGTTGTGTCCGACAGGGGGACTAACTTCCTGTCAGCTTACATGCGGACAATGTGGAAGGAGTGTGGGGTGACCTACCGGTTCACCACTCCTTATCACCCCCAGTCCAATGGACTGGTTGAGAGGTTTAATAAGACCCTGAAGGGCATGATAAGAAGTCTGCCGGAGAGCTTACGGAGGAAGTGGGACGTCCTCCTACCTTGCTTGCTGTTCTCTTACAGAGAGGTGCCGCAGAAAGGAGTGGGCTTCAGCCCTTTTGAATTGTTGTATGGGCACCCTGTGCGTGGGCCTCTCAGCCTGGTGAAGGATGGATGGGAGAAGTCTCCCAGAAAACCTCCCCAGGATGTGGTGAGCTACATGCTGGCCTTCAGAAGCCAGATGGCCAAGTTGTGGAAGCAGGCTGCTGACAACTTGGAGGCCAGTCAGGCAGTCATGAAGGAATGGTACGACCAAAATGCTCACCCGGTGGAGTTGGAGCCTGGCCAGAAAGTATGGGTGATGGAACCTGGAGAGCTAAGTGCCCTTCAAGATCGTTGGACAGGCCCATTTGAGGTGTTGGAGAAGAAGGGTAAGGCCACTTACTTGGTGGATCTTAAGACCCCGCGGCAGCCCTTACGGGTGCTGCATGCCAATCGCCTCAAACCCCACCATGAGAGGCCAGAGGTCATCCTGATGTTGGTGACTGATGGTGCTGAGGAAGCAGAAAGCAAGCCTCTCCCAGATCTCTTTTCATGTCAAGAGAAGGATGGGTCGGTGGAGGGAGTGATTCTCTCCCCATCCCTAACTCCTGAGCAACGAGAGGATTGCCGCCAGGTATTGGGGCAGTACTCTTCGCTGTTCTCCCTTGTCCCGGGAAGAACCCACCTGTGTACCCATGATGTGGACACAGGAGACAGCCCCCCAGTGAAGTCCAAGACCTACAGGCTGTCGGACAAGGTGAAGGCTAGCATCCATGGCGAAGTTGCCAAGATGTTAGAGCTAGGAGTGATAGAACCTTCCAGCAGCCCTTGGTCCAATCCGGTGGTGCTAGTCCCAAAAGCCGCCCCATCGGGCACCACACCAGAACTGAGGTTCTGTGTGGATTACCGAGGACTGAACTCAGTTACAAAGACTGATGCTCATCCAATCCCTAGGGCGGATGAGTTAATTGACCGGCTAGGAGCTGCCCAATACCTAAGTACCTTTGACCTCACTTCAGGGTACTGGCAGATCTCCTTGACAGATGGATCAAAGGAAAGGTCAGCCTTCTCCATGCCTGAGGGACACTTCCAGTTCTGTGTGATGCCCTTTGGGCTCAAGAACGCCCCTGCCACATTTCAGCGGCTGGTGAACCAGGTCCTCTCTGGAATGGAGAGTTTCTCTGCTGCTTACCTGGATGACATTGCTGTCTTCAGTAGCAGTTGGGAGGACCATTTGCAACATTTGCAAGCAGTTCTCCAGGCCCTGAAACAAGCTGGATTGACCATCAAAGCCAGCAAATGTCAGATTGGGCAGGGGTCGGTTGTGTACCTTGGACACTTGGTGGGTAGGGGGTCAGTGCAGCCCCTGCAGGCGAATATTGAGGCAATCATGGCCTGGGAACCCCCCAAGACACAGACTGAGGTCCGAGCTTTCCTGGGCCTCACAGGTTACTACCGTCGCTTTGTGAAGGGGTATGGCACTATTGTAGCGCCCCTCACAGAGCTCACCTCCAAGAAACAATCTCGACGGGTAGTTTGGACAAAGGCTTGTCAGCAAGCCTTTGAAAAATTGAAGCAGGCAATGTGTGAAGCACCGGTCCTGAAGGCTCCCGATTTCTCCAAGGAGTTCATTGTCCAAACAGATGCATCCGAACATTGCATTGGGGCAGTGTTATCGCAACTAAATGAAGAGGGCCTGGATCAGCCTGTAGTCTTCTTATCCAGGAGACTGCTTCCCCGGGAACGGAAGTGGAGTGCAATTGAGAGGGAAGCTTTTGCGGTGGTGTGGGCTCTGAAGAAGCTGCGGCCATACCTCTTTGGCTCGCACTTCCTGGTTCAGACTGACCACCGCCCCCTTCGTTGGCTGATGCAAATGAAGGGGGAAAATCCCAAGCTGTTGAGGTGGTCCATCTCCCTACAGGGAATGGACTTCCAGGTGGAACACCGGCCTGGAGTGGACCACGCCAATGCAGACGGTCTCTCCAGGTATTTCCGCCTTAGTGAAGAGGACTCCCAAGGGGCTGGGTAGTTCTCCCCACTTTCAGCTGGGGGGGACGCGTGTTAGACCTGTCTGGATTTTTTCCGTAGTCCCTCCTCATTATTCTTTATTTTGTCCCCTTTTTGCCCCTCATACCCTTAATATTTTTGTGTCTACTACTTCTTATAGGTGTTGGTCAAGGGGATAGGTGTTCTTTTTCCCCCCATAATCTTTTACCTCAGGCCCAGAGGCCTGTTCTGACAGGGAAAGTTGGAGCCACAAAATGGTGGCTACCAACTGCCCTAACTGCCAAGTCCAGAAATCACCCATAGACCAGCATAGGGCATTCCAGAACCTTCTGGTCCATTCTGGACCACTGAAGGGCAGCCTATAAAAGGCGGAATGCGGGGCAGCCATTTTGTCTACCTGTGGAAGTCAGCTGGAGGACAGGCTGTAGCTAAGGGTGGGAAGAGTTTAGACTCAGGGTTGACCTCCTGGACTGGGAAGCTGCCTTATTGATCCACCCCACTACTCCCCTTTTGGTTACTTGTCCTGGCCCCGCTGTTGAGGGTTCCTGGAGACCCTGGGCGCCTAGCTTGCCCCTTGTCTAAATTATACAGGGGAAGTCTTCAGGAGAAGGAGACTGCAGTGCTGCGGTGTGCAGTCCTCTGCCCAGCAGAACGATTCTAGAGAGACTGTTGCAGTAAGAAACTCCCACGAAAAGGGGCTTATCCTGGTGCCTCCCCCCCTTGCTCAGCTTGTTATTCAAGTGCTGCCCGACTGCTGGACTCGCGCCCCCCTGGTGCCATAACCCCCCCGTGTCCCTCCTCCTACCTGTGACAACGAGGGCTGGGGAAGCGGAGGCAGTGGAACCACGAGCTGTCCTACATTTGGATCGGCGTGTGAGTGCTGAGGGAGCAGAGACGGTCATACAGCTAGCCGTTCTGTTCCTGTGTCGGTGCTGGGCAAGCGGCGTCGATGTGGAGCTGTATCTGAGGGCTCTGAGGTGAGGAGCGGGCCCGGGGAAGCCCTTGTCAATTTCCGAGTGGGCGGAGGAGGAGAGCAGCGCCGGACGAACAGCGCGGTCTCAGGCAGTGAGACACACGCTTCCCGCGCATGCTCAGTGGCGCTTCCGGGCTCCGTGAGGCGGAGCCGGATCAGTGGAGGCGGGAGCGGCAGCTGAGGAGAGAGGAGCGCCTCGCGCATGCCCAAGAGACTAGCGCGTCCCCTGCCAGCATGAGGAAAAGCGGAGGAGGAGCGCCGGGAGTCCTACGGCGACAGCGGCAATCAAGATCTTCTCTCCCCTGCTCAAGCGCCCCACAAGTGAGGCTGGCGCGAGCGGGAGGGGAGGTCTGAGAAGCCTGAAAGGGGCTAAAGAGATCTGGGGAAATCTGCCTCAATAGTCGCTAGTGTCACGCAGCGGAGAGCTGAGGGGCCCAGGGGCTGGTGTACCTCGCCAGCACGTGGCTCCCTTTTGTCCTGTTCACTGATTTCCCTCACCCTCTGGCGCAGTAAAACTATCACCGCCTGGCCTAAAACAAGTAAGGAGGTGTTCTGAAGGGGGAGATTGACGCTAGAGCTAAACAAGGAATAATTCAAACATTGGTCATTTCCACAGCTGTTTAGCTTAAAGTAGGTAGGAACTTAAGGAGACCCTCTTTGACTGTGTGCTAGGAAGAGGAAGTTACTGGTACTGAGAGAGATAAATATAGTGCACTGCATAGTAAGCCTATCCAACAGCTTCTGGAGTCTGATTAAATGCACTGTTAAGGTTGATAATTAATCTAAGTTAACCATTCTGAGAGTGTTATTACTGATTTAATGACAATTGTACTGTATTGTTGAAACTAGCTGATAAATTGCTTCGCAGTTTAAAGGAAGTACTTGCTAATTCCAAGACAACTTGAAATGTATTAAGTGGTGTATTCTGAAAACAAAAGAGCCAAGATATATATTATTTTTTATAAAGCAGTACTTATTTTCCTATACTTTGGTGTAGTGTTGTTTTTGTGTGCTATTGCGTGGATTTATTCTTGGGTGGTCTGCAACCTTCACACTGTGCCTCTAGAAATTGCATGTCTTACCCCTAGGCCAGGCTACCCTAGGTGACCTGGCATCTCAGGTTCTAACACCCACCTTTTCCCCATCCTTGGTTAGAACTTTGTCTCCTATGCTCCCCCCCTCTTCTGCTCTGTCTATCACCGCTAGGAAGCTTCGGTGTCAGTGCGCTTTATAAATCGCATTTAACATAACATAACCGATGCCAGTAGCAAAGGTCTAGGTAGTGTTTTAACCCAAAATGATGACAGCAACAAAGAAATGATTATAGCATTTGCATCTCGTTCACACACTCCTACGGAGGAACGATATTCTGTGGTTGAGAGAGAAACGCTTGCTGTTGTGTGGGCATTGAAACACTTTAGAAAGTTTTTGTGGGGCAGGAAATTTGTAGTTCGCTGTGACCACAAACCTTTAACTAAGTTACTGACAACTGATGGTCTCACTAATGCCATGGCTAGGATAGCAAGATTGTCTATGAGGTTGCATGATTTCATATCCACACCAAAATAATAAAGAGAGAGCCCAAACCTTCGAGGCGGTAATCTCAGGAACCACAGCACCAATCACAGCACCCAATACAGCGTTGGAAAGGGCAGTTGCAGCAGAAGGGCATAGGCTATTCAGACGCCCACCATATACACTTAAAAGGTAAAAGAACCGTGCCAGCAAAGTAGTCCCTTGTGGGCCTGTCTGTGTTGTGCTGTGGGCGTGTGCTGGGGGCGTGACAAACGCTGGGGGCGTGTGGTACGTTCCGCCCTTCATGCCATGTCTCATATCGTGTGCTAATCCCACCCTGCTCCCTTTAAATACCCCTGCACCCCATAATCATAACCCACCCTTACTCCCTAAAATACCCCAACACCCTTAAACACTAACCCATCTTAACCCTATAAATATACCCTGTACCCCAAAACCCAAACCTACCCCATAACCCTAAAAATACCCCTGTACCCCAAAACCCAAACCTAGCCCTGAACCCTAAAAATACCACTATACCCCAAAACTCAAACCTACCCCTGAACCCTAAAAATAACCCTGTACCCCAAAACCCAAACCTACCTCTGAACCCTAAAATACCCCTGTACCCCAAAACCCAAACCTAGCCCTGAACCCTTTTAATACCCCTGTACCCCAAAACACAAACCTACACCTGAACCCTAAAAATACCCCTATACCCCCAAATCCAAACCTAGCCCTAAACCCTAAAACTACCCCTGTACCCCAAAACCCAAACCTAGCCCTGAACCCTTTTAATACCCCTGTACCCCCAAACACAAACCTACACCTGAACCCTAAAAATACCCCTATACTCCAAAATCCAAACCTAGCCCTAAACCCTAAAACTACCCCTGTACCCCAAAACCCAAACCTAGCCCTGAACCCTTTTAATACCCCTGTACCCCAAAACCCAAACCTACCCCTGAACCCTAAAAATACCCCTATACCCCAAAACCCAAACCTAGCCCTAATCCCTAAAACTACCCCTGTACCCCATAACCCAACACTATATCTGAACCCTTAAAATACCCAAACACCCCAAAACATATACTTCAGTACCCCAAAACATATACCCCTATACCCATACTTACCTTATCCAAACATTTTAAAAAACATGCTTTTACCATTCATGCATTTACAACAAATTTCGTTGTAAATGTATGCGTGGTAAAAGCATATAAAATGTAATGCCATGCTTTATAATGGCTTTGCGGAGTCATGGTACTTTCGTAATGAAAGTATGCAGAGTGATGGTATGCGAAAAGAAAGTTGCGGAATAATGGGTGTTTACCCTCCCCCGGTAAGTACATTGGTGGCACACATCTCCTGCAACATACTCATATTTTTTCACCACCCATTTGAAAAATGCACAGATCTCTCTCATTGATGGCCAGCACCGACATACACTTTTAGACCTCCCGCCACAAGTTCTAGAATTGCGAACTTTAGAGCTGGGGAGCTACGTTCGAATCTCGGCATCAGCTCAACATCCTGTGATTCCAGGCAAATCACTTTGTCTCCCCGTGCCTACCACAAATGAATGTGTTCTTTTGTAATGTAAATTGTGCTCATGCCATGTTGTCGAGTTCGCGCTATATAATATTGCAAGGAAAAATAAAGTAGGGAAACTCGAGTTCACACACTACTGAACGTGCATCAGCAGTGCATTGTGAATCGGAGCGTTTCACAGGCCATTCACAGATACGAAATGCTATCAAAACGAAATCCTACAAAACAATATACTACTGGCCGGCAGCAATTCATACCCGGACAACGTCGGGACGGGCTGCTAGTATGAAATACAGTATGTACCTGGTACTAAAAACTTCACTGCTGATTTTTTGAGCCGTAAGTCCTTGCCATTAATTGAATTAGACAAGAACTCATGGAATGATTTCTCTGTGGCTCATATTTCTTTTGACAGTACCCTAAGTAGTTTTACTAAGGATGAGTGGCTTGATGCTGAAAATACTGATCAGATTCTGCTTGTGTTAAAAGAGCTAATCATTAAAGGTTGGAGTGGGATGGATAACAAATATTGTCAATGATGATTTAAGAGGTTTCTGGGAAGTTCGGGATGAACTCAGTCTCTCAGATATGCTAGTTGTTCGTGGCGATAGGATTGTACCATCAAGAGATCTTAGGAAGAAAATTATTGATCTTTGCCATGAGGGACATTCTGGAATTACCCGCACAAAGTTACGTATAAAAGAATTGTACTGGTGGCCAAAAATGGGTGAAGAAGTTGAAAGTTGAAAGGTGTGTGAGATCATGTGTAAAGTGTGAGGTTTCTGATAAGACACTTAAAACTTTCAATTTCATGGGACCAGTAATTTGGCAAGATGGAATGCAGAAGTATATTTTAGTGTTGATTGATACTTTTTCACGGTGGTTAGAAATCAGTGTTGTTAATGTAATCAATACTAAAACGGTTATTAAATTTCTTGATGAAATTTTCTTACGAGAAGGTTTTCCCAAATTTATTTTGTCTGACAACGGTGTACAATTCAAGTCACTTGAGATGAAGAATTATTTATTTGCTTCTGGTGTACAACAAAGATTCACTGCTCTTTACCATCCCAGTGGAAATGGTATAGTTGAGAGAGCTAACCGTAGTATTAAAGGGGTTCTACAACTAACAAATAGAAGTAACTTATCTTGGGATGGTGAATAAAAAAAATTGCTGTGGGCTTACAGAAGTACCATTCATAGTTCCACGGGTCAAAGTCCATTTGCATTAATGAGAGGTAGGATTCCCCATTCAAAACTCAATCCTGGTTGGTTAAATAAAAGTGGGATGACCAGTTGTGACATACCTAAAATTAGAGACTCCATCAAAGATTCTCAATTGAAGAACAAAATATACTATGATTCTAAACATGGAGCTAAGCAAGTAAAGTTGTGTTGAGGTCAATGGGTTCGTGTAAAGAATGCTAGGAAGGTTACTAAAGGCGAGAGTACATTTAGTGAGCCTAGATTGGTTGTCAAAGTTATGAACAACCCTGCTTTGTTACAAAATGGCAAAGTTTGGCATTTTAGCCGTCTTGCACCAGTATCCCATGGTGATGACAATGCTGCTGAAAATGTTTACAATAACACTACGTCTTGGTGGTGGGATACACCTGGTAGCAGTCAGAAATTAGATTTTTCTGGTAATAGTCTACCTGGTGTTTCTCATGATGCTATTTCTGATATTGTGAATGAAGAGTCAGTAATTTCTGATGGTATTCCTGTACCTGATTCTGAGTCACAATTGAAGGAAAATTCATTGGAGTTATCCACTACTGCAAAGGTTGTTCCTGATGATAATATTGTCAAAACCTCAAGTGGAAGGATAGTTAAAAAAACGAAGTTCGGTGGTATGGCCTGCCTTGTCCCACCTTACCTGGGCGAAGTTGTCTGTGCACAATTTGACAACAAAAGCCAAGATTTCCAGTGGCATACCCAAGTTTAGAAGGCTGTGCCACAGCTTGGAATGCGGAACTAGGTCAAATGCAGACCTGATGTCCACGAAAGCTGCATAGATAGAACCTCTCCCCAGAGTAACAGTACGCCAATAAATGAGGATGAACCTTAACACCTGGTCCACTGTACTGAAACATCTTCGGAAACCTGCTTGTAGGTCAGAAAGGATGTGACAATCGTCCATCCATGTCCATGTGGTAGTCTGAGGTTCCCAGTAACATTTTTTTAAAAATTATATTTCTAAATTACAGGACATCATTAGTGTATTTTCTGCAGAAAAAAAAGACGTCTTATGTACTGATTAGGGTTAGAAGGATTACACATTGACAATCAGTTACAGAAACCAGAGAGAGCTGGGGGTGGCATTTATGTATTTAAGAGTGCTATGATGGACTTGGATGGTCACTTCACACCGTCTGTGTGCATGGCTGTTACAAGACATGCTTACTGTATTGAAGATTATGTTGCAGCTTTCAAGCATCTTGCTAGTAGGTGCACATTTGGAAACTTCCATGATGAGCTAGTGCGTGACCAAATTGTCATGTACACGAAAAACAAGGCTATTCAAGACAAGGTATGGGGCGAAGTAGAAAATAACCTTAGGGAGAGAATAGATATGGTAAAAAAGTGGAACTGTTAGATCTTTGCTCCAAGTCTACACTGTTGCAGGAAAAGGGTAATGCTGAAGTGGTAGGGAAGTTTTCAGATAACATGCATAAGAATAGAAATAGAATGAATAATGACAGGCACAAAGACCAAAGGAAGGGAAAAAAGGAAACAGTGTTGAAGATGAGAAAAGCACTAATATTATTTGTTTTAATGGTGGGAGCTTGTCACATTCAGCAAGATTTGAAAGATGTCCCACCAAGTCTGCAGAATGTTTGTAGTGTGGCATATTTGTGCATTTCACAAGGGTCGTGTAAAAGAAAACAGAAAAAAGAAAGGTTTAATGTCTCACAAAGTAGCAGGTGTGAAGGAAAATAATGAAGGAGACTCGTCAGACATGAGTGATGAGGTTGTGAGTGCAAAAAGTATCACACAGAAAGTTGTTGTGAACATTTCTAGGGAGGGGGACCTCAAACCCCTCTGGGTAACTTTCAGTGAGGTCAGATTACAAGTAGCTGTTGTTGCTGAAGCAGTTTGGGAGAAGCAGGGGCATATTATCAAGGGGGTTTATCTCCGCTTTTTTGGCTTTAAAAGCCAAGAAAGCGGAGATAAAATTATCTCCCTATTACCTAGCTGTCGCTAACACCAGTTAGCGACAGCTAGTAGGAGATAGCGACCATCTTGGGCCCCACTTTGCATGTCAGAGAAATTTATCACTAATGACATGCAAAGTGGGCGTGCCAAGATGTTAGCGACTGGAAACAGTCGCTAACATCGCTACCTCCTATTACCAACTTTTGGAGATATTCGCGCTAAGCGCGAATATCTCCAAAAGCTAACACCTGCCTTGAGCAGTTCTTAGCCATGTTATCCAATGGGAGGTGGATAACATGGCTAAGAGCATTAGCTCGGTAATGCATGAATATCGCTGACTTTTCAGCGATATTCATGCATTGCGGCCAATTTTTATCGCATTTGCGATATACCTTGGTAATACCAAGGTTTATCTGCGATAAAAATCGCCGCAGGTCGGCGGTACATTTTTGTCTCTAACCAAGCAATAGCGATAATTATCGCTATTGCTTGGTAATATGCCCCGCAGTTTGTTGGGCAAATTGTTGGGCGATTGGAACCACCAGATATTTCTCCAGAAAAATACACTGGGGTTTGGTCGGTTACTGACAATTCGTATTTAGATGTAAGGACAGACACGCTTCATGCAAACTGTACATTGCTAAAGAAGTTCCTTCAGTCCCGGGGTGGAAGGATCAGAAAATTCTTAAGATAATTCTGGACCCTAACATCAAAGAGCAAGTGTTGGTAGCTTGTGAGAATGGGAACACTAGAGAGTGAGCATCACATGAATTTCCCTCTGTGTTAGATGGCAGAACGGGAAAGCTCGAGGGTTTTTCCCATTGAATACGATTTAAAGAGGAAGCTACCCCCAAAATGCGTAAGGCATTTAACATGCCATACATGCCATTCACAGCGAAGGATAAAGTGAAGAAAGAGATAGAACATGTTTTGGATCTGAACATTATTGAGCCAGTGGAGGCCTCTGAATGAATTCCTCTGTTGTTGGTTGTAGGGAAGCCCAACGACAAGGTCGCTCTATGTGTAGACGTGCGCAGGTTGAATGGTAACATTATAATTGATGAGTTTCTATTACCAAGAATTGACAAAATGCTAATGTTGACCAGGCAAGCTAAGTGGTTTCCCACACTAGACTTATCAACGGCTTATCATTAAGTGGTATTGGAACCAGAGAGTAGACATTTTACCACATTCTGTACACCCTTTGGTTGCTTCCAGTTCAAACGCATGCTGTTTTGACTGGCATCAGCTGCCGCTGTATTTCAAAGGCCAATGTCCCAATTATTTGGACAGATACTTGAAGTTGTTTCATTTCAGGGCGACATTCTGGTGATGGGTAAGAATAAACATCACCATGATGAGGCCTTGAGGAAGGTTCTGGGCATGGTAAAGGATAAAGGTTTGGCTGCTAAGAGTTCAAAATGCAAATTTGCATAAAATAAAATTACATATCTAGGTTATGAGATTACTAATGGTGGCATCAGTCAAAAAACAATAGTTGGTGGAAGCCATTGTTAATGCTCCTTCTCTTAGAAATTAGGAAGAATTATCATCATAGCTTGGTTTAATTGAGTTTTATGAAAAATTTGTGGAGAATTTTTCACACAAAACGCATCACGTTAGGTCATTATTGAAACACAACTTCCAATTGGATGGAATGAAGATTGCAGCGATCCTTTGAAGTAATGAAACAAGCCATTGTGAATGCTCCCACTTTACAAGGTTTAAATCTCTTGGTAGACACTTTAGTCACCACGGATTCCAGCAGTTTGTGGTTGGAGAGTGTTTTGTCCCAAAGGCTGATCCGGGTAAGGAGGGCGTTATTGCATTTGTATCTCGCTCTTTGTCACCTATGGAAGAAAAGTACTCCGTGACAGAGAGACATTAACATGTGTGTGGGCCAAAGAACATTATCAAAAATGTATTTGTGGAAGGAAGTTTACATTACGTTCGGACCACAAGCCACTGATTAAAGTATTGACAATGGAAGGGTTGTCCAGAACATCAGCGAGGATTGCTTGTTTATCCATGATATTACAGGATGTTGTGTATGAAGTCCACTATTTACCTGCCATCAAGAATGTAACTGCTGATTTTCTTAGTAGAATGTTGTTACCGCTAAAGGACTTTGACCAAGATCCATGGAGTGAGTGCTCTGTTGCTGGTATTTGTGACAAGAAAGAATGGATAGAGGCATACTTCAAGGATGAAACATTAATGGAAGTGAAGAACAGGATTATGAATCGCTGGGGAATGCTATGCAGGAAGGAGTGGAATGATTATCTGAAAGCTTTTTGGGAGGTGAGAGACGAGCTAAGTGTTTGTGATGAATTCATTTGAAGGGCGAGTTGTTCCCCCCAGTGCTGTTCACAATAAGTTGATTTTTTGGGGTCATGAAGGACATTCAGGTTTTACGAGGACCAAATGCAACATTGAGATGTTGTATTGGGGCTCGATTCACAGAATGAACTTAAGACTCAATCCTAAACGTACTACTATTTTAGTATTCACAGAAGGCACTTACTACTTTTGGCATTCCCAGAATGAACTTACTACTTTTAGTATTCAGAGAAGTTAGGATTTTGTCTTAAGTTTGTCTCAAGACAGACTTAAGACAGACTTAAGACAGACTTAAGACAAACTTAAGACAGACTTAAGACAGACTTAAGACAGACTTAAGACAAAATCCTAACTTAAGTCTGTCTTCCTCGCTTAGATAATGCTATCACGGCCAGGGAGTGGGTATCCCACTTCGAGGCCCTGTATAGCAATAAAGCTCTGCCTGTAACAGCTTGTGAAACACAGTCAGAAGAAGAGGACTCCCCGTTTCCCCTAGACATTCAATTCAAACTAGAGGAAGTAAATAAGGCCCTAAGGGAGAGTTCAGCCTCGAAAGCACCAGGCCCGACTCCGTCCGTATTGATGTTTTTAAAATGTACCCAGACCTGTGGGCTCCTCTACTCACTAGAGTTTTGAATTGTATGACAAAAAGAGGCTTTATCCCAACTTGGGAGGAGGCGATCTTAGTCCCGATATACAAGAAGGGGGACAGGAATGACCCTGCCTGCTACCGTCCCATCTCTCTGTTAGATGGCTTTATGAAGCTGGCAGGCAGGGTCATTCTTGCTCGCATTCAGGACTGGGTGGAGGGACAGAATGTGTTGTCTCCCTTTCAGTATGGGTTTAGGGGCGGGCGGGGGACAATTGAGCAGGGGCTAAATCTTTCACTAATCATTTCAAAATATATCCACGCAAGGAAAACAAATCAGTATGTGACCTATGTGGACCTCAGCTCTGCTTTTGATTGCGTTTTGCACGACAGTCTTTGGCAGACGTTGAGGGACATTGGGCTGGACAATAAAATAATTGTATACATCAGAGAACTCTATGTGGAGGCAGGCGCCCGAGTTAGATATGGTCAGAGGGGGGAATGTACAGATCTTTTTAAGATTAGCAGAGGGGTAAGGCAGGGCTGCATCTTGGCCCCCCTGCTTTTTAACTTATATATTAAGGGAGTGGGTCTTTGCCTAACACAGCAGTACTATGATTACCCTGTAATCCAGGGCAAACCCATTCCTATCTTACTTTACGCTGACGATGCGGCCATTCTTTCACAGACTAAGGTAGGACTCCAGAAAGCCGTACACACCTTCACTAATTTTATGAACGCTAGAGGGTTATGTGTAAACGTCTCGAAGACATTCACTATGTCGTGTGGTTCAAAAAAACATAGACAACCATGCCCAATTGTTCTAAATAATAGGAAGGTGGAGTTAGCCGACATCTTTTGCTATCTGGGGGTCCACTTCGATAGACAAGGCACTTGGAAGCCGGCCGTGAAAGCACGGGCTGTGGCTTTTAACAGAGCAGTCGGGGCTCTTATGAATTTGGCGAAAAAAATAGAAAATAGGCCAGTAATGGAGCTTCTCCGAATATTCAAATCGAAATGTGTGGCTATTGGGACCTATGGGGCCGGTATTTGGGGCTGGCAGCAATTGGAGGAGATCCAGCGAATTGAGAACAGGTTCCTCCGATTCATAACTGCTACACCAAGGAGCACCCCAATATATGTATTACATGCCGAAGTTGCCCTCAATTTTATTATGGATACCATAAAGCTTGCCCCAGTCTTACTTTGGCACAATGTTTGGACCAATCCTGCCACAGAATTGAATAGATTTATTATAGAGGACTGCTTGAACTGTGACGGGTTGAAAAACATCAAATGGCTTATCTACATTAAGAACTTTGTAGGTGAGCTTGGTCATCCTGAATACTTTACGGACCCAGCCTCATTGGAATCTCTCTCGCGATCTACACTGAAAAAGACGTTGCTGGAACACCTGGAATCACAAAGGTGGAAGGGCGTAAGGACAAAAAAATCGGTCATGAGCCACGATGAAGTGACATCTCAGAGGGGTCTCCAGTTGTATCTTGCATTAGAACACCCCCTACATCACCGCAGGCTCCTGACTTACTTCCGCTTGGAAACCTTTTATAGACTCATATCATTCCCGACCTGCAATGACTGGGCGAGGGGAAAAAGGCTGTGTCCCTGTGATGACATATCATTTCAATCAAACATACACTGCACTTTGTTCTGCACTTTATATAGCCATTCACGACGACAAATTTTAAAGCCTCTATTGCTAACTTGAGTGAGAAAGTCTATCGTCATGGGATAATAAGAGTCAGTGAAATGTTTCTCTTTTTATAATCATAACTTATTTTAACTGTCTGTACTGTTTTATCCTTTTTACTCTTTTAAAAGAAGTCAAACCTTAGCAATGTTTAAATTAGAATGAAATATAGGATATTTTAAACTGTGATTTGTATTTGTACACTTTTATGAATTGTTATTTCAATTCGAATAAAGTTTATTTGACTGACTGACTGTCTTAAGTTTGTCTTAAGTCTGTCTTAAGTCTGTCTTAAGTCTGTCTTAAGACAAACTTAAGACAAATCCTAACTTCTGTGAATACCAAAAGTAGTAAGTTCATTCTGTGAATGCCAAAAGTAGTAAGTGCATTCTATGAATACCAAAATAGTAGTAAGTTTAGGATTGAGTCTTAAGTTCATTCTGGGAATCAGGCCCAGGTGTCCGCCAGTGTATCTTGAGGTTAAAAGGTTTGTGAGAACTTGTGTAGCATGTGAAAATGCTGACAAAACATTGAGAACTCTCAATACCCTGTTATCCTAAATTGGTTGTCCCAATGTATCCTGGGAGGAGGTAGCATTAGATATTACGGGACCTGTGACATGGTAGGATGGGAAATGCAGGTATGTAATTGTGTTGGTGGATTTATTCATCAGATGGATTGAATTGGAAGTGGTAGACAAGGTGGGCATCGGCACTGTAATTACATTTTTGGAGGAAATCTTTCTCAGAGGTTTTCCTGTGTATATGTTGACAGATAATGAAGTCCAGTTTAAGTCAGAGGAGGTGATGTCTTTTGTGGAACATGCAGGTGTTGAACAAAACTTTACGGCATTATATCATCCTAGGGAAAATGCTGTTGTTAAGAGTTACTAGAGTGGTAAAAGCCATCATACAATTGGCAAATAAATGGCATATTAATTGGGAATTTGAGCTGAGGGGGTGGGACCTAGGATGAGGATCTCCGTCTTGTCCGAGTTCAGTTTCAGACGGCTGCTCCTCATCCACTCGGCGACGGCCTTCATTCCCTGATGATGATAGTATTTACCATACGAGTCAATCAGCTATTGTCAAGCCCTGGACTAATGTCAAAAATGTACATGATGAAGAAGTGGTTGAGCAAAGAGTGATGAGAAATTGGTGCTTGGAGGTCACTGGTGATTAGCAACAGAAGGGGGATGGCAACAGTGCGAATGGTATTGAGATACAAGGTTTGGATGAGGTGCGTAGGGAAGATGTGAATGGTGAGGATGTGGTAGATATAACTGACGGTGCCAGCGATCAAGTAATCAGACACAGCCGGTCAGGAAGGGTGATTAAACAAACTAAGATTTGTTTATGTTTTGTGTGCAATTAAAGTTGGTAACTTTATGCATACTAAATGGAAATGTGTATGTAATAGACTAAGTTTATTTTCACAGTTTTTATCTTCTGTATTTTTGCTTACTTTCAGCATTGTGTTTAAAGAAGGGGGAGAGGTAGTATATTTTTGAAAATGTATTATTTGCATGCTTATAGTTAGGTATCATTTTCATCCTTTTAGTTTATTGTGTATAAAAGGGGTGTGTGTAGTATATGGTAAATTTCCCCTTGAACATGGAATCTCTGTCACATAGTTGCCAACATTTGAAAAACAATTCCAATGCTTTTCAATTCCAATGTTCCAATGAAAATGTACAACACCCACTGCCCAAAGCTCCGCCTACTCCACCCAACCCACATAATTAGCATACTTTTACTCCGTCTACTTAAATACTGTCATAGATTGTCACTTGCATTTTCAAATATGCAATGTGGTATTAAAGTTCATACAAACATACAGTCAAGAACCATAACAACACCTTTTCAACTTGACAAAACTATCAATCTAAAACAGCACAGTGACAAACATTACTTACTCACTCACTCAAGAACAGCAGATGGCGCCCATGCAGCAATCATTTTTGGTGCCATGACCTCGTTGTCCAAGACTTCCCTCATAACCACTGGCCAACAGTGCCCCTTATCTCTCCATAGTCCCTCTGTCACAAATATTTAATGTGTTTTATAGTGCTGCTCATAACAGCACAGGGTGTGGGTCCCGCTCTCCTAAGTGCCATATCCTGTGTCTTTAGACACTTGACCCAGCCGAGCCCCCAGGGACCCCTCAGAGACCCCCAAGAGCAGGGCAAAGTTAGCGGAGGGGAGGGATGTATGACGTTACAACGCATACTTTTACCACGCATACCATTACAACGCGGTTTTTACCACGCATACCATTACAACGCATAGCGCTTTGGGGTGCTGGATAGTGAATAGTGTAATTTACTATTCCAACTCCAGTCCCCGTGGACACTAGGGAAGGTTATTGGATAGTAAATTAACCTATTCCCTATCCTAGAGCGCCCCCCAGCGCAATGCGTTGTAATGGTATGCCTTGTAATGCCCGCGTTGTAATGGTAGTGCGTGGTAAATGTTTCGTTGTAAAGGTGGTATACCGGAGGGGAGAGGTGTTGGCCTAACGGCTAGGGCAGTCGACCTTGAATCTGGAGAACCCGAATTCGAGTCTCAGCAATGACGCTGAACATTCTGGAATTCTGGGCAAATCACTTAATCTCCCCGTGCATAACAAAAAAATTAATGTGCCCTCATGTAACGTCTCCTTATTGAATTGGAGAATAACAGCGCATTTTTCTCTTACCACACAGGTTACGAGAATTTGCACCAGAAAGAAGACATTAAGAGAAACTGTTATCATTCTAGTCCTGATGAAGGTGATTTCTGAATAATCTATTGCCACCGAAACGCATCAACGCCCCTTTTTGTTCATTTAGGTTATATTGATAGAACTTTCTATATCCAATCTCAATATTTATTGTTGGATTTTTTTTAAACTGATTGATTCTTATGAAATAACCATTACATGATGATTTGAATGTCCTTCACATACTTTACTGTCTCTTATGCACTGTAATTTGCATTTTTTAACTGTGATTCTTCATCACATCATTGTATTGTTATATGTTTCTAGAAATAATCTTTGTAATAAAATTTTATTTTTATCAACTCATTAGTTGTTCACCAATGTGCTTGTAATTGTTTTTTGGGGCCCACATTTTGGGTTTATGTGAGATCCTTAAAGATATGTTTGGTTCTAAAAGACTTCAGTGGGAATTAATGATATGTTGTAAATCCCATCAGTTCCAAGAGAGTTTCTCTTTACCTGAACTTTCTGTACCCTGTCTCTTGGTCAGTGGGGTCACTCCCTTTTTTTACATTCCTCATGTAACGCAACTGGTGCTATGCAAAGCGCTCTGATACCCACCCGATACCTTCGGGTCAAGTTCGCACTATATAAAACTCTGTAAAATAAAAAATAAAGCGCCCGATTCACAGAACTAACTTAAGACAAAATCCTAAACTTACTACTTTTGGTATTCACAGAAGTTACGATTTTGTCTTAAGTTTGTCTTAAGTTTGTCTTAAGACAAACTTAGACAAAATCCTAACTTCTGTGAATACCAAAAGTAGTAAGTTTAGGATTTTGTCTAAAGTTAGTTCTGTGTATCGGCCCCAAAAATAGCACGTGTCGAGGAGGTGCTGGATGACACTCCTTGGGGCATATTACCAAGGGGGGCGATAGGCAATTATCGCCGATTTAGCGGCCGTTTCAGCCGCTAAGCGGCGATAATTCTATCGCACTATTAGCAAGCTGTCGCTAACTGATGTTAGCGACAGCTTTTAGGCGATAGCGAGAGGTTTGGGGCCCGCTTTGCATGTCAGCGATGTTTATCGCTAATGACATGCAAAGTGGGCATACCCAACCAGTTAGTGACTGAAAGCAGTCGCTAACTTCGCTTTCGCCTATTAGCAAGGCAGGCGTAGCGTTGGAAATATTCGCGCTAAGCGCGAATATCTCCAAATACTAACACCTGCCCAGACTAGTTCTTGGCCATGTTATCCAATGGGAGGTGGATAACATGGCTAAGAGCATTTAGTTGCTAATGCGTGAATATCGCTGTGTTCTCAGCGATATTCACGCATTTCTCCGCTATCGCTGGATATTTTAGCACAATGGAGAAAAACGTTGCTAATAGCATATTTTCTCCGCTAACATACCCAGCGATAGGCAGCGATAAAAAAATAGTCGCTAAGCCTATTTAGCGATAAATATCGCTACTTGTTGGTAATATGCCCCCTTGTCTTTTCATTTCGTTCTGCGTAGAAGATGAATAGCATATAATCCAGGAGACCACGAATATTAATTCAAGTAGGTTTATTCAAAGTACTTCACACACAGGAGGAGTGCCTCTTCAGTCCGGAGCTCGACAAGCAACTGAAGCAGCCCATCGAACCCTACACTGAAGAAGAATCCATACATTTAAAGGAATACATTCTATGATATGTAATGCATTCTATGATACGTAACAAACATGCAAAACCTGAATTACATTACCACTACATCAACTTCCCCTTTTTCATAAAATGAACAAATTTGAATTAATCAATATGAAATTAATTCATTGTATCTCGCTGGAGCTTTTCTAACTCTACCGCTACGGCTTTAGGAATAGATGGATTGGTAATACCTGATTTTTCGTTGTTGTGGAGTTGACTGTTATTCTTGTCTTCAGATTGTAACCAATGTGTCCATCCACAATTTTCATGACTTAATCTATTTTTCACTTTACTAACTAAAATGGCCTGATCATCAGACATTTTTACCAATTGTCTTAAATTCCACCAACCTTTCTCCCCCAAAAACACAGCCCCTTTGCTAACTTTGACAACTTGAACTGGATTTGAGAAAACTGAATTGCCCTTAGAAACCGTAAAAGGTTTTTTAATCGTCACCAATTGAAATGTCCACATCCTTCAAACTATTTCTTTTATCAAAATAATTTTTCATCAGATCTTGCTTTTGCTTAACCGTATTTGACAATGTTTCCTTGTCATACCCCTTTTCACTAGGGTTCCTCCTGTCTAACCAAGAAGGAAATAGAGTAGAATGCACCTTTCTACCTCTCAACAATTAAAAAGGTTTGACCTGGGTTGTACAATGTGGGAAGTATTATAGTTCCAAATGTTCTCTTCCAGAAACTTTCCCACATCCAGACCAGAAGCAATGGCTGTTTGAATACCTTCTTTCATAATTTTATTACCACGTTCCACCAATCCATTAGAGGAAGGAGAGTAAAGTGCAACTTTAAGTTGTTTAATATCCTGCAAATCTAAAAACGTATGCATTTTCTCTGATACAAAATGCGTTCCATTATCTGTTACCAGCACACGAGGGGCCCCTTCTAATAAAAATACTCTTTTTAAAAATGAAATGGTATTATCAGAGTTTGGAGCACCCAAAAATGTATAAAACATCCACTTAGAAAAGTAGTCTATTGCCAAAATTAGATATCGGGTCCCTGCTCTTTGGCAGCATCTTTGTTTTCTTGTACATACCGGGCCAAGTGTGCTGATCTTGGGGGCTTTAGTGGAGCACTCTCTGGGCTGACCGTTCCGCTGGTGGCGACGCGGATGGTCAAGGACCATAACTCCCAGCATCCCCGGTGCTCCTGTGACCCAAGGCTGTCCTCTATCATCGCTAAGCGCCAGGAGGCGCTAAAAAGCACGCCCAGCATCCAGGGGCACGGGTACCTGCTCTTTGGTGGCATCTTTGTGTTCTTGTACATACCGGGCCAAGTGTGCTGATCTTTGGGGGCTTTAGTGGAGCACTCTCTGGGCTGACCGTTCTGCTGGTGGCAACGCGGATGGTCAAGGACCACAACTCCCTGCATCCCCGGCGCTCCTGTGGCCCACAGCTGTCCTCCATCATCGCTAAGCACCAGGCAGCACTTAAAAGCACGCCCAGCATCCAGTCCGTGCCCATCGTAGCCAGGAGAAGGCAGGGCAGGGCCACCCCCCTTTTAACCGCTAACTGGCGTGTTTATGGACTTAGTCAGTGACATTGTTACCTGGTAAGTGACTCTGATAATTCAGGGCCCGATTCACAGAATGTAACTCCCCAGATGTTCTATTTATTAATGTTTATTCCAGGGGCAGCAAGGCAGGAAGGCTTCTAATATAGTAGCATTATTGGATGCTTTTTTAACGAATCACGAAGGTCATTGTAATACTATAATAGCTGGGGATTTCAATTGTACATATGAACCACTTGATTGTGAGGATCTGAATTTTAGTCGGGAAAAGGACGAGCAATGGTTGATTCCACCGCTCGATCTCCCACCCATTAAAAGGTGGACTAGTGCAGCACTCCAACTCAAAGTATTTTGCCTGGAACATGGGTTGCGAGCAGCAAATGGCCGCACGAAATCTGATAAATTAGGGATGCCAACATATTTTAGTGGGCACCGCTCTAGTCGTATAGACTATTTTATTATAAATAAGGAGCTGTGGTCAAAATTGTTAGATATGGTGGTGGTAGCACGGCGAGAAAGCGATCATAATCCTCTTTTAGTCTCGTTGAAGACCTCAGAATCAAATTCAGTTGTAGAGCTACCACCTCGTCCAGATTTTGTAGACGGCCATTTATCCAATGATACAAGACGTCTCAATTGGGCTAGGGTGGCACTCAATCCAGAGAAGTTAAAGAATATGAGCAGTTTAGTAGTTAATACTATAGCTGCTCTACAGGCAGATATTGAAATTGGAGTGCACTTGGAAAAAGTTGGCCAGGTGCATAACCATCTTTTTAATCAACTTAAATGTTTTCTTCGGGTGAGAAATAAGAAAGGGTCTGTATCATGCAATTCCAAGGCCGCAGTCTGGTATAACTCAAACTGTTGCCAAGCTTATAGGACGTTGGCGACAGCAGTCAGGAGTAAAGGACAGGCTACCATTAGAGGGAGGCATATAAAACAGCTAAATCTAAAGCTAAAAGGGATTGGGACGAAGCACATTGGGCTGATCTACTCAATGCTTGCTCTGGGAGAGATATGACAAGATTTTGGCATCTGGTGAAATGGGGGAGTGGGGACCCCAGACATGTTCCCACAGATCAGTGGGTCTGTCATTTTAAAGGCCAATCTGCCAGCGACTTCTGTGCCCAAGTCACTTTTGTTTTGCCTCTTCTCCCCCGTCCCTTTGCATTACTTAAAATGAAGTAGAAACCGCTCTTCTCCAGGTCCCTAGGGGTAGGGCTTCCGGTCTTGACTGCATTCCAGCAGACCTTTTTCTGCAGAACCTGGAGTCCTGGGCAACGTGTATTCAACTATTAATGAATGCTATCCATAAGGGAGCAGCAATTCCTAGTCCCTGGGCAGGTGCATTAATCCTTCCTATTTTTAAAAAGGGGGATCGCTCCCAACCAGGAAACTACAGGCCTATAAGCCTGATCGATTGCATTCAAAAGGTAACTGCCAGGGTGATCTTAGGTAGAATGCAGGCATGGATGGAGGAATGCCATATCCTATCTGATTTACAAGCAGGGTTTTGACAATGTATTAGTACAGTGGACCAGGTCCTAAGGTTTATTCTTATTTTCTGGTGCACTGTCACCCTGGGGAGAGGCTCGATCTATGCCGCTTTTGTGGACCTTAGGTCCGCCTTTGACCAAGTTCCACGCTCTAAGCTCTGGCTTGTTTTTTAAAAGTTGGGTATGCCACTGGACATTTTAGGTTATGATAATAAATTGCATACGGATAATTACGCCCAGGTTAGATGGGATATGGCAGCTAGTACAACTGAAACGTTTTCGGTTGAGAAGGGAGTAAGGCAGGGGTGCGTCCTTGCATTCACCCTGTTTTTAATTTATATTAATGGGGTCTTGAAATATTTTGATAATTATACTACTCATGCCGGCTCAAGGATTCCCCTCCTGATGTTCGCCGATGACGGATCACTGAAATAATATCGAGGGACAGAATATCGACCATCAAAAATATCGTTGATAAAATATCGACAGTCAAAATATCGAGTTTCTATCTACAAACAGGTAAGTACAAAAAGCTCGAGTTAAAAATATCGTTTACAAAAATATAGTTGTAAAAAATATCGTATTTACTAAAAACAGTGTTAAATTAAATTAATATTAATAATTAATTACTAAAATATACTTAAAATTACTTAAATTAACTTATAATAATTAAATAATTAATGAAAGTTAAATAAATATTTTTTTATTTCATATTTATTAAAACATATATATATAGTAACAAAATATAATAAAATAATACCCAAAAACTGAAAACTGACCCTGAACCCTAAAAATACCCCTTTACCCAAAAACCCAAAACTGACCCTGAACCCTAAAAATTCCCCTTTACCCAAAAACTGAAAACTGACCCTAAACCCTAAAAATACCCCTTTACCCAAAAACTGAAAACTGACCCTGAACCCTAAAAATACCCCTTTACCCAAAAACTGAAAACTGACCCTGAACCCTAAAAATACCCCTTTACCCAAAAACTGAAAACTGACCCTGAACCCTAAAAATACCCCTTTACCCAAAAACCCAAAACTGACCCTGAACCCTAAAAATACCCCTTTACCCAAAAACCCAAAACTGACCCTGAACCCTAAAAATAAAAACATTTTTTTTTACTATCTATATTATATACTTACATATTTTCACTTTCTATATTATTTACAGTCGATATTACTTCACTTACCTTAAAAACGATATTTTGGCTGTCTATATTCTGCCCTGTCGATATTTTGTCCAAACGATATTTTGGAGTCGATATTATGTCCAAACGATATTTTGGAGTCGATATTATGTCTGTGCACCGCCGATGACACCCTCATTTTCTCAACAAAAAAAAAGACAGGGCCTACAACGTGCCCTCTTAAGGTTTGAGGAGTTCTGTGTAGATCATGTACTTGTTGTCAACGTGGACAAAACAAAGTTTATGGTCTTCCAGAACTCTCACAAAGTCATCGGTGATGTCAGGATGGAGGAAGATGCCCTTGAGCAAACATCACATTTTTCATATTTAGGGGTAATCATAGACATAAAAAGCAGAGCTGGAAGCCGCAAATAGACTGCCATACGGTAAGACGCGCCCAACTCTCGGGTGTGTTGCTTAATGAACACAGATGCTCCTATACCAAACCCATTGCCCCAGTACTGCAGATCTATAAAACTGAAATTGGTGCCTCCATTCTCTATGGTGCTGAGTTGTGGGGTCACGTAAATCTGGATTCTTTAGTGGTGGGTCAAAACTAATTTTTAAGATCTTTCACTCTGGGTGACTCCCGAGCTAGCCAACTATGCTTTAGCTGTGTTGGAAGTTAGGGAGTTGGATGTCAATAACAAAATAGAGTTGTTTAGGAGTGTTAAAAACATTTTCTGTGAGCTGGGGTTGAGCTGGCCGTGGACTTGTCCCGCTGGAAGTATATATCCCAGTAAATCCGAGCTAAAGGCAGCTTATTGGCATATGATATATCTTAGGCGGTCCTCAGCATCCAGTACCCCCTCCCTCTCTAGTACCTTTCTCGAAATTAAATTTGAACCAATATTTGAACAATACTGGGACTTAATCACATCAACACGTGATAGAAAATTATTCCACCAGTTCAGAGTGGGAACATTACTCACTAAGGTTTTTACTCTGAAGTGGTCTAACTCGGATGTAACTAATAGCAACTGTCCGTTTTGTCCAGAGAGGGCAGAATCTGTGGCCCATATTCTTTTTGCATGCCCAGCTTATAGAAATCCGAGGCGATGTTGGTTGAAACCAATTTGTTCACTGTTGGGTACCAGGTAAAACAGTGAGGCATTTAGATTACTTAAAACAGCAGTAGATGGCCCCACTGTGATTGCTATAGCTAAGTTCCTCGGCTGGGTCTGGGTGATCCACTGGAAAGAGGGGAGGAAAAGATAAATCTCCTCGCTATTTATCCTTTATGCATTTTATTTGTTATATGAATTTTAGTGTTTAGAAGTGGTGCTCTTTATAAAACCTGGCCTCTGTCATGGGAGGGTTTTAGCCTTTTTATACTATTTACTAGCAGCCCGTCCCGACGTTGTGCGGGTATGAATTGCTGCCGGCCAGTAGTATATTGTTTCGTAGGATTTTGTTCTGATAGCATTTCTCATCTGTGACAGGCCTGTGAGCCGCTCCGATTCACAGTGCACTGCTGATGCACTTAAGAGTGCGCGTTCAGTAGTGTGTGAACTCGAGTTTCCCTACTTTATTTTCCTTGCAATATTATATAGCGCGAACTCGACAACATGGCATGAGCACAATTTACATTACAGAAGAACACATTCATTTGTGGTAGGCACGGGGATACAAAGCGATTTGCCTGGAATCACAGGATGTTGAGCTGATGCCGAGATTCGAACGTAGCTCCCCATCTCTAAAGTTCGCAATTCTAGAACTTGTGGTGGGAGGTGTGTCTAAAAGTGTATGTCGGTGCTGGGCATCAATGAGAGAGACCTGTGCATTTTTCCAATCGGTGGTGAAAAAATATGGGTATGTTGCTGGAGATGTGGGCTGCCGTGCCACCAATGTACTTACGGGGGAGGGTAAACACCCATTATTCCGCAACTTTCTTTCCGCATACCATCACTCCGCATACTTTCATTACGAAAGTACCATGACTCCGCAATGCTATTATAACGCATGGCATTACATTTTATATGCTTTTACCACGCATACATTTACAACAAAATTCGTTGTAAATGCATGAATGATAAAAGCATGTTTTTTTTAAATGTTTGGATAAGGCAAGTATGGGTATAGGGGTATATGTTTTGGGGTACTGAGGTATATGTTTTGGGGTGTTTGGGTATTTTAAGGATTCAGATATAGTTTTGGGTTATGGGGTACAGGGGTATTTTTCGGGTTCAGGGCTTGGTTTCGGTTTTGGCGTATAGGGGTATTTTTAGCGTTCAGGGGTAGGTTTGGGTTTTGGGGTACAGGGGTATTTTAAGGGTTCAGGGCTAGGTTTGGGTTTTGGGGTACAGGCGTATTTTTAGGGTTCAGGGCTAGGTTTGGGTTGTGGGATACAGGGCTATTTTAGGGTTCTGGGCTAGGTTTGGGTTTTGGGGTACGGGGGTATTTTTAGGGTTCAGTGGTAGTTTTGGGTTTTGGGGTACAGGGGTATTTTAAGGGTTATGGGCTAGGTTTGGGTTTTGGGGTACAGGGGTATTTTAGGGTTCAGGGGTAGGTTTAGGTTTTGAGGTACAGGGGTATTTATAGGGTTCAGGGCTATGTTTGGGTTTCGGAGTACAGAGGTATTTTTAGGGTTTAGGGATAGATTTGAGTTTTGGGGTACAGGGTATATTTATAGGGTTAAGATGGGTTAGTGTTTAAGGGTGTTGGGGTATTTTAGAGAGTAAGGGTGGGTTATGATTATGGGGTGCAGGGGTATTTAAAGTAGGGGTGGGTGGAATTGGCGCGAATTTGGTACAATAAATCCGCAATATTTCGTTCCGTCAGATTTCCAATTATTAAAACAGAAACCTCATATATTCAAGGTAAAATAACAAGTATTTCTACATGCTAAAATGCATATAGTCATTTCACAAAAGTGAAATTAGCTTCCAGCAAGCAGTCAGAGAGGTGATGATTTTGAGATCAAGCCCCTGCAAAGCATTATGGGACGAGATTAGCAGTGCAAAGTGAATATTATATTATCCAAATAATTCTGCAAAGAGCTGCAGACCACAGTTGTCCCAGATGAGGCAAATGCAATAGCATTTAAAATATTATACATCAAGCTGCAGTTCACCTCGCCGTCCCTAGATGTCCCTGATGAGGCAAATGCAATAGCATTTAAAATATTATACATCAAGCTGCAGTTCAACTCGTCGTCCCAAGATGTCCCTGATGAGTAAAATTCAAAAACATTGAAACCCTTTCATGAATGCTAATAATGATGGTAATCTTATCCCATAATGCTTTGCAGGGCCTTCTAGTTGTATTTTTGCTCATAACTGTGCTTGGGGTGGTTCTAAGAGAATGGGACCTCCACTGAATTACAATTTAAAGGGAGCAGGAATGTATAGAACCTTGGAAGAAAAACCAACACTCGTGACGGAATGCCCCCAGCGATTGTCACTCCCCCAGCACACACCCACAGCACAATGCAGACACGCCCACAAGGGACTACTTTGCTGCCATGGTTCTTTTACCTTTTAAATGTATATGGTGGGCGCCTGCATAGCCTATGTCCGTCTGCTGCAACTTCCCTTTCCAACGCTGTATTGGGTGTTGTGATTGGTGCTGTGGTTCCTGAGATTACCCGGCTCAAAGGTTTGGGTTCTCTCTTTATTATATTAGTATAGATTGACTTAATGGTGCTTATTAATGTCCACGATATAATCAAGATTGTTGATCTGATTTGATGTATATTTTAACCTGGTCTTTATGTATGTTTTGTGATGACTTTTGTTATGCATTTTTAAATCGAAATAAAGCTTATAAATGGATATCTCATTCCTTCAGGCAAAACATTATAGGGACCAGAGAAATCCAGTCCCACTTTTGTCCATGCCGAACCTGGAAATTGAGTAGGATGTAAACGAGAATTGTAAGTTTTCCAATGCTTGTCTGGCAATAAACATTCCTCACAGCTATTCACCATTGATCTGACCTGAGCATCTAAACCTAGCCACCAGTAATGTTACTTAATTCTCATACAAGTTTTTGTAACACCTAAATGACCTCTGTGAGCCATTTTCACAATGATATTCCTTAGATGATTTGGAGGCACACATTTATCGCCCCTTAACAAGATATCATATTTTACTGAAAGTTCATCAGCTACTGGAGTGAAATTTCTCAACTCACCAGATACATTTCTTACATCAGGCCAAATTGTAGAGGAAAATTCCATTGCTTTAGATCAAATGGAATCTTTTGAACTAGCTTCTCTGCATTCTTTTTCTGAAATCATTGAACTCCACTCATCAATAGCATCAATCACAGTTACACACTCCACATCCTCCTTTGTCAAATCATCTTCATCATCCCTTTCCATTAACATTCTGGACAAACAGTCCGCACGGAAATGTTTTCCTCCAGCAATGTGTTTCAACATGAAATTATATTCTTGAAGTTTAGACACAAGTCTAGTTAGCCTTGGAGACAGATTCTTATTCCCTGCAACTTTGCTGAAAATAAAAGAAAAAGGCTTATGATCTGACAAAATCACAAATTTGCATCCCCAAATATACATTTCAAATTTTTGAGCCGCCCAAACACAGGCCAACACCTCCCACTCAATAGTACTATGATGTCGTTCAAATTGTTTAAGTGACCTCAAGGCAAAAGCCACTGTTTACTCTTCGCCATCAACTTCTTGACTTAATACCGACCCTAAGCCATTCATGCTTTCACCCACAGAAATGATAGAAGTGAAATCAACTCTAAAAGCATGAAGAGCCTGAGCTGAGATGATTAACTCCTTAACTTTGCCAAACGTATCCTCAAGATCTCTGGACCAAACAAATTTCTGTCCCTTTTTAAGCAACATGCGGCGTGGTTCCACCACTTGCGCATAGTTAACCACAAACTTAGCATAATATTCAGCTAGATCCAAAAATGAACGTAGAGAGTCTTCGTCGCAGGGAGGTTTTGCCTCTTTCAGGCCTCTTACCACAGAGAATTTTGGTTTAATGCCTGTTTCCGAAATTGTGTGACGCAAGTACTCTAACTCAGTGATGCCAAATTTGCATTTATCTTCTCTTACTGTCATGCCTCGTTCTCCTAAAACAGACAACACTTTTCTCAAAAGAATATTATGCGCATCTAGACTATTGTCAAAAATTAAAATGTCATCCAAATAAGCTTGAACACCATTAAGATCTTTAAAACAAGGTGTCCATAAGTCTTTGAAAGATGCTGGCTGCCGATGCTAACCCAAAAGGAAGCCTTAGAAATGTAAAAGCACCAAATGGGGTAACAAAGGTTGTGAGCTCTTGAGATTCTTTTGACAAAGGAATCTGGTGGTATGCAGACTTTAAGTCTAATATAGAACACCATTTAGCTCCTCCTAAATTTGCCAAAAGCTCATGGATCCTGGGAAGTCCACTTTAATGTTTTTATTAAGACCCCTGAGATCCGCACATAACCTAATCTCATTGTTTTTTTTCCGTGTGACGAATATGGGGGCAACCCATTGCGAAGACTCAGTGGGTTGAATAATCTCATGAGAACACAAATCATCCAGCATTTTTTTATCGCTCCTCTTACGCTCAAAGGTACTGGATGGACTTTATGTGCCACAGACGTTGCACCAGGTATTAATCTAATCCTGTGTTCAACGACCTTCACCAAACTAATTTTATCATTAAAATTTTTTTTTAATTCCTTTATCAGATCTAAACGATCAATTTTTGCATCATCCACATAGCAAATAGGCAACTCTCTTACTTTTATAGGCTTATCATCACCAGGTACCAAATACAAACCCATTTTTGCTAAGTCCTTCCAACCTACGATGTTTTTCCCTTTGATTGCCACATACATTTTAGTACAACTTGTTCTCTTTAATACTTGCAAATTGCCCACGAAGAACCCTAACATGTCAATATCCTTCTCTCCAAATGCTTTAGGGTTCACATCTGTTTGTAACAAATTAACTTCTTTTCCCCATTTTTCATAAAATGTTGTGTCACGGAGAATGGTGATAGGCTAACCCGAGTCCGCCATCACTTGAAGTTCAATCTCATTAATAGTAGGATCACATAAAGGACCTTTAATCAGAATCAGTTCCTCCTCAGAATCAAGAGTCAATAAAAGATTGTCAAAAGACTCTGAGCATTCATCCGTGTCCACACAGTTTACCTTTACCGATTTCTTTTGAAATTTACAAACTTTCTGAAAATGACCTATGTTTTTACAAATAGAGCAACATTTGCTTAAAGCTGGACAGCCTTTAAAATTCCCTATATAAAATTTAGAACCACACCTATACCAATAGTTTTGAGTTTTCGTTTGAGCAGGTTTCGAGGATTTATCTTTTCCCCCAACTGCATATAAACCATCATCCTCATTCTCTTCAGAAATACCATTCACCTTAAGAGTTGAATTGTCATCATCACCTTGGTCGAAATTATAGCTCTTTCGATGCTTAAAGCTAAATCTATAACTTCCGAAAATGAAGGATTTTTACAACTAAGAATCCTTTCTTTGGGCCCGATTCACAGAATAAATTTAAGACTCAATCCTAAATTTACTACTATTTTGGTATTCACAGAATGCACTTACTACTTTTGGCATTCACAGAATTAACTTACTACTTTTGGTATTCACAGAAGTTAGGATTTTGTCTTAAGTTTGCCTTAAGACAGACTTTGGGGACTGCAATAGAGACCGTGATCCGAGGGACGGGGCATACTGCACCATGGGACATGTAGTTATATTGACGAAAATCAAAAGAAAGGGGGAGGGTCACATGCAAAGAAAAAAGTCCGTTGTTAGTAGCAGTGAAGCTCTTGGTATACGTCACCTACCACCTGCCAGTAGTTAACGAGGGCGGAGATGTATAAAATAGCTATTTAAATTGGGTGATCAAGTTAGTATCTGACCGGGACGCGCATGCTTTGGCAAGCCAGGAAATGGAAAAATGACGTGATGGAACTTAGTTCTCTGTCTGTCTTTTTAAAAAATGAGTTGGAACCTTTGGAAACTTCACTCTAACAACAGGATGAACTGAATGTCATGGTAAGCTTGAGCGCTCTTAGAATAGCAGCTGGGCTAATGAATAGGTGTCACTAAACTTTAAGCTTAAGGGGTTGAATTCAATCTGTGCAACTGCGCTTTATTTAACACTTAAGAGACAACACGGGCGTTATAGAAGGGATTATAGGCAGTATGTTGATGTTAAGGAAGGGATTCTCTGCAGAGTATTGATGCAAACTCTTGGAGAACAGGCCAGATTGTCGCGTAGCGTCACAGTTTATTTATTTATTTATTTATTTACAGGTTTGTATAGCGCTAGGAATAGACTTCCGCAGAAGTATCTCCGCGCTTGAGACAGCCGGCAAGTAAACTTAGAAACAGTAGTATTAGAGCTTTATAGATAAACCTCTCACAGATATTTGGTTCTCAACCAAAGAAACTAATTTTAATTAATTTTGACTAAATAAAAAAGTTTTCAATTGTTTCCTAAAAAGGAAATGGTCAGAACATTGCCTCAATAACAGAGGGAGCGCATTCCACAGCATCAGGCCCACCACAGACAAGGCCCTACCACCCAATCTGGCTCTGCTGACTTTAGGTACACTCAAAAACTGCTGTTCACTAGACCTAAGGGTACGGATGGGGACATATGGTGTAAATATTTTTGCCAGATAATCCGGCCCAAGGTCATGTAGACCTTTATGTATAATACAGCAGGTCTTAAACTTCACTCGCTGATGTATGGACAACCAGTGAAGTTTATTTAGCAAGGGTTTGGATGGCGATCTTGGGGGAGCATTAAGAACAAGCCTGGCTGCTGTGTTCTGCACTACTTGCAAACGGTCCAATACCTCTTCATTTGCACCTGCAAGGAGACCATTGCAATAATCAAGACGGCTGATCACTGGAGCCTGAACCAAAGTTCTTCTGATGGAGTCTGGGAGGAAAGGGAAAATCCTACGGAGGAGACCTATCATATGGAAACAGGATCCCACAATGTTGTTACTATGTTGTTTCATGGTCAATTCCGGTACCAACCGTACTCCCAGGTTCTTGATTATTAGCTTGGGTTCAGGGATTGGGCCCAGGTCCAGAGGCCACCAGTCAGGAGAACAAAGAACCTTGGCTTCACCGAAAAGCATCACCTCGGTCCTACCAACGTTGCATTGAAGAAAGTTGGCAGACATCCACCGAGATACTGCTGTCATCCCCTCGGAGAAAGATTGTATAACCTCCGGTGTTAGTTGTTTAAAGGGGAAGAGCAGCTGAGTATCATCAGCGTAGGACACTGGGTGGAAACCAAAGGCTCTGGTTATATCTGCCAAGGGGGCCACATAGGCGTTAAAAAGGGTCGGGCTCAAACAGGATCCCTGAGGGACCCCCTTGGTGATCTTTACCTCTTCCGACTTAAACTCACTCATGGTGACACATTGGGTCCGGTCGGAAAGGAAGCTCTTGATCCATCCCAGCGCCCTACCGATGATTCCCTTCACAGTCAGACGTTCGATCAAGATGTTGTGTGAAATAGTATCGAACGCTGCCGATAAATCCAGCAGCACCAGGACAACAGAATAACCGCTGTCCTGGTACATGCGGAGATCGTCTGTTATCGACAGCAAAGCTGTTTCAGTACTATATTTAGGCCTGAAACCTGACTGTGAGGGATCAAGACTTCCAGATTGTTCCAGGAAGTTAGACAGGTGTTTATTTGTGTGCTTTTCGATGATTTTCCCCATAAAAGGTTGCAAAGAAATCGGCCTAAGGTTCGACAAATTGGTCCAAGAAGAGGAGGTGTTCTTTCTAATTGGTCTAACTAAGGCCCTTTTCCAGTCCCGTGGAACTCTTCCTGTTGTTAGAGAGAGATTTACCAGGCTCTGAATATCAGGACCAAGTGTTCTCCCTAATGGTCCCATTAACCTGGCTGGTAATAAGTCAGACGGGCTTCCACTTTTTATGCTATTAAGCAGCTTCTCAACCTCTAACAGGGAGATCTCAGGAAATTTATCAAAGGTGTTGGGATTGGACACAGTTTGCACCAGTATATGATCATCCTGGCTAGTTCTAGCTAGGGCAAGTGTTTCTATCTTATCATAAATGTCATCAATTTTCTTTGTAAAGAAACTTGAGATGTCATTGCAAAGATGTTGGGATGCCATCTCTGCACTTTCACACGCCACAGGTTTTAAAAAGGTGTTTACAATCTCAGTACTTTCGAATCATTGCCTGCTGCCTCTAATTGCGAGGTGACATAGTTCTTACGTGCACACCGAATGGCTTTATGATAGATGTTTATAGCCATCAAATGATTGATTTTGTCTTCCTCTAAGTGTGATTTTCTCCATCTCTTTTCGGCTTTCCTAGCTATGCGCTTAAGGTTTCGCAGTTCTTCTGAAAACCAAACCTCCTGTTTCCTAGCCCGACACTTTTTAAATGTTTTTATCGGAGCAATCTTCTGCACCACCATATTGATAGCAGTATCCAGATTTAAAAGTGCAGTATTAATATCGCCAGTGGCTGGGAAAAAGGGAGGAACATATAATTTTTTTAATTGTTCATCAGTTAATTTATGCCATTGTCTTCGTTTAAGCAGAATTTGTACAGGGGGGTTCGAACATGTAGCCATCTCCGGCATTGAAAACTCAAGCACAAAATGATCTGTCCAATTGTAGGTATGTTGCATTCAATACCAGAGAAGTTAGAAAGAATCAAGTCTAAAGTGTGACCTGCCACATGCGTAGGTCCACTATTACGCTGTTTCAGTCCTATTAATGATAAATCAGTCAGGAAGGATTGGGCATCAATATTATTTCCAACCTCACTGTGAATATTAAAATCACCAACTAACAGAAAATCTTTATCTAGGCAAACATGCGGAGCGAGTGCTTCCACTAGCTGTTTAGAGACACCTTTTATGGGGCCTGGGTGACGATAGATCAAAGCTCCCTTTCTACTGTGTTTAGCTGACAGACCAATCTTCATCTTCAAAGTTCATTGATAACATTACCTTTAGTATAATAAATGGATTTTTTGGTGTAATAATTATGTTGATAAAGATGGGTTAAACATATGTGTTTGTATTTTCTAGATGCCCCTGACGAAGGGAATCTTTTCCGAAATGCATTGGGCTTTTGTAATAAAATCATGACATGGAACCTATTATCGCTCCTGAGCCTTTGTGAATCTCAACGCTAATCAGGGATATGAATATAATGAATTGAATACAGAGTTTAAACATAAAGGTTGAAAATGATATGGTTTAAAATAAAGAAAAAAAGTGGACAAACATTAATGGAATTTAATACATTGGATTCATATATGCCTTACATGGCTGTGCAGCTTGGTGGAACCCAGTTGGTTCCCCCCGTGGTTAAGACAGACTTAAGACAAAATCCTAACTTAAGTCTTTCTTAAGTCTGTCTTAAGTTTGTTTTAAGACAAACATAAGACAAAATCCTAACTTCTGTGAAAACCAAAAGTAATAAGTTCATTCTGTGAATACCAAAGTAGTAAGTGCATTCTTTGGTCTAAAGAAGCATGTTTTAGGTCTTGTTCAATTATTTTATAAACTGTAGAGAATCAGGAACTATCAAAATCACATTTGATATTTTGGCTGCTTTTGAGTCTTTCACTGATAGGTAAAATGGCTGGTTTTATAAAAACAAATTCCCAATATGTGCCATCACATTTATCCACAGCAAATGGGTAAAACCCTTGATACATCAGCCCCCAGTTTCTAGTGAGTTAGTATTGATAGTAGGTGAATTGCCAACACCTCAGACTTTAAACATTCAATGCAAGGTATAGTGACAACCAGACTTTTGGAAAGCATGGAGCGCAGTGTCACTTGGAATGCTTCTGCTATAAGGTTCTTTCCAAGTTCAACAAAGATTGGAGTGATTTTGTTTGTATTTGCAGTGATTCAGCTACGTATATGAAAAAGTTGTATGATGACCTGACACAATCGATAACTGAGCTGAAGTTGTTCCCTGCAAGAGATCCTTGCCACTTGTTAGATGGTATGCTGAAAGCATATTTACAATCTTCAGGGTTAATGAAGAATTCTATTAACTTTTTAGTCCATTCTGGTGCACTGTTTTGTTATGCACAGGAACTAAAACACAAATATTTCTCATTTTGTGCTTTGTGTGGCATCAAAGAAAGACTCATTCCAAATGTGTCACTTAGCTGATGGTTCTCAGTCCAAGGGGCTCTGAATGCTGTATTATTAATGTGAAAACCATTTAAAGAATTTTGCAGAGTGATGATGCCAAAGGCAAGAAATGTGAGGATCTTTGGTCTCATATTGAGAGTAATGTGAAAAAGTATACTGTACTACATTCTTAGATTTTACAGGAAACCTTAACTGTTGTAGTGGACATAATAAAAAATTAGAGTCTGAAAAAACAGTTTAATGTCAAGTGTTCAGCATAATTGGTGTACATGTGAAATATCTCCTTGAGAGTACGCTAGGCATCATCTTTAGTGACTTTGGAACTGCAACATGTTCCATGTTAGAGTGTTTGCCACTTGGTAAGCAAAGCAATGTTGAAGAGCAATTCAGGAGATTTTATTTTACAATGTTATGTTATGTTATGTTATGTTATGTTATTTATGTTATGTTATCTTATGTTATGTTATGTTATGTTAAGAGTGGTCTTATAAAGCGCTCAGCTACTCAGGCTGTCCCGGCACTATAAGGACCTGCTGGGGCTGAGCAAAAGGAAGCACGGAAACTACTGTCCAAACAACCAGGTCTTGAGCTCCTTCCTAAAGGAGAACAGGTTATCTAGCTTCCTGAGGGATAGTGGCAGATTGTTCCATAATTCAGGCGCCAAGAATCTATATGAGCATCCCCCAATGCGGGCTTGTTTAGTTACAGGGACAATGGCCAGCGCTTCTGAAGCAGAGCGCAAGGATCGAGCAGGAAAATAGAAACGCACACTTCTCCTTAGATAAAAGGCCTGATGCCATGAAGAGATTTAAACGCTGTGATAAGTGTCTTAAAATAAATGCGTTTGCACACCGGGAGCCAATGTAGCGAGTTTAAAAGAGCAGAGGTGTTGGACCATCGGCTAAGGCCAAATATGGCCCTTGCTGCCGAATTTTGTATGGATTGCAGGTGGGTTGTGTAGATATTCCGGGAGGCCTAGATAGAGAATGTTGGCATAATCCAGCCGGGGGCCAATCAAAGCCTGAACAATGATCCTCCTATGGGCATGTGAAAGAAGGGGAAGAAATTTCCTAAGAGTTTTCAGAAGGCCATAGCATTGGCCTACTACACTAAGAATATGGAGTTTGAAGGTGAGACAATTGTCGATTTTGACACCAAGATTTTTCGCCACAGAAGTAGCCGACGATGGAGGATACATATCAGAAGGCCACCAGGATTTCCAGTTGGCGTTGGAGGGGGCAGCCGAAAAAGAGGACCTCTGATTTATCAGAGTTACATCTAAGCTGATTCAATTGAAACCAAGAAAAAACAGCTGCGAGGCAGCTCATGATGTTGTCACCGTCAAAGTCTATGGGGCATATTATCAAGGGGGTTTATCCCGGCTTTTTTGGCTTTAAAAGCCAAGAAAGCAGAGATAAAATTATCACCCTATTACCTAGCTGTCACTAACACCAGTTAGCGACAGCTAGTAGGAGATAGCGACCATCTTGGGCCCCACTTTGCATGTCAGTGATATTTATCACTAATGACATGCAAAGTGGGCGTGCCAAGATGTTAGCGACTGGAAAGAGTCGCTAACATCGCTATCTCCTATTACCAACTTTTGGAGATATTCGCGCTAAGTGCGAATATCTCCAAAAGCTAACACCTGCCCCTGAGCAGTTCTTAGCCATGTTATCCAATGGTAGGTGGATAACATGGCTAAGAGCATTGCTCGGTAATGCATGAATATCGCGGACTTTTCAACGATATTCATGCATTTCGGCCGATTTTTATCGCTTAGGAGATAAACCTTAATAATAGCAAGGTTCCTAAGCGATAAAAATCGCCGCAGCTTGGCGATAAAAATATCGCCGCTAAACCAACATAGCGATAGTTGTTGGTAATATGCCCCTATGTGTTTATGGCAAGTAAATAAAAGCTGCTTATCATCGGCATAAGAAATAATCTGGGCCCCATAGGACTCGACCCCCTGAGGGACCCCAACCTCCAGCGGTGGAATGGAAGCTGTGAACGGGGGAGCCCAGATTGATTGTTGGCGGCCAGATAAAAAGGACTCGAACCAGCTGATTACCGTCCCACTCATACCAATCTCCTGGAGTCTTAAAAGAAGACGGTTGTGGGGGACGGTATCAAATGCCGCAGAAAGGTCGTGTAAAACCAGCATCGCCTTCCCTCCATTGTCCAGAACCTCCTGAATGGACTCAGTGACTTCAAGTAGAGCCGTCTCGGTGCTCAGATTAGAGCGGAACCCAGATTGAGTGTTATGAAGGATATTATGGGTTTCAAGAAAATTCGTGAGGGAAGTATGGACATGTTTTTCCACAATCTTGGCAAAAGCAGGGAGCAGCGAGATAGGCCTATAACTGGAATGGGCAAGGGGATCTAAATTAGGTTTTTTGAGTAAGGGAAGAATATGAGCCTTTTTCCATGCACTAGGAACAATACCAGTTTTAAGAGAGGAGTTGAGTACAGGATTAATAATGGGATTGATGATATGTGCCATCTTGGCAAGAAATTTCGCAGGACATGGATCCGACGGGGAGCCGGACTTTAACTTTAATAATAATTCCAATGATACTTGTAGGGAAAGTGGAGGAAAAATCGAGAGCGTATGGCTCTCGGGAAGGGAAGGAGGTGCAGGGAAGTTAAGGTCGGAATCACTTATTGAACAAATTGGCGTGAATGAGGCCTGAATGCTTTTAATTTTGTTAGCAAAAAAACTGGCCAATTGTTCAATCCAGAGTTCCAAAGGAGAAAATTTAAACATTTGAGTAGTGGGGGAGGAGAATTCCTTAACTATTGTAAAAATGTCCTTACTGATATTAGCAGCCGATTCAATTCTTTTGGCGAAATAGGATTTTTCCTCGATGGTAATGTCTTTATGGTAGGTTTTTATGAGTTCCTATATATAGCTTTTGAAAAAGCATCATAACTTTTACGCCAGGCTCTCTCGGCTTTCTTACAGAGCCTTCTGCTATCGTGCAATGCAGGAGTAAACCATGGCGCAAAGGCACGAGAATTTCTTTTCGAGCGGGTAGAGAGAGGTGCTAGCTCCTCCAAACGTTGCGTGTGCCAGGACTGAAAAAGAGCTAAGTCGTCGGCCAAATCACCTGTTAGATGACAAGGGTGCATGGGGAGCGAATGGGCTAGCATGTCTTAAGAGACAAGATGGTAGGAGCGAATGGCAGTTAACTGCGGGCCAGAGCCAGTAGCGGCCGCTTTGGTCAAGTGTACCAGTATTGGCAGGGAAAGCTATGTCAGTGGCCAGAGTTAGCAAATTATGAACTGGCTGTTTTGGTGTTGCCCGTCTCAAGTGCCAATGTTGAGAGGGCCTATTAACAGAAAAACTTTTACATGTGAAGGAAAGAGCGAGCGCACATGAACAAAGACTCACTGAAAAAGTATGTTACTGCAATAAGTTTGATTTGCAAAAATGTATTTGGACTTCATATGTACACTGTCTATATACCATGCACAATCAGTGCAGAAAGCAAGCAATAATAAAAGCAACACTTTCCATAAACCCCGGAAAAACACTGTTTTCGTTGTTTTTTATGGTCGAAAATGTGTAACCACTGATAATCACTGTTTTTTTAAGGTATTGAAATCACTTGAAAACACTGAAAAAAAACCACCAGAATTTGTCAAAAATAGAAACCGAAAACAAGAAAGACTACATATAATCCAGGAGACCACGAATATTAACTCAAGTAGGTTTATTCAAAGTACTTCACCCACAGGAGGAGTGCCTCTTCAATCCTGAGCCCGACAAGCAACTGAAGCAGCCCATCGAACCCTACACTGAAGAAGACTCCATACATTTAAAGGAATACATTCTATGATATGTAATACATTCTATGATATGTAACAAACATGCAAAACCTGAATTACATCACCACTACATTCTTTTAGTAGTAATTCCTGGCGGCCAAGGCTGTCTGCGGCAGGAAATTGAAATTAAAAGTATGATCCTGCCTCCACCGACTGGAGCCTTTTAGTCACTGTCACTTCACAAATGAGGCGACTGCTTAACTTAGTTAATGAGCGCTAACACTGCACTTGCTGCCTGGCAGCAGTAACCTCGTTGTGGTGGGATGTAGCTTAGTGCTGTTGTAAGCAAGAAAGCAGGGCATTAATATGAACTGTCAACATAAATGGAGCATGGAACTGCTGTGTGACAGAAAGAATGTGTTATTGGTGATGGGTGTAATTTGCATGCAGTATTCAGACTCAATATCCATTGATCTCACCCCCCGGATTGCAAATCTGTCTGTGGATGGTATGGAGGAAGCCTGTACTTTGTACTTGCAAGTCCATCGCTCCCATTTCCGCGAGCCTGTCGCGCAGACCTATGGGCAACTGCTTGATCACTGCAGAGCCTGAGGGAGCAAGATAAAACATGGCAGTCAGGTAGCGCTGGTCGTGGCATGTGTCCTGCAACCCACTTCCCCTACGGGCCCTCACTTACTCTCCTTGTCTTCTAGGTACAAGATCCTTGATCCGAGAGGACTTTAGCAGTAGCTGCTGTTTGATTTCTTCCACTATGATGTCACCCCCGGCAGCAAAGGAATTTCTCCCTGACGGCACGTGCAGCCCTTGCTGTGCCGCCTTCAGCAAACTTCAAAACTCTTGATTGGTTGGTTTCCAGTCAATAAAAGGAACATGTGTTCGATTGGTCTACTCATAGTACGGCCTGCGGGCCGCCAGTGGCCCGGCAAGCCTTCCCTGGCAGCCCGCAGACGTTGCAGACAATTTACCCATGTTAATAAAAAATAAAAAATTAAAGAATGTCGAAAAACACTGCGCGCCACGACTCTGGGAGACTCTGCTGCTCTGTGGGGGCCCAGGCATTCCAGTGATAGCCAGAGTGCAGCTGCAGGGGCGCTAAGAGGTAAAATACAAAAGCCTCATTAACATACAAATGGTCTTTTAAAGACCTGTGAAGTGCTCGGGTGCAACTGTGTGTGTGTGTGCCAGGAAGCTGTCTCAGCCCGGGCACACACAAGCAGGGTGAGATGAAGAGGATGACAGAGGGAGGTAGAGGGAGGGAGACAGGGAGAGCGAGGGAGGGAGTGAAAGGGAGGGAGAGGGAGGGAGAGCGAGGGAATGAGGGAAAGGGAGGGAGGAGGGAGGGAGAGTGAGGGAGGGAAAGGAAGGCAGACACAGACAGAGGGAGGGAAAGGGAGGTAGAGGGAGGGAGAGCGAGGGAGGGAGGGAAAGGGAGGCAGACAGAGGGAGGGAGGGGAGAGAGGGAGACAGAGAGGGAGGGAAAGGGAGGGAGAGCGAGGGAGAGCAAGGGAGGGAGGGAAAGGGAGGCAGACAGTGAGGGAGGGAGGGAAAGGGAGAGAGATCGAGGGAGGGAAAGGGAGGGAGAGGGAGGGAGAGCGAGGGAGGGAGGGAAAGGGAGGCAGACAGAGGGAAAGCGAGGGAGGGAGTGAAAGGGAGGCAGACACAGACAGAGGGAGAGCGAGGGAGGGAGGGACAGAAAGGGAGGCAGACACAGACAGAGGGAGAGGGAGGGAGGGAGAGAGAGCGAGGGAGGGAGGGAGGGAAAGGGAGGCAGACAGAGGGAGAGCGAGGGAGGGAGGGAAAGGGAGGCAGACAGGTAGAGCGAGGGAGGGAGGTGGAGGGAGGGAGACAAGGAGGGAGGTAAAGGGAGGGGGAGGGAGAGCGAGGGATCAAAAGGCAGGGAGAGGGAGGGAGAACGAGGGAGGGAGAGAAAGGGAGGCAGACAGAGGGAGAGCGAGGGAGGGAAAGGGAGGGAAAAGGAGGGAGAGCGAGGGAGGGACAGAAAGGGAGGCAGACACAGACAGAGGGAGAGGGAGGGAGGGAGAGAGAGCGAGGGAGGGAGGGAAAGGGAGGCAGACAGAGGGAGAGCGAGGGAGGGAGGGAAAGGAATGGGGAGGGAGAGTGAGGGAGGGAAAGGGAGGGAGAGGGAGGGAGAGTGAGGGAGGGAGGGAAAGGGAGGCAGACTGAGAGAGAGTAAGGAAGGGTTGGAAAGGTAGGCAGACAGAGGGAGGGAGGATGGACGACGACAGAGGGAGGAGAGTGTCAGATTTACGAGGGCGACAGAGTGAGGAGGGCGACAGAGTGAGGAGGGCGACAGAGAGAGGGAGACAGAGTGAGGGAGACAGAGAGAGAGAGGGAAGGAGAGAGAGGGAGACAGAGAGGGAGAGGGAAGGAGAGAGAGGGAGACCGAGAGAGAGAGAGAGGGAGACAGAGAGAGAGAGAGGGAGTGAGACAGTCAGAGTGAGTGAGACAGAGGGAGTCAGGGAGGGAGAGAGAGGGAGTGAGAGGGAGTGAGACAGAGGGAGAAATAGGGAGAGATGGAGGGAGAGAGAGGGAGAGAGAGGTTGACAGAGGGAGAGAGAGGGAGAGAGAGAGAGAGAGAGAGATGTATGTATGCCGGGTCGGGTGGCTCAGTGGACGAAGGCATCCGCTTCAGGGACCTCTGTTCAACCTCATGGTCACAGGTTTTTTTTGTTGCTCTAGCCCCGCTCCCTCCCCCACTGTCCCCGCCCCCACTGGAACGGCCCTCAGGCACAAACCACACTGTAAATTTGGCCCCCGAGAGAAAGTTTGTGAGTACCCATGGTCTAAGGTGTGACACAGTGGAGTGGGAATAGCCAAGTCTTCATAAAAGGCTCTATACTCAAGCCTGAGATTCCAGTTATATATATAATGTAATAGCATCTTGTAGGGAAGAAGGGAAGGGATTGTTAGCAGAGATGGCTCATGCATCCTTGTACTCGGCAGCATAAATAAATGTGCTTCATACCTGCCAACTTGAAGAACCATCTCAGCATGTGATGAGAGGGCGGGCCTTGAAATGGCATGGCCACATGCAGAGAAGTACCTACAAGGCACTTTTGAACCCCACCCCTCCAATAAATGCTGAGGCTGGTGCAGATGTCCTGAATGGACATCGGCAGTTTGGAAAATATCTACAGTGGTTTTCAGCTTGTTTTCACCGTCACTGTGTGTTATTGGCTGACCATGTGACGGGGGCTGTGTCACACCATGTGAGTTAGCAGGCAGCGTTGGATTGGTAACGCGGGCACTCAGGCAATGCCCGAGGGGCCTGTGTCCTGTCCCAGCTGTGGGCCGCTTTTTTGAGCAGTCTGATGGCGATTTGGCGGTTTCTGGTTTGCTCGGATACTGCCAGCGGCCCAGTGAGTGCCTGAGTGGCCTTTCTGGAGGCAGATGGGCCTCAATTACTTCCCTTTTATCAAAGGGAAGAGTTGTCACTCCCTTTATCTCGCTGGGGCCGGCCCATTAACACATGCATATTGAGTGGGGGCAGGAGGCCGGAGCAAAAGTGGCCACACTTGTATCCCAGTGTGTTTCACCAGTGTAAACTAATCCGTGCATTTTCTTTCCCCCCCATTTTTTTGTTATAAAACTTCGCTGAAGCAGTGTTTTGCAAGGCAATATGCAAATGTGGGCCACTTTTTTTTAGCGTGCCCAGGCCAATTTGTAATCCCAATCCAACCCTGTTGGCAGGTATGGCTTATTTTACTCATACATGTATGTGCCGATTACTGCACAATTCCAGCAGTAGGCCCTCTATGAGCTGTCGTGGGACGGCAACCTTTGCAAATTATTTCCCATCACTAACCACAGAGGAGCCGGATCCTGGGACCCCAGATCTTGGCCTCAGCAGCCGCAAGTGCTCTTTGAGTTCAGAACAAAGGAGCAGGATCTGTTCTGCTCGGGAGCGGGAACAGAAACCATATGAGAGCCCAATGTCTATGTTTAGAGGAGAGCCACGAGATCACATTGAGCATCCGCATGTACCACATCTGTATAAATTGTCATACCCACAATCCTGTGTGAAGAAATGCATCCTACCCACAATCCTTTAGTCTATATCGGCATACCTCCGATGCATTTACTAGACTTACATGAATAATTTTCTTTTTTAATAGACTTAGGGGCATTTTTACAAGCTCTTATTGCCACAGGAATGTCACTTTTAAAGACGTTCCTGTGCGGATAGTGGCTTCACTTTATTTACAAGTTGGCGTGATGCCATTTAACATGGCTTAGGGCCGCCTTGTAAATAAGCCACCCTTTCACGCTATACTTCTGAAAAGTGTGGGCAATGGGTGTTGCGGTGGGAGTTCTACCGCAACACCCATTGATTTTGACACTGCCCCATATTTACAAGGGTGGCGTAAATATGGGGCAGCGCCAATATTAAGACCATGGAAAACCGGGTCTTAACATGGCAAAAAGAGGAGAAATGTTTAGGTTCTCCTAGTGTTTGCTGTTTGTATGTGTGCTGCATTCTGTATTACAATCTGCAGCACACATAGAAACAGCAAAACGCCATGAATGATTGTTTATGTCCTTCTGTTGTGGACGAATCTAGGACTCTAGTGTAATTTTCCCGATTTATGCCCTTATATAGTTATAACACATCATATCCTTATATAGGCATGAGAATCATATCCATATTTAGACATAGCCAATGCAGTCCAAATACGGCAGGGCTACTTCCACAAGTTCCTAGAATCGGCGAAGAGTTCTTGGAAAAACCAACCTTCAGCAGTCCGGGACTTCCCCCTGCTTCTGTATTGATTTGTCCTAGAACTCCGGGAGTTCAGAAAGAACTGCGAGTTCTTAATGACGTTATTATGTCCAACCTTACGTCAAACTCGGCACCTTCCAGGTATAAATATACCCGCATCTGCCCTAGCAAAAGACCCAGTGGTTTGGAGCAGATCGACTAACTACTTGCCCGACGTCCTGCTGTAGCAAGTGCTGAAGGAAGCCGACCCTCCCGCTGACGCACTGAGAGAGACGCTGTCTTTTCTCATGCCGAGAAATCCAGCTCCAGTGTTTCCGGGCTACCCTTGCGGGTTGCTGGGAGATCGAGTCCTGAGAAAGAGATAGAGATACAAGACCTCCTACATTCTATAAAAAAGGTACAGAGCTGATTAGACCCTGATTAGACCCTTAGAGAATTCTTGGATGGATTCTTGGCAGAAACTATTTAACTTTAAACTACTCCTCACTTACTCCTTCCCATGCACTAGGCTTAGGTTAGGTACACCGGGGTAGGCGTATCTTAGAAGCACCAGTTGAGTGCGTTTAGTCATTATTTATCATTCTATGTATTTTATCCATTTTAAGTACCGTATGGCTTAGAAACCATATCATGCTTTAACAGTATTATTTCATAATACTCTTTTTACTGTACGCACTTTACTTTATGACGAGTGTTGCAATTGTAGCAATTCACTTATCTTGCATGAGAAAGAAGAATGCCCAATAAATAACCACTTTTATTGAAAACGCCCGTCTCTCTATTTCTCTGCACTTCTGGTGAAACGAAGCATGCAGATTGACTGAGTGAAATAGCCATCTATTGTTTCCGCGACTCTGGAGATATATTCCTTATTCTTGGGGAACAAAGTTGTCATGTTTATGCGGTTGTCAGAAACGAATCCCTTCTTGTGTATTCGAGAACGTTTCTAGTGACCTCTGAGCTAGCTGGCATTCACAAATTAAGTCTAAACTATTCAAAAGAGACCTAGTCGACTTCAGTTCTACTTCTAAACTATCGTTTATTTTATTCCAATGCGCAGAGCCTATTGGGAATATAGGAACTACACTACATGGCGCCTAACTTTTGGTAAGGCGATAATTTAACGCTAGATACTAGAGTAACTCAGTCGTGCTTTTCACACAGACCCCTTTTTCCGTAAAAACTCCAATAGACGTCTGGACTGGGTGAAAGGGCATAATATCCACCAGAACTAAGTAGGACGAGAATCCTATGTATTAGTTTTTGGTTTGTTCAACGTTGAAGGATACAGTGTTTCAAAATATTGTGCATCTAATATTTGTTTCCTTGACACTTGCTCTGCAAACTTTCGGTCAACAAAATGACGGGAAGTGACGATGAAAGAGATGCTTTGGCAGCTCAACTATTAGCGGACAACACAAGTCTCCAACAAAACGTTCCGGATGCAGTAATCATCCCAATAAATGTAAGAAAGAGTGTAACTTACAAACTTATAAACAATGGAGTATCATCGAGAGGTGGTGCAGTTATCTTTGTGATAGAGGCACATGAGTATCGGCAGACAGAGGTATTCTATTCATGGATAACTTTTCCAGCAGCAATTGCTGTGACAAAGGAGTTCCACTACTACAAAGCAGAGTAACCTCCAATGGAATACGTTCCTTTCGAGGACGTTGAAATTCACTAACTTACCAGCAGCATCAGCTCTGGTTTAATGTCACCCTAAAACATCTCAATGACATTACCAGGCTCGGTGCACTAGGTAGACCAGGAGCTACATGGCCGGTATTAGCTGGTTATACACCACATCCAGACATCGAGAGCATGTCAGATAGAGAGCTGTTGATTCAGTTGAAACAATTAATTAAAATACATAGACAATTGGTTCAATATGTCATGCGGACCTTAACAGTACAACCAGCAATAAAAATTCCACAGCACACCCCTCACCAGGGAATACAAACAAAATGACACCACATACTATACAATCAGTCATTGGTAAATTACCCGCAAAACGGGAACAAATTCCGTTCTGGTTAGCTCAAAATATTACTCAAATAGAGGCAGTATTCCCTGATAGTACACCTCGTGAAAAACACAGAATTCTGACAATCTGTTTACCAATGGGGATTGCACCACATGTGGAAGACTGTGACACTTGGGGAACAGTCTTTGCTACAATCTACACAAAAACACATGGTGTTCCGTCTATGGCGGTTATACCAGACGTACTGAGACAGATTCAAAATGAATATGGTCCAGAGCCTGCTTTAAATCTAGGTATGAAATTACTGAAAGACTTTAAGCAAGTCTCTGCTATACTACTAGCCAACATAAGAGGAGAAGCAGCATCTGTGGCGATCCGCCAGAAATTAAATTAATGTCACACACTCCCCCAGTCCGGTCCTCGGATGCTTGATTCCGGTCTGGGAAAGATATGGCTGTTGTAGTTCGGACTGGACTGTTCCCATGGGGCAACAGGGTCAGAGCTGATTTGCATAAAGCCATTATCTAACCCAGGGTGGTGTGGAGTGCAAAAAAACGATGGATTTGGGCCCAGATCTTTTGACTGGGGGAGTGTGTGACATTGATCCACATTCAGTCCATCACTTGTTGTTTTTTGCAATTGCCGCCCTAAGTGCGCTGGGGATGCCCAGACGTGGGTCCCAGGCACTCCACACCACTTGGAGTCAAGCTAGCCGGGCTGAAGAGAGGTGTTACATCGAAACCGGTCCGGTCCTCGGATGCTTGATTCCGGTCTGGGAAAGATATGGCTGTTGTAGTTTGGACTGGACTGTTCCCATGGGGCAACAGGGTCAGAGCTGATTTGCATAAAGCCATTATCTAACCCAGGTTGGTGTGGAGTGCAAAAAAACGATGGATTTGGGCCCAGATCTTTTGACTGGGGGAGTGTGTGACATTGATCCACATTCAGTCCATCACTTGTTGTTTTTTGCAATGTCAGACAGTGCAGCAGAAGTGACCATAGCTCGCAAGATCCTGATGAATCTTCTGGAGACAGTGGACACGAATGAATACATTCAGGTGGAAACTGCATACACCATAATCAGTGTACCCCATAAATTATATGAAATAACACTACGTATAGAAGGGGCCATAACTAGGAAAATAAAATCTCTCTTTTGGGAGTAGCTATCAAAAGGCTATTATATCCTTCTAGCTGAGAAAGACTGGCCACCAGAATTTGTTAGAGAGTGCCCACATGGCGAAGAAATGATTATGCCTGCCTTCTCAAATCACATTCCAATTCATAGAAAATGCACATATGCTAGAAAATAGGCAGTGGCCCAAGTTCCTGCATTATATAAAAATCATGTAGGATGGGATGAGGATTATTCTCACCATAAAATCCAGTTAAAAAATCAACCCACTGTACAAAGGCAGTATACTGTAAAGCAAGAAGCTAAAAAACAAGTCAGGGAGATCTTAGATCAACTTGAGTACCAGGGGGGTGATTGAAACATGCACCTCACAAATGAACAATCCTTTGTTTCCTGTCTCCAAACCAGACAATTCATATCGTCTAGTATTGGACTACAGACACTTAAACTCATGTTGCAAAACATTTGCAGTACAAAATTCACACAGTGCAGCACTTATGAATAACATAGTGCGCAAAAAATATAAAACTACACTAGATATTTCAAACGTTTTCTTCTGTCAAAACATTGCACCAGAAAGTAGGTATTTGACCGCTTTCTCAAGTATGGGGGCCCAACAGCAATTTTGTCGTCTCCCCCAGGGATTCAAGAACAGCCCAGGGTTATTTTCAGCAAGAGTAACAGAGTTACTACAAATGTATGATGATGAGGCATTATCTTATGTCGATGACATCTATCTAACAGACGATGATTTGGACAGGCACTTGGAAAGAGTGAACACCATTATACTTGGGTTCGCATCTGAAGGGTACAAATTCAACTTTAAAAAATCACGGATTGCCCACCTCACTGTCCTATTTCTAGGATATGAGTTATTAAGTGAAGGCAAAAGCCTGGCAGATAACTTCTTAGAGAAGTGTGCGGTGCTCCAAGCTCCAAAAACGCTGAAAAACTTACAATCAATTCTTTCTTGAATTTTGGAAGAACATACATTCTGAATTACGCAGAGAGGGTTAAACCTCACTACGAACTAATTAAACCTGATTTCAAACCAAGTAATTGGACACAAAAACACACAGAAATTTTACATTCGATACAAACAGACATGTTAACTAAAACAAAGCTGCAAACACGCTTAAACCAACAAAACCTTGTAATCCAAGGCATCCCCGGAAGATGCGGATTCACGTACCTGACCTCTAATGAGGGAGAAACGGTACCAATAGCTTACAAACTTGTACACAAAAGCTGAAATGAAATTCAGTTCTACTGAGAAAATTCTGACAGCTGTTCAAACTGCTGTAGCAAAAGAAAGAGCCCCCACACAGGGTAAACGTATAATAATCGTTACACCTGTACCTGCCCTGGAGGCAGTGACAACAGCAAGCATTCCAAATGCTAAAGCTTTACATCCAAGATGGATACAATGGGTTAATTCTCTTGCTGCATCAGACGTAGTATACGAATTTGATCCTAACTTAAAATCACAAGAATTTCTCCAATACGAGTATGAATGTCCTCTGCCGACCGAAATTCTGCCTCTGGAATATTACGACTGTATAATATATACAGACGGATCAGCTCAGCCCGCAGTTGGGGATAAACAAGCCTATAGTGCTGCGTGCGTGATTGTCAACGGTCGTTGGCACGAAGGTAAATTCAGACCTCTGGTCACTAAAACTCAATCACTCGGAGACTGTACAGCTCAAAGAGCTGAACGACAGGCTTTCAAGATGGCTGCGAATTCCCCACACTAATAGTGTGCGATTCGTATTACTGCGTCCAGTCTTACAATGAATACTTGCAGAACTGGGTTCAAAACGGTTTCAAAGATGCGAAAGGTGGCACAATTAAGCATAAAAGGCTTTGGCAACAAATAGTTCTTTTACAGAAAGAACTACAAAAGACTCACGTGATCCATACGCTGAGTCATCAACGTGATGGCGCCCACGTTGCAGGGAATTCATTGGCTGATGAAGCCGCGAAGTCAGCTGTGCAAACGGCTTCTGTAGCTGCTATCACCCGGTCAAAAACAATAATAGACAGCGAGATAATGCAAGCTGTCACTGCTTCAGTAAAAAACAGTGGTAAGACACTCCCGAAAGGCTTTCCAGTAAAGTACTCATACAAAACTGATGCAAATACTGTTCCTTTTGCTGTAATCCCTGGAGTGGGGGATAGGGCAATTCCAAACATGGAACATAGGTTAGGACTAATCTTAGCAGCACATGAAGGGCTCGCCTCTGCACACGCAGGTGTTTCCGCCACAGTATCGTTACTAAAACAGAGATATTGGTGGCTGCGCATGAGGAAACAGACTAGAAACTGTGGGCCATATTACCAAGGTGAAGTATCGCCGCTTTTTCGGCGAATTGATGTCGAGAAAGCGGCGATACTTCTAGCGCCCTATTAACAAGGGCATTCTAACGCCTGCCTCAAGCCCACTTTGCATGTCAGCGAGAAACATTGCTAGTGACATGCAAGGTGGGCGTTCCCACGTCCAACCACATGTAAAATGTGGTTAGAGGTGGTAACACCCTATTACCAAGGCAGGGATTGGGAGAAGGAGACCTGCGATAAACTTGTTTATCGGAGCCTCCCAGCGCCTGCTCTGATCAGGTGTTAGGCATTGATACGTGGGGGTATGGATCATAAAGCTGAATCCACCCCCCCATATTATCAAGGCACACATTAGCACATGACAACAACGCTTGTTTTCACACGCTAATGTTCCCTATCGCCGGATTTAATATCGCCTACGTGTTGCGTGTTGATAATGACACGCTAACACAGTGATAAAATCCGGCAATAGCCGGCGATAGGGAAATGTGCGATGTGCGTTTTTTTAACGCACATCTTCGTAATATGTCTATGTTCTAGAATGTGAAATATGCCAAAAAATTAAGGTATCGACAGTGAAACGACCTGCGCTAACGCCCCTTCTAAACTCAGATAAACCATTAGCATGTGTTTACCTGGACCACTGTGGTCCCTTACAAAGGGATGGCAACTATAAATATATCATGGTTGCAGTGGATTCCTGCACAAGATTCATTTGGATGTGGCCCCAGCGCTCGGCTGACGCCAGAACTGTTATTAAAATTCTGCGAGTCTTTATCGGCACATACGCAATTGGCACACTACATTCTGACCGGGGTCCTGCGTTTAGCTCTCGAGCTTACAAGGAGGCCATGGCCAGCTTGGGCATTGCATTGCGGTACTCTAGCCCCTTCCATCCTGAGGGTAATGCGGTAGTGGAGAGAAAAAACCGTGACATAAAGCAATCTATAACAGCGAGGGTATTATGTTGAGGTGATGGGTGGGTCAAACATCTAATAAGTATCCAACGTAGTCTTAATAATCTGCCAAGACATTCTCTGGGTGGAATAATAGAAGACCTCGATAGTCATACTTCAGTGGTGGAACAAAAAACCTTGGATATCAAAGATCGTTTGGCTGTTTTACAGGACTTAAATGAAACAAGAAGTCTAAGTAACACAAAGCACAAGCCAACGGCCACTGAAGAAAAACCACCTGTCCCAGCAAGACCTGTCTGGATTCCAAAGATTGGGGATCTGGTCAGAGAAAAGATTGCGGTGAAGTAGGAATTTAGGCCTTCTTACAGAAAAGCAGTACCTGTCTTAGCAATCCTCGGAACAAGATCAGTAGTAATACCGCCCCATGCTGGTAAAAAGGAGAACATACTTGTATCAATCGACCTGGTAAAACCACAATCATGTGGCCAATAATAAGTAGTACTCCCAGTGGACTCCCAAGATGTAGCAGAAGACCAAACCTTGCTACAATTCAAGAGGTTCTAACTGAGAGACTAATCACATTTGATAAACCTGCAGTGAATAAAGAAGGACTGTGCAACAAAGCCATGGAACTTGTGCCTCTTGAAACCCAAATTGCAACAGTTTGTCAAGAAACACCTGTCTACAATGATGTAGCATCTGACTATACAAATATGACAAAAGAAGAAACAAATCCAAAGATTAATAACAATCCTGATGCGATTCCAACAATTGACAGAACTGCATCTGGCTATTTTATCAATTTCGATGACTTTTCTGAAGATCCCAGTGAACATGAAGAAAAGCCAGCAAACAAAACTTTCAAAGAAAAAATTACAGAACTCTTTCAACAACTTGGAGAAACATATCTGATTTCACCATGGATTGAATTGTGGATTGTGTTAGGTGTACTTTTCCTCCTGCTCTGGCTCAGTTTGGTTTTAAGCTTGGGAAGAATGATTGATGGAAAATACAGTACAATGGACACAGCAAGTCAGAAAGTCAACTTGGTTCTAAAGCCTCAGGGCCCGATTCACAGTACTAACTTAAGACAAAATCCTAAACTTACTACCATTTTCATATTCACAGAAGGCACTTACTCATTTCGGTATTCACAGAAGTTAGGGGTCCTAACTTTAGGACTCCAAAATGCCTTCTGTGAATACCGAAAGTCTTAAAATTAGGATTATTCTCAATTTAGTAGTAGTAAAGTTAGGACTCCTAACTTTAGGACTACTAAATGCCTGCCGTGAATACCGAAAGTCTTAAAATTAGGATTTTCTCAGTTTAGTAGTAGTAAAGGTAGGACTCCTAAATGCCTTCTGTGAATACCGAAAGTCTTAAAATGAGGATTTTTCTTAATTTAGTAGTAGTAAAGTTAGGACTCCTAACTTTAGGACTCCTAAATGCATACTGTGAATACCGAAAGTCTTAAAATTAGGATTTTTCTCAATTTAGTAGTAGTAAAGTTAGGACTCCAAACTTTAGGACTCCTAAATGCCTTCTGTGAATACCGAAAGTCTTAAAATTAGGATTTTTCTCAGTTTAGTAGTAGTAAAGTTAGGACTCCTAACTTTAGGACTCCTAAATGCCTTTTGTGAATACCGAAAGTCTTAAAATGAGGATATTTCTCAATTTAGTAGTAGTAAAGTTAGGACTCCAAACTTTAGGACTCCTAAATGCCTTCTGTGAATACCGAAAGTCTTAAAAATAGGATTTCTTTCAGTTTAGTAGTAGTAAAGTTAGGACTCCTAACTTTAGGACTCCTAAATGCCTTCTGTGAATACGGAAAGTCTTAAAATTAGGATTTTTCTCAGTTTAGGAGTACTAAAGTTAAGACTCCTAACTTTACTACTACTAAACTGAGAAAAATCCTCATTTTAAGTATCACAGAAGGCATTTAGGAGTCCTAAAGTTAGGACTCCTAACTTCTGTGAATACCGAAATGAGTGGGGGCCCGATTCACAGAATGAACTTAAGACTCAATCCTAAAATTACTACTATTTCGGTATTCACCGAATGTACTTACTACTTTTATTATTCACAGAATGAGCCTTACTACTTTTGGTATTCACAGAAGTTAGGATTTTGTCTTAAGTCTGTCTTAAGTCTCTCTTAAGTCCGTCTTAAGTCTGTCTTAAGTTTGTCTTAAGACAAACTTAAGACAAAATCCTAACTTCTGTGAATACCAAAAGTAGTAAGTTCATTCTGTGAATGCCAAAAGTAGTAAGTGCATTCTGTGAATACCAAAATAGTAGTAAGTTTACGATTGAGTCTTAAGTTCATTCTGTGAATCGGGCCCTAAGTGTCTTCTGTGAATACCAAAATGAGTACGTGCCTTCTGTGAATACCAAAATGGTAGTAAGTTTAGGATTTTGTCTTAAGTTAGTTCTGTGAATCGGGCCCCATGTCAGGGCCCGATTTACAGAATAAACTTAAGATTCAATCCTAAACTTACTACTATTTTGGTATTCACAGAATGCACTTACAACTTTTGGCATTCACAGAATGTACTTACTACTTTTGGTATTCACAGAAGTTAGGATTTTGTCTTAAGTCTGTCTTAAGTCTGTCTTAAGTCTGTCTTAAGACAAACTTGAGACAATATCCTAACTTCTGTGAATACCAATTGTAGTAAGTTCATTCTGTGAATGCCAAAAGTAGTAAGTGCATTCTGTGAATACCAAAATAGTAGTAAGTTTAGGATTGAGTCTTAAGTTCATTCTGTGAATCGGGCCCCCGATTATTTAGAAGGTTCATCAAATTATGAACAAATGTACTGTTTTAATCATTCTGGTCACCACTATTTACATAAATCTGCGAATCCTAGAAATGTTTTTACTTATAATCAATGGGAACATTGCCCAACTCCGCCAAAAGGCAGCTCAAAAACATTTTATGAGAAATTCCCATACTTCTCAGGGTTTAATACCACAGATCCAGAAACATTTTATTTAAAAAATGTGAATAAGACGGGGAAGAAAAATATGTTGACCAATACAAAACAGATATATTCTGCAAAATTTTATGAACAGTTGTCTTCATTTGGCTTTGAATTTTGGAAAGACAACATTGAGACAAAAACAGTCTGGGGTACAAAAGACTGGCAGGTACAAGGTTTAGAATCTTTATTCAGAGCCTGCATGATCCCAGAACAAATAATGTTCCTGAATGACACCATTCAACAAACAACCTGTCTTGGCCTAGCCAAGATAAAGGATTTAAACAAACCGTCTATACCAAAGCCTATACCTGATAGTAACGGCACTACAGATGAGGAGATAGACGTATCCCATATTTTATACCAAAACAGAACAAATCCTGATTGGAAAAAATGGTTGATCTGGCCCAGAGACACTAATAACTGTCAAGATAGATTCCTGAACAAATCCCAGGGTTTCAAACAGAACAGGCCAGACCCTAGATAGTCCCAGAGACAACATCCAGGGATAATAACGCCTCTCTGCCGCCTTTCCATACGGTGCCCCATCGTCTCCTCCTCGCCAGGCTGTCTGTTATTGGCATTACTGGCTCCGCTTTAGAGTGGCTGACGTCATTTCTGAATGAACGTACCCAGCAGGTGTGGATGCCGCCCCATGCGTCCTCTTTTAAGACACTCGCCACTGGGGTGCCTCAGGGGTCCACTCTCAGCCCCCTGCTGTTTAATGTTAATGTGACCCCTCTGATTTACCTGGCTGAGCAACATGGGGCAAAAATAATTGCCTACGCTGACGACACCCAGCTTCTGTTTACTTGGCCAGGTGATAATCTGGACACCTCTGCTGCTCAGCTCTGTCTCTCATCGGTCTTCCGTTGGCTCGCACTTGCCCAATTGAAGTGCAATGAGGAAAAATCAGAAAGTCTCCTCTACGGTGATTTTCCCAGTAATTTTAGGGAACTTCTGTGGCCTCCGGACGTTCCCTACCCCAATTCCAATGGCTGCCCGGCAAAAAACTTGGGTGTATGGTTTAGCGAAAATCTTAAAGTTGAAGACCATATAAAAAACCTGACAGGCATCTGCTTTGGCACTTTAAAAGCCCTTCATAGATTATTTCCTCTACTCCCGAAGGAAGCCAAAGAGACGGTGTAACGTGCCCTGATTCTATCTCGGTTAGACTACGCTAATGCTTTGTTCATTGGTATTCCAGCTTACCTGATTAAGCGTCTCCAGGTCATTCAGAATGCAGCGGCTAGACTCCTTTTTGACATCTCGAGGAGGTCTAGCGTCCGTCATCATTTACGAAGTCTACACTGGTTGTCTGTGGCACAACAGATTCTGTTTAAATCCCTGGTTCTCTCTTTCAGAGCTACGTATGACCAAGGACCCCACTACTTGAGAAAGCGTTTCTCCATGTGTGTCCCCAATCGTTGTCTCAGTTCAGCCAATCTGTGTCGGATGGTCCTTCCTTGCTTTCAGCGTGCCCAGCTGGGTGGACAGTCCATTTCTGTGATAACAGCTAGAGCCTGGAATGCTCTCCCCCTGAAACTTTGCGCTATTCAGGACTTATGTCTTTTAAAAAAAGCTTTAAAAACACATCTTTTTAATATAACATCCTGATTTCCCCCTCTCTGTCACCCTGCCAACTTGCACGAGCTCGCGCCAGGATACTCCAGAGTAATTGCGCGCGATATAAAACTCTCTATAACATAACATAATATAACATAACATACAGTGTAGGAAAACTATGCCTCGAATGGCTACAGAAATCCACACGTCCTGAAATTAAGCAACACTTGACCTTACTTAAAGAAGGTGCTGACTTCCGAGATTTCTGATTGGGACCTCGCAAACAGCGTCAAAAACATTTCATATACGCCGGTATATATGCAGCTTACAACGAGGCTCGGAAAGTAATGCAAATTGAAACTGCTGAAAAAATACGAGAAATTGACCGTATTAATTTGGAAAAAACCCTATCTGTAGTGGACAATGGGTTAACGGCTCTGTCCTCCAGAATTTATTCTTTGGACAGCATTGTATCATCTGCAATCGATATAATAGAACAGGATATGCTAATGTTACAACATGGCCAGTCCCAATTACGTTCTATTGTACAATTAGGCTGGACGTTACAAAATCTCCATTCAGGCTATGTGCCCTGGCGCCTAATTAACACGACGTCATTGTTTTCTATCTTTAACTTAACAGATAAACAAATCTCTTTGGCACAAAGAGGAGCAGACTATACGGTGCTGAGCATTGAAAAACTCGAGAGATTACCATTGACAGTTTCCGAGAAGCCTGTCATTGAATGGATAATACATGGCACCATCACGATACCAGTAACAACATTCCAGTTTTAATGTTGCCTGAAGCATATACCAGCGGGCCTGTATGAAAAGTTGGGTAATGGGTACATCAAGTCAACCTGGAGCTTACCTTACACTCATAAATGTTGGAGTGGGGGGAAAAAGAGGTATTTCTTAGTGGATACAATTGTAAAAACTCACTAAGTGGTACACTTCTGTGTCAAGGAATTAACTTACATGGAGCCTGTGAAGGTTCATCTAATGACCTTTCTTGCCACTTGCGCGGCACCCCGGCCACACAAATAGAACCTTTTTTCAGGCAACTTTCCAACGGTAGTTACGTTAGGTTAAGTGACCACAGCTGTTGTGGCATGTTGCCAGGAACGACCTATCTCGTTAGTGTTACATCCAGGGTCACTTGTTGTATGCAAGTATTGTATCCAAACAGCAAGCCAGACAAGGAGGCAACGCTATGTCCTTCACTGAATATCTCTTCTATTCGAATTGATACTTTAAGCAGAATAAAATCCATTCTTTTGCAAAAAACTGTGCCTTTGACCTCGTCTAGAGAGACGTATGATCTGCAAGTCGCAAGGACTTCAGCAGAGATACATGCATTATTATCAACAAATTGCCCCGTGCATTTCGTAGAAATGTTAGGTCAAATCTTAAACATGTCTGATACCAGCGACATCGCACATGTATTTAAGACAATTTTTTCGGGACTATTATCACCCGTTGAAGCAGTCCTGAGCATCTTCCCGAATTTTGTGCACTCTGTGTTCGGCGGCCTGCCTCTCATCTTGGGACTCGTAGCAGGAATTCTATTTTTGTTCCTTCTGCTCCGATATGGCAAGTCCAGTCACAAGCAATACCCAGATTACCATGGAACAAATGCTCCTGGCAATGCGGTACCGAGATAGGATTACAAAAGTCCTCGGCTTGGCTCGGCTAAGAGATCTGAATACCACATGGTTTCTATCATTCAGACTAATCTGGCAAAATTGCATCTTACCTGTTCTACGATGCCTGCTCTGCGGAGAAGAATGCGTGTTAGACATCTGTCTCACACTCCCATCAGCAGTACCGAAGAATGTCGATACTTTGCTTGGATCGGTAATGGCTCATGCAACGTGTTGTCCCCAGCAGCTACCTATTCTGATGACGGCATTCGTTGAGACCTCACAGCAACATGCTGGCGGTGAGGTACGAGATGAAAGCAGCACACAGGTACAACCTTCTATGACCATTCCTGATCTAGACAACGCTGATGGCAATGCATCTCACATATGCACTATTTCTACTTTTTCGGACATGGTCCAACTTTAACCTACTGTTGTAGACGAATACTTTGCCAGCCTATCTGAGTTAATGTTTTCTCCTTACAACAAGAATAACTTTTGAAAAAACTAGCACACAGCGTTCCCTGAACTTTGAATTCGGCCTTCAGTTTTGATAAACACAACTTCTAAACATTCTTGAACTATTTTTTACTACAACGGAAATTATTTTTTTTCTCCCCAAAATATTTACCTTTTTGGCACAGGGTAATCTGCTTAAAGTAGAACTATTCTTAGAGAACTTGGTGGTATATTATCAAGGGAGTTTATCTCCGCTTGTTTGGCTTTAACCACTTGGATGCTAAGCCTATTTGTTGATTCCCATGTAATTTCCATTGAAATCAATGGAAACTCCATGACGAGTTACCCTTGTCATTAGCACTGAAGGGGTTAAAAGCCAAGAAAGCGGAGATAAAATTATCTCCCTATTGCCTAGCTGTCGCTAACACCAGTTAGCGACAGCTAGTAGGAGATAGCGACCATCTTGGACCCCGCTTTGCATGTCAGTGAAATTTATCACTAATGACATGCAAAGTGGGCGTGCCAAGATGTTAGCGACTCGAAACAGTCGCTAACATCGCTATCTCCTATTACCAACTTTTGGAGATATTCGCGCTAAGCGCGAATATCTCCAAAAGCTAAAACCTGCCCCTGAGCAGTTCTTAGCCATGTTATCCAATGGTAGGTGGATAACATGGCTAAGAGCATTAGCTCGGTAATGCATGAATATCGCTGACTTTTCAGCGATATTCATGCATTTCGGCTGTTTTTTATCGCTTAGGAGATAAACCTTGATAATAGCAAGGTTCCTAAGCGATAAAAATCGCCGCAGGACGGCGATAAAATTATTGCCGCTAAGTCAACATAGCGATAATTATCGCTAGTTGTTGGTAATATGCCCCAAGATTTCTATTTTGAAAGTCTAGAGACAATATTTGAACTTAGCCTCTAGCACATGTACAGTCTTGTATAAATATGTGATGAAATGGTCTCGACCTTCTCTTCTGTATTAAGAGCCATTTCATAAATGTAACTTTCGTGATTGATTCAGTCAGCAGTTCAAATGTAATCTATATGCATTGTTTGAATGATACCACTGCTTAGAAAACGTACAGTGCAATACTCATTTTTCGTGTACATACCATTTCAAATGCATTTTATGTATTTTTGGGGTGGGATGGAAAACACATGCTTATATATGTTTTACTTGCTTAGTATTTAGTAATGATGGACATTTTATGTGGAGTGGGTGTTGTGAACGAATCTAGGACTCTAGTGTAATTTTCCCGATTTATGCCCTTATATAGTTATAACACATCATATCCTTATATAGGCATAAGAATCATATCCATATTTAGACATAGCCAATGCAGTCCAAATACGGCAGGGCTACTTCCACAAGTTCCTAGAATCCACAACGAGTTCTTGGAAAAATCTACCTTCAGCAGTCCGGGACTTCCCCCTGCTTCTGTATTGATTTGTCCTAGAACTCCGGGAGTTCAGAAAGAACTGCGAGTTCCTAATGACGTTATTATGTCCAACCTTACGTCAAACTCTGCACCTTCCAGGTATAAATATACCTGCATCTGCCCTAGCAAAAGACACGGGGGCATATGCATCAAAATTCGGTATTCCATATCCTTATTAGCGAAAAATAAGGAATCGCTAATAAGGACATGCAAATCAATGAAATCGGTATTAATTACCGAATCAGTAAAAATCAGTATAAATTGGCGAAAGTACAATAGCGAGACACCATTAGCAATACCAAATTAGCAAATAACGAATTCGGTAATTGCGAAATCGGTAAAAAGACGCGACGCATCGGAAGCAGGCTGATGACATCACAACCAGGAAGTAGGACAGCCCATGCTCCATTCAGTGCCCGAGGAGCTCAGAGGAGGAGGCAGAGCACAGGAGCTGAGGAGCCAGACTGAACCAGCAGCAACCAGGACGAGGCAAGCAGTGTAAGATGGAGAAGAAGGCCCCCCAGCAGGGAAAGGACACACACAGGAAGAGAAAGCACAAGTTCTCTGATAAGGAACTTGAAATCCTGATTGAGTGTGTAACCAGCAATAATGACAAACTTTTTGGGAAGCTGTCCCTGAAGGTACCAGAGGCGGAAAAAAGAAAGATGTGGCTGCGCATCAAGGACAAGGTCAATGCTTGCGGAGTCACCCACCGCAGCATTGACGATTTAAAAAAACGCTGGTATGGCCTGCGTAAAAGGGCCAAGGAGAGGATCGCTCAGAGGGTCAAGGATGCAGCAGGCACAGGTGGGGGCACATCCAATGTGACACCGAACACAGCCCTGGAGGACCTAGTGGAGTCTACTATAGAACCTGAAGCTGTTGTGGGGGTCACACAACTGGACACCTCTGGTGCTGCGGAAGGAGGACAAGGTAAGATTCATGGCAGCGTAGCAATGCAGCGTGTAGTCAATCCCCCCATGCCAGACCCAGTGCACATGTAGCCGTGCCTAAAACACATACCCTCACCACAGTGTTGCACCATGGGAGTTGTAGTCAATACATGAATGAGTGCATGTCTGACCCCAGAGGCGAATTAAATGAAAACAGCAGCAAAGGGCCAAATGTCTGTCCAAAAATGTACTTTATACAGAGAACATAATGCAATATCCACATACAATAACTAAATATTAACTATGCACTGTTTCACACACAGATGCATCCCCCATGGATTCTGACGACAGTGGCCGCCTCGTCATCTCTGAGACACCAGTGGTGACCGATGCGGAGTGCTCACAGGGACATGAAGCCATGTCCTACCCTTCACCACCACCGCGGACACCACCTCCACCACCGCCATCCATGCGGACAAAGACCCCACCACCACCACCACCGCCATCCATGCGGACAAAGACACCACCACCACCACCGCCATCCATGCGGACAAAGACACCACCACCACCACCAGTGCGGACAACTCAGCAGAGCCGCAGGGCAGATGGCGTCGGAGCAGAGTACAGCAGCCCAAAATGTCCCACGCCAGGCTGTCGTCACTCCAACCACCCAAACAGCAGCACGTCTGCATGTCAGACAGAGGGCCGTGCCCCTGGGTAGGGCAGCAGCAAGACCAGAGGATCTGGCCAAAGGGTACGGCGTAGTTGAGACCCGGATGCTGCGTGTCCAGCGCCTGCAGGGGAGACACATGGGTGCAATTAAACTCACCATGACAAAACTGTGTAACAAATTAGGAAACATGACTGATGCTGTGCGTGAGCACACCACAGTCGTAGCTGCGGGCAACAATGACATCAAGCTTAGCCTGCAGGAACTGACACGTGCTGTAGTCACAGGCCAACAAAGTGAGCGCCGGAGGCACAGGCAGATCATGCTTGCTGTAAATTCCACCAATAGGGCCATCCCCATGCTGTGCAACAGCACAGCTGTGCTATCACACAGGTCCGTGTCCCTGCAAATGGACCTAGGGCATTATTGTGGGGATGTGGCAAGGGCCTTCGAGAGAGTGACCACTGCAGTGGAGCATCTGCAGTCTGGAACAGCCAGTGTCAGCAGTGTGGGAGTGGATGAGGGGAGTGAGGCAGCCTCCAGTGTGAGCAGCGTCTCCCTGCCGGAGACCAGCGGGAGGAGGCGCAGTGTGCGCAGCGCAACAGCCACTGACACCCATCGTGGAGATGCGGAGGAGTCACGGGACAGGAGAATGGGGGTACGTGGCAAACGCAAGTAGACATGTGGCAATGTCTCACTATCCATGGTGACGTAACCATGGGCCAACTATAGTGCCACAAGCAGCACTCGTGTTGACAAGGGACTATTTTAGTTGAACTTTTACTGCAGCTGCATCATGTTTGAGTTACATATTTCTGCACCAGTCAGGTGTTCATGACCATTAAACCCTTGCAAACCAGATCATGTTGTCAAGGCACTCTCTTACCTGTCTCAGAAATGATGCCATGTGATGTATGTCCGCCTCCGTTGCCCTTCTGCTGTGTTGGGCACATGCGCCTGTTGGTGTAGGGGGGGTTGCTGTGCACGTAGTTCATCCTCTCCGTCCACCTCTATGGGTGTCCCCCTGCGGGTGGCGATGTTGTGCAGGATGGCACAGACAGCTATGATCTGGCAGCAGGTCACTGGGTCATACTGCAAGGCACCTCCTGTCTTGTGCAGTATTCGGAAGCGACTCTTGAGGATGCCGAATGTACGCTCCACCACATTCCTTGTGCTTATGTGTGCTCTGTTGTAGCGCTGCTCTTGAGGTGTTGCTGGGTTGAGGTAGGGAGTGAGTAGATACTCACGCAATGCGTAAGCGCTGTCACCTGCAGGATGGGGAGAGAATGGTCATCAGCATGAATGCAATGATACATGTGGGGAGGGAGTAAACGATGATTCATCAATATGTACCTAGTAGGTGTTGATCCGGCGCCTGTGGATGCCACTGTGACGGAATATGTAAGCGTCGTGTGTGCTCCCGGGGAATTGGGCTACAAGGTCCGTAATGATGTACTTAGCATTGCACACGACCTGCACATTAATAGAATGATATGACTTCCGGTTGCGGAATATGTATTCGGTGGCTGATGGAGGACAGATGGGGACATGCGTGCAGTCAACACACCCGATCACATGGGGGAATTGTGCCACCTGGTAGAACTCCCGTTTGGTGTGGGTCAGCTGCTGGGGGGTTTATTTATTTATTTATTTATTTTATTTGAGATTTTTATTGCGCGACAATTACCCGTGGGTATCTCGGCGCATATGATTACTCAGATAAGGACCAATACCCACCAGCTTACTGGTCAAATAACCAGGTTTTAAGGAGCTTACGGAAACCTACCAAGTTGGGGGCGGTTTTAATGATCAGAGGGAGGGTGTTCCATAGCTTGGGTGTTGCTACCATGAAACGCCTGTCTCCCCAGATCACTGTTTTGGTTCGAGGGACTGAGAGCATGCAAATGTTTGCAGATCTGAGCTGTCTCTTTGGGGTGTGCAGTTTAAAGGCCTCTCTCAGAAACCTGGGTCCTATATTGTGTACGGCTTTATAGGCAATACATAATGCCTTGAATTTAATACGGTTTTCCACTTTTAGCCAGTGAAGCTGTCGAATGGCTGTAGTTGTCGGATGGCGTCGGGGAATACCGAGCAGAATTCTGGCTGCCGCATTCTGTATGGACTGGAGTTTCATTAGGACTTGTTTTTGAGTGTTCAGAAAGAGGGCATTCCCGTAGTCCATCTTCGAGAATACCAAGGTAGTAATGAGAGTTTTCCCTGCTGATGCTGGAAGATAGGGCATGAGTTTCCTGATTTTCTTCAGGACATAAAAGGCAGATGATACTACCTTGTTTACATGATGGGTAAAGACCTGCTTATTGTCAAAAATAACTCCCAGGTTTCTGACCTTGGCAACTGGGACAGGCGGGGGGCCCATCTGGCTTGGCCACCAGATGGGTGACCATTCCGGGGATAGGTTGCCAAAGGTCATAACCTCGGTCTTATCCGAATTAAGTTTCAGACAATTTGTTGACATCCAGGAGCAAACGACCAGCATTGCTTCTTGGAATTTTGCTGCCACCACTGGACCATCCTTATGCACCGCCAGGACTAGTTGGTTGTCGTCTGCATAAGATGTCAGACGCAACCCATGGGTTTTTATTACCCTCGCTAAGTCCGCTACATAGATGTTAAACAGCGTCGGACTTAGCGAGGAGCCCTGGGGGACCCCACAGGGGATTGCGGAGACAGGAGAGTAAAAATTACCTAATTTCACTGTCTGCGTGCGACTGTTCAGGAAAGATTAAATAAGATCTCCAGCCAAGTCGACAATCCCCAGGGCTGTGACATGGTCGATCAAGATGGCATGATCGACCGTGTCGAAGGCCGCGGACAAATCCAAAAGAATAAGGACTGCCGCTCCTCCTTGGTCCATGATGGATCTAATTTCATCAGATGCTTTTATTAGTGCAGTCTCGGTCCCATGGCCCTTTCTGAACCCGAACTGAGTATCGTCTAAAAGATTGTGGGAGTCGACGAACTCAGAAAGCTGTTGGTTCATTAAAGCTTCACAAATTTTTGCCGGAAAAGGAAGGCCCGCAATTGGTCTATAATTGGCCGAGACTGCAGGGTCCAGAGATTGTTTTTTAAGCAAGGGTTTTATAACCGCATTCTTCCAGCCGTCTGGATATATGCCAGTTTGAAACATGGCATTGCATATGTCTGTGAGAGGAGAGGAAATTGCCTCATTTATGGCGTTCATCACCATCGGAGGACAGGGGTCGAGAGGGGAGCCTGCCTTGGTGGTGGCAATAAGCCTGCTAACCTGGTCAATAGTGACTGGATGAAAGGAGCGGAAGGTGGCATTCCACTGTTAGCTTGATGGCTTGCCTCCCTGTTCTCCCCTCTGGGGTTTCCGGTAAAAGATGAATAGATGTCAGCAACCTTAGTAGAAAAGAACATATCCAAAGAGTCACATAATGTTTGTGAGGGTTCAATTACAGGTCCTGAAGGGGGGTTGGACAGAGTGTTTACCACCGAAAACAGCTCTCTGGCTGAATTATGAGCGGTCTCAATTTGAGTAGAGAAGAAAGCACTTTTTTGAACAGCGATGGCCTTTTTATAGATTGCAAGCGCATCTTTGTAGGATTGCTTGGCTACGGGGCAATACTGCTTGCGCCACCGCCTCTCCAAGTTCCTGCAATGTTGTCGATGTAGCCTAAGCTCCTCAGTGAACCATTTTGCCGAAGGAGAAGTTCTGTTAGAGAAAATAAATTTCTCCGGGGCCACCTGATTAGCCGCGTTCTGGATCCACTCTTGGAACTGGGCGGATAATACATCCGGGCTATCAGAACCTGTAGGTGGGGAGGAGGTCAGAATATCCATAAACCGCGGGATATCTGCACTTTTCCATGGCCGAATTCCTATCCTACCTCTTCGTTTACATTGTGGGGAAGGTGATGTGGCGATGTATGAATGTCAGCATGGACTCTAGGAACCGGTGGAAGAAGTGTGATAATGCGCTTTGCGACACGCCTCCGGTCTCAGCTATTACCCCCTGGAAGCTTCCAGACGCCAGCAGGTGCAGGCAGCATAGGACCTGGACATGGGCTGGTATGGCGTTGGTCCTACGGGTCTCGTGCGGCAGTAATGGTTCCAGATCTGCTATTAGGCGCATGATCATGGCACGGTTGAGTCTGTACTTTTCGTACACCTGTTCCTCGGTCTGCCCCAGCAATGTGATGCGCACCCTGAAGACCCTGTCCTGGATCATCCTCCTGCGCTTAGCCTGGGCGTTGATCCTCCTCCTCCTAGCAAGCACGTAGAGGGCAGCCATTTTGGAAGACTTGTGGGGTTTCCCAGGGCATTTGTGGAGGGTTACTGATTGTCAGCACCTGGAATTTTTTTTTTTCTATCCTTCAAATAACGTTACCTCCAGTTTGAGATTCCCCTTATTTTGCTAATGCTAAATAGCGATTTTGGCATTTTTCGGTATTAGCGATTTTTCATGCATTCCATTGCGATTCTTTATTAGCGATTCGGTATTTCCGAGGTCAGCTTTGGTGTTCGTTATTTCCGATTGTCTGATTAGCGATTCGGTAATTTACTGAGGGGATATTTTTAGCGATTCTTTAATTTTTACCGATTTGGGGTTGATGCATTGCATTTTCTGGTTTTGCGTTCGGTATCGGCCTGTTTTACCGATTCGGTATTTTAGCGGGAGGTAATTTGCTTGATGCATCTGCCAGACGGTGGTTTGGAGCAGATCGACTAACTACTTGCCCGACGCCCTGCTGTACCAAGTGCCGAAGGATGCCGACCCTCCGACTGACGCACTGAGAGAGACGCTGTCTTTTGTCCTGCAGAGAAATCCAGCTCCAGTGTTTCCCGCTACCCTTGCGGGTTGCTGGGAGATCGAGTCCTGAGAGAGAGATACAAGACCTCCTACATTCTCTAAACAAGGTACGGAGCTGATTAGACCCTTAGGGCCCGATTCACAGAATGAATTTAAGACTCAATCCTAAACTTACTACTATTTTGGTATTCACAGAATGCACTTACTACTTTTGGCATTCACAGAATGAACTTACTACTTTTGGTATTCACAGAAGTTAGGATTTTGTCTTAAGTCTGTCTTAAGTTTGTCTTAAGTCTGTCATAAGTCTGTCTTAAGACAAACTTAAGACAAAATCCTAACTTCTGTGAATACCAAAAGTAGTAAGTTCATTCTGTGAATGTCAAAAGTAGTAAGTGCATTCTGTGAATACCAAAATAGTAGTAAGTTTAGGATTGAGTCTTAAGTTCATTCTGTGAATCAGGCCCTTAGAGAATTCTTGGATAGATTCTTGGCAGAAACTATTTAACTTTAAACTACTCCTCACTTTCTCCTTCCCATGTACTAGGCTTAGGTTAGGTACACCGGGTTAGGCGTATCTTAGAAGCACCAGTTGAGTACGTTTAGTCATTATTTGTCATTGTATGTATTTTATCCATTTTAAGTACCGTATGGCTTAGAAACCATGGGCCCGATTCACAGAACTAACTTAAGACAAATTCCTAAACTTACTACTTTTGGTATTCACAGAAGTTAGGATTTTGTCTTAAGACAGACTTAAGACAGACTTAAGACAGACTTAAGACAGAATCCTAACTTAAGTCTGTCTTAAGTCTGTCTTAAATCTGTTTTAAGACAAAATCCTAACTTCTGTGAATACCAAAAGTAGTAAGTTTAGGATTTTGTCTTAAGTTAGTTTTGTGAATCGGGCCCCATATCATGCTTTTACAGTATTATTTCATAATACTCTTTTTACTGTACACACTTTACTTTATGACAAGCATTGCAATTGTAGCAATTCACTTCTCTTGCATGAGAAAGAAGACTCCTCAATAAATAACCACTTTTATTGAAAACGCCAGTCTCTCTATTTCTCTGCACTTCTGGTGAAACGAAGCATGCACGATTGACTGAGTGAAATAGCCATCTATTGTTTCCGCAACTCTGGAGATATATTCCTTATTCTTGGGGAACAAAGTTGTCATGTTTATGCGGTTGTCAGAAACTAATCCCTTCTTGTGTATTCGAGAACGTTTCTAGTGACCTCTGAGCTAGCTGGCATTCACAAATTAAGTCTAACATATTCAATAGAGACCTAGTCGACTTCAGTCCAACGTCTAAACTATCGTTTATGTTATTCCAATGTGCAGAGCCTATTGGGAATATAGGAACTACACTACACTTCCAGCACATAAACAACAGCAGTGTTAGCTATTTTGGAGCTAACACTGCTAATCGCGCTTAACCACTTTTGTTGTGCTTATGCCACTATGGTTTTTTTTTAAGTGTGTTTTGTTTTATAATATGTATATTCATTTCCTCTAACAGTTTTGTCCCTTTTGTGTTTTCTCTATTTGGATGAAAGTCTGATGATACGTGCCAGTCCCAAAATGAGCGCCAGTTGACCCCACCTGCAACCAGTGGCTTAGAATATGAACTCCGGTGAGCCCTGGCTCTTTTTTCAGTTTTCTTATTACTTCTTTTAGTTGTGTGCTATTGGTTAAGGAATTGGAGCCGTTGGGTCATAATTCTTTAAGATCATCTTTAGTTTGCATGTTCTTCAAGAAAAATAGAGGTTTAGTTAGTGCCCTTTGCTTTTCCTCCTGCAAGATTTCCATGCCGCTTTCCAGCCTAAGTTGCTTATCAAACATTATATGATTGTACAGATTTTCAATATGTTGTACCCAATCTGCCTCGCTTATTCCTGCCATTTGATACCTTCTTGCTCCCTTAATTAATTTAAATAAAATCTCCCAAAATTCGCAGCTGTTTGACAATTTACTTGCCCAGAGTAATTGTTCCCAGATTTTTTCCATATGTACCTTTTTTGCATCCCTGCACTTCTCCTTGTATTTCTTCCTCATTTCTTTGATGTCGTCATTGTTTACAATTTTTCCCGCTCTTACAGCGACAGTACTTTTTCTCACCTCCCTTGCTATCTCCCTTTTTTCATCACGGAGTTGAAAGTTATTCCAAGGGTCATGCATTCTTCTTTGCGGTCCTTGGCGTTCTTGGAGTACCGGAAAATTGTTAACTAACAGTTTCTCTAATGTTTCCCATGCCTCTTCCAATGTTTGGATGGTCAGCGAGCTGCTGTCGTCGATGTATTTATAAACTACGTCCATAACTAATCCAGTGTTTTACCACGCCATTTTAGCTTACTTAAATGATATATAACAGGCATTTCTGTTAAAGTTGTGGTGATTTTTTTCTGACACAGGTTCGCATGCAAGGCAAATACTTGTGGATACTGATCACTTTCAGGACGGGATTGAATATGAAATGATTCAACTAAATGGAGTAGGTTGTTGCTTACCATTGTATAATCTATTGTGGATTGTTTTTTCCCACTTGAGAAGGTAATGCCGGCGGGCTGATCTCCCTTCGTTTTTCCATTCAGAAAGTGTAAACCAAGGTTTTCCAATTCGTACTTTTCTTTTCCAGCCTCTTGCAGCTTTTTACATACTTCTTTTTTCAAGTAAGCCCCTATAATATTTGTATTAAAATCACCAGCAAAAATCAACCAGCTGCATTGATAACTTGCTTGCAAGGCATGACAGTTTATCCTTCTTTTCTTTTTTGTTTGGGTGAATATATATACGTATGTGGAAAAGTCACGGTCCCTACCTCAGCGGGGAAGCATCCTCGCGCGGGATCCTGCGGGTCTAACCCCGATTGCACCTTGTTCCAGCTCCCCAGGATTTCTCCCCTCTCTCTTCCCCTGCAGGTACGACAGGAACCGGTCACAACACCTAAGACACCGGAAGCAGTTCACCCTGACCCCGGAAGTTCCAGCCCCCACTTCGACCCGGAAGATAGAAAAGCCGACGGTCCACAAGGGAGGAGGTTCCAACCAGCGGACTCGTGGCAGGAGGCAGCAAGGGAGGAACCGGAGCGGCGTACGAGCGGAGCAGAGTCGGAGAGTCGAGTCGAGGAAGAGGAGGACGACGACGATGTTTGGTCTGAAGACTGGTGGAGTCCTCAGGAGGTGGCAGGAGAGCGGCCGCGACTCGCAGGAGAGTTGCGGCGGGCCACGTGAGTAACCATCATCAGTCTCCGTGTGTCCCTTGTAAATATAGTTGTTAATAGTGTATAGAACAGCACACCCATAAGCACTGTCACTCTGTATATAGATATAAAGGTCACCCCCCTCCCTCACCTAGAACACCCTAATCTTCCCCGTCCCCCCTATCGTCTGTCTCTTCCACCCACCCTTCCGCCCCTTCCTCACTTCCTCATTTCCGTATCCTCACCTCCCGGTGTCGGTGGTAGTACACGGTAGTCCGTGAGCGTCAAGGACTAACGCCCTGTACTTTCTCTCTTCCATATACCTCCGAGGCCCATCGGTGCATCATACGGGACCAGACGACCCAGCCCAGCAGAGAGAGAGAGAGCACCGCCCTGACAACCTCAGCCCAGCAGAGGGAATAGACCCACAGTACCCTTCTGTCTGACGTGCTACACATTCCGGACACCCTCGAGGAGAAAGTTTCCCCTAACCCAGAGACTGCATATCATCTCTTGTACTTGGAGAAAATAAAACCAGCTAGCCATAGCTCACTATATCTGGCCTTCCCGCTTGTTATTTTGGTCCGCTGAAGCCCACGACCCACAGGTGGTGTCAGAAGTGGGATCTCCCGGAGGCATGGAGGCCGCTGTCAAGAAGCTGGCGGAATGCCAAGAACAACTAGGACAAATGATGGAGCGGTTCATGAAAACCGCTGAGGATGATCGAGGACAACTACACGACGTACTGAAGGGACAAGGCACAGCTCAAGACCAGGCACTCGGAAAACTCACGGAGGCAATGGGACAACAGAGACCCATGGCTCCCCTACCGTCGGTAGTCCTACAGAAATATGTGACGGGCGAGGATCCCGACTTCTTTTTTACGAACTTCGAACGTCTGGCACAGGCAGCCAATTGGCCAGCTGACCGCTGGGGACACTACTTGGGACCCCTGCTGACCGAAGAATTACAGGCAGCCTATCAACAGGCCAACATACAAGGGCAAACCCCGTACAGTGACATTAAGGCCTGCATCATAGAACGCTTAGGGATAGATGAGGACTCCTACAGGGTACGCCTATGACAAGTCCGTGAGGGACCGCAAGAAACCCCGAGGGCGATGTCCTACCATATTCAGGACTTAACAACCCGTTGGTTGAAACCCGCCACGTCCACCAAGGAGGACATAATTGCTAAAATCAAACTCGAACAATTCCTCGCCTCGCTCCATCCGGCCACCCAAAGGTGGTGCGGCAACATGCCCGCCTAAACCTGGACAGTGCTGTAGAAATAGCCAGTGCATACAGTAAAGCACAGGAAGTACAGAAAGTAAAGGACAAACAACTTCCTCGGGGGCCACATGGTAGCCACCACCGGCCCCAAAGAACCCCAGTCGCCAGAAAACCAGATCCGGTCCCCTTTTTACCATATCCCGTAATGCCTAGACCAAACCCATCCGGACCTCAATGTTTCCACTGTGGAGGTTTTGGTCATATCGCCCGTCATTGTCCACAAAAGGAGGAACCCATGGAAGTGGCTGTATCCCGGAATTATGTATGTCTCACGGCAGAAGCAACTCCGCCACCGTTTCGTTGTCCGGTAAAGATTAATGACCATCCACTGATGGCCCTAGCTGACACCGGATGTAGACACAGCGTCTTACGTCCCCAGGATATGCCAAAGTCTGTTGGCCCCATCACGGGGACCGTGGCCATCAAATGTGTGCATGGAGACACCAAAAGCTACCCCACCGCCCGAGTGAGAGTACAGAATACTACCGACCAAGGAAGCCTGCTAAATGTGGGGCTGATACCAAACCTGCCAGAGCAAGCAATACTGGGTAGCGACTATAGTGGTCTCCCCCTCCTTCTGCACGATACTACGTGTTCCCTGGAAAAATGGTAGAAGGAAGCGCCGTTTGCACAAAACCAACCCTCAAGAGCCTCCTCGCCTAAGCCCTTCAAATCCAAAAACCAAAAGAAAAAGGAGAGAAGAGGTCATGTTGAAGCATACCCCGTACAAGAGGTACAACATCCCTGGGAAACCGATCGCGAATTTAGCGCAGCACAGCAGGAAGATCCCGTACTGCAGGACGCCTGGGAACGGGCCCTAGACAACGAGGACCCGATACATGTAGGTCCTTACTTCTTTCGTTCTAAAGGACTGTTATACCGGAAGGCCGGGCCTCACCAAAGCCCACAACTAATCATCCCCGGCCCGTTTCGGGACAAAGTGTTGTTTTTGGCCCATAGCCATCTCCTGGGTGGACATTTCGGGGAAGAAAAGACAGGACAGGCAATCCTTGAGAAATTCTACTGGCCTGGAGTATATAGCCAAATCAAATGGTACTGTAAAGAATGCTCCGTCTGCCAAAAGAACAGCCGTTACCGACCGCCTAAGGTACCCCTCCGTCCTCTTCCCCTTATCGACGTCCCCTTTAGTCGAGTAGGGATGGACCTTATAGGTCCGATGTTGCCTTCTAGGAGCGGCTGTAGATACGCTTTAGTCTTGGTCGATTATGCTACACGCTTCCCGGAGGCTGTCGCCCTAAAACAACCAACCACCCAAAACATAGCGAAAGCACTGGTGTCTATTTTTGCTCGTGTTGGGTTTCCCCGGTAGATCTTAACGGATCAAGGGACCCCTTTCGCGTCCTCCCTGATGCGCCAGGTATGCTCTCAGTTGGGCATTAAACAAATAAGAACCTCAGCGTACCACCCACATACCGATGGGTTGGTGGAACGCTACAACGCCACGTTGAAAGCCACCCTCAAAAAACTGTTAGGTTTGGAAAGCAGGAGGTGGGAAGAGATGTTGCCTCTTGCTCTATTCGCCATCCGGTGTAAAACCCAAAGCAGCACCGGTTACTCACCATACGAGTTGCTGTATGGGAGACCTCCACGAACATTGTTGGATATGGCTCGCGAAGCCTGGGAAGCAGAACCCGATCGAACCAGACCCTTACCCGAGTATGTCAACAATCTGAAAACCCACCTAGCCCAAGTCAGAGACATTGTGCGGCAGAACCTGGAAAACGCCCAAAACACACAGAAACAACAGTATGACAAAGGAGCCAAAAACCGCTCCTTTGTGGCAGGAGATTTGGTTCTGTTGCTCCTGCCGTCCTCTGATCACAAACTCTTAGGTCAGTGGCAGGGCCCATTCTCCGTCATCCGACAAGTGACTCCTGTTACCTATGAAATAGAGACAGACACTGCTCGAGGGGTCCGCCAGATATACCACATTAACCTCCTGAAGAAATGGGAGGGTCCCCAACCCGTCCTGTCGGGTAACCAAGTCCTTACAAACCTACCCTTTGAGTGATGCCTAGACCCGGACCTGCCTATCATGTTAAAACAGGATCTGAGACGAGTGTTGTCCCCTGTACAGGATGTCTTCTCCTCCCTTCCCGTACACACCAACATAGTGGAACACGCTATTCAGACTGATCCCGGAGTAACAGTAAGACAACGGACCTATCGTGTCCCGGAGGCCCGCCGAGCCATCATAAAAAAAGAGACAGAACAAATGCTGCAAATGGGCATAATCGAGCCGTCGGTCAGTAGTTGGAACTCGCCGATAGTCCTGGTCCCCAAGCCTGACGGCTCGGTTAGTTTCTGTATAGATTTTCGCGAGGTAAACAAGGTTTCCAGATTTGATGCCTATCCCCTCCCGCGGGTGGATGAGATGGTGGAACGAATAGGCCCAGCAAAGTACAGAAGCACTCTTGATTTATGTACGGGGTACTGGCAGATACCCCTTAGAGAGGATGATAAAAGAAAAAACGCTTTCTCTACACCTGATGGCTTGTTTCAGTTCCGTGTGATGCCTTTTGGGCTCCACGGAGCACCAGCAACTTTTCAGAGGGCCATGAATCAGGTCCTACAGCCCCATTCCCGATATGCGGGGGCATATTTGGACGACATAGTAATTCATAGTGACACCTGGGAACAACATTTGTGCCATCTCCATGCGGTTGTGTCCTCTCTAGGAAACAATGGCTTCACCATTAATCCAGCCAAAACTACCCTAGCCGCCCAAAGCGTCAAATATTTGGGTTATCTCTTAGGCGAAGGCCTCATCCGTCCACAAGACAACAAAATAAAGGCCATTCAGTCTATCCCTTTTCCGCAAACCAAGAAAGAACTCAGGGCCTTTCTCTGACTTTTGGGCTACTACAGACGGTTCATACCTAACTTTTCTCAAACTGCTGTTCCCTTGACTGATCTACTGAAGAAGACAACCAAAACTGAGGAGGAACTACACCATCCCTCTCTTCTGTTGTTGCGAGCGTTTGAGCAACTGAAACAGGCCCTATTGTCCAGTCCCGTCCTTATTAGTCCAGACTATACCCAACCTTTCATTTTACAAACCGATGCATCCGACCAAGGGTTGGGGGCTGTCTTGTCTCAGAAAGATCCACAAGGGAACGAACGACCTATATTGTACCTAAGCCGTAAACTCTACCCTAGGGAAATGAACTATGCCTGTGTCGAGAAAGAGGCTCTGGCAATAAAATGGGCAGTGGAAAGTCTCCGCTATAACCTCGAGGGACGTGAATTTGTGTTATACACGGACCATGCCCCCCTGGAATGGATGGCCCGCAACCGGGGCCACAATGATCGCGTCCTCAGGTGGTTCCTTTCCCTACAACCCTATCGGTTCAAAACCGAACATAGGAAAGGTGCAGAACAGGGGAATACCGATTACCTCTCCCGATTCCCTAACTCTACTACCCCTACAAGAAAGACAGCTAGGGAAAGGGGATGTGGAAAAGTCACGGTCCCTACCTCAGCGGGGAAGCATCCTCGCGCGGGATCCTGCGGGTCTAACCCCGATTGCACCTTGTTCCAGCTCCCCAGGATTTCTCCCCTCTCTCTTCCCATGCAGGTACGACAGGAACCGGTCACAACACCTAAGACACCGGAACCAGTTCACCCTGACCCCGGAAGTTCCAGCCCCCACTTCGACCCGGAAGATAGAAAAGCCGACGGTCCACAAGGGAGGAGGTTCCAACCAGCGGACTCGTGGCAGGAGGCAGCAAGGGAGGAACCGGAGCGGCGTACGAGCGTAGCAGAGTCGGAGAGTCGAGTCGAGGAAGAGGAGGAGGACGACGACGTTTGGTCTGAAGACTGGTGGAGTCCTCAGGAGGTGGCTGGAGAGCGGCCGCGACTCGCAGGAGAGTTGCGGCGGGCCACTTGAGTAACCATCATCAGTCTCCGTGTGTCCCTTGTAAATATAGTTGTTAATAGTGTATAGAACAGCACACCCATAGGCACTGTCACTCTGTATATAGATATAAAGGTCACCCCCCTCCCTCACCTAGAACACCCTAATCTTCCCAGTCCCCCCTATCGTCTGTCTCTTCCACCCACCCTTCCGCCCCTTCCTCACTTTCGCATTTCCGTATCCTCACCTCCCGGTGTCGGTGGTAGTACACGGTAGTCCGTGAGCGTCAAGGACTAACGGCCCTGTACTTTCTCTCTTCCATATACCTCCGAGGCCCATCGGTGCATCATACGGGACCAGACGACACAGCCCAGCAGAGAGAGAGAGAGCACCGCCCTGACGACCTCAGCCCAGCAGAGGGAATAGACCCACAGTACCCTTCTGTCTGACGTGCTACACATTCCGGACACCCTCGAGGAGAAAGTTCCCCCTAACCCAGAGACTGCATATCATCTCTTGTACTTGGAGAAAATAAAACCAGCTAGCCATAGCTCACTATATCTGGCCTCCCCGCTTGTTATTCTGTTCCGCTGAAGCCCACGACCCACAACGTATATGTATATAACATGTCTGTCTTAAATTAATACTTGCAAAAACACAACATTTTATGTGCTTTTACTAACAGTAACCCGAATGCACTAAAATGGCCACTGTTACGCTGGAACTTTACTGCGCATGCGTCTATCACACTCACCTGGTATGACGTATCTGTAATTTGGTGGGAAACTTTTTCTTCTGCGCACTAGTGCCAAATATGGCCACTTCAAACCTCACATGCTAATGCTTATGCTTTGCGCAAAGTTAAACTTGTTCGTTATGCTTAACCATTAAGCCCTTTTGTGCTCATGACGATTCCAGCTTGTCATGCTGCACGGTGGTTGTGTGCTCATGACGAGCTGGACTTGTCAAGCTGCCGCGGCGCCTACCATGCGTGGCTAATTCCCCGCCTGTGCGGGCGTTCTAAAGGAGTGGGCGGAGCCATGACGAGTCCAGCTCGTCATGAGCACAGCTCCACTGAGTAGCATGATGAGCTGGACTCGTCATAAGTAACCTGAACTACCAGGTCAGGCACTCCGTGGACCAAAAACAAGCATCCTGGGACTGGTTTCGGTGTATCACATCTAATCAGCCAGGCTTGCTAAACTTCAGTGGCATGGTGAGCACAGGACCCAAGTCTGGGTATACCCATCCCACTTGGGTGACAAACTCAAGAACAATTGAAAGACGAAATGCTGAACAATGTCAAACATTCACCCCCTTTACAGAGATATTGGCCTAAATCTGTAGTGTTGGCTGAAGAAGAGCAACACACGTGGTGGAAGGCTTGGTGCCTGACAGGGACACAAACTGGGCACACGTGTTACGTCTTGTGGGGGTACTTACGCACCGGGTGGGTGGGGGGAGGGGGCATTACCTGTGCAGGTCCCCCTAGGCGGGAAGAGTAGGCCTCGCAAATGCCTCACAACATTACAAAATCCATCCTTGTTTTGCTCTTCATGCCATGTTTGATTTGTTTATCATTCTGTCCATCACCTGATCTTTTTGCATCTCTGGCTACAAAGACATCTGCAGTGGTTGCAATCAGCTGAGTTTTTATAACTAAAAGAGTGCATTTTTCAACAATTTGTTTATGTTAAATTTTTCTTTTTTCAAGCTATCTGCATTCACTTTAGCACAACTTTGATCCTTCCCTCCACATTCACTGACCTGGGCCCCTTCTCCCACACTAGCCTCGGGATCACTATTCCCATACTTTAATTGTGTCTGACATGTGTTCATCTACTCACACCACTACAGCAGTTTTTTATGGCATCAATGTGTTAGGCACTGTGGACTGCATGAATGAAGCTTTAGAGAGTTAGAACCACAGGGTCTCGGCGTGGCCACAACACCATGCAAGATGGCTGCGGACCTCTTCTTCGTGGTTTCTGGCGGCTCCACAACGTCTCCGTGAGCCTGCATGCCGCGAAAAATTCTAACGCGCTCGTTTAATTGGATTTCTGACAGCGCGTTATTTATTGCCAGCGCTTCTCATCTTCGGAACCTCCCGCGGCCGCCATTTCACGGCGCGCTCTTTCCTCACAGAACGAGCGCTTCACTCCAAGGTTGCAGTAAGACTTTTGGCTATGTTTTACTCCCTTGTCATGCGAGCTTCAGATGTGGACTGTTCTCGTTTTAAAGGCTAGCATGCCTTTGCTTCATCTCCACTCAAGCAGCTTTCCTCAGGAAATATGGAGGTCTGTAATGTCAACATTAGTTATGGCTGTACCGTTGTGCCCTCGCTTAAGGATAACAGCATGTGAATTCTTTCTGCACCGTCCCCAGTAAGGGAGTGGCTATGAATCTCTGGATATTGGCAGGCTGCTTTTGCTTTATCTTCTCCATCTGCCTTATACATCCTGTTTGGGCTTCAGAACAGCGTTTTTCACGACCCTTCATGCTGCAGAACTCTAATACCTATGAACTTCCTCTAATGCAATACTTTGCCTTCAATAATCTTCTGACAGCGCCCTATCTATTTGTTACCAGTGATTACTTTCTTTCAGCTTGTCATAACCGCTTTTTACTGAATGTCCTCACCTCACAGTGCGAGCTGCTCTACAGTCTCATCCCTCTCTTCATGCTAACCTCCTCTGTGGCTCTCATTATTTTTTCAACTGCTGTCCTCATTTATTAACCTACCCAGGAAGCGAGTATGCAATTAGTTGTTTTGCAATGGCTTCAACCTTCTAATGCTCTAGGACTCCTGCTTCTTTCACATCATCACGGTCAAGTGACTGTTTCACAACAATTGTAGTGTATTGCACATGCAGTATTCCTCTCTTTATCGTCAACAGCAGTTCGACTGTGTAAATTAGCTTTACCAGCCAACGGAACTCTTTTTTCATCATTACAGGGAAGCTCTATCTCTGTATTTTGCAATAATTCACTTGCGAGGCAGACACTCCACTCAACGTTTGTGTATGGGCAAATTACGACAGCCAAAGTTTGTTTTTGTCCCCTTTAGACCTCATCGAGAGTCCTCCATTTCAACTCCTTCTGGTGTCTCTGCAATGGTGGATCAAATGGCTAGTCTTCCCCCGCATCGTTCTTCTTCATCCCAGTCTGCATCAAATAAATCTTCTCCTCCAACTACTTCTTCTAATCGTCTAAAACAAGACCCTCCCTCACCGGATAAACCCACTTCTCCAATTTCAATGGAGTTACTTTTAGATGAGATGCGTGCCCTTCGGCCCTTTGTTGAAGAAACTAACAAAGATATGCAAATTTTGAAAGAGAATGGGACGTCGATGGATAACAGAATTACTTCTGTTGAGCAACAAGTTTCGGTTGTGCAATCTAATTCTCAATGCATCACTTCTCTGGAAAAGTCAGTTCTTGCTCTCCAGCAACACACCGAGGACTTGGAAAAGAGGAATAGAAGGAACAATCTTCGCATTTATGGTTTACCAGAATCTCTGTAAGGAGATGACCCTGTCACTTTCTTCACTTCCTTCATTCCTAAGCTATTATATATATCTCCAAACACCTCTATTAGTATTCAGAGAGCCCATAGACTTGGTCCACGTTCATCTGAGTCCCCGAAGCCAAGAGGTGTTATTATTCTCTTTTTGAAATTTACGGATCTCCTTTCAGTTCTTTCTGCAGCCAGATCCAAACGTCAAATTTCATGGATAGGTCAGAGAGTGTTCTTATCTCAAGATGTCTCCAATGCTACGGCATCCAGAAGAAAGGAGTTTCTGAATCTTCGTGCACCTCTACGATCTCTCGGTGCTCGATATGGGTTGTTTCATCCTTGTATTTTCAAAGTTACTTACCAAAACAAGACTTGGACCTTTCAAGATCCTGGAGAACTCAGAAACTTTCCTTATCTTCACTCCGGTGGCGCCATGGATACCTCGAATTCTTCTAGTGGCTGATCATTTCATTTTATTTATTCGCTTTGTCCATGTTTGATTCCTCCTTATAGTATGATGCTGTTGTTCCATTTTCAATTTCTCCCTCTTGATCTTTTCTAGTTATTCTTATCTCCTTTCTTACTGCATATGTTCTTTATTTGATTATTTTGTTTGTTATGTAGAGTATTTCGCCTTGTATGCCGACAATGTCACTTCCCAATTGTTATTTGTCTTTTTTCTCTCCCAACATAGGTTCCTGATGGCCCTTTCTGAGTCCCTATGTGTGGCATTTTCATTTCCTTTGTCCTGGTGTGGTTTGGATTTCCACCCCTCGCCTGGTTCGTCTTGTTGAGTGTCGACATTTCCCCACCTTCCTTGTATTTGTTCCCTCAGGTGTGTTAATTTCAGTCATCCTTTTCTGCTTCTCCTTTTCCTTCCTTCCTTCCCTTTTTCCCTGTTACTTGGTTTTTATTCTTTATTCTTGCTCATTTTGTCTCTTTCATCAATCGGTTCTTTCATGTTTGCATGCATTTTTGTACTTTTTGATGTTCTTGGGCCGATTCACAGAACTAACTTAAGACAAATTCCTAAACTTACTACTTTTGGTATTCACAGAAGTTAGGATTTTGTCTTAAGACAGACTTAAGACAGACTTAAGACAGAATCATAACTTAAGTCTGTCTTAAGTCTGTCTTAAGTCTGTCTTAAGACAAAATCCTAACTTCTGTGAATACCAAAAGTAGTAAGTTTAGGATTTTGTCTTAAGTTCGTTCTGTGAATCGGGCCCCTTATTCCTATTTCACCTGCATTTTTCTCTTCGGCGTTCTGTTGTTTATATATCTTTTTGCAAAATTTTATGTTATCATATTTATCCTGTTTACAAAGAGTTATTTCATGGAATGTAAAAGGTTTTGTTAACCCCATCAAGCGGCAGAGAGTACTTTCTCATTTGTCCTCCTATACCCCTGATATTGCTCTTTTACAGGAGACCCACCTTGATGAACTTGAATCTCTTAAGTTTTATTTTCTCCCTCTCCCAATAAGAAAAATGGAGTTGCTATTTTAGTTCATAAAAAGTTGAAATGTAAAGTGTTATTGGAGGAAAAAGATTCGGAAGGGAGATGGAAATGGGTTAAATTGCTAATTAACTCTATTTCCATAACTGTTTTTAATATTTATGGTCCTACTCAATCTGATTGTTTGTTGTAGCCTTTAATCACAAGCAAAAGTATTCAACACAAAGATGACCTTTTTCTTTTAGGTGGAGATTGCAATCAGGTTATTGATCCATTTCTCGATCGCAAATCCACTGTGCGTTTCATTCCCCACAAACCTCATAAGCAGTTTTTGAACACTATCCTTCAAGCAAATCTCTCCGACTCTTGGAGACTCACGCATCCAGACACTCTAGACCAGTGTTTCCCAAACTGTGGTCCGCGGACCCCCAGGGGTCCGTGACACATTCCCAGGGGGTCCGTAGGCAACAGTTTTAAAAGCACAGAAACATTTCTTGTATAATTAGCAGCTTTCCAGCAACAATAAAAGTGTCAAGAGAATGCCAGTGATTAATGTACCTGCTGGAGAGCGAGGAGAGTTTTGTTCAGTGGCAGCTTTGATTTAACTAATGTAGCACAGAGGGTCAATGTGCCTACTGCAAAGAATGTGTAACATGCATCTTATAAAGCAGCATTTTATGTGCCTAGGTATGTGGTCACTGCTTTTGTCACAGAGGTTCCTTTGTTACTGTGCACTTCGTAAGTGACAATTGTAATCTAGCAGAGGGACCCATAAACTGTCATCAAAGAGCTGCTTGCAAACTGTATGGTACCAGTTAATAACTTATATTTTGTCCCAGTTATTCATTATCCTGATGCTGCTAAAAAGATATATTTGGGTGGGAATACATTTTTAATGGTAAAGTCAATGCTAGCCACTGTGTTATGCTCTGAATCCTGAGTTTGTGCTTTTCCAGACCAAGCACTCTTTAAACATTTTATATACACGCTGATTTACATGTATGATTCAATGTCTCTATATGTGTGTGATGTTAAGTGCTCTGACATCCTACAATTATATGAGAGATGCTACAAAACAAATGAAATACATGTGACAGAGGGGCTATTACTTATTTATTTATTTATTTATTTATTTATTTTATTTAGCTGTTTTATAACGCGCTCCGTTACTACCAGAGTGTCCTGGCGCGGTAGGAAAAACAGGCATGTGGTCAGATAAAAGAGATTGGAGTTAAACTAATAAGCAAACCTAAAAAGATGGGTTTTCAGGGCCTTCTTGAAAGGGACAAAATTCTGGATAGATCTCAAAGAAAGTGGTAAAGTATTCCAGGCGGACGCGGCAAGAACGTCGATAGACCGACCACCAAGTCGTACCCGCTGAAAGCGCGGAACCTCCAGCAGACTCTGATCAGCTGATCGAAGAGCACGGTTGGGGACATAGCGTCTAAATCTTTTCTTCAGATACGAAGGCCCCAGCTCATTAACTGCCTTAAATGCCAATGTCAATATTTTAAAAGTGATTCGTTGAGAGACTGGTAGCCAGTGTAGTTGCTTCAAATGGCTTCTAGCACTTTCCCTGCTCGGCACATTACAAAGTAGTCTCGCTGTAGCGTTTTGAATGACCTGCAAACGGGAAACCAAAAAAGCTGGAATCCCACTGAAGAGAGAATTGGCATAGTGAAGCCGTGAGAGTATAAGAGCTCTCGCGACAGACTCTCTAGCTGCGGAAGGAAGATACGGAAAGAACTTCCTCATAGCCTTAAGAGACCCAAAGCACATGCCCGTAAGTTTCTTTATATGTGCTTCGAACCTCAGATCCTCCCCAAACCATACACCTAGGTTCTTTGCAGGGATGTGCACTGAGCAAGGTTGGGGAAAATCCGCAGGCCACAGGAGTTCTCTAAAGTTTGGGGGGAACTGCCCATATAGCAGGATTTCAGTTTTATCTTCGTTACACTTCAGTTGCGCTGCCGCTAACCAACTGAAAACTGAAGACAAGCAAGAGCGAATGACCTCCGTGCCAAGGGCAGCATCGGGCCAGGTAAATAATAATTGCGTATCATCCGCATACGCCATAATTTTGGCCCCAAGCTGTTCCGCCAACACTATAAGTGGAGTGAGATATACGTTAAAATGCAGGGGGCTCAGCGTGGATCCCTGGGGTACCCCTGTCGTGAGTGGTTTGGCCAAAGAAGAGAATGGAGGAAGCCAAACCTGTTGAGATCTATCAGACAAAAAGGATCCTACCCATTTCAATGCCGGACCCACCACACCTATCTTAGCCAGATGTGCCAGAAGAAGAGAGTGCGGGACAGTATCAAACGCAGCGGAGAGGTCCAATAATATTAGCGCCGCTCTGCCGCCACTGTCCAAACACTGTCTGATGGCCTCTGAGATCTCAACAAGGGCTATCTCCGTGCTATGGGCTGCACGAAAGCCCGACTGGGCAGGGTGAAGGGCCTCTGAGGACTCAACAAAGGTTTCAACTGGCGAAACGCAAGTTTCTCCGCAACTTTCGCCATTGCTGGCAGCAGGGAAATAGGGCGATAGTTGCCCGGTGTAGTTGGATCAGCACCCACTTTTTTCAGCAGGGGTTACATTACATTACATTACTTCAATATAAAATACTAAGGGCCAGATGTACGATCTGTTTTTATATGCGCGAACGAGTTCGCGAACCCGTTTGCACATGCAAAAACCTATTGGGCCATGTACATAGCCTATTTCACGAGTCGCAATTTGTTTGCGTCTCTCTAAATAGGTTTTGCAACTTGCTATTTGGAAGGGGCATTCCCTTCCAAATAGCGAGTCTCAAAACCATGTACAAATGTTTTGCGTTCGCAAAACAGTCACAATTACCACCTACTTCAAGAAGATGGTAATGCATTCGCAAATGGGAAGGGGTCGCATGCAAAATTATTTTTTAAGGTCAGGCAGTGGTCCCAGGGACCTCTGCCTGCCCTTAGAAATTGAAACGAAAACCTTTTTTTTTTTTTTTTTTAAATGCCTGCTAAACAGGCTGCATTTTTTTTTTAAACTGCTTCATTTAAAAGCAGTCCGAGACATGGTGACCTGCAGAGCCCAGCAGGCCACCATCGCTGGGAGGGCTGGCATTCCCAATGGCCTGCAAATTGCGAGAGGCTCATTAATATTAATGAACCTCGCAATTTGCGACCCCATGGGGAATCCCAAACAGTGTTAAACAAACTGTTGTACATTTCATTTAGCGACTCCCAATTTGCCACTCGCAATGTGTCGCCAATTGCGAGGCGCTAAATGAAATGGTCGTACATCTGGCCCCAAAATCCTTAGTACTTTGAGTATTTGTTTTGTGTGCACACATATATATTTTTTCGTATTACTGTTTTAACCCCTTGGTCGTGGCAGAATCACTCCGTCACGAGCCGCGGTGGCGCTGCGCTTCTGACGGAATGGTTCCGTCACGGCCCCGCCGGCTCAGTAGAACGCGCCGCGCAGGTGCGAAATCAGCGCCGCCGCGGCTGGGCTGTGACGGAACCATTCCGTCACCAGCACAGCCCCACCGTGGCTCGTGACGGAATGGTTCCGTCACGAGCGCGCAAGGGGTTAATGTTTGAAATTTAACTCATACACATTGCTTGGGGGTCCCCGGCTTCCAGTGGTGACTCAATGGGGGTCCTCAGGAGTCAAAAGTTTGGGAACCACTGCTCTAGACTATTCCTTTTTCTCATACCCTCATGCTTCTTCTTCTAGGTTAGATTATATCTTTCTCTCTCAATCTCTCGCTCAGAATGTCTCATCTTCCTCTATTGAGCCTATTGTTATTTCAGATCATGCTCCTGTTATAACGGATATTGATCTACTTCCTCCTCGTCCCAAGCCCTCTCGATGGCGCTTCAACTTTGCTCTTCTTACTGACCCTAATTTTCTTTCTTCATTTCGTACTTTTACTGTTGACTTCTTTCAAACTAATTCTACTCCTGACACTCCTCCTCATATTCTCTGGGACTCTTTTAAAGCTACGGCAAGAGGATTTATTATTGATTTTGTTTCTAGGAAAAAAAGAATTTCTCCAAAAACTTAAGTCCTCTCTCGCATATATTAAAAAATTAGAACATCAATTCTACACCTCTTCTGATACGTGTATGTCCCCTGAACTTTTTTTTGTAAATAACAAGGAACCCCTGAACCATATATTCAATGATTCCTAGGACAGAGAAATATCAGTTGTGCTTTATCTTTCCTAGGCAATCTGCAAATAAAGAACTGCACCAATCTATATATGACAGTCAACCTGACTAAGAAAACAATGTGTCATAAAAAGCCCATTATAACGAAAAATTTCACAGTTATAATAATAACAACAAACTATGGAGAGGAGGGACAGGTTACACTTTTTGATTTTTATAAGTAATAAAAAATCCTTAAATAAGGATATACACAATATATTTATCAGTTAAAAACAATTGTATACACAACGACAAAATTAATTAGCAATATGTAATATATGTATCATAACAATCAAAAAAATTTAAGAAAATGTGGCACTAATTTATTCTTTCGCCGCGCGTTTCGGCGTAAGGAAAACACCTTCTTCAGGAAAAAGCCACAATAAAATCTAATAAATAAAAATTACATAATAAATTGTTAACAAAGTATACAGAATATACATATTCAAAAAACAACTCTGTGCATCCTATCTCTTCATAAATTGACATTTAATTAAATAACATACTCAATATACCATGTTTATATTTATATCATTAGCATTTCTATACATGTTATCTATAACAGAAATCGACCTCTAAAAATTGGTGCTTACTCCATAATGAATTTCCAACACAAATACTCCACAGTGTTCCATTTAATGCCCATATTTACTACCGGGGGCATGTAAGTATATTGTTAGGTTGTTACTGATATAACTACAGTCATAATACATTACAATTGATGATTTGTCTTCTTGTTTATGACTAAAGCTTGTTGTTTATATTAGGTTGCTAAGCATTTATTTGTTAAATCATGGCATAGCGCAGTAGTTAAAAAAATGAATTAGATACAGATATAAGGATACCTTTATATCGATAGAGTCACTCTCTCAACAATGTGCATGGATCTGCAATGGGTATATCAGTTTTTGATTGATAAGAAGGGCAGAAACTTGTATTTCTATAGGGTGTCTCCTATTAATAAATAGAAGGAAAACTTTAATACAACAATTTTTCTTAATTGACAGACATATGTTATTATCTGGTGCTCGAAGAACTCGTACACCATATACAGCATGATATGTTCTTATATGGTGTATGAAGGCTTACTTTTTAATAAAGAACTCATACCCCATCTACAGCGTGACAGGTATGCTGACTTCTGAGGTTTACCACCGCTGTAATCAATAATTTACAAAAACTCGTAATCTGTTAGTGTCCGCATTACCCTTCCTCTATTTAGAGAGCCGTAAGGTTAATTCAGGACCATGAATAATTTTTTAATTAAGTAAGTATTTTTTATAAAAATCGGAGTTGCGAATGGTAAACCACATGTGTTTGTTTAACTGATAATTTAGAAGGCAGCGCAAAAGATATGAAGTGACAGTCTACAATTTCGTCTCTCTAGTTCGGGAGTAGAAAGGCGGTGTCTAGAGATAAACATATGCACTTCGTTTTAGTGAAAGGAACAAAAATTCTTGTCTCCTAAATCTGCAAATGTTGAACTTAAAAGCTACATCGCGACAGTTACCTGATAACGCCGCTCACTATCTTCCTCAACCATCTGTATCAGTATCTGCACCGCAAACAATATATATTGGCAGTGTTACCTTTCCTCTCTCTAGCTTCAGTAAAAACGGAAGTAGAAAGGCGGTGTCCAAAGATAAACATATACATCTCATTTTGGTAAACAGAACACGCCATCGTATTTCTTAAATTTAAAAAGGTAAAAAAAATAACCTGAGAGCTGTACTGCGACAATTACCTGATGAAGCTGCTCACTATCCTCCTCAACCATCTATGTCAAAATAGGCATCACAAACGATACGTAATGGCAGAGTCACCCTTCATATCTTTATAGCTTCAATGAGCACGGCAGTAGAAAGGCGGTGTCTACAGATAAACATATACACCTTTATTTAGTGAGATAAACAAAAAAATGATTTTCCTAAATTCTTTATTTGCAGATTGCCTAGGAAAGATAAAGCACAACTATCACCTGAACTTTTACGTGCGAAGATTTCCTTTAATAAATTTACTACGGACAATGCCTCCTCAATTCTTCTCCGTAGCAGTGCGCGTTATTACGGAGGTCGTAACAAATCTAGGAAGCTTTTAGCTAACTATCTCAAATCTCGTAAGGAACGTACCTTCATTGAATCTATTTTTTCCTCTGACAATGTTCTTCTCCACACTAATGAGCAAATTCTTGAACAATTCCAACTCTTTTATCAACAACTTTATACTCCAGAATCCCCTCCTACTTCTTCTATGCTCCATTCTTACTTTGATAACCTAAACCTTCTACGTCTCACCTTAATTTATCATCCCTTGATCTTGATCTTTCCCTTCATGAACTGTCTACGGTTCTGTCTTCTCTTACTAAGGGTAAAACTCCTGGTCCCGATGGCTTTCCGATGGAGTTTTATTTGCATTTTTCTGACCTTTTATTACCCAAACTCTTATTACTTTTTCAATCCTTTTCTTCTTCTGGTATAGCTGCAGGTACCTTTCAAGATGCCACCATTTGTCTCATCCCGAAAGATGGGCGTGTTTCCTAAATTTTGTAAAAATTATCATCCCATTTCATTAGTTAATGTTGATAATAAACTTTTCGCCAAATTACTTGCTTTGCGTTTGGATTCCTTTATGTCCCATCTTATTGGTAAAGAACAATGCAGGTTTATTAAAGGAAGGCTTACTTCTGATAATTCACGTCTTTTTCTGAACGTTTTAAACAAAGCCCCTTATTTCTCAGAACCTTATGGCTGCTATTTCTGTCGATGCTAAAAAACTTTTGACAGAGTAGACTGGTCCTTTTTATTTGCTTCACTTAAATGGCATGGCTTTGGCTCCAAATTTATTTCTTCCATTTCCTTATTATATTTTTCACCCAAAGCTTATGTTCTTGTGAATGGTCATCTATCTTCTTCATTCACTCTTCAAAGAGGAGTTTGTCAAGGTTGCCCTCTTTCTCCACTTCTTTTTGTTTTGGCCCTTGAACCCTTCTTGTCCTCCATTCGCCAGAATACTTCCATTTCTGGTTTTCCCTATGGTGAACATCAATTAAAAATTTCTGCATATGCTGATGACATCCTTTTACTTATTTCAAATCCTGAATCGTCTGTCCCTCCTTTATTGTCCGAATTTGAAACATTTTCTCTTATAAGATCAACTCAGATAAAACAGAAATTCTCCCTTTGAATAAGTTCTGTCTCCCTCATTTCTTTTCTTCCACTGGTTTTACCTGGAATAATACTAAGATTAAATATCTTGGGATCTGGTTTTCTAATTCTATTTCTTCCTCTGTTAAACTAAATACGTCTGCTGTTCTCTCCCGAATTGATCAATTATTTTCTTCTTGGAATCATCTTTTTCTTTCTTGGTGGGGTCGACTAGATACTATTAAGATGATGATTGCTCCTATTCTTATCTATACTCTCTCCATGCTGCCTGTACATATCCCTACTCTTTCACTCTTCTTGGAAAATGGCTGTGGTTAAGCCTTTGCTGAAAAAGTCTACTCTAGATCCTGAGATACTAAAGAACTTTCGCCCAATATCGCTGTTGCCGGCCCCAGCAAAGATGCTTGAGACACATCTCAACCAACATCTGACTGCTTTCCTAGATACCTTGGGCCTGCTGGATCCTTCTCAACATGGTTTCCGAAGGTTCCACAGCACAGAGTCAGCTCTTACGGTGGTCGTAAATAACATCCACTCGAAGGTCGACAGAGGCCAGACTACTCTTCTGGTCCTGCTCGACCTGACAGCAGCTTTCGACACTCTGTCCCCCTCTACTTTGGTAATTCGCCTCAGGGAGGTAGGGGTGGAGGGCCCAGCGCTGAGCCTCCTGACCTCCTTTCTGAACCAGAGGGAGCAGAAGGTTAAGTTGGGAGAGTACATGTCCCCCGCTAAACCTGTGCAGTGTGGGGTTCCGCAGGGGTCGGCCCTGAGCCCCACACTTTTTAACATCTATGTGGCCCCACTTGCCAGGTTAGTAAGATCTTTCGAGTTGGAGGTGTTGTCATATACTGACGACACCCAAATTATGGTTTCTCTCTCACTCGGTGAGTACCTCCGCCCATAACTTCAGGAACTGCATGGAGGCAGTTTCACAGTGGATGGTTCTGAATTCACTCAAGTTAAACGGAGAGAAAACGGAGGTCCTAATCTTCGGAGGAGATCAGGACATTTGGTCAAGCGACTGGTGGCCTCTATCCCTGGGAGTCTGCCCACTGCCCTCGAAATTCGCCCGGAATCTGGGCGTGCTGATTGACACCTCGCTCGCTATGGACCGGCAGGTAAATAGAACTGTGTGATCAGGATTTTGAGGAAAATAACTCACTATCTTTCCCTGAAGCTTGAAAGCAGATCATGGTTGCCCTGGTGTCATCAAGATTAGACTACTGCAACGCGCTCTATTCGGGCATCAATAAGGGCCTGATACACCGCTTGCAGATTGTCCAAAATGCGGCAGTTAGATTTGTTCTTGATGTCCCCAGTCTTGGTTCTTTGCAGAGGCCTATCTGTAATCTGGTACTCGGCTCATATGATATGTTACATCATTTGTTAGGCGCCTTGATGCCCTTTGGGCTACGTTGCGCGTTATATGATTGCCTTCATTCATTCATTCTACTCTCTATTTCAAAAGTCTTGACTCTTCTATCTCTAAATTTCTTTGGAAAAATAAAAAGTCTAGAATTTCTCTTCTATCTCTTCGAAGACCTAAATCAAATGGTGGTGTTAATTTCCCAGATTTTCGTCTATATCATAAATCCTTTTTTTTTTTCGGCAAGCTTCACGTTGGCTCTCCTTGGACTCTCCTCCCCTTTCTCCTATTTGGCTTTCTATTGAGCACTCCTTTTTATCGCCCTTTTCCTTTGACAAATTCATACGTTTCTAATCTAAATCCCCTTATGATTCCTTTTTCTTGTTTAAACATACTTCCTCTCTTCTTAAACCGTTATTCTCTCCTGCATCTATGTCTCATGAATCCTTTCTACATTTACCCCTGTGCTATAATTCCCCTCTTCTTGTAAAAAATAGGCCTATCAACTGGACCTCGTGGAGACTTAAGGGTATTATCTGGATCCGTCAACTCTTTGATGGTGTAATGCCTTGTTCTTTCCCGCATTTTCAACTTCAATTTCATTGTCCTCGTTCTTTCCTGCAGAAATACACTCTTCTTATGGAACTTATTCTTGATCGTTAATATTCTATTCCTTCATCAACTTCCATCCCTTCCCCTTCTTCTCTTCTTTTGACACTGCTCCATACTCTTCCTAAAGCATCTCTTATCTATAAATTCTTTTCTTCACCTAATCCGGAGCTTCTCAAATCCAAAGTGGAACTTTCCTGGGAGGCTGATTTAGGATGTACTTGGCCCATTTCCCTCTGGGATAAAATCTGGTCCAAATCCTTGAAGATTTCTTGTTCTGCATCCCTCACTCAATCTCTCTTTTTTCTTTATCACAGACTTTATCTTTCTCCTTTCCTTTTCTCACTTCTTAGCTTCCTCTGACTCTACTTGTTGGACTTGTAAATCACCTAAAGCTAATCTTCTACATATGTTCTTTTTCTGTCCTACAGGTTCCACTTTTTGGAGACAGGTTTGGTCTTGCATTTCCCGTGTTTTTCTCTCTTTCTGTTCCATACTCACTCCCTGTTCTTTTTCTTGGCAGTCTCTCAGATACACTAACTTTACCCTCATACTCTCAGGGTCTCTTCAACCTTTTGTTTGCACTTGCCTTTCAACATATATCCTCTAATTGGAAATCTCCTACAAGTGTTTCCATACAACATTGATGAAACTCTTTATGTCATTTCTATAGACTTGATGTCTCATTCGCTTCCTCCTGTAAACCACCTCGTAATGTTGACCTCTACTGGTTGCCTCTTACTGTATAACTAGATCATTTAGCTCAAAAGCAAAACTTTCCTATCAATTCCGAAAATGTTAAACCCCCTTGAATGATTTTACTCTCTCCTCCTTGTATATTTCTATACTGTTTTACTTGCCCTTTTTATGATAATGTTTTTGCATATCCCATCTCATTCTATGATATTTGCTTGTGTGGTTTTTTGCCTTTGCCGTTATTTTTTATAGCAATATTTTTGGTTTCATTTTATTTTATCCCCCCCTTTCCTTCTCCTCCTGCCCCTTTTCCTTTTCAAAATACCATAAAATGCTTTTAGCTCTATAGCTTGTCATGAGGATTGTTATATTTCTTATTTGAATTGTATATTTTATATCCTCCTTCCTGATGTCACTTGTTATCATTATTATTATAAATAAAGCTTTTCAAACACAAAAAAAAACACAGGGTCTCCCCCACGTTGTCTTTTGCAAGCTTCACTTGGATGCAGCTGCAGTGTGTATTCGTAAGCAATCAGGAACAGATCCCTCTGTCGACCGCCCGTGGAACTGCATCGTTTGTACATTATTCCCCAGAGGTCTTGATGGAGCAAGGTTTCATACATAAAGAAACTTGCTTGAATTCAATCTTCTCGAAATAACCTTAACGTATTAACCAACATGTCTGTCTTAAATTAATACTTGCAAAAACACGACATTTTAGTTTCTAGGGGAAGCTCGCCTATGTGCTTTTACTAACAGTAACCCGAATGCACTAAAATGACTGCTTTTAAGCTGGAATGTTACTGCACCTGCGTCTATCACACTTGCGTGGTATGACGTATATGAAATTTGGTGGGAAATTTTTGCTACTGCGCACTAGTGCCAAATATGGCATCTTCAAACCTCACATGCTAATGCTTATGCTTTGTGCAAACATAAACTTGTTCGTTCTGCTTAACCATTCACCCCTTCCGTGCTCATGACGAAGTCCAGCTCGTCATGCTGCACGGTGGTCATGTGCTCATGCCGAGCTGGACTCGTCATGCTGCTGCGGCGCCTCCCATGCGCGACTAATTTCCTGCCTGTGCGGGTGTTCTAAAGGAGTGGGCGGAGTCATGACAAGTCCAGCTCATAATGAGCACAGCTCCACTGTGCAGCATGACGAGCTGGACTCGTGATGAGTACTGCGGCACCACACGCGGCCCCTCCTCTGCCCGCACCGCGGGGGAATTATTCCCGTGTTAATGCTAAAGTTAAAATAAAGTAATGGGGTTATAGTAGAGATAAGTGGTATACATTGCATTCATTTATATTTGTATTGTAATATGTTTCTTTTTGATTTCACTGTTAGCTCGTACTTGGGCCTGAATTGCGATAAAAACTCCATCTTGGAAAAAGCTGCGCATTGACTTCAAAATTGCTGAAGCACTGGCATTGAATCACCGCCAAGAACCGTCTTACCCATGATGCCCCTGGGAATTTGCCCTCTCGACCCCAGAACAGGATGAAGATGCAATATATTGTATCTCGCCCTATCTTTCTCTCCTGAGGCGAAAAGCCGGGAGATCTTCCTATCACTTTATTCGCAGGCAGTGCGCTCGGTTCCAACTCCTGGGGGCTGACGAGCACCTACCTGTTTCCCTTCGTTATCGCGCCGGTTCTTTCTGCTACCCTGTTGCCGACTTGATCTGGGCGCTCCCTTCTCAGCTGATTACGAGCTGAGGGGCAGTGAGGGATGGGGAGGCTGCGCACTAGCACTGCGGCCATCTTAGGTGTGGAAGGCTTGCGCACTCACGGGCGGGACTATAAATTTAGACGGGGTGGCTCCGCGCAGCGGACGCGTTCAGCGGACGCGCCTGTCCCGCGCCAAAGGAGCGCCTAAGGAGAGCCCGTCTGCACCCGTCAGCGTCCCGGAGGCGGACTGGGACTGGAGCTGTCGAGTTGGATCGAGGCGATCATGTCCGGGAGGAAAATGATTACATACCCCCGCGATGAGCTCTTGGCGCTTAGGAATAAGGGTAAAAATTGTTGCATTGTATTTCCTGTTTGTCGTCGGGTCAATAGGCGTTGTTCCAACTGTAGATGGCTTCCAAATAATGGTTCCATCTCTACTTCGCAATCAATCCCTGACATGAGCAACTTTTTACTTCTTAACACTAGGTCGCTGGGAAAACATGCTCTAGATATCTATAATTTGTTGTCTGGCACCAAGCCTACCTGTCTTTTCCTGACTGAAATGTGGTTAGGGGATTGGTCGGCCCCCGACTTAGCCACGGCCCTCCCTCCTGACTATGTGATTTTTAGAAAGGACAGTATTAAAGGTAGGGGCGGTGTTGTGGCATTGATAGTGGATCAGCGCGTGGCTTGTTCTATCACTCCCACTGACGATATTCAGGGGTGTGAAACCCTGGGTTTCTCGTTGGCACTGTCCCCGTATCAATCTTATTCCGGCCTTTTGGTCTATAGACCTCCAGGTCCCATGGGCTCTTTCCATGAAGAGCTTCACTCTGTGATCCCTGCCCTATGCATTAAGACACAGCACTGTTTGCTTTTGGGCGACTTTAATATTCATATGGATATGGAGGAGGCGGCAGACACCATTAAACTCAGTGATACTGCCATTTCGCTGGGTCTCCTTCCGTGTCTTACCACCCCCACCCATATCAAGGGCCATATGCTTGACCAAGTATTCTCCACTGTCCCGTTAATCACCTCCGCCCCTTTACCTGTTTTATGGTCTGATCACTATTTAGTGAATTTTCAAATCACCCTCACTGACAGAACATCTCGGAGGGGTTTAGTTCGTCCTGTGCAGAACTCCAGAGCTCTCCATTTGGTCTCTCCTAACATGCTGGCGCTGGCGCTACTCCTTCATCCGTGCCTGCGGTCAGGTACTTTGGAGACCGATCTCGAACATCTGCAGACATGGCTTGTTCAGCGATTAGACGAACTCGCACCGGTCTGTGCGGACCATAAGAACTCGTCTCGGGCATCTGCCCCTTGGTTTTCTCATGCCTTGGCGGAGAAGCGGCGGCATTGCAAAAAAGTAGAAAGAGCTTGGCGGCGACAATACGATCTGGCTGCTAAGGAGTTATACAGTGAATCCATCAAGGAATACCACCGCGATATCACTCTGGAAAAAAATTCCTATTTTGCAAGAAGAATAGAGGCAGCGTCTAACTAGTGTAAAGAAATCTTCCTGGTCGTGAAAGAATTTGCCTCTTCTTCTTTGTGTATGCTGAAGAGCTCTCACTCTGAAAGCTGGGTTTCGGAGCTAGCCGACTTTTTTGCCAAGAAAATTATAACCATCCAGGCCTCCTTTTCATCTCAGGGCGCGGCGGTTGTTCAGGAAGTGGAGACACCACCACAGATTCCTGCTGAGGAGATTCCGACTCTTTCCAGTTTTCCTCCCCTCCCTTTACAAGCCTCTCTTGAACTTCTCATGAAACTTAAGTCCGGTTCCCCTTTGGATCCTTGTCCGGCTAAATTTTGCGCCAAAATCACTCAAGTCATTAACCCCTTAGTTAATCCACTGCTTAACCTTTCCCTGAGCTCAGAGGTGGTTCCTCAGGCCTGGAAATAAGCCGTCATTTTGCCACTCCTGAAGAAGCCCAATTTGGACCCCTTGGCCCATGCCAACTATAGGCCTATCTCCCTTTTGCCGGCTTTTGCGAAGATTGCGGAGAAACACGCTCACCAAACCCTCTCTAACTTTCTGGAGGCTAATAACATCCTGCACCAGTCACAGTCGGGCTTCCGGTCCAATATGAGTACCGAGACGGCGGTGCTGGAAGTCACAGAGTCCATTAAATAAATCCTGGACTCTGGAGGCAAAGCAATGCTGGTAATGCTTGATTTGTCGGCGGCTTTTGACACCGTCCCCCATGGCCGTCTCCTTCTAAGACTTCGGGAGATTGGTCTGACGGGGACGGTGTATAGTTGGTTCGAGTCTTTTCTAGCGGACCGCCAACAAACGGTCTGGGTTCCACCTTTCTCTGCCACGGTGCGGTCACTGGAGGTCGGAGTTCCCCAGGGCTCGATTTTGAGCCCGACTCTTTTTAACATCTATATGGCCCCTCTGGCGGCACTGGCGGAGTCACGTGGAGCCCGGATCGTGTCATATGCTGACGACACTCAGCTTCTCTTCGCATGTGACAGAAACTCGGACTTCGATGGGGAGAGCATCCGCGGGTGTCTCGAGGATGTATTCCAATGGTTTCAGCGGAACAGCCTTAAGTGCAACTCCGATAAGTTGGAGGTGCTTTTCTTCGGGTGTCCTTCGGACCCGAATTGGAAGTCCTGGTGGCCGGAGGCCATGTTTCCCCCTTCTGCAGCCTCAGTAGTAGCCAAGAATCTGGGAGTGCAGGTTGATGCAGATCTGTCATTGAAACCGCAGGTGCTCGGCCTAGTGGGTCAATGCTTTGGCCTCCTGAAAATGCTCAGGAAATTCCTGCCCTTTCTGTCTCCGGATCACAGAAGAATCACAGTGCTTTACCTTGGCCTCCCGGACTTCCTCCTAACGCGTCTCCAAATTGTTCAAAACTCGGCAGCGTGGGCCATCTTTGGCCTCCATAGGAGATCGAGTGCAAGTGATATTTTAAAAACTTTGCACTGGCTGCCTATCAGAAAGCGCATCATCTTTAAAGCGCTTACTCTGGCTTTCAAGGCACTTAACGGTACTGGCGCCCATTACATCAGTAAACGGTTGGAGTTCTATCAGCCTTCGAGGGCACTCAGGTCAGCTTCTATCGCCCTGGCCACTGTTCCCACTATCAGGCGGGCCCGGTGTGGCGGCCGTTCTTTCCAACGCTTGGTGCCACTGCTGTGGAATGCCTTGCCTCTGTCTTTGAGGACTAATGTCAACCTTCTGGTATTTAGGAAGAACCTCAAATCTTGGCTATTTGTCCAGTAGTTTCTTCTCTGTCTGGCTCCTACGCTCTGTACCGCTTTGTTTTTTTTTCTAGTGCCGGGACACTCCTCGGAGTAGCTTAGCGCTATATAAAACAAATTTTAACATAACATAACATAACATAACAAAGTTATGAACTAAATGCTGTTGGAAGGAATAAAGATGCATGGGACAATAAATTATGGGCGGTAACCAGAATTAGTTGAAATACATGCAATGTGACCTAACACTGGTATGATGTGATGACCTCCCCATGTCTTTCTGCCGAATCACAATGAAGAGGATACACATTTTTGCAGCATATGGGGGTGGTACACTGCCCAGGGAAAAGTATAACTAAGGTAGGTTTAGATAGAGAAATTGCCGACTGGTCCGAGTAGCTTGCCTGTCACTGACCCAATGACTGCTATAGGAGATCGAGAGCAGAGGTGCTAGCGGAGCACTCTGTCAGAAGAATCGGGGTGTTGCTGGGGAAATTATCGATTACCCAATTCGGGGTAAACTAATTGCCGTTTGAGGAAGGGGTGCCATGCTGGCGTTGCACTAGTCGAGGGTACCTGTCCTGACTGCACCTGTCCGGTCCCTTGGCACCGAACAGTCGGGAGCCTGTCTTTTGTCCCAGCCCGTGGCCAGGGTTGGTCTTCACACCATTCTAGGTAAATATAATCTGTGTGGTATGTCCTTGTGCCATCCCCCTCTCTCTCCCTTCCCAGGTACTCATGTCTGAAATTTATCTTGCTGTTAATTTTTATACATTCCTGCTAAGTATTGATTTCTTCCTCCTTGAAAATTAATTGATCACACTGGTTTGGTTTATGATGATACAAAATTATTTTAGATAAAGATTTAAAACTTTCCCCGCGACTGTGGTTATTTCCAGGTTATGTTTAAAATAACTACCTTATTATTGTTACAACCTATTCGGTCCACAGGTCTTATATTTTAGGATTTTAGGTCGAGTACAACGAGTACTCGGTAAGTTGTGGTATAAAAAGACTTAGGGGCAGATTTACAAGCCCCTTGCGCCCCTTTTACGCCGATATTGCGTCACTTTTGTGACGCAGCGGCGGCGCAAAATATGCGCCATGGTGCGGGGTACTTACACGTTGTAAAGGGATGTATGACGTTACAACGCATACTTTTACAACGCATACCATTACAACAAAACTTTTACAACGCAAAAACTTTTACAACGCATACCTTTACAACGCATATACCTTTACAACGCATACCATTACAACGTAAGTATTGGTAAGTATATAATAATTTTTTTAATTTAAATTAATTAAAAATATTGTAATATAATTTAATTTTATTTAATTTTATTTAATTAATTTAATTTAAATGTAATTTTATTTTATTTATAAAAAATACCCCTGTACCCCAAAAACCCAAACCTGACCCTGAACCCTAAAAATACCCCTTTACCCAAAAACTGAAAACTGACCCTGAACCCTAAAAATACCCCATTACCCCAAAAACCCAAAACTGACCCTGAACCCTAAAAATACCCCTTTACCCAAAAACTAAAAACTGACCCTGAACCCTAAAAATACCCCTTTACCCAAAAACTGAAAACTGACCCTGAACCCTAAAAATACCCCTTTACCCAAAAACTGAAAACTGACCCTGAACCCTAAAAATACCCCTTTACCCAAAAACTGAAAACTGACACTGAACCCTAAAAATACCCCTTTACCCAAAAACTGAAAACTGACCCTGAACCCTAAAAATACCCCTTTACCCAAAAACTGAAAACTGACCCTGAACCCTAAAAATACCCCTTTACCCAAACACCAAAACATATAACATTTTAAAAATAATGATATACTTACCAATACTTACGTTGTAATGGTATGCGTTGTAAAGGTATCTGCGTTGTAAAAACATGCGTTGTAAAGGTATGCGTTGTAAAAGTTTTTGCGTTGTAAAAGTTTCGTTGTAATGGTAGTGCGTTGTAAAAATTGCGTGGTAAACGTTGCATACCGTTGTAAAGCCCTGCGCCAGAAGGAGGCGGTCCTGCGCAGGTGGGGCGTTCCAGTGCAGGAACGCCTCCTAAAAGTGGCTGAGTGAAATCTACAAGATTTCACTCAGTCACTTATGGGCCCATGCTCCGTCAAAACCCTGCGCTTGCTTGAAGCAGGCGTAAGGATTGAGGCAGCATTATGAGAATAGGGACCCCCAGAGCATTGGCTGGAGCTGAGTCGCACTTGCGACGCAACACCAGCAATGCGCCGCTTTTATGGCACAGATGCGTGACGCATCTGTGCCGTTTTTGCCCCATGGTGTGCCGCATTGTAAATGCGGCGCATCCATGGTGGCGGAGGCATGGTGCACAATAACTGGTGCATCCCTGCTGATATGCAGGGATGCGCCAGTTATTGTAAATCTGCCCCTTATTTACCATATTAGTTTTTTTTAAACAGTACCTCTAAAATGTATTTCAACTTATGTGAATATTGTTATATACTTAAAGAGTGATGACGTTGTTCCCTATCGCTGTAATATGTTGGTTTACTGATGAGCCAATTCAACTTACGCTACCTTTCAAGAGGAAACTTTCAGTTGTTTTAAGCGTACGACATTATGTGCCTTTCACAAAATAGCCGCCAGTCTAAAGGGAATCATTTACACTACGGGGTAGATTTACAAGGCCGTTGCGCCACTTTTGCGTAATTCTTAACATGGGAAAAATGACGTAAAAGTGGCGCATGGGCCTTGTAAATAAGCCCCTACGTGTGGTGAATGAGACTCTTTTTGGCTAATGGTGAATTTTTGGGAGGACTAGCAATATTCTACACTTTACAGTGAAAAGAATTGCTTTTAAGACTCAGATTTGGGGGTGAGCATGTTATTTATGCTGAAACGTTAACAAGAGTTGTCTGGACCTGTCAAAGCGAGCAGACATTTATCCACACCCACCTTTCAAACTGTGTGTTACTTGCATGTAGATAAATCCATATATAGATACTTGGGAGTTGGCTTTAATTGTAATGACAAATAAATATTCTTTTGAGTGGTAGTGTAAAGCGTTAAAATTTGAGCTGTGAAGTGCCTGCTTGTATTTACATGTCGCTTACTATCGCTGAGGAGGAGTTGCAGGGACAGTTATGTTAAAAAACATAGGTGCATATTATCAAGTAGGGCGTTAAAAATTATCGCAGTTTTAGCGGCAGAAAAATGCCGCTAAAGTGGCGATAATGGGCTTGATAATATGGCCTTGTGAATTCCAATAGAAACCCATGTTCTGATGTGAACATGGGCTTCTATTGGAATTCTCAAGGGCATATTATCAAGCCCATTATAGCCGCTTTAGCGGCAGTTTTCTGCCGCTAAAACTGCGATAATTTTAACACCCTGCTTGATAATATGCCCCATAGCATAAAGTTCAGTCTGGGTATTACTATTAGTATATATATTTTGGAAGCAGCATTTTATTGTAAAACCTTTTGCGCATTTTGTACAATCTATCTTATACTGTGTGTAATGCAACTATAATAATGACTTACATATTCACAGTGCTTTCTGTCACAGACTGTGACCTCGTAGCACTAAAAATACATAAGTCACTATTCTCCACTGTGCCAACCAAGATTGAATTTTGTGGCTCTCTGGTTACACACAGACCTCTGCAGTGGAATACCTAGTAAAGGTTTCATAATATATTGTAATGCATTTCCCACTGAGTAACAACTTTTTATATTTATTTGTTTTTCATTTAAGCTGGCAGTTTTTTTTATATGTAGCTACCCTAAAAAATTATTTTGGGTCACATTTATGAGCCTGCTTGCAGCACCAGAAAGTCACTCGTTCCGGAGGTGCATGTGCTCCTTTACGTGGCTTTACAAGAAATTGGAAACCTGGGAATGCCTTAGAATGTAATGCTACCCCAGGGGTGGCATTAGGGAGGCACAACAAGGAGAAATGTTTTCATTTCTCCTTCGTTTTTCCTTTTTCTATATGTGCTGCATTCTGCAGCTCACATAGAAAGAGGAAATTGCCAGAATCTATTGATTTTGTGCAGGAAGGTGACCCTTCCTACACAAAATCAATCAGCCGTGTGCGCCGGGAAAAGGACAGGAATGCACTTTATCTTATAGATACTGCAAAATCCTGCCCTTTTCTTTCGATATAGGGCAGGGCAGCAAGATTCCTTGTGGAACTGCTCTAGGTCAAAACCTCATAAATGAGGCCCTTTGGTTTTACCCACACCTTTGACCCTCCCATGGCCCTCTAGCACCCACCTCAAATATGACTGTAGTCAACAACCGTTACTAGATGTTCCTCACGAGTCATGACGCGTTTGCATTTGACTCGTGAGGGACATCTAGTAACGACTAGTGGAACTGCAGCTTGATGTAAGAATAATTTCAATAACTTTGCATTTGACTCATGAGGAACATCTAGTAACAACTAGTTGAACTGCAGCTCTTTGTAGAATTATTTTGATATTGGATACTATAATATTCACTGCCTACTGCTAATTTCGTCCCATAATGCTTTGCAGGGCCTTTGGTTGGGATTGTTTTTTTTGCCAATAACTGTGCTTGGGGTGGTCCTAAGAGCATGGGACCACCACCGAAGTTCAACAAGATGTGCTTTTTGTTTATGCTCTTTGTGATCAAGGCATCTTCTTGGTCCTCCCACTAGGTTAGGGGGGACCCCAAAATAATCACCTCTCTCATTGCCTAATATTTTCATTCAAAAAGTTCACTTTTGTGGATTGGTTATATGCTTTGTAGCATATAAAATTGCTTTATAAAATTTCCTTATTGAGATGTGTAACTACTTATGAAGCTTTATGATTAGTGTGCAGTGATGTGGTGGTGGGCAGGAATAGTTTGTATTGCTGGGTAACATCTCCTGTCATGGTAGTTTGTTTTTGTAGTATTGGGGAAGGCTGATACTCCCCTTTGCAAAGTTGGGTGTGCTGGGGGTGGAAATGTTATTTAAGCTTAATGTCTGTTTTTTTCAAAGATCACAGGTCCTTTTCTATCTATGGTGAGCGGGGTGGGATGTGGGGCTCTAGATGGGGCTCACACTATGTGCACTTTCTTTTTTTTAGAAACATTTTTATTATTTTCAGCATAAGAGAAGCATGTACAGAACAGGCATATCACTGTCAAGTCAAAGGCCCCGCACCCCCCACCACACCCCTCCCACATATTCCAACAAAATTTAGGTCCCTCCCAGTAATGGTCAAATACACATGTATTAATAGCAGATCATCAGTTCCATAATGTACATTCCCTTGAACCCAGACGGCTCTCTCTTGCGCATGCATCGTAGTTTTATACAAGCGGCATCTCTCATAGTCCTCCATCCAAACCATGGTAACGTCTCCATTTGCCCCATACTTTACGAAACTTCTTCGGGCACCCTCGCGCCCTATATGTGACCCTTTCGGCCGCCATGTACAAGTCCATTCCCCTCCTCCATTCTCCTATCTTGGGGGTATCCGGTGCCCCCCATTTCCTGGCTATGTCCCTCTTGGCTACCACCAGTGCTAGAGCTAAAAAGATCAGCAGTGGACGGGCGAGGTCCACATCATTGGACATCCCCAGGAGGATGAGTTTTGGGTCCAGTGGGATATCCATCTCTAGTACCTCACCCAGTTCAGCGGTGACCTCCCCCCAATAGGTTTGTATGTGTGAGCACGACCATATTATATGTAAGAAATCTCCAGTTGCAATTCCACAGCGCAGGCAGCTAGGGTCAGACACTCTCCCCATCTTAAAGAGCCGTACTTTGTCAAAGTATACCCTGTGTAGTATCTTAAATTGTATCAAGCGGAGTCGCGACTTAATCGCTACCTCCCTAGGGTGCATTAAGACTACCCCCAGTCTACATCATCCATTTCCCCCACTTCTGTCTCCCAAACTGCCCGAAGGCCCTGCAGCCCATCTGGTTTATTATTCATGATTGACTTATACGTCAAGGAGACAGCCTTCTCGGGGATCTTTTCCTGCAACAGGCGGCCTTCCAGAGGGGCATATTCAGGGAGCGCCTCCTGTAGTGTCCTTTCCGCCCACCAAGCATCTGAATTGTATGTATTTGAAAAACTGTGAGCGGTGTAGCCCAAATTCCGCCTGTAGTGACTGAAATGACTTCAAGGTCCCGCTCTTGACTACATCCCCTAAGGAGGAAATACCTATGTCGTCCCAGCTCCGGAAGCCTCTTAACTTACTAAGGGGCATATTACCAAGCAATAGCGATAATTATCGCTATTGCTTGGTTAGAGACAAAATTTTACCGCTGAGTTGTGGCGATTTTTATCGCAGATAAATCTTGGTATTACCAAGGTTTATCGCAAATGCGATAAAAAACGGCCGCAATGCATGAATATCGCTGAAAAGTCAGCGATATTCATCCATTACCGAGCTAATGCTCTTAGCCATGTTATCCACCTCCCATTGGATAACATGGCTATGAACTGCTCAGGGCAGGTGTTAGCTTTTGGAGATATTCGTGCTTAGCGCGAATATCTCCAAAAGTTGGTTATAGGAGATAGCGATGTTAGCGACTGTTTCCAGTTGCTAACATCTTGGCACGCCCACTTTGCATGTCATTAGTGATAAATATCACTGACATGCAAAGTGGGGACCAAGATGGTCGCTATCTCCTACTAGCTGTCGCTAACTGGTGTTAGCGACAGCTAGGTAATAGGGAGATAATTTAATTCCGCTTTCTTGGCTTTTAAAGCCAAAAAAGCGGAGATAAACCCCCTTGATAATATGCCCCCTAGTTCTTTCAACCAAGAGCAGTCCCAGATCGGGGTCTGCCTCGAGGGTCAATGTGTCCATCCTGTAGCTGCCGAGGCCCTCTTCCATGCTCCCAGTGTAACTCTAGTGGCCGGTAACAGCCTGGCATGTCCCTTCCCCTCATATATGTAGTGTAAGCCATTGTGCGTGCCCATAGTGTGCCTTTCTAATGCATAAGTGGGGTGTGTGGCCGGTTCATGTACCCATTCATTGACGGGTGCCAGGTGTTCCGCCCAGTAATAGGCCTCCAGGTCGGGGAGCGAGAACCCCCATCGTACTGGTTTCTCTGTAGGGTCGCCAACGTAACCCTGGGATGCTTCCCTAACCACAAATAGGACCGCAGTTCCGCATGAATTTCTCGAAAAGTCTTGGGCTGCACCAGGAAGTTTTCATTCTGAAATTGGTACAGAAATCTCGGTAATGAGACCATTTTGAACATGGCCGCACTTCCAAGAATCGTCAGGGGAAGCAGTTGCCATCTACTTTGTAGTAAGGGTCCATCAGGAAAAGATACTCAAGTAAATCCAAGTTTGAGTGAAGAGGTATTTATTGGAAATCAAAAAAAATTACCCTTTACGAATATTCTTTGGTTAAAAAGAAGTAGAAATAGGCAGTATCAGCGTTAATAAATTTTCAATCAGTAAAAGGCAGTGCTAGCGCTAATATACATTTTCGAGTGGTCGCTAAGCAACCAAAATAATCAACAAAATGGCCGCCCAAGCGTGATGACGACACCACGTAAAATAGGTGTGCGCGTCACCGCGACGCATCAAGAACGTAGCTGGAAGATCGTGGGTGAAGCTTGAAGTTCGGCGAACACACGGGTTCCAAGTTCCACAAGATGAGAGCTACACGGTATGTTTCTTGTTGAATAAAGACACAGAGTCCAACTGTGAGCGTAGAATAACAGCGATCAAGGCTCTCAAAAATAGCTATTCTTAGTTCAGTTCCCAATACAAGCTACGATCAAATTTGAGAAAAATGAGGCAATTTCCAGTCATGCGGTTCCACTCATGCCGCTCCAGTAGCAGGGACAGTTTCAAAAATTATAGCTGTAGACAAAGTCCGCACACAGCAATAATTCCAATCAGGTGCGCCTCAATAGGATAAAAAGCAATTCTGCATGCTTTAAATATCGAGTATAAAGTAAGCGTATTCAAATGAAATGCACAATTCTTCTCCTGAAGATAACGGCATTCATATTTTTCATTGAAAATTCAACAAATAGTCAAATTTTGCTTGTAAATACGCAAATTCTGCAACAGCCATAAATTAAAAAATACCTGAGTGCACTGCAAGGAAGTCCAGAATCCAAAATTTAAATTTCATTATCCATAACGTGAAAATGGATGAAAATGAAATAAAACTTCAAAAAATCGATCAGTAGATGCTCCAAACACATTAAAAAGAAATCCCAAACGTCGCCAATATGTAGTAAGGGTCCATCAGGAAAAGATACTCAAGTAAATCCAAGTTTGAGTGAAGAGGTATTTATTGGAGCATCCACCTTCTTGAAGATCAGCAATGCAACTGCTTACAACTGATCTATCAATATGTAACATAACAAACCCTATTTTAAAGGTATACAAACCAAGCACAGAACATTGTAGAGAAAACATTCTACACAGAATTAACTATGAGAATTCCAGAGGGAATTCTCACATGATAAACATTCTATTATAAACACTATACTACATACTTGCATCTATTTTAAAATTACTAACAATATGGTTAATGTTGCGGTCATAGGAGATGTTCCTGTCGTTATAAATATCCCTAGGTATAGAAATCCCTCACTTGTCGTCTGCAATCTTTCTGGTAACTAAGGCCACTCTGTCCATCCCCGGGGGTCGTAAAGTGTCGACTTGTGCCAATTAATTTGATATCCAGATCTAGCCCCGTACTGGTCCAGTTCACTGAAGAGCGCCGGTATTGTTGTCTCCGGCTGTGTCACATACAACAACACATCATCAGCATATAGGGACAGTTTCTCCTCCTGTGGCCCTGTCTGCCCCGCTCGGAATCCCGTCACCCTGGGGTTCTGCCTAATCGCGCACGCCATGACCTCTATAGATAGGGCGAACAGAAGGGGCGATAAGGGACAACCTTGCCGAGTTCCCCTTCGTATGGCAAAGGCCCTGGATGTCGTACCATTTACCCTGACTCGTGCACTAGGGCCTGAGTAGAGTAGGCAAACTTTTCGTCTGAACTTGGGCCCAAGCCCATATGCTCCAGGACGCCCTCCAAGAAGGGCCAATGTACTGCATCAAACGCCTTTTCAGCGTCCAGGGACAGGAACCAATGGGGCTCCGTCCTACCTACAACTTCACAGAGCCAGTTATGTGTCCTACGGAGATTATATCTAGTCGCCCTTTCCGGGATGAACCCTGTCTGGTCCATATGTACCAGGTGTGGTATGACTCGCCGCAAGCGAAGAGTCAGAACTGTTGCATAAAGCTTTGCTTCAACATTCAGCAAGGAGATGGGGCGGTAAGACGCGCAGTCTTCTGCGGGCTTTCCTGCCTTATAGATTGGGACAATCGTGGCTTGTCTGAGGTCCAAAGGGAATTGGCCCTCCTTCTCGGCATCCCGAAACATGCCTAAAAGGTGCCTGGTCAAAAGGTCTGCCATCTTCTTGAAGAACTCCGCGGGGAATCCATTGGGGCCTGGGGCCTTACCTGCATGAAGTTTCGTCAGTGCTACCCTGACCTCTTCCTCCGTAATCCCGGCCTCTAAGTCCTCGCAGTCTGCCTCCTCGAGCTTCAGGATATCGATAGTTGCTATATATTTCAACGCGTCTTCCCTGGACCCCAGATCACGGGCCACATAAAAGGTCCCATAGTAGTCAGCGAAAGCGTCCGCTATCTCAGCATCAGTACAGGCCCATGTATCCGGACCAACCCTTACTCTTTCCACCCATCTCTCATCCCTCTCTTTCCTACTTAACCAAGCCAAGAGCTTTCCGGACTTATCACCCATGCGATGTAGGGTAGCCAGTGCCTGTGTCTTGGCCTCCCCTGTCACTAATTGTTTATACTGGGCTTGCCCATCAGCCAATTGTCTCAGGGTTCCTGGGTCTTTAGTTCGGTGATGTTCTGTCTCCAATTTCAATATTTGCGTCTCCAGTGCTTGGACCTCCGCCTGTCCCTTCTTCCTAGCATCAGCTAATCTACAATGTGCCCTGTCTCTAAGCACCACTTTAAGCGCCTCCCATAGGACAACCTTGGAGTCTACGGACCCCGTGTTTTCTGCTAAGTATACCTTAACATCGGCTCGCAGTCCCTTTAGGAGCTGCGGGCCCTGTAAGTCCCAGGCCGAGAGCCTAAGAATTCTAGGTCCGACTCGTCTCCTCCTGCCCACATCTATCATCAGCGGCGAGTGGTCTGACACCCCTCGGGCACAGTACTACGCTGAATCTGACAACTGTAGGGCCTGTCTCGTCATGAAAATATAGTCCAGGCGGGAGTATACTTTATGCGCTCCAGAGAAGAAGGAGAACGTTTGAGCAGTTGGGTGCAACCATCTCCACACGTCTAGGAGGCCAAGGGTAGTCATGGTTTTGGCTAACGGAGTCAGGGTCGTGGGTCTGTCTCGAACTCCCGTCCTATCAATCGATGGGCTCATTACATCATTGAAGTCCCACCCCAGAATCTGCACCGTGTCTGATGTATTAAGAATAATGTCAGACACTCCCCTCAGCGTATCCGCCTGCAATTTGGGCGGAGCGTAGGCGGAGATAAATGTGTATTCCTTCCTTCTCCATACCCCGCGTACTCCCACATAGGTACCCCGTGGGTCAGTCCAGACTTGTGCTACTTTCATTGGTGGGCATTTTTTTATCAGTATCGCAACCCCCCTGGATCCCGAGGTAAACCTAGCGTGAGCCAGGACCATATATTGCCCTCTCGCTAGGAAGGCACATTTCGCACCCTTCAGGTGCGTTTCCTGTAGGAGTAACCGGTAGGGTTAACCAGATCCCTTTTGATCTTACAGCCAAGGCCATTGACGTTCCAGGTCAGGACCGTAAAGCCTTCCCCATGTGACGTGTTTCTATCTGGATTCCCCATTGACATCATGGTGGAGTCTCATGAAACGGCCCCTGATGCCTTGCACCGGTCTTCACCGTGAGGTGTACGTATGCTGCCCGAAACCCAAACCTCGCCCTGAACCCTAAAAATACCCCTGTACCCCAAAACCCATACCTATCCCTAAACCTAAAACTACCCCTGCACCCCATAACCCAAAACTATATCTGAACCCTTAACATACCCAAACACCCCAAAACATATACCTCAGTACCCCAAAACATATACCCCTTATACCCATACTTACCTTATCCAAACATTTAAAAAAAACATGCTTTTATCATTGATGCATTTACAACGTATTTCGTTGTAAATGTAGGCTTGGTAAAAGCCTATAAAATGTAATACCATGCGTTATCATGGCATTGCGGAGTCATGGTACTTTCGTAATGAAAGTATGCGGAGTGATGGTATGCGGAAAGAAAGTTGCGGAATAATGGGTGTTTACCCTCCCCCCGGTAAGTACATTGGTGGCACGGCGGCCCACATCTCCAGCAACATATTCATATTTTTTCGCCACCCAGTTGAAAACTGCACAGGTCTCTCTCATTGATGGCCAGCACCGACATACACTTTTAGACACACCTCCCGCCACAAGTTCTAGAATTGCGAACTTTAGAGCTGGGGAGCTACGTTCAAATCTCGGCATCAGCTCAACATCCGGTGATTCCAGGCAAATCACTTTGTCTCCCCGTGTCTACCACAAATGAATGTGTTCTTCTGTAATGTAAATTGTGCTCATGCCATGTTGTCGAGTTCGCGCCATATAATATTGCAAGGGAAAGAAAATTAGGGAAACTCGAGTTCACACACTACTGAACGCGCACTCTTAAGTGCATCAGCAGTGCACTGTGAATCGGACCGTTTCACAGGCCTGTCACAGATAAGAAATGCTATCAAAACAAAATCCTACAAAACAATATACTACTGGCCGGCAGCAATTCATACCAGGACAACGTCGGGACGGGCTGCTAGTATATGTATATATATATATATATATATAAATATATATATTTACAAACATATATTTAATGTTTTAATAATGTACTTTTACAATGTATATGACTTTACCACACATGCATTTGCGTTATAATGGCATGCGTGTTAAAGTCATATGCGTTGTAAACGTTTTAGAAATGATGGGCCTGATTCACAGAATGAATTTAAGACTCCGAAACTTACTACTATTTTGGTATTCACAGAATGCACTTACTACTTTTGGCATTCACAGAATGAATTTACTACTTTTGGTATTCACAGAAGTTAGGATTTTGTCTTAAGTTTGTCTTAAGACAAACTTAAGACAGACTTAAGACAGACTTAAGACAAAATCCTAACTTCTGTGAATGGAAAGGGGAGACCTCTCGGTCACCCCGAACGTATGGCTCGGTGCCCTGACCGCCCGGGAAACCTTTGCAGGCGGGGGGGGGGGGCGTGTCCCCAGCCGGTATGCCCAAAGTGGCGTGGTCGGAGCACGCCCCCGCCGCCTAAGAGGGTTGTCCTAACCCCGCCTGGAAGTCCGTGCACCTTTTGGGCGGAAGGGGGATGCCGCCCCGCCTACCCGTTGAAAGTTAAAAGGCGCGGGGCCCAGGCAGGCGTCCTCTTGTTCCCGCACTCTGAAGGCTGCACCACTCGTCGCTCGTGAGCCCTCAAGGGAACAAGCAGCAGTTTTTTGACCCACCCACCAGCCCCTGTTGCAGAAGTTTGGGAGTAAACAAAGTGGTGATCAGCATTTGATTGGGACGCAGAAACGTCGTGTCTAAGCCTTTTCCTCCCATTGTAGATTGATTTCAAGATTGTCTATGCAACTGACTACTTGTCTATAGGCCTTTTTTCCTTTGTAGAACTGTAATAAACTGTATGATAGGACCTTTTCTCCTTTGTAGCAACGTTTATAGTATGTTGGGGACTTCCGCTCTACAAGGACGGGGGAGCAGTGACGAATATACCTAGCTGGGATATAAATTTTGCATAGGTTTTTCTTTTTCTCCATTAGTAGGTTATTAACTGTCGTATTTATTAGTCTTCGGTCGGGCGGTAAGGTCATGATCGGTGAGCAGTGATTTCAAGGTCCCTAGTGGGGGCGCCACCCATTATGGATGGGAGCGCCCGGGGGGAGCCGGCCATTCGCCCCTCCCACGGGGGGGGCGGCACCCATTACGGATGGGATCGCCCAGGGGGAGACGGCCATAGGCCCCTCCCAGGGGGAGACAGCTATATGCCCCTCCCACGAATTTCCCGGGGACCGGATATCCGCTGCGGCGGAAAAGGGTGCGGGGAAAGGGGGGGAGTCCACGCTGTCCTTCTTACGGTTACCCCGCACGGGAACTTGGACGACCTTAAGATGGCGTCGAGTGGAAGGGGGCCCCCATGACAAGGGAAGTTACGGTTGGCTACGAGGGTAAAGCCCTCTGCGCATGCGCCACTACGAGAGGGCGGAAATTTGGTGATAGGGATCTGACACCGGTTAAGACCTTGCCGTTGGCCCTTAACGATAGGATGTACAAAATTCGTATGCAATGCACGATGTCATGATGTTAGACTCGGCTAGGAAAATCTTTGTATTAGAGATTTGCTAAAGTTAGCCTCGATACCTGTCTTCATCAAGTGTAATGAAAGTTGAATTTTGTACATGATAAATGTAACCTTTTTATTTAAAGTTTTACATTTTGTTTCATATTTTAATAAATACGGCCGGGGGGGTCGCGAGGCCCCCCTGCCTTCCAAAAGTTCAAACTGTGTCTGTCTCCTACCATTGGGATTGGTCGTGGAAGGGGTGGCGTGCATCCCGGACCATATACCAAAAGTAGTAAATTCATTCTGTGAATGCCAAAAGTAGTAAGTGCATACTGTGAATACCAAAATAGTAGTAAGTTTAGGATTGAGTCTTAAGTTCATTCTGTGAATCAGGCCCGATGTCTTTGCGGAGTAATAGTCCCGAGTTATAAAAATTGCGGAGTGATGGTATGCAGGATGTTGGTTTGCGGAATATCATCACATATTCCCGGGGGAGGGATAGTCCCTTTCTTGCTATTTCCGTGGAGGTGGGCCTTGTGTCCGGATGTGCGTGGCGCGAGGCCTGTGCGCAACAGAAGTGTAAAATCTCCAGTGTGCGCTTCAGGCGTCACCGGAAGTTAAGGCAAGATTACATTTCCTGCACAATGGCCCCTGTTTGCGCTCCTTCCGGCCCTTGGGAATAGCGCCATGCCTGACCTCCATACAGCAAAGCAGGTGCACGTCACTGGAAGCGCAGGGCGAGCACACCCGAAGCTGGAATGTACATAACCTAGGAAGAAAAAACAATGAAATATTGGTCACAACGTTCGCTATTTTCTTTCCGTAATCCCGCGCCCCGCACACGCCCACGCCCCCAGCACACACCCACAGCACACGATATGAGACATGGCTTGAAGGGCGGAACGTACCACACGCCCCCAGCGTTTGTCAGGCCCACAGCACATCGCAGACACGCCCACAAGGGACTACTTTGCTGGCATGGTTCTTTTACCTTTTATATGTATATGGTGGGCGTCTGCATAGCCTATGTCCTTCTGCTGCAACTGCCCTTTCCAACGCTGTATTGGGTGTTGTGATTGGTGCTGTGGTTCCTGAAATTACCCGCCTCAAAGGTTTGGGCTCTCTCTTTATTATATTAGTATAGATTGGATTCAGTCTTTAATTCCGAGTTGCGTGACGCGATCTCTGAGTTCTTCGATATTAATGTGGGATCGATTGACTCCTTTGCCACGGTTTGGGAGGCGTTCATGGTTTTCATAAGAGGTGTTGCCATTAACAAACATGCGGGTGTTTTCCAGGCCATTCGAGGACGTCTTGCTTTGCTAGAGACCCGTCTGTCTGATCTGGAGGCTCAATTGTCACTCAGAAATTACCCCGATTTGCGTGAGCAACTCAAAGCCACGTTGGCTAACTTTCATGAGGAAGCTGACAATGAGGTCAAGCATATGGGCAAGTATGCTTCGGCCAGAATTGATGGTGAGGCTGACCTTCCGGGTTCGGTGCTAGAGGCGATGGCTCGCCACAACATGGACTCTGGGTGCAGTACCAAAATGATAATCAATGAAGGTGCAGTCCTGACAGAACAAACTTAAATTAACTATTCGAGGACGTCTTGCTTTGCTAGAGACCCGTCTGTCTGATCTGGAGGCTCAATTGTCACTCAGAAATTACCCCGATTTGCGTGAGCAACTCAAAGCCACGTTGGCTAACTTTCATGAGGAAGCTGACAATGAGGTCAAGCATATGGGCAAGTATGCTTCGGCCAGAATTGATGGTGAGGCTGACCTTCCGGGTTCGGTGCTAGAGGCGATGGCTCGCCACAACATGGACTCTGGGTGCAGTACCAAAATGATAATCAATGAAGGTGCAGTCCTGACAGAACAAACTTAAATTAACTATCAGTTTCGCTCCTATTATCAGGAGCTTTATTGCTCCAAGCTTTCCCCCAACGATGATGACATAGCACATTACTTGTAATATATTCAACTTCCCTGGCTACAGAACTGGCAACGCAAATTCTTGATGTGTCCAATTGAGGTTTCAGAGATTCGGCTAGCTCTGGGCTCGATGCGAGAGGGCCGGACCCCCGGGCTGGATGTCTCACGGTCACCTTCTATAAGTGTTTTTGTGATCTTCTGATCCAGCATCTAATAACTTTATTTCACTAGATAGCTGCGGATGGTATAATGCCTTCTTCTATGCGCAAGGCGCTGTTCATCACTTTGTTTAAACCGGATAAGGACTCCCAGAAGTGCCCCTCTTATCGCCTGCTCTCACTACTCAACGTAGACACCAAAATCTGTGCGAAAATTCTGGCTAATCGTCTATCCCCGCTACTTCCTCAACTGATCAGGCCTGAGCAAGCTGTTGTTATACCAGGACTCACGCTCTCGTATAATCTCCGCACGGTGTTTGGTGCCCTGCAACATATTCGGTCAGAGGTTAAGACAGCTGCGATCTTTTTAGATGCCGAAAAGGCGTTCGATTCGATGGAATGGAAGTTCATGCATGCAGTGTTGCGTCGAATGGGAGTCGGTGAGGTCTTTCTGCAATTGATCTTGGTGCTATATAACTCCTCAATAGCCCGAGTTCGTATGCGTGAAGATGTCTCAGTCCCATTCCAAATCTCCAGAGGCACCCGACAAGGGTGCCCTTTATCCCCGTTATTATATGCAGTGGCTGCTGAACCCCTACTCCGGGCATATCATGGTCACAGAGAGCTTCGCTTTCCTAACTAAAATCTAATCACATCAGCCTATGCTGACGATACACTCTTGAATTTCTGCGATCCCGAGATCCATCTGGCTCCTGTTATACGTGAGGTTCTGCGTTTTGGGGTTCTGTTTGGTTTTAGGATTAACTGGGATAAGTCCATAATATTCCCATTGACACCAGCCACGGTGCAGTTACCGCTTGACTTCCCACTACAATGTAAGTCCGACCCGGTGTGTTATCTGGGCATTCAAGTGCACTCAGATGCAGTAGTCGTAATTAAGGCTAATTACGGTAGGGTGATTGATAAGCTCGGTGATGATATAGATAGATGGATCTGGCTCCCATTGTCCTTGGCCGGTAGGGTCTCATTAATGAAGATGGTAGTGCTCCCTCGCCTGCTCTTTCTTTTTGTCAATATTCCTATAGTGGTGCCTCAGCACCTGTCTCGAGAACTTCGGTCTCTGATGACTAAGCTTGCATGGGCGGGTAAGTCCTCTGAAGTCGCCTTGGATACTCTCATGCTATCGTACACGGCTGGAGGATTGGGTGCCTTGAATCTTGAACTTTATTACAGGGTCGCGCAGGCCTCTCACGCATATAGATGGGTGCATGGCCCACATGATTTGCCTCATCTCCAGATTAAAAAGGCCGCTGCTGCCCAGTACGCATTGCCGCGCTTTTTAACTCAGGCGCCCACAATACATTTTGGAATACTTGACTCGATCAACTCCACTTTTCATGCGTGGAATGCACTTCTTAGAATGTACAATGGTGCACATTTGTATTGGCCTCGGTTGCGGGTTAAGTGGTGCCAATGGTTCGCGCTCAGCTTGGAGAAGGGGACCCTAGACTCCCTAAATAGTTTGCACATAAATACAATTGGGGATTTGTTTAAACACGGGCGAGTGGGCACATGGGAAGACGTGGCTGGCGCTGACAATTCACAATCGGCACTGACAAAATTCATTTTTTTTAGAGCTTGGCATGCTATGCAAGCTGTACTTGGGGCCGAGCTCCTAGAGCCAATTGACATCCCACCTCTGACTACACTTTTGAGCACACAAGTCCCTGGTAAGCTGATATCTGGCCCGATTCACAGAACGAACTTAAGACAAAATCCTAAACTTACTACCAATTAGGTATTCACAGAAAGCACTTACTCATTTTGGTATTCACAGAAGACACTTACTCATTTCGGTATTCACAGAAGTTAGGAGTCCTAACTTTAGGACTCCTAAATGCCTTCTGTGAATACCGAAAGTCTTAAAGTTAGGATTTTTTCAATTTAGTAGTAGTAAAGTTAGGACTCCTAACTTTAGGGCTCCTAAATGCCTTCTGTGAATACCGAAAGTCTTAAAGTTAGGATTTTTCTCAATTTAGTAGTAGTACAGTTAGGACTCCTAACTTTAGGACTCCTAAATGCCTTCTGTGAATACCGAAAGTCTTAAAGTTAGGATTTTTCTCAATTTAGTAGTAGTAAAGTTAGGACTCCTAACTTTAGGACTCTTTACTACTACTAAATTGAGAAAAATCCTGTTTTTAAGACTTTCTGTATTCACAGCTGGGATATAAATTTTGCATAGGTTTTTCTTTTTCTCCATTAGTAGGTTATTAACCGTCGTATTTATTAGTCTTCGGTCGGGCGGTAAGGTCATGATCGGTGAGCAGTGATTTCAAGGTCCCTAGTGGGGGCGCCACCCATTATGGATGGGAGCGCCCGGGGGGAGCCGGCCATTCGCCCCTCCCACGGGGGGGCGGCACCCATTACGGATGGGATCGCCCAGGGGGAGACGGCCATAGGCCCCTCCCAGGGGGATACAGCTATATGCCCCTCCCACGAATTTCCCGGGGACCGGATATCCGCTGCGGCGGAAAAGAGTGCGGGGAAAGGGGGGGAGTCCACGCTGTCCTTCTTACGGTTACCCCGCACGGGAACTTGGACGACCTTAAGATGGCGTCGAGTGGAAGGGGGCCCCCATGACAAGGGAAGTTACGGTTGGCTACGAGGGTAAAGCCCTCTGCGCATGCGCCACTACGAGAGGGCGGAAATTTGGTGATAGGGATCTGACACCGGTTAAGACCTTGCCGTTGGCCCTTAACGATAGGATGTACAAAATTCGTATGCAATGCACGATGTCATGATGTTAGACTCGGCTAGGAAAATCTTTGTATTAGAGATTTGTTAAAGTTAGCCTCGATACCTGTCTTCATCAAGTGTAATGAAAGTTGAATTTTGTACATGATAAAGGTAACCTTTTTATTTAAAGTTTTACATTTTGTTTCATATTTTAATAAATACGGCCGGGGGGGTCGCGAGGCCCCCCTGCCTTCCAAAAGTTCAAACTGTGTCTGTCTCCTACCATTGGGATTGGTCGTGGAAGGGGTGGCGGGCATCCCGGACCATATACCAAAAGTAGTAAGTTCATTCTGTGAATGCCAAAAGTAGTAAGTGCATACTGTGAATACCAAAATAGTAGTAAGTTTAGGATTGAGTCTTAAGTTCATTCTGTGAATCAGGCCCGATGTCTTTGCGGAGTAATAGTCCCGAGTTATAAAAATTGCGGAGTGATGGTATGCAGGATGTTGGTTTGCGGAATATCATCACATATTCCCGGGGGAGGGATAGTCCCTTTCTTGCTATTTCCGTGGAGGTGGGCCTTGTGTCCGGATGTGCGTGGCGCGAGGCCTGTGCGCAACAGAAGTGTAAAATCTCCAGTGTGCGCTTCAGGCGTCACCGGAAGTTAAGGCAAGATTACATTTCCTGCACAATGGCCCCTGTTTGCGCTCCTTCCGGCCCTTGGGAATAGCGCCATGCCTGACCTCCATACAGCAAAGCAGGTGCACGTCACTGGAAGCGCAGGGCGAGCACACCCGAAGCTGGAATGTACATAACCTAGGAAGAAAAAACAATGAAATATTGGTCACAACGTTCGCTATTTTCTTTCCGTAATCCCGCGCCCCGCACATGCCCACGCCCCCAGCACACACCCACAGCACATGATATGAGACATGGCTTGAAGGGCGGAACGTACCACACGCCCCCAGCGTTTGTCAGGCCCACAGCACATCGCAGACACGCCCACAAGGGACTACTTTGCTGGCACGGTTCTTTTACCTTTTATATGTATATGGTGGGCGTCTGCATAGCCTATGTCCTTCTGCTGCAACTGCCCTTTCCAAAGCTGTATTGGGTGTTGTGATTGGTGCTGTGGTTCCTGAAATTACCCGCCTCAAAGGTTTGGGCTCTCTCTTTATTATATTAGTATAGATTGGATTCAGTCTTTAATTCCGAGTTGCGTGACGCGATCTCTGAGTTCTTCGATATTAATGTGGGATCGGTTGACTCCTTTGCCACGGTTTGGGAGGCGTTCATGGTTTTCATAAGAGGTGTTGCCATTAACAAACATGCGGGTGTTTTCCAGGCCATTCCAGGACGTCTTGCTTTGCTAGAGACCCGTCTGTCTGATCTGGAGGCTCAATTGTCACTCAGAAATTACCCCGATTTGCATGAGCAACTCAAAGCCACGTTGGCTAACTTTCATGAGGAAGCTGACAATGAGGTCAAGCATATGGGCAAGTATGCTTCGGCCAGAATTGATGGTGAGGCTGACCTTCCGGGTTCGGTGCTAAAGGCGATGGCTCGCCACAACATGGACTCTGGGTGCAGTACCAAAATGATAATCAATGAAGGTGCAGTCCTGACAGAACAAACTTAAATTAACTATCAGTTTCGCTCCTATTATCAGGAGCTTTATTGCTCCAAGCTTTCCCCCAGCGATGATGACATAGCACATTACTTGTAATATATTCAACTTCCCTGGCTACAGAACTGGCAACGCAAATTCTTGATGTGTCCAATTGAGGTTTCAGAGATTCGGCTAGCTCTGGGCTCGATGCGAGAGGGCCGGACCCCCGGGCTGGATGTCTCACGGTCACCTTCTATAAGTGTTTTTGTGATCTTCTGATCCAGCATCTAATAACTTTATTTCACTAGATAGCTGTGGATGGTATAATGCCTTCTTCTATGCGCAAGGCGCTGTTCATCACTTTGTTTAAACCGGATAAGGACTCCCAGAAGTGCCCCTCATATCGCCCGCTCTCACTACTCAACGTAGACACCAAAATCTGTGCGAAAATTCTGGCTAATCGTCTATCCCCGCTACTTCCTCAACTGATCAGGCCTGAGCAAGCTGTTGTTATACCAGGACTCACGCTCTCGTATAATCTCCGCACGGTGTTTGGTGCCCTGCAACATATTCGGTCAGAGGTTAAGACATCTGCGATCTTTTTAGATGCCGAAAAGGCGTTCGATTCGATGGAATGGAAGTTCATGCATGCAGTGTTGCGTCGAATGGGAGTCGGTGAGGTCTTTCTGCAATTGATCTTGGTGCTATATAACTCCTCAATAGCCCGAGTTCGTATGGGTGAAGATGTCTCAGTCCCATTCCAAATCTCCAGAGGCACCCGACAAGGGTGCCCTTTATCCCCGTTATTATATGCAGTGGCTGCTGAACCCCTACTCCGGGCATATCATGGTCACAGAGAGCTTCGCTTTCCTAACTAAAATCTAATCACATCAGCCTATGCTGACGATACACTCTTGAATTTCTGCGATCCCGAGATCCATCTGGCTCCTGTTATACGTGAGGTTCTGCGTTTTGGGGTTCTGTTTGGTTTTAGGATTAACTGGGATAAGTCCATAATATTCCCATTGACACCAGCCACGGTGCAGTTACCGCTTGACTTCCCACTACAATGTAAGTCCGACCCGGTGTGTTATCTGGGCATTCAAGTGCACTCAGATGCAGTAGTCGTAATTAAGGCTAATTACGGTAGGGTGATTGATAAGCTCGGTGATGATATAGATAGATGGATCTGGCTCCCATTGTCCTTGGCCGGTAGGGTCTCATTAATGAAGATGGTAGTGCTCCCTCGCCTGCTCTTTCTTTTTGTCAATATTCCTATAGTGGTGCCTCAGCACCTGTCTCGAGAACTTCGGTCTCTGATGACTAAGCTTGCATGGGCGGGTAAGTTCTCTGAAGTCGCCTTGGATACTCTCATGCTATAGTACACGGCTGGAGGATTGGGTGCCTTGAATCTTGAACTTTATTACAGGGTCGCGCAGGCCTCTCACGCATATAGATGGGTGCATGGCCCACATGATTTGCCTCATCTCCAGATTGAAAAGGCCGCTGCTGCCCAGTACGCATTGCCGCGCTTTTTAACTCAGGCGCCCACAATACATTTTGGAATACTTGACTCGATCAACTCCACTTTTCATGCGTGGAATGCACTTCTTAGAATGTACAATGGTGCACATTTGTATTGGCCTCGGTTGCGGGTGAAGTGGTGCCAATGGTTCGCGCTCAGCTTGGAGAAGGGGACCCTAGACTCCCTAAATAGTTTGCACATAAATACAATTGGGGATTTGTTTAAACACGGGCGAGTGGGCACATGGGAAGACGTGGCTGGCGCTGACAATTCACAATCGGCACTGACAAAATTCATTTTTTTTAGAGCTTGGCATGCTATGCAAGCTGTACTTGGGGCCGAGCTCCTAGAGCCAATTGACATCCCACCTCTGACTACACTTTTGAGCACACAAGTCCCTGGTAAGCTGATATCTGGCCCGATTCACAGAACGAACTTAAGACAAAATCCTAAACTTACTACCAATTAGGTATTCACAGAAAGCACTTACTCATTTTGGTATTCACAGAAGACACTTACTCATTTCGATATTCACAGAAGTTAGGAGTCCTAACTTTAGGACTCCTAAATGCCTTCTGTGAATACCGAAAGTCTTAAAGTTAGGATTTTTTCAATTTAGTAGTAGTAAAGTTAGGACTCCTAACTTTAGGGCTCCTAAATGCCTTCTGTGAATACCGAAAGTCTTAAAGTTAGGATTTTTCTCAATTTAGTAGTAGTACAGTTAGGACTCCTAACTTTAGGACTCCTAAATGCCTTCTGTGAATACCGAAAGTCTTAAAGTTAGGATTTTTCTCAATTTAGTAGTAGTAAAGTTAGGACTCCTAACTTTAGGACTCTTTACTACTACTAAATTGAGAAAAATCCTGTTTTTAAGACTTTCTGTATTCACAGCTGGGATATAAATTTTGCATAGGTTTTTCTTTTTCTCCATTAGTAGGTTATTAACTGTCGTATTTATTAGTCTTCGGTCGGGCGGTAAGGTCATGATCGGTGAGCAGTGATTTCAAGGTCCCTAGTGGGGGCGCCACCCATTATGGATGGGAGCACCCGGGGGGAGCCGGCCATTCGCCCCGCCCACGGGGGGGCGGCACCCATTACGGATGGGATCGCCCAGGGGGAGACGGCCATAGGCCCCTCCCAGGGGGAGAAAGCTATATGCCCCTCCCACGAATTTCCCGGGGACCGGATATCCGCTGCGGCGGAAAAGAGTGCGGGGAAAGGGGGGGAGTCCACGCTGTCCTTCTTACGGTTACCCCGTACGGGAACTTGGACGACCTTAAGATGGCGTCGAGTGGAAGGGGGCCCCCATGACAAGGGAAGTTACGGTTGGCTACGAGGGTAAAGCCCTCTGCGCATGCGCCACTACGAGAGGGCGGAAATTTGGTGATAGGGATCTGACACCGGTTAAGACCTTGCCGTTGGCCCTTAACGATAGGATGTACAAAATTCGTATGCAATGCACGATGTCATGATGTTAGACTCGGCTAGGAAAATCTTTGTATTAGAGATTTGTTAAAGTTAGCCTCGATACCTGTCTTCATCAAGTGTAATGAAAGTTGAATTTTGTACATGATAAATGTAACCTTTTTATTTAAAGTTTTACATTTTGTTTCATATTTTAATAAATACGGCCGGGGGGGTCGCGAGGCCCCCCTGCCTTCCAAAAGTTCAAACTGTGTCTGTCTCCTACCATTGGGATTGGTCGTGGAAGGGGTGGCGGGCATCCCGGACCATATACCAAAAGTAGTAAGTTCATTCTGTGAATGCCAAAAGTAGTAAGTGCATACTGTGAATACCAAAATAGTAGTAAGTTTAGGATTGAGTCTTATGTTCATTCTGTGAATCAGGCCCGATGTCTTTGCGGAGTAATAGTCCCGAGTTATAAAAATTGCGGAGTGATGGTATGCAGGATGTTGGTTTGCGGAATATCATCACATATTCCCGGGGGAGGGATAGTCCCTTTCTTGCTATTTCCGTGGAGGTGGGCCTTGTGTCCGGATGTGCGTGGCGCGAGGCCTGTGCGCAACAGAAGTGTAAAATCTCCAGTGTGCGCTTCAGGCGTCACCGGAAGTTAAGGCAAGATTACATTTCCTGCACAATGGCCCCTGTTTGCGCTCCTTCCGGCCCTTGGGAATAGCGCCATGCCTGACCTCCATACAGCAAAGCAGGTGCACGTCACTGGAAGCGCAGGGCGAGCACACCCGAAGCTGGAATGTACATAACCTAGGAAGAAAAAACAATGAAATATTGGTCACAACGTTCGCTATTTTCTTTCCGTAATCCCGCGCCCCGCACACGCCCACGCCCCCAGCACACACCCACAGCACATGATATGAGACATGGCTTGAAGGGCGGAACGTACCACACGCCCCCAGCGTTTGTCAGGCCCACAGCACATCGCAGACACGCCCACAAGGGACTACTTTGCTGGCACGGTTCTTTTACCTTTTATATGTATATGGTGGGCGTCTGCATAGCCTATGTCCTTCTGCTGCAACTGCCCTTTCCAACGCTGTATTGGGTGTTGTGATTGGTGCTGTGGTTCCTGAAATTACCCGCCTCAAAGGTTTGGGCTCTCTCTTTATTATATTAGTATAGATTGGATTCAGTCTTTAATTCCGAGTTGCGTGACGCGATCTCTGAGTTCTTCGATATTAATGTGGGATCGGTTGACTCCTTTGCCACGGTTTGGGAGGCGTTCATGGTTTTCATAAGAGGTGTTGCCATTAACAAACATGCGGGTGTTTTCCAGGCCATTCGAGGACGTCTTGCTTTGCTAGAGACCCGTCTGTCTGATCTGGAGGCTCAATTGTCACTCAGAAATTACCCCGATTTGCGTGAGCAACTCAAAGCCACGTTGGCTAACTTTCATGAGGAAGCTGACAATGAGGTCAAGCATATGGGCAAGTATGCTTCGGCCAGAATTGATGGTGAGGCTGACCTTCCGGGTTCGGTGCTAGAGGCGATGGCTCGCCACAACATGGACTCTGGGTGCAGTACCAAAATGATAATCAATGAAGGTGCAGTCCTGACAGAGCAAACTTAAATTAACTATCAGTTTCGCTCCTATTATCAGGAGCTTTATTGCTCCAAGCTTTCCCCCAGCGATGATGACATAGCACATTACTTGTAATATATTCAACTTCCCTGGCTACAGAACTGGCAACGCAAATTCTTGATGTGTCCAATTGAGGTTTCAGAGATTCGGCTAGCTCTGGGCTCGATGCGAGAGGGCCGGACCCCCGGGCTGGATGTCTCACGGTCACCTTCTATAAGTGTTTTTGTGATCTTCTGATCCAGCATCTAATAACTTTATTTCACTAGATAGCTGCGGATGGTATAATGCCTTCTTCTATGCGCAAGGCGCTGTTCATCACTTTGTTTAAACCGGATAAGGACTCCCAGAAGTGCCCCTCTTATCGCCCGCTCTCACTACTCAACGTAGACACCAAAATCTGTGCGAAAATTCTGGCTAATCGTCTATCCCCGCTACTTCCTCAACTGATCAGGCCTGAGCAAGCTGTTGTTATACCAGGACTCACGCTCTCGTATAATCTCCGCACGGTGTTTGGTGCCCTGCAACATATTCGGTCAGAGGTTAAGACATCTGCGATCTTTTTAGATGCCGAAAAGGCGTTCGATTCGATGGAATGGAAGTTCATGCATGCAGTGTTGCGTCGAATGGGAGTCGGTGAGGTCTTTCTGCAATTGATCTTGGTGCTATATAACTCCTCAATAGCCCGAGTTCGTATGGGTGAAGATGTCTCAGTCCCATTCCAAATCTCCAGAGGCACCCGACAAGGGTGCCCTTTATCCCCGTTATTATATGCAGTGGCTGCTGAACCCCTATTCCGGGCATATCATGGTCACAGAGAGCTTCGCTTTCCTAACTAATATCTAATCACATCAGCCTATGCTGACGATACACTCTTGAATTTCTGCGATCCCGAGATCCATCTGGCTCCTGTTATACGTGAGGTTCTCCGTTTTGGGGTTCTGTTTGGTTTTAGGATTAACTGGGATAAGTCCATAATATTCCCATTGACACCAGCCACGGTGCAGTTACCGCTTGACTTCCCACTACAATGTAAGTCCGACCCGGTGTGTTATCTGGGCATTCAAGTGCACTCAGATGCAGTAGTCGTAATTAAGGCTAATTACGGTAGGGTGATTGATAAGCTCGGTGATGATATAGATAGATGGATCTGGCTCCCATTGTCCTTGGCCGGTAGGGTCTCATTAATGAAGATGGTAGTGCTCCCTCGCCTGCTCTTTCTTTTTGTCAATATTCCTATAGTGGTGCCTCAGCACCTGTCTCGAGAACTTCGGTCTCTGATGACTAAGCTTGCATGGGCGGGTAAGTCCTCTGAAGTCGCCTTGGATACTCTCATGCTATCGTACACGGCTGGAGGATTGGGTGCCTTGAATCTTGAACTTTATTACAGGGTCGCGCAGGCCTCTCACGCATATAGATGGGTCCATGGCCCACATGATTTGCCTCATCTCCAGATTGAAAAGGCCGCTGCTGCCCAGTACGCATTGCCGCGCTTTTTAACTCAGGCGCCCACAATACATTTTGGAATACTTGACTCGATCAACTCCACTTTTCATGCGTGGAATGCACTTCTTAGAATGTACAATGGTGCACATTTGTATTGGCCTCGGTTGCGGGTGAAGTGGTGCCAATGGTTCGCGCTCAGCTTGGAGAAGGGGACCCTAGACTCCCTAAATAGTTTGCACATAAATACAATTGGGGATTTGTTTAAACACGGGCGAGTGGGCACATGGGAAGACGTGGCTGGCGCTGACAATTCACAATCGGCACTGACAAAATTCATTTTTTTTAGAGCTTGGCATGCTATGCAAGCTGTACTTGGGGCCGAGCTCCTAGAGCCAATTGACATCCCACCTCTGACTACACTTTTGAGCACACAAGTCCCTGGTAAGCTGATATCTGGCCCGATTCACAGAACGAACTTAAGACAAAATCCTAAACTTACTACCAATTAGGTATTCACAGAAAGCACTTACTCATTTTGGTATTCACAGAAGACACTTACTCATTTCGGTATTCACAGAAGTTAGGAGTCCTAACTTTAGGACTCCTAAATGCCTTCTGTGAATACCGAAAGTCTTAAAGTTAGGATTTTTTCAATTTAGTAGTAGTAAAGTTAGGACTCCTAACTTTAGGGCTCCTAAATGCCTTCTGTGAATACCGAAAGTCTTAAAGTTAGGATTTTTCTCAATTTAGTAGTAGTACAGTTAGGACTCCTAACTTTAGGACTCCTAAATGCCTTCTGTGAATACCGAAAGTCTTAAAGTTAGGATTTTTCTCAATTTAGTAGTAGTAAAGTTAGGACTCCTAACTTTAGGACTCTTTACTACTACTAAATTGAGAAAAATCCTGTTTTTAAGACTTTCTGTATTCACAGCTGGGATATAAATTTTGCATAGGTTTTTCTTTTTCTCCATTAGTAGGTTATTAACTGTCGTATTTATTAGTCTTCGGTCGGGCGGTAAGGTCATGATCGGTGAGCAGTGATTTCAAGGTCCCTAGTGGGGGCGCCACCCATTATGGATGGGAGCGCCCGGGGGGAGCCGGCCATTCGCCCCTCCCACGGGGGGGCGGCACCCATTACGGATGGGATCGCCCAGGGGGAGACGGCCATAGGCCCCTCCCAGGGGGATACAGCTATATGCCCCTCCCATGAATATCCCGGGGACCGGATATCCGCTGCGGCGGAAAAGAGTGCGGGGAAAGGGGGGGAGTCCACGCTGTCCTTCTTACGGTTACCCCGCACGGGAACTTGGACGACCTTAAGATGGCGTCGAGTGGAAGGGGGCCCCCATGACAAGGGAAGTTACGGTTGGCTACGAGGGTAAAGCCCTCTGCGCATGCGCCACTACGAGAGGGCGGAAATTTGGTGATAGGGATCTGACACCGGTTAAGACCTTGCCGTTGGCCCTTAACGATAGGATGTACAAAATTCGTATGCAATGCACGATGTCATGATGTTAGACTCGGCTAGGAAAATCTTTGTATTAGAGATTTGTTAAAGTTAGCCTCGATACCTGTCTTCATCAAGTGTAATGAAAGTTGAATTTTGTACATGATAAATGTAACCTTTTTATTTAAAGTTTTACATTTTGTTTCATATTTTAATAAATACGGCAGGGGGGGTCACGAGGCCCCCCTGCCTTCCAAAAGTTCAAACTGTGTCTGTCTCCTACCATTGGGATTGGTCGTGGAAGGGGTGGCGGGCATCCCGGACCATATACCAAAAGTAGTAAGTTCATTCTGTGAATGCCAAAATAGTAGTAAGTTTAGGATTGAGTCTTAAGTTCATTCTGTGAATCAGGCCCGATGTCTTTGCGGAGTAATAGTCCCGAGTTATAAAAATTGCGGAGTGATGGTATGCAGGATGTTGGTTTGCGGAATATCATCACATATTCCCGGGGGAGGGATAGTCCCTTTCTTGCTATTTCCGTGGAGGTGGGCCTTGTGTCCGGATGTGCGTGGCGTGAGGCCTGTGCGCAACAGAAGTGTAAAATCTCCAGTGTGCGCTTCAGGCGTCACCGGAAGTTAAGGCAAGATTACATTTCCTGCACAATGGCCCCTGTTTGCGCTCCTTCCGGCCCTTGGGAATAGCGCCATGCCTGACCTCCATACAGCAAAGCAGGTGCACGTCACTGGAAGCGCAGGGCGAGCACACCCGAAGCTGGAATGTACATAACCTAGGAAGAAAAAACAATGAAATATTGGTCACAACGTTCGCTATTTTCTTTCCGTAATCCCGCGCCCCGCACACGCCCACGCCCCCAGCACACACCCACAGCACATGATATGAGACATGGCTTGAAGGGCGGAACGTACCACACGCCCCCAGCGTTTGTCAGGCCCACAGCACATCGCAGACACGCCCACAAGGGACTACTTTGCTGGCACGGTTCTTTTACCTTTTATATGTATATGGTGGGCGTCTGCATAGCCTATGTCCTTCTGCTGCAACTGCCCTTTCCAACGCTGTATTGGGTGTTGTGATTGGTGCTGTGGTTCCTGAAATTACCCGCCTCAAAGGTTTGGGCTCTCTCTTTATTATATTAGTATAGATTGGATTCAGTCTTTAATTCCGAGTTGCGTGACGCGATCTCTGAGTTCTTCGATATTAATATGGGATCGGTTGACTCCTTTGCCACGGTTTGGGAGGCGTTCATGGTTTTCATAAGAGGTGTTGCCATTAACAAACATGCGGGTGTTTTCCAGGCCATTCGAGGACGTCTTGCTTTGCTAGAGACCCGTCTGTCTGATCTGGATGCTCAATTGTCACTCAGAAATTACCCCGATTTGCGTGAGCAACTCAAAGCCACGTTGGCTAACTTCATGAGGAAGCTGACAATGAGGTCAAGCATATGGGCAAGTATGCTTCGGCCAGAATTGATGGTGAGGCTGACCTTCCGGGTTCGGTGCTAGAGGCGATGGCTCGCCACAACATGGACTCTGGGTGCAGTACCAAAATGATAATCAATGAAGGTGCAGTCCTGACAGAACAAACTTAAATTAACTATTCGAGGACGTCTTGCTTTGCTAGAGACCCGTCTGTCTGATCTGGAGGCTCAATTGTCACTCAGAAATTACCCCGATTTGCATGAGCAACTCAAAGCCACGTTGGTTAACTTTCATGAGGAAGCTGACAATGAGGTCAAGCATATGGGCAAGTATGCTTCGGCCAGAAGGGTTCGGTGCTAGAGGCGATGGCTCGCCACAACATGGACTCTGGGTGCAGTACCAAAATGATAATCAATGAAGGTGCAGTCCTGACAGAACAAACTTAAATTAACTATCAGTTTCGCTCCTATTATCAGGAGCTTTATTGCTCCAAGCTTTCCCCCAGCGATGATGACATAGCACACTACTTGTAATATATTCAACTTCCCTGGCTACAGAACTGGCAACGCAAATTCTTGATGTGTCCAATTGAGGTTTCAGAGATTCAGCTAGCTCTGGGCTCGATGCGAGAGGGCCGGACCCCCGGGCTGGATGTCTCACGGTCACCTTCTATAAGTGTTTTTGTGATCTCCTGATCCAGCATCTAATAACTTTATTTCACTAGATAGCTGCGGATGGTATAATGCCTTCTTCTATGCGCAAGGCGCTGTTCATCACTTTGTTTAAACCGGATAAGGACTCCCAGAAGTGCCCCTCTTATCGCCCGCTCTCACTACTCAACGTAGACACCAAAATCTGTGCGAAAATTCTGGCTAATCGTCTATCCCCGCTACTTCCTCAACTGATCAGGCCTGAGCAAGCTGTTGTTATACCAGGACTCACGCTCTCGTATAATCTCCGCACGGTGTTTGGTGCCCTGCAACATATTCGGTCAGAGGTTAAGACATCTGCGATCTTTTTAGATGCCGAAAAGGCGTTCGATTCGATGGAATGGAAGTTCATGCATGCAGTGTTGCGTCGAATGGGAGTCGGTGAGGTCTTTCTGCAATTGATCTTGGTGCTATATAACTCCTCAATAGCCCGAGTTCGTATGGGTGAAGATGTCTCAGTCCCATTCCAAATCTCCAGAGGCACCCGACAAGGGTGCCCTTTATCCCCGTTATTATATGCAGTGGCTGCTGAACCCCTACTCCGGGCATATCATGGTCACAGAGAGCTTCGCTTTCCTAACTAAAATCTAATCACATCAGCCTATGCTGACGATACACTCTTGAATTTCTGCGATCCCGAGATCCATCTGGCTCCTGTTATACGTGAGGTTCTGCGTTTTGGGGTTCTGTTTGGTTTTAGGATTAACTGGGATAAGTCCATAATATTCCCATTGACACCAGCCACGGTGCAGTTACCTCTTGACTTCCCACTACAATGTAAGTCCGACCCGGTGTGTTATCTGGGCATTCAAGTGCACTCAGATGCAGTAGTCGTAATTAAGGCTAATTACGGTAGGGTGATTGATAAGCTCGGTGATGATATAGATAGATGGATCTGGCTCCCATTGTCCTTGGCCGGTAGGGTCTCATTAATGAAGATGGTAGTGCTCCCTCGCCTGCTCTTTCTTTTTGTCAATATTCCTATAGTGGTGCCTCAGCACCTGTCTCGAGAACTTCGGTCTCTGATGACTAAGCTTGCATGGGCGGGTAAGTCCTCTGAAGTCGCCTTGGATACTCTCATGCTATCGTACACGGCTGGAGGATTGGGTGCCTTGAATCTTGAACTTTATTACAGGGTCGCGCAGGCCTCTCACGCATATAGATGGGTGCAAGGCCCACATGATTTGCCTCATCTCCAGATTGAAAAGGCCGCTGCTGCCCAGTACGCATTGCCGCGCTTTTTAACTCAGGCGCCCACAATACATTTTGGAATACTTGACTCGATCAACTCCACTTTTCATGCGTGGAATGCACTTCTTAGAATGTACAATGGTGCACATTTGTATTGGCCTCGGTTGCGGGTGAAGTGGTGCCAATGGTTCGCGCTCAGCTTGGAGAAGGGGACCCTAGACTCCCTAAATAGTTTGCACATAAATACAATTGGGGATTTGTTTAAACACGGGCGAGTGGTGATCCAGCGGCCTATAGGAAATATGCCATAAACAACGCTACCCAACTTCATAACCTATAAACAAAATTATACACTAACTCATGGACCCATTTATAAACCTGACATATTTGGGCCTACTGAATCAGGTGGTCAGATCAAATCTATATACACCTTATTTACAAAATATATACAAATTTATACATTTGCAGTAAGAAAGTTGTCATTATAACAAATCCTAACTATATAATTGACCACCATTGGCGACGTGATCTAGCTAATAGTAACCTGCACTTCTGAATAATCAAGACCAGCTTGTTTGTCAAAAGTAAGATTTTATTTACTAAATTATGGTATTTCAAAATGTAGTTTTATAAACGTAATTTATTAGCATTAAAGCAAGCATGTTTGTAAAGAATCATGAAAAATTACAAATTAAGCAAGTGAATCAAAGTTTAAGTAAGTATTTAAAAGTTTAGCATTTCTAAAACCTAAGTCCCTAGCTAAGCTAAATAAATGGAAATTAAAGTAAAGTTCTTTGAGGATTCTTACGTGCTCCACGCAAAGTCCGACAGCACTTCACCCTCATCGGAAAGTCAGAAAGCAGCAGCCAGCCCATCCCTAAGGGCATGACTTTTTATACCTTTCTATGCTAGCTAATCTAAGCGAAGGAAAGTTTTCATAAATCCACGAAGTCCCATTGGTTGAGAGTGACAAGTGACATGTCACCCACATTTCAAAACTTCCATTAGGTCACATTTCTTAAGAACCATTGTCCTTTCCGAATGCAACCTGGAGCTTCCTCGGTTTGCAACAATTGTAAATTAATGTTCTCGCAGCGTTCGATTTACTTCCGTGGGTGCCAAGTTAGAGCTGACAAAATTGTCCTTTATCACATTTCCGACCTTGGCCACGTCCGATAGAATGATGACAGCACATCAGTTTTTGCTTTGTGAATGCAGCTTTGACGAACACTTTATTTCAGAATGGGCATCTCGTGACTTTTGCAGAAGTAAATTTCAGCTTTAGTAAACTCGAGCAAACTAGGCCCAAAAGCAGGCAACTTATGCTTTCTAGTAATAAACAAAAACAAGAAAAGTATTAATGTAAGAAATAATGTTGATTCTGTATCCACCCTAGGTTTACTAATTAATTAACTCACCCGAATTCGTCAAATGTTACCTAGCAAATGCAAACAAATAAAGCAGCGTTTATATCTACCAATCTTCATAAATCCATGAAACTTATATGCACCTAGAATAGTAGAAATGACATCACATAGACAAGGAAAAGCAAAATAAGCACATGCTTCTTTTAGGTTTGCTGCAGTTAGTAATGACAAAAACGAAAACAATAAATTATTTTATTATTTTGCACGAACAAAAAGATGCAACACTTATGCACGTTTATGAGCACACATGTTAGTCCCCCCATGTGTAAAGTTTAATCTAGGTTATATTATCACAACACATCACAAATCATTAATTTTATTATTCATGTTATGGAAATGTGACTTCGCGAGTTTAAACAAAATTTTGTTTACTATCTCGCTCCATCAACTCCCTCATCTGGTGATTAACAAATCACCACACCACCACCCAAAATTTGGTAATTTAAACTTCCGAGAAAATGATTCAAATTCATTTGAGTTAGTAATTCTAAAAACCAGTATCTGCAAAATCCTCGGAATTTGCATAGCGTTCTCTGTGTAACTCCTGTAACTCAATCTCTCTTTCTTCTTCTTTTCTAAGTTTATAGATCCTTTTCTTTTCTTTCAACTGCTTCTTTCTTTTATGTAACAAACAACCTATTTTGGTCAAAATAAAAATGAATATTATTATAATCAAAGGTGCCAAAATCTTGCCAAGAATTGAACTTCCAATGTCATGAAACCAATTTTTAATTGCTTGAAATCTTTTTGAAAGTTTCCCTGTAAAATCATCTTCTTCTAAAGGAATTATCTCAGAATGCATCTGTGTAATGTTCTTAATGTACATCTCAATGTTCTTACTTTCATCAGGTATATAAGTGCAACAATGTTGCACATGCAAAATGCCACAGACTCCTCCCTCTTTTGCTAGGAGTATGTCTAAAGCAAGGCGATCTTGAATTACCATGGATCTAATTGCAATTACTTCAACATTCACTAATTGGAATCCATCAGCTGTGTCAGTTGACAATCTATCAACTATAGTGGACAATTTTCTGATTCTCCCTGCATTTAGGGTTATACCAACAAAAGGTATTACTGCTTGAAAAATATCTCCCAAAACTTCAGTGAAAGTTTCTCTTTTGACTCTATTTACATAATTATGAATTTTAAACAATCCTTCTGAATCTCTATCGACATGAAATACTTTAGGAAAAACAATTCCCACATAACAAGTTCCATACCAGTGGTCTGGAAGGTTGTAGTAGGCTTTGTCACCACAAACAAAATAAATCCCAGGAAAGATTGGATCCTTTCCACCTTTAAATCCCCAACCTCCCATAATCTGATAAGTATCTTCACAGTTACTTGCACCTACAAAATAATTATCAAAAAGTGTATTATCTCTTCTAATGCAAAGCTTTCCACTAACTGGTTTATCTATGTGAATAGCAACATTTTCAAGCATTTTGCCATTTAACTTCTCATCCTCTTTCTGCCAGAATCTTGACTTAGTCTGCTTGACTAATTCATTCCTCTTGTAAATTGCTCTCCTCTCCTCAACCATATTCAAAAATTTCTTTCCTTCAGCACTTAATTTGCAAGTTAGATTATTCTTGTAAGCATACTCATAAGTGAGTTCATTAGTAACAAGGAAAAATTCTCTCATTTGTTTGGCTTTCTTATGTTTATTTAAAGCATTTTCAATCTTTATATTTGCGAAAATCTCGTCAAAATCTGAATAGTAAAATTCTAAGCGTCCAGTTTGATAAAATAAGCTAGTTAACACACTACATGTTACACCATAAGTAAGAGGAAGCATATTATATGTTACTCCCTCAGAAACAGAAGCAGGTAACTTGACGCAGACGTAGCAGTCTTTTGCATCCATTACCTTTACATATTCACTCAAAAGCTTTGTGAATGTATTGCTTGAAAAATCACTAATTGATTTATCTTGTTGAATGTTAGGCTGATGATCAATAACTTTTGCAGATGCACTATGTTTAGTTTGGCTAACCAAAGCTTTGCTTGTTATGTTAACTTTGTGTAATTCTCTGTTCATCTCTAAAGGGATAATCACAGCTAAAACTAACCAGAGCAGAATTAAAATGAGCAGACACACCAGAGTCATCTTACAGCATCTCTTAAAAACAGAACACCTTGAAGTGCTCTCTTTAACATAAGGCATTTTTGGTTAGTTTAGCCTCAAAATAAAACAAAATAAAACAAAAATTTTAAAATCTAAATTTATATTTACACCCCCCTTTTAAAATATTTTTTTTATTTTTTTTTTTAAAACCCTAAACAAGATTTCTTCGACCTTATGTCATACATAAGTTTTCTTCAACTAAACAGTTTTTCTTCGACCTTGTGTCAACTAACAAAGTTTCTTCAGCCTTTTGCCAAATTAAAATTTCTGTACTTCAATCATTGTCACTAATTTCCTCGATTTCGTCTTCTTCTTCACTACTACCATAAATGTCAATAACAGGTGGAATTACTAAATAAGTCCACTCAGGAGACTTGTATTTCTGGTTTGGTCTTACTATTCTTTTCCCTTTTCTCGACACCACTTCAATTTTCCTTCCAACTCCAACTTCCTTTCCAGGACTCTTTTGACTACTGATTTCTTCAACTTGCTCTTTTGGTTTCTTGATCAACCTGACTCTCAATCTTCCACCAGGCCAGTGGTCTGCTTTTCTCACGTACTTCTTCCTTGGTTCGGAATTATTTGATTCTGACTTCCAAGTCCTTTTCTTTCTGTTTTCACTTTCACCATCCACGTCACTTTCTTCAGTTTCGTAGTCTGAAATTTCAATTGACTCAGGAACTTCTCTATTCGGCAATTTCACTCCTTCAGGAACACCACTTTGTTTTCCAACACTGGTACTTGGTAATTCGTCTTCCTCCTCTTCTTCAATTACCCCCAACTTCCCAGATTTTGGATTTCTGTTCCTTACTCCAGAGCTTGTTTTCTGCCTTTCGATACTCTCCTGGTCTGAAACTTCTTTTTGTTCTGCTTCTCTATCTTCGATGGAGACAACCGAATCCTCAGTTATCTTTCCTTTTAACAGATTCTCTTCACCTTCAGAATCTATTTCAATGATTTCTAAGTCTTTTCTTGTCAAATTTCCATTCACTGGCACAGGTTCCAGATGTCGACTTTCTTGTCGATCTTCAGAATCTGGATTTATTTCACCTTCTGTTTCACCTTCTGCTTCAGAATCAGAATCGTCTGTAGTATCACTTTCAACATCAGAACTCTCAGGAGTTGGTACTGGAATAGTATGACTCGGATGAATCCAACGTTTCAATCCTCTGCATTTTACAGCATTAGTAGTGATCAAAATTATTTGCCTAGGCTTCTGCCATCTAGGAGCTAGACAATTTCTTCTCCGATGTACTTTTGTTCTGACCCAATCACCAGGCCTCAGATCATGTGTCAAAACTTTTTCATCTGATTGTGCTTCAGTTCCCACCTGATTAGACACAGAAGTCACCATATCAGATAACCTTTTACAGTAGTCCAAAATAGCACTGTCATTTATGCTCAATAGTTTACCTACAGGTACAAAAGCTTGCCTCATAACTCTTCCCATTATAATTTCATGAGGACTCAAACCTGTCTTTTTATCTGGTGTACTTCTTAATGACATCAAAACAAGTGGAAGAGCATCAGTCCATTTTACACCTGTTTCAAGACACATTTTTCCAATTCTGTTTTTAATTGTTCCATTAATCTGTTCAACTACCCCAGATGCCTCTGGTCTGTATGCACAGTGTATCTTCTGCTCAATGCTCAAAGCTTCACAAATTAACTTCATCAGTTTGTTATCAAAATGGCTTCCTCCATCACTCTCAATAGTGACTGGAAAACCGTACCTTGGGATGATTTCTCTGAGCATCAGTTTTGCTACTGTAATTGAATCACAATGTCGTGTAGGAAAAGCCTCTACCCATCTTGAAAATAAACAAACAATTACTAGAACATATTTTAAACAATTGTGTAAGGGCATTTCAATGACGTCCATCTGTAACCTGGTAAAGGGACCACCCTCTCGACCAATTATTCCTGTCCCCACCACTGATTTTCTGTTTGGATTCATTTGTTGGCATGACAAACACCTTTGACAAAAAGATTCTGCAATTGTTCTGAATTTAGTATTGAACCATGTTTCTCGGAAAAGTCTAATCATAGAATCTCTTCCAAGATGTGCTGGACCATGATATAATCTGGCCATATCAGCAATCAAGCAATTTGGTAAGACCACTCTGCGATCTTTGTAAACCCACACTCCATCTTCATCACGTGGTCTACAATCTGATCTTAACCACTGATCTTTCTCTTCATCATCTGCTTCGTTTTGTAAATCTCTAATCTCATGCCATGTTTCTACAACTGTTGTTAGCATTAATGAATTTGAATCAGTTTCTTTACTCCTTTCCCGATTGTATGCATAACCTTTTCTTGCACAGTATTTAGCCGTTTCATCTGCAAAGGCATTGCCTTTGGAGATATAATCCACTCCTTTTGTGTGCGCTGCACATTTAACAATAGCGATTTCTTTCGGCAATTGTATTGCTTCAATTAATCTCCTAATGAAAACTGCATTTTTAATCGGTGACCCTGCTGATGTCATATATCCTCTCTGTGACCAGAGTTGTCCATAATCATGCACAACTCCATATCCATACTGACTATCAGTAATGATGGTAACTCTTATATCTTTCGATATTTCACATGCACGAATTAAAGCAATCAATTCAGCCACCTGTGCTGAACGAACTCCTTCAAGACATGATGCTTCTTCAACATCTGCAACTGTACAAACTGAATATGAAGCTTTCAAGACACCTCCTTCGGATCTTAAACATGAGCCATCTACAAAGTAGACAAAATCCGATTCAGACAAAGGTCTATCTTTGATGTCTTTTCTTGGTTTAGTGCAGAATTCCATGACATCTAAACACTCATGTTCTGTCTCAATGTCATCAATGATTTCAGAATCAGGCAGTAATGTAGAAGGATTCAGATTTAAACATCTTGAAATCGAAACATTATCTGCTCCTAGTATGATTTTCTCATACTTTGTCAATCTGCTACTTGTCAAATGCTGAGTTTTACCTCTTGTCAGCAATATTTCAACTGAATGAGGCACAAAAACTTTCACAGGAAATCCCATAATGATTCCTTCACTTTGTTCAAGACTAATACTTGTAGCTGCAACTGCTTTCAAGCAACCTGGTAATGCTTTTGCAATGGGATCAAGAACTGCAGAGAAGTATGCAATAGGTTTCTTTAGATTTCCATGTCTCTGAATCAACACTGATAATGCACATCCTTCTCTTTCACTGCAATATAGTTCAAAATCTTTCTCATAATTTGGCATACCTAAAGCAGGAGCTTGGCATAAGCTCTTTTTCAGGTTCTCAAAAGATTCCATCTCAGCATCATTGAGAATAATTGGATCTTTTACATCTGACTTTGTCAGTCTTTGTAGTGGTTTCGCAATTACTGAGAATCCACTTATCCATTGTCGACAGTAACCAACCATTCCCAAGAACATTCTGACCTGTCTCTGTGTTCTTGGAGGTAACATTGCTTGAATCATTTTTATTCTCTCAATTGTTACTTGTCTCTTTCCCTTTGCAATTCTGTGACCAAGATATTTTACTTCTTGTTTGCAAAACTGTAGTTTTGCTGGGGACACTTTATGTCCCTCTTCTGCAAGGCGATTCAACAGTATTATTGTGTCAGTTACACAATTTTCTCTTGTCTTAGCAGCTATCAACAGATCATCGATATACTGCACCAACGTAGACCTACCAGGTAAGTCTAGGTTTTCTAAAGATCTTTTTAACAATTCATTGAAGATTGAAGGACTCTCTGTATAGCCCTGAGGGATTCTACACCATCCGAGGGTCCTACCTTGGAATCTGAAAGCAAAGATTTCATAACTGTCTGGATGCAAAGGAACTGTAAAGAATGCATTGCAAAGATCAATGACAGTATACCATTCAGCATCATGTGGAATTTGGTACAGAATTACTGCTGGATTTGGAACCACAGGACAACATGGAACGAAAATTTGATTAATCTTTCTCAAATCTTGTACGATTCTAAATGTTCCATTTGACTTTTTAACTCCCATAATTGGTGAATTACAAGGACTACTCTCCATTTCCTTTAATACACCTTGTTTGATGAATTTTTCAATTATAGGTGTAATCCCTTCAATTGTTTCTGTTTTCATTTTATACTGTGGAATGTTTGGAAATTCTATTCCCTGTTTCAATGTAATTTTTACTGGATCTATGTTTTTCATCAGACCCATTTCATTTCCAGTAAAATCCCATATTTCAGATTTCACTGTTTCTCTGAGTTCCTCAGGTAAATCTTTCTTTTCTAATGTAGGAAACAATTTTGTTTCTTCTGCTTCCATCATCATCATTGTCATCCTGTACAAACCATCTTCCTCCATTGTTTGTAATTCAACTCCATCAGGAGAACAATATATTCTGCAATTCATTTTACATAGAATGTCCCTGCCTAATAGATTCACTGGACTACTATTACAAACCACAAATCTGTGTTTGTCTCTGTAATTTCCAATTTCGACTGGAACTGGATCAGTTAAGTCAGTTTTAATTTGCTGATTACTTACTCCAACAACTTGGATGGTATCCCCAGAGAGAGGTAGGTTTTCAATTTCCACTGATCTAACAGTAGAACGGGTAGCACCAGTGTCCACTAGAAAAGTGATGTCTACATCATTAACTTTCCCGTTTACAAATGGACCAGACTGGTCAACCTCAAGAGTGGCTCCAACAACACACTCTTCCTCCTCTCCCGGGCACCGTCAGCAATAATCATCAGAATCACTGTCTTGACTCTCTGTTAATAAAAATTGTTGTGAAGCATTTTGCATTTGTACTCTTTGCTGCTTTTGCTGTTTTTGCGGTTTTATTACCTGTTCATTTCCCTGAAATCCCACGTTTGGATTATATTTTTGAACTCCCCCACAATTCGGAAAAGGTGGTTGTGGCACTTGATCCTGACGGTTATTCACCTGTTGCTGTTGCTGCAACTGTCGCTGAATGTTTAACTCGTTTAACCCCTGTTGCATCTGTAGCTGTTGCTGCAGGTCAACACCATTCTGCATCTGTGGATTCAATAAGGGATTCTTTAAGTTTCTAGGAGGTTTAGGACACTCGTCTCTCCAATGTCCAATTTCGCCACAATTAAAACAAGGTAATCTTTGTTTCAACTCCTCAATCTTTGGGCTAAATTTCTTCGGAAAAATATTACCTTTAAGCTTTCCTTGAATCTGGTTAGTATTTCCAGTTTGAACAAAATTTGTGTTCTTATTTCCCATGCTGGCAATCTGTTGCTCAGCCACTTTTACCTGAGCCCACATGGCTTTCTCCTTGAGCTTCTTTTGTCTCACTTCCAATTCATCACTACAATATTTAGCTTTTCTCAGAATATCATCTACAGAAAGTGATTGCCATCCTACAATGCTATTCCTGATCATATCTGCAATTTCAGGTTTTAGTCCATAAACAAATCTATAGACAAAATGACTCATATCTTTTTCATCTAGTTTTTCATAGCCACTGTATTGTTTAAAAATTAACAGTAGCCTCTCATAAAAAGAATGAACAGATTCTTTTGTTTCCTGATTTGTCCTTTCTATTTTAACCCAATCAACTTCTTTGGGTGGAATTTTGTTTTTCATCCAAACAATCACCTTTTCGTAAAAATCCATTACAAGTGGATTTGGAGCACCTGTTTCTTTGATTCGCTCAGGTTCTGTTTTTGGCCAACTTATTGATATCTTGCATTCTGTCCAAAGATCTGATGGAACGACAATGTCGAAAAATCCATCTTAATCAATCCACAGAACTTTTGAGACTTTAATAAACCTATCCACTTGTCTATACCACTCTACTGGTTTCTCCCTCAATTTCGGAAAGTCATTTGTAAACAACAGTATGTCCTGTCTCGACCAAGGGACATGAACATATCCTCCACCTGCTATCTCTCTCATTGGAAATTGTTTTGACATTTTCTCCAATCTTTCATCTTCCTTCTTTTTCGTCCATTTCACTCTCCACTTATTGAGTTCTCCCAGCTTTTTGATGTAAACAATCAAATCTTTTATATGTAGTATTCTTCCCATTGAGTTTAAACTCTCAATATCACTTTCTGAAAAGTCTAGTCTGTAATGCTTTGCAAAATTCTTTTGTTTACTCACATCGATTTCTAGTTCGGCTGCTAGATCCTCTAATTGATCATACTTATTCTTTGTTTTCCACTGAATGCTTTTGCAAATGAACAATAGTTCATCATCTCGATAGTAATTTAAACTATCTGGACCAATAGTTCCAATTATTAATTCTTCGATATTTGCTTTTAATTTGGCCACATCAAGTTTTGGTGTGGTCACCCTGACTTCAGGACTCCCTACATCTGATATAGCACCCATTGGTGTTTTTGGAGATAAATCCTCATTAAAGGTTAAATCAGGCATTCTCGATCTAGAAGAGTTTATTTCAGATAGGTCTGAATAAAATTTTTCGGCAACCTTTTGAATTTCTGCATTTAAAGGAATAGTTAATCCTGTCTTGCTTGTTTCTCTTTGGTCAAATACAGGCTGAACAGGACCAATCGTTACTGGAACTGTCACAGCTTCCATGCCTTTTGTCATTCTTCTAATTAATTCTTCCTTAGATCTTAAATATTCAGCAGAATCGACAGTTTCAACATTTCTTGTCTCTCTTGTATAATCTTTTGGAGCTTCCCTTGCTCTTGGAGCCATTGTAAAATGTCTACCTTCATTTCGAACATTATCAAATTCTGGCCTTCTAGGAGTTTCAATGATTTCACAATTATTTGGATAAAGTTTAGGAGCTTCATTAATTGGAGGTGCACTCGGTGAAGTTTCAGTAGAAACCACCGGAGTAGACCACGATCTAGGAGGTCTCAAAGGCTGATTCTTTCTAGCTGTAGTATATATTTCTTCCATAACTGCATCTTCAGATTCACTTTCTATAGATTTCCCAGTAGGAGTACCCATAACCATTTCCTGAATTAAATACAATCCTTCACTCATGTTTCCCTGCCTCCACATTCGCAATCTATCTTCATGAGTATCTCTTCTCCAAGCTGGAGTTTTAGAAGGTCTTTTAATTCCACTAGCTTCTCTTTGTAGTTGATACATCTCATCTTCCCACTCAACTAAAGCTTCAAATTGAGTTGGTCTCGGTTTTGGAATAAGAGCATTCATTTTCTCTCGTAAATTTCTCAAGACTTTTACATTAAATGAACCATCATCAGGCCAAGTTAAAACACCGTCATCCTTTGTATATCGTTTCCAGCTATCAAACCATAAAACAGTATGATATCCATATTCACCTTCCATGTACGCTGCAGGTGTTTTATACTTATGAAGTAATTTACCACCTCGCGTTTCGATTTTCTTGTCAGGCGAAAATAAATTTTTAAATTTCTGAAATAATGTTGGCTTTTTCTCAACATGTTTAAAATGATAACTCATTTTTAAGAGTTAAATCTAATTCACAAAATCGTTCGTAAAATATTTCCGGGATGTTCCACAAAACAACCAATCCGTGCGCGAAACACACCAACAAGCCAATGACAGTTGAGCTACGTCACTTTTCTGCTCAACCAATAAAATTGGAGTTTTCCTGAAGAACCAATTAGCTTACAGGTCGTCAGAGACTCAAGAGCCAATCAGAATAAAGTCTGTGACGTAGGTCACCCAATCCCAGCGCGGCTCTGTGACGTACGCAGCAGCTGCGGTTTCTCGTTTCTCACTCCTGGCGCTTACCCCTCCTTCACAAAATCTTTTCACAGCACCATTTTAAGAACACTTTTCAGTGTAAATTAATTCTTAACAATGACAATAAGGACTCATCTGTTTGTTTCACTATTTAGGATAGTTTACATGCATTCAAGTATCCACACTTCGGAATAGTCGGCGCTATTCACACTAAGGATAATTTTCAATTGTCAGTAGAGTAACACTTACCCCACCCTTCTAACACGTAAAATTATGAACTCGTTTTCCTCTGAACGCACCGCGAAGTGACAGTTCTAAGAGTTCCACTTGAACATAAATTACAATTCAAACTCGCACTTTCACACGGAAAATTCCCTAATTTCAAACACACATGAAATCCGTACAGGACTCTCACCTGTTTATAGAAATCATGCACCGTTAGCAAAATAACGACGTTATCCGTACAGGGCTCTCACCTGTTGTTAGATATAAAACATGTACCCGTACAGGACTCTAACCTGTTTATAGATAATCATGCACCGACGCTACTTTACCCTTCACTCAAGCTCGGATATAACTAATACTCTTATCACAGTGAGTTTTATGGAAGGCGCTTTGTCCCTATTCTCATGCTGCTCTAATTTCTTAGAAAACCCTCACTATACAAGATTCATACCTAGCCCTAACACTGTGCTGCACGGCGACAACACTATGGTACACGGCGATACCACTTGTGATACTCGGCGATATCACTGCAAACAGAACAGATGACTTGCGTGACTAATTTCTCGTCACACAATCTATACCGGTATAGCTTACAGATAGCACGAAAAACAAACTCAACATGTGTTAAAACATCGATCCTATTTCCATACCATAACACCTTAGTAACCCTTAGCAACCAACATATTACCTTGGTTACCCTTAGCAACCATCAATTTCTGCTACCAGAGAATTGATCCAGCGGCCTATAGGAAATATGCCATAAACAACGCTACCCAACTTCATAACCTATAAACAAAATTATACACTAACTCATGGACCCATTTATAAACCTGACATATTTGGGCCTACTGAATCAGGTGGTCAGATCAAATCTATATACACCTTATTTACAAAATATATACAAATTTATACATTTGCAGTAAGAAAGTTGTCATTATAACAAATCCTAACTATATAATTGACCACCATTGGCGACGTGATCTAGCTAATAGTAACCTGCACTTCTGAATAATCAAGACCAGCTTGTTTGTCAAAAGTAAGATTTTATTTACTAAATTATGGTATTTCAAAATGTAGTTTTATAAACGTAATTTATTAGCATTAAAGCAAGCATGTTTGTAAAGAATCATGAAAAATTACAAATTAAGCAAGTGAATCAAAGTTTAAGTAAGTATTTAAAAGTTTAGCATTTCTAAAACCTAAGTCCCTAGCTAAGCTAAATAAATGGAAATTAAAGTAAAGTTCTTTGAGGATTCTTACGTGCTCCACGCAAAGTCCGACAGCACTTCACCCTCATCGGAAAGTCAGAAAGCAGCAGCCAGCCCATCCCTAAGGGCATGACTTTTTATACCTTTCTATGCTAGCTAATCTAAGCAAAGGAAAGTTTTCATAAATCCACGAAGTCCCATTGGTTGAGAGTGACAAGTGACATGTCACCCACATTTCAAAACTTCCATTAGGTCACATTTCTTAAGAACCATTGTCCTTTCCGAATGCAACCAGGAGCTTCCTCGGTTTGCAACAATTGTAAATTAATGTTCTCGCAGCGTTCGATTTACTTCCGTGGGTGCCAAGTTAGAGCTGACAAAATTGTCCTTTATCACATTTCCGACCTTGGCCACGTCCGACAGAATGATGACAGCACATCAGTTTTTGCTTTGTGAATGCAGCTTTGACGAACACTTTATTTCAGAATGGGCATCTCGTGACTTTTGCAGAAGTAAATTTCAGCTTTAGTAAACTCGAGCAAACTAGGCCTAAAAGCAGGCAACTTATGCTTTCTAGTAATAAACAAAAACAAGAAAAGTATTAATGTAAGAAATAATGTTGATTCTGTATCCACCCTAGGTTTACTAATTAATTAACCCACCCGAATTAGTCAAATGTTACCTAGCAAATGCAAACAAATAAAGCAGCGTTTATATCTACCAATCTTCATAAATCCATGAAACTTATATGCACCTAGAATAGTAGAAATGACATCACATAGACAAGGAAAAGCAAAATAAGCACATGCTTCTTTTAGGTTTGCTGCAGTTAGTAATGACAAAAACGAAAACAATAAATTATTTTATTAATTTGCACGAACAAAAAGATGCAACACTTATGCACGTTTATGAGCACACATGTTAGTCCCCCATGTGTAAAGTTTAATCTAGGTTATATTATCACAACACATCACAAATCATTAATTTTATTATTCATGTTATGGAAATGTGACTTCGCGAGTTTAAACAAAATTTTGTTTACTATCTCGCTCCATCAGTGGGCACATGGGAAGACGTGGCTGGCGCTGACAATTCACAATCGGCACTGACAAAATTCAATTTTTTTAGAGCTTGGCATGCTATGCAAGCTGTACTTGGGGCCGAGCTCCTAGAGCCAATTGACATCCCACCTCTGACTACACTTTTGAGCACACAAGTCCCTGGTAAGCTGATATCTGGCCCGATTCACAGAACGAACTTAAGACAAAATCCTAAACTTACTACCAATTAGGTATTCACAGAAAGCAATTACTCATTTTGGTATTCACAGAAGACACTTACTCATTTCGGTATTCACAGAAGTTAGGAGTCCTAACTTTAGGACTCCTAAATGCCTTCTGTGAATACCGAAAGTCTTAAAGTTAGGATTTTTTCAATTTAGTAGTAGTAAAGTTAGGACTCCTAACTTTAGGGCTCCTAAATGCCTTCTGTGAATACCGAAAGTCTTAAAGTTAGGATTTTTCTCAATTTAGTAGTAGCACAGTTAGGACTCCTAACTTTAGGACTCCTAAATGCCTTCTGTGAATACCGAAAGTCTTAAAGTTAGGATTTTTCTCAATTTAGTAGTAGTAAAGTTAGGACTCCTAACTTTAGGACTCTTTACTACTACTAAATTGAGAAAAATCCTGTTTTTAAGACTTTCTGTATTCACAGAAGGCATTTAGGAGTCCTAAAGTTAGGAGTCTGTCTTAAGACAAAATCCTAACTTCTGTGAATACCAAAAGTAGTAAGTTTAGGAATTTGTCTTAAGTTAGTTCTGTGAATCGGGCCCCTGATGCCTCAGCCTTAGCTACTAAGACTTCTGCTCTCAGTAGTGTTAGACAGGCCAGGCAGTCGGATATAGGCGTCCCTATCACGGACGAAGTATGGTCCTGTTGCTGCAAAGTCACTCGGAAGATTTCCATTTATGGTCGTCATAGGTTGGCACACTTTACATTTTTTAATAGAGTTTATTATTCCCACTACGCCTCTTTAGATATGGTTTACGTGATTCTGATAACTGTGAGTGCTGTGATATGTTGGGGGCTGGGTTTTTTCATCTGGCCTGGCAATGCCCTGAGGTGGAAGCCTACTGGGGTAAGATGTTTCAGATGTTGAATGACATAATTGGGCACACCCTTGCTCCGAATCCCTTGCTGGCGCTTCTAGGGTATTCTAATCATCTCCGGAAAAATGTACGTAAACTCCCGGCGATGGGACTCCTGTTAGCTAAGCATAGACTGGCGATGCGATAGATGAGGGGTCCTGTACCTACTGTTGCAGAGTGGGAACGTGACATGATTTATTGTACCACCCAATCAGATGTTTATAATGAAATGCTCCCGCCTTGTAACCGCCCGAAAAGCTTTTGGGGTCTATTTGCCCAATATCGCCTGACACAGCAAACTTCTGAAGACGGTTAAAGTATTATTGTTGTCATTATTTTATGTTTAATGCCCTAGTGTATTCTTGCAGATAATTTGGCACTGTCATGTGATGTATGACCATCTCTCTACAATGCTCATTGTTGTATAATGTCCAGCGTGTAACTAAATTCTTCTGCAGTGGTGTCATTCATGCTTTATTCCCCCCTCCCTGCTCGTCACTATGTCATGTATCAACATTTTTGCCTTTCAAAACTGATTTTGGTCTATGTGATCTGTAACTTTATCTTTTTGCATTTTCGTTTGCGGTTTGATGATTTAAAATTCAATAAAAACATTGGAAAAAAAAGTGTGTGGGATGGTCTTTTGGTACTTGCCAATGAGCAGTGCATTTCTGTGGGTGCCATCCTGGTAGGGCTGGTTGATGATGGACTGTCGGAAGATGTTGGACTCATGCACACTGCCTGGGTTGCCGGCATCAACGTTGGTGGAGATTCCCCGGTGGTCCACTATTGCCGGCACATAGATGAAATATGTGCGCGTTCTGTTGCGGTTAATGTGTGCAGTGTTGCCATGGGGCACAAGTACGGCATGTGTGCAGTCAATTGCCCCATAATATGTGCAGGAAGCCAGTTGTGGCGTAGATGCATCGCTTGGTCTTCGGCTGTTCCTGCGCAGTGTGGGTGAAGTACCAAGCTAATGGTGTCATCCATGACCGTTGTGAGGGACTTGGATTGGCTGGCTGTGTAACTCCTCTGACTCAGGCGGTTGTTGGTTGGAGGGTACCAGAGACCAAGAGGTGCAGCACAGCCAGCAGTTTTGTCTGAGGTGGGATGTTGGTTATCCACTGTATTTGGGAATACTGCTTCTAGCTGTGTTATTTTTTTAGCTACCCATAATGGCATTTGTTCACATTTTGCCCGCATTTTGTCCATTACTGCATGTAATGTTCGTGGTGTGATTTTAGTTGCTGTATTTTGAACTGGACTCGTTGTTGTAGCCGTTGCTGGCTGTACTGTGAGTGTCCTCATCCCGAATTGTGTCATATTTCTGTACAGTGTTATTAGTTCTTTATGAAGTGTGAGTAAGTCTCTTCCTGGCATCGTTTCAAAGTCAAGATGTGATGTGTAGGCCGCTAGTACTGGCCACGTCGCTCTTTCTATTCAGAGCGGACTGAGTCTTACTCTATTTCTTGTATATAGCGGAGGGCGCCTTTAAACCAGTATAGTGTTCCTAGTAAGTTAGTGGAATTCAATGTCCTCATAGGGACAATATTCGTCCGGTATTTCACCTTCTGTGTAGTAATGAAATGTTTTTGTTCTTGCATTTGCACCCAGGAATGTGACCCATGAAGAGAATATCTCTGTTCTAAATGATTAGTATGCCTCAATCACGAAAGCAACCAGTCCACCCCTTGCTGTTAAACCATGTGCACCTAGTTTTATGGATACAGCATTTCTAAAATGTTCTGCAATGTGAATTGCATCTGCATCTTCCTCTTCTGCTGAGAGCTGCAATTCATGTGCAACGTTATTTTCTGGCTCAGTCATTGTTTTAGTAAAGAAGAGCTTGCCAAGGGAACTAAGATAAGGTGTTATGCGCAATTTAGGAACAATGTTTCTATCAAGCTTGATTAACCAACAGCCAATAAAACAGCCAATAAGTAGGATTTTTCCTACTCAGCTGCGACAGAGTTTTGTACCGTCCCACTCCAGACGTCTCTGGGGAAATGTGAATAGGGGGTCTAGATTAGCATGACTGAGCTACTCAGTTTTGACTGCTAAATAAGTACCCAACCAACGTTGTCGGCACTATGTTTGTGTAGTTCCTATGAAACCTATATAGGATCTGTGTGTTCGGACAACATACACTGTAAGACTGCTGTCAGACTCATACTAAACATCCCCACCGGGTATGTTGGCCTTCTGTATCAGCTAGCTCACAGTACCACTAGAATCGCCTCTTACCAAGGAGAGAATAGTTTTTGGCAACCATCGAACATGACAACCCTGATTCCGCAGGACCGTGGAAACAGTGTGCGACTTTTCGCTCAGTCACTCGTGCTCACTTAGTCTAAGAGAGATACACAGGATAAATGGTCTGGACGTTTTCCAATATGCATTTATTGAACAATCATTATTCTAGTGTAAAATAGATGAGCTACAACAACCACTAGACAGTAACAGATATACATGATTATAAGCACTATGAAAGTAAAAGGATGGTAGAGCTCTATAATCTTGCAAGAATCATCATGAATACATACAAGTAGATAAAATACATGATAATGATAGTGTGTAATAGTGTGTACTCCTGGCATGTGTGTAGGTGTTAAGCCAAGAATCCCTCTAGGATAAAGTCAACCACATTACCTCAAGTGAGACTCTGTGGGACCCCGTCTTGGTCTTGGGTTGGACACCCCGCAAGGGATTTAGACCAATGCTAGCTGGAGTGTCTGCATGCAGAAACCTCAGCGCCTCGAGTCAGTGTGTCGGCCGGGAATTCCTGCTCTCCTCTGCTTGTCTTATCAAGATGTGATGTATATATACCCATAGGTCTCCCCATGGGTTCTACCTCGCTGTCTTACTTTGTCGGACTTAAGATGATGTTGGGAATCAACTTTGTACATAGATATTATACAGGAGATGGTAGTCCAGCTGTGTTTTCAAGAATCCACATGCTTAATATATCAGGCTATTACCAGAAAAATCCCACGTTCTGTGTGCAGTGTCATATCTACGTAAAAGGTCAGTCCCTAAGAACCGTTATGTATGTAATGTAGGGGAGTATATAGGTGAAGGGTTATGATGTTATCTGAGCCTATATTAGGGTACCTATATGAAATATAACTGTGCCATAGTGTGACACGTGTATGTGAAGGGTATACCCCAGTTGTGTACTTTAATGTGCAGAAAGGTGAAATGAGTAGTGTCATATAGTTGTTGTATGCTGTTATTGCATCTGTGCATGCATGTGACAATCTGTGTAACTTAAGCAGGGTAGGGTGGGTGTGTGATGATATGTGACTGACTGAGGACATATCCATTGAGCAATGTAAGTATCTTGTTGTGAGATGTGGTGATGTATTAAGTTTGCATGTCAGAGTGGGCAGTGATGCTGCACGTTGTAATATGAGTGCATTCCAAATATATTGCTGAGGGTTCTCATGGTGAAGAGCGTGTTCATTTTTACATGTAAAGTTTGTGGTCTGCTGATGAGGTCAGGAGTACAAGCTGTAGTGTAGTTCCTATTATCCCAATAGGCTCTGCGCATTGGAATAATACCTTCAATAGTATAGGCCTAGACCAGACGTTAACTAGGTCTACTACTGTCGATATTAGACTTAAAGTTTTGGGTTTGCCAGCTAGCTCAGAGTTCACTAGAAACTTTCTCGAATGTTCAGGAAGGAATTAACTTCCCTGATTAGACAAGAAGGGATTTAGTTTCTGACAACCATAGAACATGACAACTTTGCTCTCCCCTAATCAAGAGTGTATCTCGAGAGTCGTGTGAACAAAAGGCAATTTATTTTACTCAGTCAGTACGTGCATTCTTAGTCTCATCAGATTGTAGAGAAAAGGAAGAGACGGGCGTGTTCAATAAAAAGATGTTATTTATTGATCAGTCTCTTTTCTCATACAAGAGAAATGGATCGATATTATTGCAATTTACAATTGACATAGTGTGCATGTCATGTATATGCAAGTTGTTGTGTACATAGTGAAGAGTGGTGTTGTGATTGTAAGTGTGTATGTGAGAAGGGCAGCACATGAGTGAGCTTGTGACAATTGTGTTTGAACATTTTGAGTACAAGGTTCTAGCTTGCGGGGCAAACATGTTTTTCTAACTAGCTGCAGCAGAGGTAGATTATGACATGCTTGTGTGTTTGCTAGTTTTGAAATGTGAGCATGTACTTTGGGGTGAATGTGAGAGGGGCCATACTTGCACAAGTATAGTTCATGCAGGCCACATGTTGATTAGTACATATATGTAGATGTTGCGAATGTAAGTAGTCAAATACAGTTGCCAGAGTAGATATGAAGATTTGATTTGATTTGATTGATTTGATTTATCAATTTATAGAGCGCGCGAATGCCCGAAGGCGTCTTGGCGCTAAGATATACCCTTGTCTCTTGAAGATGTTGATTAGAGCTATGCGGAGAACAGCCAGGTTTTAACCTCCTTTCTAAAAGATTTCAAGGATGGACTGATTTTTATGGCAAGAGGCAGCTGATTCCAGGTTCTTGCTGTATGTACAAGGAAGCTTCTTCCGCCCCAATTTTCTCTTCTGAATCTCGAGATCCCGATGAGTCTCTTTTGGCCAGATCTGAGAAGTCTATTTGGCTCATAAAGTTTTAGATGTGACTTCAGGAATTGTGATGCAGTTCCGTTAATAGCCTTGTATGCCAGGCACACTGATTTCAATTGTACCCTTTTTGCAATTGGTAGCCAGTGCAGGGTATTTAGTTTGTGGCTAATTGGCTCAAACTTAGGTATGCCTAATACAAGCCTGGCTGCTGCATTCTGGAGGCGTTGAAGTTTGGCTAGGATTTTCATCCTGGCTCCAGCAAAAAGGCCGTTCCCGTAGTCCAGTCTTGACTCTAGTCTTACGCGAATCCTGTGGTAGATAAGGTAATATTTTTTTTATCATTTTTAGGATATACCAGAGTGTTGATGCCAGTTTGCTGGCTTGGGCTTCAATGAGAGATTGGTGTCTAGAATGATTCCCAGGTTCCTCACTTTTTCTGATGGATCTGGGCATCTTCCCATATTTTTGGGCCACCAGGAGGGAGACCATATATTTGTGTTACCTCCTAATATCATGACCTCACTCTTGTCCCCGTTAAGTTTTAGGCAGTTTCTTTTCATCCATTGGCTGACTTGTACCATGCAATGTTGAAATTTTTCTGCTGTGTCCTCCACATCCTTACTGATTGATACCACGATTAGAGTATCGTCAGCATAGGATATTGGAGTGAATCGACAGTTCCTTATTATTTCAGCAAGAGGGGCCACATATAGATTAAAAAGAGTGGGGCTCATCGAGGAGCCCTGCGGGACCCCACATGGCAGGTTGAATACATTGGATTTAGCTCCTCCTGATTCTACCAAGAAAGTTCTGTTCTCTAGGTAGGAAGCAATGAGGGTACATGCTGAGTCATGTATTCCTGCTGTTTTTAGTCGGGTTAGGAGGATCTCGTGGCTGACCGTATCGAAGGCCGCCAATAGGTCAAGTAGCACTAAGGCGGCCTTCACTCCATTGTCCAACACTTGCCTAATTTCCTCCACTGCTGTGAGTAGCGCAGTCTCCGTTCTGTGTCCCTTGCGAAAACCGAACTGAGAATGGTCCAGCCAGTCACCGTCCATCAGATATCGGGATAACTGTTTGTTTAACAGTTTCTCGATAATTTTTGCGGCAAAAGGGATCCTGGCTACTGGTCTATAATTGTTTGGGATTTCACAGTCTAGGTTTGTTTTTTTTAGTAGCGGCCTGATCGATATCATTTCCCAATCATCTGGAAAGATGTTGGTTTTGATAATTTGGAAAAATAGTTTTTCTAACACCAGGCTCAGCTGTTCTGAGCAGATTTGCATTATTTTAGCGGACAGGGGTCCATTGGGCTACCTGAGTTAGTGGTGAGCACCTCTTTCTGGATCTGAGCTACAGTAGGAGGGGTGAAATGGAACAATATAGGTTGAACTGATTGTTCCGCCAAATTTATTGGGTGTAGGGTATCCTGGTCTGCCCTCTCCGTGTTGTGATTTTTAAAGGAGTCATAGACTGAAGATACTTTGCTAACGAAGAATTCACCTAATGTGTTACAGAAGTCTGATGACATTTCTTCTGAGTTTTTATTTTCAAATTTTGATAGTTTTTTAACAGTATCAAAGAGGACTTTACTAGAGTTTGTTGACTCATTAATTTTCTGAACGAAATATATACTTTTTTCTGCTATTATTAGTTTTTTATAACTGGCTAAAGCAGCTTTATATTCTTGTCTGAGCTGGGTGTCATAATTGGCACTCCATTTTTTCTCAGCTCTTCTACACTTCTGTTTTTGTGCCTTCAGTGCTTCCGAGAACCATGGCTGTGAGGGGGTTTTTCTTTTAAAGGTAACTTTTTTTTGTGGGACTGTGAGTTTAACTGCAGTATCTAACCATTTGTTAAATAGTTTACAGGCTATATTGCAGTTTCCATCAAATATAGGATAAGATGTTCGGAGTATATCAACAAATTCCTGATGGTTAACCCTGGACCAATCCGGGTTTCCACGGGTCTCCCTGTATCTTCTTTAATTTCTAGTATAAACAGGACTAACTTGTGGTCCGACCATGGGACCATGAGAATATCAATTTTATTTAAGCTCTGACATGAGGTAAATATACCATCCAGTGTGTGGCCAGCGTTATGGGTATCTAGGTGTACCTTTTGTTCCAGATCGAAATCTGACATTGCATCCATAAATGATGCTATCTTAGGGTCAGAGGTTTTCTCTAGATGCAAATTAAAATCTCCCAAAATTGTATAATCAGGGCCTGTCACGCTTGATTCTAAAAATGGACTTAACGACTCAATTAGGGGCGTTTTTGTGGAATGTGTTGTCTGCAGCTTGCTGTCTGCCGATGGATTTTCATGACTGATTGTGTGAATGTCAACTTTGAGTACACTGTCATAATCAAGACCTATTGGCATCACTGGAAACGTTGCCTCAACCTAGCCTTGCCTTTTCTGAGTTGTGTGTTGGCATGTGTGGCATTTCACCCTTTGCAGATATTTGTACTCATTAATAGGTCATTATTGTTATTGGCCTTGGAAAGTGAACTGGGATGGATGTGGTAATTGCTACATTTGCAATGTCATGAAAGTTGAACAATGGACGGCAGTCCATTCCTTTGAGGGGTACAGCCCCCATCAGGTGACCTTCGACCCTGCTCAAGGATCGGGCCGCTCCCGCCCCCACAGCACCACCTGTGTGTGCTTCCCCCGCTGCTGCTGCCACTCTGACCTGGGCTCGAGCCACCTGTACCCAGATCTGCCCTGCGGTCTGCTTCCCACGTAACTCAACTTAACTGCTGCTACTTTCGTATTTGCCACTTGTTTGCCGTACTCTGCGTGTATTCCTTTTTGCCTCTGTTCGCCTTCGTGGTTCCCCTTAGCACCCCCTCCTCACTCCCCTTCTTGCTTTCTGGTATCCACTTTCCCGCCGCCTCACCCGCGGCCATGCCACCTCGCCGCCCCGCTCCCGCCTACTAGCTGCTCCTCCCTCCCTCCTCGCCTCTTAAGGCGGCCGCTGGCGACTAGACAGGGTGACCTTCAACCCTGCTCAAGGATCCGGCCGCTCCCGCCGCCACAGCACCACCTGTGCATGCTTCCCCCGCTGCTGCTGCCGCTCTGACCTGGGCTTGAGTCACCTGTACCCAGATCTGCCTTGCGGTCTGCTTCCCACGTAACTCTACTTAACTGCTGCTACTTTCGTATTTGCCACTTGTTTGCCGTACTCTGCTTGTATTCCTTTTTGCCTCTGCTCGCCTTTGTGGTTCCCCTTAGCACCCCCCCTCTTGCTTTCTGTGTCCACTGTGCCAAGCCCCGTCGCCGCCCCCTCCCGCCTCCCAGCCTCTCCTCCCTCCCTCCCCGCCTCTTATGGCTACCACTGCCCGGACGCGCAGCGGACGTGCGCAGCAGGCGCGCCAAAGGCAAGCCCGTCTGCACCCGTCCTCGTCTGGACCGCGCCCAGCACCAGGACCCGTGGACCCCGAAGCCGACGCAAGACCAGACTGCACTATGACTCCAGCACCCTCCAAGCACTCAACGCCGGGGGAGATCACACCTCCTACCGGGCCACCCCGAAGCACACCGAAGGGCCCTTCACCTGCCGGAACTGCAGCTTCATCAGCATCCGGCCTGCCAAACCATCAACCAGGGAGCCCAACCACCTCCGATGCATCCTCCTCAACACCCGCTCCGCTCGCAAGCACGGCATCGAACTCTGGGACCTCCTAGACTCAACCACCCCGGACGTTGCCTTCCTGACGGAGACCTGTCTGAATGCCACCTCAGCTCCAGAAATCGCCACAGCCATCCCGGAGGGCTACAAAATCTCCCGCAGAGACCGCACCAACGGAGTGGGAGGAGGAATCACCATCATCCACAAAGACACCCTCAGAGTCTCGACCAACACCAACGACACCCTCACCACCACCGAGCACATGCACTTCCAGATCCACACAGACCCCAACACCACCCTCAGAGGAACACTCGTCTACAGACCACCCGGACCACGACCACAGTTTAGCGACGCCATCACCGACCTTATCAGCACCCACGCCCTCGCCTCCACGGACTACATACTCCTCAGGGACCTGAACTTCCACCTCGAGGACAACAACAACACCAACTCCACCGCCCTGATCAACAACCTCGCCAACCTTGGACTCAAACAGCTCATGACGACACCCTCCCACGCCGACAGACACACGTTCTGCAAGTTCCCACGTCTCCTTCAACCACACCACCGAACCCCACTGGACCGACCATAGATGCGTCCACTTCACCTTCAGGAAACCCACCACACACCACCGCACCCAACAGTTGCCGCGCCGCTGAAGTGGCAAAATCACCGAGGACCAACTGACCACCACCCTTGCCCTGAGACCACCCGCTGACCCCACCAACCCCAACACCATCGCCATCAACCTCAAACAGTGGATCAACGACTGCGCCGACACCCTCGCCCCACTCAAGACCTCCACAACCAATCACAACAACAAGAAAACCGCATGGTTCACCGAAGACCTCCGGACCTCCAACCACACCTGACCTGTCGGAAGCTGGAGAAGAAATGGCTCCGCGACTGTACACCAGACAGCTACAAAGCCAACAAGAACGCCACCCGCAGATACCACCAACTCATCAGGACCGCCAAGAGGACCGCCTTCAAAGACCGCCTAGACAACAACACGCGCAACTCCAAAGAGCTCTTCAGCATCGTGAAAGAACTCTCCAACCCCAGCTCTAACACCAACGACATCCCACCTTCACAAGACCTGTGCGACTCACTGGCCACCTTTTTTCACCGCAAGATCACCAACATCCACGACAGCTTCAACACCCACACCCCCACTCCTACCACCGAGACCACCACCCCTGCAACCTCCACCCGTACCAGTCGACTGACCACCTGGTCCAACGTCAGCGACGAAGACGCCATCAAGACCATGAACGCCATCCACTCCGGATCCCCTTCAGACCCTTGCCCCCTCCACGTTTTCAACAAAGCCAGCACAGCCATCGCACCCCACCTCTGGAAAACAATCAACGCCTCCTTCGAGACAGCTACCTTTCTGAAAAGCTGGAAGCACGCCGAGATCAACGCCCCACTGAAGAAACCCAAGGCGGACCCCAAGGACCTCAAGAACTTCTGGCCCATCTCCCTGCTCCCCTTCCAGCGAAAGTCATGGAGAAGATTGTCAACAGACAGCTGACCCGCTACCTTGAAGACAACAACATCCTGGACCCATCCCAGTCCGGATTCCACAGCAACCACAGCACCGAGACCGCCCTCATCGCCGCCACCGATGACATCAGGACCCTGATGGACAAAGGAGAAAAAGCCGCCCTCATCCTTGTGGACCTATCAGCAGCCTTCGACACGGTCTGCCACCGCACCCTAACAGCATGCCTCCATGACGCCGGAATCCAAGAGAAGGCCCTGGCCTGGACCACATCCTTCCCCTCCGGCAGAACCCAGAGCGTCCGCGTCCCACCCTTCCGCTCCAAGACCACCGAGATCATCTGCGGCGTCCCACAGGGATCCTCCCTCAGCCCGACACTGTTCAACACATACATGGCACCACTCACCCACGTAGCACAACAACATAACCTCAACATCATCTCCTACGCCGACGACACCCAGCTGATCATACCCCTCACCGAATACCCCCGCACCGCCCAAGCCAACCTCCACATAGGAATGAGGCCGTCACCGAATGGATGAAGCACAACAGACTGAAGCTGAACTCAGACAAGACGGAGGCCCTCATCCTCGTCTCCACCCCCTCAGCCTGAAACGACTCCTGGTGGCCTACATCACTGGGAGCAGCCCCAGAATCCCACCGACCACGCACGCAACCTAGGGATCATCCTCGACTCTGCCCTCGCCATGACCAAGCAAGTCAACGCAGTCTCCTCGTCCTACTTCAACACCCTCCGTATGCTCCGCAGAATTTTCAAATGGATCCCCTCCGACACAAGAAAGACCGTCACCCACGCCCTCGTCACCAGCAGACTGGACTACGGGAACGCCCTCTACGCAGGAACAACAACCAAGCTCTGAGTTGGCTCCAACGCATCCACAACGCCGCGGACCGACTGATCCTCGACATCCCACGACGCAGCCACATCACCCCCCACCTGAGAGACCTGCACTGGCTCCCCGTCGACAAGAGGATCACCTTCAAACTCCTCATCCACGCACACAAGGCCCTCCACAATGCCAGACCAGCATACCTCAGCGACCGACTCAGCTTCTACACCCCCCACCCGCAGCCTCCGCTCGGCCAGCCTTACCCTCGCCACAGTCCCTCACATCAGGAAAACCACCGGCGGCAGCAAATCCTTCTCCTATCTCGCCGCCAAGCCCTGGAACACTCTCCCTACCGACCTACGACAGACCCACGACACGCTGGCCTTCAGAAGACTTCTCAAGACCTGGCTCTTCGATCAGTAGCAGACCCACCCCCCATGCGCCTTGAGGACCCCCTCCTAGTGCCTTGAGACCCTCACGGGTATGTAGCGCACTGTACAAATGCTGTTGTATTGTATTGTATTGTATCAATGTCCAAGTAATGAATGTGTGTTGTTGTTCCACCTGGGGTAAGACTACCTCAGGTACACATACCCACACTTGCCAGTGCACTACACATGCATGGTGTTTGCAGGCATTATGACTTTGAATGTCTGAGGTATGGTGACACCAAGGGAGATGGTGTCATTGTGATGATGTCTCTGGTTGTGCTGAGAAACGCATTGCACTGTGAACAAACACTCATTTGACACTGGAACAGTAGAACCAGTTCCATGAGTTTTTGCATTCTCAAAATACTTGTTACCTCTGATCTGATTTAGCAAGGGTCAATCTTGTGTGTGTCCATAGGAGCTCTCATTGTGCACATTAAATATTGACTCATGGCTTGATGGAAATATGTGTTTGTTGAAAGTCTCCTTTATGTTTCAATAGATTTTCGGACATTGTTTCAGAACCAAATGTGGACAAAGCAGACTTAATTCTGCACGTCTTTCATCCTCACAAGATGTACCCAAATTTCCGTGTTGCAGGATGACTTTGTCACTTGAGTTTTTGAGCCACATATTGAGGTACTACCCCAGCATCCAAACCCATTCTGGCAGCTTATCTTACACAATAAGCTGTGCACTAGACAAACCAACACTGCTTGTGGATCTTACATCCTGTGACTCATGTGTACTCCTACTACTATGGGGGACACAATCTGCACATTCAAAATGGGATTTCTTTTTATGGCATACATTACAGATTGAGGGGCTAGATGGAGATTGGCTGCGAATGACATTCTCAAAAGATGCCTGTATACACATGCAGATTGGTATTTATGTACAGCGGCACCAGTCCACACATGGGGACTGTATCCTACATTGTTGTTGGCCCATGCTTCTTTCAAAACCAATATTGTTTTTGACTAGAAATATTTCAATGACAACTGTGACACAAGCACTTCTGTGTTGTTGTAGTTGGACACTGAACACAGTATTTACTGAGTGGCTGTGTCTGTGGACATGTGTGTTGTCTGTGCTGATATCCTCTGTCCTTTACTGTACACAGATGCATCACAATGTCATACTTTTGTTGGGACATTAGAGTTGCTTCTGTGTGTGTTGTGGTGGACCTATGAATTCACTTTTTGATACACACATATGTGTGGTTATTGCAATTCCTGGTCCAGAGTCAAATGTGTGATTACTTTAGTATTTAGCGTGCTAACTGTACCTACCTGAGGATGACATCCCCTCATTATACATATACAACATGCTATTTAATTGTTTTTTATTTCTTTTTTATTTTTAGTCCTCATCTCACATTGTCAAGTCGTTGTGGATCTTTTGCAGCCTTATACTCTATCTGCGGCATAAAAGGGGGTGGTGATGGACGGAGCATCTGAATCAATTAAACACTCACACCCAGTCAAAAGATCTGGGTTTAATCCATCACCGTTCTTTAGCCCACTCTGCCACCCCAGTTCAGACATGGCTATATGCAAATCAGTATGACCCTGTGCCTCATGGGAACAGTCCAGCGCGAACTGCCAAGCCATGTCTTCCCTGGACCGGAAACAAGCTTCCGAGGACCGGTTTCTGGCATTCCAGCCGTCTTCAGCCCGGCTTGCTTGAATCCAGTGGCAAAGTGAGCAAGGGACTCACGTCTGAGCATACCCTGCCACACTTATGGCGGCCAAAAGCGGTACAAAAGGGGGTGGTGATGGACCACCCCCTTTTGTACCGTTATACTCTATCTGGGCACCACAAGGCTTCCCACATTCACTTGGGTCACCTGACCTTCCCCTTTTTGTACGGGGACATGGTGTAATTATTGGACCAACTAGATAAGTCTTAGATTTCGTCCCCAACTCATTAGAGGATGCCAGATGTTAGATAGCTTATCCTCTACAGCCTCATACTCCAGCCTGGCCATGGCGAAAGCTGCTTTGAGCCAGTCCTCTCTTTTCGGGGGAAGAGGATCTTTCCATCTCCTGCAGATTTCTCTCCTTGCCAATAGGATCATATATAGCAACAGACCTTTGTCTTGCCATGAAGCAGTCTGACAGAATAGGCCATCGTCCCCAAATAGGATCAGGGGGAGATTTACCTCCACTCTGGTCTTGAAGATTCCCAACAGAGTGTCTCCAACCCCTTCCCAAAAGAGTACCAGCACTGTACATTCACAAAAATTCTGACCACGTAGGGATTCCAGCCCTCTTTATCGGCACCGCTAGGGTATCTCTTAGACAATCCGGGGTTCCGGGCGAATCCCAAATAGGAGCAAGATCTGTGTAATAACCGATCCCCAAGCTAATCCTTACCCTATACCACACCTCCAGGGCTGCCGTTAGAACCTTCAGGCGTACCCGCTTGAAAAATCTCGGGGAGCCAAATTTATTCAGGAAGGCCTCTCCTCCACCACCTCCTTCCGCTCTCACCATCTCACCCAACACACTGCCCCAAGATGACCCATCTGGTTTAATGAGTAGCATCCGAACGCTCTTAAACTGGAATGCAACTACATACAGATTGACATCGGGAAGAGCAAGTCCTCCCTTAAGCAGTCTACATCTAAGCTTATTCCAGGTCAAACGAACCCCTTTGTCCCCCCATACAATGCTTCCTATCTTGCTCTGCACCCTACCTATGCTCTTTTTTGGGAAGGGTAGAGGTATGGTAGAAAATTGATAGGTAAGTTGGGGAGAATGACCATTTTCACAAGGTTGATTAGACGGTCAATTTCTCTAGTAACCCTGCTTAGGTTTAGCTGGAGGATTTTGTCCAAATCCTTCACAATTTAAATTCCTAAGTATCTGTACTCGGAGCTCACTATGCCCCTCCATTGATCCAAATTCCACAACATGATCTCAGTTTTTGATCCGTTGACCTCATAGCATGACATAGACCCGAATTCTACCAGCAACTCCTCAATCTGAGGAATCACCGCAGCTGGATCGCTTGTATATAGGATCAAGTCATCTGCATATAAGGCCAATTTAGAACTATAAGCCCCGGACTGGAATGGAACAATTGATTCTTTTAACCTTATAGCTTGAGCTAAGGGTTCGATATATAGGTTAAATAATAACGAAGAGATAGGGCACCCCTGTCTAGTTCCACGCTGTATGCTGAGGCTAGATGTTAATAAGCCATTGAGGAGGATCCGCGCAGAGGCACCTCTGTAGCAATTTTGTAGAGTCTTAATGAATCCTTAAGTATTTGGAACTGTCGAGTGCTCAAATATGTCTATTACAGGAGACCCATCTTAGTCTGATATAAAGTCGGCTAATTTTCTCCACAGTACATTGGATAAAATACTTTACTGTGTCTCATCAGACCTCACATGATAGAGGGGTAGCAATACTGGTGAAACAAGGCATTTCTTGTTCTATCAAGGGGACCCAAACAGACACATCAGGGAGATGGTTAGTTGTCAAAATGACATTAAATAACGTAGACATAACTTGTGCTTCATTTTATGGCCCCAACATTGACGATGCCTCATATTTAATTAAAATACAATCGATGTTGACGTTGGAGTCTCCACCATACATTCTAGCTGGAGATTTTAATGTATTATTGAACCCCATAAATGATAGGTCTAACGTGAGCCACTATATAGGGGCCCCTAAGATTCGTAGAACGTTATTAAATCTGATTCATGACTTAGATTTAGTCAATGTCTGTACAGCTAAAGAAGGTTCCCGACAGGGTTTCACTTTTTACAGCAAGAAATTCGGGCATTCTTCCAGGATACATTATGTCTTCACAGATAGACAATCATTTGTCAACATCAAGGAAATACTTGTTAAGCCTAGCCATCTCTCAGACCACGCTCCCCTACAGTTCGTCCTCCTGAGCAGTAGTAAGCAGGCCCAGTCCAGATGGACGTTGAAAAGAACAATGCTTCTTGATACAGACGTAATTGAATCCATTAAGTCATTCTCTCTAGAATTCTTTCCACAGAATATCGGGTCTTCAACTTGGGATTTTATCTGGGACGCCTATAAGGCCTGTTTAAGGGGGAGACTACACGGTATCATCTGTTCTAAGAACAGGGCAGAGGCTGAGATGTTGAAGGACATTGAGGGGAAAATTAGGAAGTTAGAACTAGACAGATTTAGCCTGAATAGTGAAGACTCAGAATCACTTTTGCAAAATCTGCAGGAATTGGAAGAAGCAAGATAGCAGTATGGGGAAAACTAGAAGCAAAATGTAAAGCCCAGTGGGATTCCAGGAAAATGGAAAATTTTGAGTATGGGGAGAAGGCTGGAGCATTAGTAGCATGAAAAGCCAGAGCAGATCGAATTAAAAACGATAATAAAGAACTAATCGTAAATAGCAATGGAGACATATCGAGCAAAGATGAGGATATGCCGACCTGCCTCCTCTCACTCTTCACAGATTTATATAAAGAAAATATTGCTCCATCCCCTGAAAATATACATATATGGCTGAGCGACAAAATATTACCAACATTGTCTGAAGAGGGCCGGATCAGTCTAGATGCCCCCATCACCCTAAACGAGATAACTGAGCAGATCAAGAAATAAAAAAATTAAAAAGCTGCAGGTTCGGATTCACTTCCGAGTGAAGTGTATAAACACCCAGCAGAAGAACTGTCCCCTATGCTGAGAAACAATCTTTAATTCAGTCTATTCCCCTGTAGGCAGAGTGCCCAACTCATGGAAAGAGGCAATAATAGTTTAAATCTTGAAGCCAGGCAAGGACCCCATACGGGCAGACTCTTACCGGCCAATCTCCTTGCTGAATGCCGATTATAAGATCTTTATGGGTGTTCTAGCTGGGAGATTGGCCAAACTGGCTCCTAGGCTGATTCATACAGACCAGAAGGGGTTCGTGGCAGGAAGGCATATTGAAGATCAGACTCACCTCCTGATTGGCAACATAGCTCTAGCTATACAAAGATCGGATCCCTTGGCTGTGGTCACATTGGACGCAGCTAAGGCGTTCGATAGAGTCTGCTGGGTATACCTCTGGGCAGTTTTGGAGACAACATGCTATTGAACCATGTTTGGATTGTGATCACAATGATGCACAGGGCCTCAGAAAGTAATTACTGCACAATCTGTGATTAACTCTTGAACCTGGCCTCTGTGCTTTTACCGGTGAAAGATTTTGTAGTAAAATGAACACTGCTGCTGATCAAGGGTGTGATATGTAGTAGGTCAGATTGTCCAGTTGTGACTTGCCTTCCTGCAAGGACCCTACATTCAAAGCAAACTCCCTGCACCTGCCATGACCTGAAAGTGATGTTTGTGTGGTCGAGATGACACTACCTCTGTCAAGGCATGTAGGGCAGTGCACCATGGTGGTTATGTCCGAAAGGCTGTCCCCCAGCCTTTATTTACAGAACAGCTGTGATCCATGGAAATCGTGGCCTAATGCTTCAGTGGCCTCGTGCGGACTGTGTAAGGGTGCATTGGTGTGTGTTGGACTGGGCCCTTTTTGCAGGGTCATCCCTGAAATTTTTGCCTTCCTCCTCTATTTTTTCTGACCTGTTGTTGGCTGTTTTATTACTCTGCGATACAAAAGGGGATGATGGACGGAGCGTTTGAACAAATCAAACACTCACCCCTAGTCAACTGATCTGGGTTTAATCCATCACCATTCTTTAGTTCACTCAGCCACCCCAGTTCAGACATGTCTATATGCAAATCAGTCTGACCCTGTGCCTTGTGGGAACAGTTCAGCCCGAACTGCCAAGCCATGTCTTCCCTGGACTGGAAACAAGCATCCTGGGACCGGTTTCGGATTCATAATCCTCATCAGCCAGGCTATCTTGAATTCAGTGGCCAAGTGAACAAGGGACTCACGTCTGAGCATACCCTGCCACACTTAGGGCGAACAAAGCGATACAAAAGGGGATGATGGACGGAGCGTTTGAACAAATCAAACACTCACCCCCAGTCAACTGATCTGGGTTTAATCCATCACCATTCTTTAGTTCTCTCAGCCACCCCAGTTCAGACATGGCTATATGCAAATCAGTCTGACCCTGTGCCTTGTGGGAACAGTCCAGCCCGAACTGCCAAGCCATGTCTTCCCTGGACCAGAAACAAGCATCCTGGGACCGGTTTCGCATTCATAATCCTCATCAGCCAGGCTATCTTGAATCCAGTGCCCAAGTGAACAAGGGACTCACGTCTGAGCATACCCTGACACACTTAGGGCGAACAAAGCGATACAAAAGGGGATGATGGACGGAGCGTTTGAACAAATCAAACACTCACCCCCTGTCAACTGATCTGGGTTTAATCCATCACCATTCTTTAGTTCACTCAGCCACCCCAGTTCAGACATGGCTATATGCAAATCAGTCTGACCCTGTGCCTTGCGGGAACAGTCCAGCCCGAACTGCCAAGCCATGTCTTCCCTGGACCGGAAACAAGCATCCTGGAACCGGTTTCGGATTCATAATCCTCATCAGCCAGGCTATCTTGAATCCAGTGGCCAAGTGAACAAGTGACTCACTTCGGAGCATACCCTGCCACACTTAGGACGAACAAAGCGATACAAAAGGGGATGATGGACGGAGCGTTTGAACAAATCAAACACTCACCCCCAGTCAACTGATCTGGGTTTAATCCATCACCATTCTTTAGTTCACTCAGCCACCCCAGTTCAGACATGGCTATATGCAAATCAGTCTGACCCTGTGCCTTGTGGGAACAGTCCAGCCCGAACTGCCAAGCCATGTCTTCCCTGGACCGGAAACAAGCATTCTGGGACGAGTTTCGGATTCATAATCCTCATCAGCCAGGCTATCTTGAATCCAGTCGCCAAGTGAACAAGGGACTCACGTCTGAGCATACCCTGCCACACTAAGGGCGAACAAAGCGATACAAAAGGGGATGATGGACGGAGCGTTTGAACAAATCAAACACTCACCCCCAGTCAACTGATCTGGGTTTAATCCATCACCATTCTTTAGTTCACTCAGCCACCCCAGTTCAAACATGGCTATATGCAAATCAGTCTGACCCTGTGCCTTGTGGGAAAAGTCCAGCCCAAACTGCCATGCCATGTCTTCCCTGGACGGGAAACAAGCATCCTGGGACCGGTTTCGGATTCATAATCCTCATCAGCAAGGCTATCTTGAATCCAGTGGCCAAGTGAACAAGGGACTCACGTCTGAGCATACCCTGCCACACTTAGGGTGAACAAAGCAATACAAAAGGGGATGATGGACGGAGCGTTTGAACAAATCAAACACTCACCCCCAGTCAACTGATCTGGGTTTAATCCATCACCATTCTTTAGTTCACTCAGCCACCCCAGTTCAGACATGGCTATATGCAAATCAGTCTGACCCTGTACCTTGTGGGAACAGTCCAGCCCGAACTGCCAAGCCATGTCTTCTCTGGACCGGAAATAAGCATCCTGGGACCGGTTTCGGATTCGCATTCATAACCCTCATCAGCCAGGCTATTTTGAATCCAGTGGCCAAGTGAACAAGGGACACACGTCTGAGCATACCCTGCCACACTTAGGGCGAACAAAGCGATACAAAAGAGGATGATGGACGGAGCGTTTGAACAAATCAAACACTCACCCCCAGTAAACTGATCTGGGTTTAATCCATCACCATTCTTTAGTTCACTCAGCCACCCCAGTTCAGACATGGCTATATGCAAATCAGTCTGACCCTGTGCCTTGTGGGAACAGTCCAGCCCGAACTGCCAAGCCATGTCTTCCCTGGACCGGAAACAAGCATCCTGGGACCGGTTTCGGATTCATAATCCTCATCAGCCAAGCTATCTTGAATCCAGTGGCCAAGTGAACAAGGGACTCATGTCTGAGCGTGATGCATCGTAAGGTACATTGACTCAAAGTGTCGCATTTTAGGAACTAAAGAGAATTAAGCTAAAACTACCATTTTAAGTACAGTATTGTGGATTTTTGGCGTTTGTGGTCTTGTGTTAAGTCTATATAAAGAATACTTATTTTTGAAATAAAACCTGTGTGGTGTCCATCTGTACTGTTGTCACGTGATTACTGTATGTGGTCACAAATGCTTTACACACTGCCTCTGAGATAAGCCTGTCTGCTCGTGCCAATCTACCAAGGGGTTATTTTAGGATTGTACCCCCTTACCCTGACTAGAGGCAAGAGCCCCTATTTGTCACAAGTACCTACCTGTGCGTACTAGAGACCCCCAAAACATTGGTGGTCAGCGGTGAGCAATCTGGACTTGCATTTGTGACTCATGTGCAGTGATTGGTGAACACTACTAGTGAGCGCAGACCAAAACGCAACCACATACTATTTTTCCCTGTTTCCCTTTGGAATTTGGTTTTTGGAACTCTGTTTAGTTCTTGCACCTGTTGGACCTTGTCAAAATGGAAGTCAACTTTTGTCACCTGTACATCTACAAGATAAGGGAGCTAAAAGTATTTTGCAAGGAGAGGGAGATCCACAAGGCAGTGTCCTTAGGCAGCCTTGTATAGCTATGAGGTGTTACACTGGGAAGCACCACTAACAGATGACTCTGAGGAGGAGTATGAGGGGAAGGATCCCCAGCCAGAATACCAAGAGGGCAGTGGCCCTGAGGAGGAAATATTGTGGGAAATATTGGCTCGCGAAGAGAGGAATCGGATTTGTGCTCGTGACCGGAGGCTGAGACAGCTAGACCGGGAGTGCAAGGAAATTGAGCGAGCCTTGGCTGAAAAGAAAAAGTGGGCAGCTCAGAAAGTGAGCTTTGCTGAGTTGGAGGTGGAGTCCAGCTCAGATGGTGGCAGCAAAAAGGAGGTATCTAGTGCTGAGGGAGCAGTACATACAACCAGAGATGTAGCGCCTGATTTGAAGGAGGGGGTTAACGGTGCACAGACATAATATCGACTCCAAAATATCGTTTGGACAGAATATCGAGTTTTAAATATCGTTTGGAGAAAATATCGACTAGACAGAATATCGACAGCCAAAATATCGTTTTTAAGGTAAGTGAAGTAATATCGACTGTAAATAATATAGACAGTGAAAATATCCAAGTATATAATCTAGATAGTAAACAATATAGTTTTGTAAATAATATTTAATTATTTATAGTGTTTTTATGTTATAATATGTGTGAAAAGTGTCATTTTATTTTATAATTCTTTTTAATTAATGATTTTTTTTAATTATTGTGTAATTTTATTCTGTAGCGGGTTGTGGGTTTATAGGGGAATAGGGTGGGAAGTAATTTAATTATAATTAATTAAATATGTAAATGTATTATTTGGTAGTAATAATTAATTAATTGGTAATTAAATAATATATGTTAATTATTTAAAATTTAATTGGTAATTAATTTAATTTAATTGATTAATTGCTAATTATGTAAATTAAAATAATGTATTTTCTGTAGCGGGTTGTGGGTTTATAGGGGAATAGGGTGGGAAGTAATTTAATTATAATTAATTAAATATGTCAATTTAATAATTGGTAGTAATATTTAATTAATTGTTAATTAAAAAATATTTGTTAATTAATTAAAATGTAATTGGTAATTAATTTAATTTAATTGATTAATTGCTAATTATGTTAAATTAAAGGGGTATTTTTAGGGTTCAGGGTCAGTTTTTAGTTTTTGGGTAAAGGGGTATTTTTAGGGTTCAGGGTCAGTTTTGGGTTTTTGGGTAAAGGGGTATTTTTAGGGTTCAGGGTCAGTTTTTAGTTTTTGGGTAAAGGGGTATTTTTAGGGTTCAGGGTCAGTTTTTAGTTTTTGGGTAAAGGGGTATTTTTAGGGTTCAGGGTCAGTTTTTAGTGTTTGGGTAAAGGGGTATTTTTAGGGTTCAGGGTCAGTTTTCAGTTTTTGGGTAAAGGGGTATTTTTAGGGTTCAGGGTCAGTTTTTAGTTTTTGGGTAAAGGGGTATTTTTAGGGTTCAGGGTCAGTTTTGGGTTTTTGGGTAAAGGGGTATTTTTAGGGTTCAGGGTCAGTTTTTAGTTTTTGGGTAAAGGGGTATTTTTAGGGTTCAGGGTCAGTTTTTAGTTTTTGGGTAAAGGGGTATTTTTAGGGTTCAGGGTCAGTTTTTAGTTTTTGGGTAAAGGGGTATTTTTAGGGTTCAGGGTCAGTTTTTATTTTTTGGGTAAAGGGGTATTTTTAGGGTTCAGGGTCAGTTTTTAGTTTTTGGGTAAAGGGGTATTTTTAGGGTTCAGGGTCATTTTTGGGTTTTTGGGGTACATATACAATATTGCCTATTATTTAATTAAATTTTGTTACTATATATATATATATGTTTTAAGAAATATGATTAAAAAATATTATTTTTTTACTTTCATTAATTATTTAATTATTAAAAGTTATTTTAAGTATTGTTAATTATATTTTAGTAATTAATTTTTTATATTAATGTAATTAAACATTGTTTTTAGTAAAGTCGATATTTTTTACGATATTTTTGTAAACGATATTTTGTACTCGATATTTTTGTACTTACCTGTTTGTACATACAAACTCGATATTTTGGTTGTAGATATTTTTTCCTCGATATTTTGGGTAGTCGATATTTTGGTAGTCGATATTATTTCAGTGATCCGGGGTTAACATACACCAGGAGGTTCAGGGACATGAGGTAGCTCCAGTAGTGCGTAGCGTCCCTGAGGAGAATGGAGAAACTGGCCCAGGATTTCATGGTCCTAGTGGTGGGAGGGACACTCTACTGACTCTAGATAAGAGGTGCAGGGAGAGGGGTTCCCCCACGGTTGAAGTCCTGGTATGTGAGTGTGAAGACCGCCCAGAAAGTGTGGGTTGAATGCCAGAGACAGTCAGATACTGTCTTGTCAATCTCAGGAGAGTGGTGGGGAGTACATGTGCGAGGCACTGGATGGAGAGGTGAAGGATAGTTTGTTAACCCTTGTAGGGGGCTGTGTCATCCAATTGTGGCAGAGCATATTGTAAGTCCCTGTTTTGCAGAGCAATGCCAACACCTGTTGGAGAGTGAGGTAGTGTAGTTCCTATATTCCCAATAGGCTCTGCGCATTGGAATAGTATATCCTATAGATTAGACGTAGGACTGAGGTCGACTAGGTCTCTATCAGATATTCTAAACTTAATAGTGAGTGCCAGCTAGCTCAGAGGTCACTAGAAACTTTCTCGAATTCATAAGAAGGGATTAGTTTCTGACAACTGCATAAACATGACAACTTTGTTTCCCAAGAATAAGAAATATATCTCTAGAGTCACGGAAACAATAGATAAGTATTTCACTCAGTCAATGTTGCATGCTTCGTTTCTACAGAGTTTTCAGAGAAATAGAGAGACGGGCGTTTTCAATAAAAAGGGTTTGTTGAACAGTCTTCTTTCTCATGCAAGAGAAGTGAACTGCTACTATCGTTATGGAGACTGCAAAATATAATGCGTACAGCGTAAACAGTAATATAAAATAATACTGTAAAAGCATTGTATGGTTTCTAAGCCATATAAAAATACATACATAAATACATCTACTAAAAAGGCTCAACTGGTGCTTCTAAAATACGCCTACCGCAATGTACCTAACCTAAGTCTAGTACGCGGGAAGAAGTAGGTATTGTGTAGCGTAGCTTTTAGTTTTATTTGCCAAGAATCTATCCAAGATTTCTCTTAGGTTCGAATCAGCTCCATACCTTAGTTTAGAATGAAGGAGGTCAGGTATCTCTGTCTCGGGACTCAATTTCCAAACACCCCGCAAGGGGAGCTTGGAAACACTGGAGCTGGATTCTCGGTAGGAGAAAGGCAGCCTCTGATCAGTGCATCAGCTGGAGGGTCGGCTTCCTTCGGCATTTGCTGTAGCGAGCTGCGTCGGGCAAGTAGATAGTTGAACTGATCCGTACCACGGTTGTCTCTTGCTAGAGCAAGTGATGGTATATTTATACCTTGAAGGTGTCTAGGAATGCCATAGTTTGGTGTAAAGTCGGGCATAATAACGCCAGGAAAGAACCTCTAGGGAATAGTCGTTCTTTGCAAAGTACATGAGTTCTTGGAGAAATCAATATTCAAGCAAGGGGAAGTTCCCTGACTGCTTAAGCCGATTTTCCAAGATATCGTTGTGACGTTTTGTACGGGTGGAAGTAGCCATGCCTGTATTTGGGTTGCATGTGCTATGCCTAAATAAGGGTTTGATTTCTATGCCTATATTAGGGCAAAGTAATTTGCACCTATATAAGGCCATGACTCGGGGAAAATTCACTCGGAGTCTAAAACGCCACACAACACCCACTCCACTTTATTATGTACGACATTACTAAGTTCTAGACACTGTAAACATATCTAAATATGACATGTTAAAAACCCATCCAAAATACATACAAATGCATTGGTATTGGTTGTACATGAAAAAAGCACTTGTGCTGTACGCATTTAAAAGCAACGTTTCATTCAAAGCATATAGTTTGTCATATGAAATGCTAACCGAATGAATCACGAAAATACATTCATGAAGGGGCTCTTAATTACAGAAGAAAAAAGTCGAGACCATTCCATGGTAGATTATAAAAACTGTTTGCATGTGGACAAGATCAAATATTGTCTTTTTGTGAAGTCTTTCAGAGAATTTCTAGTTCTCTATGAATAGTTCTACTTTAAGCAGATTACTTTGTGCCAAAAAGAAAAATATAAATTTGGAAAAACAAAAGTTTTACTCATAGAAAAATTAGAGTTCCAAAGTTCAGATGCCTGTTTTGAAAAATGAAGGTTGAATTCAGACTCTCTCGGAACACTGTGTGACAACTTCAAAAGTCAGTGTTATTGTTTGGGGGAACCATCAAATCTTCTAAGCTGGTAAAGAATTCGTCTACTGCTGTAGGTGAAAGTTGGACTACCTCAATAAAAATATTAACCGCACATAAATGAGAACCATCGCCATCAGTGTCAGTCGCATTAGCAATGGTCGAAGTAGATGGTACCTGTGTGCCTGTTGCATCACGTATCTCACCGTCAGCATGTTGCGTCTGTGAGATCTCAACGAATACCGTCATCAGGATTGGTAGCCACTGGGGACAACACTGTGCATGAGCCGTTACTAGTCCAAGCAAAGTATCAACAACCGTTGGCAGGACTGATGGTAGGGTAAGACACATGTCTAACACACATTCTTTTCCACATAGCAGGCATCGCAGAACAGGTAAGATGCAGGGGCATATTACCAAGCAATAGCGATAATTATCGCTATTGCTTGGTTAGAGACAAAAAGTTACCGCAGAGCTGCGGCGATTTTTATCGCAGATAAACCTTGGTATTACCAAGGTTTATCGCAAATGCGATAAAAAACGGCCGCAATGCATAAATATCGCTGAAAAGTCAGAGATATTCATGCATTACCGAGCTAATGCTCTTAGCCATGTTATCCACCTCCCATTGGATAACATGGCTAAGAACTGCTCAGGGCAGGTGTTAGCTTTTGGAGATATTCGCGCTTAGCGCGAATATCTCCAAAAGTTGGTAATAGGAGATAGCGATGTTAGCGACTGTTTCCAGTCGCTAACATCTTGGCACGCCCACTTTGCATGTCATTAGTGATAAATATCACTGACATGCAAAGTGGGGCCCAAGATTGTCGCTATCTCCTACTAGCTGTCGCTAACTTTTGTTAGCGACAGCTAGGTAATAGGGAGATAATTTTATCTCCGCTTTCTTGGCTTTTAAAACCAAAAAAGCGGAGATAAACCCCCTTGATAATATGCCCCGCAATCTTGCCAGATTGGTCTGAATGATAGAAACCATGTGGTATTCAAATCTCTCAGGTGAGATAATCCCAGTATATGTATCATGCGCTCATGACACTTCATTGCCAGGAGGGTGTTCTCTAAGGTGATCTCGTTGTCGAAAGTGAGTTGGCTTGCCATATTAGAGCAGAAGGAGCAAAAATAGTATCCCTGCTGCGAGTCCCAAAATGCGAGGCAGTCCTCCGAACACAGAGTGCACGAAGTTTGGAAATATGCCAAGGACTGCTTCAAAGGGTGTAACAGTCCCGAAAAAATTGTCTTAAATACATGTACAATACCACTCGTATCAGACATGTTTAAGATACGACCTAACATTTCTGAGAAATGTTTAGGGCAATTTGTAGTTAAAAGGGCATGTATCTCTGCTGAGGTCCTTGCGACCTGCAGATCATACGTTTCTTTGGCCGAGGTCAATGGCACAGTTTTTTGTAAAAGAATAGCTTTCATTCTGCTTAAAGTATCAATTGGTACAGAAGAGATGTTCAGTGAAGGCCATAACGGTGACTCCCAGTCTGTCTTCGTTTTTGGAAACAATACTTACATACAACAAGTGACCCTGCCTGACACAGTTACGAGACAGGCTAAACCTGGCAACATGCCACAGCAGCTATGATCATTCAACATTAAATAACTTCCATTAGAAAGGTGTCCGAAAATTGGATCAATCACCGCAGCTGGTGAACCTTGCAGGGGCAGGATAACTTGTTTGTGGACCCATCACAGGCCCCGTGTAAATTAATACCCTGACATAGGAGAGAACCACTTAGTGCGTTTTCAAATTTTTTACCGCTAAGAAACACTTCTTTCCCCCCACTCCAACATCTGTGTGTATAAGGTAAATCCCAGGATGTCCTGATGTATTCTTTACCCAACCTTTTATACACGCCCGCTGGTATATGTTTTAAGCAATACTGAAAATGGAAAATTGTAACTGCAGAGTGATTGTACCGTGTATTATCCATTCTGTTGCCTGGTTTCTCAGAAACAGTCAATCATAATCTTTCCAGTTGTCAATGCTCAGCACCGTATAGTCTGCTCCCCTTTGTGCCCAAGCGATTTGTTTATCTGTAAGGTTAAATTCAGAAAACAATGACGTGGTGTTGATTAGACGCCAAGGCACATAGCCTGAACAAAGGTTTTGTAACGTCCAGCCCAATAGCATCATAGAACGCAATTGTGACTGACCATGTTGCAACATGACCAAGTCCTGTTCCATTATGTCTATGGCAGAGGATACTATGCTGTCCAAAGAATATATTCTGGATGACAGAGTCGTTAACCCATTATCAACTACAAAGAGAGTTTTCTCTAAATTAATACAATCAATTTCTCGTATTCGTTCTGCAGTCTCTGCTTGCGTTATTTTCCATGCTTCATAATAAGCAGCATAGATACCGGCCTATATAAAACATTTATGATGCTGTTTAGTAGGTTGGTGTAAAAAGTCCCTTAGATCAACACCATCTTTAAGTAAAGATAAGTGTTGTTTTACTTCCTTTAGTATCAATTTCTATAGTCACTTAAGGCACAGTTTCCCTATACTGTATGATGTTACTATTCCAGAATGCTGTCTCTGGACATATCTTGGATTTGGCCTAGTGAATGTGAACCATTGTGTCTTTTTCAGGAATCTATCTTGACAGTTGTTTGTGTCTGTGGGCCAGATTAACCATTTTTTTCAATTAGGATCAGTTCTGTTTTCAAGAAAAATAGTATGTACATCGACCACCCCCTCTGTAGTGTTGTTACTATCAGGTGTAGGTGTAGGTATGGATGGTTTGTTTAAATCTTTTATCTTGGCTTACCCAAGACAAGATGATGCAGGCTCTAAATAAGGCTTCTAATCCCTGCACGTGCCAGTCTTTTGTGCCCCAGACAGTTTTTGTCTCAATGCTGTCTTTTAAGTAAGTCAAATCCTAATGCAGACAGCTGAGCGTAAAAGGCCGCAGAATACATTTGTTTAGTATTAGTCAGCATACTTTTCATTCCTGTCTTATTAACATTTTTGAAGTAAAATGTTTCAGCGTTTGAAACATTAAAACCTGAAAAGTACGGAAATTTGTCATAAAATGTTTTTGAGCTACCCTTTGGTGGCGTAGGACAATGTTTCCATTGGTTAAATTTTAGTAAATGTCTAGGGTTGGCAGATTTGTGCAAGAAATGATGACCATAGTGATTATAACAGTATATTTGTTCATAATCAGATGAACCTTCTAAATATTCATGATTTGTAAATTTTGCAGACATTCCTAAGTCTGACATCATATTATTAACAGTCTCAAAGTCCCAATCAACAGAAAAGGTACTAGATGAAACAAAGTCACTCAAGGAAACCTTGAATTGGTGAAGAATCTCCAACAGCTCTGCAGGACCAAAGATGTGGCAATCAGTTCTGTCCCAAGCTATACCACCAGGTATAGGAACGGCTGTGATGTTCACTGATGACAAGTCTCTTTGTTCACGATGAGATGATTTGTGTGGCTTGAGGAGTAAGTTGATGTTCTTACTTGCTGTGTCCTTTTTAACATAGCTTCTATTTATCAGCATTCCCAAAGTAAATACAAGAGTCAACCAAAGTAGAAGAAAAAGTACACCCATCACAATCCAAAGTTCAGCCCATGGTGAAACTAGATAAGTCTTTTCCAGGAGATGAAGAAGTTCTATTAATTGTTCTTTAAAAGTTCTTTTTACTGGCGTTGTTTCAGGTTCGCTGGGGTCCTCGGAAAGCGTATCAAAGTTAATAAAATAGCCAGAGGCAGTTCTGTCAATTGTAGGGATTGCATCAGGATTCGTTGAAGACACTGGAACCACTTGATCACTTGTTACATTTGAATAGTCAGTTGCTATTTCATTGTAGACTGGCGTTTCTTGACGAACTGTTATTTGGATCTCAAGAGGTACAAGTTCCATGGCTTTGTTACAAAGTCCTTCTTTTCGCACTGTAGATTCTTCAAAGGTGATGAGTCTCTCAGTTTGAACCCCTTGGATAGTAACCAGATTCGGGCTTCTGCTACATCTTTGGAGTCCACTTGGCCTACTACTTATGATTGGCCACATGGTGTGGTTTGACCAGGTTGATGGACACGAACCTGTTCTTCTTTTTACCAGCAAGGGGCAGAAGTATCACTGTTCTTGATCCTTGGATTTCTAGGACAGGTACGGCTTTTTTGTAAGAAGGCCCAAATTCCTTCTTTCCGCGATCTTTTCTCTGACTAGATACCCAATCTTTGGAATCCAGACAGGCCTTGCTGGGACGGGTGGTTTTTCTTCAGTGGTCATAGGCTTCAGTAACACTTTGCTTTGGCTTTTTCTTATTTCATTTATGTCCTGTAAAACAGCCAAACAATCTTTGATATCAAAGTGTGACGATCGAGGTTGTGAACAATCATTCTAGTTCCAAAAAGCATTTCATATGGAGTGATACCCCCTAGAGAACTTCTTGGCAGATTGTTAAGACTACGTTGGACACTTATTAGATGTTTGACCCACCTGTCACCTGAGCCTAATACCCTAGCTGTTGAATTATAAATTGCTTTATGTCCCGTTTTATTGTCTCCACTACTGAATTTCCCTCAGGATGGAATGGACTAGAATACCGCAATGCATCGCCCCCTCCTTGTAAGCTCGAGAGCTAAACGCAGGACCCTGGTCAGAATGTAGCGTGCCGACTGCGTATGTACAGAAAAAAGACTCGAAAATCTTTTATAACAGTTCGAGTGTCTGCCGAGCGCTGAGGCCACATCCAAATACATCTTGTCTTAATATTTGTGGGGCCGCATTTGTCCACAGGGACGTCTGTGTGTAGAAAATCTAATGCTGTCTAACAAAGGTGTCTGTACTGGGCTGGCTATGCTATAGTCAGGAATCTGGTGGCGTTCTAGGCTGCAATCTCTGTTGCAGATATTGCAGTTTATTGCAAATTTGTGAATGTGACCATTCATCCCTGGCCACCAGTACCTGTGTTTTAATTTTAGTATACTCTTTAAGATCCCCTGATGTATCAGACCCTCTCCCATATGTGGTTCGTGAATCAAAGCTACTCTAGGTTTCCTGTTTGAATAACTCTATCCCCTGCTCCAGGAATTCGAGCAAAAGGAACAGAGTTTGCGTCAATTATGTATGCATATTTGAGTGGATAGTTTTGAGGTAACGCTGTACCGCTGCCTTTGCTTATCGCATTTCCAGCTAGCATTATTTCACCGTCTATTTTCGTTTTTGAGCGAGTGATTGCAGCTACGGAAGCCGTTTACACAGCTGCCTTTGCAGCTTCATTAGTCAATGAATTCTCTGCAACGTGAATGCCATCACGCTGATGACTCAGTGTATGTATCACGTGAGTCTTTTGTAGTTCCTTTTGTAATAGAACTACTTGCTCCCAAAGCAATTTATGCTTGATTGTGCCACCTTTTGCATCTTTGAAACCGTTTTGAACACAATTCTGCAAGTATTCATTGTAAGATTGAACGCAGTAATAGGAATCGCACACTATGAGAGTGGGGAATTCGCAGTCCATATGTTCAAGCGCCATCTTGAATGTTTGTAGTTCAGCTCGCTGTGCTGTACAATCTCCTAAAGATTGAGTTTTAGTGATCATAGGTCGGAATTTACCATCTCGCCAGCGACCTTTAACGATCGCGCACGCAGCACTATAAGCTTGTTTACCCCCAATTGCGGGTTGTGCTGATCCATCTGTATAAATTATACATTCATTCTATTCAAGAGGCAGAATCTCAGTAGGCAGAGGGCATTCTTGTTCGTATTGTAGAAATTCTTGTGTTTTCAAATAGGGGTCAAAAATGTATTCAACGTCTGTTGCAGCAAGAGAATTAACCCATTGTATCCATCTTGGATGTAAAGCTTTTGCATTTGGAATGCTCACTTTCGTCACTGCCTCTAAGGCAGGTACAGAAGTAAAAACCATTATGCGATTACCCTGTGCGAGGGCTCTCTCTTTTGCTACTGTACTTTGTACCGCTGTCAGAATTGTTTCTGTAGAAGTGAATTTCATTTCTGCTTGTGTGTACTAGTGTGATTTATAAGCTATTGGTACTTTTTCTCCTTCGTTAAAGGTTAAGTACATGAATCCGTATCTTCCTGGAATGATTTGGATGACTAAGTTGCGTACGGTTACGCGTGTTTGTAAATGTGTTGTTGCCAACATGTCTGTCTGGACTGAACGCAAAATTTCTGTGTGTTTTTGAGTCCAATTAACTGTTCTGAAATCAGGTTTGAATAATTTGTAGAGAGGTTTAACCCTTTCTGCGTAATTTAGAATGTATGTTCTTCCGAAGTTTAGGAAACCTAGAATTGACTAAGTTTTTCAGCGTTTTTGGAGGCTAGAGCAGCGCACATTTCTCTAGAAAGTTTGCTGCAAGGCTTTTGCCTTCACTTGATAACTCATATCCAAGAAAAAGGACTTTGAGGTGGGCAATTCTTGATTTTTTTAAATTGAATTTATACCCTTCAGAGGCGAACCCAAGTTTAATGGTGTTCACTCTGTTCAAGTGCCTGTCCAAATCATCGTCTGTTAGATAGATGTCATCAACATAAGATAATGTCTCATCAGCATACGTTTGTAGTAACTCTGTTACCTTGGCTGAAAATAACTCTGGTTTGGACACAGGAAACAAAGGATTGTTCATGGATGAAGTGCATGTTTGAATCACTCCTTGGTATTCAAGTTGATCTAAGATCTCCCTGACCTGTTTTTTAGCTTCTTGCTTAACTGGATACTTACGTTGCGCAGTTGGTTGATGTCTTAACTGGATTTTATGGTGAGGAGAATCCTCATCCCATCCTACATGGTTTTTGTATAATGAAGTAGCCTGGCATAGGTATATTTTTTATGAATTGGAATGTGGTTGGAGACGGCTAGCATGATTATTTCTTCGCCATGTGGGCACTATAAATAATAAGCTGAAGAATAGAGAAGCTTTTACTATCTCTATTTAGCAAATATTACAATGTTTTGCCATGAATTATGATGGTTTAAAATTTAATGGTTGCTATACTTTGTTTGGGTTGCAGCCCTGAGGAAGTCTTGGGTCATATACGACCAGACGAAACACGTGTTGGCTGCATGTGAATTGAAGAAATTATTCAAGAATGTTATCTATGAAGATGTGAATTGAAACACTTCAAGAACAGAAAATAAAAACCACTAGTATTGCGAAACTAATTTGTGGACTTTGAGTTGCTCAGTGTAAACAATTGCTTTGTTTGAGCTAATTTTAGCTCTTTGATCTTGTCGTGGTAACCGACTCGCCTCACCTGGAGCACCACCCTTACTCATTTGCATTGTGATATTCCTTTACACGCTGTGCGCTCAAACAGAAACAGTTACCGTGTTTTTTCTTGCCCCTTAATAAAGCCAGTTTGATTCAATGGCAAGATCTTGGGGCATATTATCACCACCGGCGATAAAATTATCGCTGCTTTTATCGGCAGAAAACTGCCGCTAAAGCCGCTTTTGCGGCAGAAAACTGCCGCTAAAGCCGCTTTTGCAGCAGTTTTCTGCCGATAAAAGCAGCGATAATTTTATCGCCTGTGTAGATAATATGCCTCCTTGTTTTCTATTACCCATTCATTTAGTTTATTTAATAGTGCTCCAGCAAACAACTTGGCATCTGTATCTTGGAGGGTGATACGTCTATAGTTTTCTGCAAGCGCCCAGTTTCCTTTTTTATATATTGGGGAGATTAAGGATACTCGCCAAGACTCAGGGATATTACCTGACTCTATGACTTCTTTAAATACCTTTACCAAGTAGCTCGACCATAGGTCTGGGTTTTCTTTATAAAGGGCAAACGGTATCCCGTTGGGACCTGGTGCCCCATTTTTCTGCTTCTTTATAATTTTTACTAGTTGATCTTTTTATATTTCAAATTGTTCTTGCATCTCATCACTAGGAATAATAGGTAGTTGTATTTTCGTGATGTTTGATGTTGCTTTATTACGATTTAGATGTTTTCCTAGATATGTAACCTATTCTTTCTCAGTTAAAGTTGATGAAACTACCAATTTGTTCGGCCTTACTAATGTGTTTATGATTTTCCAAAATTCTCTTACATTTGTTTGTTTGCTTGCATGATATAATTTTGACCACATTTCCTGTTTCGCTTGATATTTTTCATTCCATATTAGTTTCCTAAGGTGTTGATTTAATATTTTTAGTTTGATTAGAATTTCCTCTTTAGCAGTTGTATTTTTTATTTGTCTTCTTATCCTATTGCGAGTTCTTTTTAACTTCGTTATTGTGTACGGGAGATTTATGTATGAGTCCTTTTCTTCTCGTTTTTCTTTTGTATTCCTTTTGTTTGATATATCTTGAGTCTGAGGTTTCACTATTTTCTTAGTAAATTCCACCCACTGTTCAACTGCTGTTTCCATTTGGTTTTCATTGAAGCATCTCTCTATAATGTTCTGGATTTGTTCGTTCATCCTATCTTTATTCAGATTAGTCCAGATAAGTTTTTTATAATTTATCGTTCCAGTATACCCCGACACAGTATGGTATGGTTGATTAATGTTGCTTTTAACATTGGTAGTTATCATCTGTTGACAATGGTCACTATCTCCAACTTTAAGTAACCTATATGAGTTTATATTTTGGAATAAGTTAAGTGAGACCATTGTGTAATCAATCCTAGTGCTTGCATTATGTGAAATGTACGTATATGCTGGGGGAATATCCTCTTTAAATCTGCCATTAAGGATTCGCAGTCCCAGCGCTTCTATATCCTTAATGAATGTTACAGCAATTTTGTTACGTGCCTGGTTAGTCATGACACCTGGGTCCTGCTGTTGAGGAATTAACCACTGATGGTCTTGTGTTTGTGTAAAATCATCCCTTATTAATGGTACTAGTAAGTTAAGGTTAAAATCCCCAGTCATCACATAGTCCGCTAATGGATTCTCCAACATTTGTTCCACCAAAATACTGTTAAGAGTTGCACATATGGTTACTCTACTTATTTTTGTTGGGTGGATATATACATTGATCATAATTAATGACCTCTTCTTTTGTTCAGTTGTTTTATAATTCAGTTTGACTATGAGGATGTTTTTACTATTAGATACCAGTTGCTCATGATCAGCCTGTATGCTACTCGAAATAAAGGTTTCTAGCCCCCCACATGGACGACCATAATTATGAGGTTTGTTTGCATTTTCATAATATCCTACATAACCCTCCATTATAAAAGGGTGTGTTTCCCAGGTTTCCTGGAGGAATAGGATGTGACATGGGGAGGGTATAGAGCTTATATGTGTATTAGAGAGCTTTGTCCCTACTTCATTTATGTTCCATGAACACATTGTTATCTCAGTTATCTTTTCTCGGGGGATTGTAATGTTATTCCTTCATTGTTCTACATTGCTATGTAGAGCCTGTGCAATCCATTTTTCATTTATTCCTGAAGTGGTTTCTATTATGCTAGATGATAATGCCACTCTTGGTGTGTTAATAGATCTACCCCGGGCATTCCTTAGCACTGTTCCTTTTTGTTTGGTATTTTTTTCAGTTAGGACATGATTTATCTCGTTTATAAATGGAGTAGGATAGACTTTCAGTGCCTGCTTAGTAATGTGAATTCCCCAGGCTTTAAATGTTGTAAACTCTTTTAGTATTTGCTCTGCTATTAACATAGATTTTAATGTAATTAATGTCAATTCTTGAGTACTATCCTTATCTGCAATGAATTCAATGGAGTTAATATCATCGTTCTTAATGTTGTCTAATGCTGGAATTCATTTAAATAGTCTAAGGATGTTCCCTCTATTTAGTATGTCAGTTCTCCCTCTGGATTCATTTTCAGGTTTAAATATTAGCTGTACTTTCTCCGTTGTAATAGGTTTTCTTTGCAAGGTACCTCCAGAGTGTAGTTTGTTCTATGTGTAATTAGTTTTTCTCCTTCCCGATTTTCAATCACAAGATGATTCCAGTACGGTAATTTGGTTTTCGGCTCTACTGTTCTATGTATAATCCTTCTTACTGTATCATTCATGCTGTTTTTAAAACACGTTTCTGTATTCCCATTGTGGTTTTGATCTTGTTGCTGGGATGCTTTTATCGTTACTTTTAATGGCATACTGTCATTTGTTCCATTTATATTGTAAATTTTCGAATTGTCCTCCGGGACTTCATCTTTTTCCCTTATTTTTTATGTAGCCAGTGGTGAATTAGTTATAGTCATCAGTTTTTTCCCCACCCTTTTTAGTATTATTTTAGCATCTTCATTAGATGTTTGTTCCAATATTGGTTCTTGTACGAATATAGGGAATAATTTTTTAGCCTCATTCTTAGTTTTTGGAGGGGTTTTTTCTTCCTCGTTTGATTTTTCTCATTGCAATCCATGTTTTTTTGTTGTATCATCAGTTTTTGTAGCGTCTTCATACGCATAGTTGTTAGCTTTTTTATTTTTTTCTTGCTTTACGTAGTTTTTTCTTTGACGTTTTGACATAATATAACCATTTGAGGCCTGTTCTTTGCATTCATACTCTACCCTTGTTACAGTACTAGTTGTTTCATCATGTGTTTGATCCATTACTTGTATTTCTATTGACACATCTCTATCATCCTGTAAATGTACTTTTTTCTGGGATTTCTTCACTGATGATATTTCTTCGTTATCAGCAATTGCCATAGAGTTCTTTTTATCCTTTTCTCAATCTTTTCGCGTTTATATTTTCTTGTATTATCTTCCCGGCCGTTTTCTTTTTTAATAGCCTTTTTAGTGTCTTCTATTATAGTATGCAAAACCTCTGGTATAGCTACTAACTTATCCATAAGTGGGGTGCAGATACATTCTATGGCAGTTTTTTTTTGTCATTTTGGACTCTAACTATCAGACTATTGAGCGTTGCAAGTTTATTATCTATCCCCGCAACTGAATTTGCCACCCTTGTAAGGAGATCAATCTGAATGTCCATCTTGTTGGATTGATATTTTAGTGCTTCTAATGTTAGTGTCGATGTTTGATAGAAAATATCCCAATTTATTCCAATATCTGGGTTTTGTACTCCTTCTAATTTGCATTGGGTTGCCCTTCCATTAAGTTGTTCAGTTGGAGGTGCACAATCTGTTGTAAGCAAGGTGTTTCCTTTTGGGAGTAAATATTCAATTGTTTTGTTACCTTGCCATATTCTAAGCCTTTCGTTTTCTTATTTTTTAGAATTCCCAGTATTGTAACATTGTGTACTATTTGGTATAGTCTTATTTTCATCAAGTGATGATTGAGGTTTATTCATAACTAGCAGCCCGTCCCGATGTTGTCCGGGTATGAATTGCTGCCGGCCAGTAGTATATTGTTTTGTAGGATTTCGTTTTGATAGCATTTCTTATCTGTGACAGGCCTGTGAAACGCTCCGATTCACAGTGCACTGCTGATGCACTTAAGAGTGCGCGTTCAGTAGTGTGTGAAATCGAGTTTCCCTACTTTATTTTTCCTTGCAATATTATATACCGCAAACTCGACAACATGGCATGAGCACAATTTACATTACGGAAGAACACATTCATTTGTGGTAGGCACGGGGAGACAAAGCGATTTGCCTGGAATCACAGGATGTTGAGCTGATGCCGAGATTCGAACGTAGCTCCCCAGCTCTAAAGTTTGCAATTATATAACTTGTGGCGGGAGGTGTGTCTAAAAGTGTATGTCGGTGCTGGCCATCAATTAGAGAGACCTGTGCATTTTTCAAATCGGTGGTGAAAAAATATGAGTATGTTCTGGAGATGTGGGCCTCCGTGCCACCAATGTACTTACCGGGGGGGTAAAGACCCATTATTCCGCAACTTTCTTTCCGCCTACCATCACTCCGCATACTTTCATTACGAAAGTACCATGACTCCGCAATACCATTATAACGCATGGCATTACATTTTATATACTTTTACCACGCATACATTTACAACGAAATTAGTTGTGAATGCATGAATGGTAAAAGCATGTTTTTTTTTAATGTTTGGATAAGGTAAGTATGGGTATAGGGGTATATGTTTTGGGGTACTGGGGTATATGTTTTGGGGTGTTTGGATATTTTAAGAGTTCAGATATAGTTTCGGGTTATGGGGTACAGGGGTAGTTTTAGGGTTTAGGGATGGGTATGGGTTTTGGGGTACAGGGGTATTTTTAAGGTTCAGGGCTGGGTTTGGATTATGGGTATAGGGGTATTTTTAGGGTTCAGGGGTAGGTTTGGGTTTTGGGGTACACAGGTATTTTAAGGGTTCATGGCTAGGTTTGGGTTTTGGGGTACAGGGGTATTTTTAGGGTTCAGGGCTGGGTTTGGGCTTTGGGGTACAGGGGTATTTTAGGGTTCAGGGGTAGGTTTGTGTTTTGGGGTACAGGGTTATTTTTATGGTTCAGGGCTATGTTTGAGTTTTGGGGTACAGGGGTATTTTTAGGGGTAGGTTTGGGTTTTGGGGTACAGGGGTATTTTAAGGGTTCAGGGCTAGGTTTGGGTTTTGGGGTACAGGGGTATTTTAGTGTTCAGGGGTAGGTTTGGGTTTTGGGGTACAGGGGTATTTTTAGGGTTCAAGCTAGGTGCGGGTTTTGGGGTACAGGGTTATTTTTAGGGTTCAGGGGTAGGTTTTGGTTTTGAGGTACAGGGGCATTTATAGGGTTCAGGGCTAGGTTTGAGTTTTGGGGTACAGGGGTATTTTTAGGGTTTAGGGAAAGGTTTGGGTTTTGGGGTACAGGGTATATTTATAGGGTTAAGATGGGTTAGTGTTCAAGGGTGTTGGGGTATTTTAAGGAGTAAGAGTGGGTTATTATTATGGGGTGCAGGGGTATTTAAAGGGAGCAGGGTGGACACCCGGAGCTGGAATGTACAGAACCTGGGAAGAAAAAACAATGAAATATTGGGCAAAACGTTCGCTTGTTTTTTCCGTAATCCCGCGCCCCACACACGCCCACGCCCCCAGCCCACACCCACAGCACACGATATGAGACATGGCATGAAGGGCGGAACGTACCACACGCCCCCAGCGTTTGTCACGCCCCCAGCACACACCCACAGCACAAAGCGGACACGCCCACAAGGGACTACTTTGCTGGCACGGTTCTTTTACCGTTTAAATGTATATGGTGGGCGTCTGCATAGCCTATGTCCTTCTGCTGCAACTGCCCTTTCCAACGCTGTACTGGGTGTTGTGATTGGTGCTGTGGTTCCTGAGATTACCCGCCTCAAAGGTTTGGGCTCTGTCTTTATTATATTAGTACTAGCAGCCCGTCCCGACGTTGTCCGGGTATGAATTGCTGCCGGCCAGTAGTATATTGTTTCGTAGGATTTCGTTTTGATAGCATTTCTTATCTGTGACAGGCCTGTGAAACGCTCCGATTCACAGTGCACTCCTGATGCACTTAAGAGTGCGCGTTCAGTAGTGTGTGAACTCGAGTTTCCCAACTTTATTTTCCTTGCAATATTATATAGCGCGAACTTGACAACATGGCATGAGCACAATTTACATTACAGAAGAACACATTCATTTGTGGTAGGCACGGGGAGACAAAGCGATTTGCCTGGAATCACAGGATGTTGAGCTGATGCCGAGATTCGAACGTAGCTCCCCATCTCTAAAGTTCGCAATTCTAGAACTTGTGGTGGGAGGTGTGTCTAAAAGTGTATGTCGGTGCTGGGCATCAATGGGAGAGACCGGTTCATTTTTCCAATCGGTGGTGAAAAAATATGAGTATGTTGCTGGAGATGTGGGCCGCCGTGCCACCAATGTACTTACGGGGAGGGTAAACACCCGTCGAGGTTCACCAACTCCTCGACGAAATGCAGTTTGGGTTCAGGAAAGGGCACGGAACTGAGACCGCCCTGATAAAGGCTTCTGATGAGATCAGGGCGATTATGGACCAGGGTGGGGCGGCTGTCTTGATCCTTTTGGATCTATCAGCAGCCTTTGACACGGTCGACCATACCATTCTGGTCGACCGTGTCACAGCTCTGGGGATTAATGGTCTGGCCAGGGATCTTATTACATCTTTCCTGGAAAACCGTACCCAGACAGTTAGGTTGGGAGACTTCTACTCCCCTATCACTGCGCTCCCTTGTGGAGTCCCACAGGGCTCCTCGCTAAGTCCCTTGCTGTTTAACATTTATGTAGCGGACTTGGCGAGGGTAATAAAGGCCCATGGGGTACGGCTTACATCATACGCAGATGATACCCAACTGGTTCTGGCTATCCATAAGAATGGCCCTACTGTGGCAGCCAACTTCCAAAGTGCCATGCTTGAGGTCAGCACCTGGATGGCCTCGAATTGTCTGAGGCTTAACTCGGACAAGACCGAGATTATGACCTTCGGCAGGCTCTCCCCTGAATGGTCGTCTATCTGGTGGCCTGAAAAGCTGGGTCCTCCACCTGGTCCAGTGGAAAAGGCCAGAAACCTGGGAGTGATATTTGACAGTAAGCTGTCCTTTGACCTCCACACTAACAAGGTTGTCTCCTCAGCTTTTTTTATATTGAAAAAAATCAAGAAAATACTGCCTTACCTCCCTACCTCAGCTGGGAAAACTCTGGTCTCCACCTTAGTGTTTTCAAAAATAGACTACGGCAACGCGTTATTGTTACATACTCAGAAGCGTGTTCTAACGAAGCTGCAGTCTATCCAGAATGCGGCTGCAAGGATTCTCCTAAACATCCCTCGCCGCAAGCCCACCACCCCTGCCATTCGCCACCTTCACTGGTTGAGAATCGAGAGCCGCATCAAATTCAAGGCCCTATGCATTGCATATAAGGCTATACATGGCATAGGACCCAGGTTCCTTGTGGAAGCTTTCCAGCTTTATACTCCCAAGAGACAGTTAAGATCGGCTAACACCTGTCTCCTTTCTGTACCGCGTACAAGAACTGCCACTTGGGGAGACAGGCGCTTTCTGGTGGCCACTCCAAAACTCTGGAACCTTTTGCCACTGGCCATCAAGCTTGCCCCTAACCTGATGAGCTTTCGCAGGCTCTTAAAAACTTGGTTGTTCGACCAATAAGATGATGACTGTTTTAAGTAGCTCCACAGCGCCGAGACACCCCAGGGTATTGCGCTATAAAAATTTCGAAAATAAATAAATAAAATAAATCAATTATTCCGCAACTTTCTTTCCGCATACCATCACTCCGCATACTTTCATTACAAAAGTACCATGACTTTGCAATGCCATTATAACGCATGGCATTACATTTTATATGCTTTTACCACACATAAATTTACAACGAAATTCGTTGTAAATGCATGAATGATAAAAGCATGTTTTTTTAAAAATGTTTGGATAAGGCAAGTATGGGTATAGGGGTATATGTTTTGGGGTACTGAGGTATATGTTTTGGGGTGTTTGGGTATTTTAAGTGTTCAGATATAGTTTTGGGTTATGGGGTGCAGGGGTATTTTTAGGGTTCAGGGCTAGGTTTGGGTTTTGGGGTATAGGGGTATTTTTAGGGTTCAGGGGTAGGTTTGGGTTTTGGGGTACAGGGGTATTTTAAGGGTTCAGGGCTAGGTTTGGGTTTTGGGGTACAGGGGTATTTTTAGGGTTCAGGGCTAGGTTTGGGTCTTGGGATACAGGGGTATTTTAGGGTTCTGGGCTAGGTTTGGGTTTTGGGGTACAGGGGTATTTTTAGGGTTCAGGGGTAGGTTTGGGGTTTGGGGTACAGGGGTATTTTAAGGGTTATGGGCTAGGTTTGGGTTCTGGGGTACAGGGGTATTTTAGGGTTCAGGGTTAGGTTTGGGTTTTGGGGTACAGGGGTATTTTTAGGGTTCAGGGGTAGGTTTGGGTTTAGAGGTACATGGGTATTTATAGGGTTCAGGGCTAGGTTTGGGTTTTGGGGCACATGGGTATTTTTAGGGTTTAGGGATAGGTTTGGGTTTTGGGGTATAGGGTATATTTATAGGGTTAAGATGGGTTAGTGTTTAAGGGTGTTGGGGTATTTTATGGAGTAAGGGTGGGTTATGATTATGGGGTGCAGGGGTATTTAAAGTAGGGGTGGGCGGAATTGGCGCAAACTGTGTACAATAAATCCGCAATATTTCGTTCCGTCAGATTTCCAATTATTAAAACAGAAACCTCATATATTCAAGGTAAAATACCAAGTATTTCTACATGCTAAAATGCATATAGTCATTTCACAAAAGTGAAATTAGCTTCCAGCAAGCAGTGAGAGAGGTGATGATTTTGAGATCAAGCCCCTGCAAAGCATTATGGGACGGGATTAGCAGTGGGAAGTGAATATTATAGTATCCAAATAATTCTACAAAGAGCTGCAGTTCACCTGTTGTCCCCAGTTGTCCCCGATGAGGCAAATGCAATAGCATTTAAAATATTACACATCAAGCTGCAGTTCACCTCGTCGTCCCTAGATGTCCCTGATGAGGCAAATGCAATAGCATTTAAAATATTATACATCAAGCTGCAGTTCACCTCGTTGTCCCAAGATGTCCCTGATGAGTAAAATTCAAAAACCTTGAAATCCCTTCATGAATGCTAATAATTATGCTAATCTTATCCCATAATGCTTTGCAGGGCCTTTTAGTTGTATTTTTGCCCATAACTGTGCTTGGGGTGGTTCTAAGAGAATGGGACCTCCACTGAATTACTATTTAAAGGGAGCAGCAATGTATAGAACCTGGGAAGAAAAAACAACACTCGTGACGGAATGCCCCCAGAGATTGTCACGCCCCCAGCACACGCCCACAGCACAATGCAGACACGCCCACAAGGGACTACTTTGCTGGCACGGTTCTTGTACCTTTTAAATGTATATGGTGGGCGTCTGCATAGCCTATGTCCTTCTGCTGCAACTGCCCTTTCCAACGCTGTATTGGGTGTTGTGATTAGTGCTGTGGGTCCTGAGATTACCCGCCTCAAAGGTTTGGGCTCTCTCTTTATTATATTTAGTATAGATTTCCACATTTATTTCTATAGAAATTACTGATAATTTTGATTCAATCATGCTACTTTTATTTAGTATATCTTGTATATCTTGCTTATCCAATACTTCTAAATCCTCCAGTTGTTTTGTATTGGGAGGAAAGGTTACATTTAGCATATCCTGGTCTGTAATTTGGTATTCATGATCCTTCTTTTGGGTGTTAAAATCTCCGTTTTGAGGGGTACTTTGCATAACTTGCCCATTGTATTTCTCAGAACTCGTTGGCTTTATTGGAGTTTGTAGTTTAGCATTTTCCAAACCCCTTTGCATAGTAATAAGAGCACCAGCTGGATCTATCAGGAATTCAAACTTGTCCGGGATTTTTCTTGATTTCGCGGACATTCTGGCTATTGGGGAAATTAAAGTTTGATTTCCTCCTTCAATGTTTGCTTTAACCCCTTTTATAGCTTTCGCTTGCTGTATTTTCTGTGTACGTCTAATAGTTAATCCAGATGTTCTCACTTTGCCAGAGCGCATAATTCCTTTATATTTGTTGCAGCGGCGTTGTTATAACAGCGCTTTTTTTCTGCAGCGCTCACGCCCGCATTCAACCCCTTACGATCTACCACCACCCGTCTGATATGGTGTACTTCGATTTGCAGCGGCGTTGTTTTCCCAGCGCGTACCTCCGCGCTCACGCCTGCTCCCTCCTGCATACAACCTGCGTTCCACCAATGATATCCCTCCAGCCCCCTGAATCTTCTTTGTCTTCTTTCAATAGCTATTCTGGGTTGACCTCTCAAATATCAAAGACCAATGTCAAAGTTTATCGTGGGGGTAATCGTGGGGAAATCGTGGGGAAAATGTGGGGGAAATATGGGGGAGGCATAACCCAATGGTTACCATTTAACTTTACTACGCGACTCTGGTTCCCGTTTACCATTGATATGCTCACCCTCCCAAGCCTGTCTGCCCTGTAAGTAATGAACAGCTGCCGTCAGGGAGGGAACGAGCGGGAACAAGGGCGGGTAGGAAGAACAATATAGGAATTATAATATCAGCGGGATTAGTATGCAGAAGCCCTCAGCGCACTCTTGCCTCCTAGGCTTCTTACCCCCGCAGCTCTGCACCTTTACCCAGCTGTAGCTAATATGGCATCCGTTATGAAAATATTGCTATCAGCACACTCACTGCGCCTTCTTGGCCAGCCTCCGCTTTCCTCAACCAATACTTTTCCAATCGGTTCCTGGTACAATCCTTGTGTAAGCAGGGGCCGCCTATGCAAGGCACTATGGGCACTATGGGGCACTATGGGGCACTATGAGGCATCACTCCGACTCCGTTATAGCCCACAGTTCTCTCAGCTAGACGTCACTCAGAGGGCCTCGGCCTCAGTGTTTCCTAAACTCAGTAGCTGCTCTGAAGCACACTTGCAGACCAGCGCTACGGGACCCCAGCGCTCCAGTCACACTGCAGTCTCGCTGACTGAGCTCACCTGTGGGATCCCCGGCGCTCCAGCGCTCCAGTCACAGCGCACCTGTGGAGGGCGAGAGCGGGAGCGGGAGCTTGAGCAGCGGGCGGCTTGATGGAGGGGTAAAGGGTGCGGAACGACGGGATCAGCGGTCCACAATTCTGACCCACTGCCGCCCCACCACTACCTCCGTTCCGTTCCGTTCTGATCCGTTCCATATGCCGTATGCCGGTTGACGCATATACCTCTGCCGCTCGACTCCGCTCCTCTTCCACCAAACTCTCCTGCAACTCCGCAACTCGATGCTCTCTGTTCAGTGCTCTCCAGCGCCACCACCAGTTCTCAATGAGAGGAGTGGATCAGCAGGGCAGTGGAGTATTATGGAAAAAGGTCTCTGAGAAAAGCACGACTGAGTTACTTTAGTATCTAGCGTTAAATTAGTGCCTTACCAAACGTTGGGCGCCATGTAGTGTAGTTCCTATATTCCCAATGGGCTGTACCCTTTGGAATAGTATATCCTATAGATTTGACGTAGGACTTAGATCGACTAGGTCTCTATCGAATATACTAAACTAGTGAGTGCCAGCTAGCTCAGAGGTCCCTAGAAACTTTCTCGAATTCACAAGAAGGGATTCGTTTCTGACAACCGCATAAACATGACAACTTTGTTTCCCAAGAATAAGAAATATATCTCTAGAGTCGCGGAAACAAGAGATAAGTGTTTCACTCAGTCAATCGTGCATGCTTGGTTTCTACAGAGTTTGCAGAGAAATAGAGAGACGGGCGTTTATTGAACAGTCTTCTTTCTCATGCAAGAGAAGTGAACTGCTAAAATCGTTATGCAGACTGCAAAGTATAATGAGTACAGCGTAAACAATAATATAAAATAATACTGTAAAATCATTGTATGGTTTCTAAGCCATATATAAATACATACATAAATACATTGACTAAAAATATTCAACTGGTGCTTCTAAAATACGCCTACCCCAATGTACCTAACCTAGGTCTAGTACGCGGGAAGAAGTAAGTATTGTGTAGCATAGGTTTTAGTTTTATTTGCCAAGAATCTATCCAAGATTTCTCTTAGGTTTGAATCAGCTCCATACCTTAGTTTAGAATGAAGGAGGTCTGGTATCTCTGTCTCGGGACTCGATTTCCCAACACCCTGCAAGGGGAGCTTGGAAACGCTAGAGCTGGATTCTCGGTAGGAGAAAGGCAGCCTCTGATCAGTGCATCAGCTGGGGGGGTCGGCTTCCTTTGGCACTTGCTGTAGTGAGCTGCGTCCGGCAAGTAGATAGACAAACTGCTCTGTACCACCGTTGTCTCTTGCTAGAGCAAGTGAAGGTATATTTATAACTTGAAGGTGTCTAGAAATGCCATAGTTTGACGTAAAGTCGGGCATAATAACGTCAGGAAAGAATCTCTAGGGAATAGTCGTTCTTTGCAAAGTACATGAGTTCTTGGAGAAATCAATATTGTAGCAAGGAGAAGTTCCCTGACTGCTCAAGCGATTTTCCAAGAAATCGTTGTGACGTTTTGTACGGGTGGAAGTAGCCATGCCTGTATTTGGGTTGCATGTGCTATGCCTAAATAAGGGTTTGATTTCTATGCCTATATTAGGGCAATGTGATTTGTACCTTTATAAGGGCATGATTTAGGGAAAATCCACTCAGGGCCTAAAACGCCACACAACAGTGAGTTCTCTGACCCCAGGGAGCTCACATTGGAGGCAGACCTTTTGGTGGATTCCAGAGGGTCTGGAGAGGCATTGGGGAATGACCCTGTAGGGAGTGACTCATGTATCTTCCAACCCAGAGTGGTGAAAGTGGTTCCGTGTAGCTCAGCTAGGTCCCAGTGTAGTGGGAAGGTTGTAGGGACTCATGTCCTGTCTCAGTGGAGAAGGAGTGAGTGTGGGGCTAAATGTCCCAAGGTGCCCAAAACCCAGTCTCAGGGCCTGGGTGGTTCTTTAGGGGAACGCCAGGTGGGGAGCCTAGGCAATCCTGATGGGCCGCCAGTTGAGGGGGATCCCCTAGTGTCTGGTGAACTGGGAGTATCTGTAAGCAGGCCTCCATCAGTTCTAGTGTCTGGCAGTGCCGCTCCAGTTGGGAGGGTACAGAGGTCCAGACAGAGGGGTGAGAGGGGGAAAGAATCCCCAGTGGAGGAAACAGTGGGTCAGAAGGGCTGCGTCACCAGTGAATGACAATGGTGACACCACTTCTGTCCTGAGGGATCTTCGCGCACTGTCAGATGGACAAGGGGTCGGGAGATCTGCCCCAGGCAGACTGTCACACGACACATGAGTTATGTGTCACCCTCGGGGGGAGCATATGTGCTCCCAAGGCAAGTGTTCAACGGCAGGGTTTGGTCCCTGGGTGGGAAGATAGGTTCAGGTGTTGTCTGACCTGGAGGAGGGGGCAACTGTAATCAGTGTCCTGGCGGAGGTAACTTATAGGGGTACCACTCCAGTTGGGAGGGTGCAGTGCTCTGGAAGGGGGTGCAGAGGGAGGGATTTGTCGCCTCAACTGGAGGGTTTAGACCCTAGGTTGGAGGGCCAGATTCAGGGTGTCCCCCTTGACTTGGAAGCCCAGTTGCAGGATAGAATCCCTGACATGGTGGGCAAATTGTGCAGGACACCTGCTACAGGCACCCTGATAATTCTGGAAGGGGGTACCGCTCCAGGTGGGGCGGGGGGTACAGAGCCCCAAGGAGGAGGAGGACTGGATGTGGAGGAGCCCAGCCCAGTCTCTGGTCCAGCGCTGGGTACAGGCCTAGGGCTGGTGGTTCAGTGTCAGGATGTCATACCTGACAGGAGGGAGAGCGGACAAAGGGAGCCAAGCACCTGGGGTTAGACGCACAGAAGTTTCCCCCCGCTCTCGGACGTCACAGAGGTTTGAGAGCCCTGAGAGGCATACGGCCTGGGTCTCATCACTGACTACTGTCAGTGGCCACGGTGGCTTACTGTCTGTCTGTTGGGACACACCTGTGAGGAAGTTATGGTTAGATGCAGCACAGTTGGTGTCCACAGGTGAGGAGAAGGGTTCTGAGCCCTGAGAGTATGGACAGAGAAATTGAAATAGGTTCATACTGGCGTAGAACTGAAATAGGCCCCTGCTGTTGCGGGCCAGGTCCATGTTCTATCGCCCAAAGCAGTGAAGCCCATCAAGGTAGTGATTGGTCTACCCTGCGTTTTGGCTAGAAGGGGGTTGTGTTGGACTTGACCCTTTTTGCAGGGTCATCCCTGAAGTTTTTGCTTTCCTCCTCTATTTTTTCTGACCAGTTGTTGGCTGTTTTATTACTCTGGGCACTTTACCACTGCTGATTAGTGCTAAAGTGCATATGCTTTCCCTTTTATAAATTGATGTATGGATTAGTGACTCCATGATTGGCTGATTTGGTTTACTTGTCAGACACTAGTACAGTGCACTGAGTGTGCCCAGGGCTTGTAAACCAAATGCTTCTAGTGGGCTTGCAGCACTGGTTGTGCCACCCACAGAAGCAGTCTGTAAAAGTGTGTCTCAGGTCTGCCATTGCAGAGACTGTGTGCAGTCTGGTACTGCCATGTTGACTGGGCATGTGCACCCACTTGCCAGTCCCTAAACCGTCCCTTTTCTTCATATCAGACACCCCTATGGTAGGCCCAAGGGCAGGGTACATAGTAAGTATAAGGTAGGACATGCCCTGGTGTGTGTGGCATGTCCTAATAGTGAATTACAGCCATTTTCATTTTTCAGTATTGCAAGGCTACCTGTTCTCCATAGGCCAGAATGGGCAGTTAGATTATTATATTTTATAATCCTAACTGACTCAGGGAACATGGTAGAAATTCGAGTTTAGTATGCCTGAACTCAGAATGATAAAATACATCTTTTAGTGAAGTTGGTTTTAACATTCTGTGTTTGAAAATACCACTTTTAGAAAGTTGGTATTTTCCTGTCTAATTATCAAAGCCTGCCTCTGCAAGGTTGTGTATCCCTTGTCTGGAGTTTGAGTGACAGGGCTCGGGGATTCCAGGAGACAGGGTGAGTCCACCCAGTGGTGAATAGAGAGATCTGCATCTAGATGGAAGGGAGGAGTTTCACCTGGGACCTGAATAGGACTGTGCCCCCCCCCCCAGTGCTGGCTCCACCCCATGCAGGACGTCTAAGGTTTCTGCCCTGCACTGTGAAAGGAAAGAAGGAGTCATGTAAACAGAGTGCTCCAGAACTGGTTTAGACTGGGCAAAGACCCCCCTGCCCTCAGAGGACAAAGGATTTGGGGGTATAAATATTGGGACCTTGATCCCAAGACATTAGATCACTTTTGGACAACAAGAAGAAACCTTTGCTGAGGAGAGGAACCTGAAGAAACTGAGGAGAGACTATCCCTAAGCATTAGTGCTGCTTGGGGGATTGGCCTGCAGTGGTTGCTTGACTGCCAAAGAAAAGAGAAAGGACTTTGTGTACTTTCATCAACTTGTAAGGTTCTCCAAGGGCTTGGAACAGAGCTTGCCTCCTGCTGAAGTCTCGGGGACAACAGACTTCAACTCCCAGCTCCCCAGAGTGCCTTGGTAAGTGCCTGCTGATGTTTTGGGCCTTCTGAGGGACTACGTGTCGCAAGGAGCTGGAAGTACGACTCAAGAGGAAGAAGCGTGTCGCCGTCACATCTTGGTTGTCGCCGCCGTAGCTGTCGTATTGCACCACATCGAGAGAAGCGTCTCGCAACGAAAAGGAAGCGTGTCGCCGTCGCTGCTGCTGCCGTCGCATCTTGGATGTCGCCACTGTAGCTGTCGTATTGCACCGCATCAAGAGAAGCGTCTCGCAACAAAGGAGAAGCGTGTCGCCGTCGCTGCTGCTGCCGTTGCATCTTGGATGTCGCCGCTGAAGTTGTCGTATTGCACCGCATCAAGAAAAGTGCCTCGCATCCACGGAGAAGCGTTCCACCGTCGGAGCTGCTGTTGTCGCATCTTAGATGTCGCCGCTGTAGTTGTCGCATTGTGCGGAAGCGTCTCGCAACGTCTGAGAAAAGTGTCGCAGCCGAAGCTGTTGTCGTCGCATCGCGGAACAAGGGTGTCACCGCTGCCGCTGACACATCAAATCAAGACTTCTCGCATCATCAGAAAAGCGTGCCGCATCTGGAAGAACTTCACGTCTTTATTTCTTTGCACAGGAACTTTGCTGCATTTCCATCACTGCAACACTTTCGTTGTGGAAGTGTGACGCATCGTAAGGTACATTGACTCAAAGGGTCGCATTTTAAGAACTAAAGAGAACTAAGCTAAAACTACCATTTAAAGTACAATATTGTGGATTTTTGGTGTTTGTGGTCTTGTGTTGTCTATATAAAGAATACTGATTTTTCATATAAAACCTGTGTGGTGTCCATCTGTACTGTTGTCACGTGATTACTGTATGTGGTCACAAATGCTTTACACACTGCCTCTGAGATAAGCATGTCTGCTCGTAGTGCCAAGCTACCAAAGGGGTGAGCAGGGGTTATTTTAGGAGTGTACCCCCTTACCCTGCCTAGAGGCAAGGGTCCCTATTTGTCACAAGTACCTCCCTGTGCCAACTAGAGACCCACAAATCTAACAGTGTGGTATAGGAAGGCCCAGCAAACCATGGCCCACAGGTGACCCTGGTGCACCTGCCCATAGACCAATGCGCAAATCCCATCATGGCAATTCAAGGGTATGCTGAACACTTTCTGATTGGATGTCAACACCCATGGGGGTCTATGGGTGCCAGCCCCCCATCATGTGTGTCATCCCAGGCTAAGACGGCTTCCCCACACACATACAGTCCTTGATCTGCGGTAGCTGGTTTGTCTGTCTTGTTTGCATATCAGTCCCCAGTATTTCACTGCAACACCAGAGATGGATTTACACGTATGGGGGTATTTCATCCCAACCTCAGATATGCATCTACACGTATGGGGGTATTTCACCGCAACACCGGATATGCATCTACACGTATGATGTATTTCCCCCAACCACAGATTTGCTTCTACATTGCTGTGTCTATTTGCCCAACCTGTCAAGACCACAGGAACTCCTCCGGATCTGGCCGATGCTCAAAGGGGTCCACCCCTCGACATCCCCAACTCCAACACTAATGTTACAGAGTATTAAGGCGATCGAGTGAGGGAAAGGAAATAGGGTGGGGACAGCGGGGAAAAGGAAACCTGTAATCAAAAACACATTGATTAATACATACCTAATATCATGGCTACTCTCAATAGGTCTCACTAGAAGAAAACTAGTACCTGTAATAAAAACCCCATCTGCCTCGGTATTCCTTTTATCCCTCACTACCCTGAGAACGATTAATTTTGCACAGAAGGATTCACCTAGAACATAAAGCACACAGGTTATTCCATATCCACCACTCATGCATGGTTTAACTAATTCCCCTATCTCACTCATACATACCCTGAATGTTTTAATTCCTTTCAAATAATAAGCGAATCAAAATCACAAATGTAATCCACTGAGAAAAAATAGAGAAAGTTATTGTTCGAAGGAGAGATGCTTAAATATCGGTATCTCAGGAAAACAACAGTTCAAGCAGTTGAGGAAAGAGATTTTGAGCCAATTACTCCATTAGCGAAATTGAGGGAAAATCCGGAATCCAAAATCACTGCACAAGTTCTCTGCCTCAGAAAGTCTCTGTGCACTGACTTACCGGGAACAGGAAGGTTTAGGCAGCAGACACTCTCTCTCTCCACAACAATGCCTCCAATGGCACTCGGGTACCGGCACTTCCAGTCCGGAACGGAGAGAGAGACAGAATTTCTCCAAACGGTCAAGAATGGCTCGAAAACTCCAACCAGTAGCTGAAGGGGGAGAAAGGCACAGCTTCAGGACGCACAGAAGTTTTCCCCACGCAAGCAGAATTACGCACGCTGTGTTATGCGCGCAGCCTCCCTAAATACCATGTGGCTCCTCCCACCATGGCATTCTGGGACATGTAGTTCACTATAAAGAAATTAAGCAAAAAGTACGGCCCGTAGAGCAGGTGCGCCATGTCACATCCTGACACAACCCACACATTGACTCTACATTGCTGTGGGTATTTGCCACGTCCCTATTGACTCTACAGTGCTGTAGGTATTTGCCACCCATATTGACTCTACATTGCTGTGGATATTTGCCCAACTCACATATTGACTTTACATTGCGGTGGGTATTTGCCCAACCCACATTGGCTCTCCATTGCTGTGGGTATTTGCCCAACCCACATATTAACTCTACATTGCTGTAGGTATTTGCTACCCCCCAATTGACTCTACATTGCTGTAGATATTTGCCACCCCCTATTGACACTACATTGCTGTAGGTATTTGCCACCCCTATTGACTACATTGCTGTGGGATATTTATCCAACCCAGATATTGACTCTACATTACTGTGGGTATTTGCTCAGCCCACATTGACTCTCCATTGCTGTGGATACTTGCCCAACCCACATATTGACTCTACATTGCTGTAGGTATTTGCCTCCCTATTGACTCTACATTGCTGTAGGTATTTGCCACCCCCTAGTTGACTCTACTTTGTGGTAGGTATTTGCTACTTCTCTATTGACTCTACAGTGCTGTAGGTATTTTCCACCCCACCTATTGATTCTACATTGCTGTAGGTATTTGCCACCCCTATTGACTACATTGCTGTGGGATATTTATCCAACCCAGATATTGACTCTACATTACTGTGGGTATTTGCTCAACCCACATTGACTCTCCATTGCTGTGGATACTTGCCCAACCCACATATTGGCTCTACATTGCTGTAGGTATTTGCCTCCCTATTGACTCTACATTGCTGTAGGTATTTGCCACCCCCTAATTGACTCTACTTTGTGGTAGGTATTTGCCACTTCTCTATTGACTCTACAGTGCTGTAGGTATTTTCCACCCCACCTATTGATTCTACATTGCTGTGGGTATTTGCCCAACCCACATATTGACTCTACACTCCTATGGGTATTTGCCACACCCCATGTTGACTCTACATTGCTGTGGGTATTTGCCCAACCCGCATATTGACTCTACATTGATGTGGGTATTTGCACAACCCACATTTGCCCCCCAAACCACCAATTTGACATTACAATGCAAGTAATATTCTCCACCCCTTTTGGCTATGCTTGCGATCCTGCTTTCTGTTGTATTGTCTTCAGCGTCTTTTTTACGTTATTCTTTATGTGTAGATGTCAGACTTACCTTCTGCGACGAACGCGTTTGTTGCAGTTGTAGTAGTGCTCAAAGAAGTAGAGTATGGCGATGCAATGCACGACCAGATTCATGGCTGCACTGTCTCGTTCGCACGAATCGTGTTGTGGCATGAGTCGGAGCTGAAATACTCCCCTTCCGGCTGCTCTGACGTGTTGGTTGTAGCAGCGGATTCAGTGCACGGGAAGTACGCATCGTACTTCGACGTTTGGAATCGGACATGAAAATGCCTCCGGACTACTCCTTTCTGCGTTTCTGGGGGCTTTTCGTTTGGACAATGAGGACGGAATCGGAGTGACCATATTGTCTGGTAAGTAAAGGGGTTTGTGCATCGTACTGCGTTGTTTAGTTTAACCAGCTCCCAATACGAGTCGTTGTAATGTTCGCCTCCGGATGCATCTGGGAGGGCCTTCCGCACAACAGTGGGGCCCTTAGATGTGGACGCCCCAAGGCTCAACCTTATGCCAGTTGCTCTTTAATATCTACCTGGCTCTGCTGGCGGCCCTCATTTCCAGGAGAGGGGTCAAGGCAGTCTCTTAAGCAGATGACACCCAGTTGGTGTTCTCCTTCAAAGAACATTCAACGGCGGCCTTTGCTTCTTTTAAAGACTGCCTAACAGACATTGCAGGATGGATGAATGAAAACTGCTTGAAATTGAATGCCGATAAGACGGAGGTCTTATATTTTTATCAAGCCGCACCTCCTCCACCATGCCGTTAGTGGCCTGGGGAGCTGGGCTCCTGCCCTCACCCAAGGACTTGGTTAAAAACCTTGGAGTCAGATGGGAAAAGGACCTGGCCCTCACTGCACAGTCAGGCAAATCTTGGCAACATGCTTAGGAAAAATGAGATCGATCAGAACATTTAATAATAATCCACATTTGTATAGCGCACAATCACCCGTTAGGGTCTCTAGGCGCTGGGGGCCGTCGGGAAGATTAAGCAAGCTATTGCCCAGAGTCGCATGGTGGTGGGCTAACCTGCCGCCGGAGCCGGGGATCGAACCGTGATCCCCAGATTCCAGCGTCAGTCGCCCTGGCCGCGGCGCCACACCTCTCCATTCTAGCCTTCCTGCTAGAAGAGAGCCACAGGATCATGGTTCATGCCCTTGTGACATCCCATCTTGACTATGCCAATGGTCTTTATCTGGGGATGCCGGGGAACCTGATCAAAAGGCTCCAGACAGTGCAGATTGAGGCGGCAAGGCTCACCCTATGCGCCTGCACATTTCCCCTCATCTCAGACAGCTCCACTTGCTCCCAGAAGCCAGGAGGATTGAATTCAAGGTCCTCACCTTCGTTTTCCGTGCCATCCAAGGTAAGGGCCCGACTACCTCAAGCAGCGGCTTAGCCTGTACCGCCAGGATAGGACACTAAGATCTAACCACCAGTGTTTCCTGATTGTCCCTTATGTTTCTAACACGAGGCAGGGGGGCAGGTCCATTACGGTTAGGAAATTACCCTACCTGTCCACTTACATATGCTGAACTCTGGGGAAGGCATGTCTATTAGGGCCGTAGTAGTTGTGATTCCTCGCTCCCCTGCAGGGGTAACAAAGCCATGATGTGCATGACAGAAATATAATATTTCTTGAAGTACAGCACTGTCAAGGTTTTGTTTATCTGAAGGTTTTGTTCTTTGAATTTGTGCATTATTATGTTACAGAAGAAAGAAAGTAAAAATAAAAGAGCACTAGTAACAAGATTGAACTCCATCCTGTGAATCAGGGGTCTCCAACCTTTTCTGTAATAGGAGCTACTTAAGTTCAATGAACATCTTCCATGGCTACTAGTGGTATAAGGCTTTATTTAGATAAAAAACATATCTTAAAAGCATTGCATTATAAAATACATTACATTTGTACCTTAGGAAAAAAAAAAGAATTTGATACACAGATAACATCAAAGCTAAAATCAGTGGTAAAAACAAGAAAAGGAACACAGAGATAAAAAGGTAAAATCACAATTTACAAATTAGAATCACAAATGATACATTTTCTTTAAGATCACAGATTATACATTTTCTTTAAGCCTTTTAGATATATTGGCCCAAGCCCATGATAAAAAGTTTGACAGACCACATACCACATACGTACAGCGACCGAGTGTCAGACATCAGGACACGCAACGCCTCATTGTGATGTCTAGTTCCCAATAATCTACATAGTGGTTTAAGCCAGCACTTCCTCGGTGACGCATAAGCTGGACATGCGAACAGAATATGTGCAATAGATTCTGTTCTGGACTTACAGATAGGGCAAAAGGGTGGTGTTTGGAATGGGGCTTTCCAGCGGGCAGTTAATTCGCGCACTGGGAGCACTCCGACCCTAAATCTAAAATACAAAGCCCTATCAGCGGGTTTCTGAATAATATCAAGGTAGGGTTCCCGGAATGCCACATCCTTAAACCTTAAGAAGTCTTCTGTTAATCTACCAAGCTTTGGATCAGTGCTATTTCTAGTTGCGACCCATCTCCATAAAGATTCTTCAATGTTGCCTTAGGGGGGAAAGACCTGTTTACCCAGGCTTCATTGAGGCCCAATTCACCAAGTAGAAATTTTACATCATTAAGCCATTTAATTTTGTGCCATCCCGTCATCGACATTACTTCTGCCAGCCCCTCTGCATATTTTGCTAGTTCTGGCACTCGCCACAGCCGGGCCCATAACAGTAGCGGCCGGACTTTTACCAGATCTTTAATCGAGTGACATCCTAAATCAAGTAGCAAATGTACCAATGGGGTGCTCTGCGGGAGTTCAATAAATCCTTTAAGAATTTATTTTCTGATCTTAACAGCTGTTCCATATTGCAAGTACCCCACAGTTCCGCCCCATAGAGGGCGGAACTGACTCCCCTCGCCTTATAGATATCGATGACCGGGGCGATGGGTCTGGTTGAAGAGGAGCGCAGTTCCTTAAGGAGCGCCCCACTACCCTTTTGTGGCTTAATAACATTTTGTATAGATGAGGGTTCCACTGCATGGTGTCAGAAATTCATATACCTAAGTAATCGAATACAGTGACTCTTTCCACTCTTTTAGGACTGGGGGTCGCCCAAGATTTTTCGGGGGGTTCAACACCAAATATTTTGTCTTGTCTGTATTTATTACAAGCCCTCTTTGAGTACGAAAGGACTGAAAATTATCTAAGAGACTCAGGAGGCCCATAGGGGACTTTGATATTAAAAGCATATCATCAGCGAATAAGAGGGTTGGAATTCGCTCACCCGCCAGGGATGGTGCATCAGATGGATTTTCCAGCAAGTGCTCGACCACACCATTCACATATAGTGAAAAGAGAGTGGGAGCAAGAACACATCCCTGGCAGACACCTTTCTCCATTGGGATTCTATTTGTCTCCTGCCCCTGAGTGCCCCACCTCACTTGGGCAAAATTGCCTTCATGGAGCCTCACTAGGATTGACAAAATGTTGGAAGGAATCCCCATATTGGACAGCACTCCTAATAAGAATTCCCGAGGCACCAGGTCAAAGGCAGTCTTTAGATCAATAAACGCGAGGTAAAGACTGCCTTTGCCTATAAGAACCACTTTCCAGTAAATTAATAATAATCTAAATGCCTGCTCTATTGTCCCAGTGCCAGCCCTAAATCCCGCTTGGTAATCTGAGAGAATCTCGTTTTCATCAGTCCATTGCAAGATTCTTTCAAGTAACACCTTCCCGTCAACCTTCTGGGTAAAGTCGATTAAGCTTATAGGGCGATAGTTGGAGGGGTCGTCCCTGCGCCCCTTTTTAAAAATTGGGACGACCTCAGCCCCCTTCCATGATTCAGGGATTGCGGCACCATTATCGATAGCAATGAATAAAGTATGAATAAGCTTTCCCCATTTGGGCAGATCAAAACGAAGCAAATACCCGGGGATGCCATCTGGACCAGCTGCCTTTTGTGGCACAATGTGACTAATCACATTTTCCACTTCTTTGACTGTAAAAGGGTAACTATCAGGTTCTCCTAAGGGTACCTGAAAACTGTGGGGAGAGAACTCATTAACACCTCCCTGCTGACATGTGTACAGTTTTGAAAAGTGCTCGAACCACATTTGGCCAGTAATGTTACACGTAATGAGATCACTAGCAGGACTATTCTTGGATCTTATGGTATTCCAGAATCTACCCCCATCCCTCCCATCGCTGGCCTCCTTAAGTGTTTGCCAATACTGGTCCTCCCACTCCTTTTTAGCTTCTATTACAGACAACTTATACTCTTTCCTAGCCAGCTGGATCAGAGCTTGTGACTTAGACTTGACTGCCTTAATTAATGCAGATTTCTTGTTTCGGCATTTTGTTGTGTACCGCCCCTGTTTGGCCTTAAGCCTCTGAGGCTCTCTCTGAGCCCCACCTCCAATTTGTACTAAGAATAGGTTAACCACCGCTTCAGTGGTGTCCTGAAATGCCACCGTCACCCTTGAGGGATCACAACAGTCTAAAACAGTTGTGTCCAGCTTAATCTGTGTAGCTGTCAAAAGGGCCCCTATGGACTGGACGGTCTCTTCATCCAGGGCGACTTTGCACCATTTCAGGCGCCTCCCACAGTTCGATGGGCAAACTTTTGAGGTTGACATTATTTTGCTTAGTGCAACAGGGCCATGTTCGCTTGGCCACAGGTGATGCAAACTCAAAGAAAGCAGGTTGTGGTCATTATCTATGGTTGGTAGAATTTCCATATCCTGCAAGAAGTGCCAAAGCTTAAAATCAAGGAGAATATAATCAATCCTTGAAGAATGGTTAAACCTGTTGTACGTATGGGCCCCGGAAGGATCTGAGACAGTTCTGCCATTTGCTGATCTTAGGCCCGTTGCGACCATCTTTTTATTGGTTGGATTGTAAGTATAGGTATACCCCTCCTAGCATCGTCCTCGGTAAGATCTAAAATATCCTCTGCCGCAAGGGGCTCAAATGTACAATTAAAGTCCCCCGCAACTAAAACGTGCATACCATCATGACATTCTCCAGTAATGTGACTGTGGTGGATAAAGAGCCACCTTTGGTGCCCCTACCATATATATTGAATATTTCTAGAGTTCTCCCTCTATGTGGCCCTCTCACTGAGATCCTTAGGATATCTGGTGAATTGCATTGCTTTTGTGAAATGCTGCATTCCAGGGAAATACTGACCCATATTAAAAGCCCACCTAAAGGGCGACCTCTCCCAGATATTGGGGATACTGCTGGCAAAAAATAAGTAGTATAGCCGACCTTATGATTGGGCTCCAAACTCCAGGTCTCCTGGAAAATGCAAATCAAATACGACTCAACCAGGGTATTCCATTCTGGAAGATCTAATTTTTTGGAAATACCCGCTATATTCCAGCTAATAATCTTCATGGTGGTATCGACCACAGCTAGCTCCTGGAATACATATGATGGTGCGGTGGATAAATTAATTTGCTCCCCTACAGTCTCAATTACCGAGAGCGACGGGGTGAGTGCATGCAGCGTAAGGGTATCACACAAAACAATAGATTGATCTACTAGGGTCATGCAGGTATCATTTGAACCATCCTGGATAACCTGGTCACCGGTCATTCCAATCTGAGATTTGGGCTTTTTAGCTAATCCCTCTATCTCAGGGCTCCAGCAGATGTTCTCTGCAATTAGAAGTTCAGGCACTAGCTTTTTTATAGGGCTAGCGACATCATAAAGAGGAGGGTTAACAAGGGTTAGGGAAGTCCCATATGGTTCAACAGGCGTCCTGAACCTCTTGGGCCTATTCTTATCAATGGTATAGGATGGGGGATTAAAAAGTAAGTAATCATCTTGTCAATATCCACCATCTATCCCATAACATTCTAGGCCTCTATTAAAAACAGGGGTTTGGTGGATATAGCAATTGTTGCTGAATAAATCGCCTTGCCCCCCCCCCCCAAATTTGAAAACAACTGCTCTGCCTATGTTGCGGATAAGCAGATTGCAAGTGGAAGTGTCCCAAATCATATGTGCCAATTCCACTACCATCATGCCCATTCTGTTGGTTACAAATGAACCTTGCGACCCGAGCATCACTAAAATTTACAAGGATGCAATCACCGGGAGTATCCTTAGTCCTGTTACCAATCCAATTAACCCTTCTTACAAAAAGGACCTGGCCATCAAGTTGACTTGGAAGAGGTCTATTATTGTTTAACCAATGTGTAGTTTTGTTTTTTAGTTCATGGTAAGATTCCAATGTACCCGACTTCAGCTGTGGAACTCCAGTTAACAAAACTACATAAGGCAAACATTCAGGTGGCAGGTTTATGTGGATAGAATTGGTGTCATTAGTAGCTACCGTGTCAGACTTTTGGGATAATGCAGGTTGATCGCTACCCTGCCTCGTTACTTTACTTTGACTGCGATCACCTTCCCGGCTCTGTACATGTGCACTTTCGGGGAGTCCCATTGCCCTTTTGGCCAATATTGGATTTATAGGCTTTCTACCTTGCTGAATTGTATTGACTATCACTGGAGGATTCGTTCTAATCGAGGGCCCAGAGATTTCTTTAGAAGTTACAGATGCCGTCTCGCCTGTGTGTGTGGGAGCTACCAGTGGGTTTTGCTTGTGTTCTGATGCGTCCTGGCTATTTCTAGAGTATAATTTGATTAAGGCCTTTAGGGAAAAAAAGTTGTCTAGTGTGCCTTGTTCAAATCTATGCAGCCTTTCTGACAGTACTTTTACCCTCTTGAGAACCGGGAGTATAAGTGACTTCACAATATGCTCGATATGAGTAATAAGGAGAGTGTCATTTGCAGGGCCTGAGGGGGGAAAGTGGCTTCGGGCAAGTGGTTGGCAACTCAGGGGGATTAGCAAGTGTTAGTTCACTGCTTGCTGGGGTCTGTAAGTGTTTCTCTGATCTCCCTAAGCCCAATGCTTTTCCATGTATGCTATGTGTTTTTAGTTTCAACTTCTTTGCAATTTTAAGACATCCCCCCCTCAGCCCGCTACCGACTCTTTTTCTTTTAGTGGATACCATTCTCGTACTCGCCATCTTTGAGTGCGCTGGAATTCCCTGAAGTTGCATAATACTGCTGGTACCCTCGTGTACCCTATTGGAAGCAACTGCCGTCTCCGGTACAGTTGGAAGATCCAACTGGTTTGGTGAATCTAGCACAATAGCCCTCTCCACGTTAGCTTCAACACTACAGGGACTGGTCAACATATTTCCGATGATGACGCCATGTGGGCGCCCATGAGTGTTGGCAGGAGAAGCAGCCGACGCCAACGGCCCCAAGGAAGAGCGCTTGCGGTTCAGTGGCTCTAGAGAAAGACGACGCTCGGTAATAGCGATTTCCTTCTCGAGAACCGAGTATGCTCGAGTAATGAACTGATTGAGCGTGCCACTGACACAACCTCCCCCCCCACCCTTCCTTGACCAAGTAGACATTGGCATGTAAGATGTTAACAACTGCAGCTGAAGGAAAATCCCGCAAGAACAATCAAGTACCACGGGGAAGTAAATACAATGTCGTTACGGGGTACAATACCTTACAGTGAGTAAAATAGTGGTTGGAAAGTTAAAGGGGTGGCCCAGCCCGGCCTCTTTCGGCCCCGGACGGCCACAGACGGCCCGCCCTTGTCCCGGGCTTCTCCCGGGACGCTCCCGCGCGCTCCAGCGTAGCGAAGAAAGTAACTGATTATATAATAGCTGCGACGGTAGGCGGGGCTCACTAGCAGGTACAGGTGAGGGCAGCCGTGGCCTCCTGGCACATGCAGTCCCTGACTGCAGGAAGGTCGGTCCAGCGTTGGTCTACGCGCCCCTGGTCACCTTTGGCGCGGACAAGGAGATGCCTCTTAGCCCCCAAAGTGCTCTTGTTCTGGAAACACACACCACCAAAGTGTGCTTTTGTTTTATGCGCAGCTGTGGCGTCAGGCGGGGCTCACTAGCAGGTACAGGTGAGGACAGCCGTGGCCTCCTGGGACATGCAGTCCCTGACTGCAGGAAGGTCGGTCGAGCGTTGGTCTACGCGCCCCTGGTCACCTTCGGCGTGGACAAGGAGATGCCTCTTAGCCCCAAAGTGCTCTCATTCTGGAAACACACACCACCAAATTGCGGCGAGTTGTTTTATGTGCAGCTGTGGCGTCATAGTAACCACATCAGACAAGATTTAATTTGTGGCCACAATATGCAAGATTGTCAGCAGTGATCCCCTCAGTTCATCAAGCACAGTTTCCAGTGGTAATGCAGCAAAGGTATTGTCAATGTGGAATGCCTCCACAAGGATAATATGTAACAACCAAAGCTCCAATGCCCGTAGAACTATGGTAATTATGTTAGTAGTAAGTCTCCCAAATGCTACATGAATTTTCACTCAAATATCAGCCCTAAATATATTTAGCAAATTCAGTAATTTTGCTCCAAACATCAGTTTATGAGTTCTGAAAATATACAGAGTTTTGTCTCCAATACACGCTTTTCTGTTGCATTAACTAATCCACGGAAACCTTCTAAATTAAGAGGCTGGACTGCTACAAGAGGGCTACCTATAAGTAGCTGGGGAACTACCAGTAGCTAACAAGCTGCTTGTTGGAGCAGCCTGCAGTAAATCCTTCATGGGCTGAGCAAATTCATGCTTTACTACATATTTCTAGACTTCTCAGTGCATTATATGGAGAGGTGTGGCGCCGCGGCTAGGGCGACTGACGCTGGAATCTGGGGATCACGGTTCAATCCCCGGCACCAGTGGCAGGTTAGCCCAGCACCATGTGACTCTGGGCAATAGCTCGCTTAATATTCCCGACGGCCCCCAGCGCCTAGAGACCCTTACAGGTGATTGTCGCACTTTACAAATGTGGATTATTATTATTATATGTTAAGGCACTGCTTGGTATTGAGCAGCTTTTTCAGCATTTCATTTGAACTTAGTTGAATTCTCCTCTTTTTATTTTCCAGGTCATCTGTATATGCCTGCGTCAATTCAGTTAATGTATTTGTTCATGGCCTTTTGTAAAGTTATTTCTATTCATTAAAGCAAGACTTTAAGAATTGGACCATCCATGAGGGCTCCACTTAGTATTGCTCATCTTGAAGTTTATGAGCCATAAATGTAAAGTTTCAGTCATTTGAAAGGCAGCGCGAGGGCGCGGCACTAAAGTTTGATCATGAATAGGTTCCATGAGTCTAGATATTCAGAAATGAGGGAATATATCTGCTTCACCCTAATTTCCTTTATGCAAGTCTAGGAGTGCATTCTAAGGATTCATCTGTTTTGTGCTGTACAGGTTAACCATCCCCACTGGGGACATGTGGAGTAGTAGACAGTCCGGGCCCGATTCTCAGAATGAACTTAAGACTCAATCCTAAACTTACTACTATTTTGGTATTCACAGAATGCACTTACTACTTTCGGCATTCACAGAATGAACTTACTACTTTTCGTATTCATAGAAGTTAGGATTTTGTCTTAAGTTTGTCTTAAGACAAACTTAAGACAGATTTAAGACTGACTTAAGACAAAATCCTAACTTGTGTGAATACCAAAAGTAGTAAGTTCATTCTGTGAATGCCAAAAGTAGTAAGTGCATTCTGTGAATACCAAAATAGTAGTAAGTTTAGGATTGAGTCTTAAGCTCATTCTGTGAATCGGGCCCACTGTGTGTTCGTGGTTGTAGTATTCCAATGTTCAATTCAAAGGGTTTGTTTAAAAACGGAATTCAATATCTTGCCAACCGGATACTTAATTAATAGGTTTAAGGTTGTGTTCCTGCCAGCTGGATAACATTGAGGGCCAGATGCTAGAACTTACCTATTCTTAAATACCGAATTTTACCGATTCAGTATTTAACACCTTCCGTGGGTCGAACGTTCCACCACAGTGCGGAACGTTCTATTGCGCGGGCGTGGCTGGAACGTTCAGCGGACGTGCGTAGCACTACCGAGGTAGTGCACGCGACGGCCGCTAAACGTTCGCCGCACTTAAGGGGTTAAGAATAGGTCAATGGGATGTAGATAATTTTTCGTTAAAAATTACTGAATCGGTAAGATTTGGTAATTACCGAATCGCGATTCGGTAAAAGGGGGAAAACATTGATGGGTGGCATGGTGTCACTTTGACACCCTGTTGCACCCCTCAATTGTGCATGGGTGCACATGTGGCACACATACATGCCCTAAGGGCATGTATGTGTGCCACATGGCACCTTCGAAAATGCACAGATTTGCATTTTCGAAGGTATTTGTTATTTACCACCAACTTATAGTTGGTGGTAAATAACGAATCCTAAAATGGGAAAAGCACTCATTTGAGTGCTCCCTACATTGCAAATTCGGTATTTTAAGGAATCTGTAATTTACTGATTCCTTAAAATACCGAATCGGTAAATTACGGAATTTGCAATTTAGGCCACCTACATCCCAAATGCCCAATATCGGTCGGTAACGGGCAAAATTCGGTATTTTCAGCCGTTACCGACTGGTATAGGGCCACCTACATCTGGCCCTTAAATTCAAAATTCGATTTTCTTCCTCTCAGGTTTCCTGATCAATGTCCCAAGGAGATTTGCATTGATAAGTGTGGCAGGTTCTGGAAAAGATTCCAAGATCTTTTAAATCTCCCATCCCCGCGCTGTATTTATTATCTGATCCGAATATGTCTCCCGTCTCACACTTCGTTCTGTCTGGAATCAGACATTCCAGACATGTCAGTTACTGATACATGCAGATAATGAGACGTGGTGCATTATATTGGTTGCTTCTATAGCACTTCAAGAAAGGCTGAATAAAAGTGGTAGATCTGACAGGAGAGTGGAATGAGGGCATAAGAGAGAGAGATCATTCCACCTTATAAACTAAATCATTTTAATCAAAACAAGGAGTAGGTAGTCAGTTTTTTGTAGCCAGAGAAAGTGGAAGAGTAAAATCGTCTGTAGTAGGAGGAAAATGAGACAAAAGAGGTATAAATCAAGGGAGAGGTAACCAACAGTGTGAGGGACAGGGGCCTGTGAGAGAGATGTGTACGGTGACTACTAAGTAGAAAACAGAGGTGACAGATAAGCAACAGACATAATTCATACCTGCAGTTCCATGAAAGATAGACACAGTAAAAAAATGAGGAGGCACACATACAGGTTTTCATCCAAGTAATCTTTAAACTCCTTTCTGCTGTAGTCAAATATGAGGTGAAAGATTTGTGCAAAGCCAAATAACACTAGCATGCCTCAGTGTCTATGTCAATCATTGCCTTCTTTGGAACTAGTACCGGTTGTAAATAAATAAATAAATACATTTAAAATATATATATATATATATATATATCTATATATATATATATATATATATATATAGATATATATATATTTATATATTCGACGAAAATTCATGCCGATCCGTGCAGAAATGACGAGTCACACCAGGTATGCAAGTGAAAGTTTTGCAGATTTATTCAGGCAAACAAAAAAGACGCGTTTAGATCTCCTATATATATATAGTCCAACTACCACTCTCTTACAAACAGGTCAGACACATGCTTGGTGTCAAAGAGAAGAATTAATTGCCAAAATGAGAAGCGCATTGCATGGAAATTATGAAATGGTGAAACGCTGGGCAGATGCGTTTCAGCCTTGCGGCTTTCCTCAGTGCCTGTTCCGCCGTAACGAAAAAACGTTCCACCTAGGGGCCAGTTTAAATCAATAGAAGTCCACTCCCATTGGAGAAAGTTCTTAGACCATCCTCCATGATCACTGACTGCGCTGCTCCAAAAGCTGGTCCATGCCGGGTTTTGCGCATCCCGCAGCAGGTGAGAATTCAGTAATTGCTACACTGGTACGCCTTGTGATGTCCCAATATTGTTGGCCACGGTTATCAATTTGCCACGGCAGTCTTCAATGGGAGAAACATGATGGTATTTATTTTGTCACCTTTATCGCAGTAAAATACTGCTATCTCTCTCCCTATATGGCAGATTTGTCATGGTGAAAGTTCTATCCGGCTGGTGGGGCGATACACTGTATATTCAATACTACATCCAGAGAATGCAGGCCAGGCGCGATGCTCCAGACCGAGAGACCGAGAGGGCGTGCCGGTAACCGATGCTTGCAACCGGTAATACATAGAGTCCAACTCCCACTCTAAATATATGTGTGTGTATATGCACACATACATATATCTATATATTTAGTTACAACCAGTAATGTCTGTGTGTATATATAATACGTATTGCCACGTGACCACAGCATACAAATGTAAAGATTTTTTTAACATTTTGTTTTTAGGGGCGTGGCCAAGGGGGCATGGCCACCTGTCAAAAATACATGGTGACGAGTAGTGTACAACCTATACTACTAGCGCAGACTGAATTCACTTGACAAGATGTGCAAAGCTATCACAATAGTGTCTTTCAAACAAGTGAATTCCGTGATTCCCAGCGAGAGGAAACCTCTCCCTTCTCCCTTTCTCACCTCCTTTGGCTAATCTTTTATTCTGCACAGAGGCAAGTGGGCCATGCCCCCCATTTGTACCACTGGAACTGAACTCCGTCGTCGGGTGCCCCCAGCCCTGCAGGGTCACCTCTGCTGGCAAGGACAGAGCATCTCGTTACTCAACACAAACAAAAGAAGTGCTGAAGCCAAATCACTGTGCCGCCTCACGTTGATGCATCCTGGTATTTGTATGCTGTGGTCACGTGACAATACGTATTATATATATAACTGCTGGCAATTCAACACTCTTTGCCAGCAGTAGTCACCCGCCCCAGGTAGTGAAGAGCATTCCGTATGGGGAGTTATTGACACTCCGTAGGAATAGCTCAAGAGACAAGGATTTTGAGGTGGCTGCTGCGGATTGAATAGCACGTTTCGCAGTGAGAGGATATGGCGAGACGTTACTGCAAAATGCCTTAAAGAAGGTGAGAAAGATTCCGAGGAGGGAATTAGTTATTGCTAAACCACCCAAGAGACATCCTGAAAGTGAGGAAGATAGGAGTAAAAGCAAATTCAGAATAATCACTCCCTTTTCCACGGGGGATAATGATTTAAGAACAATGCTGAAAAAAAACTGGCACATCCTCCAAACAGACAGTGTGCTGCAGAATGATTTGCCAAACCAACAGTTGATGGACAGAATGCAGAACAATGTCATACATTCACCCCAGTACAGAGATCTGGGCCTAAATGCATCGTTTTTTTGCACTCCACACCACCCCAGTTCAAACATGGCCATATGCAAATCAGCCTTGACCCTGTGCCTCATGGGAACAGTCCAGCCCGAACTGCCAAGCCATGTCTTTCCTGGACCCGAATCAAGCATCCTAGGACCGGTTTCTGGCTATCAGCCGTCTTCAGCCAGGATAGCTTGACTCCAGTTGTGTGGAGAGCATGGGACTCACGTCTGAGCATACCCATCCCACTCGGGGTGACAAATGCAAAACCAACAGTTGATGGACAGAATGCAGAACAATGTCATACATTCACCCCAGTACAGAGATCTGGGCCAGCATATCCCCTGTTGACCTTTAGTAGAGCTAGGTCATTAGGAGACATGCTTGTAACCAGTCATTTAGAAGGGCCCGCACCTAAGAGTAATACACTGCGGGAAATGAAGGGATTCTTTCCCTGCGGCCGGTGTAAGGCTTGCGCAGGCAGCAGGAGAGTCCTCTCATATGAGATACCAGATATGGGGCGAATGACATATATCAAAAAATTCATCACCTGCAGCACCCCGTACGCAGTTTATTGTCTGATCTGTCCATGTGGCTTACGCTACATTGGCAGTACAAACAATCAACCTAAAATGAGGATTTTAGAACATCTCAGGGCCATTGAAAAAGCAGATCCAGCGTACCCGGTGGCCCGCCATTTCTCTGAGATGCACAATAGGGACAGACGCAAGCTGCAATACTTTGGCTTGGATATGGTTCCATCAAACATCAGGGGTGGAGACAGACTGAGAAGGCTCCGAAGACTCGAGTCTAGGTACATTATTGATCTAGCTACCAAACACCCCAGGGGCATGAATAGCGGGGAGGAGATGGCGGTTCATTTAGGCAAATGAGGATTGAAATATGGGATTAGGGGCAAACTCTGAATATTCCTACTTTCATTTAAATTCAATGTTTATATTTTTAATCCAGCATTAGAAATACGACATATCTGGTGTAACTGTAATGAATTGACAGATTTGGATATGACAGGCTGTTGATATAAAGCATATATGTACTATTGTGGACATTAACTTCTCTTGGGGGATGACGGCTGGAGGTTTCCGTTTATGAAAAGATTCATAAGGAATTTGAAATCTATACCCATGTTAGTAGGGCTCTGCTACATGGATATAGAAACTGAGAAAATCATTTTAACTTATGTTTTCTGTTTTGTGTTTTTTGCTTTTTGAAACATTTCATTAACTTGTGATTCTCTGAATTTTCTTGGATCAGTTGAATCACATTGTTTTGCTCGGTTTAAGTGTGATATATGAAATGACCAATGGGGACCGAATGACATAGGACCTTTGCCGATACACGGCTGAATAACTTAATATTTGAATATGTTAAATAATATGTACCCTCTGATTACAGGCAGTAACAACCTATCTGCAGGAGTAATATAACAACATCGTGTAGGCAATGCTTTATCATCTATGCACTCTTGAAGATGGCGCCTGTAGTCTTTCAGAGAGGTTTTGTCCTTTGTCTGTATCCATCAATGTTAAGAAACTTTATTAGCATGTTGAACACATAGTGTCATCGACACTGACGAAGGCAGTACGCCGAAACGCGTTTGTGTGGTTCCTAAATAATAAACCTGTGGATTTTGATTTACCCTCCTGAGTGCTGTGTTTCCTAAAAGAGAGAACGGAAATTGTGAGCAGAATATATATATATACATCTCTGCCTGTAACAGCATGTTGGAAAACATGAGCAAATACATTGACTTTTTTCTACAAGAATATGTAAAAGGACTGCCATCCTTCATCCTAGACACAAGTGACTTACTTAGAAGACTTATTGATTTTAGATGGAATTCAAACTACATTTTGGTGTCCATGGACGTTACCTCACTATACACCAGTATATTCCATCAAGATGGACTCAAAGCTACTCAACATTTCCTTGGAAAGAGAGAGGGTTGCTTCCAGGAACATTCGAAAATGTTGTTAGATATGATCTCAATTTGCTTAGAGAATAATGTCTTCTTGTTTGCCAAACAACTATTCTTACAGACCAGGGGAGTGGCAATGGGGGCCTGCTTCTCTCCCAGCTACGCCTGTCTGCACATGGGGTACTGGGAGGAGCAGGTCCTCATGTCTGAGTATGCTGCCACAATGAATACCAAAGTGAAACTCTGGTTAAGGTATATTGATGATTTGTTTCTTATATGGGATGGCACCGAGATTGAAGTGAGAGACTTTATAAAAAAACTGAATGTTAACAATCTCAATATTCAGTTTACCAGCAGTGTTAGCACTCAATCCATTGTTTTCCTGGATGTGGAAATCTTCGTCCAGGATGGTAGCCTCCATACTAAGTTGTACCGCAAGCCCACAGCGGGTAACACACTGCTGCATGCTGGTAGCCATCATCCAGCACACCTGATACGGAGTATCCCCTATGGGGAGATGCTCCGTGTCAGGAGAATTTGCAGCAGTGAGGAAGAATGCCGGCTGGCACAATCCCAATGTAGGGCCCGATTCCTCCAAAGGGGTTACAAACCAGAAACTATAGACAGTGCCACACAGAGAGCCAACAGAATGGACAGGACAGTACTCCTGGGCACAGGAGTTAAACAGGTGGAGTCTCCCGCTAATAGATCTTGTGAGGAGACTAGGTTGATTATTGGATACAGTAATCAACATAAAAGTATTCATAAAATAATTAAGGACAATTGGTCCCTCATATCTAGTGATCCTGTCTTTGGCCCTGTCATGCCCAAATGCCCTAGTATCGTAAAGCCCGGTCAATGCAAGATAGCTTGGTCTCAAGCAGCCCAGAGGTGGTTATGGGATCCTGGTTAGACGAAAGCAAGGGCTTCCTGAAACGTTTTACTTGTAAAGCATGCAAAAATGGCACCAGTAAGTTTGAAGTGAGCACGCCACTTTCCCCGTTTCCTATTAAAATCAAGCAAAAACTAAACTGCAAATCTGAATTTGCAGTTTATGTTTTAGAATGCCCTTGCGGGCTAAGATATGTGGGGAGTACAAGGCCACAAGTCCACAAACGCATCCTACAGCATCTGCGAGCGATCATCAATGCTGATCCCTCATACACTGTAGCCAGGCATTTTGAGAAGACTCATGGAAAAGATGCTTCCTTGCTCAAGTATTTTGTGATAGATTGTGTTCCTCCCCAGAGGAGGGGAGGCGACAGAGAGTCCCTGTTGCGAAAGCTAGAGACCCGTTACATTATCTTACTAGATACTAAAACACCGCAAGGGCTCAACACTGGGGAGGACTGCCACACCTATCTATAGTAACTGCTCATCCTGTGACATGCACATTGCACTTTCATACCAGTACTGTGATTGTCCTGTAATTTTGAGATTAGGCCAGGGTAATGAAATTCTAACATTCATCCTGGACCCCTCCTGACCTTTTTTTGTAACTGTTTTCTTAACTTTATTGATTTAACAATTTTGCACATTTTTCTGGTAGCACTTTATTGCCATCATGACATGTTTGCACTAATTACGCGTATTTGCACATATTCAATTTTATCATCTACCTCAGTGCCAGTGTATAGCCCACTTGGGCATTATTTCATTTGATCAGATATGAATGTGTGACAATTAGGATTATTTGTTATCCTTTTGCATTTATCCACTGTTGCCCCATTCAACATACGAAGGGTGCTTTATTCTGATGGATTTTTAAATGGCAATATTTATGTGTTAATATTTATAGGTTTTAACTTTTATACTTATTTTAGAGGTTTTTTTACTGTATATTGATATAGTGTTGCCATTAACTTACACAATGACATTTGGTCACTGAGGTTTTACATTCAGGTTTGGAATATGTATTTTACAGATAATTTTTAAATTACTGATTTGTATTTTCTGTGCAAATAACGGCATTTATGCAGTAATCAACCCTGTGAAAAAATGGAAATAGTATTTTTTCCTTTTCCATGACATGTGATGGCACTGTTGCACTTTAAATGGGTGGTCAGCCCCCATGACGTCGTCATGTGAGCAAGGCTATCTCTAGCCGAAACGCGTCATGGCGGACTGGTGCTGGGCTTAAAACTTAAATAAACAAAATATTGCACCATCCAGGGTCTTGCTGGTTCCTGTTTGTTCGTGTGGCTTCACCTGCTGTACTTGCGGACCTTTGGAGCTTTACATACCTCATATATATATATATATATATATATATATATATATATATATATATATAAATATTTTATTAAAAACCTTGTATAAAACGATAAGTTAGGATTTGCGTATCATGGCATATTATTATTATTATTATTAATATTGACATTTATTGAGCGCGCGGCTACCCCCAACGGGTGTGTCCCGACGCTGAGGATTGCGAACGACAGGAGGGAGGAATTAGCAGCCAGAGAATAGAAAGGTCTTTAATTTGCCCCTGAATTGGGATTCAGTGTCAATGAGATGGAGACTGATGGGTAGGGAGTTCCACATTTTTTATACAACTACTGCAAATGCTCTGCCACCCTTCGTTGCAAGGCGGAATCTGGGGGGAGTAAGAGCCAGAGGTGGTTAGATCTGAGGTTGAGAGACGAATGGACTAATTTCAATCGCTGTCTAAGGTATCTGGGGCCTTTACCATTCAGAGCCCTAAAGACTAGTATGAGGGCCTTGAATCTGACGCGAGCAGTGATTGGGAGCCAATGCAACTTCCTAAGATGGGGTGAAATGGAGTGGCGGTAGGGGACATTACAGATCAGCCTAGCTGCGGCGTTCTGCACGATCTGCAGCCTGTGTAGTAGGTAGGCAGGGAGTCCTAGATACAGACTGTTCGCGTAGTCCAGGTGTGAAGTGATCAAGGCGTGGGTCACTGTCTTCATAGCCTCAATGGGGAGAAAGGGGGAGATCTTTTTTAGCATGTGTAGTTTACCAAATCATGACGAAGTGACTTTCTGGATTTGGGTTTTGAAAGATAATTCATTGTCGAATTGAACTCCAAGGTTGCGAGTCGTTTTTACCGGAGAGGGTGGTGGATTAAGTTCTGCTGGCCACCAGGTGGTGGGTGGCATGGGGTTTGCTTGATTAAAAACAGTACCTCTGTTTTATCCGTATTATGTTTTAGCGTATAAAATGATACTTTGATGAAATCAAAAGCGCATAAAATGACCAAGCATGGTGGGGGATTGCTAAGAAGTGGTTGTAGTGTGAAATATGACTCTACAATCATACCGGGGGCGTGTCTAGTATGTTCACAGAGGATATTAGCCAGCATTCCGAGGACAGTGGGTAAAGAAACCCCTGCTTTTTTCCGACGAAGAAAACTCGAGCTTTAAGACAACTTTGAGAATGTCTTGCAGCAGCGTGGAAGCTGGACCCCTTGGAGAAACTATAACAGCGATGCTGAAGGAAGCCACAATCGCGGCAGATGCTGCCGCCGAACTCGCCGATAGTGATAAGGAAAATCGTGCTCCAACAAAGCCTGAGGATACTACGGCTGAGATGGCGTCGACACTGCTGAATAAAAAGACAGAGACAGGCATCGCGGAGATGGCGCTGCTGAATATAAACCCTGAGACCGGCGCTGGTGAAGAGGCGGCTGGGCATGTTGGTAAAAGACCGAACAATACCCCTGATGCTACAGACGGCGGAGGAAGATCGGAGCCGAGTGAAGAAGATGAGGGTATTTACCTGCAAGAGCCTGAACCTGAGGACTCTAGCGACTGTACAGAGATGGATTCCGGAGAAGAATCTGTAAACGAGCCGGAGAAATCAACGGATGCTCAAGAAGAAAAGTGAGATGTTGGAAAACGAAAAGTATGTACGAACCGCGATTTTTCAGCAAAGCTTTGGGCCGTTTAAGAGTGTGATGATGAGGCGTGTAGTTATGAGGAAGGTTGAGGTCGAAAAATCTTTTTTCTTTTTATCAGCAAAAGAGAGGAGAAAGAGTCCCAGGCGACAAAACCGCTAGCACGACTATAGAAGTTACACATCCATCGCTACGTTTTTCATGTCTCTGCTGCTCAAGACAGAAAAAACTTGCCGTTACGCATAAAAACTGCAGCTGTAAGCACCTAGATGCAATTGTACAACTTTGGCGTGGTGAAAGTTGGGGCCCGGAACAGTATCACACACTTTTGACCGCGATAGCTGCGATCATAAAATTGTGCTTAAAGGCGGGGTGGTACGACAATTGCGAAGGTTGTAAAATTGATGACCCGAGTCAGTTGTATCACGACTGTCTCACGATGGGTTGTGAATATGAAGATAGGTTGATACGTAAACTATGTTGTAAGCTGGACCCCCAAAAAATAATGGTCGAGTTGGGCGAGGTCTTTGGCGTGAAAGAAATGTTTCTACTCGCCGATTGTATAAAGATGATTATGAATGTTTTAAAGTCTGTTAAAAAGTACAGTCCCCGTCGGAGAATGTTAAAAGTATGTATGAGGCGGGTGATGAAGACATAAGATCGATAATGAAACAGCATCTGAGGAAGAATTATCGTAGATATTTTATGATCCAGTATCTTTGTAGGAGTTTAAAACTGCGGAAGATTACATTTATTAATGAAGAGTAAATGAAAAAAATGTTGATGCTAGTGTTCGCTACTATTATATATGTGTGTTTTTCTTTTGCAGGAAAGTTTGTTTCGACACATGGTCGAGATCGTGGAGCGGCCGTGCGCTAAATGCGTGGAAGATGCTTTTTATTTTCTGATCAGAGCAAAGATGCCGTACCCCACACCTGTGTTTCGCCCGACCTCGCTATGCCGTAACAAGCGATGTGAAGTCATTGAAGAGTTTGAAAAAGAGCTGAGTCAGAAACCTAGAGGCTTTTACAACGTTGAAAAGAGCAAATACTTCTTGGACGTTGATGACGTGTTTGAAGACTGCACCAACAATTATATAACACGGACATCTTGCACCTCGGCATTACGGAATAAAATATCCAATTTGTATTGTCGAGCCTTCATGAGGGGGCGTGGGGAAGATCGAAGAAGACTGATACCGTACACAGCTAGCACAAAATCAAGATACGTCATGAGTTTTTGAGAGCATTGTGTTACATATCTATGTATTTGTTGTTATTATCGTTTATAGCGTTGTACATTCCTATATTACACAGTTTAAATCATACGCTGTTTAATTCATGTTTTATTAAATAATCTACTATTGCAGCATAAACCGGCTTCTAGTCCTGATTATATGATAAAGAAAAATAATAAATAAAACAAACGTGAATTAATAGAATAGTGGCGAGGTAGTAGGGGTTGCAGTATTTTAGTTCAAGAAGTTCAAGAAGTGCGACGATGCAGAAGCTTTTCAAAAGAGTTTATTATAACCCCTCGAAGGTTGGTAGTTTTGGCGGGGTAGACGCCTTGTACAAGGAGAGCAAAATCCACAACGACGCATTTAAAAGAACACAGGTACGTATCAGGCGCAGATACCTACATGCTACATAAGGGATCCAGAAAGCGCTTTCAAAGACGTTGTGTTTTAGTCAGCGGCTTAAATCCTCAATGGCAAGCTGACCTTCTAGATGTCCGTGAACATGCAGCGGTTAATGATGGTGTCAAATTTATATCAACTGTGATAGACGTACTGTCAAAGTATGCACTTGCAGTTGGTTTGAAGGAAAAATCAGGGAGGTCGGTCACAAAAGCGTTTGATTACATTGTCAGCAGCGGAAGAATCCCTAAAAAGTTACAAACAGACAGAGGAAAAGAGTTTGAAAACAAGACGCTAAAAGCTCTGCTGAAGCAGTATGGGGTTAAACATTTTGTCACAAACAACGAAGTTAAGGCAGCGATTGTAGAAATATTCAACAGAACTCTCAAGGCTCGAATTTGGCGGTATTTTACAGTGTACAAAACATTTCGTTATATAGATTGTTTACAAGATTTTATTGAAAGCTACAATCATAGCTATCATAGAACCATTAAGACGGCCCCGGTAGAAGTAACCCAGCAAAATGAGTTGAAAATTTGGAGAACTGTGTACGATTCCGCGTTCAACAACAATCCTGTTTCAAAAAGCACGTTCAAAAAAGGTGATCATGTTAGGGTATCTAGATGCAAGGGGGTATTTCAAAAGGGGTATGAGCAGACTTTTACAGATGAGATCTTTGTGGTAGACAAGATTTCATAACAAGACCGGAGGCTACATTATGCAAAGTCTTTTATTGCAGACCCAAGCAGCCGCATACATCACAATAGACTAAGCTCTAAAACAGAACAATGGCAACACATAAAGCCCATGAGACAGCAATAATCTGCCTCTTTTAAATGCGGCTCCAAGCAGATAAGTTGACAACTTTCTTTCTTGCGTTACATAGAAATTGTTATCCTGTTTGCTTACAATATATCTTGTTTGCTTATAACCTTTTTACTTATGACATGTTTGATATTTACTTATGTTAGATTGTTCTAACATCCTTTCTTTCAGGGTGTGTTTCTTTGAAGTGTGGCTTACTCCCCACCCTTTCCACCCCCTTTCCTACTGATCTCCAATTTATGGAGATTTTTTCTCTTTTCCCTTCGTCCTAGCTTGAGCTGTCTGTGACCCCGTTCTTCCCGGTTTTTACCGACCTATTTGTTCGGGCGATGAGCGCTCTCCTTCTCCCCCGCTCTCATTTCGATCGGCAAGAGTGACGCGGGCGGCATGTGAGCATCAGTCTGGACCCGACTCAAATCCATGTCTCCTGCTCAGTGACAACCCCCCCCGGCGCGGCAATCGTTAGCGCCCACATACCCTTACTGCGCAGACATTGTTGTGCTTGCCTCTGGCTTTTTGACACACTCTTCTTTCGGATAGCGTGTACCTTCTGGATGCCCTGCTTCTCTCCTCATGACACTCCGACGTCCACCTTCTCTATCCGCTATACGCGGTTGCCCCCCTTTTTGGTTTTTGGTATATTAGAGGAAAGGCCACAGGCAACACACGTGCTGCGTGTTATTGTTACACAGGGCCTGTCCTCGACCCGATGCATTCACAAAGGGTGTTTCCATGATGACAGATGATCCTGCTCGTGCTCGAGCAGTTTACCAACGCGATCAGCTGCTTTTACCTGCCTTTAGCCCTTTATCAACATTTAACTTCGATTTAAGCCACTTTTAAGACGACTTTTGGAGAAAAAAACCCCACCCTTTTTCATAGGGAGTCCTACCTCTCAGAACTTCTTTCTGACTGTGGAGTGTGGGGGTGTGCGGGCCGGAATAACAGGCGTGGAGGCCGGATGTATTGTGCTATGGTTAGCTTGAGTTTTATTAAGTATAACAAAGTCAATCTCTTTGGGCGCGGTGTTTAAACACAGTCCTTGTGGGTCGGGATGGTTCCTAGTGAGGAGGGTCCGCAGGTGAGAACACAGGCAGGATGTCCACAGCCGGGCTGGTGTGCTTCTTCCGGGTTGCGGGCCTTGGGCGTCCCTCGGAGATAATGGAAAGAGACACAGGGCAGTTAGTTCCAATAGACACGGAACTTGGTCGACTGACACCGGCACCGGGAGTGTGAGGGCGGAAATAGACCGTGAGGGAGGGCGGTAGGGCAGGGGAAGACGGGAAAGATAAGACAGGATGCAGGGACAGGGTGAAAAAGGGGGGTGTTGGGTGGGCGATAATGTACAGTGGAGGGTGTTTATAATATACAGTGGTGTGTGCGTGACTTCTTTGCATGCGGTACAGATTTACACTAATTACACTATCTACACGGGGAGGGGGAAACACGGAGAATGGTAACAGTTTACTCACGTGCCCCGCCGTAACTCTCATCCGAGTTACGGCCGCTTTCCATCCGCCTCCTGAGGTTGCCACCAGTCCTCGCACCAAACGTCTTCCTCTTCCTCCTTCTCTCGCCTCGTCCTCTCTCCTACAGACTCCGCTGTCGGTCCTCCGCGTCTCGCCAACTCCTGCCACGAGTCCACCGCTGGGAACCCTGTCTCCCCGGCGTCGCTGGCTTTTCTATCATCCGACCGGGTTCCTGGTAAACAGCTTCTGGGGTCAGGCGGGGTCACTTCCGGTCCGTCGGTAGCCGGCGCGCTTCCGGGGTCAATCCCGGTCGCTTCCGGTCCGCTGTGTTCCGGTGATGCTGTCGGCGCCTGCAGGGAGACAGAGAGAGGGGTAGCCGGTTTTGGCGGCAGGTTAGTGATGCCGCCCGTATGGGCGTTCCTACTGTAGCGCTGAGCCCGGGAGGGAAGGGGCGTCCCTTTACATCCCCTTTCCCTGGGATTGTTTCTTGTAGGGGTTGGGGAAGGGGGATACCGGGAGAGGTAGTCTGCATTGCCCTGCTCTCGCCCTTTTCGGTGCAGTGTTCGAAAGCGATAGGGTTGGAGAGAGAGAAACCACCTGAGTACCCGATCATTATTACCCCGGTTCCGTGCCATCCATTCCAGAGGGGCGTGATCTGTGTATAGTATGAATTCCCGCCCCTCCAGGTAATATCGGAGGCTTTCTACTGCCCATTTAATGGTGAGTGCCTCCTTTTCAATCACTGAATAGTTGTTCTCTCGGGGAAACAGTTTACTACTGAGGTATAGGATAGGTTTTTCCGCTCCCTCTGCGTCGTTTTGGGACAGCACCGCCCCCAAACCCTGGTCAGACGCGTCGGTTTGCAGTATGAAGGGCTGTGTATAGTCTGGACTCATCAGTACTGGCTCGGTTATTAGGGAACGTTTGAGGAGGTGAAAGGCATGCAACAACATGGGGGTTGGGTGTTTGAGGATTTCTTCCGTTTTCGTTGTTTTCTTCAGGAGATCCGTCAGGGGGGCTGCTGTATGGGAGAAGTTGGGAATAAACCTCCTGTAGTAACCCAACATCCCCAGGAAGGCACGGAGGTCTCTACGGGTTTGGGGAAAAGGTATGGCTTGGATAACCTTGATCTTACTGTCCTGTGGACGGATGTGCCCCTCACCTAGTAGGTACCCTAAATACTTCACACTCTGGGCCGCCAATGTGGTCTTGGCGGGGTTGATGGTGAAGCCGGCGGCCCCTAGGGAGGTGACAATCGACCGCACATGGGACAGGTGTTGTTCCCAGGTATCGCTATAGATGACTATGTCGTCTAGGTAAGCGCCTGAGTAGCGGGAGTGGGGTTGTAGGACCTGGTTCATGGCCCTTTGAAATGTCGCCGGAGCGCCGTGAAGGCCGAAGGGCATAACTTTAAACTGGAACAAGCCCTCGGGGGTGGAAAAGGCGGTCTTGTGCTTGTCTTCTGCTCTCAAGGGGATCTGCCAGTATCCCTTGCAGAGATCAAGGGTACTTATATATTTGGCCCTGCCGATGCGTTCGACCATCTCGTCGACACGTGGAAGGGGGTATGAGTCGAAGGCTGAGATCTTGTTCACCTCCCTGAAGTCAATACAAAATCTGGTGGAGCCATCGGGTTTTGGGACCAAGACGATGGGCGAGTTCCAGCTGCTGCAGGAGGGCTCTATGATGCCCATTCTCAGCATCTGATTGGTTTCCTCTTTTATGATTGCCCTACGGGCTTCCGGGACACGGTATGGTCGTTGTCTGACCACTCTCCCGGGTTCCGTATGGATGGCGTGCTCCACTACCGTGGTGTGTCCTGGCAAGGTTGAAAACACTGCTTGCACTGGTGACAAGGACTGGCACAGGTCCTGTTTCATGCACTCCGATAACCCTTCATCAAAGCAGCACTCGAACGGGAGGGGGCTAACACCAGACAAAACGGGACGGGGCCCCTCCCATTTCTTTAAGAGGTTGATGTGGTATATTTGGGCGGACCCCCGGTTGACATCCGTTTGGACTTCGTACGTGACCGGAGTCACTTGTCTTGTGACCGTGAACGGACCCTGCCATTTCCCCAGTAACTTATGGTCCGAGGAAGGAAGGAGCAACAGTACTAGGTCCCCGGGAACGAAGGACCGGGGTTTGGTTCCCTTGTCGTATTGTTGTTTTTGTGACGTTTGGGCGGCCAGCAGGTTCTGTCTTACAATCTCTCTGATTTCACCTAAATGCGTTTTCAGGTTGTTGACATATTCGGGGAGAGGACGGGTCCGGTCTGGCTCGGCTTCCCAGGCCTCACGAGCCATGTCCAAAAGAGTCCGGGGGGCCCGACCATACAGCAGTTCGTAGGGTGAATAACCCGTGCTGCTTTGTGCTTTGCACCGAATGGCAAAGAGGGCCAATGGAAGCATCTCCTCCCACCTTCTGCTTTCGAGGCCCAAAAGTTTTTTCAAGGTGGTCTTTAGCGTGGCGTTATAACGTTCCACCAAGCCGTCTGTCTGGGGGTGGTAGGCGGAAGTCCTTATCTGTTTAATCCCCAGAGTAGAACAGACGTGGCGCATAAGAGAGGAGACAAAGGGCGTGCCTTGATCGGTCAAGATCTCCCGTGGAAAGCCCACCCTAGAAAAAATGGAAAGGAGAGCCTTAGCAATGTTCTGGGTGGTTGGTTGCCGGAGAGGCACCGCTTCCGGGAATCGCGTGGCGTAATCCACTAGCACCAAGGCATACCTACAGCCGCTTTTGGAGGGTAACAGGGGGCCTATAATGTCCATACCGACCCTGGTGAAGGGGACATCAATCAGAGGGAGGGGTTGGAGGGGTGCTCGCGGTGGCCGGTACCGGCTGGTCTTTTGGCACACCGGGCATTCCCGACAGTAACGTTTGATCTGGGCATACACGCCTGGCCAGTAAAACTTCTCCAAAATCGCCTCTCCCGTCTTTACGTCACTGAAATGTCCTCCCAGCAGATGGCTGTGTGCCAGAAACAGCACCTTCTCTTGAAACAACCCCGGGATAACCAATTGAGAGGGAGCCTGGGTTCCCCCCTTCCGATACAAAAGTCCATTCCTTATGAAGAAGTGAGGACCTACTTGTAAGGGGTCTTCGTTGGGTAGCGCACGACCCCAGGCTTCCTGCAGTACGGGATCCTCTTGCTGAGTTGCACGGAATTCTCGGTCGGTTTCCCACGGATGAGGGTCTACCTGTGTGGGGCAGGCCAGGGCGAATCCCCTCTTCTCTTTTTTTCTCTGGGCTTTGGTCTTTAGGGGTTTGTGATTCTCCCTTGAAGCAGGGGTGTCATGGGAGAATGGGCCCACCATTTCTTCAGGGACTCTGTGGTGTCCTGTAGGAGAAGGGGTAGACCGCTGTAGTCGCTCCCCAGAATAGCCTGTTCGGGTAAGTTGGGTATCAACCCGACTGTCAGCAGGGTTCCTGAGTCGGTTGGATGCTGCACCTGTACTTGTGCCGTTGGATAGCTTTTCGTGTCTCCGTGGACGCACTTGATGGCCACCGATCCTGTCACGGGTCCCACTGCATGGGGTAGTTCTTGTGGACGTAGAACACTATGGCGACACCCTGTGTCTGCGAGCACCATCATTCTGTGACCTTCGATTTGTACCGGACATCGGAAGGGTGGAGGGGTTGTTTCTGTGGTGAGACACACATAATTCCTGGTTACTCCTATCTCCATGGGTTCCTCCTTCTGGGGGCATATGCGGGCTATGTGCCCGTATCCACCACAGTGATAACATTGTGGACCCGGATGTGGTGGTCTCGGTATGACAGGGTAGGGCATCAAAGGGGCTGGCTCTGGTTTCCGGACCACCGGAGGGGGTCTTGTTGGTCGGAGAGGGTTGCCACGGGGTAGGTGGGTGGGGTGTTCTTCCTTCGCCCGCTGGGATTCCTGGGCTCGATTGTAGGCACTGGCTATTTCGACAGCGCTGTCAAGAGTCAACCGGGCGTGTTGGCGGACCCACTTCTGTGTGGTGGGATGCAGGGAAGCTAGGTATTGTTCGAGGTAGATCTTGGACATTATTTCTGCCTTGCTGGAAGACTCCGGCTTTAGCCATCGGTCGGCCAAGTCTTGTATACGGTATGACAACGCCCTGGGATTTTCTTGCGGTCCCTCCTTGGCCTGACGGAGCCGCACCCTGTATGTTTCATCGTCTATTCCCAGACGTTCCAATATGCACCTCTTGATGTCAGCATATGGGGTTTGTCCCTGTATGTTTGCTTGCTGATATGCTGCTTGCAATTCACCGGTCAGCAGGGGACCGAGATAATGACCCCAACAATCCGCGGGCCAGGCAGCGGCCTGTGCGAGGCGTTCAAAATTGGTGAAGAAAAAGTCGGGATCCTCGCCAGCCACATATTTTTGTAGGACTACAGAGGGAAGAGAGGCCATGGGTCTTTGCTGTCCCATGACGGTCGTTAGCTTCTCTAGTGCTTGGTCCTGGGCCGTGCCCTGCCCCTTCAGGACGTCGTGCAACTGTCCCCGGTCGTCTTCGGCGGTTTTGAGGAACCGCTCCATCAGCTTGCCGAGCAGTTCCTGGCCTTCTGCCAGCTGTTTGACGGCGGCCTCCATACTTCCTGGCGATCCCACTTCTGACACCACTTGTGGAGTGTGGGGGTGTGCGGGCCGGAATAACAGGCGTGGAGGCCGGATGTATTGTGCTATGGTTAGCTTGAGTTTTATTAAGTATAACAAAGTCAATCTCTTTGGGCGCGGTGTTTAAACACAGTCCTTGTGGGTCGGGATGGTTCCTAGTGAGGAGGGTCCGCAGGTGAGAACACAGGCAGGATGTCCACAGCAGGGCTGGTGTGCTTCTTCCGGGTTGCGGGCCTTGGGCGTCCCTCGGAGATAATGGAAAGAGACACAGGGCAGTTAGTTCCAATAGACACGGAACTTGGTCGACTGACACCGGCACCGGGAGTGTGAGGGCGGAAATAGACCGTGAGGGAGGGCGGTAGGGCAGGGGAAGACGGGAAAGATAAGACAGGATGCAGGGACAGGGTGAAAAAGGGGGGTGTTGGGTGGGCGATAATGTACAGTGGAGGGTGTTTATAATATACAGTGGAGTGTGCGTGACTTCTTTGCATGCGGTACAGATTTACACTAATTACACTATCTACACGGGGAGGGGGAAACACGGAGAATGGTAACAGTTTACTCACGTGCCCCGCCGTAACTCTCATCCGAGTTACGGCCGCTTTCCAGCCGCCTCCTGAGGTTGCCACCAGTCCTCGCACCAAACGTCTTCCTCTTCCTCCTTCTCTCGCCTCGTCCTCTCTCCTACAGACTCCGCTGTCGGTCCTCCGCGTCTCGCCAACTCCTGCCACGAGTCCACCGCTGGGAACCCTGTCTCCCCGGCGTCGCTGGCTTTTCTATCATCCGACCGGGTTCCTGGTAAACAGCTTCCGGGGTCAGGCGGGGTCACTTCCGGTCCGTCGGTAGCCGGCGCGCTTCCGGGGTCAATCCCGGTCGCTTCCGGTCCGCTGTGTTCCGGTGATGCTGTCGGCGCCTGCAGGGAGACAGAGAGAGGGGTAGCCGGTTTTGGCGGCAGGTTAGTGATGCCGCCCGTATGGGCGTTCCTACTGTAGCGCTGAGCCCGGGAGGGAAGGGGCGTCCCTTTACACTGACATTTACTGTTTTTCCTGATGTTTGTACTTTCTAGCCTTTACAATTTCAAGAGGCTATTTGTTTCCCTACCTGTTTCTCACCCTCGATTCACCTTTACTCTGCCACTGTTATGTCAGAATCAGATTCTGATGGGGCCCCTACTCCAGGTCTGGATAAAGGGTCATTTAAAGCTATGCTCCACATGGAGGTTGAATCCTGCATGATGGAAAGCTTGTCTGAGTTAATGGGTTCCAAACGTCCACTCCCTTTGGAGGATGTCACTCATCCCCACCCTCAATTTAATGGGAACCAAAGAGGTAAAAGGCTTAAAAAGACTAATCACCTTGATAGCAACCATTCGGGAGGTCTTGGCACCTCGACAGACAATGGAGGTCTTGGCACCTCATCTAACAGTGGAGGCCCTCACGCCTTTAATACCCAGGGTGTCCTTGGCGGCACAACTTTTGATATAGACGATGGCATATCCGTTAATTCCTCTGAATTCGTTGATGAATATGTATTTGATCTTAACGATGATCAAGAGGGTTTTGATGAGTTTACGGATGATCTCCCTTCCTCCTTCAAAAGCGCGATCCTCGACCCATTGGGGGAGGAGATGCTTTCGCCACAAAACCTTAAACATCCCAGGAGTTCAGACTGGGTGCCTCAAGATCATGTGTCAAAATGTATTAAAAAGTGGCTCAGGAATCTCCTTGACAGGGGGACTCGGAATGTTCTCAGAGCTGAATGCTCAAGGCCTTCTTTGAAGGACAAGGTTTGTTATACACCTAATTTGGACCCAGAGCTTATAAAGTTTTTGTTCAAACTTGGGCGTGACCCAAGGAAAGGGGTAGAGAAATCCTTTACGGGATGCCAGGATCGTCTCCTGGATGTTCTGGGGCCTCTGGCCAGAATCTTGGACTCGGCAGAGGAGTCTCACATCAACGGTACTCCTTTGGACACCGAAATGATAAGAGGTTGGAGCCAGAGGGCTATTATCCTCCTGGGGAATGCTAACGCTTCTTTTAATTCTGAGAGACGTAGGGTTGTCCTTACTAGGATAAATCCAAAATTAGGAGATCTGGCCGATAAAGAACCCTCAAAAAATCCTAAAGAGCTTCTATTCGGGGAGGACCTAATTAAATCTCTTGGAAAATACGTTTCCACATTTACCGATCTTGATAAGGTGCAGCAAAATATGCGCAAGGTTTTTAATAACAATAACCTCTTTGGTCGGCCCGGAAGACGAGGCCAATCTTCCGGCCATACAATCAAAGGCCCTTCTCAAGAGGTCGTGGCTTTGGAAGAGGATACCAACAGCAACAGTTCAATACCCCGCAGTTCTACCCACAAAGGGGAAGAGGCCAAGGCAGAGGCAGAGGCTACAGATCCCGCTGATCGAGCAATTCTAACACACCCTCAGGTGAGTGTTGTTTTTTCTTCCTTCTCCTTCTTTTCCACTAAAAGTGGGCGGAAGACTTAAACATTTTTCAATGAATTGGAAACTGATTATTCAGGACTCTTGGGGCCCGATTAACAGAATGAACTTAAGACTCAATCCTAAACTTACTACTATTTTGGTATTCACAGAATGCATTTACTACTTTTGGCATTCACAGAATGAATTTACTGCTTTTGGTATTCACAGAAGTTAGGATTTTGTCTTAAGACAAACTTAAGACAGACTTAAGACAGACTTAAGACAAAATCCTAACTTCTGTGAATACCAAAAGTAGTAAGTGCATTCTGTGAATACCAAAATAGTAGTAAGTTTAGGATTGAGTCTTAAGTTCATTCTGTGAATCGGGCCCTTGGGTTTTAAATACCATAAAAGGTTTTATGATAGACTTCATTCATCCTCCTGTTCGAACTTCCTTTCCCAGGAAGATTCACATGTATTTGGAGCAAGAAACAATTGTAGAGGAAGAGATCTCTTCTATGATTCAGAAAGGCGCAATCTTAGAAGTTTAGGATTGAGTCTTAAATTCATTCTGTGAATCGGGCCCTTGGGTTTTAAATACCATAAAAGGTTTTATGATAGACTTCATTCATCCTCCTGTTCAAACTTCCTTTCCCAGGAAGATTCACATGTCTTTGGAGCAAGAAAAAATTGTAGAGGAAGAGATCTCTTCTATGATTCAGAAAGCCGCAATCTTAGAAGTCCCATTCGATCAGTTGGGATTTATAAGCAACCTTTTCTTGGTGGAAAAAAAGGGAAAAGGTTGGAGACCTGTCATCAACTTGCGAGATCTAAACAAGTTTCTGACTTACAGGCATTTCAAGATGGAGGGCATCCATCTTCTCAGGGATCTTCTCTTGGAGAAAGATTGGTTGGTCAAACTGGACCTGAAAGATGCCTCCTTCACTGTCCCCATGGGCGAGGCTCATCAACCCTTTCTTCAATTCATTTGGTAAGATCGCTTGTATCAGTTCCAAGCTCTTCCTTTCGGACTCTCTTCCGCCCCTTGGTGTTTCACCAAAGTGATGAGAGCGGTTGTGTCTCATATAAGATCAAGAGGGATTCGTCTGATTATTTACCTCGACGACATCATTATTATGTCTCAAGATACTCTCCAACTGGTTCGGGATTTGAATTTCACTATGAATCTTCTGGAGAACCTGGGATTCATCATAAACAAAGAAAAATCTTCTTTGACTCCAGCAATGTCGATCGAGTTCTTAGGTTTCACCGTGGTCACGATACGCTGTCTTCTTCTTCTTTCCTCAAAAAAGTTTCCAAAATAAAAAAGGAGATAAGATATGTTCTGAGACATCAGGATTTTTCTCTGAGGGGGCTTGCGAGACTCTTGGGCCTTCTATCGTCCTCCATTCAGGCTATTTTCCCTGGACCACTCAATTATCGAGCCCTTCAAAGGATCAAAGTGAGGGCTCTGAGGTCCGGACTTTGGTACGAAGACCGGATTTCTTTTGATCTAGAAGCCCGCTCAGAATTGAATTGGTGGTTAGACAATTTAGAAGCCTGGAATGGCAAAGCAATCTTTGGCTCCAAGCCAGAATTTGTCTTGGAATCAGACGCCAGCCTTCATGGCTGGGGAGCCTGTTTTCTCAATCAGAACACGGGTGGCCTTTGGTCTCAAGAAGAATCTCGTCATCACATAAACTTCCTAGAGTTGACTGCCGGTTTATATGCCCTTATGAGTTTCAGGCACTCCCTTCAGGGGAGGTCCGTTCTTCTGAAGATGGACAATATATCGGCTGTAGCTTATATCAACCGTCTAGGCGGAACAAAGTCCTTGGACTTGTCTAACCTAGCCAAAAAGCTCTGGATGTTTTGTCTGGAACACAAGATATCCCTCAAGGCAGAATATATTCCAGGAGAAGCAAACTTCTCAGCGGATTGGAATTCGAGATTCCTTATCGATTACAGCGATTGGAAACTGAATGCTTCTGTTTTCAGCACCCTGAACAAGATCTGGGGTCCTCTGGATGTAGATTTATTCGCAAGCAGATTAACTTCTCAGATCCCAAAGTACTTCTGCTGGATGCCCGGCCCGGGTGCTCTGGCAGTCAATGCCTTCCTACAATCTTGGAAAGACGTCCGGGGATATGCCTTTCCCCCCTTTGCGATGATTCAGAGGGTCCTTCAGAAAGTGAGACGAGAACAATCTTGCCTCGTTTTGATAACTCCTTTCTGGACCTCTCAAGCGTGGTTCCCAACCGTTCTGGAACTGACTTGCAGTGTCCCCTTCTTGATTCCTTCCCTGGGAGATCTTCTCACCGACATAGACGGTCGAATTCACCCCCTTATTCTGAACGAGAGTTTATCCCTTCTTGCCTGGAAGGTGTCAGGAGATCTAATGAAATCTCAGGACTTTCGGAGTCGGCTTCAACCCTCCTCAAGGAATCTTGGGCTCCTGGCACACACTACAGATACAATAGTATCTGGAGAATATGGGTACGTTGGTGCCTGGAAAGGGACCTGGATCCCTTGGAGGCCCCTATTGTTGACATAGTCAACTTCCTGGTTGAACAGTTTGATAGAGGGCTGAGTTATAGATCTATTAATTGTTATAGATCTGCTATATCTGCTGGTCATGTTCTCATCAATGGAAAAACAATTGGTAAAAATGTTATTGTCTGTAGAGTTATGAAAAGTATCCGTTTAAAGAGACTCCCTAAAGCCAAATATGAGACCCTTTGGGATGTCAATTTGGTTCTTGATCTCTTCAACAATTGGCCTCCTAACTCATTTCTGAACAGAAAAAATCTTTCTATTAAATTAGCCACCTTGTTGTGTCTGATTTCTTGCAGGAGAGCTTCTGACGTCAAAGCTCTTGAAATTTCAAGACGTTCTTACAATGTCTTTGGTGTTAAATTTGATATTTTTAGGAGGACGAAGAATATGTCTGATTCTATTTTTTATCCTCGTTTTGACCTTTGCCCTAAACTCTGCGTTGTTGAATGCATGAAGGAATATGATCGAAGGATGGTTCTTCTCCGTCCTCAGGGTGTCTCCCGATTGCTAATTTCTTTTGTTAAACCCCATAAAGGTATTTCCTCCACTTCTATCGCTAGGTGGATCAAAACTGCTATGAGTCTTGCTGGTGTTGACTTAAATAAATTTCAAGCTCATTCCTTAAGGGGCGCTATGGCCAGTAAGTCTCTTTGGTCTGGAGGTAAGTTAGATGACATTCTTAAGGCTGCGGATTGGTCTAATGCAAGTACATTTGCTCGTCATTATTGTAAACCTATTGAGCACATGTCTAATGTTGTTTTAGAGAGCTACCAACATGCATAATGTAGCCTCCGGTCTTGTTATGAAATTGCGATTCTCATATTTACATGTCTAGAGAATCTGGATTTCATTAAAGACACGGAGGCTGACATTATCCCTCCCTCCCACCCTCTGGTGGTGGTGAGTGTTATAATTAATATTGTCGTTTGTAATATTTTTTCTCTAAATGCAATATTTTGCTATACTGCTTTGTTGTTTATTACATTTGATTGTAATGTATTCTTTTGTTGTATTGCCTTTATGCAATTTTGTTCTCCGGAACTTATTTTTTGATTTCTTTTTTCAGAAAATCCTTGATTCCTGCTTCTCTTCATTATCTTCGTTGGATTTCCTTCCACCATCCATTTACTCATCGTTTTCACTCTTCTTCATTCGTGTTTGACCTGGATTTTACAAGTTCTGAAGTTCTTCCTTTCTTGGACTGTTCATTTAAAAGAGGCAGATTATTGCTGTCTCATGGGCTTTATGTGTTGCCATTGTTCTGTTTTTGAGCTTAGTCTATTGTGATGTATGCGGCTGCTTGGGTCTGCAATAAAAGACTTTGCATAATGTCAGCCTCCGTGTCTTTAATGAAATCCAGATTCTCTAGACATGTAAATATGAAAATCGCAATTTCCACGCATTCAGGTGTTACAGTTTTCAACTTAAAAGACTATGAGGGGAGGAGGTCGAAGGATGTTTTTACAAAGAAGAGCTACAAAAAATAAAAAAGGATCAAGATTGTGTGTCCCGTATTGAGAAAGTTTTGGCAAAGAAGGGGAGCGGTGCAAGAAGACAGTGCCTAGTTAAATGGAGGGGTTGGCCTGATAAATGTAATAGTTGGGTTCCTGAGAGTGAATTAAAGGATACACAAAGTCTACAACAGCCGGTATAAGCATTTAGGTACCTTGGAAGCACCATGGAGGTCAGACCTTTTTATCTGACGCTCCCGAGTAACGCTTCTCTGGACACTTTCCCTTATAACAAAATTTCAAATTTTACAATGAAACTAGCAAAACCTATACATCTACAAGGCGAGTGGGAGGTAGCCCTAACAGAAATTCAGTACCCGTACACGTGGGATACTTTTGAAACCGAGGATGTTAGATTTACAGTGGTACACAAGAAGTAAAGCGCCCATGAACTTTCTTTCCAACCGGGTCACTATGACAACATACGAGATATTGTAGACGTAATGAATAAATCCATCGTTAACATCGGAGAACTTATAGACTTTAGATTAACGTATGAGCCACAACTTAGAAAAGTACAGTTCAGGAATGTGCAAGACTACAGTATTTTGGTGCGTGAAAAACTGGGGCGGGTGCTTGGGTTGACGCCTAACGTTCACCACTCATCAGCAACAGACAGAGCCTTCACGATGTACACAGTGGATTTTTCAATCACAGGCAGAAATAATAGCATGATAAACATCATTTACACCAAAAGAGACTATGTTGCGATCAGGAAAAAACATTTCCACATGATAACTTTGGAACTGAAGGACGATTTAAATGCTAATATAAGATTTAAAGTGGGTAAAGTCATAGAGAAGCTTCATTTTCGTCAGCGACGCAGTGAAGTGTACTAGAATAATGATTTTACCTGAAAATTACGGCGATGCATCGCTCTATAGGGATTACTATACAGCACAAGCCGGCTCGGGCTCCCGGGGTTCCACGGGGCTCCTATTATGTATGGGGCGGGTATTGGTGGTATATTCAGAAGTCTTTTCAGAAAAGCGGTGCCACTTTTAAGAAGAGGATTCCAACTGGCAAAACCGCATGTGAAAACCGCGGCATCAAATATTGCCAGAGACGTTGTAGGGTGCGTTTAGGGTGCTGTGATGAAAAGGTTCAACAAAATGGGTCAAGAAGGCTCGGGTTTAATCTATCTTGAAAGAGGCAGGAAGAGAAAAAGGGGGGTGTCACTAAGGGACCCACCAGCGTTCCTTTAAAGCGATGTGAAGCGCCGTCGACCGGCTCAAAAGAGAGCGCTTAAGACCCGGAGTAGACGCAGAAAAACGAGTCTCTAAGGGCAACATATTTTAAATCGGACCATGGCCTCCGTCCCCTGTGGTTCCCTGGAATGCGCAAAGTCTGAGTTGGACTTATTCCAAGTACCACCAATGCAAACCAGCAGTGAAAGTTCTCTATACGTTGAAGTACCTCCACTTTTGACCCTGTGAGACACCGCCCCCTTAGAGTTCTTCATAGCACGGTCGGATGACTACCTGGACCTTTCATATTATTTACAACAAGGGGTGGTGATGGACAGAGTCTCTGAATTAAGCAGAGTACTCTCACCCAGTCAAGAGATCAGGGCTAGATCCAACACCGTTTTTTAGCTCATTGCACCATCCCAGTTTCAGAACTTGGCTGTATGCAAATGAGTCTGTCCCTGGCCCAGTGCATCATGGGAACAGGGCAGACCAGACTACAAAAGCCAATTCTTACACTGGGAAGGAAACAAGCTTCCGGGGACCGGTTTCTGGCATTACAGCCGTCTTCGGCCCGGCTTGCATGAATCCTGATGGTGCAATGAGCAAGGGACTCACATCTGAGTATACCCTTCCACGCTTAGGGTGGACAAAATTATTTACAACAAGGGGTGGTGATGGACAGAGTCTCTGAATTAAGCAGAGTACTCTCACCCAGTCAAGAGATCAGGGCTAGATCCAACACCGTTTTTTAGCTCATTGCACCATCCCAGTTTCAGAACCTGGCTGTATGCAAATTAGTCTGTCCCTGGCCCAGTGCATCATGGGAACAGGGCAGACCAGACTACAAAAGCCAATTCTTACACTGGGAAGGAAACAAGCTTCCGGGGACCGGTTTCTGGCATTACAGCCGTCTTCGGCCCGGCTTGCTTGAATCCTGATGGTGCAATGAGCAAGGGACTCACATCTGAGTATACCCTTCCACGCTTAGGGTGGACAAAATTATTTACAACAAGGGGTGGTGATGGACAGAGTCTCTGAATTAAGCAGAGTACTCTCACCCAGTCAAGAGATCAGGGCTAGATCCAACACCGTTTTTTAGCTCATTGCACCATCCCAGTTTCAGAACCTGGCTGTATGCAAATTAGTCTGTCCCTGGCCCAGTGCATCATGGGAACAGGGCAGACCAGACTACAAAAGCCAATTCTTACACTGGGAAGGAAACAAGCTTCCGGGGACCAGTTTCTGGCATTACAGCCGTCTTCCGCCCGGCTTGCTTGAATCCTGATGGTGCAATGAGCAAGGGACTCACATCTGAGTATACCCTTCCACGCTTAGGGTGGACAAAATTATTTACAACAAGGGGTGGTGATGGACAGAGTCTCTGAATTAAGCAGAGTACTCTCACCCAGTCAAGAGATCAGGGCTAGATCCAACACCGTTTTTTAGCTCATTGCACCATCCCAGTTTCAGAACCTGGCTGTATGCAAATTAGTCTGTCCCTGGCCCAGTGCATCATGGGAACAGGGCAGACCAGACTACAAAAGCCAATTCTTACACTGGGAAGGAAACAAGCTTCCGGGGACCGGTTTCTGGCATTACAGCCGTCTTCGGCCCGGCTTGCTTGAATCCTGATGGTGCAATGACAAGGGACTCACATCTGTGTATACCCTTCCACGCTTAGGGTGGACAAAATTATTTACAACAAGGGGTGGTGATGGACAGAGTCTCTGAATTAAGCAGAGTACTCTCACCCAGTCAAGAGATCAGGGCTGGATCCAACACCGTTTTTTAGCTCATTGCACCATCCCAGTTTCAGAACCTGGCTGTATGCAATTTAGTCGGTCCCTGGCCCAGTGCATCATGGGAACAGGGCAGACCAGACTACAAAAGCCAATTCTTACACTGGGAAGGAAACAAGCTTCCGGGGACCGGTTTCTGGCATTACAGCCGTCTTCGGCCCGGCTTGCTTGAATCCTGATGGTGCAATGAGCAAGGGACTCACATCTGAGTATACCCTTCCACGCTTAGGGTGGACAAAATTATTTACAACAAGGGGTGGTGATGGACAGAGTCTCTGAATTAAGCAGAGTACTCTCACCCAGTCAAGAGATCAGGGCTAGATCCAACACCGTTTTTTAGCTCATTGCACCATCCCAGTTTCAGAACCTGGCTGTATGCAAATTAGTCTGGCCCTGGCCCAGTGCATCATGGGAACAGGGCAGACCAGACTACAAAAGCCAATTCTTACACTGGGAAGGAAACAAGCTTCCCGGGACCGGTTTCTGGCATTACAGCCGTCTTCGGCCCGGCTTGCTTGAATCCTGATGGTGCAATGAGCAAGGGACTCACATCTGAGTATACCCTTCCACGCTTAGGGTGGACAAAATTATTTACAACAAGGGGTGGTGATGGACAGAGTCTCTGAATTAAGCAGAGTACTCTCACCCAGTCAAGAGATCAGGGCCTTTCTGAATCGTTTTTGGCCACTATAGGTGTGGCAGGGTATGCTCAGACATGAGTCCCTTGCTCACTGCTCCATCAGGATTCAAGCAAGCCGGGCCGACGATGGCTGAAATGCCAGAAACCGGTCCCCGGAAGCTTGTCTCCTTTCTGGTGAAGAATTGGCTTGGTAGTTTGGTCTGTCCTGTTCCCATGATGCACTGGGCCAGGGACAGACTAATTTGCATATAGCCAGATTCTGAGCTGGGATGGGGCAGTGAGCTAAATAACGGTGATGGATCAAGCCCTGATCTTTGGACTGGGTAAGAGTGGTCTGCTTAATTCAGACACTCTGTTCATCACCACCCCCTTTTCTGAATCGTTTTTGGCCACTATAGGTGTGGCAGGGTATGCTCAGACATGAGTCCCTTGCTCACTGCTCCATCAGGATTCAAGCAAGCCGGGCCGACGACAGCTGAAATGCCAGAAACCGGTCCCCGGAAGCTTGTCTCCTTTCTGGTGAAGAATTGGCTTGGTAGTTTGGTCTGTCCTGTTCCCATGATGCACTGGGCCAGGGACAGACTAATTTGCATATAGCCAGGTTCTGAGCTGGGATGGGGCAGTGAGCTAAATAACGGTGATGGATCAAGCCCTGATCTTTGGACTGGGTAAGAGTGGTCTGCTTAATTCAGACACTCTGTTCATCACCACCCCCTTTTCTGAATCGTTTTTGGCCACTATAGGTGTGGCAGGGTATGCTCAGACATGAGTCCCTTGCTCACTGCTCCATCAGGATTCAAGCAAGCCGGGCCGACGACGGCTGAAATGCCAGAAACCGGTCCCCGGAAGCTTGTCTCCTTTCTGGTGAAGAATTGGCTTGGTAGTTTGGTCTGTCCTGTTCCCATGATGCACTGGGCCAGGGACAGACTAATTTGCATATAGCCAGGTTCTGAGCTGGGATGGGGCAGTGAGCTAAATAACGGTGATGGATCAAGCCCTGATCTTTGGACTGGGTAAGAGTGGTCTGCTTAATTCAGACACTCTGTTCATCACCACCCCCTTTTCTGAATTGTTTTTGGCCACTATAGGTGTGGCAGGGTATGCTCAGACATGAGTCCCTTGCTCACTGCTCCATCAGGATTCAAGCAAGCCGGGCCGACGACGGCTGAAATGCCAGAAACCGGTCCCCGGAAGCTTGTCTCCTTTCTGGTGAAGAATTGGCTTGGTAGTTTGGTCTGTCCTGTTCCCATGATGCACTGGGCCAGGGACAGACTAATTTGCATATAGCCAGGTTCTGAGCTGGGATGGGGCAGTGAGCTAAATAACGGTGATGGATCAAGCCCTGATCTTTGGACTGGGTAAGAGTGGTCTGCTTAATTCAGACACTCTGTTCATCACCACCCCCTTTTCTGAATCGTTTTTGGCCACTATAGGTGTGGCAGGGTATGCTCAGACATGAGTCCCTTGCTCACTGCTCCATCAGGATTCAAGCAAGCCGGGCCGACGACGGCTTAAATGCCAGAAACCGGTCCCCGGAAGCTTGTCTCCTTTCTGGTGAAGAATTGGCTTGGTAGTTTGGTCTGTCCTGTTCCCATGATGCACTGGGCCAGGGACAGACTAATTTGCATATAGCCAGGTTCTGAGCTGGGATGGGGCAGTGAGCTAAATAACGGTGATGGATCAAGCCCTGATCTTTGGACTGGGTAAGAGTGGTCTGCTTAATTCAGACACTCTGTTCATCACCACCCCCTTTTCTGAATCGTACCTGGACCTTTCAGCCACGCTGATTTATCTTTCGTGCAAAATTACTAACGCCGACGGTTCTGATCTGGACGCAGCTGCCTGTGTGGCGTTTTCACCATACCCAACAGCATCACTCTTTAACCAATTGGATGTGAGTCTCGGCGACCGATTCATCAGCCAGTCAAACAACTCGTATCCATACAGGGCTTATTTGAAATTAAATTAAATGAAAAAACTATTTGATAAAGCGCACTGCGGCCAAGCGGCTTCCTGGCGCTGGGGACCTGATCAGAGCTCACAGAGGGAAACCAGGGGAACTAAGAAGGGAATGCCTGAGAAAAGAGGAAAGTTTTGAGGGCCTTGCGGAAGTGAGTGTAAATGGGGATAGAACGAATAGAAAGTGGGAGGCTGTTCCAGAACTGGGGGGCCAGGACCGAAAACCGAGTGCCTCCCGTTCTGGATTTGCGAAAGCGGGGGATGTGCAAGAGAGAGAGGGAGGAAGAGCGAAGGGTGCGGCTAGGGGCGTGAGAGGAGATGAGAGAAGTGATGAAAGAGGGGGCAGAGCGAGAATGAGCCTGAAAGGCTAAGCAAGCCAGTTTGAAGAAGGATCTAAAACGAATAGGAAGCCAGTGAAGAGATTTGAGAGCGGGAGTGATATGGGAGGATTTGGGGAGGGACAGAATGAGGCGGGCAGCCTGATTTTGGATGGCCTGAAGCCGGCGGGTTTCGTAGGCAGGTATGCCCACGTACAGGCCATTCCCATAGTCAAGGCGGGAGGTGACTAAAGCCATGACTATGGTTTTGAGTGCGTCGGTGGAGAAGAATCGCGAGATTTTCCGGATGAGGCGGAGGGATAGAAAACAGGAGGACACGACGGAGCTGATCTGACTGTGCATGGATAAGTCATGACTGACTTTAATACCAAGGGTACGAACAGAGGAGGCAGGTGAGGGGGGGCCAAAAGAGAGGGGCCAGTGTGCAGGGGACCAAGGGTTAGAGGGACCACCAGTGAGGACAAGTTCCGTCTTGTCAGGGTTGAGCTTAAGATGGTTAGCACTCATCCACTCGGAAATGAAAATTAAGGTGGAACAAAATTTAGGAAGAGAGTCCGGAGAAGAAGAGAGATCGAAGACGAGCTGGAGGTCATCGGCGTAATTGTACACAGAGACCCAGAGCACAAGAAGGGAGGAGATGAGAGGATGGATATAAAGATTGAAGAGAAGGGGGGAAAGGGAGGTACCTTGGGGCACACCACAGGTGACGGGCGGGGAGGGGCAGAGAAACCGGAAAGGTGAACAGCCTGGGACCTATCCCGAAGGAAGGACGCGAGCCAGGAAAAGGCCGCGCCCCGAATGCCCGCTGCGCTGACACGGTCGAGAAGAATGGAGTGGTCAACCGTGTCAAACGCAGCGGACAGATCGAGAAGGACCAAGGCTTGGGGAAGGTTGGAGTCGGCTTTCCCCTTGAGTTCATCCAGAACCGCGAGGACCACTGCCTCCGTAGAGTGGCCGGGCGGAAGCCCGCCTGATGGGATGCCAAGAGGCCATTCTCCTCGATATACGAGGAGAGGCAAGAGGTGACATGGGCCTCAAGGATCTTGCCGAGGTAGGGAAGAAGGGAGATAGGTCGAAAATTAGAGGGGAGAGAGGGATCCAGACCAGTTTTTTTTAGAATGGGGAGAACGATTGCAGATTTGAAAGATAAAGGGACAGAGCCAAGAGCCAAAGAAGAATTAAGTAGAGCGAGAGGGGGGGCAGGGCAGTTAGTGAAAAGAGTTTTAAGAATGCGTGCCGGTGCACAGTCCACGGGAGAGCCAGACATAACTTTGAGCAGATATTTAAGAAATAAATCAGGGGAAATAGGGGGGAAAAGAACAAAGGAGGACGAGGGAGGAGTGAGGGGATGGGTGAGACTGGGTTGAGGCACAGTGGGAATGTTAGCTTTAATCTTCACAATCTTGTCAATGAAAAAGTCATTGAGTGACAAGCAGAGGGACTGAGAGGGAACCAAGCAAGGGGAGGAACGATCGGAGGTGGCAAGATATTTAGAGACTGTACTTAACTATGGGGACCACGCTTTGAAACGCCAACTTTCAGCAGGCCTCTTCTACACATACACCGCAGGTAAGGACACGACTTTAAATGGTGCTAATGCAGAGTTTAAGAGTAGAGCTAGCTTTACAGCCCGAAGTCGTAAAGTGGAACTGATTGGGCAATTACATAGCGATTTCTTTTTCGAAGACAAATTAATGCTTAACGGTCTGGATGTGAAGATTAAACTTATTCGAAATAAAGACACATTTTGCTTAATGTGCGGAGACCCTGAAAATTACAAAGTGCATATCTTATCGGCCTCGCTATTTGTGAAACGGGTCAAAGTGAGCCCTGTGGTGCGTTTAGCTCACGCCGAGTCTCTGTTAACCAGTAATGCCAAGTACCCCATTGAAAGAGTGAAGCTTAAGGTGTTCAGCATCCCGGCCAGCGCTCTACTATCGAATACAGAAAATATTTTCTTCAGATTTTTGCCAAGAACTGTAATTGTAGCGCTGGTCGATAACGCAGCCTTTAGCGGTGAATATGGAAGAAACCCTTTTAATTTTAAGCATTATAATATATCTCACAGCAGTCTCTCTGTAGACGGTCAAGCTATACCTGCAAAACCATACATGCCTTTGTTTGAAACTGGCGGCGTGGCTAGCGAATATTTGGGCGTGCTGCAGGTTGTTGGGAAGTACGCATCGAACCGACCCTTCTTTGTGGACCGGATAGAGTACATTAAAGGCTATTCTTTGTTGGCTTTCCATCTTAGCCCCGACAACGAAGCTAAAGGCGGTCATTTTTCGATACAAACATCAGGCAACGTGCGTCTGGAGCTCCGCTTTAGCGCCGCTTTGCCGTCTACCATAAACCTCCTGATTTATACCTTGTTTCAGAATGTTATACAGATCAACCATAGGAGAGAGGGGCTAATCGACTATATGTGATGAATACGTCGCAACTCGAATGTTTTCTCGCCAACGAGGAGACTGCTAAACATTCATTTTTAGGTGTATTTGCAGCTGACACTCTACTGATGTATCTGAGTAAACATCAACGCCCGCTTAATTTGATAGTCAAAACAGACGGTAAAGATCAAAGGGGTCGGTACTGGTAGCAATATTTCTAACGGATAAGGACTGAGTGTTAGAGGGGTGTACCGTTTAATTCTTAACGCATGAAGACACACGTAGCATTGTGAATTGTGGTGGGATACCACCAGTTTTTAGACTTAAAATGTGAGGTCTGTGAGAACATTCTAGCTGAAGCTGTCAGGAAAGCTACGACGCTCCAACCAACGGTGCCGGTGACTCCTTCATTCTTCCACCACGTCAGGCGCTTGAAAAGCTGAAAAACCTGAAAGATTTCAGCCCTTGCCGACTGAGCACAGCTTTCATTTATGAACATCATGTCTTAGGAACAAGAATTGTTGGTAAGAAGTGTTTTGTTGTTTTTTATATAAGCCTCTAGCTCCTTTGAATATGCGCCTCTAATAGGATTCTCTCTCAAAGGTTAAATGCTTTTTTGTTCGGGAGGTCAGCTTTACCGGCCCAGGCTGTCAAAGTAAGACAAATGAGACTCGAGCCCCGGGCAATGTTCTAACATGTGGTTCTAATTAAGTCTTTTGCTTCTCCGTCAAAAGGGTTTGTAGTAATGTTACAGGAGCTGGCGTTTTAAGCAGTAGGAAAAATGATGTGCCACGTGTTGTGTTTAGAATTTGCACTAGCCCCTACCTCAAAGACTGTCTGCGCATTGATCCGTGTTTTTAAGTCGATGACTAGTCTACCTACTTGTTTTTACCGGTCATCATTTAATAATCCCACAGTGGTCTTAAATAATGTCACTGTATATCCTGAGGCAAGTATGCCGGGTCAAGCTGTGGCTTGAAAAGCTGCTAATTTGACAACTGAAAAGCAAAGGTCAGAAGCGCAAAGAAGCGAGGCAGAGCGGGGTACCGCAAACACAGCGGGGGATGTTGGGGGTAGTGCTGTTGGGGTGACTGCATTTCATAAGTTTCCACCAGTGTCTGTAAATGGTGTTTTGAGAAAGAGACGCTATGTCTGTAAAGAAAAGGGTGTTCAAAAGCACAATAGGAAAGCAGATGCTACAGATAACAATTCTGCTACCCTACAGACCTTTCAGGTTTCAAATTTAAAGACTCCTAACCCTGGTTGTGTTCTCCCCGGCTGAATTTCAGAACAGATTCTAGGTGTCACATCGCACCCTTGCAGCGCAATGCCTGTATTAGTGCACCCCCCACCTACTCCTACCCCTAAGTCTCACTCTCAACGAACAAAGAACTCGCACAACCAATCATCAAACACCGTCACCCCCCACGATGAACTAGATATAATTTCATTGCTTGACGATGACGAAAGTTGGGGGTAAAACGCAAATGTACCTGTTCAACAAAACAAATCAAAAGCAGGGTCGGCTGTACACAGTGAACATTCCTAGAACCCACAATCACAAGGGGGTTGTCACACAGATGTTACAGTAGGAGGACCAGGCATCAGCAACCCTCCAGTAAGGGTTGCCCCTGGTGCTATTGACCATAATTTAAATAGTGAAATTGCCACCAGCGCTGCAGCAACCGATGAGTCCACAGCCGCGCTACAAGCTCCTAGACATGACCCCACACCAGCCCTAAACATTACATCCGCGACATCAGCATGCCAGGATATTTTACCTTTAATAACTAACCTCAGGAGAAACACTCTGAACACAGCACCTATTTGCGAAGCTATTATTTCCGCTGCAAGTAATCGTGATACCGTAGCTCAGATACAATCCATTGAAAGCATCAAAGCAGGCATTGTACGTATACAACAGAATTTACAGAAATCAATTTCAGCTACTTTAGTAACCGCTCAAAATCAGCTCGAATCCCCGGCCTCTTCAAGGGCCATAGACGCTGTCCTAAGTGTAAAAAAAAATCACTTAACATTGAGTTAAAGACATCACTTGACCCCCGTAGTGGGGCTGCTGCTGCAGCGGTTAAAGCTTCACTCCCCACCGAAGCAGCTGTACTTCATACGATTTATGCAGATTTTACCATAATAAATACCCTCGAGGGATTAGGCTTGAACTCTGCACCGGTCAGTTCATCCATGATCTACGTGCACAGGGTGCTTCCTAACATATCGGGAGCATAACAGATGTCAAACTAGCTGTAGAGGAGGTGATTCAAAATACTCAGACTGCGCTCGCTACTATTTTAGCCGATGCCCAAGCCAACCTTGATTCCTTGAGTCTTGACTCAGAAAACTGATAATGCCACCCAAAGAGCATAGTTCACCAAGAAGGTCTGAAACTGCAAGCGCCAAACGTAAAGGGAAATTGTTAGCTGCTAAAGTAGTCAGAAATTGTTTAGCCAAAGACCTAAAAAAAGTCAAAAACCATTTTAGAAATATACGCCGTAATATTCAAACCCATGACGGCTATTTACCACCGAGCCCCATGCAGTTAGAGCAGCCGCCTCAGAGAGCCATTGGCGCTAACGATATTTCCAGCGTCAGTAACAACACCGCGCCTGTGTTTTTAGAAAGCGTACGCCAATATCAAAGAGTTATCAAAAAATGTAGAGCTTTCAAATTTTATGAAGAATTTCGTTTTGTCAATCTTCACCTCATAGATTCTATTAGACTAGCCCTAGAACCGGTTATTAACCCTATCCAACAACTGCTCGACCAAATGGCCCCGGACATCGGTCCCAACTATTATGTACAAATTCGCCTGAGCTGCGGCGGTCTGGCTAACTCTTTTTACACTCGCAGGCTACCACATCATGACCTAGACGCCTCCAATTTCTTAAACAAAATGGTTGACATGATGAATAGCAATGCAGAGATTCTGGGGTTACAAAGTTTAACACTCGTTGGGACTGTGATAAAAAGTAGGGGTGGCGGTGCCAGACGGGGTCTGAATTCTGTATTGTTTAATAAGATCATTTAAAAGAAATGTCGCTGGTTGCTTGATTTAAACAACACAGCTGGAAATTTGTGCCTGGCTGACTGTTTGGCCGGGTTATTGGATCATGCCAATCTACGGATAGAACGTTGACGGAGCAGGCTCAGTTAATGCATGAGGCTCTAAACATCCCCCAGATACGGATGTCTGCGCGACATAGAATCATTTGAAAATTACTTGGGTGTAACGATTAAATTATTATACCAAGAAGGCGCCTGGTGTTATTTCACCAGCGGAACCGCCACCAAATCTAAAATTCAGTTTGTTCTTTTACATGAAAACCATTTTTATGATGTGAAAGATATAAAAAGAAATCCTCGGCGCTAGGTACTACTGTGAATATTGCCATTCAGCCTATACCCACAAATACAATCACTCGTGCGCAGACTTCTGCAAAGCATGCATTACGAACGATTGCCATGACCTTGCCAATGATTTTCAAAGGTGTCCGCAGTGTCGACTATTTTGTCATTCTACGGTGTGTTTAGAGCGGCATCGGGCATTAGCCGCGACGGGGAAAGTGAACTGTCTCAGCAAAAAGTTGTGTGATTCATGCAGTCTCTATGGCCCCGAAAGTCATGAATGTGAAGGCCTTGAATACGGTGTCTGTAAAGCCCGGGTGTTTTCATTTGATTCCCATCTCTGCTTTATGAGTAGACTCAAACCGCCAACCAAAACGAATGATTTTATATTCTACCATATGGAGTGCTGTCAGGAAAATATAATTCACAAGCCAAATTATATTTTTGCCAGACATATTAATGGTGAGCCTACTTGGAAGTTTTCATGTCCTACATGCGTCAAAGATTTTATCAACACATTCATTACACCCCGATTTAAAAACTATAGTTTTCTTGCACATTTCTCTAAAGGATATGACTGTTATTTTCTAGTGAAAGCTTTAGTGTATGAAAAGGTGGCAATGTCACTGATCACTCAGGGCAGAAAACTCATGTGCGTTACAACAAAAGTACTCAATATCATGTTTATAGACCCTATAAACTTCCTGTCCATGAAACTCAGTAAACTTCCTCAGGCCATGGGTTTCCAAGAGTCGAAAGGTCATTTCCCACATTACTTTAACACTTTGCAGAACCAGAACTACGTTGGTGGTATGCCCTCTGAAGAATTTTATGGTGTAAACTATATGTCACCATCTGAGAAAATTGAATTCCTGTCCTGGTATGAATCAAACAAAGGTCAGGTGTTTGATTTCCAGAAGGAGCTGTCTCATTACTGTCAACAAGATGTGAACATTTTAAGAGAGGGCTGTATCCGCTTTAGAGAAGGCGTTATCGCCATGTCTAGGAAACAAATCTTGGTGAACCCGGATCAGGCCGATGAATACGCCTATGATGACTTCATTGGCCCATTTCAGAACATCACTTTGGCTTCAGTCTGCTTGGCGATGTTCAGATTTTGTTTTTTAAAACCTTACACATTAGCGTTGCTACCTCATGATAATTATCACAGACCGCAAAAGGGATTCTCAACACCAGCTATTCAGTGGTTGATGTATTTGGAATACAGTGAAAAAATCACCATCCGTCACGCTTTGAGAGGCAGGGAGCTAAATATTGGGTCCTATTTTTTAGATGGTTATGCCAATATTGATGAGGTCCCTACAGCCTTTGAATTTAATAGTTGCTTTTTCACGGCTGCCCAATTTGCTATGCAAGAAACGATTTTAACAAGATGACAGGTCAGTTGCTTAACCGCACAACTATTAAACAGGAGTTTTAAAAAGACGAGGCTTCAACATGAGAAGTATTTTGGAACACTCGTGGCATGAGCAGTTAAAATCTAGAGCTGCAGACGTTTATTAAAGGATCGTGACTTACCCGAGCCCTTGAAACCGCGTGATTCACTCTACGGATGTCGAACTAACGCCTTTACTCTTTATCGAAAGGCCTCTGGTGATGAAAATATTTTTGACTCTGATTTTACCGGCTTATACCCTTTTGTAAACAAGACAAAAGTCTACCCTGTAGGACATCCTTAGATCCTTTATAAAGATTTTGGAGACACCCAAAGGTATTTCGGTCTAATCAGATGTAGAATTCACCCACCTAGAAGACTTTTTTTTCCGGTGCTTTCTTACATATTTGAGGGGAAACTACTATTTACCCTGTGCCGCTCATGCACAGAAGCTAGACTGACCTCCCAGTGTGATCACTCAGATGCTGAACGTGCTCTGACCGGCACCTGGTGCACTGTAGAAGTGGATGTAGCTCTGAAAAAAGGCTATGTGATAGATCGCATTTATGAGATATGGCATTTTGAAAATGTTTCTCATGGTTTGTTCACCGACTACATCAATTTGCACCTTAGAAACAAACACGAAGCTTCAGGTTATCTCCAGTGGTGCACCGATAATGAGGAGAAACAGAAGTACCGAAGGGAATATTTTCAGAAAGAGGGTATTCATTTGCGCTCTAATAAAATCCATGTGAACCCCACTAAAAGACAGATTGCTAAACTGTTTCTCAATTCTCTATGGGGAAAACTGGGGCAGAGAGAAGACCGTTCAGAAACTACTCTAGTGACTGAGCCGGATGAATTTGATAAGTACTTTTTTACTACCTACTGCGAGGTGTCATCTTGCGAATTCATCGATGATGATACCGCTTGTGCGTGTTGGCGGTATACCAAAGAACATTACCCGCCTTCTTGCAACGCTAAAATTTTTATTGCCAGTTTCACCAATGCTTATGCTAGATTAGAGTTTTACAAGCTCCTGGAGTTGCTTCAAGACCAATGTCTTTACCACGACATAGACTATGTGATTTTCGTGAGCAAAGAGGGTGATGTTAACCCCCCGTTGGGTGACTATCTGGGGGAACTCACTAGCGAAACACCTTTCAATGAACACATCACAGAGTTTGTCTACGCCGGACCCAAAACCTACTGTTACCGCTTATCAGACAGTAAAATCTGCTTGAAGGTGAAGGGGATCACCCTCAATGTTCAGAACCGTGAAAAAGTAAATTTTCAAAACTTAAAAGAGCTGGTCACTCAATATGCTAGGCACACCGAAAGAGGTGAATGTGTTCCAGAAGATGAGAGCTTAGTAGTGCAACACCCCTGCATTGTAAGAATTAAAAAACTTGGGAAATTGAGACATGCCCTCTTCGAAAACCGTTGTGTTGTATATGCTAAGCGCATTCTTAAAGATGACTATAAAACCCTACCATACAGCTTTTAAGAGTCATCCTGCCTCTGTGTAAACACAGTCTAGCGAGAATAGACTTTCTGCTTTGGGGTGCATAGTTTATTAAAGGTTGTTTAAAGTATGGATATTAGATTACAACATCGGTTCTCATGCATCCTCGCAGGTCCTTCCAATTTTGGTAAAAGTTATTTTGTAAAAAAAAACTTTTGGAAAATGCTTATCAAATGATGACGCAGCCACCCACCAACATAGTGTGGGCCTATTCCTGTTGGCAGCGGCTCTATCAAGAACTCTCGCAAAAGCTTCCACACCTCAAATTTGTCGAGGGACTCCCAACACCTTAAATGATGACATTTTATTTCCACCCACTAGTGTTAATATGTTAATTGTAGATGATCTAATGGCCTCTGCTTGTGCCAGCGATGAAATTGAAAAAGCTTTTACTCAGTATTTTCACCATCGGAATCTTAGCATTTTATACATTGTGCAAAACATGTTCTGCCAAGGTAAGAGCTCACGAACCATCGTTCTGAACACCAAGTACATGGTGCTTTTCAAGCTTCAAATACCTACTCTAGCAAGACAGGTGTACCCGGGTCGCTCTAGTTTCTTTCTAGAAGCCTTTGAGGATGCCACTCAGAGCCCCTATGGGTATCTTTTTGTAGATTTAAATGCCGGAACGCTGGAGGATTAAAGATTAAGCACCAGGCTTTTCCGACCGGATCTTCCTGTTGCTTATAAAAGTCCTACCACTCTATAAAAAGAAGATAAATAGAAAGTATCTCCCCAATTTAGAGCGCCAACACTCTCATGACCATGTCCAGCCGGATAGCGCGCAATCTAGCTCTTTTCAGACACTTGGTTTCATCATCCCCATAACAAAGTAAAGCTCATCTATGCTCGGCGTCTGACGATTTAGTAGCAGCGATTTCGGAGATAGCCCTTAATACCTTGAAGGGCAATGTTCCTCTGAGTCCTCAGCAGATCCGAGTGCTTAAAAAGAAAGGTAATCTTGTTAAAAAACTGAGCAATAAAAGGATCTCTTTTAAAACTAAAAAAAGTCTTGTCAAGCAGTCTGGGGGCTTCATTGGGTCACTGCTAGGCATTGCTATTCCACTTCTCTCAGGCCTGCTGTGCCATGGGTGATGGCGCACATTGAAAAAATGTATCTCGTTCCTAAACATCAGTTAGACAGAATGCGAAGTCCCCCAAGCGCAGATACTGACATTAGAAAATCATCCACCGATCTTTTGGACGTCGAGATGCGTGAAATTCTTCAGCATAGCGATTTACCGGTGCATGAAAAGGCCAAGCTTTATACCGCTATCCTTCAAAAGTATCTGAACTTTGTCCATCATGGTAAAATGGAAAAAGAGGGCCTGACTTTATTCATGCCTGAAAGTCAAGAGCCACATGTTTCTCCCATTAGAGAACCAGAATCACCTGCCTTTAATCCAGTTAATGAAGTCCCTGACAATGTTAACCCCCGGCACAAAAAGAAAGCCGAATTACTTCTTAATAAAATTCATCAAAATAAAGACATCACTTCCTGGAATGATAAGGGGGAACTTCATTATAAAGGTAATGTTATACGCGATTCAAATCTGCAGGATTTGGTCAGAGGCACCACCCAAACACACTATTTCGCTAACAATAAAGTACCTGTCGGTTGGGATGCCTTCATGCAGAGCCTAGTAGAACTGAACATTCCAACATCGGTGGCAGGCAACGGTGGTCATCATATCTACTTAGAAGATTTAAAGAACAACACCATTGAACCTTTTGTTATTCCTTCTCCCCCTGCATCATCATTTTCACATGCCCCTCATAGAGCACCCTCGCATGCCTACCAAGTTATCGCTGATAATGCTCTTGACCCTATAACAACCCCTGTCCAAGCACTCCCGCCAAAAAAAAGAAAACTGTTCAAGAGATTGCCTTGGTTGTCTGAATAGCACCCTGGATTTATAATAGAGATCTGTGTTCTTTACTGTGGTGACTAAATATTGTTTTATGTAGCTACCTCATTTTTATCAAACCTTGTAGTTTTGTATGATTTTATGCCTGGTGGCCATACCGCGTATTACTGGGTGCTGATAATATGCTTTTTGGTTTCTTAATTTTTTATGTACCTCATTTTATGATTTTATGGCCGCTCACTTTGGATTTCTGACCCGAGGACCTGCTGTTCGAACTCTTCCCTGCGCTCTGTGGATCAGCACGCCTCCCCACACGCCCGCACTCGCTGGTGGGAGCGCCTTCTGCAATCGGCAGAGGTACTCACTGCTCCCAGCTGAGAGCGCTGTGGGTAGAGGCTTAGGGGCAAACAGTTGAACTACACCGTCCGGAGGACTGCGAGGACCAGCAACCCCAAACTAGCTCAGCTGGTGCCTCTTCCCCCGGCGCCCACGCCCACCGCTCTCACGGTCATTAGTGACGCGCTCCTCCCCGCGACGCGGGACGCGCGCGGGTCGGAGCACGGGGCGAAGCCCAGGCCAAGGGCGGGCCCGTTTAAGCCCGTTAAAGACCGGGTAAGACTGGACTGGGCCACCCCACTGACATTTTATCGTTTAAATTCCACCCCTTTATGCTGAGTGTTTACTACTGTTGCTCTGTTGTGTCTCGGAGTAGTATACTGTTTCTTTCCATTTTTGTGTACCTTTATTTTAAGTATGTCGCCTAGAACCACAAGAAGCACTAAGACATCCCATGTTGCCCATACGATCGATCACTTTATTGCACGAGCCAATGACGCTGTCAATAAGGGTGCCCTCATACTGGAAAGACGGGTCTCCCAGGATCTGGCTGCAGCCAAACGTTCCTCATTGGGTCTACTGGCAGCAGCTAGAACTCCGTTGCGCAACCTTGATCCTAGCGCACAACTGGATTCCCACTCCGTCCCTGGTACTGTGGACCTATCGGTGTCCATTGACCTCTCAACCACCCAGCTATCCCAGCCCCCTTCACCCCAAACCCGTCTATCACTTGAGAGAACCCCGACTCTTTTTACTAATCCTAGCGGGGAGGACTCTTATACTCGGGGTCTCCGGGAGGGTGCTATATCAAAGAAAAACGGAGGGACAAAAGGGAAAAAGAATATGGTCCACAAAAACATTCCCCGGCCTCCTCCGGAAACCCAGATTCAATCCACCACACAATTTTCATCTTCAATTCCTGTCACCAACCAACCTTCATTACCTCAGCAAGAGGCCCATTCCATCACCTCAGACATTATTAACCTCTCGTCTAACATGCCTAATATCACTCTTATTGACAACGAGGACAGAGGGTACGGCCCTTGCACCCAAGATATTCATTTACTGCAAAGTATAGAGGCACTAATTAAGTTATATACGCAACCCATAGCGTTATCTTTGGCTAAATTAGAAAAATCTCTAGAAGTGTTAACTCTAGAATTCAAAACCCATAAGATTCCAACTCCCACTCCCCCTGTGGTTCAGACCCTCAACCCCAACCCTATTAATATAGGGCCAACAACGATTCGTCAAGTTCCCAAAACCATAACTACCACAGCAGTAGTTCACCAGAAACCACCAAGTATGGGAGTGCAGCAAACGATACCAACTCCAGCCGCAAAGAAGGGCCCGGACACACCATCAGTCCCAGACTCATCTCTAGCCCCTGGTCCAACGCGTGCTGCAACCCACGCACTAAATTTAGTTAAGACTCCAGCATCCAAAAACGCCGCCTATAACATCAAGCGGAAAGTCAGTCGTCCCTACCATCTCCCTCCGGAAGCCTCCCCGTTTGTTGTCATCATGACTGGGGTTCCTGAGTTAAATTTTAACGCAGAAGAATCAGGCTGGTCATTAAAAAATAAAGTGCTACATTGGTTGTCAGCCAATAGGCCCCCTCCCCCCTATTCCAACAATAGAGTCACCACGGTCCGCAGGGTCCCGTGGGTAGGCAAAGAGACAAAAACAATCCACGGAGATTGTGTTATCATTAATTTTGAAGATCCACAAGCAGTCGAACATATTTGTTCCTGGGGCTCCCACCCAACTCAAGATGGAATAGGAACCAAACGCTTATCTTTCTTTTATCCGCCAGCTAACCGTTTTGTGACAGGCCCAGATTGGAACTGGATCCAGGTAGGAAATTGGAATAGAAGATCTGATTGGCTAGATTGGGCAGGGCAGGGGGGTAGAGACGCTGCGCCATCTTTTGGATGGAGAGGAGTTCCTACATACAACAGATATGACTGTCTGGAGATGGTGGATTGACCATCACCTATTAACATCCAGGATAATACGAATTCCCCTCCTCCCGGCCCACTACCACTTACCTCATCCAAATTCTCACCATCCCTAATTCCGCCTTCTAGTCCCTTTCCATTGCCTCACAATGATATTACATCTATGGTAGCAGAAGTATCTACTCAAATAAGCTTTGTACTCCATTCACCCCCTATCCCTGAAGCTAATTGTATCCCTCCTCTTATTTTACCGCAACCAGGAAGTTCAGGTGACAACATCTTAAATCCTCCCACTCCGTCACTATCTGTATTATTCTGGAACGTAGCAGGTCTTCGCACAAAGATTATTCTTAAATCATGGTTGGACTTTGTACAAACCCACCAGATAATTTGTCTCCAAGAAACCTGGACATCCGACCTATTACACATACAAGGCTACAAAACATTTCATTCCCCGGCAAGTACTACTACTCATGGTAGATCCAAGGGAGGCCTAGCAGTGTATATTTCAAACAACTTGGCTGTCAAGAATATCACAGTTCTCCATACCACTGTAAACTATCAAATTATAACGGTTAACTTTAATAGTTGTACGTCATACTGTTTTATTAATTTCTATAATAATCTATCCCCTGCAGATTGTGTGAAAATTGCAACTGATATCTCATTCTTTGTAAACGAGCAGCGATCTAAGCAATCATCGCTTGTCTATAATGTAATATGGGGGGGATTTCAATGTCCCATTGTGTACTAACTATAAGAAAGGCATCTGTGGGCTTCTGGACGAAGAAGACTGCCCCTTGACCCACTTTTCGCACTCCCAACTAGGCGAATCTTTTAACGATAGTCTCACCCTATTAGAATTGATGTACGCAAACGAACTCGTAGACCCCCCTGAAGACTTTAGACCCACTTTCCACGGCAGGGGCTTTTTAACTATTATAGATTTTATTTTATGTTCATATACTTTAAAGGGCAAACTTCTTAAATTTAACACTGGCACCGAGTCCTTTGGTGATCATTTTCCAAATAGTATCACCTTTAAGTTAGATATGGTTGACGCCCACTCAAACAGAAAGAGCTTACTGACCCAGAACTCTTTGGCCATGGACAGAACTAATGGATTTTCTGTAAAATGGTCCAAGATAGACCCTACAATAATTTCTACTAAAATCATATCAAGGGCACTCCCTTCGATAAACACCTACCTGGCGGATGAATCTTCATCCGAGCTGGTTATATCTAGTTTCCAAGAGATCCTAAATATTATACAGGCCGAGTTGTTCCGTCACCACAGACCGAGCAATCAGTTCTCTCTAAGATGGTTCAACACGGTCTGTTGTAAAGCTCTATCCGCCTTAAAAAAGGCAACCCACAATCCTGTTAGAGATCAAAGGGAAATAGCCAAACTTCGATTAGAGTATAAGCAGGCCCTAAATAACTGTAAAAAGGAACAAAAGAAGAAACTATGGGCCCAATTACACGCGAGCTGCCGAAGCAAGGACAGCTCCCAGTTTTGGCATGTAGTCAAATCCCCCTTCTTGGCTGACGTAAATTCCCACCAGCACCTGGACGTGGCAGTGACTGCAGACGAATGGGTGTCCCACTTTTCAAAGATCTTTAGTGGTCCCCCTTCAGTCTCCACTACGCAGGCCACGATGACAGCCGATTCCCCCCCAGGATGCAGGTTTACCCAATAGATCTACATTTCAGCCTAAGTGAGATTATACATGTATTATCCTCCTCTAAAACGGGTAAGGCTCCTGGCCCCGATGGAGTTCCTCTTGATATTTTTGTTACTAACATAGAACTATGGTCTCCCATCGTCACCAAGGTGATGGCGGCAGTATCAAAAATCGGCCTACTAGATTCCTGATCCTCTTCTATACTTCTTCCAATCTTTAAAAAGGGTGACCGCAATAAACCAGCCTGTTACAGGCCCATTTCCCTCCTGGATTCCATGGGGAAGGTCGCGGGACGCCTGATCCTGGAGCGCCTCCAGGACTGGGCGTCTAAGAACAACATCATGACCGACCTGCAATACGGCTTCCGGGAGGGGCTTGGTACTGTGGAACAGGCCCTCAACTTAACTCTCCTAGTAGGCAAGTACGTGGGGGCAAAAAGGGGTAATCTTTACCTGGTCTACGTCAACCTCAGCGCGGCGTTTCACTGCGTAATCCATGCCAAGTTGTGGTCCATCTTAGAAGGTCTGGGTGTGGACCCCTCACTTATTAAGTTCTTACGTGAGCTTTACTCAGACGCCACGGCCTGTGTAAGGTATGGGATTGGCGGTGAACTCTCACCATCTTTTTCAGTCACTAGAGGCGTTAGGCAGGGCTGTGTCCTGGCTCCTTTCTTGTACAACCTATATACAAACGGGCTGGAAACAGCCATGTTGGAAGAGAGCCAGGACCTACCTACCATCAGCCATCACCCTATCCCAGCATTACTTTATGCTGACGATTCCGTAATCCTAGCTAGAACTCTAGTACAACTACAAAAACAGCTTGACAAATATTGCCAATTCATGCTCTCTCTGGGGCTAAAAGTAAACGAGAGCAAAACCTTTGTCATGTATACAGGACCCACGGTTAAGAACCCAAAACCCCTTTACATCGAGCAAACCAGATTGGAACGAGCTAGAGAATATCCTTACCTAGGGTTGCTGGTTGACGACCAACTATCCTGGAAAAGAGGAACGGCAAGTAGGAAGCTCCTCTATCAGAGAGCGACCTCGGCGCTTGTCTCCTTTTCTAGGAAGCTGGGTAAACCTGCCCCATCTGAATTGCTAAAAATGTATCAAGCTAAATGTCATAGCATAGCAACATATGGTGCAGGAGTCTGGGGCTATGTACCCACAGACAATTTACAAAAAGTCCAAAATGGCTTCCTAAAATACCTACTGGCACTTCCATGCAGTGCCCCAATCTACGGTAGCCATATCGAGCTTGGTATTGACTATCTTACTGACAATATCAAATGCCACCCAATTCTTTTATGGCACCGTATCTGGAACAAGCCACAATGTCATCTAACACGCTCCCTGATCTCTGACTGTCTAAATATGGTTTGCTGGAAAAAAATTCCATGGTTACTGTATGTTTTTAATTTTCTACAGGACCTGAATTGCCCGCAATACTTCACTGACCCCTCTACGATGGTTGACATTAATAGAAGTACTTTGAAAAACCTATGTCTTAACCATCTAAGGGAATTGCGCCTTTCCCTTGAAGTAACAAAGCAAACAAATGTGCAAGTGCTGATGGTCCAAGTTTCTGCTGGTATCCAGCCTTATCTTACTTTTTAATTATCTAATTATGAAAAATATTTACTGACCAGGTTTCGATTTAATTTACTTTTTCGTCTTGGCACTTTTCCAACTGTGTCCAATTGGTCCCATGAATTAAGTAAATGCCCATGCGACCAAGACTCTCCCCAATCGACTATTCATCTTACTTTGTTTTGTCGTTACTATAAGCAAGCACGCAAGCGTTGGATTATTCCACTCTTGCGCCAAATGAGGTTGAGGACATGTCGCCCAGCATTTTTGGCACTTCAGCTGTTAGATTCACAATATGTGGCTAAGAATGTTGCCCTTTTTTAAAAATCCTGTTTATTGACTCGTAGCAAAATAGGCCAAACGTCTCAGTGTTAGTAGCCTATTTGATTTAAATCCTTTTCAGATTTCATGTAATGTCCTTAAACCTGTAATTTTGTAATGTAATAATGTGATTTTATATAAACTGTATTTTGTATGATGCACTTTTTATGATTATCTCAAGTTAATCGAATAAAAGTTTTGAACTGATTGCTGTTGATACTGTGACTTATATGACACAGATCATATTGTATTTCATAACTACCAATACCTCATTAATCAAAAGCTGGAATATGTGTTTTCTATACATTATAATTGTATTATAGCTATTGTGATTATCTATTTCCAAAAAAAAATGTGATTCCTTTTTTTTATGTAACTTCCGATTTTGTTCGCTTTTGATACTGTGATTTATATGCCCCTGAGCATAATGTATTTGATAACTTCTGTTACCTCATTAATCATAAGCTGGAATTCCTTTCAATTTTTCTATTGTCACTAAAATGCTGTCAAGTATACGTAATTCCATATAATAAAACTGTAATTACATAAAATGTGATTTTCTGTTATGTAAAACATGATTTCAATTAAATTGCAAATACTACCCCAAAATAAAACTTCTCTGAGTTTTGATTTTTTACATTTAATGAAAGCAGTTTTTATCTAAAATTCATTATCATTCTAATGTGATGATATGAAATTTATGAAATATCATTGTAATTCGTAGCTACATTCCCTATATCCGGCTTACGGAGCCCCATAAAAAACTCTAAAACAAGACATACCCCGGCATGTTTGGACATTTTTTGCGCTTTTGATTTCATCGACGTATCATTTTATATGCCATGATTCACAAATCCTAACTTATCGTTTTATACGGTTTTAAAAAAATATATTTTTTTATATATATATATATTTTTTTATATATATATTTTTAAACATTTTTGGGGTTTAAAAAAAACAAAAACATTTGTAAACATATTTTAGGGGCGTGACCAAGGGGGCGTGGCCACCTGTCAAAAAATACATGGAGACGATTAGTGTACAACCTATACTACTCGCGCTCATTAAATAATTAACTTTTCATTTGTCCGTTAAGGAATTTCAAACCAATCAATTAAATGTTTAAGACTAAGTAGTATGATAATAAAATGCGAAATGTGTGTCGCCTTGCAATCACAGGCCACAAAGCCGATTCCACCCAAAGACATTTTGGATACATTTCCACTGGCAGTAAAATAACTGTTTATCTCCCATCAATTGAAATTCATGCTGCCAGGAACCATGAATTAGGGAATTAAGTTTTTGCTGCAAAATAGGCGGCTCAATTATCCACATTCCCATCGACAACTGTCATTTATTTATATATATCTATATATATAGATATATATATACACACACACACACACATATACATACATATATATGTGTGTGTGCATACACATGCACACACACACCGTGCATTTATATAATGGTCTCATAATAACATAGCTAGAAAGTGATGGATCAAGGAACAGAAGGTACAAATTTATAATTTTTATAGTAAGGCAGAGAGGCAGTGGGTACCTGACTACATAGATTATGGTGCTCTGAGAAGATAAGTGTCTTCACATTCTTTCTGAATTATAGGAATCTCAGAGCAGTCCAAATATCAAAGGAGATGTTACAGATCCTGGGTGCATATATAGGTGACTTCGCTCTTTTGGCCTTATAGGATAAGTTACTTACCTTCGGTAATGTCTTATCTGGTAGAGACATGATCTAGCCTTAGATTCCTTACTTTTAAACTTCCCGGTGTCAGGCTGGATCCAGAAGATTTTTCTTAGCAGTACCCCTGTAGGTGGCATCGGTCGACTCAGCATGACGTCATTGGCGTCGTGTTCGTCGTTGTCGTGACGTCCACGTCGTCAATGTAACCGCCACTCTGGCGCGCTGACGTCAGTACTTTTCACGACTTTTCACGCCAGAAACGTGGAGCCATGAAGTGACTGACCATGGTGTGTTAAATGAGAACAGCTAGGGTCCTGAAGGGGGAACATCCCTGACACTAAAAACAATTGTGCATGCAAGGCAGATGGGTGGGTCGGTAAGGAAACAGCAGCTAGATTATGTCTCTACCAGATACAGCGTTACCGAAGGTAAGTAACTTGTCCATCTGGTAGAGACATCTAGCAGCAGATTCATTAACTTTGATCCAAGCAATACCTTCCCCAGAGGAGGGACTGTGGAAAAGTTTTAGACCAGGAAATTCTGCAGAACAGAGCGGCCAAACAGGCCCTCTCTGCAAACCTGAGAATCCAGGCAGTAGTGTCTGGCAAACGTGTTCTGAGACACCCATGTGGCAGCTTGGCATAATCGGAACCCCACGCTGGAGAGCTGTGGTGGCTGCCTTCGCCCTGGTGGAATGGGCCCTAAGGCCTTCAGGAGGCTGTTTCTTTGCCAAGGCGTAACATATTTTTATAAAGAGAATGACCCAATGGGAGATGGTCCTCTTTTGAACAGATCGCCCCTTCTTTGCTCCCACGTATCCTATAAAGAGTTGGTCATTCACCCGGAACTCTTTAGTACGATCAAGGTAGAACGATAACGCTCTTTTTGGGTCCAGGCGGTGGAGAGGCTCCTCTTCCTAGGAAGGATGTGGTGGTGCATGGAAAGTGGGTAAAGTAACTGACTGTCCCAGATGAAAGGGAGTTACAACCTTGGGCAGAAAGGACGCCCTAGTTCTCAGTACCACTTTTTCTGGAAAAAACTGTCAGGTAAGGAGTCTGTGATGACAGTAGTTCACTCACCCTCTTACCAGAGGTTATTGCCATCAAGAATGCCATTTTGATGGTGAGCAACCGTAGAGGACAGTTGTGCATCGGCTCAAACGGTGCACACATTAAGAAGGTGAGGACCAAATTAAGGTCCCATTGTGGCATAATAAAAGGGGAAACCTCTTCAGAAACCTCTACACCAGAGCGGACTTACAAACTGAAGGCTGATCTGGAAGCCGAAGCAAAGCCGAGAGGGCCAAAAGGTAGCCATTCAAAGTGCCCAAGGCAGAGCCCTGTTGGGCCAAAGAAAGGATAAACAGGAAGTTATCTGCCAGAGAGGCAGACAAGGGGATAATAGACCTTTCTGTACAATAGTTACAAAATTTGTTCCATCGGCAGGTGTAGACCGATTTTGTAGAAGGACGTCTGGATGCCAGAATAACTATGCAGACTTTGTGAGGAAGGTCAAAGGCTGTCAACTGTTGGCACTCAATCTCCAAGCATGGAGGCGGAGAGTGAACATGTTCAGGTGCAGAACCCGCCCCTGCTGCTGCTTCAGAAGTGCCTCCCGAAGGGGCAACCTGATTGGAGGATCGATGCTCATGTCTAGAAGTTCGGGATACCAAACTCTGTACCCAGTCTGGAGCCACCCGAATGACGTGTGCCCAGTCGCTCCTGATCTTCTGAGCCCTCTGAGCAGGATGGGTATGGGCAGAAAGGCGTATAGGAGGCCTGAGCTCCACTCACAATGAAAAGCGTTGCTGAGCAAGAGCCGCATTGGAAACTCCAACACGCAGAACTGCTGACATTGTGGGTTCTCTTCAGAGACGCCGCTCTTCATAAGCAAGGAAGGAAAACAGGGGAACGCTACTCACTATAGAACCAGGGTAATAGTTATATAAGGAAAAACAACAGTTCCTGTGGATTGATAAGATACCTTTGTAATGAAGGAGGCAAAATTGCAATATTTTAGAGGGTACCTCAGTGACAGAAGACGAAAGAAACACTAACACAGGAGAATTCATGTAACATTTTTATACATTTTTGGACCAAAAGCAATATAAACATGAATTGAAAATCAAAAAACATTAGTGCATTGTGTCCCAAGTGAGAACGGGAACCCAGTTAAGTGACAGTGCGCATTTAAGGTGATTACGCTACTATGTCTTTTCATAATGAGCAGAACACAGTGAACAATGGATATGTAATCCCTTGTAATCCTCTTTGTTTTATGCATTTTATAGTAATTTTAATTTTTTTAATTTTCCTATGTTGCTCATAACTATATACATGCTTGTCCATTAAATGCGCATTTTTCACCCCATGCAGTCACACTTCCAATGTGCCACACAATCTATACCTCCCATCTAAGGTCTTTCTTCACTCTTTATCGTGTAGATACCGAGCACCGGATTGCTCAGTACAGCGGTTATCCATTGGTAAGTCTGCCAATCCCAGGCCTTGTGAGAAGTTGGCCTGATATATGATGTCCACTATTCTAGTGGGCAGCTTGTATCAGTCCAAACAACCCTTATGGTGATTTGTTGTAAGTCAACCTTATAGACTAGCTATCCTAGTGGTAGCATGGACAAAGCAGTTTTAGGCTAAAACTCAGAGGGCATGTAAAGCCAGCTGTTTTACCATATGTAACCCCTTGAATACCAAATGAAAGGACACCACACAGGTTATTTATTAAAATATATATGTATTTCTTTCTAACACAACCCCTCTGAACTGTTTATGAGGTCAGAGGCACAAGCACATAACAAGTTACTTAATCAGCATATGTTTAAGTTGCACAAAATACAGTCGAGCCCCAGGGGCGAAGCAAACCATATATTAAGAGAGTGGTATAAGAACGACGTCACGGACAAAGAGAAGGCCTAGGGCCTAGGGAATCGCTGGGGTTACACTAGACTATCAGTAGTTAGGAAGTAGGAGGGCCATGGGAGGCGCGTGCAGTGTCTCTACACATATGCGGGTTACTACCATAAAAGTCAATGGGAACTTAGAAATCAGAAGTTAGTGGATTTAGGACACTTCTGGTTGAACTAGGAGGAAGCAACTAAAAACATAGACACTTGGATAGTCAATACCCACAGGAGCACCGAAGTACTCGCTTTACCTCACCCACGGGAGACGGGTGCATAGGTGTCAAGATGTGTCGGGTTTCGTCGGTGGATCCTATGAAGACCTGTAAGAAGATGCTGCAGGCGACCAGGAGGAAGATGTCCGGGTGGATCCAAGGGTGGATAGAGGATGAAGATTACCTGAAAGCAGAGGGGACAGAGTCTGGGTCACTAGCCAGTGAGAGCTGGATACGGACTGTCCCACGAAGGATCTCGCTGATGGAGGAGTCGACTTCCGGATTGGAGTCAACAAGCCTTAGCAAAAGCAACCCACGCAGGAATCGAAGATGGCTTCTGATGCAGACCAGCAAGGTCTGAGGTGCTTCTCCTTGGCAGGGAAGCAGGGGCCAGTCTGGAGCAACCAGACCAGTGGTGAAGATTCAAAGGGTGGTCGTCACAGAGGCTACTAGCCAGTGGGCCAGCACACAGACAACTCGTCGAGCAGGAAAATGCAGAAGGGCCCCACGCAGAACTCGTGGAGTGTGGAGGGCTGATCTTCAGTGCAGATGGTGCTTGGGGTTGGGGCTTTTCAATCCCCAATGCACAACTTCGAGGGTGCCTCAGAAGCTGCACAAGTAGCAATTCGCAGGTTTTCCAAGCTGTCCGGTCCCACTTCTCTTGTCGCCTCCACGGATCTCAGCTCTGCTGTAGATGTGGAAAAGGGTCAAAGACGTCTGGAAGTCTGGGTCTTGTCAGGCTCTGTGCTCGTGTTCCGGCGCGAACGTCGACAAAGCAAGCCGTTGATCGCTGATGGTGCCTGTTTGCACAGGGTGGTCACTCCTTGGCCACAAGGGAGATTCTTCAGTGTTCTAGCTTCAAGCAGAATGTCGAAGGTCCAAAGTTTCATTTCAAGTTTCAGTCAGGATAAATCTAAAGTCCTAAGACTCAGCTCCTAGCTTTATACCAATAAAAGGGCCTGGTTTACCTGCTAGGTCCCTCCTATTGTGGGACCAGGGAAGGGGGTGGTTACACCCATTTCCCTTTGTCCAGTTTTGCGCCAGAGCTGGGGCTGGAGTGCCCCAGCAACCGGTTTGAACTGGAGTATGCATGGAGCACCTTGTGTGCCCCAGGCAGTGTCTCATTTCTTTCAGCCCTCCCTGTCCCAATACACTAAGGCCTGTCTGGGGTGGTGCTGGCACCTCCCCAGGCAGGAAACCTATTGTCCAAGCCTCCCTGACTGGAAGGACTCCCAGCAGCAGGAGGTTTTGTGACGCTGGGGCTATGGTTAACTTTAACCGGGATCATCAGGAACAACATGTCTTCTCCCTCTAGAAGGGTGGAATGCTACCCCCGTCGCCAGAATTGGCGAGGGGGTAGTATTCCAAAGCGTATGACACCTTACACGACATGTTTGGATACAGCCAAACCAAAGTTAGCATTAACCGCGAGGATTATAATACACTTAAGAGTATATGGTCAGGCTATATCATAGAACAGCTATAAGGACATGGTTCCGAAAGCTTCAGACAGGCTCAGCTCATGCTAGAGCACCATCTCACATAAAACCAAGCACTCTGCCTTCAGGATTGTTAAGGCCTGCCATAGGAGTGACTTATAGGTGCATATGTGTCTCTGTATAAAGTTAGATATAGGAATACTATACCTGAGCAAGGGATGATTACACGACCTTGTCCCAGCTGAGTGATCAGCCAGTCGTGTCAATGTGAGTGGCCAGCCAGGGGTGGCATAATTCATGCTGCAGCCCCTGGTAGGCCTTGAATGCACCTATGCCCTGGGTACCTATAATACACTATATAAGGTGAACCAATTCCCAATTGTGTATGTACCTAAAGTACATGGTATGAATTTAGAGAGAGAGCATCACTTGCTGTGGGTCTGATAAGCAGGCCCACAGCCACATCTAAGTTGAAAAACCAGTAAAGCAAAGCAAAAAAGTGGGGGTGACCATAGGAAGCAGACCCTACTCTCCTACACAACTCCCCCCCCCCCCCAAACGTAGGGACATTAGACTAACCTTGACCAGTTGAGTCTTCATGTTCTAAGGTACATGGCACAGAAACTGCTTTGATTAAAGCATCCGATGAAATCAGGATGATCCTGGACGGTGGAGGTGCTGCGTTGCTCATACTGCTTGACCTCTCCGCGGCCTTTGACACGGTCGATCATATCACTTTGATCGACCATGTCACGGCAAAAGGAGTATCAAAAAATGCCATCTCCCTTCTCTCCTCCTTCCTAACCAACCGGGAACAGTCCGTGGCGTTTGGTAACTTTTCATTTCCACCATTTGTTCTTCCCTGTGGTGTCCCCAGGGATCCTCGCTAAGTCCAACACTTTTTAACATCTACGTGGCTGACTTGGTGAGGATCATTAAAGCTCTTCGTCTAGCGGTAACCTCATACGCCGATGATACACAGCTTGTCCTGGAGGTTAACAACAACGGACTGAAAATAGCCGCCAATTTCCAACAGGGAATGCTTGCAATCAGCAACTGGATGACCGAGAATTGCCTTAAACTAAACTCGGATAAAACCCGAGGTAATGGTCTTCAGGAATCTCGCTCCTAATTGGTCCCCCACTTGGTGGCCACAAGATCTTGGATTTCCTCCCACCCCGGTCACCAAGGTTAGAAACTTAGGGGTGATTTTCAACAACAAATTGTCATTTGCGCATCATGCCAACACAGTGGTTTCTTCTGTGTTCTTTACAATAAGAATGATCAGGAAACTCCTGCCCTATCTTCCCACAAGTACAATGAAAACCTTAGCTAGTACCCTGGTCATGTCCCGCATTGACTACTGTAATGCACTCCTTGTCAATGCTAAAGAAAAAGTATTAAACAAACTACAGCTGGTACAGAACGCAGCTGCTAGATTAATCACAGGAATACCCAAGTTCAAACCAATTTCTAAAACCATTAGACAACTTCACTGGTTACCGGTGAGACATATAATTAAATTTAAAGCCTTATGCATAGCTTTCAAAACCATCCATGCAACAGGACCTGCTTTTCTGAATTTCTATGTCCCTACAGACAAGCACGTACACTACGATCCTCCACGGCTAACCTCCTAGAGGTTACAAAAACTAAGAAATCTACCTGGGGTGACAGATCATTCCCAATTACTACTGCCAAACTTTGGAATTCTTTGCCGCACCAAATAAAAATCACCACATCTTTAATACCCTTCCGCAAACAATTAAAAACCTGGCTTTTCAATCAATAATCATCTATCAAGTTATCACTCTACCCAAGCGCCGAGACACCTCAGGGTATTTGTGCGCTCAATAAATCTCATAAATAAAATAAAATAAATAAATGGAAATATCTGGAGAGTCCATCTGCATTGGCATGGTCAGTCCCAGGTCTATGTTCCACTGTAAAGTCCTTCCCCTGTAGGGAAATGGACCACCTAAACAGTTTGGAATTTTCACCCTTCATCTGATTTAGCCATAGGAGGGGCTTATGGTCGGTCTGAATCTTGAAGTGAGTACCAAACAAGTATGGCCTCAGCTTCTTCAGGGCCCAAACCACAGCAAAGGCCTCCCTCTCAATAGCTGACCAACGTTTCTCTCTAGGGGTCAGCCTTCTGCTTAAGAAAGCAATGGGGTGGTTTTGACAATCTATATTTAGTTGTGAAAGTACAGCTCCCACGCCCAACTCAGAAGCATCTGTTTGGACTATGAACTCCTTGGAGTAATCTGGACTTTTCAGAATAGGTGCAGTGCACATGGCCTGCTTCAGATCATCAAATGCCTTTTGACAGCTAACTGTCCACTGAACTTTTTTTGGCATCTTCTTTTAGGTCAAGTCATTAAGTGGTGTCACAATGGACCCATAATTCTTAACAAACTTCCTGTAGTATCCAGACAGGCCCAAGAAAGCTCTGACCTGTGTCTGGGTGGTTGGAGGAGTCCAGTCTTTGATGGTTTGGATCTTGCTCTCCGGTGGTTGAACCTGACCCCCACCTACCAGGTGGACCTGCACTATCTGGCACTTAGTGGCCTTGATAGTGAGTCCTGCCTTTGCAGGGCCTCTAAAACATTCCTCAGGGGGACCAGGTGATCTTCCCAGGTGGAGCTAAAGACAGCAATATCATCCAGATAAGCTGCACAATAATCATCCAGACCTGTGAGGACTTGATTCACCAACCTTTAAAAAGTGGCAGACGCATTCTTCAAACCAAAGGGCATTACCAAAATTGATAATGTCCTCCTGGGGTCGAAAATGCAGTTTTGGCTTTTGCATCCTCAGCTAGTCTGATTTGCCAGTAGCCTGGTCAAATGTGCTCAAAAACTTGGCAGAAGCCAATCTGTCAATGATCTCATCTGCCCTAGGTATTGGATGGGCATCTGTCCTAGTGACAGCATTGAGACCTCTGTAATCCACACAAAACCTCATCTCTCTCTTACCATCTTGGGTGTGAGGTTTTGGCACAAGGACTACTGGACTGGCCCAAGGGCTCTCTGAGGGCTCAATAACTCCCAGTTCCAACATCTTTTGGACCTCAGTCCTGATACAGTCCATGCCATGGTCAGGTTGCCTGTAGATTTTACTCTTCACAGGCAGACTGTCACCAGTGTCCACCTCACGGGTGCACCAGCTTGTCTGACTTGGGGTCAGGGAAAACATATGTCTAAAAGACTGTAGAACTTGTCTGCAGTCCTGTTGCTGCTGGTCAGAGAGGCTGCCTGCCAAGGCTACTCCATCTACTGAACCATCATCAGGGGTCTGAGAAAACAGGTCTGGGAGAGGGTCACTCTATTCCTCATGTCCCTCATCTGTAGCCATGAGCAAGCCCATGTCTGCCCTGTCAACATATGCCTTCAGTCTGTTGACATGAAGCACCCTGTGGGGGCTTCTGGGAGTCCCAAGGTCCACCAAGTAGGTGACTTCTCCCTTCTACTCAACAATTGTGTGGGGTCCAGACCATTTGTCTTGGAGCGCTGCTGGGGCCACTGGCTCCAACACCCACACTTTCTGTCCTGGCTAGTACATAGTCAGCACAGCCTATTGGTCATGCCAAGCTTTTTGAAGTTCTTGGCTAGCCTCCAGGTTTTAAGTAGCCTTTTTCATTTACTCAGCCATCCTGGAGCGGAGACCAAGTACATAGTCCACTAAGTCATGCTTAGGCTTTTTGAGAGGTAACTCCCATCCTTCCACAAGACTAAGGGGTCCTCTTACAGGATGCCCAAACAGAAGCTCAAAATGGCTGTAGCCAACCCCCTTCTGTGAGACCTCTCTGTAGGCGAACAAAAGGCAGGGTAGAATGATGTCCCATCTTCGCCTAAGCTTTTCAGGTAAACCCTTTATCATCCTGTTTAAGGTCTTGTTGAACCTTTCCACAAGACCATTGCATTGTGGGTGATAGGGTGATAGGGTGTGGTGAATTTGTAGTTCACTCCACACTTCCACATAGCAGTCAAATATCCAGACATGAAGTTTGCACTTCTGTCTGAGACAACCTCCTTAGGGAAGCCCAACCTTGAGAACACTCCCAAGAGGGCTCTTGCCACAACAGGAGATGTTGTGGTCCTAAGTGGAATAGCTTCTGGATGCCTGGTGGCATTATCCACTACCACCAGTATAAATCTGTGCCCAGATGCTGTTTGGGGGTCCATTGGTCCTACAATGTCTATCCCCACTCTCTCAAAGGAAACCCCCACCACAGGTAGTGGTATAAGGGGGGGCCTTCGTTGTGTCACCTGATTTGCCACTGGCTTGGCAGGTAACACAGGAGCGACAAAACTCCTTTGCATCCTCTGACATATGGGGCCAGTGAAAGTGAGGGACAAGCCTGTCCCAAGTCTTGTTCTGGCCCAAGTGTCCTGCTAAGGGAATATCATGGGCTAAGGTAAGAAGGAAGCCTCTGAAGCTCAAAGGTATAACCAACCTCCTGGAAGCACCAGGCTTGGGGTCTCTACCCACTGAGTACAGAAGCCCATCATCCCAATAGACTCTATGGGTACCTTGAGCATTCCCAGCAGCCTCAGCAGCAGCCTGCTGTCTGAGGGGTACAAGAGAGGGGCAGTCTAACTGTGCCTGCCTCAGATATGCCCTTGAAGGTCCTTCTGTCCCAAGAAACTCAACCTGGTCAGGTTCAAGTTCTTCTAGGACAGTTCCTTCTTGGATCTCAAAATCATCCTCCTGGGAGGGCTGATCCTCAACCTGAGGCAAGGGGGAAGGCACTGACTTAACCCTACTGCTCTTTCTCTTGGATGGTGTCTGGTCCATTGTTCCAGGATCCAGCACCTGTTCGGTTAAGCACTTTTTGGCCTGTGACCTGGTCACAGCAAGGACATGTGTGGATAATCCCAGCATTTCTGCATGGGTCCTATACGCCACCTCAGACCAAACTGAGGTTTCAAGATCATTTCCCAACAGACACTCAATAAGAAGGTCTGAACTCACAACAACTCTTTTGAGGCCAGTTACCCCTCCTAGGAGAAGTTAACAATTGCCATACTATGGGAGGTAGTGGCATTGCTAGCACTGGTCATTAGGTAATTCTCACCTAGTACGATCTGTCCAGGGTCCACAAAGTCAGGTGTCACCATTGTGACACTGACACATGTGTCCCTGTAGGCCTGAGCCATTTTATCATTGATGAAATGTGTCTGTCTGTACTTGCTCAGATTACTGGGACTTACAGTAGAGGACATTGCTATGTCCCCATCACAGACTAGAACAGCCTGAATTGGTATTCTGACTAGGCCAGAATCCATCTCAGTTCCCAGGGTCAACCCTATTACACCCTTTTGCTGGGAACCACCACTAACAGCTGGACTAGGGGGAACAGTTGCCTTAGGGGCAATGGTGGTTGAATCTGCATCCTTTTTGGTGCACTCACTATACCAGTGAGTACCTGTCTTACAGTAGTTGCTCCCAGGTTTCTTTTGGCCTTCTTGGTTTTTTTTTGTTCTTTTTGGAACCACCCTCCCCCTGAGCCTTTTGGGGGCCTGGTGAAGACTTCTGGTCTTTTTGTTTCTGATCATTACCCTTCTGGTCTGCCTTTTTCTGATCACCGCCCTGTTTCTGGTTTTTCTGCTTAACCCTGGTTCTGACCCATTTGTCTGCCTTCTTTCCCAATTCTTGGGGAGAGGTCATATCAGAGTCAATCAGGTGTTGATGCAATAACTTGTTCTGACAATTGTTAAGTATTTGCTCTCTCATGATCAAATTATACAATCCTGTATAGTCCTTAACTTTACTTCCCAATAATCAGCCTTCCAGAGCCTTAGTGGCACAATCAACAAAATCAGTCCAGTCCTGAGTCTGTGTCTTCTGGGTATCTCTGAACATCAATCTGTATTGTTCAGTGGTTAGGCCAAACCCATCAATCAGAGCACTCTTCAGGACAGTGTAATTGTTAGCATCCTCATCACTAACTGTGAGGAGCTTATCTCTACCTTTTTCTGAAAAGGAGAGCCACAAGATAGCTGCCAACTGACTTTGGGGTACCTGCTGTACTTTGCAAGCTCTCTCCAAAGCAGTTATCCATTTGTGGATGTCATCCCCACACTTGTAGGGAGGGACAATCTTGCTCAGGTTTCTATTGTCATAGGACCTGTCTTTATCCTTAGGGATATTGCTGCCACCAGTGGGTTCTAACCCACTTAACTTTTGCTCTCTTGCAAGAGCAAGTCTCTCTTTGGCGAGGGCAATTTCTTCCCTCTCAATCCTCAGATTGACTTCTTTCATTCTGGCCTGATGTTCTCTTCTCTGAGGAGAAGTCATTCCCCTCTGAGCAGAGGCATTAGAGCCATGTGAAGCACTAGATTGGATAGATTCCCTGGAGTGGGATCTTACTCTCCTGTACCTCTGGTTAAGCCCACTTGGGGGTTTGTATGGGGGCTGCCCATGCTGACTCCCATGTATGCTTAGGTTAGCCTGGCTAAGTCTCCTAACTAGGACCTGGCTGTCTACCTCATCCCCAGAAATCTCCTCCTCTATCCCATCTTCCTCATCTTGGACAGTGGGGTCAGGGGCATCATCTGTTGAGGGTAGGTCCTCATCTGTATTACCTGAAGGACATGCACTAGGTGTATTTTGAGCATCATATTCTTCCATGAGCTCAATCAGGTATTTGAGGGTAGGGTTTGAACCCTGCTTTAACCTTCTTGAAGTGCACAAGTGCCTCAATTCTTGGAAGGTTAGGGTATCATATCTAGAAGGTATCCTTAAAGGATCTACCTCCACTGAGAGAGAACCACTGGGGTCTACTCTCAGAGACATGAGCTAGTGAGGTGTGGAGTTGCACCTACCTACACTAAGTGTTTTCCTACTAGAACCTCTCTAGGAGTTGTAGTCAGGGTGTGCTAAGCCCTTTCCTCTACAACAACTAAGTTCAGTAGAACTTAAGTATTATGAGACTTGTTTATATGTACCTATAGGTACCTAATGTGATCTTTCAAATGATATCTCAAGATTACAAGTGGTAAAACAACAGCAAGCTCTTAGCCCAACCGAAGCACACCAATGTGAGAAGTTGGCCTGATATATGATGTCCACTATTCTAGTGGGCACCTTGTATCAGTCCAAACAACCCTTATGGTGATTGGTTGTAAGTCAACCTTATAGACCAGCTATACTAGTGGTAGCATGGACAAAGCAGTCTTAGGCTAAAACTCAGAGGGCATGTAAAGCCAGCTGTTTTACCATATGTAACCTCTTGAATACCAAATGAAAGGACACCACACAGGTTACATATAAAATATATATGTATTTATTTCTAACACAACCCCTCTGAACTCTTTATGAGGTCATAGGCACAAGGACATAACAAGTTACTTAATCAGTATACGTTAAGTTGCACAAAATACAGTCGAGCCCTAGGGGCAAGGCAAACCATATTTTAAGAAAGTGGTATAAGAACCACGTCACGGACAAAGAGAAGGCCTAGGGCCTAGGGAATCGCTGGGGCTACACTAGACTACCAGTAGTTAGGAAGTAGGAGGCCCATGGGCAAGGTGATCCTCCGTCAGACAATCGCACACTGGAGGCATAGATGGAAGGGTAGTCTTGAAGGGGAGGGAGTAGCACCTTCAGACTATTTGCAACACCCACCTGTCTGATGTGATGTTCTGCCAGTGGTGGAGATGATGGTGTACTCTGCCACCGGCTGGCCATAAATGATCCTGTGGAATCAGACTACAAAGGGTATGCGGTGTTGGAAGGGATCGTGGCTTGGCTCGACTTCTGGCCTCCCGACCCACGGGGTTGGGGTGAACCACGCCCACGGCCGCAGAGGCTGCTGAGCCTACGGGCCCTCTGGCTGGAATAGGGTTGGTGCAATTGGTAGCCCCTTCCATAGCCGCAAAATGAACGATGTCAAGGGAGTTGTGGTGAGGCCCAAGGACTTGGCTGTGGCCCGTGAGTAATAGAAAAAAAGGGTGGCATCTGCTTTGTCTCATAAGAGACAGAAGCCATTGAAGGGCATGTCCATGAGCTTAGCTTGGACATCCCCCGAAAAACCAGACGTTCTCAGCCAGGCTGGCGACGAAAGCCCGCCGTCGTGGAAATTGCTCTGCCTAGTTTGTCGTGTCCAAGCCACATCTGATGGCGAACTTTGCTGCAGCTCTCCAGTCTGAAATAGCTTGGAAGAGTAGAGCCCTGTCCTCTTCCGAGACACTAGGCAGCACTAGTGAAACCGTGTCCCATATTGAATGGGAATAATGGCCCAAAAGGCATGCAGTGTTCACTGACCACAATGCCAGACTGGCAGAGGAGAACATTTTCTTTCCAAAACTCTCCAGTCTCTTTGATTCTCTGCCTGGGGATGTGGAAGGGAACGCAGCACATGAAGTGGCCACAGGAAGCGGAAGCCTGGACCACCAAGCTTTGTTTGTTTTTTTAATTCTTTATTGGTGACTGCACAGTGAAATATACATACATCTCAGATCTTTGACATATCACAGTCATTTTTCCACTTTTTTCCTAACACACCTTTATTGGAATGTCTAATGTGCCTCAGATTTCTCATTGAGATACAATTCCAAGTTCATGGAAATCCAGGGAATTTCCACTAATATTTCACTGATAATTTTTCTCTTAGATATCATACGTGTGAGGCATTACAGACCAAAACAATAGGAATTATTAAAATATGAAACTTTTCTTCTAACAGTCCCCCCTCCCATAACCCACCCTCTCCTGGTCGCTTCTGGTTGGAACTGACAATACACTTAGGGCATATCTCCAGCAGGCAATAAGCTGCTACTATAGAACATCATTATGCATGCACCTTTCCGTGGAGGGGGCAGTCCCTTGACCATCGTCTTCTACTCTAAGCAGACTATTGAGAATCATCCACGCGAGGGGCAATTAAATCTATTCCCTCCAGCTGCAATACCATCCCATCCCACTCCAGTGCTATGGGTTGTTTCCTATATCCTTTCTCTTCCTCCCTCCGTAAAGCCGCTCCCTCGCCTTACTCCACTGCACTAGGTCCGATTGCCATGCAGAACTCCTGGGGGGTCTGAGGGATTTCCACCTCATTGTAATGCATCTAATCGCCAAAACCAAGGCGAGGTCCAAGAATTTCAGTTTGACCTTCAGTGCTTTAGATCTCCTACGCAATCCCACTAGACAGTACGGGGCATCCGTCGGAATGGTCATTTGAGTGATCGTGTGTAGCGTCTGACATATCCCTACCCAATAACCCGACAGTCGGGGACAGGACCACAGCATGTAAATAAAGTCGGCTTTATCACCGTGATAGCATGGGCAGCAGTGTGGGGAGTCAGGGAACATATGATGTAGTCGTGTGGGTGTTAGATACACTCTGTGGAGCACCATCGTCTGGATAAACCTGAATTTTGCGTTATGAGAGACTCTTCTTGGGTGCTCTAATAACAACTGCCAAGTCTTATCCGACAGATCTGAGCCATGATCCTGTGTCCAGGTCGCCCTAAGGGCCGTAAGTGGTAGTGCAGCATGTTCCCTGATTCCGGTGTAAAGCCAATGTACCAAATGACCCCCTTCACATATATAGTACAGCAAGTGAACTAATGTGTGTTGCGTGGATTTTGTTCTTTGAGGTTCCCATGTGTTTTTAATATAATGTGAAACCGCGGCAAACAGGAAATACAATCTTGGTGGGGCCCCTGTGATCTGTAGGAAGGTGTTATGATCCAATAGTGTGTCATCTCCAAAAAAGGCTCCTATATCCTCTACCCCGTTGTCCGCCCAAGTCTGCAGTGCGTTGCGTGTGAGTCTACCCTGCGGTGTCGGGATACCTAGCAATGGAATGTTCACCGCGTAAGGGGGTATCGTGGACGTATAGGCTAGTGCTTTCTGCCAACATGTTAAATCCGCGTGTAAAAGGGGAGAACAATGCGGGGGGATCCGAGTTTTTGGCAGCAACAGGTCGAGGCGTTCCTTCGTAAAGGCAATCTCGTTCAGGTTCTTACCCGCTGTCCAATACGATAGCCATTGCAGTTGACTACCGTAATAATAGCCCCTGAAATCCGGCACTCCTAGCCCTCCCATCGTGGTACCCACTTGAAGTTTCCGCAGACTGATACGTCGTCGCCCAGTGCCCCATATCAGGCTAATCAGGAGAGTGTTAATGGAGTTAAAAATGTGTTGCGGGAGAATCACAGGTATGTTCACAAAATAATATAATAGGCGGGGGAGCATAATCATTTTCAAAAGAGCGATTCTCCCCATTACAGATAGTGGCAGTGAAGTCCAGAACCCTACGCTACCACGGAGTCACATAATCGCCCTCTTGATGTTCCCATCAATTTGATCATCAGTCTTTCTATATATTTGTATACCCAAATATTTAAATGACACAGGGGCCACCGGAATCAAATATGTTCCAAAAGGGATATGTAAGGGGCGCAATCCTTCCTGGAAAAAGAATCCTACCGATTGTCAGGATTAATTGCCAGACCCGATAATGTCTCAAATTGCTGGAAGACCTGGTAGACTGCCGCGTGGTTCGCTTCTAAATCACTGAAATATAATAATATGTCGTCAGCGTAGATGGATATCAGATGGTATACCCATCCCACCGGAATACCTGACTGTTCAAATGAACCTCTGAGCGCCAGTGCAAGAGGTTCTAGCGCTAAAACAAATAAAATCGGGTATAAGGGGCACCCCTGTCGAGTGCCTCTATGCACTGTATAGTGGTCAGAAACATACCTGCCTGTGCGTGCCCGAGCCGTAGGGTTGGCATACAGCAAACGTATCCAACGCATAAGGGCGTCTGGAAAGCCGAAGCGTTGCAGCGATGCAAACATGAAAGACCAGGACAAAGAGTCGAATGCTTGTTTCAAGTCAAGCGCTATACAGCCGGCCCTTGAAAGGTCCGGAGGCGACTCCGACATAAGGGTATGTAGTCTAAGCGTATTCAATGAGGTACTACGCCCAGGAAGAAATCCACACTGATCTGGATGAATCAGTGTATTAAGAAGGGGTTGAACACGCAAGGCTAAGGCCTTACTGAGGATCTTGTACTCCGTCGAAAGTAAAGAGAGAGGTCTGTAATTGGCCATGTCTAGAATATCTCTATCAGGTTTAAGTATAGAGGTGACCAGTGCTTGCATGGTAGAATCGGGTAGCTGCCCTTCCACAAATGCTATTTTGTATACCTTCTCAAGGACAGGTACCAGGATATCTGCATAGGTCGAGTAAAATTCCACAGGTAACCCGTCTATGCAGGGTGTTTTATTATGATTGAGGCTCTTTATTGCCACCCTTATCTCATGCTGCGTAATCAGGCCCTCCAGTGACTTTTGTGTGTCTTCCGACAGTACTGGGAATACAAGATCATTCAGAAAGTCAGTTATTTGCACAGGGTCTTCGAGGCCCCTGGATGCATAGAGGCGACGTAGGTGGGCACAAAAGGCTTGATTTACTTCCGTTTGCGTGCGAACCAAGGCACCTGTCGGGTCACGTATTTGAGTAACAGTCGGTGGATCTGGCTGATCACGCACCAATCTGGCCAAAAGCGCACCAGACTAGTCCGCTTCCCTTATCTGTGTCCTCTCGGAAGGCTCCTACTGCCGCCAACGCCCCTAGTTGGTCTTTCTTCTGTTGTTGTGGCGATGGGCCAGGTCGTCCGCCCCTTCCACCGGAGCCGAGGGATCCTCTCACTGCCTGGCTCAGGTCGTCCTCCGGCATCCGATCTCACTGTTCATGGGTAGAGTCCAGGACATCTTTCAGGTCCATCACATCTAGCCATTCCTCGACATCTAAAGGGCTTTCAAAAAAGTGTGTTTTTTGGGAGTGGATCACCTTCAAGCGTGCTGGGAATAAAAGAGCATACTTCAGGCCGGCCTTCTCCAGTCTTCTCTTCATCAGTTGGAATGACGAGTGTTGCTTTTGGACCAGAGCAGTATAATCCGGATACAGGGATATCTTGTGGTTTTCGAATTGAATGGTCGATTTCTCACGAGCTTTTTGTAATAGGAAATCCCGATCCCTGTAATTAAGAATCCTTACTATCAGCGGTCGGGGCGGCCGGCCAGGCCGAGGTCGTCCGGACGGGATCCTGCGTGCGGGGGGGGGGGACCTTAAACGAAGGAACAGAAATCCGCATCCCCCCTCCAGATCTCACCACCACTTCCCGCATCGTCAGTCCGGCGTCCCAGGCGCCGTCAGTATTCGGGAAAACACCGTCGTTCTCAGGGGTAATGCCGAGCTCTTGAGCAGACGCAGACGCGTCGCAGTCCGTTCCGGGGCCACACGGCCCGCCAGCCGACCCGATGTTGTGCCTTCGCAGGGCGGGATGGCAGTCTCGGGTCGCCACCTGGGTAAAGGGTTCCACTCCGGCAGCTTCCCTGTGCACTTCCGGTCAGGCAGGCCGGGCCGTCGCTCGTTTCCTATTATACTTGAGCGCCCGGTTGATGACGGCAGAAGGCCGCGGCAGGCCGCACTCGACAACCACCATCGTGTGGAAGACAGCGAAAGCTCCCGGGTCTTCAGTCCGGTTCAGGAGACGCTCACATCACTCCGCCTCACTTGTGTACAGAACCGGGCTCCCATCGGAGTCCAGCAGCAGGATTCAGACCCCGGGCACCTCCGGAGCACTATCGGGAGCCGACCGCCATCGTGGCAGGTTAGCCACGCCCCCGACCATCAAGCTTTGTGGGGTGTGGTGGATGGTGAGGAAAACTGAGTCGCCCAGGACAGGGCGATGGCGGCGGGCAATTGTCCTATTCACAGAAGCACCCGTGCTGGGTTTGGACAAGATGCCCAAAAGGACGTTCGTTAAGGCCTCATAAGAGGGCAGTAAGGGTTCGGAGCTGGAGACCCGAGGCTGCAGGATCTCTGTCAAGACGGTAAGTCTCGACCGCCATCGAGGACCTCTGCAGCCCTACGCACCACCATAGCAAATGACGCCCCCTCCTCCTTAGCCAGGATAGGTGAAGACAGCATACCAGAGTCTGGGGAGATGTTGAAACCACTAGCATCACTCAGTTTCTTGAACTAGTCCATATCTTGTGGGTGTGGGATTTCTAAGGGAACCTACTCCCCCTCCCAATCCTCTTCATCTCTCCCTAACCCTTTAGAATCGTGCAGGTTGAATGGCAGGGAGCCGTGCATAGGACGCTCGACCAGCTCTATGATGTCGGGAATAAGAATCGGGGAGGCGCCGGCGGTGGGTGCCAGTGATGCCGAGGCAATGTCAAGGGTCCTAGTGTCACACTGCTTGACCAGATGGTCATGGAGATAATGCAGCCATGAGGGGTAGTCTGTCAATGTTAGGCCAATGAGGCTGAAGAACAAGTTACTTACCTTTGGTAACGATATATCTGTAGGAAACATAGGTTAGTTATAGATTCCTTACCTTAGAATTACCCCCAGGCGTCAGACTGGATCAGGAAAGGTTTTCATCAGCAGTACCCCTGCGTGTCAGAAGGTGACGTCAGTCGACTCCGCATCCGTTGCCGGCGTCGTGGTCACCGGGATGACATTGAGGTAGCTACATAGACGGCGCCCTAACGCGCTGACGTGAGTTCTGTACACGGCTTTCCATGCCAGAAGCGCAGAGCCATGCAAGACCCTGACCACTGGTGCACAAAACTAGGTCCCTGAAAGGATCTCCTTAACCCTAGAAGTCAGTTCGCAGAATGGGGAGGATGGGTGGGGCGGTAACGAATCTATAACTAACCTATGTTTCTTATAGATATATCGTTACACAAGTAGTAACTTGTGCATCTGAAAGAGACACGTTAGTGATAGATTCCTTACCTTAGAATAGATACCCCAGCAATACCAACAATCACATCAGAAGGTCCTGGAGAACAGAACGGCCAAAGAAGCCGTCTCTCCGGACTTGGCTGTTCAGGCAGTAGTGTCTCGTAAACGTGTGCAGCGATGCCCACATAGCTGCCTGACAGATGTAATTTAGGAGGACTCCTCGCCCCAAAGCAGTAGTATCTGTCGTTGTCCTGGTGGAATGGGCGCACTGGAGGCTCCTTCTTAGCAAAAGAATAGCAGACTTTGATGCACAAAATTACCCACCTGGAGATGGTCCGTTTGTGCACAACCCGACCTTTCTTAGCACCCATGTAACCCACAAAGAGTTGGTCGTCCACCCGGAATTGTTTTGTGCGACCCAAATAGAAAGAAAGCGCATGTTTTGGATCCAGACAGTGGGGCCTCTCTTCCTCTTTTGAAGGATGCGGAGGCAGAAAGAAGGTGGGTGAAGTGATTGTTTGGCCAATGTGGAAAGAAGTAACCACCTTGGGCAGAAAGGAAGGTCTAGTTCTAAGGACGACTTTGTCCGGATGGACAGCCAGAAAGGGAGGCTTGGAAGACAGAGATTGTAGCTCACTCACCCTGCGTGCATAGGTGATGGCCACGAGAAAAGCAGTTTTCAAAGTGGGAAGGTCTTAGAGGACAAATATTTAGTGGCTTAAAGGGAGCGCACATAAGATATGTCAGAACCAAGTTCAAGTCCCACTGGGGCATTACGAAGGGAACAAGAGGAAAAAGATGAGTAATGCCCTTAAGAAATCTATTTACAACAGGGAACTTGAAAAAAGAAGGCTGATGAGGGAGCCTGAGGGAGGCTGAAACGGCCAAAAAGTACCCCTTAAGAGTGCCCAGAGCAGAGCCCTGCTGGGCCAAAGATAGGAGGAACAAGAGAACCTCAGAAAAAAGGGCAGAAAGGGGATCCACAGCATTTGCTGTGTGCCATGCCACAAATGTATTCCATCTGCAGGCATATACCGTCTTAGTGGAGGGACGCCTGGCTTCCAACATTACATCACAGACTTCGGGAGGCAGGTCACTTAATCTCCACGCAAGGAGGTGGAGGCTGGACAGGTTCGGGTTTAGGACCGTCCCCTGCTGCTGCGACAGAAGATCCTCCCGAAGCGGCAGTCTGATCGGAGGATCGATGGCCATGTTGAGCAGCTCGGGATACCAGACTCTTCATGCCCAAATCCGGAGCCACAAGAATGACTTGGGCCTGGTCGCGCTTGATCTTCTTCAGCATTCTGGGCAGACGTGGTATAGGTGGAAAGGCGTATAGAATACTGCAACTCCACTCGTGCCGAAAAGCGTTGCCTAGCGAGTGCCGCCTAGGAAATTCCAATGCGCAGAATTGCTGACATTGCATGTTCTCTTTGGTTGCGAATAGATCTAACCCCAAGGCTCTCCCCACTGCTGTAAGAGACCTTGCACCACCTCTGAGTGTAGACGCCATTCATGATCCATCATGCACCTGTGGCTGAGTTCGTCCACCCTAGCATTTAGTGAACCTGCCAGGTGTTGAACCATCAGGGATATGCCCTGTTGTTTCAGCCATGTCCAGAGGTGGCGGGGGACATAGGATCCACGACCCCACCACACCTTGTACGTTGCAGTATCACATAGAAGGTGGTGTTGTCCGTTAACACCTGCACTACTCCTACCCGGACAGAGGGAAGGAAGGCTTAGAGTGCAAGACGGATCACCGGAAGCTCCAAAAGGTTGATGTGGAGCCCGGACTCCGCCGGAGACCAGAGGCCTCTGATCTCTGCCTCTCCCATGTGGTCGTCCTATCCCAGAAGGGATGCGTCTGCCACCACTGTGCGTTCTGTTTGGGGAAGGGAAAGGGATCTGCCATTGACCCAACCCTGGTTCGTGAGCCACCACTGCAGTTGTCGTGCAGTGCCCGCCAAGAACTGGACGTAATCTGACAGATTCCCCTGATGTTGCGCCCACTGGAACTTCAGGTCCCACTGCAGAGCCCGCATATGCCATCTAGCATGATCGACAAGCAGGATGCAGGACGCCATGAGGCCCAGCAGTCTCAGGATCAGCCTGACCGAAACCTGGGTTAGGGGCAGAAAGATAAGAATCATAGCCCGAATATCCTGTACTTGCTGTTCAGGAGGATAAACCGGAAACAGCGTTGTGCCCAGAACCGCCCAGATGAAGAGGAGCTTCTGAGAGGGAGTCTGGTGTGAATTCGGCATCTTGATGGAGAACCCCAGTGAATGCAGGTCGGTCGGTTGTAGTCTGGAGGTGGGAGACGACAGCCTGGAGAGAGCCCGCCTTCAACATCTAGTTGTCGAGATAGGGGTATACTGAAACCCCTGATCTGGGCAGAAGAGCTGCCACCACCGCAATCTCTTTCGTGAACACCCAAGGGCCGCTGGTAAGGCCGAAGGGGAACACGGTAAACTGAAAATGCTCGTGGCCTACCGTGAACGGCAGGTAACGCCAATGGGCCGGCAGGACGGGGATGTGAAAGTAAGCGTCCTGCAAGTTCAATGCTACCATCCAGTCTCCAGGGTCGAGGACAGACAAGAACTGAGCGAGCGCCAACATCTTGAGCTTCTCCTTCCAGAGGAAGCGGTTGATGTTCCTGATATCCAAGATAGGACGCAGGCCTTTGTCCTTTTTGGGTACCAGAAAGTAGTGGGAATAGGAAGCACAACCTACTTCTGGGGCAGGAACGCACTCGATGGCACCCTTGGCCAAGAGTGCCAATACTTCATGTGGGAGAAGGGCCAGATGATCCTCCGACATGCGATGGTACTGAGGTGGCATGGAGGAAGGGATAGTTTCGAAGGGGAGGGAGTAGCCCCTTTGGACTATTTGCAAAACCCACCTGTCCAATGTGATAGTGCGCCAGTGGGGGGGTGATGGGGGATCCTGCCGCCCACTGACGTTTCTTGGCCCTGAAAGGTTGGACTAGGAGAGTTTGGAGGCTGCTGCAGAGGGGGCTGTGGTGGACTGGCCCGCCGCTGGCCCCCAGAACCACTTTGGTGGTTCCCACATCCCCGGCCGCACTGGGGCTGAACAGCTTGTACCAGCCTGTAGCTCTAGGCGGAACTTAGTGGGGCACCCCTTTCATAGCCATTAAAGGGGCGAAAGGCAGAATGCGCAGGGCAGGTGGTAGAGAGGCCCAGGACATGGCCGTTGCCCGAGAGTCCTTAAAGCGCTCTAGCGCGTTGTCTGCCTTGTCACCGATGGCCATCAAAGGGCATGTCTATAAGTGTCGATTGGACATCCCCGGAAAAACCAGTTGAATGCAACCAGGCGTAGCGCCAAAGAGCTAATGGCGTGGAAATCGTCCTGCCAAGTGCATCGGCAGTATCCAGCCTACAGCGGATGGTAAACTCTGCTGCGTCTCTATCTTCAGCAACTGCACGGGAGAGTACGGCCCAGGCCTTCTCTGGACACTGATTCAGCACTGCGCCACCGTATCCTACACAGAGTGGGTGGAACGGTCCAACAGACATTCTGTGTTTACCGACCGCAGTCCCAAGCTGGCAGAAGAAAACAGTTTCTTCCCAAGGTGGTCCAGCTTTTTGGATTCCCTATCTGGTCGTGCGATAGGTATGGTGCCTTTAGAAGTGGAGGCTTGAACCACCAAGTTCTCAGGGGTGGGGTGTTGGAAGAGGAAAGTGGGGTCCAGTGCAGTGGCTTCGGGCAATCATACTGTCCACATGAGCCCCTGTGTTGGGTCTGGACCAGGTGCTCAAAAGGATGTCCATGTGGGCTTCAATAAACAGCAGCAGGGGCTCCGAAGAGCTTGCTGCCAGCTGAAGGGCCTCTGTCAGGCGGTTAGTCCTGAATGCCATTGTAGGTAACTCGAGACGGAGAGGGCCCTTCAGGTTCAAGATTTTATGGCAAAAGCATAATACTTTTAAAGAAACTCTTCCTAATTGGAAGCCAGTGGAGTGTGCCCGCAGAAGAGTATCTAGGAATATTCAATACCATCTGTGCTGCAGAATTCTGTACTTTTTTAAGCATTCTCAACCTACCTAGGGTGGACCCAAGATAGAGCACATTACAATAGTCTAGTCTTGGGACCAAAAGAGCTTGGACTACTGTCTTCCTGGCCGTGTTGGGAAGAAACCCCAGGATCTTGTGTATCATCTTTAGGGTGCCAAAACAGACCCCGGCAACACTAGATACCTGTTACTTCGCAAGTCCTCAGGATCGGTTGATGCACAAAAGGGTTCCACCTCTTGATCTACCACAGCCTGAATGCCATTATGGCACAGGTCACTAGGAGGATCAAGTGAGGGAGAGAAAGGAAGGGGACAGCGAGGAGGGAGATCTGAAATGACAAAGCACAAAGATCACTACGTTGGAAACACTCCCTGAACAATATTACTATAGCTATAAGATCCCTAGTGGTAATACCTGTAAAGGAAAAGAACTTGAACCATATATTATACTAGCAGGTTGGATTGTTGTACCCTCTGGATGCGTTGAATGAGGACGATATACTGCAGAGGAAGAAATAAGGAATCGACAATGGACCATTCCCCACTAGGTTGCTGATTTCCATGGAGTACAATGATGTCATCAAGTTACACTACATACCCATCGTTGCTATCAGTCTTGCAAATAACGACACCACGGTTAACTGCATCCAAGAGAAGTTAATCACAATCTCACTGTTAGTAATGTCTAAATTCCATAATCAAGTCGAAAGAACAAACAGTAATGTAGGCACAAAGATGTGAGTACCTGAATGAAGATCAGGTGTTCTGCTGCAATCAAATGATACCTGAGGGTTCCGAGTGAGAACGGTATCTTCATATACTCATGAAAGGTTTGAACCGTCCTCTGCATGAACTCTGAACCCAGAGTTCGCCAACAGAGTACCCCGTGCTAAGTGGCGGCTGACAATGCCGTCCGAGATCAGTAAACGTCCTCCGCACGAGCGCCGGTACAGCTGCTCATCCAATGGAGGACACAATAGCCAAAAGAACAGAAATGCACTATGCGGCGGCAAGCCATGCCGTCGTATGTCGAGTATCGTCCTCCGCACGAGCGCCAGAGAAGCGGTTCTTCCAGCGGAGGACACAAACACTGGGAAAACAAAGTGCAATATGCGGTAGCTGAAAATGCCGACTGAAGTAAAAAAGCGTCCTCCGCACGAGCGCCAGTAAATAGGGCTCACCAACGGAGGACACGCAAATATCAAGCAGGAACCAAAAGGATTTGCTGAAAGTCAGGCGGCATCCCTCTCAGTAAAGTGCAACTAAGAAACCAGGATGTGGGCTTACCTAAGCCGAAGGTAACCACGAAGCAGCTCTTCAGTAACAAGGAACCAGTAGGAAGAATATCCAACGCTCTTCCTGGTTGCTCACATGATTTTATGGGTAGGACGTCTCGTCACAGCAGGAAGCCAGGCCCTCTGGGAAATGCAGTCCGGGACAGTATCAAGCCCTTCCTATTACTGAGGCTTGTGAAACAGTGCTTGGCTGCGCTCGAGGATATCACCTATGACAGTACATCCCCCTTCAGGGAGAGCGCAACAAGGGCCCCGCTTTCCGCGGATACTTCCTGTGAAAAGAGGCCACCAGTTTAGGAGCATGTACTCCCAAAGCGGGTTCCCAAGAGTTCTCCTCCACACCATACCCTTTCCCAAGCAACCAGATACCACAATCGGCGACCCCGCCACTTGGAGTCCTTAATCCCATCCACCTCCTACTCCAGTTCCTCATTGATCAAAAGAGGCGGGGGCAACCTCCTCACAGAGGAACAGGAAGGTTTCAGCAAAGAAACATGGAACACAGGGTGTATGCGCATGTGTGAATGCAGTTTGAGACACATATTAACAGGGCGAATGCGTTTCTCTATCAGATAAGGACCAATGTACTTGGGATGAAACACACTATGCTTACGGAACCGCACGTCCCTTGTAGACAACCAGAATGAGTCACCCACATGATACAAAGGACCAGGCCTCCTGTGTTTGTCCGCCGATGCTTTGTAAACTATCTTGGCCTTCAACAGGCGTTCCCGTGCTTCCCTCAAAGTGTTCTTGATATGTTTCACCCTTCTTGCCAATTCAGGAATGTTTTCATCACTAATTGGATGGAGAAAAGGAAGGTATCTCGGATGATGGCCATGGTTGCTGTAAAACGGAGACACCCTCGTGGAACCATGTGTCGCATTGTTGTAGGCAATCTCCGCCATCCAGAGACAATCCACCCATTGTTCCTTACTGTTATCCACGTAACAACGCAGATGCTGCTTCAGAGTCTGGTTAAGATGCTCGGTCTGACGGTCCGTCTGCGGGTGGTAACTAGTAGACAACGCAGACGTGACATGCAAGGAAGAACACCATGTCTTCCAGAACTGGGCAGTAAATTGGGAACCCCTGTCTGACACTATGATGCTGGGTAACCCATGCAGTCTGACCACATGTATCATCAGCAGTTTTGCCAGCTGGCCAGCTGTAGGCACCTGCTTGCACGCAATGAAATGTCCCATCTTGGTGAGATAGTCCACCACCACCAAGATCGCAGTCTGCCCCTGGTCCAACGGCAGACTGACAACAAAATCCAAAGAGATATTCTCCCACGGCCTGGAAGGGGTAGGAAGAGGGCAAAGCAAACCCTGCAGCTTACGATTGTCCGTCTTCATAGCAGCGCACGTCACACAAGCTGAAACCCAAGCCTTCACATCCTTCCGAAGGGAAGGCCACCAGAACTGCCTATTGATTAATTCAAAAGTCTTTTCCACTCCGAAATGGCCAGCATTGGGTGACTCATGGCACCATTGGAAAGCTTGTTTCTGTAGTTTCGTCGTCGGCACCAGCAAACGGTTGTTATTTAGAGGGAACCCATCCTTCAACTGCCATTCCCTATGGCTCCGTAACCAAGTCCTCCATGCGAAGGATCGCACCCCCTTCAATATGCCCTGAAGGAAAGCTCCAGGCTGCATCACTCCCACAACCCTTGCGGGGTCGATAATGGCACTGGCCGGCGAAGGAATCGTGGATGTAGCAGAGGAATGTCAGGATAAGGCATTTGCTTTCCTGTTCTCCACTCCAGGACGATATGTGATGACGAACTGGAACCCAGAAAAGAAGAGCATCTATCGGAACTGGCGGGGGGTAAGATGTTTCGCCACAGTCATGAATTGAAGGTTCCTGCGGTCCATAAATACTGTAACCACATGACTGGCTCCCATCAGGAAATGCCTCCATTCAGTGAAGGCTTCCTTAACCGCCAGCAGTTCCTTCTCAGCAATATGGTAGTTCTGCTCAGGCTCGTTGAGTTTTCTAGAGAAAAACGCCACTGGATGCAATTTCCCCGAGGAGGGATGTCTTTGCGTCAAGACAGCTCCCAAAGCTGCTTCCGAGGCATCAGCTTCCACGATGTAAGGTCTCTCTGGATCCGGGTGAGACAATATTGGAGCGGACACTAAAGCCCTCTTCAAAGCAACGAAAGCAGCCTGACCTCAAGAGTCCAGTTGAACCTCTGTTACTTCTTCAGCAAACGCGTGATGGGTACCACCATCTTGGAGAATTGGGCAATGAAGCGCCGGTAAAAATTGGCAAAACCAAGAAAGCATTGCACATCCCTGATGTTTTTGGGAGGGGGGTAATCCTGGACTGCCTTGACGCTTAGCCATCTCCTGCCCGGAAGGGCTTAGCATGACTCCCAAAAACTCAACCATGGTCACATGAAAGTCACACTTGCTCAGATACAGGACAAGTGGTTTTCCTGAAGGATCCGTAGTACAGGTGTTACATGATGGATGTGCTCCTCTTCAGTCTTAGAATAAACAAGGATGTTGTCTATATACACAACGATGTAAAGGTCCAAAATCTCCCGGAGCACGTTGATGAGAAAAAATTGAAAGGCCGTAGGGGCATTGCAGAGCCCGAACGGCATGACTAAATACTCAAATAAGCCGTATCTGGTCTTGAAAGCCGTCTTCCACTCGTCCCCACTCCTCATTCTTACCAAATGATAGGCCCCCTTGAGATCGAGCTTTGTGTATATCCTGGCGTTCTTGACCTGTTCCAGTAGAACACTAATGAGTGGTAAGGGATACCGTTTTTTTACGGTGACTGCGTTCAGGGCTCTGAAGTCCACACAAGACCTGAGCTCTCCATTGGCCTTCGGTATAAAAAAAAAGCGGTGAGGCGGCGGGGTATTTAGATGGACAGATAAATCCTAGTTCGAGTAGTTTGTCCAAGTATTCTCTCAGGTGGAGGTTTTCTGGTTCTGTTAAGGCGTACAGCCTCCCGATAGAAATCACAGCACCCGGGACAAGATCAATTTGACAATCGTACTGCCAATGCACTTCCGCTTGCACATTGTCAAACACCCCCTCATACTTTTGATACACACCCGGCAACTGCACATTCTTTTTGGCTGCAGTGGTAATCCGTAGCCCACATGCCAATGCTCTGGCAGGATTCACAATGTACCTACCACAATGCTCTTTGCAGTACTGAGAGTTCATCGTGACCGTCTTGGTGACCCAATTGATTTCAGGGTTGTGCTTCTGTAGCCAAGGTAACCCCAAAATGATCCCATATTGAGGTGCCTTGATGATATTGAAAGTAGTTGTCTCTTGGTGAAGGCACCCATAAAGCATTAAGTGACCCATAAAGCAAGTGTGGTATCCTATAGGCCCAGTCACCAGTCTTCTCCCATCAACTGCGTAGACCTCCTCTGGTACGTCTTTAGGGATCAAACCAATACCTAACCTCTTGGCCCCGTCCCAATCCATGAAGAAGCCGGTGGCACCAGAATCTACCATTGCATTCATTGTAATCCATTCGTCATGTATCAGCAGACTGACTTCGATATACAAGTGATGTTGTTCAGCAAGGCCTTATAACATAAAGAAGGGATGTTTGCAGCACTCAGGTATCCCCTTCCTGATTCTTGGAGTCATCTAGTTTTCTGTCACCTTGTCTACAGCAGCCGTTGCCATCTTGCCAGCACAAAACCTGTTGAATCTGGATTTTACTGGACATTCCCTCACAAAGTGTCCTCTGTTGCTACAATACAAGCAGAGCCCTTGTTTGTGGCGTGTCTCTTTCTCCAGGCTGGTCAATGCCGCCCTTACGGTTCCTATATCCACAGGCTCAGACCTTGCAGCTTGATGTGAGTTGGAAGACCCTGATCCAAAAGAAGGTGTATTTTTATCCTTCCTCTTGTTGTCACCTTTTCGTTCATTCATTCGATGATCCAGGCGTATTACCAGATTGATCAAATCCTCACAAGTAGCAGGCTGCGATCGATCTGGGCAATAACATCTTTTAGTTCATCCCTTAAACCCTGGTGAAACAAGGCAGCTTGCTTGGCTTCAGGCCATTTCATTTCAACTACAAGACGTCTGAAAGCATTCAAATATACCAGTAGTTCCTTGCTGCCTTGCCGCAAATCCAACAATTCTTTGTCTGCAGTGTATGAATCAGCCCTTCTGTTAAATACCTTAACGAATTCCTCACGAAAGGCGTCCCAGTCATGCAAAAGAGGGTCATTCCTATTAACCAAGGGTACTGCCCATTGCGCAGCATCTCCTGCTAGATACGAAATGAGGAATGCTTCTCTCGCCTGATTGGTCGGAAAAGACTTCGGCTTACATGAGAAGTGTAATAACACTTGAGTCAAAAACACTTGTACTGTACTAGAATCTCTATGATACCTTTCTGGGGTAGCTAAAGGAATGAGATGGGTAGTTCAACCACCATGGCGCCAGAAGGCCCCGTCTCTTTTCCCATGTTGAATGGGTTCGTTTGTAACCCATCCAACCTAGCCCTCAGATCAGCCGTTTCCTGTCGAGAAGTGGTTAATTCTACCTGCAGAGTGGCCAGAGCCGCCATTACATCCTCTAAAGTGGCCATTTCCTACACCAACCGACCGGGGGGACTAGATACCTTGGGTTGAATATTCTGTTACTTCGCAAGTCCTCAGGATTGGTTGATGCACAAAAGGGTTCCACCTCTTGATCTACCACAGCCATTATGGCACAGGTCACTAGGAAGATCAAGTGATGGAGGGAAAGGAAGGGAACAGCGAGGAGGGAGATCTGAAATGACAAAGCACAAAGATCACTACGTTGGAAACACTCCCTGAACAATATTACTATAGCTATATTATACCTAGTGGTAATACCTGTAAAGGAAAAGAACATGGACCATATATTATACTAGCAAGTTGGATTGTTGTAACCTCTTGGATGCGTTGAATGTGGACGATATACTGCAGAGGAAGAAATAAGGAATCGACAATGGACCATTACCCACTAGAACTAGAACGGAGTCCCTTGTAAAAATCTAAGGAAGATGGATTTTTTCCGAGGCACACCAACACAAATGTAGGCTGGGTTGATAAGTTACCCCCTGGTGTCTTTTGTGTTTGGGACTACCGTCTTGGTGTATACTCCACCCTATATTGAGAGGAGGTACATATGTAAATTGGTGTATATATTTTTTCTCTAGGGTACAGAGAAGTGTGTTGAGTATTGTATAGTGTTTTGTGTATTTGTACATATTGTAAATGTGATGTGTTGTACATAGATTATCATTTTTTTATATTGTTCCTCTCCGGCTGTTTGCTCACATATGTGTATATGAATTTATATATACCTATGCTGCCTATATTTCGCGTATCACAAGATAATTAATTGTTTCTTGTTTGAGAATTAAAAGCAGATTGATCCCTTTAGTACCTTTTTGTTGTTACTTTTTCATCCTTGGATGTCTCCTGCTCAGGTACAGGAGGGTAAGGTGGGCAGAACCCCTAACCATTTTTTCTAATCATTACCCACTAGGTTGCTGATTTCCATGGAGTACAATAATGTCATGCAAGTTACACTACATACCCATAGTTGCGATCAGTCTTGCAAATAACGACACCACAGTTAACTGCATCCAAGAGAAGTTAATCACAATCCCACTGTTAGTAATGTCTAAATTCCGTAATCAAGTCGAAAGAACGAAAAGTAATGTAGGCACAACGATGTGAGTACCTGAATGAAGATCAGGTGTTCTGCTGCAATCAAATGATGTTGCAGGGTTTCTGTACTCACACAGAACTGTGCACAGAGGAGTGGAACCTCGGCAAATTAGGGTGTCCCAAAACTTACCTTAGCAACCAACTCACCCCTTACCGAGCTAGCTACAGTGTCTCATTGGACATATCAAACACCCAATGTTTAGACAAACCAGAACATGAACTTACAGTACCTCAGGGTACGTGGGACTCATGAACACTCTTTCGTTATATTATCATTACAAACCAGAACATGGAGTAAAGAAGACACATGTGCATTTGAAATGTTTATTTACTAATGCCGTCTTCTCAGGCGCAGTATCTTTGATAATACAAGTATACTTATTATCAGTAGCAAAATTATCAGCATAGTTACTAAGACATAAAAAGCGAATGGTGACAGCATGTTAACATGCTGTAATGAATAAGAGTTAACAACACTTATATCTCACCCTCCCTAACACATATATTATATTATTATCTAAGAAGGTCTCTTTGGGTTGTTTTAGGGCGGGCCCATACCTTAGTGTCCTAGCATGAAGGAATCACATCAGCATACACCAGCTCTCTCTGCATGTGCACCGCATCAAGTGTGTTAACAATTCTCGTGCAAAGCAATATCAATCCCGCCTCAAGCCCAAGTTGGCAAAGGCTGCACTTGTGTTATGACTATGAAGGCGTGGAGATCAGACCTCATAACAATTCCATATCGTGTTGCTCCTGAAACTTCAGCACTCTCCGTGCAGACATGTTTTATTAAACAAAGCAGATATCAGAGCAATAATATATTATTCTCACATTCACCACGGCAAACTACTAGGTTGAAAGCTAAGTCAACAAATGAGGGTCGTGTGCAGAAGTTGCAAGAAAGGAAAAATGGCGTTTAAATCTCAAACGTACCTATGCTAACTTAACACGATATAGGGATATATAGGAGTTATACAACACCCCCCCATGATCCGAGAACGGACTAAATAAGGTAACAGAAGTGCCATCACATGAGAGCAGAATCCATTTATAAACGAGCATGAATATAAAAATTAATGCTAAAAAAAATAGCCCACAAATATACTGTGGCTCAAGCCAATAGGCAAGCAAAAAATAAAATCTCTTGACCAAAAGTCAATAAAATCAAGGAAATGCTATCAATCAGCATGTCAATTTGAGGCAGTGTCTATGATAAGACCGTATATGAAAAGTAAGCTGCAACAGCCTCCAGGAGGAAGTCACTGTCCTCATCAGAAAACAGTTCAGCCATCCAATTTAAAAGATGAAAGGAACATACGTGATCTTCCAGCACCGGATCCTCTATAACCATCAGAGGACAGCTTGGTGGGTTCTCAAGAAAACTTAGTTCCAAGAAATTTTGCGCTGCCGACAACACATCCCAGGGACCCATTAGTCCATGTGCCACCGCCAAGGCCATAACCCTTTCGTCAGAACAAACCAACTCGTGAGCAATGATAGGACTCATCAGTTGATCAAAATCGACGTCAGAAGATGCTGGTCCGCAGAGACACAAATCAATGGCCCAAAGGAAATCACAGGTCAGACAGCGAAATACAGGCTGGACACAGGTGAAATAGGAGAACCGAAAAGATAATCCAAACGCCGTGCTTAGAGTCGCTAACGGCAGTGTGCCATAGTAATCAAGCATGCGGTTGCGAAACCGCGTCAGTAGTAGCTGTGCGTGGTCTTGCACAGGAAGGGCATCCATATTTAAAAAGGCAGAAAACCACCAATGCGCCAGCCGCTAATGCAAGCAAAAACGGGAACCCTCCAAACAAGGATGAAAAAATAGAATGGAAGAAAGCAGGGATGACTCCAAAAATCTTCTCAAAGGAAGTCACGAGACCACCGCTAACAACTTTAAAAAAATGTGCTAGGCCCGTTGTGGAGGATGCGTTAAAGATAGAACGGACCATGGCTCCGAAATGCAAGGGCAAATCAGTGTTTAAAAGAGCCTGAACCTCCGTGCGGGTGTTAGCAATGTGAAGCATGAAAGTTTCACGGGCCGAGCTCAAGGCCACCTCTTTCTGGGACAATAGAGCTCTTATTCTAGCCATGCCGCTGAATTCTGCTCCCAAGGTCGGTATCTGTGGCCAAATGGAAGACTCCCTATGTTCACGTGTGGGAGGATAAAGAACATTTCTGCAGCAAATAACTCGCTCACTAACCGTTACTATGAAAGCTATACCTTTAAGTAAACCACAGCAGTTTTCATTATTGAGCATTAAATAACTACCATTCTCTAACAATTTAAACGTGGGGATGATAGCAGGAACTGGCGTGCCCTGTAAAACGCAAGCCATATTCGGTCGGTCCTTGTTACATGAACCGTGTAACTGTATGTGTCTGCACATTAAAGAATGATCTGGCGTCTCAGTACACTCATCCCCTGTTAGATAAACCTCTTGTTCATCCTTGAAACATCTGTATGTGTATGGGAGTGACCAGACCTCATGAAGAAAACCGCTACCTAAGGGTTCAAAACGACCTATTGGCACATATTTCATACAATTTGAAAACTTATATAAAGCAAAAGGCAGCGTTATTAAACCGTGGATAAGCCACGTAGCAGCAGTGGTCTCTGCCACAGAAAAAGGTAAAGATTCCAATCTTTCAATATGGAGCATAGAAAAGGAAGCATCACGCATTGAAAGCAAGCGTTGTTTGTCTGTCAAATTAAATGGTGCAAATAAAGAGGAAACGTTCATGTATCCCCAGGGAACTTTACCCATTTTTAGAGTCTGTAGTGTCCATGCAAACTGCATGATTGAACGTAATTGATTTTGACCATGGTATAATACAGACACTTCATCATGCACAATATCAACAACAGACGACACAATATTATCAAATGTGTAAATTCTAGAGGAAAGCACGTTAATGCTATTGTCAACCACTGCAAGCACTTTCTCAAGATTTGCCTGATCAATAGCCCTAAGGCGTGAAGCAGCCTCAATCTGTGAGAGTTTCCAAATTTCATTGTAAACACCATATAACCACCTTTTCGACCTGCCACTAGCTGGGCCCTTAATGAAATCATTCAAATCCACGTCTGCATTCAGTTTGGAAAGGTGATACTTAACCGCAGGTAAAGTTGAATGTTTCAGCCAAGCTTGACACAACTTGCCAACAGAGTAAGAGGTGACAGTATGACTCAAATCAAAACGGGGATCAGATCTAACAGTCTTAAACCCGTCAGTTATATTTAAAAATCTTTTTTGGCAAGAATCAGCACTACGGTGCCAAAGCAGCCAACCCTTGGGAGTCATACCGGAAATGTTAAAGGAGGAATTCAGAAGCAGAGCCTGTATATCTCTAATGGACAATTTAGTAAAATTACTCCAATTCTCATATTCCTCCAACTCCGGGAAAGACGGGGTGTTTAACCTTTTAGATGTAGCCAATCCAAAGCACGTGGTCTGGGAAATGGTTTCATTTAAAAACCACATATGATTTGGGATGAGACATGCACGGTGCAAAGCCTCAGTGCCTTGTACCTGCCAGGCCCTTGAGCCCCAAACTGATTTAAGGTCTATGGTATCCTTCCATAACTCATACCCTCCAGTAACTAATTGATCCAGGAAGGCCTTTGAATATAACAATTTTGTATTTGTAAGTCGAACCTTGGACAGTGGCTGTTTGTGAAATTTAAAATAAAAGGACTCCGGATTGGACTGATTAAAGTCAGTGAAATAAGTATACTTTTTAAGAAACGTTTCTGAACTCCCTTGTGTTGGTGCTGGGCAATGTTCCCACTGAGTAAAATTAACCGCATCCCTTCGGGAAGATGTCTTGTGTAAGAAGTGATTGCCATAATGTTGGTAACAGAACAATTCACCATAATTAGCAGATTCTAAATATAAATCCTCAGCATCAAAAGCAGCATAATATTTCAAATCAGAAAACAAACTTTCCACAGCATTAACATCCCAATCATCAGAACGAATGTTTTGTTTCACCACATCCCCCATATTAACTCTTAGTACATTAGGGACATTAACGACTTCCGTTGGACCATGAATCTGAAAACGAACTGCATCCCACGCGATTCCATCCAGAACAGGCCACGCTGTGATGTTAACCAAAGTCAAGTCTCTTTTTAATCTGTGTGTAGAATGTGAAGAGGAAAGTGGGGCCAAAGTTCCATTCAAATGAGTAATGCAAGTTCTCTCCTGGACATAGTGTCCATTCATAATTCGAAAAAAATAAAACACAAAACCAATTGACATAAAAAGGTAAACTGAAAAAAGGACCAGCCAAATGTATATCCAAGGAGGTATCAAAAAATGTTTTTTAAACAGGCTAGTATATAATGCAATTTTAGAGGGTTTTTTCGAGGCAAGGGAAGCAGAGTCAAATGAAAATCTGGATTCCGTGGCTAAACGAGCTTGCAGGTCAGGCATGGACAAATCAGTGGGGTATGTATAGTCTGTCTCATCAAGGTTAGTTCCTGGTAAAGTATTCAATAATGGAGTGGAAACAGCAGGTAATTCGATGGCCACCTCAGGTTCATTATTAGAAGCAGTGGGCATAATTGAATTTCTCACAATGGAAGGACAGGAAACAGCCGGTGTCATGCTAAGAAGAATCGGCCACTCTGTGTATCTTGACATTGTCAATAGAAATAAACCTGTTTTCCTTACGACCTGGAAGTGGTGGTAAAATGACTGTTCTTGTGCCCTTCACTCCAAGCACTGGGACCGGAGCTCGATAGGAGGGACCAAACTCTTTCTTGTTGTCGATCTTCTCTCGAACCAGTTCTCCAACTTGGGGTAGCCAGCCAACTACCGGGATCTGCAACGCATCATCCGATGTGGAGGGCAAATGTTCCTTTGCAAGAGTGTCTCTCGTCTTTTGTAGATTCTGTAAAACATTGCAATGTTCATCTGCGTCAAAGGAAGTGGCGCGAACCACCGAGTCTAGACCGTCAAGGTCAGGGACGAACATCTTGATGCCAAAGAGCATTTCGTATGGGGTCCGCCCACCCAGAGACCTTCTAGGGAGATTATTAAGAGCACGCTGCACGCCATAGAGGTGAGCCAGCCAATTTCTGCCAGTGCCTATAACTCGGGCTGTCAAAGATTGCTTTAAATCACGGTTCATTCGTTCAACTACACTATTACCCTCGGGTCTGTAGGGTGACGAAAACTTGACTTGGACCCCCATCGAAGTCATGGCATCCTTATACGCCTTAGAGGCGAAAGCCGGACCCTGATCCGAATGGAAGGTACCACAGGCAAAAATCCCTATAAAGATACGCAAATCTCTGATGACAGTCCGGGAATCAGCGCTGCGATGTGGCCATAACCACACAAAGCGTGTGCATGAGTCAACTGCTACTAAGATGTATTTATACGCAGTATCAGATGAAAATGGACCGCAGTGATCTAAATAAACACAGCCTAGTGGTTTATTAGAAATGTACAACTGAGTCTGAGGCGGACGCGTAGCAGTTGAAGGTTTAATCTGCTGGCATATGTCACAAAGAAGGACATAATCACGCGTCTGTTTGTACAGTCCCCGCCACCAGAAACGTTGTTGTAGTTGCGTTACAGTGGCTGAGACGCCCGCATGCGCAGACGCCACACCTTCATGAGCCGCTGTAATCAAGTCTGTTCTGCGATCAGAGTTGGGAATCAGCCGTTCCCCAACATCAGGAATTGTCACAAAAGGAACCTTTTCGGGACTTAAGTGGTATTTATACTTCGAAGGGAATCCCGAAGGATGTTTACTTCCCTTCTCAGAGGCAGCAATCGCTGCCAAGATGTCGCTATCAATCTTGGTTTTCGACCTAGTAACTGCTGCAACTAAGTATGTAGATACTGCTGATTTCGCTGCTTCATCAGCAAGCGAGTTGCCAACAGCGTGAACTCCCACGCGCTGATGACCGAGAGTATGAATCACATAAACGAGTGGCAACATAGCCTTAAGCTCTGCCACTCGAACCCAGATCATTTTATGTTTTATTGTGCTACCCTTGGAATCATGAAAATCATTTTGAATCCAAAAGAACAAGTTTTCATTGTAAGACTGGACACAGTAGTAAGAATCACTTACAATTAGAGTAGTAACACTTGGATCTGCGTACTCCAAAGCTAGTAAGAGAGCACGAAGCTCTGCCAATTGTGCGGTGCAATCGCCCAGGGGCAACGTGTGTACCTCCCTGGAAATGAACTCATCATTCAACATAGCACCGACCACAATGGCGCATGCGGAAACGTAGGCATGTTTAGAGCCATGCGCAACCTGCGCCGACCCATCAGTGTAAATGATGCAATGGAAGTCCTCCAAAGGTCGCATCGCCAGAGGAGCAGGATGAACGAATTCATACTGCAAGTACTCCTGCGACCGTAAGGAAGCGTCAAAAATAAACATGACATCCGAGGATGACAATGACGCAGCCCACTGAATCCACCGAGGGTGCAAAGCTTTTGAATTTGGTACACTCGCTTTCGTGACTGCCTCCAAATGAGGACAGGGTGTTACCACTAGCATGCGTTTCCCCTGTGACAGAGCTCGTTCCTTTAGAATAGCCATCTGTACAGCAGTTAAAACCTTTTCTATGGTGGGAAACCGCATCTCAGCCGAGGTGTACAAGTGTGACTTGTAAGCAATAGGTACTGTGTCACCTTCATTAAAAGTGAGGTAAGTGAAACCCACCGTCCCAGGAATTATTCTTATGACCAGGTTGGTGTGGTTATCACGAGTCAGTAAATATTTAGAAGCGAGCAGATCAGCCTGCAAGGATTGCAAAATGGCTGAATGCTCAGGCAGCCAGCATGATTTTGAGAAAGTTGGTTGTATCAAAGCATACAAAGGCTTGATACGCTGGGCATATTCCGGAATGTAAGTTCTGCCGAAATTCAAAAAGCCCAGTAAGGATTGTAATTTTTTCAGAGTTGTTGGTGCGCGTAATTGTGCGCACTTCTCCAAGAAGTGAGGAGCCAAACCTCTACCTTCATTGTTGAGCTCATAGCCCAAAAACAACACTGTGTGTTCAGCAATGTGCGATTTTGCAAAGTTGAATTTGTAACCCATGTCTGCGAAGTTGCAAACAAGAGAATTTACTCGACACAGATGCTCCCAAATATCGTCGTCTGTGAGATATATGTCATCCACATACGAAAAAGCATCAGGGTCGAGTGCCTCCAGAATAGAGACAATTCGAGCGGTAAATACACCAGGACTATTCTTGTAGCCCATTGGAAGACGCCGGAATTGCTTTTGGACTCCAGCGCTTGTAAAACTGGTCCATTGGGAGCTAAAGCTGTCCAATCTGTGGGCATAAAAACCATTGGATATGTCAAGCGTTGTCTTGAAACGCTTACGCACGAGACTATCCACTAGGGCAGAGCCGTGGGTATTCTGTACTGCACAGTTACGGCAATGCGAGTTTAAATGCCGGTAATCCAAAACCAAACGATATGATCCGTCAGGTTTATTCACAGTAAAAAGGGGATTATTCATCGGTGACACACACGTTTCAACAACTCCCTGATATTCCAATTGTTCAAGGATTTCCGCGACGGAAGATTTTGCTTCACGCCGAATGGGATATTGAGGTTGAGGCTGCGGCTGAGACCGCAACGGAATTTCGTGGCAAGGCGACAATTTATCCCAACCACATTGGTTACGGTACAGAGCCGGCGCGAGAGCCCGAGCCCACTCTTCTGCAAAATGCTGCGCATGCTCTTTCGAGACAGTGTTCGCGAAACTGGGTAGGATTACCTCCTCCCCTCGCGGCGCCGCGAGCACAAAAGGTGGGGGCCAGTCAGCCTCCGAAAGTAAAATATCATATGTAGAAGACAGATTCTCCCAAAATACACCTTTAACGGTACGCTGTATGTCACCTTCAATTAACAGGACAATTTCATATAGTCTTTCAGGGGGAGCAAGTCTCGTATCCGCTGTTTCTATCACAACGTAGACATCAGTCGCTGTCACCCTCAGTAGTGGACGCAGCGCCTCTCTGACTATGGTTATCTCCGCCGCGCTGTCCAGCAAGGTCAGAGCCCACGTCAGATTCCGAAGCCGCGTTCTCACTATCTGTGGCATATCGATGCGCTGTTAAGGCTGCGACTTTCTTTTTCGCAAACTGCGGACGCCTAGGCGAAGAATCCTCCTGCTTCACTGCGCCGTCCGTCTGGCGGGACTGACCACGTCCTTGTTGGCCACCACGTCCACGTCCACCCCCTCCTCCTCCACCGGTCTTGGGAGCCGATGTGTCCTGAAAGGAACGAGGAGAGCGTTGATCAGAACCCTGAAAACGATCAGGCGATATAATCATCGCGCGGTCGCGCAAATCATAAACTTTTTCGGGTGGCGCAGGAGCTTGTATTGCAGGAAAATTACCCTGAGTCTGCGTTGTCTGCTTCCCCTGTGTCTGTTTTTTAGGCCAATTTTGTTTCTTGGACCTGGGCTGGGCACGTCTAACGATTTCAGGCAGGGCAGTCATAGACGGGGTGCCGAAACACCTTGTATAAACTGCCGCAAATGTTTTTCCCCAGCTGTCACAGTCAGCAAGTTCAGGAGTAATATCCTTCGGCAGAGTAATCGGTAACATTCTAAGTTTATCAGCAGGAGTAGAATTCGGAAAAACCGCCTCCAGTTGATCAAACTTCTCTGCTAGCCAGAATGGGAAGTCATCGTTGTCAACAGGACGCGCACCAAAAACCGAATTTACCATCACTGGATTGAGACGCATACCGCCACGTTCCATGGGAGCGGCCGCACCCCCCTGGGGACCACCAGGAAGATGTCGACCGATGTATTGCACTAAAGCACGAATCACGGAAATGGAAACTACATGCAGCCTGCGAATTTCAGCCAGGGTGCAAGCCCCGTGATTCGGGTGCGGGGTAAAGCCACCCAACGCAGGCCAATTAGTACCTGGAATTGAGAGTGGACCTAACCTCGCAGGGGACATAGAGTGGGGGAGGGCGCCATCAAACCAAACTCGATGCTGCCAACGATCAATAGGTATTTCCAATGCCCTGTACGGCGTATATTCAGCCGGGACATCCGAGGCGGTGTAGGAGTGGAACAAACCAGAATTAGCGTCCACAGCCGGAAACGTAACCCAAGAGTAAAACAACTCGTAAGGAAACGCCGGATCCGCACATACCACGAAAATCACAGCCATCCCATCTACTGGGACTTGGTACGTCTGAAGATGGTTGCGTACCGCTACGCGACTATGCTGCGCAATAGCCACCGCTGCCGCCATTACAGTATTGGAAATAAGAAAACACAAAGAATACTTTGTAGCACAACTGGGTAGTAATTCAAAGAAACCGTTTAAGAAAGAATCAAGCTTGAATAAAGACCTACTTCAAAAAATAGGTAGGTTTCACCGACACCCCGTTTTCCGGAAACGGACGTGAAGGGGTTAAGGCATGAACGATAAACCACTCGAGTGTCATGATATAAGACCACCGAAAACGTTGGGCGCCATGTTGCAGGGTTTCTGTACTCACACAGAACTGTGCACAGAGGAGTGGAACCTCGGCAAATTAGGGTGTCCCAAAACTTACCTTAGCAACCAACTCACCCCTTACCGAGCTAGCTACAGTGTCTCATTGGACATATCAAACACCCAATGTTTAGACAAACCAGAACATGAACTTACAGTACCTCAGGGTACGTGGGACTCATGAACACTCTTTCGTTATATTATCATTACAAACCAGAACATGGAGTAAAGAAGACACATGTGCATTTGAAATGTTTATTTACTAATGCCGTCTTCTCAGGCGCAGTATCTTTGATAATACAAGTATACTTATTATCAGTAGCAAAATTATCAGCATAGTTACTAAGACATAAAAAGCGAATGGTGACAGCATGTTAACATGCTGTAATGAATAAGAGTTAACAACACTTATATCTCACCCTCCCTAACACATATATTATATTATTATCTAAGAAGGTCTCTTTGGGTTGTTTTAGGGCGGGCCCATACCTTAGTGTCCTAGCATGAAGGAATCACATCAGCATACACCAGCTCTCTCTGCATGTGCACCGCATCAAGTGTGTTAACAATTCTCGTGCAAAGCAATATCAATCCCGCCTCAAGCCCAAGTTGGCAAAGGCTGCACTTGTGTTATGACTATGAAGGCGTGGAGATCAGACCTCATAACAATTCCATATCGTGTTGCTCCTGAAACTTCAGCACTCTCCGTGCAGACATGTTTTATTAAACAAAGCAGATATCAGAGCAATAATATATTATTCTCACATTCACCACGGCAAACTACTAGGTTGAAAGCTAAGTCAACAAATGAGGGTCGTGTGCAGAAGTTGCAAGAAAGGAAAAATGGCGTTTAAATCTCAAACGTACCTATGCTAACTTAACACGATATAGGGATATATAGGAGTTATACAACAATGATACCTGAGGGTTCTGAGTGAGAAAGGTATCTTCATATACTCATGAAAGGTATGAACCGTCCTCTGCATGAACTCTGAACCCAGAGTTCGCCAACAGAGGACCCCGTGCTAAGTGGCGGCCGACAATGCCGTCCGAGATCAAGCAACAACGCAGAGTCGGTGCTGTATTGGGGACGGAGCCCTGATTGGGTCTTATGCAAGAGCTCTTCCTCCTCAATGTATTTCATCAGCTGCTGGTTACATGTTTTTCTAGAACTGCGGCTTGTTTCCATTTAGAAGGAATCGGAAAGTTGTAAAAGATTGGTTGAGCAATTCACATAGAACAGGTAGAATTGCCTCCATACTACTTTGCAGCCTCATAGAGGGAGCAGGGTACAGAGGAAAGCCAGATTTTACTTTAGCAACTACAACACAAAGTTCTTCTTAAAGACAGGGTATTTATGCTAAGAAGCCCACTCTTAAAGTCAGGTGGTAGAGACAAGGTAGCTGGAATCAGAGACTATCTAAATCCTTTTGGGAAGGAGGTATAGGTCTTAGTGATCTTCTCAGAACATTGCGCAATCTGATTGCAGTGGTCGCAGCAGAGACACGGTCCAAAGATGAAAGAGATTTTACGATCTAAAAAATCTCTTGTGAAGTTTCTAGCAAGCTCAATCTTCTGAGCAAAATACAGACTTCGTGTGTACCTAATTTATTTGTGATATTCTTCAAGGGACTTGAGATAGTTAGCTTTATCTAAAAGTGTTGTAGTTCCTGTGTCATAGATGTTCAAGGCGTTTACAGGACTTCTTCATGGAAAGTTCAACGATGAACCACTCTGCCGAAGGCTTAGAGCAAATGACATTATAGCTTCTCATGGGCGCAATGTCATTCAAGGCTTTGCAGATCCAGGTTCCAACCTGCGAGTTCGCTAAATGAATACCATCTCTAAGCAGGGGGCGATTAGTATTCAAAGCCGCTGTCAAAGTGGTGGAAGTAATAAATACCACACAACACCTCGGGTCTAGACAAAAAGGTGGAAAGTGAGTCAGGAAAGGCATGAATGAAAATATGTCAACAGGTTAAGACAACAACCACCTCTAATGGAGAGGAGAAACTCTGTTGCCAGAACCCATCATTCACAGATTGTGAGGTTTCATCATTTCGGTCTGGCCTCCTCTCGCTAGGGAACTCAATCTATGGAATTGACTGAGATACCCTTCGCTGATTGAGAGACTAGAGGATGGCTGATGACTCCACGGAGTACAACATAGAACCCATCGGCATATATTCATGCTATGTGAAGAGGGTTTCTACCACAAGAAAAAGAAACATGCAGCGCTAAATGATACGAAAAAGTGTGTTAAAAATAACTAAGGGAGCTCTATACCAATTTTATTACCAGAGTGCCCTTGTCATGTTTAAAAAGCAGTGTGCCAACATTTGAAATGTTAAGCAATGTAATTAGGTCGACATGTTTCTGCCCTCACAAGGATCTATTGGTATCGGGGCATTCTTCAGGACTAGACAAGCAAGAAATATATAAAGCTGCTGCTAATATCAAAAAAGTGAAAAAACTATACCGTGATGAATGTCAAATGAAACATTTCATATACTCCACCGATAATGTCCAACTAAGTAGTAGTGGAAGATTTTACCAGTTACCCATATCGATTGGGTGTCACCCTCACCTCTACCTGGTAACTACTGAGGGAAGGGGGCCCGCTCTCTCCGTCGGTACCCCAGGGCGGTCGTTGAGCATTGACCGGAGGAAGTCTCTATGGCCCATTTTCAAGTTTTCTAGTGATGGTCTACAGGTGGATTAGAGATTGACACAGCCATGGAGACCTGAAAAGGGACCGTACTAATGCAAGTGGAGTTTAGAAATACGGGGTCAAAGGCATGGCCATATCTGTGACCAGGGGCCTGAATCAATTGAGTAAATAGTAACATACCTAAGTCCTCAACAGGAGACGCAACCATACATGTGGGATCTTCAAAATGTAAAGTGAGATCACCCACAATTACAAAATTTGAATAACATAAGGCATAGGCAGGTAAAATATCCACTAAGGCAGTGGCAAAAGGTGCAACTTAGCCAGGCGGATGATAAGTCAGAAAGGCAGCTAAAGTACAGTGGCTAAATAAAGTATGTGAAAAGAAAGTCACCTCACGCCATCAGTCTCTACTTCAGAGAAGGTAAACAGGATATGCCATTTAAAATCACCGCAATCCCTTCTCCCCTTTGGGAAGGTCAGTCCCACCTCAAAATAGCATAGTGGAATGGATTCAAGTATATCAGTGGACAATGATGCCGTAAGCCAGGTTTCCACTAGAAAGATCGCCTCTGACAGGGAGTCATAAATCTCTGATTTATGCTTCGGAAGAGAACAACAGTTCAATAGATAGCATTGTGCTGTGATAGGGGTAGAACCTATTTTACTTCCCATAGAACCACAGCAAGTTGGATACGCAAAAGCAAACCCACACTTACCACAGCCTTTTCCACTTTAGGACACAGTGTATGCAGTGCTCATCAATGATAGGAGCGAGTTGAAGAATCTCCTTGGTCATGTAGCGCATGACAGCTGACTCCAGACCAGCAGGGGTCCTGGCTCTTGGCACCATCCAGGCACAGACAGGCTTGCCTTTGATGTGTCTTTTTGCCACGTCCATGCAGGTGTCTTGCTTAAATAGCCTGCCTTAGGGAGGGCTTAGCCAAAAGCACAGAGAACAAGGAGGGCAAATAAAAAGAAACTGTAGCCCCATAGCTCCACGCCTACCTGGCGGGCTCCCCTACCAGAGGAAAGTACAAAGAAACAAAATGGCACAGCTAAAAAATAAAAGTGCAAAAAGGAAAACATAAACTGAATAAAACCGGCGGGCCGACCTAAGATGGCTGCCAACTGGGACAGGAGCCAGGCAACTCCTTGCACGGGGTGCGCTGCAAGGAACAGAATGCAAAGAGGTAAGAGTCACTCCCAGTAGCTCAAGTGAGGACCTTGCAGTGAGGAATCTGCTGTGTCCATGTGATATTGGGCCTTAAGCCCACATCATGCAAATGATGCACACAGACACCATGAGAGTTAGTGCGATTACTAGCCTCGAGCACGTGCACCCGGGCCCTTTTATTGTCGGGCCACGTCACTCGTGGCACCCGTGATGGATGGGTGTGGGGGTGCAAGTGTGTCCAGCCCTGGAGGGAGTGGCTGGAATTACAGCTTCCTGCTGAACACTAGAATGTCTCCCGCAGGACACTACATTCCTTCCCAACTTTATTAAAGAACAAATAAAATGTTGGTCCAACCTGTGGGGACAAACCAGTTAACTAAAAACACCACAGGTTCCATCAGTCTTCTGAGACAGGTGGCAGGAAGACGCCGGACGTGGGCTGATGACTCTGCCTGCAGCAGGACCTTCTCGGTTGGCACTCGTAGTTTAACCTGAAGGGTTCAGGACATGACCGCTGGCTTGAAGAGTGTTTGATTGATTCAGATGCTCCGTCCATCACCACCCCCTTTTGTACCGCTTTTGGCAACCATAAGTGTGGCAGGGTATGCTCAGACGTGAGTTCCTTGCTCACTTTGCCACTGGATTCGGGCAAGCCGGGCTGAAGACGGCTGGAATGCCGGAAACCGGTCCTCGGAAGCTTGTTTCCGGTCCAGGGAAGGCATGGCTTGGCAGTTCGGGCTGGACTGTTCCCATGAGGCACAGGGTCAGACTGATTTGCATGTAGCCGTGTCTGAACTGGGGTGGCGGAGTGGGCTAAAGAACGGTGATGGATTAAACCCAGATCTTTTGACTGGGTGTGAGTGTTTGATTGATTCAGATGCTCCGTCCATCACCACCCCCTTTTGTACCGCTTTTGGCCACCATAAGTGTGGCAGGGTATGCTCAGACGTGAGTCCCTTGCTCACTTAGCCACTGGATTCGGGCATGCCGGGCTGAAGACGGCTGGAATGCCGGAAACCGGTCCTCGGAAGCTTGTTTCCGGTCCAGGGAAGGCATGGCTTGGCAGTTCGGGCTGGACTGTTCCCATGAGGCACAGGGTCAGACTGATTTGCATGTAGCCGTGTCTGAACTGGGGTGGCGGAGTGGGCTAAAGAACGGTGATGGATTAAACCCAGATCTTTTGACTGGGTGTGAGTGTTTGATTGATTCAGATGCTCCGTCCATCACCACCCCCTTTTGTACCGCTTTTGGCAACCATAAGTGTGGCAGGGTATGCTCAGACGTGAGTCCCTTGCTCACTTTGCCACTGGATTTGGGAACGCAGGGCTGAAGACGGCTGGAATGCCAGAAACCGGTCCTCGGAAGCTTGTTTCCGGTCCAGGGAAGGCATGGCTTGGCAGTTCGGGCTGGACTGTTCCCATGAGGCACAGGGTCAGACTGATTTGCATGTAGCCGTGTCTGAACTGGGGTGGCGGAGTGGGCTAAAGAACGGTGATGGATTAAACCCAGATCTTTTGACTGGGTGTGAGTGTTTGATTGATTCAGATGCTCCGTCCATCACCACCCCCTTTTGTACCGCTGGCTTGGAGATGTCCGCTGTATAGCAACAGTTCACTTGAGATGACATGTCTTGCAGGACTTCCCTTTTGTCGACATCGGTGATGGTCCGTGGTGAATTCAAACAGTTGTTTCAATGGGATGCGTCATGAGCATGGATGGAGTTCATGGAGGTGTTGCCTGATAACTTGTCTCTGTCGCTGTAACCGATGACCCGTCGGTGGGGTAAAGTCTCTTTTCACTCTCCCGCCTGGAGAGGCCCATTGCCGGGGTTGCAGCGGGACTGTAGGAAGGCTACACTGGGGCCTCTTGTATGCCGACTGGGGGCAGCTGCTGGACCACTGAGGAGCCGTTACTTGGTCGCACGCGCAACCCTCTAGGGTGGAGATGTCTTGGTCGATGCTTACTCTCGCTACCGCGGTTCTAGGGTGTGCCCGGGTCACAGGTAGCCTCTGGTCTCTTTTTTCAGCTGGTGACTCAGGATGACAGGTGGTGGTGACTTGCTGGGAGAGTTGGATGTCAGGAGGTTCTTGGCAGCACTGTGCCTCCGCCTTGCTGAGGTTGAGTTTAAGTGATGGCGTGACACATAGAGTGTGTGGATCCTCTCTTGCCTGGCTTGGGGCCACTGCTGACTCCGTCTTGAGGCGGTGTGAGGAAACGACACTCAATACCGATCTTCACCAATGGCATCTGCAGTCAGTAGCAGGGATGCCGTTTGAATTAGACTGTTGACACTCTGGGGTGGACGGTCGCCTGGGGAAGTGTTGGGATGATACACAGTGTGCGCTTGCTGTGGATTATGTTCGGCTCTCCCGTGAGGCTGTATCCAGGGACGCCGGTTGACGCTCACCTGGGGACGCATTGGGATGAGACTCGGTTCGCACTTGCTGCAGCTTACGTGTGGTTATCCTTGGTGCTGCCACCAGGACCGTCGGTCCGCCTTGGTGGCTGCCGGGTGAGTCAGGGTGTGCTCCTGGCTTGCTGTACGAGTCCTCGTTTTTCTCCCTTTGTTGGTCTATTCGACCAGCCTGTGTTCATCTGATTTCAGGGTGGCAGTGCTGTCACTCTCTTCCTCCTTCGAGGGCGTGCGTTTGGATCTCGAGGTGGTGCCGGCTTCCGCCTTCATTTAGGCTTGGTTGTCCGGACTGGTCAATTGATGTGATGGGCTCTTTGCTTGCTGGGCGATGTGACGTCCAGGTACGTGTTGTCGGTTGTCGGAGCGCTTGTTGCTGTGATGGCCTGCCACATGGAGCCTGCGACTCCTCTCTTGCCTGTTGCGGGTTACTGCCGACTCCGTCCTGAGGCGGTGAGAGGGAGGACACTTTGTGTTGCCTTTGGCTCACTGCGGGGCTTCGATGAGACGTGGATGCTCCACTACCTGCGTTCAGCAGTGCTTCTTTGTGGAGATGTCTCTGTCTCCTGGGCACTTTCTTGTGCATCAGGTTCACTGGCGCTGCCTCCTGCGCGCTTCTGACGTGGTGTCCTCCGTCTTCTTCTGGCACTTGGTGTGCCTGTTTGGAGTGGGTGGTGTGATGTTCTGGCTTGCGGTGGCGAAAGATAGCCACTGGGGTTTGCATTTTCTCTGCCCGTTTTTCTTGTATCTCGTGTGAGGCTGGCTGTCTTTTTAAGCTTTGCTGCTCTTGGCCACTTTTCTTGTTTCTGGACATGCACCATTTTTGGGCTTCTTGCTTGCAGTGGTGCAGTTTCTTCGCTTGTAGTGGCACCAGGCGCCTATTGGGGTCTACACCCCATTTGCACGGTCTTTGCAGACTTCGTGTGCGGATAGCTGCATTCTCAGGGTTTGCTGCGTGACTGAGCAGCTTGGGCTCTGTGATGCTCCTGTGGTCACTCTCTCTCGAAGAGGCAGAGCAGTACTTTGTGTCTGTGTATCTGTTTGCGAGTTTGGCTAGGGTGATTGCAAGAGGTAGCAAAGTGTCTTGCGGCTTTCACCAGAGGGTGCTTTGTGCACTTGCACTGGTTCTGGCTGTCTTGGGGGTGAATCAACTAGCAGCTGTCCTGGTGTGGCTGGGTGTTTCCTTTCTCTGGTGTCCTGTGGGTTGCACTAGTATATCCAGCTGGTTCTCAGTCAATAACCCCTCTACTTTTCTCTGTGTAGGACAGAGGCTAGGGGTTTGCACTTTGCCTTGCAGCGTTGTTACACGTAGTAACCTCTTCTCATTGGTGGCTACTGACCCTCCACGCACCAGGCACTGCTGGCTCCTTTTCTCCCAGCGCCTGCTCCCCTGTCACTGAGGAACTCTCCTTGTGGGCTAACTGGGAGGGCCTCTGTGAGTGGCGCGATGTTGCTCCATGGTGACTAGGTGGCGGTGGTGCTGTTGTGTCTTCCAACTATGCTGCTGACGTCGGCGCTGGGTCTATATCCGAGCCTGTGGCAGCTGACGTGTTCTCAGCTCGTTGTGGACTGCGCTTTAATAGATATAAGGCTCCTAGGGCGTGGGAATGCCTTCCCTCTTCTCGCGGTACTGCACAGTGCAAATCAGGAGATCCAGGCAGGTCGCTTCTCATTTGCGCTTCTTGGTGCTTAGGACGGCCAACGGAGGGCTGGTGCGGTGAAGCGGCTTCGTTCTGGGCAAAGTCTGTTTTATGCAGCTCTCTCGCCTGGCCGGGTTGCCCATGCAGTGCGGGACCAGCAGGTGGCGCTGCGCAAACTTCTCTGCAGCAGTACTCGTCTTTGGCATTACAGGCGTGTTGCCGAAGATAGGCCGCCTCTCACGGCAAAGGCAAGAGCACTTTCTGGGCTGTTTCCTGGCAGGCCCATTGCGGCTTAGGGGCGAAGACTCGGAAGGCAGCACTTCCGCTACGGCTTCTCTCCTTGAAGCAGCAAGTATCGGGTGAGATGGCCTTTAACTGCCCGCGCAGGTGAGGGGGCATGACCCTTGTTCTCTGCGCCGCTCCTTCCACTATCGCCCCCTCCCTCACTCCTGTGGCCGTGCTGTGCGGCGCTGCACCATTCTCTTGCGGGACGATTCCAGCCCTACCTTGGGCGTTCTGGCTGCTCTCCTGCGTTGCTGTCGTCGGACACTCTACAGCGACGGAAGTCACTGAGGCTTGCACTCCGCCGGGGTGTCCTGGGGTGATCCACTCTTTTCACCTACGTGGGTGCCTTCGGAACCGAACCAGGGGGCATATCTTTGCAGCATGTTACTGGTCCGCTATGTCCCCAGCCGTTCGACGCTCAGGCTGCCCCTGTCCGCGGGATAGATGCCAGGGATGTGGTTGAGGGACATCAAAAACGTCGCCTACCCCGGTGCTGGGAGGTTGTGCTTTCTCTCCTTTCCGACCGGAATCAAAGGTGTTAGAGGACAGCCAGTAGTCACTCCATAACGGTGCCGAGCTCGTGCCTCAGGGTAGTGGGGGCATGATATCTATGGGCACATTTCCTCCCCATGAGGAACGAAGAAACACCTGGCAGCAGGCACACGAGGTCGGACCCGCCTCGTCGCCAGTGTGATGTTAGGCCTTAAGCCCACATCATGCAAACGATGCACACAGACACCATGAGAGGTATTGCGATAACTAGCCTCGAGCACGTGCATCCAGGGCCCTTTTATTGTCAGGGCCACGTCACTCGTGGCACCCGTGATGGATGGGGGTGGGGGTGCAAGTGTGTCCAGCCCTCGAGGGAGTGGCTGGAATTACAACTACAGTCTGCGCAGTTGTCATGCTTAAATAGCCCGACTCCCGGAGGGCTTGGCCAAAAGCACAGAGAACACGAAGGTAAATAAAAAAAACTGGATCCCCGTAGCTCCACTCCTACCTGTAAGCCTTCCATCCCAGGTGGAGGTAAAAGGAAACAAAATGGTACTAGTGGCTCTCCTGGAGAGATGAGGTCAAAGAAGAGAGTGGATATAAAGAGTGGATGCTGTGAGAGAGAGAATGTCACTCACAGGCATGATAGAGACTCCAGATATAGTTAAACATGCATAATGGTAAGGGTTACTGAGTAAACAAATTGTGTTATGTGTATTTCCCATCTCTCCATCGTCCTAATATAGAACAGAGGAGAGAACATCCAGCTACAAAAATGTAGAATGCATTGATATGCATAAAACTCCACTCAACTTATTGAGATTGAGCTACATGAGACCTGATGTCGGAGGGAAGGAAGAGCGGAAAGTGGAAGTTATTAAAGTATATTGATACAGACAATAGTTGTGTTGTGACCTAGTGATGATGGCACAGAGTCAAAGGCAGTTGGACAATAGCAAATCTCAAAACTATAGGTTCAGCTGAAGAAACGAGATAATTAGTGAATTTACAGTTCAGGGTATATTATTTATGGAGCATGCCAATAGTTTGTGATGTCTCATTTACCGATTTGCTTTTTATGTTATAATTATGGATGCATTTGTTCATAGAAAGCCAAAAAGGGAAGTAGTGAAAGTACTGAACCCACATGTTCGAGTGGGGCACTCAAACAAAGGCTTGTTCTGTTCACACTACTACTGACCAGCCGCGATGCGTCCATTGGGGCGTAGGGGCATTGCCCCACTGCCTCTGGACGCACCGCCGTGACAAAAGCAGCAATTCAAATTGAAATAATAAAGCGCCGCTGCCGCCGCAGCGCAGCGCTTCGGGACACACCCGATGAAATAAGGAGTGCGCAGGGGGTGGGGCTGGCTGGTCTGAGTGACAGTCTTCTGCAGCAGGCCAGCACCAGCAGCAGTACTGTCTGGGCATGACGATTTTTGGCCTGTAACTTGGCTGAGCATGTTCGTTACTAACCTGGCAGTCAAGTTCCCCTTTAGAGACGGACCGAAGGGCAGGGGGGTGCTGCTGTAGCCGGGCCCGGGGGTTCAAAGGCGCGCCAGGGCGAGTAGTCTGTGTGCCCCCCTTGCCAATCCTAGCGCTGCATGCAGCGCCAGGATTGGCTGACCCACCGCGCAGAAGGGCAGGCAATCTATTATTGGATGCCGCGCGTGGGTGGTGGCACACTGGCTGAGCACTGCATATCATGGCCAATCACTGTGTGACTTCAGCATGTGAAGCCATGCAGTGATTGACCATGATTCGGGACGCGCGGCGTGACGTTTTTTTCACTAGTTAGTTGAGTTTCTAGTGTAGGGGGGCGGGGGCTCTAGTCATTGCTAGTCGCCACCTGCACAGCAGGCGTCCGATACTCATACTTCTTCACTCGAGTCGTCGTCGAGATACTGATTCAGACAGAAATCACAGAGATTGAGAACTTTGAAGATTATTTAAGAATAAAGTAGGTGCAGTGCTGCTCTTCTCTAAGTTGACTCTGATGTTGTGTGCAAATAGCAAATTGCAAAATGTATGAATCAAAAATTAGCTAGCATTCGCGCCTAGAACTTTCAATTCTATTAAGGACACGGAGGCGAGGATTATGCTTCTCATTCTTCACTGTAAATCTCACAGCAGCCAATGAAAATGCGTGTTTTCATTAAATAACAGTAAACAAACTACATTTCCCATCATGACATGTATTTAGGTACGCCCCCATAGTCCATAAGAACCCCTTTGCGTGCAGCCATCTTCCTCTTTCTTTGTAGCGAACAAGTCCAAAATAACTTGAATAAGATCATAACTCCTCCAACATGGAAGAAAGAACGTCCTCCTCAGGTTGAATATCCTGGCAGTCTTCTGCGTTTAGTCAGATTTCTTTTCTGATCCTGAAAGAAAGGAGATGAAACCGTAACCACCGAAAACAACTGGGTGGGCAAGCTGTTACACATAACCAAGCCGGGTGGGATAATCCTCGCCTCCGTGTCCTTAATAGAATTGAAAATTCTTGGCGCGAATGCTAGCTAATTTTTGATTCTATTACAGGACCGGAGGCTTCAGGTTATGCTAGTTTAACGCTCATTGAAAACAACAGAGGTTATCTCCCCCACCGGCTTATAATAATAAGTCTTAAAAGTAGATTCTGAGGACCAGTCTGCGCTACGCATAATGTCCTGAATGCTAGAACCCAACGTAAAAGATTTTGACGCCATAGTGCCTCTTATAGAATGAGCACCGAAAATGGTGATATCAATGCCAGCTTCTTTCATAACATAACGAAGCCATCTGGCAATGGTGGCGGCCGCCACAGCTTTAAAAGGTTTTTGCAATGCAATTAACAATTGTGAACATCCCTGAAGCCTAATGGCCTTTGTGCATTCCTCATATGTCTTCAAACATCGTACCACACATAATTTCTCATTATCATTAAAAGCATTATAACTAATATGACGTGACATTGTTTTGGTTCGCCCTGTAATGGTAAAAGAAACTCCTTCCGGAGTAAATACTCTACCTGCAACGTCGAGAGCTCGCACGTCCGGCGAACGTCTGCATGCTGAAAGGCAAAGTAGCATGGCCAGCTTGGCCGATAATTGTTTCCTAGTTAAAAGCGTGTTGACTGGCCATCCGTTAAACAAAGCGAGAACTAGTGAAACATCCCACAAACCTGTGTATTTGGGTTTCGGTGGGTTGGCCACCCGAATACCTTTAAGCAACTTGCACACCACTGGGTGCATGCCTACCGGTTTCCCGTCTATCCGGACATGGCCCGCTGAAATGGCGGACGGGAAATTGTTCACTGATCTATAAGCCAATCCTTCCGCTGCTTTATCCGATAAAAAATTCAACACGTTGGGTAAGTCTGCCCCCACGGTATCCAAGTGTCTTCCACGCACCAATCCACCCAGTTTTTCCAGGCCGAGGAATACCGTTTTCTTGTGGATGGTGCCCAGGCCTGCCTGATAAAATCGGAAGTCCTGCTCGAAACCCCTGGCAGTTGCCACTGTTCCCTGAAAGCCTCCAAGCCATCAGCTAAAGCCTGCCTTCCACTATCAGTGGGTGTCGTTCCTGATGATGGCCCAGCAATAGCAATTTCGACTCCGGGAAGAGTCTGGGGAGGTCGCAACTCCATTGCAATAACTTGGGGAACCACGTTATGGTGACGTCCACCATGGCGTCACCATAACTTTCTCTGCCCGTTGTCTGATCACCTGCGACATACTCTGGGTATCAGCATGAAGGGGGAAAGGCATATTGAATTGCCTTCAACCAATCCTGAAGAAAGGCATCGGTCGCTTTCGCCAACGGGTCCGGCCTCCAGCTGAAGAACCGCGGGAGTTGGTATGTTAACCTGGAGGCCAAGAGGTCCATTTGGAATGGGCCCCAAATTCTGTGTATCCACTGAAAGACCTCTGGAAGCAACTTCCAGTCGCTGTGGTCCTTGAGGTACCTCGAGTTCCAATCCGCTACCTGATTGGACTGACCCGGAAGATATTCCGCCATTACCGATATTTGATTAGTCAGGCAATAATGCCAAAAATCCTTGGCTATCTGCACAAGAAGCGACGACCTTGTGCCGCCCAACTTGTTGATGTACCTCACTGCTGACACATTGTCCATGCGCAGGAGGATACAACAAGAGGTCTGCCTCGGGGATAACGTCCGCACGGCGAACAGCTCTGCGAGCAGTTCCAAGCAATTTATATGCAGGGCAAGCTCTTGTGGAGACCATCTGCCACCTGTGGAGATGTCTCCGCAGCGCGCCCCCCAGCCCCACTGGCTGGCATCTGACTCGATTATGACTTCTGGTTGGGAGCCAAAAACTGCTCTGCCGTTCCAGGCGTCTACGTGGCCTAGCTACCATTGCAAATCGGTTCGTACTTCCTCTGATAGAGGGATGACGTCCGAATAGGACAGTCCCCTCTGAAGGTGTCTGATCTTTAGCCTTTGCAGGGCTCTGTAGTGAAGAGGGCCCTGGAATATCGCTTGGACAGATGAGGCCAAAATCCCTACTACTCTGGCAATCGCCCTGAGAGTTACTGTCTGGTTGCTCAACAACTTCCGGATTTCCTTCTTGAGATCCTTCAGTTTTGCCTTTGGAAGGCACAGCTGGGCCGACGTGGAATCTATCGTGAAACCCAGGAAATCTATTACCTGAGTAGGAATGATCACTGATTTCTTTGGATTGATGACAAATCCTAATGTTTGAAGCAGCGTCGTCGTAAGAGCGAGGTGCAGCAGAAGAACCTGTTGACCCTGTGCCATTATCAGGATGTCGTCCAGATAAATTATAAGACATATCCCTCTCTCCCGTAGATGAGCCACAATCGGCTTCATTATCTTGGTGAAACACCAAGGAGCTGAGGAGAGCCTGAAAGGCAGAGCCAAATATTAATACCATTGGCCGTTCCACCTGAACTGTAGGTACCTGCGTTGCGGAGGGAAGATGGGGATGGAGAGGTAAGCGTCCTTGAGGTCCAACCTGACCATCCAGTCCCCTTCCTGAACAAGTCCGTTAAAAGATGGATGCCTTCCAATTTGAAGTGATTGTATACTAGAAATTGATTGAAATCCTTGAGGTTCAGAACAAGTCTGTTCCCACCTCCCTTCTTTTGCACAATAAAGATGTTGCTGCAGAAGCCGCGAGGCCCTTGGGAGACTGGTGCTATTGCTAACTTCTGCAGCAACCCAACAATCTCCGCCTCGATAAAATTGCGATCTTGTTGGGTAAAATGGAGATCTGCAGGCGTACCTGATTGAACAGGCTGAGAGTAAAACTCTAAGTGAAAACCCTGCACTGTCTGTAACACCCAGGCGTCCTGCGTTAAATCCTGCCACTGCCACAGACAGTGTTGAGTACGACCCCCCAATGGTAGAAGAGAAAGGTCAGAAACGCACACCTGTGTTATGCTGAACCTTGAAGTTCACTCTGTTGTTATTCGACTGGTACCGTCCCCTGTTGAACCTCTGGCGAGATGGGTAGAAGGTCCCGCCTATGGAAGAGTCGTAGTTTCCTCGTCCACGACCATAATCTCCTCTTTGGGGGCCTTGGGGACCTCCACGGCCTGACGAGCGACCACCGCCTCGTCCGGCCCTGTTAAAAACACCCTGGCTAAGAGCTCTCTGGATCCCTGTCTGCGCCTTGCCCAAAGCCGCGAAAGTTCCGACGTACTTAGAGACGTCCTTTACGAACTTGTCGCCAAAGAGCTGACCCGCTGCTAGGGGTCCCGGTTCCACATCTGCCAACTCGGTCAGGTTACTATCCATCTTGATCAAGAGATATTTTCTCCTTTCTGAAGATATGGCACAGTTGGCATTGCCAATGAGGCATATGGTTCTCTGGGTGCATCCTGCCAAAATATCCGGATCAACTGGGGTAGAGGATTCTTTGGCCGCTAAGGCCATCTCTAGAATTTTGGCCAAGGGGCCCACCACATCCAGCATATTGTCCTGGCATCCTCTCCATGCTCGGTGAAGACCGCGCTTAGGGTCCTTAGAAAATTTGCGGATAAAGGTCAAGAGGCTAGCATCTATCTTTGGCGTTTCCCCCACCTTGTCCGGGATCTCCGGTCGTGGACACTCCGATTTTAGGCGATTGCGCACCTCTCTTGGAAAACTCTTCCTAAGGTTCTCATGCAGATATGCAGAGACTGCGGTGCGAGGCACCCAGTCCGAGGATCTGGGGTGCATGATATCAGACAGGTCGAAGGTGAATGGGGGGTTTGTAGGTACCACTCCAGACGGCTGAGATGGTCTAGCCTTCTTAGGGGGAGGAGGTTCCTCCGAAGTATCAGTGTCTGTGTCTGTATTAGTGGTTGCAGTGTCAGTATCCGTGTCGGCGTGGGCCCTACTTTTAGCTTTGGCCTTGCCCTCCGAATAGGAGTGATCAGCTGTCTTGCCGGCAGGTAAAGCAGATAGTGCTTGTGCGTGTGGCCAAGTCGCAGAGTCAGACGAGGCCTGAGCAGATGTAGATGCCTCCGCCTTCTTTTTCTGCGTTTTTTTATCGTAGCCGTGCCTTTTCGTAAAGCCCTCAAGCTGCTTTCTAATAGGGCGTAAGGCTGCTGCTAGAGCTTGTTGGACTGTTTGTGGGACCGTGGTCTCCATAGCTTTGTTCACTGAGGACTGGACCGAGGCGTCCAATGCATTAACTAAATTGTCCTCGAAAACAGCTTCCTGCTGTCCTTCATATGTCTCCTCCTCAGCATACTCCTCAGGGTACTGCTCCCATTCAGCCATTATCGGGGTGGCGATAAACCTCTATAGGTATCTGAGATATATTTGAATAGGGTCTGGTAAGCCCTTAATTGGCCACAAGGAGGGTAATGGGGGGTCAGCCCCAATGCACACTAAGATCAATCACCAGAAATAACCCCCTCAGCAAAGCTGTAATCCGATGGGTCAGAGACCCAGGCCAAACCAAAGATCCTTTGAGCGTGTGCTCACTCAATTCAGGCCAGTATTTTACTACCTTCACCAGGCGATCGTAGGGGCAGAGCGAAGACCGTCCCTATATGTGCTGAAAACTATTTGGATATTCGCGCGTAGCGCGCGCCGCCCAAATGCGCCTGAAAAAACGCCCAAAAGGAGCCCAATTCAGCGCGCTGGGGAGCGCGTGTACGCCGAGAGCCACCCGGTCCGCTACGCGTCATAGGGCGATCAGGGAAGCCCTTGCGCATGTGCGTGGAGCGCGCTAACATGAGGGGAAGTCTGACAATCCCGGGGACAACGGCTCACCACAGACAAAGGTATCGGTCTGCCCCCGGTCAACGACCGTTACTTGCGCACGCCAAATCGCGTGAATCTAGGCCACATAGGAATGCTTTAGCGTACGAAGAAAGCAAATAAATAAATAATTAAATAATTAAAGCAGGCCAGAGCGACGCGCACATCGGCAAGCGCTCGCCTGTTAAACTCAATCCCTCAATGGCTCACCACAGACAAAGGTATCGGTCTGCCCCCGGTCAACGACCGTTACTTGCGCACGCCAAATCGCGTGAATCTAGGCCACATAGGAATGCTTTAGCGTACGAAGAAAGCAAATAAATAAATAATTAAATAATTAAAGCAGGCCAGAGCGACGCGCACATCGGCAAGCGCTCGCCTGTTAAACTCAATCCCTCAATGTTATAAAAGTTGGTATGTGATTTATTCCTATAGGTTCTGTATCGATCCCCCTATTCCTGACCCTGTTCTGGTTAACAAATTAACTAGCAGCTATCCCATGATGCAGAAACCGTTATCTGATTAAGCCACACCACGGCACAGGAACGCGTTATCTGATTAGGTCATAACGCTTGCCATCTAATTAGGCAAGCAATATTCCTCCAGCCCCTGATAAGGCATACGGAGTTCTCAAAACAAATCAAACCTATGACAACCTGGGAAAATCCCTGCGGCCATTGTTTTGATTTCTCAGAGAACTTCAGTAAAAGAATGTGCTAACGACCAGTTCGTATGACATCCTTATTGACGTATCTATGTCCATCCTTACGTCAATCTCGGCACCTTACAGGTATAAATATTACCGATATTGCCTTAAGCAAACACACGCGGTGGTGACGAGATCGGAGCAGCGAGACTTGCCGAAGAGGCCAGCACAGAGCGGACCCCGCTGGCGCTGCCCCGCCTTCCTGACGCGCTGAGAACAAGACGCTGCTTTCTCCTGCCGAGAAATCCAGCTCCGGCGCTTCCAAGCAGCCCTTGCAGGCAGCCTGGAATATCGAGACCAAAGACGAGAGATACCATCCCTCAACCATCCTAGATCTCAGGTACAGAACTGAATAACCCTTTGCAGAGAATTCTTGAGTCAGTCACTTGGCAAAACAAACTTAACTTAAACTGCTACTTTCTATTCCCGCCCACGTATTAGGCTTAGGTCAGGTACACCGGGGTAGGCGTAGTTAGAAGCACCAGTTGAGTACGATTAGTCAAATGTATATATGTATGTATCTATTTTATCCATTTTAACTAGCATATGGCTTAGAAACCATATCAATGCTTTTACAGTATTATTTCATAATTCTGCTTTTATTGTATGCACTTTACTTAACCATAAGTATTGCAATAATATCGATCCATTTCTCTTGTACGAGAAAAGAGACTGATCAATAAATAACATCTTTTATTGAACACGCCCGTCTCTTCCTTTTCTCTACAATCTGGTGAAACTAAGAATGCACGTACTGACTGAGTAAAATAAGTTGTCTTTTGTTTTCACACGACTCTAGAGATGCACTCTTGATTAGGGGAGAGCAAAGTTGTCATGTTCTATGGTTGTCAGAAACTAAATCCCTTCTTGTCTATCCAGGGAGGTTCAACTCCTCCTTGCCTATTCGAGAAAGTTTCTAGTGAACTCTGAGCTAGCTGGCAAACCCAAAACTTTAAGTCTAATATCGACAATAGAAGACCTAGTTAACGTCTGGTCTAGGCCTATACTATTGAAGGTATTATTCCAATGCGCAGAGCATATTGGGATAATAGGAACTACACTACATGGCGCCCAAACGTTTGGAAAGGCGATAAAACTAACGCAAGACATTAGAGTAACTCAGTCGTGCTTTTTCACTCAGACCCCTTTTTTCCCATAATACTCCAAAGACTTCTGGAGTGGGTGAAAGGTAATATCCGCCAAACCTCGCAGGAGGAAACTCCTATGTATGGTTCTTGGTTCAATCAACGTTGAAGGATACACTGTTTCAAAATATTGTGCATCTAATCTTTGTTTCCATAAGAAACCTGATCTGCAAACAAACGGAATAACCTTCTGGACAGTACAATGTCAGACAGTGAAGGAGAAAGAGAGGCAGCTAGAATAGCAGCTGAACTCGTAGCAGCTGATAATACTATGCAAGAAGCAGACACGGATATAATACTCATCCCGGTCAACATAAGAAAATCTGTAACTTTAAAACTTATAGAAAATGGACTGACACCTAGAGGTGGCACAGTCATATTCGTAATATAGGCACACGAATATCGGCAGACAGAGGTATTCTATTCATGGATACACTTTCCAGCAGCAAACGCTGTAACAAAGCACTTCCACTATTACAAAACAGAGGAACCTCCTAATGAGTACACTCCTTTCGAGGAGGTGGAAGTACCACTTAAATTCCAAGAGCACCTGCTCTTGTTTAATGGCGCCCTAAAACATAATAATCACATCACCAGGCTCGGTCCATTAGGTAGACCAGGAGCAACGTGGCCGGTCCTAGCCGGATACACACCACATCCAGACATCGAAAGAATGTCTGCAGTAGATCTTTTAATACAACTAAAACAATTAATAAAAGTACATAGACAATTAGTCCAATATGTAATGCGGACTTCAACAATCCAACCAGCAATTAAAATTCCACAGCTGACCCCTCATCAGGGGAACACAAATAAAATTACACCACAGAACATACAGTCCTGCCTAGGTAAAGTACCAGCTAACGGGAACAAATACCATTCTGGTTAGCACAAAAAATCACCCAAATAGAGGCGGTGTTTCCAGACACCACCCCGTTAGAAAAACACAGGATTCTGACTATCTGTCTTCCAATGGGAATCGCACCACACGTGGAGGACTGTGACACTTGGGGTACAGTCTTTGCTTCCATTTACACAAAAACGCATGGTGTTCCATCCATCTCGGTAATACTGATAGAGCGCGCGAGGCCACCCGACCAAATAGTTTCGCCGTTTTCCGGCTTCCGGGCCCATATACTTTCAAATCACCATATACATCGATCAGGTGACTTCACGAGCTCTACCAATTTGTGTGTGTGTTCCCTATTATTATTTTTCAGTGCACCCGACTTACCATCCACCGATGCGGGTACCTAATGACCACAATGAATCAGGGAGCTAGCTGTAAAAGGAAAGGCAGCAAAATACAAACCCAACCAATAACATTCAAAATACTGTTGAAATGACCACGGACAACTGAAAAGTTTTAAAATGTTTATCTAAAGTTCATTAGTTTCGTGCATGAGGTACAGTAAAATAAGGCAATCAATAACCAAGATAACGTAAATTATATAGGCATAAAGAAATAAAGTCAGGGTAATCATTCAAATGTAATATGGAATGCAAATGGAAAAATACTATATAATCTCAGAAATGTTTAAGCATGGACAGTTTTTATGCATGGGTAACTATAGGAGGGCCTATAAAGAGTAACACGCTTCACTTAAGGTGAATGGGCCTTTGAACAATCTAGGCAATGAAGTTCTAGACCATATCAGGAAATGACAAACTGCAATGCAAAATATAATTTCTAACAAGTGAGAAGACATAGCAACAAACTTTGGAAAAATGCAATTGACTTTCAATAGTTGCGGAAAGACATGGAAAAATATAACATATGCAATGATGAACTTTATTAAAGCAAAAGTTAGAAATTCAGAAGGTGCAAGATTTTAAGAGGTTCAGAGCAATATTTACCTAGAAAGGTGTGGAAACCAAACCCTGGCCACGGGTCAGTTTAAGGACAGGAAACCCTCAAGGAAGGATACCCCTCAAAGGACAGCAGGTGCAGAATGGACACCCTGGATAGGACAGGATACCCTCGGTTTAGGAATCAGGACAGGACCCTCAGGACAGGACAGCAAACCCTCAGGACAGGACCCCTTCAGGACAGGACCGGAACCCACAGTTCGGAAGCAACGCCTGCGCTCCACCCGCTCTGCAGCTATCGATCAAGACCCCGATTGGGTCAGCGAACTCCCAGCTAAGTGCTTCGCCAGCACTTTAAGGTTCAGTAGAACCTTAGTCTATGGTCAAATTCGGACAGAGTGCTTCGCAGCGCTCTGTATCTTCAGTCACCTATTGAGTACGATGGGTCAGTGACAGGTCAGCTAAACCAGACAAGTCGGACGGTTCACTAGGTGAACCCAGGGTAGATATACAGTTTGGGGACAGTGTACCACCCCCCAATGTTGCAAAGTGTCAGAATCCCTCAATTTCGATTGGTCCTAAGGTAGGATTTGGGTAACACACCAATCATAACAGTCTATTTGTATGCCACATTAACATATTTTGGTACCGCCTAGTGAGATAGGGGTTCCCATGAGAGACTACACGGCAAGCAGCAATACAATTACATTGTAACATATAAGGAGCCACATTCGCTGTTCTCGCAGGGCAGAGGTGACTTTCTCAGGAGCATCTCGCCCATCGCTGCCAACTGGCTATGTTCCATCAGTCAAGGTCCCCTGTGCTGCCGAATTCGCGCAGGCGCAGAAGGGACCTCCAATATGGCTCTCCTCGCACTCAGACCCCCATTCCCCGCGGTACATGAAAAGTAAGCGAAAACAAATTAATGCATAATAATGTCATCATGAAAACACATCACAGGGTTTGTACTTTTCACTCATCATCACGAAATAAACTTATGCGTTTTAAATGTTAGCTACATTGATACAGACACATGAGCAGTGGCACGAGCAGTACCACATGATGGGCACAGCTATGGATTACGCATGCGCATAACTTTCCCTCCACTTCTGCAGACGCGTCAGGACACGTGAGTGTGGCTGACGCATGCGCAGTAACCAAAATACAAGCAGCGGCCATTTTAGATGACTCGAGTAAATTATTTTAGTAAAACACATGTGCAAGCTTCACGATCCTTATCCAAACTAAACATAAATGTTAGTAAAACATACACTTGTTACCGTATTACACATAAACGAGGTTCTTGACTTCGGCAAGCCGCAAATATGCGAAGCTTTGCTTCATCAATCCCCTCTTTGATGATATTTACTATCATCACAAAAATGGAACCAGATGCCAACTTTCTTTCACACTTTATAAAGTTCTATTTCTTCCAGCAGTCGTTCTAACTTTTCTCTCTCAGTTCTAGTAGGGTGAGAAGTCTTCACCTTTTTGTATATCTGATCATTCACTTCCTCTAATTCAATCTCATCCACACTCCGTTTCAACCCTCTTGCATTTACCTCGTGCTTCTTGGTGTGCTTGCGGCATTTACAACAGATAAAAATGAGAAATATAATAAGACCTATAATACCAATTGGCATCAGTATCTTGAACAATAAGCTTTTACCTACGCTAGCAAGCCAATGACCTACATTTGAGAGACCATCTACCAGCCTCTTCCAGGCACTATCAACCTCGAGTGGTTTGAGTTCCTTTGTCAAATTAGTAATGTTTTTCACATATCTTTTGATCTGTACACTTTTATCCGGAATATAAGTGCAACAATGTTGCGCCTTCAACATCCGGCAGACTCCGCCCTCTTTCGCTAATAAGGTGTCAAGAGCAAGTCGATTCTGTAAAACCATTGATCTGATCGCAACCATTTCGGTATTGACCAGCAGAAATCCATGAGCTGTTTCAGTAGACAGCACATCCACTATAGTAGACAATTTGCAAATTCTGTGAGTGTTCAGAACCACTCCCACTCCAGGTATCAGTGCACTGAAAATACTACCCATAATTTCACCTATACTTTCTCTTTTACTACGCACTAAGCCATTAGTATCTTCATTGTTTCCAGCTTTTCCATTCACATGGTATATTTTCGGGAAGACAATGCCAAAATAGCAGCTTCCATACCAGTGATCCGGCAATTTGAAATAAGCCTTGTCCCCACAAATATAATAAATACCAGGAAACACAGGCTCTGACCCATTTTTGAAACCCCAACCTCCAATTACCTTGTAATTATGTTCGCATTCACTGGAACCAATGAAAACATTATTATAATAGCTAGTCTTCTCGCGGTGAAGACATAGCTTGCCTTTCTTTTCAAAATCCAGCAACAGAGCAGGTCCCGCCCCACCATTTGAGGTGCCTTCCATGTTCTCTGCCCACTTTGGCTTTTTCTGACTTTCGTCATTAGCCTTCTTTTGTATTTTAATTCTTCTTTTCTCTGCCATGTTCAGGAACATCTTTTCCTGTTCACGCAAAGAACAAGTCAAGTTATCTCTGTGTGCATCAGCTATGTCAATGTTACCTATAGTCAGAAAGTAGTCTCCCATATATCTTATGGTGTCACTTTTGGTATGTACAGGATTCAAGTTCCCACGTATAGGAAGTTCAGAAAAGATCACGTCATTATTAGAGTAATAGTACTGTAACGGTCCTCTTTTGTAAAATAAACTAGCTAAAATGCTACAAGAAATTCCATATGTCAATGGCAGGTGATGGTATGTCACGCCTTCAGCCACAGAGGTAGGTAGCTTCATGCAGACATAACAATCTTCAATTTCCATAGTCTCTACATAGTGTATTAACAAGTTTGCAAAAACATTTAAGTGTGTCCTGTTCTTAATTCCATGATAGTGTAGTCCTCCCTCATCTGATGCTTCTAAGTCTCGTTTTGTTTGTCTCAGTGCTCTCTCATGTCTTGCTACACTCTGTGTTGTCAACTCCTCACTGTCCGTATTTACAATTTCAGTAGGGACAATGTTAGTATCTTTACTTACAGTGAAGGGTATAAAGATTGTTAGTCCTATCCAGATTACTATCAGTACTACTATACTACATATACACACCTTGCAGCACGTCTTGCAACAACTGCAACTCGGTCTACCATTCACAGTTGAATCAGACATTTCGGCTCAGAAGAAGTTTCTCGACCCCTCTTTGTGTCCTTACACCGCTAGCTTACTTTGTGCAAATTCACGGTGGTTCGTCTTCTTCTTCCGCAGAGTACTCAGGGACGGGCTCTCCGTCGCTTACGTCAGTTATATCAAGATCTTCAAGTTCTTCCAAAACGAGTGTCCATTCAGGAGACTTGTACTTTTTGTTTTGTCTTTTTATTCGTTCACTCCTTCTTTTGGAAGAGTTTTCTTCTTGCTCTGCTATCCGTGCACTTCTCCTTGCTTCTGCACGTTTTTCTTCCACTGTCTTTATCCTTAGCCTTAATCGCTTTATAAACCTAGGCTCAAGGTTGTTTCTTTTCTTTAGTCTCTTAGTGGGTACTTGGACTTCACTTTCTTCTCTTATTCTCTTGTTCTCTTTCGCTTGTGGCAATTCTGCTTCACTTTCTTCTTCTTCTTGCCCTATCTGGCTAGTTCCAGGGCTAGCATCAAATTCTTCTGCCTGGTTACTAATCTGGCCTTGTTCAGGAATATTTTGTTTTTGGCTTTCGATTGTCTCTGTTTCTGTTTCTGTTTCTGTTTCCTGAACCCGTTCTTCTAACCCTATCTGATCCTGTTCAAGCACTTCGATCTCTTGATTTTCTTCTGCTCGAACTATCACTCTATTTCTAAGCTGTCCCTTATCCGCATCAGGAGTTAGCGGTGGTGTATCGAACACCTGTTCTGTCCCTGTCTGACCTTCTCCTTCCTCAGTTTTGATGTGAATCTCAAGCGGCTGAGGTTCTTCGCCTGTGCCTTGCTTTTCCTGACTAGTCCACTCTCTTCCTTCACAAAGTCGTTCTCTTGTTCTGATAGGATCTTCGGTCAGATCAATCATCGGTATCCATTCTTCTGGCCATATGCTTGGCAGCTCGTCTTCAGCTACTCCTGGCTCAGTTTCCTGGACTTCTTCAGCAGGCTGGATTCTTGGCAGTTCGTAGTCAACTACTCCTGGGCCAACGTCTGCTGTTCCTGCAGCCGAACTGGTGCTGGGCTGCTCGTTGTCAGCTGCTTCTGGTCCGGCTCCTGCAGAGTCCTCTGCTGGTTGCCCTTCTTCTGCAAATTCTTTGTCTGGTAATACCTTCTGGGTGTGTCCAGCGTGGATCCACTGGGGAACACCTGCAACCTTCACTGCAGTGGTTGTTACCAGGATTACCTGACGTTTCTTTCCCCACCTTGGTGCCAGACAGTTTGATCGAGTGTGCTTCTTTATTTTGACCCAGTCTCCTGGAACCAAGCTGTGGAGAGGAGTCGTTGGATTGAGGATGCCGTCGTCTCCAATCTGGCGAGAGATAGAACGCACTTGGTCACCCAATCTTCTGCAGTATTCAAGCACCAAATCATCAGTAATACTCAACAGTTTGCTTCCTGGCACCCATGCTTGTCTCATCACTCTTCCCATAATGATTTCATGGGGACTTAGGCCTGTCTTGCGGTCAGGAACACTTCTCAGTCCCATCAGGACCAGGGGCAGGGCCTTCACCCAGGTCATGCCAGTAGCATCTGTCAGCTTTGCTAGTCTGTTTTTGATAGTTCCATTTACTTGTTCCACTATTCCAGAAGCCTCTGGGTGGTATGCACAATGGAGTTTTTGCCTTATTCCAAAGGCCTTACAGAGTTCAGCCAGTATTTCATTCTGGAAATGTCCACCCTTATCTGATTCAATAATGTATGGTATCCCGAATCTAGGTATCAGTTCTTTTAGTAAACACTTCGCTACTGTCAATGCGTCACTTTGGGGAGTAGGGTAAGCTTCTACCCATTTTGAAAATACGCAAACAATGACAAGGACATATCGCTTTCCTTCACAACGGGGCATGGTGATGAAATCAATCTGTATCTTTACAAAGGGACCCCCTGATCTCCCAATTTTGCTCAGTTCAACCATTGTCCTCTTGCCTGGGTTCATCTGTTGACATGACAGGCACCTCTGGCAGAGGGACTCTGCTACCTTCCTGAACTTTTTACTGTACCAAGTCTGTTGAAATACCAGAATCATGGCATCCCTACCAATGTGTGATCCTTCGTGTATTAATCTTGCCATTGTGCCAAGCAAGTGTCGGGGTAACACAGGCATACCAGTTGGGCCCAAAATCACACCATCCACACGTCTCGGTCTACACCCATCCTCCTTCCATTTCTCTCTTTCTTGCCAAGGAGCCGACTCCTGCCACTCTCTCACTTCATCCCAAGTAGGCACTTCCTCAAACACCTGAAGTTGGCAGCTGGCTCCGATCCCCCCTCGTTTAGGATTAACGATATAGTGATCTCGGGCGCACCATTGGGCCACTCGATCAGCATAATCGTTTCCCAGTGATACTTTGTCCATGCTCTTCTTATGAGCAGCACATTTTACCACTGCCAGTTCCTTGGGTAACTGGATGGCCTCCAAAAGGTCATGAACAACCTTTGCATTCCGAATGGGAGTACCTGAGGAAGTCATGAATTCCCTCTGTAGCCACAATTGGCCAAAGTCATGCACAACTCCATAACAGTACTGACTGTCAGTATACACTGTTATGCGTAAGTTCTTCCCAATTTTGCAAGCTTTTATCATAGCAATCAATTCGGCTACTTGTGCAGACTTGATGTTATATAGGTAACCTGCTTCTTCAATTTTTGTTAAAGAGACTACTGCATAAGCAGCACTCAGGCCTCCTAGTTCATGTCTTAGACAGGAACCATCTACAAACAGTTCTTTATCATGTTCAGGCAATGGCGTTTCTTTTATGTCTGGGCGTGGTTTAGTACTGAACTCTGTCAGATCAATGCAATCATGTTCATCATCTTCCCCACCTTCCATTTCCAAGGGGTCGGGGAGTAAAGTGGCAGGGTTCAGAATACCGCACCTAACAATGCTTACATTTGCTGCACCCACAAGAATCCTCTCGTATTTAGTCAGCCGACTAGGGGTGAGATACTGCGTTTTAGTTCTGGTCAATAGAATTACCACTCCATGGGAAACATACACAGTCACAGGATGTCCCATGACAATGGACTCACTTTGTTCTAAACTTGCACAGGTAGCAGCTACTGCTTTTAGACATCCTGGTAACCCAGCAGCTACTGGGTCCAAAGTGGCAGAGAAATAGGCCACAGGCCTTCTGGTCGTGCCATGTTCTTGAGTCAGGACTGACAATGCGCAATTATCGCGAGTGTCACAGAATAAGGCAAATTCTTTGGAATAATCAGGCATTCCCAGCGCAGGGGCTGTACACAGACAGTTTTTCAGTCTTGTGAAAGCCATTAGGCTTTCATCGTCCCACTCTACAATATCTGGCATTCCTCTCGTGGTCATTTTTATCAAAGGCCTGGCTAAGGCTGCAAATCCCAGAATCCACTGCCTACAGTAGCCTAGTACACCCAGGAACATTCTGACATCTTTTTGAGTACGGGGCAACTGCATCTTTTGAATTATTCTCACTCTTTCTGATGTGACTTTTCTGACACCCTTTTCTATTTGGTGTCCTAAATATTTTACTGATTTTGCACAGAACTGTAGTTTGTCAGGGGCCACTTTATGCCCTTTCTCACATAGATGATTTAGGAGGGCAATGGTGTCAACTACACAGTCCCTATGACTTTTAGACGCCAGTAGAAGGTCGTCTATGTACTGTACTTAGACCGAGTTCCCAGGTAAGATCAAAGTCTCTAGACATTTCTTCAAGATCTGATTAAAGATAGAGGGGCTCTCTGTATACCCCTGAGGGACCCTGTTCCAGCAATACACGTGACCTTCGAAGGCAAATGAGAAAAGAAATTTGCTGTCGGGGTGCAGGGGTATTGAAAAGAATGCATGACACAAATCAATCACAGTGAACCACTCAGCATCCCAAGGAATCTGGTACAATATCACTGCTGGGTTCGGGACAATAGGGCAGCAAGGAACTACAATTTTGTTTACCTTTCTTAGGTCTTGCACTACCCTATACTTGCCACTAGGCTTCTTGATGCCCATAATCGGTGAGTTGCATGGGCTGCTCATCACTTCCTGTATGATGTCTCCTTCTAATAATTTTTGTATTTCCAGAGTGACACCTGCTTTCACTTCAGCATTCATTCGGTAGGGCTTAGTGTTAGGATATACTGCATTGTCCTTGATGGCTATCTGTATGGGGTCCACATCTTTCATTAGTCCCACATCTTTTCCAGTGAAATCCCACACCTCTGGCTTTACCGCTTCCTGGAGTTCTTGGGGCAAGTCCTGCAGGGTCAATCTTTTAATTTCTGAGTCAGGTCTGAGTAACAATAGTTTATAAATGCCATCTTCATCTGGGGTCTGTATTTCAACACCCTTTGGTGTGCAAAAGATGGTACAGTTCATTTTGCACAGCAAATCACGACCCAGTAGATTCACTGGACTGGTGTCACAGACGACAAATCTATGCATTTGTTTAAAATTTCCAATTGAAATCTCCATTGGTTCGGTAACAGGAGTACTAATCAATTGATTAGATACACCCACTACTTGGATATTTTCTCCCGAGAGGGGTAGGTTTGGAACGTCCACTGTTCTTACAGTAGAACGGGTAGCGCCAGTGTCCAACAGAAAGGTGACATCATTTCCGTCAACCTTTCCTTCAATGTATGGTCCAGACTGGTCTACCGGCAAGGAAGCGCCAAGTACGCACTCCTCGTCCTCCCCTCTCAGGCCCCGTCAGTCCTGATCATTACAAAGGAAGGTATCATTTAGCAGATACTGCGAAGTTGCTGTATTTCTGTTCTCCCCGCTTTCCCAAACTTCTATCTCCTCACCCTCTGCCTGTTTTCCCCTGTATACTTGCTTGGGTGCTCGAGGCACCTGAACTGTTTTTACCTGGGGTTGAGTCTTTCTTGGTCTTTCTTTCTGCGTCTGTGGAGTTAAATCAGGAGTTTTTGCATTATCATCTAATAATTGGGGACACTCGTTTCGCCAGTGTCCAATTTCGCCGCACTGATGGCAGGGAAATTTCTTCATAGCCTCTTCCCTGCTAAATTTTGGCCGGGGCTTTCCTCCACCCCCTCCCCCAGGACTTTTGTTCTCAGCATTCTTAACCATGTTACTCAATTGTTTTTCCTGCTGTTCTGCGAGCTTCACCTGAGCCCACATCACTTTTTCCTTAAGGGCCTTTTTCTTTTCTGCCATCTCGTCCTCGCAGTACTTAGCGTACCGCAGAACCTCATCCATTTTCTTTGTATGCCAGCAGATTTTATTATCTTTTATCCACTGACAAATTTCAGGTCTTAAACCATTTACAAACCTGTAAATAAAATGCGTCATGTCCTTCAAATCGATGTTATCAATACCACTGTAAGTTTTAAATACCTGCAATAACCTCTCATAGAAGGAGTGCACTGTCTCGTCCCTTTCCTGTGTTGTTCTATCTATTTTTGTCCAATCAGTTTCCTTTGCGGGCACCTTTTCTTTCAAATGCTGAATTACCTGCTCATATTTCCGCATGACATCCTTTAATGGCTCCCCTGTTTCCTTATTTCTTGGGTACTCTTCAGTAGGCCAGTCTATGGCTATTTTACACTGGGTCCATAAATCTACCGGAACCACAATGTCGAAAAACCCATCCAGGTCTTTCCACAGACATTTCTGTACCTTCACGAACCTCTCCACCTGCCGGTACCAGTCTACTGGTTTCTCTCGTAATTTTGGAAAATCGTTCGTAAAGGACACAATATCCTGTCTAGACCAGGGGACATGCACATATTTCCCTCCTGGAACTTCGCGCATGGGGCATAACTGCTCAGGTTTTTCTACCTCCCTTAAAGCAAATTCAGGAGTCACTTGTCGGGAGCGAGCCTCTTCCCTCTTTTTCGCCCACCTGCTTCTCCATCTTTCCACATCTCCCCATTTCTGCAGTACCCCCATTAATTCTTTAATCTGCAACTTTTTCCCCGCCACATTCAGGTGCTCTATATCTTTGTCTGAGAAGTCTGCTCTGTACGGTTTCTGTAAGGGCTTGGATTTTGAGATATCTACCCCCATACTAACTGCTGTTTCGGTCAGTTTTTCGTGGAGCACTCTGGTGTTCCTTGTAAAGCTTTTACATATAAACGACAATTCTTCTTCAGAGTAGGTATTCAATCGATCCAACCCCACATTTCCTGCCATTAATTCTTCTATTTCTACCCTCAGCTTGTAGAGGTCTAAAGGTTTCGTTTGCGGAGTTTGTTTTTCTAATTCACGACTCCAACTCTCAATTTCATCCGGAGTTACCAGAGAGACATTCCTAGTACCTGTTGCTGACTCTAATTTAATTTCTTTTGTATTAAAAGGGTTATGCCTCTGCTGCATTCCCTTTCCGGTCTGTTTGTTTGGCAAGTCCAAGAACGCAACTTCAGACTCGCACTCACTGGACTGATCATCTATGATTATCGGTTCCTGTCTCGGGGGTGCCATGACTGGGGTCATAACTGGAGTAATCGGATTTCCCTGACCATTTCCGTATAACGGGACCACTGGTCCAATAGTTACTGGAATAGTCAATGCCTCAGGACTGGTATTTAACTGGGAGATTTTCTGAATTATTTCTGTCCTTTGTCTAGCTAGAGCCTCTTGCTCCTTTTCCACTAGTATCCTTCTTAAAGTTGTGTCATGTAATATCCGTGGGGTCAAGGGAGGAGTAAAACTCGGGGCAGTGGGATGCGTTTCACTTGGTCCTCCACCATAATTTGGTTTCGGGAATAAAGTTCCAGTATTAAAGGACCTGCGTTCTTCCTCATATGGAGGCTGAACAAAAGGCAGTCCTGAATTCAATGGTTTCTCTTCCTTTTCATACAGGGGTCTGGGAAGGAACATTTTTGTGCGTGAATATTTTTCTTCCTGACTTACGGGCACTTTGGGATATATATCCCTTGTTTCCGTCGGTTCGGGTTTTTCCAAGTAGGGTAACCCGTGACCACCCCCTCCCAGTCCTAGGGACCTGTCTTCTTCCTTGAGGAAGTGGCGTCGGGGAGCATCTCCTACACTGGAAGGTCGGGTTCCCTCATTATAAGGTGGCGGACTTCTGGTACAGATGTCATCTATCAATTCATCATCTGATTCCCCCGGGGCCCCCCATTGCTTACACTTTTAAGTACTTTTCTCACCCGCTGCAGGGTTATGACATGCCGGCATCATGGGAAACAGACCCTCAACAATCATGCTCTGCCTCCACTGTTTCATCCTTTTATCCCTGGACTCCTGTTTCAGTCGGGGGTACCACTTGGTCAAACCCTTGTCCATTCGGGGTCTTTCTCTTTCAAAAGCCTCAATCTCCCATTCCTCTAATGCCTCATACTGCGTTAGTCTCGGTCTGGGATGCAGTTCATTCATCCGAGTCCTTAAATTAAATACGATCCTACCATTGAAAGTACCATCTAACGGAAAAGCCAATACTCCGTCATCTTTCGTGTACTTCACCCAATTCTCCAACCACACACAGGTATTGTACCCTCGGTCAAACATCATGAATGAGGCAGGAGTATTAGGTGGTGGGACAAGAACACCTTCTCTAGATTTAATCGGTTTGTCCGTTTTGAAATAATTTTTCACCTTACTTACAAGGGACAATTTTCTCTTGGTTCCGTACATGATATCGTATCTATTAGTCTTCCACTGATCCCTTTCAAACCCTAGGTGCCTTGGATCAGGTCGAGTTCCTGTAGTCTGCGAGTGCCACATACGACCTCTACGCTAAACTTTGTTTACAAACTACCTCCAATCAGAATGCGCTTCGGAAATCCGTGCGACCAATGGGTGCGCGTCTCTGAATATTCTCGGCCCCTTCGTGAGACAGTTCCCACGTTCTGGCGCTCACCCCTCCTTTACAAACTCAGCTCCGCTACCCGCCCGCTGCTTCTACCAATCCCAGCGCGGCACAGAGTGACGTCAGAGGCGCTTTGCGACTGACTCCCTCCCTTCACAAGGTAACGGAAACTTTCTTTCTTTTAAAGTGCTCAGTGCTTGGTTATTTTACAACAAATACACATTCGCCACAGTGCTCAAGTGTCTAGACAGAGAAAGATTGTTTTACTGCAAGTAAACTACTTCCATTTACTTTTCACTTGCTGCGGGCAGATCTCTTCCGCCTACCCTTCACTTTAGCATCGGTGAACCTGTTATTCCCCTAAACTCATCCACTTCTTTCCGGGATATATTCTGAGTTTAAGGTTTCCCAGCGGACCCCTCTGCTTTCACGCTAGCTCCGAGGAACCTGCTACTCTTCCGATGTGACCCTTACTAGGTTACGCCACTATGGGAATTTTGCCAATGAACCCCGTTACTGTCATTTATTCACACATGTATTCAGAAAACCCTAGTTAGTGCTTCCCGGTTATCCTAACCTGCACCTAACTTTCCTCGAGCCTGTGACCTCAGGACAATGGATTCTATTCACCGGGGAGTTCGGACAACAAGAAACAATACGGTTTACAAATGCATGGATTAGTACATATAACAATATAAGAACAAGAATAATAACAATACAAAAATTCATGAGTTTCAGCAGCGTATTCACAAGAGAATGATCAGGTCTCTTAGAACAGCCACTCTTCTAGCAGCATCAATATACTAGCAGCTTCCGACTCAACTAGTCCAACTAATCCCTGCCTTACTCTCAACTAGTCCCTAACCATCCTCTGGCTACCAGTAAAACTGATAGAGCGCGCGAGGCCACCCGACCAAATAGTTTCGCCGTTTTCCGGCTTCCGGGCCCATATACTTTCAAATCACCATATACATCGATCAGGTGACTTCACGAGCTCTACCAATTTGTGTGTGTGTTCCCTATTATTATTTTTCAGTGCACCCGACTTACCATCCACCGATGCGGGTACCTAATGACCACAATGAATCAGGGAGCTAGCTGTAAAAGGAAAGGCAGCAAAATACAAACCCAACCAATAACATTCAAAATACTGTTGAAATGACCACGGACAACTGAAAAGTTTTAAAATGTTTATCTAAAGTTCATTAGTTTCGTGCATGAGGTACAGTAAAATAAGGCAATCAATAACCAAGATAACGTAAATTATATAGGCATAAAGAAATAAAGTCAGGGTAATCATTCAAATGTAATATGGAATGCAAATGGAAAAATACTATATAATCTCAGAAATGTTTAAGCATGGACAGTTTTTATGCATGGGTAACTATAGGAGGGCCTATAAAGAGTAACACGCTTCACTTAAGGTGAATGGGCCTTTGAACAATCTAGGCAATGAAGTTCTAGACCATATCAGGAAATGACAAACTGCAATGCAAAATATAATTTCTAACAAGTGAGAAGACATAGGAACAAACTTTGGAAAAATGCAATTGACTTTCAATAGTTGCGGAAAGACATGGAAAAATATAACATATGCAATGATGAACTTTATTAAAGCAAAAGTTAGAAATTCAGAAGGTGCAAGATTTTAAGAGGTTCAGAGCAATATTTACCTAGAAAGGTGTGGAAACCAAACCCTGGCCACGGGTCAGTTTAAGGACAGGAAACCCTCAAGGAAGGATACCCCTCAAAGGACAGCAGGTGCAGAATGGACACCCCGGATAGGACAGGATACCCTCGGTTTAGGAATCAGGACAGGACCCTCAGGACAGGACAGCAAACCCTCAGGACAGGACCCCTTCAGGACAGGACCGGAACCCACAGTTCGGAAGCAACGCCTGCGCTCCACCCGCTCTGCAGCTATCGATCAAGACCCCGATTGGGTCAGCGAACTCCCAGCTAAGTGCTTCGCCAGCACTTTAAGGTTCAGTAGAACCTTAGTCTATGGTCAAATTCGGACAGAGTGCTTCGCAGCGCTCTGTATCTTCAGTCACCTATTGAGTACGATGGGTCAGTGACAGGTCAGCTAAACCAGACAAGTCGGACGGTTCACTAGGTGAACCCAGGGTAGATATACAGTTTGGGGACAGTGTACCACCCCCCAATGTTGCAAAGTGTCAGTATCCCTCAATTTCGATTGGTCCTAAGGTAGGATTTGGGTAACACACCAATCATAACAGTCTATTTGTATGCCACATTAACATATTTTGGTACCGCCTAGTGAGATAGGGGTTCCCATGAGAGACTACACGGCAAGCAGCAATACAATTACATTGTAACATATAAGGAGCCACATTCGCTGTTCTCGCAGGGCAGAGGTGACTTTCTCAGGAGCATCTCGCCCATCGCTGCCAACTGGCTATGTTCCATCAGTCAAGGTCCCCTGTGCTGCCGAATTCGCGCAGGCGCAGAAGGGACCTCCAATATGGCTCTCCTCGCACTCAGACCCCCATTCCCCGCGGTACATGAAAAGTAAGCGAAAACAAATTAATGCATAATAATGTCATCATGAAAACACATCACAGGGTTTGTACTTTTCACTCATCATCACGAAATAAACGTATGCGTTTTAAATGTTAGCTACATTGATACAGACACATGAGCAGTGGCACGAGCAGTACCACATGATGGGCACAGCTATGGATTACGCATGCGCATAACTTTCCCTCCACTTCTGCAGACGCGTCAGGACACGTGAGTGTGGCTGACGCATGCGCAGTAACCAAAATACAAGCAGCGGCCATTTTAGATGACTCGAGTAAATTATTTTAGTAAAACACATGTGCAAGCTTCACGATCCTTATCCAAACTAAACATAAATGTTAGTAAAACATACACTTGTTACCGTATTACACATAAACGAGGTTCTTGACTTCGGCAAGCCGCAAATATGCGAAGCTTTGCTTCATCAATACCAGATGTGCTAAAACAAATTCAAGATGAATACGGTCCAGAACCCGCTTTAACTCTTGGTATGAAATTACTAAAAGACTTCAAGCAGGTCTCAGCAATACTATTAGCCAACATAAAGGGAGAAGCAGCAAACGTGGCGATCCACCAAAGGTTAAAAGAAACAGATATAGCAGACCAACCAGCTGAAATTGCCAGAATTATAGAAAAATCCTATGAGGAACAAGGTAGAGATAGTTTAGGTGGAATACCAGTAAAACCCCAACTGATTGAAAGTCCTGAAAAAGTATTTTTTTAAAATAATTTAACAACACAAAAAAAGAGCTGGGATGGAAACAAACAATCCAATCCTAAAGAAAAGAAATTCCAGTCCAGAGGAAGGTCTCCTCGGCGGAGAGAAAGATCTCCGAACCAAGGACGCAGGTCTCCCCAAAGTGAGCCCTCTGGGAAAAAATACAACCTTAGAAATAGGGATAATATAAAGAAGCCTGAGAGATATCAAGAAATTGATACACGTCCCTCTCAATCTTTTCAGACTTCCTCGCAGAAATCGGAAAGAAGAGGACGATCAGAACACAGGGAAGAGCACGTCAAGTCCAAAGAAAAGGAACCTGCTCATCTAAATAAGAAATTACAATTTCCAAAAAAGAAGGTAGCCAGTATTAAAGTAATCAACAATGCCGAGAATACTGAGGACACAACTGAAAAACGGAGAATGGGCTCAGACAATGCTAGACAGCGCAGCAGAAGTGAGCATAGCTCGCAAAGTCCTTATGAATCATCTGGAGACAGTGGACACGAATGAATACCTTCAAGTGGAAACTGCAGACACCAGAGTTAGCAAACCTCACAAAATATATGAAATAACTTTACGTATAGAAGGGGATAAGACTAGAAAAATAAGGGGCCTATTTTGGGATAATCTCTCCAAGGGCTATGACATCCTTCTAGCTGAAAAAGACTGGCCACCAGAGTTTGTCAGGGAGTGCCCACATGGCGAAGAAATAATTATGCCTGCCTTCTCAAATAATATTCCAATTCATAAAAAATACACACTTGCTAGAAAGTGGGCAGTAGCTCAAGCTCCTGCTTTATATAAAAATCATGTAGGATGGGATGAGGACTCTCCTCCTCACAAAATCCAGTTAAAATCACAACCTACTGCACAGAGACAGTATCCAATCAAGCAAGAAGCTAAAAAACAGGTAAAAGAAATCCTAGATCAACTAGAATACCAGGGGGTGATTGAAACTTGCACCTCACAAATGAACAACCCTTTGTTTCCGGTCTCCAAACCAGACAATTCATATCGTCTAGTTTTGGATTACAGACACCTTAACTCATGTTGCAAAGCTTTTGCAGTGCAAAACTCGCATAGTGCTGCACTAATGAATAACATAGTGCGCAAAAAATATAAAACAACATTAGACATCTCTAATGGATTCTTTTGTCAAAATATAGCACCAGAGAGCAGATACTTGTCCGCGTTCTCAATAAATGGCGCTCAAAAACAATTCTGTCGGTTACCCCAGGGGTACAAGAACAGCCCAGGATTATTCTCAGCGAGAGTAACAGAGTTACTACAAACCTATGATGACGAAGCATTATCGTATGTCGACGACATATACCTAACAGATGATGACTTGGATACTCACTTGAAGAGGGTGAACACCATAATACTTGGGTTCGCAGCAGAGGGTTACAAATTCAACTTTAAAAAATCTAGAATTGCCCATCTAACAGTCCTGTTCTTAGGATATGAATTATCAAGTGAAGGTAAAAGTCTGGCTGACAATTTCCTAGAGAAATGTGCCGTACTCCAAGCACCTAGAACACTAAAAAACTTACAGTCAATTCTAGGCTTCCTAAATTTCGGAAGAACCTACATTGCAAATTACGCAGAAAGGGTCAAACCCCTTTATGATCTAATAAAACCAGATTTTAAAAGAACCAATTGGACTCAAATACACACAGAAATTCTGAGATCCTTACAAACAGACATGTTAATTAAAACAAAATTAGAAACACGTGATAACACACGCAATCTTGTGATTCGAGTCATCCCAGGAAGATGCGGATTCACATACCTGACCTCTAATGAGGGAGAAAAGGTACCAATTGCATTCAAATCACACTTGTACACTAAAGCTGAAATGAAATTTAGCCCAACGGAAAAAATTCTTACTGCAACACAGACAGCTATAGCAAAAGAACGAGCCCTGGCACAAGGTAAACGAATAATAATCGTGACACCGATACCAGCCCTAGAGGCGGTAACAAAGGCAAGCATTCCGAATGCTAAATCACTACATCCAAGGTGGATACAGTGGGCTAATTCTCTTGCTGCAACAGACGTGGTATATGAATTTGATCCCAACTTAAAAACACAAGAATTTCTCCAATACGAATTCGAATGTCCTCCGCCGACCGAAATTCTGCCTCTAGAACATTACGGCTGTATAATATATACAGACGGATCAGCACAACCCGCAGTGGGGGGTAAACAAGCTTACAGTGCTGCGTGCGCGATTGTTAAAGGTCGCTGGCACGAAGGGAAATTTAAACCCGCAATCACTAAAACACAATCTCTAGGAGATTGTACAGCTCAGCGAGCTGAACTACTGGCATTCAAGATGGCGCTTGAAAATACCGATCGAGAATTCCCCACACTCATAGTGTGCGATTCGTATTATTGCGTTCAGTCTTACAATGAATACTTGCAGATCTGGCTTCAGAATGGTTTTAAGGATGCAAAAGGAGGCACAATCAAGCATAAAATGCTCTGGGAACAAGTAGTTCTTTTACAGAAAGAACTACCAAAGACTCACGTGATACATACACTGAGTCATCAACGTGATGGCGTTCACGTTGCAGGGAATTCATTGGCCGATGAGGCCGCGAAGGCAGCTGTGCAAACGGCTTCCGTAGCTGCCATCACACAGTCAAAAACAAAAATAGACAGCGATATATTACAAGCTGTCAGCGCTAAAGAAAAAGATTCGATAGAAACACTCCCGAAAGGCTTTCCAGTGAAGTACTCATACATAACTGATGCAAACAATGTTCCGTTTGCTCGAATCCCTGGAGTGGGGGATAGGGCAATTCCAAACACGGAACATAGGTTAGGACTAATCATAGCGGCACACGAAGGGCTTGCTTCTGTACATGCTGGCGTCTCAGCCACAGTATCGTTATTAAAACAGAGATACTGGTGGCCACAAATGAGAAGACAAACACGAAACTATGTTCTAGAATGTGAAATATGTCAAAAAATGAAAGTATCAACAGTGAGACGACCAGCGCAGACGCCCTTCTAATCTCGGATAAACCATTAGCCTGTGTTTACCTGGACCACTGTGGTCCCTTACAAAGGGATGGTAACTATAAATATATCTTGGTTGCAGTGGATTCATGCACGAGATTCATATGGATGTGGCCCCAGCGATCGGCTGACGCCAGAACTGTTATAAAAGATTTGCGAGTCTTTATCGGCACATACGCAATTGGCATGCTGCATTCTGACCAGGGTCCTGCTTTTAGCTCTAGAGCTTATAAGGAGGCCATGACCAGCATGGGCATTGCATTGCGGTATTCTTGTCCATTTCATCCTGAGGGTAACGGAATTGTAGAAAGAAAAAACCGTGACATAAAGCAATCTATAACAGCGAAGGTATTAGGTTCGGGAGCTGGGTGGGTCAAACATCTAATAAGTGTCCAACGTAGTCTAAACAACCTGCCAAGAAATTCTCTGAAGGGATTCAGTCCGTACGAATTGTTGTTTGGGACTAGGATGATGGTCTTAGATCTTGACAGTCAGACTTCAGTGGTGAAAGAAAAAAGCTTTGATATCAAAGATCGTTTGGCTATTTTGCAGGACTTAAACGAAACAAGAAAAGACCTGAGCAACATAAAGTTGAAACAGCAGCCAACAACCACTGAAGAAACACCACCTGTCCCAGCAAGACCTGTCTGGATTCCAAAAGTCGGGGATCTAGTCAGAGAAAAGATCGCGGTAAAGAAGGAATTTGGGCCTTCTTACAGAAAAGCAGTTCCTGTCTTGTCTATCAACGGGACAAGATCAGTAGTACTACCGCCGCTTGCTGGTAAAAAGGAGAACCGAGTTGTATCCATCGACCTGGTAAAACCACAATCATGTGGCCGATAACAAACAGTAGGGCAAGTGGACTCCCGATAAGTAGTAGAACACCAAGGTTTGCTACAAATACAGAGGTCCTAACTAAGAGGCTAATCACATTCAAAACGCCTACAGAACAACAACAAGGACTATGCAACAATGCATTGGAACTCAGACCTCTAAAAACCCAAATAAAAACATTTAGTAGAGACACACCAACCTACAATGAAGTAACAAATGAATATGCTGAAGCTGCAAGAAACAGTAATCCTGAAGCAATTGGAACAATTGACAGAACAGCATCCGGCTACTTCATAAACTTCAATGATTCCTCTGAAGACCTCAGTGAATCAAAGACACAGCCATCAACAAAAACCTTTAAAGATAAAGCTAAGGAACTTTTGAAACAACTGAAAGAAACCTATCTGATTTTTCCATGGATTGAAATTTGGGTGGCCTTTGGTGTATTTATCCTCATACTTTGGCTCATCATGGTACTATGCTTGGGACGCTTCATTGAGGGAAAATATGCTAAAATGGACACAGCAAGCCAGAAAATCAACTTGATCCTCAAGCCACACATGTCTTCACACGTCGAGAAAAGAGAACTTTCTTCAGTCAACTTCACAGCCAATCCTATACCGGGTGGGGTAGCATGGGACAATACTGACTATGAAGTTTATGATCCGGTTGAAATCCTGAAATATCCACACCAAATCAAGATCTCGTTGAGTGACTTTGTAAAACCAAGCTCATTTGCTGATGATTGGGACTTTGAAAGTATTAATGATATGATGTCTGACCTAGTGATGTCTGCTAAATTTACCAAACATGATTATTTGCAGGGTTCGTCTAATTATGATAGTATGTACTGTTACAACCACTATGGTAACCATTTTTTACATAAATCGGCACAACCTAGAAATGTTTTAAATTATAATCAATGGGAACATTGTGCAACCCCTCCAAAAGGAAGCTCAAGAACCTTTTATGACAAATATTCATATTTTTCAGGGTTCAACACAAGTAATGCTGAAACATTTTATTTCAAATTGTCAAATAAGACAGGAACAAAAACCATGCTTACAAACACGAAATTGATATATTCTGACTCGTTTTTTGAACAAATGAATACATTTGGTTTTGATTATTGGGACAAAAATGTTGAAGTAAAAAGTGTTTGGGGTACAAAAGAATGGCAAGTACAAGGTATAGAATCATTGTTTAGAGCCTGCATGATCCCGGAACAAATTGTATTTTTGAATGACACTATTCAACAACCTACCTGTCTTGGCTTAGCCAAAATCAAAGACTTAAATAAACCGTCTATTCCAAAGCCAACAATGAACAGCAATAGCTCTACAGATGAAGAGATAGACGTAAACTATGTATTAAACCAAAACAGAACACATCCTGATTGGAAACAATGGTTAATCTGGCCCACAGATACTAATAACTGTCAAGACAGATTCCTGAACAAAACACAAGGGTTCACATTGACCAGGCCAGACCCTAGATATTCCCAAAGACAACACCCAGGGATAATTACCACCTACAGTGTGGGCAAACTCTGCCTTCAATGGCTACAAACTTCCACACTGACAGAAATTAAGCAACACCTAACTTTACTTACTGATGGTGCTGACTTGCGTGATTTCATTATGGGACCGCGCAAACAGCGTCAAAAACGCTTCATAGCAGCCTCTATATATGCAGCTTACAACGAGGCCTGGAAGATAACTCAAATTGAGACAGCAGAAAGTATACGGGAAATTGACCGTATTCATTTGGAAAAATCAGTTTCTGTAGTGGACAATGGGTTAATGACTCTGTCCTCCAGAATCTTTTCATTGGACAGCATTGTGTCTTCAGCAATCGACATAATATCGCAAGACTTACTGTTGTTACAACACGGTCAGTCTCAATTGCGTTCTATTGTACAGCTTGGATGGACGTTACAAAATCTGCGTTCAGGCTATGTGCCTTGGCGTTTAATCAACACAACGTCACTATTCAATATCTTTAACCTTACTGATAAACAAATCAGTATGGCACAGAAGGGTGCTGATTATACAATCCTGAGCATTGAGAAACTCGAGAGATTACCATTGACAATGTCAGAACGACCTGTCATTGAATGGATAATACATGGGATAATTAATATTCCAATATCTACTTTCAGGTTTCAATACTGCCAAAAATATATACAGGCTGGCATGTACGAAAAATTGGGAAAAGGGTACATTAAGTCAACATGGAACTTGCCCTATTCACATGCATGTGTCAGTAATAAAGGACAGAAAGTGTTTCTTAGTGGCAATAATTGTGCAATGTCACTAAGCGGTACACTTCTGTGTAATGGAATTAGTTTGCATGGAGCCTGTGAAGGGAACTCAAATAACCTTTCATGTCACCAGCTAGGCACACCTGCAACACAGATAGAACCATTCTTTAAAAGACTCTATAACGGGAGTTACATTCTAATTGTGGATCGCAGATGTTGTAGTTTACTGCCCGGGGTTCCTTATCTCATAAGTACGACTGCGAAGGTCATGTGCTGTGGACGCTTATTGTTCCCCAGCTCCTTTCCAGACAGGGAGGCAAGGACTTGGCCCAACTTGAAAATTACTTCTATTCGAATTGATACTTTAAGCAGAATGAAAACAGTGCTTCTTCAGACGCCGACCAGGCTCACGTCATCAAAAGAAACGTATGATCTCCTAGTCGCAAGGACGACTGCAGAGATTCACTCATTGTTATCAACTAATTCCCCCATACATTTTGCAGAAATCCTGAATGAAATCTTAAATATTTCTGATACCAGTGGAGTCTCAAATGTATTTAAGACATTGTTTTCAGGGGCATTAACACCATTCAAAGCCATACTGGGTATTTTTCCAGACTTTGTCCATTCGATTTTTGGCGGACTTCCCCTCATTTTGGGACTAATTGCAGGAATCCTATTCTTGGTCCTTATATTTCGTTATGGCAAACCATGTCACAGACAAAACACCTGCGACAAGGGAAGAAACAATCCAAGCCATTGGATACCGGGACCGGATATCAAAAATCCTGGGACTATCCCGGCTTAGAGACCTAAACATGACTTGGTTTCTTTCATTTCGACCAATGTGGCATCGATGTGTTTTACCTGTATTAAGGTGCATGCTGTGCGGAGAAGAATGCGTGTTGGACACCTGTCTGATGCTACAATCGGATGCGCCAATGGATGCAGAAACATTGTTGGGTCCGGTAACGCCTCATGCATTGTGCTGCCCTCAACGGCTGCCAATCCTGATGACGGCATTCGTGGAAACTTCACCACTACGATTGAGGGGTAGTGAAGTTCAAGATGAAAGCAGCATCGATCAGGTACGACCTTCTGTCAGCAATACTAATCAAAACGTCAATGGAGACAATCATGCACATGAATGCATGGTTACATCTTTTTCCGAGTTAGTGGAACTTTCACAGGAAGCTGTTGACAGCTTTTTCGACAGTCTCAATGATATGATGTTCTCACCAGAGCAGAAATAACGACTTTTGAGCAAGCTAGCACACGGCGTTCCCAACACCTTGAATTTGGCCTTCAACTTTAATAATAAAGTAGCATGAACAATTTTCCCTCCAGTTCACGGACAGCAATTTTTCAGCAGCCCCAAAATATTTTTACAATTTTTCGGGACACTTATCTTCTGCTTAAAGTAGAAACTATTCTTAGAGAACTAAATTTCTATTTTTAGTAAATTTATAGACATTAGCTGCCCGCTGGTATGTTCATAAATATTTTGATCTGTGATGAAGTGGTCTCGAACTTTTTCTTCTGTATTAAGAGCCATTTCATGTGTAATTCTCATATTCAATTAATAATAATGTATACATATGCGTGATTAATTTAGCATTATTCTACAGCTTGAGTGCATATAGTACATGTGACTATTTTTTTCCGTATATTACATAATTTCGAAATGCATTATATGTATTTTGGGGTGGTAAGGTATACACGATACTCTGCAGTATGTTTTACTATGCCTAGATTCGTAAATATGGCCATAGTTAGCGTGGAGTGGGTGTGATGTATTCCTATAGGTTCTGTATCGATCCCCCTATTCCTGACCCTGTTCTGGTTAACAAATTAACTAGCAGCTATCCCATGATGCAGAAACCGTTATCTGATTAAGCCACACCACGGCACAGGAACGCGTTATCTGATTAGGTCATAACGCTTGCCATCTAATTAGGCAAGCAATATTCCTCCAGCCCCTGATAAGGCATACGGAGTTCTCAAAACAAATCAAACCTATGACAACCTGGGAAAATCCCTGCGGCCATTGTTTTGATTTCTCAGAGAACTTCAGTAAAAGAATGTGCTAACGACCAGTTCGTATGACATCCTTATTGACGTATCTATGTCCATCCTTACGTCAATCTCGGCACCTTACAGGTATAAATATTACCGATATTGCCTTAAGCAAACACACGCGGTGGTGACGAGATCGGAGCAGCGAGACTTGCTGAAGAGGCCAGCACAGAGCGGACCCCGCTGGCGCTGCCCCGCCTTCCTGACGCGCTGAGAACGAGACGCTGCTTTCTCCTGCCGAGAAATCCAGCTCCGGCGCTTCCAAGCAGCCCTTGCAGGCAGCCTGGAATATCGAGACCAAAGACGAGAGATACCATCCCTCAACCATCCTAGATCTCAGGTACAGAACTGAATAACCCTTTGCAGAGAATTCTTGAGTCAGTCACTTGGCAAAACAAACTTAACTTAAACTGCTACTTTCTATTCCCGCCCACGTATTAGGCTTAGGTCAGGTACACCGGGGTAGGCGTAGTTAGAAGCACCAGTTGAGTACGATTAGTCAAATGTATATATGTATGTATCTATTTTATCCATTTTAACTAGCATATGGCTTAGAAACCATATCAATGCTTTTACAGTATTATTTCATAATTCTGCTTTTATTGTATGCACTTTACTTAACCATAAGTATTGCGATAATATCGATCCATTTCTCTTGTACGAGAAAAGAGACTGATCAATAAATAACATCTTTTATTGAACACGCCCGTCTCTTCCTTTTCTCTACAATCTGGTGAAACTAAGAATGCACGTACTGACTGAGTAAAATAAGTTGTCTTTTGTTTTCACACGACTCTAGAGATACACTCTTGATTAGGGGAGAGCAAAGTTGTCATGTTCTATGGTTGTCAGAAACTAAATCCCTTCTTGTCTATCCAGGGAGGTTCAACTCCTCCTTGCCTATTCGAGAAAGTTTCTAGTGAACTCTGAGCTAGCTGGCAAACTCAAAACTTTAAGTCTAATATCGACAATAGAAGACCTAGTTAACGTCTGGTCTAGGCCTATACTATTGAAGGTATTATTCCAATGCGCAGAGCCTATTGGGATAATAGGAACTACACTACAGGTATAGACCTCCAATTAAAGCAAAAACATGCATAAACAGTTCTAAAACAGTGAAACACGATTGCTAAACAGCAGATAGAGGGAACAAGTGCACTTATCTCGCTGTGAGCAGCAAAGAAAGAGGAAGATGGCTGCATGCAAAGGGGTTCTTATGGACTATGGGGGCGTGCCTCTATACATGTCATGATGGGAAATGTAGTTTGTTTACTGTTATTTAATGAAAACACGCATTTTCATTGGCTGCTGTGAGATTTACAGTGAAGAATGAGAAGCATAATCTGAAGCCTCCGGTCCTGTAATAGAATTTTAAAACATATGCTGTGCTTGTGCTGGCTGCCGCAGCGCCACTGTTGTGTTCAAGTCAAGTGTGTAATTTAATCAATTCAATCATGTGGGAGATCTATGGCGCCTCTGTAAACATTTCAATATTGGTAGGTCCTGCTTCCAACAAGCCTCCAGGCTTTTGGGGAAATAAAACTCCGGATCAAATGCAACCTAATTGTCCAATGGCGATTTTGTCTTTCATGGGTCCTTCTGGTGACACCCTTTCTCATGCTGGCCACCTGTCTGGAGCAACGCACAGCCGCTGGTGGCGTGGACGCACTGAGATGGAAAATAACGCTCAATATGGGCTGCGGCATTCCAAGGGTCCAGTCGCCAGACACGTCAGGCACTACCGTGACCAAGACGCATGGCCTCGCGCGAGCAGCCACGGCTCTCAAAGGCCTGCATGTGCTTTCCAAAAGGACCCAAATGAACAAGTTAAAGAAGCCTGATTTATGGGAGGCTGACCCTCCGCGTGGCTTTTTGTTTTAATTGTAATTTACGGCGCTGCACACCCTCGTGTTCACCTTTCCCGCCTCTCAAGTAGGTGAACGCACAATGCGATTGTCTTGGTTTGCGAGGCGAAGCGGGGAGCCTTCTCCAGTGTCCCATTGACACTGGAGGACAGCGGCGCACAACTGACCAGAGAGCGGGGAGGCGATTATCAGCTCCCGAGGAGAGCCATTAACAAAATGGAGAGTGTCATCTCCAGAGCGCAAATATTTCCCCTCGCCATAATACCCCCTTCAGGGGGGCTGAAGTGGGCCCGCATTGTCACTGTACTCACAGTCTCACTAGCCTGTCACTTTTCACTACTACACACGTTTGCAGAGAGAACCCTAGAAAAGCAGGCAATTGGGGTCCATTCTGACCCCCCCCACACACACAAAGAAGCGGCACACATTTAGCCACACGACCCTTCCGCTTTGACGACCCCCAAAAAGTTTAAGTAATGATAATACAGAATTCGTTTAAGAATCCCGCAGAAGTTTTTCATTGTTTAGGGGCATTTTTTTTCTTTCTAGTAAAGTAAACGTATTTCGATCTTTTCTGGCCTTAGCCGCCCTATTCTGTTCAATTCCCCCAGGAACAGACGACGCCTCAGTAGGCCTGAATCGCGGGAATTGTTTCACATCATCGGCCCATTCAGCCTCTCACCTCCCCTGTTGTAAAGCACAACCCATTGCCATGCGAACAGTGATACTATTGTGCCCGAGCACTATACCACCCAGATTTTACCTCAGCGTCCCGAGACCCCCTTTTTTGTCTGCAGTCAAAAGAAAGCATTTGCTAAGGGGTGGGGAGAGGGTGTTCCAATTGCTTCCACTAACATGGAGGTTAAAGGAAAGATTGATGGGAGAAAGTTCACCTAGAAAACTAGGATACATTTCTCGCTGGCCGAGGGCTGTTGTTACATTGTCCGTGGGCCATGTTTCTTGTCAATTATCCCCTACTCTCTCTTTTTATAAGGGAGGCTGGCAGCCACGGAGGGAGAAAGGAACAGGATATGAGGTCAGGGGGTCCCATTCGGCCACCTAGGTGTTCCATTTTGAATGCGCGCGGAGGGCGTGACTCAGGCCGCCGATTGCGTATCTGCCTTAGCATAAAAATGATAACTCAATTTATCCAATGCAGCGATTCACATTCGGAAAAAAATGGTTTCAACTGAAAAAAAAAAGAATTGGAGAAAGGGTTAGACGAGGGTGGGCTCTTAAATCACACGACGGGAAGTTGGTCCCGGGAGAAGATGTTGTCAAGGGAATGGGCCGTCGTGAGGGGCGGCATTGAAGTCCCAGCTGCCGGTTTTGGCCGGGCCTGGCTGATGCTGGTGGCAATGACAGCAGTGGCGTCACTAGGCGGTGCGGGCCGGGGGTGATAGAAATTCATGTATATTTTATCTTCCATTTTCTCGACGTGCCTCGGACTTTCAATCAGCCTCAGATGATTCATGTAGAAATGACTGCCCTGGTGTAAAAATGTCATATTCCAAAGAAAGAATGCTGTTTCCGGCCGTGACCAGAGTTGAAAAACACATTCCCACCCTGCCAGAAAAAAAGAAGAAGCTATTTCTTTCTTGATATTTGTGGTGACTTCGCCTGTCCTACGTGACCTACACTGGCTCATTACTGAAAAACATATCCAAGTTAAAGCCCTATGTTTTATCTTCAAAGCTACAGCTGGACTAGGCCCTCGCTATATCAAGCACAGGAGGATATGGGGGTCGCATGTTGGAAATGGCACTTGCATTGAGATGGGTCTTTACATAATGTTTTAGTCTGTTTACTGAAATGACAATTTTGCTGCTCATACTTACCTATTGTGGATTCCGGTGCTACTGTGGTGTTCTAGATACTGAGGTAATGTAGGAACTGCCATGGCAGTGTATGGATTTACATTCAGGGGCAATGCAGTCACTGATATGATAGTAGACCCAGGGGCCTTATTTATGAAGGCCTTGTGCCGCCGGTGCGTCACTTTTTCCCATTTTAAAAGTGACGCACCGGTGGCGCAAGGCCTTCATAAATAAGGCCCCAGGAATTCAGTGGGTAAGTCTATGTCTGATGCCTGCGCCTCTATAATACGCAAACTGCACCTGACTTGCCCACTCATCCACATTCCTAACACCCGATGGAATATCTGCATAAAACGCTCGGTTCAGTCAGTTGTTAGTCCGTTTTCCCGCCCGCCTTATTAAGCACACTGATTTAGTACAGACGACTTAAAGGGAAATTGGAGCTTTATTTACCTTGAGCTATGTCAGTGCAATGTGACGTCAGCACGGACATTATGCAGAAGGTACACTATGAATGGTACTCGTACAATTCCAAGCCTCTCTTTCAACTGAGCAGGTAAATCTTCAAGTTGACAGGCCTGGATAATGCACTCCATTCCATGGTTTTACAGTCGCTCCCTGCCTAGCACATTCTATCCGTGGCTCTCACTCACAGCCTCTCAGTGAGGTCGGGTACCACATGATCGTAAAAGGTAGCACAGTGCTCTAAAGAAATTGAGGTTAAACGCAATAACAAGGATTGCTGAAGGAAATCTCGGTGCCCAGATATCTATTGCTTTAAGCACTTTATAAATATAAATATTTGCAGCGGCAGTTGAGGTGACATCAATACATAATTGGCTGAATCGCAAATAGGAGGGTGAGCCACCTTTCGTACTCATTCTATTTGCATATCAGATAGGGTTGCAAAAGCCCTCAGTTGTGAAAAAAGCCAACTTAATAAGGCACTTGGGGCCCGATTCACAGAACTAATTTAAGACAAAATCCTAAACTTACTACTTTTGGTATTCACAGAAGTTAGGATTTTGTCTTAAGTTTGTCTTAAGACAGACTTAAGACAGACTTAAGACAAAATCCTAACTTAAGTCTGTCTTAAGTCTGTATTAAGATAAACTTAAGACAAAATCCTAACTTCTGTGAATACCAAAAGTAGTAAGTTTAGGATTTTGTCTTAAGTTAGTTCTGTGAATCGGGCCCTTGTACATTGCAGTCGTAAACCCTGTGATTGTGTGAATTGCAAGTTTGCAGCCACAGAAGGGCTTTTTACATATTCCCATCATAACTTTTGCACGTTCTTACCCTTCAAAATCAACCCCCCATAAGTATACTATCGCTCTCGCTATTGCTTAAACATTCACAACATTTTCATAAGTTATTTATTTACTGTTCGTGTTATGTTGAGCACTAAATGTCACCTATGGTCACTCCAGAACAAAAGACTATCAAACAAGCATTAAAGAGGTGGGAAATTGAGTTGCATTGTGTTTTCTTGAGTCCAGCCCACCACAGATGAAGGGGTGGGATATTCAGGGTTCAGGCGTCTATGGGTAAAGGTTGCACAACTGCCAAGGTTTCAGATTGCTAAGTGTGAAATGTTCATAACTCCAGTGTGATTATGAGTGTCATTTCGACGACTTTGAGTGACACTTTCACACAAGCAAAATCAAGCAACGAAGACCAGGGAAACATACAAATATCAGAAATTACACCCATTTGAGTAATGAGAAACTCTAAGAAGATCTTAAAACGGCCTCAAAGCACCAGAAATGGAAGGGCACTAACTGGAGGTAGACTTTGTGACTGCAGTTCTCAGTAACAGAGGGCAGGCAGGCACTGCAGCTGCAGCTGATCATTCATGAGCTTAAAACGCTAATTTTATAGCATAGCAAGTGCAACGAGGCGATTTTACCAGCACAGAGTCACACAGCAGGCTGGGTCACGTCAATGTCCTTGAAAGGCTGCTTGCTCCACTCACCTGGAATGGACACCTGGCACTGAAGCCCTCTCACAACTCTCACAACACACATGAAGGGCAAGAGAAGGGTTCAGGGCATAAATACTTTGCTCAGTTTGCGATAAACATCGTCCAATGTCATACATAAGCACACCGAAAAATATGGAAATGTCACATATGGGCCGGTGGAAAACTTGGTAGCTGTGCATGGGCAGGGTTAAGGGTCTCCTCACCTCTGGATTGGGGAGCGTTTGATTGGTCCTGAGTATTACGCATTAAGCTGCTGGGGTTCCAGCACACAACAGTTATTACAATACCAGCGATTGGTGTGCCTGCCTCGTGGTTTGCTGAGCCAACTTCACCACAGGCCTGAGGATATACACAACACTCTAAACACACCCTGCCCTTCTCGGGACCCCCTTCTCCCTGCCTCCACCACTCTAACCATCAGGAGCCTCCAGCTGCCACTGACTCTCTCTGCCGTACTGTCCCCCACTAACCTCTCTGCTGGCTTCTGATACCCAGTATGGCTGGTAAACGTGATGCAGTGCCCCCTGTTGGTAGTTGATGTAGTTTGCCACCAGGGATACACTGCACCAGTGGCCGGGTAGTGAGACGGGGGGAATTTGCATCTTTGCAGCCAGCAGTGCAAGGACCTGAAGCAACCAGACTAGGTGCAGGAGTGGCCCAACCCCCCAGGGCCCAGCCAGGGTTGGATTGGGATCAGAAATCAGCCCTGGCACATTTGCATATTGCCTTTCCACAAAACACTGCTTCGGCGATGTTTTATTAACACCTGAAAACAAGCGAGGCCACTTCTGCTCAGGCCCCCTGTCCCTACTTAGTATGCACACATTCACTGGTCAGCCCAGCGAGAGAAAGGGAGTGACACCTCTGCCTGTTGATAAAAGGGAGATAATGTATACCCATCTGCCTCCAGAAAGGCCACTCAGGACCCCACTGGGCCGCTGGTGACATCTGAACATTAGCCTGACGCTGGGAGCTATCTTTTTTCACAAGGAACAATACTGACCTTGTTGCATCCTTGCTCATCCTTGATCCGCTGGTATTTTGAGAAGTGCTGTGGCATACCCGGGGGTACCTCTGGCAGGCTGGCAACCACACCAGAAGTGCTGCTTGACTGATAACTGGCACAGGAGTCTTGAGATCGAATTTAAACCTGAAGTTCTTTCTTTCTGCATAGGATATTTACTCACGGGTGCACACTTCATTAGATAGACATTGCACGTCTATTATTTTTGTGCAATGCACAGAATATATATGCACATACATGACTTTCTGCTTTGGAGTAATATTGATCCTGAATATTCAGGCAAAATGTATTGTACTGATTGAGGTACTCAGAAATGCATCGTTATCTCTGTTTTTAAAAGTTTTGTAGTGTTTGTTCTATTTGGAGACTACACAGATTTTCCTGATCAAATGGCATATTAAGTACATTTTGTTTCACCTTAACAATATCATCTGTGCGGAAAGACATGCGTGATAGTCACATGCGTTCTAATGGTAAAGGTAAGGCGTGGTTCCCAATACTTTGTGAATGCTGTTTCCCAACTGCTGTGCAACTTCTACTACTCTTAGAGCTGAGATTTTCATGAAAGTCTTATAGTCTGAATTCAGCACCTGAGTGTAATAGGACGAAATGTATGAAACGCTGTGGTTATACTGAATAAGCAGCCACCTATGTTATGCCATCTATTAATGTAATAACTGCACTTTCACAATTGCTTTATTAACCTTCCTGCTTTCTCAAATTTGGCAAGAACACCGTGGCTGTGGCCAACGTGAGACAGGAGTACGGGAGCCTCCAACCGCTAGTGGGGCATGGTTGCCAAAAGGAGCTGCAATGGAGCTGCTGGACCCGTTCATGACAGGAGAGGTGAGCGGTGAGCCCCCCCCCACTTCCTCCTGACCGGAGTTGTGCGTGTGATCCTGGCTGGGGGCGTAGCAACCGCTGCGGGCACTAGAGGAGCTGGGGCTGAGACTGGTGGACTCTGCGAGGAGCTGGCACTGACTGGGGGCCTACGTCTGCTGTGCAATGTGGAGTGTGGTGACCGTGTTGGAGCTGCTGGAGAAGGTGAGGAGGGACCGAGCAGTACTTGTGGCCCGCTGGACGTGCTGCCTGGGGATTGCTGCATGGGTTGCTATGTGACGTGGAGCAGCTAACTGAGCCTGTGGGTGCTGAAGACTGCCTCCCCCACGTCGGTGATGGCTGGGTGTACGTCCTGGTGGGGAGAGGGCATCAACGCTGTTCCTAGGGGCAACGTGAACGTGGTGGTGAAGATGGTGCACATAATAGACTACACAGGATGTGCTTGGTTGTGGGCGAGGTTGGAGCTGTTCTTTGGCTTTCATTTTCTGTTGAGCTGGGGGCTGCCATTTTGTGCAGAGGTTGTTGTGACTCTTACTCTGGGCCCACCACATTGTTGGCCTCGACTGCTTCCTGGATCACTGCTTGCTGCCAGTCCACGCCCCTGGTCGCCTGCCTGTCCATTGCCCCTGGATGGCCAGCTCTAGGATGCTCGCTTCCCATCAGACATTAATGGACACCAATTAGGCTCCCTTATTTTCACCCCCACCTTGCGGTCCCCCAAATTACCGAGCTGACCCAACACAGTGATTGAATTTGGCACTGGACTTAGTGACTATGTGACCCCACCTGGATTTGGGTCAGCTTACTCTAATCTTTTTGGGCTCCCATGAGGTACCTGTCTTCCCCTGCCGGTCTGCCAGAACTGATCACTTCCCATCCCCTTGTTTCTACTCCCCTCCCCATTTTCATCCATCCTCCATTGGGGACTGGTCCTTATAGGTTTGTCTACTATAACTAAATGTAACTATTCAAAACTGTTATTCTTGTTATCCCTGACCTCGGAGACCTAAACAACATGGATGATGCCCAGTGGAGCTGCTAGACAGCTATAGAGGAGATTGGCCCTGGTTTTGCCCCTCGACCGTCACCTACCCAGCCGTACATTGGGCACAGTTCTCCTTGTCGCCCCGCTGTGTGTCCTTATCTGCCCCTCCCTCAGACGAACAACTTTAAAATTGTTTTTTGCCTGTGTTTTTACTATGCTCTGGTAACAGATGTAATTTGTATCTTGCAACTCAATGTTCCTCATGTAAAGCACTCTGATACCTCTGGGTCTAGCCAGCGCTATATAAAACTCTTCAAATAATGACAGCATGGAAAGAGTGAGAAGTCTGAGTCCAGAAAGGTTTGTATATCACAGACCTGCTATACACCAACCGGAAAAATCGCTATTATCTCAAGTCCATTTTTGATGTCAGGCAATTTATTACAGTAAACAAGCTTGGTATAAGGGGGGAAAAATGAAACTTTAGGCAAGGAGAATGAAGGTTTGTTCCTGAACTTATTTCAGTACACTCTTCTAGAAGACACACAGTTGAATTCATTAGCATCTAGTATCCTGCCAATGCAAAATATATTTCACCTGACAAGCAGAATGAAATCATAACCATTATGGCATCTTTAGTAGTTCACAAAATTATTACAGAAGTAAATTCCTCATCTGGATTTACTCTAAAATATTATAAAACTCCTGACTCTGGGCATTGAGAACCTTTCCATTATTATAAGGTACATTTATCAAGGCAAAGCAAGAGAACGATTTATTGGTTTAACTGCACTGAAAAGGTTTGATGCTTTATCCATTACAGACACTATTTTAGAACACCTCATTGCTGTTGGATTGGATCCACAAAATATTAGTCAGTGTTATGATGGGGCATCCATCATGTCTGTCATAAAGGAGGTGTACAGGCACTTTTACAACAAAAGCATCATAAAACAATTCTATATGTTCACCAGTTTTCTTTTTTACTTATGTGGTCCACTTTATAATTTTACTCATAAGGGCACAGTGGCAGCAATATATGAAGGTGCCAAACGTCATCGCCTCCTGGAGCACTGGTGGACAGGCCATTTGGAAACCACTAATGCTGTTCTTAGCATCACAGATGAGCTCACTGAGCTGTTGGAATCTGTCAGTAAATCTGATGATTTTAAGTCCGATGTTACAACTGAGGCCGGAGGTTTGCTAGCCCGGTTTAGAAGGAAAGATCTATGTTTTGTTAGTTTGGTTGTACAAAAAGTACTCTCTCTTCTACAACTAGCTAATTTACTTCTTCAAGAAAAAACATGGACACAAGTAAATCAGTTATGTTGATATCCACAGTAGTGGAAAATCTCCAAGCACTCAGTGATGATAATTGACAACGCCATTGGAGAACTGGCAAAGAGCTTCAGTGAAATTAATGTGAATCTATATAAATTGTTAACTGCTTTGACTCCCACCAGTGATAATTTCTTGGAGAAATCAGTACTCTCTGCAATTATTTAATGTTCACATACTTCTGATAATATTAAAAGTGAAATTGATATGACAAAGCCTGTAATTTTGAAAAATGCACAGCAAAGTAATGATGTTTTAGACATGCTTCTCTTTCTGTTTGAGTACCGAGATGGATTTCCACACTTATATAGACTCTATGAGATAGCTGTATCATTTGCTGCTTCAACAGCATCATGTGAAAGTTCATTTTCTTGTGTTACTCAGGTATTCACTCCACTTAGACGGACTATGGGTCATGGATGAAAAAGCAATTTAGTACTTTTAACTGCAGAGAAAGAGATAACTAGAGAGCTGTATTTCACACAATTCCTAGCTGACTTTAAGAAATCATCTAGAAGTCTAGCAATTTGACAGATTTATTGTTAATGCTTTTCACAAATTATCTTACATACTGTTGTTAAAATAGAATTTCTTGCACTGTTCTAAGTTATGTTCCGTCTTTCTTATGGGCTACATTTGCTTCCTAAGAAGCTTGCTGTAATTAGCATAAACTAACATAAAGCACACATTTAAGTGTCCACAGCAGCTGAGAACATGATCTATATTATAGTGTAAATGTACAATAGCTCTATGGTTTTGGGCACTGCACTCAGCACTTTAATGAAATGCTTCCCCTCTTATTGCCACCAAGGATGCCTCGGATTTTTGTACTTGGTAATAATTAAGAGATTGTGACATTATGTACATGTATTTACATATCAATACTACTTTTAAAGAATGTTTTGAAAGGGTTATTTTTTTGGTACAATAGCTCTATGATTTTAAGCATTTTTGTAATGATTTTAGGCAATCACACAATAAACACTATTGTCATAGTGTAAATGTGGCCGAACACGAGTTTCTGTTATTACTAATACAATTGGAATGTTTAGTCAATGTTTCAGATTTAAAGCGACTATGTAAAAACTGCTGGGCGCATGCATTGGGACCTACCCTTGTGTCTTCGTAAGAAAATCTCCATATCCTCTGTTTGAAAGTGAACACATTATCCAATATGGAAATGCTGCACAACATGTTGTGTTATCAGTGTGTGTGACTAGGGGCCAGATGTAGGTAATTCGTATTTACCGATTCATAAATACCGAATTTTACAGATTCGGTATTTATGAATCGGTAAATATGAAGGTGTGACATGTAGGTAAAATCGGTAATTGAATTACCGATTCTGTAAAAATCGGTATTTACCGAATCGGTAAACACCGATTCGGTAATGCCCATTGATTCCTAGGGTGCAGGGGGTGTCACTTTGACACCCTCTAGCACCCCAAATACTGGCATGTGTGCCCTAAGGGCATGTCTGTCTGTCACATGGCATAGGTGTGCATGCACACATGTGCATGCACACCTGGATTCGGTATTTTACCACCCAATTGGATTGGGTGGTAAAATACCGAATCTGTAAGGCCTTAGGGACTCTGAAGAGTCCCACCTACATCCCGAAGTTACCGAATCGGTAAAATTACCGATTGAATGAATTGAGAAGTTTCTACACTAAACTTCATTTTTAACTAAACATTGGGCATCAGAGAAGAGATTTCAATAGAAAATGGTCGAATAGTATTCGCCTCTCAGGAAAACCATGAACAATGGAACAAATTCAAAACATGAGTACCATCATACCTCTAGAAAATTGTCTTTAAGGACCTATTTAAAACAGGAAATTTTCATGATTCGAGCACAATGTAGAAGATCTGAAAATATACATAAATAATATTTAAACCAATGATGTTAATTCATACTTTTACATGACACCAAAATATGTGCAAGCAGATGTATCACAAGACAATTCAGTCAAAAAAGTTCCACCACTTTAATATGACATAACGATGGCTAACACAATTCCTTCATTTGTTGATCACAAAAGCATAGATTCAACCAAGCATAATGAGATGTTACCCCAAGATGGTACTGACTCCTGATTACAAAATCTAAAAAGTATTCCGCTGATGAAATTGATTTCTTAGATCTAAAGCTATATGTCCATGAAGGTAAAATCCATAGTGATCTTTTTAAGAAACCCACTGCATGTAACAGTGTGCTGCATGCCACCAGTGCACACCCCCAGTCCACCATTAGGGCAATCCCTTATGGTGAAATGGTACGTGCAAGACGTAATTGCAGTAGGGATTGTGACTTCACAAGGAATCTATCCCAAATCAAACAGAATTTCAAACAAAGGGGATATGATACCAATCATCTCAACAAAGCAGAAGTGCGGGCTCGCACTCTAGATAGGACACAAACTCTGAGTTCCTCCAAAACAAAAAAGATCAAGCCAACACAACTAGCACATGTTCCTTTTATCACCAAATACAATTCTTACAGTAGTCACGTATTCAACATTCTTCGTAAGAACTGGCACCTTCTTAGATCAGAGAGTATCCCCAACGATATAGTATCAGTCAGACCTAAGTTAGTATACAAGAGAGGAGCCACTTTAAAAGATAAATTGTGTCCTAGTTATGTTAAATCTACCCCTCAGAAAAATAAAATCTGGTTTCCAGAACGACCAAAAGGCTTTTTCGTATGTGGGGGTTGTTGTGTCTGCAAGCTTGGCATAAATAAGATCACTCATTTCTCATACAATGGCTCTAAAAATTTTGAAATCAGAGATTTCATTAATTTCAATACTACTTTTACTATATATGTTATACAATGTTCATGTGATAAGACATATGTAGGTAGTAGTATTCGATGTCTGAAGATACGTATACAAGAACATCTAAGAGCTATAAAAAATGGAGATTTAAAATATCCAATGGCCAATCATATTTGTACAGAGCACCCCAATGAAAGGACCGTTAAATTCCATGCAATTGATCATCAGAAAGCTAATATTAGAGGTGGAAATGGGGAACAGAACCTCAGACGATTAGAATCTGTATGGATTTGTCGCCTGAGGAGTGTACAGTATGGATTGAATCAAAATAATGAATTACATCATTTCTTGTGAATTTATTGACAGAATTTGACTCTGTCATCCATTATTAAATCTTACGCCTAAGATTCTGAATGTACTTAATGAATCTGGAAACATGTGTTATGAACTACATGTATTGGCAATTAAGATTTTGTGCTATGGCTCAATTTGGATGTATTTATTTGTGTGTTTATAATCTTTCTTCTTTTTCCTAACAAATTTGCTGGAGTTCAAATCTAAAATGCAAATGTTGCATCTATTTTCATGAAATTCCTTTTCACTTAGCATATCATGTGAGAGCTCGAAATGGCCTCTATATTTGACCTTAAATATAACGGGAGAATCAATATCCCCTCATATACACTTTAAGTTTTTCCACTTCTTAGATGTTCCAAGATTGCGACTGCAAGTGACTTGGTGCTCATAATTACGAATGGTGGTCTTCTTAATATTAGAACTATATTATCTCAGGTCTCTTATTATCATTTTGTCCATAATACTCACTGACATATTCCCCCCAATATTTAAATTCGTGTTTAAATAAACTTTACGATCAATAAGATCCTGCAATGTGGCCGATCACGTTTTCTACTTCCGATCTCATATCTTCATATTTTCTTAGGAACGTAGTATTTGACCAATTTAAGGTCTATTATGGATTGAATTCTGGTCAAATGTGATCTATACACTTTTTTAATTATTGCAAATAGGAATTTTTTATTAATCAAATTTTCTCCTTTTTTTATGCTTTCTACGTTATAATTTTTAGAATCGCACATTTATACTTATACTTTGCTGTTTAGTATAAATACTACGGATGAGATTTGGCTCATGAGTAAAAAATAGAGTACGTCTTTGAAAGTAGACAGTGCAAGATGGCCGCCGAACTAACTAAGGTTTTCGACTTACTAGAACACACTTCCGGTAACCGATAGGCATATTTGAGCACACAGGTTGTACCAATTATTCAATTAAGCCGTTTATATAAGTGAGTGGCCCTGATGTCTTTTTTCAGTTGCCGCTCCGCGTTTGTTGATCAAGGTTCTCAGGCTACCATGCCGTCTTTCTGGTGAGTTTGGCCGCAGGCTCTGCTTAAATATTTCAGAACAGACTTGTACTTCTAGTCTTGTTCAGGTTAAATTTAATATAAAGATATCTCCTCATAATATTATGTTTTCTCGTATATAGTGGGGCATTTTTATAGAGTCCACTTAATAAGATCCTGATAATGTTACTTTGAATGACATTTCAAGATGTCTGACAGCGCAGCTGGGCTTTTGATAATTTGGATACGATTTGGATTTTCTGAATGATCGGTACAAATATCCAACCAGCACATTAGTACTCAAATGTCAGTCCATTTAATATATATTACTCCAGAAAGAATAGCTCATAGGAATAGGACATATACTAAGTCATTTGTTTACACTTAGAGTTTTTTTTAACTAAAATGCTACAAATCTGTCTTTTCTTCTTTTTAGTCTCTTCAGGATACATATCTGAATTGACAGGTACCCTCTTTTAAAATATGTTTCGTAATCACATTATTTTACTTTACTTTTTGTCTTTGACAATCAGGATTATTTCTCAAATTTTTAGTAAAAACAAATATGCCAAGACCGTTTTTTAAATAGTTATAGTTATGGAATTGCGTTTATACATAATTATGCATGTTTTTGCTTATACTTAAGCAGTATTGTTCCATACTAAAACCACTTTACCATTGCTTGTTAAAGATTCGAGGGTACTTTTTAGATTTTGTAATCAGGAGTCAGTACCATCTTGGGGTAACATCTCATTATGCTTGGTTGAATCTATGCTTTTGTGATCTACAAATGAAGGAATTGTGTTAGCCATCGTTATGTCATATTAAAGTGGTGGAACTTTTTTGACTGAATTGTCTTGTGATACATCTGCTTGCACATATTTTGGTGTCATCTAAAAGTATGAATTAACATCATTGGTTTAAATATTATTTATGTATATTTTCAGATCTTCTATATTGTGCTTGAATCATGAACATTTCCTGTTTTAAATAGGTCCTTAAAGACAATTTTCTAGAGGTATGATGGTACTCATGTTTTGAATTTGTTTCATTGTTCATGGTTTTCCTGAAAGGCGAATACTATTCGACCATTTTCTATTGAAATCTCTTCTCTGATGTCCAATGTTTAGTTAAAAATGAAGTTTAGTGTAAAAACTTCTCAATTTTTTATATAAATATCGATAGCGCTTTGAATAATAGTAGAATGTAATTCATCCTGATTATGGAATAACTCGGATTGACCCAACTTGGTTTTAAGTATGTATGTATATATCATGTCAATATGGAAATCTTTTCGTTTGTCATTGTAAATATTTTATGTCTGTATATATATATATATGTGGATTTGTAATATTCTATGTGTTTTATCTTTAGCCCTGAAGAAGTCTCATTCTTGAGACGAAACGCGTTGGCTAAAAAAGAGAAATCTACTTTGATACTGGATCATTTTTTCTACTGATTGAATACCACAATAAAGAATTGAAAAGCAATTATTCGCAAGTCCGGACCTGTTCATTTGGAGTGAATTCTGTCAAATTTACTAAAGGTTTCTAAAAGACTATTGAAGAGACTTTTTGATGGGTGCTGATTCCACATTTCTTGTTCTGTAGTTAAGGGTTTTCCCTTAAAGGAATAGACAGGGTTGTATTCCTTGGTTTCTTGGGCACCATCGTCATATTACAAAGTCACGGACTGCAACAGGTGCAGGTCTCATTGCCTCAACCCGTGTGTATATGTTTATTTCAAATTTTTCCATTAAAAAACGGACCCTTCTTTTGCAATGTGTCTAGCTCAGCCAACACCTAGGGAAATCTAGCAAATGTAAATTTTTTAAAACTAGACACCCAGGGGTATCCAGGATGCAGTGACTTGTGTGGCTCACACCAGGTTCTAATACCCAAAATCCTTAGTAAACATCAATATTTGTGTAAAAAAGAAAAACACATTTTCCTCACGTTTCTGTGATTGAAAGTTCTGGAATCTGCGAAGAGCCACACACTTCAAATCACACAGTGTTCACCCAAGTCTCCCGATAAAAATGGTACCTCACTTGTGTGGGTAGGCCTAGTGCCTGCGACAGTAAATGACCCAAAACTTACTTTGGAGACTTCTAAATTATCGATTACAGAAAAGACTTGGTTTTACGAGGGAGTCACCTGCGTTTTTTGTCCCAGGCTCGGCGGGTATCTAGAGAAACCTACCAAACTCAGACATTCCTGAATACTAGACACCCGGGGGAGTCAAGGATGAGTGGCTTGCATGGATCTCTCAACGTTCTCCTACCAAGTATCCCCCGCAAACCTCATATTTAAAGAAAAAAGAAATTCTCTGTGGGAAAGTTGTTGGGTCCAAAATGTACTACCAGCCAGCGTTCCCACAGGTCTCCCGATAAAAAGGCTACCTCACTTGTGTGAGTGGGTTAAGTACCCACAACAGGGAAAGGCCCAAAACGTTTTGTGAGACATCATAATTATCACAAAACAACCTGATTTTGCAAGGGGGGCACCTGCGTTTTGGGTCTCGAGCTCAGTGGCCATCTGAGGAAAAGTACTGAATCCGGCGATTTCTGAAAACTAGTTACCTGGAGAAGTCCAGGGAGGTGTGGCTTGCTTGGATCCCCAAAGTTTTCCTACCAAGAATCCCCTGCAACCTCAATTTATACTCCCAAAAAATCTAATTTTCCTCACATTACTATGTGGGAAAGTTGTGGGATCACTGGGCAGACACACACATTTAGTACTACCCAACGTTCCCCTTGCAAAACCAGTCAGGGTGGCCGTAGTTGGCACAGTACCATTAAATGGAAGTCTGCAGAATTGATCAAGAAACTCAGTGATTTCGTCTCCGCAACTCCGTACCATCTCACCACAATTTATAAAACAGCAACCTCATAAGTAGCTCACAATGCATATAATCATCTCACAAAAGGGAAAATGAAAATACAGCAAGCAGTGAGAGGTGATGATTTTGATGTCCTCGCTAACCAAGGGAGAGAACCAAGCAGATGCCTTGAACACATGGAGCACATCATGCTGAACGATTGGTGGTGGTCCCATCCTCCTAGGACCACCCCAAGCTCAGTTATGGGCAAAAAAATACAATCCCAACCAAATCCTAACCAAAGGCCCTGCAAAGCATTATCGGACAATCTTCTAGGGTGCAGTGAATATTATAGTATCCAATATCAAAACATTCCTCAAGGGGTAGGCTCTCAGTCTCAGCTGAGAGCTAATACTATAATATTCACTAAACTCTAGACTCTTGCCCATAATGCTTTGCTAGGAGTTTGGTTGGCATTGTATTTTTGCCCATAACTTTGTTTGGGGTGGTCCTAGGAGGATGGGACCACCACAATAATTGAGCATGATATGCTCTTTGTGTGCAAGGCACCTGGTTGGTCCTCCCCCTAAGTTGGGGGGAGGGGCAAAATCATCACCTCTCTCATTGACTGATATTTTTCAAAGCTCACTTTGTGAATTGATTATATGCTTTGTAGCATGGGAAGGTACAATTGTTTTATCAAATCAATGGAATGTGGGTGCAGTAACCCATTCCTGAAATTTTGGATAAACTCTGTTGTTCTGTTTTAATAAAAGTTTTAAACAGAAATCTCACATACCTTTAGTTAAAATAAAAAATATTTATATTTGCATGTTAATTAGGCCTGGGCTAGCTTGCATAGCAGCACAGCTGATGACACTGTGTACTTGTCTGCACTGTGAAAAAAATTGCAAAATGATTGCAAATGGCATCCTGCACAGTGCAAGATATGATAAAACAAGTATCTCTGGTTTGTATGCTAAAGTGCATATAGTACTTTCACAAAAGTGGGGGGAGTACCAAACAGATGCCTTAAAAACAAAAAAGCACATCTTATTGAACGGTTTGGTGGTGGTCCCATCCTCTTAGGACCTCCCCAAGGACAGTTATTGGAAAAATCCATTCCCAACCACAGGCCCTGTAAAGCATTATGGAATGAAATTAGCAGTGGGCAGTGAATATTATATAGTGTCCAATATCAAAAGAATTCTACAAAGAGCTGCAGTTCAACTGGTGGTTACTAGATGTCCCTCACAAGTCAAATACAAATGCTTGATGAAAGGGTTTCAATTGTTTTGCATTTGACTCGTGAGGGACATCTAGTAATGAGTAGTGGAACTGCAGCTTGATGCAAGAATAATTTCAATGCTTTGCATTTGACTCCTGAGGGACATCTAGTAAAGACTTGGGGTGGTCCTAAGAGGATGGGACCACAACTGAAGTTCAACAAAATTTGCTTTTTGTTTATGCTCTTTGTGTTCAAGGCATCTACTTGGTCCTCCCCTAGGTTGGGGGGGGGGGCAAAATCATCAGCTCTCTCATTGCCTAATGTTTTCATTGTAAAAGTTCACTTTTGTGAATTGTTAATATGCTATTTAGCATGTAAAATTGCGTTTACAAAGCATCTGAGGATGTTGTTGATTTAGTTGCAACTTGAATAAGCACAGATTTTGTACTGTACTACAAGTAATTTGCATGCTTTGTTAGCTAGGCCCAGGGTTAATGTTAATATACATAAAGTTCTAATGAGAATATAGTAGAGTGCCTTTAATTAAATAATTGGGGTCCTTCCTATCTTAGGGAGAGGACCAAGCAGATGCCTTGAACACAAAGAGTGCATCATGCTGAAATGATATGGTGATGGTCCTATCTTTCAAGGACCACCCCAAGCACAGCAATGGGGAAAAATTAAAAGAAACCGGTCCCAGTATGTTTGTTTCCGGTCCAGGGAAGACATGGCTTGGCAGTTCGGTCTGGACCTCCTAACCTAAGGAGAGGACCAAGCAGATGCCTTGAACACAAAGAGCACATCATGCTAAGATGATATGGTGGTGGTCCTCTCCTCCTAGGACCACCCCAAGCACAGTTATGGGGAAAAATACAATAAATGGGTCCCAGTATGCTTGTTTCCGGTCCAGGGAAGACATGGCTTGGCAGTTCGGGCTGGACTGTTCCCGAGTGGGCTGGGTATGCTCAGACGTGAGTCCCAGGCTCTCCACACCACTGGAGTCAAGCTATCCAGGCTGATGAAGGCTGATAGCCAGAAACCGGTCCTTGGATGCTTGTTTCCGGTCTGGGAAAGACATGGCTTGGTAGTTCGGACTGGACTGTTCCCATGAGGCACAGGGTCAGAGCTGATTTGCATACAGCCAGTGTCTCACCCAGGGTGGTGTGGAGTGCAAAAAAACGATGGATTTAGGCCCAGATCCTTGTACTGGGGTGAATGTATGACATTGTTCTACATTCTGTCCATCAACTGTGTTTTTTGCGGACTGTTCCCATGAGGCACATGGTCAAACAGATTTGCATATGGCCATGTCGGAACTGGGGTGGTGGAGTGAGCTAAAGAATGATGAAGGATTAAACCCAGATCAGTTGCCTGGGGATGAGTGCTTGCTTCATTTTTAATCTGGGAGCCTGACATCTCGAGGCACTACCTACCTGTCCAGCGGCCGGGCTTTGCTCCGCCACATCGTTCCAGCAATCGACCGGCCGGGCTTGGCTCCGCCGGTCGAAAACTACATTTCCCAGCAGCCTCCAGGCGACGACGCCAGCAAAAAGCGCCAGGTGGCGCTTAAAGCACCGGCAGGGGCCGAGTTCCCCGTTCTTCATTTTTAATCTGGGAGCCTGATATCTCGAGGCACTACCTACCTGTCCAGCGGCCGGGCTTTGCTCCGCTACATCGTTCCAGCAATCGACCGGCCGGGCTTGGCTCCGCCGGTCGAAAACTACATTTCCCAGCAGCCTCCAGGCGACGACGCCAGCAAACAGCGCGCCAGGTGGCGCTTAAAGCACCGGCAGGTCCCTCGTCCCGCGAGGACGCGCACGGGACGTGCCGGACGAAGCCCGGACTAAGGGCGGACAGTCTAAGACAGTCCGAGACTGGCAGACACTGGACTGGGCCAGATACTCTGTCCGAACTCTCGAGGTGAGACATTGTTATTGCCGGGGGTTATCCAGGACTTTATCCATACCGTTCCAGACCAATTGTGGATGAGTTGCACTGAGGGCTTGTGACTTTCTTGCTGACGTATTCATAAAAAGGTTTGGGAGGGTTTTGTTCACTGGTTTATGGTGTACTATGTCTTCTAAAAAGAAATCCCCTGTTAAAAACACTATGGACAACTATCTAGTCCAGGTAGTTGCCAAAATCAACAGCGAACGGCGATCCTCACTTAGGCTGGGTGTATCACCTACATCAACTACACCGATTTTGCCGATACCAGATCTGCCCCAATTCCCTGAGTTAGACAGCACTAGTAGCAGTGTAGCTGCTATACCTGATCACGCTGATAACGTCACAACGATTCAGTTAGATTGTGTGGCGTTAGACAGTGATAATGAGGAGGAGGTTGAACAACATTTATCTGAGGAAAAAGCCCCCACTCCAGTGCCTGTGCCACGCACCACTAGGGGTGCCAGAAAGGGCCTGCCTAAGCGAGGAGGGTTAAGATCAAGTCGGAAAAAGCCTGCTTCCCCTCCTAGTAAGACCTTGGCGGAGGCCGATGGATCAATAGACGATGTTTGTATGTCTCTAACTAAAGAACAATTTAAGAACCTGTTGGGCATGATAGACACAAAGATACAGGGAATTGTAAAGCCATTGGTAGGTAGAATAGAGAAGCTCACTAAAGAGGTCAATCGTTTAGGGGATTTACTGAATAACACCTTAGCTGAAGTAGGTAAACTGCCTGATGAGGTTGCTAACAGGGTTGAGCTAAAGAAGGGCCCCTCCATGCAGGTGGGCGGAGGGGTCTTCCCTCTATTTGACCACCTGGTGGCTCCCCTGGTATCCTCATTGGATGGTGTGCAAGAGAAAGCTGTCCCTCCAGTTGTATCTTCTGTTCCGGAGCCTGCGAATGGCTCGGTTGAGCTGATAGTCGAGGCTTCTCCTTTGGTCTTGGTTCTAGCTAACGTCCCTATTTTGGCTCCAGGGCAGGATGAAACTACCTCATCCTTGTTGTCTAAAGCCTTACATTGGCTGACAAATAATATGGTGATAACTCCCTGGGGTAAGCAACAGCTGGCAGAAGAACTAGTCAAGGCCAGGAGAGTGGAGTGGATAGGAAACAGTGCAAAAAGATTCCGGGGTGATTGTGTTGTTTTACACTTCTCAGATCCAGAGGTATTATCCAACATACTGCTCAATCTCCTACCCCCACAGCGAAGATCCACCGAGATCATCCCACTCACCTTAGACTGTTTTTACCATCGCAGTGGGAGGGTTTCTAATCGGGGTATGCTAAGAACGAAGTGGAATGTGGTTTCAACAAAAGGAAGGAGGGTAGCGCAGCCCACAGAGTGGGGACTAAATTTGGAAAATAGGTTTTCAGCTTTTTCTAATTTAAATGATTGTGACTGACTTCATGAGGGCAAAAGTATAGTACCTTCGGTTATGATTGATCAGAGCTTACTTAGCTTGGCTGCCCAGAATGTCAATTGCCACAGTAATGGGATGATGACTAACCCAGTAGCGATAGTAGCAGGCGAGACTAGTATCCAGAACCTTACATCTGAAGCGCTAGTTGGTTGTGTGACTGGGGTAGCTAACCTAATCTCCTGGAACTTGGCTGGGCTGTCCTCTAAACTAGATTGTGGGGACTGGCTTGGCTTCGTTACCCTATTCGATATATGCATTTTTCAGGAAACTTGGGCATGTGATCCTGTCTTTGTGTTAGGATACCTGAATTTCTCCGTGCCAGCGTTAAAGGGCCCAAAAGGTAGACCAATGGGGGGGCTCACCATTTGGATCCGACAGTCCCTAAAATTCACAATTAAAAATATAGTGACTAGCCATAATGATATACAGTTGATCAGGATAACTACTGATACTCTAGGGTCACTTGATATCTATAACATATATGCTAGGAGTGCTAAGGGTGGTCGATCCGAAGTATTAGCAGCATTGGACAACTTCCTTGATGCACATTCACACGTGAATAACATTGTTATAGCAGGCGACCTTAATCGGATGTTTGAGCCTTTGGTTTCGGGAGAGGCCTCCACCGGAGCTGAAGAGGACTCTCACTGGGGTATCGCTGAGTTACAACTGAAGCCAGTTACTCGTTGGACTGAGGCCATAATAGCCCTGAATGCAATGTGTCTCGAAAAAGGTCTGAGAGCTTTGAACGGAAGAACATTACGGGATAAAAACGGCTCTATGACTTTTGATAATGGGAGACATAAAAGTAGAATTGACTATGTAATTTGTAGTTTGTCGTTGTGGCCAACCCTCTGTGATATGGAGGTTGTTGAGAGATCAGAAAGTGACCACAACCCCTTATGCGTGACACATAAATGGTGGGCTGCGGAGACAAATTCTACCTGTACGAATGCTCTTGTTCCACCCCTGATTATCCCAGTGAATGATATGCGCAGGCTTAGATGGGATACTGTAGTCAACAATCAACAGGCCATTGACACTATTAATTACGAAACCGACCAAGCCATTTCAGCTATGGAATTGATTAATGACTCTGCTTCTGGCATAGGGGATGTGGTCAATATTCATGACACCCTCTTCGCCAAGATCAGGACGCACTTTTTAAAACCTGTTAAGCGAAATGGGGCAATGGTCCGTAAAGGTGCAAGATGGTATAATACTGAGTGCAGGGAGGCCCGATTAGTCCTTGGCCATGCCATCGAGAGGAGAGAGCCTATGTCCATCTGTCTTGCCAGGAAGGCTTACAAAGCATGCATAGTAAAAGCCAAGAGAGATTGGGACGAGCAACATTGGTGCAAATTGAAAAAGGCTAGCGATAGGAAGGATTCCAGAGGGTTCTGGAATATTGTTAAATGGGGCAGTGAGAGATTTGAAGAATCGCCAAATAACAACGTACCACAAGAGGCCTGGTAGATTTTTTTAGTTCACAATATACTCTAAATACTCAGGCTACAGGTGAGGATAGTTTTATTATGACCTTTTCCCAAGGTAATCTTTTTACCTACAAAGAGATTATGTCTGCTATTACCGCAGTAAACAGAGGGCGTGCTCCCGGCTTAGACGGGGTCCCCGCCGATATTTTTATAAATGATAGAGATCGTTGGTGCAAATATATCCATTTGCTTATTAATTTTATTGCTAAGGGAGCTGAGGTCCCTGCTTCATGGAGAGGAGCAGTGATCATCCCTGTGTTCAAAAAGGGTGATCGTGCTCAGCCATGTAATCATAGGCCTATCAGCCTCATTGATACTGTGCAAAAAATAGTCGTTCGTGTGGTTGTAAATAGGCTCCTTGAATGGGCAGAGGATAATAACATCCTATCACCCTTCCAAGCGGGATTTCGAAGGGCAACAAGCACGGTGGACCAAGTGTTTCGCTTCCAATTGCTACAGTGGAAGACCGTGGTGCTGGGAGGAGGCAGCCTGTATGCGGCTTTTGTCAATCTGCGGGCTGCCTTCGACCTGGTGCCGCGGGCCAAATTGTGGCAAGTTTTACAGAGTCTGGAGGTCCCGGAGGAATTACTAACCCTGATAATACGCCTCCACAAGCACAATTTTGCTAAAATCCAGTGGGACGGCCATGGGATGGTCACAGCTGACTTTCCCGTCGAGCGAGGAGTCAGACAAGGGTGCTCAATGGCTCCAACCTTGTTCACTTTGTTCATAAACGGTGTTGTCTCCCGTATGGTACCTGCGCCAGTTGATGCTCCTTCCCTTTCAGGTCTAAAAATCCCCATAATAATGTTTGCGGATGACACGCTCATTCTATCTAAAACCCCCAGTGGTTTGCAGCGTGCTCTGTCGATCTTTGAGAACTTTTGTGGGGAACATGGACTTGAGGTGAACGCTGCTAAAACTAAACTCATGATCTTTAAGCCGCATCGCAGCTTTAAGTCCAAAATTGTGATGAGTGGTCGGCCACTAGAGTTAGTTAACTCATTTACATACTTGGGTATCCAAATTGCTGACAATAATAGGTGGAGCCAACACTTAAATACTGCTATTTTGCGACACAAGCAACTAGCGGGCGCCATCAACTCTGAACATAGGAAGTCCCTGACTAAACCAGTTAAGCCAGCTTTGCTAGTTTACGAAGCTAAGGCAATTGGGTCCGCACTTTATGGTGCAGAGATGTGGGGCTTTGAGAATCTGAACTCCCTGCAAGCCTCAGAAAATACATTTCAACGGGTACTCACTGGTACACCTAAAAGCACTCCGTTGTTGCCTCTACGATATGACCTCGGCAGGAAACAAATTAAGGATCTGGCCAGCTTACGCCCTATCCTGTACTGGCGTAGACTCTGGACTACTCCCGAGCTCTCACATTATGCCGAAGGTTTTATGGATGTCATCAAGGCTGATGGCTTCCATAGGATTAGTTGGCTTAATTCACTAAAAGCAATACTGTTTGAGCTTGGGTTGAGTTCTTTATGGCTGGACCCAGCTGGTGCATTATTCCCCACAAAGTCTGCCCTAAAAAATATTTTCTGGGAAAATGTTAACAAGAGTTTGAGCAGATCTAACATTGGGTCTATGTCTATGTGGTTCCTCAAGGCCAAACTGTATCCTGCTTTGGAGGCATACTGGGATATTGTCTCAAAGCCGGGTGATAGGAAGCTCCTATTTCAACTAAGAGCTGGAGCGCTCCCTATAAGAGCATTGACTGTTAAATGGGGCGCAGGGGGAAGTGACATCTGCCCAGCCTGTGGAACGGGGAAGGAAACACTGGGTCACTTCTTGTTTTCTTGTAAAGCCTATTGTACACCTAGGCGTGCTTGGTTAGCACCTATGTGCAGGAACCTTGGGACCACTTGTAGTTCTGTAGCCATGCGTATTATATGCACGAGCTCCCTTACCTGGATTTTTATAGCCACAGCAAAATATGCTAGTTGGGCGTGGGCGATCAGACAGAGACTGCTAGTTAACTAACTATTCTCTGTCTGAAAAATCTGTCCCCATGAATTTATTACTGCTTTTTTAACCATTTAATGTTTTTGTATTCAGCCAGAGACTGCTGGTTAGATAACTATTCTTTGTCTGTAATATTTTGTAGTGTAGTTCCTATTTTCCCAATAGGCTCTGCGCATTGGAATAATATCTTCAATAGTATAGACGTAGGACTATGGTTAACTAGGTCTTCTACTGACGATATTAGACTTAAAGTTATGTGTGCCAGCTAGCTCAGAGTTCACTAGAAACTTTCTCAAATAGGCAAGGAGGAGTTTAACCTCCCTGGATAGACAAGAAGGGATTTAGTTTCTGACAACCATAGAACATGACAACTTTGCTCCCCCTAAACAAGAGTATATCTCTAGAGTCGTGTGAAAACAAAAGACAACTTATTTTACTCAGTCAGTACGTGCATTCTTAGTTTCACCAGATTGTAGAGAAAAGGAAGAGACGGGCGTGTTCAATAAAAAGGTGTTATTTATTGATCAGTCTCTTTTCTCATACAAGAGAAATGAATCGCTATTATTGCAATACTTAAGGTTAAGTAAAGTGCATACAGTAAAAGCAGGTTTATAAAATAATACTGTAAAAGCATTGATATGGTTTCTTAGCCATATGATACTTTAAAATGGATAAAATAGATACATACATATATACATTGACTAATCGTACTCAACTGGTGCTTCTAACTACGCCTACCCCAGTGTACCTGACCTAAGCCTAATACGTGGGCGGGAGTAGATAAGTAGCAGTTTAAGTTAAGTTTGCTTTGCCAAGGGTCTGACTCAAGAATTCTCTGTAAGGGGTTATTCAGTTCAGTACCTGGGATTTAGAAGGCTGGAGGGTTGGTATCTCTATCTCAGGACTTGATATCCCAGCTGCCTGCGAGGGCGGCTGGAAACGCCGGAGCTGGATTTCTCGGCAAGAGAAAAGGCAGCGTCTCTCTCTCAGCGCGTCAAAAGGGAGGGGCAGCGTCCGTGGGCTTTTTCTGCATTAGCTGGGCTCCTCGGCAAGTCGCGCTGCTCCAATCTTGTCACCACCGTGTGTTTGCTTAGGGCAATGTCGGTATTATTTATACCTGAAAGGTGCCGAGATTGACGTAAGGATGGACATAAATACGTCAATAAGGATGTCATAAGAACTGGCCGTTTTTACATTCTTTACTGGAGTTCTTGGCTAAATCAAAACAATAGCTGCGGGGGATTTCCCAGGTTGCTGGAGGTTTGGTTTGTTTTGAGAACTCGGTATGCTTTCTAGGGGGGCTGGAGGGATAGTGCTTGCCTAATGTGATAGCATGCGCTATGACCTAATCAGAAAACGGGTTTCTGTGCCGTTGTATGGCCACTAGTGATTTATTAACCGGACAAGGGTCAGAAACAGGAATATCGATACAGTTCCCATAGTAAATACATTACACCCACTCCACGGAATCTATGTCCATATTTACTAACCTAAGCATAGTAAACATAACTTAATAGTGTAAGTGTACACGAAACCACCCCAAAATACATTAATTTGTACCTAAAAAATGGTTTTGCGCAATACATGAAAATGAGTATAGCTACTGTATGCATTTAAGCAGTGTAATCTTTCAAAGAGGATGCACATTATTATATCAGCATGAATGATTTGCGAAAATAACACATGAAATGGCTCTTAATACAGAAGAAAATTTGCGAGACCACTTCATCACATAAAATATAATTCTACTTATAAACGACCTAGAGGTCGAGGTAACGTTTTCTAGAGTTACCTAAAAATAGAAGTTTTCTGTTCTCTAAGAATAGTTTTACTTTAAGCAGAAGATAAGTGCCCAAAAAAAAAATGTAAATATTTTGGTTTTGGAAAAAAAGTTCTACTTTTCTTGCAAAAAACTGGAAAAAATTCTTAGTGGCTTTGTTATCAAAGTTTGAAGGCCAAATTCAGAGTTCAGGGAACGCTGTGTGCACGTTGCTTAAAGTCATTCCTTTTGTTCTGGTGAAAACATCATATCATTAAGATGTTCGAAAAAACAGTCAACAGCTTCTGGTGGGAGTTCTACTAGGTTGGAAAATGACGCTACCTTGCAGTCATGAGCATGATTGCTTTCAGTGATGGTTTGATCAGCATAGCTGACAGAAGGTCGTACCTGATCGATGCTGCTTTCATCTTGTACTTCACTACCCTTCAATCGTAGTGGTGAAGTCTCCACGAATGCCGTCATCAGGATAGGTAGCCGCTGGGGACAGCACAATGCTTGAGCCTTAACTGGACTCAACAAAGTCTCTGCATCCAATGGTACTTCTGATTGTAGTGTGAGACAGGTGTCCAACACGCATTCTTCGCCGCATAGCATGCACCTTAATACAGGCATAACACAATTCTGCCACAAGGGTCTGAATGAAAGAAACCAGGTCATATTTAAATCTCGTAGCCGTGCTATTCCAAGGACTTTAGTTATGCGGTCCCGGTAGCGAATAGCTAGGATCGTTTCTTCCATTGTTGCTGGAGTCATGTCTGTGACACGGTTTGCCATAGCGAAGCAAAAGTAGCAAAAATAGGACGCCTGCTACTAGTCCCAACAGGAGAGGAAGTCCGCCAAAGATGGAATGGACGAAGTTAGGAAAAATACCCAGGATGGCTTTGAATGGGGTCAAAGCTCCTGCAAAAACTGTCTTAAATACACTTGCGATACCACTTGTATCAGAAATATTTAAGATTTCGTTTAGTATTTCTGCGAAGTGTAGGGGGCTATTTGTTGATAACAGTGAATGAATCTCTGCCGTTGTCCTTGCAACTTGGAGATCATACGTTTCTTTTGATGACGTCAACTGGGTTGGCGTCTGTAGGAGCACAGTCTTCATTCTGCTTAAAGTATCAATTCGAATAGAAGAGATTTTCAAACTGGGCCATAACCTTGCCTCCCTGTCTGGAGCATCATTCGGGAACAATACCCTTTCACAGCACATGACCCTGGTAGTCAGGCATACGAGATAAGGTTTTCCTGGCAGCAGGCTGCAACATCTGTGATCTACAATTAGAATGTAACTCCCGTTCGAAAGTCTTCTAAAGAATGGTTCTATTTGTGTTGCAGGTGTGCCTAACTGGTGACATGAAAGGTTATTTGAAGTCCCTTCACAGGCCCCATGCAAACTTATACCCTGACACAGAAGTATACCACTTGGTGATCTCGCACAATTATTGCCACTAAGAAATACACTCTGACCTTTATTACTGACACATGTGTGTGTATAGGGCAAGTTCCATGTTAACTTAATGTATCCTTTACCCAACCTTTCATACTGGCCTGCCTGTATATATTTTTGGCAGTATTGAAACTGGAAAGTTGTTATCGGAATATTTATTATCCCATGGATTATCCATTCAATGACAGGTCGTTCTGACATTGTCAATGGTAATCTCTCAAGTTTTTCAATGCTCAGAATTGTATAGTCAGCACCCTTCTGTGCCAAACTGATTTGTTTATCAGTAAGGTTAAAGATATTAAATAGTGACGTTGTGTTGATTAAACGCCAAGGCACATAGCCTGAACGCAGATTTTGTAACGTCCAGCCAAGCTGTACAATAGAACGTAATTGAGACTGACCGTGTTGTAACATCAGTAAGTCTTGCTCTAATATATCGATTGCTGAAGACACAATACTGTCCAGTGAATATATTCTGGAAGACAGAGTCATTAACCCATTTTCCACAACAGAAAGTGATTTTTCCAAATTAATACGGTCAATTTCCTGTATTTTTTCTGCTGTCTCAATTTGAGTTTCTTTCCAAGCTTCGTTATAAGCTGCATATATAGAGGCCGCTATGAAACGTTTTTGACGCTGTTTGCGTGGTCCCATAATGAAATCACGCAAGTCAGCACCTTCTTTAAGTAAAGTTAGGTGTTGCTTAATTTCTGCCAGTGTGGATGTATGTAGCCATTGAAGGCAGAGTTTTCCCACACTGTAAGTAGTTACAATCCCTGGATGTTGTCTCTGGGAGTATCTAGGGTCTGGCCTGGTCAATGTGAACCCCTGTATTTTGTTCAGGAATCTGTCTTGACAGTTATTTGTGTCTGTGGGCCAGATCAACCATTGTTTCCAATCAGGATGTGTTCTGTTTTGGTTTAAAATATGGGTTACGTCTATCTCAACATCCGTAGTGCTATTACTGTCCGTTGTTGGCTTTGGAATAGACGGTTTATTTAAGTCTTTGATTTTGGCTAGGCCAAGACAGGTAGTCTGTTGAATCGTGTCATTCAAAAATATAATTTGTTCTGGGATCATGCAGGCTCTAAATAATGATTCTATACCTTGCACTTGCCAATCTTTTGTGCCCCAGATCGTTTTCGTATCAATGTTATTGTTCCAGAACTCAAAACCAAATGTATTCATTTTTTCAAAAAATGAGTCCGAATATATCAATTTTGTGTTTGTAAGCATGGTTTTCACTCCTGTCTTATTTAACAATTTGAAATAGAATGTTTCTGCATTACTTGTGTTAAACCCTGAAAAGTATGAATATTTATCATAAAATGTTTTTGAACTGCCTTTTGGTGGAGTTGCACAATGTTCCCATTGGTTATAATTTAAAACATTTCTAGGTTGAGAAGATTTATTCAGATAATGGTTACCATAGTGGTTGTAGCACAACATCTCATCATAATTAGATGAACCTTGCAAATAATCATGTTCTGTAAATGTAGCTGACATCACTAGATCAGACATCATATCATTAATACTTTCAAAGTCCCAATCATCAGCAAATGTGCTTGGTTTTACAAAGTCACTCAATGAAATCTTAAATTGGTGTGGATACTTCAGGATCTCAACCGGGCCATATATTTCGTATTCAGTATTGTCCCATGCTACCCCGCCGGGTATAGGATTGGCTGTGAAGTTTACTGAAGAAAGTTCTCTTTTCTCGACGTGTGAAGACGTGTGAGGTTTAAGGACCAAGTTGATATTCTGGCTTGCTGTGTCCATTTTAGCATATTTTCCCTCAATGAAATGTCCCAAGCATAGTACCATGATGAGCCAAAGTATGAGGACAAATGCACCTAGTGCCACCCAAATTTCAATCCATGGAGAAATCAGATAGGTTTCTTTGAGTTGATGAAAAAGTTCCTTTGCTTTGTCTTTAAATGTTTTTGTTGTCGGCTGTACTTCTGGTTCACTTGGATCCTCAGAAAAATCATCGAAGTTGATGAAGTAGCCGGATGCTGTTCTGTCAATTGTTCCAATTGCTTCTGTGTTCCTTTTTGCTTTAGGAATTTGTTTTGTTTCAACTGAATAGTCTGTGGTTACATCACTGTAGAATGGAATTTCTTGATGTAAAGCTTTGATTTGGGTTTTAAGAGGTTTTAATTCCATTGCTTTATTGCATAGTCCTTGTTGAATCACTGTAGGTTTATCAGGTGTGATTAGTCTTTCAGTTTGAACCTCTGTGGTTGTAGCAAACTTTGGTGTTCTGCTACTTCTTGGGAGTCCACTTGGCCTACTACTTGTTATCGGCCACATGATTGTGGTTTAACCAGGTCGATGGATACAACTCGGTTCTCCTTTTTACCAGCAAGGGGCGGTAGTACTACTGATCTTGTCCCGTTGACAGACAAGACAGGAACTGCTTTTCTGTAAGAAGGCCCAAATTCCTTCTTTACCGCGATCTTCTCTCTGACCAGATCCCCGATCTTTGGAATCCAGACAGGCCTTGCTGGGACAGGTGGTTTCTCTTCAGTGGTTGTTGGCTGTTGTTTCAACTTTATGTTGCTCAGGTCTTTTCTTGTTTCATTTAAGTCCTGCAAAATAGCCAAACGATCTTTGATATCAAAGCATTTTTCTTTAACCACTGAAGTCTGACTATCAAGGTCCTGGACTAACATTCTAGTCCCAAACAATAGTTCGTACGGACTGAGACCTCTCAGAGAATTTCTTGGCAGATTATTAAGACTACGTTGGACACTTATTAAATGTTTGACCCACCCAGCTCCCGAACCTAATACCTTTGCTGTTATAGATTGCTTTATGTCACGGTTTTTTCTTTCCACGATTCCGTTTCCCTCAGGATGAAAGGGACAAGAGTACCGCAATGCAATGCCCATGCTGGTCATGGCCTCCTTATAAACTCGAGAGCTAAAAGCAGGACCCTGGTCAGAATGCAGCATGCCAATTGCGTATGTGCCGATAAAGACTCGCAAATCTTTTATAACAGTTCTAGCGTCAGCCGATCGCTGGGGCCATATCCATATGAATCTCGTGCATGAATCCACTGCGACCATGATATATTTATAGTTACCATCCCTTTGTAAGGGACCGCAGTGGTCCAGGTAAACACAGGCTAATGGTTTATCTGAGATTAGAAGGGGCGTCTGGGCTGGTCGTTTCACTGTTGATACCTTCACTTTTTGACATATTTCACATTCTAGAACATAGTTCCTAGTTTGTCTTCTCATTCTCGGCCACCAGTATCTCTTTTTTAATAATGATACTGTGGCTGAAACGCCAGCATGTACAGAAGCAAGCCCTTCGTGTGCCGCTATAATGAGTCCTAACCTATGGTCCATGTTTGGAATAGCCCTATCCCCCACTCCAGGGATTCGAGCGAATGGAACGTTATTCGCATCAGTTATGTATGAGTACTTTACTGGAAAGCCTTTCGGGAGTGTTTCTATCGCACCTTTTACCGTAGCGCAGACAGCCTGTAATATTTCGCTGTCAATGAATTCCCTGCAACGTGAACGCCATCACGTTGATGACTCAGTGTATGTATCACGTGAGTCTTTTGTAGTTCTTTTTGTAAAATAACTACTTGTTCCCAAAGCATTTTATGCTTGATTGTGCCACCTTTTGCATCTTTAAAACCGTTCTGAACCCAGATATGCAAGTATTCATTGTAAGATTGAACGCAATAATACGAATCGCACACTATGAGTGTGGGGAATTCTCGATCGGTATTTTCAAGCGCCGTCTTAAATGCTAGTAGTTCTGCTCACTGAGCTGTACAATCTCCTAGAGATTGCGTTTTAGTGACCAGTGGTATTAATTTTCCTTTGTGCCAGCGACCTTTAACAATCGCGCACGCAGCACTGTAAGCTTGTTTACCCCCTACTGCGGGTTGTGCTGATCCGTCCGTGTATATTATACAGCCGTAATGTTCTAGAGGCAGAATTTCAGTCGGTAGAGGACATTCAAATTCATATTGGAGAAATTCTTGTGTTTTTAAATTAGGATCAAATTTGTGTACCACGTCTGTTGCAGCAAGGGAATTGGCCCACTGTATCCATCTCGGATGTAGGGCTTTAGCATTCGGAATGCTTGCCTTTGTTACCGCCTCCAGGGCTGGTATTGGTGTCACGATGATTATTCGTTTACCTTGTGCTAGAGCTCTTTCTTTTGCTACAGCAGTTTGTACCGCGGTTAGAATTTTTTCCGTTGGACTAAATTTCATTTCAGCTTTTGTGTACAAGTGTGATTTGTATGTTATTGGTACCGTTTCTCCCTCATTAGAGGTCAGGTATGTGAATCCGCATCTTCCTGGGATGACTCGAATAACAAGGTTGCGTGTGTTGTCGCGTGTTTGTAGTTTTGTTTTAACTAACATGTCTGTTTGTAAAGATCTCAAAATTTCTGTGTGTTTTTGAGTCCAGTTGATTCTTTTAAAATCTGGTTTTATTAGATCATAGAGGGGTTTGACCCCCTCTGCATAATTTATAATGTAATTTCTTCCGAAATGTAGGAAACCTAGAATTGATTGTAAGTTTTTTAGTGTTCTGGGTGCTTGGATTACAGCACATTTCTCTAGGAAATTGTCAGCCAGGCTTTTGCCTTCACTTGATAGTTCATATCCTAAAAACAGGACAGTTAGATGGGCAATTCTTGACTTTTTAAAGTTGAATTTGTAACCCTCTGCTGCGAACCCAAGTATTATGGTGTTCACTCTTTTCAAGTGAGTATCCAAGTCATCATCTGTTAGATAGATGTCATCGACATAAGATAATGCCTCATCATCATATATTTGTAGTAACTCTGTTACTCTCGCTGAGAATAATCCTGGGCTGTTCTTGAACCCCTGTGGTAAACGACAGAATTTTTTTTGCGAGCCGTTTATTGAGAACGCGGTCAAATATCTGCTTTCTGGTGCTATATTTTGACAAAAGAATCCATTAGAGATGTCTAATGGTGTTTTGTGTTTTTTGCGCACTATGTTATTCATTAGCGCTGCACTGTGTGAGTTTTGCACTGCAAAAGTTTTGCAACATGAGTTCAAGTGTCTGTAGTCCAAAACAAGACGATATGAATCATCTGGTTTGGAGACAGGAAACAAAGGATTGTTCATTTGTGAGGTGCAAGTTTCAATCACCCCCTGGTATTCAAGTTGATCTAGGATCTCTTGTACCTGCTTTTTTGCTTCTTGCTTAATTGGGTACTGCCTCTGTGCAGTAGGTTGTGATTTTAACTGGATTTTGTGAGGAGGAGAGACCTCATCCCATCCCACATGGTTTTTATATAATGCAGGAGCTTGGGCTACTGCCCACTTTCTTGCAAGTGTATATTTTTTATGTATTGGAATATGATTTGAGAAGGCAGGCATAATTATTTCTTCGCCATGAGGGCACTCCCTGACAAACTCTGGCGGCCAGTCTTTTTCAGCTAGAAGGACTTGGAGAGATTATCCCAAAATAGACCCCTTATTTTCCTAGTCTTATCCCCCTCTATACGCAATGTTATTTCATATATTTTATGAGGTTTGCTAACTCTGATATCTGCAGTTTCCACCTGAATGTATTCATTCGTGTCCACTGTCTCCAGTGGATTCATCAGGATCTTGCGAGCTATGCTCACTTCTGCTGCGCTGTCTAGCATTGTCTGAGCCCATTCTCCGTTTTTTCAGCTGTGTCCTCAGTATTCTTGGCATGGTTGATTACTTTAATACTGGCTACCTTCTTCTTTGGAAATTGTAATTTTTTATTTTGATGAGCAGGTTCCTTGTCTTTGGACTTGACGTGCTCTTCCCTGTGTTCTGATCGTCCTCTTCTTTCCGATTTCTGCGAGGAAGTCTGAAAAGATCGAGAGGAACGTGTATCAATATCTTGATATCTATCAGGTTTCTTTATATTATCCCTATTTCTAAGGTTGTATTTTTTCCCAGAGGGCTCCCTTTGGGGAGACTTGTGTCCTTGGTCCGGAGATCTTTCTCTCCGCCGAGGAGACCTTCCTCTGGTTTGGAATCTTTTTTCCTTTGGAGTGGATTGTTTATTTCCATCCCAGCTCTTTTTTTGAGTGTTTAGATTATTTTTAATAAATACCTTTTCAGGATTTTCTATTAGTTGGGGTTTCACCGGTATTCCACCCAAACTATCTCTTCCTAGTTCTTCATAGGATTTTTCTATGATTCTGGCAATTTCAAATGGTTGGTCTGCTATATCTGTCTCTTTCAACCTCTGGCGGATCGCCACATTTGCTGCTTCTCCCTTTATATTGGCTAGTAATATTGCCGAGACCTGCTTGAAGTCTTTCAGTAATTTCATACCCAGAGTTAGGGCCGGTTCTGGACCGTATTCATCTTGAATTTGTTTTAGCACATCTGGTATTACTGACATGAATGGAAAACCATGTGTTTTTGTGTAAACGGAAGCAAAGACTGTACCCCAAGTGTCACAGTCCCCCACATGTGGTGCGATTCCCATTGGAAGACAGATAGTCAGAATTCTGTGTTTCTCAGCAGGGGTGGTATCTGGAAATACCGCCTCTATTTGAGTGATTTTTTGTGCTAACCAGAATGGAATTTGTTCCCGTTTTGCGGTGTAATTTTATTTGTGTTCCCCTGATGAGGGGTCAGCTGTGGAATTTTAATAGCTGGTTGGACTGTTGAAGTCCGCATTACATATTGGACTAATTGTCTGTGTATTTTAATTAGTTGTTTTAGCTGTGCTAAAAGATCTAGTGCAGACATTTCTTCAATGTCTGGATGTGGTGTGTATCCGGCTAGGACCGGCCACGTTGCTCCTGGTCTACCTAGTGGACCGAGCCTGGTGATGTGATTATTATGTTTTATGGCGCCATTAAACCAGAGCAGGTGCTCTTGGTATTTGAGTGATATCTCCACTTCCTCGAAAGTAGTGTACTCATTCGGAGGTTCCTCTATTTTGTAGTAGTGGAACTCCTTTGTTACAGTGTTTGCTGCTGGAAAGTTTATCCATGAGTAGAATACCTCTGTCTGCCGATATTCGTGTGCCTCAATTACGAATATTACTGTACCACCTCTCGGTGTCAGTCCATTTTCTATAAGTTTTAAAGTTATAGTTTTTCTTATGTTGACCGGGATTAGTATTGCCTCCGGGTCTTGCTGTAGGAGACTATTGTCATCCGCTAGGAGTTGAGCTGCTACTCTGGCTGTCTCCCTTCCTTCTTCACTGTCTGACATTTTACTGACAGGAAGGTTATTTTGTTTATTTGCAGATCAGGTTTCTACGGAAACAAAGATTAGATGCACAATATTTTGGAACAGTGTATCCTTCAACGTTGAATAGACCAAGATTCATACATAGGAGTCTCCTCCTACGAAGTTTGGCGGATTTAACCTTTCACCCACTCCAGACGTCTTTGGAGTTTTATGGGAGAAAAGGGTCTGTGTGAAAAAGCACGACTGAGTTACTTTAATGTCTTGCGTTAGATTTATCGCCTATCCAAACAGTTGGGCGCCATGTAGTGTAGTTCCTATTTTCCCAATAGGCTCTGCGCATTGGAATAATATCTTCAATAGTATAGACGTAGGACTGTGGTTAACTAGGTCTTCTACTGATATTAGACTTAAAGTTATGTGTGCCAGCTAGCTCAGAGTTCACTAGAAACTTTCTCGAATAGGCAAGGAGGAGTTTAACCTCCCTGGATAGACAAGAAGGGATTTCGTTTCTGACCACCATAGAACATGACAACTTTGCTCCCCCTAAACAAGAGTATATCTCTAGAGTCGTGTGAAAACAAAAGACAACTTATTTTACTCAGTCAGTACGTGCATTCTTAGTTTCACCAGATTGTAGAGAAAAGGAAGAGACGGGCGTGTACAATAAAAAAGTGTTATTTATTGATCAGTCTCTTTTCTCATACAAGAGAAATGAATCACTATTATTGCAATACTTAAGGTTAAGTAAAGTGCATACAGTAAAAGCAGGATTATAAAATAATACTGTAAAAGCATTGATATGGTTTCTTAGCCATATGATACTTTAAAATGGATAAAATAGATACATACATATATACATTGACTAATCGTACTCAACTGGTGCTTCTAACTACGCCTACCCCAGTGTACCTGACCTAAGCCTAATACGTGGGCGGGAGTAGATAAGTAGCAGTTTAAGTTAAGTTTGCTTTGCCAATGGTCTGACTCAAGAATTCTCTGTAAGGGGTTATTCAGTTCAGTACCTGAGATTCAGAAGGCTGGAGGGTTGGTATCTCAGGACTTGATATCCCAGCTGCCTGCGAGGGCGGCTGGAAACGCCGGAGCTGGATTTCTCGGCAAGAGAAAAGGTAGCGTCTCTCTCTCAGCGCGTCAAAAGGGAGGGGCAGCGTCCGTGGGCTTTTTCTGCATCAGCTGGGCTCCTCGGCAAGTCGCGCTGCTCCAATCTCGTCACCACCATGTGTTTGCTTAGGGCAATGTCGGTATTATTTATACCTGAAAGGTGCTGAGATTGATGTAAGGATGGACATAAATACGTCAATAAGGATGTGATAAGAACTGGTCGTTCTTACATTCTTTACTGGAGTTCTTGGCTAAATCAAAACAATAGCCGCGGGGGATTTCCCAGGTTGCTGGAGGTTTGATTTGTTTTGAGAACTCGGTATGCTTTCTAGGGGGGCTGGAGGGATAGTGCTTGCCTAATGTGATAGCATGCGCTATGACCTAATCAGAAAACGGGTTTCTGTGCCGTTGTATGGCCACTAGTGATTTATTAACCAGACAAGGGTCAGAAACAGGAATATCGATACAGTTCCCATAGTAAATACATTACAATTTGATTCCTTGACTTTTTTAATAGTTTTTTAGATCGCCAACGTCTTATAACTTTACAAAATTCTAACAAATGTATTAATCTCTTTTTAATCATTTGATAAGTATTGTAATGTAATTTTTTAACCGAGTGTATTTTATTGATTCAATAGTGCTGTGTCATTGTGATTGACTGTAAATTTAATTCAATTTTAATATTTTGTGTGTATTTTTGCTTTTATGAGTAATTACTCGAATAAAGCACTATTTGACTTGGAGTGCTTGCAATGTTCAACACTCCGTACATCATCCCCTTTGGTTTTGCTTTCATCGCCCAAAAATACAATTCAATCCAAAGGCCCTGCAAAGCATTATGGGACGATATTCTAGAGTGCAGTGAATATTATAGTATGCAATATTAAAACATTCCTCAAGGGGCAGGCTCTGGGGCTCAGCAGAGAGCTAATACTATAATATTCACTAAAATCTAGAATCTCGCCCTATAATGCTTCGCTAGGCCTTTGGTTGGAATTGTATTTTTGCCCATAACTTTGCTTGGGGTGGTTGAAGAGGATGGGACTACCATAATTATTGAGCATGATATGCTCTTTGTGTTCAAGGCACCTGCTTGGTCCTCCCCCTAGGTTAGGGGGGACCCCGAAATCATCACCTCTCTAATTGACTAATATTTTTTAAAACTCACTTTTGTGAATTGGTTATATGCTTTTGAGCATGTAAAAGTAAAGTTGTTTAACCAAAGGGTTGTGGATATAGTAGATAACTCCATTGCATAACAGAGTTGAGTGTTTTTAATCAAATGCGTAGTATCGCTAGCGTAGCGGAATTCATTGCTCAGGCTTAAAAACTAGGGGGCAGATTTACAATTACTGGCGCATCCCTGCAAATAAGCAGGGATGTGCCAGTAATTGGGCGCTGCAGCTCCGCCACCCATGATGCGCCGCATTTACAATGTGGCGCACCATGGGGCCAAAACGGCACAGATGCGTCACGCATCAGTGCCGTAAACGCGGCGCATTGCTGGAGTTGCGTCACAAGCGCGACGCAGCTCCAGCAATGCTCTGGGGGGCCTATTCTTTCAATGCTGCCTCAAGCCTTACGCCTGCTTCAAGCAGGCGCAGGGTTTTGACGCAGCATTGGCCTAAAAGTGACTGAGTGAAATCTTGTAGATTTCACTCAGCCACTTTTAGGAGGCGTTCCTGTGCAGGAACGCCCCGCCCTGCGCAGGAACGCCTCCTTATGGTGCAGGGTTTTACAACGTGACGCATCTCCCGGATGCGTCACGTTGTTAATACCCCGCACCATGGCGCACTTTTGCGCCGCTTCTGCGTCACAAAAGTGACGCAACGGCGGCGCAAAAGAGGCACAAGGGGCTTGTAAATCTGCCCCCTAGGTTGTTTTGTGATAGATAATTCTGATGTCTCCACAATACGTTTTGGGCCCTTTCCTGTCACAGGTACTTGGCCCACCTACACAAGTGAGGTAACCTTTTACTCAGGAGACCGAGGGGAATACTGGGTGGTAGGAAATGTGTGTCAGCGTGGTAATCCCACACAGATATGTGAGAATTCTTTTTTTTTTTTAAGTCCAATTTGAGGTTTGCAGGGGATTCTGGGTAAGAAAACCTTGGGGCATCCACGCAAGCCACACATCCTTGGACTCCCCAGTTGTTTACATTTCAGAAATGTCTGGGTTTGTTAGATTTCGCTAGATGGTTTTTGAGTCAGGGACCTAAACCGCAGATACCCCCTTGCAAAACCAGGTTATTTTGTGATCGATCATTTTTGATGCCTCCACAATACATTTTGGGCCCTTCCCTGTCGCGGGCAATTGGCACACCCAAACAAGTGAGGTAGCATTTTTATTGGGAGATCTGGGGGAAGGCCGGGTGGTAGGAAATTTGTGGCCGCAAGCCGGGGACCAAAAATGTTGGTGTCACCCTCGCAAAACTAGGTAATTTTGTGATGGATAATTTTGATGTCTCCACAATACGGGCCAGATTGACAGAATGAATTTAAGACTCAATCCTAAACTTACTACTATTTTGGTATTCACAGAATGCACTTACTACTTTTGGCATTCACAGAACTTAGGATTTTGTCTTAAGTTTGTCTTAAGACAAACTTAAGACAAAATCCTAACTTCTGTGAATACCAAAAGTAGTAAGTTCATTCTGTGAATACCAAAATAGTAGTAAGTTTAGGATTGAGTCTTAAGTTCATTCTGTGAATCGGGCCCTACGTTTTGGGCCCTATCCTGTAACAGGCACTTTGCCCACCCACACATGTGAGGTAACATTTTTATTGGGAGACTTTGGGGATCGCTGGGTGGTAGGAAATTTATGTTGGCCCAGTGATCCAACAACTTTCTGCCACAGAAATATGAGGAAAATGGGAGGTTTTTAGCTAAATTTGATGTTTGCAGGGTGTCCTGGGAAAGAAAACGTTGGGGGATCCGCATGCGAAACCTCTCTGAACTCCCCCAGGCGTCTAGTTTTCAGAACTGTCTGAGTTTGCTAGGTTTACCAAGGTGCTCACTGAGTCCATTACTAAAACAGCAGATGAACCCCTTGCAAAACCAGGTAGTTATGTGGAGGGAGCATTTTTATTAATCCAGGGCATTGAACTACACTAACTGATAGCACTGTGTACTTGTCTGCACTGTGAAGTAATTGCAAATGGAATCCTGCACAGCGCCATTTATGATAAAATAAATAGTACTTTCACAAAAAAGAAACTGAAAAATTAGTAAGCGGTGAGAGAGGTGATGATTTGGGATCCTCCCTAACCTAGGAAGAGTACCAAGCAGATTCCTTAAACACAAAAAGCACATCTTATTGAATGATTCGGGGGTGGTTCCTTCCTCTTTGGGCCACCCTAAGCACAGTTATTGGCAAAAAAACAATCCTAACCAAAGGCCCTGCAAAGCATTATGGAACGAGATTAGCAGTGGGCAGTGAATATTGTATGGTATCCAATATCATAATAATTCTACAAAGAGCTGCAGTTCAACTGGTGGTTACTAGATGTCCCTCACGAGTCAAATGTAAATGCTTGATGAAAGGGTTTCAATGGTTTTGCATTTGACTTGTGAGGAACATCAAGTAATGACTAGTGGAACTACAGTTTGATGTAAGAATAATTTCAATGCTTTGCATTTGACTCATGAGGGAGATCTAGTAACCACCAGTTGAACTGCAACTATTTGAAGAATTATTTTGATATTGGATACTATATAATATTCACTGCCCACTGCTAATCTCATCTAACCCTTGGCATAATACTATGCTAGAGCATGCAAACTTTGTGCCCCTTTCACACTTTGCAAATTGCACAGTACATAAAATGTGCTTATTCACATAGGGGCCGATTCACAGAACTAACTGAAGACAAAATCCTAAACTTACTACTTTTGGTATTCACAGAAGTTAGGATTTTGTCTTAAGTTTGTCTTAAGACAAACTTAAGACAGACTTAAGACAAAATCCTAACTTAAGTCTGTCTTAAGTCTGTCTTAAGACAAACTTAAGACAATATCCCAACTTCTGTGAATACCAAAAGTAGTACGTTTAGGATTTTGTCTTACGTTAGTTCTGTTAATCAGGCCCATATATAGCAACTAAATCAACAACATCCTCAGAACTCTTGCTGGACAAACAGCGTGGCGGAGCCTCGCACGCTGCATCACTTTGTTGCATAGCGCTTCGCGCTTTTTAAATAATTCCCGTTTTACTATTTGCTTTATTTTATTTATTTTCTTCCCTGATTTTAATAGGGACCCCCGGCCCTTACTTGCATTTAAATTGTGTCCCACACCGCTGTTTTGCGGGTCTGGGTTCTGTGGCTCCTAGCTCGCCGGTACTTCTACAGGCGCCATCTTTGGTGAGGACGCGCCGTCTAGAGGCGCCGGACCGAGCGCTCTAGCCTTGCGGCCCTCCTCCGCCCGCCCTACTTAAGGCTGGTCATCGCCTGCTCGCCAGAACTCTTGCTGGACAAACAGCGTGGCGGAGCCTCGCACGCTGCATCACTTTGTTGCATAGCGCTTCGCGCTTTTTAAATAATTCCCGTTTTACTATTTGCTTTATTTTATTTATTTTCTTCCCTGATTTTAATAGGGACCCCCGGCCCTTACTTGCATTTAAATTGTGTCCCACACCGCTGTTTTGCGGGTCTGGGTTCTGTGGCTCCTAGCTCGCCGGTACTTCTACAGGCGCCATCTTTGGTGAGGACGCGCCGTCTAGAGGCGACGCGCCGTCTAGAGGCGCCGGACCGAGCGCTCTAGCCTTGCGGCCCTCCTCCGCCCGCCCTACTTAAGGCTGGTCATCGCCTGCTCGCCAGAACTCTTTCTGGACAAACAGCGTGGCGGAGCCTCGCACGCTGCATCACTTTGTTGCATAGCGCTTCGCGCTTTTTAAATAATTCCCGTTTTGCTATTTGCTTTATTTTATTTATTTTCTTCCCTGATTTTAATAGGGACCCCCGGCCGCTACTTGCATTTAAATTGTGTCCCACACCGCTGTTTTGCGGGTCTGGGTTCTGTGGCTCCTAGCTCGCCGGTACTTCTACAGGCGCCATCTTTGGTGAGGACGCGCCGTCTAGAGGCGCCGGACCGAGCGCTCTAGCCTTGCGGCCCTCCTCCGCCCGCCCTACTTAAACCTCGCCTCATCGCGCAGCGGTAACGCGCAGCGGGTCGCGCCTTCTCTGCGCCTGAGTCGCGCCAGAGTCCTGCCCGTCTGCGCCCGTCTGCGCTAAGGAAGCGCTAGGGCTGGGCTCTGTCACCTGGTCGGTACGTGTGTTGTTTTATCTGGTCTGCTTATTAGACATGTATTCTAAAACCGACCTTCTTCACCTTCGTCCTAACCTTGCCCCTTGTTCGGCGAACTCTTACCATCCTCTGTGTGGGCCTTTTAGGTGCCCTGACTGTGCTTTCACACTTCCTACGCCTACCCCGATCTCCACTTTTTGCCCTCCTCCCCGTTTGTCATCCGAGCCTACTATCTTTAAGATCTATCATCTCAATGTTCGATCTTTAGTCAAGCACCATCTTGACGTGTATGACCTACTTACTGAGGATCCTGACATATTTTTTATGTCTGAAACTTGGCTCCATAGCGACGCTTCGGTCGCTATCAAATTAGCACTCCCCCCAGAGTATACTATCTATACTCTTAACCGTGACTCTAGAGGGGGTGGTATTGCAGCCGCTGTTAAAACTACATATCCCTTTACTTGGAAGGCCATGGATATTGTGGGGTGTGAAAGCGCATATTTTTCGGTTTCAGTTAATCCGCACTTTTCCTTTTCCGGTTTACTTATTTATCGACCCCCTGGCCCTGATGCTGCCTTCAGGGCCGCCCTTCCTGATGTAGTTAGCTCTTTGGCCCTGAAAACTGCTAATTTTAATATTATCGGGGATCTGAATTTGCATTTTGATTCTCCTGGTCCTTCTGTGGCTAGCAGCACTTGTGCCGATTTGGAGGCTCTCCAACTCTCTCAATTAGTCCACCTGGGCACTCATACTGGTGGTCACATCCTTGACCCATTTTTCACCTCCCTTACCTCGGCCAAGGTTCTACCTCCTAGACCTATGGCCTGGACTGACCACCATCTCATTGAATGTCATCTTCTACTTAAAGTCCCCCCTGCTGCCGCCTCTACTCCTGCCACTCTTAGGCGCCCGTGGAAAAAGCTGAAACTTAATGATTTTCATTCGCTTTTAGGCAAGTTTCCCTTGGCCCCTTTCACTGATGTGGAGTCTGGTTATAATCTGTTCTGCAGCTGGCTCACCAATGCATTGGACAAGCTGATTCCTCCCACTCTGACTAAACAACAGCGCAGCCATTCCAGTCCCTGGTATGACGATGCTCTTCGGCTTTTAAAAAGATCTTGCAAACAAGCCGAAAGAGCTTGGCGCAAGTCATATGACCCGATCAGGAAAGCTTTGTACCTTGCTACCATCAAGATATATCACAGAGCCATCTGCAGGGCCCGGGCTTCTTACTTCTCTCGTGAGTTCAGTGCTAGTACCAACCCTAGTAAACTCATTTTTAAAGCACTGAAAGATCTCTCCGCTTGCAGATCTTCTACTGCTGAGATTTGCTCTGCCTCCCACTGTGAGGACTTGGCCGCCTTTTTTATTAATAAGGTGGAAGGTATTTATCAAGCCTTCTCCAGCCCCACAGGCTCCCGGCAGGGTAACACAGCTACTCCTAAAACCACCATCTCGTTATCCTACCTTCCGGAGCTCTCTACGGAGGAGTTTGACAATCTTGTGATCAGGGTGAAATCTGGTTCCCCGAAAGATCCTCTGCGGCCATTACAATTCAGGGAATCTTCTTCTATCGGCCTTCCCCCGCTTTGTGAGCTCATTAATTTGTCCCTGTCCTCGGGCTCCGTACCCGGTCCCTGGAAACAGGCGCAGGTAATTCCTGTCTTGAAAAAACCTGCTCTAGACCCCAAAAAAGCGGAAAACTACCGCCCCATCTCTCTCTCCTCCCGTGGGCCGCTAAACTGACCGAGGTTCATGTTAATAACATCCTAGCAAAACATCTACATACTGCGAAAATATTAGATCCTTCGCAGAACGGTTTCAGACCCGGTCACAGCACTGAGACTGCTCTCTTGTATATGGCGGAACATCTTCGCATGCTGATGGATTCAGGTCAGACGGCGGCACTTGTGCTTCTTGACTTAAGTGCCGCTTTCGACACTGTCTCCCATGACATTTTATTACAACGTCTGGTTGAGGCTGGGGTGGATAAGCTGGCTCTTCAATGGTTCAGATCTTTTTTATCTGATCGCTCCTTTAGGGTCATCACTCCCCCCTTTGAATCCAAACCACATGCGAGTGCCCAGGGAGTTCCACAGGGTTCGGCTTTGAGCCCCACCCTATTTAATCTTTATGTTCAGCCGCTAGCTGCTGTCGCCTTGCGTGGGAACCTCTCCATCGTGTCCTACGCAGACGACACACAGCTGGCGGTTGCGATTAGTGGAGCTTCCGATCTCGAGGCAGCTAAGTTCCGTGAGGGACTTATATCTGTTGCCCACTGGATGAATGATAACTTCCTGCAATTGAACGCCAAGAAAACCGAGGTGCTCATTGTGGGGAAACAAACTCATTTGTGGGGCGATAGCTGGTGGCCATCTGAGCTCGGTCCTACCCCTACCCCCGTTTCTGAAGTGAAAAACCTTGGGGTTTGGTTTGACTCCCAATTGAGCTTTTGCACTCACACCAACAAGACTGCTGCTTCCTGTTTTGGGATTTTGCGTCAGCTTCGGTCCACTTTCAAATATTTTGACGCTCCCACTCGACACTTGATTGTGCAAGCCATGATCCTGTCTAAATTGGATTATGCTAGCTCCCTTTTTCTTGGAGTCAATCAGGCCGAGCTCTCTCGCCTCCAACGCGTCCAAAACGCTGCCGCCAGGGCTCTGGTCGGCTTACCCAGATTCTGCTCAGCTAGACAAACCATCTTTAATCTCCATTGGCTTCCGGTGGCTCAGAGAATAAAGTTTAAATCCCTGATATTGACTTTTAAAATTTTAAAATTTTCTTCACCTCAGATTCTGCAGCAACTTATCTCCCCTTATGTTCCAGCTCGTTCTCTGAGGTCCTCTGCTTTACACCTTGCCATAGTTCCTCGTTTCAAGAGATCCAGGACTGGCGGTCGATCTTTCCGAGTCCTCGCCGCCAAGTTATGGAATTCCTTGCCGGTCCACATTCGTGCCATTGATGAGCTTCTTGTGTTTAGGAAGGCTGTTAAAACCTTTCTTTTTCCCCTAGGCCCTTAGTTCTGCTGCTGTGTTGTGTTTTCCACCTTTTGTCCGGTTTTGTTCTGTCTAGCGCCAGGACGCCCCTTTGCTGGGGCATCTGTGCGCTTTATAAATCCGGATAACATAACATAACATAACATAACAGATGCTTTGTAAAAATTTCTTTACATGCTTAAAAGTACTTAACCAGTTCACTAAAGTGAACTTTTACAATGAAAACATTAGGCAATGAGAGAGCTGATGATTTTACCTTCTACCTTCTCCCCCCTCCCCCCTAACCTAGGGGGAGGACCAAGGAGGTGCCTTGAACACAAAGAGCATAAACAAAAAGCACATTTTGTTGAACTTCAGTGGTGGTCCCATCCTCTTAGGACCACCGCAAGCACAGTTATTGGCAAAAAAAACAATCCCAACCAAAGGCCCTGCAAAGCATTATCCGACGAGATTAGCAGTGGCCAGTGAATATTATAGTATCCAATATCAAAATAATTCAACAAAGAGCTGCAGTTCACCTAGTCGTTACTAAATGTCCCTCACGAGTCAAGTTCAAAGCATTGAAATTATTCTTACATAATGCTGCAGTTCCACTAGTCATTACTAGATGTCCCTCACGAGTCAAATGCAAAACCATTGAAACCCTTTCATCAAGCATTTGCATTTGACTTGTGAGGGACATCTAGTAACCACCAGTTGAACTGCAGCTCTTTGTAGAATTATTTTGATATTGGTTACTATATAATATTCACTGCCCACTACTAATCTCATCCCATAATGCTTTGCAGGGCCTGTTGTTGGGAAGATTTTTTTGCCAATAACTGTACTTGGGGTGGTGCTAAGAGGATTGGACCACCACCAAATCGTTCAATAAGATGTGCTTTTTTGTTTTCAAGGCATCTGTTTGATACTCCCCCTAGGTTAGGGAGGATCCCAAAATCATCACCTCTCTCACTGTTTGCTCATTTTACAAAATCACTGTTGCCTAAGTACTACGTGCACTTTAGCATACAAAGCAAGAGATACTTGTTGCATTATATGTGGCACTATGCTGGATGCTATTTGTAATTACTTTGCAAGTTTTTCTCAGTGCAGACTAACGTGCCCAGGCCTAATCTCATCCCATGATGTTTTGTAGGGCCTTTGGTTGGGACTGTTGTTTTGCCAATAACTCTGCTTGGGGTGGTCCTAAGCGGATGGGACCATCCCCAAATCGTTCAATAGGATGTGCTTTTTGTTTAAATGCATCTGCTTGGTAGTCTCCCAAGGTTAGGGGGGACCCCAAAATCATCACCTCTCTCATTACCTAATGTTTTCATTGAAAAAGATCACTTTTTGTGGATTGTTTATATGCTTTATAGCATGTAAAATGGCTTATCTAAAATATCTGAGGATGCTATTGATTTAACTGCTACGGGGCAGTCTCCACCCCTTGTTCATAGTGGGCTTTCTGCTACCCCCCACCAAAGACTGAATATGGCCATAATACACAGTGGGGGAGCAAAAGTCGCTGCTCTTCAACCCCTTGTATCTAGTGGGTGGATCCTTGCTTGGGGATCGCCTGATCCTCTAAGGAAGGGTGTCTTTGGAAAGTTCCTGTGCTAGAATATGACACAGATGGTCATTATCCCCTCAATAATTAATCTGCATCTGACCTGCAACATTTTGTATGCCAGTTCTAAAACCAGTTATGCCACAAATACAGTTAGCACAGCATAGACACAAGCTGATGACGTTGGACTAAAAGTTGAGATAAGGTCTATACTGAATTCAAGCATTACATCAGGCATTTAAAACATCTGATTCACTGAACAGTAAAAAAAGAGATGGAAGCTAAGCAATGAGCCTTCAAGGTAACTGTGGCAACACTGTTCTAATATATACCCTGTAAAAGGGGTTGTTGTTGGTAAATTACTATCAGGCGTTTCTGGGGATGGACCCTTACCACATAACCACCTTGGACTCTGACCCAGCTTGATTCATATGGCTGTCTCCCACTAGTACAGCATTCAAGACAGAGCGGGGAGATGTTCTTGAAGATGTAGCATGTTGCATTCTACAGTAGGGATCCGCTCATGATTTGAACATTCTCAAGGTGCCTTTTATCTTCAAGTTCCCATACAGTAGACATAGAATTATCCTCAAGGGTCATAAAGATCATCAGTCCACCTAGAGGAGAAAAGTCCTGCAAAATCTTAAAAATCAAGCCAAATGCTAGCAGCCATGTTATTTGGTCAAGGGTATACAAGTTCCACCCAGTTAAACAACCTGGCTTTGCACAGAGACTCTTTCAAATCGATCATTTAGGTGCCGGCTACTGATAGATAAGAACAATTGTTACTTACCTGTATACAGGTGGTTATCCAGTATTGGTGTCTTTCATAGATTCACATGCTTGAATATTACCCGTCGTCGAAGTGGGAGTCCCACGGTAAATAAAATAGCAATAACATACTAATAACATATGTATGTAAATACATAACACATAAAATATATACTAGAAAAATATAGTAAATGCCCAAAAACAATTCCTACATAGGAATACATGGTAGAGAGAGAAAACACTTGTAACACATTCCTGTCATTATGTTAGTCCAAACTACAGCCAATCAGGCGCCAGCACCTTTCCAGAACCCTCTCCTCAGAGCTCAGTCCCTCAGATTTTCGTAGCACAAGAGTGATAAAAGAGTCGATGAGGAGAAGCGAGCCTCTGAGGGGAGGTGGGTGGCATCGCATGTGAATCTATGAAAGACACCAATACTGGAGAACCACCTGTTTACAGGTAACAATTGTTCTTCTCCAGGATTAGGGTGTCTTTCATAGATTCACATGCTTGAATAGAATAGAGAGCAGTAACAGCCGAAGAGGCCCGAATTGCTATGCACCAGCATGGAAGAAAGTCAATGAGACAATAATACAGTCATGCAAGTACTGATAGCAATCATATAAAACCATAATGGAGGAGGGAAGACAGAGGCTCACCTTAGTTAAAAAGATGACGAAGCACTGCCTGTCCCACTGCTGTATCCGCCTCGTTGATGGCATCCAGGCAGTTGTGTTTCGTGAACGTGTGCCTGTTGGACCACGTGGCTGCTCGGCAGATCTGATGAAGCGGCACACCAGCAATCAGGGCGGTAGAGGATGACATCGCCCTGGTGGAATGAGCCCTCACTGAAGATTGTAGAGGCTTGCTGATGGCAGAAGATAATGTCCGAAGAAATCCAACGTGCAATAGTTGGCTTGGTAACAGGGCTCCCTTTACGCATGGGTCCATAGGCAATGAACAGTTGATCGGACCTGCAAAAGGGGGCTGTCCTGTTGATATAAAATTTAAGGCATTTTTAAATGTCCAAAGAGTGCAATCGTTGCACTGCCGGACATTGAGGATCGGCAAAGAAGGTTTTTAAGAAAACAGGTTTATTAAGATGGAAATCCGTAGGCACCTTTGGTAAAAAGGTTGGGTTGGTGCGAAGCACCACACAGTCATATTTGAATTGGAGAAAAGGAAGTTTAATAGTGCAAGCGTGAAGATCACTCACTTGACAGGATGATGTCAGAGCAAGGAGAAGGGCTACCTTCCAGGTCAGAAACTTTAAGTCCGCCCTATGGATAGGCTCGAATGGTGCCTTCGTCAGTTGGGCCAAGACGACATTGAGATGCCAAGTAGGAGGAGGATGCCGAAGAGGTGGGAACTTCCGGAACAGTCCTTTGAAAAACTGACGAATAACTCTGGAAGAGCAGAGAGAGGAGGAGCCATCCTGCTGGAAACGAGCGATGGCCAACAAGAAAACTCTCAAAGTAGCATGGGAAAGATTGAGCCAGGTGCAAAAAGAACGGAAGTAGCTGGTCTGGAGTGGAATGAATAGAATGGATATTAGCAGCCGCGCACCAATGACAGAACCTCTTCCATTTGAGCTTGTAGATCTTAATGGTAGACGGAGCTCTGGCCTGAGCGTGAATGTCTCTGCATTCCGGTGAAATATTTAAATGCGCAAATTCAAGGTGCTCAGGTTCCAGGCCGACAATTGCAGAGAGGAGAGGTTCGGATGGCAAATCTGACCCTTGTCCATCGTGAGGAGGTCCGCTCGAGGATGGAGGAGGATGGGCTCACACTGGGACAGAAGAAGCAACTCCGAGAACCATGCCTGTCGAGGCCATCTGGGGGCGATCAGGAGAATGTGGCACGGCTGTCTCCGCATCTTCCACAGCACACGAGGCACCAGCGGAATCAGAGGAAAAGCATAGGCGAATAGATCGCACCAATTCATCAAAAGGGCATTCCCGCACGACCCGTGGTGGGGATGCCAACTTGCGTAAGATGGGCATTTCCGGTTCTCTGGGGTTGCAAAGAGATCCAGAGACGGACGACCCCACCGTTGAAAAACGAGGTCGAGAGTTGGTTGATGCAACTCCCACTCGTGGGTCGATGACGTAGATCTGCTGAGGGAATCCGCAAGGATGTTGGAGATGCCTGGTAGATGCACTGCAGTCAGGGTAACTTGATGAAGGATTGCCCAATCTCAGATCGACTGAGCCAGCCGAGACAAGAGTGGAGACCTGGTTCCGCCCTGCTTGTTGACATAGTGCATACTGGTGGTATTGTCCGTCTGAATGAGCACCGACTCTCCTTGAATCACAGGATGGAACGACTTGAGTGCCAGAAAAATGGCCATGAACTCCAGCCTGTTGATGTGCCAAGAACGCTGAAGCAGAGACCATTTGCCTTTGATGGAGAGGCCTTGAAGGTGAGCGCCCCAGTCTTCTAAGGAGGCGTCCGTTGTTAGCGTGAGTTCTGGAGTGGTGGAGAGGAAAGAAGTCCCTGTTGCAAGGTTGGATGGTTGCGCCCACCACTGGAGAGCTGCTCTCATGCGAGCGGTGACACTGACGAGGTCGTTGAAAGAACCGGTGACCTGACGCCACTGTACAACCAATTCCTTCTGAATTGGGCGAGTCCACAGCCTGCAATTTGGGATCAGTGCAATGCAAGACGATGCCATCCCCAGAAATGACTTTAAGATCCGGACTGAAACGGACTATTTTGCCCGAATCAGAGACACCAAGTGGAGTATTTTTTGTTGACGCTCTTGTGACACGAATGCCTTTGCAAGCGCTGTGTCTAAAGCGGCTCCCAGAAAATTCATGCGGGGAGCCAGGTCGATCTGGGACTTGTCGGCATTGATGGCGAGGCCGAGAGAGCGAAACACGTCCTGGCAAAGGCGAGTGTCTTGAAGCAGCTGGTTGCGAGACTGTGACTTGAGGAGGCAGTCGTCCAGGTATGGAAAGATCTGGACGCCCTGGAGACGCAGATAAGCCACCACTGGAGCCAATACTTTCATGAAGACACGAGGGGCGGATCGGAGGCCGAAAGGCAACACCTTGAACTGGAAATCTCGCCGTCCCACCTGGAAGTGCAAGTACTTCCGATGCCGTGGAAGAATTGGAACATGGAAGTAAGCATCCTGGAGGTCGATGGTGGTTATGAAGTCGCCCATGGAGAAAAGACGCAAAATCTCTACTAGTGTAAGCATGCGGAAGGATTGGCTCTTGAGATATCTGTTGAGTGCTCGCAAATCCAGGATCGGTCGCCAGTCTCCTGTCTTCTTGAGTATTAGGAAAAAACGGGAATAAAATCCCTTTCCCCTCTGAGACTTGGGAACCACTTCGACTGCACCTTTTTGGATTAGAAGACTAACTTGATGGAAAAGCTCCTTGAGGTAGGGAGGAGGCGGGCCAGGCGGTGGAGTGAGAGGAGGAATCTTGACGAACTCTAGAGCATGGTCCTTCTCCACAATATCCAGAACCCAGCAGTCCGAGGTGATGGAGGACCACTGAGAAAAGAACAGGGAGATTCGACTTCCAACCCTGGGGGGGGGATAAACAAGTCATTGTCGTTTGGGAGTGGATCCTCTATATAAAGATTTTCCCCTGTAGGATTTGGAAGACTACTACCGGGTGGACTGCTGTTGGTTGGAGGAGTAACAGTGATTACCCTGGTGGTAGGAGCGATATTGAGTGTTTCCTCCACGAAAAGTTGAGGAGGTGCCACCTCCGCCTGCACCACGAAAAGGTTGCTTTCAAAACTGTAAAAGTCCCCAATGAGCGAGCAGTATCAGTGTCCTTCTTAATGGACTGTAATGCTTCATCGACATGCGCCCCAAAAAGCGACTCGCCGTCATACGGCATATCAAGGATTTTTGCCTGTACCTCCTGGCGGTAGAGGTGGACCGTAACAAACCCTGCCTCCACAAGACGCTGCCCCAGCAAGCTGACGAAAGCCAGTGCAAGCAATGTCAACTGCGCAGTCAATAATTTCCTCTGATGTTCTCTCTCCGTCCTGAAGAATTTTTAAGGCTTCCTCCTTGAAAGCTTCTGGGATGAGGGCCACCAGGGCAGACAAGTCCGACCACATCTGGCGGTCGTAGCGGCCTAAGATGGCTAAAGCATTAGTCGCCCTCACCGTAGTGGATGCCATTGTGGAAAATTTGCGTCCAATAGCGTCCAGGCGGCGACCCTCCCGATCCGGAGGAGCCGTAATTGGAGAAGTCGGATTACGTGAACGACGTTGTGCTGCTTGGGTGACCACTGAGTCAGGCTTTGGTTGAGCAACAAGGCACGCTGGAGATCCGAAGGGCGCCTTATATTTTTTCTCAAGGCGAGGCTGTTGTGCTGGCAATGAATTTGGAGTTTGCATTATTTTCACCCCTACAGTCCAAATGAAATCTATGATGGGTATAGTGTGGACTTGCTTGAACAGTTGATTTTTAAAATCATAGAGGAAACAGTCCTCCTCCCTCTGGACTCTTGGCAGCTTAAAGTGCTGGGCCGCTCTATCCATCAGCTGATGGAAACTTGCAATGTCCACCGGAGGAGAATCTCCGAGCTCCACCGGAGGAGGTGAAGGCATCTGGATTTGACAGACGTCCCACTCGGCCATATGGGTGGTGTCATCATCATCGTCATCGTGAACTTCTCCATCTTCACGTTCTGGAAGGACGTCGTCATCGTCATCAGGGTACACCGTAGTGTGTATTTTAACTGACGTCTGAACCTGAGGAGAAGGCGTTGGTGGCTGTGGTGGTGGAACAGCGACAGGAGCCGCCGCAGCCGCAGGTGCATGAGGCATAGGCGAACCCTGCTGAGAGGGCGAGAAACTCCGTTTGTAGTCATCCAACATATGTTGGACATTTGAGATAAGCGACAGAGGCAGTGTCGCAGTTGGAACCGGCACAGAATGTTCCTCTGCCTGAGAATATTGGTCGTCATCATCATCACCATAGTCCTGGCACTTGATAATTAAATCCGAAGGACTGCCTGCCACTCTGAAGGAATCATCCACATCATTGTCAGAGCCAGAGTCCTTCTCAGAGCCCGTGGCAAACATGGGCGAGGGAGGCTGTGGATCTGGGATGGACAGCTGGTCAACTGGCCGCTTACGACGTTGGCGCAAGGGGTCGACGGTGGAGGAGCCAGACCCGGTGGAAGAAAACGGCACCAAAAGTAAGGAAGCAAAAGAAGATGGAACCGTCGTCGACGGTGCCGAAGACGATGGTGGCTCAGGCGTCAACGGAGTCACTGCAGAAGGACCCACGGAACCATTGTAGACAGTAAGGTCGTCGACGAAGTCGTCATCATTGATGAAGCCGCCGTCGACGGAGTAGTTGTCGACGGGACCGACGACAAAGAAGATTTCTTTAGAACTTTCGTCGACGATGATTTTGCTGATGACGAAGCAGATTTCTTCGTAGATGACGAAGCAATAGGTATCGTTGACGGGACAGTCTTAAAGCTAAGTGATACCTTCGTCGACATGGAAGACGTTGATGTTGCCGTCGTCGACGATCCGGAGGCTGATGTCATCGTCACTGTCGCCATTGACGATCTGGAGACGGCAGATCTCGTCGTCGGGACGATCGTCGAAGCTCCCGTCGACGAAGAAATATGTTTCGGAGCAGAACCATGATGGGAAGCAGCAGAAGACGCCTGAGAGCCAGGTCTCGTGGGCGTAGACGTAGTAGGAGGTGGTGAGGACACCACAGGAGCCACAGTCAGTGAAAGTTTCTTCTTTTTCAGAAATGGAGAAGGCATATCCTGCACACTACTACGTTTGGAGGCTGCTTTTGAAGGTCCAGATAGCAGGCTTTCTGCATCCGACAGTGCCGAATCCTTATCCTTAAGTCTCTGAAGCCAAAGGAGGAGACGGCCTTCTCTGTCCTTACGAGTCTTTGTAGAGAAAGTTCTGCAAAACTTGCATTTACCAACCTCATGGTCGGGATAAAGACAATAAATGCACTTCTTGTGGGGGTCCTCAGGGTAAAGACATAATTTCCCACAAGAAGAACAAGGTCTAAATAAAGACTTCTTACTTGAAGACATACTGAAAACACAGCAAACTTGAAGAAGTTGAGAAAACTGAGCAGAGCTCAGGGAGACTCCCTTCACACAACGTGTGGTAGAACATCTGAGGGACTGAGCTCTGAGGAGAAGTTTCTGGAAGGGTGCTGGCGCCTGATTGGCTGTAGTTTGGACTAACATAATTACAGGAATGTGTTACAAGTGTTCTCTCTCTCTACCATGTATTCCTATGTAGGAATTGTTTGAGGGTATTTACTATATTTTTCTAGTATATATTTTATGTGTTATGTATTTACATACATATGTTATTAGTATGTTATTGCTATTTTATTTACCGTGGGACTCCCACTTCGACGACGGGGAATATTCAAGCATGTGAATCTATGAAAGACACCCTAATACTGAAGAACTGAACAGATACTCATGCTAAGGTAAGTTTTTTTTTCTTTGTTGCTGGCCTATGTTTTTCCACCAGTGCAAAGTCCCTGGTGCAGTGAACCAGCTTAATATATGTGTTTTAATTAAAGATGATACCCTGAATAAATCCAGGGATGTGCTGGGCTATGACTGCACCATGGTACTTGCGATCTTTACTGTGCCAAACACTGTATACTGGTGTGCTCTTGCACTGCAAATACAGAAGGTAAAGTGTGCACTAGATGAGTCAACTGATGTATGTATTGGAAGTGCTGGATTTTACAGCAAGGAGAGTGATACCGCCTGTTAGGGAAGCTTTTGAATCTAGTTGTGATACAGCACATGTTACTCAAAAGAGTATTATGTAGATTATGCCTAAAGATAGTGACCTTTTAAAACTTCCTGCATAAACAAAACATTGAGAATATAAGGTGAGAGTGCGGAAACTTCTATCTTGGGTGTTTAGACAACTGTTCAGTACATCACAAGTCAGATGTTCATAGGGGAGAGTGTCATGGAAATTTCAGCAGATGTGTAGATGCGCACAGAAACAGTGCAAAGAAGGCAGAAACACAAAGAAAACACATTTATTTTTGAGAATCACAATACTATTGTTGAACAGTAATGGTGATTTAGACCATTGCAGATCTGGAACATATTTTGAGATGTGCCGCTTACAGATACAGCACTGTCTTCTGCTCCCATCCTCGATTGGGAGACAAGCTTCCCTTTCCAGAGTGCTCAGCAGTGAAAGTTTGTTTTTATCAATCTTCATCCAAGTGCAAGACATCAAGCTTCTGCCCAGGGTTATCCAGATGGGCAGTATAAATAGATAGATCAAAGGTCTCTTCTTGTTTTTTCAGCCTAGGTGGATGGTCTCTCTTCTTAACAAAGAACACACCATCTACCACTTTCAAAGAAGTCTATTACGCTCATCTCGAACAAACCCTTCCACCCATGATGGATCCAAAGTATGTTAGCAATGGAAATCCGATGCTGTAGGGCAGTGAGCTAGTCGTGCAAAAAGTCTGTAGCAGGAGCTCCCTGACTTGGTGCCAGACTTCAAGGTTTTTTAACCTTCTTAATAGAAGACGAACTGGAGGCAGATTCCCTTCGCTTTCTCTAGATTGAAATAAAGATGAGGTAAGTATACATACAACAAAATAATTGACAACAGATAAGAATCACTTGGGTCATTCTAGACATATACCTTCTACCTGCTTTTAATATATAGACCTATGTGGTCTTCAGTATTACAGTTCTCTACTCAATAATATTATTCCATGTTTCAACCCAAACCTTTTTTAAATTTCTGTATCACTCTGGTGTGCACCCCAACTGCTTGGTACTCCATTTACCTGCTACGGACTCAGTAAGTAGACATATATAACAATATTCATGCATAGAGAGTGCCTTGCCTCCCTGATGTCACAATTTGGAAGTACTTTTCTTCTGAATATTTTAGTTCCCTTCAGGCAGGGAAGTGTCTTTATCGTACAATATCTCACATCCCTCCTTTCGAGGTTGCATGTTAAAATTATTGATCTGCTTCTTAAGGATCCTGTGGTTTAAACTATGCACCATTTTGACTGTCCACCTCCTAACTGTTTCACCCTGTCTGGTTACACCTCTCTCTGCATGTTGATATTTCTATTGCACTTCACATTGTGAAGCTGATATCACAATATTTTGAGGTCACCTAGGATTATGGCCACGCACAAACCCTTTTGTTTTGGAGTTTTCTAAGATATCTCATCTTGTACTGCTTTTCAGGGATGCTGTGCTGTAGGGACAAAGCTCCATCAACTCAATGCATTGTTTCTAAAGAAGGCCTTTTTTTTCTACTACCTTCACCAACATTATGAACCATATGAAAAGTCTCGGTTTCATCCACACAGTCACGCATCTTACTGCCTGGGCCCCTTATAACTTATGAACCCATTATAGGGTACCAGTCTGGTTTCCCAAGTCAAACTATTTTTCACTATCTATTCTGTAGAGTTGACTCAGTTTACCAGAATACTATGCTGTTAAACTATTTTCCAAGTCTCTAGGGTTGAACAATAGCAAATGTTTCACAGAAGGCTAAAACGATTGGATCTGTACATCTCTTTTTTAATCTAAAGCTAAACTCAATGACTCTTCATTGGTGAAATCACTGCCTTTTTTCTGCCATTTAGAAGTGAGTGCTCATCCCATAGGTGCAAGCTTCTTTGCAACTTCCACAGTTGTCAAGTGTTACACAAAAACTGAATCACTAGCGCTATACAGAAGCAATTTTACAAATTTTGCCCAACTTAAAAAAGTCTTGAAATCACAATTGGTATAGTTTCCATTAGAGAACATATTCTGGGCTTTTGATGTAGTTATTTATTTAGTTCAAACATTTTAAATTGAATGAGAAAATTCCTGTTTTCAAAATGAATAATGGCTAAAATCCTATATGTTTAATATACGTATGTAAATGTGTGTGTTTGTGTACATATATATATATATATATTTAAATACAGAGAGAGAGCGTGTGACGGGAAGCCGTTCCTGTCTGTACATTTAGTAATCAATAGGTTAAGGTAAAAAACAACCATGCACACTAAATGACAACACGTAAGTAAAATAGGATTTCAGACAGGTACAACTGCTCACTCGCTCTCTAAAAACACTTTGTTTTACATATTCTGCAGAACTGTAAGTTCTGTATTGTATTTTAATTGTATTTATATAGTGCTTACTACCCCCGACCAGGCATTTAAGCTCTTTTTGGCAAGTACCACGCTACTCCAGAACGCAAAGGATTAGTGGTGGAGTAGTATAGTGAAATATAAATTGTTAATTTGAATGGTGGACATGTGAGTCTGTTACTTTGATTGAATGGGATAGAGGAGGGACGGTAGTGGGCCCGATTCACAGAACGAACTTAAGACAAAATCTCAAACTTACTACCATTTAGGTATTCACAGACGGCACTTACTCATTTTGGTATTCACAGAAGACACTTACTGATTTCGGTATTCACAGAAGTTAGGAGTCCTAACTTTAGGACTCCTAAATGCCTTCTGTGAATAACAAAAGTCTTAACGTTAGGATTTTTTTCTGTTTAGGAGTCCTAAAGTTAGGAGTCCTAACTTTACAACTCCTAAACTGAGAAAAATCCTAACTTTAAACTTTCGGTATTCACAGAAGGCATTTAGGAGTCCTAAAGTTAGGAGTCCTAACTTTACTACTCCTAAACTGAGAAAAATACTAACTTTAAGACTTTCGGTATTCACAGAAGGCATTTAGAAGTCTGAAAGTTAGGACTCCTAACTTTACTACTCTTAAACTGAGAAAAATCCTAACTTTAATGTTATGTTATGTTATGTTAAAAAGGGCTCTTCTATAGCGCGCGGCTACTCCATGGAGTGTCCCGGCACTTTGGCAAAGAGAGAAATAGAAGGAAAGTACATAACACAATGCCCTCCACCTGGCAGCAAAGAAATTACTGGGCGAAAAGCCACGTCTTCAGGTCCTTTCGAAAAGCAAGCAGGTTAGAAGTAGTTCTCAAAGCAAAAGGAAGCTCGTTCCAACAGCACGGGGCCAAATACCGGAAAGAGCAGCCTCCAGTACGAGCACGTTTAATGATGGGAACAGTTGCTTTGGCCTGCAATGCGGACCTCAAGGACCTCCTTGGAGCGTAAAAAGCCATCCGCTTCCGGAGATATTTAGGACCGGTCAAGTGGAGAGCTTTAAAGGCCAGAGTCAGGATCTTAAAGGTGACTCTTTTAGCAATCGGAAGCCAATGAAGTCTCTCAAGCAACTCCGACGCGCGAGCCCTTCGTGGCAGTCCAAAGATGGCTCTAGCGGCGGAGTTTTGCACGACCTGCAAACGAGCTAGAAGATATTTCGGGAGGCCTAGATAAAGGGCGTTCGCGTAGTCAAGACGCGAGCCTATCAAGGCCTGACCTATAATTTTTTTATGTTGGAGGGATATTAGAGGAAGGAACTTTAAGACTTTCGGTATTCACATAAGGCATTTAGGAGTCCTAAAGTTAGGACTCCTAACTTCTGGGAATACCGAAATGAGTAAGGGTCTTCTGTGAATACCAAAATGAGTAACTGCCTTCTGTGAAAACCAAAATGGTAGTAAGTTTAGGATTTTATCTTAAGTTAGTTCTGTGAATCGGGCCAAGTGTTATTAGTGTGATCATAGTAGTAAACTGAGAATTGAGAGGAGTCACAGGAGGAATAGAGGAGGGAAGAGTCAAGAAAAGTTCATAGGGAGATCATAGTAGTAGAATGAAGTTACAGGTGAGTCAGAGTATATGTAGAGAATATATTGAGAGAGGTATAGGGTGAGACATAGAGTAGTGCATTTGAGGGAGTTGACATTTGTTTTTCTTTTTTTCTACAGTACGCTATGTTATGCTATGCTTGGGGATTTATAAAGAGCATGACGACCCGAAGGCATCCCGGGGCGGGCGGATGTAGAGAACCACTACACCAAGAACAGAAGCGATACCTGAGAATAAGTAGGAGTAAAGTAATAAATATATTGATACAGAACTACATAGAAAGGGTATACATGTATAAGGAAAATACCAAGTATAAAATTGCATTGCATAAAGTTTCATATATGCAAGTATCGATAGAAAGTTTGAAATTTAGACTTTCAGGACTTGCTGTACATAAAAGCTATTTTATCTGCATATTTTATTTTTAAATGTTTTATATTTTATTTTTATGTTTTCCTCAATAATGCAAGATAGAAGTGTTAAGATCATATTTACATTTTGTGATAGATAAGTAAATTAGAGACCCACAAGCATCTAATCAAATACCATGAAAACTATGCAGTGAGCTATAGACATGTTAAGATTAAAATAGTGTATTTGTGTACCATAACCATAAGTAATGCATTGTTGGGGGGTAATATTCCATCGTTTGTCTGCTTAAACAGAGAAAGATGTACCCACCCATAGTTTCTGTCTTGTATGCTGGGGTTTTCAGGCAAGGTGCCAATCTTGAGCGGAGGTTTCTTTGTTTGATGTTTTTAGTGATTTTTATTCCTGATAAAAAGTGATCCTGCTCTATGTATTGCTTTGTGGGTGATACAAAGTAGCTTGGTACTCAAAGACACACCGGCGGGGCCAGGTGGCCCAGAGAGTCGGACAATGGCAGCCAGAAAATCATGCACCAGTGCAGGCGTCGCCGACGGACCCGGGAAGGGCGGGTAGGCCGGTGGCGACATCGGAGACTCCCGGGTGCCGCAGGGGTGGCACAACCAGTACCCTCAGCCGTGACGGGCAAAGGGAAGTTAAGAGCGACAACGCTTCTTCGACTTCTTCTTGGAATGCTTCGACTTACCTGACCCCGAGTGCGAAGACTTAGATCCAGAGGAGCGATGGTGACGGCTCCCCGACCGGTCCCTCGACTTCCCACGGAACCGGGACCTTGAGCGGCGCAGAGTCGTGGTCGCGCCCCAGGCAGTAGAGACACACGCGGTGCTGGTCCGTCACCGACATAATGCGGTGACAGTCCCCACAGTTCATGACACCGGGCATCCCTATGACACCAAGAGTAGAACAACTCAGGAAAAATTAGGTAAAAAGCCTCTGAAAACTCAGTCAAAAAAGTGACTGGGGGTACGTGCTCTTCCGGGATCTGTGCTTGCTGGCGCGTAACAAAAAAGAACTGACATCGGCGAGTGTCTCCAGCGACGTCATCTCGGCGGCGACTATGCCAACGGCGCTCGCAGAGTCGCACGACGATGCCTACCGACGTGCAAGGGTACGACTGATGGAAAAAAAAACACCGGATCCAGTCTGACGCCTGGGGGAATTCTAAGGTGTTGTGGCCCACAGTGTCAAAGGCAGCTGAGAAGTCAAAGAGAAGTAGTGCAGCACCCTGTTACGGTCTACTGTGTTTTTAAGGTCATCCCAGATGGAGATAAGGGCAGATTCCAGGTGGAATCCGGTTTGGTATTCTGAAAGTATGGAGTTATCTTCAATAAATGTAAACAGCGCCTTCCTCTTACCGGCAACGAGCGTCCGTTCCCCCACATCTCGGCACCCTTCTATATATTGAGCCGCTGAGCTCATTTTAGACACCGTGAGACCGCTCCTGGACCAACAGTTTCTAAAGCTGCTTGCGAATGCAAAACTAAGGTAAGACCGCTCAGGTCTCACCCTGTTCCCATATTCCACAGAGATCCCCATGTTTGATTTGATTTTGATTTGATTTTGATATTTATATAGCACAACAGTCACCCGACTGCATCAAGGCGCTAGAGATAGACCGCAGATAACACATCGTCCAGAAGAAGAATAGAGAAACTTCAGCTCACCGTTTACCTGAGAACAGCTAGGTCTTAAGGGCTTTTCTGAATGGGAGCAGAAGAGGAATAGATCTAAGTGCGAGGGGTAGGGAGTTCCAGAGCTCACACGCTTGCACTGAGAAAGCCCTGTCCCCCCACTTCTTCTTCCTGGTTCTTGGAACCAGAAGTTGCATTTGATGAGAGAAGCAAAGTAGTCGGCCTGGGGAGTACCATTTGAACATGGTCTTCAGTCTCTGAAGATAGAAGGCATGTAATGACTTATGGACCATACACAGTGGTTTAAAACTGATACGTTGTTCAATGGGAAGCCAGTGTAGGTGTTCTAGTCGCTTTTTGGCTGACTGTCTTTTGGGAATGTCCAAAAAGAGTCTTACCAGTGCATTCTGCATCACCTGGAGTTTATGTTGTAAACCCTTACTAGCCGCCAGGTAAAGGATATTACAGTTGTATAATCTGTCCAGTACTAGAGCCAGCGCTATCTGGTTCCTAGCCGGACACTGGATGAACAGGAAGATTTTTTTAAACATCCTTATAAGCAAGGAACATGTGGAGATGGTTCGATTCACTTGGGCCATAAAGCTAAGTTCCATGTCCATCAAAGCTCCCAAATTCTTGGCCTTTTCACTCGGGACAGGACAGCATCCTAAGGATTGAGGCCAGCAGTTACTGTTCCATTTAGCTGCCTCTGATCCAAATATCATCACCTCCGTTTTCCCCCCATAAAGTTGAAGGAAGTAAGCCGACATCCAGTTTGCTACTCCGGACATACAACATGTGATTTCCTTGTCACATTAGCCATTGAGCCTCTCCGACTTCAAGCAGCTCCTTAGGCAAGAGTTGCTCCATACGAGGTTGGTTGCCTTGTCTCAGCCTTCATCCTCTAATTCTCTCTTTACCTTTCAGCTTCACTCCGCTGAGTGATTGCCACGCAGTCTTGTAGACGCGTCCCGATGCAAATCCTTGTTACAGAGGCCCTCGTGGTTCCCTTATCCAGTCTCCTTACCAGAACCATAGTGGTAAGTCCAGCCATTAGGTTAAGTTTTCCTTCCGCGTCAGGGAGTGATCACCGTTGCATGCTTTCTCACCTGTGTGTTTAGAAATCCCACTGCAACAGGGTGTAATCACCACCGCAGTGTCTACGGTTTCTCACTACCAAACACCATCAATGTGTCTAGTACTACCACCGTGTCAGGGCGTAATCACTGCCGCACTACCCACGTTTTCTTACTTCCAATAGGATTCACTGCGCCGTCTGTACTTTGCTTAAAGGGAGGCTTCCCTAGGGATTACCATACTCTCAATTTTGTGTTTTCTTTCTTCCTTATTTTCTCTCTCCCCTTCTTTTAAAATATGTATTTAGTTGTAGAGGCTGTATGTCTTTCAGGCAACTATTTGATCCGTCCTGATGATGATCCCATTATTTTTGTAAACAGGATCGAAACGTCGTCGACTTCCTAAACACCGTGCACGCTATCTTATTTTTATGCAATGTGTAACGGTTGTGTTGATTATCACGATTGTTTCACCTTTCATATTTACAAACAAACCTTTTTGTCTTGCCTGATTGTTCTGTTATTCCGTTTTGTTATTTTTTCACAATTTTCCTCACTTTTATGTTTTTGGATACAGGACCACTGTAAATTGTGTTTTCGCTTGATACTTACAATGATGACTGATTAAATCTTACTGTCCGGTTGGATAGTAACTATATAGAATTGATTTCATTCCATATTTATTTTCTTGTGGTTAAATTACTCTTTACAAGGACCACTGTCTTCTGTAAATACTATAAACATATTAAGCATAGAATAATACATCTATATATATTTAACAATAAGTAATATATACATTTCTTAAGCCAACCTAAAGAATATCTATATATTTTAAAACCAGTTATACATATTTGCACACAGAAATACACATATTTAGATACATATAATAAAATTATAAATGTTTACAAATACAATAGATATGCTGTAAAGAGTATGGCAATTATGTAAAAAAGAGTAAACTCTTGAGTAGTCTTCTGAAGGAAAGATACTTATTTGTGGATCTTATATTTGGGGGAATGAATGATTAAATTCCATAGTTTGGCTGTTTGAACAGAGAAAGATATACCACCTATGTTTATTTTCTTTATGGTGGGATTTTGAGGCGAGCTGCCAATCTTAAGTGGAGGTTCATTCCTGATGAAAAGTGGTCAAGTTCCATGTATTGCTTTGTGGGCGATACTAAGCAGCTTGAATGAGGATCTTTTGGCAACCGATAACCAATGTAGGGCCCTCAAGGCAGGGGAGTTGCGGGATTGTGTCTACATGTAGGAGTAGTTTGGCAACAGAGTTCTGAATCCGTTGTAGTCTTTTCATCATTGATAAAGATGAACTGTGGTATAGGCCATTTGCGTAATCAAATTTAGACAGTGCAAGAGATAGTAGCCTGGACCGTGCGTGGAAATGCAAGGTGACGGAAGATGTGGCACAGAGTTTTCATGGTAATGAAGATTGATCGTGCTAATTTGTCCACTTGGGCATTCGTTGATAACTTGGAGTTCATGGCAATCCCAAGGTTTCTTACTTCCTTAAGATACTTTAGGCGGTGGCGTCAAATCGGTAAAAACTTTTCAAGTAGCGTCATGTGAGTATTTCAGTTTTGAAAGCATTCAATTGGAGATGACACCATGTCATCCACTGACCAACGGCTCGATGCAACTGAAGATTTGAGAGTTTCCAATGTCTTTGGAGCTTTATAGTTTAAGGAGTATTCGTGTCTAATCTGCATGATTATAGCATGTAGTCTGAAATTCATTGATCATTGCCGGTCATGACTTTATGTAGATGCTGAAAAGCATGGTTGAGATGATAGAGCCTTGAGGGACCCCTACTTTTGTGAATTACAGTTTAAATGAGAAAGGGGGAGAATGGATGACATTTGTTCAGTTTTGAAGGTAGGATGTGATGCAGTCGAGAGTAGTCTCCTCTATGCCGGTGTAGCGATCGCTACCATCGACAAGGCCAAATGCAAAAGATTCCGTATTGCGAATCCTTTGCGGATGAACTACAAGTCCCAGAAGGCCATCCGGCGCTGGGGGCTGACTCAATGGGAGGACCTTACATAAGCCCCACCTCCGGACAGAACGGTGCTTGTCAATTGTGTTCTGTCATGTCTCATAGCGGATGAGCCTGCGTGGTCAGTATTTGCCCGGGTCTGCACGACGCCGACCAAGAGCCTGCGTGGTCAGTATTTGCCCGGTTCTGCACGACGCCGACCAAGAGCCTGCGTGGTCAGTATTTGCCCGGTTCTGCACGACGCCGAGCAAGAGCCTGCGTGGTCAGAGGATCCCGGAAGGTTTCTGTTTCCAGTCCTATCTAGTCGTGCAAGTATTCCTGAGGAGTGCGGGCTCGCCTCCTATTTTGTTTGTACCTTTTTCTTTCCGTTTCAAGCAGACTCAAGACTGCCGCCATTTCTTGTTTACATTGTGGGGGAGCGCTGTGTTCTCTGTCAGTGGTTGCTGACTTTATCATTTTACTTGGCCTACTCAGTTCCGCAAGAGGTATTGTGGTTCTTGGAGGCGCGGCGAGGAGAACGCTTGTTCTTTGTAGTTCTATAGAGGTACATTGTGCCTACTTCGCGGTAGGTCGAGGAGTGAAGTTAACTTCTCCATACTTCTGGTGAATCTTGAATTCGTGTGCCTGCGCATGTTTGGATTTCCTTCTAGGATACATGGGGTGGTTAAACTGGTGAGTCCGCATTTGAAAGAAAGGGGGGTTTTTGGTTTACATAGTTACCTCCACGGTACTAACCTCTTACTCTCTGTCTCCTCCTCTACCTGCAGTGTCCCAGTACCAGTAACCTCATGGTGTAGCGACCAGCCGTCACTAGAAGTACCTATCCCCCGATGTCCATCTACCTCCCGGCCCCTCTCCGTACAGGCTCAAACAGTGGTTATATTCCAGTGTTGGGGCTTGTGTAGTGCGGAGTCGGAAGGAATATCGTCTATCGTCTCTGCTGGCTCTCAGAGTAAGGTTAGTGGCGCTTGCGTGTTCTTGCGCTGCTCTCAATCCTGACAGCCGGCTTTATAGAGTGTCATGGTCCAGTGTTTCAAAGGCAGATGAGAGGTCAAAGATAAGTAGTGCAGCACCCCGTTGGGGTCTACTGTGTTTTTAAGGTCATCCCAGATGGAGATAAGGGCAGATTCTGGGTGGAATCCGGTTGGTAGTCTGAAAGCATGGAGTTATCTTCAATGAATTGTGACATCTGGGCGAATGCTGCTATTTCTATCAGTATGCCCAGAAAAGGTTGTAATTGTTCTAAAGTTGACGGGGTCATGTGGGTCCAGGTAGTTTTCTTTAATTATGAGAATATGTATGTCTTTTTTTAGGTCTTCTGGAAAGATTCCCATAGTCAAATAATTATTGATGATTCTTCTTACAGGTTTGGTAGCAGAAGTAGTTAAAAGAATGTTCTTGGAGCTTTGTAGTGGCAAGAATCAGAAAGGCAGCCGGCAGGCCTGCGTGCTTTGACCAGATCCATAAATTCACTTTGTGACATTTGACAGAAGAAATGCAGAGGCTGGGTTAGCCTACTTTTTGACGGGATGGTTAGCGCTGGTGGTTTTCCTTTGTTTTAAACAGGAGTCCAATATGTCTGTTTTGGTTGTGAAATGATTTGCCAGTTTGTATGTGAATACTTGAGTAATGGGATGAGTTCCTTCAGTGCATTTAGGTTCACAAAAATTGGTCAGAATGTATACAACTCTTTATTTGCACATGTAACATTTTGACTTCTGTCTGAATAGTACAGTTTTTTAGATTTTTTGATTGTTGACTTGTATATTCTAGTTTGCGCAGGTGACGTTTTTCTTGATTGCTGTTTGTTGTCAACCAGGTATGCTTCAGCTTTCTAATTTGTGGGTTTATGTTTTTAGTTCTGTATTTCTCCAAGGTGTTTTTTTGTCTTTTGTCCTGTTTTGTTGTTGTAGGAAAGTGACCCTTTTTGGCATGGTCACCCACACTTTTTGCCTGGTAAATGATGTGATTTTGACTGAAAGTGCACTGGGTTCCTGCTAGCCAGGTCCCCAGGGCCAGAGCTTGTTCCCAAAACTCTATAATTGTTCCCTCAATAGGCAAAACCATTAGCACCGTCTGTAAGTCCCAAATAAATGGTACCCTGGCACCTAGGGACTGCAGTACTAAAGAGGGTCCCTAAAGGCTGCAGTAGAAATTGTGCCACCTAAGATACCCCTCACCAAGCACATGCAAGACTGCCATTGCACACCAAAGTGAAAACACAAAATGTCACACATCCCTGTATGCCATGTGCCCTAACACTGCGTGACATATTTTAAGTCACCCCTACAGCAGTCCTGACAGCCCTAAGTCAGGGTGCTGTATTATACATGTGAGGGAAGACCTGCATGAGCAGATATGCCCCTGTGCTAGTCAGTCCTATTACTGCCAGCCAGGGAAGTCATTTTAAGATGTGCTGGATACTGGTTTAAACGAGTTCCTCAGCTACATGATGGCTTCACTGATAATAGGAATGTTTGGTACCAAACATCTTGTATTGTATGTATAACCGACACTGATTCTGATGGATTTACCAATACATGCACCCAGAGGGCAACTTAGATGTCCACCTGGAAATCTACCAATCTCTGGTTTGCTTGCTAATTGGTTTCTGCCAGCCTGCCACCCGAGACACTATTCTGACCTCCTAGGGTGTGAGTTTCTGCTCTCAGGAGGCCCTGGACAAAAGCTTGTCTGGGAAGAGCATGTAACATTCCCTCCCACAGGGTGACCTGCTGATTCGCCTTACTTGGGCAGCAACTTAAAAGAACTACCGCCTTTGGAATGCGAATCTGGCGCTACTTTTCCTAGGACCCTCTTGGCACCTGGACAAACAGGAAAATTAGCTAGTCAGGTAGGCGTGCCATACCCAGGCTAATACCACCCCTAAGCTGGGCTACTGTGAGGTGAACATAAATTTTCAGAAGTAGCCGGCTTTGTGATGGCATACTTAGAATTCTGGGACAGGGTTATGCCCACTTCCCACAGTAAATGGTCATATAGGGGGCATAGTGACTTCAAGGGTCAGTAGCTCATTTGCTACTACCCTACACTCCCATAACACTCCTAGATTGAGTATTTAGGGGAGTCCCTGGCACCAGATACTCAGAACCTGCTGACCTGAAGAGGAGGACGGTCGAGAAGAGTTGCACCCCTGCAAGAACAGAAGAAACAGCAAATGACTAGGTGCCAACCATGCCGGCCTGCCTGCAGCCTTCGCTCATTGCACCAAAAACCAACTTGTCCTGCAGCTGCTGAGTCCACTAAGCCAGAGAGACATGCCGGCACTTCACCCAGGAACGAAGACCTCTCGTGAAACAGCGAACCTGTTCCCTGCATTCTGCAGAAACTCCAACAGCAAAGAATCTGAGGCCTCTGGAACCGTCAAACCTGACACCTGAAACAACTACTGCACCAGAGTTGAAGTGGGTCACAGGTGCCTACAAGGCTCCCTAGTCCCCCAGAGCTCGAATTCATCGTGGTTTTACCCCTCCTGGACTCTTGGTTGTCTGCAGCCTCTACACGGAAGACACCTGTACCACAACTGCTTCTGGTAAGAAAACCCAAAGCCTAAGGACACCTCTGCAACCATTGCCCCTGCGCCGTGGAGAAGAGGAGAAAGGGTCTGCAGCCTCTTTTTGCAGTGACTGATCTCCATAGAAACATATTGTGCTCCGATGTCATTATGCACCCTAAACCACCCGCATTCGTGCCGCTGGTGGTGTACAGTTGGTGCTGCCTTGGACCTTACCCACCATTCACCTTAAGTCCTGAAGACTGGTACCAAGTCACTCTGCTGCACCTGTTTGCAGAACTTTCTTTTCCTTCCATAGGATAACCTTGCAGAACTCAAATATTGCATTGGGTCCAATTTCTAAAGTGAAAAGAACTTATATTGATAAGCATACATACCAGAAACAATTTTTCTCTGATGCCTAAACATATATAAAACTGCTTGATATTTTTTATACATTGGTGTGGATCTGCTTCTTGAGTAGTGTGTCATTTATTTATCATTGTGTGTATTTGCAGATGTCTCTCACTCCTCTGGTTTAAGAGTAAGGCTCCTCGGCCACACTACTCCCTAATAGAGCTTTTTGGGATAACATAGCAAGCCCCTGTTCACTGTAATAGAATCCCTGGACTCTGTACATGGTATAACACGTTTTTGACATATCACATAAAGAGCCAGCTTCTTACAGTTGTTCTTAGTGGTGTTAGGTTATCGAAAGCTTTCTGTAGCCACTAAAGATTTTGAACTGAATTTATGGTGTTTAGATTCTTGTTGAATGTTAGCTGTGTTTATAAGTACTCAAAATGGAATTTGATCGGTGGATGCAGTTAAGGTGGTCTTAGGTGTGTTTTCGTTTTATATCAGAAAGTTACCAAGTGGTGTGACCATTTGACTAGAGTAATCGTTTGAAAGGTAACTAGTTCTGGACTTGCAAAAATGAAATCAATGATGAGTCCCTCAATGTGTGTGGGTTTGAGTACGATTTGATGTAGGTTCAGTGTGACTAGGCGAGTGATGATAGCTTTTGGATGGAGCATATTGGGTTTGTCAAACCAAATGTATATTTCAACAAGAATTGATAGGTTGGAGTGTAGTGTTATAGGGTTCGTACCTGTGTCTAGAAATGTGTCTGGGAGTGTTGCCTAAATGGATGGTGGTCTGTAAAGGAGAAGGAAGTTAGAGGAGCAAGTTGGAATGGGGTTGGATCTGGTGAGGAAGGCCTCACAACCTGGTACGGAAATGTCATCAGCTTTGATGAGATTTATTGCTTGCTTGAATAAAACAGCTAGTCCACCTTCTTTTCTAATTTCCTATGATTGTTTGAGTCTGGAGGAACGGCTTCAAGCAACACTAGAACCATGTCATGTCCTAAACATGATTCAGTTATGAAGAGCAAGTCAGGGTGTATGTCAGTGAGTTGGTGGTAGATGTGGTGCTTGTTTTTAGAAAGCGATTGAGCATTTATTAGTAGGCACTTTAGAAAGTGTCTGTAGGGGTGAGACTTTGGTGATTCGAAGGTAACGTCTATGGACTGGGTACGTGTTTGGCTGTCTGTGTACCGGAGGGTCCTGCTTCCTTTTCTTTGACTCTGAAGTGGTCCTATTCTCCAGAAATGTCTGTAGTGTCCAATAACGACCAACATTGTATTTTTAGGTATACCCAGTACCTTCCCTCTGGTTCTGCAATGGCGTCTTCCACCAAAAGGCGAGACATAAAGTGCATGTTAACTCCTAGTGCTCAGGACAAAGACAGAGGCTACAGACCTTGTGGAAGTCTGTCCACATTACAAGACAGGATGATTTGGAGAGGAGTACAGTCCATCTGCGAACATTTTCTGAGGCCAAGTCCTCATTTGTAAACAATGTTGAACCGATCCTGTGCTTTCAAAGTTAAGATAGCAAAACTTGATGTTTTTCTCGCTGAAACCACCAAATTGAAGCAGGGCCAAAAATCACTATGAACAAATGCGTCGGGCTCGGAGCCATAGCTATACAGATCTGAACCCAACAGCGGAAAAAAAAGAATCTAAAGGCAAAGTCAGTGCCCAGGCGCATTATGGACTAAGAGAGGAGTTGAGCAGTATCCTGTGTCTCAAAGTTTCTTTGAAGAAAAACAACTTATAATGCCCAAGTCCAACACTTGATGGCAGGAGAATGCAAAGCATGTGTATCTACAGCCACACATGGCAGCGCGTAGAACAAAACATTATGATACCTGACTTACTCCAACTTGTTTGCATCACATGAACGCAGTGCAGCAGCACTAGCACAAAAACCTCAGAAACCTCAGATTACAGGCAGTATTTTACAGAGCTTGGTTACAGTAGTCATGGGAGGCCTACGGAATGAAACACAATGTTCTCGCATTGCCTGGGCAACTGTTGCTCAACAATGTATCCACGGTGGGAAAAATGCACTGTTTTGCTAATCTTATCAGTTGTATCAGGAAGTAGTTGTTACATTTTTAATGAATGCACAGCTGTCTTCATTGCTTGAGAACCAAACGATTACATACATTCTCATTGCTGAAGGAACTTATATCTAGCTGTGTATAGAGTTTTTGTGGCAGACATTACTGGAGGCACTGAGCTTGAAGCGTCATTCAGCTGAATAAAAACTTTGCTTCCAAGGTACAATCCTAGTATTGAGATTTATTTCTGAAATGTTGCTTTGACAGCCAAGTTGCTGTGCTCCTGTCAGATGTGGAAGGTACACCATAAAGTTGGATATTTTCCTAACATTAAAATATATGCTTGCGGCCTCCACTTGGATACATTGGTAAATAGCATGCACCTACACATAGTAGTTCTTTGAAAGCAAGGAGGAAGTTTCATGAACGAGATCTTATGTCCTATTGGGCTAAATAATTCATCAAGACAATAGTATCCCAGTTGCATGCTATAGTATTTTCATAGTAGTGAGGCAACCAATCAAACCACTGCATTGCACTAATGTAAATGTTACTTACTTTCTATAATGTAATATCTGGTAGAGACTCAGTCTAGTCGCAGATTCCTTAACTGGCGCCTGGGGAGAATTCAAAGTTAAGCAATCTGTGGCTAGATGTCTCTATCAGATGCAGATCCGTGGACAAGGTACACTGGTTCTAAATTCTTCTGGAGAGTTTGAGTGAAGATGGATGGTGAGTGTATACACCTGTGGGATTCTTTCTCATGTGTTTAAATATGATCTCATCACGCAGCACATAACACATTTCTAATGTTCTAATTCAGGAAATCTAGGGCTAGATTGTTGAGGACTTTATATATAATACAGCAGGTCTGAAACTGAACTCTCGGTTTTATCGGGAGTCAATGAAGTTGTTTGAGGACAGGTATTGCATGGGACCTTTTTGGCAATTTAAAAATGATTCTTACCTCCTCGTTCTGAAAGGCTTGTAGCCTTTGAATGGTTGCGACAGGAAGCCCTAGGTAGAAAGAGTTGGCAATAACCGGTCTTGAAATGATAGTAGCCAAGATAACAGATATTAGAACTTCCAATATAATTATTTGGGCTGTCATTGTCCTTATCTTCAGCATATTTGTGAAAAGGACGTGAAAGCAACTCAATAATTGGTATCAGCAAGTGAGTATATTCTAGGTCATTGCAAAGTCGATTGGAGTCACTCTGGATTTGCTTCTGAGTGCCACAGGCCAAATGCTTTCACCTCTGGCGTCTGTGGGACAGGCACTGAAATCGGTGCTTGTGCTGTGGTACTCTAAGAGGTATCAGAAGCTAGAGTCGACATTGCAATGAGGTCAAGTGGCACAGTCTGCATCAGATTCACTAGCGGTAGACCAACTGGAAGCCACCTCGGATCCTTGTGGCCTGATGGCATGTCAGGGGGTCCATTCTGATGCAGAAGATTCGGTCCATGGCCCCTGTAAATTCAAGTATCTGTTGTGACATCACCTTCCAGGGTGGGAGATATAATTCATGGCCTTGAGGTACCTAGGGCGTTGTGTGTCTCTGAATGGCTTTAGTAGCGGGATGTAGTGGGACCGTGCTTGGATTTCTTGATCTTTTTAAATTTTTATGACAAAGTGGCTCTTTATATATCGTATACCAAAATGAGGTATACTATGCAAAGAGTCCAGGTATTCCCTTATAAGTGAACAGTGGCTTGCTCCAGCAATCCCAAGGTGCTCTTCTATGGGGTAGTGTGTTTGAGCAGCCTTAGGCTTATCAGAGAGGAGGGTTAGATATCTGCAATAATCACACAGTCAATAAATGTGAGACAAAACTCAATAAGGAAAGCCACACCAATTTATAAAAAATAACAAGTATCTTTATATATATATATTTAGGGACCAGAATTAATACGATCAGGTAAGTAGGTTTGGTAATAGAAATAGCTCTACATGAGTTCCTGGTTCATGGGTGAAGTGCTGTCAGTTTTCCCAGGCTTTTGGAGACAAAGCAGCTGTAGGACAAGTATTTGGAACAATTGTTAAGGACAGCAGACAGGCCGGCAGGTTTGGTGCCAAATCAGTTGTTGATCTTCTGTTCTTGCTTCTTGCGTCTCTTTACGTCTGTCTTCTTTGTTCAGGTCAGCAGGATCTGATTTCCTGGTGCCAGGGACTCCCCTAAATACTAGATGTAGAGGAGTTTGGGGAACGCAGAGTAGCAGCCAATGGCCTACTGACCCCTGGGGGTCACTAAGCCCCCTAGCTGTCCATTTCCTCTGGGAAGTGGGTATTGTGGTTCTGTAAATTCTGGATTCGTAATCGTTGTGGACTCGAGAACCAAAACTTCGTCGAAGTATGACGAATTTGGTATCAAAAGACCGAGAATGACGAGCACAACATGTACATATATTTTCAGCACATTCGAGTGACGATTTCACCTCAAAATCGTCATTTCCGTTCAGAACCCTTGGCTTCCATTTTATATACTGCAGCCATCTTGTGTGTTGCCCTTTTCATAGGCCTTAATCCAGCTGAATTCAATTCTACAAGGACACATACTCCTTAATCGACTTTTCGTTGACCTATACAAGTTGGAACCATTGCCCCAGGCCGAACTCGTTAGGTCAGTTCCCCTCCCAGTGGCCGAACAAGATAACATCAAAGCTCAACCAGCCATAAAACCATTTCAGCACACACACCTGCCGTATCTCACTCACATCTGTCTCCACTCCTTTCTCTTCATTTTCTTTATGATGGGGAGATGTCCGGTTTTATTGGGGGTCCACCGATATCTGATGAAATGTTGGGCCCTGCCGAGTGATTTGTTGTAGGCAGCACAAAGTGAAATATGGACATGTCATCATGACTCTGCTTTTTCTTTGTATTGGAAATATGTTAACGATTTACTTTACAACCAAGAATGTTTGCCTGAAGCTTAAAATTGTGTATAAAAAGAGAAGCCTGACTTTGTCAATTTGAGCAGTCTCCTGAGTATATACTCCCTGTGTGTTGTACTTCTAGGACACTTGTTACCTTGGTTGCAGCCAATAAAATCGATCCTTGACTTCACCTAGAAGACTCTGAGTTTCTGTAGGTCTGAATCAGGAAGAACTCGAGGTCTCTGGGTGTACCCTGACACCGCTGGGTTATCGGTTCTGTGCCGGTTCTTAAGAAAACCCAGTACCTCAGCATAACCCTGTCCCTGAGTTCCTAATTGTGCCATCATGCAATTTTGCATTCATCTTAGGGGTGGAACTAGCCTGAACGTGAACACACCTCTCTAACTACTAATTTTCCCACCTGTCCAGGCGCCATATGGTGCTTGGTTAAGGGTGGGTTGGTATACTCTCTTGTGAGGATAGCCACATTCGCATACTAAAGGCGGTGGGCTCTTTGCCGTGGAATCCTAATTCGCAGAACATCCTTTAGGAGGGGGTGTCTGCCGGACAGGTTTTGTTTCGGACCTCATGAGAGCAAAGGCCTTCACTCCTGGGCATCAGAAACTCATCTGTGGTAGCTTGCTCGCTAGGACCAGTCACTCAGAACACTAATAGTTAGTAGGTTTTCAGGGGACACCTCCAACGTGCCCTCTTGGTGAATGTATTAATACATCCATCACTGGAACCAGTGAGGGCTTATTATTACAAGATATTTAATACCAAACATCTCTGGTTTCAGTAAAGCCATCATGTAGCTGGGGGAACTCGTTTTCATCAGTGTCCAGCACATGTAATTAAAATGGCTTCTCTGGTCACTTGTCCTGGCAGCAACTAAAGTGACCAGCACAGGGGCATATCTGTTCATGAAGATATGTCCACACATGTTGTATAGTGAACCCTGCCTTAAGGCTGTAAGGCCTACTATAGGGGTGACTTACTTATATTGCATGCAGTGTCTGTGGGCATGGCACTTATGGATGTGTGCCATGGCGTGTTTTCGCTTATGCCTGCACCAAGATACGCAGCCCGCAGTAGAAGTCAGTATGTGTTTGGTGAGGGGTCCCTTTGTGAAAAACGCAAATAATCTCTGTTAGCATAAGCTTGTATGGACGTGGTCTCACTCATGAGTGAATCAACTTGTTATTTTGAATTTCAGCTTCAGTGTCAATCTCTATTTTGTTGGTCTAAGTACCCATGGACAAAGAGAAGGGTGAACCCGGCACCAGTGTGCTCCTAAAAAGGCACATTTCCACAGTTTTGGCGCCCGACTGGTGGGGCTCATCGGAGATGCGGACGCCCGAAGGAGTGGTCTTGACGGAAGAATGGACTCTTGCTGAGGAGATGTCCTGCATGAGGAGACCCTTGTCTTTGCAGACCAAAGTGTTTTTCTGGTTTTCCCGATATTGACCCTCCAGGTGGTGGCCGGTCTCCACTAAATTTTGGTAATTTTTTTTATTGCACAGTTAATTAAAACTCACAATTTAAAATGCATAAAAAATTGGTTATCAAACATTTAAAATTATTTGCGTAGTACATATTGTCCATGAGTCAGTTAATGTGCTTCGTTTGGATCATGGGCTCATAGTTGCTGGGGGTAATGACTGGCTATTGCACATTTACGTCTTTTTGTGCTTCATTAATTCTTTTTGCCACTGCGTCAAGGTATTTTGTAATTCTGCAGTTTAATTGGGTCTCTTGTGGATTGAAGCACAGTTTGACTGCCTGTCGGCAGGATCTATTCCCCTTCTGGTTCCATATTGCACGTAATAGTGTTCTCCTTAGGTCCGTTAAGCTGGGACAAATACATATTGTGTGGACTAGATCTTCGGGGCCTGTTTTGCAGAGTCGGCAAATTTGGTCGTCCTGAGTCCTCTTCCATGGAGCCAGATGAGGGAGAATTGGGAGAATGCCTAACCGCAGCTTTAGGAATTTTTCTTTAATCTTTTGTTTAAATCCTTGGTCTAAGTACTCTTGAGGCTTTAGAGTTTTATAGTTGTTTAAGACTATCCATCCGTGTGCCCTTTTTGCCAGAGTTTCTTTATCTTCCAGTAATGATGTTATTTTAGTTACTTTTGTTACCAGCTTTTTAAATTGTTTGTGGTCTACTGGGCTGTTCCAGAGGCCAGTCAGCTCCAAATTTTGTAGAGATTCCATCAGGTACTCTCTAGCGTTTGATCGTTCGCGTCTTTGCAGTTCAGTCCAGAGGTGGGAATTTAGGGTGCCCAGCTCTGCGTTTCTGATCTTGTGCCAGCATTTTATGAAGCTGCCCCTTCTTTCCACTGTTTGCTTTTGTCTCCACTAAGATTTCCTTTGGTGCCCATGTTTTTGTGACCATTAGGTAGACTAAGAGATTGGCGGTTGGAGACTTGTTTGGTAAGGACGCTGAAGCGGCACTCTTGATTTGGGACTTGCTTGGCCAAGATTCTGGTTTTGTTTGTTTGTTTACCTACTGCAATAGTTAATGGTAGGTAATGTGGAGATTTTTCTCTTACTTTGATATATCTGGGACAAGTAATATTTTACTATAATGTGGCAGCATGCCTGCTCCTAGCACACTTCGTAGGTTGTGTTTCTGTCTTGGAGGTACCAAAATGGATTTAGAAAGAAGTCAGCCGGGTCCCCCGGAGGGGACACCTAATAGGCATATGTACATTAAATACAGTATTTCTTCCATAATGTATAGTACACTGTGTAACAAATATACGAAAAAGGATCCTGATTAACGATGGCCTGTGACTGGGTCATTTGACTTTAAAAAGATACAATATTTAGAGCAGTATTTATTTAAGAAGAAAACTTGACAAGATACGTTTGATTGTGTACGAATGTGGGAGAAAGAAGTGCATGAGAGAGTGAGGAAAGAAGAAGCTATAGCAGAAAAAGAACAGCAAAAAACGATATATAAAAAAGTGTTAGAATTAAAAAAATAAGGAAATAAAGGAAATAAAAGAAAAAGAGGAAAGGGAGCGTCGTTTAGAGGTAACTGGCCAGTACCCTATTAGGCGCCCCACAAAGCTTGTGTGTGTGAGTCCGTGCGCATATGAGAGTGTGTGCTCACATTTGTGTGTGCTTGTGCATGTCTGTGCGTGTGATGGTGTGTGCACGCTGGATTTGTTATTCTCTGGCGGCCGCTGTCCTGGATATTGACTTTAACTGCCAGATGCCTGACCTTAGGATGGCCACCAGTGTACCAGTGTACAGTACAGTCCCCTGCCTGACCCCAATGATGGCTTCCATAGTGGTCCCCTACATGTTATTTTACTTCCCTGGGACAACAATTGGACATGACCTTGAACCTATCCCCTAACCTGCCTACACATCAGGACTTGGAACCTGCGGAACTTACCCCAGACTGTGGAACCTAGCGATTTCACTGATGCCCGGTGGAACTACCACATAGCTAAAGAGGAGATGGGTTGTGGGTCCACCCCCCCCCCGCCGTCACCTACTCAGCCGAACTTTGGGCAGATTTTCCCCTCGTCTCTACGTCCTATCTTCCTTACCCCTTTACCCTATCCCCTTACCCTTCATTGCTCCATTCACCTTGTCCCCTATGTTCTTTAAATGCTTTTCTTGATACTTATGTAACTTTTAAATTGCAACATTATTGTTCCTCATGTAAAGCGCTCTGATTCCTTCGGGTCTAGACAGCGCTATATAATAACTCATTAATATATATTTGTTCACATTTAGTACTCTTTCTCTCTTTGTCTACCTCCCTAGTTCCTAGCTCCTATCCCCTCTCCCCTGAATCTCTCACCTTGCCTGCTAGTCTGCCTAGCCCCCCGTCCATTGTGCCCTTTGACTAAGTACTCCTCCCCTTGTTGGGGAAAGATCCAATATTTATACTTTGGAGTCTCAGCGAGTATAAAAAAGGGAGCCACTCACAGATGAGGTATGGTATGGCACCCCTTGCCAAAGCACTCCCTCTCCCCTTTTTGGGGAAGGATCCAGTATGTAGGCCTTGGAGTCTCAGAGACCCCTCTGAGAGAGTCCACTGCGTAAAGGGAGCCTCCCGCAACAGAGATAGGGAAGTGATACCACTTCCCCTGGGATCACAGCTTACTGGACTTTGGACATTGCTTTGACTCGTCTACTGGTTTGTGTCCCCGTCGCCCTTCCCCCTCCTCTTTCCATGTGGTGTCCTTCACCCTCCCCTCCTCTTTCCCTCCTTCCTTACCTGTCTACTTCCCCAGCTCCTTCCCAATCCCCTGAATTTTTCCCATTACCTGCTTTTCCCCTTATGTATTTGTGCTTATTGTTTATCTCGACCTTACAAGTAACTATGTTGCCATGCTCTAATAACTTTGTAACCTTTGTAACGATGTAAACTGTAACTATGATCTGATGCTTATGTAAAGCTCTCTGATACCTCCGGGTCTAGCCATCACTATACAAAACCTTTAAAATAAAAAAATTTAAATAAAATAAATAATAAACCTCAAGATGATTCCATCTTGTTAGATAGACCTCTACCCACGTATAAATTCCCTAATGCCCCTGAGAATCAGGCTTCTGACGAGGAGCATTTGTCTTCAGATGAGAAAGATATAGTTAAGCAAGAGGGGCGCCTGACTCGTTCTACTTTAACTACTGAATGCAAGGCCACTCTTAGATTCGCTGCTCGTAAAGCAGCTTGTGGGAATGCTTCCTCTCCAGAACTCATAGCAATGGTTCAGCAGTGGATAGATTTAGAGCAGGTATATTTTGTAGAGACGTTTATTGGGAAGTAATACTCAGTTTTAGAAAACATTCTGGTGATCTAGAGCCCTCTGATATAAATTCTGATTATAAACAATTAAGTGATGGCACCTTTCTCCCTTCACAGGTGCCTGATCTAATTAGGCGAGTGGTTAAAATGCAAACTGACGCATTCCGTCTGCGAGAGGAGAAAAAAGCAGCTAGCAAAGCTACACTGAACAAACAGTTCAGTCTCCGGCGCAACAAGACGGAGCTGCAGGGGCCGATAAAGGCACTAGTGATACTGTAGTTACTGTGAAACCAATGCGTGAAGCAGCGCCTCTGTATGTTCCTCTGAAAGGTGCGGGAACAAGTGAGGATATAACTTCAGATGATGCAAAGGGATATTTTATTTATAATTGGGTTTATACACCTTGGAGTAGAGCAGATGCTATGGCTCTTAAATCTGCTTTGCCTGACCGACGAAAAAATCAGGCGGCTTTTTATGAAGAAGTGGAAGGAGCTATTAGTTCCTGCACTATGAACTGCCAGATATCGATATGTTTTTTGTACTTATTTTGCCCCCTGATATGTGGAGAACAATTCGGAAGGTAGACGATATTGCAGCTTATGGTGATATGTGGGTGCATTTAGACGTGGCTAGAGAACCTGAGCAGAAACCACAACAGGTGATAATAGATCTTCCCAAAGCTATTGTAACTAAGTTAAAAACTCTTACACCCCCTAAGAAAATAGATTGGACAACGTTAGCGTCTTGTAAACAGAAAGCGGATGAGTGAGTTTCTGATTTCTTTACACGATTTGAAGAGACATTTTATGACTTTAGTGGGCAGTCATTAACAGATGACACAGGTAAGCATCTGTTCGTCAGCAAATTTGTCGCCAGAAATAGCTAGTCGCCTAACGGCCAGCAAGAGTTCATGGACTATGTCTTCCCCAGTCTCCGTTTTGACTATGGCCCAGTATTATGAGCGTCAGGAATTGGAAGCAAAAAGCAAGGAGGATAAAAAGGTTAAGGATTTAAAAACGAAAGTTATGTTGGCTCAAGTCTATGGTCCACCATTCAGAGGTAGTGGTAGAGGTGGACGTGCAGTATATACCTCTGGTGTACCCCCTTTCTCTTGAGGAACTTTGTCTTTTGATCAGTGTGCTTATTGTAAAGAGAATGGACATTGGCGTTCTGAGAGTCCCTTTTGCGAGGTCAGCAGTATCAACAAGGTAGAGGAAGCATGAGAGGACTCCCAGGGATTTCCGGACAAAGGGGAGGAATAGAAAATTGTATCTTTTGAGGCAGCTGAACCCAACCCAAATTATTCTAATACCTTCGATAGACAAAATCAATATCACATGTCTGATTATTTGATGGATGGTCTTGGGGATTCTAATTATGCATAGGAATGCCTAGGATGGGGTAAGGAACCGGTTGAGGTGCCAATCGATCAGAAAGGTCCTTATGTTGATGCAAATGTCTTGGGCTCTACTGATTAGTTTCTATTTGATACAGGAGGTACACTTAGCCCACTGTCACAGTTACTTGCATTTAGTCTTGATAAATTGACTGCAGCATGTCCATTTTTGCATTCCCCTAACACGCCGGATAACATTGTGGGTATCATTTCCATGTTACAATACGTTGTTCCCCAGAAGGTGTGCATGTTATTTTAAATAACTATCCAATGGTTGAGAGGTCTTGTCTCATTAAAGAGGATGTTGCTCTGACATCGTTACCTAGTACTTTGTGGGCTGCATCAGATACTGATGTAGAACAAATGGTTATTCCACCAGTACATATTCAAGTGATGGAAGGTGCTTCATTGCCTCGACTGCCCCAATATAAAATATATCGGGTTGGCGAAGAAGCATTAATACATATTGTTCAGGATTTGATCAGAGTAGGAGTTGTAAAAGAAGTCCCTTATAACATTATAACATTCAAAATAGCCCTATTCTTCCTGACCCAATAAACTGCAACCTTTTGATCGAAGAACAGGTAGAAAAATACATCGCTAGAGGTTACCCACCAGAAATATTAGCAACTTCAGTACAAAAGGTTTCCACGATGGACAGGAGTTTGCTATTGAAAAAAAAACGGAAAAATCTGCTAATGATCGGATAGTGTTTGTGATGAGGCACTCCACACAATCACAAAGAATAAAACAGATCCTAAAGAAACGTTGGGAAATGATAGCCAACGAACCAGACTTTTCTAATTTATTCAAAAACTTTCCAATTATTGCACACACTAGATCCAAGAACATTAGAGAAATACTAAAGAATCCATGCCATCACGCAAAGACTGAGTACAAGGGCATGGGGAAGTGCCACAATTGTGGGCAATGTAACAACACGATGGTGAGCAAAAAGTACACACACCCTCACACTGGTAAAGAAATCCAACTGAAATTCAATGGAGATTGTAATACCACTGGGGTAATTTACGCAATAGTTTGTCCTTGTGGACTCACCTACGTGGGTAGAACTTCCCGGAAAGTGAAGACTCGAATTATCGAGCATAAAAGCACCATACGCAACAGGTCCACAACATCCTGCCTAGCAACTCATTGGTTAAAATTCAGTCACACCATACCACAACTCAGATACACTATTCTAGAAGTGGTTGAGAAACATAAGGGTATGGATCATAACGTGGCTATGGCCCGCAGAGAGACATTTTGGATAAAAAAACTTGGTACACTAATACCGGGTGGGCTCAATGATCAGTACGAGATGGTGTGTTTTCTATGAGGTTTATAACATTTATTACATATTAGACCTTGTACTTGGATTGTTCCATACAGCAAATACGCATAGGTTGTTTACATCTATTGCATTTTTAGAACTGTTTCTTCATTGACTATTGTACAGAATTGACACTACATCCTTTTACTTTTCTTATTATCTTTTTCACTGTTCTTGAATCGTCTCTCTGAATACGCGTTAATTATTCTTCATATATTAGTAGTTTACACACATTGTATTTTCAACCGGAGGCAATCCTCTAGGGCTGGCCTTACGTTTTTTGTTGAATACGTCCCTTAACTTTAAGACGCAGTCTCACACCGGAAGTTTACACCGGAAGTCATTGGGAGGTCAGAGATCGCGGAACGCGTTAGCAGCAAGGTAGGCGCTTGCGCCTTCATGGCGTCTGACTTATACTACGCTATAAACTCCTTAATCCGATTTCTTACATTGCGGCATTTTCTTTTCACTAGACATTGTTCGTTTGAAAACACCGGGGGAGATCAGAGATCGCGGTACACGTTAGCAGTAAGGTAGGCGTTCGCGCCTTAATGGCGCTTGAGCTATACTACTTTTAAGCTCTCCAATCCCACTCAGGAGTTTTGACATTGTGCAATTTTTATTACCAGACATTGCTCGTTCGAACAACTATATTGAGAACTTTGGGATACGCCATGACGAATGTTGACGTGGTAAGATTAGAAACCAGTTTCTTTAACAGACTACTCTAACAAGAAACACTAGAATAGTTATTCATTATTTTTCAATATTTACAGACTGGATTATTTTTGATGACCTGTCTAAATCCAAAAACACGGATTTAGGACTACTACAGTCAGGTACCTAGAAAACACATTTCTTTCATATTTTTCATATTTTTTAGATTCACATGTTAGGCACCTAGTCTTTGTATTTTGTTATTAGGATTTTCTCCCACAAGGGTGATGGTAGTTTGGTTTCTTCTGTATTTCACGTTCTCAACGTTTTATTAAAACACAAATATATTCTCTTCCTGTCTGTGCTCAGTGGGATTAGTGTTAATTCTATATGCAATCTCATATGTATCAACGTCATATGTATTAACTTACATGTAACTATGTTTAGTAGAGATACATTACTTTCTATTAATTTTGCAGTGCCCGTTCACGGAACTGATGTGAATTACACAGATTAACAAATTCGGATTAGTTTCTACGTCTGAATATTCCCCTGAAGAAGGGTCGAATATGACCCGAAATGCATTGGGAAATGTTATATTATTTTTTGTTTACTTAAACTGTTTTTGCATGTCATAATAGAATATATTTTGATTGTCAAGTTGGGAAAATCATGTTTTTCATGACGTTTTGTACCTAACATATTTTGTTTTCATTCGTGTTTATAATGTTGAACTAAATGAGTAACATTTTGCACATAATCACGTGTTTAATCATTTTTCTCAAAAAATTGAAGTAATTACGTTTAATAACAAAAAAAGTTTAGAAACCTTCGGGACATAGGGTTGAGCTCCCGGTCAGACCTGGTTTATACTAGGCCTCTACATAGCAGTTTCATATCAGTTGTGGGCTCAACTTACCACTGGGTAGTTCCCGATACAGATAAAACTTCACTAAAAACATACAATTTTGGAGAAAAAAAGGGTGTGCAGGCTAGATTCTTACATAGCAGTTTAACCACAGCCCCACACTAGACCAGCACCCACATTATAATTGATAATGGCTTCCTTTCAAGAAATAGCTAATCTTACTTTAAACCAAGCAGAAATTAAGGTTTATGGCACAGATGAAGCAGCTTCCATTTATTCTTTAAATCGAACAAGTACGCACATTCAGTACGTCTAAGGGCACAACCACTCAGATGTTAAAACAACTTGAATACACCATGCGAAAGGAAGTAAATCAACGACTTCACGCAACAACTCTAATTGAGTATCACAAGGTCAAGAGAATACCAAGGGGACTACGAATTGCCCTTAAACCGATGTTGTTCAAATTTAATAAAGCATTCATAATCAAATGGCAAGCAATTCTGAACAAATGTTCATTAGATCTCATATTATTGATTATTGAAGAATTGTCACAAATATTGAATGATTTGAAAGAAGACATTTTTAAACTTCAACAAGAACTGTCCAAGAACATCCCAGAAGAAGATTGGACGAAGATACTTGAAGACATTAACACCAGACTAGATGTTCATGCTAAGGAGGTCCATGACCGCAAGATCCGTAAATTTCGTAGGGATACGATTGATTATAAATTAGATGAGGTTTACACATGGGCGGAAGCCTATGCACATAGAAGGTTTACCAGTAAGACTCCTAGGAACACCTCATCAGAGGAGAGTGTGGTAGCAGACGAAGACCTATCATTACAAAGACTACCAGCGCCAACCGCGGCGTGCACTGTACCATATGAAGCAACAACATCAGGCACCTCGCAGAACCTACAACCTTCTTTTTTAGCGGAGGGTCAAGCAGCAATCCACCCACCAGACCAGTCCACAGAAACAAGAACAGCCGCACTCGCAGGGGACAAGGTCACAAAAAAAACTACGGAGACAGGACGACCACAGAGACAAGTCACAAAAAAAGTGCCCTAGTAGTGAACATTTCTAGTAGGAAACTAACACTAGATGAAGAGAGAGTACTAAACAAAGGGACATCCTTTGTACCAACTTATGTATCCAATGGCTTAGAAACGGAGATAGCCCTCTTCAAATTTCTACGGAAATTACGACTGAAATGGTTTTTTTCCACCACAATGACGGATGGGACTACAAGAACTTATGATAAATTCAAACCTAAAAGCAAGTTCATGTCCCCCATTTCACACAAGATATTGGACAACTTCGAAATTCTAGTGAAAAAAGATCTAGAGGCAATAAAATATGAAACACCTAAGAAACAGAATCTATCTAAGAAACAAAAGAGAATTCTTAATGACCTTAAACAAGACACGTCAATCACATTCCAACCGGCAGACAAGGGCGGTGCATTGGTGATGATGGACACCACTTTTTATGATCGAAAAGTAGATGAGCACGTTTTGGAGGTTGAAACATACATACCATTGGATCAGGATCCTACACATGAATTCAGTAAAATATTGGATGAAATTATCAGTCGAGCGGAGAAATCTGGCATTATCAATGCCAACACGGGCAAATACCTCAGAACTAACACACCACAAGTGCCACACATACACTTGCTGCCCAAGATACATAAGAACACCCATGATACACCTTTTAGACCCATCGTGGCAGGATGCGGTTCTATCCATGAACCTATAGGCCGGTTCATTGATCATCATTTACAACCACTGGTTCAAACGTGGGACACATACCTGAAAGACACTACGGATTGTTTAATGAAATTAAGAGCAGTCAACAATCTTATTGGAGAAAATACACTACTGTGCACCATTGATGTGGTCGCACTCTATACATCAATCGCACATACAGAAGGTCTGGAAGCCATTGAATGGAGATTGTTACAATCGGATTTTGACCATCAACTAGGGATTTTTCTACTAGAACTTTTACACTTTTCACTGTACCACAGTTACTTTTCCTGGAAATCAAAATTCTTTCTGCAACGGACAGGAACATCCATGGGATTCTCAGGAGCACCGGCATACGCCAATACTTTTATGGGGTACTTTGAGCAACAGTTCATTTTATCCAACATCAGGTGGACGGAAAATCTGGTTCTATTTTTACGATTCATTGATGACATTTTGATAATTTGGCGAGGCACCAAAATGGAGTTGGAAGAATCAATTAGAGAACTAAACGACCGTAACCCGAGGATAAAATTCACCCATAACATCCAAGAACAGAAAATACAATTTTTGGACATTGAAATAAGCAAATCACCAGAAGGCATTGCTACTACTGTTTTTCATAAACCCACAGATGTAAATAATGCGCTACATTATACGAGCGCCCACCCCAAAAACTTGAAAGACCACTTACCTACTTCCCAATTAATTAGAATTAAACGGATTTCTTCAGACCCAATAAACTGCAACCTTTTGATCGAAGAACTGGTAGAAAAATACATCGCTAGAGGTTACCCACCAGAAATATTAGCAACTTCAGTACAAAAGGTTTCCACGATGGACAGGAGTTTGCTATTGAAAAAAACGGAAAAATCTGCTAATGATCGGATAGTGTTTGTGATGAGGCACTCCACACAATCACAAAGAATAAAACAGATCCTAAAGAAACGTTGGGAAATGATAGCCAACGAACCAGACTTTTCTAATTTATTCAAAAACTTTCCAATTATTGCACACACTAGATCCAAGAACATTAGAGAAATACTAAAGAATCCATGCCATCACGCAAAGACTGAGTACAAGGGCATGGGGAAGTGCCACAATTGTGGGCAATGTAACAACACGATGGTGAGCAAAAAGTACACACACCCTCACACTGGTAAAGAAATCCAACTGAAATTCAATGGAGATTGTAATACCACTGGGGTAATTTACGCAATAGTTTGTCCTTGTGGACTCACCTACGTGGGTAGAACTTCCCGGAAAGTGAAGACTCGAATTATCGAGCATAAAAGCACCATACGCAACAGGTCCACAACATCCTGCCTAGCAACTCATTGGTTAAAATTCAGTCACACCATACCACAACTCAGATACACTATTCTAGAAGTGGATGAGAAACATAAGGGTATGGATCATAACGTGGCTATGGCCCGCAGAGAGACATTTTGGATAAAACAACTTGGTACACTAATACCGGGTGGGCTCAATGATCAGTACGAGATGGTGTGTTTTCTATGAGGTTTATAACATGTATTACATATTAGACCTTGTACTTGGATTGTTCCATACAGCAAATACGCATAGGTTGTTTACATCTATTGCATTTTTAGAACTGTTTCTTCATTGACTATTGTACAGAATTGACACTACATCCTTTTACTTTTCTTATTATCTTTTTCACTGTTCTTGAATCGTCTCTCTGAATACGTGTTAATTATTCTTCATATATTAGTACTTTACACACATTGTATTTTCACCCGGAGGCAATCCTCTAGGGCTGGCCTTACGTTTTTTGTTGAATACGTCCCTTTACTTTAAGACGCAGTCTCACACCGGAAGTTTACACCGGAAGTCATTGGGAGGTCAGAGATCGCGGAACGCGTTAGCAGCAAGGTAGGCGCTCGCGCCTTCATGGCGTCTGACTTATACTACGCTATAAACTCCTTAATCCGATTCCTTACATTGCGGCATTTTCTTTTCACTAGACATTGTTCGTTTGAAAACACCGGGGGAGATCAGAGATCGCGGTACACGTTAGCAGTAAGGTAGGCGTTCGCGCCTTAATGGCGCTTGAGCTATACTACTTTTAAGCTCTCCAATCCCACTCAGGAGTTTTGACATTGTGCAATTTTTATTACCAGACATTGCTCGTTCGAACAACTATATTGAGAACTTTGGGATACGCCATGACGAATGTTGACGTGGTAAGATTAGAAACCAGTTTCTTTAACAGACTACTCTAACAAGAAACACTAGAATCGTTATTCATTATTTTTCAATATTTACAGACTGGATTATTTTTGATGACCTGTCTAAATCCAAAAACACGGATTTAGGACTACTACAGTCAGGTACCTAGAAAACAAATTTCTTTCATATTTTTCATATTTTTTAGATTCACATGTTAGGCACCTAGTCTTTGTATTTTGTTATTAGGATTTTCTCCCACAAGGGTGATGGTAGTTTGGTTTCTTCTGTATTTCACGTTCTCAACGTTTTATTAAAACACACATATATTCTCTTCCTGTCTGTGCTCAGTGGGATTAGTGTTAATTCTATATGCAATCTCATATGTATCAACGTCATATGTATTAACTTACATGTAACTATGTTTAGTAGAGATACATTACTTTCTATTAATTTTGCAGTGGCCGTTCACGGAACTGATGTGAATTACACAGATTAACAAATTCGGATTAGTTTCTACGTCTGAATATTCCCCTGAAGAAAGGTCGAATATGACCCGAAATGCATTGGGAAATGTTATATTATTTTTTGTTTACTTAAACTGTTTTTGCATGTCATAATAGAATATATTTTGATTGTCAAGTTGGGAAAATCATGTTTTTCATGACGTTTTGTACCTAACATATTTTGTTTTCATTCGTGTTTATAATGTTGAACTAAATGAGTAACATTTTGCACATAATCATGTGTTTAATCATTTTTCTCCAAAAATTGAAGTAATTACGTTTAATAACAAAAAAAGTTTTGAAACCTTCGGGACATAGGGTTGAGCTCCCGGTCAGACCTGGTTTATACTAGGCCTCTACATAGCTCTTGCCTGAAGTTGCCTGCTGGCACGACATCTGCTGCTTATGCAATTACAAAGCGATACAAAAGGGGATGATGGACGGAGCGTTTGAACAAATCAAACACTCACCCCCAGTCAACTGATCTGGATTTAATCCATCACCATTCTTTAGTTCACTCAGCCACCCCAGTTCAGACATGGCTATATGAAAATCAGTCTGACCCTGTGCCCCATGGGAACAGTCCAGCCCGAACTGCCAAGCCATGTCTTCCATGGACCGCAACAAGCATCCTGGGACCGGTTTCGGATTCATAATCCTCATCAGCCAGGCTATCTTGAATACAGTGGCCAAGTGAACAAGGGACTCACGTCTGAGCATACCCTGCCATACTTAGGGCGAACAAAGCGATACAAAAGGGGATGATGGACGGAGCGTTTGAACAAATCAAACACTCACCCCCAGTCAACTGATCTGGGTTTAATCCATCACCATTCTTTAGTTCACTCAGCCACCCCAGTTCAGACATGGCTATATGCAAATCAGTCTGACCCTGTGCCCCATGGGAACAGTCCAGCCCGAACTGCCAAGCCATGTCTTCCCTGGACCGGAAACAAGCATCCTGGGACCAGTTTCGGATTCATAATCCTCATCAGCCAGGCTATCTTGAATCCAGTGGCCAAGTGAACAAGGGACTCGCGTCTGAGCATACCCTGCTTGGCAGTTCGGGCTGGACTGTTCCCACGAGGCACAGGGTCAGACTGATTTGCATATAGCCATGTCTGAACTGGGGTGGCTAAGTGAACTAAAGAATGGTGATGGATTAAACCCAGATCAGTTGACTGGGGGTGAGTGTTTGATTTGTTCAAGCGCTCCGTCCATCATCCCCTTTTGTATCGCTTATGCAATTACAACACTTCAGACAGTAGTTGAGACAGCTCGCTTCCCACAGAAGTCGGCTCATGCAGCCGAGTTGATAACACTGATGAAAGCATGTGAGCTTAGTACAGATCTACTTGTTAACATCTACACCGACAGTTGACATGCTTTTGGAGTTATGCATGATTTTGGGCAACTCTGGAAGGAAAGAGGCTTTCTTACTCCACATGGGACACAAATAGTGCAAGGGGAATTAGTACATAATCTTCTTACTGCCTTGACATATCCTAAGAAAGTGACAATAGTTAAGTGTAGCGCACACAAGAAAGTGACTGACAAAATTGGAGCAGGCAATGCCTTTGCAGATTACACAGCTCGTGAGACTGCAATGCAACAACTACATCTATGCATGTAGTTAAGTCGCAGACTGAACGTTGGCAAGATGCCAAACAATAGGTGCTGGACATGCAACAATCTACCTCTGTCGATGAATTTGACCAATGGTCCAAGGAGGGAGCATTGGACGATGAGGGCTGTTGGAGGAATAAAGAAATTACCAAATGGAAGCTACCCTCAGTCTATTTACATCCTATGATTCACATGGCACATGGGCCGGCACATGTTGGAGCATCCTCAATAGCAAAGCAACTTATGCAGTTCAGTTCAAGAAGTCTTTATTCGATTAGTTCATCATAAAAGACATAAAATACATTTAAACATATGAACAATTAAAACAAGTATTAAAGCATTGACGTACTAATCAGCTTCTTGCATATATATACAAAATTACAGAAACGCATGAATGCAACAAAATACAGGACTCCATTCCAGGAGACACAACCTCAAGACCCCGTTAGATTACTTTTAATGAGCCTACTTCTAATCAGCCAGGCCCACCTCAAAAATTTGGCCACACCCACTACTATCAGAGGATCCAAACTGGTCATTAACAGTCTGTTTGCTTCCCCAGCCGATCTTGTGCCCAAATTTCTGCATACCGGCCTAAGCCATTTGGCTCTGGGGGCGGAATATAGTGGGCACACATATAAAAGATGACTCAGGTTTTCCCCAGTACCGTGGCACTTGGGACAGAACCCCGACCTATCTACACCCCACTTTTTGGTAAAGTCCCCAAGGGGAAGCGAGCCGCATCTGAATTGGAAGAATAATTTGCGATCCGCGGGTTTTGTTATTAGATCCCAATACCCTTCCAGCTTGGGCTTGTCCTTAAAAACCATAAACAGGCCTGTAAGGCTATTTGAACTCGTTTTAGAGTACCTGTTATGTAGCACCCATTCCCAGTAACTGTGTTTGAAAACCTTTTTTGGGGGGAATTTAGCTGTTTCCGGTGTGGACCACAGGTCACCATACCCCAAAGCTGTTAGGGTAGCCTTAAGGTCTCTGAACCAGCTAATATTTGTGGCACCGGGGCTGTTCTTTACCTCCAAGCAAGCTTTAGCATAGTGATGAAGTTCCGGCGTTGTCCAAAGACGACGCCAGAATGTTAGGGGGCGAAGTCTTGCTAGGTCCTCTACCGGTTGGCACCCCAGATCGTAAAGAAGGGGGATTAATGGAGTTGACTGGGGCAGACCTGTTGTCATTCTGATGAATTTATTTTGAGCATGTCTTAGTGGGTCCAGGTTACTACCACCCCACAGTTCCGCTCCATATAAAACTGCTGATAGAATCTTGCCACCGTAGATCTTAAGGAGGGGGGACATTGGCCTTGTAAATGACCCTTTGTGTTCCTTAATCAAGGCCCCACCCAACTGCTGATGCTTCAGGGTCATGAGCTCGATCTGATGTGTCCAGCTCAAAGTCTCACTAAAGGTGACTCCCAGGTAAGTGAAATGTTTTGTCTGCTCCAGGGGGATATCCCCCATGGAGACCCTGGCATTTACTTGTCTATGCCCTCTTAAAACCATAAATTTGGTTTTGGAGACGTTCACCACCAGCTCATGTTCGCTGCAGAACTCCTCGAATCTTAACAGAGCTTTCTGCAAACCCTGCCTTGTTCGTGAAATCAGGAGAGTATCATCAGCGAACATGAGCAGGGGGATTTTCGCTCCAGCCAAACTTGGGGCATCCGTGGAAAAGTTGTCATAGTATTTGGTAACCCCGTTGATATATAGGGAAAACAAGGTAGGTGCCAAGACACAGCCTTGCCTGACACCTTTAGCCACTGAAAAGTTCTCCGTCACCTCACCCGGTTTTCCCCATCGCACATATGCAAAGGTCTGGGCATGAAGGTTCACAATGAGATGTACCAAGATGGGGGGCATACCCATATCCAATAGGGATTTCCATAAGCCTGCCCTCGGGACCAGGTCAAACGCTGACCTTAGATCCACGAAGGCCGCGTACAGGTTGCCTTTACCCAGGGTGACTGTCTTCCAATGCAAAAGCATGAATCGGAATGCCTGATCCAAGGTGCTCACGTGGGATCTAAACCCAGCTTGTAGGGGGGTGAGGATATCAAACTCCTCTATCCATGCCTGGATCCTAGTGAGCACAAGACGGGTTATGATCTTCTGTACCGCGTCTATTAGACTGATCGGCCGGTAGTTGGATGGAACCGACCGATCGCCCTTCTTAAAGATAGGCAATATTTCAGCACCAGCCCAGGAATCGGGTACTCTGGCGTCCGCTGCCAATGCATTTACCAAGCGCACCAGGTAAGGTACCCAGAGGTCATGATCCTGCAGAAATATATCCGCTGGGATACAGTCTGGACCAGGCGCTTTTCCCCTAGGGATTGCTTTCAGAACTGCTTCGACTTCATTAGCCGTAAACACAAGTGTGTCAAGAGATAGTGGCCAGCTAATAGAAACATGCGCTGTGTTGCGACAACTAAATTGTTCCACAAAGTGGGACACCCATTTTTGTGGTTCGACAGAAGCGGGGCTTGGGCGATCATCATATGAGCTACCCCACCTAAGGAGGTGCCAGAACTGCTGTAAGTTCCTGGAGCCACAGGCCTCGGCTAGAGATGTCCAGCGCTCATCATCCCAAGCAGCTTTGGCATGACGTTTGGCTTCATTAAAAGCCTTCCTACTTGCTTTGATTATGGCAGGGTTCTTTGATTTTAGAGCCTTAAACAGATCTGCATGGGACTTTCTGCAGGCTTCATTAAACCAATTTAGTGGTTTCTTGCCCTTCCCTCTCCCTTTATTTGCGACATACTTAACAAACAAAGATTTTAGGGACAGAAACAGGCTAGCATGAATGTCTGTGATATTTAAATTCAGCACTTCCTGGTTATCACACTTTTCTATTTCTACCAGGGAGTTTGAGACCAAAGCTCTGATCTTTTTGCATGCTTCCACGTCTACCGAAACCTTTGGCCAGCGCACCCTCCTCATATCGTTCGTAAGTACTATCGCCTCCTGGACAGGATTAGGCGGTCGTACGACCGTCCCTACAAAACTAAAATCCTTCAATTCTGCCACCAAAGGTTCATGGTCACTTTCTTGGCGTGGTTTGACAATCATATCCAAAACCACAGGCCACATTTTAATATCAACTAAAATGTAGTCAATGCGACTACTGTGTCTACCATTAAAAAAAGTATGTTTGCCCATCCTGTCCGAGCTAGCACGACCATTGAGTGCTTGAAGCCCCCAGTTCAAAGAAAGACCTTTAATATATGTAGCTGCTTGAGACCATTTATTAATCGGGGGTAGGTCGAGTTGTGGGATCCCCCAGGTCAGATCCTCTGCTTCGGTTAGTAAACCATCATCTTTACTTAATGGTTCAAAGCAGGTATTAAGGTCTCCCATCACCACTACATGACCGGAATTTATGGTGGAGCTTAAAAAATCATCTAAACAAGTAAGGGTGTGTGAAACTCTGCCACCCGTGATTCCCCTAGCATATACATTAATCAACATTATATCCAACCCACTGCATGTTCGAATACTAACTATCAATAAGTCTGGGCAATCAATAAAAATTTCTTTGACAGTTACACCTGCAGCTTGGCGAACCCATGTTGTGAGGCCACCCATAGCCCGACCTCTTAAACCTTTGGTCGCGGGTTTGTTAAAATTCAGGAAACCTTGGAGATGCACTGGAAGAATTGCCCAAGTCTCCTGAAAACACCAAATATCTCCTTGAGAGATGAACTCAACCCAATCAGGAATACATGTACGAGATTCAATACCTGCGATGTTCCAACAACCCATAACGGTACCCCTGTTATGCACTTGATCACACAGGTTGGTAATCTCAATGGGGTGGGAATCGTTAAACTGGCGAAGGGGAGCTTCAGGCACAGGGGCAGCTAAGATCATACCTGGCATTATCGAACCCACTGACCTGGCCTGAAAACTTGGCTCTGGGTTTGCACCCACTCTAGTGATGTTCATTATAGGCAAAGGGGTTAATGTTATGTCCAGTGTGTTTAACTCCACTGGGTTAGCCGTGCCCCCCTCCGTACAGTTACAAGGTTATTCATCAGAACTTCCAGTAATGATTGGTGAATTAATCAAATCAACCCCCCCACCCATATAATCAGAATTAGATACATCATCTCTTATCGACACTGTAGTGTAGCTCCTATTTTCCCAATAGGCTCTGCGCATTGGAATAGTACCTACAGCAGTAAAGGCCTAGGCCAGACGTTAACTAGGTCTACTACTGTCGATACTAGACTTAATTTTTGGGTTTGCCAGCTAAGCTCAGAGTTCGCTAGAAACTTTCTCGAATGTTCAAGGAAGGATTAACTTCCCTGATTAGACAAGAAGGGATTTAGTTTCTGACAACCATAGAACATGACAACTTTGCTCTCCCCTAATCAAGAGTCAATCTCGAGAGTCGTGTGAGCACAAGGCAATTATTTTACTCAGTCAGTACGTGCATTCTTAGTCTCATCAGAATGTAGAGAAAAGGAAGAGACGGGCGTGTTCAATAAAAAGGTGTTATTTATTGATCAGTCTCTTTTCTCGTACAAGAGAAATGGATCGATATTATTGCAATACTTATAGTTAAGTAAAGTGCATACATTAAAAGCAATAGTATAAAATAATACTGTAAAAACATTGATATGGTTTCTGAGCCATATGATGTTTAAAATGATTAAGATATATTTACATACACATATACATTTGACTAAACGTGCTCAACTGGTGTTTCTAAATACGCCTACCCCGTGTACCTGACCTAAGTCTAATGCGTGGGCGGGAATAGAAAGTTACAGTTTAAGTTAAGTTTGTTTTTGCCAAGTGAATAACTAAAGAATTCTCTGTGAGGGGTTATTCAGTTCTGTACCTGGAATTTAGGATGGATGAGGAATGGTATCTCTTTCTCTGCTCTCGATATTCCAGGCTGCCTGCAAGGGCTACCCGGAATCGCCGGTGCTGGGTCTCTCGGCTTGAGATAGCAGCGCGTCTCTCAGCGCGTCAGGAAGGCGGGGCTGCTGCCAGCGGGGTCTGCTTCTGCTCTCGGCTTCGGCAAGTATGGCTGCTCCGTCTTGTCACCACGCGTGTGTTTGCATAGGGCAAGGTCGGCAATATTTATACCTTAAAGGTGCCGAGATTGACGTAAGGATGGACATAGGTACGTCAATAAAGATGTCATACGACTTGCTCGTTAGCACATTCTTTTGCAAAAGTTCTCTGTGAAATCAAAACAATGGCCGCACGGATTATCCAGGTTGTCATAGGTTTGATTTGTTATGAGAACGTCGTATGCCTTATCAGGGGCTGGAGGAATGTCGCTTGTCTAATTAGATCTCAAGCGTTATGACCTAATCAGATAACACGTTCCTGTGCCGTAGTGTGACTGCGTCAGATAACGGTATCTGCATCATGGCGGTTTTCATGCCTCATGGGCTGACTGTTAGTTAACTTGATAGTTAGTTTAACCAGAATAGGGTCAGGAATAGGGGGACTGATTCAGAACCTATAGAAATACACGACACCCACTCCACGCTAACTATGGTCATATCTACTAATCTATGCATAGTATAACATAGTACAACATACTATAGAGTATAGTGTATACCTTACCACCCCAAAATACATAAATGCATTTTGAAATTTTCAAATATACTGAAAAATTGCAGTCATATATATTGTATGCACTTCAGCTATGAATTAAATGCAAAGGTAAACACGCATTGTTATGCATTATTGCTTTTTGGTATATGAGAAATACACATGAAATGGCTCTTAATATGGCTATACAGAAAGGAAGTTCGAGACCATTTCATCACATAATAAAATACTTGTGAACATACCAGCGGGCAGCTAAAGTCTATATAAAGTATCTAAAAATAGAAATCTTAGTTCTCTAGGAATAGTTTCTTACTTTAAGCAGAAGATCAGTGTCCCGGAAAAAAATATATAGAAAAATATTTTAGGGGCTTACTGAAAAAATCGCTGTCCGTGAACTGGATTGTAATTGTTCATGTGACTTTATTTTTAAAAGTTGAAGGCCGAATTCAGGGAACGCCGTGTGCGAGTTTACTCAAAAGTCTCTATTTCTGTTCTGGAGAGAACATCATATCATTCAGGCTTTCGAAAAAACTGTCAACAGCTTCATGGGAAAGTTCCACTAAGTCGGAAATAGGGGTAACCATGCATTCGTGCGCATGATTGTCTCCATTGACATTCTGATTTGCATTGCTGACAGAAGGTCGTACCTGTTCGATGTTGCTTTCATCTTGAACTTCACTACTCTTCAATCGTAGTGGTGAAGATTCCAGGAATGCCGTCATCAGGATTGGCAGCCTTTGAGGGCAGCACAAAGCGTGAACCTTGGTAGGAACCAACAGTGTGTCTGCATCCACCGGCGCATCCGATTGTAGCGTCAGACAGGTGTCTAACACGCATTCTTCTCCGCATAGCAGACACCTTAGTACAGGTAAAACACACCTTTGCCACATTGGTCGAAATTATAGGAACCAAGTCATGTTTAGGTCTCTAAGCCGGGAGAGTCCCAGGATTTTTGATATCCGGTCCCGGTATCCAATGGCTAGGATCGTATCTTCCATTGTCGCGAGAGTTTGTTCTGTGACATGGGTTGCCATAACGAAAAATAAGGACTAGGAATAGGATTCCTGCAATTAGTCCCAGGATCAGGGGAAGTCCGCCAAAAATCGAATGGACGAAATCTGGGAAAATACCCAGTATGGCTTTGAATGGTGTTAATGCCATCGAAAATACTGTCTTAAATACCTTTGAGACCCCTGTGGTATCAGAAATATTTAAGATTTCGCTCAGGATTTCCGCGAAATGTACGGGGGAATTAGTTGATAATAATGTATGTATCTCTGCAGTCGTCCTTGCGACTTGTAGATCATACGTTTCTTTTGATGACGTGAGCCTTGTAGGCGTCTGAAGAAGCACTGTTTTCATTCTGCTTAAAGTGTCTATTCGAATAGAAGTAATTTTCAAATTGGGCCATGCCCTTGCCTCCCTGTCTGGAAAGGAGCTGGGGAACAAAGAACGTCCACAGCACTTGACCTTCGCCGTTGTAGTGACTAGATAAGGAGTCCCGGGCATAAGACTACAACATCTGCGGTCTACAATAAGAATGTAACTCCCATTATAGAGTCTTTGAAAGAATGGTTCTATTTCAGTTGCAGGTGCGCCTTGCTGGTGACATGAAAGGTTGTATGAATTCCCTTTACAGGCTCCGTGCAAACTAATACCGTTACACAGAAGCGTGCCGCTTAGTGACATAGCACAATTGTTGCCACTAAGAAACACTTTCTGTCCTTTATTACTGACACATGCATGTTAATAGGGCAGGTTCCAAGTTGTTTTAAGGTACCCCTTTCCCAATTTCTCGTACATGCCAGCCTGTATATATTTTTGGCAGTATTGAAACCTGAAGGTTGAGATTGGAATATTTATGATTCCGTGTATTATCCATTCACTGACAGGTCGTTCTGACATTGTCATTGGTAATCTTTCTAGTTTTTCAATGCTCAAGATTGTATAATCAGCACCCTTTTGCGCCACACCCATTTGTCTATCAGTAAGGTTAAAGATTTGGAATAGTGACGTTGTGTTGATTAAACGCCAAGGCACATAGCCTGAACGCAGATTTTGTAACGTCCAGCCAAGCTGTACAATAGAACGCAATTGTGACTGACCATGTTGTAATAACAGTAAGTCTTGCGATAATATATCGATTGCTGAAGACACAATGCTGTCCAATGAAAATATTCTGGAGGACAGAGTCATTAACCCATTGTCCACTACAGAAAGTGATTTTTCCAAATTAATACGATCAATTTCACGTATTCTCTCTGCTGTTTCAATTTGAGTAACCTTCCAGGCCTCATTGTATGCTGCATATACAGAGGCTGCTATGAAACGCTTTTGACGCTGTTTGCGTGGTCCCTTTATGAAATCACGCAAGTCAGCACCATCAGTAAGTAAAGTTAGGTGTTGCTTAATTTCAGGCAGTGTAGAAGTTTGTAGCCATTGAAGGCATAATTTGCCCACACTGTAGGTTGTTATTATCCCTGGGTGATGTCTTTGAGGATATCTAGGGTCTGGCCTGGTCATTTTGAAACCCTGTGTTTTATTCAGGAATCTATCTTGACAGTTATTTGTATCTGTGGGCCAGATCAACCATTGTTTCCAATCAGGATGTGTTCTGTTTTGGTTAAGTATATGGTTTATGTCTATTTCTTCATCTGTATCAGAGTTATTGCTAAACATTGTTGGCTTTGGAATAGACGGGTTATTTAAATCTTTGATTTTTGCTAAGCCAAGACAGGTGGTTTGTTGAACAGTGTCATTTAAAAATATCATTTGTTCTGGGATCATGCAGGCTCTAAACAAAGCTTCTAAACCCTGTACTTGCCATTCTTTTGTACCCCAAACACTTTTCAAATCAACATTTTTGTCCCAATAATCAAATCCAAAAGTATTCATTTTTTCAAAGAATGAATCTGAATATATCAATTTTGTGTTGGTTATCATGGTTTTCATCCCTGTCTTGTTTGACAATTTGTAATAAAATGTTTCAGCATTACTTGTGTTAAAACCTTGAAAGTATGAATATTTGCCATAAACGGTTCTTGAACTCCCTTTTGGAGGTGTTGCACAATGTTCCCATTGATTATAATTTAAAACATTTCTAGGTTGTGCAGATTTATGCAAGAAATGGTTACCATAATGGTTATAGCAATACATACTATCATAATTTGTAGAACCTTGCAAATAATCATGTTTTGTAAATTTAGCAGACATTACTTAAGTCAGACATCATGTTGTTAATACTTTCAAAGTCCCAATCATCAGCAAATGAGTTTGGTTTTGCAAAGTCACTCAAGGAGATCTTGATTTGGTGTGGATATTTCAGGATCTCGACCGGACCATAAATTTCATAGTCAGTGTTGTCCCAGGCTACCCCACCAGGTATTGGAATTGCTGTGAAGTTGGCTGAAGAAAGTTCTGAAGAAAGTTCTCTTTTCTCGACGTGCGAAGATGTGTGTGGTTTGAGGACCAAGTTGATGTTCTGACTTGCTGTGTCCATTTTAGCATATTTTCCCTCAATGAAGCGTCCCAAAGTAAATACCATGATGAGCCAAAGTATGAGGATAAATGCACCAAAACCCACCCAAAATTCAATCCATGGAGAAACCAGATATGTTTCTTTCAGTTGTTTCAAAAGTTCCTTAGCTTTGTCTTTAAAGGATTTTGATGATGGCTGTGTCTTTGATTCACTGAAGCCTTCAGAGGAATCATCGAAGTTGATGAAGTAACCGGATGCAGTTCTGTCAATTGTTCCAATTGGTTCAGGATTTTTGTTTCTTGCATTGTCACTCGGTACTTCATTGTAGATTGGTGTGTCTCTGCTAAATGTTTTTATTTGGGTTTTCAGAGGTCTGAGTTCTATTGCATTGTTGCATAGTCCTTGTTGTTCTTCTGTAGGCGTTTCGAATGTGATGAGCCTCTTTGATAGGACCTCTGTACTGGTAGCAAACCTTGGTGTTCTGCTACTTATTGGGAGTCCACTTGGCCTACTGTTTGTTATCGGCCACATGTTGTGGTTTTACCAGGTCGATGGATACAACTCGGTTCTCCTTTTTTCCAGCAAGTGGCGGTAGTACAACTGATCTTGTCCCGTTGACAGACAAGACAGGAACTGCTTTTCTGTAAGAAGGCCCAAATTCCTTCTTTACCGCGATCTTCTCCCTGACTAGATCCCCGACTTTTGGAATCCAGACAGGTCTTGCTGGGACAGGTGGTGATTCTTCAGTGGTTGTTGGCTGTTGTTTCAACTGTATGTTGCTCAGGTCTTTTCTTGTTTTGTTTAAGTCCTGCAAAATAGCCAAACGGTCTTTGACATCAAAGGTTTTTTCTATTACCACTGAAGTCTGACTATCAAGGTCAGAGATCAACATCCTAGTTCCGAATAATAATTCGTACGGACTGAATCCCTTCAGAGAATTTCTTGGCAAGTTATTTAGACTACGTTGGACACTTATTAGATGTATGACCCACCCAGCTCCCGAACCTAATATCCTTTCTATTATAGATTGCTTTCTGCCTTGGTTTTTTCTTTACACCATCCCATACCCTCAGGAAGGAAGTGAGAAGATTCCCGCTGGGCTGTGCTCATTTGGCCATGTTTCCCCCCCAGGCTGGATTGCCTGAGTGAAAGAAATGGTCGAACGTAGCATGCTCTTAGCGTATATGCCATTTAGACTCGCAAATCTTTGTATAACAGTCCGGACGTCAGCCGAGTGCTGAGGATCTACATTATAAGTGGAAACTAGCCTGTATATGTTAATCGCAAGCCATTCTTTTTAGTGGTGATGTTATCTGCAGTCAGATTCCACCGTATTTTATTTTTTCTCTCCCCACTGCGATTTCTGTTGCAGTTTGGGCAGTTTTTTACAAACATGGTATGATGTAGGCTCATGCCTGGCCACCAGTACCGTGATTGTAAATCTTCCAGAGAATCTTTTAGTTTGAGGTGTCCAAGACCCTCACCCATATGTGCGTCTGCGATTAACAAGCTTCTCCTGTCCATGTTTGGAATCACTCTATCCCCCACTCCAGGGATTCGAGCAAAAGGGACGGAGTTTGCATCGATTATGTATGTATAATTGAGTGGATAGTTGATCGGTAACGCTGAGCCGTCGCCTTTTGATGACGTTTTCACCGCCAGCAATGTTTCACCGTCAATGTATTTTAATGTACGCTTTTTTCGATCTACGGGAGCCGGTTTAGTGGCTGCCGCTGCGGCTGCTTCAGCCAATGAATTCCCTACAACGTGAACGCCATCACGTTGATGACTCAGTGAGTGAGTCACGTGAGTCTTTGGTAGTTCTTTTTTCAAAAGAGCTACTTGTTCCCAGAGCAGTCTCTGCTTTATTGGTGCATCTGTGTCATCTTTGTAACCGTTCTGAATCCATGTCTGCAAATCGCTGTTATATGATTTGACGCAGTAATATGAATCTGACACTATAAGTGTCGGGAATTCGCGATCCGCATTATCTAGCGCCATTTTCAATGCGATTATTTCAGTTTGTTTTTCTGAATTGGTTTCTACTGAGTGTGATTTTGTTAATAGAGGTTTTAATTTACCTCCGCGCCACACTTCTTTTGTAATCTCACATGTGGGGTTGTATGCTTGTTCTCCCCAAACGGAGGGTTGAGCATGTCCGTCTGTATAGATTACACAGGCGTAATGTCGTAGAGGCAGAATGTCGATTGGCAGAGGATACTTCTTTTTATATTTTAGATTTTTTAATTCTTCTTGTTCTCAAAAAATTGTCAACCAGGCTATACTTGATAATTCATATCCTTCGTATAGAACTTTTAGATGGGCAATTCTGGATTTTTTGAAGTTGAATTTGTAACCCTCTGCAGCGAACCCAAGTATTATGGTGTTCACCCTTTTCAAGTGAGTCTCCAAGTCATCATCTGTTAAGTAAATGTCATCAACATAAGATAATGCTTCATCATCATATAGTTGTAGTAATTCTGTTACTCTCGCTGAGAATACCCCCGGGCTGTTCTTGTACCCCTGGGCTAACCGACAGAATTGTTTTTGAGTGCCATTTACTGAGAATGCAGTTAAATATCTGCTCTCTGGTGCTATATTTTGACAAAAGAATCCATTGGAGATGTCCAAGGTTGTTTTGTATTTTTTGCGCACTATGTTATTCATTAGTGCAGCACTGTGTGAGTTTTGCACTGCAAAAGTTTTGCAACATGTGTTAAGGTGTCGGTAATCCAAAACTAGACGATATGAATTGTCTGGTTTGGAGACCGGAAACAAAGGATTGTTCATTTGTGAGGTGCAAGTTTCAATCACCCCCTGGTATTCTAGCTGATCTAGTATTTCATTTACTTGTTTTTTAGGTTCTTGCTTAATTGGGTACTGCCTTTGTGCAGTTGGTTGTGATTTTAACTGGATTTTGTGAGGAGGAGAATCCTCATCCCATCCTACGTGATTTTTATATAAAGCAGGTGCTAAGGCCACTGCCCACTTTCTAGCAAGTGTATATTTTTTATGAATCGGGATTTGATTCGAGAAGGCAGGCATAATTACTTCTTCGCCATGAGGGCACTCCCTGACAAACTCTGGTGGCCAGTCGTTTTCAGCTAGAAGGATGTCATAGCCTTTGGAGAGGTTATCCCAAAATAGTCCCCTTATTTTCCTAGTCTTATCTCCCTCTATACGTAATGTTATCTCGTATATCTTGTGGGGCTTGCTAACTCTGGTATCTGCAGTTTCCACTTGAAGGTATTCATTCGTGTCCACTGTCTCCAGATGATTCATAAGGACTTTGCGAGCTATGCTCACCTCTGCTGCGCTGTCTAGCATTGTCTGAGCCCACTCTCCGTTTTTCAGTTGTGTCCTCAGTATTCTCGGCATTGTTAACTACCTTGATACTGGCTACCTTCTTTTTTGGAAATTGTAATTTCTTTTTTAGCTGAGCAGGTTCCTTGTCTTTGGACTTGGCGTGCTCTTCTGATCGTCCTCTTCTTTCCGATTTCTGCGAGGAATTCTGAAAAGATTGAGAGGGACGTGTATCAATGTCTTGATATCTATCAGGTTTTTTAATATTATCCCTATTTCTAAGGTTATATCTATTCCCAGAGGGGTCACTCTGCGGTGACCTCTGTCTTTGGTTTGGAGATTTCTCTCTTCGCCTAGGAGACCTTCCTCTGGACTGGAATTTCTTTTCTTTAGGATTGGATTGTTTGTTTCCATCCCAGTTCTTTTTTGGTGAATTATTATTATTAAAAAATATTTTTTCTGGACTTGTAGTCAGTTGCAGTTTTACTGGTATTCCACCTAGACTATCTCTGCCTAGTTCTTCATAGGATTTTTCTATGATTCTGGCAATTTCAGCTGGTTGGTCTGCTATATCTGTCTCTTTTAACCTCTGGCGGATCGCCACGTTTGCTGCTTCACCTTTTATGTTGGCTAGTAATATAGCCGAGACCTGCTTGAAGTCTTTCAGTAATTTCATACCAAGAGTTAAAGCAGGTTCTGGACCGTATTCATCTTGAATTTGTTTTAGCACATCTGGTATCACCGAAATGGATGGGACACCGTGCGTTTTTGTATAGATGGAAGCGAAGACTGTACCCCAAGTGTCACAGTCCTCAATGTGTGGTGCGATTCCCATTGGGAGACATATAGTTAGAATCCTGTGTATTTCTAATGGGGTGGTGTCAGGAAACACCGCCTCTATTTGGGTGATTTTCTGTGCCAACCAGAATGGTATTTGTTCCCGTTTAGCTGGAACTTTACCTAGGCAGGATTGGATGTTCTGTGGTGTTTAATCGCTGGCTGAATTGTTGAAGTCCGCATTACATACTGAACTAATTGTCTATGAATTTTTAGTAATTGTTTCAGCTGTGTTAATAGCTGTGGTGCAGGCATCTCGTCGATGTCTGGATGTGGTGTGTATCCGGCTAAGACCGGCCACGTTGCTCCTGGTCTTCCTAAAGGACCGAGCCTTGTAATGTGATTATTATGCTTTAGGGCGCCATCAAATAAGAGCAAATGCTCTTGGAATTTGAGTGGTACTTCCACCTCCTCGAAAGGAGTGTATGTTTCAGGAGGTTCCTCTACTTTGTAATAGTGGAAGTACTTTGTTACAGCATTTGCTGCTGGAAAATGTATCCATGTATAATATACCTCTGTCTGCCGATATTCGTGTGCCTCAATTACGAATATGACTGTACCACCTCTAGGTGTCAGTCCATTTTCTACAAGTTTTAGAGTTATAGATCTCCTTTTGGCGACCTGGATGAGTATTATATCCGGGTCTGCTGTGAGTGCTGTATTATCAGCTGCTGCTATTTCAGCTGCTAATCTAACTGCCTCTCTTTCTTCATCACTGTCTCCCATTTTACAGACAGGATGGTATTATGTTTATTTGCAGATCAGGTTTCTTTATGGAAACAGAGATTAGATGCACAATATTTTGGAACACTGTTTATCCTTCAACGTTGACTAGACCAAGAACCATACATAGGAGTTCCCTCCTGCGAGGTTTTGGAGGATATTACCTTTCACCCACTCCAGACGTCTTTGGAGTATGTGGGAAAAGGGGTCTGAGTGAGAAAGCACGACTGAGTTACTCTAAATGTCTTACGTTAGTTTTATCGCCCTTTCCAAACGCGTTGGGCGCCATGTAGTGTAGCTCCTATTTTCCCAATAGGCTCTGCGCATTGGAATAGTACCTACAGCAGTAAAGGCCTAGGCCAGACGTTAACTAGGTCTACTACTGTCGATACTAGACTTAATTTTTGGGTTTGCCAGCTAAGCTCAGAGTTCGCTAGAAACTTTCTCGAATGTTCAAGGAAGGATTAACTTCCCTGATTAGACAAGAAGGGATTTAGTTTCTGACAACCATAGAACATGACAACTTTGCTCTCCCCTAATCAAGAGTCAATCTCGAGAGTCGTGTGAGCACAAGGCAATTATTTTACTCAGTCAGTACGTGCATTCTTAGTCTCATCAGAATGTAGAGAAAAGGAAGAGACGGGCGTGTTCAATAAAAAGGTGTTATTTATTGATCAGTCTCTTTTCTCGTACAAGAGAAATGGATCGATATTATTGCAATACTTATAGTTAAGTAAAGTGCATACATTAAAAGCAATAGTATAAAATAATACTGTAAAAACATTGATATGGTTTCTGAGCCATATGATGTTTAAAATGATTAAGATATATTTACATACACATATACATTTGACTAAACGTGCTCAACTGGTGTTTCTAAATACGCCTACCCCGTGTACCTGACCTAAGTCTAATGCGTGGGCGGGAATAGAAAGTTACAGTTTAAGTTAAGTTTGTTTTTGCCAAGTGAATAACTAAAGAATTCTCTGTGAGGGGTTATTCAGTTCTGTACCTGGAATTTAGGATGGATGAGGAATGGTATCTCTTTCTCTGCTCTCGATATTCCAGGCTGCCTGCGAGGGCTACCCGGAAGCGCCGGTGCTGGGTCTCTCGGCTTGAGATAGCAGCGCGTCTCTCAGCGCGTCAGGAAGGCGGGGCTGCTGCCAGCGGGGTCTGCTTCTGCTCTCGGCTTCGGCAAGTATGGCTGCTCCGTCTTGTCACCACGCGTGTGTTTGCATAGGGCAAGGTCGGCAATATTTATACCTTAAAGGTGCCGAGATTGACGTAAGGATGGACATAGGTACGTCAATAAAGATGTCATACGACTTGCTCGTTAGCACATTCTTTTGCAAAAGTTCTCTGTGAAATCAAAACAATGGCCGCACGGATTATCCAGGTTGTCATAGGTTTGATTTGTTATGAGAACGTCGTATGCCTTATCAGGGGCTGGAGGAATGTCGCTTGTCTAATTAGATCTCAAGCGTTATGACCTAATCAGATAACACGTTCCTGTGCCGTAGTGTGACTGCGTCAGATAACGGTATCTGCATCATGGGGGTTTTCATGCCTCATGGGCTGACTGTTAGTTAACTTGATAGTTAGTTTAACCAGAATAGGGTCAGGAATAGGGGGACTGATTCAGAACCTATAGAAATACACGACAACACTACTGGTCAATCATTTGTCGATAACCCTGATAAGGGGTCATAAAGGTTCCTCAATGGGATGCTCCAGTGGTCTTTGGGATTTAGACTAGGTGGATGATGATATGCTGGGTAAAAGTTAGGGAGCTGTTGAAACTGAGGAAAAGCAGGAGTGAAAGGAACTAAGGGGTACAGAGGTTTATTAGGAACAGGATAGTTCGATAAGGCTGGGGGGCCAGGAGGTTGGGGTTTAATTTTAGCCCAGCCAGGTGTTTGAGGAGGACAGTTGTAGCTAGATTGGGTGTAGGATCTGTATCGTTCCTCAGGGTTAGTTTGGGGTCCATGAAAACTAGATGTAAAGTTGGACCATTTGAGGAAAGTTTTGGTGTTTTTAACATGGGGTTGTTCGGTTGGATTAATCAGGGTCTCAGGATAAAAATAACTTAGGTTCCTGGTGGAAACCCCTCCCTCATGTTTTCCTACAAACCAATCTGAGATGTGGGATACTACTCTATTATCCCTAAAGTTGATCATCACTATGTCTCCCTCTATATCCTTTGGGCAAACCCCCACCCATTGACATCTTCTGACCGAAACAATGTCCCCATTGAGATGTGCAGGAAGGAGTCTATTTGTTTTTAGCCAGAAGATTACTTTATTTTTTAGGCTTTCATTGTTTTCCCGATCCCCTTCCGAGACTGGTGGCACACCCGTCATTACTATGACAAAATTCATGGAATCCGGTGGTAAGTCCACATTATGCCTCCGTGATGGGGGTTTGTGGGGATTACTATTAGATGAAGCAGATTTGCCCTCCCCTTTCTTTAGTTGTTGCACTGCTCCCTGTGGGGGAGGTTTGTTAACAACCACCCTGGGATTCGCATTGGCCGTACTAGCTGGTCTTGGGGGTTTAACAGCCAGAGCCGATACTTTATTTGAGATAGTGGCTGCATTTACTATTGGGGTGTTGACTGGTAGTGGTATTTGTATTACCTGCCTTGTGTGTGGTACTTTGTGGATTAGTGGATGGGCCCTTGCCCTTGGCTGAGGTAGAGGGTTGTGTTAACTCAGAGGACACCAGTAGGCGATCCAATTTTTCACTCATAATCCTAACACGCTCCAGCAAAGGTAACATGTATGATTTAATGAGCTTCTCTATGATGGCACAAGACACCTCATAAAACCCTTCAGTAACTAAATCAGGAGTAGGCAAGTTTTGTAATTCTGGCGTCGGTAACTCTACATGAGGAGGGATCAGTTGATCAGGGATAACAATAGGTGGGGGTGATAATAATATCTGGCGATTTTGGCCTTTCCTTTTTACCCCACCCTTTCTCCTTCTTTTTCTCGGTGGGGAACGCACCACCCTCTTTACATCATCGGACTTAGTAGCGACGTCACCCACACTCCTCAAGGGTAAGTTCTCACCGGGTTCAATGCAAACCAGTGATGAGTTGGGCAACGTGGGACATGGACCGAGGTCCTTAACTTGACTATCGGGAATGTTTGCATCAACAAAGCTCGAATGATCAATAGGAATGCAAACTAACTGGTCACCACTAGTTGCACTAACACATGGTGGCGAAATGATTGGAAACCTAAATATACTGGGAATTTGGTTAATGTCTGTACCATCATCCTCAATAGAGCTCAACCCTCGGGCATTCGTAACCTGAGTGAGGTTTGAGTCTGAGGAGGTGGGCAGTTGGATTTTCTTCAGTTGCTCAATTGAGCGTCGTCGCTCAGCTCTTCTCTCAGCAAGGAGGAGATCCCTATCTACTTCCTTGGTGTTTTTTTTGAAAAATTTATCGAGTGGGCCAAGTGCAAGGATGCCCACACCAGGGGGGGCTGAGTGACTCATATCAAAAGAAGAAAAACAAAATCTGTTATCTAACCGTTACTAATACCTTAATACACTGCTAACAGCGGCGAAACAGTGGGCAACCAACAAGAGAATAAATAATAAAAAAAATAACATCAGCATAAAAGAGGAAGTGTCAATACCCTGGCCCAGCCCGGCCTCCTGCGGCCCCGGACGGCCACAGACGGTCCCGCCCTTGTCCCGGGCTTCTCCCGGGCTTCTCCCGGCGCACTCCCGCGCAGCGGTACTTGTGTGCTTACTTTGTAACGTGAGATAGTGGGGGGGAGGAGCCTGCAGGGAGAGCTGCCCAGGTGGCTTGAATCAGGGCAGGCGGGCGCTTCTGGGACCAGTAGTCCTGCGCCTCCGCCTGCTCGCAGCCCTGCAGGTGACCTTTAACCAAAACCCCTCCACAGACGAAGGGTCTTGAGAGGTGCCTCCCACGCGATGCGGGACCCGCGGAGCGGGTACCGCGAGTTCCAAAGGGAAATACTGGTAGTCCAGCAAAGAAGGTGAGACCCAGTGCCTCACAGCGTCGTGGAAGAAGAGAAGGTCCGCTGTGTGTCCCACCAGGAATCTAGCACAGAGCGCTTTTCTTTGCTCCAATGGGGGAGGAGCCTGCAGGGAGAGCTGCCCAGGTGGCTTGAATCAGGGCAGGCGGGCGCTTCTGGGACCAGTAGTCCTGCGCCTCCGCCTGCTCGCAGCCCTGCAGGTGACCTTTAACCAAAACCCCTCCACAGACGAAGGGTCTTGAGAGGTGCCTCCCACGCGATGCGGGACCCGCGGAGCGGGTACCGCGAGTTCCAAAGGGAAATACTGGTAGTCCTGCAAAGAAGGTGAGACCCAGTGCATCACAGCGTCGTGGCAGAAGAGAAGGTCCGCTGTGTGTCCCACCAGGAATCTAGCACAGAGCGCTTTTCTTCGCTCCAATGGGGGAGGAGCCTGCAGGGAGAGCTGCCCAGGTGGCTTGAATCAGGGCAGGCGGGCGCTTCTGGGACCAGTAGTCCTGCGCCTCCGCCTGCTCGCAGCCCTGCAGGTGACCTTTAACCAAAACCCCTCCACAGACGAAGGGTCTTGAGAGGTGCCTCCCACGCGATGCGGGACCCGCGGAGCGGGTACCGCGAGTTCCAAAGGGAAATACTGGTAGTCCTGCAAAGAAGGTGAGACCCAGTGCCTCACAGCGTCGTGGCAGAAGAGAAGGTCCGCAGTGTGTCCTTATGCAAGTTTGGGATCATCCAGAGATTGTCGGTATAGCTAAGAAACTAGTCTAGTCCTGTCTGATTTGTCGTCAGTATAATTCTGGAAAGGGAACCCGAACTCCAGCAGGAGGGTTTGCAATACCTACTGCACCTTTTGAGGTTCTGCAAATTGATTATTTCCAGCTTGAACGCTGTAATAATCTGAAGTATGTCTTGGTAGTGGTTTGTGCCTTTAGTAAATGGGTGGAGGCATACTCCACAAAATATAATACTGCTCTTACTACAGCAAAGGTGCTCCAAAAGGAGTTTCCCCCCAGATTCGGCATTTGTCGAGTTTTGTGGAGTGACATTGGACCCCATTTTATTGGGCAAGTTGTTGAGTATGTCATGAAAGGGTTGGGAATTAAGCAGAAGTTTCATGCTGCTTTTCACCCACAATCAGCAGGACTAGTGACCGTTAAAACTCTACCCTCAAACTAAAACTGGCCAAAATACAGGCTTCCACATCTTTGAAATGGCCTGTTGCACTGCCCTTGGCATTGCTAACCGTTAGATCAGTACCACATACACGATCTGGCCTCACACCGTATGGGGTGGCTTTTGGAAAGCCAATGAATATTTGGGGGATTCCTAAGCCAAGCCCCATACATGATGTACCCCATGTATTGATGAATAACTACTTGTCTCAGTTGACTGACAGTTTGTCTTCTATTTATCAACAGGTTCAGGAGACTCTTCCAGACAGGTCGCTAGGTGAGGGCCACTCCTTGCGCCCTGGAGATTGGGTGCTGACGAAATCCTTCCAGAGAGCCAGCATCCTAGCACCCAGATGGTGAGGCCCTGAGCAGGTGCTCTTGGCTACCAGGACTGCGGTTTGAGTGACCAACCGGAAGAACTGGGTACACGCGGCACACTGTCGGAAGGTGTTAAAGGACCTCTTGAGCCCAGCTGTGTTGGCAGATCAACGCGATATCATGGACACCGAGAAAGGACAAGCTACATCACCTGAAAGACCTGAAGAAGTCTTCTTGTACCACACGATCCCTGGTGCATCTCGATATCAGCTGCGACCCCGGAAGAAAAACACTTTGTTGCTGAAAAAGACTGTTTGATTCCTGGGTGGTTAAAGACTGAATACAAAGGGAGGTGGCCTTATAGTGACTGCTCATCTCAACCTCAGTGAAGAAACCAACGTATGCCCAGGACCTTAGGGCACTATCTGTTTTGAAGTTCAACAACGAGATGAACATGCCTTAGGAGAAAAACCAAACTGCTGCAAGAGTTTGTGTTCAAAAGAGTATGTTCATTATTGGACTCACTTATATTGTTGTTCTCATTGCTAAAATAACATGGGTTGTAGAGGGAGTAGCTCCTGCTCAAAAACCACTGACTGCTACTACTTCTGTCCCCATTGAACACCACCATTTCACTCTTTCTTATCATGAGCAGAAGCATGGAATGTTTCATCTCAACAATACGTTAATTCAAATGTTGTATCACACCCATAATGCTACAAACATTACCAACTGTTGGGTGTGTGGAATGATGCCAGCTCATCAGAAAAAGGGAGGAATGTCTTTCATTCCTTTGCAATTTTCACACAATTGCTCCTGTAGAGCCTGGTTTGCATTGTTGTGGGCCTCTGAAGTTGCTAAGATTACTTATGCTGATGTAGGAGGACTAAACTTTCAGTTAAATAGAGCTTGTTACCCTGATGAGGAAGGAGATCCACAAGCTAAAGGAACTGTATGGGAAATGAAGGAGTATCGTCGAGGAAATTCCTCTGTGCGCTATGTTTTCCCTAACACTTGAACTATCAAGGGTAATGGACCTTCCTGTTACAGCTGTTACTAGAGGTCGAGCATGACCTTTGTGTGAGAAGTATTGGCAGTATCCCTGTGGGAAAAAGTGACTCTACTATAACATTGAACATTACTGGAATAAACAATAGTTGTTTTTTGTCCCCACATAACAATTTTTTCATTTGTGGAAATAAAGGTTATTACCACACACTATTGGGTGGTCAGGTAGCTGCGTTGTATCCTTTTTGCTACCACCTGTGTTTCTGGCACCTGCAACCTACCATAAAGACTATAAACTGTATAATGACATTTCTAAGAACTGATTCAAGAGGACAATAAACAATGATGAAGTGGATCAAACTGATACTCCACTGCAGCAGTACGTTGACTTTAATTTGGGGCTATTTTTCTTTGTTGGTGCGGCCTTAAACAGCAGAAAGATAAGGCGCTTGACACGTGTTGTGGAGGCTGAAACCAATCAGACACCCATGGCACTTGGAAATACCACAGAAGAACTACAAATTGCAAGAATCGTGGTGCTCCAACATAGGATGGTCCTCGATGTCTACCTGGCACACAGTGGTGGAGCATGCTGCATCAATGAGAGCAGCTGGTCGCCCCACGATCCTCGCTCCTGCTCCTGCGCCCTCCTGCTGCCTGTGCCGCCCGACCTCCATCGTCGCCTGCTCCCGGCGCCCCAGCCGCCGCAGGGCCGCCAGAGAAGCCAGCACCCGGTTTTCCCGCCGCCGCTGCCTGCAGACCCGCCCCCCCGCCAGCCGATTGGCTAAGACGCTCCCGCCTCCCAGCTGACCCGCCCTCACTGCTCCCTTCTTAAGGGGACCCTCATCTCCCGCTCAGGAGCAACCACTGCGCCCTCACCGGCCTGGTCGCCCCACGATCCTCGCTCCTGCTCCTGCGCCCTCCTGCTGCCTGTGCCGCCCGACCTCCATCGTCGCCTGCTCCCGGCGCCCCAGCCGCCGCAGGGCCGCCAGTGAAGCCCGCACCCGGTTTTCCCACCGCCGCTGCCTGCAGACCCGCCCCCCCCGCCAGCCGATTGGCTAAGACGCTCCCGCCTCCCAGCTGACACGCCCTCACTGCTCCCTTCTTATGACGCCCCCAGAGCGACCGCGCGCAGCGGGAGCACCGATTGAGCGCCGAAGGTGCGCCAAAGGTAAGCCCGTCTACGCCCGTCCGCGCCTGGACCGCGCCCAGCGCCAGGACCCCTGGCCCTCGCAGACCCCAGCCCACCCGCCGGACGTACGACGCCGCCACCCTCAACGCACTCAACGCCGGCCGAACCCCTGGATGCTACCGAGCCACCCTGAGACGCACCCACGGACCCTTCATCTGCCAGTCCTGCAAGTTCTCCTGCATCCGGACCTGCACTGCACCAGCGTCCACCAAGCAGAACACCAGCAGCAACCACCTGAAGTGCATCCTGCTCAACACCCGCTCCGTCCACAGACACGCCGTCGAGCTCTGGAACCTGCTCGACACCACAGACCCAGACGTCGCCTTCCTCACGGAAACCTGGATGAACGCCTCCTCAGCGCCCGACATCGCCATCCCGGACGGCTACAAGATCATCCGGAGGGACCGCGTCAACCAGACAGGAGGAGGCATCGCCATCATCCACAGGAACACCGTCCGCATCACGACCAACACCGACGACACCATCGCACCCGCCGAACACCTGCACTTCCAGATCCACGTCAACCCCAAGACCACCCTCAGAGGCACCCTCATCTACAGACCCCCGGGACCACGCACACAATTCAGCGAGAACATCGCCGACTTCATCAGCCCGCTCGCCCTCCCCTCAGCCGACTACATCCTCCTCGGGGACCTCAACTTCCACCTGGAGAACAACAACGACCGCAACACCACCACCCTGCTGGACAACCTCGCAAACCTGGGACTCAAGCAGCTGGTGACCACCCCCACCCACTACGCCGGACACACACTCGACCCGATCTTCTCTTCCAGCAAGGACATCGCCTTCAGCCACGCCACGGGACTCCAATGGACGGACCACAGCTGCGTCCACTTCAGCTTCAGAAGGACCACGCTCCACCATCACCAGCAACAGGCTCCCCGCAGAAGCTGGAACAAGATCACTGCAGACCAGCTCACTACGTCCTTGAGCAAGAACCCTCCCACCAGCACAACGAACCCCAGTCAAGCAGCCACCAACCTCACGAAATGGATCAGCGACTGCGCAGACGAACTCGCCCCGCTGAAGACCCCGCCGAGCAGACCCGGCAGCAAGAAAGCCCCATGGTTCAACGACGAACTCAAGAGCTCCAAGAAGAACTGCAGAGCACTCGAGAAAACCTGGCGCACAGACCCAACACCGGACAACATGACTGCCCTCAAGCTCGCCACCCGAAAACACCACCAGCTGATCCGCGCCACCAAGAAAACCGCATTCAAGGAACGACTGGACAACAACGCACACAACAGCAAGGAACTCTTCAACATCGTGAAAGAGCTCTCCAACCCCAACGCCGGAAACAACGACATCACCCCTTCGCAAGACCTCTGCAACTCCCTCGCCTCCTACTTCCACAACAAGATCGCGGACATACACAACAGCTTCAGCACTCAACCAACGCACGCCACGACCGAACCACCGCCCCCCACCACCACCCTCCGCGCCTGGACCCCGATCAGCACCGAAGACACCATCCGCACGATGAACTCCATCCACTCCGGATCTCCGACAGACCCCTGCCCTCACCACGTCTTCAACAAGGCCGACGCTGTCATTGCACCCCACCTGCGGGACATCATCAACACCTCCTTCGACATCGCCACCTTCCCGGAGAGCTGGAAGCACGCCGAACTCAGCGCTCTACTCAGGAAACCATCAGCAGACCCTACCGACCTCAAGAATTACCGCCCCATCTCGCTGCTCCCGTTTCCGGCCAAAGTCATCGAGAAGACCGTCAACAAGCAACTGGCCGCCTTCCTCGAGACGAACGGCTCCCTCGACCTCTCGCAGTCTGGCTTCCGGGCCAACCACAGCACCGAGACCGCCCTGATCGCAGCCACAGATGACATCCGAGCCCTGCTCGACAACGGAGAAACAGCGGCCCTCATCCTCCTGGACCTCTCCGCGGCCTTCGACACTGTCTGCCACCGCACCCTAGTACAGCGCCTCAGCAACGTCGGAATCCAGGAGAAGGCACTGGAGTGGATCACCTCCTTCCTCACCGGAAGGACACAGAGAGTCCGCCTCCCCCGTTCAGATCCGAGGCCACCGAAGTCATCTGCGGCGTTCCTCAAGGCTACTCGCTCAGCCCAACTCTCTTCAACGTCTACATGAGCCCCCTCGCAGCCATCGCACGCCAGCACAACCTGAACATCATCTCCTACGCCGACGACACCCAGCTGATCCTCTCCCTCACTAACGACCCCGCCACCGCCAGAGCCAACCTGCACGAAGGGATGACAGAAGTAGCCAAATGGATGTCGAACAGCCGCCTGAAACTGAACTCAGACAAGACGGAAGTCCTCATCCTGGGATCCTCACCCTCCGCCTGGGACGACTCCTGGTGGCCCCCCGCCCTGGGCAGCGCACCCAAACCAAAAGACCACGCACGCAACCTGGGCTTCATCCTGGACTCCTCCCTCTCCATGACCAGACAAGTCAACGCCGTCTCCTCGTCGTGCTTCCACATCCTGCGAATGCTACGCAAGATCTTCCGATGGATCCCCACCGAGACCAGGAAGACGGTCACCCAGGCCCTCGTCACCAGCCGTCTGGACTAGGGCAACTCCCTCTACGCCGGAACCACCGCCAAACTCCAGAAGAGACTCCAGCGGATCCAGAACACCTCAGCACGACTCATCCTGGACATCCCCCGCCACAGCCACATCTCCGGACACCTGAGAGACCTGCACTGGCTCCCGGTCAACAAGAGAATCACCTTCCGGCTCCTCACCCACGCACACAAAGCCCTACACAACCAAGGACCAGGATACCTCAACAGCCGCCTCAACTTCTACGCTCCCACGCGCCAGCTTCGATCGACCAGCCACGCCCTCGCCGCCGTCCCCCGCATCCGAAGAGCCACCACAGGAGGAAGGTCCTTCTCCTACCTGGCCGCCAAGACTTGGAACTCCCTTCCGACCCACCTCCGCCTGACCCAGGACCACCTCGCCTTCAGGAAGCAGCTCAAGACCTGGCTGTTCGAGCAGTAGCAGACCCACCCCCCCCCAGCGCCTTGAGACCCTCCAGGTGAGTAGTGCGCTATACAAATGCTCTGATTGATTGATTGATTGATTGACCACACCCCTTCAGTTTTTTAAGCTATTTCCAAGCTGCATAAAATAGCCACTGAAATCCATCAGGATTCAGGGACATAGACTTTGACTGGCTATGGACTATGTTTACTGTATGGGGCTGGAAATTATTGTCAGCCGCATGTGTATTTCTTGCTACTCTCTTTATTTGCTGCCTCTGTATACAATGTGGCCAGATGCTCTGTTCTCTATGTATTTCTACTTGTACCTCATGTATACCGACTAAACAAAATGTCACAAATGTAAATGCTCGCTTGGCAATGGACCAAGAAACTACTGAATTAATGCAGATAGATGTGCACAATGTTTTCCGTACTCCCTCAAAAGTATAGGAAGATATCTTCAGCATATGCTAAAAGGGCCGTCTGTGGAAATCTATAATGATCTCTGTTACGATAAGCTGAAACCATCTTGTTTGTGGCATCCATTTTGTCAGCTATGTAATTCTTCCATCCTCTGCTGCTCGTCTTTTTCCCTGCCTGTGCGGTCTATTTTAGTTAACTTCCTGACTCAACTAAAAGCAATATGCATGCTTAGGAGTTTGTGGCTGACAGAACACCTGGTCTCAGACTCAACTGTTGTGAATGTATATAGGACCCTAATTAGATATTCCCGATTTATGCCCTGATGTGGTTATAACAAATCATATCCTTATAAAGGCATAAGAATCATATCCATGTTAAGTCATAGCCAATGCAGTCCAAATAGGGCAAGGCTACTCCCATAGACTCCTAGAAAATACAACGCGTTCTTTAAACAAAAAAGCCTCCAGCAGCCCGGGAAATCCCCCTGCTTCTGTTTTGATTTGTCCTAGAACTCCAGAGAGTCCTGAAAGAACTGCCATTTCTTATTGACGTCTTATGTCCAACCTTACGTCAAACTCGGCACCTTCCAGGTATAAATATACCAACATCTGCCTTAAGCAACACACGGTGGTTTGGAGCAGATCGGCTATCTACTTGCCTGACGCCCAGCTGATACGAGTGACGAAGGAAGCCGACCCTCCCTGCTGACGCACTGAGAGAGACGCTGTCTTTTCTCCTGCTGAGAAATTCAGCTCCAGTGTTTCCCTGCTACCCTCGCGGGTTACTGGGAGATCGAGTCCTGAGAGACCTCCTTCATTCTATGCCCAAGGCACGGAGCTGATAAGACCCTTAGAGAATTCTTGATTCAGATTCTTGGCAAAAACTGTAACTCATCTACTCCTTCCCTGTACTAGGCTTAGGTTAGGTACACTGGGGTAGGCGTATCTTAGAAACACCAGTTGAGTACGTTTAGTCATCATTTTATCATTGTATGTATTTTATCCATTTTAAGTATCTTATGGCTTAGAAACCATATAAATGCTTTTACAGTATTATTTCATAATACTCCTTTTACTGTAGGCACTTTAATTTATGATAAGTATTGCAATTGTGGCAATCCACTTCTCTTGCATGAGAAAGAAGACTGTTAAAAAAATAACCCTTTTATTGAAAATGCCCGTCTCTCTATTTTCTCTGCATTTCTGGTGAAACGAAGCATGCGCGATTGACTAATATCTATTGTTTCTGAGACTCTGGAGATATTCCTTATTTCAGGGGGAACAAAGTTGTCATGTTATATGGTTGTCAGAAGCTAATCTCTTCTTGTCTATGCAGGAAAGTTAACACCTTCTCGTTTACTCGAGAAAGTTTCTAGTGACCTCTGAGCTAGCTGGCACACACAATTAAGTCTAACATATTCAATAGAGACCTAGTCGACCTCAGTCCTACGTCTAAACTATCGTTTATGTTATTCCAATGCGCAGAGCCTATTGGGAATATAGGAACTACACTACATGGCGCCCAACGTTTGGTCAGGCGATAATTTAACGCTAGATACTAGAGTAACTCAGTCGTGTTTTTCACACAGACCCCTTTTTCCGTAAAAACTCCAATAGACGTCTGGAGTGGGTAAAGGGTTCATATCCGCCAAAACTTAGTAGGAAGAGATTCCTATGTATTACTTTTCGGTTTAGTCAACGTTGAAGGATACAGTGTTCCAAAATATTGTGCACCTAATCTTTGTTTGCTTGAAACTTGATCTGCAAACTTTCAGTCAGTAAAATGACGGAAAGTGACGAAGAAAGGGAGAGAGCTCGAATAGCAACTCAACTTTTAGCGGAAGACACAACTCTCCAACAATATGACCCGGATGCAATAGTCATCCCGGTAAATATAAGGAAAACCTTAACTATAAAACTTATAGAAAATAGAGTATCATCAAGAGGTGGTACAGTCATATTTGTTGTCGAGGCACATGAATACCGGCAGACAGAGGTATTCTATTCATGGATTAATTTTCCAGCAGCAAATGCTGTGACACGCGAGTTCCACTTCTATAAAGGAACCTCCAGAGGAATACGCCCCTTTCGAGGAAGTTGAAATTCCACTAACTTACCAAGTGCATGAGCTCTGGTTTAATGGCGCCCTAAAACATCAAAATCACATAACCAGGCTCGGTCCACGAGGTAGACCAGGAGCCACATGGCCGGTTCTAGTCAGCTATACACCACATCCTGACATTGAAAAAATGTCAGGCAGAGAACTGTTAGTTCAGCTAAAACAACTAATTAAAATACATAGACAATTGGTACAATATGTCATGCGGACTCTAACAGTCCAACCAGCAATAAAAATTCCACAGCACACTCCTCACCAGGGGAACACAAATAAAATTACACCGCAGAATATACAATCATGCATTGGTAAAATACCCGCAAAACGGGAACAAATTCCATTCTGGTTAGCTCAAAAAATTACTCAGATAGAGGCAGTATTTCCTGATACAACACCTCACGAAAAACACAGAATTCTGACAATCTGCCTACCAATGGGGATTGCACCACATGTGGAGGACTGTGACACTTGGGGAACAGTCTTTGCTTCAATTTACACAAAAACACATGGTGTTCGCTCTATGGCGGTTATACCAGACGTACTAATACAGATTCAAAATGAATACGGTCCAGAACCTGCTTTAACTCTAGGTATGAAATTACTGAAAGACTTTAAGCAAGTCTCGACTATACTACTAGCCAACATAAAAGGAGGAGCATCATCTGTGGCGATCCACCAAAAATTGAAAGAAAGAGATATAGCAGACCAACCTTTTGAACTTGCCAGAATAATTGAAAAATCCTATGAAGAAGTAGGTAGCGATAGTTTCGGTGGGAAACCACTAAAACCCCAACTAACTGAAAATCCTGGAAAAACTTTCATTAAAAATAATTTAATTACTACAAAAAAGAAGTCGGAGGGTTATAAGCAGACCAGTCCCAGAGAAAAACATTTTCAGACCAGAGGAAGGTCTCCCCAACGAAGAGATAGATCTCCAGAAAGGGGGGGGCAAGTCTCCACAACGGGAGCCCTCTGAAAAAAGATATAACCTTAGAAATAGGGACAATTTAAGAAAACCTGACAGATATCAAGATATTGATACACGTCCCTCTCGATCTTTTCAGACTTCCTCACAGAAATTGGAAAGAAGAGGACGGCCAGAACATAAAGAAGAGCGCGTCAAGTCCAAAGACAAAAAACCTGCTCATCAAAGTAAAAAATTACAATTTACCAAAAAGAAGGTAGCAAGCATTAAAGTAAAACATGCCGAGGATCCTGAGGACACAACTCAAGAACGGAGAGTGGGCCCAACCAATGCTAGACAGCGCAGCAGAAGTGACCATAGCTCGCAAGATCCTGAAGAATCTTCTGGAGACAGTGGACATGAATGAATACATTCAGGTGGAAACTGCAGACGCACAAGTTACTACTTGTGTAACGATATATCTGTAAGAGACATTAGTTAGTGATAGATTCCATACCTTAGAATATCCCCAGGCGTCAGACTGGATCCGGAAATTTTTTGTGTAGCAGTACCCTTGCGCGTCGGTAGGCGTCGTCTGCGGCTCCGCGTCCGTCGTCGTGGGCGCCGTGATGACGTCGTCGGAGTACTTAGACGCCGCCTCCGCGTGCTGACGTCAGTTCTTAGACACAGCTTTTCCACGCCAGAAGCGCTGAGCCATGTTAAAAAACCAACACTGGTGCCATTGAAACTAGGGCCCTGAAAGGGGATGACCTTAACCCTAGATATCGGTTCGCAGAACGGGGAGGATGGGTGGGTCGGTAAGGAATCTATCACTAACTAATGTCTCTTACAGATATATCGTTACACAAGTAGTAACTTGTGCATCTGAAAGAGACACGTTAGTGATAGATTCCTTACCTTAGAATAGATACCCCAGCAATACCAACCCCGGTGGTGGGTCTGCGAACCAATAATCACACCAGAAAGTCCTGGAGGACAGAACGGTCAAAGAAGCCATCCCTCCGGACTTGGCTGTCCAGGCAGTAGTGTCTTGCAAACGTGTGCAGCGATGCCCATGTAGCTGCCTGACAGATGTCTTGTAAGGGCACAGGTGGCTCCTTTTTAGCCAAGGAGTAACATGCCTTGATGCACAAGATGATCCACCGAGAGATGGTCCTCTTGTGCACCGCTTTCCCCTTCTTAGCGCCCACGTAACCAACAAAGAGTTGGTCATCCACCCGGAACTGGCGTGTGCGATCCAAATAGAATGAAGGCGCACGTTTTGGGTCCAGACGGTGGAGCCGCTCTTCCTCTTTAGAGGGATGCGGTGGCGGGAAGAAGGTGGGCAAGGTGATAGACTACCCGATGTGGAAGGCCGTGACAACCTTGGGCAGGAAAGATGGCTTAGTACACAACACAACCTTGTCCGGATGGACAGAATGGAAAGGAGGAGTACATGAAAGGGCCTGGAGCTCACTCACTCTCCTGGCAGAGGTGATGGCAACCAGGAAAGCAGTCTTCAAAGTGAGAAGACGGAGAGGACAGTTGTGAAGAGGCTCAAAGGGAGCTCACATCAGAAATGTAAGAACAAGGTACAAGTTCCACTGAGGCATCACAAACGGAACAGGCGGGAACGTGTGTGTGATACCCTTCAGAAATTGATTTACAATAGGGGACTTGAACAAAGAAGGTTGATCAGGCAGCCTCAGAAAGGCTGAAAGGGCAGAAAGGTAGCCCTTGATAGTGCCCAGAGCAGAGCCCTGCTGGGCAAGAGAAAGAAGGAAGAGAAGAACCTCAGAGAGAGGGGCAGCAAGAGGATCCACAGCCTTTGCTGTGCACCATGCCACAAATCTGTTCCACCTGCAGGCGTATACCGACTTTGTGGAGGGACGCCTGGCTGCCAGAATGACATTACAGACTTCAGGAGGCAAGTCAAATGGCCTCAACTGTCGCCGCTCAACCTTCAAGCATGGAGGTGGAGACTGGACAGGTTCGGGTGGAGGACCGTCCCCTGCTGCTGCGACAGAAGGTCCTCCTGAAGAGTCAGACGAACCGGGGGATCGACTGACATACTGAGTAGCTCTGGATACCAGTACCTTGTGCCCAGTCCGGAGCCACAAGGATGACTTGGGCCCGGTCGCGCTTGATCTTCTTCGGCACTCTGGGCAGAAGTGGTATAGGCGGAAAGGTGTACAATAGACCGCAACTCCACTCGCGACGAAAAGCGTCTCCGAGCGAGTGCCGCCTTGGAAATTCCAACGCGCAGAACAGATGACATTGCCCGTTCTCTTCGGTGGCGAATAGATCTAACCAAGGCTCTCCCCACTGCTGAAGGAGGCCTTACGCCACGTCCGAGTTCAGGCGCCATTCGTGATCCATCATGCACCGACGGCTTAGCTCGTCCGCCCTGGCGTTCAGAGAACCTGCCAGGTATTGAGCCACCAGGGTCACGCCCTGGCGTTCCAGCCACTGCCAGAAGCGCAGAGCCTCCTGGCAAAGGGTCCACGACCCCACCCCGCCCTGTTTGTTGCAGTACCACATGGCGGTGGTGTTGTCCGTGAACACCTGCACTACACTCCCCCGGACAGAGGGGAGGAATGCCTTCAGTGCTAGACGAATCGCCCTCAGCTCCAAAAGGTTGATATGGAGCCAGGACTCCGCCAGAGACCAGAGGCCTCTGATCTCCGCCTCTCCCATGTGGCCTCCCCAGCCCTGGAGGGACGCATCCATCACAACTACGTGCTCCGGTTGGGGAAGGGAGAGGGATCTTGCGCTGACCCAATCGCTGTCCGTGAGCCACCACTGCAGCTGTCTCGCAGTGCCCTCCGAGATCAGGACGTGGTCGGACAGGTTGCCCTGATGCTGGGCCACTGAAACTTCAGGTCCCACTGCAGAGCCCGCATCCGCCACCTGGCGTGATGCACCAGAAGGATGCAGGAGGCCATCAGCCCCAGAAGCCGCAGCGTCAACCTGACCGAGACCCGGGATAAAGGCTGAAATAGTGGAATCAGAGCCTGAATATCCCGGACCCGCTGTTCGGGAGGGTAAACCCGAAACCGCGCCGAGTCGAGAACCGCTCCGATGAAGAGGAGCTTCCGAGAGGGGCACAGGTGTGACTTCGGCACATTGATGGAGAGCCCCAGCTGGTGCAGGAGGTCTGCCGTTGTCTGGCGGTGGCTGACGACTGTCGGGGGCGAGCTGGCCTTCAACAACCAGTCATCGAGGTAGCGGAAGACTGAAACCCCTAACCTGCGGAGATGAGCTGCGACCACCGCCATCACCTTTGTGAACACCCGTGGGGCGCTGGTAAAGCCGAAGGGGAGCACGGTAAACTGAAAGTGCTCGTGGGCAACCGTGAACCGCAGGTAGCACCCGTTGGCCGGCAGGACGGGGATGTGGAAATAAGTGTCCTGCAAGTCCAACGCTACCATACAGTCTCCTGGGTCCAGGGCAGCTAAGACCTGAGCCAGTGTAAGCATCTTGAACTTCTCCTTCCGGAGGAAGCCGTTGACGTTCCTTAGGTCCAAGATAGGGCGTAGGCCCCCTTTGCACTTCTTGGGTACCATAAAGTAGTGGGAGTAGCAACCACACCCTACTTCTGGCCCAGGAACGCGCTCGATGGCCCCCTTGGTCAAGAGGGCCGTAACTTCCTCCTGCAGAAGCCGCAAATGATACCCCGATACGCGGTGGTTCTGCGGTGGCAAGGCTGGAGGGGTCACCTCGAAGGGGAGGGAGTAGCCCCTTCGGATGATTTGCAGCATCCACCTGTCCGACGTGACAGTGCACCAGTGGAGGAGGTGATGGCGAACCCTGCCCCCCACTGGCGTCACATGGGCCTGAAAGCATGGACTAGGAGGGTTTTGAGATGGATGCTGCGGGGGAAGGTGTGGACTGACCTCACCGTTGTCCCCGACCGCCGCCACGGCAGTTTCCACGGCCGCCACCGCGTGGCCACGAAAGGAGTGAAAGGCAGCCGATTTCTGGCACGGGGCCGAGAGGCCCAAGGACTTGGCCGTAGCCCTGGAGTCCTTAAAGCGCTCAAGCGCATGGTCTGCCTAGTCGCCGAAAAGGCAACGGCCATCAAACGGCTTGTCCATGAGTTTGTTCTGGACATCAGCTGAGAAGTTGGCGGATCTCAACCAAACGTGGCGACGAATCGCCACCGTCGTTGCCATCGCTCTGCCCATAGAGTCGCTGGTATCCAGTCCACATCGGATAGAATAACGTGCCGCATCTCGGCCTTCCACAAGGGCTTGGCCGAGTTTAGCCAGTACCTCCAACGGGCATTCTGGCAGCACGTCCGCGACCATATCCCACGGAGAGTAGGTGTAGGGGCCCAAGAGGCATGCGGTGTTGGAAGACCGCAGTCCCAGACTCACGGAGGAGAATACCTTTTTGCCGTATTGCTCATACCTCTTGGATTCCCTGTCAGGCGGGGCCAACAGGAATGCGGTTTGGGAATTGGAGGCCTGGATCACCAAGCTCTCAGGGGTGGGGTGGGTGGACAGGAAACAAGGGTCGCCCGGGGCCGGGCGGTGGCGTCTAGCCACATTCCTGTCTACAGGCGAACCTGTAGCGGGCCAGGACCAAGTGCCCAAAAGAACGTCGGTTAAGGCCTCATTAAAAGGCAGCAGAGGCTCGGTCGAGCATGACTGCGGTTTAACCACTTCAGCGCTAATGACAAGGGTAACTCGTCATGGACTTTCCATTGATTTCAATGGAAAGTCAATGGAGCTCGTTGAAGACCCTTAGCAGCCAAGTGGTTAAGGACCTCAGTGAGGTTAGTCCTCACGGCCACGACGGGGAGCTCAAGGACCAAGCCCTTGGCCGCCCTCGTCAACACCACACTGTAGGTTGCCCCCTCCTCCGTAGCCACGGTAGGAGGTGAGACAAAGCCAGTGTCCGACGAGGTGTCCAGACCACTGGCATCCCCAAGTCCACCTGTCCAGTCCTCCTGGGACTGACATTCATGTGTCAGAGGGTCCTCAGACCCCTCCCAATACTCCTGATCACCCATCTCCTGGTACTCAGGGTTAACAAATGATGGGGCCGGTTCATGAAAAGTGAACTCTCCGAACGGCGTCGAAAGCGGCGCCGTTCCGGCGCCGGAACCGGGTCGACGGAGGCATCGAAGGCGGCATCGCCCGAAGACGATCCGGATCCGGAACCAGATCCAGCGGGGGCCTGCGGCGCCGGGCCCGAAGCACCCAGCGGCATCGGGGCTGAAGCCACCGACCAGCTAGGGCCCCCAGACGGGTCCCCTAGGCACGAAGGCGTCGCGGAGCCCGTCGGGGGAGTGAGGGACCTCATGGCCATGAGGAACCTCTCGATCTCCTCCGGCGTCACGCGCGGCCCAGGGACCGGAGGGTATGGAGCCGGACGCGACGCCTGCGACTCCGACGGAGCCGCGAGGGGCGGTGCCACCTGAACCCCCGGCCGCGTCGCGCGAGCGTTGAGGGGAATCAGAGGAGCGATGACGTCTCTTCGACTTCTTGTGCTTACCTGACGACTTCGACCCTGAGCAGTGATGTCGACTCCCGGAGCTCCGATGGCTCCTCTCCCGCGACCGGTCCCTCGACCTCCGTCCGGACCGGGACCGTTCCTGGTGCGGGGCCGACTGCCGGAGTTCGAGCCGCTTGCGGGACCGCCTAGCCTTCAAAGTCAGGGCCCGGCAGTCGGAACAGGTCTTGTCGTCACAGGGCTTAAAACCTGGCATCCCTACCGGCACCGTTCGGGGTCGAAGACTTCGAAAAAGAATGATCAAAAGAGACCAAAAAGTTTAGTCTAAAAAGACTAAGGTACCACTTTTTCCGGATCTGCGCTGCGGACGCGGAAAAAATAAGAACTGACGTCAGCACACGGAGGCGGCATCTAAGTACTCCGACGTCGTCATCACGGCGCCCACGATGCCGACGACGGACGCGGAGCCGCAGACGACGCCTACCGACGAGCAAGGGTACTGCTACGCAAAAAAATTCCGGATCCAGTCTGACGCCTGGGTTTATTCTAAGGTAAGGAATCTATCACTAACGTGTCTCTTTCAGATACCAGAGTTAGCGTGCCCCATAAACTATATGAAATAACATTACGTATAGAAGGGGACAAAACTAGGAAAATAAGAGGTCTCTTTTGGGAGAATCTATCTAAAGGCTATGATATCCTTCTAGCAGAGAAAGACTGGCCACCAGAGTTTGTTAGGGAGTGCCCACATGGCGAAGTAATGATTATGCCTGTCTTCTCAAATCACATTCCAATTCATAAAAAATACACATATGCAAGAAAATGGGCAGTGGCCCAAACCCCTGCATTATATAAAAATCATGTAGGATGGGATGAGGATTCTCCTCACCATAAAATCCAGTAAAAAAATCAACCTACTGCACAGAGCCAGCATCCTGTTAAGCAAGAAGCTGAAAACAAGTCAGGGAGATCTTAGATCAACTTGAGTATCAGGGGGTGATTGAAACATGCACCTCACAAATGAACAATCATTTGTTTCCTGTCTCCAAACCAGACAATTCATAGTGTCTAGTTTTGGACTACAGACACCTAAACACTTGTTGCAAAACAGTTGCAGTACAAAACTCACACAGTGCAGCACTAATGAATAATATTGTGCGCAAAAAATATAAAACGACATTAGATATTTCAAATGTTTTTTTCTGTCAAAACATTGCACCAGAAAGCAGGTATTTGACCGCTTTCTCCAGCATGGGGGCCTAAACACAATTTTGTCGACTCCCACAGGGATTTAAGAATAGCCCAGGATTATTTTCAGCCAGGGTAACAGAGTTACTACAAATGTATGATGATGAGGCATTATCCTATGTCGATGACATTATCTCACAGATGATGACCTGGAGACACACTTGAAAAGAGTGAACACCATCATACTTGGGTTTGCATCTGAAGGGTACAAATTTAACTTTAAAAAGTCACGAATTGCCCACCAGACTATCCTTTTTTTAGGATATGAGTTATCAAGTGAAGGCAAAAGCCTAGCAGACAACTTCTTTTTTTTTTTTTTTTTTGTAAACCTTTATTGGTATAGACAGGATATACAAATCTGGGCCTACAACCAAACTGGCTGGCCATAATACGTGAAAGTAGTCAAGAAGTCCAGAATGAAGTTACAGAATCAATCATAGAGGAACGTAAGCAATACAATCTTAAAAAGGGGGGAGGAGAGAGGATCCAAACGGCCAGCAAACAGGAGCAAAGAAGGTTATTTTTTATAATAGGGCGATAAGGAGCATGACAGGCTCGGCAACAATATAGAGGAATCCGGATTCCCAAATCAAACCATTGGTAACAGAAAGGCTAAAGGGCAGCTATGCAGGAATGTCAATACTGTATATATCGGTATAAAAACAGGGCAGTGAACACAAGTCAGTATATAATTAAGAACAAATTTGCAACCCCACCACCCAGTAGCACATCGGAAACAGAACAAAGGGGCCGGAATAGCGACAACACCAAGTATAACCCGTCATACTGACCTTGGGAGAGAAGGAAAAAGGGAGGGAGAGGGGGGGGGAAGAGGAAAGAAGAGAGGGAAAGGAAAACACAGACTGAAAGAGAAGAATGCCGCGCCTAAACAAGCGCCCCGTAGCAAGGAACACATAAAAGAGCAGTAATATCAGCAACGAGGAGGGCATGGGAGTCGCAATGGAAAGCAGCAGATCTACAAAAAGAAGAACAGCGACATTACAGACCCCACCCCAATCATACCACGGAAGGCAAGGACAGACGCGGCACTCCAATAAAGAGATACAAAAGGGCCATAGAACTGAGGAAAATAAAACATCAAATAAGACCCAACCCACCCATCCCACCCAGCACCCCTGCAGAAGGCTACGGCCTACCCTCCTAACAGCGCGCCTGTCGCCCTAAACCAGAACCCGAAATGTAGTAGAGACAAGAGAGAAGAAGAATATAGAGACAAAAAAAAAGAACATGAAAACAAAAGAAATAAATGGGAGGGAGGAGCAAAAGGGCAGAAACAAATACGGTCGGCCACAGCCCTCCACCCAACCATACGATCATATTACATGTGAACCAGAACGACACAATCTCGAGCGCCCAAAAACGTACAGGGGGGTCTCCCACAGCAGTAGAAATATGAGCAACTTCGCCACAGATCTGTACACCAATAAACCACCGGGAGCCGTGCATCTCACCCCAGTCCCTTCCTAACCACAATTACCACCCACCACAGGACAGTGTAAAGTAAGCAACATGATGCGAGGCAAGCACACAAATGAAAAAAAATACGAGCAAAACGTAGGCCAGGGAGGGCAATCAATAAGCAAGTGGGCAAAAGTTCAAATAGGCAGTTCAAATGTCTCAACAATAGCAACAAGGGCAATAATAGACAGGAGTTCAGTCTCGCCGTTAGGAAAAGCGGGGGTTTCTCTGCAAAATAGAAACACGACCTCATCAAGGCAAAAACAGGCAGCGATCCACCATTGTTCTCAGGCACCCGGGGAGGATCGATCCCCGCACGACACCCAAGTCCCCAAACTCCAAACATCGAAGAGCAGGAGGTTCCAAATCCACCGGCCAGCAAACCCGTCGATGGATAGCGACAGTAACCCTCGTAGCGACCGAGGGAGGCGAGGCAGTGGCGTCACTGAGACAAGAGGGGACCATGAAGGAGCGTTCACCCAAGATGGCGGTGGAACGAATCGAGTCTCCCGGAGCACCGGGGGCCAGGGCCGCGCGTAAGGATCGTAAGGCATCAAGAACGTCTCGAATCGTAGGCTCACGCACACACGTCCAGGCCCCCGTGCAGTCCAGCAACCCAAGTCCGTCATCACGAGGAGACCCACAGCACAGGTCGTCGGCAGCCATTTTGTGAATTCAGCCTCCTCACCACCCTCCGCGATTCTCGGAACAGTTCACAAATGTGGGCCTTTACAGATTTCCGGGGGGTCCCAGCAATGGCAGCCTCGGTGAAAAAAGGAGATTCGCCCGAGGCGGGGGGCCGTCTGCAGTATCGCTGGCACTCCTCTCAAACAGAGTCCGAGGACGAGGGTCCAGGGTCGATGGACGGAGCAGCGGCAGGGGGACCCCTTCACACGATCAGTCCACGGAGCACCGCGCCCCGCACCAGCCTCACGGCCGTCAAGGCGGGCCCGGATCAGGGTCACCGGGATGTTCTCACAACGGCTCTCACCAGTGGCGCAGTCTCTCGGCCGGGGCCGACGGTCACCACAACGCCAGGCCGGATCCGATAGGCGAGGCCCCGGTCTCAACACCACGAAGGCCCAGGTCCCTTCGGGGGGCACAACTTCGGAACCGCAGCACGCCGGAGTCTCCAGGCCAAACGGTGAGTAAGAGCGAAACGTTGCGTTGCTATTTCTTTGGAATTATGTCGTCTCTGGGCAGGATATGCAACAGGATATGCGAGTCAGGCCAGAGGGCTGACGGAGCCGAGCTACAAGGCGACCATTACGCTCGCGAGCTTGGCTCCTCCCCCTCAGCAGACAACTTCTTAGAGAAGTGTGCAGTACTCCAAGTTCCAAAAACGCTGAAAAACTTGCAATCAATTCTAGGTTTCCTGAACTTCGGAAGAACATACATTCTAAATTATGCAGAGAGGGTCAAACCACTCTACGAATTAATAAAACCTGATTTCAAACCAATTAATTGGACTCAGAAACACACAGAAATTTTAAGATCATTACAAACAGATATGTTAACTAAAACAAAACTGCAAACACGCGCAAGCGAACGCAACCTTGTAATCCGAGTCATCCCCGGAAGATGCGGATTTACATACCTGTCCTCTAATGAGGGAGAAACGGTACCAATAGCTTACAAATCACACTTGTACACACAAGCTGAAATGAAATTCAGTTCTACTGAAAAAATTCTAACTACGGTTCAAACGGCTGTAGCAAAAGAAAAAGCCCCAGCTCATGGGAGAAGGATATCTGTTTTAACAGCAGTATCAGCCCTTGAAGCAGTAACAAGACCGAGCATTACAAATGCAATGGCATTAGATTCGAAATGGATACAATGGTTTAATTCTCTTGATACAACTGACGTGATACACGCATTTGATCCCAAAATGAAAAAGCTAGAACATCTAGAATATGAAAAAGAATGTTCTCTGCCGATCAAAATTCTGCCTCTGGAACAGTACAGCTGTGTAATCTACACAGACAGATTTGCACAACACTACGTTGTGGATAAAAAAGTTTACAATGCAGCGCACAAGATTGTTAAAGGTCGCTGGCGCTTGGGTAAATTCAGACCGATGGTCACTAAAACTGAATCACTCAAAAAATGTACAGCTCAGCGAAGAGAACTACGAAATTTGAAGATGGCGCTTGAACATGCAGATCGCGAATTCCCCACACTAATAGTGTGCGATTCGCATTACTGCGTCGAATCATACAATAATTCCATACAGACCTGGATTAAAAACGGTTACAAAGATGAGAAAGGTGGCACAACAAAATATAAAAAACTTTGGGAACAAGTAGTTCTTTTGAAGAAAGAACTACAAAAGACTCACGTGATACATACACTGAGTCATCAACGTGATGGCGTTCACGTTGCAGGGAATTCATTGGCTAACAGAGCCACAGCGGCAGCTCTTCAACCGGCTTCTGTAGCTACAAAAAACGTTCAAAAACAAATAGATGGAGAAACGCTACTAGCAGTCAAAGCCTCAATGGAAGGCAATTATGCTGCGTTACCTCTAAACTATCCACTCGGAAATACATACATAATTGATGCGAACTCTGTTCTGTTTGCTCAAATCCCTGGATAGAGTAATTCCAAACACGAACCGGAGGGCTTACTTGATTCAAGAAGCACACATGGGAATGGGTCTGAGGCACCAAGAGATCCTGAAATCTCTAATAGAATTGCAATCAGAATACTGGTGGCCGGGAATGAGCGTGCAAGTTTATAACTTTGCAATGGATTGTCAGTACTGCAATAGAGATCGCAGTTATGAGCCGGACCAAATATCTGACCATAGCACAGTAAGAACAGCCCAGACACTGTGGAAAATTAGTACGGTTTGGTAAACATTATCTGCGCCATCTTGCCTTTTCCCCTGATGCCACACTTTTTGTCGTGCGCACCCGCCATTTTAGGTGCCTCGATCAGAACCACCCTCTGCACGCCACTGGCCCCCAGCATAGCCCTTCGCCCTCACAAAGCCCGCACGCTGACAACCCCCCCGCCCCGCTCGCACCTGCCTTGGGTCATAAACCCCTCTTCAGCGCAGCTCTGCCTCAGAACCCCATCCTGTTCCCAGCGCGACACCTCCCTCCATTCCTTTCATGGTCCCAGGCCCTTTGATACAAACCCCCTTTTCCTGTGTGCCCGTTTGTCTTCCTCGTTCCCAGGCCGCAACCTAGCTCTGCGGATACTGTTTATGGCCCCCCCCGTACAGTAGGAAGCTTCCCTCATCAAAGGACCCTTGAGTTGATCAAAGCCCCCACCCTATGAGATCCGATCAAACCCCCACATTCCGTGAATCGGCGGAATGTCCAGCTGCGCGATAATCATCACCTGTTGTGACCGGGGTGGGGACTTCAACTGTAAATGTGTGTGGGAACGGGCCTGAAGGGGAGATTCAGAGGATGTCCTTTCATACTTCAAAGCATAACAAGAATATGTTACCTGCAATAAAGATGATGAAACTGTGTATAAGAGGCCAGGCCTCAGAGATGCGGTTAGAGCACCTCGTGACGATACTGGCTGTCTGAACTGATGTGTTCTCCTCCGGAGAGAATAAACCTTGTTTCCTGCTTTCCAGTCTCCAGCGCCTGCCTCTTCATTGATTAATATTTCGTGGGTTAAAGAGGCGATACCGCCGGGCAAATATTGATTGTCCCTGACCTGGTTTTAACAATTGGCGTCCCAAGCGTGGGGCCCATCAGCGACACGTGGATCCAGTGGGAGAGGTCCTGACGACAGAGTGAACGACTGCAACGATCGGGAGAGCTCTTGCCCAATAGACCCTCGTCTGGCAGCCGATCATCCGAACTTCACTAGTTCCGAACAGACCTCTCTCGAGTGATCTACGGTCCTGACTGGGAACCATCAGGAGTGCCGCGAGGAATAGGAAAAGAGGACGATCGGGCGCTGGATTCGGAAGATAGGAAACTGTCCATACGGTCCGGGTAAGGTCGTGTAAACACGACGAATTGCGAAATAATTGTTTAATTGACCGGAAAATACTAGTATTACTCTTTGTTGACCTATTTGGAGATTCACTGTCTGCACACGGAGAAACAATAGGCTCTTTCTCTTTGCAAACAGTGAAGGATAGGTAACGCAGCCAGCGTGCCTATCTTTCTCCCCCACTAATATTGATGATTTGTTTTCGGGAGATTTCCCTCTCCCACACTGATTAATGGTTTTTACCCCGAACTACTGTTCGCGGATTGTTTTCTGGAGATTCTCTGTCTGCAAACAGGAAAAGAACAGGTTCCCCTTTGCAGATAGTGAAAGGGTAGAGGACGCAGACCTTTGCGGGCCTACTTATTCTCCCCACTGATCGTTTATTGTTTATTTGATATTGGTTCATGAGGTATTCACTTTCTGCAAACAACGTAGAATAGAAATATTCTGTCTAGTCTTTGCACGCAGTGATAAGATAGGCAGTGCTGACTTTTTGTCCCTCGTTGTGAGCCGTCATGTCTGTCTTCTCCCCACTGGTTGGTAGTTGGTTCAGCCCGGACCGTTTATTAGAGGTGGACCATCTAGCTCCGCTGGAAGGCACCCCTAATAAAGACATGTTCATAAACTATGGATTAGTTACCATAGCCTATGGTAAGCTATGGCACAGGTATACCAAAGAAAATCAAGAGAAACAGTGGCCACTGATAGGATCCTTCGATCTTGATAAAATAGAAACGTTAGAAATAGCCCTTCGTAATAACAAGACAACGACTATTATGCTCGACAGTCTCGGTATGTGGCGCAAAGAAGCAATGCAACGAAAGAAAAGAGACGAGGACAGAGTAGGTAAGGGAATATATCGACAGGACAACCCCAGGACACAACAACCCGAAAGTAATCCCCCGACACTACGCACAGGACGACCAGACTTAGGGCAAAACCAATGTGCTTTTTGTAAATATGCCGGGCACTGGAAAGCCCAATGCCCGACTCTACTGAGCGAGAGTAGGAGCAGAGGGCCGACAGGAATAACAGGCCGGCAGAAAGGGAAAAGGCGCGAGACCAAGATGAATCAGACTGACATGGACAGGCCAGACAGAACCACCACGTTTGATTATGCCCGATGGCACAGATTTCACCAGGCCGATTTCAGCGACATGTTCGAGTCCTCGTAGATCGAACAACGCTAAGACAAGAAACCCAGTCTAGCTCTAAATTACCCGGTGACGAACCCCGTGCTACCGCTACTGTTCCCTATCACAAAAAAAATCCACCCTTTTCGGATAACGTACAGAAACAATACACAGAGTAGTCTCGGACAGATTAGTATACATTCCATTAATGAACTCAAACTTCGAGTGCAATGGGACTGATTACTCTCTGCTGCCCCCCCCCGCTCTGTAAAAAGAAAGGAGCAATTACAGGCATGCATAGACAACCCCCCCATTACCCAGACATGCCTGTCCAAACAAAATACCTACCCCCACTCCGGAAGTTCCCGAAATGCCGCAGGTCACCGGTCACGCCCATCCGGAAGGTGAACCACACAGCACGTGTGGGGCGGGCCTGCTGACAACCGTCGATCGAATCGCCAGTGGGATGTCCAGGAGGCACCATGGGCCCGGCATGAAATGGCTGTCCCATCCTCTTCTTCGTGGGGTGGGCTGGGAGGGAGAGGCGACGCGGACGGGCCTCTCCCACCTCCTCGGATAGGAGGCTTCCCAGCCACGGTCCGGCCATCACAAATACCTCTGCTGAAATTGGTACAGGGTGGGCTGGGAGGGAGAGGCGACGCGAACGGGCCTCTCCCACCTCCCCGGATAGGAGGTTTCCCAGCCCCCGGCCTGGCGCCGAAATCCTCCAGCGGTGGCGCCCATACCTACGCAGCACCGAACATACAACAGCCGCGCCCATACCTGCGCAGCACAGAACATGCAGCGGTGGCGCCCATACCTGCGCAGCACCGAACATGCAATGGTGGCGCCCATATTTTCGCAGCACAGAACATGCAACGGTGGCCATACTTCCGCAGTACAGGACATACGCCGCAGGTGGCCATACTTCCGGAGCACGGGACATGCACTGCAGGCGGCCATACTTCCGCAGCACAGGACATGGGACTTGTGGAGCACGGGATGTAGAGTGGCCATCATGCATGCCCATGAAAGAGGGCAGCGTGGAGAGCACCGGGAGAGGGAGACGGCGCGAACGAGTCCCCCTCGCCCCCCAGGTGGGGGCACCACAGCTGCACCCTAGCCGAATGTCCTGCTTCCACAACACGGAGTTTCATTTCTTTCACCCCAAAAGGTCTCTTCCACTCTTGCAGACTCGACGAAGGGCGGCTGCTGCAGGGCCTCAAAATGGCGTCTGGGCCCCCTGGAAGGCGGGTCTAGGCCGCTAGAGTAACTTTGACCAGCAATGTAACTCGGACGCTTGCCCACCGGGGCACGAGCCCCCACCTCCGACAGCATCTCCACAGCCTTGAAGATTCTACAAAAGTCCCCGGAGCCCTCGGCCCCTGCAGGCTTCCGGTGAGGAACAACTGCCTTGGTCGCTAACAAAATAACCACGGCATAGCCACCCCTTCTGTTAGCACGAGTTTCTGAACTGCCGAAAAGGACTCTGGTCCAACCGCCGATTGTAGGAAACATTTTCCCTGATGCTACTTCCGGACTAACCCGGCCCCGCCCAAAATGGCGCCGGTATCAATGAGAACTTACGAACGCCTCGTGGTGTTTTTTTTTTTTGCTAAAAAGACTCGAATGTTCTGAGATATATATATATGTGATCCTTTGTACACTTGATGAAAACGAGGGAGGGTTCACTCGACGAACATGTAAAAGAACCCCGTGAAAAATGTTGTTTTCAATGTACGATTTATTATGATATTATTGTAGCCGATACATCACCTCGCTGGTGACACACGCCCACGGTATGCATATAGGAAATCTGATTGCAACTAGTCTGACTGTGCTTCCAATTATGAAATAAATGCCCCTTGATCCCTCACCTTTTGATAGACCTTTTTAGTTTCCTGCAAAATGACTAAATAAAACCTTTTTAATGTTTTTAATGCTGCAAAATAGCCCCCTTACTGTACGTACTTCAGCCATCGCCGTGTCCGGCCAAATACGATTGCACCCTCATATCTACATGCTGAACGATTGTGCAAATAAAGGTTTTCCAAACTATGAACGGGTATTGCATGCTTTTTTAAATGTGGGATCAGCGGGAGAGTTTTTCTGTGCACCCTGCTTTGCTCTCTCTTTAAGGTTATTAGAAGATGGTTGCCCAGCCCCGGAGGAAGGATCGAATCTAAGACACGATACTCTGCCTCCAAATATGCGACTGGCTCAGGAACTAACGCATGGAGAAGGACCTCGACTTCCGAGGATGGGTAAAGTGAAGCGGTGTAAATGATAGAATGTTATAAAGGTACGGCACTCAAAAGGTACTAGGGAACAGAGTTGGCCGAAGAACTGATGAGCCTTAGAACATCACAGCAGTGAAAAAGATTTAAGGATCCCGATAGCTAGATACATCTACCAACTAGATACCTCACTAAGTGCCTCTGATTCTTTTTACAATTCCCTACACACGACCTATAAGGACACACTGCCCCCCCTGGCTTCAGAAACAAAAAAAACCCAGGGATTCTATCCCGAGGAGATAAGACTAGTATGAGGTAAGTAAAAGACTTTCGTACCCATGCATTTGATATGCTCGAATGTTGTCCCCCTCCCTTCCCCTCTTTTCCTCCCTCTACAGGTTACATTGGAATCACGACCGAGGTATGGTGAAGATCTGAAGCCTCGCCATGTCTGATACACGAAGCGGACTAACGCTGCCAGGTGGCACCTAAGCACACCCACAAACTGCTCTTGTAACGAAAGAGCCAATAAGTTGTATGACATGATGAAAAACGACCACCCTTAATCCGTGTTGCGTGAATGGACACAGGTCACGTATGTCTGAAACTATGAGAGAATGTTTTCGTGTGACTGAAGCGTTGACTCAACTGGTCAAAGGACCAAGAATGCAAGAAGTGCGACACAATGGTGCCCTTTTTTTCTCAATGCATGTCCCCTGTACCCGGCCTAATGCTCGTCCGTCCCAAACTGCATGCTTTCAAAATTCTAACACAGACCCGTAATGTCTTATGTTGTGTAATGCGCTGAATAGCCTACCTTAATACACTGCCACCCCCAATATCGCACGTGTACTATTTAGCCTATTGTTGCACATCTCTCTCTCTCTCTCTCTCTCTCTCTCTCTCTCTCTCTCTCTCTCTCTCTCTCTCACTCTTCCGAACGACTAGCACCTAAATTGGCAAACCGCCACCCCTAGTGCACCACCCAATTGGCTCCAAATACCGCAAGTATTTGCACAAAATTTGTCTTAAATAAAATCACCCTGAGACCGTGTCACTACCTCTCCTTTCTGCTACAAATTGATGAAACCGAGAATTGGCCATAAGGGAAAGGACAGGTAAGACGACTGAGGTTCCCTAATCTGACCCGTAATAAGGGAACTACATGTCAGCGGCTTCTATTATAAAAAAATGCCTCAGATAACGCGACCTTCCCCGTCCCGAATCGTCGCAAATCCCCAAACAGAAAAGGTGATCGAAACATCCCCATCTTCCCCGAACGCCCCCAGTTTTGTATCAGCTGCCCCAGACAAGATTTTAAAATATGTCCCTTACCCCCGGTTGCAAGAGATGGGTCGACTTACGACTAACGCAGGTTAGCCAGCCGTTGTCCCTAGAAATGATTTGTTGATAAGCAAGCTACAGAGTTTAGAATTCGAGAAATATCACTGAACGCTTACCAACTGAACTGTGGCCTTCTGCTAAATAACGCCCTTATGACACAAAGCAGGACGATAGTCCCTTATCACAGTTTGCTATGTCCCTAGTTGTTTTCCATAAAACCCCGGTATTTAATTAAGTAGTCAGGTTGTAAGAGGCTATGTAGGAACTAGAATGATGTTTGCAAGGTTAAGATTAGACCGAAGTGAAGAAATCGTTGCAATGAACCCTGTTGAGAGTAAAATGTTTAGCTGAAAGGCAGGATGCATTGATAGAATGAAAAATGTTTAGCCTATGTTCATCCCTCAGAAAGATACCTATCAGACCATGGTGATAGCACGTTGCACTTTTTTCATAAAATATAAAGCCCTGAAGAACGGTATAGCTTTGCAAGACTCGTACTAGGAAGGTGGGTCTCTACCAGAAGAACTGACGTAACTGTAATAAACAAAATGCAATAAAAAGGTACCAGATCTCGTACCACGACAATGACTAACACCAACAAACACCAAAGAAATAGTTACGAAGGAAAGTTATAGGAAATCCGACAAGCCCATCATCAATTATTTATATGTTGGTTATGAACCCCAATGTAACGGATGTTTCTCATTGCTTGGAGCTGGGAGAGAAATAGACTTATGTGATTACCTTCCTCTGCCAATTCTCTAAAGACTGTCTTTTCAAACTCATTTAAGGGTACCACTGTCGGAGGAGAAAGAGACCGGATGTGGGAGCACGCGGCCTGACTACAGACCGTGGAACATCTGCGACATTGGCCAAGGCGAGACCGCGACAGTAAGGAGTTGCAGGACAAGGCACTGTTTCCGACAAAGTGAGAGGAAAGGGCTGACCTGATGCCCCTGCTCGATGTTCAACGTGTGCCGAAAAGTCCCCGCTCTCTGAACTCGGTCATGAGCCCGCCTACCTGGAATTTTCCGCCCCCCCCGGTCTGTTCCCGATCTGGCCCTGCTCCATCCCCCTTTTTTCTCCGACCTACCCTAAGGACTACTCACACACACATTTCTGCCACCTGAACTTTTTGACAATCAACTCAAAAGGACACAGGGCGAAAAGGACCTTTTTGACCAGAAAAGCGAGGAAAACGTCATGCCCTGCAACGCGGGACCTAGAATAGAGGTGGACCCATAGCTCCACCGCCGGTGCTCCACAGTGCCAACAGAAGACGACAAAGAATGCTGAGAACTCACTAACTCCGAACAATGACACCCTTAATTATCGTTTCTATTAGGTCTCATTTCTCTCCCAGCCACCATTGTATTGATTATGCTCCAACCAAATATGAACAGAACTTACATATGTAATGACCTATCAGTTTACATTCCGAACGACTATAAGTATCTATGAAATGTACTCAATGCTCTCACTACAGAATCGTTTTTGTCCGACATTGCATTACTATGACTTTCCTGCAAACGAGTTTTATCGATAGACCCGCCTCCTAAGACGAAAGATTTTAACTGTAATGTTTATAGCTCCTTCACCTGGGTTCCTACTCCCTTACCTATGACCCCCACAGTAGACATGGATAGGAAATAGGCCAGCAAGATGTCTTGGATATGTTAAAGGGAGGACTGTGGAAAATTAGTACGGTTTGGTAAACATTATCTGCGCCATCTTGCCTTTTCCCCTGATGCCACACTTTTTGTCGTGCGCACCCGCCATTTTAGGTGCCTCGATCAGAACCACCCTCTGCACGCCACTGGCCCCCAGCATAGCCCTTCGCCCTCACAAAGCCCGCACGCTGACAACCCCCCCCCGCTCGCACCTGCCTTGGGTCATAAACCCCTCTTCAGCGCAGCTCTGCCTCAGAACCCCATCCTGTTCCCAGCGCGACACCTCCCTCCATTCCTTTCATGGTCCCAGGCCCTTTGATACAAACCCCCTTTTCCTGTGTGCCCGTTTGTCTTCCTCGTTCCCAGGCCGCCACCTAGCTCTGCGGATACTGTTTATGGCCCCCCCCCCGTACAGTAGGAAGCTTCCCTCATCAAAGGACCCTTGAGTTGATCAAAGCCCCCACCCTATGAGATCCGATCAAACCCCCACATTCCGTGAATCGGCGGAATGTCCAGCTGCGCGATAATCATCACCTGTTGTGACCGGGGTGGGGACTTCAACTGTAAATGTGTGTGGGAACGGGCCTGAAGGGGAGATTCAGAGGATGTCCTTTCATACTTCAAAGCATAACAAGAATATGTTACCTGCAATAAAGATGATGAAACTGTGTATAAGAGGCCAGGCCTCAGAGATGCGGTTAGAGCACCTCGTGACGATACTGGCTGTCTGAACTGATGAATTCTCCTCCGGAGAGAATAAACCTTGTTTCCTGCTTTCCAGTCTCCAGCGCCTGCCTCTTCATTGATTAATATTTCGTGGGTTAAAGAGGCGATACCGCCGGGCAAATATTGATTGTCCCTGACCTGGTTTTAACAACACCTCTATTAGACAGCATTAGACTATCTACACGCAGGCGTCCGACCGGACAAATGCGTTCCCATAAATATTAAGACGAGATTCATTTGGATGTGGCCCCAGCGCTCGGCTGACGCCAGAACTGTTATAAAAAGATTTGCGAGTCTTTATCGGCACATACGCAATTGGCATGCTACACTCTGACCAGGGTCCTGCGTTTAGCTCTCGAGCTTACAAGGAGGCCATGGCCAGCATGGGCATTGCATTGCGGTACTCTAGTCCATTCCATCCTGAGGGAAATGCAGTAGTGGAGAGAAAAAACCGTGACATAAAGCGGGAAAGGTGTGGCGCCGCGGCCAGGGCGACTGACGCTGGAATCTGGGGACCACGGTTCGATCCCCGGCTCCGGCGGCAGGTTAGCCCAGCACCATGTGACTCTGGGCAATAGCTCGCTTAATCTTCCCGACGGCCCCCAGCGCCTAGAGACCCTTACGGGTGATTGTGCGCTTTACAAATGTGGACTTTACTTTACTTTACTTTACTTTAAAGCAATCTATAACAGCGAGGGTATTAGGTTCGGGTGATGGGTGGGTCAAACATCTAATAAGTGTCCAACGTAGTCTTAACAATCTGCCAAGAAATTCTCTGGGGGGAATCACTCCATATGAACTTTTGTTTGGTACAAGAATGATAATCGAAGATCTCGATTGTCAGACTTCAGTGGTGGAACAAAAAGCTTTTGATATCAAAGATCGTTTGGCTGTTTTACGGGACTTGAATGAAACAAGAAGAAGTCTAAGTAACACAAAGCTAAAGCCAACGGCCACTGAAGAAAAACCACCTGTCCCAGCAAGACCTGTCTGGATTCCAAAGATTGGGGATCTGGTCAGAGAAAAGATCGCAGTGAAGAAGGAATTTGGGCCTTCTTACAGAAAAGCAGTACCTGTCTTAGCTATCAGCGGAACAAGATCAGTCGTACTACCGCCCCTTGCTGGTAAAAAGGAGAACCGAGTTGTATCAATCGACCTGGTAAAACCACATCGATGTGGCCAATAATAAGTAGTAGGCCCAGTGGACTCCCAAGAAGTAGCAGAAGACCAAACCTTGCTACGATCCAAGAGGTTCAAACTGAAAGACTAATCACATTTGATAAACCTGCAGTGAAAAAAAAAGGACTATGCAACAAAGCCATGGAACTTGTGCCTCTTGAAACCCAAATTGCAATAGTTCGTCAAGAAACACCTGTCTACAATGATGTAGCCTCTGACTATAATAATATGGCAAAGTAAGAAGCAAATCCAAAGATTAATGAAAATCCGGAAGCAATTCCAACAATTGACAGAACTGCATCTAGTTACTTTATCAACTTTTCTGATGATCCAAGTGAACATGGAGACAAGCCAGCAAACAAAAAAACGTTCAAAGACAAAATTACAGAACTCTTTCATCAACTTGGCGAAACATATCTGATTTCACCCTGGATTGAACTGTGGATTGTGTTAGGTGTACTTTTCCTCCTGCTCTGGCTCATCTTAGTTTTAAGCTTGGGAAGAATGATTGATGGAAAATACAGTAAAATGGACACAGTAAGTCAGAACATCAACTTGGTTCTAAAACCTCACAGATTCTCTCACATTGAAAAAAGAGAACTATCATCAGTGAACATCACAGCCATTCCTAGACCTGGTGGTGTAGCATGGGACAATACTGATTACGAAATCTATGGCCCGGTTGAGCGGATTACGAAATCTATGGCCCGGTTGAGCTCCTGTAATATCCCCATTAGTTCAAGATTTCTTTAAGTCGATGTGTTATCCTGCAGGATGAATGGCTGACGTGAACCCACGTACGCCGCCGCTGTGCTTGCTGTTCTCTCGTGGCTCCGCCCTTGACTGCAGCGCTGGATCTCTGCTAGACGCCGGGGCTCCGCTGAAAATTACCGGGTGGAATATCACGACGCCTCGCTGTTGCCCACTGGGGATCTGATGCCCGAGTCTGCCCCGCCGCTGTGACTGCGGGTTCGGCGGTCGACGCCGGATTCCGGGACGTCGGATTTTGTGAAGTCGGAGCGCTGCGGTACTCAGGGCTCCACTCTGCCTGCGCCTAATTCTCCCTCCACACCTGCTCTGCTTGAGCACGCCGAGCTGCGCCTGGGACGAGCTACACGCTGACCCTCGTCGCAGAGCCTCGCTACTCTCCCTATGCTTCGGGAGTTCAGAGTTGCTTGAGTCAAGGTCAAGCGAAGGGGGAGATAGGAATCGGACTGTGGAGAAGTGAGGGAGCTGACCTGTGCGGTCTGAAGGGAGGCTGAGGTGAGCAAGACCTCTGGCAGAACTTTTCCGGGTTATATTTTCACCCCCCTCTCCCCTGTGTGTTAAAATTCGGACAATAAGCAGGGGGTGTTTCGCACGAACTGAGAAACCCAGTGTATTTTGTTATTTGACGAAATTGTGAGCTCAAGCTCAAGAAACCACACGCAGCTATGGCGGCAAGAGTAAAGGGCAAGCAAGCCAAGCCGGAATTGGGGAGGGAGCTAATAAAGTCGCCAACAGTGATTAGACCCCCACCAGCAGCCAAGGGAGAGAAAAAAAATAGAAGGAAAACTCAACAACAAAAACGCCCTGAAACAAAAAGCAACGGAAACTGTCGAGATGTACAGAAAAAATAAATATAATGTCTTAAGAAAGCAAGTTGATGAAGACAACGAAGACGACCAGGAGGAGGGCGAGGAGGATGAAGGCGCAGAGAGTTTGACTTTGTCTGAACTTTCAGCAGAATTGAGTCTGCTAGCTGTCGGTGAGAAAGGAGAGGTGGATAGGAAGGACAAGGGAACGAAGACAGGCCGGGTGAACAAAGTGGTCAAGGCTGATAACATGCCTCTAGCAAAGGGTTCTGAGAGTCAATCAACCCCCAAGCAATACCCTCTTTTCTCTAAACCCCTTCTCCAACAGGGGCAACTTTCGAGTACTCCCGCACGGGGAGAGATCAACCAAGAGGGGGCAAGCGGCATGCTGGAGCGAGATGTCTCTAACGCTGGAGGGAAAATAAATAGCCTTTTAACGCCTGAGATACCAGTGACAGCGCAAGGGGCGGCGGTAGTCTCAGAAGAACCAATCTCGGCAGCACTAACTGCATCAACCAGGGTTTCCCCTTGCGTCGCACTGCCCCAGACCTTCTCCCACCCTCCGGCTCAGCTGATTACAAGCCCAAGCCACAAGCGAATTACGAAAGCTCCAAGCCAAGACTCAAGTCCACAAGCATCTCAGGTCTCCCAGGAGGGCGTCTTGTCTTTTCTTCCAAATGCCACAAAAGTGAATTCTATTGAAGATATGCTTGCAACTATCCTTCAGGAATTAAGAGATTTTAAAAACTCCCAGGCTCAGGAAATTTCCCAGCTGCAAAGTAGGCTCACGAAAATGGAGGAGTGCCTTGGGAATCTCCCCTTGAGAGTCTCCGAAGCTGAAGCTCGGATTTCGTCCTTAGAGGACTCCCTAAAGGCAATGCAGAAAGATCTTTAATGGCCAACAGAGAGAAAATTCAACTAGCGGAAAAAATGCAAGACCTTGAAAATTATAACAGGAGGTCCAACCTACGGCTAGTAGGCATACCAGAGGGACTGGAAGACAAGGATGTAGTTAAATGGTCAGAGTCCCTCTTGAAAAAAGCCATACCTGAGCTCCAAGGCGACCTGACGATCACAAGGATGCACAGAGTCCCGTTGCATAAACCGAATAACTTGAAATATCCCCATACAATTTTGCTCAATTTTTCAGATTTCAGGGTAAAAGAGAAAATTCTAAATACTGCATTTTCTAAGAAAACACTCAATGCGGAGGGGGCGAATAACTTTCAGATTTTTTCTGATATGTCGGCGGCATCTGCCCATAGACGCAGGGACTTTGTTAAATTGATTGACTCTTTTAAAAGCAAGGGAGCTCAAGCCATGATAGTACAGCAATCAAAACTTAAAATGTTGGCCAAAGGGAAATTTTTTATTTTCACGGTCCTGCATGAAGCTCAGTGTTTCCTTGAAGGTCTTGGAGCATAATTCGCTGCTAAGTTTTCAATTACTTTAACGGTGGGCCCACGGTGGAGACAGGAAGCACACAAGGATGCAATGAAATGGCATCCAAAAAGAAGAAATATCAGAGATGGACGGAAGTGGGACATGGGGGGTTACCGTCCACTCTAGGGGGGGGGGGGGGTAAGGGGGGTGAAGGAGGGTGTCACAGGGGGAAAAAAGAGAGTTCATATATTGAAGAATTATCTGTTTTAATACTAACACAGCTATGATACGGACAATGTTATATCTAAAAGGCTTTTTTGCACAAAAGGGCAATTCAATTTTGATATTTTGCACCTGTCACTTTAAAGACCAATTAATATGTTTTCGTTCTTTTCTTTTCTGCTTTGTTGCGATCATACAATTGCGCTGCTTATTTGCGTATTTGCACAAGGAGAGGTCTAGAACTATACGTTTTGCTGCTATTGTACAATTGTGCTGATTATCTGCTCATCTGCTTATTTGCATAAGGAGAGGTTTAGAACAACATGGTGTTGCTCTTTTTGATTTTTTTTGTCTCTATTATACATCTGTGCTGCTTATTCGCTTTTTTTGCACAAGGAAAGGTATAGAACAAATAATATGCTGCAGTTCTTCTATGATCATTTGCTGTTATCATATACTTACGCTGCTTACTGCCCATTTGCACAGGATGAGGTTTAAAACTCTCCAGAATATATTTATTTATTATTTATTCTTCTTGTATACGTTTCAATATTTTGAAGAATGAATAGTATGTTGAAGTTTATCGCTTTTAAGACAAATGGTCTGTAAAATGTTAGCATTTTTAGTGAAGACGAATTATTGAGCTGTTGCTTTTTCTCTCCTGCTTTGTTGCTATTATACAATTGCGTTGCTTATTTGCGTACTTGCACAAGGGGAGGTTTAGACCAATACGCTTTGCTGCTATTGTATAATTGTGCTGCTCATTTGCATATTTGCACAAAGAGAGGTTTAGAATAATATAATGTTGATTTTTTGTTTCTACTACATATCTGTGCTGCTTTTTTGCTTATTTTGCACAGGGAGAGGTTCAGAACAAATAATATGCTGTAGTTCTTTTATGATCAATTGCTGCTATCATATATGTATGCTGCCCATTGCTCATTTGCACAGGCTGAGGCTTAAAACTCCCCTGGATATATTTATTTATTACTTTCTGTTCTTATAGATGTTTTAATACTTTGAAGAACAAATAGTATGTTGAAGTTTATTTCTTTTAATGTAAATGGTCTGAACAATGTTCGCAAAAATAATGCTATCGAGTGTTGGCTACAAAATCTTATCCCAGATGTTATCTATTTACAAGAGACCCATTATAGAGATCAGGCTGAGTCAGATAAAAATTTTAAGAGCTGGGTTGGCCACAAGATATCCTCAACAGCTGGGCTGGCACAGAGAGGAGTATGTATACTAATAGGAAGACATGTAGGTTTCATTCTGGAAGGGACACTTATAGACCCCAGAGGTAGATGGGCAGTTGCACATGGTAAATTAAATAATGCAAACATAATTTTCGCCACAATCTATGCACCAATTCTAGATGACCCTCTGCCAATCTTACAGTTAAAGCATGCTATAACAGGTCTTCCTGGGCCAATAATATGGGGGGGAGATTTTAATCTTCTACAAAATCCTTTATTGGACTCCTCCAAAAAAGATCGCCGCCAGAATAACCCCCAAGTTGCCTTGGCCATCCAAAGCTGCAAACTCGACCTTGACGTCATGGATTACTGGCGATTCTCTAATCCCCTCAAACGAGAATATTCATGCCATTCAGCAAAGTACAACTCTGCATCTAGGTTAGATTTTTTTTAACATCTCATGATTTAGAGCTACATAATTATACCCATCTACCAAATGCTTTCTCGGACCATGCGGCACTCTGTATGGAGGTAAAATTGGGGCTACAAGAAGCAAGGCCTTTAAGAAGAATGTTTTTTAACAAACTGAACCTCCTAGACCCACAATGGTGTATAGATATTGAAGAAAATATTGAGCAGCTTTTTGCACAGAATAGAGGTACAGCCCCATTAAATACGACCTGGGACGCATTTAAGGCCACTCTGCGGGGGTTAATTACATCTAAAGAAATACCAAAGCAGAAGGCAAGAAAGGAGAAAACTAATCTACAAATTGAACTTATGCAGGCAACCCAAGAACACTACAAGGTTAGATCAACGCTCTCTGGGCAAAAGCTGTCTGAGGCAAAGTGTAGGATGAAGGATTTTTATTATGACTTAGGCGAGACTAATAGTAATCTCTATGCCCAAAAGATATATGAGGAGAGTGAATACACAGGGAAGCTCTTGGCCTGGCAAGCCAAAGAAAAGCAGGCCCGAAATAAGATAGACCAACTAACTGACCCCATCACTAAATTACATGCTAAGACCACAGCCTCCATTGGTGAGTTGTTACATCTGATTTCATTGGGGAATTTTTAGAGCTACTCGCAATACCTAAATTAGATGATGGGGCAAGAAATGCCTCATAGAGGACTTCTCAATGTCAGACTTAGATGAGGTGATTGGCTCCTTCCCCAATGGTAAGGCTAATGGTGATGATGGTCTTCCTATGGAATTCTTTAAAAAAATTTGGAGGAACCCTGCGTAAAGAACTTCTGCTTTTAGTCAACTACTTACTTCAAGGAGGACCTCCACGCGCACTCTTTCCATTCTGCGGTGGTGGTTAGCATTTTAAAAAAAGGAAAGGACAAGGAAAATATAAATTCGTACAGACCCATAAGTCTTTTAAATACAGACTATAAAATGTTTACAAAACTTTTAGCAAACCGATTGAACAAAATAGTGTGGTTTTATTGCAGGCAGGCATCTTCATTCAAATACAAAATTTCTTTTGGAGGCACTAGATTATTTCAAGACTAACAAGGTGAGGGCTCAAATCTGGCTTTTAGACGCGGAGAAAGCCTTCGATCTAGTGTCATGGGACTGCCTTTTTGCTATTTTGCACAGTTTTAATTTCCCGATTGTTTTTATCTCTCTTTTAAAACAACTTTATATGAATTCTAGGGCACAGATTATCATTAATAATACTAATATTGGGACATGTCAGGTCACTAGAGGCACGCGACAAGGATGCCCCCTGTCGCCAATTTTATTTGCGTTATTTATTGAACCTTTGGCGATTGTAATTAGGGATAGGGACCGACACAGCCCCAGTAGTTGGTATGACAAATATAAAATTATACGCGGATGATATTGCCCTTTTTTTAGATTCTAAACCCTCAAGTCAATTGAAATTTAAAAGAAAATTCTGACTTCCAAAAATTAGGGGGCTGCACGATTAATCTCAACAAAACGAAAATTATCTTAGCCAACTGCACTGTAGACACTTTAGTACCAGAATTCAGGCAGATATACAACACATGCCCAAAGAGATATCTGGGAATATTCATATCGGACAATTTGGAAGTACTGTATTCGCTGAATGTTTCACCTCCGTTAAAAAAGGTTGGGTCTCTTTTAGATCGCTGGAATTTATTACCCTTGTCTTTAATGTCCCATTAAAGACAAGGGTAATAAATTCCAGCGATCTAGTGTTATCTAGAGACAATATTTCGACTTAGCCTCTAGCTGTCAAGACCGCTCTGGCTACAGTTATTATTATTATTATATGAAATTTGTAATGCGCTCAGCTTACCCGGGGGCATCCCGGCGCAACAGACCAAAGAAGGAGGAACTCGAAAACTCACTACTGTGGAAACAGGTAGGTTTTAAAAAGTTTCCTAAATATTAGGATCTTGTGCTCTGAGCGAATCTTAAGGGGCAGAGAGTTCCACAGAGATGCCACCTGAACCGAGAAACGCCTGCCCCCCGTCCGAGCTCTTCTGACTCTCGCAGATTGCAAGAGATGTTGCTGGTCTGAGCGCAAAAGGCGTGGAGGTTTATAGGGACGGGCCATATTAACAAGGATGGGGGGGCCTTTGCCATGTAAAATTTTATGGGCCGTACACAACGCCTTAAATTTCACCCGCTCCTTAACGGGGAGCCAGTGAAGTGCTTTTAGGGCCGGGGCAGCGGACTGCCTTCTAGGGATCTCCATCAAGACTCTGGCAGCTGCATTTTGCACCTGTTGGAGGGTTTTAAAGGTAGCTTCAGGGGCACCAAGAAACAGGGCATTACCAAAGTCAAGCCTAGAAAGGATTAAACCCCGCATCAAAAGCTTCTTAGCTGGATCCGGAAGCAGTGGGAGTACCTTTCGGGCTGACTTCAGTAAACCGAAGCAAACCCCCGCGGTCTTTCTGGCGTGAGTCCTGAAGGACATATCTTCCTCCAACCATACTCCCAAGGACTTGATCTCCTTCTTGGGAGATGGAGGGTCGCCAAGAGACCGGGGCCAGCAGCTGGCAATGATGGAGGGACTGGCGTTGCCCAAAAACATCAACTCAGTTTTACTTACTTACAGTTAAAATGGACAAGCAAATATCCAAGAAAAACCTTCTGAGAAAAGCACCTTTAAAATATAGACGTTGGAAAAGACAACATGTAGTGTACGTTTCTTTTCTCAGACGGTGTTTGCTCAGTATAGGTGCTCATGATCGGAAAATGGAGTGCGCTCTGCGCCGCGGCAAGTTTAAAGGTTGCCGCTCTAGTGTTTAAGGCATCGCAGCTTGAAGCTGCATGAGGCGCGCGCTTTGATTCTCAACTGCGCACTTCAACTGTATCCTGACAGCGAGCAGCAGTGTCTTTTCAGAGTTCGACGTTTCTTCAAGTATCCTGCAGGTTTAGTCTTTACAAGTATCGCATGCGCAACGTGGGAATTCAAGTAAGAGAACTCATTGTCTAGTTAGTGACGGCGAACATTTCTCCTACGGAAATTCCAATACGTCCTGGATTCATTGTGTGCGAACCATTCCCTTCATAACGCTCCAGAGTCTAGTCTTCTGTGCGAACAGAACGTATTTATTTTATGCTCGCAAAAGAGAACTAAGCAAGTTTAATACCTATTCTCTATTTCATATGGAGTGAGTCTAACTCCTATAGTGCAGTTTTAGTTACTCATAGTTAGGACTTCCTAGTACTCCTTAGTGTAAATAAACTAATTAACTACAGCAGTGTTGGAAGTTCCCACCAGTTGAAGAAATTATAAATGACAACAGAATCTGTGACAGGTATTTAGAAACTTTAATATTCGTGTCTGAATCAGGCTAAAACTGTTATGGGTATGTGCTAATACATGATGTGTTATGTGTTACAGTACTACAGATTCTGAATGCAAAACTTCAATACAGAGAGAGCAGCAATAGCCTTTGGTTCTGGGGTAAGACTTGATTCCTAGTATTAGTTGAGTGTATACAAATTTGGTCGTTGGTGTAGTACATGTGTTTTTTCCTACAGGGCGCAAACACAAGAGCCTGACGGAACCAGCAGAAGTACAACATCCATCGCAAGAGGCTGTCTCTCTCTCTCTCTTTTATTGTTTTCTCCACTCCCCCTTTCCCGTCTGCTTTAGGGGTTGCTTCAACATTTATTGTTGGGCGGCTACTGAGGTGGAGGGGCGTTGGGACCAGCATCGGCTCCTGTGGATTACTGGCATCTTGACAGATTGAAGTGCCATTTGTTCCACCTGAGTCGATATGGCTGAGGGGTTGGATCTGAAGTCTTTAGCAGGGATTTTAGAGGGATTACAAAATCAGTTATCACAATCAGCTGAGGAGAACAGAGCCCTTAGCGACGAAATAAAATGCTCCCAACAAGAAACCCATCAAGTAAAATTACAAATGGAAAGGTTCATGGCGGAGGCTACTCCTCTGCCTAGATTAAGTTCTATTAACAGTTCAGCGGCAGAAACTGCTACACAGGTCATACATTCAGTGGCTCCGGTAGTTCCCCTGGCTAATCCGGAAAGGTTCAGTGGGGATCCTAATAAGGCCCAAATCTTTCTTACCCAATGTTCGTTGCATTTCTTGTGTAGGTCAGTGGTGTTTAAAGAAGATGAAGTTAGAGTCGCTTTCATGCTGTCGTATATGAGTGGTGATGCCGCTGCCTGGTCCATGCCCTTGATCACTCAAAATAACCCCGCATTGTACAACTTTGAGTTATTCAAAAAGGAGTTCCTGAGAATCTTTGACCGAAGAACTGCAAATCAAGCTACTGATAATGAACTCTTGGATATTAAACAAGGGAATCGCGACCTCATCGCTTATATAGGTCAATTTAACAGATTGATTGTAGAGACAGACTGGCCTAATGAGAAGCGCTCTGCTATATTTTATCGAGGCCTTAAAGATGACTTAAAAGACGCTTTGGCGTAGATTCCTAAGAGACCACAAGAGATTTCAGAGTTAATTGATTTGGTTCTTCAAATTGATCATCGATTGCATGAAAGGCGATCCGAGAAGAGAAAGGATTTTAAACCATACATTCCTCGCCTAGATCGTATAAAAACTGAAAGTAACAAAACTGATGTGAGTACCGTTGATGAACCAATGCAAATTGGATCGATAAGAGGGCCACTGTCCAAAGAGGAGAAGGAGAAGGAGAAGCAGAGAAATAATCAATTATGTCTTTATTGTGGCGCTTCAGGTCATTTCGTGAAAGAGTGTCCTAAAAAAACAAAATTCAATTCAGGTTTAAAAGACAGATCCCACCAGTAGAAGGAGTTGCCCTGGTGGGATGTAACAAAGAGTCAACTCGAGAACATCAACAATTGATCAACACTTTACAATCGTCGGCTCCCCATCTCACCGTCTCTTTTACAGTGAAATTTGGTTCACATGAGATTAAAGGAGTTTCAGTAATGATTGACTCGGGGGCCACGGGGAATTTCTGCGACTTGAGTTACGCCAAAGAAATGGCCATTAACTCCATTAAGAAGAAAAATCCTGAAGTTGTAAAGGCGGTTGATGGTACAAATCTTACCTCTGGTCCCATTGTAGAAGAAACTGAGACTTTGGAGCTGATGGGATTGCAGGGTCATCGGGAATTTATAAGATTTAATCTCATTGATGCCCCCCAATTTCAATTGATTTTGGGATTACCGTGGTTGTCGGAGCACAACCCCACCATTGATTGGGAGCGTCGTACTATGAATATGAACTCTGAACATTGTCGTTTAAACTGTTTCTCTGGAGTCAAACCTAAGATGGTGGAATCTCCAGCTTCTACGCTTGCACTGCTTAGCGCAAACATTTGTGTAGTCGAAACCCAATCAATTCCGAAAGAGTACCATGATCTTGTTGATGTATTCGATAAAAAGAATGCCGAAAAATTACCTCCTCATAGGGAATATGACTGCAAAATAGAGTTGAAACCGGGAGCGACATTACCATGCAGTTGCATCTACGCATTAACAGAAAATGAGAATCTTTATCTTAAAGAATATTTGGAGGAATATAAAAAAATTGGATTTATCAGACCATCCCAATCACCGGTGTCCTCCCCTTTGTTTTTCCGGCCAAAAAAAGATGGAACTCTTCGAACTTGTATCGATTACAGGGCCCTGAATCAAGTTACAGTGAAGAACAGATATCCACTGCCATTAATTTCACAACTTTTAGACCAAGTAAAGGGGGCCAAAATCTATACAAAACTCGACCTTCGTGGAGCGTATCATCTGGTAAGGGTTGCCGAGGGTGACGAATGGAAGACAGCATTTAGAACTAAGTATGGGCTGTTCGAATATCAGGTGATGCCTTATGGATTGAGTAATGCCCCAGCAGCTTGTCAGCATCTAGTCAATGATGTCTTACGAGAATTCTTGGATCGGGTGGCAGTTGTGTATATAGATGACATCTTGATCTTCTCCAATTGCATAGAGGAACATGTTGTACATGTAAGGGCCGTATTGAAAAGATTGCTAGAGAATCAATTGTATGTAAAGTTGGAAAAATGCTCATTTCATGCGGAACGAGTGGAATTTTTGGGTTTCGTTCTGTCGGCAGATGGGGTTGAAATGGATGATTCCAAGGTTCAGGCCATTCAAGATTGGGCCTCGCCGAAAAGCCTGAAAAGAGATACAAAGCTTCATCGGATTCGCTAATTTCTATCGAAGATTTATACCCAACTTCTCAGATAAGGTTTCACCAATAACCCATTTGCTGAAAAAAGGAAAGAAATTTGAATGGTCCCAGGAAGCTGAGATGGCTTTTCAAACTCTAAAAAAGGCTTTTGTGACCGCTCCAGTTTTGATGCATCCAGATCCTGATCAAGAATTTTTTGTGGAAACTGATGCTTCTGACTTTGCTACAGGTGGAATTTTGTCACAAAGAGACAAACTTACCGGACAACTTCATCCTGTGGCTTATCGGTCTAGGAAATTATCGGAACCCGAATGTAATTACTCAATTGCGGACAAGGAATTGTTGGCAGTCAAAGAGGCCTTTCAGGATTGGCGTCACTATTTGTGTGACCGTGTTTACCGACCATAGAAATTTACAATTTTTGAAATCTGCAAAAACGCTCACACCTCGACAACTAAGGTGGTCTCTATATTTTTCTAAGTTTGACTTTGTGATTACTTATAAACCAGGAGCTAAAAATGGCAAAGCCGATGCTCTTTCTAGAATGAATGCTTCAGTAGGAACTAGGCCTTCAATTCCAGAACCAATTATTCCTTTGAGCAAAATAATAGGAGCAATCCATCTACAAGAGTTCACTGAGGATATCCTAAAAAAATCACACCGATGAACTAAAGAATTGGGCTGATTCAGATGTAAAGAAAACTGTAGAAGGCGGTCTACCATTTTACGAAAACAAATTGTACTTGCCTACTAAGGAAATGCAAGAAAAGGCCATAAGAAGTTGTCATGATGATCGTCTAGCAGGTCATCGAGGAGTTAAGAAAACTTTGGAATTGGTCAAGAGGCATTTCTGGTGGCAGGGCATGGCAGCTCAGATAGGACAGTATGTATCGACCTGTGAACTGTGTATTAAGAGTAAACCTAGTCGAAGAGCCCCTCAGGGATTGTTGCAACCGTTGCCCAATCCACCAGATCCTTGGCACACGGTGACATTGGATCTGATAGTCGATCTTCCAGCTAGTTTGGGTAATACTGTCATTTTAGTGCTGATTGACTCGTTTTCTAAAATGGGACATTTCATTCCATTAAAATCTGTGCCCACAGCCCCGCAGTTAGTGCAGATCTTTAACCAACACATAGTACGTGTACATGGGATCCCAAAGGTTATTATATCTGATAGAGGGTCACAATTCCTATCAAAATTTTGGAAGAAATTTATGCACAACCTGGGAGTGGACACACGATATTCTACCAGTTTCCATCCTGAAACAGACGGCCAAACAGAGAGAGTAAACCAGGAATTAGAACAATATCTTAGACTCTATCTGTTGGAACAGGAGGGCAACTGGTCGGGTTTGTTGTGGACAGCGGAATTTGCTTACAATAATGCGGTGCACGATTCCACTGGCTATTCACCATTCTATCTAAATTCAGGTAGACACCCAAATCTGGTTGTGAGTAGAACAGATGAAACCGTACCAGAAATCACTAAGGTTATGACAGAATTGAGGGCATCTTACAATCAGGCTCAGAAGAATTTGAGTAAGGCCATAGAGTCATATAAAAACAGGCAGACAAGAAAAGAAGGGTAGGACCAAGTTTTGCAGTGGGTGATCAGGTATGGTTATCCACTAAACATTTAAAGTTAAAGGGGAATAGAAAGTTTCAGCCAAGATTCATAGGTCCATTTAAGGTGTCAAAAATCATAAATTCAGTGGCAGTGAAACTTAAGCTCTCTAAAACTTTAAAGATCCACTCAACCTTTCATGTTTCACTTCTAAAAAAGAACCCAGAAAATGCAAGACTCAAAGAAACTCCTTCACCCATAAGGTTGGAGTCAGGTGAAGAATTTGAAGTCAGCAGGATTTTAGATTCAAAAATAGTAAAAAAGAGACTGTACTACTTGGTGGAATGGAAAGGCTTTGGACCAGAGGAAAGATCTTGGGAGCCATCCACGAATGTACATGCTCCGAGATTGATAAAAAATTATCACAAGGCATATCCAAAGAAACCCAATTTGGGGGAACCCATTTTGGAGGGAGGTACTGTCAAGACCGCTCTGGCTACAGTTAAAACGGAAAAGCAAATATCCAAGAAAAACCTTCTGAGAAAAGCACCTTTAAAATATAGACGTTGGAAAAGACAACATGTAGTGTCCGTTTCTTTTCTCAGACGGTGTTTGCTCAGTATAGGTGCTCATGATCGGAAAATGGAGTGCGCTCTGCGCCGCGGCAAGTTTAAAGGTTGCCGCTCTAGTGTTTAAGGCATCGCAGCTTGCAGCTGCATGAGGCACGCGCTTTGATTCTCAACTGCGCACTTCAACTGTATCCTGACAGCGAGCAGCAGTGTCTTTTCAGAGTTCGACGTTTCTTCAAGTATCCTGCAGGTTTAGTCTTTACAAGTATCGCATGCGCAACGTGGGAATTCAAGTAAGAGAACTCATTGTCTAGTTTGTGACGGCAAACATTTCTCCTACGGAAATTCCAATATGTCGTGGATTCATTGTGTGCGAACAGTTCCCTGCATAACGCTCCAGAGTCTAGTCTTCTGTGCGAACAGAACGTATTTATTTTATGCTCGCAAAAGAGAACTAAGCAAGTTTAATACCTATTCCCTATTTCATATGGAGTGAGTCTAACTCCTATAGTGCAGTTTTAGTTACTCATAGTTTTTATTTTTTTATTTTTTTTATTTTCAAGACCTTTATTAAAGCAAAGAAGAAGAAGTACACCGCCAGGAGCCTACATCCCTGAGGCCGGCTATAAACATGAGTATGACGTGACATTAAATTGTTATTACACAGCCCATCAGCCGACACCTGCGGTCCGGCGGCGTAAAACATACACTGGAGTCTTGATTTTAAACTTTGAAGGTGTACATGGTGTGACCTGAAAACAAACATTTAAAACCCTTAACTGAGACCAGCAGATTGTGACGGATGGTACACAAAGAATGTGAATAGTAACAATCGTAGTATTGTGTCTGGGGCACTGAGGACCGCACCCAACTATACAACCACCTCACTCGTGTCAGTGTGTTGTTCGCCGGCTCTTCCTCTGAAACATCCACCAGAGTGACCAGGTAATCTGTTAGATAACACCAAAAGTCTTTGGGTCTAGAGTGTGCGGGAAGATCTTCCTCATATGTAAGTAGTCTATCTCTACAGCCAGCCATGTCCTTTAACCATCTCGGTATGGTCGGTTTCAGGGAACCGTTCCAGCATTGGGCGATTTGTCTTTTGGCTTTCGTTTGGTGGATTTAAATTGTGAGGTTATACCCAGTAAGCCAACCCTTATATTGCATTCAATTTCCGAATCCAGCATTATGGAAAGCTTGCGGAATACCTCCACCCAATATAAATGGATGTCGAAACAAAACCAAGCCAAATGCAAAAAATCTGCTCCCTCACTACCACATCTTTTGCATCTATCATCGTCATGCAGACCAAACTTCAACATGCGTGCAGGTGTATAGTATGCCTGGTGAATACATTTATAATGTATTATTCTTAGGTTACCATTAGGAGTGAGGATACTGATCAGGGAACATGTCTGTTGCCATTCTTGCACTGTCAGCGGGGAATCCAGCCCCACGTTCCATCTCTCCATGGCTTTCTCAGTTGTGTGTGGTAGTTCTGCCTGTACTGCTGCGTATAGTCGTGAGACTAGATGTGACGTGTCTTGGGATGTGATGATCAGCTGTAAGGCAGCCAAACTCGCTGGTTCATCGGGGAAGGAAGGATAGTGTTCTCTCATAGCCCGTATCAGCCTATAGTAGGTAAAATGAAACAACTGAGATTTGTTTTGTATATAAGTTAGGTCAGGGATATCAAGGAATTTGTGGTCATGAAAGAGATCACCTAGATGCACCATTCCCACCCGTTGTAATAAAGACATCCCTACCTTTTCATTGGTGACCGATAGTGCCTGATGGTGTGATAGTGGCAGTGCTGAAGCGTATAGAGGCGTTTTGTGTGTGATATGGCACAACTTGTGCCATGCATTGATAGTAGTGTCCACTGGATTTATATCTTGTGCGTGCAATGGCGGCCGTCTGTGGGTAAGAATTGAGGTGAGGGGAACTGGGGCTGCGTCGTCCCCCTCTATTGCTGTATGGTGAGGTATGGTACTTCGTGGTACCAGTAGGCGGCATATTGCGCTTGTGCACATAGATAGTATAAGAAAAAATCTGGTACACCAAATCCTCCTTTCAGGTACGGGAGGGTCAAGGTCTGTAGTTCTAAGCGTGCTTGTTTGCCCGCCCAAATTAGTTGCAATGTTAGTGATTTAATCCTACGAAACATTTCCGTCGGGGGGGGGGGGGGTAATAGGAATGTTATTAAACAGGTATAGTAGTTTGGGTAAAATATTCATTTTAACTATCGCAATGCGATCAGCTAAGGACAGTGGTAGCTGTATCCATCGACGCACCTTATCCTCCAGCTTGGAAATTGTCGTCCCATAATTCGTTCTAATCACGACCTCTGGATCTCTGGGGAACATGACCCCCAGATAACGTATCGGGTCTTCCTGCCACTGCAGTGGGTATTCCGAGGTCACGGGGGTGGCCAGATCAGTGAGTGGGATTATGTAGGATTTAGACCAGTTTATGGCCAGACCCGAGTGTCCCTCAAATTTTACATACTCTCTCATTAGTGGGCTGAGGTGTATTTCGGGTGCACGCATGTAGACTAGCATATCATCAGCGTATAGAGAAATGTGTAGTGGTCTAGATGAGAAACGCAGTGCTGATGTCTTGTATTTCTGCCTGAACCTGCATGCTAGTGGTTCGAGGGCCAGAGCGAACAACAGGGGTGATAGAACGTGGGACCAGACAGGGATGCCCTCTATCTCAAAGCTGTCGGAGACATAACCATTTATACGGACTCTAGCACAAGGTTTGGTATAAATCAGCGTCACCCACTGAATGAACCTTCTAGGGAATCCCATACGATGGAGAATAGTTATTAAGTAACTCCACTCGATGGAATCGAATGCCTTAGCGGCATCAAGCATTATCGCAACTGCCTTTGTGGATGGTTGTAAATAATGAGAGAGGGCGAAAAGCGTTCTTGTGTTGTGTGCAGTGGAACGTGTAGATATGAAGCCTGCCTGATCCAGGAGTACCAGATTATTCATCAGAGGTGTGAGTCTGACTGCAAGACTCTTGGCTAATATCTCGGAGTCAACGTTAATTAGGGATAGCGGTCTGTAGGAATCGCAAAGATCTGGGTCTTTGTGGGGTTTGAGCAATGCAATGATGATCGCCTCCCTAAGTGTGAGGGGGAGTATTTCCTGATCAAAGGCTGAGCCGTACATTGCTGCCAGGTGTGGGGCTAGAATATCAACATATTGCTTGTAAAATACATTTGTGTACCCGTCTGGGCCAGGAGCTTTATTATTGGGCAGTGATTTAATCACCTCGGTGATCTCCTCTACCGAATTTGAGCCGCGAGGTACTCCCTCTGACCATCAGATAGCCACGCGATGGTAACGTCATCCAAATACTGTAAAATCTCTTCCGCGGGAGCAATGGGACGAGATTTGTATAATGACCCGTACGTGTCTACAAAACAGTCTAGAATATCGGACGATTGTGTTTTAACCTCGTTCTCGCCCGATTTGATCTTTAAAATGGGTGTTGAGTCTTTGCCCTCACATATTTTAGCCGCTCAAACCGTGCCCGGTCTACCTCCCTCTCCAAACGCTTTGGCCTTGTGTTTTTTGTCCATGTATTTTATCTCATCTTCCACAAAGTTCTGGTGTTCTGTTTGTAATAAGCGTAATTCTGCTAGCAGAGTAACGTTCTGCGTGGTTTCATAGTTCGATTCTATCTCTCTCATCCACGTTTCACAACGTCGTATTTGTTGCCTGATGTCACGCAGGATTCCCACCGTAGTGCCCATACACACACCACGAATATTCGCTTTGAAAGCTTCCCAGAGTAGACATGGGTCTTCCACCACTGGTTCGTTCATCTGGAAGTACTCCTTGATCGCCTTGAGTATGGTGTGTGCATAAATTGTGTCTGTGAGGGCACGAGAATTGAATCTCCATTGAAAGGGAGGAGGAGTGTAGTGTGGTAGAGTGAGTTTAAGGAGAACTGGATTGTGGTCCGATAAGGATCTAGGTAGTATCTGGACATCTTGAGCCCACAGCGCCATGTTAACAGAGCCAAGCCAGAAGTCCAACCGCGACCAGCTATTATGGGCAGCAGCTAAGTGTGTTGCCCCCGAGGTCCCGGGGTATTTGTGTCTCCAAAGATCCGTTAAGGCTAAGTCAGTTTGCATGTTATGGAGCTTAGAGTTTGCTTGTGAGGTTCTGTGGAGTTAGGGGATCTGTCCAAGGTATCATCCAATACCACATTCCAGTCACCCCCGCAAAATATGTGTGAGTCTCTGTGAGATTGGAGGATTTCCCATAGTTCCTGAATAAATTCAGGCGCGTCCGTGTTTGGACCATATACATTTACTATCGTGAGTTTCTGCCCTCTCAGCATGCCAGTCACTACGACGTATCTACCGTTCGGGTCTTGTATAACCTGTTGTTGCGTGAAGTTGGTACCCTTGCGAATAAGTGTTATCACCCCTCTAGAGTAGGAGGAGTAGTGTGCTGAGTAGGATGATTCTGCCCATCTCTTGCCCAGTGATTGATGAGAGTTAGGTGCAATGTGCGTTCCTGTATTAGTGCTACATCCACATCCCACCTAGTCAAATATGCGAATATTTGTCGTATTTTCTGTGGTTTCGTGAGGCCTCTGACATTCCATGTGACAAGGTTAATGTGCTGTTTGCCTGACTTGATGGTTATCCGAGACATCGGAAAGGTGAGCATAGAAATGCCAACATTCTTCTACAAACATTAGCACGAGTGCATTGACAAAAAGCGTGTAGGGGTGCGTACAACCCAGTAGTCCACAGTCCTTGTACATATAATCCGCTGGTGTAGTTCAAGTTAGTTGGTCTCATAACAGTAACAAACTTACCCCCCAGCCTCCCCCCACCCACTTCAGCAACCCAACCATGCCGAAGCCATTTACCCTTGAAATAACCACTATTAACCCTGGAAAGAGTAGATGCTCCTCCCATTTGAACAAAACTTTAGTGGGGAACTCCCTTTCGGAGGTCCGCTCGGGGCACAACTCTGCATCCAACTTAATGGATGTGGACGACGCTAATGCAATCTAGAATTACATAAGTGTTGTGACTGTGTATTACCCGGCCCCTCTTGATTGAGTGCCAGGTTGCGTTATGGTGTAATGATCTTACAACCCAACGTTAAACCCAAGGTGTCAAACAAAATATGTGGATCAATTGAGGAAAAGCAATGAAGAGACAAATTCCCTCAACCAACAAGGCGCAGTTACACAGAGATGTATATTGGCAATATCAACAGTAATACATCACGTGAATTTGAGCTATGTGGAACCCGTTGGTGTGTAATACTGCCCCAACTATACCAAAGTTTGAACGGTATCAAGTTATCAGTCTTCCCCAACAACACACGAACTGGGCTTGAAAGTATCACCTCACGTCTGTTGGACTGCCTCTAGCATTAATACGGTTAATCAAAACGTAGCAGAGGGTGTAATTTGATCAACAGCAATAAGGCACATTTTACATCATGATAACATCACAAAAATGAAACAGCAGATTTTGGTATACTTCACATGTACCTAGGCAGACGTGATGTTATGCCAATAATTTGTGATCTGTGAAAAAAGGGGAGTGTGGTCCTGGGATGCAGGGGAAGCTGGACCAGTTAAATGTGGACAATACAGAATTTGCTAGCCCCCACGGTAATAGTTAGATAAAGATTTTTAAGAAACGCACAAACAAAGAATTTCTTCTGCTCGTGCAGGTATTTTATTTAAACCTGTTTCAATTTTTTATCAAATTTGTTTTTTTCATGGAAGAGAAAGGTACTTATTAACCACATTTATACATATTTACAACAATTAACCGACAAACATATATACAATTATAAACAATTATTGTGCAATCTTCTTTTACAAAAGCTACGTCTTCACAAATATTAATTCTTTGTGAAATATTCCTCACTTGTGATTACCAAAGAATGAAAACAAGAAAAAGCAACCCAATCATTGCAAGGGGAAGATCAAAAACAATAAGTCATGTGATCAGAAATGAATTCCTGTTCCCTTTGTTTAAGTGCCGACGCGTTTCGAATCTGAAGATAAATGACAGATTCTCTTCAGGGCGCTTTCATTGGGGGTAATCTTAGTCTATGGACAACGCGGTCCCGCGGGTCCAATGTATGTGACGAAGCTTATGACTCCTTGGGTCCTTTTGCTGTGACTGTGGACCTCTATTGGTGTTGGGAACGTGGAGGTTTCTTTTTTTCTAATTTCTGGATTTTGTTGGAGATGTCCTCCGTACTCGCACAGGGATTTCAAACTCCTGCGCTGTTTTCTTTTGCTGCACAGAGAGTTGTTGTTTTTCGCGGGCCTCGTAAAATTCGGCTATGTTTATATCACCGGTTGAAACTGTGATCCAGCATGCTGCACGATACACTCAGCTGCGTTTTGATTCGCTCTGTTAAATCTTCCACTCCGTATGGATTCCTAACGTTGTCAACCATCGTCACATACATTGGACCCGCGGGACCGCGTTGTCCATAGACTAAGATTACCCCCAATGAAAGCGCCCTGAAGAGAATCTGTCATTTATCTTCAGATTCGAAACGCGTCGGCACTTAAACAAAGGGAACAGGAATTCATTTCTGATCACATGACTTATTGTTTTTGATCTTCCCCTTGCAATGATTGGGTTGCTTTTTCTTGTTTTCATTCTTTGGTAATCACAAGTGAGGAATATTTCACAAAGAATTAATATTTGTGAAGACGTAGCTTTTGTAAAAGAAGATTGCACAATAATTGTTTATAATTGTATATATGTTTGTCGGTTAATTGTTGTAAATATGTATAAATGTGGTTAATAAGTACCTTTCTCTTCCATGAAAAAAACAAATTTGATAAAAAATTGAAACAGGTTTAAATAAAATACCTGCACGAGCAGAAGAAATTCTTTGTTTGTGCGTTTCTTAAAAATCTTTATCTAACTATTACCGTGGGGGCTAGCAAATTCTGTATTGTCCAATAATTTGTGATCGGCGTATGTAAAAGAACAGATGTGGAACCTGCTAACTACGAAACAACGTGCATGGGACAGGGAATAGATATGAGAAAGAAACAACGTCTCTGTACATGTACTGACTGTTCAACATATATAACAACCCAACACTAGGGGTCTTGTGCATCATAGGCATTATGAATAGAGCAGAGGGCCGTTATGTGCGATACACCCCCTTATGGTACTAATAATCCAAAACTTATAGTAAAGCATTATGCATTTGTCTTTGGGACCGTGCAGTGTCATTTAGTGTCTTGGGTCAGTGACGGACCCACCTGGATGGTTGCGTCCCACAGTGTGAGACATAGTCCGACACTTCCCAGAAGTTCGCACAAAGTCCGTTACCTCTCACATAACTGCCAGTAGTTCAACCTTACCGTTTGATAGGTAGTCATCTATATGCTGGAATGGTGAAACTTAATCCGAGGTCGCTTGTTGGTCATCTCGTGCTCTGGCTTTTGCCTGTTTTTCTGCCTTTTTAACGAACTCCAGCGCGGTTTTCGGCGTGGACAGGATAACTGCTTTACCTTCCCAAGTTACGCGCAGTCGCGCCGGGTATAACATCGAGTATTCAACATGTAGTTCTCGTAGCTTGGCTTTCACCGATGCAAATTCTCTCCTAGCCTGTTGGACTGCGACAGTATGATCAGGATAGAACTCCAGCCTGTTCCCTTGATATGTGATGGGACCCTTCTCGCGTGCCAATCTGAGGATGGTATCTCTGTCACGGTAGTTTAATATCCGAGCTACTATGGGCCTTGGAGTGGCCCCTGGAGGAGGACGTGGCACTAGGGATCTGTGAGCCCTCTCCACAATGAAGACGTTAGAAAGGGCCTCGGGCCGAATAATTCGGAGCATAGTTTTTCTACAAACAGTTCCATTCGACCCGTGTTTGTCGATTCTGGTATTCCTGTGATGCGGACGTTGTTGCGTCTAGAACGCGCTTCCAATTCCTCCTCCTTCACTCGAATTACTTCAAGCACCCGTTCCATACCCGCACATTTGGTCGAGGTGGCTCTCGAGTCATCTTCAACTTCCGATATTCTAGATTCGGCCGAGTCCAGGCGTTCGCCATGTTTTTCAAATTTGTCCGACATGCCATCCATTCTGCATGTTAAATGATCCAGTTTCCCATTAATATCTTGTAGGTTGGATTGGATCGCCTGGAGTATCTTCTCCATGTTAGATGTGGGCGTCGACTCAGGCTGTTCTCCACCTTCAGCCATCTGTTCCGATTTCTATGGGGTTTTTCTGGCCTCGAAATTGATTTTCTGTTGTTGCTTCTCCGGTCTAACCATCATCCCTGTCCGAGTCGGCAGTGGTTTTGCTGGCTGCGAGGAGGATCGTGTGGATCTGGTGGACGCCCTCGTGCTTAAGCCCTCTGTCCTGAGTGGATGCGATCTCTGAACCCAGTGCACAGGGTGATGCGAAGGTATCAGCTATACTCGCTGCACAATTTTGCGTGAGGTATGATGCTGGGGCTACCATGCATATGTGAGATATTGTGGATGAGTGATGTGATGCGCCAGGGCATCAGGGCCTCACCATTGGCATAATTACTTGATCACCAGCCCGCTTGTTGAGTGGTAGTAGGTGCCAATAGCAGCAAAAGGAGCAGGGCGAGATTACAGTATGGCGTTGGAAGCAGCGCGTTAGTCACAGGTGCATCAATATATGCGATGGTGTCAGGAGTCTGGAACACCTCGAGGACTCAACGTTATTGCGCAGTTGCCACTGCATGTGTACGATAATTAGCAGTGCACTGGTTGCAGCGGAGCCTGTCGCACTTGTGAGCAAGAGACACAACGCTTCTGGAAGAGAATATGAGATATAGGTGTGGGGTCACATGTCAAACCCCAGTGCGCGCTAGAAACTCTGCTCACCCACACTCACAGTTTGTTTGTTGGCGCCATTTCCGATGTGCCGAGCGTCATAGTTCTACGGTCTCAACTGCCGATTATTTGGACTCGGAAATGCACAAGGTACATTGGTTGCTGATCGGACCGATGCAGAGATCCGCGTTGTGAAGCTCGAGCCTGTACGATCGGGATTACAGTTATATAGTGCAATGGGCGCCGCCATCTTGTCTTGGGAAGATGTTTGTGAGTAGAATTGCCTCGCAGTATATACTTTGTTTTTTGGGTATTACGCACGCTGCTCCATGGGCCTCATCAGACAACAGCGAGATGTATTTGGCTAAATGCGACTTGCGCAGCGTATGCCTCACACTTACTTCGCTACCGGAGCAGAGAGACCGATCGTGATCGCGCCGTCCGCCATCTTAGGACTCGGGGATGCGATTGCCGCCGATAAATTTCCGATTATTCACGCCGTGTTCATATTTGTTGTCCGTCTCTTAGCCCACCAGATGCCCGATGTGTTCCGACATCTTCACTAATGTTTTTCATGCAGAACACCGAGGATTAAGCCGGTAAACAGTCCGGTAAACAGTCCGATCGTTATCGGTCGTCCGGCGGAGCCGTGGTTCTATCCGGCCACCCCGCTGTGCGCCCCCTAGCGCCTCCTCTTAGTTACTCATAGTTAGGACTTCCTAGTACTCCTTAGTGTAAATAAACTAATTAACTAGGGCAGTGTTGGAAGTTCCCACCAGTTGAAGAAATTATAAATGACAACAGAATCTGTGACAGGTATTTAGAAACTTTAATATTCGTGTCTGAATCAGGCTAAAACTGTTATGGGTATGTGCTAATACATGGTGTGTTATGTGTTACAGTACTACAGATTCTGAATGCAAAACTTCAATACAGAGAGAGCAGCAATAGCCTTTGGTTCTGGGGTAAGACTTGATTCCTAGTATTAGTTGAGTGTATACAAATTTGGTCGTTGGTGTAGTACATGTGTTTTTTCCTACAGGGCGCAAACACAAGAGCCTGACGGAACCAGCAGAAGTACAACATCCATCGCAAGAGGCTGTCTGTCTCTCTCTCTTTTATTGTTTTCTCCACTTCCCCTTTCCCGTCTGCTTTAGGGGTTGCTTCAACATTTATTGTTGGGCGGCTACTGAGGTGGAGGGGCGTTGGGACCAGCATCGGCTCCTGTGGATTACTGGCATCTTGACACTAGCACATGTACAGTCTTGTATAAATATGTGATGAAATGGTCTCGACCTTCTCTTCTATATTAAGAGCCATTTCATAAATGTAAATTTCGTGATTCATTCAGTCAACATTACAAAATATGCATTATCTGAATGACACCACTGCTTACAAAAACGTACAGTATTATACTCATTTTTCGTGTATACACCATTTCAAATGCTTACTATGTATTTTGGGGTGGGCTGAAAAACACATGCATCGTTATATGTTTAGTATTGCTTAGTATTTAGTAATGATGGACATTATACGTGGAGTGGGTGTTGTGAATGTATCTAGGACCCTAATTAGATATTCCCGATTTATGCCCTTACGTGGTTATAACAAATCATATCCTTATAAAGGCATAAGAATCATATCCATATTAAGTCATAGCCAATGCAGTCCAAATACGGCAAGGCTACTCCCATAGACTCCTAGAAAGTACAACGCGTTCTTTAAACAAACCAAGCCTCCCGCAGCCCGGGAATTCCCATTGCTTCTTTTTTGATTTGTCCTAGAACTCCTGAGAGTCCTGAAAGAACTGCCAGTTCTTAGTGACGTCTTAGGTCCAACCTTACTTCAAACTCGGCACCTTCCAGGTATAAATATACCAACATCTGCCTTAAGCAACACACAGTGGTTTGGAGCAGATCGGCAATCTACTTGCCTGACGTCCAGCTGATACAAGTGCCAAAGGAAGCCGACCCTTCCTGCTGACGCACTGAGAGTGACGCTGTCTTTTCTCCTGCCGAGAAATCCAGCTCCAGTGTTTCCCTGCTACCCTCACGGGTTACTGGGAGATTGAGTCCTGAGAGAGAGATACAAGACCTCCTTCATTCTATACCCAAGGTACGGAGCTGATTAGACCCTTAGAGAATTCTTGATTCAGATTCCTGGCAAAAACTGTAACTCATCTACTCCGTCCCTGTACTAGGCTTAGGTTAGGTACACTGGGGTAGGCGTATCTTAGAAACACCAGTTGAGTACGTTTAGTCATCATTTTATCATTGTATGTATTTTATCCATTTTAAGTATCTTATGGCTTAGAAACCATATAAATGCTTTTACAGTATTATTTCATAATACTCCTTTTACTGTACGCACTTTACTTTATAACAATTATTGCAATTGTGGCAATCCACTTCTCTTGCATGAGAAAGAAGACTGCTCAATAAATAACCCTTTTTATTGAAAACGCCCGTCTCTCTATTTTCTCTGCATTTCTGGTGAAACGAAGCATGCACGATTGACTAATATCTATTGTTTCTGCGACTCTGGAGATATTCCTTATTTCAGGGGGAACAAAGTTGTCATGTTATATGGTTGTCAGAAGCTAATCCCTTCTTGTCTATTCAGGAAAGTTAACACCTTCTTGTTTACTCGAGAAAGTTTCTAGTGACCTCTGAGCTAGCTGGCACACACAATTAAGTCTAACATATTCAATAGAGACCTAGTCGACCTCAGTCCTACGTCTAAACTATCGTTTATGTTATTCCAATGCGCAGAGCCCATTGGGAATATAGGAACTACACTACACAACTGTCAATCTCTTAGTGCTGCCATAAGCACTCCTCCCCCCCCCTCCCATGCTGACTAAGTGATTTCCCATTTGCCCATGTTTGTCTGTATTTATTCCTGTGTAGGCCTGTACCTTCTATTTGTAACTACATGCTTACCAGTGCAGAACACTCAGTATAAAAGCCCATGGTCGGTGTATTCAAGCCACTACCTCCTGAAACACTTGAGGGTGTTGTATAGACGTGGTCTCACTCATGAGTGAATAAACTTGTTATTTTGAATTTCAGCTTCAGTGTCAATCTCTATTTTGTTGGTCTAAGGGCACGTGGGACAAAGAGAAGGGTGAACCCTGCACTGGTGTGCCCCTAAAAAGGCACATTTCCACACCTTATGATGGCACACTTTGTGCTGCAGCCCTTAAGGACCCTTTTTAGCTTCCTTGCCCTGGGTACTAGGGGTACCATCTAGGAAGTTCTAAAGGTATTGTCAATTGTCAAAACAATTCTACAGTTTTAGGAAATATATCTGGCATTGGGGACCTGGTTGGCAGGAACCAGGTGTACTTCAAGTCAAAATCGAAAATACTAGCCAGAAAATAGGGTTGACCATGTCAAAAAGTGGGCACTTTTCTACACAACCTCCTCTCCCCCCAATGAAAGAGAATGAGACTAAACCTTTCCCAAGAGAATCTTCATCATCTAAGTGGAAATACCTGGAAAGGCCATCTGCACTGGCATGCCACTCCGATGCCTGTGATCCACTGCAAAGTCCATACCCTGTAGGGAAATGGACCACCTCAACAGTTTGGGGTTTTCACCTTTCATTTGTATCAGCCATTTGAGAGGCATGTGGTCAGTTTGAGCAAGGAAGTGAGAGCCAAATTAGTATAGTCTCAACATCTTCAGGGACCAAACCACAGCAAATAGTTTGCTCTCAATGAAAACAGCAGTTTGTTCATGGCCATCATCATTGGTCTTACCCACAGAACCATTCGTATCACATGTTCAGAGGCATCTGTGTGCACTATGAACTGCCTAGAATAATCTGGAGCATTTAGAATGAGTGAGCACATTGCTTTCTTCAAAGTGTTAAAAGCCTTTTGACGGCTCACAGTCCAGTTGACCTTCTCTGGCATGTTCTTGGAGGTCAATTCCATGAGGGGTGCCACAATAGTACCACCCCACTTCACAAGCCTCCTATAGTACACAGTCAAGCCAAGGAATACCCTTAATTCAGGCTGGTTGGTTTGAGCTACCCAGTCCACAACTGTCTGGATCTTCAGTTGTAGGGGTTGAACTTGGCCTCTACCCACAAGGTGGCCCAAGGATACAACAGAGCCCTGCCCTATCTGGCACTTACTTACCTTGATAGTGAGGCCTGCACTCTGCAGCGCCTCAAGGAACTTTCCTAGGTGGATCAGGTGGATCCTGCCAAGTGGAGCTATAGACAACAATATCATCAAGATATGTTGGTCTAGAAGACTCCAACCCAGCAAGGACTTTGTTCACCAACCTTTGGAAGGTGGTAGGGGCAGTCTTTAGTCCAAATGGCATAACAGTAAACTGCTAATGCCCATCTGAGGTCGAGAATGCGAATTTCTATTTCGCTCCTGGGGAGCAGGCGAATAAGCCAGTACCCTGATGTCAAATTAAAAGTACTAAGAGACTGGCTGCCCTTTGCCTGTCAATAGGTCTGTCTGCCCTTGGGATAGGGTGTGCATCTGTCATAGTGACAGCATTAAGACCGTTATAGTCCACACAAAACTGCAGTTCTATTTTAACACCCTTGATTTGAGGTTTGGGGAATAAGACCACTGGGCTGGCCGAGGGACTCTCAGAGGACTCAATCACCCCTAACTCCAGCATCTTGCTGACTTCAACCCTTATGCTTTCCTTCACTTGGTCAGGCTGTGTGTTTAGTTTACTTTATACAGGCATACTGTCAACAGTGTCCATAGTATGAACTTTCCAGTTAGTCTGGCCAGGAGTGAGGGAAAATAGCTTAGCATACTGCTCTTCTTGCCTGCGGTCAGCTTGCTGTTGGGCAGAGAGGGGGTCTGAAAAGACCACTCCATCAACTGACCCATCTTTTTGACTGTGGAAGAAGAGGTCAGAGAGAGGCTGACTCTCTTCTTCTCACAGGATGACCAAACAGAATTTCAAAGGGAGAAATCCCATTCCCTTCTGTGGAACTTCTCTTTAAGTGAAAAGCAGACACAGCAAAAGGGCAACACATCTCCTTCTGTGTTTTTTAAGAAGCCCCACCAGGATCATACCTTTCAAGGTTTTGTTGTACCTCTCAACTAAATCTTATGTTTGTGGGTGATATGGGGTGGTAAACATGAACATCATTCCACACTCACCCCACATGGCTTTTAGGTAACCAGATATGAAGTTATGATATCTGTCTGACACCACCTCATTAGGAAAGCAAATTCTTGTAAAGATACTGACGAGGGCCCTGGTAACTGCATTCTTGTTTTGGGTTGTAAGCGGTCAACTTGCCTCCACCTCCAAGGTGGCCCATACAACAGAGCCCTGCCCTATCTGGCACTTGCTTACCTTGATAGTGAGGCCTGCACTCTGCAGACCCTCAATGAAATTTTCAAGGTGGGTCAGGTGCATCCTGCCAAGTGGAGCTACAGGCAGCAATATCATCAAGAAATGTTGGTCTAAAAGACTCCAACCCAGCAAGGACTTTGTTCACCAACCTTTGGAATGTGGTAGGGGCAGTCTTTAGACCAAATGGCATAACAGTACATGGCTAATGCCCATCTGAGGTCGAGAATGCAGATTTCTATTTTGCTCCTGGGGACAGACGAATATGCCAGTACCCCGATGTCAAATCAAAAGTACTGAGAAACTGGCTGCCCTTGGCCTATCAATAAGTTTGTCTGCCCTTGGGGTAGGGTGTGCATCTGTCTTAGTGACAGCATTAAGACCGTTATAGTCCACACAAAACTGCAGTTCTGTTTTACCACCCTTGATATGAGGTTTAAGAACTAAGACCACTGGGATGCCCAGGGACTCTCAGAGGGCTTGATCATGCCTAACTCCAGCATCTTGCGGACTTCAACTCTTATGCTTTCCTTCACTTGGTCAGATTGTGTGTAGAATGTATAGGCATACTGTCACCAGTGTCCATAGCATGAACACTCCAGTTAGTCTGGCCAGGAGTGAGTGAAAATAGCTCAGCATACTGCTCAAGGACTTGCCTGCAGTCAGCTTGCTTTGGGCAGAGAGGGAGTCTGAAAAGACCACTCCATCAACTGACCCATCTTCTTGATTGTGGGAGAAGAGGTCAGGAAGAGGCTCACTGTCTTGTTCTAACAGGATGACCAAACAGAATTTCAAAGGGGGAAATACAACTCCCTTCTGTGGTACTTCTCTGTAAGCGAAAAGCAGACATAGCAAAAGGACATCCCATCTCCTTCTGAGTGTTCAAGGAGCCCCACTAGGTTTTGTTGAACCTCTCAACTAAACCACATGTTCGTGGGTGATATGGGGTGGTAAACATGTACATCACTCCACACTCACCCCACATGGCTTTTAGGTAACCAGGTATGAAGTTATGATATCTGTCTGACACCACCTCATTAGGAAAGCACACTCTTGTAAAGATACTCGAGGGTCCCGGCAACTGCAGGAGCAGTGACAGTCCTTAGAGGAATAGCTTCAGGGTACCTGGTAACATAGCCCACTCCCACCAATATAAACCTGTTCCCTAATGCTCTGGGGGCCAACAATGTAAACCCCTACCCTTTCAAAGGGAACCTCAACTTCTGCAGCGACGGCGCCATGGTTTAAACCCTGAAGTCTTCCTAGACATGACTTTCTACACACCGACAAAAAATGGGTAAAAAAAAAGTCAAAAGGTCCTTTCAAAAAGTGACAGAGGGTAGCCCTCTTCAGGGATCAGCACTTGACTGGAGTGGAAAGAAAAGAACAAACAATGCGCTGAGGTGGTGCCGATATAGGCGACGCGGACATCATTTCTGGTGTGGACGACACCAAGCGGAGCCAACCGACACCACCTACCGGCATGCAGGGGCAACTGCTCAAAGAAACATCTTCCAGATCCAGTCTTAAGCCTGGGAAATTCAAAGGTAAGGAATCTGCGGCTAGATGTCTCTATTAGATCTCCTGAGAGCAAAGGCACTCCCACTAGGGGGTCAGAAACTATTGTGGTTTCAAGCTGGCTAGGACCAGTCAGTCAGCAAACCAGTTGTTGGTAGGTTTTCAGGGGGCACCTCTAAGGTGCCCTAAGGGTGTTTGTATTAATAATTTCATTAACAGGGGTTTCAGTGAAAACATAATGTAGCTGAGGAACTCGTTTTCACCAGGGACCAGCACATGTACTTAAAATGGCTTCCCTGGTCACTTGTACTGGCAGCAATTGAAGGGACCAGTCCAGGGGCGTATCTGCTCATGAAGATATGTCCACACATGTAGTACAGTGCACCCTGCCTTAGGGCTGTAAGGCCTGCTGTAGTAATTACCTACCTATACTGCATGTTGTGTCTGTAGGCATGGCACCCAAGGATGTGTGCCATGTCATGTTTTTGCTTTTGTCCGCACCAAGATATGCAGCCTGTAGTGGCAGTCTGTATGTGTTTGGTGAGGGGGTCCCATAGGGTGGCACAATTTGTACTACAGCCCTTAGGGATCCATTTGAACCTCCATGCCCTCGTACCAGGGATACAATTTACTAGGGACTTAAAGGGAGTGCTAAAGGTATTGCCAATTGGGGAAATAATTGTACAGTTTTCAATCAATCAATCATTTCATTTGTAAAGCGCACTACTCACCCGTAGGGGTCTAAAGGCGCTGGGCTGGGCGGTGGGGGGGGGTAGTCAGTGCTCAAAGAGCCAGGTCTTGAGCTGCGCCTTCTGAAGGAGAGGTGGTCCTGTGTGGCGCGGAGGTGGCTGGGTAGAGAGTTCCAGGTCTTCGCTGCCAGGTAGGAGAAGGACCTGCCTACGGCGGTGGCTCTGCGGATTCGAGGCACAGCTGCCAGGGCTTGTCCGGTTGAATGTAGGGTGCGAGGGGGAATGTGGAAGGAGATGCGGTGGTTGATGAGTTTAGGTCCGAGGTTGTGAAGGGCTTTGTGTGCGTGGGTGAGGAGTCTGAAGGTGATCCTCTTGCTGACTGGGAGCCAGTGGAGTTTCTTCAGGTGTCCGGAGATGTGGTGGTGGCGAGGAATGTTCAGGATGAGACGTGCGGCTGCGTTCTGGATTAGTTGAAGTTTCTTACGTAGTTTGATAGTGATGCCGGCGTACAGAGTGTTTCCATAGTCCAAACGACTGGTGACGAGGGCGTGGGTGGCCATAGAACAATCTGAAAATTGCTGTTTGCGTGTTTTCTGTGACATTTTATGTACCTAATTAAGTTGAGGTTTTGCTTTTTTGATCTAAGTTACAACCTTTGACTGATGCCCGACTTATCTGTTATGAAATAACATTGCATGCTACTCCCACTATGCTTGTTGAATGGTCTGTGGTTTGGAATGTTGCTGTGCTATTGCCTTTACCTTCCAAGTAGGATCAAAAAGATCAACTTGAATGTATCCACGTGACAGAGTTCTATATCAAACCTCAACCAGATATTAAAGAGGAACATTTGAAATGTTGTTCCAATGTGTTCATTGTAGACAGCTCATGTTTAAAGGACAACGTTGGCATACTAAGAGCCACATATGCTGTTTCTGCCATTGAAAAAATAAACTTCCTGTTCAGCAAAGTTGAACTCAGCGCAAGTAATCGATAGCCCTCACGAGGGCTTGGTGTTGAGCAAGAAATGTAAATGTGACACTTTCTACAGACTCCCACAATGTGTTTGGGGTAGTGCATGGCTACAATCAGCTTTGGTCGCAGAGGTTTTTTATGGCTTCTGCTGGTACTCTCATATGGAATGGCCCAGAGTATTAAATCTATTCTGAGTGCAGCAACTGCCAACCCAGATGGCCGTTTGCTTATCAGGGAGGATTAGATGAGATTTCAAGAAGAAATAAGTTTTAAGATGGGGAGGCAAGGTTTTATGCACTCGATGAGTCCACAGTACGCACTACCCAGATTATAGCAGTCACAATCCCCAATGTGCCTATACAACAATGGAAGAAGTCAGGAATGCACAAGAGGATCCAGAACAGAAAGAAAAGCAGGAATGGGTGTAAAAGGATTGCAGATGCAATGAAGAAGGCAGGGTGGGTAGACTCAGAGGAAAAAGAGGTGTTACCGAACTCCTGGCGGTCAAATACTTTCGTTTTTCCATGAGGCAACACACCCAGAAACAGATGCAATGATAGACAAATTCTAGAAGATATGGTGTAATTAAAAGTTTCCAAAGTGTGATCACGACTATTGCTTATACTTTGGAGTGCCAAAAGAATAAAATAGGGAAAGTACTGGTTACCATGAGTCATTTCCCTTTTGAATATGTACCATTTTGAGACTGCAAATTGATTTCTTTGAGCTACATCCTAGTCAGAGCTACTGATATCTACTGACCTTGGTTTGTGTGTTCTCAAAATTGGTGTGATGCAATGAGTGTAGCAAAACTGTTACTCAAAGAACACATTCCATGGCATAGAGCACCAAAGTACAGAAAGAGTGATCAGGGCAGATATTTTAAGAATGAAATCATGAAACTAATCTGCAAGGCTGTAGGCATCACTTAGAGATTACATTGTGCATATCACTACAATATTCAGGCCTGGTAGAGAGACTGAATGGTGTGATCAACGGAATCTGACAAAATTGTGCACGTCCACCACCTTGAAGTGGCGCATTGTCCTGAATCTGGTGCTTATGAGTATACGTGGCACCCCAAACAGAAAGACAGGATTTTCACCACATTAGGGGCCCGATGTAGGTAGGATTGATTTACCGATTCATAATTACCGAATTTTACCGATTCGGTAATTATGAATCGGTAAATCAGAGGGGTGGGTATGTAGGTATTCCAGATGTTTCTGGAATACCGAATTGGATAAAAATCGGTAATTACCGATTCGGTAAATACCGATCGGTAATGCCCATTCATTCCTATGGGCTTTGAAGCCCATAGGAATGAATGGGCATTACCGATTCGGTATTTACCAAATCGGTAAATACCGAATTTCACAAGGGTGCAGGGGGTGTCACTTTGACACCCTCTGGCAACCCCAAAACAGGCTCGGGTGCCATGTGGCAGGCATACATGCCCCAAGGGCAGGTCTGCCTGTCATATGGCAGAGGTGTGCATGCACACATGTGCATGCACACCGGAATCTGTATTTTACCATCAAATTGGATTTGATGGTAAAATACCGATTTTGTAAGGCATGTGGGACTCAGAAGAGTCCCACCTACATCTCAAATTTACCGAATCGGTAAAAATACCGATTCGGTATTTTACAGAATCGGTAAATTTACCGATCGGTAAATTTACCGAATCTGTAAAATTAAGGGCCCTACATACCATTCCTGCAATACCGGTCGGTAACGGCCGAAAATACCGATTTTCGGCCGTTACCGACCGACCTACATCGGGCCCTAGGTCCATATTGGAAGTGCCTGGTTTCGAGTGCTGTGCTACTGTCAATAACTGATGACTTGATTATGTAGTATTGCAAGCTATTATTTGATGTGGTGAAATGTGTCCTGCCAGGTCAAGCAAGCTGACCCAACTCCATCAATTGATACAAGTCAAAGCCTGGAACCAGGCGACTGGGTTCTAGTAAAGAATCTTGTCTGGAAAAATTGTTTGCAGGCAAAGTGACAAGGACCTCATCAGGTCCTCGAGGTTACGGACATTGCTGTGAAAAGTGAGAAGCTGCTGACTTGTGTGCCTTAATCACACACAAAGTAGGTGAGAGCACCAGAGGAGGGTGGTAAAGACCCCCTGAAACAGATTGTTACAAACAAAAACAGCTGCAAGTACCAGCAAGTGAGGGGGGCAACCGAATCACTAGTAGCCAGAATAATAAGGCATTATACTATCAAATATGAGAGAAATAAGGGTTCACAAGCAGAAGATAATCCTGTTCATCATAGGGTTTTGCTACTTGCAAAATTGGGCCGATGCTGGCTTTAGTGATGCAAATGATTTATCCAGTAGGTAGGTTTTCCGTTCCAATGATGCCACAAAAAATCTAAGAAACTGATGAGAACGACATGTGCACCTATCGCCATAAAAAGCTGGCCCAGACTTACTATGAATGTATCAAATTGCTGGGTGTGTACTCATATGCCTGCTTGCCTCTCTAGCAAAGGGAGTTGCTAATTGTAATTGCATTTATATAGCGCATACTACCCCTGATGAGGTGTTGAACCGTTTTTTCGACAAGGAGCATGATACTCCGGAACCCAAAGATGATCAGTGGTGAATTAGTATATGGAGATATGAGATTAATTTGAGCGGTGGACATGTGAGTTTCTTATTTGGATTGAAAAAGGAGAGTGGAGGGATAGAAGAGTGAAGGGTTTGCATTTATAAATCGCTTACTACCACTGATGAGGCGTCGTAGTGCTTTTAGGCAGGCAGCACGCTACTCCGAAAGCCAAACAAGATAACTGGGGAATTAGTATAGGGTAATATGAAATCAATTTGAGCAGTACACATGTGAGTCTGTAAGTTGTATTGAAAAGAATAGTGGATGGATAGAAAAGTGAAAGGTCTAGAAAGTGTGTTTTGGAGCTCATAGCTGTAGGATGAGGTTTGGGATGAGCAAAGGGGAAGTGGGGGGCAAGAGTCAGACGCAAGAGTATAAAAAGGCTTGTTTGGGAGATCTGAATAGTAAAAAAGGCATGAGATGATGCAAGTAGGGGTAGAGGAGGGAAGAGTCTAAAAAGGGTAATTTGATGGGGATCATAGTAGAATGGGGTTTGTGATGAGTCAGATTGGAAGTAGCGGATGTATTGAGAGAGGTATATGGTGAGAAATAGTGGAGTACATTTGGGCGATAGTAGAATGAGATTTGAGATGAGTCAGTGAGTGGAAGTAGAATATATATTTCAAGAGGTATAGGGTGAGATATAGGGTAGTGCATTGGAGATGCTGAATTAAAAGTAAAGTAATAAATATAAAGATACATACGTACGTGGAAGGTATATATGTTTAAGGAAAGTCATATATCTAGATTTAAGTTGTATTTAATAAACTCAGACTTTCAAGTGTTGCTGTACTTTAAGTAAATTTGTTTGTTTTTATATATTTTTTGTTTAGTAATTCAATAGTGAAGCAATTGTAGGTAAATAGTTATGATAAAGATGTACCTATTTATGCAGTGATCTATATACACATGATAAACATATACTAATATAACCATAAGTAATATGCAAATTTTTAGGTAGAACTAATGAATATCTATATATTTATAAACATAATTATTATACACGTTTATACAAAGCAATACACATATGTAGGTACACATATATAGACCAAATAAATCCATACTAATATAATAAAGAGAGAGCCCAAACCTTTGAGGCGGGTAATCTCAGGAACCACAGCACCAATCACAACACCCAATACAGCGTTGGAAAAGGCAGTTGCAGCAGAAGGACATAGGCTTTGCAGACGCCTACCATATACATTTAAAAGGTAAATGAACCGTGCCAGCAAAGTAGTCCCTTGTGGGCATGTCTGCGTTGTGCTGTAGGCGTGTGCTGGGGGCGTGACAAACGCTGGGGGCGTGTTGTACGTTCCGCCCTTCATACCATGTCTCATATCGTGTGCTGTGGGCGTGGGTGTGTGCGGGACGCGGGATTACGAAGAAAAAAAAAGCGAGCGGTGTGCCCAATATTTCATTGTTTTTTCTTCCCAGGTTCTGTACATTGCAGCTCCGGGTGTCCACCCTGCTCCCTTTAAATACCCCTGCACCCCATAATCATAACCCACCCTTACTCCTTAAAATACCACAACACCCTTAAACACTAACCCATCTTAACCCTATAAATATACCCTGTACCCCAAAACCCAAACCTATCCCTAAACCCTAAAAATACCCCTGTACCCCAAAACCCAAACCTAGCCCTAAACCCTAAAAACTACCTCTGTACCCCAAAACCCAAACCTACCCCTGAACCCTAAAAATACCCCTGTACCCCAAAACCCACCCCTGAACCCTAAAATACCCCTGTACCCCAAAACCCAAACCTAGCCCTGAACCCTAAAAATACCCCTGTACCCCAAAACCCAAACCTAGCCCTGAACCCTAAAAATACCCCTATACCCCAAAACCCAAACCTAGCCCTGAACCCTAAAAATACCCCTGTACCCCAAAACCCATACCTATCCCTAAACCCTAAAACTACCCCTGTACCCCTTAATCCAAAACTATATCTGAACCCTTAAAATACCCAAACACCCCAAAACATATACCTCAGTACCCCAAAACATATACCCCTATACCCATACGTACCTTATCCAAACATTTAAAAAAAACATGCATTTACCATTCATGCATTTACAATTTCGTTGTAAATGTATGCGTGGTAAAAGCATATAAAATGTAATGCCATGTGTTATAATGGCATTGCGGAGTCATGGTACTTTCGTAATGAAAGTATGCGGAGTGATGGTTTGCGGAAAGAAAGTTGAGAATAATGGGTGTTTACCCTCCCCCGGTAAGTACATTGGTGGCACGGCGGCCCACATCTCCAGCAACATACTCATATTTTTTCACCACCGATTTGAAAAATGTACAGGTCTCTCTCATTGATGGGCAGCACCAACATACACTTTTAGACACACCTCCCGCCACAAGTTCTAGAATTGCGAACATTAGAGCTGGGGAGCTACGTTCTCGGCATCAGCTCAACATCCTGTGATTCCAGGCAAATCGCTTTGTCTCCTCGTGCCTACCACAAATGAATGTGTTCTTCTGTAATGTAAATTGTGCTCATGCCATGTTGTCGAGTTCGCGCTATATAATATTGCAAGGAAAAATAAAGTAGGGAAACTCGAGTTCACACACTACTGAACGCGCACTCTTAAGTGCATCAGCAGTGCACTGTGAATCGGAGCGTTTCACAGGCCTGTCACAGATAAGAAATGCTATTAAAACGAAATCCTACAATATACTACTGGCAGCAGCAATTCATACCCAGACAACGTCTGGACGGGCTGCTAGTGCTTATATACACAGGGATATGCTGTATATTTATGTTTAAGTATGGTGGTTATGTGGGAAAGAGTCAACTCTTGAGTAGTCTTCTGGAAGATAAGGTAGTTATCAGTAGGTCTTAAATTTGGGAGTGAAGAGTTCAATAGTTTGGCCACTTGAACAGAGAAGGATGTGCCACCTATGATTTTTTCTTGTATGGTGGGATGTTGGCGCGAGGTGCCAATCTAGAGCGGAGGTTCCTGTGCCGATGAAGAGCAGTCCTGTTCCATGTATCGCTTTGCGGGCGAGACAAAGATGTTTTAATGTGGATCTACTGGTAATGGGAAACCAATGTAGGGCCTTCAAGGCAGGGGAGGTGTGGGCTTGTGACATTTTATGTAAGAGTAGTCTGGCAGCAGGGTTCTGAATCTGTTGTAGTCTTTGTAGATTTTCCCAAACTGATGCAACCATCAAAAAAGTAAAATGTTATCCTGTTCTGTAGAGTACATAGTTGTATTCAGCAGTTTTTGTCATGTTGCAAATGAAACCATTAAGCAGTGTGAATTCCTATTTCTCATCTTCTTCCAAGGCTTGATGAGCAGAGATTATAGCAGGGAGATTATAGCAGGGAGTGATGACAACCTATAAATATAACCAGCTGAGGAAAATCCCTGATAAATTTATTTTATGAATTTTAGCTTATGAAAGTTCTAGAAGGGGACAATGGCGGCCAGGAGTCAGACAGCCGTCTGAGCTTTATAGCTGCTCTGATGGCCAGCCACCAAGTTCCTTGGTTAGCAAGTTTAAAAAAAAAACAACATTTTATTGCATATTTCACAGGTTACACCTCCATTCGCTACAACCCTGAGGCCGGCGGCTGATTCATCCTGATTAAAGCACACAGCTTGTATTGCCAACATCCCAGAGGGCAGGCAGCGAATTTCGACCATTATACTCCCTAGCCTGGAAAACAAACTGTAACATAGTCAATTTCTTCTTTACATTAGAACAAGTTTAACCCCTTTACCCTCCCCCAACTGCCATTTTATCAAAGTAAGAGGCAAGCCCCTTCAATTAATAGTCAATCAGTCTGCCACGTCAACCACACCCAACCAACCTGTGCACAATCAACAGTTTACATCCCATTTAATCGATGCGAAGTGACACGTCCATGTCCCATATCTAAACATATTGCCATTGGTGTCTAGCCATACGGGTCTGTTCTGCCACCTCTCGTAGCCTAGTCCTTCTGGTGATCCGCTCCACCCAACCGCAACCAGTTAGCAAAGGGTTCCCATATGTAAACCGGCCTAGATCTACTTGGTATTAGTTCCCAAAAGACCGATAATTGATCCTTACCGTACATAACAGCCCTGACCCATTCAACTATCTCAGGGGGTTCGGTTTATTCCAGTGGATGGCTACCTGTCTTTTCGCAAGCAGCAGCATCATGGCCGTGAGCTTACGGTGTTCTTTCTGATTTCCCGTACATACCCTAGCAAAGCCAACAACAGCGTTGCCAGTAATGGTGCATTTATTACAAGTCCCACATGCCTAAATATGTCTGTCCAGTATTGTGCCATAGGTCCACAATCCCAGGCCAAGTGAGTAAAAGTGGCGCTCTGAGCTCCGCATCTCCAACACCTTGCATCTGGGTGTAAGCCCATACGATGCAGCTGTGATGGCGTGCGATATAATCTAAGCAAAAAGTTAAAGTGGATAAGCATCTATAATTCGGCAAAAGGTGTTCCAGCTGAGAGCAGCAGAACTGCCACTGTTTATCAGTAATTGTAAAATCAGCGTCTTTTTCCCAGTCCGCTTTTGAAGTAGCATAAGTAATTGGAGATTCTACCTGTGTTATGCTGTAGATACGTGTGATAAGTTTGCGGGGTGATGGATTCAATAAAACATTCTCCAGCGCACGTAGGGAAGGCGGCGCACTTGGAAATTCCTTATACCTGGACCTGCATGCTGCCCTGATCTGGTAGTATAAGAGCATATCGGATGCGGTGGGCGTCTGTGAATCGCACATCTGCGTTGGTGTTAAAAATTCCCAGTCTGGAAATAAGGCACTCCCTTTCTCTAGCTTGTGCGATTTTGCCCTCATCTTAACTGCTTTCTCTAAGAGGGGGTTCAGTAGTGGATTATCTATCTATGGGCATAGGTGGCGCATAAAGCACCTCCTGTCGTGCCTCCTTCGCAATTCCCCTCCACGCCCATCTTACCGCCTCCACCGTGTCTATTTCCTGTTGTGGACGTTTATATGGTTTGAATATGGCCGTGTTAAGTGGGAGTGGTGCAATTATGTCTATTTCTATTGCCACATGTTGATGGAATGGTGTAGGGTGATGCCGAAAGTGCAGGAACGGCACTTGTGCACTATAGGCGTATAGCTCAGAGTCTGGAGCGCCCAACCCACCCTGCTTGAACGGCGATGTCAGTATTTTCCAAGATATTCGGGGTTGCTTACCCACCCACATTAGTTCCAATATGTTTGATCGAAGTCGTTTAAAAAAGTGGGCGTACAGTGGCATTGAAATGTTCACGAATAAGTATAAAAATTTGGGCAGGACCACCATTTTAGTAATGGCTATGCGCCCTGTCAAGGACAACGGGAGACCCTTCCATCTTGCTATCTTGCTCTCCAGCCAGTCCATTGTTTTGCCGATATTTGCCATCCAGATTTCCTGCAGAGATCTACTGATTTGGATACCTAGATATCTCGTTTCCCCTTCTGCCCATTGTATCGGATATTCAGAGTCAAACGGGACTGTGATGTCCGTGAGCAGCAACATCACAGATTTCTTCCAGTTAATCTGGATCCCAGTCAGTCTGCCATATCGTGTCAGTTCCCTCATCACTTCGTCGAAGTTGTCTCTAGGATTGGTCTGGTAGATAGTCATGTTGTCCGCATAAATCGATATTAAAAGTCCCCTGGATGTAAACCCAATGGTTTTCTGGGTATGATATTGCCGGAGCTTGGCCGCAAGAGGCTCCGTGGCTATGGCGAACAATAATGGCGACAGCGGGCAGTCCTGCCTCGTTCCTCTAGTGATGTTAAAGGGCTCAGATATCTGCCCATTTATCTTAACCCTCACTGTCGGGTTCGTGTTTTGTAGTTGGATCTGTCTGATGATTATGGGGCTGAGGGCTAGACGGGTCAATAAGGTAAAGAGGAACTTCCACTCCAGGGAGACAAACGCTTTAGTGGCGCCCAAGAGCGCCGCTGTGGCCTGTACATGAGGGGCCAGATAGTGGAGTATGCCAAAAATCGTTCTCAGGTTATGGGCAGTGGAGCGGCCAGGAATGAATCCTGACTGGTCTGGCAAGGCTATCTGCGGTAGCATAGGCTGTAGCTTATTCGCTAGTAACTTGGCGTATATGTTTGCATCTAAGTTTATCAGGGATAGCGCACGATACGAATCCGGCTTAGTCGGATCTTTGTCCGGATTCAATATGGTTATTATAGTGGCCTCCCGAAGTGTCGGAGGGAGTACACAAGTTTCCATTGTTTCAAAGTATACCTGTAATAATTTGGGGCTAGGATATCCGCATATTCTTTGTAAAATGCTCCCGTTAGGCCGTCCGCTCCTGGGGTTTTATCTGCCGGCATGCTATTTATGACTTACCTAATGACGTCCGCAGTGATTGGCAACTCCATGTATTCTCGGGCACCATTGTTAAACCAAATATCCAAATATTCCACTATGTCCGCCTGCAATGGATCCGTCTGAGAGGTATATAGTCGATTATAGAACTTGGTAATTTCACACAATATGTCAGGTGGTGTTCTAGCTATTCCCCCACGGTCTGTCTGTAATTCAGTTATGTAAGTCGACCCTCTAGGCTTACTGAGTAGTCCTGCTAGTGTTTTCCCCTGTCACTCACTGTCACCGTATCGCCTGGCCTGAGCATGCTTATTTAGATATGCCATTTCCCTCTCTGTTTGTCTTGGAATTCCGTTAGTTCAGTTCTCAACTTTGCTGTGATCTCTGGGGACGAGCCAAGCAGTTGCGATAGTTCCAGCTTTTTTATTTCTCGCTCAAGCCTACTCAGTGTGTTGCGTATATGTTTTAGGATGCCCGATTTAAGCGCTATGCAGTCTACTTTTGGGACCGCGTTAAAGGCTTCGCAGAGCGTTACCGGTGAGTCTACTGTGCCCTCAATTCAGCGTGAAATATTCCGTGATCTTATTCCTCAACTCTTCGTGAAAGACCGGGTCCAAAAGGGCTCTAGAAGAGAATCTTCAGGCAAATGGCTGGGCGTATGTGGGAGGTATACGCAGCTGTATCTGAGCTGGCGCATGATCTGGGAAAGTGCGAGAATGGTGTGTGGCATCTGCCAGCCAGGTCTGGAGGTCATTGGAAACCAACCAGTAGTCCAGGCGTGACCACGCATTCCGATGGTGTGTAACACAGGTACCTGCTCTGACTGATGGGTGAAATGCCCTCCAGGAGTCTATTAATAGAAGGTCCTCTATAATGTCGTGTAGCATTGCTGCTGCCTTCGGGTGATGTGCACGGGATGAACTCTGTCTGTCTGCGTCGATAGGACTACGTTGAAGTCTTTCCCCCCCACAGAATCGCAGTATGTCCCAATGTCTGTATCCTCTGCCATATGTGTTGCAAAAAGTCCGGATTATCTGTGTTTGGGCCATAAGCACAAGTTACTACTTGTGTAACGATATATCTGTAAGAGACATTAGTTAGTGATAGATTCCTTACCTTAGAATATCCCCAGGCGTCAGACTGGATCCGGAATTTTTTTGCGTAGCAGTACCCTTGCGCGTCGGTAGGCGTCGTCTGCGGCTCCGCATCCGGCGCCGTGATGACGTCGTCGGAGTACCTAGACACCGCCTCCGCGTGCTGACGTCAGTTCTTAGACACAGCTTTTCCGCGCCAGAAGCGCTGAGCCATGTTAAAAACCAACACTGGTGCCATTGAAACTAGGGCCAAGAAAGGGGATAACTCTAACCCTAGATATCGGTTCGCAGAACGGGGAGGATGGGTGGGTCGGTAAGGAATCTATCACTAACTAATGTCTCTTACAGATATATCGTTACACAAGTAGTAACTTGTGCATCTGAAAGAGACACGTTAGTGATAGATTCCTTACCTTAGAATAGATACCCCAGCAATACCAACCCCGGTGGTGGGTCTGCGAACCAATAATCACACCAGAAAGTCCTGGAGGACAAAACGGCCAAGGAAGCCATCCCTCCGGACTTGGCTGTCCAGGCAGTAGTGTCTTGTAAGGGCACTCCCCGGCCCAGGGCAGTTGTAGTCGCCGTGGCTCGGGTGGAATGAGCCCGCAATCCAACGGGGGCTCCTTTTTAGCCAAGGAGTAACATGCCTGGATACACAAGATGATCCATCGAGAGATGGTCCTCTTGTGCACCGCTTTCCCCTTCTTAGCGCCCACGTAACCAACAAAGAGTTGGTCATCCACCCGGAACTGGCGTGTGCGATCCAAATAGAATGAAAGCGCACGTTTTGGGTCCAGACGGTGGAGCCGCTCTTCCTCTTTAGAGGGATGCGGTTGCGGAAAGAAGGTGGGCAAGGTGATAGACTGCCCGATGTGGAAGGCCGTGACAACCGTGGGCAGGAAAGATGGCTTAGTACGCAACACAACCTTGTCCGGGTGGACAGAAAGGAAAGGAGGAGTACATGAAAGGGCCTGGAGCTCACTCACTCTCCTGGCAGAGGTGATGGCAACCAGGAAAGCAGTCTTCAAAGTGAGAAGACGGAGAGGACAGTTGTGAAGAGGCTCAAAGGGAGCGCACATCAGAAATGTAAGAACAAGGTTCAAGTCCCACTGAGGCATCACAAACGGAACAGAAGGGAACGTGTGTGTGATACCCTTCAGGAATCGATTTACAATAGGGGACTTGAACAAAGAAGGTTGATCAGGCAGCCTCAGAAAAGCTGAAAGGGCAGAAAGGTAGCCCTTGATAGTGCCCAGAGCAGAGCCCTGCTGGGCAAGAGAAAGAAGTAAGAGAAGAACCTCAGAGAGAGGGGCAGCAAGAGGATCCACAGCCTTTGCTGTGCACCATGCCACAAATCTGTTCCACCTGCAGGCGTATACCGACTTTGTGGAGTGACGCCTGCCTGCCAGAATTACATTACAGACTTCAGGAGGCAAGTCAAATGGCCTCAACTGTCGCCGCTCAACCTCCAAGCATGGAGGTGGAGACTGGATTGGTTCGGGTGGAGGACCGTCTCCTGCTGCTGCGACAGAAGGTCCTCCTGAAGAGGCAGACGAACAGGGGGATCGACTGACATACTGAGTAGCTCTGGATACCAGTACCTTCGTGCCCAGTCCGGAGCCACAAGGATGACATGGGCCCGGTCGCGCTTGATCTTCTTCAGCACTCTGGGCAGAAGTGGTATAGGCGGAAAGGCGTACAATAGACCGCATCTCCACTCGCGACGAAAACCGTCTCCGAGCGAGTGCCGCCTTGGAAATTCCAACGCGCAGAACAGATGACATTGCGCGTTCTCTTCGGTGGCGAATAGATCTAACCAAGGCTCTCCCCACTGCTGAAAGAGGCCTTGCGCCACGCCCGAGTTCAGACGCCATTCGTGATCCATCATGCACCGACGGCTGAGCTCGTCCGCCCTGGCGTTCAGAGAATCGGCCAGGTGTTGAGCCACCAGGGTCACGCCTTGCGTTCCAGCCACTGCCAGAGACGCAGAGCCTCCTGGGAAAGGGTCCACGACCCCACCCCGCCCTGCTTGTTGCAGTACCACATGGCGGTGATGTTGTCCATGAACACCTGCACTACACTCCCCCGGACAGAGGGGAGGAATGCCTTCAGTGCTAGACGAATCGCCCGGAGCTTCAAAAGGTTGATAAGGCCGGAACTCCGCCGGAGACCAGAAGCCTCTGCGGGGCGTGGCTGGCAGCACGTGTGGGTACACCCCTTCCGTGAAAGGAGTGAAAGGCAGCCGATTGCTGGCGCGGGCCGAGAGGCCCAAGGACTTGGCCGTAGCCCTGGAGTCCTCAAAGCGCTCAAGCGCATGGTCTGCCTTGTCGCCGAAAAGGCGACGGCCATCAAACGGCATGTCCATGAGTGTGTTCTGGACATCAGCCGAGAAGTTGGCGGATCTCAACCAGGCATGGCGACGAATCGCCACCGTCGTTGCCATCGCTCTGCTTAGAGAGTCGGTGGTATCCAGTCCACACCGGATAGAATAACGTGCCGCATCTCGGCCTTCCACAAGGGCTTGGCCGAGTTTAGCCCGTACCTCCAACGGGCATTCTGGCAGCACGTCCGCAACCGTATCCCACAGAGAGTGGGTATAGCGGCCCAAGAGGCATGCGGTGTTGGAAGACCGCAGTCCCAGACTCAGGGAGGAGAATACCTTTTTGCCGTATTGCTCATACCTCTTGGATTCCCTGTCAGGCGGGCCGACGGGAGTGCGGTTTGGGAATTGGAGGCCTGGATCACCAGGCTCTCAGGGGTGGGGTGGGTGGACAGGAAACAAGGGTCGCCCGGGGCCGAGCGGTGGCGTCTGGCCACGTTCCTGTCTACGGGCGAACCTGTAGCGGGCCAGGACCAAGTTCCATAAGAACGTCGGTTAAGGCCTCATTAAACGGCAGCAGAGGCTCGGTCGAGTGTGACTGCGGTTTAAGGACCTCAGTGAGGAGGTTAGTCCTCACGGCCGCGACGGGGAGCTCAAGGCCCAAGGCCTTGGCCGCCCTCGTCAACACCACACTGTAGGTTGCCCCCTCCTCCGTAGCCACGGTAGGAGGTGAGACAAAGCCAGTGTCCGGCGAAGTGTCCAGACCACTGGCATCCCCAAGTCCACCTGTCCAGTCCTCCTGGGACTGACATTCACGTGTTAGAGGGTCCTCAGACCCCTCCCAATACTCCTCATCACCCATCTCCTGGTACTCAGGGTTAACAAATGATGGCGCCGGAACCGGGTCCAGGGAGGCATCGGGGGCGCGCCGCCCGAAGACGGCCCCAGGGGTGACACCTGAGGGACCGGCGCCGGGGAGGTCATCAAGTCCAGCGGCGACGATCCGGAACCGGATCCAGTGGGGGCCTGCGGCGCCGGGGCCGAAACACCCGGCGGCGTCGGGGCCAAAGCCCCCGACCCGCTAGGGCCCCCAGACGGGTCCGCTAGGCCCGAAGGCGTCGCGGAGCCCGTCGGGGGAGTGAGGGACCTCATGGCCATGAGGAACCGCTCGATCTCCTCTGGTGTTGCGCGCGCGCGCGGCCCAGGGACTGGAGGGTATGGGGCCGGACGCGACGCCTGCGACTCCGACAGAGCCGCGTGGGCAGTGCCACCTGAACCCCCAGCCGCGTCGCCCGAGCGTCGGGTGGAGTCGGAAGAGCGATGACGTCTCTTCGACTTCTTGTGCTTACCTGACGACTTCGACCCTGAGGAGTGATGTCGACTCCCGGAGCTCCGATGGCTCCTCTCCCGCAACCGGTCCCTCGACCTCCGTCCGGACCGGGACCGTTCCTGGCGCGGGGCCGACTGCCGGAGTTCGAGCCGCTTGCGGGACCGCCTAGCCTTCAAAGTCAGGGCCCGGCAGTCGGAACAGGTCTTGTCGTCGTGGTTGACGCCGAGACAGTGGAGACACCGACGGTGAGGGTCGGTGACCGACATCAGCCGGTCGCAATCCTCACTGGGTTTAAAACCTGGCATCCCTACCGGCACCGTTCGGAGTCGAAGACTTCGAAAAAGAATGATCAAAAGAGACCAAAAAGTTTAGTCAAAAAAGACTAAGGTACCACTTTTTCCAGATCTGCGCTGCTGGCGTGGAAAAAAGAAGAACTGACGTTAGCACGCGGAGGTGGCGTCTAAGTACTTCGACGACGTCATCACGGCGCCCACGACGCAGACGACGGACGCGGAGCCGCAGACGATGCCTACCGACGCGCAAGGGTACTGCTACGCAAAAAAATTCCAGATCCAGTCTGACGCCTGGGGATATTCTAAGGTAAGGAATGCATCACTAACGTGTCTCTTTTAGATGTGTTTATCAGTGCCACCGGAGTGTGACATAGCTCTCCCTGCAATATTATATCTGCCCTCCCTATCTACGATTGTGTTGTGTGTATGCCAGTGTAGTCCCCTGCGCATGAGTATCGCTACTCCCCTGGAGTAATTGGAATAGCCAGCCTCTACTACCACCTCCCATCGTTTGTTTTTAAGCATCCCCGCTGACGCGCTTGTCAAATGTGTCTCCTGCATGAAACATATATCCACCATATGTCTTGTGAGATAGGAGTGGACGGGTCTCATCTTTCTGTGATCATTTAGTCCTCTAACATTCCAAGTAAGGCATGTTGGTGAGTTCATAATTGGTTGTTGTGGCATATCTATTCGCAGAGATGTGGGCTCGTCACATACCTACTACCGGGTTGCTCGATGTTAGGGTTCGTCAGCGCATGCAGATGCAACCAAGCGTCACCTCCCTTTAAACATGAGTGTATGACAATGCATGGCAGACTCATCATATGTGCAAAATGTGACAGTACTTGGCAGTTCAGACAAATTTAGGAAAATACCCATCCCCCCACCCACACCAACCCCCCAAACAGGTTGTGCAACCCTCCCACCCTTTACCCATAACAGTAATCAGTCAGTGATCAGTAATCAACAAAAGGGAGTCCTCCTATAGGTCCCTCATCATAGTTTCTATATATTGCTCCACGTTTTGAATGTTGGTTGTTTCAGAAATTCCCGTTAGCCGTATGTTGTTCCTTCTCAATCTTGCTTCCAAATCGTCGTTCTTTTGTTGGATCACAGCCAGCACTTTGTCCATACCTCTCAATTTATTATCCATGTCGGTTTGCCCCTCCTCAGTCTCCGTCACTCTCGTCTCCAGTACTCTCACACGTCCCTCCTGCTTATCCATCTGTTGACTGAGTCTATCCATATGTTCTGCAAGCGTATCCATTTTGGAGTCTATGCCCTGAAGGCTGGTTTTCAGTTCTTGGAACATTGATCGGATGTTATCCGCTGGTGGCTGACTTGCGGACGCACCCACCGCAGGGTCGCGACCGCCCGTGTCAGTCTCAGTCGGTTTTCCTGATTTTTTGTCAAAGTTAATCCGAGGCTGGCTCGTATCTGGCTTCCCCATGTTTGTGGAGTGTCGGTTGCTGCCGTGCAATCGTCGTTCCTATTGATTATACCCTGCGCCAGCAGTCCTGGGAGAGCGCAATGTGGCAGACCCTCGCAGTCGTCTGAGTTTATGTGCACTGGTGTGTCTTCGCCATCAACTCACCTAAGCAGCCTGATCCCCAATCTTTCTCACAGCACCTATCTAGTAGGGACATCCTGCGCATTGCTCCTCTCACCCGCACCAACTCCAAAATCTCGTAGAGTCGGCTCCAGCCACAGTTCTGTGACGCCCTGCCCCCTTAGGCAACACGGTTTTGGGGGCTGTGTCAGTGCGCCTGTCTCTGGGTTCCCACACAGCGCTCCCACCTCTACAATGGCAGCAGAGTCGAGTTCTTCCCGCCTTCGTGGCCTCCTGGGCCCCTGAGCCCAGCCGCAGCCCCAAGCAGAACCATTGAGGAACGCTGAAATAGGGTCAAGAGCTGGTCCCAAGATGTGCAGGGCCTGAGCAGCTTTCAATGTTACAGAGATATCAGGCACAGTCGCCGCCAAATTCAGTTTCTTGGTATAATACGTGCACCTGTGCCCATTTCAGAGGTATACTGCGTGATTCGTGTAGCGCCGCAGGTATACCCCAGCTAGGTCTTAAGCAATGTGCATGTGCTGCAGAACTGCGCAAGAGACCACCGCTCCTTCCATGCGCCTCCGCTAAGTATTTCAACCCCCAGCTGTCTGCACAAGAGTTCAAAGCGCCACTGAGCACCTAGGAGGTCCCGTGGTTGACTCCCACCTGCTGCACTACTCACATCTAGGGGCATCTGGCAACGGCAGCACCTCGATCACTGCATCGGGCAGCTCAGCCCTTCCACAAAATGGCAGCCACGCAGATAATTTGCACTCCAACTCACTCCCTTAATGCAGCAGAGAGCCCCCGGGTGCACGGGCGCTAGTTTCCCGGATTCTCTATCGGCGTCGGGTCTCCTCAGCCGCGGCTTTAGGCCACGCCCATAGTTCTTCTCCCTGAACGTAGTTGCAGCGGGACCCAAGCGCAGCCGCTTTCAACCTCAGGTGAGTGCGGTACGGTCCACGGCCGTCTCCAGAGCCCCCACAGCAGCAGCGGAATACAGCACCCTCCTGTTCGGCCCGCGGTCGCTGCCCATGTCAGTCCGTGCCACGGGGCCGTCAACCACGCGAGGCCCCGGTCGTCACAGTCGCCCGGGCCTCTCACCGGTCCAGGATGCACACCATCGCAAAACGTGGCTCCGTGGGAGTACAGCCGTCGGACTTGCACCGATGCGGCTTGCTTGAGTCCTGCTCTTTTTGCCGTGTGCGGTACTACGCATTCAGCGTGTTTTGTGGATATTTGCCGGATTTACTGGGCTTGGCCGGCGGAGCCGTGCTAACGTGCAGCCATTTCGCTGCCTAGAGAAGCCACGCCCCCTCCTTGGTTAGCAAGTTATTAGAAATTTTCCTGATGAACCCAGAAAGCTGCTGTGTTTAATTGAGCTAACGGTCTGTACAAGCCCAGTGCGGTGAGGTCCTTATCAGGCTTGGGGAGGGAAATAAGCATGGCCTTGTAAAGAAAATCGGGAAAATAATTAAATCTCTTAGTCCCAGTGCCATATTACAGACATGAATACATGGAAAAACTGTAAGGAATCTCCAGGGTATGATGGTGTCCTGCATAGCAATGGTGCCACAAGCCAGACTACATGTGTGCCTACTCCAGAAGTGTCTTGCGAGGCACTGGTCACAAGTGACAGTACATGCCATTTGACCTTTACTGTGATTAACACATATGCTTACACACACACATTTACACTATCTCTCTCCCATAAACATACACTCATCCTCAAGCACGCATACAACATGCATTTAAAAACATTTTTACTTACCTTAGCACCAGATAGGGTCATATTCCATCTACTTGTATGCCAATTTTTATTTAAATAATATTATTCCCCATTTGTGTAATAAAAAATGTACGTGTAACCCGAACCAAGGTCTTTCTTTTCAAAGTCATGTGTCCCTTAGCTTTCTTTTCTCACGTACAGGTGCCTGGAACCTTTCACTAGAGGTCCTGAATTTAAAGGGATGATGAGAAATTGAAAGAAATTAAATTTGCAGTGCTTAAGAATATGCAATGTATATGGTATGAAGCATAAGGAATATGTTACTTATCCAGTAAGAATCTGTTCTTGGCATGCAGTGCTGATGATTCACATGCTTTGTATACTCTTGCTATCTAGTGTTGGTTTCGGATGTTTGCAAGTTGTTTTTCTTTGAAGAAGTCTTTCAAGTCTTGAGGTAAGGCGACTTCTCCTCTTGGTAATAGTGCACATAGGCATTAACTCTAATATTAGATTATTTTCCCGCAAGAGGATGAGAATGGAGTATAAGTAAGTGTAAGTAAAGAGATGTCCATGTATATGAAAATATAGATTAGAACTGCAACAACCATAGGTGTTCGGAGGAGTGGCGTGGGGGCATGAGCATCTCTGGCACTACATGCCAAGAATAGATGCTTACAGGGTAAGTGACATAATCCGTTTGAGGCATGTGTGGCCTTACATCGACTGTATAGAAGTGCCCTTCAAAAAGCAGTGGCAAAGTAGTGGACGTTGCAGTTGTTTGAAAAAGTTTATGTAGCACTGCCTGTCCTACATTAGCTTGTTGGCATGCTAAAACATCTACACGATAATGCTTAGTAAATGTGTGGGGTGTAGACCATGTAGCTGCTTTAGAGATGTCAGCTATGGGAATGTTCCCAAAGAAAGCCAGAGATGACCCTATTTCACGAGCAAAGTGTGCTCTAAGGGGTATAGACAAAGTCCTTTTGGCTTAGAGATAACATGTCTGGATGTATTTAACAACCCATCTAGGGATGCCTGAGGGGGAGCAAACGCAACAAAGAGTTGTTTAGAGAAAATATTTTGTCCTATCACTCTACCACATTAATGCTCCTTAAACAAATAGTGTATGAAGAGCCCTTTCAGCCACATAATCTGGTTGAGGAAACAAAACCGGTAGCTCAACCGATTAATTAATGTGGGAAGGAGATATTACCTTTTGAAGAAATTTTGGGTTCGTATGAAGAACCACCCTTCTAAAGTTAGTCCCTGGAGCTCACTAACACAACTTAGTGAGTTGATAGCAATGAAGAAAGTCATCTTCCAAGAAAGAAATTGAAGGGGTCAATTGTGTAATGGTTCAAAAGATGGACCAATAAGTCTTGTAAGAACAATATTGTTTTTTTTTGTTTGTTTTTTTATTTCAAAAATCTTTATTATATTCATCAAGTTGTACACTGCTATTCAGCGAACAACCCGGAGGCAGGCAGCTTGTCTTCATAGCGTTACACCGCTAATTGCGGGTCGGTTCCGTACACTTGAGCAAGAGTCCAGCATTCATATGTAATTTATTAACCAACAAAACACTTACAAGCGATTAGCATAGGACGGTGGTCAAGGACTAGTGCAAATGTCAATGTTCGATCTCACTATGTCCGTGGTTTTTGCTTTTCTCGCTAGGGACTACAACCACCTACATACCGCAGACATTCCACCCCAGCACTACTGCCGGTGAATCACTGCATCCGCCCGTCCACACATCTTCCTCCGTAGTACGGCTACTTCTTGACAACCCCATCCACAATTCCCCCCCGTGGCACAATACACCTCCAACATCGCCATGTCACAGCGCGGCCGCCACTTATACACTTTCATCTGTTTCCGCCCCCGCCAGCCAGTCCACCAAAGGCTGCCAAATGTCTACCGGCCTTGAACGGTGCAGCATTAAATCCCTGTAATTAGACAGTTGGTCCTTGCAGTACACCGCTGAACCCACCCAGCCTGATAATTTTGGCTGAGCTTTTCGTTTCCAGGGAACCGCTACCTGCCGCTTGGCCAGCAGTAACAGAAAAGCTACCAGCTTCCGGGACGCACTGGGCACCCCCAACACAAATCCTAGGAGGGCCACAAGCGGATCCGGGTCTAGTGCCATTCCCACTATCTGCCCTATTTTTTGGAAGACCGCCACCCAAAACCTATGTACTGGTCCACATACCCATGCTAGGTGGTAAAACGTAGCCTTGTGCTCCCACATCTCCAGCAAGTCGCATCAGTCTGCAATCCCATTTTAAATAACTGTTTGGGTGTGCGGTATGTCCTGTGTAGATAATTAAAGTGTATCAACCGCAATCTGTAGTTAGGAGATAAGTGTTCAAGTTGAGTGCAGCAGAATGTCCACTGCCTCTCCGTGATACTAATGCCAGCTTCTACCTCCCACTGCGACCTCGAGTCAGCATGTGTAACAGGTGCTGTGTTCTGTGTGACTCTGTATATGCGTGTTATTAGCTTACGAGAGGAGCTATTCGAAAGGACGTCCTCCAGAGCCGACAATGTCGCACGCGCTGCAGGGAACATAGGATATCTGTGTTTGCACGCCACCCTCAGTTGATAATAGAGTAGTAGCTCTGAGGCCGTGGGCACTTCCGATGCGATCATAGATTGTAGTGTTAGGAAAGTGTCATCTGGGTATAAGTCGCTGGCCACCTTCAGGCCACAGCTGTGCGCCCTCTTTGCTACCACCGCGTCCATCAGTGGACCCAGGAATGGATTACTTTCCAACGGCATACTCGGAGCATAAATTAAGCCTGCCCGTTTCGCTATGTTCGTCCAGGCCCAACGCACCACCACCACGGTATCGATGTCCTCATGTATACGTCTGTGCCTCTGGTACATGGCTGTCTTTAGTGGGCAGGGCGCCGCCACGTCTCTCTCTATTGCCACGTGAGGTTGGTAGGGGATCGGGTGTTGCCAGTAATGTATGTATTGGGCCTGGGCACTGTATTCATAAAGCTCAAAGTCCGGGGCTGCCAGACCCGCTTGGTGGAAGGGAAGTGTCAGGAGGTTCCAGGCAACTCTGGGTTGCCTGCCCGCCCAGACCAGCTCAATAATGGCAGATCTTAGTCGGCGAAAAAACGCCACTGTGAGCGGCAAGGGGATGTTGACAAATAGATAAAGCAGTTTGGGCAGCACCACCATTTTTGTGATAGCTATACGGCCTGTCAACGACAATGGCAGCTTTTTCCATTTCTTGACATTGCTTTCTAGCCACTCCATGGCCACTCCGAAGTTGGACAGCCATATATCCTGAATTGTGCGACTTATCTTTATACCCAAGTATTTGACATCATCAGTAACCCAATCTATTGGGAATTCGGTATGGCATTTGTTTTTACCATCAGTCAGGGGCAACATCACCGATTTCGACCAGTTTATATTTATGCCAGTGAGGCCACTATATCTCACCATTTCTCTCATCAGTGGATCAAAATTCTCCGCCGGGTTCATCATGCATATGGTTATGTCATCTCCATACATGGATATGAGCAGTCCACGCGACGTGAAACCAAAGCTACGCTGCGTGTGGTGTTGTCTCATGCGCGCCGCCAGTGGTTCCGTCGCAATAGCGAAGAGTAATGGCGACAGGGGGCAGCCCTGTCTAGTCCCTCTAGTTATATCAATAGGAGCGGAGACCTGCCTATTCACTCGTAATCTGGCAGTCGGACTATTGTACAGTATGCCAATCCGCCTCGCGAACAGCGGACTGAATCCCATTCGGGTAAAAATTGTCAGCAGAAATTTCCACTCTAGAGAGTCAAATGCTTTCGTCGCACCTAATAATGCGGCTGTGGCCTGTATCTTAGGGTCTAGGTAGGGTAGAAGCCCAAATAGTACCCTTAAATTGTGCGAAGTGGATCTACCTGTCACGAATCCTGACTGGTCTGACAGTGCTATCTGGGGCATCATGTGTTTAAGCCGTTCTGCGAGTAATTTCGCATAAATCTTAGCATCAAGATTTATTAATGAAAGCGGGCGGTAGGAATCTGGATTAGTAAGGTCCTTATCCGGTTTAAGCAGCGTAATGATCATTGCTTCACGCATCGACTGTGGGAGTATGCCCGATTCTAGAGCTTCCTCAAACACTTTGTGCAGCCTCGGTATCAAAATGTCTGCGTACTCCTTATAGAAGGCCACCGTCAACCCATCGGGGCCTGGGGCCTTTTCTGGCGGTAAGCTAGCTATGATCTCTCTGATGTCGTCTTGTGTGAACAGTGAATGTATTGTCTAGCTCCATAATTGAACCACGCCAGGGCTATCGTATCGAGATAATCAGTCAGTGCCCGATCATCTGGCGTCACCTTGGAGGTATATAAAGTCCTATAATATTCCGTCATAGTGTCCAGTATGGCTGGGGGTTCCCTAACCAGATCACCCTCTACTCCCCTGATTTCCATGATATAGTCCGTCCCCCTAGGCGCTAGCAGCATGTTCGCCAGTGTACGCCCAGCGCGGGCACCTTCACCATACCGTCTAGCTTGTCTATCTTTGGACAGAAACGCCACTTCCCTGTCCGCCTCTTCCTGATACTGAGTGAGTTTCATTATAAAATCTGCTCGTGTGCCGTCCGTGGGTGCCTCCATTAGAGCAGATTCCAGCTTGGCTAATTCTGCTTCTAGTTTACCCAGGGTGTCCCGTATGGATCGTAACACCCCTGTGTTCAGCGCCATACAGTTACCTCTCGTCACCACTTTACAAGCCTCCCAGAGCATGCCTGGCGAATCCACTGTGCCCTCATTAATCTCAAAGTACTCTTCCAATTTCTCTCTCAGCTCTTGTTTAAAAACCTGGTCCCGTAGTGCACGGGAGGGGAACCTCCAACTGAATGGTTGAACATATTGTGATGGCGTGGCCAATGTTATATGGACGGGGCGTGGTCAGATAACGACCTGGGCAAGTGTGTCACCTCAAGCGCCAAAGTGTGAATGTCTCTGGACAATAGTCCAGTAATCCAGCCTGGACCATGCTGCTCTATGTGCTGTGATGCATGTGCCCGCGCGATCCACGGGATGCAGCGCCCTCCAGGAGTCTACCAATTCTGCATCCCGTATGATTTCTCCTAGTGCTTCCGCCGCCCTAGGGTGGTGTTCTCTAGTTGCCCCCTCTGTCTAGCGTGTCCGTAAGTACAACATTGTAATCTCCCCCCCAGAGAATTGCTGCTGGGCCACAGGCCTGTATCTTGTGCCATAAATTTCTATAAAAATCAGGGTTGTCATCATTCGGGCCATATACATTCACCAGCACTACTCTCATACCACACAGCGTCCCCACCAACAGTATGAATCTGCCCTCAATATCCTTAACTTCCTCATGGGTTTTCCATTGTAGTCCCCTTCTGATCAGCACCGCCACCCCTTTCGAATAATTTGAATAGGGAGCATGCACTATTTTTCCCCATCTATTATGTCTGAGTAGCTGTGTAGCATTGGCAGTCAAGTGGGTCTCCTGCAATAGGCATATGTCTGTCTCCTTTCTTAGTAGAAAGGCCTGTACCAATCTGGATTTTCGCCTGTCATTCATGCCCCGCACATTCCAGGTAAGACAATTTATGTGCTTCACAGTTGCAGGGGCACAGAAATAAGATGTTCTAACAACAGACTAAACTTATCCGAGATATGCACAAGTACGACAGCACACAACAATGTCCGCAGGTTGTACCTCTTCCCACGCTCCTTCTTCCACATGAGTAATGTGCTATCGGGTAACGGCCCAGTGGGCCACAACATACTCACCGAACACCGTACAATGAGTGAATTTGTTTCTTACCGAGTGACCCAGACCTTACAGTATCTGGATCCACGTTCCCAGCCATTCCCCCTAATACCTCGCTTCTAAACAAACCCTTAAATTCAGAACTTCCCCACCCGCTCCAACCCCCCAATTAGGTTGTGCAATTATCCCCCCAGTCGCCTCCCCACCTGCAAGAACTATATACAAAGTCATTCTCAAGAACCAGTTAACGGGAATCATCCCCTGGGGTACGCAGTGTTGGCCTCACACTATCCCCGTACTCATGACCGGGTGATCGGGCGCTGTCCTGAATGTTTCAGCTCTAGGACCCCCGTACCCTCAAGCGTGTGCACGCACATTCGCCGTCAGCAACGGCCAAGTAACCCATAACATTCTAGGTTTGGACATAGGCTCTAGCATAGCAATTTCAGATTATAGACATTACAATTTCTGAACCTGAGCATCCCAAATCATTCAATGTCACTTAGCCTGTCCGCCGATTCCGGGTCTTGTGGTCTCTGGCCAGCTGTTTTGCGTACTGCAGTGCCGCTTTAGCATCTACAAAGAAGGCTGGTCTGTCCGGGCCCTGTACCCTCAGCTTCGCAGGGTATATCAACGAATATTTTGTCCCAATCTGTTGGAAGATTTTCTTTGCCGGCATGAATTCTCTGGGGGCAGCTTGTACCTGTAGAGTGAAGTCCGGGTATATGGCGATTTTGTTGCCTTTATACTGCACATCCGCCGTGTCTCTCACGATTCGGAGCATCGTGTCACGGTCTCTATAATTGAGGACGCGCGCAATGATGGGCCTTGGCGGTGCACCCGGTTTGGGCCTGGGTCCCAATGTCCTGTGCGCCCTCTCAATGAGGAACATTGGCGATAGTCCTGTTCCAAAGAGGTCCTTCATCATCTGCTCAACATACAGCTCCATGTTCGCAATGTCTGTCGATTCTGCCACACCCGTGATGCGGACGTTGTTGCGCCTCGAGCGCGCCTCCAAATCCTCATTCTTTTGTTGGATTAGCGCCAGGACCTTGTCCATTCCGCGTACTTTTTTTTATCTAAGCCTGTTTGGCTTTCTTCTGTTTCGGTCACACGTGTTTCCAGCACTCCTACTCTCCCTTCTTGTTTATCCATTCTCTTCGTGATGCTGTCCACACGTGCAGCCAGGGCGTCCATTTTGGTATCTATACCCTGCAGGCTTGCTTTTAACTCTTGGAACATAGATTTGATGTCAACTGCTTGCGAACCGCTCCGTTCCTCTCGCAATGTTTCATCGTCTTGTTGGTCCTGACCAGTTGTCTTCTGTTTAGATTTGTCGAATGTGATCTGCGGCTGCCTTGTGTCTGGCTTACCCATGGCAGCTTCCCCCTGCGCCCCCGATGCAGGTGTTTCATGTTCTTTGCAGCGCACATCTCCTTCCCTGCTGTGAATCACCACTGAGTCTCCCCGCACTGGAAGCCTGTGTTATGCAGCGATATGGTTAGTCGTCAGCAACTGCCAGGGGGGCACGCCCGCCGGCACTGGGGCGCAATAATCCCGTAGTAGTCTCCAGCCGCAGTCGTGGGCTAGTCGAAGTATGGTGTCTTTGCCTTGAGTAATCCACCTGACAGCAACGCAACGCAGACACTGCCACTTCAAGTTCAGCGATGCCACTTACTGGTATGCGTTGGATATTGCCCGTGGCCTCTGTCGCACACAGGGATCCGCCCCCACAGTAGCCTGGGCCCAAGCCAATATGGACTTTCGCGCCTTTCGCCTCTGGTGCTGTCTGAGCCTCATATGTTGTCAGATCCACTGCTCAAGGGGCCCCCGTTTGTCAGAATGCCTTCCTTCCTCTTCTCTCTATGCACCTTGTGCCTGCACTTGCACACCCCGCCACCGATGCTCTCCTTTATCGCGCACCAGCCATGGGGGGAGGACAGCACTCACAGCCCATCTGCAGCATCCAGCATTCCACTCACAGACTTTGTCAGAGGGCCCCTTTTGTGCCGATCTGCTCCTCGTTTAGACCCCTTCACTGGTTTTGCGGGCGTCCGTTATTATCGCCACTGCCCCATCCAACATGGCGGCTCGCGCCGTGTCCCCCCGATTGCAGGCCCGCACCACGAGGCAACAGCGTATACAGGAGTGTCTCGCTAAGTATGGCCGTAATGTCCTATTTTGCTGCAGGTATTAACCTAGCGCAGGTCGAGGCCCCACCGCATCCGTAGTATGCGGGCGTCCTCTTACCGCGCGTCCGCTGTGTTTCCGCTGTCCCTTCGGTACGTTGCAGATTCCGCCCAGCACTTCTGCAGGAATACGTCAACTCAATGTCCGCAGTGCTTGCGACCCCCTTGAGCGTGTGTTCACATCGGCGGCAGGGTGTTCACACGTAAGTTGGGATCGCAGGGTCGTCCGGGTCGGCGGCCCGCCTTCCTCCGACACAGCTCACCCCCGGGGCTGGGTCGCACGCCAGCCCCCGGCTTCGTTCAGCGCACCAGGCCTCTCCGCGGTGCACAGCGGGCCGGGTCTATCACCGCACCAGCTCCTTCCACAGACCCTGGATTTTCGCCAGTTAACCTGAATATCTCCCACTTACTCCTGGGGTTGAGCGGTCCGAGCCAAAACACCAGAATTGTCTATGAGTGACGGATTAATTAGCCCGATCGGCGGAGCTGCGGTTTCAGGCAGCCATTCCGCTCGGCAGCCAAGCCACGCCCCTTGTAAGAACAATATTGAGATTCCATGCTAGTGGGACCCCTGGTGGTATCACTCTTTTAAGGCCTTCCATGAAAGCCTTAATAACTGGCACAAAAGATAAATGTTGTCTAATTTGAACATAGGCAGCCACTGCCGCAAGATGTAGACGTATGGAAGTGTAAGTAAGGCTGGGGTGTTGCAAATGCAAGAGGTAACAAATAATGTTTTGTAAATGTAAATGTAAATGTAGTATACTTGTAAAGCGCACAGCTGCCCCAGCAACGGGGCGTCCCGGCGCTGTATAACTCTGGGGAACCCGTCCTGGCTTTCCCTGTGGGATGGTCCCTTGCTGGGAGTCCCCAAGGTGGAGCCAGGCATCCCCGGAATTGGTGGGGCCGTTGTGGAGATTAGGCAAGCTAATGCCCAGAGTTGCCGAGTGGAACCCCTGATTAGAGTAAGCACCGAAGCGAGAATTTTCGAGTCCGCTGACCAAGGTCCACGACCCTGCCGCGTCGGGAATTGAACCCTGGTCCCAGGCTGACTTCTGCTCTCAGGCCTGCCGCCTCTAACCAGTGAGCCACACTACTCCACTAAAGATAGATGCATTGAGTGGATCAATTTTTTGGTTATTATAGTAAATACATATTTTTCACTTAGCTGCAAATCAAGCTCTAATGGTATGTTTATGTGCTTCCTTAAGAATGGCCATGCATTCTGCAGGTAGATTTAGATATCCGAATTCTATGGCTTCAGGAGCCAAATCGCCAGGATTAGCACCTTTGGATTTGGGTGTCTGATTTCACCATGATTCTGAGTGAAAAGGTTTGGGTAGATGTGAAGCCTTTTGTGTGGAACTACTGAATGTTCGAGAAGTGTGGTGAACCATGGTTAACAAGCCCATGTGGGAGCTACTAGACTGAGGGTGAGAGACATCTGCCTGAGCTTCCGAACCAAAAATAGAAGGAGAGACGGAAAAGAGTAGACAAATATTCCTGACCAATTCATCCATAGGGCATGACCTTTGGATAGAGGGTGTGGATGCCCGGAGGCAAAGTTTGGGCATTTTACATTCTCTGCTGTCACAAAGAGGTCTATCTGAGAAACCCCCATTTGTTCAAGTATGGGAGGAGGACTTAGGTGTGGAGTTCCTGTTTGGCACATACTGCTGAGGAGGTCAGAAAAGTTGTTTTCTGTTCCTGGGAGGTGTCTCACTAACAAATTGATTTTGTGGTGTATTGCCCAACGCCAAATGAGAGAGGCATGACAGCTGTAGAGAGTGTGTCCCCTTCTGTTTTAGGTCTCTCGCCTATTCGTTGCAGTGCGCAGCAGTGCTCGCGCAGCGCGAGACGTTTAGTAGCTGAAAAATTGGGTTTCAGCACTGACCAAGGAATCGCACACGCTCGTGCGTGTGCTTTTCCTTTTGTGCTTCACGGTTGTCCTTTGCGTCCGTCTTTTTATAAAAGACAGCATTGCTCCGCCTATGGCCTATTGGTGTCTATTACGCACTTGGTGCGCGTACTAGACACCAATAGGCCATGTGGTTTCAATTATCGTGCCCAGACACGGGTGCGATAATTGAAACCACGGCTCGCTGTGGTGCGCGCGCACCACTCGCGGGCTTCTGCTTTTTTGGGTCAATTTTACAGCGAAGCAACTAAATGAAAGAAGGCAAGAGAGGTGGGCTGCTTGTTAGTAATAAGTCTCTCTCTTGTCGTGATCCTAACATACAATTACTAATAGTGCCCATAAGTGTTCACGACTTGCTCTCCTAAATGCAACTAAAACAAATTGAAATCAATACTACTGATCATTTCATTTTGAAGGCAAGTTACAATTTTTGTCCGAACTCGTCTTTTTAACAGGCAGAAAAAAAAGTAGTTTACTTTTTACTCATCACTGCTGAAATCGCATCTAAACTTAATATCCATTTTTTTTAGTTTTGTGCTAAAAATGCCTTCTCCGTTATTTTTAATCGTGCCTGGGCCACTTTCTAATCCCAATCCAACCCTGGAGACACTCCTAGATTACCACCAGGGAGAACAGACTTTGTCTCGATCCGGTAACAGCAGGAACGGAGATACTACACCAAAGTGTGGGTGTAAGTCACAAGGGCCAGAATGAGCCAGGCCGGACACAGGCGACCACTGCCCTCCCCTTAGCCCCTGAGAGCCAGCGCCTATTGGGCTGTGGTAGGCGCTGTGCACAGATGGATCAGTGACAGCGTATGAACCTTCACAACACCAAAGATCTCATCAAGCGCTTTTTGTGACTGAAGTTCAGTGCAAGGCTCCCTGAAGGCGGACCGGATGACAGGGTGGAGTAAATGCTACGTCATTGAATTGAATTGAAAAGGTTCTTCTATAGCGCATGGCTACTCGAGAGCATCCCAGCGCTTGATAGTTAACCAGAAAGAAAAAAGTGAGAGGAAGTAGGGATCTGACGTAAACTAGACGAGTTTATCTATGTATTGGGGAACAGAATAGTTTTTATCTTTTTCCGGAAAACAGTCAGACTGGGCTCTAAACGAAGTGGAAGAGGGAGGGCATTCCACAGCCTAGCCGCGTTACGCGAGAACAGGCGGTCCCCTGTTCGAGCTCTGTAGGTCCTGGGGATTGTGAGGAGGTTTTGTTGTTTTGAGCGGAGATCCCTAGATAGTATGTATGGTATAACCATGTCTTTTAAGATGGGAGGGCCATTCCCATAAAAAGTTTTGTGGACCAGACAAAGGGATTTAAAATGTACCCGCTCCTTTATGGGGAGCCAGTGCAAGGTCCTAAGTCATGGTGCAGCTGATATGCGGTGACTGGTTCCGGTAAGTAATCTTGCTGCGGAGTTCTGGGCGATCTGAAGTTGTCGTATGACTGAAATGGGGGCGCCCAGATAAAGTGCATTTTCATAGTCCAGCCTTGATAAAATGAGGGACTGGACTATGGGTTTTTTTGCAGCTTCTGGTAACTGGGGGAGGATTTTCCGGATTGTTTTGGTTAGACCAAAGCAAGTGGCTACTGTCTTTCTTGCCTGGATTTTGAGAGACAGTTCCGTGTCAAGCCAGAAGCCAAGGGTTTTTATTTCAGATTTTGGAGTGGGCCCAGGACCCATACAGGGAGGCCACAGGATGGTGTTGTTAAAAGTGGCCTTCCTTCCCAGCAGCATTAGCTCAGTTTTCCCCCCATTCAATTTCAGATGGGACGCATCCATCCATTTTGCCACCGCCTCCAGGCAGCTACAGAGATTGTTTGGGGGGTGGTCCGCTCGATTTAGCGAGACTACTAACTGAGTATCGTCAGCATAGCTTATCAGCTGGATTCCAAAAGGGGCTACAACCTCCGCTAAAGGTGCCATATATATGTTAAACAGTGTGGGGCTAAGGGAGGAACCCTGTGGTACACTGCAATGGCACGGGAGGGAGCAGTTGGTATCCGAGAAGACCCTGAAGACTCTGTCACTAAGGAAGGACCGAAGCCATTCGAGGGCCTTACCCATGACTCCAATCCTCACGAGGCGAGCCAGAAGGACACGATGATTAACCGTGTCAAATGCGGCACTGAGGTCCAGGAGGATGATGGCCGCGCTGCCACCTGCGTCCAAAATCCTCCTGGAATCCTCGACCACTCTTAACAAGGCTGTCTCGGTCCCTTGTCCCCTTCGGAATCCCGTTTGGGTAGGGTGTAGCAGATCATAGGTCTCTAGGTATGATGCTAGCTGTTTATTTACCCATTTTTCAGTAAGCTTACTGATGCCGGGAAGGAGAGAAATTGGGCGGTAATTTGAAAAATCGTCGGGATTAAGGTTTTTTTTTTTTAGCAAGGCCTTTACCATAGCCAGTTTCCAATCTTGTGGTACCACACCGGATTCCAGTGAGGCATTACTTGGCATTATGCCACCAACGTGTGTCCATGTGGGAACACATTTCCATTTACGCTGTATATTGGGACTTCTGTCACCACTATAAAAGTTTGTGCCAAGACAAACATTCCAACCCATGGACGATGGGAGCCCAGAATAGAGAAACCAGGGCTGCCCAGGACTGTGCGCATGCTGCACTCGCACAAGAGCAGGGCTCTGACACAAAACAACACATACATCAGACTTTTTTTGCAGTTTTTTTGATTGATTACTAATTATCTTCCCCTTTTGTCCCATACACCAGAAGATCGGAGCCGAAAACCAGTACATTTATATGTTTTTTCGGTAAAAGACGGCAAGGCCTGGGCCTCAGTCCCTGGGATGACAGCCAGCTTTCCAAGGTCAAAACGATACAAACAGAGGGTGGACTTGGACTCCCTAGCAGCTGACAGCTGAGCATCGCACTGTCAGTGCCCATGCAGAATCTGTGCCTGCTGAACCCATCCTGGCCGCCCTGGTCCGCAGGGCCAATCACCAGCTCTCATGTTCGCAGGTTCAACATTTTTATTTTTTTAGAGGATAACCTTCTGTGTACCCAGAGAGCAGAGCTCACGCCCCTTTCCTCCCTGGATACAGAGGACACCACTAAGCCATTTTTGGCGGGAAAAAAGCCAGAGCATGGTCTTTCTGCATCCAAAGATCATTGCAGGCCTGGTTCCCTGCATCAGACCCCGGCCTCCACCAGCGCAGTGGCTGTCGAGAGTTACTAACAGGAGCAGCCAGGCCTCACAGGTGTCATTTCAAGGACAGTGCACGGTGAACACAGTCCAACAGACCTGGCTCTTTTCCTCCTATAACATTCCTTTTACTGCATAAGTTTGCACACTCGTGATCCGATAAGGTGATTCACTGTATGCATTTTTTTGCGGTGTCTTGTCATGGAGTACAACTTTTATCACATGGCCTTCTCACTCCATCCAAATAATTTATCTAACGTAAATGTTAATTATGTCCACTTATCTGAGATGTTAATTACTCAAATTTTAATTTGTATTTTATTGGTCTCATTAGTTGCTTATTACATAGTTTGGGGTCCGTGTACCATGCTTTAATGAACTTTATATTTAAGAATAGGGAAATCCATTAACAAGGGACAATTCTCAACAAGCATTTCCAATGCAATATGTCTTGCATTATTAAAGTTTGAGCTATTGGTGTTGCATTATTTAGCAATAGCTCAAACTTTAATAATGCAAGATCTATTACATTGCAAATGCATGTTATACATAGTGCATGGCTGTCACATTGTCCATCCGGACTAGGACAACCTTGCCTATGAGGTGAGGTAGAAATGCTTTCAACGATAGGTAAACAGTTTGAAGCTCTAGGTAGTTGATGATTTTGGAGATTCTGGTGTTTGGTGTCCCTGAACTGTTAGATCATGCAGGTGAGCACCCCACCCTGTGAGGGATGAATCTGCCGATAGCACGACATGTGGAATAGGGTTGATGAAAAGCCCCCCTTTTAACAGGTTTTGTGTTTCCACCACTGCAGAGAGTGATAAGTGCAGTTATCTAACAACACGTGATCGTCCACTGTCATGCTAAGCATTCCTGTAGGGGACGAATGTTTAGTGCTGCGTGAGGCACTATGGCAATGCATTATGCCATAATTCTCAGAAAACGCATAAATATTTTGACTGTTAAGTATTGATTGGCTTGAAATTATGGTAGCACCATTTAAAAACAAGCATTTGCAATGCAATCGGTCTAGCCTTTTCTTTGCAGCATATTATCCCAGTTGCTTCAACCATCGGCTCAAATTAAGCAGAGGCAGAGGGGAGCAGAGCAACGAGGGAGGGACCAGAAGCCTGGAGGGAGAGAAGAGCAACGAGGGAGGGACGAGAGGCCCGGAGAGAGAGGAGAGCAACAAGGGAGGGATGAGAGGCCTGTAGAGAGAAGAGAGCAGAAGAGGAGGGAGGAGAGGCCTGGAGGAAGAAGACAGCAGCATTGGAGCGATGATGAAACTGGAGGGTGAGGGGAGCAACGAGGGAGGGACGAGAAGTATAATTGTTTTGACATTCAGGAGTGAGAAGCACAACTCTGCCAGTTCTGCCAGTGAGGTCGAAATGAGAGGACTCAGCTGGCTTCTGGAATACCTTGCTGAAATTCGGAGGGTTGTGGCATATTTAACATTTTTCCAATCAACTTCTCACGATGAAACACGCTCAAACAACTGAGAAGTCTTTTCCAGGTCCAGCGGCGAAATCATAGTTTACCCGACCCTTGTGAAGACAGAGCAGCCACCACTGAAAACCAGCGAGGCGGGGTTGACAAGCAATAGACGAGAAAGCGCGGAAACCGGAGTCACAGAGGTAACAAGAACAGCCTTGACTCCACCCACTCAGGCATCCTGAATAAATTAATCTCTATGCGCCTACTTAAAATGTATGCGTCCTTCTATAACGTATGCGGCTTGCATGTAAAGCGCTTCAATATTTATGGAGCAAGTTAGTGCTATATTTCAAAAAGCCAGTTTGAGTGATCACAAAGGTTAGGCTCGGGTAAGATTACACAGCAAAGTCAATTTTTTTTTTTTTAACAAATGCTCTCTCTAGTAGAGCGATCCCGTCGGTCGCTTAGGCAAAGAGGTTAGCGGACTGCGTATACTAGTCATTCATGATACCTTTAGGCTATAGCTACTTAACCCCTTGCATGCTGCCGCGATTCTGCGCCTGTGCGGCACATTCCGATCGCGGGTGCGGTCATGACGGCCCCCAGCCGTCATCAGCACACGAGCACTGTAGTGCATGCCGGCTGGGGGCCGTCATCAGCATGCAATGGGTTAATAAGCGGACTGATGGAGTACGCCAAAATCCGCTCCTGTATTTGCAGGTGCACAGGCTTGCAAGCTTGAATGACAGGATGCACAGCGTGACGTGATTAACCCTGGACATAATACTATGCTAGGAGCATGCAAAGTTTGTAATAATTTGCACTACAATTTCATGCTAGCAGCTAAATCAACAACATCCTCAGATGCTTTGAAAAAGCAATTCAACATGCTTAAAAGCATATAACCAATACACAAAAGTGAACTTTAACTATGAAAACATTAGGCACTAAGAGAGCTGATGATTTTGGGGTTCCCCCTAACCTAGGGGGAGGACCAAGCAGATGCCTTGAACACAGAGCATAAACAAAAAGCACATTTTGTTGAACTTCAGTGGTGGTCCCATCCTCTTAGGACCACCCCAAGCACAGTTATTGGCAAAAAAAACCAATCCCAACCAAAGGCCCTGCTCAGCATTATGGGACGAGATTAGCAGTGGGCAGTGAATATTATAGTATCCAATATCAAAATAATTCTACTAAAAGCTGCAGTTCACCTAGTCCTTACTAGATCTCCCTCACGAGTCAAATGCAAAGCATTGGAATTATTCTTACATCAAGCTGCAGTTCCACTAGTCGTTACTAGATGTCCCTCACGAGTCAAATGCAAAACCATTGAAACCCTTTCATCAAGCATTTGCATTTGACTCGTAAGGGACATCTAGTAATCACCAGTTGAACTGCAGCTCTTTGTAGAATTATTTTGATATTGGATACTATATAATATTCGCTGCCCACTGCTAATCCCATCCCATAATGCTCTGAAGGGCCTTTGGTTGGGAATGTTTTTTGCCAATAACTGTGCTTGTGGTGGTCCTAAGAGGATGGGACCACCACCAAATTGTTCAAATAGATGTGCTTTTTTGTTTTCAAGGCATCTATTTGGTTACCCCCCCCAGGTTAGGGAGGATCCCAAAATCATCACCTCTCTCACTGCTTACTAATTTATCAGTTTCACTTTTGTGAAGGTACTATATGCACTTTAGCATATAAAGATCAAGATTCTTAATTTATCATAACTGGTACTGTGCAGGAAGCCATTTGCAATTATTTTGCATTTTCTTCACAGTGTAGACAAATACACCGTGTCATCAGCTACCAAACTCAGTAGTAGTGCTGCTTTGCAAACTACGCCCAGGCCTAGACATGAAACATATGTCCTATCTTGCATGCCAAAGGCTGTAGCTGGATTATGGACACCAATAACCCATTAGGATATTACAGACGTTTACAGATTCATTACTTAAACCATTGTTCGGAACTAATCTATTTAGAGAAGGAAAGTAATCCCCACATCCTCTCTCGTGCCCTGCCTACATGTCGTTCTGGTAGAATCCAAGTGCCAGGAGGAGAGCTGCTCTCTTGTATCGCTCCACTTGCCCACATCCTCTTTGTACTGAGTCAGTGCCAGCATCCTGAGCAACAGAACAAGCTGTATCGTCCCACGCCACCACAGAAGGCTCTCACGGAAGCGCACCTGGGAGGGGATTGTGGTGGCACTGGTACGTGGGCGATGTCCATGCTTTATTCGCCCTCTGCCGTTAAATCAAGGCACACAATTTCATAGGTAGAAGACAGCGACACCAGTACTCGTGATCGAAGCAGGCAACCATCACCTTTATGGTGCCATACTGCCTATAGTCCTGCCACATAGAGGTAATTTCAGGACTGGAAGGAGCCAGGACTAACTCGAAAGAGGTATGAGGCAGCGCCTGCTTGTAATTCGCCTCACCATTGTTCTCTCGGCTCTCAGAAGGCTGCAGGAAACCGCTTCGCCTCCTGTGCTGCCTCTGCCTCCCATTGCGAATTGTGAAAATGCCACTGTTTTGTCACGCATGCGCACAATGTAAGAAATCACGCGCATGCGAGACAAAGACTGCGAATTGACCCACCAATCACACGCCAAACAAGCATTCCTTAATGCAATAGGACGCGTTTTTACGCGAAACCTATTGTATTGGAAATGGAAGGGTGGGGGTCCAGGAAGGCAAGAAGGGGGGGTGAGTCAAAGACTGCGGGAGAGGGTGGGGGGGACACAGGGGCAAAAATAGTTTTGGAGTAAAGGGGCCAATAGCCAGGGAAGGAAATAAAATATAAATGAAAACATGGCCGTCAGGAGGAGGGACTAACAACCTGAAAACAAATCAAAAGGCATTTAAGATTGAAGCCAATGAAAAACAGACGGAAAGTGGGCAGAGCTTCCCCCCACAATACTGTATTCAGCATCTCTCGATAAGACAGTGCATGCGCTGCCTAGTCGAGACCTAATGATGAATCCTGGCTGCTTTTGGACAGGCTAGCCCTACTTGGGTGTTGAGCATTTCCTCCTGATATGGTTGCAGCTGTGAGGGTTAAAGATAGGATTTTTGAGTATTGATAGTGAATCCGAGCTGATGCAAAAGATTTATAGTAATCGGAGTGTGTTGACAACATAGAAGTTGTTTATTAGCTTTGATAAGCCAGTCGTCTAGCTTTAGGAAGGCCCAAATGTTTTGTCTTTGTAAATGAGCTGCTACCACTGCGAAGCCTTTGGTGAACACTCTGCGTGCAAAAGTGATTCGAAATGGAAGGACTTGGAATTGATAATGTTTTCCTGCTAAGACAAATCTGAGATATTTGCGATGTGCTGAGTGAATGAGGATGTGAAAGTATGTGCCCTTTAAGTCTAATGTTGCCATGAAGTTGCCTTGTTGTAGAACTGGAAGCACTTGTTGAAGTGTAACCATTTGGCAGTGTTTTGACAGTATGTAGTGATTTAGAGGCCTTAAATCTAAATAGGCCTCCCTTTTTGGGAATGAGGAAGTACAGGGAGTAAACCCCTAACCCTTTATGTTGTATTGAAACTGGCTCTATAGCTCCTTTGAGTAACAGTACCTGCACTTCCTGTTTGAGCAGTTGTTGTTAGAGAAAGAGCCTGTGGGTGTGAGGTGGAATATTGTGAGGATTGCTGATAACACAGGGAAATAACCATGTTGGATAATGTCCAACACCCACCTGCCTGATGTTATTGACTGCCAGGTGGGAAGAATCTTTAGGAGGATCGGGGCAATAATATGTGAGTCACTGTTGTTGCCGGATGGGGCATTACGAGTTTGTGCACCTTTGGAGTTGTTATCCTTGTAATTGCCTCTGAGAAATCCTCTAGATGGAGAGGATTGAGTTTTTGGCCTGTAGAAAGATATGGAGGCATCTGTGGAAGTGGTTTTGGAACCTGGTATATAACAGGAGTGACAAAAGAAGTCTCTATTATTAGGTGTTTCAAGCGTCCCCATAGATTTAGCAACTTCTTATCTTTTTTCATTTCTCTAAGGCCTCATGGACCTGTGGGCCGAAGAGATGCTCCTTATCAAAAGGGACATTTAATAAAGTCTTACTTAAATCGAGAGATATACAACCAGGCATGCTCCTATAGGAGGACACTTGTATTGATGCCTCTGACGGCGGTATCAGCTGATTCCAGTGGGCATCTGATGGAGGAGTTGGAAATTATTTTTCCTTCCTGCACTAATTATTGTCCCTTCTTTCTATGCTCTTCTGGGAGATATTGAAGTAGTTTCTCCATATCATTCATGTGAGCTCTATCATACATGGCCAACAGTCATTGTGTATTTGCAATCCGTAAATGACTGGCAGATTGTGCAGCAACTCCTGTACCTCACACATCTATAAGTTTAGATTCTTAATCATGAGGTGGTGCATCAACAGTAGTTGGTGTTTAAAAATATCAGCTGCATGGCACATCATGCCTTTCAGTATAGTAAGAGATTGAGATGTTCTATGTGTAGTACATAGTGTCTTGAATAAAAATCTTCCTCCATAGATTCTTTATGTAATGTAGCCCCATGGTATACTGCTGCCCTAGCTATAAGCTCCTGATATGACGAAGTATCATTCGGAGGCGAGGGTTTGGCAGGATAGAAGTCTGGATATGTGTGCCCTGGAAGGTCAATATCTTAATCCTGCCAGGGGTCTGGTGGTGGAGGTCCTCCATAATTGTCATCATCTCCTATATCTGGGTCTGTGTGGAGATCCCAGAGGTGCAATATTTATGGGAATGTGTGGTGAGTTAGGGGCAAGTGATGGAGGTGGTGGTATATGGTGCGAAGAGAAAGGAGGAAAAGGGTGCAAGGGACTGGTGCAAGGGACTGGTAGCTTTGTCCTTTTTCCTCTTTTTTAAAGGCACTGTAAGTTCAATATCTCGTTGAAATGAGGTTTACCTCTTAGAAGGCACTGAAGCAATCTTTGTGATAATGCGGCCAGTATGTTCGGTTTTTCCTACAATGTCTCTAAAATTGGCTTCAAAAGTGTTGAGGGAGTGGATTTCTGTTATGGTGCAAAAGGTTTCGGAGCTGAACTTGATTTCACTTTTGGAAACCAGAGCAGTGGAAACCAAAGACGTGTTAACTCAGCTTGGTGCTGAGCCGGAAGGCGAGGCAGCCGAATCGGATTCTCTGTGGCTACCATGACTAGATGGCAATAGTAGCCCGGAAGCCTTTTGTTTAATAGGAACTGAAGATTTTTGTGTGGCAGGTGAGGGATTTGAGCACTCACTGCACCTTGACCTGGTGGAAGATCATGTGACTTCAAATCATTCTCTAAGTCAGAGTCCAAATCTTGAATTGAAAATGCTCTTTCCTCTTTGGCATCTTCTTTTGGTTCGATATCTCACTGACCGAAGCGATTAGGTGATCTCACGTCTCTGCATCTCTCTGCGTCAAGTCCGAAGGTTCCACAAGATCTTTTTGGATTGAAACGACTGACATGCCTCACAATCTTCTTTGTGCTCGGGAGATAAACACAGATTGCAGACCTTGTGAAGGTCAGTACGCGTGTACTTGGAATGGCACAGAGGGCAGAATCGAAATGGAGTCCAGATCATTTATTTATTTTATTTATTTATTTAAGCGTATAAAGCGCACAGCTACCCGCAGTGGGTTTCCCGGCGCTAAGGGACAGACTGAAGAAGAATTTGTATGCTGAGTATGCCAAAAGGAAGCTCCAATTTACTGTTGGAAGAGCCAGGTTTTAAGCCCTTTACGGAAGCGAAAAAGATTGGTTTCTGTCTTCAGGGTCATGGGAAGAGCATTCCAGAGTTTAGGCCCCAGATAGGCAAAAGAGCGCCCTCCCATTCTAGCTAGCCTAAATCTGGGGATGGAATAATCACCGTTCCCTGAAGATCTGAGGACACGATTAGGTTTATAGGCCTGAATAAGGCCCTGAAGGTATTTAGGGGCAGAGCCTTGCTTAATTTTAAAAACATGGCAAAGGGCCTTGAACTTGATTCTCTCCGGGACTCTAAGCCAATGTAGGTCGAGAAGAGCTGGAGAGGCGGATATCCTCCTGGGGACGTTGCGAAGCAGCCGAGCAGCTGCGTTCTGAACAACCTGGAGTTTTTTTATGGTTGTCAGATCAGCTCCGAGATATAGAACGTTGCCGTAGTCCAGGCGGGAAACAACCAACGCCTGGACTACCGTTCTTTGTGTGGAAGGGGGCAACATCCAGAGAATTTTTTGAAGCCATCTCAGGGTGGCGAAACAAATAGCGGCTACCTTTACAGCCTGCTGTCTCATCGTAAATTTCTCATCAATGAGGAACCCGAGATTGCGAACTACAGTTACAGGCTGAGGGGTAGGTCCCATATCATTGGGCCATTGGTGGGGGCCCCAGAGCTCCTTACCCCTGCCAAGTATCACAACCTCGGTCTTGTCACCGTTAAGTTTCAAGAAATTATTCTTCATCCACCTAGAGACACGAACCAGGCCTTCTCTCAAGACAGAGGTATCTGTGCCCTCTGTGTTAGAGAGAGAGAAGATGATCTGTGTGTCATCGGCGTAGGAGTATAAAGTGAGTCCGGCTTCCTCCATGATGGTGGCCAGGGGTCTTACATAGATGTTGAATAATAGAGGACTAATTATAGACCCCTGAGGCACGCCGTACGCCGATGGACAGATCTTAGATGAAGCAGAGGCCGAAATCACCTGAAAAGTGCGGTCACTTAAAAAAGAGGCTATCCAGGCTAGTGCAGCGCCTTCTACACCCAGGGACCGAAGAGTCGTAAGGAGAATAGAATGGGACACAGTGTCGAACGCCGCGCTCAAGTCCAAAAGAATGAGGGCAGATGTTTCTCCACGATCAACACTGTGTCTCAGACTTTCGGTAACTCCCAGGAGTGTAGTTTCGGTCGAATGATGCGCTCTAAAGCCTGACTGGGAAGGATGGAGAAATCCCGTGCTTTCCACAAGGTGAGTTAGTTGCGTATTAATATGCCTCTCCAGGATTTTCGACAGAATTGGAAGCAATGAGATTGGTCTGAAGTTATCAGCAGAGTATTATCGATAGAGTAGAGAGCCTTCCGATTTTCAAAATGTGAGGGATGGAAAACGAGTTTGAAACAGTACAGATGAGGGTAGAGTGAATTACGCATCAAGAGGATTCCAAAAATGGTCTCAAACCAGAGCGCTGTAATACAGGTCAAACCGGATGGCGGAAAGAAAACAATCTAACAATCGAGTCGATGCCCATGCGCACTATTACCAAGAGGAGGAGGCACCTTACCTTGTGATTCGAAATACTTCTTAGAAGAAAAACGACTTGAAACATCCGTAACCAACACTAGATTGCAAGAGTATGCTAAGCATGTATATCTATAGCCAAACATGCCTCAAACATAGGACTTGCCAGAATATGAAAATCAAGATAAAAGTTGCACCTACAAGAGGGGGTGTTGCGATTTCACACTGAAGCAGTATCTAGAGAAAATGCTTTCTTACTAACATACCTAGCTCTAAATTGATGGTGTGAAAGAGCAAGAGTGCATTGCACAACCTGCAAGGGAACCATAATTGTAGACGAGAGTAAATGCACGCACATTTTTAACATGCCTGAGAATTTTATGCATTATAACAAGGTAGGGAATTACAGGGATATGTACTATGTATGCTGGAAAAGAGCTTACTTTTCGTTACAATGGGGGTTTAGAGACTCCTGTTATTTAGCTATGGTGTCCTCACAAATAGATCATACAAGACAATTGAAAAACATTCATATTTAAAGTCAGAGGAGAGATGCAGGAGAAAATACTTTGGACAATTTTTCAGCAATGACCTCTCCAAACTGTGTAGTTTTAAAAGTGGTATAGATACAAAAAGCAATTCCAGTTGATTAAAAAATGGTATATTAATGACACCTCTGCCACTCTTTCTAACATTACCATAGACATGATCTCGATGAGTGGAATGGTTCAGAAAAACAGAATGGCCTTCGAATTTGCCTTGACTAAGGAGAGTATGGTATGTAAGTAAACTACCAAACACCCATTGTTACACTTCTCTTCCTGATAATACCTGGAAAGTGTAACATCTTATGTTTGACACTTGACATTTTTTAAAGAAAGAACAAGAAAAGGGCAAGCCAGGATTATAGGAGGAGATAGGGGACCAGTTACATAGCTGGGGCAAGTGGATTCTAGGACTTTTGGGGGGCAGTACTTGTGGCCTTCGTCCTCTTACTAAGACCAACATGTGTATAGTAGAGCTTATTTTCAATGTGCCTGAAAGTGGGGCAAAAATGTAGAGGCTTCAAGGGATAAAGGCTAGTGTTAGGAGATAGAAAAGAAGAAATATAAAAGGTATATGAATTCCCAAAGTAGGCAAGGTGTTTAAATGGCATTGATTTGTGAAGTTGGCACCTATTGTTAGGAATGAATTGTGAGCGGCTCCGCCGATACATTTTTATACCTGACTAAATATTGTGAATGAATTGCTGCAATACTAACACATACAAAGGCTTCAGGTAATAACAGTTGAGGTGGTATTTTGAAGGAGCTTTGACACGTGCTACAAAAAACAGTTTCCTTAACGGTAGGCCTACAGAACAACACCAGCGTGTAAGTCGTGCACACAGATGCCACCAAAAAAGCATGAAAGAAAAACACCTGAAAAGTGAGATTATAACTTCAAGCATCATTCACTTCAGGAACCCGTTTAACATGAGGAACGGTGTTTCTTCTTCCATCTTAAGAAAGAAGCACAACAGAGATGACAAAAGTAGACCAGTGCACTAAAAGGTGTAGAGTCAGACCTGACAAAGCCATGTCTGAGATGCAAAATGGACTGTGCCGCACCATTGTGGCGGTACGACAAAAATGGGGCTTCAATGCAAAGAAAAGAGAACACACTTCAATGAAAAAGCTACTAAGAAACTTCTTCATAAGACTTCTATGGAGAAGTGTAATCAACCAGAAGCATACATGGCATGCTTGCAGGCAACTCAATGCTGGGCTGATCTTGGCTGTACCAAATGGGAGCCTGAGACTGAACTTAACAGTGCTTTACGCTTGCTTCCTTTAAAGTCAAGAACGCAGTATAATATTTCGACTAGTGTTGAAATGAAGTGTTAGGAGCAAGCTGATTTATTGAACAGGTGCGAACCTATCAGAGTTTTGCATTCAGTGAGCCAGCTTTATCTGGTGGTTCTCCGCATCAGATGATCTTCTTATGGACTCAAGCGATGATCTGTGTTCGGTATTAAAGCAGTAGATGGTCGTCCCTTTCACAGTCGCCAGTTCAATTCTCCGTATTAAAGTATGCAATGACAATTTGTTGGTTTTACTGATTTGGTGCAACTCTTGTCAAGGTGTTTGTTGCCTGGGTTGCTCTGGCACTCAGATGTGGTCACTGAGTGTCCTGTACAAATACAATGTATGGATAAAACGCTGATGGCGCTAAAGAACAAGTGCAAGGACTTGGAAAATCTGTCCAGCTGAAACAACAAACTTAAATATCGAAAAGGGACAGAAGAGGAAAATGTACGTAAGTATCTGAACACATGTAATACCTTCTTTGTGTTAGTATCACTGTGGACATTAAGATGAACCAACCATTTAATTTGAAAAATAAGAAACAACTGGATATTTGAGATATTTGAGGAAGGAAACAAATTTACAAATTAAAGAAATTGAGGAAGGTGAGATCATCCTTAAAAGTGATGCGGCAATGAGCGGCCTACAACCTTGCAACGAGTATCAGAGCTATCTTGGAAAAGAGGGTTCCCAAAAGTGAATATGGAGGTCAGAGGCTGACAAGAGAAGCGAGTAGCATAGCAAGATAGTTGGGTTGACAAAAGCTATAAGTTACCACTCATGAACAAATCGGGAATGAGTTGAGGTGGTGAGTACCAGAGAAGAGGAAATGACAGGAAGGTTAAAGAGAGCCCACAGATTAACAGGAAGAGAATACTAATTGATGGCCATAACTCGGTAAGAGTAAACCAGCTGGTACAGACAGACAGATTAAAAGTAGGGTAAGCATTTATAGCAATGCCTAAGAGGCCTCTCTAGATTGGCTTAACAATCACCTTGAAGTTATAATGCATTGCTTAGGTGCAATATATTACGCTGGGGAACACGGGTCTGTGTGGACTGAAAGAGAATTATTCTCAAAAGAGATGGAATATGTTGTTATCTAAATTACAATAAAAATACTATAAAAGAGTGCAGATTACTACAAGTAGTAGTACAATGTATCTAGGTAAATAGCTTGTATACTACACCTCTTGAAAGGCATGGAAGGGAAAAAGCTCACTTCCTTCAAGGAACCCGATTGAGCCAGGAAGATAAAGATAGGCTGAGCTACCAAATATATATCAAGCATTATATTTGACCATTGAGCAAAAGATTTATGTGGGTGCTGATCCCTACTGTGACAAACTGTGCAAAGCACTGTCAAAGCGTGATTAAAGAAATGCATAGGAAGACAGACCTACACCTACACAGCATCAGGCAAGACATATTTATTTTATGAGCAGCACAAGCATAATGTTGTGTAACATTCACTGAAGTGGTTACTCCTCTCCTTTACCTAATTGCTCTTTGATCATCATTACATGCAATGGCATTAATTCCGGGATGAGCAGTTGTGACTTACTGTACGAAATCGGTGAATTGCAATAATTGTGCCACACTAGACCACCTTCTTATGACTGTTGGCCATCTTGACTCAACACCAGGCCAGCACTTAACCATGGGCAATGCGTCCACCGGAGCAGCTCCTACAACAGTTGCTGGAGCGCTCAAACTTCAATTTCCATGGGTAAGGGCGATTTTTCATCTACAATTATTTTTCTTCATTAGTATTGACGGTTTTACCTTTGAGGCCTCCACTGTTTAAGACTCTGCTCGCTTACATGTAGGATCCAACATTCCACACCTGAAATGCTGAAAAACGGCTCATCGTTCCAACTTCCTGATTATTTTTCTTTGTGGGATAGGTTAGGAAAAAAACCTTGTAGCCAAATGTTACTTACACACTCTATTTCCACACATGGAATGGTTTAGAAAACAAAAATCGCATTGCCACCAATAAGCTCATTTCCTTTCAAATTGAACAATTTAAACCACTTGTTGAGAAATTCATTGTTTTAAATAAGGAGTCTGGTCATTTTGGGGGTGAGAGAATCAAGTTTGAGAGTGAACATGTGCACCAAATGCTAAAGGAGAAACTTGTGCTCTCTATAATGGCACTTGTGAACTGTCTCAATTGACACCTGGAAGAGTGGTCTACAAAATGTGAAAGGCGGAGTCCGAGTAGGACGGGGGAACAAAGTGACTGCTCTAAGATGCGTGCTATCTTCCTTGCACATATGGAGAGTTACTTGCTGTCAATATCAAGGGTGCAATAAACCACATTGTTTTAGAATATAGTGCTATTATCAGTGTTTGCTTAATACTCTGTCTGCATTTTGCTTATCAATCCTCAAGGTGATGACCTCTGAACCAAAGTTTAAAACATTATTATTAGACCTGGCATCCGTGGCGTGATTTCCTCCTAACCTTATGCCTTAAGACCTCCTGTTTTTGCTGACTTTGTTTTGTGGCCTTAGAACTCGGCGCACTTTACAACTCCTAACCAGTGCTAAAATGCTTGTGCTCTCTGCTCACAACATGGTAACATTGGCTTATAGAACCTTGCCATATTTTATTTACTTATAAGTCTTGGTGAAGTGCAATACATGTGCCTGGGCCTGTAAATTAAGTGTAGGGCTCCCAGTTTTATGGGATTTTTTTTAAACATTTCCGTCTGTATTTATCCATTTTTTTTGTGGTCTTTTTATCTGTATTTATCCACATTTATTTTTGTCTCATGCAAAGGAAGAAGCTGAAGCTAGTATTTTTTCACATTTATTTAAATAGACAACGCGCACCCTGACTCGCTTGTTATAGGTGTAGATATATAGATATATATATAGATTATATATATATATATTACAAATTAAGTAAACACAATACATTTATCTTAAAACTTTGCCATTGTAGTACAAGCACATGTGCATTTCAATAGAGTTTGAGGACATTAAGGCACTTTCTGGTTTGTTTTTATCTTTGTGCAGTCTGATCTCTAGACAGTAGTGCGAACTATTCAGAGCACTGCTGCTGCTGAGGGAGTCCCTGTGTCTCAGCTATTCATATGGTCAGCACAGCTTGACCTCGCTTAGGACTTCTGATCTACATCTTTATAAACTGTTAACAACCTTCACTTAGAGCAAATTTAATCCATGGCCTCTTGCCGCCTGTACCCATTACATGTACGCATTTCACTTTAATTGATTTGCCCAGAATCACGGGACGGTGAAGTCGACACCCAGACTAAAATTCTACTTTCATTCCTCCCATTACTACACGCTCATCTTGAATAGTTGGTTACCTTTTGCTTCGGGAGAGTTTTTTTTTTGTCAAGAAAATAACAATTGTTTGGCGTGGTGCATATTTTTCTAGTTTTGTATAGCGCGAGCTCGCACCGAAGGTATTGGAGTGCTTTACAGGGGCACCAGTTTCATTACACAAGGTCACATTACATTTTTACACGCACCGGCAAATTAACTGATTTGCCCAGAATCACGGGATGGTGAGCAGGCACTGAGACTCGAGTCTGGTTACTCACTTCAGGATAAATAAGAGTGCTACCCATGAAACCTGTTTAATAGGCTTGACCACCAAATGAGAGCCCTGCTTGCCTATGCCTTGAAGCCGCCCCTTATTGGCGACAGTGTGAAGGTATTAAGAATGCCAGTAGAGGGACGACACTGCATAGGACTCGAAGTAAGAATGGATTTTTTTGTGATGATTCCAGAGAGGTGTCGAATATAAATCCCCTATTGCTTAAACAGCTTTTGAATGGCTCGGGACAGGACCCTGAGTAATCAGTGTTGGCACAAGGCATTTGTTACTCCGTCATCCACCATGGGAAAAGGGAGGGTGCACTTGAGGTTCCAAAAAGACCTCGAGCTGAGCCAGGCTTCAGTCCTGAGTTTTCAGTAGCTCCCCCACATCAAATATCTGAACACAATGACTGCAAAAAAAGGCTGCAAATTGATGGCCAGGTGGCAATGGGGAAATCACAACAATCGACCCTGTGCAGCAGCAGACGACCAACACCCTTAGGGCTCAAAGTGCTTTAACCCCTCCCCCCCTCCCCTCCCCCTCTCGTTGTGTGTCAGCCAGGCCGAGACCGAGTACTTCACAGGTCTTTTAAAAGGGCATTTACTTGTTAATGAAGATTTGATGCTTTCTCACCGCTTCTTCGAGCCGGGCTGTACCTCCACTCTGCCTATTGCTGGAAGTATGAGCCCCCCCCTGAAATTTTTGTTAGCCGCCCCCTCCCCCCATGAAATTTGACTCTAGTTACGCCTCTGTGCAGCAGGTACACTGCACAAGGACACATACCTTTGGCTTTAAACTGGCTGAGTGGCTGGGGCAGAGATCGCTCGAAGGGAGGAAAACAGGCAGCAAGTCCAAGGACCAAGAGCACAAGTGATGTCAGGAGACAGAAAGATGCATTTCCTCAATCAGGGTGAGCCAGTAGTGTTCACAGTGCAGGTAAAAAAAAGAGGAAGCAGGGACGTGAGCCCCAAAAACTAAAGGGCAAAAAGGTATGGGGACTGGTCCGGAGAAGTGCTGACATGCCCCACACTTAAGCTGAACATTAATGGTAGAGTTACTGTGATGTCACAGCAAACCATCTGTGATGTCATAATTCACTCGAGGTGATATATTGATAGTGTTTGCACTCCTTGAGAACTCCCCCCCCCAAAAAGGAATGGTAAAGTTACTGAGAGTTCTGAATGTCCCGGGGTCCCCTGACCACTTACCCATGGTGTTCCCTCCCTTTCCACCTCTGCCACCTGCAGCCACAGCTATCTACACAGGCGCTGAGTCTAGAGAAAGACCCAGTTCATTCCAGCCTAAACAGCAAGTGAGTGTATTCATAAAAGTCGATAAGCGCTATGGCCTGTTGCTGTCTGGGTCATAGAAACAAATCAGTCTTCCTCGGCAGAGGACTGCTTAGGCCAGACAGGGAGGCCAGGGTGATGTAGAGGGCAGAGTCTTCAGGAGATCCTGGCAGCAGTTTCAGATTTCTGTCCACAGGCCCTGAGCACCCCAGACATGAATAGATACCATGTAGCGAGTTTGTCAGTATTTTTCTGTCTTTATTTATAAATACAGGAAAAAAAACGGTTTTCTGTCTGTATTTAAATGTAGAAATCCGTTTAAACGGAAAACCGGGAGCCTTAATTAAGTGCTACCAAGGGGTCTGCAGCACTGATTGGGCAACCCACTTCAGCACCTGAAATTGCAGAACCTGTGTGTGCCGTTTTAAGCTAGTAAAATAAACCTGTGCCAAGCCCATCAAACTTGTTTTTTCATGCATATAAGTAACACCTAAGGTAGACACTGGACAGCCCCAGGAGCATGGTGAAGTGAAGCTGGAAGTGTACTTTTAAGTTTGACATGTCCTGGTTGTGAAAAACTAAAACCTTATCTACGAGAAGATTAAGCAGTCAGGGATTGTCGGGAGAAATACCACCTTTCCCTCCCCGACAATAGCCATCTCATCTATTCCATCTCTGCCTTTAGTGGGTACCAGTATCTCATTTACCACATTTCCAGAGATTAATCTCTCTGATGCTACTCTTCTGGCCAGTCAAATCAAAACAGGTTCTCCCTCGGATCTTCTGCCAGCGAAAATGGTGGGCTCTCTTGGGAATCTGCTCCTACCTGGAATCCAAACTGTGATCAATCTCTCTCTTAGAGAAGGTCATGTGCCTGTTGAATGGAAGAGAGCGGTAGTGAACCCTATTCGAAAGAATGCAGCCCTCCCATGGTCGGACCTTTCCAATCTTCGTCCTATTTCCTTACTTCCTCATATCAGCAAGATGACCGAGAAACATGTGAATATCCATCTTTCCAAGTTTATCGAGGCAGCGGGTGGTCTGGACCATTCTCAATCTGGGTTCAGACCAAACCACAGCACCGAGTCGGCCCTCCTCTCCGTGACCAATACTATCAGGATGGCACAGGATAGAGGAGGCTCCATGATCTTGGTGCTGTTGGACTTATCCGCTGCCTTTGATACGGTTTCGCATGACATTTTCTCGGTCGTCTGCGGAAGGTGGGAATAGGCGGCTCGGCTCTGGCCTGGCTAAAAAGCTTTCTTTCGGGTCGGTCACAAACCGTCAGGTTGGGCTCCCATCAATCAATCTTTAGGGAGCTCACTAAGGGGGTTCCACAGGGCTCATGCCTAAGCCCTACACTTTTTAACGTTTATGTGGCCCCCCTGGCGGATATTGTGAGAGAATATGGGTTCACTCCAATATCGTACGCTGACGATACTCTGCTTTTGTTTCCCTTTCATACCCTGACACCGGCAATCAAACAGGCATTTGCCACAGGTATGAGAGCAGTATCGGACTGGATGGCCTCCAACTGCCTGCAATGTAATGTAAGCAAGACGGAGGTCGTGCTTTTTGGAGAAGCCCCACTCTTGTGGTCTCCTGAGTGGTGCCCCCCGGATCTAGGATCTGCTCCTCTCCCTAAGCAGACAGTAAAAAATTTGGGGGTGCGACTGGACCAGGTGCTATTGCTCAAGGAACATGTGAGGTGTATGAAAATAAGGGTTGTACCCAACTATAGTTACTGGACCTGGGTGAACTATGTACTAAGAGGAAGGGGTCCCAGTCCTGTCAAACAATTCATAAAGAAAATTCAATTATAGAATCACACAAAGACTGAATCAGTCCACATTGTTTTAATCACAATGGGAGATAGCGATACATATCATACTTTTTAGACAATAGATACTATGTTGAACAGTGCCCCAGTTTGGGAGAGGGGGGGGTTGTGGGTGATATCAAGTGAGGAAAAAGTGATAGGGAAAGGATGACGTGACAGAATAATCAATCAATTGGAAGTGAACAATATAAAGAGTTACATATTCTGTACAAAAAGGACTTCAAGGTTCACACTGCTGTATTTACAAATGTCATACTCCATAAAAGTTCAATCAAATGAAGAATTAGGACATGGAGTTGGCATAGAAAACAAATGGTTGTCGACGTCATCCTTTCCCTATCACTTTTTCCTCACTTGATATCACCCACAACCCCCCCCTCTCCCAAACTGGGGCACTGTTCAACATAGTATCTATTGTCTAAAAAGTATGATATGTATCGCTATCTCCCATTGTGATTAAAACAATGTGGACTGATTCAGTCTTTGTGTGATTCTTTAATTGAATTTTCTTTATGAATTGTTTGACAGGGCTGGGACCCCTTCCTCTTAGTACAAGGAACATGTGAGTCTGGTGGCGAGAACATGTTTCAGGACCATTGGGCTCCTGAGACGTGTGTTCCCGCACCTGGATGACTGCTACAGGAAAACACTGGTCCAGACACTGGTCGTCAGTAGATTGGACTACTGCAACGGTTTACTGCTCTCCGTCAATGAAGAGCAGTTGAGTCGTTTGCAGGTGGTCCAGAATACTGCGGCCAGACTAATTCTGGGCGCCCCCCCCTCAGGTCTTCTTCACACCCTCTTTTGTGTAAACTCCACTGGTTGCCTATTCGCCAGAGAATCAAGTTTAAAGTGTTCTGTATAATCCATAGATGCCTCCAGGGATCTGGCCCTAAATATCTGGCTGAATTATTTCAGCTGTATATTCCTACCCGTTCATTGCGCTCCAGTAACTCACTATTGTTCCAAGTCCCTCGGATCAAGAAGGCAAGACAAGGGGGCCGTGCCCTGTCTTTTAAGGGTCCCACTTTATGGAACAATTTGCCCCTTGCCCTAAGACAAATTACTAATATACAGACCTTAAAGAAAGCTTTAAAAACTCATCTGTTTCCAGCCATCTAATATCCTGGCCTCCCTATGTTTATGTTTCTGATCTGGCATCTTGGAAAACCATAAGCGCGGAGATACCCTATGGGTCGATTCCTGCGCTATAGAAGACCTTAAATAAATAAATAAATAAAGTCATATTTCACTACTGCAAGGCTTATGTCTCCTATAGGATAACATTGTAGTTGCTTTATTACATTTTATAAGTGTATTTCCATATGGGACGAGATAACTGGATCATGTTTGAAGTCTTTGGAATCGAAGCTTAAAATTCTAACGTAAGGTGAAGTCGGATTTTAAATTGAAATTCTGAAATAGCCATTTTTACAACGTAGCATTTTCACGCCTTAGTCATTTGGGGTGTAGTTGTGCTTTGTGTACTCCTCCTAGACAGTAACATACAATGGGAGCTTAGGTGTAACTGGATGGGCCATCACTGGCAGGATGGGAGAGAGGAGCAGTGGTCAGCCTCACACCTGAGTAGGCTGGGTCCTGTCTCCACACAAAGGACAGCATTGCCACTGTAGTTAGTCTCGAGTCAGAAGGGCATCTGTGCACTTCAAAAGCACAAGTTTCTCCCCTCTTCAAAGGTACAAATGTGTATAGAAGAAGGACCTAAGACACCACCACGGCAGTACACTTCTAGACCTTTGGATACTCTGCCAGGAAGACGGAGTGCAGCTAAACAACCGCCACTCTGCTAGACTGCATTTGGCTGAACTCCTGCTTTGCGGTGCCTACCTGCTACCGTCTTGCCTGGGTGAGAAGGATTGGACCTACAATTCTTTAACCAAGCACCCAGAGTGACTCCAAGAGCGAGTAGGCTGACCACCTGATTTGAAATCTCAGGGACTTAACAGGCTTCAAACTATGCTGCATTTGCACCTGGACTCTGCCATCTGTGACCCTACCCTATCAAGTGGTGCCAACCCAGTTCTGGGCCCTTTGAAGTGGGATTAAAGTGCTTTACCATCCTCTGTGGGTCCAGTGGAACCAACACATCTCCTCTGCTGCGCAACCCTGACCAAAATTGAAGCATCTCCGCAGCTGCATGGATTAGACCCGTCAAAGACTTGCACTGCCACCATAGCCTGCATCGCATTTGGAACCACTGCTCTGTGACGCATCCTTAGTGCAGGCCCACGTAACTCTCGTAGTTGGCAGCCTCGACAACCACACCGGACACAGGACTTTGCGTGTCATCAGGATCAACTACCTCGATGCTACAGGACCTTGCACCTCAGCTGCGCTGCATGTCAGAACCGACAGCATCACCTTGACTGCACAAGGCATCTTTAACACAGATCCACACAAAGCTCTACAAACCAGGATTGAAGGTACTCTGTTGTGCTGGCTCAACTGGATGCCTGCAGTCAGCCCGAGCTCCATTGCAGTTGGCCTAAACTTGTGACTTTGTCCCAGTCCGGCAGTACCAGCTTTCCACAGTTGTCGCTTTACGCATTTTGGCACTATTTTCTTTAAAAACTTAAAAATTCTGGTTCTATTAATTGCTTTTTTTACGTGTTGGTCTTGTTATATTTATTATATTCAGCTATATTTTTCTAACACGGTGCAGTATCTTTTCGTGCGGCATTAAATGTTGCACAAATACTTAACACATAGCCTCTAAATTAAGCCTGACTGCTCTGTGCCAAGCCACCAGGGGGTTGAGCACGGGTGGTTAATTTGGGGTTGCTTGTGTCATACCCTGACTAAAACTGTGGGTGCAGCTTGACTAGAGTTCAAACTCCAGTCAATCAGCAACTTAATTTCTTACAAAAATTCTATAGGCTGCAAATTGCGTGTGTCAAAAGCACTAGGGGGAAGTTCATGGTGGACAGCCGCACTGCCTACAAACCATGTAAACATCACTAAATGTAAATTAATTTCTCATTATACACTTCATGGCAGAGGACGAACCATAAGATCTGCTCTCCAAAGAAATTAATACTAAGAGAGTAGACAACAGAGGATAACACCTCTGAGGATGTCTCTTACCAGGACAGATGGATCATCAATAGGTCTAGCGTTTTCTGTACTCTCTAAGAACAGAAAACTTTGGAGGAACAGCTGGATTTGGATTATAGGTTCAAAAGCACTATTTGCAATAAATGCAGTTGGAAACATGTAGTAAGGAATATTTACTTTTAAATTGTAAAAAGAGTTTTAATTTAGCTAGAAAACATTTAATTTAAAAAAAGCTCGGGGAAAACATATTACGGCTGCTGCTTCTTTTTTTTACACCACAACCTGGTCATAAATTCACCCTAGCCATTAACTTGATTTGTGACTGCCTCAGCAAGCCACACTAAACTTTTCCAAATCCAGTCCAGCCAGTTTGGGTGCCAGAGCCAAGTTGTGGTAAGTTAAGTTGTGGAAGTGGTCAAAGTTCGAATTTCAAAGTAAATGTTTTCTAATTTACTGTCTTTCCTAATCAAAACTTTACAACTGCATGGATTTCTAACTAAATATATTTATTACGTAGCCTAACAGTTCTCAAACACACCTTATAGATTCAAAATGTATCTCAGTTTCGGGAAAAGAACTTCCTTGTAGACACTGTCAGTGTTTAGTGATGGCTCAACTGAGCCAAAGACAACGCTTTACAAGAGCAGGGGTGCAGAACAGAAGATTAGTGCATTTTAAACAGTGAAAATATAAATAAATAAAATGGAATTCGAGACAGTTAAAAATCTAAATAAAATACTGTAATTTATTCACTGGATAAGAATGATACAGTCAACTGGCATAGTATGCCAGGAGGTAGAGAGTAAGAGGAGAGTGAGATACATCAAACAGCAAAAACAAAGGCAATCTTCTTCATAACATCAACAATATTAAAAAGTGTCTATCAAGCCAAAATATCAAGCTTTTTGGATGAAAGTGTTAAAAGTCTTTAGAGTACGCTCTTCTGACAGAATCAGGTCAGAAAAATTCAAGCAAAGTATTAAAGAGACTGCAAATTCCAGGATTTGAAGTCTCACCGCAAATGGAAAATAGGACCACAATGTTTCTAAAACAAGTAGGTTATTTTCTTTATTCTACAAAAGGTGTTTAATATCTGGTTAAATGGCTGGAGACACCATGAATTGGCAGTGCAGGGACTAGGCAGCAAGGGATCGCACCCTGGCTTTTGCTCTTTAAAGTTATTTTGGAGGTTGCAGAGGTAGTTAGGAGGAGGGTTTGAGGTTGCCTTCTGGAGCATCCTGATTGGTTCTACGGTCCTGCTGCTGAATAAGGCACAGGTTGCTCCTACTAGAAGTATCATTTTTCTCAAGTTTCCATGTCAAGCCAACACAGAGGGATCTTCACTTTGCACTACACAACCCCTCATTACAGAGGTCTCTTCCTTTAATGCTGGATAAGGTCCAGAAAGGGCCTCATGTTAAAGCACTCTGGACCAGATCTTCTTTGAGAATACGGTCTCCCTCTTTGCAACACCTCCAGCCTTCAATTGACTTTCCAGAGCATGAGATGCTACCGCCAAACCAAACCTGGTGTCATCAGGAGTTCTTGGGAGCCTCCGGAGAGTTTGCGTCCATCACCAATTTCTTACCGCCTCTGTCCCATGGGATCTTCAAAACGGATCTGCAAGTTCAGCTGCTGGTTCATTCTGGAGGAATCTGCTTTTGTTCCTTTACTCTGCCAGAGACAAGAGCCACAGATCACCGTGTATTCCCATAAAGGACCTGCCATATTCAAAGAGCTTTTGCAGCTAAATCCCACCCGCTCATAAGCTGGAATACTCAGGTTCTCCTGAATATTTTCCTGTGAAGTTGGCAGCAAAATCTGTCATGTGAAGCATTTCCCCAATTGACTACTCCTTGAAAGAATAAAATATCAAAGAATAGTAAAGGGAGCAAAGGATTGAATGCGCCTATCAAGGATACATTTCATGTAGGCATGCACATACAAGCAAGCCCCCTTGTATGAACAACCTCTCGCACACTCATACTAATAGTTCAGAAAATAAGGGAGAAATACAGTTTTTAACTGCCTGGGGCACTGATCACCAACTGTGGCACACAGGAGAGAATCTTTGGGGAAGACAAACCAGAGGGATCCTCGAAGGCTGCAATAGTCAATAAAACGTCTTAATAAAGCATATCATAGGTATGGTACCATCAACCTTGGTAAATCTATAGTCCGCATTAGTGGTAGGATTTCAATAACTCGATGCATTCCTTCACTTCGTCCAGAATGAAAACATGATCATGGGGGTCTCCTTTCATCACATACTTCAGTAGAATGAAAAAAGACTCATGTTGGTATCTGTGGATAGATTATTTTGACATCAATATTAAATGTCATTTTTGAGACTACACCAGAGGTGGAACGACTTCTGGGAGCTGTGAATGTAGCCACAACCAGGCAGACCTACGTCATCAGTTTCGTTACAGGGAAAGCATTAGATGGGAAGAATACTACATTTGACCAAGCAGGTTATGAGATCCCACCTGTGTCTCTAATCACATAATTTGCTTGACTTTGCTTTATCTCTGCCTCCTAAACCCAGGTTGGATGCACTGGCCGTTGTAGGACATATCCACTTGCTTAACTGCTGGGCCTCTGGATGCATTTACATAGACTAGCTCCCATGGATTTATCCAATACTTGAAGCTCGAGATACCCACTATCAAGCACTACTGCGGGGTATTCACCCTCCAACCCAAGTGTAGATATGAAGCTTTAGATACATACCAGCCTACACCGCCAACAAGGCCCATATTCCATATAAATGGTTGCTGAAAGGTTATGTAGATTTATAATGTATAAGAGCTCCTAGGTGATGATCCTACTTTCTTTTGTTTCTCAATGTTCAGAGACAGGTGCCTAAAAAAGGCGTGATTAGTCAACTGCTGACTTAGTGCACACACAAACAATTAACCAGAAAAGTGTTTCCCTTAAGCAAAGCAGGGCTTAACCTTTTTCATTGTTAATTTAGCCCTTTCCTGCAGGTCTCTTATCAGCTAAACTGACATTGTTTCTGAACTTTTTTGACAGAATAGACTGAGTTCTAGAGGAGCATGAAGTATGGAATAGAGCCCCAGTGTGCTGTTGACATCTGTCAAAATAAGAGGAACCATAGAAAATAAATGAGACTGCCTTTCTAAAGTATCAGGCAAAATAAAGATTTTTTTATTTTACGGAGTTTTATAGAACGCAAACTTGACCCGAAGGCATCAGGTATCAGGGCGCTTTACATGGCACCAGTTGCGTTACATGATGGCACATTCATTTTTTGTTAGGCACAGGGAGATTAAGTGATTTGCCCAGAATCACAGGATGTTCAGCGTTGTTTCCGATACACGAACCCAGTTACCCAGATTCGAGGAAGACCGCCCTAGCCGTTAGGCCAACTCCTCTCCCCAAAGAATCTTTCAAATTAGCCAAACATCTGAATCTGTAACTTCATCAAATCAAAATCAATTATAACGTATCTGACCTGGAAAGACTACCAGAGATGAGCATTCCCATAGCCTACAATTAGGCATCAAGTTTAATTTTAAATGCTTCAGTGCCATTCTAAGCATGGAATGGGTGAAAAATGAAAAGATATTCTTAATACAAGGATAGCAATACGTTATTAAGCAGTCGGTGTTGCTTGTTACTTGCATGTTCCTTACTCAAGCAAGGTTTGACATTACTCTTTAACGGTAACCATGCGTCAAAATAATTTGACAATTTACATTAGGAAGTTTTGGGGGCCGAAGGAGAAGAAGTGCCTAAGCAAAGATTAAAAGATAAGAAATTAAATGCCATGTGAGGGTTTGGGTACCAGGGACAATCAGAAACACTGGATTTCCACTGCAACATTTAATGTTATTTACTATTGGTGTTGTACAGCCACAAAACAGTTGCACTCTATATGGATAGTGTTAGTCTTCGATTCTCTATGGGCAACGAAGTTGAGTAGTTAAAACTTCTCAAAGAGATACTATGAGTTGTATACATTAAATAAAAGGCAATACGTTAAATTTAAATTTACTGAAACGTCTGGGCCAGAGAAAAAAAAACACTAAATCATTTTAAAGCTAAGTTCAAGGTGTTAGATTTTAATTTAATTAACACTGTCTTTTTGGCCAATGTTACATAGTGGGGATGATTCGGCTGTGCTTGTGTCTTTCTGTGAAAACTCAGGTCTTTTGAGGAGTCTGCGGCTGCGCAAAACGAAGTTTTGTGTTTTAAAGAGTTACTTCAAAGACTAAAATGAAAGGTGCTGCAGTGTTTGTATGCAGTTACATTCTGAGGACAATGAGGCAAGGGTTGTGAAATGTGTCCTAGACACCTGTCACAAAACAAAGATCCTAAAATATGCGCAATACCAGAGCCTGTTTGACTACGTACAAATTCTCCTTGGCAATGACCTGGAAAGATGTCAGTCAATTATGTTTAAATCCAGTAGTCTCCGAGCAAAGCAAGGGGACCGCAGCTGAAAGTGGGCCAGGTCTCCATGTGTCTCTTAGGATGTGCGGCTTGAGTCTCAAAACATACTAGTCATACTAGAGGTTTTTCTGAAATAAGGAGCAACCACAGATTTAGAGGCACCCACGATGGGCACTGGAGAATCCAGTGACAAATAGACTACTGGGCTGGACGGGGGTAGGTCCCAGAGGCTCAAACTGAGATGCTGCTACAAGCTCTTAAAGACCTATAATGAAGTTTCCAATATTTGGGAACCACAGAGACACCCTCAAGCTAAAGAGATGGGAGCCCAGGTCAGTGGTGGAAGTCTGGAATTCTCAACACAACCCAAGGAGGAGTAAGCATATGTATCCCAGGGGCAGAGGATGGTCAGGACGGAGCAGATTCACCCTTTTTTCAAGTGCTATTTGATGCTTCATCTGGGCAGCCAGCTGGAGTGACCTCTGGCCTTTGGGACAGCCTCACACTGCTGAGCCTTATCCATGAACTCCATTCACATACAGTGAAACCCACACACTGTTGACACAACAGTCATTCATGCATAGCCCAGAAATTATTAAATCAAATTATCACATTTACATGGGGAATGCATAGACTTTTCCTGTGGGGAGATGCAATCTCTCACTTCACCAAAGAGAGATATAAGCGAAATGGCCTGTGCCATGATTAAAGATAATGATGCCACTATGTTAAGCTTTGACATACCCTTGGTGGAGAGAGAGGAAAGCAGTCTCCCTTATAAAGAGGGGTGCACTCTGGGGAGGTGGCCATCACCAACATCTACTAGCAAATTTAACGGGAGAACTCAGCGCAGGCTTGCATGATCATCATGCTCACAAGGGGAAATGCTGCTTGGCTGTGCAGAACATGCTGACGTGCATGGCAGCACATCATTTGAGGAATTTCATTCTGATCACAGATTTAGGCAATGCTGTGTTTTATTCTCTTGCATTGTTTTTTTTTATAATGATTATTATCTGAGACGGTCAACCAATATCAGATTATTACCAGGTGTCTGAAAATAATCTGCACTATGTTTCTGAACTATACATCAAACAGTAGATCAGATGTACATTTTTCTAAATTATATCTGAAGTGGGGTCCACTGGACTAGCCCACAATTCAGGTGTCTCCCTGCATCAAATAACCTGACGTTGGTCAGGGAAGGGCCCCTTTAAACACACACCCATATCTGAGAGCGAAAATCACCCCCTACGATCTTTGCGACATGAACAAATGTACCTAGGAGTTACAAATATTTATAAAGAGCTGGTTAGAGGTCCGGCTCCTGGGGAGGGGGTGCCCCCCTCACTGTAAAATTGATACTTGTATAGCGCACTACTCACCCGCAAGGGTCTCAAGGCCCTTGTACGAATACCGCTGTGGAACCCATCCTGGCTTTCCCTTTGAGGTGTCCACTCCTGGGCACCCCCAAGGTGGAGGCCAGGCATCCTTAGCGTTGTGGGGGCCGTTGTGGAGATTAAGCAAGCTATTGCCCAGAGTTGCAGAGTGGCACTCCATGATTGGAATAGGCACCAAAGAGAGAATTATCAGGTCCGTGGAATTTTTTAGCCCAAGACCCGCCGAGGCGTGGAATTGAACCCTGGTCCCGGCTAGACCTCTGCATCAGGGTCTGCCGCTCTAACCATTGAGCCACACTTCTCCACCATCAGGGTCTGCCGCTCTAACCATTGAGCCACACTTCTCCACTGTGGCTCACTGTTGGACTTGCGCTCAGTGCAGATCTGAAGGGGTCATGGGAAATTGGGGACAACAGGAGGTAGTGTATTGCAGCATGTAACCCTTGATAGATCAGCTACATCAGACAGTACCCTACAGGACATCCCGCTAGCTCATTTTGTGCATACATCGGGGTTGTCTGACATATGGTGACATAAACACGCAAATTCCTGTCAATAGTCATACTTTTCCGGGGGTACACAGGGCATACTCCCGACTGGACCATGTCTTTGTTCCTGAGGGCAAAGTAGGAGAAGTATCTCAGGCAGATTACTTGGCCTAGGGCCTGTCGGATCACCCCCCCCCCCCACCCCTCTTTAGATTGGGTTTTAGACCTAGACACCGGGCTGGGGGTGGAAGTTGAATGTCTGGGACCTACAGGATAAAGAGGTTGATCAGGGTCTCCGAGTGGACACCAAACTTTATTTGGCTGAAAAGGAGGGCTTGGTCTCATACTGTGTTACACTGTCAGAGGCGCACAAGACTGTTCTGAAAACAGTGCCCAAAACCTGATCTCCCAAAAGAAATGGCGAGAGGTCAGGGCATTAGAGGACCTAGAGCAGCAGATCCTTCAGTTGGACCCAAAACACGCATGGCTCGAAACATGCATAGAATACTGCGACCTGGCACAGGACACTGCTAGAAAACACATGACGGAGACACTACATAGATTATATGAAGTAGGGGACAAAGCGGGTAAACTACTTGCATGACTCAGCAAAAAAGAAATGGAAGCATGTTGGGTACAGGCCATACTGGATGATGAGGGGGGTTCATAGGACAAATTCACAGATTTCTCAAGTCATTGCTAAATATTATGAGTCCTTCTATGCAGCGAGTCCTCTAAGTGATCGCTCAGATGTTGCCAGATATTCGGAAGCTATTCCTACTCCAGTGCAAGAGGCAGACACAGTGGAAGCTCTGGAAACCAACAGCACCCTTAATGAGGTGCGGGTTGCCATATCTAAGTTACAGATGGGGAAGAACCTGGTACCAAATGGAATCCAGGCTGAGTCCTACAAATTATGCTTGGACCTTGTGGGGCCTCATTTACCAAACCTCTTTAGTGAATTGGGTGAATCTGGGGCTCGCCTGCCCTGAACACTGGAAGGCCACAATTGTGGCTATGCACAAAGAGGGTAAGCCGTAAGAGAGATGTGGACCCAGTTGCCAAATTTCGCAACTAAACATTGAAGTTAAATTACTGGCAACTGTCCTAGCATCAAGCTTGTTGCAGGTGATATCCCCCTCATCCACAATAACCAGTCTGGCTTCATGCCAGGTTGAACTACTAGGTTGAATCTACATCACACACACACAACTGGATGGCACTGGTGAAAAGCCAAGAGTCTCCCCATGTTTTCTTGTCGCTGGACGCTGAGATAGCATTTTATGAGGTCCACTAGGAGTTTCTAAAGCAGACGTTGCTGAAGTTTGGATTCGGACCCAGATTTAGGAAATGGGTGGCAGTCCTGTGTCTGATCCAGTTGCAGCCCTGAAAGAAAATGGGATGCTAACCTCAGAAATTACGATAAGAAGAGGGACGTGGCGGGTCCTCCCCTGTACTCCGTCCTCTTTGCCCTTACAGTTGAATCCCTGCCCCGCAAAATATGGACTCACCCTGAGATTAAAGGTTTCTGAATCTCCCCCAATGATTCTGTAGAGAAAAAGATTTCCCTCTGTGGGGATGATCTTCTGTTATACATGACGGAACCCGCAAAGACTATCCTACTTTTCTTTCAGACTCTGGAAGAGTATGGTAAGCATTTGGGATACACAATTAACTGGGACAAATCCCTGCTAGTCACCCCAGGATCAACCGGAGGCCTGCCACCACGGCAAAGACACGACCGATGTGCCTGATGGTTTTACATATTAAAGGATATTCTTGACACCAAATAGGGAAGTATGCCACACTCGTAGTGTAGGGGGTATACGGTCTACCTTCCGAAAGGATGCTGAATACTGGCAGGACCTCCCCGCTCGCCGTTGAGGTGCGCTGCACTATTTAAAATAGTCACCCTCCGGCAGCTGTTGTATTCCCTGCACGGCCACGTTCACGTGTCTTGATGGAGATATAAGGTCTTTATTATGGAAGGGCAGACATCCAAGGATAGCTCTTAGGACCCTACAACGCAATCAATATAATAGTGGGTTGCCCTCCCCGAAACTGAAGCTTAACATTGAGCAGCACACCCAATCCACATTAATCCCTGGACCCACGCACCTCGCGATCACCCTACCTATAGATTGGAAAGGGCTCTTATAAAGCCCTGTTCGCACCTACACTACCGATATGGTGGCCAAAGAGATTGCTTCCAGCAACACAGGTGACCCTGGAGGTATGAGAGAGCATCGAGAACAACTGGCTAGTTCCGCAAAAGTACAAGAGAAACTCCGATGTGGAGGGGTTACTGGTTTAAAGAAATAGGCAAACTGCGAGACTTCGAGTCATGGAACTTGACTGGGGTTTCAACGTTTAGAGATATCCTGGAACATAGTGAATTTAGATCACACCAGAAAGGGAGCTATTAAGTCCTGACTGCGCCTGATCCAGTATAAAATTTTACACAGGATTTACTATGGTTGATACAGATTACACACCATGGGAAGGGCGGCAGACCCGACATGCTTGAGTAACTAAGAAGCAATTGTCTACACACAATATGGGGGTGATCCCACATTCAGACCTACTGGTCTAAGATTCCAACAGAACTTAGTGCTATCCTCGAAGTAATGCTTCTGACAGACCCCAAATATGTATTATTGGGCATTAGGGGTGGGGGTGTGGGGCCGAGGCAACAGAAAACACCCACTAATCATGAACGGAGGAGGGTAATGGACCTCTACATAGCTACCAAAAGGGTCACAAATCACAGCTGGGGTTTCCCCTGGAATTTCCTCAAGATGTGGGGAAGCTGGATAGATCACCATGGACTGGACCTGCAAGAGGGACTTGAAGGCCTCTCCGCAACTTTAGAACCACAAATGACTTGAGAGAGAGAGGGCTCTTAATCACCAGGTATGGAACATTTTGTAGGCAAATAGGTTGATGATTCGGTGTATGATGCAATGCCTTCTTCCAACTGTGTGGTCATTCAAAAACAGAATTACTGCTGCTTGAAAAACCATGTACGAAGTAAATGTCCTCAATGTATTTGTTGTTAATGTTTGCAACATCTACTGGGTGTTTTTGTATATGATAAAAAATAAAATACAAATATATATTTACAAAGTGAAATAACTTTGGTTTGTACTATTTCTCTTGCACAGCTCCAGTAGTGTTTGGTACCAAACTACTCCTTTAAATACACCCACACTGATGCCAGTGTGGGATTTATTGAACCATGTACCCTGAGGGCACCTCAGAGGTGCCCCTGAAAACCTATCAACCCTGACGTGGTAGACAGCTTGCCACCATCAGACAAGTTTCCGGACCCCTGGGTCGAGAGCTTCCGCTCTCTGGAACCAGAAACAATGCCCATCCTGGGCCGAGACGCAACACCTCCTACTCAGGACGGGCACAGTGTACGAGGGGGAAGCCAATAATGTAATGCGACCCCCCAGCCTCTGCTGCTAAAAGCAGATGACAGCCCTGGTTTTAACCCCACTTTGGGCAGGAAAACATAGGAGAACAGGTGAAGTGAAGCACATCTTTCAGTCCCCGCCATCTTGAAGATAGAGAGACCCCTCTGATCAGGTCTAGGTCTATGCCCCCTCCCACTTGAGTCACCCCAGGTAAGGTTCCCATTGGCCCTACCTGCTACTCCCTTAATACATCCATAAATGTAGTATTTAGGTGGCAACTTCAGACTTGAAAATCTGTTCCTGCTGACCTAAGAAGGATGAAGATGACATCCGGGAGTGAAGACTGAAGACAGCTACTTATTTGGCCCCAGCCTTACCGGCCTGTCTCCAGCTTCAAAGACCCTGCGAAGAAGCAACTCCTATCCTGCAGCCAGCAACTTCCAGAACCAGAGGAAGATTGCCGGCCCTTCGACAAATGGCAGAGACTCCCAAGGACAGTGGCTTTGTCCCCAAGAAACCTACACAAAGGACTACAGTGCCTTCTGGATCCGTGAGTCCTGCCCACTCTGCACCAGACGCATCCGGCCTGTATCCAGGTGCCCCACTGACCCAAAACAGGTCCCCCTCTGATTCTGACCCTAAGTCCTGCAATGGCTGACCTCTCCTGGACTCCACAAAGCTACCTGCAGAGTAAATCCAGAGGGCCCACCCCGACCGCGACCAACTCCGGTAAGAAGAATCCGACATCAAAGGACTCCCCTGCACCCGAAAAGTCGTTGGCGAGCTAATCAGACAGTGCCCCTGCGATCCTCAACCCCTCAACTTACCTCTGATGTTGCTGGTCTCCTTTCTGCAGCCATCTGTGCGACGCTTGCAGCCTGTTTGACAAATCGAGATCTTCCATTGAAAAGTATTGGCCCCCCAGACACTTTATTAGTAAGGGTGGGCGTAGTTGGCAGAGTACCACTACACGGAATTCTGTGGAATTGATCAAAAACTCAGTGAACTTCGTTCCGCAATGTCTCACACCAATTAATAAAATAGATACCTCATATACCCTTAATAAAACAAGTAACTATCATTACATGCAAAAAAAGCATAGTCATCTCACAGAAATGAAAATGAAAATACAGCAAGCAGTGAGAGAGGTGATGATTTTGGTGTCATCACTAACCTAGGGAGAGAACCAAGCAGATGCCTTGAACACAAAGAGCACATCATGCTGAATGATTGGTGGTGGTTCCAACCTCCTAGGACCATCCCAAGCACAGTTAGGGGCAAACATTCCAATCCCAACCAAAGACCCTGCAAAGCATTATGGGACAAGATTCTAGAGTGCAGTGAATATTATAGTATACAATATCAAAACATTCGTCAAGGGGCAGGCTCTCCAGACTCCGCTGAGAGCTAATACTATAATATTCCATAAACTGTAGAATCGTGCTCCATAATGCTTTGCTGGGCCTTTGAATGGCATTGTATTTGTGCCCATAACTTTGCTTGGGGTGGTCCTAAGAGGATGGGACCAACACAATCATGGAGTATGATATGCTCCTTGTGTTCAAGGCACCTGCTTGCTCCTCCCCCTAGGTTAGTGGTACCCCAAAATCATCACCTCTCATGGTCTGATATTTTTCAAACCTCACTTTTGTGAATTCGTTATATGATTTTTAGCATGTAAAGGTAAAGTTGTTTTACCAAGGGTTGTGGGTGCAGTAGCTTACTGTAGGGTTTTTGCATGAACTCTGTGTTATGTGTATTAAGTATTTATAAAACTGAAATCTCACATACCTTTAGTAAAACAACAAATAACTATTTTTACATGCTATAATACATATAGTCATCTCATGAAACTGAACATGTACCAAGCAGTGGCTTTAGTTAAACAATAAATAATTCTATCTTTACATGCTAAAATGCATATAGTCATCTCACAAAAGTGAAAATAAAAATATAGCAAGCAGTGAGAGAGGTGATGATTTTGGGGTCCTCCCTAACCTAGGGAGAGGACCAAGCAGATGCCTTGAACACAAAGATCACATCATGCTGAAATGATTGGGTGGTGGTCCCATCCTCCTAGGACCATCCCAAGCACAGTTATGGGCAAAAAAACAATCCCAACCAAAGGCCCTGCAAAGCAATATGGGACGATATTCTAGAGTGCAGTGAATATTATTGTATGCAATATCAAAACATTTCTCAAGGCGCAGGCTCTCAGGCTCAGCTGAGAGCTAATACTATAATATTCACTAAACTCCAGAATCTCACCCAATAATGCTTTGCAGACCTTTGGTTGGCATTGCATTTGTGGGCATATCTTTGCTTGGGGTGGTCCTAGGAGGATGGGACCACCACCAAATCGTTCAGCATGATATGCTCTTAGTGTTCAGGTCATCTGTGTGCCCTCCCCTAGGTTAGGGGTGACACCAAAACCATCACCTCTCTCATTGCCTGCTATTTTCCAAAGTTCACTTTTGTGAATTGGTTATATGATTTTTAGCATGTAACAGTAAAGTTGTTTTATCAAAGATAGTGGGTGCAGTAGCTAACTCCACTACGTAGCAGAGTTGGAATTCATAAGTTTTCAATGAAATGCATAGTTACCAAATCTCCACAACCTCCGCTAGCGGAGTGGAGTTCATTGACCAGGGTTATTTATTAGCACCCTGAACCCAACTGCCCCTTTGCTGCTAATAGTGTATGTTTGGTGCTTTCTTGTAGCCCCCCTTGTGCTTGCTCGAACCCCCAAAGCTTGGCCTATGCAACCGATATACCTACCTGCAAGCTGTGTGGCTCTGAGCACCCCCAATCTCCATTGAAAACGCACTAGGCCCAGATCCGAATTTGACTCCTGCACCGGATGCCTGGGTGCTGCTGGAGATGCAAACTTTATGCTTATCTGAACCTTGCCCTGTACTGATCTTAACCCCTGAAGACTGGAACTGTAAGTTGGGTGCTTATCCGTAAACCTGCATTGCTGTTTTCCTCCATAGGATAACACTGAATAGTTTGAAAATTACACTGTGTTGACTTTTAAAAGACGAATGTATATTAGCTAAAATATTTTTCCAATTTGGGATTTTTTCCAAATGTATTTAAACTAGTGTAAGGGCCCTGGTTAAGTCCCCCGCTGATTTCAAATAAAAAATGTGTAAAGAAGTTAGGCCTTATAAGTCCTTTTGCATTTTTAGAAGTCTTTAAAAGAGCCCAACTACTTTAAAAATCATTACTGATACTCCAGGAACCGGACAGGAGCTCCACCTGGTCCCCTATGCACATCAGAGAGTGACCCAACTCAAAGACCTGCGCACAGCATGAACATTTGCCATGGGCCCTAAACCCACAAAAGGAATATGCTACTTACCAGTATGCATCTGTTCTTGGCATAGAGGGCTGCAGAGTGGTACATTTATGAATAGATCGCCATCTGGTGTTGGGCTCGGATGATTGCACGTGTTTTTCTCTTGGAGAAGTCTTTGTCGTCACGAGATCGAGGACTCCTCCTTTGGGTGTTAGTGCGCAGGGGCATCGGCTCCATCCTTAGATTGTTTTGCCATAGTAGGGTTAGATGGAGTAGTGTAATAGAATACAGAAAGAGATGCCCATGTAAGTGTATCTAAATAAGATAATGTTGGGACAGACACAGATTTCCGGGGAGGCAGGGAGGGCATGTACCACTCTGCAGCCCTCTATGCCAAGAACAGATGCATACTGGTAAGTAGCATATTCCGTTCGAGGCATATGGGCTGCAGATGGTACATTTATGAATAGATTATACAGCAGTTACCTCCCTAGCGGTGGTCACCCGTGTCTGTCGCAACCGTTTGAAATTAAGTTTTTAATACAGCTTGGCCCACTCTGGCTTGTTGTGTAGCCTGCACATCAACACAGTAGTGTTTTGTGAAGGTATGTGGTGTAGACCAAGTTGCTGCTTTGCATATGTCATCTAGGGGAATGTTTCCTAAGAATGCCATAGATGCTCCTAGCTTACGTGTAGAATGAGCTCCAGGAGGAACAGCTAATGTTCTCTTTGCTTTTATGTAACATATTTGTATACATCTTACAATCCATCTGGCAATGCCCGCTTTAGAGATAGGATTGCCCTTATGTGTTGGGGAAAACGCTACAAATAGTTGTTTCGTTTTCCTGAAGTTTTGTGTCCTTTCTATGTAGTACAATATTGCCCTTTTGACATCTAATGTATGTAGGGCCCTTTCTGCTACCGTCTGTGGTTTTGGGGAAAAAGACTGGTAGTTCCACTGGTTGATTGATGTGAAATGCTGAAATTACTTTAGGCAAGAACTTTGGGTTTGTTCTAAGAACCACTTTATTCTGGTGTAACTGTAGGAATGGTTCTTGTATTGTCAATGCCTGTAATTCGCTTGCTCTCCTGAGGGAGGTAATGGCTATAAGGAAGGCCACCTTCCATGAAAGGAATTGTATTTCACACCTATGCATAGGTTCGAAAGGTGGTCCCATTAGTCTGGTGAGTACTAGGTTGAGGTTCCAGACCGGGGAAGGTGGTAATCTTGGTGGAATGACTCTTTTAAGGCCTTCCATGAAGGCTTTTATTGCTGGCACTCTAAACAGGGATAGGTGTTGCCTGTTTTGTAGGTACGCTGCTATAGCTGCTAGATGTACTCTGATAGATGTGTAAGCAAGATTACATTGCTGTAAGTGTAGTAAATAGCAAATAATATCTTTTGTTGATACGTCCAGAGGGTTGATGTTATTACTTGTCCAGTATACAGCAAACCTTTTCCACTTCGCTGCGTAGCATGCTCTGGTGGTGGGACGTCTCGCCTGCTTAATGATCTCCATACAGTTTGGGGGTAGATCTAAGTATCCAAATTCTAGGATTTTAGGAGCCAGATCGCTAGGTTCAGTTGTTTGGGATCTGGGTGCATTATTTCTCCATGGTTCTGTGTAAGGTGCATGGGTAAAATTCTTAGCTTTTGGTGTGGCACCTGTGAGAGTTGCAGGAGCGTGGTGAACCACGGCTGTCGTGCCCACGTGGGTGCTACTAGTATCATGGTCATTGAGTGTTGTTGCAGCTTTCGGACCACTAATGGGATTAGTGGGAGAGGGGGAAAAGCGTATGCAAATTTGTTGGACCAATTTATCCATAACGCATTGCCCTGAGACAGGTGGTGTGGGTACCTGGATGCGAAGCTTTGGCATTTTGCGTTCTGATGAGTGGCAAAGAGATCTATCTCTGGTTGTCCCCATCTTTGGAAGAATGGCTGCAGTATTTGGTGGTGCAGTTCCCATTCGTGTATTTGTTCTGACTGTCTGCTTAAGATGTCTGCTATCTGATTTTGAACTCCTGGTAGGTGTTCGGCTAATAGATAGATGTTTTGAGGAATGGCCCATCTCCAGAGTTCCTGCGCTAGTCTGGATAGTTGGAGAGAGTGCGTCCCCCCCCTGTTTTTGAATATAATACATTGCTGTCATGTTGTCTGTTCTGATCAGGACTGCTTTGTTGATAACGTGCATTTGAAAGGCTTTCAATGCTAGAAACACTGCTAGTAGTTCTAGATGATTGATGTGCAGTCTTTTTTCCTGCACACTCCATCTTCCCTGTACTGTATATTTGTCCATATGCGCTCCCCATCCAGTGAGCGATGCATCCGCTGTTATCACCTGTGGAATTGGTTCTAGGAACGACCGCCCCTTGGCAATGTTTGTTGTGTTCCACCACTTCAGAGAGCGGTGTGTGCGGTCGTCTACCAACACCAGATCTGTAATCTGTCCTTGAGCCTGATTCCACTGTGTCGCTAAGCATTCTTGCAGCGGACGCATTTGTAGTTTGGCATATGGTATTAGCAGTATGCAGGATAACATCATCCCTAATAGCTGCATGACCACTCGCGCTGTTAGTGAGTGTTGTGGTTGAAATTTTTGAATGACTGTAAGCATTGTTTGGATCCTGACTGGATTGGGGTATAGTTTGGCTTTTTCTGTGTCTATAGTAGCCCCTAGATATTGTTGAACCTTGCTTGGTTGCAGGTGGGACTTTGTGTAGTTCACCGTAAACCCTAGCTGATGCAGCAGTTGAATTGTCTTTTGTGTGTTCTGAAGACATTCTTCTTGTGACTTGGCCTTTATTAGCCAGTCGTTCAAGTAAGGGAAGACATGTATTTGTTGTCTTCTTAGGTGAGCTGCAACCACTGCTAGGCATTTTGTGAACACTCTTGGTGCCGTTGTGACCCCAAATGGAAGGACTTTGAATTGATAATGTTGTCCTTCTACCACAAACCTGAGGTATTTCCTGTGGGCTTTGTGAATAGGGATATGAAAGTAAGCGTCTTTTAGATCCAGTCTAGAAAGAAAGTCCCCTTTCTTCAGTAAAGGAAGTACTTGTTGGAGCGTGACCATGTGGAAATGTTCCGAATTTATGTATGCATTTAGAGGTCTGAGGTCTAGTATTGGCCTTAGAGACCTGTCTTTTTTGGGGATTAGGAAGTATAGGGAGTATACTCCTGTTCCTTGTTGGTGTTGTGGAACCTTCTCTATGGCATGCTTTCCTAGTAGGGATAGTACTTCTTGTTTTAACAGTGTTAGGTGATCTTGGCTCATTGGACGCTGTTTGGGGGGGATGTTTGGTGGGGTAGCTGTAAATTCCAGGCAATAACCATGTTGGATAATTTGTCTCACCCACCTGTCTGATGTGATGTTTTCCCAGACAGGTAGGAACTGTGATAGGCGTCCCCCGACCGGTGTTATATGGTCTGGGGGGAGCTGTATGAAGTCACTGCTTTGGGGTTGGATTGTTGCGGTTGCTGTTGTTTCCGCGACCTCTACCCTTGTTGTTGTTACCTCTGTAACTGCCTCTAGAATTACCTCTGGGTGATGTTGGTGTAAAAGAGGTTGGTTGCTGGCTTGTACCTGTATTTTTGGATCCTCCTCTATAGGTGGACCTACGAAAGGAACCTCTTTGAGTTGGCTGTTGCAATGCTCCCATTGATTTAGCCGTTTCCGAATTTTTTCATCTTTTCTAAGGCCTCATCTGTCCCTGAGCCGAAAAGTGTTTTCTCATCAAAAGGTTGGTTCAATAATGATGTTTGTACCTCTTGTTTGAACCCTGAAACTCTGAGCCATGCATGTCTTCTTAGCATGATGCTTGTGTTTATGGATCTTGCTGCAGTGTCTGCTGCGTCTAGGGCGCACTTAATGGAAGTATTAGTTATTATCTTTCCCTCTTGTATGAGTTGATCTGCCTTCTTTTGATGTTCTTTAGGGAGATGCATGATGAGTTTTTCTAATTCATCATAATGAGCTCTGTCATACCGTGCAAGTAGCGCTTGCGTATTAGCTATGTGCCAGCTGTTTGCCGCCTGGGATGCTACTCTCTTGCCGGAGGCATCTATTAGCTTAGACTCTTTGTCAGGAGTCGGAGCTTCTCCTGTAGTTAAAGAGTTTGCTCTCTTACGAGCGTTTGTGACCACTAGTGAGTCCAGAGGAATTTGTCCCTTGATAAATATTGGGTCTTTTGAAGCTGCCTTATATTTTTTATCAATTCTTGGGTTTAATACCCTAGCCCTCACCGGGTCTTTGAATATTTCTGATGTGTGATTGAGGAGGCCCTTAAGCATTGGTAGTGTTCCTGATGTTCTTTGTGCAGCAGGTAGTGTTTCTAACAGGAAATCCTCTATTTGATGTTCTGCATGTAGTTCTACCTTGTGGTGTTTTGCTGCCCTATTAATTAGTTGTGCAAAACATGTATTATCATCAGGTGGTGAAGGTTTTGAGGGATACAGTTCAGGGTCGTTATCATTATCTGACCCTACATTATAATCTTCCCATGGGTCTGCATCCTCTGGGACCGTGTCTTCATCATCCCTAGGATGTTCTTCCTCTCCTGTGTCACTTTCTACATCTGTTATAGGTGTAGATGGGCGTGGTGTGAAAGGAGTAGTTGGCAGAGTGTGAGGAAGAGGAGAAGAGGGTGTGTCTCTAGGCTGTGGAGAAAGGGGAGGAGTTGTATTCGTCCCCATTGTTCTCTTCTTAGGAGGAGGAGTTTTGTCGTCCAACTGGTCGTTCTTCCTCTTTTTAGGTAGTTCTGTCACTACCTTGCTAGTTTGAGGATCAATAAACAAAGTCTTTTGTTTGGGATCTGTTTGATGCTCCTGTGTCGGTACCGAAGTTTTTGGTTCCGAAAGGTGCTTTTTCTTCTGTCCATTTGTCTTTTCGGCACCGAAAGTTTATTCGAATCCGATATTTTCGGTGTCGAGGATGTCTTCGACGTCGAAGCATGTTTCGGTTTCGACATGGAATGTTTCGACTTCGAGCTTTCCTTTGTATGGAGCTTCGGTGTCGATGTCGAGGTGGGCCGCTTTTCGGATCTACCATGGTGGGATACCGAGTGTTTCGGTTTCGTTGCCGGGCCCGAAGGCGGGGCGTCGGAAACTTTTTTCGGTTGTCTGACCGGGCTCGGAGGCGGGGTCGACACCGTGCGGGGTCGGTTCTTTGGTAAAGGGACGTCGTCACTCACGGTTTGATGAACGTCGATTTCCTCGACGTCGGACTCGTCCGCTTCTGACCCTGCCTCGTCCTCCTCTTCTTCCTCCTCTTCGGGGTGCTGGTCCTCGAACAGCTCCGGGATTGCCTGTGACTGCATTCTCGATACCTCGTGTCTTCGGGCTCGACGGTTTCTAATCGTCGACTTGGAGGAGAATGACGCGCAGGCTTCACAGTCCCTGGATTCGTGTTCAGGGGACAAGCAGAGGTTGCACACCTCGTGTAGGTCCTTGTGTGGAAACTTAGCACCACACGTTGGACATTTTTTAAATGGAGTCCTTTCCATGGACTCCGGGCTGCACTACGTCGAGACGGGCCTCCTGGTCTCGTCGTCGTAGCAGTTGGAAATCTTGTTGTTGACGTCAAAACGCGTCGAAATGGAAGTGTAGTCGCGTTTGATGATAATACCGTCGAAATGGAAAGGGAATACGCGCCGAATATAACTTTTTTTGTCGAAGTCGATCCGGAGCGCTTCGATACTCATCCGAACCCGATGGCGGAAAAAAACAATCTAAGGATGGAGCCGATGCCCATGCGCACTAACACCCAAAGGAGGAGTCATCGATCTCGTGACGAGAAAGACTTCTCCAAGAGAAAAACAAGTGCAATCATCCGAGCCCAACACCAGATGGCGATCTATTCATAAATGTACCATCTGCAGCCCATATGCCTCGAGCACCTTTCTCCAGCAGTTGCTAGCAGAGAATGACAAGGCCATGGCATGTCAAACTTTCCCCAATGGGGAAGAGGATTCCCAAGTGGTGGAGGAGGACTCTGACTCCATCACTAGCCACTCAGATAGCAACACCACTGGTGGGAGTGACTCCAGTAGTATCCCAGATGAGGGAGAGATTGCAGATGCAGATATTCAGAAACTGGCTAGGGGGATATCCTTAGAGGCTAAACTCCTATCCATAGAAAAAGAGAGACCTGAGATGGATTTAGGACCCCTGTGGTGGTAGCACATAAAACAAGCATTAAAAATGCAATAGGTCTCGCCTTTCATTAAGTTAAAGCCATTTGCTTTGCTATACAATACCATTAGCAATGCAAATGGCTTTAACTTCAAAGGCGCGACCTATTGCATTTTCAATGCTTGTTTTAAAAAAAAGAGATGAGCCGCATCTAAAAAAAAAGTGGTGAGGTCGCCATTAAAGTGAAAGCACAGTATGGGGTGGTTTACAAAAAAAAGCATCGGTTTGTCAAATGAAAGCGGAAAAATATTTAAAACAAGCATTTACAATGCAATGGTTTCGCCTTTGGAAAAGTTAGAGCTTTTGGCATTGTAAATGACAAAATTTGTATTTATGTGTTGGTTTTGTCATTTACATTGCCATTAGCTTAATCTCTCGCAATGTGAGACCTATTGTACCCTTCGGACGAGCTCAGCAGACAGCAATTACTACCACACACCCAGAGCCACACACACACACCCAGAGCCACACACACACCCAGAGCCACACACACACCCAGAGCCCCACACACACCCAGAGCCCCACACACACCCAGAGCCCCCCACACACCCAGAGCCCCCCACACACCCAGAGCCCCCCCACACAGAGCCCCCCCACACACACACACACCCAGAGCCCCCCCCACACACACACACACCCACCCAGAGCCGCACACACCCACCCAGAGTCCCCCACACGCACACACGCCAGGCGAAAACTAAAAAGTATAACAAATGAAAATGCAGAAGGAATAGGCAATATACAAAATGTACAACCTCTTTTTACCAACTACTGTAGCAGAACCACAACAGTGCTAACCTAAACATTACAAAAAAAGTGCAGTCTATTCTACGGACTGAAAATCACTTTAAATGCTTTCGACTGTCACATTGAAAGAATATAAGAAGTGTGTACACAAAATCACAAATTGAAGGAAAGCAACGTTGGGCTGTTCTTTAAAAAAATATGGTAGGCTCCATGCATGCATCTGTGTTGTCTGCGGCCAATGTGTGTTGTAATAGCAGGGGATCATCGCTAAAAACGTACCCATCACGACATAAATAGGCCTACAAACTTCTAAAAAAAAAAACGGCCCTTATACTGATCTGTCAGACCAGCCAATCGGGCCAGTCCGATCCTTGTGGTCTGTGTACACGGATTGAGACTGGGCCAGGTGGCACTTGAACCTGGAGTCTCTGTCTGCAGGGTCACTGTTCTACCCGGGCCCCTGGCTTGATGGAGGCATCATGGACGGTGGGGCTTCCGGAAGTGGCAATCCATGAAATGGAAAGAAGGGCTGGCAGACTGTCAACAAGGGTGTGTGGGCAGTGATGTAGAAAGAGCTTCATGGGCACTAGTTTAAGGAAGAAAATGGGCCCCCTCACATACATTTGTAATAAAACATTGGCACTAATGGAGGTGAAGTTGACCCCTCATGCCCATTGGTCCTGGCGTAAATAAGCCCCTGCTGGTGTGCTCGGCTGCTCTGATGTGCACCCTTCCTGAACCGTGCGCTATTGGATACTATTTGCAGGAGCCTCTTCGTATTGGCTGGTGGTCAGCTAATCAGCCGTGCCGAACGGAATCTAGGCACTGCTCGGCGAGGGAGACCAGCCAGGCAGAAAGATGCTATTGCGTCTGAGCGTCTTGTGAGCACCATCACTGTACCAAGCGAGGACCACCGGAAGAGAGGTCCAGTGCCCCTTCGTCAACGGGTCTCACGCTTACAACTGCAGCTCTGCGGGGCTGATGGTAGCCAGCAGCTGCCACAACAGACACCAAGTCAAACAACTCCCTTTCTTTCCTGCTTCCCGCTTCAATGCGAAGTGGCCGCATTTGCTACCTTTTCATTGGGGTAGGACGGGCCCGCGGACAGCGGGAGGGGGGGCGGGCGAACGGGCTCACGGACAGCGGGAGGGGGGACGGGTTAACAGGCACACGGAGGCGAAACCTAAAAATTTAAAAACAAACAGACAACATGAGACGGGATAGACGAGACAGGATACACGCACAAACACAGCAACGAGACACACAAAGGGGAGACGACATAAGACGGGATACACGAGACTAAAAGACGAGCCAAAATAAATCTCAAATAAAAAAAATATCTGTTACAAGCATACTGTGCACACACAAACATTCACAACACTGAGCCAAATTATAAACAAAATGCTGCTTACCTGATCGAAAATAACAACAACTTCCTGGCAACGTAAATCTCGCTGACCACTCCGGCTAAAGGCACTTCCAAAAAAGACGAAAACATCACGGGAGAAAAAAAAAAACACGCCCACAGCCGCATGACGTGAGAAAAGGGGCAGGATGAGAAAAACCTCGCCGGAACGCCCGCGAATCGCCTCGGACCATGACGGACAGATCTCACTTCCAATGGCTAGCCTCCATTTATGGAGCTAGCCAATGGAAGTTAGAGGCGTGACAAAGGCACCAAAGTTTTCGCCTGCGCGAACGCTGCTGCGCAGCGGACGCCAGGCGAAACCTAATAGTTCCCTAAATATAAGCAGTGAAAGGGTATAACCCTTAAAATCTAAATCATGGTAAAGGGGATATGCTCCAGGGGAAGAACAAATAGAAGAAGGGGAAGGCAGGCCTTTAATTAAGAAGTAAGCACATGAAAGTGACAATTAAGCCAACCTATGTAAAGCAATGGGAGGGCTCTAAGCCCACTGTAAGTTTCTGGTATGGTCCGCAATAGGTCTTCCACAACCAGACAGCTCGCACTTTGTAGAGCTAAAAATCAGGACGGTGCGCCCAACGCTGAGGAACCACTGCTATGACACCAGTCGACCAACATTTAAGTAGTGCTACTGTTAGATGTAACTATGGGTGGCAAACTTTTCCCCCTATATTCAGAATTGTATTTGTTGAACGGAGGTATTGTGGCAATGTTGTTTATTTTCTCTCTTTCTTATTCTTTTCACTTCCTATTTTTTCCTGCAATATATTTAGTGTGCAATCCATCCTTCATTGTTGTTGGAAAAGTCGACCTTCATGTAATTTACCCTGCGTACATACTCTGGGTGCCCTATAAGGCCTTTGTTATATTGGCTCAGGCTGTCAACAATAAAATTATGTTGTGAAAAAATCAGGACTGTATGAGCTACTCGAGAATGGACGTAGAAAACTTCAGATCTCTGTTACCTAAAATGTATCTTAAGAATAACAGGCACAACACACAAAGCAAGTGTGCACAGCAGCACAGCTTTCAAGTTTCCCAGTTCCAAAAGTCAATAGCTCATCCCGGCCGTAAAGTGCCGCCCGTCAATAACTGTCAGCGTATTGCCCCCTGGCCTGCCCGCTCTGAGCCCTCCCCTCTCACATTCCTGGCACGTGCACCTGCACTGTCAGGAATCTCCAGGCCACAGGGCCAGGCGTGCACACTGGCAGGGGCAGGCCTCTCTTCCGGACTTGCTCAGTGTGATGCATCATTCCCGGGACTGGAGGTGGTTCTACCCACAGGCCCACACAACTCAAACAAGCACTGGCAACGCCAAGACATTGCATTGTTTAGCATTTATTCAGTACAAGCATATTTATAATGCAAAACAATTACAAAAACACTAAAATAAAGTAATAGTAAAGGGGTGACCCAGGTACACCAGCCAGGCCCTGAAACTGCACTGCTTTTCATGCGGTTGTGCACACGGGGCCATGCGAAATGTGTCACAGAGTGCAAGACAACCAGTGTAGGAAGAGGGCTGAACAACTGCCCGATACTATATATGCTGTGGAGGGCAGGAGAAAAATGTGAATGACACTTGAACAGACCAATTGATGAACCGGGCTAAATAAAAGGCAGGTGTGTATATATGTATCTATTTGTTATGCTTGGGGGGGCGGCACAAAGTGACAAGGCAGATGGCGCCTAAAAAGCCGTACATGGTGAATGTGTCACACGTGCCAAATGCTGCATCTGTCTGGGAGGCAGGTGGGCAGGCCCATGCCTCCGGGCCGAAGTGCTGGGGATTCCAGGAGGAGGACCTCCTTTCAACAGTCCCTCGCCCCTGCCTGAGGCTGGCCAGGCCCAGTCCTTTTGCACCAGAGGGATTGCATGAAAGGCGACCCCTGCCCCTGGGCGTCACTACCACCACTCCTTTTAACAGCCCACCAGGGGCCACAGGGCAAAGCCTTAGTGTGTATAACGGGAGGTGGGTCCCCCCCCCCTCTTGGGGGGGGAGGGGGCGAGATACACTCTCCAGCCCCTCCACTCACTTCAAGTTTCACCTGGTCAGGTAGAGTCCAGGAAGGTCAACATTCCCACCCCGCCATCTTCCCCCAAGACCCATAGTCTGGAGAACGTACCCTCAAGGCCTCACTCCTATCCTGCAACTGGCCCCGCGCGAGGCAAACCCGCCCACCCCCATGTCCTCACATGGGCCAGGCCGAGCCTCGCGCATCCATGCACCCCTCCCTGCGTGCACTGCCAAGGGAGGCAGAGGCACACTGCCTCTGGCTGGAGGAGACACGTTCAGACCCGCCGGAGAGAGGGGCCGCGAGGCCTCGGCTTACAAGAGAAGCTCGTGCCCTGCGCACGCTGAACGGGGTGTTCGCAGGTGCGATACCAGGAAGTTGTTAAGGAAATGTAAAGCCTACGACGAAAAAAAAGCATTCATGGAGACCTGTGGTCAAATTGAACCTTGACCACAGGTGAGATGCAAAGGCTTATACACCTTGGTCAAGTGGAAGAGGCCCAAGACATGCCCGTCATGTGTGTGACACCTTCAAACAATTGGTCGTCGCGTTTTAGCCAAGTCTAACTCTTTGCATTCTGGGACTTGTAGTTTCGTGTCTCCAATCAGAAGTATGGCCCTCCAAGTCCCATGAAAAGTGTTGTTGTCTTTGTGATGTGGCGGCGCATCTTTTCAGCTGCGGGAGACCTCCCAGGTCGTTTAAAACACCACGAGACCAGACAGACAAATGCAAGAAACAATCTGAGGTAAATGTAGTCTCACTGTACATACTACATAGCCGTGCCACCGGGGACAGGCAAAGGAGAATAAAAAGTTGGCACACGTATGCTGAAAGAGCCATGTGAAAGGAGGTGTACCCCGAGACAGAACATGCACCTTTGAAAAGTGAGTACACGGTGAGCCTAAAACCGGCATTCTACTCTGGAGACACTTACTTGACACCCCTGCTGATGCAGTGGTTTTGCCGAAGCAAGGAACTCAGCATCCTCCGGGTCTGTCCTGGGGGGCACACTGCAGGCTCAGACGGGGGAGGGGGGGTCGGGCACGCTGCAGCTCTGTCCTGGGAGGTGGATGCAGCGATGGGGGCGCAGGGGACTCCAGGCACTCTTCTGGGGTCAATCTCCAGCCCCTCTCACAAGGGGGCGCGCTGCCTCGTTGTCATACTCCAGTCCCGGCCCTTGTCCGTCTCGGGGTTCACTCTCATTGGGAGGTGCACCCCAGTGTGTCCAGTGCAGGCTGCGATCACACGGTCTGTGCGCCCTGAGGAAGTTACAGGAACGCCTCGGTGACACAGCAAGACACGCTCCCAGCCGTGAGGCATGGACAGGAAGGCAGGGGAGGGGCCCCCGGCAGCAAATACCATCCGCACATCCTCCACAGGCAGAACCCACCAGCACCGAGGGGAGGGGCGTGGCTGGGGCTATGTCGGCACCTTCTCCCTCCCCCCCACTTCCCATCAATGCTCGGTTCGATGGGAATGCGAAGCCTCTGGTCCTGTACATCGGTACACGCCACATGGAAAGTGTCCCAGTCATTAGACATACCACAGTCTCCGTACAGAACCAGTAACGCGCCACTCTGTGCAGCGCCGGCACAGCCCAGCCTTACCACAGACACAGCCCATTTCACACTGTTCAAGGAGGGTCCCGGCCGCGCTGTGATTGGCTGACGTCACGGGGTGTCCCGGGCCGGCAGCCAATCACAGCGCGGCCCGGGAATGACGTCACGGGGGTGTCCCGGGCCGGCAGCCAATCGCAGCGCGGCCCGGGACAAAGGGGCGGGGCTTAAAAAAAGCACCAGAAACGCCCCCGAATCGCGTTTTCGAGAGAAAACGCGATTGACAGCCTCTGCCTCCCAATGGCTAGCCTCCATTTATGGAGCTAGCCAATGGAAGACAAGGCGGGACCAAAGCCCATATGTAGAGACAAAAGATTTCGGCTCCGCCCACCCACTGCTCACGCAGTGGGACGGTAGCCGAAACCTAAAAAATATATATATGCGGCCGCTTCCAGGCAGCAAATAGTAAACTAAAGGCACGGCCACCACTGCATCAGCGTGCCGTGCTATGAAAAAATAAATAAAGCGTTGATGGAAGAGGTGTCCTGCCTGCAACAGCAAGCAGGATAAAAACATTTAACCAAATCAGTGCTCAGAGGCTGTAATTAAAGTATACCAAGTAGCACATGTAACAGGTGGTGTTCTGATGGGAAGTTACAAAATGAGACAAGGCTGTACTAAGGAGGGACTACTAAGCCCATTAACCAATGAAAAGCCACAGTTTCCAAAGGACAATGACAAGCTAATGACAAATATGTGCTGAGAGTGGGCAGAGCTTTATGTTTTGAATACAGCATGCTTCTACCTAATAAACCGAGCACTATGTCATTAAAGTGCTGTTAATAGTCTTAAAAGGATCACAAGTGAAACTCTTTGATGGGCACTGCAGCTGAAAATATCCTTTATAGAGGCCATCGCAAACTGAGGGGAAACATGTTTAAAAGCATTCGTCTGGCAGTTGTGTGTTTATGTGCATTTTAATCGAGCAACCTGATGTAGCACACCATGTACAGTGCCATTAGAGGAGCTGTTTGTTGAATGTGCAGAGCACTGTGCCCTTCAAAAACACCAACGCAGGGTAAACACTGCTCATGGGGGTGTTCGGTTCAATAGAATTAAGTGCAGGCCGAGGACCCCCCAGTGAGTGGAGTGTGGGATGCCCATTCTCAGACTGCCCTCTTCAGTTTATTATGATGGTGTATGTGCTAACTGGAAGGAATGGTTTCTGTTGGCGTGCTAGGTCCCGAAGTACACACCAGCTCAAAGGGAAGGTCAAAAGTGCAAATCTGCAAAAATAAATAATTTTGTGCTGCTCAGACAAGGCAGAAAAAGCTAGATCCAAAAGTATGGCTCAATTCATTCCCAGAAAACTTCCCTCTAAATAAAAATAACGTTTAAGAAGTCTTAAAAGCCGTTGAAAGGGAAATATTTACAACAGCTGGAAAAGTTATACCGAGATAGGTTTGAGGGAGAGGAAAAAAGATAACAAGACGGAGGGCATTGCTGTGGGGAGGGGGGAGGAGAAATGCGACACGGCCGCAGCAGGGGGCGGAGCGGGGAGAGGGGCGATGAGGGAGAGACGCAGTGTGAAGCAGCAGGGGCCTTTGAAGTGAAGCTTCACTTCAAAGGTGTGGGAGGAGTGCGGCTGAGGCAGAGCGCACGCTGGGGGAAGCTTGTGGGGCGCAGCGGGAAGAGCTGCTGGGGAACAGATGGCTGGCGATTTGATGCTGTGCACGCGCATTTTAGGTCAATGCGCAAGCGCATTGACCTAAAAGCGCACGGGCACAGCATCAAATCGCCAGTTAGTTAAAGTCTGTTTGAGCCCCTATAGTCTCGCTCCGCTCAATGCGCATGCGCATTGACAGGTCGCGAGACCTAAAAATAGGTAGGTAGAATCTTTTGACTCTAAAATCCCCAAAGGGATTGTACCTAAATTCTTTGAGTGTGGTGATATCACTAAGTGGTTCACTGCATTTGAGAGAGGCTGCTCTTGGGAGACAGGTCCACAGGACGCTGTGGAGTGCTATCCTGTGGGAAATGTTCTCAAGTAGGGGCAGGGAGTGTCTCCTGAATCTCAATGAGAAAGATGCTACATCCTATGACCTCATGAAAGCTACCCTGCACAGAGGGTTTTGGCTATAGCACTGAAAAGTATAGGATCAGATTCAGAGAGGTTCGAAAAACCCAGAGCCAGACCTGGGTAGACTTTGCAGACTACTCGGTGAAAATACTAAGAGATTGGTTAGATGGTAACAATGTACATGACTTTGAAGGGTTGTATAATTTAATAATGAAGGAGCACTTTTTTAGTAATAGTCACCAAGAGAAACTACTTCAATTCATGGTAGACCTAGGTCCACTTTCTCCCCAAGAACTGGGGAAGAAGGGAGACCACTGGATCAAGGGAAGGAGGTTAATCCTAAAAATAAAGAGTCTTCTTCAGGCCCTCAAATATCTGCTCAGGAGGGTGGGCCCACTGACTCTTCACAGCCAAAAGATGGGTATCAGTAGAAGAACTGGGATCCCAACAAGGCTTAGTGTCACAACTGTAAGGATTTAGGACACTGAACTAGAGACCTTAGCTGTAAAAATAGGACAAATGCAACTAGCCAAACTACAGTTGCTAATGTCCAAATTGGATCCCAGGGTAGCCTCATCATTTCAATGACCTCACTGAGGCAACATTAGTCTTTGAGGGAGGGGTAGACTTATCCTGAGCTGGCTGGCCCACTATTATGCAAACATGCAGGTAGTTCCCCTTGATTAATGGGACTAGAATAGAGGTCCTGAGAGATACTGGTACTAGTGTCACCAAGGTGACCCAGCAACTGGATTACTCAGATCAGTACCTGAATGGAAGGACCTATTCAGTCACCAATGCGGAAAATGTCACAAAGATCCATCCAATGTCATCTTTCTTTTGACGGGGGTGGAGTAGTTGGAAAGAAGGAAGTGGTTGTGTCCCCACCATTCCTGTATACTGTATAGTTGGAAATGATTTAGGGAATTCCCCTTGGGCAGAAGTTAAACTGAGGACCCATACAAGCAAGTTAGGTCTCTCAGAATGCAGTTTTGTGACAACCTGAAAACAGAGCAGAGCTAAAAGTGAAAAAGAGTTGCTGGATCCTGAAAGAGTGGAGCACCCCTCCAAGGGAAAGTGCAAGAAGACTTGGGGACCAGTTTCTAAACAGATCTGAAGTCAAAATCCCTCTTCTCAGGAACAAGACTTATTATCCTCAGAGGGAACTGGAGCTGAAGAGGCTGGATCTTACAAGGAAGATCACCTAGGCCAGGGGGCGGGGGAGTGGGGGGCTCTAGGATGAATCTTTGCCGGAGCAAGAAACATGTCCCACTCTTGAGAGCCTGAGGCAGCAAGCTGCTGCACAGGAAAAAAAGTGATCAGTGGCACCCACAGGGCCTACTAGGAGGAGGGACTCCTTTACACTGAGGCCAGAAACCCCAAACCTGGTGCAACCAGGAGAGTGGTACTACCTTAGAGTTTTAGGGGGGTTCTCCTTACTTTGGCCCATGATATCCCCTTAGCTGGGTCCCTTGGTCAGGATAAAACATGGAGTAGGCCAGTCAATCACTTCTACTGGCCAGGAATGCCCCAGAAGGTGAAGGAGTATTGTCAGTCCTGTGTCACCTGCTAAGTCAGATATATTCTGGTGGGAGTGGATCATGCCATCAGGTATCCTGAAGCTATTCCCCTAAGGACCACTACTGCTCCAGTAGTGGCAAAGGCCCTCCTAGCTATCTTCACCAGGGTTGGTTTCTTAAGGAGGTATTATCAGACTGAGGTACAAACTTCATGCCTGCATACTTAAAACACATGTGGGAGGAGTGTGGAGTGACACATAGGATCACTACCCATACCACCCACAAACCAATGGCCTGGTTCAACCAGACATTGAAAGGCATTTGATGGACTCCCTGAAAGACTAAGAAGGAGATGGGATGTCCTTCTTCCATGCCTACTTTTTGCCTACAGGGAAGTGCCACAGAAGGGATTAGGGTGAGAACCGATTTACCTATCTGCAAGCTGTGTGGCTCTGAGCACCCCCAATCTTCACTGAAAACGCACTGGGCCCAGCTTCGAATTTGACTCCTGCACCGGATGCCTGGGTGCTGCTGGATAAGCGGACTTTATGCTTACCTGAACCTTGCCCTGTACTGATCTTAACGCCTGAAGAATGTGTGGAAAATTGAATTTTGCCCTGCTATGTGTCCCCTACGTGTTCCCCATCATGTAGTATATGTTGCATGATCTCCATGCATTTTCCCTCCATGGCCGAAAATAAAGACGCATTTGCAGTTGCGTCCAACGTTAGTATGTCAGTTATCCAGTCCTCCGTGAAAGCAACGTGAATTAGGCTTTTAGGCCTATGTTGCAAACGTCTTTACATGGTGCACGTTAAATCATCGAGATGCACCAGTTTCCAAGGCTCCACAGGGCCCGGACACAAGATCCAGGCCTCAAGCCTCCTGAAACGTTTCGAGAGATACAGTCCCGCCTGCATCCCTGACCCTTCCCTTACTTCCTGCCAAGCAACGCGGTGCCCGGCTCGGCCTGGCCTGCCTGCCAAGAATATATTATGCCTACAGTTATCTGTTCAGCTCCCCGGCTTCACATTCCTAGCTAACGAACAGGATAAACATATCCGTCTACAGTCCAGTCTTTCTGTCTCCATGCAAGTGATTTACTGAATTAGTATCCATAGAAGATCCATAGCCCACGCAATACATAAAGAAATATATGCATAAACTAGCCTTTAGTCACAAGCAGCCTTTGCCCTGATGGCTTTCAGAATCAAGCAACATGTACTCCAAACACAAGATATCAGATATGTTATAGGTACAGGTCGTTCTGACATCCCAGACTTCAGTCTCCTCTACTAGTGCTAGAAGTCAGCGCCCCCCAGCTCTCCCCAGTTACACGTCATGACTCGTTTTGCGCGCACCAGTAGGTTAAAAGTTCCAGCTGCCCATGAAACCCCCTCCATGTGTCCACCCACCTATGACACTTCTGTGACGTCTACATCACACACCTCCGTGCACGCCCTGTGCACGCCTTCTTTTACGCCCATATGTTCTTATCTTTCTCTTTTTCACTTGTTACGCTTACTGTATTCAATGCAACTGTACAGTTCTACTATATATATTGTATGATGTTAATGAAATGTTGAATATCCCTTCCTGAACCTTAGTAGGTGATGGAACACGATGTCCATTGGCTCGAGCCACTTAATTAAAGCCCGTATGACTCAGATACCACGGACTCTGCCTCTCATTTATTGAGCTGTTCTTATGATCATTTAATGCATAGAAAAATAGCCCCGGTAATTATTATTTACCACATAATGGCGCCCGAATAGGGACGTCCCCTTCCCCACGCGCCGGCGATGTAACGCAGGCCCCCTGACCCCTTCTACAGCCGTGACGGACCCCTTCTGCGCACCTGCGGGTTTTCCTGCTAAAACTCCCCCAGGCCCACGGACGAGACGGAGACTGCGGTCCAGCATCCAGACGAGGCGGTGAGGAATGCGGAGAGTCCCGACCAGAGCCCAAGCCGAGAGAGCAAGGCCCGAGGTATCCGGAGGCCCACCTGTTTCCAAAGCCCGAAGCGCATGCGTAGTGCGTAGCAGTAACCAGACGTCGTAGCAGTCCAGTCCAGTGTCGAGTTTCCGAGGCCTTCAGTTCTGCTTCCCGGTGAGTACCATTGCTGGGAACGCATCTAGACGGGTTCATTAATTTGTGCCCGGTCAGACGGGTCTGGGTACACAGATCCGGTCCAGACGTGTTCACCTAGGTGGAGACGGTATGAAGTGTCTCTTTATGAGACCGGTATGTTCTGTACTGTCTTAGCAGTGCATCCAGTAATTCTGTTTTCTAGTATAGTCTCTCGAGATTTCCAGTATTATGTTTTCGATGTACTAGGTAGTATCTGTTCGAACTGTTTTTAATGTGTTTGATGTCGTGGTATGAATGATTGTTTGCTATTCATTACTGTGTTCAAGTTCAAGTACGTTCAAATATGCCTCTGTTTTCAAAGTTACGTCAGATAGGAACCAGAAAAGGGATACTCGAAGAATCAGTTCCCGTCCCACCTAGGGACAGTCCCGGACATTTCATGTATCATAAACATGGCTTAGATGCCATACTGTACTTAGACTTATGGGTAGACTATACCAAAAATCTGGAAGAGAAATATAGATGGCCTGTTTCAGGAACCTGGGATGCTGAGTGCATCATGAGAGTAGAGGAAGCATTATGGAAAATGAAAGCCAGACAATCCCAGAAAGACGCCATAGAATTGTGGCGTAAAGAATCGCATAAAAGAACAGAAAAAGATATCAGGAAAGCAGAACTAAGTAGGGAAGCATCAGAAAAAGCCCAAGAAAGGGAACTACTAGAAGAGGGTGAGCGAGTTAGAGCAGAACAGTTAGACAGACCAAGAAATGCCCTTATTAAAGGCATGTATCCCCTTCTCGCCGAGGGCCTGCCCAAGGCGACCCCGGAAGCACCCTGTAATTTACCGCCAACATTGGTCCCGACTACGCTACGTCATAAACCGACCGCAGCTGAAATTTTTCTTTCTTCCTATTTAGACGACACTGTCCCAGAATATGCAAATACGCATCTTCCTCCGCCTGCCCAACCTCACAACCCTGTTACTAACGCGATTACTGCTCCTCCAGCCACTGGTTCCGGAAATCCTTTTAATCCGCCAATAACCCAGGACCAACCTACATTACGTATGCCTACTTTACCAGTCACAGTACCAACAGCGACGGCACACCCAGTATTAGTTGATGATCCTATTTCAGGAGGAGCAGTGGGGGGTGTCCCTATCACCCCGCCTCAAGTAAAACGAATAACGCTGAGAGACGCAGCATTACAGCGCACGCCAAAAGTAGCTACATATACAGCCCTCAAACAATACCTTACTGATTGTAGATATGACCCAGTGCCAGGCGAAGATCAGATGATATTATATTCCATACGTCTGCGACGAGTTACAAACTATTTGACTATCTTACCAGAAATGAGGGAACATTTAGACAACATATATCATTTCATCAGAACAGGGGAAAGACCAGAAAGTATTCACGAGGCTATGGCACACAGGAAAGTCGAGACTCAAAATACGATCTTGCAGTTTTTGATAAATTGTTTAATAAGAGAACAAGATCAGCCAGGTAAAAACAAGGACGAGATGAAAGCCCTGATAAAATGGAGTGACAACATAGCAGACGGAAAACACAGTAAACAAGGTTGTATAGAATCCATGTATAGAAAGATTCGTAAAGAAATTCTAGGCATACACGAAAGGGAGAGAGCAACGAGAGAAACCGAGAAAGAGAATGACACCTCAGACGAAGATGTAGACACAGAGAACCCAGATAGAATAGCGTACGTAGGTAGGGCGAGACCTTTTGACAGACCCACACGCCTAGAATGTAAGAAAACTTTTCTTCCTCCCGTACCAGAACAGTGTTCTCTTGAGCATTTATTCCAAGCTACCAATAGAGTTCTGAAACAACGAATAGGTTACAGTGAGCTTAGTACCATGCATGAACAGGAACTAGCCCGATCAGCAGTTCAATGGACTAGTAATTCTAGCACATTTCAAGACGAAGTAGTGGCCCAAACGTTTCTGAATCTTTCCCCAGACGAACAGCGACTGGTGGATATGTACATGATCCAACACCTCATTACACTGTATGAAAGTCAGCATTCTGACCCAGGTCCCCTATATAATGTATTGGACGAGTTACTCCTAAACAGATGGAAAGGCCTAGGTACCGATTTGATTAATGTCATCTTAGAACAACGCCACAAATACAGAACGTTCCTGACTCCACATTTCGTTCCTGTTCCACCCCCAGTAAGGAAGACATTTTACATAGACAGACAGAATCCCTTGCGAGAAGTCCATCCTGTTCGGACAACGGGAGGTGAGCTCGAACGAGTATTTGTTTACACCCCTTTAACGAAAATAGAACTACTGGAAATGAAAAAGTTAGTGCCCTGTCACGATAAAGATCCAGCAGGGTTCCACCGTGAATTAAAAGACATGCTCCGCATGGGAGATTACACGTATCCCGATATCATTAAAATGTTAAAGGTCCTGTTGCCTGCGGGCATATATGAAAAACTTAAAGAAAAAGAATGGGAGGTGGGGGAGAAAAAGATTGACTGGACAGAATTAGAGAACGAAGATAAAACACGAGTTCCTGGTACTGGTCTCGGGGAAAAAGCCAAAGCATTGCCCGAGTTGTTAATACAAGTCTTGCCAAGATTACTAACCACGAAAAAGGAAGTCTGGGATGCCATCTCAGCCTGTAAACAGAAACAAGACGAAGACACTAGTGATTTTTATTCCAGATTTGAGAAAAGTTTCATTATTAATAGCGGCTTGAAAACAAGTAGTGAATCGTATCCACATCTTTTTGTTACCAAATTAGTAGAGAATTCTTTACCACAAGTTAAAAATCGAGTACTGAAAGTTGAGAGTACCTGGCAAGCTAATACCCCGTCCCAAATGTTACAAATGTTACAGTACCACCAGAACCGAATCAGAGAAGAGCAAGAACACGAAAAGAGACGTATGAAAGACACGAAAATGAAAGTACTAGTTGCACAGTCTGTTCCGATGGATAGTCAGAAGAGGGGTACGACTCAGACCAGTCATTCTGCGGCTCCTGTAAAAGGGACATGCAATTACTGTAAACAGCCAGGTCACTATATAAACGAATGTGCCGTTCTGAAACACAACATAGCTACTGGTAAGACGAAAGAAAGACCGCGTCCTCCTAGACAGGAACATGTTCCACAAAACGCGCAACCACCGCAGAACGCACAACAGACAGTAGCAGTACCGCAGCCTATAGCTGCCACACAACACGTTACACAGCAGATGTACCAGTACGCACAGTCAGATTATCCAGATTATCAGCAGTATTCATGAAACAGCCTAGAGAGGGAGGTTGGCTTGCCTCTTATCGAGGTTCCTGTAGATCAAGAGGGTCCCTATGTACACAGCCAGGTATTAGGGAAAGACAGAAAATTTCTGATTGATACAGGAGCAAGTAGAACTACCATCAGTCATGACGAGGTTCCAGGGGCCCCTCTCTCAGGCTCAAGAAATGTTTCCCTGGGATTTTCAGGAAAGCCTATTGTTAACGAAATATCGAAACCAGTTTCCCTAGAAGTTGGTCCATTGTCCCGAACTACAGACTTGTTACTTACGAAATCATGTCCAGAAAACTTACTTGGTATTAAAACATTGAAAGAACTAGGAGCAGTGATTTGTTGTTCTCCGGAAGGAGTGAGATTGTTTTTACGTGATTTTAAAGGACATTATGTGTTAAGAGATTTTGATCCAAGATTACTGAATGTACCGCAGCATTTATGGGCGCAAGGTCCTACTGATGTAGGTTATATGCACATTACACCATACCGTGTCACTCTGAAACAAGGAATTGTGCTACCCCGAATCCGACAATACAAGTTGCCACCTGAGGCTGTAGCAGCCTTATCGAAAATCATTGACAAGCTCATTGCTCAAGGAGTGGTTGTAGAAACTGACTCCAATGTATGTAATTCCCCTATCATTCCGATCCTTAAATGTACTGACCCAAATGCACCTCCAGTCTACAGACTAGTGATTGACCTTCGAGAACTTAATAAATGTATCATACCCCAGTACCCAGTGGTTCCAGATATCTCTTCCCTATTGACTGCCATTGATTCCGAAGCTGCGTTCTTTACTGTCATCGATCTTAAGAACGCCTTCTTTAGTGTCCCCATCCATCCGGACAGCCAGTTTCTTTTCGGATTCTGTTTAAATGGACGTAGCTATAAATTTACACGTGCACCTCAAGGGTTCACAGAAAGTCCTAGTATTTACAGTCAAGCACTGAAAAGACAACTAGATAGTATTCACATGCCAACGGACACTGCCCTGCTCCAGTACGTTGATGACCTATTGGTTACAGCCCGTACTGAACGTGACTGCGAACGTGCATCACTGACAGTCTTGTATTTTCTGGCAGAAATGGGGCACAAGGTGTCCCCTTCGAAACTGCAATTCTGTGTCCAGCAAGTGGTGTACCTTGGTCACTTGCTGTCCAAGAGGGGTAGACAGCTGACACCTGACCGTATCCAGTTAATTGCACATCTTCCACAGCCCAAGAAACAGAGGCAGGTACGAGCTTTTATCGGCCTCACTTCTTACTGCAGACAATGGATCCCTCAGTACGCATATCTAGCCAAGCCACTGATACAGTTGACAACACAGGAGGCAGCGACATCGACTGTCCTCCCTTGGACCCAGGAACATACACTTGTTTTCAACGAATTAAAGAAAGCTTTATGTCAAGCACCTGTCTTGGCGACGCCATGCTACAGCAAACCTTTTACACTTTTTGTCACTGAACGCGATGGTACAGCATTATCTGTTCTCACACAAGAGCAAGCAGGACAGCACAAGCCTTGTGCTTATTTTTCTAGCACATTAGATCCAGTGGCCCAGGCTTTGCCTGCGTGCCTTAAATCAGTCGCAGCCACAGCTCTAGCTATCAGACAAAGTGATTCCATAGTGTTAGGACACCCCCTGACAGTACAGGTTCCACACTCCGTGGAGATTCTTTTAAACCGAACACAGACTCAGCACTTGACCATAGCACGATTGACAGGATATGAACTGACACTGTTTCAGCCACACATAGAGATCAGACGCTGCAACATATTAAACCCTGCTACACTGTTACCCTCGATTACCTCAAACCCTACAACACATGACTGTGTGGAAGTTATTAACACCATGACGAAGCCAAGACAAGACTTGACGGACATTGCATTACCTGACCCAGACCTGACACTTTATGTGGATGGTTCATGTATGAGAACAAGTACAGGAGAGTTAGTGGCAGCATATGCAGTGACTACTGAAACTTAAGTTATAGAAACACATCGTATTGACACCCTGTCTGCCCAAGCAGCAGAGCTCATCGCTCTGACCCAAGCCTGCCTACGAGCCAAGAACCTGAAAGTAAACATATATACAGATTCACGTTATGCATTCGGAGTCGTTCACGACTTTGGAGTCCTCTGGCAAGAAAGAGGTTTTATGACCTCTCATGGAGCCAAGATTCAGCATGGCCCCCTCATTCAAGCTCTGTTAGAAGCAATACATTTACCTACAGCTATAGCAATCATGAAGTGCAAAGCACATACTAGAGTCACTGACACCATTTCCCAGGGTAACGACCTGGCAGATCGAACAGCCAAGCTTACAGCTCAGACTCCAGACAATCCAGCTGACACGACAAAGACAGACGTTTCAGTCCTGACGACTTGCATGACAGTCAAGGATCCTACACAAGATGTACTAGACATACAGACACATGCGACTCCGGACGAAATCAGGAAATGGACTGAACAAGGAGGGGTCCGGACAGATCAGGGATGGTTGACGAAGGGAAAAGCCACATGGTTTCTCCCCGACTCTATGGTTCAAGTCGTCATTAATACAGCACATAGTCCGGCACACTTAGGAGAAAAAGCCATGTTAGACAGCATCCAGAACCTCTGGTTTAACAAGCATTTACGAGCAGCAGCGAAGCAGAAAGTGCGTACCTGCATGATCTGTTGTCAGTTCAATCCAGGTAAAGGTGTCCCCGTGGAACAAGGTGGATTTCATCCTCCTGACCATCCTTTTGAAGTCCTCCAGATGGATTATATACAGATGGATCGATGTCGAGGATTCAAGTATGTCCTCGTAGTTGTATGCGCTCTGTCCAGATGGACAGAAGCATATCCAGTCTCAGATTATACTGCCGTGACCACTGCCAAGCAGCTGGTTCGGGAGTTTTTCCCTCGATATGGTTTGCCCCGTGTCGTGTATTCAGATAATGGACAGCCATTCTCGTCCGAACTCATGAAACAGGTATCACTTCTGTTAGGGTACCAGTGGAAATTCCACTGCGTACGACACCCCGAGGCAGCTGGCCTCGTCGAGCGACACAATCAAACTCTGAAAACACGATTAGCGAAGGTCTGTGCAGAAAAAGGTGTAGATTGGATGGTAGCCCTGCCGGTTGCCCTTTTCTATATGCGAATGGTCGCCCACTCTAGATCTGGTTTGTCACCCTATGAAATTGTTTTCGGTCGTCCCCCAAACATGTGGGGTACACCTATGCCTCGTAAAATCACCGATGTTGACAGTAACATGCTGACAGATTACCTGGCTTCCTTGATGTCTGCACTACTCTCTTGTCGTTCACAGGTCGCGGCTGCCTTCCCGGACAACACCCAGGTGAAACCGCACAAGGTCGTTCCTGGAGATCTAGTCCTGGTTCGCAATTTTGATCGTTCAAGCCCTCTGGAGCCCCGCTGGAAGGAGCCAAAACTCGTTCTGATGACCACAAGGACCGCCGTAAAACTAGAAGGAAGAAAAGGCTGGCTCCATTCCAGTCATATCAAGCGCTTCCATGGACCGTGTCCAAAGACTTTTATCAAGGATTGCCCCGACACTGACTCTAAACTCCCCCTGTTAGAGAAAACTCCGCAGCAGGAGTATAAACTCAAACTGAGGTCTAGTAAGTCAGACAGCGTTTAATTGTTTAAGTCCCCCTCGGGTGAATCGGTTAGACAGGTTTCTGACATGTATGAGATAGACCCACAGAGTGAGAGAGATAGACGGAACTTCAAGAAAATGAAATATTGTAAAAATCTCCGAAGCAGATGCATCGTTACATTATTGTTTATGTTTATTCTGAGTCTTACGATCACATGTATAAGTTGTATGTTACATGTATTTTTTCCTCCTCTCGGTTCACATTTACACCTTTCCTCTAATGATACTGTAGAGCACACATTTAGTGAACTACCCCCTCACGAGTTATCTTATCGACTTGCAATGCGCAACAATACTTTTATTCGTATGTTACACTATTCGCATCAGACCAGCAATGCCACTAATTGCTGGGTATGTGGCCGACTCCCCCCTTACCAGACACTGAAGGGAGCTCTGCCACTCTTTCCCTATCCGTTTTCACACAATGGTTCGTGTGGAGCATGGTTTACATTGACGTCATCATTAGACGATAAGTCCACAGTTTCCCTTCTGAATACAGTTATGAATAAAACCTGTTTCCCAGACAAGGACGGTCTTCCCCAAAGGACAGGGATAGATCTAGAAAATGAAGTGTATGATCTAGGTAATTTTTCCTCTAACCTCATGGTTTTGAATGTTCAGTCCGAGACTAATCCAGACTTGCCTTCTATAACAGTTCTACCAGTGAAAGGTGAATTATGTGTTAGAAAGAATGGTTCAGTACACCTAGGACACAGTGATTGTACTACTGTGGTCGAATACAGTGACAAAGGGAAGTCTACTTTCAAAGCTTCACGTCATTCCTATTTTATATGTGGTCAGACCGCTTATGTACGTTTGCCCCTAGATTGGGATGGAACATGTTACATTGCATTCCTACTGCCACCAGTTTTCCTAGCCCCATCTGATTATTACCGAAATACCCATCTAGTACACGTCAGACATAGGAGGGAGATTGAGTCCCCAGTTATCGATCAGACTGAAACTACATTGGAACAGTATACGGATTTCAATCAAGGTTTCTTCTTCTTCATAGGTCCCGTCCAGAATAGTAAATTAATACGCAGGTTAACCAGAACCCTTGAAGCAGTAGTGAATGAGACTACTTCCGCCCTAGGTAACTTAACAGAAGAACAGTGTCTGCTATGAGATTTGTTGTTCTTCAGAACCGCCTTGTTCTTGACGTCATCTTGGCCGATAGGGGCGGAGCTTGTAGAGTCATCGGATCTAGTTGTTGCGTTTTCATTCCTAATAACGCACCGTCTGTGTATTCAGCAATAACAAGACTTCATAAAATAGCTCATCAGCTACACCAGAATCCAGGCACCTGGACTTGGTCCGGCTGGCTCTGGAGTGTAATATCTGCATGGGGATGGAGAGTACTGTCATTCCTGGGAATAGTAGTAATGATCATATTCAGTTGTTGTCTCTGTTTACAATGTGGCCCAGCGATTTGCGGCTTGTGCGCCACAGCCTGTATTCCACGTCCACGATCCCATATCCAAGTGAAAAAAGACGAGCAAATGATGCTGTATGAACAGATAGATGGCCTCATGAATATTGATGTTTCCTGAAGGGAACGTAGGGAACAAGGAGGGAATGTGGAAAATTGAATGTTGCCCTGCTATGTGTCCCCTACGTGTTCCCCATCATGTAGTATATGTTGCATGATCTCCATGCATTTTCCCTCCATGGCCGAAAATAAAGACGCATTTGCAGTTGCGTCCAACGTTAGTATGTCAGTTATCCAGTCCTCCGTGAAAGCAACGTGAATTAGGCTTTTAGGCCTATGTTGCAAACGTCTTTACATGGTGCACGTTAAATCATCGAGATGCACCCGTTTCCAAGGCTCCACAGGGCCCGGACACAAGATCCAGGCCTCAAGCCTCCTGAAACGTTTCGAGAGATACAGTCCCGCCTGCATTCCTGACCCTTCCCTTACTTCCTGCCAAGCAACGCGGTGCCCGGCTCGGCCTGCCTGCCAAGAATATATTATGCCTACAGTTATCTGTTCAGCTCCCCGGCTTCACATTCCTAGCTAACGAACAGGATAAACATATCCGTCTACAGTCCAGTCTTTCGGTCTCCATGCAAGTGATTTACTGAATTAGTATCCATAGAAGATCCATAGCCCACGCAATACATAAAGAAATATATGCATACACTAGCCTTTAGTCACAAGCAGCCTTTGCCCTGATGGCTTTCAGAATCAAGCAACATGTGCTCCAAACACAAGATATCAGATATGTTATAGGTACAGGTCGTTCTGACATCCCAGACTTCAGTCTCCTCTACTAGTGCTAGAAGTCAGCGCCCCCCAGCTCTCCCCAGTTACACGTCATGACTCGTTTTGCGCGCACCAGTAGGTTAAAGGTTCCAGCTGCCCATGAAACCCCCTCCATGTGTCCACCCACCTATGACACTTCTGTGACGTCTACATCACACACCTCCGTGCACGCCCTGTGCACGCCTTCTTTTACGCCCATATGTTCATATCTTTCTCTTTTTCACTTGTTACGCCTACTGTATTCAATGCAACTGTACAGTTCTACTATATATATTGTATGATGTTAATGAAATGTTGAATATCCCTTCCTGAACCTTAGTAGGTGATGGAACACGATGTCCATTGGCTCGAGCAACTTAATTAAAGCCCGTATGACTCAGATACCACAGACTCTGCCTCTCATTTATTAACTGTTCTTATGATCATTTAATGCATAGAAAAATAGCCCCGGTAATTATTATTTACCACATAATGGCGCCCGAGTAGGGACGTCCCCTTCCCCACGCGCCGGCGATGTAACGCAGGCCCCCTGACCCCTTCTACAGCCGTGACGGACCCCTTCTGCGCACCTGCGGGTTTTCCTGCTAAAACTCCCTCAGGCCCACGGAGGAGTCGGAGACTGCGGTCCAGCATCCAGACGAGGCGGTGAGGAATGCGGAGAGTCCCGACCAGAGCCCAAGCCGAGAGAGCAAGGTCCGAGGTATCCGGAGGCCCACCTGTTTCCGAAGCCCGAAGCGCATGCGTAGTGCGTAGCAGTAACCAGACGTCGTAGCAGTCCAGTCCAGTGTCGAGTTTCCGAGGCCTTCAGTTCTGCTTCCCGGTGAGTACCATTGCTGGGAACGCATCTAGACGGGTTCATTAATTTGTGCCCGGTCAGACGGGTCTGGGTACACAGATCCGGTCCAGACGTGTTCACCTAGGTGGAGACGGTATGAAGTGTCTCTTTATGAGACCGGTATGTTCTGTACTGTCTTAGCAGTGCATCCAGTAATTCTGTTTTCTAGTATAGTCTCTCGAGATTTCCAGTATTATGTTTTCGATGTACTAGGTAGTATCTGTTCGAACTGTTTTTAATGTGTTTGATGTCGTGGTATGAATGATTGTTTGCTATTCATTACTGTGTTCATTGTGTTCAAGTTCAAGTACGTTCAAATATGCCTCTGTTTTCAAAGTTACGTCAGATAGGAACCAGAAAAGGGATACTCGAAGAATCAGTTCCCGTCCCACCTAGGGACAGTCCCGGACATTTCATGTATCATAAACATGGCTTAGATGCCATACTGTACTTAGACTTATGGGTAGACTATACCAAAAATCTGGAAGAGAAATATAGATGGCCTGTTTCAGGAACCTGGGATGCTGAGTGCATCATGAGAGTAGAGGAAGCATTATGGAAAATGAAAGCCAGACAATCCCAGAAAGACGCCATAGAATTGTGGCGTAAAGAATCGCATAAAAGAACAGAAAAAGATATCAGGAAAGCAGAACTAAGTAGGGAAGCATCAGAAAAAGCCCAAGAAAGGGAACTACTAGAAGAGGGTGAGCGAGTTAGAGCAGAACAGTTAGACAGACAAAGAAATGCCCTTATTAAAGGCATGTATCCCCTTCTCGCCGAGGGCCTGCCCAAGGCGACCCCGGAAGCACCCTGTAATTTACTGCCACCATTGGTCCCGACTACGCTACGTCATAAACCGACCGCAGCTGAAATTTTTCTTTCTTCCTATTTAGACGACACTGTCCCAGAATATGCAAATACGCATCTTCCTCCGCCTGCCCAACCTCACAACCCTGTTACTAACGCGATTACTGCTCCTCCAGCCACTGGTTCCGGAAATCCTTTTAATCCGCCAATAACCCAGGACCAACCTACATTACGTATGCCTACTTTACCAGTCACAGTACCAACAGCGACGGCACACCCAGTATTAGTTGATGATCCTATTTCAGGAGGAGCAGTGGGGGGTGTCCCTATCACCCCGCCTCAAGTAAAACGAATAACGCTGAGAGACGCAGCATTACAGCGCACGCCAAAAGTAGCTACATATACAGCCCTCAAACAATACCTTACTGATTGTAGATATGACCCAGTGCCAGGCGAAGATCAGATGATATTATATTCCATACGTCTGCGACGAGTTACAAACTATTTGACTATCTTACCAGAAATGAGGGAACATTTAGACAACATATATCATTTCATCAGAACAGGGGAAAGACCAGAAAGTATTCACGAGGCTATGGCACACAGGAAAGTCGAGACTCAAAATATGATCTTGCAGTTTTTGATAAATTGTTTAATAAGAGAACAAGATCAGCCAGGTAAAAACAAGGACGAGATGAAAGCCCTGATAAAATGGAGTGACAACATAGCAGACGGAAAACACAGTAAACAAGGTTGTATAGAATCCATGTATAGAAAGATTCGTAAAGAAATTCTAGGCATACACGAAAGGGAGAGAGCAACGAGAGAAACCGAGAAAGAGAATGACACCTCAGACGAAGATGTACACACAGAGAACCCAGATAGAATAGCGTACGTAGGTAGGGCGAGACCTTTTGACAGACCCACACGCCTAGAATGTAAGAAAACTTTTCTTCCTCCCGTACCAGAACAGTGTTCTCTTGAGCATTTATTCCAAGCTACCAATAGAGTTCTGAAACAATGAATAGGTTACAGTGAGCTTAGTACCATGCATGAACAGGAACTAGCCCGATCAGCAGTTCAATGGACTAGTAATTCTAGCACATTTCAAGACGAAGTAGTGGCCCAAACGTTTCTGAATCTTTCCCCAGACGAACAGCGACTGGTGGATATGTACATGATCCAACACCTCATTACACTGTATGAAAGTCAGCATTCTGACCCAGGTCCCCTATATAATGTATTGGACGAGTTACTCCTAAACAGATGGAAAGGCCTAGGTACCGATTTGATTAATGTCATCTTAGAACAACGCCACAAATACAGAACGTTCCTGACTCCACATTTCGTTCCTGTTCCACCCCCAGTAAGGAAGACATTTTACATAGACAGACAGAATCCCTTGCGAGAAGTCCATCCTGTTCAGACAACGGGAGGTGAGCTCGAACGAGTATTTGTTTACACCCCTTTAACGAAAATAGAACTACTGGAAATGAAAAAGTTAGTGCCCTGTCACGATAAAGATCCAGCAGGGTTCCACCGTGAATTAAAAGACATGCTCCGCATGGGAGAATACACGTATCCCGATATCATTAAAATGTTAAAGGTCCTGTTGCCTGCGGGCATATATGAAAAACTTAAAGAAAAAGAATGGGAGGTGGGGGAGAAAAAGATTGACTGGACAGAATTAGAGAACGAAGATAAAACACGAGTTCCTGGTACTGGTCTCGGGGAAAAAGCCAAAGCATTGCCCGAGTTGTTAATACAAGTCTTGCCAAGATTACTAACCACGAAAAAGGAAGACTGGGATGCCATCTCAGCCTGTAAACAGAAACAAGACGAAGACACTAGTGATTTTTATTCCAGATTTGAGAAATGTTTCATTATTAATAGCGGCTTGAAAACAAGTAGTGAATCGTATCCACATCTTTTTGTTACCAAATTAGTAGAGAATTCTTTACCACAAGTTAAAAATCGAGTACTGAAAGTTGAGAGTACCTGGCAAGCTAATACCCCGTCCCAAATGTTACAAATGTTACAGTACCACCAGAACCGAATCAGAGAAGAGCAAGAACACGAAAAGAGACGTATGAAAGACACGAAAATGAAAGTACTAGTTGCACAGTCTGTTCCGATGGATAGTCAGAAGAGGGTTACGACTCAGACCAGTCATTCTGCCGCTCCTGTAAAAGGGACATGCAATTACTGTAAACAGCCAGGTCACTATATAAACGAATGTGCCGTTCTGAAACACAACATAGCTACTGGTAAGACGAAAGAAAGACCGCGTCCTCCTAGACAGGAACATGTTCCACAAAACGCGCAACCACCGCAGAACGCACAACAGACAGTAGCAGTACCGCAGCCTATAGCTGCCACACAACACGTTACACAGCAGATGTACCAGTACGCACAGTCAGATTATCCAGATTATCAGCAGTATTCATGAAACAGCCTAGAGAGGGAGGTTGGCTTGCCTCTTATCGAGGTTCCTGTAGATCAAGAGGGTCCCTATGTACACAGCCAGGTATTAGGGAAAGACAGAAAATTTCTGATTGATACAGGAGCAAGTAGAACTACCATCAGTCATGACGAGGTTCCAGGGGCCCCTCTCTCAGGCTCAAGAAATGTTTCCCTGGGATTTTCAGGAAAGCCTATTGTTAACGAAATATCGAAACCAGTTTCCCTAGAAGTTGGTCCATTGTCCTGAACTACAGACTTGTTACTTACGAAATCATGTCCAGAAAACTTACTTGGTATTAAAACATTGAAAGAACTAGGAGCAGTGATTTGTTGTTCTCCGGAAGGAGTGAGATTGTTTTTACGTGATTTTAAAGGACATTATGTGTTAAGAGATTTTGATCCAAGATTACTGAATGTACCGCAGCATTTATGGGCGCAAGGTCCTACTGATGTAGGTTATATGCACATTACACCATACCGTGTCACTCTGAAACAAGGAATTGTGCTACCCCGAATCCGACAATACAAGTTGCCACCTGAGGCTGTAGCAGCCTTATCGAAAATCATTGACGAGCTCATTGCTCAAGGAGTGGTTGTAGAAACTGACTCCAATGTATGTAATTCCCCTATCATTCCGATCCTTAAACGTACTGACCCAAATGCACCTCCAGTCTACAGACTAGTGATTGACCTTCGAGAACTTAATAAATGTATCATACCCCAGTACCCAGTGGTTCCAGATATCTCTTCCCTATTGACTGCCATTGATTCCGAAGCTGCGTTCTTTACTGTCATCGATCTTAAGAACGCCTTCTTTAGTGTCCCCATCCATCCAGACAGCCAGTTTCTTTTCGGATTCTGTTTAAATGGACGTAGCTATAAATTTACACGTGCACCTCAAGGGTTCACAGAAAGTCCTAGTATTTACAGTCAAGCACTGAAAAGACAACTAGATAGTATTCACATGCCAACTGACACTGCCCTGCTCCAGTACGTTGATGACCTATTGGTTACAGCCCGTACTGAACGTGACTGCGAACGTGCATCACTGACAGTCTTGTATTTTCTGGCAGAAATGGGGCACAAGGTGTCCCCTTCGAAACTGCAATTCTGTGTCCAGCAAGTGGTGTACCTTGGTCACTTGCTGTCCAAGAGGGGTAGACAGCTGACACCTGACCGTATCCAGTTAATTGCACATCTTCCACAGCCCAAGAAACAGAAGGAGGTACGAGCTTTTATCGGCCTCACTTCTTACTGCAGACAATGGATCCCTCAGTACGCATATCTAGCCAAGCCACTGATACAGTTGACAACACAGGAGGCAGCGACATCGACTGTCCTCCCTTGGACCCAGGAACATACACTTGTTTTCAACGAATTAAAGAAAGCTTTATGTCAAGCACCTGTCTTGGCGACGCCATGCTACAGCAAACCTTTTACACTTTTTGTCACTGAACGCGATGGTACAGCATTATCTGTTCTCACACAAGAGCAAGCAGGACAGCACAAGCCTTGTGCTTATTTTTCTAGCACATTAGATCCAGTGGCCCAGGCTTTGCCTGCGTGCCTTAAATCAGTCGCAGCCACAGCTCTAGCTATCAGACAAAGTGATTCCATAGTGTTAGGACACCCCCTGACAGTACAGGTTCCACACTCCGTGGAGATTCTTTTAAACCGAACACAGACTCAGCACTTGACCATAGCACGATTGACAGGATATGAACTGACACTGTTTCAGCCACACATAGAGATCAGACGCTGCAACATATTAAACCCTGCTACACTGTTACCCTCGATTACCTCAAACCCTACAACACATGACTGTGTGGAAGTTATTAACACCATGACGAAGCCAAGACAAGACTTGACGGACATTGCATTACCTGACCCAGACCTGACACTTTATGTGGATGGTTCATGTATGAGAACAAGTACAGGAGAGTTAGTGGCAGCATATGCAGCGACTACTGAAACTGAAGTTATAGAAACACATCGTATTGACACCCTGTCTGCCCAAGCAGCAGAGCTCATCGCTCTGACCCAAGCCTGCCTACGAGCCAAGAACCTGAAAGTAAACATATATACAGATTCACGTTATGCATTCGGAGTCGTTCACGACTTTGGAGTCCTCTGGCAAGAAAGAGGTTTTATGACCTCTCATGGAGCCAAGATTCAGCATGGCCCCCTCATTCAAGCTCTGTTAGAAGCAATACATTTACCTACAGCTATAGCAATCATGAAGTGCAAAGCACATACTAGAGTCACTGACACCATTTCCCAGGGTAACGACCTGGCAGATCGAACAGCCAAGCTTACAGCTCAGACTCCAGACAATCCAGCTGACACGACAAAGACAGACGTTTCAGTCCTGACGACTTGCATGACAGTCAAGGATCCTACACAAGATGTACTAGACATACAGACACATGCGACTCCGGACGAAATCAGGAAATGGACTGAACAAGGAGGGGTCCGGACAGATTAGGGATGGTTGACGAAGGGAAAAGCCACATGGTTTCTCCCCGACTCTATGGTTCAAGTCGTCATTAATACAGCACATAGTCCGGCACACTTAGGAGAAAAAGCCATGTTAGACAGCATCCAGAACCTCTGGTTTAACAAGCATTTACGAGCAGCAGCGAAGCAGAAAGTGCGTACCTGCATGATCTGTTGTCAGTTCAATCCAGGTAAAGGTGTCCCCGTGGAACAAGGTGGATTTCATCCTCCTAACCATCCTTTTGAAGTCCTCCAGATGGATTATATACAGATGGATCGATGTCGAGGATTCAAGTATGTCCTCGTAGTTGTATGCGCTCTGTCCAGATGGACAGAAGCATATCCAGTCTCAGATTATACTGCCGTGACCACTGCCAAGCAGCTGGTTCGTGAGTTTTTCCCTCGATATGGTTTGCCCCGTGTCGTGTATTCAGATAATGGACAGCCATTCTCGTCCGAACTCATGAAACAGGTATCACTTCTGTTAGGGTACCAGTGGAAATTCCACTGCGTACGACACCCCGAGGCAGCTGGCCTCGTCGAGCGACACAATCAAACTCTGAAAACACGATTAGCGAAGGTCTGTGCAGAAAAAGGTGTAGATTGGATGGTAGCCCTGCCGGTTGCCCTTTTCTATATGCGAATGGTCGCCCACTCTAGATCTGGTTTGTCACCCTATGAAATTGTTTTCGGTCGTCCCCCAAACATGTGGGGTACACCTATGCCTCGTAAAATCACCGATGTTGACAGTAACATGCTGACAGATTACCTGGCTTCCTTGATGTCTGCACTACTCTCTTGTCGTTCACAGGTCGCGGCTGCCTTCCCGGACAACACCCAGGTGAAACCGCACGAGGTCGTTCCTGGAGATCTAGTCCTGGTTCGCAATTTTGATCGTTCAAGCCCTCTGGAGCCCCGCTGGAAGGAGCCAAAACTCGTTCTGATGACCACAAGGACCGCCGTAAAACTAGAAGGAAGAAAAGGCTGGCTCCATTCCAGTCATATCAAGCGCTTCCATGGACCGTGTCCAAAGACTTTTATCAAGGATTGCCCCGACACTGACTCTAAACTCCCCCTGTTAGAGAAAACTCCGCAGCAGGAGTATAAACTCAAACTGATGTCTAGTAAGTCAGACAGCGTTTAATTGTTTAAGTCCCCCTCGGGTGAATCGGTTAGACAGGTTTCTGACATGTATGAGATAGACCCACAGAGTGAGAGAGATAGACGGAACTTCAAGAAAATGAAATATTGTAAAAATCTCCGAAGCAGATGCATCGTTACATTATTGTTTATGTTTATTCCGAGTCTTACGATCACATGTATAAGTTGTATGTTACATGTATTTTTTCCTCCTCTCGGTTCACATTTACACCTTTCCTCTAATGATACTGTAGAGCACACATTTAGTGAACTACCCCCTCACGAGTTATCTTATCGACTTGCAATGCGCAACAATACTTTTATTCGTATGTTACACTATTCGCATCAGACCAGCAATGCCACTAATTGCTGGGTATGTGGCCGACTCCCCCCTTACCAGACACTGAAGGGAGCTCTGCCACTCTTTCCCTATCCGTTTTCACACAATGGTTCGTGTGGAGCATGGTTTACATTGACGTCATCTTTAGACGATAAGTCCACAGTTTCCCTTCTGAATACAGTTATGAATAAAACCTTTTTCCCAGACAAGGACGGTCTTCCCCAAAGGACAGGGATAGATCTAGAAAATGAAGTGTATGATCTAGGTAATTTTTCCTCTAACCTCATGGTTTTGAATGTCCGAGACTAATCCAGACTTGCCTTCTATAACAGTTCTACCAGTGAAAGGTGAATTATGTGTTAGAAAGAATGGTTCAGTACACCTAGGACACAGTGATTGTACTACTGTGGTCGAATACAGTGACAAAGGGAAGTCTACTTTCAAAGCTTCACGTCATTCCTATTTTATATGTGGTCAGACCGCTTATGTACGTTTGCCCCTAGATTGGGATGGAACATGTTACTTTGCATTCCTACTGCCACCAGTTTTCCTAGCCCCATCTGATTATTACCGAAATACCCATCTAGTACACGTCAGACATAGGAGGGAGATTGAGTCCCCAGTTATCGATCAGACTGAAACTACATTGGAACAGTATACGGATTTCAATAAAGGTTTCTTCTTCTTCATAGGTCCTGTCCAGAATAGTAAATTAATACGCAGGTTAACCAGAACCCTTGAAGCAGTAGTGAATGAGACTACTTCCGCCCTAGGTAACTTAACAGAAGAACAGTCTGCTATGAGATTTGTTGTTCTTCAGAACCGCCTTGTTCTTGACGTCATCTTGGCCGATAGGGGCGGAGCTTGTAGAGTCATCGGATCTAGTTGTTGCGTTTTCATTCCTAATAACGCACCGTCTGTGTATTCAGCAATAACAAGACTTCATAAAATAGCTCATCAGCTACACCAGAATCCAGGCACCTGGACTTGGTCCGGCTGGCTCTGGAGTGTAATATCTGCATGGGGATGGAGAGTACTGTCATTCCTGGGAATAGTAGTAATGATCATATTCAGTTGTTGTCTCTGTTTACAATGTGGCCCAGCGATTTGCGGCTTGTGCGCCACAGCCTGTATTCCACGTCCACGATCCCATATCCAAGTGAAAAAAGACGAGCAAATGATGCTGTATGAACAGATAGATGGCCTCATGAATATTGATGTTTCCTGAAGGGAACGTAGGGAACAAGGAGGGAATGTGGAAAATTGAATGTTGCCCTGCTATGTGTCCCCTACGTGTTCCCCATCATGTAGTATATGTTGCATGATCTCCATGCATTTTCCCTCCATGGCCGAAAATAAAGACGCATTTGCAGTTGCGTCCAACGTTAGTATGTCAGTTATCCAGTCCTCCGTGAAAGCAACGTGAATTAGGCTTTTAGGCCTATGTTGCAAACGTCTTTACATGGTGCACGTTAAATCATCGAGATGCACCCGTTTCCAAGGCTCCACAGGGCCCGGACACAAGATCCAGGCCTCAAGCCTCCTGAAACGTTTCGAGAGATACAGTCCTGCCTGCATTCCTGACCCTTCCCTTACTTCCTGCCAAGCAACGCGGTGCCCGGCTCGGCCTGGCCTGCCTGCCAAGAATATATTATGCCTACAGTTATCTGTTCAGCTCCCCGGCTTCACATTCCTAGCTAACGAACAGGATAAACATATCCGTCTACAGTCCAGTCTTTCGGTCTCCATGCAAGTGATTTACTGAATTAGTATCCATAGAAGATCCATAGCCCACGCAATACATAAAGAAATATATGCATACACTAGCCTTTAGTCACAAGCAGCCTTTGCCCTGATGGCTTTCAGAATCAAGCAACATGTACTCCAAACACAAGATATCAGATATGTTATAGGCACAGGTCGTTCTGACATCCCAGACTTCAGTCTCCTCTACTAGTGCTAGAAGTCAGCGCCCCCCAGCTCTCCCCAGTTACACGTCATGACTCGTTTTGCGCGCACCAGTAGGTTAAAGGTTCCAGCTGCCCATGAAACCCCCTCCATGTGTCCACCCACCTATGACACTTCTGTGACGTCTACATCACACACCTCCGTGCACGCCCTGTGCACGCCTTCTTTTACGCCCATATGTTCATATCTTTCTCTTTTTCACTCGTTACGCCTACTGTATTCAATGCAACTGTACAGTTCTACTATATATATTGTATGATGTTAATGAAATGTTGAATATCCCTTCCTGAACCTTAGTAGGTGATGGAACACGATGTCCATTGGCTCGAGCAACTTAATTAAAGCCCGTATGACTCAGATACCATGGAACTCTAAATTGGGTGCTTATCCGTAAACCTGCATTGCTGTTTTCCGCCATAGGATAACACTGAATTGTTTGAAAATTACACTGTGTTGACTTTTAAAAGACTAAAGTATATTTTCTGAAAAACTTCAGTCAGCGGTCTAGTTGCTTCGCGTTAGTTTCCATTTAAAACACACTTCCGGCCCCGTATCTCGCCCTCCGACAGACTCCTTCGGTGAGAGAAGAGCAACGACGTGGACCCTGAACCGCCAGGTATTTCAGCACCTACTAGTAGAATGGTGAGGTGATACCATCTAGGATTGCCTTCTCCAACCCTCGCCCATACCGATACCCGGCTTCATTTGTAATTACAGGCTCCACTCCACTACGGACGAACCCGTCCGTATTCCTCCCTTTACCCCATTACCAGACGGCCACACTCGGCTTTCGATAACCCGCTAACCGGGTTGGAATTATCACCGGTCTTTGAGTAAGTGTGCCCACCTCCTCTCGGTGAAATGTATTATTGGTCAGACACATGTCATACCCCCTTCACTGACTACAGGTTTTCTTTCTTTTCCTCTTTACCCCCAGATACTCGCACCACGCGCTCTAAAGGTAGGCTGCCTCCTTGTCACTCGAATATTACCCGCTCCGGTCACCCAAGCTTACCACACTTTACTCTCATACGTGAAATTCACTTTTTATCCTACCCTCTCTAGCTCATGCGTAGTTTGTGATTATGGTCATTTAGCCTTGTGTTACCATAAATTGTTCTGCCTGTAAGACATTTATGAACTTTATCTCCAGACTTACTGGACATTTAATCGCATATATGGTTTTTGCATAATGCTGGTCCCTGATCATTGGAACGTCTTCTTATCTCGTTTGTCACATTCACCGCACCCGTGCACTCACTATCACTAGGAATGTTCTCCGCTTATAGACAAATAAGTACTTCAATAACAGACCATATAGACAGCCACTTTCCATTTTGTCATGCTGGTCCCAGAACTCTGTTTAAATTGCTTCTAAACATTCATTGATTTTGATTGTCACAGTTTTCGCACCCATGCGCGCACTCTTGCACCTCATTACGGGTTACTAATAAGTTTGAGACCGTACTTGTTTACCGCCGCTAGTGTTTTTTGAATGCCATTCTATTATGCCTACATATTCCCTGAGAAGCACTACTTTTTGTATGCTGGCCAGGTGAATCACTCATTATACCCTGCCCATTTTCTACATTCCTTGCGAATAACTACTTTTGTATGCCTTCCAAGCGAATTAAAAACTTCATAAACCATGTTCTCATCCAACTGTACATCATAACATGTGATCTTTTATATTTTGTTAGTTCTTCCTCTGAAGTTCGCAGGTCTCCATAGGGTTTGCACTGTAAGTAGGGTGTTACATTAGCCACCTCACATTAGGTACCTTCATGTGTGCATTTCCTTATTTTGTTGTCATTTCTGCATTTTGATAACGGACATATATTCTCTCACGCCATATTGTTTCCCAGCCCTGAAGAGTCACAGGCATTGACCTGTTGAGGAAACACGTGTCGGCTGGCGTTGTTTTTCACATGAACATCTTTGCATAAAACATCCCGTATGAAAACACCGGTGTGGACTACATCATTGTACACAAGTGTATTAACTTTTGATTCTATACGTGTGCCCAGGATTGTGTTAATAATGGAGTATGTGCTTGGCCTTCGTTCCAGGATGGCTGAGCACATGGAGAAAGCAAGTCAAAACCCTTAGGTCAGCCAAGAGCTTCAAAAGCAGTGGTATGGCCAAAGGGCTGCCATGGTTGATTTGAAATCAGGGCAGAAGTTATGGGTATTGGACCCTGTGGCCCCTAAAGCCCTCCAGGATAAGTGGAGTGGGCCCAACACTGCCCTTGAAAGAAAGGGGGAGGTCACCTATCTTGTGCGCCTTGGCAGTTGCAAGCACCCCAAAGGGGTGATAAATGTCAAACGCCTGAAGCCCTATTATGGCAGAGCTGCTGTGACCATGCTCATGGTTATAGATGAGGGACTGGAAGCTAACAGTGACCCTCTCTCTGATCTCCTCTCCAGCAATCCCAAAGATGGTCTTTTGATGGAGTGGTTTTGTCAGACACTCTCACTGACCAACAGCAATCTGAATGCAGGAAAGTCCCAAGTCAGTATGCTGAGCTCTTCTCTCTAACCCCTGGTCAGACTAGCTGGTGTACACCAAAAGAGACTGAGGCACAATAATAACGACCCCGGAGTAAGAGGTGCTGGGTCACCTATGGGGGTAGCAATTGACACTGGAGGCCAGGGAGTCACCAGATAGGAGAAAGGTCACAACCGGGAAGCCCTGGGGTCCGCAGTGGAGCAGTGAGTAGGCCCAACGTGAGGAGCAGTTAGAGCTGTGGCCAGTGCCTGACTCTAAGATGGCCGCCGCTGGGGTTATCTGATCCATGTAGGGGGTTTTCTAACATGCCAGAGGAGCGCGAAGGTGCACAACAGGGCCTCCAACAGAGAAGCGCTACAAATCCCAGATGCCTAAGTAAGCAGCGGGGTCGGGTGACTACTAGCGGGGACTGGAAAGTACATCTATCCCACCAAAAAAGGTATCCCAATTCCTCATTCCACAGAGAAGGAACAAGTACGTGAGCAGGAGTCCACCGGAGCCAGCATGGCACTGACCAAGGAAGACCTACTGGCTTCCCTGAAAGAACTTAAATTGGAGTTGCGCACAGAGTTACAAGGGGGACCTCCAGGCTTCTATGGAACAACTGAAGGTCTTTCCTGCACAAATCAACACTCACCTCTGCTCCCGGGAATGGGAAAGATCTCCTAACTTTGGATTTGTCTCTTCCTCCTCTCCTCCCATGGGGCTAGCTGGAGGACAAGGCAGATGATGCATCCTAGTTTCCTCTGGACCGATGCCTTCGAATAAACTATGATGTTGCCCCTTGGGCGAAAACTGAAACTGTCTGTACTTACCGCAGAGGCAGAGTACCATTGACCGTTGCCAGGTGGAGCGCTCTCTGGTGGCTCTGTTTCACCCCTGCGGCCATCACTTACCCAGCCGGACATCGGACATAACGGTTATTCATAGTTTAGTCTGTCTTTCACTTCGACTGCTTTGTTCCCTGAAGTACTTTCCCCCTTCTGGTCTGCCTGACTCCATTTGCATTCCTTTCCACGGTTTACCTTTCCCCCTCTACCTTCCATTCCCCATAAGAAGTCTGTTTGGCTATGCAACACGCTAATGCCTTTTGTTATTTTGTAATCTCATGTAACTGTAATTTTTGTAATCCTGTAACTCATGTAAAGCGCTCTGATACCTCCGGGTCTAGCCAACGCTATATAAAACTCTGCAAATAAATAAATATCCATGATGTGGGCACTATTGACAGCATACCTGTCAAAAACAAAATTTACAGGCAGTCTGATCATGTCCGAGAGCTTCCAAGAGGAAGTAAGCAAGATGCTGGAATTGGGCGTCATTAACCCCTCAGAGAGCCCCAGGGCCAGCCCAGCTGTTTTAGTCCCCCAACCTTGCTCCGAGAGAAAGAAGGAAAATGCTACTTACCAGCATGCATCTGTTCTTGGCATGTAGAGCTGCAGAGTTACACCCTATGCATAGATGGCCACCTAGTGTTGGGCCCGGATGTTTGCAGTTTGTTTTGTTGTAGAAAAGTCTTTCGGAGTCACGGGATATGTGACTCCTCTTTAGGATGATACTGCGCATGGGCATCGGCTCCATCCCAGATTGTTTTTCGCCATTAGGGAAGTGATGGAGCTGTACAAGAAGTAGTGATGTCCATGTGGTTTGTATCTAATTAAGATAATACTGGAACAGATAAAGGTAGCCGGGGAGGCGTGTGTAACTCTGCAGCTCTACATGCCAAGAACAGATGCATACTGGTAAGTAGCATTTTCTGTTCGAGGCATATGAGCTGCAGATTACACACTATGCATAGATTGTATAGTAGGACCCATACCTAGCGGCGACCACCAGTATCTGTTGCAGTTGTTTGAAACAGTGTTTTAAATACAGCCTGGTCCACAGTGGCTTGTTGTTTAGTTTGCACATCTACACAATAATGCTTTGTGAATGTGTGCGGTGTAAGCCATGTAGCTGCTCTGCATATGTCATCTAAGGGGATGTTCCCTAAGAATGCCATTGAAGCCCCTATTTTTCTTGTTGAGTGGGCTTTTGGAGGAATTGTTAACGTGCGTTTTGCTTTTTGGTAACAAATTTGTATGCATTTAATTTAATAGGGTTGCCTTAATGTGGCGGCGAAAAAGACACAAAAAGTTGTTTTGTTTTACGAAACGATTGTGGTCTTTCGATATAGTACAGCAGAGCTCTGTTAACGTCTAAGGTGTGTAGAGCCCTTTCTGCGACTGTTTGAGGCTGCAAGAATACGGGAAGCTCAACGGATTGATTTAGATGGAATGGTGAAATGACTTTAGGTAGGAATTTTGGATTGGTACGAAGAACCACTTTGTTATGATGCATTTGCAAAAAGGGTTCTTGATTGGTTAATACTTGTAGTTCACTAACCCTTCTAAGAGAAGTAATTGCTACCAGGAAAGCTACATTCCAAGTTAGGAATTGCAATTCACATTTATGTAATGGTTGAAAGGGAGGACCCATTAACCTTGTAAGAACAATGTTCAGGTTCCACACTGGTGCTGGTGGCGTTCTGGGAGGAATTGTTCTTTTGAGTCCTTCCATGAAAGCTTTAATAGCTGGTACTCTAAAAAGAGACAGATGTTGTCTGTTTTGTAAGTATGCTGCAATGGAAGCAAGGTGCAGACTGATAGATGTATAGGCTAAGTTACACTTTTGAAGGTGTAGTAGATATCCTATGATGTGTTGGATAGACACATCTAAGGGATCTATTTGGTTGTTTTGGCAGTATATGACAAAGCGTTTCCACTTAGCAGCATAACATGCTCTGGTAGTGGGACGTTTAGCTTCTTTAATGATGTACATGCATTCTGGAGGAAGGTTGAGGTAACCAAACTATGACCTCGGGAGCCAGATCGCTAGGTTGAGCTGAGCTGGGTCCGGGTGTCTGATCTCTCCATGGTTCTGCGTTAATAGGCGTGGAGATAGATTTAGTTTTTGATGTGGCACCACAGACATTTGCAGCAGCGTGGTGTACCACGGCTGTCTGCCCAAGTTGGAGCGACTAGAATGAGTGTCAGGGAATGTTGTTGTAGTTTGCGCACCACTAACGGAAGTAGTGGGAGAGGAGGAAAAGCGTACGCAAATAGTCTTGACCAGTTCATCCATATCGCATTGCCCTTGGACAATGGGTGTGGGTATCTGGCGGCAAAGTTTGGGCATTTTGCGTTTTTGTGGGTAGCGAAGAGCTCTATCTCTCCCCACATTTGGAAGAAGGGATGAAGGACTTGTGGATGAAGTTCCCACTCGTGGATCTGCTGTGTTTGTCGACTTAGCAGATCTGCGATAGTGCTTTGTACCCCTGGGAAGTGTTGGGCTAAGAGGAAGATCTTTAGCGGTATAGCCCATCTCCATATCTGCTGTGCTAACTGAGAGAGCTGCAGAGAGTGTGTGTCTCCTTGTTTGTTTATGTAGTACATAACTGTCATATTGTCTGTGCGGACTAAGACAACTGTGCTTGACAATTGAGTTTGAAATGCTTTCAGAGCTAGAAACCCGGCTAGCATCTCAAAATGATTTATATGGAGTAACTTTTGTTGCGGAGTCCACCTGCCCTGCATGGTGTGATGCAGTAGATGGGCTCCCCAGCCGGAGAGCGATGCGTCCGCTGTCATGACTACTTGGGGAACTGGCTCTAGAAACTGTTGTCCCTTGGAAAGGTTTTTGGTGTTCCACCATTGCAGAGAACGATGAGTCCGACCGTCTACCAACACTAGGTCTGTTAAGTGACCCTGAGCCTGGTTCCATTGGCGTGCTAGGCACTCTTGAAGTGGACGCATTTGCAATCTTGCGTGAGGTACTACAGATATGCAAGATGCCATCATTCCTTTGAGTTGCATGGACACTCGAGCTGGTAGCGTGTGTTGTGGTTTGAATTTTGTTAGGAGAATTTGTACACTTGTTATCCTGGCTGAGACGGATAAGATAGTGTTAATTGGGTGTTTATTGTAGCACCGAGATATTGTTTTATGTGCGAGGGGTGCAGATGGGAATTGACGTGAGTTACAGTGAATCCCAAGTTGTGAAGCAGTTGAACAGTAACCTGAGTGTTTTGCACACACTATCTGTATGAGCTGGCTTTTATGAGCCAGTCGTCCAGATATGGGAAGACGTGAATGTGCTATCTTGTTAGGTGTGCTGCTACTACTGCTAGGCATTTGGTAAACACCCTTGGCGCTGTTGTGACCCCGAATGGGAGCACTTTGAACTGGTATTGTTGTCCGTCTAGCACAAATCTGAGATATTTTCTGTGTGCTGCGTGGATGGAAATATGAAAGTAGGCGTCCTTGAGATCTAGAGTGACAAGGAAGTCGTTTAATACCAGTAATGGGAGGACTTGTTGTAGTGTGACCATATGAAAATGATCTGACTGTATGTAAAGGTTTAGAGGTCGGAGGTCTAGGATGGTTCTTCGAGATCCGTCCTTCTTTGGTATTAGGAAATATAGTGAATATACTCCTTTGTTTTTCTGATGCTCTGGTACTATTTCTATTGCATTTTTCTGCAGGAGAGATATTACCTCCTGTCTGAGCAATGTTAAATGTTCCTGTGACATTGGACGTTGCTTGGGTGGTATGTTTGGGGGGGTAGATGTTAGTTCCAGACAATAACCTGATTGAATTATTTGGAGCACCCACCTGTCTCATGTGATGTTTTCCCAGGCTGGCAGGTACTGTTGAAGTCTTCCCCCGACAGGAGTGGAATGGGGCAAAGGAAGGGGAAGGGAGTCATTGGGCAGGGGTAGAGGTAGAGCGTGAGTTGTTATTTTTGCCTCTGCCTTTGTTATTGTTACCCCTGTACCCATTCCTTTGGTAGCCTTTAATGTAGGTAGACTGTAGGGGCTTTGTACGAGGTAGTAGCGGTGTCTGAAGTGTATCCCCTGGTGGCACCTCGATAGTTTGAGCGACTAAATGAACGTCTGGGAGCCTGCGACTGCAGGGCTCCCATAGATTTGGCAATGTCTGTATCTTTCTTCATTTTCTCTAATGATACATCTAACTCGGGTCCAAATAGGTGTGGTGCGTCAAAGGGTTGGTTAAGAATGGCGCTTTGTACCTCGGGTTTGAACCCTGATATGCGCAGCCAGGCGTGTCTGCGTAGCAAGACGCTGGTGTTAACTGCCCTAGAGGCCGTGTCCGCTACATTAAGGGCACACCTAATAGAGGAGTTTGTGATGTTTTTCCCTCCCTCGATGAGCATGTTTGCTCTATCCTTGTACTTGTGTGGGAGGTTCCTCATTAGTGACTCTAGCTCATCGTAATGTGCCCTGTCATATCTGGCTAGCAGTGCCTGTGTATTGGCGATACGCCACATGTTTGCTGCTTGAGACGCTGTTTTTTTGCCTGAAGCGTCAAGTAGCTTAGACTCTTTATCTGGTGGTGCAGCCTCACCGGATGTTTATATTTTTTCTCTATCCTAAGGTTAATGACCCGAGTTCTGACTGGGTCTTTGAAGACTTCAGGAGCATGCTTGATAACTCCTTTGATCATGGGCAAGATGGATGAAGATCTTTGTGCATGATCGAATGTATCCATCAGGAAGTCTTCCTCAACAGGGTCTGTATAAATATGTACCCATGATAATGTGCAGCCCTGTGGATTAATTAATTAAACCCTATAGTGTCTTCTGGTGGGGAAGGTCTTGTGGGGTAAATGTCATCCTGAGGGACATTTGGGACATCGGGGTGGTATAATCGTCCCACGGGTCTGGGGATCCTATGGGCGTTGTTGGATCTGGTGTGTTACCCCCTATATCATCAGAGCTATCATCCCTATGTGGTGTGATAGGGGATGCTGGAGAATGGTGTGGTGGTGGTGATGGTACAGGCGAAAGAGAAGGGGAAGGCGGTCTTAAGGGAGAGGTAGCCATATCCTCCTCCTTTGAATGCGGAGCTGGAGCTGGTGTGTCCGGTGGCCGCTTTTTTGGAGCCAAAACTAGTTGTCCAGTGACTTGTTCTTTTGAGCAGGGTCTGGGTAGGATAAATCCACTGCCGGGGGTTGATATTTTGGTGCGGAGGAAGTCTTGTGCACTTAGATGGCCGGTTTTGTTTTTTTGGCAATGTCTTTTACTGGGGAGGCAGACGTCTTTTTAGGGTCCGAGGCTTTTTTCGGTTCAGAGTGTTTTTTCGGTTCCGGTACGGTTTTTGGATCTGAGGACCTTTTCGGATCCGATGATTTTTTCGGTTCCGGTGGTGTCTTGGAAACCGAAGCGTGCTTGCTTGGTTCCTGCCTCGGTTCGGTTCGGTGCCGAAGGAGTAGTGGTGTGCTTCGGCGCCGATGGCTTGGATGCCGGGGCAGTTGTCTTTTTCGGTGCCGATGTGTGTGCGCCGGCACCGTGTGAAGGTCGGCTCGAGTCGCCTGAAGGCTTGGTTAGCTTCTTAGCCGGGCCCGAAGGTGGGGCAGTAGAAGCAGTTAACCAGTGTGCACCCGAGCTGGAACGCAAGGGTGTGACCGGGCCTTCTGTGTCGAGGAGGGGTCGGGGGTCGACGTTCTTACTTATGACCCGCTGCGCTGGAGTGATGTCCTCGACGTCGGAATCTTCTGTTTCTGCCTCGGAGCTGCGGACGCCCTCCTCGAAGATGTCGTCCGGAATCGGAGCTGAAGATCTTTGAGCCATTATTCTCCTCGCTCTTCGGTCCCGGATAGTCTTTTTGGAGCAGAAAGAGGCACAAGCTGGACAGTCTTTCCCCTCGTGCTCCGGAGAGAGACAGAGGTTACACACCTCGTGCAGGTCGGTGTGGGGAAACTTCGATCCACATTGAGGACACTTCTTAAATGGCGTCCTTTCCATGAGCTGGAGTTGAGGCCTAGGTAGGCCCGAAGGCCGTCGACGACGACCGGAATCGAGATCCTCGATGTTTGAAGAGTAGCGTCGACTGCAAAGCGTTCGAAACTAAGTTTTGTAGTTTGGTGAGGATTGCGCGCCGAAGGAAATCTGTTCCAACACGGTGCGCTGAAAACATATCCGAGCCCGGTGGCAGAAAAAAACTATCTGGAGATGGAGCAGATGCCCATGCGCAGTATCATCCTAAGCAGAAGTCGCCTATCCTGTGACTCCGAAAGACTTTTCTACAACAAAACAAACTGCAAACATCCAGGCTCAACACTTGGTGGCAATCTATGCATAGTGTGTAATCTGCAGCTCATATGCCTCGAACATTAAGTTTTGTGCGGACTATAGGGGCCTCCAAGCTGTGACAAAAAACAGATTCATATCTAATTCCTAGAGCAGATGACCTGACTGACCGGTATGGGGCAACCAAGTATCGGAGTACCTTTGATCTCACATCAGAGTACTAGCTGATAGGTCTGAGCTCTGGAGCAAAAGAAAAATCGGTATTCTCCAATCCAAGTGGGCACTTCTAATGTACTGTTATGCCCTTTGGATTAAAGAATGCCCCTGCCACCTTCCAGAGGTTGGTGAACAAAGTCCTTGCTGGATAGGATTCCTATAGTGCAGCTTATCTGGAGGATATTGCTGTCTAGAGCTCCACCTGGCAGGATCACCTGATCCACCTGGGGAAGATCCTTGAGGCTCTGAGAGGTGCAGGTCTCACTATAAAGGCAAGCAAGTGCCAGATAGGGTAGGGAAGGGTTGTACACTTTGTCCACCTGGTAGGTGGGGGCCAAGTTCAGCTCCAAAAACCCAGACCCAAATCAGGGCAATTCTTGGCTTGACTGGGTATTACAGGAGATTTGTGAAGGATTGTGGGTCCATAGTGATCCTCCTCTCAGGACTTACCTCCAAGAAGATGCCCAAGAAAGTGAGCTGTCAAAAGGCTTTTGACACGTTGAAGGATGCAATGTGTTCCACCCACGTCCAGAAAGCTCCAGATTACTCCAAGCAGTTCATTGTGCAAACAGATGCCCCTGAGCATGGGGTAGGTGCAGTCCTAGCTCAAACAAATCATGAAGGACCTGTTGCTTTCATAAGCGGGAGACTACACCCCAGACAGCAGAGTTGGAGTGCCATAGAGAAGGAAGCCTTTGCTGTAGTCGGGCCCTGAAAGCGTTGAGGGCAAACCTGTTTGGCACTCACTTCCTAGTTTAGACAGACCAAAGGCCTCTTAGGTGATTACAACAGATGAAAGACGAAAATCGCAAATTGCTAAGGTGGTCCATATCCCTACAGGGAATGGACTTTATAATGGCACACAGACCTCGGACTGCCAACGCAGAGGGCCTTTCCAGGTTCTTCCACTTAGACTCTCCAGGGAATGGTTAGTTTGATCATCTTTCATTTGGGGGTGGAGGGGGGAGCGTGTGAGAAGAAAAAGAGTTACCTGTAACTTCAGTTATCCAGTATTGGTATCTTTCATAGATTCACGTGCTTAGAATCATCCCCGCCGACGAGGTGGGAGTCTCGTGGTACCATAAAATATATACATTATAGTCTTAATAACATTATACCGTAGGCTACAGTGTAAGAAAAAGTCACTACAATAGTCTATCTCAGTCTTTTTTGTAAAAAGAACCAAACTTGGAAACTAGCCAATCAGGCAGCAGCACCCTCTAGAACTAACCCTCAGATTTTCGTAGCACAAGTGATAGTAGTATATCATTATGATAAGGTAAGCCTTTCCGGGGAGGAGGGTGGGTCGCATGTGAATCTATGAAAGATACGAATACTGGATAACTGAAGTTACAGGTAAGTAACTCGTTTTCTTATCCAGTATTGGGGTATCTTTCATAGATTCACATGCTTAGAATCAGAGTAGCTAGCAGTAAATAACACTTATATGCATAGTGGATGGTGGGTATCATAAGAAAAGCAAGAGATACCATGTCAAACCAATGCAACATTCACAAACATTTCTATATTGTGAGAAAGAGCAAGTCATACTCATACACAATAATGGTCATATCATATAGAAAACTTTAACAACATTAGTCACAACACATTTTTGCCATTAGGCTTACCTTATCTAAAAAGGTTTCGTAGTACTGCTTGTCCAACTGCTGATTCAGCTTCTGTTGCCAGATCCAAGCAATAATGACGAGTAAAAGTATGTACACTCTTCCAGGTTGCGGCTCGGCAAATCTTGTCCAAGGACGCCCCAGCAAACAATGCCGTAGAAGAGGACATTGGCCTGGTAGAATGAGCTTTTGGTTTGCTTGACAATGGATGTCCTGCTTTGCACTGGCAGAACTGAATAGCAGATGCAATCTTCTTTGAGATGGTAGCTTTTGAGATAGCTGATCCTTTTTTGGGGCAACCATACGAGAGAAATAACTGATCAGATTTTCTGAAGGACACAGTTCGAGATATGTAGAACTTTAGGTATCTTTTAACATCCTAAGTATGCAATTACTTCTTCTCCGCCGCAGACAACGGATTGGAGAAGAATGTCCGCAACACTACAAGCTCATTGAGATGAAATGAAGTTGGAACTTTAGGTATGAATGTGGGATTAGTTCTCAAAAAGACGTAATCATTAGTGAATTTCAAATATGGTTGTCGTATAGTGAAAGCCTGTAATTCACTGACTCTTCGGGAAGAGGTGAGCGCCAACAGAAAAGCAGTCTTCCACGAGAGATATTTAATATCAGTCTTATGAATGGGTTCAAATGGATATTTCATGAGCTGCTGTAGAACTACATTTAGTCACCATTCTGGAGGAGGAGCTTTAATAGGAGGAAAAGTTCTGAAAAGTCCCTTCAGGAACTGCTTAATGAGACTATTAGAACAAAGTGACGTCATCCCTGAAGACCATCTGTATGTAGATATAGCGGCTAAATGCAATTTAACCGAAGCAAATTTTAGACCAGACTTAGAGAGTGACAACAAATAAGGCAGCACCTTATCAGGAGAACATTCCAATGGATGTGAATTATTATTAGAGCACCAGTGACAGAATCTTTTCCATTTTAGAGCATAGGTCCACAATGTAGTAGAGACTCTTGCTCTGTCTAAAATGTCTCTGCATTCCTGAGTAAGATCTACTTCCTGGAAATCTATGAGTCCAGGAACCACGCATGGAGTTGCAGTTGAGCTGGGCAAGGGTGAAGAATATGCCCTTCGCTCATTGATAGCAGATTCAGCTGTATCGGCAGGCGGAATGGCTTGAATGGAGTGAAGGCGAAGTTCCGTGAACCAGTGTTGACGCAGCCATTTCTGTGCAATCAGGATCATGCAACATGGTTCCTTCTTCATTTTGTGTAATTGGAATTAGAGGAAAGGGAGGGAATGGGTAAGCAAAGATTCCCGACCACCTCATCATGAATGCGTTCCCCCAGGAACCCCTCTCCGGTTCCCAGCTTGCGAAGAAAAGGCACTTCCGGTTGCTTTTGGTGGCTAAGAGATACAGATTTGGTTTGCCCCACTTCTAAAAGATGCTGTCCAGCACAGATTGATCCAGTTCCCATTCGTGACAAGACTTTGTTGTTCTGCTGAGAGAATCTGCCCAGGTGTTCTGTGCTCCTGGTAGATGCTCCACCTTGATTGATATTTTGTGCACGAGAAGCCACTTCCAGATGTTCTGAGCCTCTTGGGACAGAATGTGAGACCTTGTACCACCCTGCTTGTTTAGATAATACATACAAGTGGTGTTGTCGGTCCTGATGAGAACTGTTGATCCTTGCAGTCGGGGAAGAAAAGATTGCAGGGCTAGTGAAATTGCTCGGAGTTCCAGAAAATTGATGTGCATTCTCGTCATTGCTGAAGACCACTTCTCCCTTATGCTGAGAACCTGAAGCTGGGCTCCCCAACCTTCTAGGGAAGCATCTGTAGTGATGACATAATCCGGAATTGTAGGTTGAAAAGCGAGCCCTTTTGAGACATTCTTGAAATTCCGCCACCAAGAAAGCGTCTTTTATAACTGGAGTCACTTGCACTATGTCGTCGAACGACCCCGAGATTTGGAGCCACTGGTTGTCCAGCTCCTCTTGAAGTGGCCTCATTTTCAACCTTGCTTGAGGTACTAACAGGATTGCTGACGATAAAATCCCCAGGAAATATTTGATCATTCTCACTGAAGCAGACTTTCTTTTTAGAAGTTCTGATGCCAGAGAGAGAAGGCGAGATATCCTGTCTGCGGACAAGAATGCCTTGTCTTGAAGAGTGTCCAATTTTGCTCCCAGAAATTGTACTACTTGAGACGGAAAAAGGCTTGACTTTTGGGCATTTAGTGATTGACCCAGCGAATTAAATACTTGCAGGCATTTTGTTGTTGCAATAGAAGCCTTGCAAAAGGATGGAGCCTTTATTAGCCAGTCGTCCAAGTATGGGAATAGTTGGACACCTTGCAGCCTGAGATGCGCTGCTACCGGAGCTAAGAAGTTTGTAAAGACTCGTGGAGCCGAACGTAGGCCAAAGGGAAGAACTCTGAACTGGAAGTGTGCACCTGCCACCGTGAATCTTAGAAATCTTCGATGCTTGGGATATGAAAGAATGCATCCTGGAGGTCCAGGGTTTTCATGAAATCCGCATGATCTAGAAGTTGAAGAATCTCCTGTAATGTTACCATGCAAAAGGATTTCTTCTGAAAGTACTTGTTCAACATTCGCAAGTCTAAGATTGGCCTCCAATCTCCTGACTTTTTCTTTATCAGGAAAAAGCGAGAATAGAATCCCTTTCCTATTTGAGAATGAGGAACTCTCTCTTTGCCCCTTTTGAGAGCATAGCTTTCACCTCTTTCCTGTGAAGATGAGAATGATAATGATATTTATAAAGCGCACAAATACCAAAATTGGTGTCTCGGCGCTAGAACCATGAGCAGAACCCCGACCGACTCCCCTCACTGGAACAACCAGGTTTTCAAGTTTTTTCTAAAGCTCAAAAGAAAGCTAGCCTTCCTAAACTCAGGTGGCAGAGAAAGATGTGGTAGATTTTTCTTTAGAGGTGGACTTAATCTGTGGTCTCTCCCCTGAGGCGGAAGCCGGGGGCTCATTGCGTCATTTTAAAAGTGTGCATTTTACTTTTATTTGTGCCTTTTTATTTAAAACTTTGAGAATTTTTAGGTTTAAGATAATTTTATTTGCCACAACATACATGAGAAATTTACAAAGGTATGATGCATCGTATCAATACGGACAAAGCTGTGCCCCAGCGCGTCGACATCTGTGCAGATCTTCCATGGGCCAGTCCGTTGCGGCATTAAATGGCAAGCATCGTTGTGACAGATAGTAACATTCCCATTTCAAACTCCCTCCCAACACCCCAACATCCCACCCCCCAGGACCCCGTCCTCCCCCTCCCCTTGTCCAGTGCACAGGCCCTCCCCAAAATCTCCACTTCATTCGTCTCACACGGGTGGGTGTATGTCCCCAATCTAGTCAGGACCAGAGGTCGATGGTGCTGGGCCCATGAGCCACAGAAGACGGAGATACCTGGGACATGTGAGCTCTCTGAATTCTGTGAGCAGTAGGGAATGGAATGGCTGCCAGATATCAGTAAATTGCTCAATGTCCCCAGCCACTGTGAGCGATAGTTTCTCTATGCCAAGCACATGCCATAATCTGTGGAGCAAATCCGTGATAGAAGGTACTGTGGCCGTGCGCCAGTGTATCAGAATATTCTGAACCGCTGATCCCAGAGCAATGGCTATTTGTCTGCCCCTGCGTGATCTAAGTGGGTACATCAGTCTATTCGGGAGTCCTAACAGGGTGTACGCGGGAAAACGCGGCAATTCTATGCCAAAGTGGGTGTCAATTTCATCCAGCACCTCCTTCCAACATGGTTCTAAAAGAGGACAGTCCCATAGGATGTGAGTCAGTGTGCCCGCACCCCCTCCAACAGGTATCCTCTTTGCTACGATCAAATTCGTGAACCCGTTCCGGTGTGTAATACCAGTAGGTAGAAACCTTTGTCAGCGTCTCAGTGAGGCCCATGTGGTATGCCGAGTGCCTTGCCCTGTAGGATATCTGCTCCCATTCCTTGTGGCTCAATGACCTACCCAGCTCCCGTTCCCAACGTTCCCTCCCTGGGTTGTAGAAGTGCGAGGAGGGTGGCTGTAGCATTTTATAGAGGTCTGTGATTAATTTCGAGTCGGACGTTCGTGTCATAAGCCATTTCTCGAACGGGAGAAATTGTCTGTCGGACGTTTCCCGTACCTGTGGCTGAAGTGCCAAGTGACGAGCTTGCAGATAGCGATGCCGCTCAGCCTCAGGGAGTGAGAATTCCTGCCGAAATTGCTGGAAGGGGATAACCCCCTCTGGACCGTACAAGTGACAGAGTGCGGCACCCCGCCGGTCTCCAGTGCGCGAAGGCACCCTTCTCCATCCCCGGGGCAAAGTCTGGGTTGTCAACCAATGGTGTAAGTGGCGACGGGAACGAGGTGAGATTGAATGCAAGGTTGATAGTGTCCCAGACCCGCAGGGGCACTCTCGTGACAAAGGAAGCATACAGATTCCTGGGCCGGTGTGATCGACGTAGAAATGGGATTTCCTGGAGGGGCCGGCCCGCCACTGCCTGGTCCTGGAAGAGCCAGTGTTTATCAGACTCCCATCTGCTCCATTCCACCAAATAGCGTAACTGAGCTGCTTGGAAGTACTTACGGAGGTCCGGTATTCCTAGTCCTCCCGCCTCTGGGGCTAACAGAGAGAGCCCTGCGCATTCTGGGTTTTTTGCCGTGCCAGATAAAGCGCGAGAGGTCCGCTTGTAATTGCGGGATCCACCCGACTGGAGGCTGGAGTGGTAATGCCCGGAACAAGTAAAGCACCTGGGGCAGGACTGTCATCTTGACAGCGGCTATCCTGCCTAACCAGGAGAGAGTGCCGCGATTCCAGCGCCCCAATTCCTCCCTTATCTTGGCGCCGAGCGCCATGTAGTTAGCCGTCACCATAGCTGGCAAGGTGGGGGCCAGCTGAATCCCTAGGTAGGGCACCGCCTCTGACGAATAAAGCATGGGGAATTGGTCTTGTAAGTGAGCCCTAGTGGTCGGCGTGAGGGAGACGTCCAAAGCCACTGACTTCCCCATATTCATTTTAAAACCCGCAACTGCACCAAAGGAGGTCAGCTCCTCAATGCATGCCGGTAGGGCCGCCCGAGGTTCGTCAAGCGATAGTATGACATCATCCGCGTATAGGCTTATAGCGTGTGTGAATCCTCCAAACCGCACCCCCGTCACCATTGGGTTGTCACGGACCCGTTGGGCAAAGGGCTCCATGTATAGGGCAAAGAGCAGGGGCGAGAGTGGGCACCCCTGTCTGGTGCCCCTCTCAATGTTGAAGCTCCTCGAGTTATAACCATTCACACAAACCACCGCAGTCGGCAGCCTGTAGCAATTAAGAATCATGGATCGGAATTGGTCTCCTATACCCGCCTTCATCAGGATCTGTTCAAGATAGGGCCAATGCACCCGGTCGAACGCCTTTTCGGCATCCACCGCTAACAGCATTCTTTCCCCTGGGATCCGGGACGCCTTTTCCAGGAGATGAACAATTCTCTTGGTGTTGTCCACCGTCTGCCTCCCCGGGACAAAACCGGCCTGATCTGGGTCAATGAGACTGGGCAAGTGGGGAGCTAGGCGGGCCGCTAGGATCCCGGTGTACAGTTTCAAATCCACGTTCAAAAGGGATATCGGCCTGTACGATCCGCAATGTTTCCGGTCCTTCCCCGGTTTGGGTATAACCGTTATGGAGGGCTGCAGGAGATCGGGAGGAATGGCTCCTGGAGCAGCGAAGGAGTTAAAAAGGCGAGTGAGAATCGGGGCCAGTGTAGTGCAAAATGTTTTGTAAAAAAGCGAGGTATACCCATCCGGTCATGGCGCTTTGCCGTGCTTAAGCCTGGCGATGGCCGAAATCACCTCCTCTATACGGATATCCCTATCCAAGTGTTCCGCTTGTGAGGGAGCCAGGGAGGGAAGAGTGACCGAGGCCAGATATGCGGATGTCGCTATATCATCCGGGTAGTCACCAGCGTAGAGGTCCGCATAGAACCTACGGAACTCATCCGCTATGTGGGCGTCCTCCGTCACCAATGCACCCGAAGGGTCGGAGAGCTCCTTCACCAGTTGACTTTGGTGTGCCACTCTGAGTCTGTTGGCTAGCAATCTGCCACAACGGTCGCCACTGGTATAATAGGTATGACGCAAGCGAAGTGCTGCATACTCCGCGCGATCCAAATCTAGGGCCGCCAGGAGTTTCCTCGCTTCCTTGAGTTGCCGCCAGATTCTAGGGGCCCCTGTCCTGCGATGCATCTGCTCAAGCTCGCGGACCCTCTGGGTGAGTTCCTCCCTCTTGGCCTGACGTTCTTTGTTTTCGGCCGAGGAGATTGCTAAGAATTCCCCCCTGAGTCCTGCCTTCAAGGCCGCCCATTGCGTTGCGCGGGTGGTGTCTGCGTTATCGTTGTCGATCAAATACTCCCGGATCGCGCCCTCAATGCGGTCCACCACCACCTTCCTGTGAAGCAGGGTATCACGGAGGCGCCAGATTTTAGGAGGCGCAGTCACCGGTGGCAGGCACAGAGTGGCCGACACCAGGGCATGGTCCGACAGTGACAGCACACCCATATCTGACTCCGAGACCAGTGCCCGTACTGGGGATGTGACCAAGAGATGGTCCAGTCTCGCATACGTCTTGTGCGCGTGGGAATAGTAGGAGTATTCCTTGTCTGTGGGGTGCATGTGTCGCCAGAGATCAAGTAAGTCCACCTCCGACAGCTGTGCCTTGCACCCAGCGGAGAATTCCCCGACTTGCAGAGAACGCTGCGCCGATCTGTCCAAGGCCGAGTCAAACACCATATTAAAGTCTCCGCCGAGGACAATGTGTTTATCCTGCGAGGCGGTAACCTCCACGATGGCTGATTGCAGGAAGCGTTCTTGCTGTTCATTAGGGCTGTACAGGGACCCAATCGTATAAGTAACCCCTCCGATCCTGAACCGGTACGCTAACAGCCGACCTTTGTGAAGGATGTCCCCCTTGAAGTGTCTAGCTACCAGAATCGCCACCCCCGCCGTCTTAGTGGAACAGGAAGAGAAGAATTGCGTCGGGAATTTATGTGAGCGTAGCCTATGCGTGTCTTGCGTTAGCAGGTGTGTCTCCTGGAGGAGGCACACGTCCGCATGCGTTTTCTCCAGGAGAGACAGCACTGCTCTTCTTTTGACCGGATTGTTCAGACCCCTGACATTCAGGGTTACTACCTTAAAAGTGTCAGAAGGCATAGGAGAATGAATAGATGAAAGCAATAAGCCCCCATTCGAGCGAGGCAAGGTGCTCGAGCGCCATTGGAACTATCAGAACCTGCATAGTGCACTGGACAAACCCCGACGAGCCCCCCACCCTTCCCCCCCCAACTCCCCCTGAACCCCCTTCCCGTCAACAACCCCTAGACCCCAAAGCATCAAAACCAACCCCAACAGTCCCCCCCTCCTCCCCCTCCCCTCAACAGGTCCAAAGTTCTCATAGTCCCAGTCCGGTCCCTCAAGGACAAGACTGTAGGAAGTTACTGTAGGGACGTCCGGCCACTGCACTCCCGTCCGCCCCCTCCCCCCCCCCGGCACCCCCAAACCTGCGTCATGGAAAGGCTGTATCACTCTCCCCCCGGAGGTATCTTAAGCTGTCAGCGCCACGGTGTTGGTGGCTGCGCCGCTGGTTGCCTCCTGCACGGCTCTTTCCATGCCGGACCGGACGGTGGGTGAGTCTGGGCGAGTGGATGAGGCAGAAGATCTGCGGTCCGGGATCCGCTGCCAGCCGTTCCTGGTGATGCGCCTGCGACGCGGCGTAGGTGGATCTTCGTCTGATGCGGTGATGCCTTGAACCTCACACGTGTCCTGAAGGGAGCGCAGTTGATGCAAGGTGCCGTTCCATCGGAAGATAAGCCGGAAAGGATGCCCCCATGAGTACTGCGTTGCATGGCTTCTCAGAAAGTCTGTCGCAATCTTGAATGTCCTGCGCTTTTGAAGCGTAATTGTAGACAAGTCCTGAAAAAGTGCAATCGTGTGTCCACGAAAGCAGAATGACTGGTGTTTCCTTGCTTCACGGATGATGCGCTCCTTAAGCGGATAGTCCGGCAGGAAGGCCAGGATGTCCGGTGGTGGCGCAGAGGCCCGCCTCGCTAGGCCCACTCTATGCGGCCTGTCTATTCGGATGGGAAAGTCTTCCGATTCTCCCAGCACCTCTCTGAACATGCTCTGCAGGTAGCTTGTAACGTCCTCACCGTCTTCCTTGGATGGTACTCCCCGGACCCGTATGTTGTTCCGACAGGACCGGTTCTCAAGATCCTCGTGTGCTTGGAGATCCAATTGTTGATCCCGGAGACGGAGCACCTCCTGCTGCAAGTGTTCAATCTCCTCGTCTCTGGTGTGACCAGCTCCCTCCATGGTAGCTACCCTTTCGCCAAAGTCGTCCACCTCACGCCGCACTTCTCTGACTTCTCCGGCCACTTCCTGTTTAAGCGCCTGAAAGTCATCCCGTAAGGAGCTGAATAGAGATTAGAGGAAGGATCTGGTGACCGGAGGCTCCTTGTCCTCCGCTTCTAGCGGATTTCTCGAGGGGCCTGGCGAGTGACGTCCTTTATCAGGTTTCAAGGTTCCCCTATTTAACATCTCGGGCAGTGTTCGGTCCCCCTTCTTCGGCCCTCTGTTGCCCGCCATCGTGGAGGTGTTGGCGCTTGTGAGGGGCCCAACCGGGGCGATCGACGGCCTCGCGTAGGTTAGTGACCGGGAAGGTCAGCGTCCCCACTCCTCGCGGTGTAACTTGCCTCTCCCGTAGACCGACCTCCTTCCCTGCAGGGTCACCAGACCTCTTCGGTTGCCATCCGCTGCTAGGGGGACTACGTCGGTTCAGTTGGGGCCCTCGGAGTTGTCTTCCTTGCGGGCTGAGGCCTCCAATCGATGTCTTGTGGCACCCCAACGCCGCAACGGTCCCCTCTCAACAGTGGTCTACCCTACCGCAGCGAGTCCTTCAGTCTCTGCTCGTTGGGATCATCGAAGTGTCCGCTCTGGAGTCGACCTCGGGTGAGTAGGCCCCCGGGGTATCAATAGTGGGCCTCCCCCTGACTCAGTCACCGTTTGGGACAACGACGGACAGAGCGGGGTCTCACATTTACCTGAGCCAGGTCCAGGAAGAGATGAGGTCCTTTCCCCGGGCACACTGGATCACACCAGGTGCCAAGGAGGAATTGAAACAGATGTAGGAGAAATATATCCTTTACTGTTATTAATTCACTTGTGTGTTTTTTATTATAATTTTTTCACACGTTTCTCACTAAATTGGCAGTAGCATTCTTTGAGAACAGAGACCCTGACGAAAGCATTGGGTTTCTTCCCATAATAGGCTGAAACATGTTGGTCCTCTCGCAGCTATTTGTTTAAACTGCGTTTATGTTGTTGCACTGTTCTTGTTTTTAACAAGGAAGGGGCTTATGCCCAATAAAGTAATTTTTGTTAAAGCTCCCTATCCTGTTTTAACCATCACATTCATCTTTATATTTTTTGCACTGCACTTTCCCATCAGATCATCATCATTTGGTCTAATCTAGTAATTGTAGGTCATTACCCCCATGCCAACGATGGGGCTATGCCGTATGTCTCAATGATCAAGAGACAGAATACCCTGGCAGGATTACCAAATGAAAACATTGATCCATACAAGTTATTGATGGGAATCCATAATGGGTTTTGATTAGCAATTACAGGTGGCCCTTTTCTTGGCGATCTGGTCTGTTGTTCATAACTGTTAGCCACTTCTTTATCTTGATGTACTTTTCTAGACATGAAGGTATTTTGAAAGATATTCAGATCAGGTTTCTGATTTAGACCTCTAAGTTTGTTTGTTGTTCATGTTGTTCCTTCAAGGGGATAGAACTTAGACGGGTCTTTAAATGTCCCTTTAGCCCTCCGATACCGTCTTGTTAGTTATATCAATAGTGTCCCCCTGGGTGTTCGCCGTATCTCTTCCCCCACCGGTACGTAGCTCGGCCTTACCGGTCGGCGTGGGCCTGTGCTCCGAAGGGTGCAGCCTCCGTAACTCTCCGTACCACCGTGGGTTCCCGTCCTCCCTCGGGGGTGGCGATCGGTCAGGTCGGGATGGGGGCTCGTTCCGCACTCGTTGTTGGCCGCGTCCCCGGCCTCGCGTGAAGGCCTTACTGGTTCTTTCCGGTCTTCTGTTGAGCCTTGGGACCCTCAGCTCGCTGAGTCAGCCCTGGGGCCGCTGCGGATCGTCCTCCACTTGCGCTCAGGGAGGACAAACGCCCAGTCCCCGAGCACCGCGATGGCCGGGCTCCGGGGCCACCTCCGCCGCCAGACGTTATCGCTGGGTGATCCACTCGAATGTCCTCAATGAACGTTCGCTGCAGTGTCCCTCACCTCCGCCAGTGGTGCGCTGAATGGTCGCTTCGTGACGGCCTGACCTGTGGGTGGGCGTCTGGAAGCTCCGGTGGTAGGCCGCATCCCCGGTCTCGCGTGAGGGCTTCCGGCCCGGCGGGGACCCCCGGCTTCAACTCCGCCAAACGCCCCTGGTCGTCACTCCCACTCCGAACTTCGCTCGGGAGTCCGTCGGGGTTGGTGTCTAGGTGTCGGGCTGCGTGGGGCGCCCGGCGTCTCTCTGCGTTGGGCCCGATGTCCTCCGCTTCACTTCGCGGTGAGAGCCTCGTCAAGGCCCCGTGTCAGGGGCCGCCGCTCCCCTGAGCCCTCCGGTCACAAATCGCCTGCAGGGCAGCTGTCCAGCGATGGGTCGTCTGTGGATAATTGACTCTGCCACTGAACCGCCACTAACCGGGGGGAGATTAGCGCGATTTCATGGCTCAGAGGTCGGAGGAGCTCGCGGAGAGTGCGTCCGCTCACCTCGCCATCTTGGCCACGCCCCCAACGTTGAGCATTTTTAAGCCTATTGCGAGCCTTACTTGGTGAAATCGCCGCTTCCCCACGCTGTCCTCAGCGCAGCAGACTACGTACTGACGCCGGGATTGCACGGTGAGCAGCCGCCATACTGGGGGAAGAAAGGGTGGCGCTCCAGTAGCTGGCCGCCTCCCGCCCTCCTAGGCTATTTAAACATTGCCATAGCGTGAAGCGCGCTGACTTAATCAGTGGTCTCTCCCCTGAGGCGGAAGCCGGGGGCTCATTTTGTCCTTTTAAAAGTGTGCATTTTACTTTTATTTGTGCCTTTTTATTTAAAACTTTGAGCATTTTTAAGCATATTGCGAGCCTTACTTGGTGAAATCGCCGCTTCCCCATGCTGTCCTCAGCGCAGCAGACTACGTGCTAACGCCGGGATTGCAGGGTAAGCAGCCGCCATACTGGGGGAAGAAAGGGCGGCGCTCCAGTAGCTGGCCGCCTCCCACCCTCCTCAGCATTCGATAAAAGGGAATGTCATCTCGTCCGCGCAGCGGGCGCGCCGGCGGCGCGCCAAAGGCAAGCCCGTCTGCGCCCGTCCGCGCCAGACCCGCGCCTAGCCCCACGAACCCTGGCTCTGCAATACGGGAATCAATTAGATACTCGGGAGCGGACTTATATCATCTAAGACACTTACGTGGGCCTGATTGCTCTGAGTACGTTCCTGGCAACATCAACGGAGGGAGTGACACATGCTGCCCTGGCTGCCAATCCTTTGTACCTCTCATTGATTCTAAATCTTCATCATTACAAACACATAATAACAAGCTCAAGAATATCACTATTTCTCTTATTAATGCCCGCTCTTTGGGAAGGCATAGGCAGGAGATTGCTGACCTGATTCAGAAAATAGATCTGCTTTTTATCACAGAGACATGGATGGATGACACATCTGATCCTGATCTAGTGGTGGCTGTGCCCAATGGATTTACGGTACACCGGCAAGATAGACAAGGGAAAAAAGGCGGGGGACTGGCAATTATCACCCGTAATTGTTTCCAGGTTAGAATCTCTTCTATACCTTCCAAAACATGTGAAGCCCTACACTTTGCCATTAAGCTTACTCCCTCATATAATCTCAAAGGAGTACTTATCTATAGACCTCCGGGGGCACGTTCTGAATTTTTGTCCTCCTTTATGTCACTGATGGAACTCCTGGCCATTGAAGATACCTTTATGGTCCTGGGGGATCTAAATTTCCATTTGGAAAAACGGGAAGATACCGAAACCCTCTCTCTCTTGGCCGACTTTGCTACGCTAGGATTAACCCAGCTGGTAACAAGATCTACGCATGAGGCTGGTCACACATTAGACGCCATTTTTTCTAATTTAAAGGAGATAACAGTAAATGATATACTGCCCCTTACTTGGTCCGATCACTTTGCCATTATGAGCAACATCTCCATTACCCAAGCCCATACACTTATACAAACTCCTTTATATCAAGAACCTTTCAGAGTCTGGAAGGATATTGACAATGCGACTCGAAGGGCTTTTCTAATTGATACCTGGCCGACCATTGCTGCCGACTCCAATATAGCTGTGCAGCAATTTTCGGATTGGCTAGGTAAGGCTGTGGAGACACTGGTCCCCTTTAAAACTATTTCCAGAAATAGGAAGGTGCCTTCCGCACCTCGGTCTACTGAAATGTTAAGAAAGCAAAAACAAATCTGCAGGAATTATGAAAGAACGTGGCGAAGAGCCTATGACAGCGAAAGCAAAATACTATATAAACAGACATTGGTCATATATAAAAAAATGATCATCGAGGCCAAAAAGAAATTTTATGGGGAACAAATTGACAGTGCAAGAAACTCCAGTAGACAACTGTTTGAGGTGGTGAAATCACTGGCTGGAAAATCACCCGATCTTGCCCCTCCGCCCTCTCAGATGTTTTGCGACGCCCTGGCAAATTTCTTCTTCTCAAAAGTAAACGATATCTATACTGAATTTTCAGTGACCAACAAACCTACGGATTCTGTACTTAGTTCCCCTAATATACAACTCGAAGTGCTCATTCACCCAATTTGAAGAAGTATATGAGGACCAAATTATTGATATCATTAAGCTTATCAAAACAGGCTCAGCACTTGATCCTTTGCCCTCCCAAGATCTTTCCCCCAGTTATTGACTTAATCAGTGTTATCGTTTCCCAAATTTGTAATGAGATGTTCAAATCCGGGGTCTTTCCTAGTAGGTTAAAGAATACGTTATTAAAACCACTACTTAAAAAGACTGGCTTGGACAAAGTCATTGAAAAACTACAGGCCCATCGCCAGCCTGCCTTTCTTAGCCAAGGTGGCTGAGAAAGTAATGAATGATCAACTTTCAGAATATATTGAACATAACGCCCTGCTCGATGATTCTCAGTTTGGCTTTCGGAAAATGCACGGTACAGAGACTGCGCTCATTAAGGCCGCTGACGACATCAGAATCATTGGAGATCAGGGTGGCACGCGGTTTTGGTTCTGCTGGATCTATCTGCGGCCTTCGACGCGGTCAATCACTCCATCTTGATTGACCGTGTCGGGGAGTTAGGCATCCACTCCAAGGCTCGAGCTTTGCTCGCCTCCTTTCTGTCAGACAGAACCCAGGCGGTAACACTGGGGTCATTCAGATGAGCTGATTTGGCGCTTCCTTGTGGAGTTCCTCAAGGCTCATCCCTAAGTCCGACACTTTTTAACATCTATGTGTCGGACTTAGCTAGGGTTATTAAGTTCTACCAGATGAGCCTTACCACATACGCCGACGATACCCAGTTGGTGCTGACCATCAATAATGATGGAGATAGGGTGGCGGCCGAGTTTCAAGAAGGCATGCTGGTAATTAAGGAGTGGATGGCATGTAACTGTTTACGGCTGAACTCCGAGAAAACGGAGGTGATCATTTTTGGCAAATTGTCATCTATGTGGTCATCAATTTGGTGGCCTCCATCACTCGGAACTTTACCAACTCCAGTTCAGAAAGTTATAAATCTTGGAGTCATTTTTGATGAGAAATTAAATTTCGTTAATCATGCCAATCAAGCAGCATCCTCAGTCTTTTTTAAACTTAAACTCTTAAGAAAGATAATTCCATTTCTTCCAGAAAAGGCTGGGAAAACTGTGGTGAGTTCACTGGTACTGTCATCCTTGGATTATTGTAATGGTTTACTGGCTAATGCTCAAGCTCGGGTGGTCGCCAAGTTACAATTGATTCAAAATGCGGCGGCAAGATTGTTATCCGGGACCCCCAAATTCAAGCCGATTAAACAAGTAATCAGGAATTATCACTGGCTGACGGTCAAAAATAGGATTACATTTAAAACTTTGTGTCTCACCTTCAAAGCCCTCCATCAGCTAGGACCGAAGTTTCTTAAACAGAAACTCACTTTTTACCGCCCCACCCGACAACTGAGATCCATAAATTCATACCAACTAGTGGTACCCAGGACCAAAGCTGTCACTTGGGGAGATAGATGCTTCACTAACACCGCAGCCAGACTCTGGAACACGCTTCCTGTCGCGATTAGATCTACACCCACACTGTTACAGTTTAGGAAACTGTTGAAGACCTGGTTGTTTGACCAGTAGTTCCTTTTTGTTATCACCTTTTAAATTGCACGCTGATCGCTCTGAGGCACGTATGAGTCATAGCGCAAAGACACCTACGGGTATATGATGCGCTTTACAAATTTGAAAAATAAATAAATGAGGAGGGGGACATTTTGTGAACTCCAGGGTGTGACCAAAGTTTACGTTATCCAATACCCATTTGTCCTTGGTTATTTTCTTCCAATTGTCGAAATACTGTGAAATTTGGGGAATTTTGAATTGTAGTGGCAAATTTGGTGCAGGCGCAATAGGATTGTCACTGCCTTCTGGCAGAATCTCTGCCCTGAGATGGACGTCTCTTTCCTTGTTGCCTATAGGCCGCTGCTGGAGGATTCCTGTAGTTTTTTTGTTGCTGTTGATAATTGTATTCGTAACGACCCTGGTTACCTTGTTGCAGATACTTTGGTAGCCTCCACAAAAGGAGTAGGATCCTCTACCCCTTGCTCCACGAAAGGGCATTTTACGATACTGTGAAGAACCCAACGATCTTGCAGTATCTGTGTCCTTTTTTATATCTTGTAGAGCGTCATCTATATGTTTTCCAAAAAGGAGGTTGCAATCAAAAGGCATATCAAGAATCTTAGTTTGGATTTCAGGGCGAAAATTATTGGATTTCAGCCAGCCTTAACGTAGCTGCTCCGGCGAGTTGATGAAAGCCAAGAGACGCTATATCCATAGAAATATCTATGATTTAAGAAGCCGATCTTTCTCCTTCCATAAGGATCTTCCTTGCCTCTATCTTTTTGTCCTCAGGCAAATATTCCATATATGCCGACCTATCTGACCACAATTGACCGTCATATCTGCTCAAAATGGCTAAACAGTTTGTAGCTCAGACAGTAGCGCCTGCCATGGTTGTAAAAGGTTTTCCTATGTTATCCAGGCGCCTCCCATCCGTTTCAGGAGAGGCTGTTATAGGAGTGGAAGGATTCCGGGATTTTCTTTGCGCTGCCTGAGAAATTACAGAGTCTGCCTTACGGTGACCTGTAAGGCAGGCAGGGGCATCATCCGGCGCCTTGTACTTTTTATCAATCCGAGGCAGAATTGCAGGAATAGAGAATGGAGTTTTCATGATCTTTACTCCCTCTTCCCATATCTGATCAATTATGGGAATAGAACGTGTGGTCTTTCTGGTCAGGTCTTTAATATCATACAAAAAACATTTAGTCTTTTGCACTGGCATAGTCAGATGAAATCTTGTTGATGCTCTCTCCATAATGGCATGAAACCCTCCTATGTCCTCAGGAGGTGAGTCTGCAGCCGGTGGAATCGGTGAAGCTGGATCTGGGATCAGATATTCGTCCCAATCATCCACGGTAGTGGGCGAATTAGGAATCTCTCCGTCCTCTGCTACCCAGTTATCATCATCATCTTGCAACAGTTGTGAAGGTATTGTCACCTGGGGTTCAGAAACTGCTGTTGCAGGTGTAACAGTTTCTATCTCTACAGGAGCAGAAACTTGCTGCGGAGGAGGTGGGGGCAGAGGAAAATGACTGTTATAGTCCTTAAGCATTGCTGTAAGGTCTTGTAGCAAAGCTGCTGGCATTTGAACCATTGGTTCTTGATGAAAAACTTCTTGTGGTCCTCTCAACGACTCACATGGTTCATAGTACTCTTCTTCTTCATCCTCCTCTGGATACTTTATCCTGAGCTATGACGGATCACATGCTAGCCCATAAGGATCATCATGGTCTTCAGATTCCTCCAAATAATGGCTGGGAGGCAAAGGTGAAATGTGGGACACATCATGATAAAATTGCCTGGTAGATGACCATTTAGAACTCAAAATAGGCGTAAATTGCAAAGGCGTGGGTTTTTTACACCTTAAAGTAACAGAAATATATGTTGAAAGCGACTCATATTCCGCCAAAATCGCTGCAACAGTTGGCATCGTCGACGTTGTAATCATGGTTGTCATCGACGGAAAAGACATCGGCGACGATGTGGTCGTTGACGTCATGGTTGAAGTCGTCGTCGACGGTGGACTCGCTGACGAGGGAATAATGATAGTCGACGGTGAGGTCATCAACGGCATCGTCGTCTACGATTGACCCGTCGACGGTTGGCTCGTCGACAGTATCGTCCTCGTCTACGGCATTGTCGTCGACGGTGGACTCAACGTCGAAAACTTCTTCGCTGGAATCCTCGACGACGAAGCAGGCGAGATATGGATCTATTAAATTCTGACATTGCTGAAAAATAGGCACAAAGGGGAGTCCAGGGTGGTGTGCTTTGAGTGGATTCGGCTACCTTTTCTTACCTAGAATGACATGCAAGCCTCAACATTTGAATAAAACAATACTTGTTACTGTTATTTCTATGAGGGAAAGTTATAAAATCTATGGGAATCCAGAAAAGTCCTACCACCCAGCGAGCCCACACATCCTCAGATAAAAAGATAACCTTCTTCAGGGGCCCAACAAGGTGATAGGAATGGATGAAAATTGGAATTTACCTGCTCTTTGCCATCTCATATGTTACCCCTAAAAGAATCAAACTTTCCTCTCACTTGCCATGGGGATGGAGGAGCCAGGGAGGAGGGCAGAAAGACTTTATGGGACTTTAGGGGTGGGGTACTGCCTGGTGTCGGGATAGGCCACACCTACCACTTTTCTATCTAGCTCCCTGGCCTCCAGTTGGTTTTCTGGGTTAATCCACCAATTTCTCCACAGGGAGCGAGGGGGCAGTGGGCTTTTAGGGTGGGCTAAGGCAAGAGACAGGTTTCTCCCTAGGCAGTGGTTAACTTGTGGGGTTTGCAGGTGTTTAAAAAAGAGTTTTAAGTACTGCCTGACCAACATTGGCTTGTTTGCGTGCAAATACATCCACACAATAATGTTTTGTGAATGTGTGTGGAGTGGAAAATGTTGCTGCTGGGGCGGAGCTAGCCGGCGTCCATGTAAAACGCGCGAGTGCGGAGCTCCTCACCGGCAACCCGCCAAAATCCTGAAAAACCATCCTGATACTGCCCTACCGACATTTACAACAGAGGCAGATCTTTGGACGGGGCTCCGGTCAGTCGGCGGCCCCTTTGCCGGACGGAGATCCGACGCGGCAAACCTTGACGCCGAGGCGGACGGAGCGGAAACACCCAGGCCGCGATCCCCGACCTGTCCTGGACGGCAGCCCGGGTTGCGTCGCAGTGCGTGCGGCGTGGGAGACCGAGGGGGTCCCGATCATCTGCAAGGGCGCCCGGTCGGACGACTCACTTGCGACCAGCGCTGTGGGACAGTGGAGCGGGTCGGCTCCTGTCCGGTGACGATAATTTCCAGAGGCAGCGGGTGACTGCACGGAGTGCACACGGACTAGAGGGGGCTCTGTGGACATTTGCTTCCCCGATGGCGAGACGCACCATCCGCCGAATCCCGGCGCCACGCACCGCATAGAGAAGGGACATCGGAGGAGCGGTGAGTGACCTACTCCCCAACACTACGGCAAACTAGCTGACCACCAAACGCGGAGACTACTGGGGGCACTGTTAGAGGTGGTTTCCTGCGGCGGGCCATATCTGCATCCCGGAGCGAGCTGCCGCCATCTTGGGCAACAGTCCTGCTGCATGCCCCACTGGACAGGGGGATCCCGCGCTGCTGTGCTCCCTACTGAACCTGACCACACACCACGAGTAGTGGACTGCGCATCTCAGGGCCTGACAGCTGTGTGTCCACTAGAACCACCATGGGGAAAGGTGACAGAACACAGCCCAAGCTGTCGTTCGACCAGAGGAAGGCGAAGGGGGCCGAGGGGGCGACTCCAGCCACCTCTCCACGCCCTACAACATCCGAGAACTCTCTATGTTCGGAGATACGTGTCATGCTAGGGAACATGGAGAAAGGCCTGCAAGGCAGCATGTCAGAGATCAGTACTAAAATCGATGCACTGACGTATCGGATGGACCGCATGTCCGAGAGAGTGGACAAGCACGCGGAGAGGCTGGACATGGCGGAACGACGGCTTACAGAGGCGGAAGAGGCGCAAACGGAGTGGGATAAGGACCGCAGGCAGTTTGGGCGACTGCTCCAAGTCATACAGGATAAGACAGAAGATTTGGAGGCGCGCTCGCGGCGATCTAACCTACGCATCACGGGAGTGGCGGAATCCACTAGCACCGGTAAAATGGAGCTGTTTGTGGAGAAACTCCTTCAGACCCTTTTAGGGGAAGATGTCTTCTCCCCTATGTTCATTATAGAAAGGGCCCATCGCACTCTGGGGCCGAAACCACAACCAGGTCTCCCGCCACGACCAATCATAGCGAAGCTATTAAATTATCGTGATAGAGACTTGGCACTGCGACTAGCCAGAGAGAAGGGACAGCTACAGTTCGAGGGCATGAACATCTCCCTCTTCCCGGACTTCACGGCGAGGGTGCAGGAGGAAAGGAAGCGTTTTGCCCCCTACAAGAAGCAGCTGAAAGACCTGGGGCTCGACTACGCCATGCTGTATCCTGCGAGGCTTCGCATCAACAGGCAAGGCCACTCTCACTTTTTCACCGATCCCGCGGAACTCAAGAAATCCTTAAAGGAATGGGAGAAGGACAACCGCAATAGTCAGAGGAGTCAGCGGGATGACGTGGATGCCTCGTCCTCCTTGGAGGAACAGGAGTAGCCGGACATGTGGGATATGTTGCGGAACTGATGGAGCTGAGCTGCTCGAGAGCTGGGACACGGACGGAGTGGGCCCATTGTGGCAGGTGTCTGGGGTGAGATCCATCTGGTTACCACCGGGGTAGTTTGTATGTGCTGTGGTATGGCGGAGGGATACTCAACCGGCTGGGGGCAGACCCGGGGTAGGCCTCTCCACATGGGGATCTGTCATTATCTGACTGAAAAGACTAGAGCTGGCAGGGTTAACTGCCATTGGGCGGGGGGCGAGGTGGGAGCACGCAAGGGGTCACAAGCCTTGGTATTCCTGCTGCGCCGTTGGCCGGCTAGGTTCCTCTGCCCTTACGCTTTTGGCCCCCTTGGGGGCTCTTTGGGGTGTTGTAGAATTCATTGTTGAGCAAGGGGGGGAGGTTGGGTGGTGAAGGGACCTGTATGACCTGGTTGGCGATAGTCGGCTGTGGGTGGGTGGGAGGCAGTTTACTGGTTCGCCTGTTGGGACTGTTGTGTGTGTTGAGTAAGGGTGGTGCACGGGGAGGGTACTTGTGTGTTCAAAGTTGTGGGGTTGCTCATGGGTTGTGGTGTCTGAGCTCCAGGGAGGGGCAATGTGTGATGCTGTGTTTTGCTGCCTCTCCGGTGCTCCCGGTGGGTGCCCCTGCTCAGGGGAACACTACTCAAGCTATCTTTAGACTACCGATGGATCAGTCACAATTGCAATGTCGAATGCCGCCTTGACTGATCCCACCAGCGCCCCACACAATCTCAAAATGTTGACATGGAATGTACGGGGCCTAAATGATCACCGCAAGTTGAGGAAAGTCCTTAGTTACCTGCACCGCCATAGGGTTGACCTAGCCCTTCTACAGGAAACCCACTTGCCTATTCACAGTAGGATGTTACAGACGCGGGGACTGGCGGGACACATAGTGGCGTCTGGCTTCACAACACACTCCCGGGGGGTGCTGACCTGGGTTAGCCCGTCCTCGCAACTGAAATTGATTCCGGTGGCGGTGGACACTGAGGGGCGGTATGCCTTAGCCAGATGTGTGGGTAAGGGACTAGACCTTTTAGTTGTTAATGTTTACGGTCCTAATTATGACAATCCTGACTTCTATGTTGCCCTGTCCGCACTCTGTAGGAAGCACACACAACCTGGGATGTTATGGGGGGGTGATTTCAACTTTGTTTTTGACCCTGAGAAAGACCGCTCCACAGGCCCTGCCCGGAGGCCGGTCGCTTCTGCTGCCTATATGAGAGCCGAATTAATCAAACTTGACTTGGTTGACGTTTGGAGGGAGAAGCACCCCACAATCGGAGGCTTCACACACTACTCGGCCTTCCATAATGTCCACACTCGTATAGACTACTGGTTGGCGACGTCTTCGGTTCAGCGTAGTATTGGCAGATGCGAGGTGCTACCACGCACCCTCTCTGACCACTCTCCAGTACTAATTCATATCACCACAGCCCGGAGGGGTATCCCAGCATTTACTTGGAGGTTTCCCCCCTTCGCCCTGTTGGATGAGGTGTTTAGGGGCGGACTGGCGGAGGATATTGAGGGATTCTTTGCTACGAATCTGGGTTCAGTAGACCACTTTTCCACGGTGTGGGAGTCGTTTAAAGTCTTCATTAGAGGCATGGCCATGTCCAAACACTCCAGTACACTACGCACTATTAGGCGAGAGTTAACCTCGATGGAAGCCAACTTGGCAGACTTAGTGGCTAAACAGCTCAGAGACCCTGGTTCCGACATTGGTTCGGAGCTCGCCCCTGTGTTAGCAGAGTACCAGGAGCTGGCGGATAGGGAGGTCCTATACATGGGGAAATATGCCACGGCCCGTGTCTATGGAGAAGGGGACAGGCCGGGCGCCCTTCTGGCCCGTATGGTTCGGGGTTCACGCAAACCTCTAATCGTGGACGAACTGTCCACCCCGGAGGGGGACGTGGTCACAGATGAGGAGCAAATTCTAACGACCTTTCGTCAATATTATGCGGACCTCTATCGATCCAAATCCCAAGGGGCGGAGGACGCCATTGACGATTATCTAGGACATATAGCAATGCCCTTCTTGCGAGATTCCGATAGGGAGTTCCTTATGGCCCCCTTTCACGAGGACGAAACTCTGGATGCCTTGGCAGGCATGAGAGCGGGTAGTGCACCGGGCTCTGACGGGCTCACGGTAGGCTTCTACAAAGCCTTCTCAGGAATTCTACTCCCCCACTTGGTCACCCTCTTCGACGAGATCTGCGAGGATGGGGAAATGCCACACACTATGCGGGAGGCGTTGCTAGTCACCATTCCGAAACCGGGGAAGCCACTGAATATGTGCAGTTCGTATAGACCCCTTAGTCTGCTAAATGTAGATGCCAAAATATACGCGAAGGTACTGGCCAATCGGCTGGCCCTCCTAGTCCCGGACCTGGTGGCCCCTGAACAGTCTGGGTTCGTCCCATGTAGAAATCTGACGTACAATATTCGTACGGTCCTGGGCACCATGCAGCATGTGCGGCAGGAGAATAGCGCGTTGGCGATTTTCCTGGATATGGAAAAAGCGTTCGACTCTGTCGAATGGCCGTTTATGATCCGGGTACTTCGGAAATTGGGCCTGGGCGAACCATTTTTGCAGAGGATTGGAGCGCTGTATCACCGACCGGCGGCCAGACTCAGACTGGGGGATAGAGTGACGGCACCGATACATATCGGTAGAGGGACGCGGCAAGGCTGCCCCCTGTCGCCGCTTCTTTATGCGCTGGTCGCGGAGCCATTGGCTTGCGCCATCCGGGAGTACCACAGTCTGGAGGGGATCAGTTTCCCCACCTATAAGATAGGGATATCCACGTACGCTGATGACACCTTACTGTACGTACGAGACCCAGAGTCTAACCTGACATCAGTCCTCCGGGAGGTGGTCCGCTTTGGCTCACTCTCAGGGCTGCGAGTGAACTGGGACAAGTCTATCGCATTCCCCCTCACTCCTGTGACACAACCCTTCACCATGGAGTACCCACTGCGGTGGACTACGGACTCGGTACGATACCTGGGCATACAACTGCACACTGACCCGGAAATCCTTGTCCGTGATAACTACGGCGTGGCCTTTGCCAAGCTAGTTGAGGACGTGGATACTTGGTGCAGGCTCCCGCTGTCCCTACTGGGCAGAATTGCCATTATGAAGATGATTATTCTACCCCGGTTTCTGTTTCTGTTCACGAATCTACCAGTGGTGCTCTCGAGAGCTTTCTTTCACCAGCTCACGCAGGTCCTCATTCGGCTGGCCTGGGCCGGCAAACAGCCCAGAATACGGTGGGCGACATTGATTCTCCCCTGCGACATGGGGGGCCTGGGGGCCCCAGACATGGAACGTTACTACCGTGTCGCGCAGGCAGCCCACTTGCACTCTTGGGTTCACGGGGACGCGCGTACGCCGCACTTGCTCCTGGAGCGACTCTTTGCAGACCCGCTCCCTCTTCTGGCAACGATCGGCCTCCCATTGAATCGATCGGTCGGGCGTCTTGACTCCCTTAGGGCGACTAACCACGCATGGCATGCACTGGTGCGTGCCCGTAACTGTGATAGGTTATATTCACCCCTGATGCCGATCGGATGGGCGTTGTGGTTGAGACCCCTGAGGGAGAAGGGAGTGGTAGAATCCCTTCGCTCTTTGGGCCTGGAGAAGATGGAGGACCTATTTGCGGAGGGCACACTTAAATCCTGGGGTCAGCTAGATCAGCAGACTGCGAGCCCCACACTGCTTCAGCAATTCCAGTTCCACAGACTGCGCTCGGCTTATCGGGAAGAATTTGGCCTGGCTATGCAGGAACCTGAGGAGATCCCAGAACTGTCCTATATTATTAAAACTAAATCTCCGGCTAAACTACTCTCGTCTGTCAACAAGTTAGGTGTGTCACACCAGAGACTAATGCCGTCTAAAGCCAGAGAGGCATGGCAGGAGGATCTACAATCGCCCATAGATGATGGCATGTGGCGATACTGCTGCTCCAGCACCCGTAAGATCTCGCTTAATGGCAGGCACAGGCTGGTGCATTTTAAGTATCTCCACAGGGTGTACTATACTCCCGAGCGACTGCACCGCTATGGCCTACGGCCCTCGGCGGAATGTGAACGCTGTCGCACTCAGGTTGCCGACTTTTTACACATGGCGTGGCTCTGCCCCGGCGTGCTAGCATTCTGGAATGAGGTGTTTGCGGAGCTTGATCAGATACTAGGCGTAACGCTCCCCAGGACACCGGCACTGGCGCTACTAGGCTTTTCTAAGCCACTCCCGCCTTCCCTTCGCCGACTGGCCGATCTGGCGTTATTGATTGCCAGGAGAGTAGTGGCATCCTGCTGGATGCGCGGACCGCTGCCCACCGTAGCCAGATGGAAGAGGGATCTGCGGTTTTGCTGTACCCAAACTGAGCTGTATAGTGAGTTGTTGCCACCTAGAAGTAGACCGAAAAACTTCTGGGACCTCTATAAGGAATATTTGCGGGAGGGGGAGGAAGGTAGTTCTGACACGTCTGAGGTGGTGGATCTCCAGGACCAAGTTTCAGAGTAGGGGGTATGGGATAAGGGGTGGTACGGGACATGGTTTTCACACACCACGTTTATCCTAGTGTGGACAGACTTGACACTCCACGGAACACACAAGGGTGGGTGGGTAGAGTTTGGGATTGGGGTTAGGGGGGGTTTCTGGACGTTCTTGTTCCACTGTTGACCTAACATGGCAAGAGACCTTTCCTTTGAGTTGTTATCAATGTGTAATCAGTTGTCGTGCTGCGTAGAGTGTTGCCTTCGTGGGGGAGCTCATATCAATTATGCGGAGTCGTGACCTTTGCATAATGCCACCGGGCCCCCGGGATGCCGGTTAACATGGCTGTGTAACATCTTTTGATTGAGGACTTGTTGAGCTCCAGGTAGCCACGTAATTTATGCTTGCCAATGCATTTGTAACGACACTGAATTTGATGCTAATAAAGGTTTCTTGAAGAAAAAAAAAAAAGAAAATGTTGCTGCTTTGCAAATATCAGCAATAGGAATGTTCTCGAAAAAGGCCATACAACCTCCTACTTTCCTAGTGGAGTGAGCTTTAAATGGAACAGGTAAAAGACTTTTAGCTTTAGCATAGGAAGAAGGGATGCATTTGACTATCCATATTGAAATCCCAGATTTAGAAATTGCCTTTTCTATGTGAGGAGGTGTGAAGGCAAAAAAAATGTATTTAGTCTTTTTGAATGTTTTGGTCCTGTCAATATAATACATTAGAGCTCTTTTAACATTTAAAGTATGTAAATCTCTCTCCGCAACCAAGTCTGGTTGCGGAAAGAAAACAGGTAATTCTATTAATTAAATAATAAGAAAGTTGGACACTACGTTTGGAAGGAATATAAGGTTTGTTCTAAGTACTACCTTGTCCCTGTGCAGTTGGAAGAAATGTTCCTTAACCCCTTCGACGCTCATGACGAGCTGGGCTCGTCATGCAGTAGCCTCCCAGCACGCTCATGACGAGCCCAGCTCGTCATGAATAATGGGTTTTTGTAAATCCCAGCGCAGCAGCAGAATATGATGAGCTTCCAAGTGGTTAAGGGTTAAGGCCTGCATTTCACTAACTCTCCTAAGTGAAGTAATGGCAATTAAAAAGGACAGTTTCCAGGATAAATATTTGTGAGAATGTGCCCTCTTTCGCTGAATTGCTGATGTTCTTTGACTGAGTGTGCCCTGGGGTCCTGCTAATCAGGTACCCAGGGCCTATGTTCCTTCCCTTAAACTGAATTAAAGCCTAAAACCCATTTGGCATCTCTGGCCACATGTCAGCCCCTGGTAAATGGCACCACAGGCACCTAGGGCACTGTGACAAGAGAAGGCCTCTAAGGGCTGCAGCACTTATTGTGCCACCCTTAGGGCTGCAGCTCTCTACCCCTACTGTGGCCAAGTCCAATCCTGGGCACTGTAAGTGCAGTGCTGCCATTAAGAATATATGGTGCTGGGAGTTTGTCATTACGTACTCTACAACACCATAATGGCTACACTGAAAACTGGGAAGTTTGGTATTAAACTTGTCAGCACATTAAACCCACACTGATGTCAGTGTGGGATTTATTGTAAAATTTACAACAGAGGGCATCTTAGAGATGCCCCCTGAAACTCAACCAACTTCTAGTGACCCGACTGAGTGGCTGCCACCAACAGACATGTTTCTGAACCCCTGAGTCGAGCCCTGCTGATTTACGGGGCCTGAAACAATGCACATCCTGGGACGAGGAGCCAAGGGTTCACGAAGGAGAAGCTTCATAGGCATGCTGCCTTTGTGAGCCTCTCCAGACCAATTGCTGCTTTCAACAATTGGTCCCCACTGGTTCTACACCCCACTTTGTAAGGGAGAACCGGCGGGAAAAACAAGTGAGGGAAAGAGGTGTGCCTACCTCTGCCAACTCCACCCCTCAGGTGGAGGAGACGAGGTGAAGCACAACCTCGAGTCCCCGCCATCTTGAGGATGGGGGGACCCAGCCAACCAGGGACAGGCACCGGATTTGCTCAAACCAGTCCACTCTGCACCCGCGAACCCGGCCCGAGCTCAAGTGGAAAAACACCACGAGGAGGTCACCGCGGTGACCCTAACCCGAAATCCGGTGACCCCTGACCTGCCTCAAGCCTCCAGCCGACGCCTGCAGCCTAAATCCAGAAGGCCTCCCTAACCGCAACAAGGATCTGGTAAGAAGATCCGACCTCAAAAAGCACCAATGAACCCGACACCCCACTGCCTTGAGTGCCCAAACCGACTGTGTCTAACCAACCCTTAACTTCCCAAATTACCTCTCCAAGTTGTGGTCGCACCCAGAAGTCCTTCGTATCGCTGCCTGCAGTGCTTTTGAAAACCGGAGGTTCTCCATAGAGAACAACAGGGTGCCCAATGTCAAAACAGCACTCTGCACCCGGCCACCCCAGTGCCGCTGAGGGTGCAACTTTTGTGCTACTTTCTTTCCCCATTTGCCCTGACCTTAAAGCTAGGAGCTTTTCTCCCACAACCCAGTGGCTTACTTTCCAACAGCCACCAACCGGAGGACCGCTATCCCCCATTGGATAACATTGGGCCTCAACACTCAGCCGCCCTAGTGCCGCTAAGGGTGCAACAACAGTGCATGACTGACCCTGGGGGACCCCTGAGTCTAACCCCAGAAACTTAACTCCCACAGTCGATCACTTACCTGTGAACCGTTAACCTGTTTTCCCTTCATAGGATAACATTTCCACTTTTTCTCCAAAAAGTTTTGGTGTGGATTTTTGAAATATAAAAATATTCTTTAAATATCACACAAATAAACAAAACGTGTTTACTTACCTGTTTGCAGGAAATGTTCCAGTGCTGAATCTAGGTATCCAGCACTGAGTAAGAAAAGCAACGTGAAAAGTAACTTACCTGCAATTTACTGGGAAAAGCCTATTTATTTCAATGTACTGCTCCAAAAAGTTTCCAAGTGTGGAGTTTTGAAATCTAAATATACTCTTAAAAAAACATTTGAATAACTAAACGTAATTACTTACCTGTTTCCAGGAAATGTCCCAGTGCTGAATCTAGGTATCCAGCACTGATTTAGAAAAGTAATGTAAAAAGTAACTTATCTGAAATTCACTGAAAAAGCCTATTCATTTCAATGTACTGTATTTGCTAAGTGTTCCAGCTTACTGCATCCCCTGTAAACCAAACAAAGTACAATTTCTATTGCATTTTCAAACTGTTCTATATCCAGTAACTTATTACTGAAAAGTATTTAATGCTTACCTGTGCAAGCTTGTTTGGTTCAAAAAATAAAACAGTATATATTTTTATACAAGCACAATTGGCCTAGTGTTCAGTTATGGAGTGTGTGAATTAATTTGCTGACATCAAATGCTTAACACTGTCCTCTGATACTGCCTTACTGCTCGACCGCTCTACCACAATTAGAGAGTAAGGTTCAATCTAAATTTAACCTCTGCCTACCTCTGGGGTCACTTGGACTCTATACACACTATACCTCATTATGGTGTAGTATATACAGAGCCGTTTTCTTACAATATTGCAATTGACAAGAGTGGAGTGGAGTGGTACGAATGGAGGCCCCATAAGTCATGTCAGTATCATGTTTAAGTTCCATGCTAGTGCAGGTGGAAGTCTGGGAGGAATGATTATTGTATGTCCCTCTATAAAAGCTTTGATAACAGTTATTTTAAATAATGACAAGTGTTATCTATTTTGCATATAGGCTGCAATAGCTGCAAGGTGTAATCGCATAGAAGTATAAACCAACACTGTGATTTACAAATGCAATAATTAAGTAATGATTGCCAGTACTTTTGCATTGAGGTGGTTGATGTTTTGTTTCTGGCAGTAAATAACAAATCGTTTCCATTTAGCCACATAACATTACCTTGTGGTAGGTTTGCAAGCTTCTTTGAGAATGCCCATACATTGATGTGGTAAGTTTAAGTACCCATATTCTAAGACTTCAGGAGCCATATTGCAAGGTTCATTTCCTTGGGATTTGGGTGTCTAAGTGTTCCTTTGCTCTGTGTGAAAAGGTCCGAGGTGAGGTGAAGCTTCTCATGTGGGACTAGTGAAAGCTCCAACAGTGATGAAAACAATGGTTGGCGAGCCCATGTTGGTGCTATAAGTATCATTGTAAGAGATGTTTGGGTTTCTTTACCACAAATGGAAGTAGTGGGAGTGGAGAAAAAGCTTATGCAAATATCCCGGACCAGTTCATCCATAAAGCGTTTCCCATGGGACTGTTGGCGCGGGTACCTGCTTGCAAAGTTCAGGCATTTTGTATTTTCTAGGGTTGTAAACAGAACCACATGTGAAAACCCCCATCTTTGAAAGTATGGTAGGAGGACTGTGGAGTTGAGTTCCCGTGTGCGGACTTGTTGCTGCGTCCTGCTTAGAAAGTCTGCAACTCGATTGCTTGTCCCTAGGACATGTTCTGCTAGGAGATGAATGTTGTGATGTATTGCTATGCTACATACTTTCCGTGCTAATCGAGATAATTGGAGATAGGGTGTTCGAATAAGGACAATTTTGTGTTTTAGGTTAGGCAGGAAGGCTTTCACTGCCAGGGGAACAGCTTGCAGCTATCGGGGATTGATATGGAGATCCTTGTGTTTGGAATCCCACACACCGTGAATTGTGAGATTTTGTATATGAGCTCCCCAACCACTTAGGGAAGCACCTGCTGTTAGAATTATTTGTAGAACTGGGACTTGAAACAGTTACCCCATAGATAACTTCTGTGGATTCCACCATTACAGAGAGCGATGTGTGTGGCTGTCTACCAGCACTAAATCGTGAAGTTGACACAGTGACTGGGTCCATTGATGGGAGAGACATTCCAGGAGAGGTCTTGTGTAGTCTGGCATGAGGAGCTATTGAAATCATAATGTCCAGAAGTCGTAGAAATGTTTTGGCTGGGATTTGAGCCCCAGTTTGAATCCGTTAAATTAATGTTACTATGCTGTTCATTCTGACTGTATTTGGGTATGCCAACGCGGATTGTGTGTTGAGCATGGCTCCTAGATACGGATGTATGGTAGCTGGTTGTAGATGTGATTTTTGTAGGTTGATCATGAAACCAAATTGATGTAGTAAATTTAGGGTTTGTTGTGCATTTTGTTTGCAAAGGCTGAGGCGGTTTGTTTTTGTCGACCAGTCGTCTAAATATAATAAGAAATGGATGTTTTGTCTGAGGAGATGTGCTGCTACTACAGCTAGACATTTTGTGAAAATCCATGGTGCTGTGGTAATTCGAAAGGAAAGAACTTTAAATTGACGATGGTTTCCTTGGGATTGAAACATTAGATATTATCTGTGCGCAGAATGGATAGGTATATGGAGGTGGGTGTCCTTTACGTCTAAGGCAGCCTTGAAATCTCTTCTGTAGTAAAGGAATTATCTCCTGAAGAGTGATTATATCGAACTGTTCTGATATGAAGTAATGATTCAGTGGTCTGTGGTCGAGAATGGGTTGTAGCGACCCATCATTTTTGGGGAATAACAAACTATAGAGAGCGTAGACTCCTGTTACCGAATACTGTTTTTGAAATAATTATATTGTTCCTTTTTGTAATACAGCAGTTATTTCCTGTTGTAGCAGATTTTAGGGTGGTATTGATAGTTTGTGTCTGTGGTATATTTGGAGGAGTTGTAATGAGCTCCAGACAGAAATCATGTTGGAACATATCTAACACCTGTTGTGATGGATTTCAATATTGAGAGAAAATTTTGAAGACAACCCTCTACCTGTGTTAAAAGGTCTGGGAGAATGGTAAGGAAGTCATTTTGAGGTACGGGTATTATTTCCACGACCTCTTCCTTTAAAATTGTTTCCTCTGTAAGAACCACTGTAGAATTTGTTAGGAGTAGAGGATTGTTCCTTGTTTTTATATGCTGACCCTGTGTTGTCTGAGTAGGCAGACCTTGCAACTTGTTAATAGTTGGGCCTACAAAATGAACCACAGTAGGTGCTTGTTTGGAGGGACCCCACTGATTTGGCGACCTCAGTGTCATTTTCTCAAGGGCTGTGTCAAATGGGAGTTTTAAAATTGCCTGTAGTACCTCAGGCTTAAATCCTGAGACACGTAGCAATGGATGCCTATGTAATAGGATGTTATTATTTATACCTCTAGCTGCAGTGTCAGCTGCATCTAGAGCACATTTTATAAAGTTATTGGTAATGAGTTTTCCCTCATCAACAGATTCCTGCCCCCTTTTACTGTGTTCTTCTGGGAGGTGTTGGAGGAGCCCCACCCATTTCGTCTCAGTGAGTTCTATCATATCTAGCTAATAGAGCCGGACTCTTGGCTTACACCCATGGCTGGCTGATTGTGCAGCTACATGTTTTCTAGAAGCATCTATTAGTTTACATTTGTTTTCTGGGGGAGGTGCATCTCCTGATGTTTGGGAGTTTGCCCTTTTTCGTGCATTAGACACTACTAGAGAGTCTGGGGTTAACTGACCTCGAATATTTGTAGGATCTGAGGGTGCAGCTTTATACTTTTTGTCAATGCGTGGTTTTATGATTCTAGCCATGACAGGTTCTTTAAAAATATCCTCTGTGTGATGTGCCATGATTTTAAAGATTTTGGGAGCCCCGTTGAAGATTAGATGAGGTTTGAAAAAGGAAATCCTATTCGATTGTGTCCCTTTGTAAAGGTACTTGATGGAAAGCTGCTGCCCTTTTATTAGATACTGATACGCAGAGGCATCATCAGGTGGTGATGGTCGAATGGGATAGAGATCAGAGTCTCTATCCACTTGTGGATTGCCAGGATGTATGTTCTGTGGTATATCATTATTATCCTCTACTATAGGTGAGTGAGGAGACATGCCACTGGCCGCAGATAGTTGTGGTGAGTGAGGTGGTGGAGTGGAAGGTAGGGGTGGTATTTATGGTTAGGTGAAAGTGGAATATGAATGTGCAAAGGGCTAGTGGCAGCATCACTCTTTTCTTCTTTGAAGGCTGTAGAGGAATGTCCAAAGGCTCTTGGAAATATAACTGTTTCCTAGAAGAGTGAGATTTTGCTGGTTGATTAACTATTTTCTTTGTCCCAGGCTCAATTTGGAGCGTTTTCTGCCTCAGATGGAGCCGTTCCCACATTACAAAGAGGATAGGAATAGCACGCTGTTAGCTGCTACAGGGACAAGCTGTGTTGATTGCTGCCTACTTTTAAAATTATCGTAATACCTGAGTGATTTTCGACTCGCTTTTAAAATTATCTGTGTGCTGACATCTGATTTAATAATTATTTTAAAAACACTGCACTTTCCATTTACGATCGTATTGCTTGCACTATAATTGAGCTCAAGAAGCACCACTCACCACTTGGTGACTCCTCAGTCTTCCTACTTCCGACCACCATCTTAGGTGTGTGAGGCCAGAGACGCTCCCTGGATTTGTCTGGGGTAGCGTTCTAGTGTTGCCGCGCTTTCTTGGCAAACTCTATTTAGGGGACCAGTTGACTTGTGCTGAACACAGAATAGGAACAGCACGCTGTTAGCTGCTACAGGGACAAGCTGTGTTGATTGCTGCCTACTTTTAAAATTATCGTAATACCGGAGTGATTTTCGACTCGCTTTTAAAATTATCTGTGTGCTGACATCTGATTTAATAATTATTTTAAAAACACTGCACTTTCCATTTACGATCGTATTGCTTGCACTATAATTGAGCTCAAGAAGCACCACTCACCACTTGGTGACTCCTCAGTCTTCCTACCACCATCTTAGGTGTGGGAGGCCAGAGACGCTCCCTGGACATGTCGGGGGGTAGCGTTCTAGTGTTGCCGCGCTTTCTCGCCACACACTATTTAGGGGACCAGCATGCAAGCGCGCAGCGCACGCACGCAGCGGAGCGCCAGAGGAAAGCCCGTCTGTGCCCGTCCGTGCCTCGGACGGGCCAGGGGCTAGAAATGCTGATGGAATAAAGTACTCCAGGGATGAACTAATTAACATAAGAAAAGGGATATGGGGAACACCTCCATCTACACATTCACCAAACCCTAGAAATCTTCACTGCGGTCTGATAAATAGCGGATCTTTGGTCAAACACCATCAGGAGGTGGCAAGTTTGTTAACGGACATGGACTTAGATGTCCTTTTATCACTGAGACCTGGACTCGTGCAGATACCTCGGTTGAACTAGGCTTTGCATGCCCGGAAGGGTATAACCTGTTCCACAAACCGAGGCCGAAAGGAAGGGTCGGGGGACTTGGGGTCATTCATAAGAATAAATGGGACTTCTCCCCTTTACAGATTGATGAGATAGCGGGGATAGAACTATTGGGGTTCTCTTTGCAAGAACCCAAGGGAAGAATCCTGACCGGAACAATTTGTTACAGGCCGCCCGGTGCGGATACACAATATCAGGCGCTGTTTGATTCCATTGCTGCCTTGGCTCTGACCCACGCTAGACTACTGATCCTGGGAGATTTTAACCTTTGGGATAATGGGTCCCTAGGAAATCATCTGAAGGGACTACAGGATATATGCGGTTACTGGGGCCTTGAACAGCTCGTACCAAAACCCACGCACTCAGGCGGAAATATCCTAGACCTAATCTTTGCAAACCAAACTGAGACTAAGATGATTGATATCTTACCTCAGTGTTGGACTGATCACTCCCTGGTTTATTTTCAGATCTCCCTACCAATTGAAGGGAATGGAAGTAAGGACCCGGTAACCTATAGGAGGGGGAGAAATTGGGCTAATCTGTCAATGGACAATACAAAACCCACTTTTATAAATGAAACACCCTATGACCCAGAGAGGTCAATAGATCTAAACTACCAGAAATACTGTAATCATATTTTAAGTACCCTGGATAGACACGCCCCCCTGAAAAAGGTTAAGAACAAAAGAAAGCCGTCTGCCCCTTGGTTCAATGAGGAGCTGAAAACCCTGCGATATCAATGCCGACTGGCAGAAAGAAAATGGCGAAAATGCTATTCAGAGTTAGACAAAAAACTTCTGAAAATACAGCAGGCAGAATATAAAAGGGCTATAGCTAAAACCAAAGCACTCTTCTATGCCACCACTATCCTTCAATCTCCCAATAGCACTAAAACACTCTTTAACATCATCAGGGACCTCTCACAACCTGCATGCATGAGCAATAAAGTGGTTGCAACCCAAGAGCTGTGCAACGAGATCGCCACCTATTTTGAGCAAAAGATCGCTAAAATTGTGGGGGGGCTGGAGGAGGGTAGAGATGGCAGTAAGGATATAGAAGACCAGCTGGCGGAGGAAGATTCGCCCACAATTTCATCGTCCTTGGAAAGGTTTACCCCTCTGACAATGGAGCTTTTCCTCAGCCTGGCACAAAGTGTGTCATCAGGGTCCCCGCTAGATCCCCTTCCACATAAGATCTGGAAGGAATATGGGCCAGAGCTGTTTCCCCGGTTGTACCAGATTTGTTACCAGTCTTTGGAGGAAGGCGTAGTGCCGGAGGTATGGAAGCAGGCAGTGGTCACTCCCCTGCTTAAAAAGTCTTCATTAGACCCCACAATTCCAGCACACTTCAGACCTATATTGCTCCTGCCCTACCAGATAAAGATTGTAGAAAAATTAGTCAGTAGGTCCTTATCAGGCTACTTGGAAGATAATTGCCTATTGGATAAGGATCAGTTTGGCTTCCGCCCAGGACATGGAACGGAAACTGCACTGGCGACCGTGTTGGACACTCTTCGAATGCGAGCTGACAGTGGCATCTCCTCAGTACTAGTACTGTTGGATATGTCGGCCGCATTCGACACGGTGCTGTACATGCAGTCCTGGTGCACAGACTGGAGAAACTGGGCGTGAAGGGCAGGGCCTTAAAGTGGCTCCAATCCTATCTGATGGGCAGGCAGCAGGTAGTGACCCTGGCCCCATTTACCTCCCCCAAGTCTCGGGTTGGCCACGGAGTACCACAGGGTTCTCGATTAGCCCGATTCTTTTTAATTTGTATCTACAGCCTCTGATCCCTATGATAAAGTCATATGGGATTGATCTGGTTAACTACGCCGATGACACCCAATTGGTGTTCTCCTTAGAGGGAAAGCAGGCAGTGACCATGGAGACCTTCCAGAACTGTATGAGTAAGGTCTCCAAGTGGCTGAAAATAAACTCTCCAATTTAACGAGGGGAAGACTGAGGTAGTCTATTGCCAAACACCGAAAATGAGCCAGCAGCCGTCCTGTGAGATTAGGCTCGCACCGGGAGCAGAGCCCTGTATCCCAGTGAAGACCGTGCGTAACCTGGGAGTTATGCTGGATGACGATCTCCAATTGACCTCACAGACAAATAAAACCATCAGTGTTTGCTGCGGCCTACTGAGAGCGCTCAGACAGATCTTGCCTCTTCTGCCTGATGCGACTAGACCACTAGTGGTCAGAAGTGTGATCATGGCAAGACTGGACTACTGTAACTCCCTATACCTGGGAGCTCCTCTTTACATCTTACAGGGGCGCCAGAGAGTCCAGTCCATGGCGGCTAAGCTGGCTCTAAACAGACCCCGTAGTTCTTCCACCACATTGGCACTTAGAGAACTACACTGGTTGCCAATTGGGAGTAGAGTTGCTTTTAAGTCTCTCTGCATTGTCTACAGAGCATTACACAACACGGGACCTATCCCATTACAGGAAAGGCTCACCTGGTACACACCAGCCAGGTCTCTGCGCTCCGCCAGCTTGGGGCTGGCAGTAACCACCAGGATTAGGAAGTCAAGGCTAGGTGGTAGAGCTTTCTGTACTTCGGCATCAAGGCTGTGGAACGAACTGCCTCAAAATATTAGACTGACCGATACCCTGCTTGAATTTAGAAAGTCTAAAGACATGGCTCTTTGCTAAAACCTAAAGACCTATTTTCAGGCTCATCAAACAGTATTGACTGTCGTTTCCATCTGACACAAACATTTCTGTATTGTTTTTCCATCTGAATTTTCCTTTCTGGCGCCAGGATACCCGTAGGGTGACAGATGCGAGGTATAAATATTAAATACAATACAATACAATAACTCCGGTGGAAATGTCGGTCCGAAAGTGAACTCTAGGACAAAGGATGTTTGGATTTAGATACAGCTGCGGTTGGATCTGAAATATTATTTTTTGTTTCAGAGATGAAACTAATGGTTGAGGAGTTGTAGAACCAGAGGTCGAGGAGGTAGAGGCCCCAGCTGTACGTGGAACTTTCAGAGACAAGCCCATGGGTTGGCTTCAGAGTCAGTTTTTTCAGTGTGGACCGTAAGCAGTCCTTTCGTACAGAGACAATGTTTTGGGCTTTGGATCAAGGGTAAAAGTACTAACAGTTCAATGCTTCTGTGCTGGCTGAAGGGTGGCTGAGTCCTGGTTGGAATCGGACTGTGAATCGAATAGTGTATTGATAACAAATTGTGCTGCTGATGCTGATGCTTTCTTGTCTTCCTCCTGTGGTTAACTGAAAATGTCCGGTACATCGTCCGTTTGCTCATGCTGCATCTCTTGGTGTCTATCTCAAAGGGTCTTTTATGATCGAAATGACTTACAGGCCTCACAGCTTTCCTCTCAATGATCCGGCAAGAGGAATAGGTTGTAAACGGAGTGTTGGTCGGTATGGGGGTATTTAGAGCGACACTTAGGATAGAAGCAGAACAGAGTTTGTTCCATTAGCAGGTCATTCTCTGAAGGACTGTAGAAGAAAGAAAAGGCCCAGTTGGATATGGCCCATGGGCCGAGGAAGCGAGTGCTCAGAAGGGTGATCGCTCGAAACAAAATAAAACTACGCGATAAAGACAATACCGTCGAGTGGAGATCAACTACAGAACCAAAGGAAGCCTGAAAGAGTCTCATAACTGGAGTGCTAGAGATTACATCTGAACCCATTGGTGGAAAAAAAGAATCTGGAAATGGAGTTGATGACGTGCGCAGTATCACAATGAGAAGGAGTCACACAGTCTTGCGACTCAAAGAAAATGTCTTGGAACAAAAATAACTAGCAATCATCAGAGTCCAACACTAGATAGGGGACTTATGCAAAGCATGTGTATCTACGGCACACATGCCTCGAACATACTGGATTTGTAATTTTTCTTTTAGACATGCTCTGATATTGGAGTATTAATTGCTATCATTTTACAATAAACTTGTACACAGTGAATTAAAGTTTGCATTATATAATATCATGTAAGAAATATGCTGCTTTCTAGATCTGGAATGCAGACTTGGCTGAGCTGAAATGTTTGACCCCTTTCTCAATACACCCGCACCCCGGGATCAGGAAAGCTTGAAACAATAGGTGTGTACTTACAGAGTTTGGGGTAAGGGGTGCTCCTACCACGTCAATAATTTGATCTTTCAGTTCTCCCTTTGACTCGTCCATGGGGACGTGACCGTCGACTCCAGTGCTCTCCCCACCAGGAGTAGATCTGCCTCCAGTTTTGGCAAGGGCTTCATGACGGTGACGAAGCATCTGCAGCTCGTATTCACAGTTGGCATAGGCCTGCTTCAGCTCATAAAGCAACACCAGATCACTTCGCAATTCGTTATACATGTGAACAATTTCCTCTGTAGGCATTGGGATCAGATCTGGAGGGGAGCAAAGTAACAGTAGGATTATTAACTAACAGAGCAAATGGTTAGTTCTCAAGGGTGGTTACTAATAAGCACTTTACATCCCTATCTCAACAGCAGAGACATTAATCAACCATGCTGTGTCTGTTCTAGAGCTTTATAAGATTGACCATCCCCTGAGAGGCAGATCAGTTTTAAGGAAGACAAAAACAATCTTTCATCCCTATAAGCAGGGATATCCTTTCCTTAAGGATCATCTCCATGTACGCCCACCACTGCCAAACTTGTTGCACACAAACGTGATCCCTCCTTCAGCTGCTCTATACCTCAAGTGACTGTAGAGTTCACTAAATTCCTATGATCCCATAAATGTACGTGAGCCACTGACTTTCCTTCCTCTAAATTTCAAGCCTTGCAACTATATGTGACTCCAATGACAAATTCTATCAAGTCAAGATTCTGCCTTGCATCTCTTTTTGGACAGATACAATCACACCTTTGCGTCGTTTTTACCTTGAACTTAATTGTAAAAAAATACCAGTAACTTTCCAAATAATTCCTGTAATATGACTGTAGTTTCTTTTTAAAATACCATATTATTTTTACCCCCAAGATCTCCATATTTGTCCATTTTATGCACGTCTTTCTTGCGCATTTTTTTCATGTTTTTACTTACCTACTCCCAATTCCGTTAACATCTGCTCAAGGGCTTTAATCTTCTTCTGTCCTACTGAACTTGGCAGCTTCATCTACAGAATACAAAGATAAAAACAGGAGAGGCAGCCAGAGTTAGCCTGTATTCTTAAGGATTCCATTTAAAAAGGAAAGGGGCTTTCTTTTCTGTTCTCAACTCTAAAAGACAGCGGGGAGATTGCTGGAGTGCATATTAGCGAGAGAGAGAAATCACAGAAATAAAGAGACAACGGAGAGAGAGAGTGAGAAAAAAACACATTAAATGCCAAGCAGAAGAGAGGAAGTTAAGAGCACAGAAGAAGAAAGGCTGGTAGAAGAAGAAAGCAGCAAGGAAGCATGAGGAAAGGATGAATGTAGGTCTAATTAAATAAATAAAAAACACTAGAATTGAGAGCCTAGAATGGTTATGCACATATTGTGAGAATACAGGATACGAGAGCACATGATGTGAAGAGCACGAGATGGAAGAGTGAGTTTAGGTCCCTTCTGTTGGGGCAGGCACAAGAAAGGAGAATGAAGAATGTGATTGAGCACAGCATGGGTGTGACCATGGGGCTGCTGCAAACACAGGGAGAGAGAGCGCACATGAGGATAAAATACATAGTAGGAAACACAACATGAGGAAAACATTGAAAGGACAGTGTACAGGATAAGAGAATAAAACAGAATAAAAGGCATATGATGGGCACATTACTCAAAGTGCAGAATGGAAGAGAACATGATGTGAGTCCATGGGATGGGGAAGAGAAGGGTGGGTTTGGTTACAGGATGGAAAGAGTAGGTCAGACGAGTGGTAGGGTACATGATTAATAAAAAAGCTAGGAACTGAAGAGGGCACATCAGTTCCTGTATGTAAAGCAAAGGAGACAATGCAGACCATCCAAGATTGGGAAAGCATTCCCCTGCGAGCGCATTCTGTCACCAGAATAGTTAGTACAAGGAACTACATTCAGGTGTAAGCAATTCCAGTCCTAACACTTGCATTATTGCATATTGTTTTTAATATGAAATGTTACTGTAGTTTATGAAAAAAAGGACACAGCACTTAGGCTAACAAGGTACAAAGAATATGTCATAATCACAAACATAAAAGAAGGAAAAAGTACACAGTTGACCCCTCTCTTCCTACACACAAAAAAACAGAAAGTGAAAGAACAATACTCTCACAAGACCAGCAGGAAATGTAACAAGCATTTGCAATGCAATAGGTCTCGCATTATTTAAGTTTGAGCTACTAGTACTGTAAATGGCAATGTTTTTATTTTTATTTATGCACTATTTTAATTTTCTTTGCATAAAAAGGTACATATAAAATATGTGTTGTAGAAAAGTCATTTATGCAGTATTTACATTTTCTTTGCATAAAAAAGTACATATACAATATTTCTTGTAGAAAAGTTAAACATTTTAATGATGTGCCCAAATAATTTTTATATGTACATTCTATTTGCAAACGGATGGGGTGGGGGGGGGGCTGAAAACTGAAGGAGGGCCTCGGGCCAGAACATCCTAACAATCATATTTTTTCATGTTTCAAATTATTTGTGGACACTTTTTCCAAAACAACATACTTGCAATTTAACAGCGAACAACAGGCTGACTCTATTTGGCCCCACCCCCTTTTGCGCCTATGACCCCTGTCCTCACGCCCTTCCCAGTGGAACTCCGGGCAATTTGTGGTATCCCTTAGTAAATCTTTTTAATTTCTAGCACACGAAAGGAGACCACAGTCACTTATGTGCCTGCGTCACCGTGGTGGATTCAAGAAGCTTCCCACGGCGTCCAGTTCTTACTGGAAAGCCGCTGTTATTGGCGAGCTCGCACTGATCCTAAACAAAGTGGTATTTTCTGTGTAACTGGTCCCCCCGGCCAGGGCAGACTGAAGTGGCTCTAACCAGATTTCTACTGCTCCTTGCTCAGTAATTGCTGCTTCTACATGCCGGCTGCAAACCTGAAAACACCTGGAGATCTTTTCCGTCCGTCTGAATTTCTTGAATTTAGCGGTTGTGTTTTTAATTTGCTACATTAAAATATTAATGAAGCACTCAACAAGAGGAACAATAAAAATACACCCTTTACATTTGTTTCACACCATACTATCCCACTGAGACACCCACACTGCCTTCAGCTACAACCCAGTTGTGCCCGGCTATATATAACTGGAGGCAGCTCAATTCAAATTATGCACAAGAGTGATATGCTGCCTGGAAAAAAAAGTACCTTCCTGGAAAAAGCAAACCCTCATATGGATGCAAGATTAAGTAAAGCATGTGAAATGTAAGTAGAACAACATGGCTACCTTAACACTTTTATACTAATTATCCAGAAATCAAGAGTTTTTTTTACTGAAACTTTAAGCACCACTACAGATCTCGGGAGGGACCAGTATCATGGTCCATGGATTATATCCTATTAACCGTGAGCAGTATGGTTTACAAAGACTACATTCCTAAAAACACTGAGCCGTGGTACGCATTTTATAAACTAAAATAAGGAAAAAAGCGGATAAGGATCACATTAATCGGTTTCCACTCCACCCATCAACCAGGTATTGCAGTACCTCCAGGAATGGTGCATCTCATCACCCAGGGAAAACAATGCTGTTCAAAGAAAGAGGAGAAAACAAAAAGCAGTGCTTCGCTGGCAAACCCTGTAAAGTAGCACTACTGTGTTTGGGTGTTAATAAAACTAATCTGGCCACTTTGTGAACGATCTGTAATGCTTTAGTTATTTATTGATTGTATTTTGAACCCTGAGAGTGCAAATAAGATGATCAGAAGGACAGAGGTTGAAACATATGGGTACAGATGGGTGGATGTCAGGCAGTGGAATACATGTATAGACTTTTTTCCTAGCTACTTCATCTGTTCCATCTGTTGTCTGCCTGTGGTGCAAACTTGTGTAAGAAATGTGGCCTCAACCAAAGTAAGGTCATCAAGGAGCAGGAGGCCCGAGGCTGCACTTTGGAAAATGTCAGAAACACTTCCAACAAAAGTTTTTCGTTTTTCTTTCTTTTTTGGATCCATTTCACAAGGGAACGAAGCACCGTTTCAGCGAGAGAGACAGAAAGAGACGGGGCAGCTGACAACGGCAGATGAGGAAAAGCGGACTTCAAAATGAAATTAATCATACCTGAATACACTGGCACCTGAAGAACCTCCGCAACAGAAGCAGGCTGCACGATCGGGCACCGACCAGTTCTTTGCTTGCCGCTCCTGAGATGCATGCTACACGAATCACGGGCAGCCCCCCTGGTCCACCCACATTGGCAGGCCACAATCAGTGATGGATGCGTGCCACACAGAGACGGTACAGACCTGGCTGCCTTCAGCTCGAGGGGTGGGCGGGGTAATCATGTGCCTGCGGCCTGCGCAGAGGCAGGCCCATTAATCATCGGACCTCCAGGCTCCAGTTCGTGACTGCTGTGCGCGAAGCGCTCAGAGAGGTGTGTGATTGTGGGCTCGTCACCCAGTTCAGCAGTAGAATTGTCCTGCGACCAGGAAGTCAGGCAGGCCGGGGGCGGTACTGCGGGACACCTCTGTGACGTCATTCCCGGGCCGCGCTCTGATTGGCTGCTGGCCCGGGACCTGACGTGCAGGAAGAGGAGCCGGCAGCAGGAAGTGGCGTGAGCTTTGCGGCCCCGGGGCTCCCGTGACCAGGAAGGAGCCCTGGATACTGTTTCCCTTAAAGTCCCGGTCCCGAGATGGGGGACCGGGTGAAGACCCGCGGGGCGAAGCGGGCGCACTGAGGAGGCGGGGCTCCCATGTGGAGAGAGAGCCTGCAGCTGCGGAGGAAGGGAAGGAGCCTGGAGACCCGGGGAGCGCCCGCCAGACACCGGTGAGTGGAGCCGGGAGGAGAGGGGCTGGTGTGTGTGGAGGGGTCTCTGTGTATGCGTGTAGGTGCGGCGGCGGCGACGGGGGGTGTGCCTGTGTATGTGCGCATGCGTGAGTGCTGTGTATGCGTGTGGCTGTGATGTGCGCATGCGTGAATGTTGGTGCGCGTGCAAGCAGCTGAATCCAGCCGGGGAGAAGCGCGTGACAATTTTTTGTCCGTCATTCCCCCGTGTCAGCTCGCTATAAGTCTCCAGCCTGGACGCATCCTTCGGATGCGATTTCCAGGCGAGACCTAAAAAGCAAGGATTGGAGAAGACACACAGTAAAGAAGCTCTTCATACACCAGCCTTGTATCCCCACACTTTTGCCCCTAATGTGCTTGCAGTAGTCTGTTTCTTTATTTCGTGCTGCGAGGGATGGTGGGGCTTCCGCCTTCCATTCCCTGGTTATGTCCCTTTTCGCCAGGGTCACAACCAGGAACAGGAGATATTGCTTGTAGGAGAGTAGGGTCTGCAATCCTATGATCACCCAGATTTTTGGTTTTTGCTTCACTGGTTTACGACTTTCCTGGCTGTGGGCCTGCTAATCAGACCCACAAGCCTAGCTGTTCTCTCTACTCCAAATTGTACCCAGGTACTGAATTGGCGCTGGGCCCTCTCTAAGTCCCTGTACCCAGGGCTGAGGTGCACCCAGAAGTCTCCCAGGGGCTGCAGCATGTATTATGCCACCCCTGGGCTGACTAACTAAACAGACACAACTGGCTGCTTGACAGCTGGGGCAAAGTGGTGTACTCACCCTTTGCTTTAGATATAGTATACCTATATCTAACCCTAAATGGGCACACAGATCTCCTATCAGTCACTCCTATGGCAGGCCTTGACAATCCTGAAGGCAGAGTGCTTGGAATCGTGTGAGATGGTGCTCTGGCATGAGCTGAGCCTGTCTGCGGCTTTCGGGATCTATCCCGTAGCCGTTTCCATGATATCGCATACCATATACTCTTAAGTGCATTATAATCCTCGCGGTTATATGCCAACTCTGGTATCGCTTTATCAAAACATGTCGAGTAAGGTGTCATACGAATTGGAATACTAACCCCTCGCCAATTCTGGCGACGGGGTTAGCATTCCACCCTTCTAGAGGGACACGATATGTTGGTAACCTGTAACCCCGGTTAAAGTCAGACAGAGCCTTAGCTCCACAAAATGGATGCTGCCACCGAGACACAAGTCTGCCCTCCTGTTGCTGGGAGTCCTCCCAGCGCAGGAGGCAAGGACAAAGGGTTTCCGGTCAGGGGCGGTGCCAGCACCGTCCCAGACAGGATTTTGTGTATCCTAGGTAGGCAGGGCTTTAGAGGAAGGTGACTGCAAGTGGCACCCCGGTGCTCACTGTGCATAGGCCGGCTTGAACCAGTTCCAGGGGCACACCAGACCCTGGGCTGGGGAAAAGCCCGCCAAAGGAGAGGGGTGTAACCACCCCCCTCCTAGTCCCACCCATAGGGCAGGACTTAGTCGCGTGCCAGCCCCCTTTTGCAGGATAAAGGTAGGAGCAGGCCCCCTTCCACATTAGATCAATCTTTGAATCCTGAACCGACCTTCTACACGAAGAACTCAAGACTCTTCTCAAGATTTCTCCCTTGTGACTAAGGAGTAGTCACCCTGCAGCAGCAGGCACCAACCAAGCATCGCGGTCTGCTGTAAGTCTCTCCTCCGGATCAAGACTGCCCAGCACGACGAGAACCGGCTTCCCTGGCACCTCTGACCTCAACCTGCATCATCAGCCCAGCTGTGATCCGTGGGTGTGACGAGACCTCGAGGGACCGGCCATCTTTAAAGACTGAACGACGCTTGTCCAGCACGACTCCCGAGTGACCCTCGACTGAGTGCTTTGGGGTAAGAGAAGCCCGACCCTGAGCAGCTCCAGCACCGAAGTTCAGCCCCCCTGCATCCACGAGATCTGCGTGGGTCCCTTCTGCTTTTTGCTGCTCACCGCGTTGTCCCGGTCACTTGCCCGTTGGCTAGTGGCCCCCTCACGACGCTCTACGACGCTCAACTAACACTGCTGGTCTGGTTGCTCCAGACTAGCCCGTGCTCCCCTTCAACAGAGGAGCACCCCGGACCCTCCTGGTCCACTCAAGACGCCATTTTAGGTCCACCGCGTGGGCCTTGCATTTGCCAAGACTTGTTGCCCAATCCTGGGTCCAGCGACGTCGACAGCAGACACCTTCGTGGGACAGCTCGCACCTCCATCCTGGTCGCCGACAACGCCTCCTGGTCCGAGAGACTGCAGAGCCCAGCAGCGCCCACTCACCTGGTCGAGGTGACTTCGGCCGGTGCCACTCTGGTGCCCACCTAATCACTGGCTAGTGATTCAGAACTTGGTCCCCTCTGCTTACAGGTCTTCTTCCCTGATCCAGGCTTGGATCTCCACGAACTTCTTCACTGGCCGCCTGCCAGCAACTTCTTTTCTTCAGGCTCCTGGTTCGACATGAGGGTTTCCGACGCAACTTGAACCCTATGCAGCCGAGGCCCCTGGCTAGGTAAACTGAGTACTCCGGTGCTCCAGCATAGTCCAACACCCTAAGTGTTCGGATACACTCTTGTTTTCGACCCACCTAGTCGGGTTCGCCCGAGAACAGTAACTTTGTCTTTACTAGCCTCCATAGACTTTTTCCCGCCTTACGCGTGAGAGTTCCCACTCTGCACACGACGTCCACAGGCCTCCTGCTCCTAATCTAAGTGTTTAGTATTGTAGGCCTAGCGATTCTAAAGTCTATGAGAATAGTTACTTACCTGCTAGTAATTCGCATTCCACTTCTTGTGTATATGGTTTTTCAGCCCCTCGGGCATTTGTGTAAATTGTGCGACTTTCAGTATTTCTTTAAGAGGTTTGTTGTGTGCTTAGCTCCCTGTCTCATAAAGAGCCGGGGTAGTCCTGTTATAAATAAATATACTTTATTTTTGATAACAACTTGTGTGGTGTCCTTTCACTTGGTGTTCAAGGGGTAATGTGATGGTAAAACAGCTGGCTTAACACGCCCTCTAGAGTCTTAGCCTTAGACTGCTCGTATCCATGCTACTAGGATAGCTGGCCTACAAGGTTGACTTACAACCAATCATCAATAAGGGTTGTCTGGACTGATACATAGTGATCACTAGAATAGTGAGCACTGCATATCAGGCCAACTTCTCACATTGCTTTTATCTGTTCCCTCCCTTACCTTCTGCTATATGAAGAAAAATCATTTTGGGGTCTAAGGGAATAGTCCAGGAGAGGACAAAGTCACACCTCGCCAGAACCCGGTTAGAGCCGTGCAGCTCCACACCGTGTGTAGGAATGTAACCTCCTCCATCTAGCACCCAAGATATGTCGGGATCCAATCACTTCCATATGCCACAGGCGACGTCTTGTGTAATATGCTCTATGAAGGTATTTTAATTGTATCAATGGAAGTCGTGCTGAAATGGCTGCAACACATGGTGCCCCCAGTGCCTCTGTCCAATCATTGTCTAATTCACCCAGATCAGTTTCCCATGCCGCTCGGAGGGAGGGCAATGTAGTGGACCTATCTGTGAAGAACAACTGGTACACTTTTGTCAATTTGTGAGTCTCCAAGTCTCCCAGGAGAAGTTTTCCCTCTAAGGGGAAAAATTGAGGGAGGTAAGTAAGGCCACGAATAAAAGGGGTGAAGGCATGACTGAGCTCCAAGTGACAATGAAACTGGCTACGATGTAGTTGATAACCTGACTGCAGCTCCTGAAAGCATCTCAGGACAGGGCCTCGCATCACGTCTCCCAACGTAGAGATGCCTATGGTATCCCATTGCCGAAAGCCCTTCAGCTGTATCACCTGTTTGAGCATACTACCCTGCCTTAGTGACGACCATTCTATTAGTTTCTTCCACTAGGCCATCTGCTGCAGTGAACCCCTCTTTACATTGAACACCACTGCGTAGACAGCAGATGAGAGCATGCCCCCCTTCCGCCATACAAATATTCCAATACAGGGGTGCCGCCCATCGCTCACTGCTCTACCGTATAAGCTGAGTCGCTGCCCTGACCATACCAAGAGCTGTTCAGAATCAAGAGATGAGACACAGAATAATAGGAATGTACGTCAGCCGTGGCAATGCCACCACAGTACGACGTTTGAAAGCAGGGCCTTGGGCAACTAGGGCGGCCCAACTTCCACACAGGAAGCCACTCAAAGTGGCGTCCACTTGTCGAAACCAGAACCAAGGAATGACAAAGGGGTAATTTTGAATCTGAGAAAGCAGCCTAGGAGGGAGACCATTAAAAAAAATAAAACAAAAAGGCTCACCTACCTGTCAGCAACAGAAGTAAGAGCGACCAGATTCTCCCTGACTCTTGTCAATGCGGTTTGCAGATTGCGAGACCACCTCAGAGCAGGGTCGGGTAAATATACATCCACAAATATTTGAAAACTCCACTTGCCACAGTCAATCCCAGTGCCCACTCTGCCGACCCCTTTCAGTCAACAGGAAATGTAATGGATTTTGAGATATTCATGTAGAGGCCCGAGGTCTCCCTGAAGACGCCCATATGATTTGGGGTCCTGAAGTTCAGGGCTAGTAAGGAAAAACAGTACATCGTTGGCATGAAGAGCAGTCCTGTTGGACAGCCCTTCACCACACTCGAAGCCCCTCAGCGGTGCATCCACCCTGACCCAGGCAGCCAGTGGCTATAAATCTATGAAATAGACATAAAAATGTATACAATAATTGAATTGTGCCGTTATGAACAAATAAGAATAATTTGATTGGTATAAACTTTGTCAGAATAAATCCAGCCTCTCACTGTATCCATGTATATAAAAATGAATTTCATTAAGGTGACCTAGACCTAGGATTTTAAGAACTAGATTTGTATATTACAATATTATAATTTAGATTGTGACATTGATTCTTTTTGTTTTTTAGTGTGTATTTAATATTTTTTGTCCTGTTGCAAATGACGGACTCCTGAAGAAGGCAATAGCCGAAACGCGCTTTGAGTTTACATCCACCGCTTTGCTAACTTCATCAGCCCACCAATTACAAATCAATAGTCATTTGGTGTTCCTTTCTGTTTTTGTATATATCTTTTGCATTGTGACATTATTTGTTCCTTATGTATTTATGTTCTTTATGTATTTCACCTTTGTATTACATTTTTAACTATTTAACATTATCCACTCAAAACAAAAAGATAAAAAGACAAATAAATTCTTAAAAATATGTTTGATATATGAATCAGGTTTGGTCTCAGTTAATCACGGTTTCATGTCACTTTGTATGTAAATTGAAGTGTGTTTCCTAGGTTTTTTGGCACTTGACTAATTAGTTTTCACTACTTTTCTTCTCAAAATAATTCCAGGTAGCCAGTGGCACCATGGCCAGCGGGAATAACAGAGGCGACAGGGGACACCTCTGCCTCGTACCTCTCTCGCCGGAAACGATTCAGATAAAGCCCCTGCAAACTGCACTGCTGCTGAAAGGTCTGTATACCAGAGCCGCACATAAGAAAGGAAACGGGGACCCAGGTTCAACCTTGGAAGGAGAGTGAACAGATAGTCCCAGCTGCCAGAATTGAATGTTTTTTTTTTTGATAATCAATTTTTATTGAAATTTCTGGAACAAACAAGTTCATTGGTAGCAAGTCACACATCACAGTTAAAACACTTCCCCTCCTTGGCGACAACACAGACATATTAGGTCCCCCCTGAGTGGTTACTTTAACTTCCACATAACACATTGACATAGCAAGACTAGGATCTTCAAGATGGTAATAAGCCAAACCATTTGCCCCACACTTTACCAAATAGGTCCGGGTAGTCCCGGGCCTCAAAGAGAGACTCCTCCTGTACCCCGCACCAATCTACGCCCCTCCTCCATTTCCGCAGCGTCGGGTCCGCAGCTTGGGACCAAACGGCTACTATGTCCCGCTTCGCCACCGCCACAGCTGTCCCCAGGAAACGCTTGTCGGCCCTAGAGCCATCTAGGCCATCAAACACCCCCAACAGCAAGTGCCTTGGGTCGTGGGGGACCTCCCACCCCAGGGCCCATGTGAGCTCGAGTTCCACCCACCTCCAGAACGTTTCCAAGGCTGGGCACAGCCATACCATGTGGTAGAAGTCTGCTGGAGTACAGGCACAGCGCGCACAAGCCGGGGAGGCTCTCATGCCGGCTCGGAAGAGACACGCCGGGATGAGGTACGCCGTGTGGAGATAGTAAAGCTGGACCAGACGTAACTTAGATGATGTAGTCAGGGTTTTGGGTGCCATAAGGGCGTCTCACCAGTCCGCCTCTTCTAAAGGACCCACCCCTCCCACCGCTCCTTTAGCCGGTCAAGGGATGTAGGGAAATTATTTACCAGAGCTCGATATATATGGGACACACCCCCCTCCCTAAGTTCCTCATCATTACCTGGGCTTCCAGAGGACTAAATTCGGGGAGAGAGGTGGGTGTTGGGAGATGTATGTGGAGAGCATGACTGAGTTGTAAATATTTGTAGAACTGGGAGTGAATAAGGGCATGCCTGTGTTGTAGGTCAGAAAAGGAGCGCATGTGGTCCACCACCCACACGTCCCCAAGGAGCGAAATCCCAGCGACGGAAACCCCCCCAAGGACGAGACCTCCCTCAGCCAGGCACCATGCCATAACGGTGTTTATCTAGTTAGCATCCGATCTCATCTCACGTGACGAAGGGCCGCACGCCAGGCCGTGAACACCGTCCTGGTGACTGGGGGCAAGGCCTGCGACCCCGGGGAGCCGTAGAGGAATCCCTGGATCTGCGCGAAGTCCAAGGTACTGAGTTCCACCCGCTAGGGTGGGTCGGACCAGCCACCCGCAAACCAGTCATGGATCACGATAAGCCTTGTGGCCAAATAGAGACGGAGATTGGTGAATCCCAGGCCTCCGTCAAAGGGGGGAAAGCGACAGTTAGACAGAGACATTCGCAATCGCCCACCTCCCCATAGAAATCAGGTGAGTGTGCCGTCCAGTTCCCGAAAGCAGCCACCCGAAAGGTGGACCGTGGTATTCTGCAGAATGTATAGAAAGCGGGGGAGAATCATCATTTTAAAAAAGGCGCTCCTGCCCAGAGGGTTGAGGGGGAGGGATTGCCAGTTCCTAAGGTCGGTTTTCATTCGAGCGACCAGGGGGGCAACGTTGAGGGCCCATTCCAGCACTGGGTGGAGGGTTACCCACACGCCCAGGTATTTGAATGATTGCCTCCGGAGGGGAATCACCGCCTGCCAGTCAAAACACGCCGTAGAGGGATGTAGGGGGACCAAGGTGGATTTCGTCAGGTTAAGACGAAGTACCGAGGCCTGCTCAAACGCCGAGAGGGCCGCTAGGGATCTAGGGCCGGGATGCTGCGGATCCGCCAGGTAGAGCAGGACATCGTCCGCGTATAAAGCAATTTTATCAACCTGGCTCTGATCCCAGGCCCAACCCTGGATAAGGGAGTTCTGCCAGATTAACACCGCCAGGGGCTCCAACACTAGTGCGAATAAGAGTGGTGAGAGTGGGCAACCCTGACGGGTGCCTCTCCGGATTGGAAATGGTCCGGAAAGCTCACCGTTAACAAGTACCCGGGCTCTAGGGCTATTATATATAACCCTGATCAGGCGGTGGAAGGGAAGGCCGAATCCCATTCTCTCCAGAACATCACCCAGGTACCCCCAGTCCACCGTGTCAAAGGCTTTCTCAAAGTCCACGAGAAGCAACTCCAGGTATGGGGACAGCCGATGACGATGGGCCAGCACCAGGTGGAGGCGGCGAATACAGTGGCTGGTGCCCCTGGCAGGCATGAACCCACATTGATCAGGGTGGACCATGCAGGAGGGGTCGGAGTCGCTGAGCTATTGCAGTGGCGAAGATTTTGATTTCTGTGTTAATCAACAAGATTGGGCGGTAGTCAGAGAAGTCCAGGGAGGGCGGCTGTGTCTTCGGGAAGACCACAATGGTTGCCACATCAGATTCAGACGGGAAGGACCCTACATCGACCACCTGGCGGAATAGCTCCGTCAAATGGGGGACCAGGTCATCTCGGAATGTAGCGTAATATTCCTGGGGGAACCCGTCGGGTCCAGGCGTCTTACCAGTGTGCAGCAAGGAGATGGCCCCATGAATTTCTTCTGGGGTGAGAGGGCGTCCAGGGTATCAGCGGTTTCTCGGGAGAGACATGGGAGGTGGGTTCTGGACTCCTCCAACAGTCCAGCTAGGGAGGCTCCGGGAGGACGCGCTGCGTATAAGTCCGCATAGTAGTGCGCAAAAGTTTGTGCGATGGCCGACGATGCCACTTGACGGGTCCCTGTGACCATCCGGGTCTCCGGGATGATACGGTTGGCCCTGGGGTATTACACCAGGTTGTGGAGAAGTTTACAATTTTTGTCCCCCCAGCCGTAGATATGCGCCACCGAGGAGCGCCAGAGCATTTTGGCCGACTCCAGGAAGATCCGCCGAATCTCGTCTCGGACCAACGCCAGCTGCCTAGAGTAGTCGTTAGTACCATTGGTCAGCTGAGCGCGTTCCAGCTGGACAGCCCGGTACTCTAATTGCACCAGCTGTGCGACTTGGTCCGCGCGTTTGGCGTGGACTAGCCCCCTGGCCAACCCTCGAACCACCGCATTACCAGCCTCCCAGAGCATTCCCTGCGAAGGGACCGAGCCTGTGTTAGTGGAGAAGCAGTGACGCAGTTCCTGGCCAAGAGACTCCACCAATGCGGAGTCCTGCGAGAACCAAGCACTTTCGTCGCCAGACTGCCCCAGGGCCTGCAGTGGGGGACCCAATGCGGAGAGAGATGGGGTAATCGTCGGAGATTCGCCTGGGCAGGATCTCCGCCCCCGACACCAGTTGGCAATCTGTGGCGGGCATTAGGACAAGATCTATGCGGGAATGGGTATGGTGAGCGAAGTGTGTGTGTATTGTTCCCTTCGGGGATTCCACACCCTCCAGACGTCGCAGAGACCCACAGCCGGAGCCCATCCTACAAGGTTCTTCGCGGAGGCCAACCGTTGTGCTGACGGAGTGCCCGTCACATCCCGGGAGGGCTGCAAGACAGCATTGAAGTCCCCTCTGACGACAGTAAGGCCCTGGGGAAGGGAGGAGATCACCTGCGTGAGGCACCGAAGGGTGGGTGCCAAGAGCGTTGGGGGACATAGGTGCACAGGAGGTTCACGGGATTCCCCTCAATCATCCCAGACAAAGCCACATAGAGTCGGCGGTAACCAAGGTAAAGGGAAGCCCCCATCTAAGGGGAATGGCCACCCCCCGGGAACCCCGGGCAAAGCTGGAGTGCCAGACTCAGTCACACCCATAGCGGGCTAAAAATGGCATTGTGAGCCCAGAAGGTGCGTTTCCTGGAGAAGCAAAGCGTCAGGCATGTGGCGGTGGGCCGCACGAAGCACAGCAGTACGTTTGATGCGGTCCAAAAGGCCATTTACATTCCAGGAGAGAATGTGGGGGCGTCTGTTATAGGCGTGAGGCATGTATGAAGATGAGACTTAATGTGATGCGGGTGCATACGGAAAGCCATGTACGGTCGGAGGGGAAGCTCCACCCAGATCCGGGGCTCAAGGACATAGTTAGAGGAGGTAACGGTGTGTGCGCCAGCTGAGGAAGGAAGAAAAACATGTGGCTACCAATAGGAACGAAACACAGCGGCCCGTGGGCGGCTAAAAATAACAAACTCCTAAGAGACAACGGTCTCCTCCCCCCTCCCTCGCCCCCCCAACTCCCCACACCCTACACTTCGTCAAGAGAAGCATCTGTCGCCCTAAACAATTCCTATCATGGCACCTCACAGGAAGGTAAACAGCTGAACTAAAACGGTTAGCTACCACAAAAATGGGACATGGCTGAGTCAGACCCCTCTCCTTGTGTTCGGATGAAATGCTAACAGCAAGGTCAGAGAAAAAGGAACAGGTATATGTTAACTAGAGTGCCGAAACCCAGGATTTCATCAAAGGGTAGTACCCCACCAAACCAGTCAAGTGAGCTCAGTAAGAGCTTGGTCGGGGAGTCAGAGGGAGTCACAATGATGAAGAGCCCAGGTGTGGAGCCCCAGGTATCGGAGGCAGTGTGGGTCATGAACAGGTCTCCACATCAGAGCCGCGGATCACAGGGGTCCCCGACAGGTCAGAGTCAGACATGGGATGTCTCGGAGTTGCACTGGGTTCAGGGACGCTGCCCAGGTCGATCAAGGAGGAAGCCAGCGGTGGGGGAGTGGATCCCTGCCCCCTGGTCTGGATCGGCGAGTGCTGGGACCGTGCCTCCGGCGACCATAAACCCCCACCCCGACGGCCGCCTCTCCTCCGGGACCCGGTCCTGCGTCGTCGGGGCTCCGGCGTGGGCTGGCCCTGCCGTCCCGGGGCCCTCCGGGAAGGAGAAAGAGTCGCTCCCGGAAGGAGGGGCCGCTCCTCCATGAGCCAGGTCCACGAGGCCTGTGGGGAATCGAAGAAAAAGGTCTTATTTTGGAAGATAACTGAGCCGGACCGGGTAGAGGAGCCCATCGCCCTGAGTTTTTGTTTGACTTCGTCGTAAGAGCGACGTTGTGACTGGACCTCCCTGGTGTAGTCTGGAAAAACCATGATTCTAGAGTCCTGGTAGTGCAACGGCCCCAGCTCCCTGGCCGCTCCCAGTATGGCGTCCCTGTTGCAGAAGTTCAAAATCCTAAGGATGATGGGACGAGATGGGCTCGCTCTACCGCAAACCAGGGGGAGAGTTTCTCCTTAGGCATCCAGGAGCAGATCCAGGTCTCCATAAAGGTGGCGACGCGGTCCTTCTCAACTCCCTCCGGGAAACCCAGGAGGCCCAGGTTGTTTTGGCGCGCTCTATTTTCTGCATCTTCGGCCCTACGGTGTAGCTCAGAGGTCTGCGACTGAAGACGGGCCACCTGGGACTTGAGGATGCTTACGTCGTCTTCCACCATGGAGATACGGGACTCCGCCTCGGTGATGCGTTCTGTGGCCTTGCGGAGGTCCACTACGAATTAAGGCCATGTCTATCCGCACTTCCCCTATCTTGCTTTTGTACGGATGCCTGGGACATGCTGATCGCCTGTAAGATGGTCGAGAGGTCACCCCCGGCTACGCCAGAGCCACCCGGCAATCCGCCGCTGGGGCCCCGATCCGACTTCGCAAACTGTTCCATTGTTGTTTGGGTTGTGGGGCCGGGGGCTTGAAGGGCGCGGGGCTTCCCCATAATCTCCAGACAGGCCAGCCAACACGCGCTAGGTAAGGAATGGGTTCCCCAGTCAGCACCCTCGCCACCCGATATAGTGGCCAAACCGCGCCCCCACGCTCGGCCCGTCAACACCAAACACCCCCCATCTAAACCTCCTGGAGGGGGGTGGGTAAGGGGGAGGGGGCTGTGGGGGGAGGAGGAGGCGCCACCCAATGAGATGGCCGACTTACCCCAGACTGGACCGCAGCGTGGTGTTCCGCTCATGAGACGATGGTGCGCCCAGGCAAGCCACCAGCCGTAGGGGTAGGGCGCATCGCGGTCCGGGCGGCCGGGTCAAGCCCCGCAGCACTCCACTCCAGCCTCAGGGACCGCCAGGCAAACCAAGTCCACTGCAGTCCCCTCCTGGGAGCCGTCGGTCCGTGGGCCTCAGCTCCGCGAATCCAGGCCAAGGGGGGCGGACAATCTCCGCCACCCAGGGTAGAAGAAGGTTCTCAGTGGTGTTGTGACAGCAGTTGGAGAGCCCTCGTTTGTGGTAGTGTGGGTGAGCAGTAAGGCTTGATCAGCGGGTAGTGTTAAGCATTTGTTGTACACACTCAATGATTTCACACACTCAGACTGAACTAAGACCAATTTGTTTGTATAAAAATATTATTTAGTTATTCTATTTTTAGAACCAAGCCACGCATGGTGCAGGTAAGTGAAATAATACTTTGCAAGTTTTTATGCAGTGAAATACAGTTGAATGCAGGTTCAAATGCAGTTGGTTTAGTTACAAGTAAGTCAACACTTCGAAATTAGTTATTAGTTACTTTACAGATTACTGTGCACATTACTTATTGGATTAGCTTTTAAGTTACTTTTGCTAACCAGTGTGATCTGCCTAGATATCACACTGGGACATCTCCTAGACAAATGGTAAGTAATACAGTTTTTCGATATTTTCTAATTTTCAAGTTTTCAGACAACCCAACTCCACACTTAAAAGATTTTTCCAAAGAAAAGCAGTCAATGCCATCCTACGGAAGGAAATGGAGGTATCGGTTCACAGGTAAGTACTTTGTTGTGGAAGTTGGTATTCTGGGGTTAGCACCAGGGTTCCCTAGAGTCAGGGTCAAGGATGCACTCTTCAAGCACCCTTAGCGGCACTAGCGCAGCCAGGTGCTGAGGCCCAATGCTATCCAATGGGGGATAGGGGGCCATTGGTTGGTGGCTGCTCACTTGCAGGCCACAAGCCTGTGAAGGCAAAGCTCCTGGTGTTAGGCTCAGGGCATAGTGGGATTTGGTTTAGCACACAAGGTGCCCCCACAGCGGCGGCTTGGTGCAGGGTGCTATTTTGGCGTTGGGTGCCTTTTGATGTCAATGGGGATTCTCCAATTGCACCGAACACTGCGGGCTCGGGGACGAAGATCTTCTGGAGGTGCCCATCGGTTGGAGAGGTAAGTTAGGATGCCTGGGGATGCTGTGACACCTTCGGTTTGGCGACCCAGGCCTGTGGGCCGTCGGGTGAAGGTGTCGTTAGGCATCAGGTTTTCTTACCAGCTCCAGTCGAGGTCGGGGGATCCTCCAGAAAGAGGCAGCATGCGTCAATTGGAGATTTGAGGCAGGTCAGAGATCACCAGATCGCACGTCAGGTTCGCCGATTAGGCCTCCTTGCGGTGCTGGGACACTCATACTTGGGTTGTGGGCATCGGGTGCAGACTCGCAGATTTGGCCGGAGCTAGAGTCTGTGGATGAGCTAATCCGGTGCTCACGGGAGACAAAGTCTTGGAAAGCAGGGCAGGTCCTTAGGGCTCTTCAGGGCTGCTGGCTGCAGGACACACCGGGATTTCGCTGGAGCAGGTTTAAGGTGCGGACAGGCCAGTAGGGCTGGGGCCAAGTCAGTGGGCATCCTCCTCTTCTTAGTTCAGCCTAGCTTCTTCAGTTCTTTTTTTTTTTTAAACGGTTTTCATTGGTTATTACCACAATGAAATCATTCAATCACAATTTCATAGAATGCGGGCAGGCATGTGATTAATAAACATATGACAATACACCAATTCCTCGCAGGCAAGTCTCTTGGTGAAAAGTATTAGCGTCTAGGTAAAAGCTGTTGCGGCAGTGATCCTTTCAGTACAACATTACATTCCGAACTCGTGTACATTGTTCGGCATTACATGCATTATACACATCTGCACATTGTATGTGATTACTAGCCACTGTGCACCTACAAGCATCATCAATACGTTAGCAAATGCACCAATAGCAGCGCCAAAGCGGGATTGGAAATGTGGTTAAACCAAGGGTCGGAGATGTGAGAAGAATATACCATCAGGTAAGTATTTACATGTGACACCTAAGCGTAAGGCTCGGACTCATCCGTGTATGAGGGATGCGTAAGAAGGTAGGTTTTTAGGGGGTATCATATATCCCTGGGAAGTGAAGCCCTGGGGAGTAAGTCTGCGTAATGAGTCAGTTGCTCCTGGCAATATAATTAATTGGTGAGTCATTCCTTGAATTTTGGTGCTCGCCCTCTACCCCATCGGCATGCGACACGGGGCTTGGCCATTAGTAAGGCAATGTCAAGGTATTTGCGATATGGTTTAACGATAGGTTTTCTGTAACCAAGCAGGGCGACCAGGGGGGGTACGCTTCAGGAACAACATCGTCATTTGATCAAAGGCATTGAACACTTGCTCCTAGTATACACTTCGGGGCATTCCCAGGGTAAGTGAAGTAAACCGGCCTGCAGAGCGTTACAGCGTGTGCACTGATCAGTGTCTTTTAACTTATATTTGTGTATTTTTACTGGAGCATAATACAAGCAATGTAGAAATTTGTAGTGTGTGATACGCAATGTATTGCTTGCAGAGATTTGTTCTGTTTGCATGCAACAGTATGTCCATTGGTTATCCGTGAGCCCATAACCAAGCTTTGAGTCCCAGTGTGTTCTGGATGGGCATGGTGACAGCTCTTATGTGGTATGTATTGTGTGCTAGAGAATGGAGACCATGTGCCCTGCGGGTGTGGCTTGTAGCACCCGATGCAAAGGGGCTAGTGTAGGGGGCTTGTGTGGAAACTCTGATGTGACAGAGAGGAGGCCCTGCTGCAGCCAAACGTATAGGAAGACGTCTAAAGGGTATGGCTGGTCTTCCCGGAATATGTGAGGTAGTGTCCGAAACTGTCCATTATGGTAGGGGTCGCCCCATGTGTGAGCTTGTGGAACCCTTTTTCCTGTAGGAGTTGCATGCGGGGGTGATATATCAGGGGTAGTAGTGGGGAAGAGAGCACAGGACATTGTGGTAAGCTTAATATACGATGCCAGGCGTTGACCGTGCAGGTGACAGTAGTTGGTGTCTTGTCTCGTAGTGACGGAGGGTCACATAATGTGCCTTCTAGAGGTACAGGGTCAGCCAGCCAATGCTCCGCCGCCATTTGTTGCATGTATCAGGGAGGATGAAACCAATAATATGCATAGTGAGTTTGGCCACAGGTATAATAAAGCTCAAAATCCGGTACATCAAAGCCTCCCTGCGCATAAGGCCTGGTACGTATGCTCCATTTTAAGCAAGGCTGTTTGCCCCCCCCCATACAAGTCTGATCATTTCCGTATGTAGGGCTGTGAAGAAATGTCACACGGGATTATAAGTTATGTTGATAAACAAGAATAGCAACTGTGGGAGAACCACCATTTTAATCAGGGATGCACTTCCCGCACCGAGAGAGGCAGAGAAACCCATCGGGTGACGTCTGTGATGTGACTCAAGGCTCTGCCATAGTTTGAGCGCATGAGCTCTTCCCTGTCTCTAGGGATTCGGATCCCGAGGTAGCGCATCTCAGAGTGACACCACTCTAGCGGGAAGTCTAGGGGAAATGGTGTGGCCGCTGCGGTGAGGGGGAAAATTTGCGACTTACCCCAGTTGATGTGAATCCCTGATAGTTTCCCAAACACGATGAATTCACGGAGGAGTGAATTAAGGTTTGTTTACAGGTCGCAGACATATAAGGTAATATCATCTGCATACAGAGATAATAGAATTTTCTGTAGATTACAGTGTAATGCTTTGTCCTGGTATGTCGCAGCTTGGCTGCTAAGGGTTCTATTGCCAGGGCAAAAAGTAGGGGGGAAAGTAGTCAGCCCTGCTGAGTGCTTCTCGAGATGTGAAAGGCCGGCGAGAGATTCCCCATTGACACAGACTTTAGTTACTGGGAGGTTGTATAGCAACCTTATCAAGGAGATAAACAGTGGGGGGAAAGCCCATTCGCTGTAGGATTCCTGTTAAATAAGCCCATTTAACAGAATCAAACGCTTAAGTAGCGTCTAGAAATACCGCAGCGAGTGGTAGATCAGGGACTACGTTGTGAAGAATCACGAAGAACGTGTAGAGATTATGTGTGGTCGCTCTGCCGGTAATGAAGCCCACCTAGTCAGGGAGGGACAGCTTGTCCATGAGCAAGTTCAGTCTATTAGCTATGACTTTGGACAGGATTTTGGTGTCACAATTGATGAGAGAGAGTGACCTGTAAGTCACAGCAAAGAGCAGATTTCCCAGGTTTCAGTAGTGAGGTGATGTGGGCCTCCCTCATAGATAGGGGAAGTATACCATTGTCCAACGCGTCTCAATACACCTCTTTGAGGATGGGAGCTAGGTAATCTATATATGTTTTATAAAATTCTATTGGGAGCCCATCTGAGACAGGGGCTTTCCCCGATTGTGTGTGCATTATGGCTTCCCGTATTTCCTACCGCTTAAAGGGGGTGCTTAGAAATTCTCGTTGGGTATCACCCAACCGTCCCAATGCTATATCCTCTAGATAGGCGTTTAGGTCTAGTTTGTCATGTCGCTGTGATGTGTACAGGGAGGAGTAGTGTGTGGAGAATGTACGAGTATGTCAGCAGTGTCCCGATATGTAGTGTCCCAGGCCCTGCGATTTCTAGTACATGGTTGGAAAAACGGGGTTTATGTATCAGTATCAGTGACTTCCCAGGTCGCTCCCCCTCTCCATACCGTCTGGCGACCCAGTGTTTGCTTCTAAGTTTCGCTTCCCTGTTAGCAGTGTCGGTATACTCAGTTAATTTGCACACAGAGCTCTCGCTGGACCTGCCTATCAGTGCTGGTGGCTAGTTGCGTCTCAAGATGCTTGATTTCAGTCTCTAACTTTTTCAAAGAGCCCTGAAAGTCCCGTAGTACGCCTGAGCTTTTGGAAATACAGAAGCCCCTAATCGTGACCTTGAAGGCCTCACAGACGGTTTCCACGCTGTCTACTGAGCCTTTATTTCTCTGTAGGAATTCTTGTATTTCTTGGCCTAGTTCTTCGTGGAACACCGCATCAAGCAGTGCTAGGGGCTGAAGCCACCAAGTCCTGAGCGGAGCATCGTATCCTGGAAGCTTAATGGCTAGTCTTATGGGGGCGTGGTCGGAGTATGTTCTCGCTAAGTGCGTGACACTTGATACCAGGGGGCCCATTCCTCGTGTAAACAGAAAATGGTCTATGCGGGCCCATGACGCAAATTGGGTCACATAGTGTGTACCCTTTATAACATTTGGATGGAGATGGAGCCAGGCGTCTATTAGACTATTAGACATTGTAATGCCCTGCAGAGTTCTTTGTGAGCTAGTGTAGTGATGTGGTGCGGGGTTGGATCTGTCTACGGTAGAGTCTGGAGCAACATTGAAGTCGCCTCCCCATAAGAGGTGGGTGTTACCTAACTAACCCTGGGCGTAGTTGGCGTAGGAACTTTGCGTAGTACTAAACTTTGCGTAGTGTGTAGCTGATGGCACTGTGTACTTTTCTGCACTGTGCAATAATTGAAAATTGCATTTTGCACACCCAGAGCATTTAGCACTTTCACAAAAGTGAATGATAAATTAATACGCAGTGAAAGAAGTGATGAATTTGAGATCCACCTTCACCTAGGGAGAGAACCAAGCAGATGCCTTGAAAACAAAAAGCAAATCTTATTGAATGATTCGGTGGTGGTCCCATCCTCTTAGGACCACCACAAGCACAGTTATTGGCAAAAAAACAATCCCAACCAAAGGCCCTGCAAAGCATTATGGGACGAGATTAGCAGTAGGCAGTGAATATTATAGTATCCAATATCAAAATAATTCTACTAAGAGCTGCAGTTCAACTAGTGTTACTAGATGTGCCTCACGCGTCAAATGCAAATGCATTGAAATTATTCTTACATCAAGCTGCAGTTCCACTAGTTGTTACTAGATGTCCCTCACGAGTCAAATGCATAAGCTTCATGAAAGGGTTTCAATGCTTTTGTATTTGACTCGTGAGGGACATCTAGTAACGACTAGTGGAACTGCAGCTTGATGTAAGAATAATTTCAATGCATTTGCATTTGACTCATGAGGGACATCTAGTAACGAATTGAAAAAAAAACAGTGGATGGACACCCCGATTGGGCTGGGTATGCTCAGACGTGAGTCCCAGGCTCTCCACACCACTGGAGTCAAGCTATCCAGGCTGATGAAGGCTGATAGCCAGAAACCGGTCCTTGGATGCTTGATTCCGGTCTGGGAAAGACATGGCTTGGTAGTTCGGACTGGACTGTTCCCATGAGGCACAGGGTCAGAGCGGATTTGCATATAGCCAGTATCTAACCCATGGTGGTGTGGAGTGCAAATAAACAATGGATTTAGGCCCAGATCCTTGTACTGGGGTGAATGTATGACATTGTTCTGCATTCTGTCCATCAACCGTGTTTTTTGTAATTTTATAGCATGTCATTTGTGAGCATTGTTGATAATGCTGCTCTTGCAAACTTTGCATGCTTTGCGTAGTACTATGCCCAGGGTTAATCCTAACTGCAATCTTAGTCATGGGAGTCTACATCAGGACCGTAGAAGCAGGCTTAGATGATGGAGTCTTTGCTCAGTCTGCCCCACGCACTGTGTTCTGCCCACTTATTTGCGAATGTGTTGTTCTGTTTGGGATTGATGTGGGTCTCTTGAAGCATTGCTATGTGTATCTGATGTCTGTCTAAATATGCCAGGACTTGGCATTGCTTTCTTGGATCACCCAAGCCCTGGATATTCCAATTTGCAAATTTGGAATTGACGCTAGGTTAGCCATAATTATCGGTAATTTATAACAAGCATTATGGGAGCTATTCTATGCCTGCGAGGAAGATAAAAACAGTGCAAATACAATTTTTCCATCACATGTGGCCTTTTCGTTGGATATAAACTTAGAAAACAACCCTGTGCCCCCTCCCCCCCGCCCCCCACTGAAGCATCCCAAACATGGCAGGTTGGTGTGTCCCTCCCCCCTTCCCTAACCCCCCAGAACTTCAAGAACAGGCTACATATCAGTCCGCAGCTCAAAACAAAGGGGGAGCGCCCTCGGGGGGAACTCCTAGGGCCATGCAAGTATACTCCTCGTCCTCAGAGAGACCGAACAATGGAATGTCTCAGCTCTGAGAGGGCAAGGGTGCCTGGGTACCTTAGTGTCCCGTGGTCCTTCATATTGTCACTTATCTGGTGTTCGCCATAAGGCGATTGGTTCTGTCGCCCAACTAGATCTTGCCGCCAAGTGGCTTGTGTCCAAAGTGTTCAGTTTTCGCTGTCAGCCGCCTATGTGTCTGTACTCTTTCTCCTTCGTTTCTGTATTTGGGCGCGCCACACCTCCGGCAGCAGCTAGTCAGTGGTCAGTGATCTGGATCTGTTTGGTGAATCCGGCATGGTTGAGGAATTGTTGCGATGCTTGAGTCGTTTCAGGAAATCGTCCACCTGTTGTGGCTTAGTGAAGAATGTCTGTTTTCCTTGGTGAGTGACTCGCAGACACGCTGGGTAGAGGAGCGCATACTCAATTTGTGCCTCACGGAGTTTCTTTTTGGCCGGCATGAACTTGCGTCACTCTTCCTGCACGATTGCAGTAAAATCCGGGTATATAGTGAATTGATTGCCATCGAAGGTCAACTGGTGCTTCTCCCGGGCTGCTTTGAGAGCAGTGTCCCGGTCTCTGTAATTTAGAAACCGAGCAATGATTGAGCGTGGTGTGCTTCCCGGAGGGGGTCTAGCACCTAGTGATCTGTGTGCGCGTTTGACGATGAATTTAGACAAGAAGGATTCAGCACCGATTGTATCACGCAGGAGTCGCTCGACATACTCTACCATCTTCCCAGTGTTGGTGCTCTCGGGAATGCCCAGGACCCGTATGTTATTCCTTCTACTGCGTGCTTCTAAATCTTCATTTTTCGCCGCGAAAACCTTAAGCAATTTATCCATGTGTTCCACATGTGCTGGAGCTGGGAAGTGTCAGAGATACGCTTCTCTGCTTCTTTGATGCGTTCTTTGTGGCCTTCAAGTTTGTGCACAATGGCGTGCATTCGGGTGGACATTGCGTCCATTTTTTCGGCTATTGTTGTGAGGCCCTGATGCACTTCCAGGAGTATCGCTTTTAAGTCTTCTTCAGGTGTGTTAGTTGGGCCTGAAATAGGTGTGTCAGCTGCTCCGAGTTCGCCTTGCTGTGCGCGGCTGCCTCTACTGGCATCGAACACCAGTTTTGGCTGTTTCGGATCTGCTTTCCCTATATTTACCGTCTTTCTGTGTGGCCTTGCCAGTTAGCAGCTATATGCCTCTCTGGTTCGCCTGGGACTCCGCGTTATAGAAGGCATAATGTGGTTGGATTGTTCCGTGGCTGTCGCCGCCACCTGCCGCTGCGCCCCGTCTTTCTGGGTTGTAGTGTAGGCCTCGATAGGTCTTAGAGCAATGTTTGTGTAGCACCGCGCCTTTTGATGCTTGGGCTATGGTGTCGCAGGGGGCAGTGATGTCCGTTATTGTTCTGTGGTGACTGTTCTTCAATCCCCTCCTCAACCCTCACAGTGCTGGGGCAGTCAATGCTGTGGTTTCCCAGTGCTTTTTGCAACTCCCAGGGGGGGATAGGGCCCTCAGCGCGGATTCCTTCACCACGTATGTGGCGGCTAGTGCTACATTGTGTGTGTGTGTGTACTTACGATCTCCTACTGTACCCAAGGGGTGTGGAGGTCGGTTCCCGTTATTACCGGCCGTGTCAGGGCCGTGGCTGAAGGGCCGTATGGGTTGTAGCAACATCGCCGCAGTAATGCCCCTGCTGAAGATGGTGGCACGGTGCTGACGGGAGAGGTAGTAACCGCGAGAGTCGCGGCGGCACGTTGGATTTCGTGCGGCTCCCTCAATGGCAGGTTTGCACTGGGAGTGGCGTATTAATGGGCTCAGAGGAGGGGCTGCTAGCGAGACTCACCCCGAATGTACTGTGTTCTGGAGCCGTGGGCTTATGCCGCTAAGACGCCTAGTTTCCACGTGGGCGCAGCGGTGCTTGCGTAGCGGGGTCAGCCCAGAAGCAGCTCCAGGCGGGCAGGTCGCCGACGGCGGGGGTTTCTCATCACCTTCGTTGTGGTAGTTGGGAGTCACCTTCCAGCACCAAACTCGCTGTAGGCAGGTACAAGGAGATAAGCGTTACAGCACTTCAATTATTCATCGAGTAGGACCATTTGGGCAGGATATTTTTACGGATTAGTTCCCCGAGCTGCAGGAGCCTCAATACAGTACGGCCATTCTGCTCGTGCGCCACCTAGCGCCCTAGCTTCTTCGGGCCTTCTTCAGGTCGGTTCTTGTTTGAGGAGACAAGGTTCGGGTTGCCCATAAATACTAGAGTAAGGGGTGTTACAGGTAAGTAAAGGCCGGGAACAATGGGTCCCTTCCTTGGGGTGGGGACACCCCCTATTATTAGTTCCTGCACTCGCGCTGTATATGAAACGCTTCACCTGCTTTTAAATCTCTTTTAAAACTATTACTCTTGATTAGCGCCGAGCGCTTGCTCTGTTTTATTTTCCTTTGTTGTACCGCTTAGTGGGAATTGAGGGAGAAACTTACCCGCATTTAAACGCCTGCACACCCACACTTTGTGGGGTAGAAGGGACTCGGGGGCACTGTATACTCATCGCGCCACTTCTGAGAGCGCCATTTTGGATTGGGGGAAGGTTTCTCTTGAGGGAGCGCCATCTTTGGTGAGGGAGAGCCACTCGCCCTGCCAGGACCCACGTGACCTCTCGGCCTGGCGGGTGCGCCAGAGGTAAGCCCGTTTGCGCCCGTTCGTGCAACGGACGCGCATAGGGCCGCTACCTCTGGCCACTCGCACTCTCCCCGTTTGGTCTATTCTCAGTCAGACTTGCGGGCTCTGACACCGTCCCATGATTCCTCAACACAGAAACCCACTGCTCTATCTCCGCTTCAGTCACTGTCATGTGGACTGCTTAATGTTCGGTCGCTCTGCAAGCACCACACGGAGATCGCCTTTTTGGTTGAGTCATCTGGGCTGGACGTGTTGTTTTTAACGGAAACGTGGACTCGCGAGGACTGCCTAGTTGAACTAGGTTTGGCCTGTCCCCCGGGCTTTAAAATTATCCATACTCCTCGGCCAAAGAATCTAGGCGGCGGAATCGGTATCATTTACCGCGAACAGCTGGATGTTTTCCAGCTTAAAATCAGCGAAGTCTCGGGCTTTGAGCTCATGGGTTTTTCCTTCAGAAACCTGGAGAGAACACTGATATCCGGGGTGCTGTGCTATCGGCCGCCGGGCTCGGCCTCTTCCCTGCCAGAGTTCCTTGACTTAGTATATGACCTTTCAAACACCCATTCGAACCTGCTAGTTCTGGGTGACTTTAATCTATGGCAGGGGGGTCCTTTAGACGGAGCGTTTACTTCACTCTGTCAAGCCCTTGCTGACATCCAACTGCAACAACTGGTCTGTTCCGCGACTCATAGGGGCGGTCATGTTTTGGATCTTATTTTTGCGGGCGTTCATTCGGCAGTGATTAATGACATCTTAGCCCAATGCTGGACCGACCACGCGCTTGTGGTCTTCTCCCTATGCTTAGGGGACCACTCCTCCGAGGCCGCTGGGGTAGGACTCTCGCATTTGGGGCGACCTTGGTCCCGACTGCTCAGCTTATCCCCTCTGCCCTCCTTAATATCTGCCAACTTCTGCCTGAGGAATTCAGTGGAAGAAAGCTACTCCTCCTTGTGCCGGTCCATCACCGAGTCGCTCGACAAGATTGTGCCCCTTCGTAGGGCAAGAGTGAGGGTGAACCGGGCTTTTCCTTGGTTTACGGAGGAGCTACAACACTTGAAGCTGAGCTGTAAACGGGCAGAGAGAGCGTGGAGAAGGGAGTACTCCCCCTCGGCTAAAGTCTTGTTTAGACTCGCACTGAGAGGCTATAAGGATCAGATCAAGCAGGCCAAGGCGACTTTTATACAAACTTCCCTGCGGCAGGCGCCTAATAAATCCCAAGCCCTGTTCAAAATTGTCAAGGACCTGTCACATCCGGTTTGTGCGGCTAACTCGGTCCGGGCGTCACAGGCTCTGTGCGACTCGTTGGCTCTTGCCTTCGAGGAGAAGACCGCTATGATACTGGAGGGCTTAACACATCCCGTATCTGCGGATGCTAGCCTGGGAGTGGCGGCTGACCTGTCTAGCCGATTTTGTACTAGTGTTGCCAACCCGGGGCCGGGAGCTCCGGGCAGTTCACCGAGTCGACCACCGCCGATCGGTGTGGGAGCTCAGACGGTTATCGCCGCCCTTGGGCCGGGAGCCTCTGCCAATTTACCGAGGCTACCCCGGCTGAGCTTTTTCCCCCCTCCTTCCTTTGAGGAATTTTGTAAGGTTGCTCATTCGGTGTCCTCGGGGTCTCCGCTTGATCCGCTGCCCCCCAAGTTCTGGAAGGCCTTTCACGCAGAACATTTTCTGCCTCTGTCTTCGATCTGCCTCCAATCCTTGGAATTGGCATCGGTGCCAGAATGCTGGAAGTTAGCAGTGGTGTCACCTCTGCTAAAAAAGCCAACCTTGGATCCGGCCTGTTTCTCCAACTACAGGTCGATCTCCTTGCTCCCTTTTCCGATCAAGATCCTGGAAAAGTGGGTAACTCGCTCTCTCTCTGGCTTCCTGGAGAACATCGGGTGGTTCGAGGCCCAGTTTGGCTTCCGCCCTGGTCACGGGACGGAGTCCGCGCTGGTGACCGTACTGGACAATCTGCGTTCGCGTGTCGACAGTGGTCGGGCAGCCTTTTTAGTGCTGCTCGACTTGTCGGCCGCGTTCGATACGGTCTGCCATCGGACCCTGGTCCGGAGGCTGGAGGAGTGCGGGGTCACCGAGGGGGCTAGAGACTGGCTGATTTCCTATCTTGGCGGTAGGCAACAGTTGGTCTCACTCCCGCCTTTCAGCTCTGAGCCAAGGAGAATAGGACAGGGGGGTTCCCCAGGGCTCGGCCATCAGCCCGATACTGTTCAACCTGTACCTCCGCCCTTTAGTCCAGCTAATAAAATCCTTCGGTGTCTCGGCATTCAATTATGCCGACGACACCCAGCTGGTCTTCTCCTTGGAAGGGAACAATGCGGTCTCGCTTGGCACCTTCCATCGCTGCATGGCGGCCACAGCGGACTGGCTACGAGCTAACTCTCTGCAATTCAATAGCTCGAAGACAGAGGTACTCCATTGCTCTACTGATCGTATTCCGCGGGCACTCCCCGAGAACTTTTGGCCCAGCACCTTTCCCGAACCAGTGCTGGCATCGGAGTCAGCACGCAACCTGGGGGTAATGTTTGGCCCTAATCTACAACTTGACATACACGTCAATAAAACCACTGGAACGTATATGATGCTGCTACGCATGCTACATAAAGTCCTGCCTCTTCTCCCTGTCCAAGCTAGGCCGGAAGTAGTCTGTGGGACCATACTAAGTCGTCTTGACTACTGCAACGGACTTCTTCTGGGGGCCCCAAAAAATTTGATAGGGAAGCTTCAGCGGGTGCAGAACATGGCCGCTAAGCTGGCCCTTTCCCGGCCCAGGTCCAGCTCTTCCACTCTTGCATTACGAGATCTGCACTGGCTTCCGGTAGACCTGCGGGTTCAGTTCAAAGCGGCATGCTTGGTGTTTAGAGCTGTACACCTTTTGGGCCCTATCCCTCTGCAAAATATGTTTGCTTGGTACTCGGCCCCACGGCTCTTGCGGTCTTCGTCGGCTCACCTCTTGGTGGTGCCAAGGTTTCAAAGAGTGAGGATGGGTGGCCGCTCTTTTAGTGTGGCTGCAGCGAAATTATGGAACTCCCTCCCACTCTCTTTAAGGAGTCACAATGACTATCTTCCGTTCAGGAAGGCTTTAAAAACGCATTTATTCCCTAAATAATGTTTGAGCGATTATCTCAGTCAAAGTGCATGGTTCTATGATCAAAGCGCCAGGATGCCCTCTGGGTGACAGGTCTGCGCTCTATAAATATACTAAATAAATAAAATATTATGCCACCCTCCAGTGGGAGGGGTGTAGGAGAGTAGGGTCTGCAATCCTATGATCACCCAGATTTTTGCTTTTTGCTTCACTGGTTTACGACTTTCCCTGGCTGTGGGCCTGCTAATCAGACCCACAGCCTAGCTGTTCTCTCTCAATCCAAATTGTACCCAGGTACTGAATTGGCACTGGGCCCTCTCAAGTCCCTGTACCCAGGGCTGAGGTGCACCCAGAAGTCTCCCAGGGGCTGCAGCATGTATTATGCCACCCCTGGGCTGGCTAACTAAATCCGACACAACTGGCTGCTTGACAGCTGGGGCAGAGTGGTGTACTCACCCTCTGCTGTAGATATAGTATTCCTATATCTAAACCTAAATGGACACACAGATCTCCTATCAGTCACTCCTATGGCAGTCCTTAACAATCCTGAAGGCAGAGTGCTTGGAATCGTGTGAGATTGTGCTCTGGCATGAGCTGAGCCTGTCTGCGTCTTTCGGGATCCATCCCTTAGCCGTCTCCATGATATCGCATACCATATACTCTTAAGTGCATTATAATCCTCGCGGTTATATGCCAACTCTGGTATCGCTTTATCAAAACATGTCGAGTAAGGTGTCATACGAATTGGAATACTAACCCCTCGCCAATTCTGGCGACGGGGTTAGCATTCCACCCTTATAGAGGGACACGACATGTGTGTAACCTGTAACCCCGGTTAAAGTCAGACAGAGCCTTAGCATCCACAAAATGGATGCTGCCACCGAGACACAAGTCTGCCCTCCTGCTGCTGGGAGTCCTCCCAGAGCAGGAGGCAAGGACAAAGGGTTTCCTGCCAGGGGCGGTGCTAGCACCGTCCCAGACAGGATTTTGTGTATCCTAGGTAGGCAGGGCTTTAGAGGAAGGTGAATGCAAGTGGCACCCCGGTGCTCACTGTGCATAGGCCGGCTGAAACCAGTTCCAGGGGCACTCCAGCCCCTGGCCTGGGGAAAGCCCGCCAAAGGAGAGGGGTGTAACCACCCCCCTCCTAGTCCCACCCATAGGGCAGGACTTAGTCGCGTGCCAGCCCCTTTTTTCAGGATAAAGGTAGGAACTGGCCCCCTTCCAAATTAGATCAATCTTTGAATCCTGAACCGACCTTCTTCAAGAAGAACTCAAGACTCTCCCCAAGATTTCTCCCATGTGGCTAAGGAGTAGTCACCCTGCAGCAGCAGGCACCAACCAAGCTTCGCGGTTTGTTGCCAGTCTCTCCTTCGGATCAAGACTGCTCCAGCACGACGAGAACCGGCTTCCCTGGCACCTCTGACCTCAACCCACATCATCAGCCCAGCTGTGATCCGTGGGTGCGACGAGACCTCGAGGGACCGGCCATCTTCAGAACTGCACGACGCTTGTCCAGCACGACTCCAGAGTGACCCTCGACTGAGTGCTTTGGGGTAAGAGAAGCCCGACCCTGAGCAGCTCCAGCACCGAAGTTCAGCCCCCCTGCATCCACGAGATCTGCGTGGGGCCCTTCTGCTTTTTGCTGCTCACCGCATTGTCCAGGTCGCTTGCCCGTTGGCTAGTGACCCCCTCACGACGCTCTACGACAACTAACACTGCTGGTCTGGTTGCTCCAGACTAGCCGTGCTCCCCTCCATCAGAGGAGCACCCTGGACCCTCCTGGTCCACTCAAGACGCCATTTTAGGTCCACCGCGTGGGCCTTGCATTTGCCAAGACTTGTTGCCCAATCCTGGGTCCAGCGACGTCGACAGCAGAGACCTTCGTGGGACAGCTCGCACCTCCATCCTGGTCGCCGACAACGCCTCCTGGTCCGAGAGACTGCAGAGCCCAGCAGCGCCCACTCACCTGGTCGAGGTGACTTCGCCCGGTGCCACTCTGGTGCCCATCTAATCACTGGCTAGTGATTCAGAACTTAGTCCCCTCTGCTTTCAGGTTTTCTTCTTCCCTGATCCAGGCTTGGATCACCACTAACTTTTCTTCACTGGCCGCCTGCCAGCAACTTCCACTTCAGGCTCCTGGTTCGACAACGAGGGTTTCCGACGTGACTTCAACCCTATGCAGCCGCAGCCCCTGGGCTAGGTAAACCGAGTACTCCGGTGCTCCAGCACAGTCCAACACTCCTAGTGTTCGGATCCACTCTTGTTTTCGACCCACCTAGTCGGGTTCGCCCGAGAACAGTAACTTTGCAACTGCTAGCTCCCATAGACTTTTTCCCGCCTTACGCGTGAGAGTTCCCACTCTGCACACGACGTCCACAGGCCTCCTGCATCTATTCCCAGTGTTTAGAATTGTAGGCCTAGCGATTCCTAAGTCTAGAAACGTATTACTTACCTGCTAGCCAGTTCGCATTCCACTTACTGTGTATATGGTTTTTCGTGCCCCTAGGGCATTTGTGTAAATTGTGCGACTTAAAGTATTTTCGTAAGAGTTTTGTTGTGTGCTTAGCTCCCTGACTCATAAAGAGATCAGGGTAGTCTTGTTATAAATAAATACACTTTATTTTCATAACAACTTGTGTGGTGTCCTTTCACTGGGTGTTCAAGGGGTAATGTGATGGTAAAACAGCTGGCTTAACACGCCCTCTAGAGTCTTAGCCTTAGACTGCTCGTATCCATGCTACTAGGATAGCTGGTCTATAAGGTTGACTTACAACCAATCATCAATAAGGGTTGTTTGGACTGATACATAGTGATCACTAGAATAGTGAGCACTGCATATCAGGCCAACTTCTCACAAGGGGGTATATGCCTCTCTCTGGTTGGCTGGGTTCCCCCATCTGCAAGATGGCGGGGACTGAGAGTTGAGCTTCACCTCGCCTCCCCCACCTGAGGGGGTTGATTAGGCAAAAGACGGCACGCCTCTTTTCCTCACTTGGTTTTCCCGCCAGTTCTCACGCCGAAAGTGGAGATCAGAACCGGTGGGGGCCAGTTGCCGCAAGCCTTTGAAGCTTCCCTTTGTGGACTCTGCCCATCCTGGCGAAGGAGGCTTGGCATCTCATCCCAGGATGTGCATTGTTTCAGACGCCCAGTAGCAGCAAGCTTTCACCCCAGGGGTCCAGAAACATGTCTGGTGGTGGCAGATGGCGAGAAGCCACTCCGCCAGGACACTAGAGTTAGGTAGTTTTTCAGGGGGCATCTCTAAGATGCCCTCTGAGTGAATTTTAATTAAATCCCACACTGGCATCAGAGGGGCTTTAATGTGCTGAGAAGTTTGATACCAAACTTCCCATTTTTCAGTAAAGCAATCATGGTGCTGTGGAGTTCTTAATGACAAACGTCCAGTACCATATGCTCTTAATGGCAGTACTGCACTTACACCGTCTAAGAATCAGCTTAAACACAGTAGGGGTACAGGGCTCATGCACCTGTACCCTTACCACTAGTATAGGGCACCCTGCCAGAGGGGTGGCTTACCTGTGCCAGGGCTGTGGCTTGTAGGCATGGCACAGTGTGCCATGTCAACTCTTCACTTTGTTCTGCACCAAAACACCCAGCCAGCAAGGGCAGTGTGTATGTGTAAAGGTACATGGCCTCTAAGGGTGTCACAATAAGTGCTGCAGCCCTTAGAGGCCTTTCCTGGCCACAGTGCCCTTGGTACCTATGGTACCATTTATGAGGAACGGACATGTGGCCAAAGAGTGCCAATAGGGTTTTGTATCAATGCAGTTTAGGGAAAGAACATAGGCCCTGGGTACCTGGTTGGCAGGAGCCCAGGGCACACTCTGTCAAAGGACATCAACAGTTTGGCAAGTAGTGGGAGCAATCATGCAAAACGAGGGCACTTTCTTACAGACGCGTCTCCTGCAGTGTCAGGATATAAACACCCATCATTTTAGCTTGTTTCAGGACTTTTTCCTGCTTTATTTTGACAAGGATCCCCCGGACCAATACACGTAGGTAAGTATCAAATCATACCCAGTAATATGCGCTCTGTATAAGGTCACTTACGAGAGTCTGGTCCAGACATCTGGGGTGCCGGCGATTGCCCGCTAGCCGGTGAGGTGCCCGCTGCTCCCCTAGGGCGCGGCCAGTAATTTTCAGCTCCCCTATCTGCATCAAGCCGTCTCCCCAAGCACGCACAAGGCCCAATCTGGGGGTAAACATTTAATAGCCCCTCTCAGCACCCCAGGCCCAGGCAGCTGTAAGGCACTCCACCCCTCAGTCACCGCTCACTGCTAGCTATACCGGGGGCGGCGGGGATGTGCCCCACAGCAGTTGGATGGTTGTAACTGCCGCCGAATTATGCTGTAGGCAAGAGTGGCTCCTCAGGGGCGGCTGCACTCCTCAGCAATGGTGCTGCGCTCAACCCCTCACAGGGGCCTGGCCCTAACGAAGACAGCCCAAGTCACAGCCCACCAGCATCCAGCCTCCGCAAGACTTCAACAGGAGCTTTCCAGATGGACAATCCCTCCCTGTACTCCCAGTGTCCGCAAGGGGGTCAGGGGCACCTCAGGAATGGTCACACTCCGCGGACAGGGCATCATCCCCCGTACTCAGATGCCGAACCTCACAGTGCACCAGGCCACACTGCCTCGGATTACCACGCATAGCTCTGTCGGCAGCCCAGATGACGGCCAGGCTCGACCCTCTCTGATATACTGTGACAGTCAAAGGGCATTCAATCTGTAATTTACAAGACAGCGCCCTGCAAAGGATGACAGGAGGATTGGGGATGGTGGGTGGCGTGCCGCGTGGAGCTGTCCAAAAGTGTGCCCACCATGTTCGGCTTACAAGCTGCATTATTGCATATTTAAACACAGTATGCTTCCTATTTCATCTTCACCCTCTGCTTATTGGAGCACACAGAGTTTGCCTACGTCAAACGAAAATAGCCTTTACAAAAGATTTCATGTCGGGGTCAGGGGATGGCAGCTGTGTGGAGGTGAGAGAAGTAAGAGCTAAGCATGTGTTTATAAAACAAGAGTGCAAGTGTCTGGTAGAACAAGTTACCTTTGATGATGCGCTTTCTGGTGGATACTCTTTCGAACTGCATATTGTTTTTTACTTTACCTATGTCCCAGGCATCGGACTAGATTTGAAAACATTTAAGCATTACCACTGCATGCCGGTAGTGATGTGCAGAGTGCAGACCCCATGTAAGCACCACCCATATGCGATGACATCAGCTGCTTTCTAGCCTGTCTCTACCCGTAAACGCAGAGCTCAAAAGCAGATTGACACTGACCAGTGTTCAGATCTCTAGACTTGGGACCTTTTTAGATGGTAAACAAGTCCAATTAAATTCAAGAGAGGTTAGGAAATGTGCAAGGAATCTGCAATTAAATGAAGTATGCAGCAGAAAGAGCCCCCTTTGAATAGATACCAATGCTATACCTTCCAGGTGGGGAGTCTAAACTGGCTCAGGCCAAAAAGTCCTGCAAGACAGAGCGGGTTAAGTATCTTTCTCTATGGACCTGGCTGTCCAGGCAGTAGTCCTTCATGAACATATGAAATTAAGCCACTTAGTAGCCCACGAAATGTCCAGAACAGGCACTCTGCTTGTCAACACTGTGGTAGCAACCTTGGTTCTGGTGGAATAAGCCTGCAACCTTCGGGGGTCTGCATCTTAGTCCGGACATAGTAGATTTTGATGCAGAGAATGATTTAGGGGGGTTAGTTCTTTTCTGCACTGCCTTCACCTTCTTTGTCCACCTAATCCAACAGAGCTGATCGTTCACACAATGATCCTTGGTTCAATTAATATAAAAGCTGTATCACTCCTTGTTGGGAGGGGTTGATTTGAGTAGATGGCTGGGTCACAGGGAAAGAGGCGTCTTCCCTAGCTGTCCTGCTGCATTCTTTGCTGATCTTTTTGGATGGGACCTTCCAGTTTTCCTCTGCGGTGGACATCTCTCAAGCAATGAAAAGTCATCTCAGGCTTATTTAGAAAAAAAATATGCACAAGGACAGGAACGAATAGTTTCTTACCTGTCGGTGTAGTTTTGCAGCTTGAAGATCCTTCTGGATTCACTATGCTGTGCATATTCCGCAATCTGGTGGTTCGGTCGGAATCGTAGTCTTTTTTCTCTTTTTTTTTTTTTCGTAGCCCAGGTGGGCGTCGACGTCCCACCATTTGGTGTACCTTCGGTGACGTCGGCATGCTTCCGGCGGAACCTACCACCCTTGGGCGCCATCTTCGGATTCTTTTTTCTGTCTCTTTTTTCTTTTCTGTGTTTGTAGTGAATCCATGGCTATGTTAGTTAATCCTTTTTTCAATGGAATTCTTTTCACGTATTTTAGCTTGAACTTGCTTTCTTTTCTATGTGTTTCCACCTCTTCTCCAGCCTCATCTTTCTGGCGGAGGTGGGTGGGTTCGCTAGTGAATCCAGAAAGATCTTCAAGCTGCAAAACTACACCGACAGGTAAGAAACTATTCGTTTTGCAGCGTGAATCTTTTTGGATTCAGTATGCTGTGCATAGATTTTGTAGCGGTTTCGTTACTTTTGTGGCGGCTGGGTGGAAGATGAGCATTGGTTGTTGAATATATGTTGAAGCACCTTTTGTCCTACTTGTGCTTCTTTGTTCATTTGTACATCCACGCAATAGTGCTTAATGAACGTGTGCACTGAAGCCCATGTTGCCGCCAGGCATATGTCCTGAATTGGTGTGTTGGCCAGAAAGGCAATTGTTGCTCCTTTCTTCCTGGTGGAGTGGGCCTGCGCCCCTCCTGTTAGTTCCTGGCCCGCTTGTTTGTGGCAGAATTGTATTGTCTGTGCGATCCCTCGGCGCTATGGTGTTTTTAGTCACTGGTTTGCCCATGTAACTGTTTGCGAAGGATACGAAGAACTGTTTCATTTTCCTGTGTCCCTTCGTCCTTTCAATGTAGTGCATCACAGCCCTTCTTGCGTCTAGAGTGTGGAGCGACCTCTCAGCGCTTGTAGTGGGGTTTTGGAAGAAGCTAGGCATCTGAATACTCTGATTCATGTGGAACCTCGACACCACCTTTGGCATGAAATGTGGGTCTGTTCTCATCTCGACCGTCTCTGTGTATTTGGATGTAGGGTTCCTGCAGTGTGAGTGCCTGCAGTTCGCTCACCCTTCGTAGCGAGGCGATAGCTACTAGAAAAGCGGTTTTCATTGTTAGCATTTGCAGTGATGCTTTGTGGATGGGTTCGAAAGGTGCTATAGCAATGTGTATGTACATAAGCGGCGTTCATTTGTGTTCACAGTACCCCTTGTTGTAAGCAGAACGGATATCGCTAAAACACTGACTGTGTTATCCCGCTAGCATAGACCCATGCACACACATACACGACAGCCATTCTAGGTATCATGGTCTCCTTGTTCACGATCGATCGTCGGCACACTTCCCTGACCCTGCAAGCTTCCCCCATGCTCCCTGACCGCCCCCGCTCTCACATGCACAAGTCATGAGCCCTCCCCTCCCGCATGACTCTGTCTCTGAAAATCGCACCCCGCGCCTGACCAACACCTCCTTTCCCTCCATGAATACCCCTCCTTTGATGACCTCTTCCTCCTAACCTAATTGTCTACATGGACCGCTGGTCACCCCTTAGCCTGAGGATACAGTTTATTGCCCACTACTGTATGCACTCGCCTCTCTTAAAAAGAGCCACTATTGATCACGACCTCCCCACCCCCTGAGATTCGATCAGGAGCACACATTCCAAAGGAATCAGCAGAACACTCAGCTGCATGACAGCCCCCTCCTATTGTATGGAGGATAAGGGCCCCTACTGTAGCCACGTGTTGGAATATCATCGTACTTCACAATGTCTTGATTGTAATAAAGGATGCCTGTGTGCCACAAACCTGTGTATAAAAGACGAAGCCTCAGAGAAACTTGTTAGAGCCCCTCCCGAAGACACTATGCGAGTGTCCCAAATGACAGGCTCTCCTCATGAGAAATAAACCTTTTTCCTTGTCTTCCTGCTTCCAGCGCCCGTCTCTTTATTGGGTAATTATTTCAAGATGGGAACTAAGAGGCGTCTTGCGCCAGCAGCCTGGGCATCCGGTGCGTTATGGGCTGACTTTTCCACACCTGGCTGTCCAGGCAGTAGTCCTTCATGAACATATGAAATTAAGCCACTTAGTAGCCCACGAAATGTCCAGAACAGGCACTCTGCTTGTCAACACTGTGGTAGCAACCTTGGTTCTGGTGGAATAAGCCTGCAACCTTCTGGGGTCTGCATCTTAGTCCGGACATAGTAGATTTTGATGCAGAGAATGATTTAGGGGGGGTTAGTTCTTTTCTGCACTGCCTTCACCTTCTTTGTCCACCTAATCCAACAGAGCTGATCGTTCACACAATGATCCTTGGTTCAATTAATATAAAAGCTGTATCACTCCTTGTTGGGAGGGGTTGATTTGAGTAGATGGCTGGGTCACAGGGAAAGAGGCGTCTTCCCTAGCTGTCCTGCTGCATTCTTTGCTGGTCTTTTTGGATGGGGACCTTCCAGTTTTCCTCTGCGGTGGACATCTCTCCAGCAATGAAAAGTCATCTAAGGCTTATTTAAAAAAAAAAATATGCACAAGGACAGGAACGAATAGTTTCTTACCTGTCGGTGTAGTTTTGCAGCTTGAAGATCCTTCTGGATTCACTATGCTGTGCATATTCCGCAATCTGGTGGTTCGGTCGGAATCGTAGTCTTTTTTCTCTTTTTTTTTTTTCGTAGCCCAGGTGGGCGTCGACGTCCCACCATTTGGTGTACCTTCGGTGACGTCGGCATGCTTCCGGCGGAATCTACCACCCTTGGGCGCCATCTTCGGATTCTTTATTCTGTCTCTTTTTTCTTTTCTGTGTTTGTAGTGAATCCATGGCTATGTTAGTTAATCCTTTTTTCAATGGAATTCTTTTCACGTATTTTAGCTTGAACTTGCTTTCTTTTCTATGTGTTTCCACCTCTTCTCCAGCCTCATCTTTCTGGCGGAGGTGGGTGGGTTCGCTAGTGAATCCAGAAAGATCTTCAAGCTGCAAAACTACACCGACAGGTAAGAAACTATTCGTTTTGCAGCGTGAATCTTTTTGGATTCAGTATGCTGTGCATAGATTTTGTAGCGGTTTTTGTACTTTTGTGGCGGCTGGGTGGAAGATGAGCATTGGTTGTTGAATATATGTTGAAGCAGCTTTTGTCCTACTTGTGCTTCTTTGTTCATTTGTACATCCACGCAATACTGCTTAATGAACGTGTGCACTGAAGCCCATGTTGCCGCCAGGCATATGTCCTGAATTGGTGTGTTGGCCAGAAAGTCAATTGTTGCTCCTTTCTTCCTGGTGGAGTGGGCCTGCGCCCCTCCTGTTAGTTCCTGGCCCGCTTGTTTGTGGCAGAATTGTATTGTCTGTGCGATCCCTCGGGCTATGGTGTTTTTAGTCACTGGTTTGCCCATGTAACTGTTTGCGAAGGATACGAAGAACTGTTTCGTTTTCCTGTGTCCCTTCGTCCTTTCAATGTAGTGCATCACAGCCCTTCTTGCGTCTAGAGTGTGGAGCGACCTCTCAGCGCTTGTAGTGGGGTTTTGGAAGAAGCTAGGGATCTGAATACTCTGATTCATGTGGAACCTCGACACCACCTTTGGCATGAAATGTGGGTCTGTTCTCATCTCGACCGTCTCTGTGTATTTGGATGTAGGGTTCCTGCAGTGTGAGTGCCTGCAGTTCGCTCACCCTTCGTAGCGAGGTGATAGCTACTAGAAAAGCTGTTTTCATTGTTAGCATTTGCAGTGATGCTTTGTGGATGGGTTTGAAAGGTGCTTTCATGAGCTCCGTCAGTACCACATTTAGGTTCCAGGCCGGTGGCGGCATTCTCTTTGGTGGCGCTATCCTTTTTGCCCCTTCCAGGAATCTTTTTACGACTTGGGATGTAAAGAAGCTTCTCCCTGTTTCTCCTCTTGTGTATGCCACAAACACTGCCAGGTGCACCCTCAGCGAGGATGAGCTTAGCTGAGCTTTAATTAGGTGTGTGAGGTACCTTAGCACCGTAGATTCCCTGGTCAGTTTTCTATGGAGTTTTTTCTTGCAACACCATTGAGTGAATCTTTTCCATTTTTCCCCTTAGCACTTGCGTGTGATGGCCCTTCTTGCCTCACGCAGCACCCGCAGGGTGCTCTCTGGTAGTTTTAGATGTGCGAACTCTAAGTCCTCAGGAGCCAGGCTGAGAGGTTGAGGCTCTCCGGCTTTGGGTGTAGAACTTCCCCGTTTTCCATGGGGAGTAGGTCTCTTCTTTTTGAGAACTTGTGGGGTGGGCCCTGCGCCATCTCCATTATCTGAGAGTACCACGTCTGCCTGGCCCATTGTGGTGCCACCAGGATGAGCGTCATGTTGCTCGTCATGAATTTGTTGAGAACCCTGGGGATCAGTGGTATCGGGGGAAAAGCGTAGGCAAATGTTTTTGACCAGCTTATCCATAGGGCATTCCCCTGTGATAGTTCCTCTGGTTGCCTGGATGCAAAGCATTGGCATTTTGCATTCCGGCGTGTTGCAAACAGGTCTATAGTTGGTGTGCCCCACCTCCTGAATAGTCTCTCTGTTTCCTGAATATTGAGTTCCCACTCGTGGGACGCTGAAGTCTGCCTGCTGAGCCAATCCGCTTCCACATTGTCCTTCCCTGGCAGGTGAACGGCTAGCAGGTCTATTTTTAGTGGTATAGCCCATCTCCAGATTTCCTGTGCCAAGCTTGACAGAGGGAATGATTGAGTTCCCCCCTGTTTATGTAAAACATCGTTGTGGTGTTGTCTGTATCAGCACCTTCTGGTTGTACAGGTGTTTCTGAAAGGCCTTGAGGGCTAGCAACACTGTTTTCAATTCCAGGTAATTGATGTGTCTGACCGCATCTGTAGGGCTCCACAGACCCCACTCTGAGATTGTTCATGTGTGCGCCCCATCCCTTCTGGGATGCGTCTGTGGTGATGGTCACTGTTGGGTCCGGTGGTGTTAGAGGTTTCCCTACTGTTATTCTTTCCTTGGTCCACCACCTTATTTCTTCCTGCACCCTGTGCGTTACAACCACTAGATCCTCCCAACTTCCTGTAGCTTGTGACCATTGCTGTTGCAGCCACTCTTGGAGTGGTCTCATCTGTAGGCGTACATTGGGGACCAGGTGTATGCATGACGCCATCATCCCCAAGATCTTGCTCACAGTCCTCACTGTCAGAGCTAGCCCCTTCTGGTAGTGACGTTTCTCCCTCAGTAGGCTGAGCGTCCTCTTTTCGCTCGGTAACACCCTGCATTGGACGGTGTCGATTTGAGCTCCCAGGAAGATTTTCACTTGCTCTGGTTCCATTGAGCATTTTCCCCAGTGTATGGAAAAACCCAGGCTTGCTAGCGTTCTTGTGACCTGTTCTGCATGATCTTTGCATGTCCTGTAAGAGCTTGCATTCACAAGCCAATCGTCGAGGTAGGGGTACACGTGTATCCCCTTTCTTCTTAGATGTGCGGCCACTGCCGCAAGGCATTTGGTGAACACCCTTGGTGCGGACTTTAGGCCGAATGCCAGGGTCGTGAGTTGGTACTGATCCTTGTTCACTGTGAATCTTAGCATGTGCTTGTGCTGCCTGTTCATGGGGATGTGCAGGTACGCATCTTTTAGGTCTATGGTGGACAAGAAGTCCCCGGCCTTTATCTGTGGGATGACCTCTTGTAGGGACGTCATTTTGAATTTTTGAGTCTTTACGTATTTGTTTAGGAACCGTAGGTCCAGGATGGGTCTTAGACTTTCGTCCACTTTTGGCACCAGGAAGTAGTTTGAGTACACTCCCTTGTTTTGTTCTTTGAACGGAACCCGTTCGATGGCCGCTTTGAGGAGGAGTTCTTGAGCATCCTCTTGGAGTAATCGCAGCTCTCTTCCAGAGTGCTCTCTTTTCTTTGGCTTTCTGTTTGGTGGTCTCTTTTCCAACTCTATGCAGTATCCGAACTGCATAATGTTGAGTATCCACTTGTCTGTTATTTTTCTCCACTCCTGGAGAAAAAATCTCAATCTTCCTCCTACTGGTGTCACATGTTCCTTTGTGTCTTGTCCGTGTGGCCCTCTCCTTTTTGTTTTCCCGTGCTCCTCCCCCGGAGGGTTCGGGTGCGAGAGCACCTTTTTCCGTGTGAAGTCACTTTGAGGGGGGTTGTTCACTGCCTCTTCTTCACTGGCCCGTCCATTTCCTCTTAACCGAAAGGACTGGCCCCTGCTCTGGTAATTCCAGTTTTGTCTCTGCTGGCCCTGGTGACTTTGGTTGTCACCCTGTTGTCCCTGCTGGAAAGCCTGGTGTGATCGCCCTTGTTGGCTTCCACCCCTGCCGTTCGGCCTCCATGTAGGAGTGCCCCTTCTCAACCCCCTGAATTGCAGGGCCCCCATGGACCTTGCTGTCTCGTTGTCCTTCTTCAGTTGGGTGAGCTTCTCATCAACTGGGGCTCCGAACAGTGTTTCACCGTTGAAGGGTGTGTTCAGGATGTTGTTCTGAACCTCAGCCTTGAAGCCTGAGATCCTGAGCCAGGCTTGCCTTCTCTCTGTGATGCCTATAGCCATCAGTCTGCTGGCTGTTTCTGCCCCATCCAAGGCTGTTTTGAGGCACGAGTTAGCGATGCTTTTCCCCTCTTCCACAAGGGGTGATGCCCTCTCACGGTATTGTTCCGGGAGGTGCTTGAGCAATTGGCCCATCTCATCCCAATGCTGGTATTGATGTCTATTCAGGAGGGCGTTGGGAGTTCGCCATCCGCCAGTGCGTTGCGGCGTTCCTCTCTATTTTCCTGCCAGTTAGATCCATCCTCCTGCTTTCCTTGTCAGGTGGAGGTCCAGATGTTGTTGGGACGTTTGCCCTTTTTCTAGCCGCTGCAGCGATTATTGAGTCTGCTGTGACGGATCCCTTGATGTAAGCTGGGTCCTGGGAGGAGAATTTGTATTTCTTCTCCGTCCTCGCCGTTACTGATCTGCATGTAGCCGGGTCCTTGAAGGCTTCCTTCCCCTGGTCTGTGACACTCTTTAGCATGGGCAAGAACTGGCTTCTTGTCTGTGTGGGGAGCAATGTCTCCAGCAGGAAATCTGCTTTTGGCTTCTCCTCTTCCAGCTTAACTTTATAGGCTGCTGCCGCCTTCCTGACCACCTCATTGTATGCCCCAATGTCATCCGGTGCCGAAGGCCTCGAGGGGTATGTCTCCACAGCCTCCTCCGGGTTTTCGGCCTCGATGTCCTGCCATTCCAGGTCCTGGGCCGTCGAGGAACCGGAGCCATAGCTTGACTGCTGCTCCCCGTAATCCCCTTCAGTGTAGTAGAGGTCTTCTTCCTCTTCGTGCTACGAGGGGTCCGGAGTTTTCGGCGTCTCTTCGACGTCGAACTCCTCGTGCTCCTGTACCTCAGCGACGGTCGGTGCCGGCTTCGAGGGGATCCTGTAACTTCTCATCTTTTCGTGGAAGTCCTTCTTTCTCTGAAGGATATTCTCCATTTCGGCCTTGAGCCTTCTTTTCTTTCTCTGCATCTCTGCGGCCTGCTCGTCGTCGAGCGTTTCGGCCGCTCTTTTCGGCGGCGTCGTCGACGTCGAAACTCTCTTCGGCTCCTTTTCCTTGGAAGTCGAAGTCGAAGGCCCTTTTTCGGGGGCCTGCTTCGATGACCTATGCTTTTCGCTGGTCTTCGGCCTCCGGGAGTCCTTCCCAAAGGATCCGCTGGGCTCTTTTTCAGAGGATGCAGCTTTGGTCGTCGAAGTTTTCGGCGCCGGTGCTCCTTTCGAGGCTCTGGGCTCTGACTTTCGAGACCCTGTGGGGGTTTTCGGGGTCGTAGACTCTCCTACCTTGTCAGGCGTTTTCTTATCGGTCTCTGCGACCGTGAAGTCATCTGGCCCTTCGGCGATGTTGTCCTCGTAGTCGGTGGAGAGGCCCAGTTCGTAAAGCGTCGGGCCTGGCCCTTGCCCTGCATCGTGTAGTGGGCTGTCCTCTGTTTCTCTCGAACTCGGAGTGTCTTCGGCTTGAAGACGGAGCAGGCGCTGCAGTCTCTGCCTTCGTGGTCGATTGGCAGGCAGAGGTTGCAGACCGGGTGCTGGTCCTTCTGCGCGAACTTGTGGTGGCAGTTTTTGCAGAATTTAAAGGGTGTCTTGTACATCCCTGCGCTCAGGGGGCCCCCTGTGTGCGCATTCCTCCAGGGACGTCGAAGATCTCGAAGTTTTTTCCTTCCTTCGTCGTCTCCTCTGATGGTTCTCTTCTCCCGATCTTCTCAGATCTTTACCGTCGAAGACTTTCTGTATTTCCTCCTTTTCTCCTATAAAACTTCTGGAGCTTCACGAGACGATCCAGACCCAACGGCGGAAACTAGAATCTGAAGATGGCGCCCAAGGGTGTTGCTTCCGCCGGAAGCATGCCAACGTCACCGAAGGTACACCAAATGGTGGGAGGTCGACGCCCACCTGGGCTACGAAGAAAAAAAAAAAAGAGAGAAAAAAAGACTACGATTCCGGACCCAACCACCAGATAGCGGAATATGCACAGCATAGTGAATCCAGAAAGATTCACGCTGCAAAAGTGGTTTGATCTCACACAGGGAAGGCCTTATCACCAAATGATGGTTGCTGATGCCCAAAAGGAAGAAAAAAAAAAATTAAAGAAACCAGATTACCGACCCAAGCATATGAATCCCGAAAAATCATCAAGCCGCAAAACAACTCCTACTGTTAAGTAACCATTTTGTTGTGCAGCACGAATCCTTTTCTGGATTCACATGCTGTGCATTTATTTTTTTTGCAGTATTTGTCTCCTAGGGTGTGGTGGGTGTGGGGGGATTTCAAGTGTGCTTGAGTTTGCAAATATGCGTTGTAGCATTCTCTGTTCTCATTTATCTTCATGTATACATAGTAGTGTTTTGTGAAGGTCTGTGTGGATGACCATGCCGCGGCAATGCAGATGTGTAATTTTGCTCGGAAGGCTACGGTTGCTCACTTTCTTCTATTGGAATGCGCTCCAGGCCATGTAGGCAAAGGTTTGTCTGACTGTGCGTAGCAGGTTTGGATTGTTTCTACTATCCATCGGGCAATGGTACCCTTCGTTACTGGGACGCACTTGGTTACCCTGGCAAACAAAATGAAAAGTAACTTCCTCTTTCTCAGTGTCTTTGTCTCCTGTAAGTATTTCATGAGTGCTCTCTGCATGACCAAGATGTAAAGCGGCCTGGGTTTTTGGATTCAGGAAGAATACCGGTTGTCAGATACTCAGGTTGATGTGGAATTGTAATACTACCTTTGGTAGGATCTGGGGGTTTGTTCTTAATACCACCAGGTCCTTGTGGATTTGTAGGTATGGCTCCAGGCTAGTGCGCGCTTGCAGTACGCTCACTCTGTGCAATGATTTATTTATGCCTTTTGCTTAAGCTCAAAAGGTTCTGTTATCAACTATGCGAGTACAAAGTTTAAGTCCACATTGGTGTCTGTGTCATTCATGGTGGTGCTACCTTCTTTGACCCCGCTAGAAATTGCTTCATCACCAGGAGTATGAAGAAGCTATTTCCTGTTGTTCCTCTGGAGTATGCAGCTATAGCCGCATTGTGCACCTTCAATGACGAGAAGATCAGGCTGCTCTCTAGAAGGTTGGAGGGGGTGGAATGGCTTGGGGTGGGGGGTGTCACCATTAGATGTCAAAACTCGAGGTATTCAGGAGCTATGATGCTATGTTGAACAAGACTGCCTCTGGGTGACATACAATCACGTTTTGAATAGTTTGTAAATCTTGTAAAACTCTCAGGAGTATGATCTGTCCGTTGGACTTAATTAGTAGATCTGTGAACCAAATCTGTCTGGCCCACTGCAAGGCCATGAGTGGGAGCGTCAACTCTGGCTGTTCAAATTTATCCAGAACTCTTGGTATCAGGGGAGTCGGTGGAAAGGTGTATCAAAATGTCCCTGACCAGATTATTGCCTGGGCATTCCCCTTGGACTGGTGGGGTGGTTATCTGTTAGCGAAGTTTTGGTGCTTTGCTTTTTTTTGTCTGCGAGTTTGTGATTGGTGTGCCCCATCTCCTGAAGACGTTATACAGCACCTCATGTTTTAGTTCTGTGGGAAGCATTTGGTTTACTGCTTAGTCTATCTGGTTTGATGTTTTGTTGTTCAGGGAGGTGTATTGCCAATAGTGGTGTTACGTTGTTGTGCCCATTTCCATATCTCCTATGATAGCTGCGAGAACTGGAACAACCTTGTTCCCCCTTGCTTCTTGAGGTAGAACATTGTTGTTATGTTGTTCGTCTGGATCAACACGGCTGATTTTCTTATGTGTGCTTCGAAGGCTTTTAGTGCTAAGAAGAAGATTTGGAATTCCAGCGGGTTGAGATGCTTGACAGGGTCCCCTGGGGCATAGAGTCTCCTGACTTTGAGACTGTCCATGTGTGCTCCCCAACCCTTGTGGGAGCATCCGTTGTTTTGGTCACCGCGGGGGCTGGTAACTAGGAGGGGTTTCCAATCGCTATTACAATTGTCATTTAGAAATATGCATGTTACTTATTTAATTGGCATCTGAAGGTTGAGAACACAGGATAAGACTCTTTTCTAAGATATTTGTTTTTGACCTTTTGGATACTTTTCTGATGCAAATGTTTTAGAAACATAAATGGAATTTAAGAATAGAAATGATATGCTGTTAGGTGATCGACCTCTGGGCTAGCCCTACATTCTAATCCGACAAAGGGAAACCTGGAATGCTATACATTTGCTTGGTCTACTGTGCACATCACTGATGACTGCCAACTAGAGTAAGTACATCCATGTGGTCTGAGTTAATCAACGTTTATCCACTTGCCTGTCTAAGCAATCTTAAAAACTAGTTCTGGTGGTGGATACTTTTGACTATCATAAGCATAACTAAAAAAAAGCGAAACGATGCGTTTAGCCTGGTTGGAGTCATTACATACATTAAAAAGCATGAAGCTCTGAGTGGACCTCTGTAAAACTACATGCAGGAGAATCTTAAAAGCATAAAAGAGGAGAAGAAAAAATATTCAACATTTGATCAGACTAGACATGCAGAAGGATAAGTACTCTAGTTCTGAGGCAAGGAAACATTATCAATAGGCCACCCCAACCATATTAAATGTAGGGCGGGTGGAAATACTACAATATTTGAGGAACTAGTTACTTACCTTAGGAAACACTCTTTCTCATGGTTACTCTCTCTAACTGCAGATTCCTTACCTTTAGAAAGGCTTCTAATCGCCAGACTAGACTATACATTTTTTAAAGCAGTGCTCATGGGTGCCACATTGGCCATGTTCCACCCCGGAAGTGATGGAGCGAAACTACATACAAGCATGGCTCCTGCGAATGGACGTCAGTTTCTTGCTTGACTTTCTGCACACTTGGACGCAAACCACAAAACAAAATGGCTACTTACCAGTAGGAGTAGTTTTTCAGCTTGAAGAATTTTCTTGATTCACGTGCTGTGAATTATTCTGCCATCTAGTGGTTGGGTCCGGAATAGTGTTTGTTTGGTTTTTTGTTGGGTTTTTTCTCCTCGTTTTGGGAGTTGTCGACCACCATTGGGTGCCAGGTACGTTCCCTGTGTGATGTCAGACGGCGCCCTGGAGGTCGTGCGTGGTAGCCATCTTTGGATTTTTTTTACTCTGTTTTTTTTGTCTGTAGTCCTTTAGAGGGTTCAATAGATAATTACTATAACTTGTTTCCCCACATGTTTGTATTCCTTGAAAGGGAGGCCGGGTGGGTCGCATGTGAATTCAGAAAATAAATTCAAGCTGCAAAACTACTCCTACTGGTAAGTAACCATATTGTTTTGCAGCGTAAATCCTTTTCTGGATTCACATGCTGTGCATCAGATTATGTAGCGGTTTCTCCCATCTTGGGGAGGCTGTGGTGAGAGGAAAACTTTGCGAACAAGTGTTAAAGTACTTTCTGTCCTATTTGTGCTTCTTTATTCATTTGTATGTCTGCACAATAATATTTGGTGAAGGTGTGTGATTATGTGCATGTAGATGCTGCACATATAGTGTCTATGGGCACATTGGCCATAAATGTCTGAGTCTCTCCCTTTTTCCTAGTGGAGTGAGCGGTTGGTTGTACCGTTAATGCTTTGTTAGCGGTGGTATAGCATAGTGGATAGTTTGGACTATCCATCGTGGGATTCCTGCCTTTGTGGCGTTCCTGGGTTAGTATGTGCATAGGCAACAAACAACTCTTTGGTCCTGCTGGTCTGTTCTGTTTTCTGTAGGCAATACAGTAGTGCTCTCCTTCAATCCAGGGTATAGAAGCTTTTTTCCCCTTTTGCTTGTGGGTTTTTGAAGAAACCCGGAAGGCGAATACTTTGATTTAAGTGATATTTGGATACAACTTTTCTTAGGAACTGTGGGTTTGTATTTAAAATAACTTTGTCCTTGTAGATGTGCATGTATGGCTCTTGTATGGTTAATGCTTGTAACTCACTTACTCTTCGTAAGGACGTAATGGCAATGAGAAAAGCAGTTTTTAACGTGATGTATTTGAGTTCTGCCTTATGCATGGGCTCAAAAAGCTTTGCCATAAGTTGCGTGAGAACTGTATTTAGACTCCACATGGGAACTGGAGCCGTTCTAGGGGAAGCAATTCTTTTAGATCCTTCTAGGGATCATTTTATGACAGGACTTGAGAAGAAACATTTGCATGTTTTTCCTCTGGTGTACGCTATGATGGCAGCTAGATGCACCTTTGTGCTGGAGTAGATGATGTGACTGTGTAGGAGATGAGTAAGATATATGATCACTGGTTCTTGTGTTTTAATTAAGTTCATTTGACTGTTAGCTGTGCACCAAATGGTCCATCGCTTCCATTTTGCAGCATAGCATTTCCTTGTAGTTTTTCCACTGTTTGTTGAGGCAGGTTGAAGTGACCAAACTCTACGTATTCAGGTGCCAAGCTGCTAAGTGTAGTGTTGTTGGTTAATAATAATAATAATAAGGCATTTGTTAAGCGCCTGGCTGCACAATGCTGTGTGTCCCCGCGCTAACTGCAAATACAAACTAAACCAAGAGGAGTAATGATATGGAGCTCAGCAGAGGGAATACAGGCTAGGGAAACAAATGAGTTTTCAATTTTGCCCTGAATCTCATTTCGGAAGATTCCATCCGCAGTTGGAGTGGAAGAGCGTTCCAGTACTTTGTGGCCAGATGTCGGAAGGATTTACCTCCTATTTTAGCTCTTGTAATTCGGGGAAGTTTAAATAACATCGTACCTGATGATCTGAGATCTCTAATCGGCCGGTGTATGGTGAGAAGACTTTTCAGATATTCGGGGCCTTTGTTCTGAGCGATGCGGTGGGCATAGCAAAGAGTCTTGAATTTTATCCTCTCTTTAATCGGAAGCCAATGGAGTTTACATAGAGCGTTTTTGGTCGATGTTCTTTTTGGGAGACCGAGCACCAGTCGGGCTGCTGTGTTCTGTACACATTGTAGTTGGTGAAGGCCCTTCTGGCTAAGACCTATCAAGAGGGTATTGCCATAGTCCAAATGTGGTGTTATTAGAGCATGGACTATGGTTTTCCTAGCTTCAATGGGAAGGAGGTCTAGTATTTTGAGAAGAATTTTTAAGATGCCCAAGCATTTTCCCGTTATTTTATTAACTTGGGTTTTACCGGAGAGGTCTGAGTCCAGCATGACACCCAGATTTTTGACCGTCTCTACGGGAGTAGGTGGTTTGCCCAGTTCGCTGGGCCACCATGCCTGAGACCATACAGAGGTCTCTCTCCCCACCACCAGAATCTCTGTCTTATCTCCATTCAAACGGAGATAGTTGTTGTTCATCCAGGTAGATACCGCCGACATGCAGTTCGAAAAATTGGTGGCAAGTTCTTTTGAATTCGGGGTTAATTTGAACACCAACTGGGTGTCGTCAGCATAGCTGACAATGCCCACCCCAAATCTCTCCACAATGTGTGCCAGGGGCTCCATATAGATATTAAATAAAGTGGGGCTCAGGCTAGAGCCCTGTGGAACCCCATGGCTCACAGTGCGTGGAGATGATCTGAAGGGTGGGCAGTGCAGCTGGAACGATCTGTTAGTCAGAAAGGACTGAAACCAAGCAAGTGCCGGGCCTTTTACTCCCATGTCCGAGAGACGAGACAGCAGCGTTGAGTGCAGCACGGTGTCAAATGCTGCACTGAGGTCCAATAGGACCAACGCTGCCATCTCGCCCTCGTCCACCATCTTCCGGATGCATTCGGTTGAGTATAGGATTGCCGACTCCGTGGAGTAGCCTGATCTGAATCCTGACTGGGAAGGATGAAGAAGAGCTTCTTTCTCCAAATACTCCATAAGTTGTATATTAGCCACTTTTTCTATGATTTTGGCGCAGAACGGGAGGAGTGAGATGGGCCGCAGATTTGAAAATTGGGAAATGTGAATATTGTTGTTTTTTTTTAAAGGCATCATCTGAGCAGTTTTCCAAGTTTCTGGAACATAACTTTCCTGGAAGGATAAAGTAATCATATAACTCATATAATCAATCAATGAGTTTTCCATAACTCCCTTACAATGTTCCGGAGAGCATACATCGGTAGGGGAGCCAGAGTGAATACCATTGATGATTTTCAGTAAATCTTGTTTATCTGGGGTAGTGAACTTGGTGAGTGAGGATTTGCGCATTTGAATGTTTTTAGAGTCTGCGTTGCTGTTTACGAGAGTTGGCTTGTTCACAAAAGTTGCATGAATTCGGTCTACTTTTTCTACAAAAAAGTCTGCGATTTGATCACATATCTCAGCAGTGTATGTGTCTTGGGTATCTAGACGTGTGGGGGTAGTAAGTTCTCTATAGATACAGAACAACTCTTTAGTAGGATTGTCTGCTTCCTCAACTCTATTTTTGTAGTTGTGGCTTTTCTCTGCTCTAACCATTTTCTGATACTTTCTTAGTTTAGTTCTGTAGCTCTCTTTAAGGTCAGGAGCATAATTTTTTTGCCATTTACGCTCTATTAATTTGCACTGGGCTTTGGCTGTTCTGAGCCATGTAAACCATGGGGCGGTTTTGGTTTGTCTAGCTGGAGGTTTGGTGGTCCAGGGAGCGATTTTGTTAAGCGCTTTTTCTAACCATAGTTCGTAGTTACCCCAAACCTCTTGCAGGGAGTCACCTGTTATTGGGGATTGCTCAGCTAGCATATTTGTAAAAAGTTCAGGGGTGAATTTTTTCCAGTTACGGCGTTTGTGAAAGGGGAGCTTTGTGGATAGAGTTTTTGTAGAATTTCTTATTATCTCAAATGGCACCATACTATGGTCAGACCAGATTAAAGGGATTGGGGGTGAGATCTTAATACCATCCCAATTTCCAAAAATCGGGTCTAAGAGATGTCCCTGCTGGTGTGTAGGGATTGTAGAAAGAAGTTGTAACTCTAAAGAATTAAGTGCGGCCGCTAGAAGTTGTGCTTCATTGGAATTCATATCTTCAAAATGAAGATTAAGGTCACCTAAAATAATTAAATTTTTGTGTCTGACTGCAAGCTGGGTGGCTGATTCAATAAGCTGGCTACAGAAAGATACCGCATTTCCTGGAGGCCGGTAGATGAGTAGACCAGTGATCGTGGTGGTAGGTTCTGTTTTTATTGTGAAAATACCGCATTCACTGTTACTTATGGTAGTTTTAGTTAATGTGCATTCTAGCTCGGCCTTGCAGATGAGTGCAAGTCCGCCCCGCGTTGCTTTTGTCTGTCAATTCTTAGAAGACTGTACTTGGGAGGTATAGCTTCTAGAATATCAGGGGAGGATGACTCTTCTAGCCATGTTTCTGTAAGAAACATGGCATCCAGGTCTTTGTTTATTAGTAGGTCGTGGATTTCCATTTTGTGTTTCGTCATGGACCTACAGTTTAGCAATATCATCTTCAAATTGGCTTTCCTTCCTGAAGTTTTACTTATCGTAGGAAGTAGCTGATTGCATAGATTGCAGGATGAAGGTATAAAATCAGGGTCTATCGTGTGAAGGCAGGTTTTGCTGGGGATATTCCCTAGTGTAAGGAGGTCTGTTTCCGAATACTGAATTCGATGTCTATTACTTCGTAGAGCTGCCGCAGTTGTTTGAGGGGTCGAGCCATAGAGTCCTGCCCCGCGCCCCGGTCGTTCGCGGACGGGCGCAGACGGGCTGAACTCTGGCGCGACTCCGGCGCGCGAACGACGCGCCCGCAATGCGCGTCCGCTGCGCGGAGCCATTGACGTATGTTTTTATGCCGACGTCCGAGCGCCGTGCACTGCGAGCCCTCACTAAGGTGGCCGCTACCCTATCCCTGTCAGTCCCCGCAGATGACGGCCCGTAAATCGGCCACACCCACAGGGGAAGGTAAGTAATCTGCCCGCTGTCAAGGGAGGCAAGTGAAATTTAAAACACCCTTACTTTGTCTGGCGCATACACACGATGTGAGGGAATTCTTTCTGCAGTTCTTGCCTTAATGAAAGCAGCGCGCATTCAGTCCAAAGTCAAAGGGAGGGGGAAAGGACACACGGGAAAAATATTTAGGAAGGTTAAAAACAATTAGCAATATTAAAATGTAAACCTCCCGGCTCAAGCCTCAGGAGTTAGTGCAAGCAGTAGTCCGCTCACGTGCTTCCGCTGTTTTTATGCCGTCGTCCGAGCGCCGTGCACTGCGAGCCCTCACTAAGATGGCCGCTACCCTATCCCTGTCAGTCCCCGCAGATGACGGCCCGTAAATCGGCCACACCCACAGGGGAAGGTAAGTAATCTGCCCGCTGTCAAGGGAGGCGAGTGAAATTTAAAACACCCTTACGGTTCCGGATAAAAGATTTGGCTCTGTTGCATTGTCAACAGGTCCTTACTGCTCTGATTTTGATTTGTCCCCTAGACAGTTCTAGCAGACTTGAATACCAGGTCTGTCTTGGCCATTGAGGGGCAATGAATATTAGGTTTGTCCCCGGATATCTTGCTACTTCTTGCACTCTTTGGATTTGTGGTATTGGTGAAAAAGCGTATGCAAATGTCCCTGACCAATTTAGTGACAGGGCATTCCCCTTTGATAGGTGGTGAGGAAACGTTGAGGCAAAGTACTGGCATTTTTTGTTCTGTATTGTTGCAAGCTGGTCTATAACTGGGGTTCCCCAAAGTTTGAAGTTGTATTGTATTGTTTTGCGCTTCAATTCCCACTCGTCGGAGCAGCTGTTTTGCCTGCTCAGAAGATCTGCTGTTGTGTTGTACACTCCCGATAGAATTATTGTTTGCAGATTGATTCCTTGAGGACTGCCCATTGCCTGATCTGCCGTGCTAGTTTGCTTAGCGGAAATTATTTTGTATCTCCCTGTTTGTTTAGGTAGAACATAGTGGTGGTGTTGTCCCTCTGAATCAAGACTGTCCTTTTTTAATGTGTTTTTGGAATGCTTTCAATGCCAGGAATACGCTTTTCTTTTCCAAGTAATTGATGTGTTTTATGGAATCTTGGTCGTTCCATTGACCTGGTACTTTCAGTTGTTTGAAGTGCGCTCTGTATCAGTTGAAGAATGCGTCTGTAGTTCTTGTCACAGAAGGAATTAAGTTCTTAAAAGGTGAGACCTGTGTTATGTTGTTGGATGCCTACCACTGTATCTCTGCTTATAGCTTGTGCCTAACAACCACTAGATCCTCCCAACTCCCTGTGGCTTGAGACCAGCTGTTGGTAAGTCATTCCTGGAAGGGGCGCATATGTGAGGGATGAGCGGGATGCATGACGCCATCATGTCCATAAGTTTCATGACTCATCACTGTCAGATATTGACCGTTCCGATAGAGGAAGGTTTCTTGTTTGATAGCGTGTATCCTTTTCAGCGTCACATAAGCCCACACGTTCTTTGAGTCTATCCTTGCACCTAGGAATGTTTTCTCTTTCTGGCTTTGTGGAGGATTTCTTGCGATTTATTGAGAATCCTAGTCTTTGTAGCGTGTGGATTTCTGTTTGTATATGACTGAGACATTTTTGTTTTGTGCTTGCCTTTACGAGCTAGTCGTCCAGGTAGGAGTAGACATGCATTCCATCCTTTTGCATTTGTGTCGCGACTGTGGCTAGGCACTTGTTAAAGACCTGTGGTGCTGATTTTATTCCGAAAGGCAGTACTCTGAACTGGTAGTGTGTTCCCTTGAGTAGAAACCTGAGATATTTTTGGTGGTTCTTTTTCATAGGTATGGGTAAATAGACGTGCTTGAGGTATATTTTTGCTTTTTGAATTTGTGGGATTATCTCTTGGTGAGTAGTCATTTTGAAATGTTGTGTTAAAATGAATTTGTTTATTAACCTTTGGTCCAGGATTGGTCTTAGTGAGAAGTCTCGTTTGGGAACCAGGAAATACGGTGAGTAGTTTTCTATGAAAAAACTTATCTTGGTACCAATTCTACTGCTTGTTTTTGGAGAAGGTCTTTGATTTCTGCATTTAGCTGTATGAGTTCTGATTTGAAGAACTTCCTTATTTTAGGTAGATTTGCAGGAGGTATTTCCGTTAGTTCTATGCAATACCCGTATTTTACCAAATGTAATATCCGATTGTCAGTGGTGATTTTTCACCACTGTTGTAGGTATTGTGATATTCTGCCGCTCACTGGTCTTTGTCTGTCCAAGAGTCAATTGGATAGAACAAAAATTTCCTTTCTGTGCTATTATACTTTTAGTTGGTGACCAAATGGCCTACACCATAGAACATAATCAGTTACGAAATCACATTATAGCACAATCCATTCAATGTTACACCACACAAATGTTCACTATCCAGTTCTCAAATTTTATTTTGATTAAAACATTTTCATTATATTTAAAACCACAATTTTATATAGCATTCATGTTACTTTGTGATCAGGATCCTGTGCTCTGGTACATATATACACACTGTTCTAACAATCCCGATTTACGGTTTATTAAATCAGAGTCACTGGTCCTCCTGTCGTTAAACAAGATTTATGCTCAGGTCACGATATAATACATAAACCAAACATTCAATTATTAAAATAAAATTAAATATAAAACAGTCCTTTGTCGACTCGTTTCGGTGCTGTTTGTAGTATTATGACACCTTCCTCAGGACAGACGAATTTTTTATAAAAACAGGTTTGATCTTCTTTTTAGATTAGTTGTATGTCGGTCCTTCTTTATCTTTAAGGGCAAGCGAAGATTCATATTTGATCAGGAATCTTGTTGGATGTACGTATAGTGCCTCGTCTGTGAAAGGCCTGTTGATGATGGGGGTTTGAACCTCCTGCTTAAAATCTGAAATTCTAAGCCAGGCATGCCTTCGTAGGGTGTTTTCGAAAAGGGACGGTGCACAAAGAAGCAAAATTCTGAGAACTTCCAACATCTCCAGTTATTAAGTTCTTTATTATTCCAATCTTTTTCTTTTTTTTTAATAAGCCTCTGCCAACACGTTTTGTTCCAATGGAACTTCGTCAGGGCTTCACACAACCTTTATATAGATAAACAATGAAGGTTGCATCTATTTCATCAGAGAGAACCAGCGGTGCCCCGAGTTCTGGCACACGAGCCTTCACACAGTCTTTATATAAATCCACAAGGAAGGTTGCATCTGTTACATCAATACATCTCAGATGTGCCCCAAGTTCTGGCACATATATCTCCTGTAATCACCTATGGACTGTTAAGATCAAATTCAAAAAGGATGAGCCAAAAATGGCCCGAAATGTTCGATTCGACCCATTGGTCCCAACAATTCTCCGAGGGTAATGATAAACCCTCAAGGATATAATAACCATGAAAGTCCAATGGTATAGAGCCACGTCTTCATCCAGAGCATTTCATAATGTCAAAAAGTATGTGCATCAGAGCGGCCCATCAGTCATGTGGCCATTTGACCTTGATGCGAACTCGCGACCAGTCGTATCAGCCTTCTTAGGGTGGTGTCTGTGCACATTTGTTTGCTGGCAGTGTCTGCTGCATCTAGTGCAGATTTAAGGAATGTGTTTTCAATGTTTTTGCCTTCCTGCACAATAGAGTTAGCTCTTTTCTTGTCCTCCTTGGGGAACATGTTGAGGAGTTCCTCAATGTCATCCCATTGTTGGAGTCTGTGCCTGTTCAGCAGGGCATTAGAGTTTGCAATGTGCCACTGCGTCTCTTTTTCCATCTTCCTGCCCACCATATCCATTTGTTTGCTTTCTTTCTCTGGGGGAGATCCACTGTTGGAGAGGGCATTTGCTCTTCTCCTGGCCGTGGTGACGATGATGGAGTCAGGCACAGTGTTCCCTTGAATATACTTAGGGTCCTTGGAGGAGGCTTTGTACTTCTTCTTGACTCTTGGCGTTACCCCTTTGCTTGAAGCTGGTTCCTTAAAGGCTTCTTTGCCTTGGTCTAGAATGCTTGGCAGCATTGGCAGGTATTGTGTCCCCTTGTTGGCTGGGGCTAATGTTTCTAAAAGAAAACACGCGTCTTCCTTCTCCTCATCGAGGGGGACTCCGAAAGTGTCTGCTGCCCTTTTAAGTAGGCCGTTGTAGAAGGCTATATCATCTGCTTGTGAGGCCTTCGAAAGATAGCAGCAGATCTCCTCTTCTGCACTTTCGGTGTCAAGGTCATTTCTTGTGTTCTTGACATTTTCAGCTGCTTCCTCCTCTTCAGGAGCGTTTATGTACTCCTCGAGTTCTTCCTCGTGAGGTTCGGGGGATTGGAAAATCTCCTCTTCTTCCCCTTTGGCGTCTTTTGCCCTTTCGGCGTCAAAATTATCCGCTTCGGTGGCTGGGGCTTTTGAAATTCATCAGTCTTTTTGAAGAGCGCCAAACTCCTTCTTCTCCTGGAGGAGCGTCGCCATTTCAGCTTCAAGTAATTTTCTCTTTTTCTAGGCTTCGAGGGCTCTCTGGGAACTGGAGACCGGAGAATTTCTTGTCTTGTTTGCAGTTGCCTCTGGTTTCTACGGCATCGCACTACCCTTCGGGGGTTCGTATTTGACCCTTGTCTTCGGCGTCTTATGCGTTTTCTCCTCGACTGTGTCCATTGTTAGGATTCCGTGGGGTTCTTTGGACCTCGGCTGGCCTTTGATCGCCTTTTTCTTTGGCCTCGGGGATGCCTTAGGCTGAGCCGTGCTCTTGTGACCCTTCGGTTGCAACGGATGTGTATGGTGTCTTACCTTATCCGTCTTCTTCCCTGAATAGCCCGACTTCTTGTGGGCGTGTGTTTTTTTGGGAGTCTCCTTCCAGAATTTCGACGTCCAATCCTTTGTGAGTCGATTCTGCTGGACCTCCCTGGTCCTCTTCATCACTGGAAAGGCCTAGGACCTTCAGGAACATTTTCTTTTGAGTCTGTGACATCGTTGCGTAGTGGGCCTCTCTCTGCTATCAGTGTGTCCTGAGTGTTTTTGGCTGGAACACCATGCAGGCCTCACAGTCCCTGTCCTTATAGTCTTTGGGCAGGCAGAGGTTGCACACATCGTGTGGGTTGCGTTGTGCAAACTTGTGGTGGCACTCGGGACAGATTTAAACGGGGGTATTTTCCATGTCCCCTACCTCACCATTTGTCGACCCTTGCTGTCTTTGATGTCGATCTCGGAGTTCTGTTCTTCTCTCAGGTTGCGGTGTCGCTAGACGGTGGAGTCCACTCGAATTTTCAACTTTTTTTCTTCTTTTCGGGTTTTTTCCAGAAAGATTTTCGGAGCGTCCAGTCTTGCTTCCAGACCCAACGGCGGAAAAAAGAATTTGAAGATGGCTACCACGCACAACGACCTCCAGGGCGCAGTCTGACATCACACAGGGAACGTACCTGGCACCAAATGATGGTTGACAAAGCCCAAAACATGAAAAATAAACATTTTTTGTAAACAAACAAAGACTATTTCAGACCCAACAACTATATGGTGGAATAATGCACAGCACGTGAATCCAGAAAAGGATTCACGCTGCAAAACAACTGTCAATTCTAGTGTGTAAAACTAGACCACTCAACAGAAGAGAGAAGAAGGTGGGCACTGTGGATTCTACAATTAGGCAGAGTATCCACCAAAAATAGCATTACTGAAGGTTAATGTATTCTTTCAAAGGATAATTCTAATCACAGATTCCTCACCTTTAGAAGAGTTACCAAAGCAGTGGAAGGTCTTTGGAGTGGAGTCAGAATAAAATGGCCTGCAGGACTGAATGGACAAAAATGTCCTTCCCTTCAGAACCGGCGGTCAAGACAGTAGGGCTTCATTAAGGTGTGCATTGATGCCCATGTCTCAGTTAGACAGATGATGAAAAAGATGCTGTGGCTCCTAAAGGATATTATCCCTAGGTATTGTTGGTTATTAACTCTTCCTAAGTAGAGACCAATCTTTTTGTGTTTTTCTTTAGAGCTCTGGGAGGACGCGCGCTAGTTTATCTCCCCCTCTACTCTTGTGGTTATAGGTAGTTAGACAGATGTCAAGAACATCTGAATACCAACACACTAGTGCCATCCTTTGCCCTGGTGAAGCCACAGAAAGCTGATCATACACCTGATAGTCTTTGATGCGATTTCACCCGATAGTCTTTGGTGCGATTGATCTAAATGCTAAAAGTTCATTTCGGAGTTCAAATAATGGACTATCTCCTCCGAGAGGTGAGGCGGAGCAAAGAACACAGAAGGGTGATGGATTGTCCAACATGAACAGGAGTCATAAATTTAGTCAGAAATGCTACCCTGGTCATTAACACCTGTTGGTCTGGAAAAAAGGTGGTGTAGAGTGAATGATGCACTGAGAGGCTGAAGTTCACTCACAAAACAAGCTAAAGTGAAGAGGACAGTCATGAGTCTCAGAACACTCCACATAGCATGAGTAACGGGAGGAGCAGCTTAAAATCCCACAGTGGCATTACTAACAGTTTGGACTGGAATATGCATGTCAAACCATTAATAAACTGCATCACAACAGGTGATTTAAACAAGGACAGATGACATCCACAACCTCAGGTGGTAGATCAAACTCAGTCAACTGCCTCCTCTCAATCTCCATATGTAGAGGTGCAGATTGGGACGATTTGGGTGCAGAATCCTGGCCTCGTGTTGCAACAGACTATTCACCAACAGCAGTTCCCTGATCGAAGGACAGATGCTCATTCCAAGAAGTTCCCGGTACCACACTCTCATGGCCCCAGAGTTACTATGATGACTTTGGGCCGGTCGTTCCTGACCTTCAGAACTCGGAGTGGGACAGTCCGGGGCGGAAAGGTGTGCAGCAGTTCCATGCTCCCCTCTAGCCTGATACATCTCCTAGTGATAGCGTTCTTGAGAAATGCAACATGCAGAAGTTTTGCTACTGGCATTCTTGACATTGGCAAAAAGATCCTGCCAGGGCTCCCCACTGTTGAAAGATGCCCTGCTCCACCTGTGCAACCGCCATTAGTGATCTGCCAGGCATCACCAACTGAGCTTGTCAACCCTGGCATTTAAAGATCCCATCAGGGGGTTCACAATTAGGGAGATTCCTTGACACTCAAGCCAACTCCAGAGGTGGCGTGCCTCTAGTTACAGGACCCCATTCTGATTGCTTCTTACAGTACCAAATGCCACTGGTGTTGTATATAAACTTGCACTAGGTTTCCCTGTATGGATGGCAGTAAGGCCTTCAGTGCCCGGCGAAATGACCCCCAACTCCAACAGATTAAAACAGAGCAGGGTTTCCACCAGAGACAGAATCCTCTAATTGCCATCTCTGCAAAGGACACCCACCCCCGACCTACGGTAGCAGTGACACATCGGAAACCATCATTGGCTCTGGGTGGCGAAGGGGAGGGGTCTGCGGTTGGTTAGGCTGCAGTCCCGCAGTCTCCAAAACCTGAAAGACATCCAAAACGTTCCCTGCTGTTGGGCCCACTGAGACATCAGATCCCACTGCATAGCCCGCTTATGCCACCAGAAGGGTTGAAACTGATGAGAGAACTGTCTGGTAGAGGTGCAAAGGCCCAAGGAATGCGTGGTGGCCCTACTTCCTTAAATCGTTCATGGGCAGAGACAGCCTTTTTACCAAATAGATGAAACCCATCAAAAGGCATATCCATGAGGGATGGGAACATGGCCCCAGAAAAGTCTACAAATCGAATTTGTCCAGGACAACGGAGCACCACACTAGTGCAGACTTTTTGCCCGAGTGATAGGTAGTGCTCAGGCCTGCCTGTATGTATTTGGCTTCATACGGGCTGTCTACAATGGTTTGGGCCAAGGAGGCCCTGAACTCTCCCAGGACGGTCAACAAGATCTCGCTGGCCAAATTTAATAGCTTAATAATTAGACTGCACTGGCTAACCTCTGTATCACCTGGCCAAAGAAAACATTCACTTCATGAATTACTCAATCATTTTCGATTCCCTGTCTATAGGAGTCTTGGGGAATGCGTTTAGATTCACTTTGCTAGTGGAAGCCTGGAACGCCAAACTCTCAGGAGTAGGATGCTGCAAAAGAACATGTGGGCTATAAGGCACCGGCCCGTAGTGTCTGGCGACCTGTCTGTTTAAAGGGAGTCAGAGCAAAGCTTAGCCCAAGTGACTTTAACAACACCAGTAGCGCTCAGATGAGGATGGACATTTGTCCTGACTTAAACAGAAGGCAACTGTAGGTCCAGGACCTCAGCTGCTTGTCTAATCCCTACGGAAAATGAAGCACTTTCCAAATGGGTCCAAAGGGCGAAATCAACTGTATGTCAAGCTTACTGGACTCCTGTAAGTCTATATATAGAATATGGTCTCAATGTGAGGGACGATCATCCCCATAATCACCATTTCCCTTATCGGGTAGAGGTAAACTCTGATGGATGGCTCTGTGGCAAAGGGAATATTTTGTTAGGATCAGATCGTACAGGAGCCAGGAGGACTGGAGTTGAATCAAAGCAGGACCATGGTGAGGGTCCAGGTGAATGCGGCTCAAGGTTGGCTGGAGTTCGAAGTCTATGAAGAAGGGACCAGTGCAGGTCTTAGAGCCGGAATGAAAGTCGACTACAGAGTTGATGTGGAATATGAAATGGGTTCCAGGTGCTCAAGTTATGCTATGTTATATTTAATTTATACAGCGCGCAGCTACTCGAAAGTGTCCCAGCGCTAACAAAAGGAAAGGACCAAAATGAGTACAAAACAGCAACTAGAAAAGCAACGTTTTCTTTTTTTTTCTTAAATAAGCAATGGGTCCTGGATACACCTGAAAACCAAGGGCAACGAGTTCCAAGCCAAACGGGCTTTTCGCACAAACGAGACACCACCCAGTCTTTGGCGGTTGAACCTAGGGGTCTGAAATGGCCGCTGGGCGGATGAGCGCAGCTGTCTTTCTGATGTGTAAAAAGTAAACCTCCTCTGCAGGTAGATGAGGCCAAGCCCATGAAGGGCCTTATGAGCGATGGTCAGCATCTTAAACTTCAGCCACGAGTCGACTGGAAGCCAGTGCAGGGAACGCAAATGGAGGTGCACACTGTGCCTGGATGTCAATCCAAGAGGCAGTCTTGAACAACCTGCAATTTCTTAATGAGGTAGCCCGGGCTGCCCACCAGTAGCGCATTGCCATAGTCCAAATGGGACAGGATGAGAGCCCGGACCACAGTTTCTCTGGCATTGCCTGGCAAAAAGGGAAGAAACTTCCTCAGGATTTTCAAGGTGCCAAAGCATGTGCCTGCCAGCTTCTTGATTTGTGTAGAGAAGTTCAGATTGTCGTCGAACCAGATGCCCAGATGTTTTGCGGCACTTTTGTCTGCCATAGAACAGGGAAACCCAGGGGGCAAAGCCTTTCTTTAAAATCCAAAGCGAGCAAGCCATAAAGGAGAACTTCCGATTTCCCTTCATTACATTTCAGCTGAGCATTAGCCAGCCACTGGAAAACTGAAGATAAACAATGTTGGGTCGCCACAAACGAGTCCTCCTCCCTGCTCCATGAAAACAGGAGCTGGGTGTCGTCAGCGTGGGCCATCACTTTAGCCTCTAGTGACTCCGCAAGATAGACCAGCGGAGTCAGATAGATGGCTAAGTGATGACCCCTGCGGCACCCCGGTGGTTACCTGCATCGGCTCTGTGGAACAGGGAGGGAGCCATACCCGCTGTGTCTGGTCTTCCAAGAAGGACCTGGTCCACCGCAGGGCTGAACCGGAGATGCCTATCTCTGACAAGCGATCGAGGAGCAAAGAGTGGGGCACAGTATCGAATGCCGCCGAGAGATCCAGCATAACCAATGCGGCTCTTCCGCCGGCATCCAAACACTCCCGGATAGCCTCCGACACCTCGAGCAGAGCAGACTCTGTGCTATAAGAAGCACCGAAGACAGACTGTGCCAGGTGGAGCAAGCCAGATGTCTCAACATAGTTAGTAAGTTGGGAGGAAACGACTTTATCGAAACCTTAGCCAAACTAGGTAAGAGCGAAATAGGGCGGTAGTTCTCAGGGAGCAAAGGATCGAGAGACGGCTTTTTAAGGAGAGGCAGAATAAGAGCCTGCTTCCATAACTTTGGAAAATGCGCCTCTCGGATGACTGGTTAACCATTAAATTCACTTCAACAATGATAGTGTCAGCCACATCCAACGGAAGCCTAGCAGCACATGGGTCATTAGGTGAACCTGACTTAAGTGCCATCAAGATCCTGAGGGAGCTGGACATATCCACCTCATTGAACCAGAGAAACGTGGGGGCGGAGCCAGCCTTCGGCTGACCCGCAGCCCACCAAAAGGCTTCCTAGACGGAGCAGAAAAAGTCTCTTAGATACGAATGATTTAATCCTTTAAGAATTTAGCCAAAGTATTGCACCAGGTCTCCGACGCTGGAGCCCCGATCACCTGGGCGCTAGGTCAGGGCTTGAAAATTCTTTCTGGCGAGTAGGAAAACAAACCAACTTTTGTCCTCGGTCTGTGAAAACGGGGCAACTGTGACGAGATAACAAAATTTAAAGGCATTTTTATTGCTCACAAAGTTAATGAGCAATAAAGCTGCCTTTAAATCTTATCTTGCCACATTTGCTCCGCTTTCACAGACGGAGGTCAAGTAGGTTGCAGTTAGGTCGAGGACATTTTTTAAGGTACTAGTCCTGCAGGACTAGTACCATTTTTCTGATTTTTCGAGCCCTGTAGGTGCCAGGAAATTCTGTACAATAGCAAGATTTATTTTGCATTGGTATTAGCCCGATCGATGCGAGCCGAGTAGTACTGGTCTTTGGCCAATCCAATAGCCGTGTAATAAAATTTTTGTTTGGTTTGTAAAGCATATTTATCCAAGAGACCATAGCCCTCAAAACGCCATGCTCTCTCCAACACTTTACACGCATGTTTCAGGGACTTAAGCTCAGACGTGAACCAGGACTTGGAGGGGGAATCTCTCCTTAACCTGGGCTGACACGGAGCCAAAATAGTGGAGACCGAGTTAGAGATCCAGGCAGCGAACTAAGTCAAAAACTTCCTCCAGGTCCCCTAAAAAGGAGGGCCGTGAGGCCGAACAAAGAACTACTAAGCTGCACAGGGTCCAGTTTCCTCGAAGACGGGTTACGATGGCAATTAACTGGACGTGAACGGTGCTTAATATCCCATGAAAAAATAATGGCAAGTGATCTGATCAGGTGACCGGTCTCGGCCTCTCCACCATTAGAGGGAAATTAGAGCAAATAGTATCCAAGGTGTGACCTCCTTGGTCGGTAGGATACTTAACCCATTGGGAAAGATTGGCCAGGTGTAAAGAGTCAAGAAAGGCGACAGAGTCAGTAGACTCAGTCTGATCAAGATGCAGAGTGGCACAGAGGGCGCATCTGCCAGCAGTAACCCGAATGGAGACAAGTGCTGATCTGATCATTGGAGCTCGAAGGCGCAACTAAGCTAGAAGAATGATAAAAATATGCACCATGGTCTCTTTACCATCCTCGACTTGCTGTAACATCACCAACGGTCCAAGAAATTCAGGGAATATTGGGACCAGTGGCAGAATAGTCTCTACGACTGGGGGCAATATCTGCTGGCACTCTTGACTTCGCTTTAGACAGAGACAAGCAGGACGAGGTAGAGTCCCGCTTCAACTTGTTATGCTTCTTCTTAAACTTCAGTTCCGCTTACCGGATTACCTCGACAGCAAAGTAGAAATGTCTCAGGAACAATCTGCACACTTGACTTGTAAAAGGAATTAAGCAAGGTCTGTGACTCCTGTCAATGTTCGGGATGTACAACTTTGCTTCACAATCCCGGAGCGCCTTCAGGTAGATGAGGGTACTTTGTTTGCACAATTTACAGTTGTATGCCAAGCCCAAAACCACACCTCAGTTGAGTTGGTCACCAAAATCAAATTAATGGCGCTCAAAAGGCAGCAGTTACATTTCATTTTGCCATAATTCTTAAATTTGACAGCGGTCACAATAATAATATTGTGACCGCTGTCAAATTTAAGAATTTAAGAAAATGTATCTCACAGTGTCAATTCATCTTTAAGACTGATAGATGACAATAGTCGAGGTTAAGTTGGAGATGATGTTGGGCGATATAAAAACGAGAGAAGGGGGTAGGAGCAAGTGTTTGTCTCTCTTGAAGCATCCTTTCCCAACAGAAAAATTAGAATGTTACCTATCCAAGGGCTGTCTCGATGGGAGGCCCTCTAAGACAGCAAGCGTTAAGACAAGATGACAGGTTAGGCATCCTCTAAAGTACAAGTTCTCTCTTGAAACAAACTGGTGCTTTTAGAGCACTCATTATTTTACATTAAAAAAAAGAATCGAAACATTTGTATAACATAGAAAATCATTACCTCCAATCTACTTCAATTACACTTAAATATGTAGCATTTCTTATCATCAGCTGCAGACGAATGCCAAAATGTGAGTTATGAAGTCGCTGTGCCATACGACTGATGCCATATTTCACTGCGTAGGCTCAACAAGGCCAAAACTGGGCTGGAGTTACATAACTTTATCATAAGAGTGGGGGTGCTTGGTATTTAAGAAACTGGCCTACATTCGTGGGTATAAGGCCAATTCACATTTAGATAGTCGATTTGTATAATGGTACAGATCATCTATACAGATTATCTAAAGGAAATGCAATATTGTGTACAGTATAATGACAAGTTATGATTAATTGTAGTTCTTTCTATCACTTGTATACCGTCTAAGAAGATCGAAGCCCTTGCCTTCATAATCAACTGGGGCTACTACCAGCAACAGTGCTTTGATGCCTAAATACACCTATAGTCAGGGGAAATATGATAAATTAGCTGACAGCAAAACCTTTGAGTAACCGATTATTCACTTAAGATGGAAACTAATATTTGTTTTAAACTGTAGATGACAATCAATGAGTATCAGATGATAGTGCCACAACTGCAGTGGGCTAGGTAATTTCTTAGAAAATATTAGTAACTTGTGTCTCTTTGCAGGCCTCTTCACTGCTCATCACAACCTGCCATTAGAAACGCAAACATGAACACAAAAATCACACAGCTGTCTCGCTTTTTTCCCAAACAACTACAGAAAACTAAATACAATAAGCATTACTCCTGATAAAGGGACTTACCCTCTGCAATGATTGATGTGATGTATGTAACCATTTTAAATGCCAATAAATGTTTTTTTTTTAAAAGGGACTTACCCTCTGACTGCGAAGTGTGACACCAGCAGATTTGAAGTCTGGGAACTTAATGCCTGCAGTCTCGGGAAGGGACTGAAAGAAAATGGAATGGAGATAGATAAAGGGGATACATAAGCAAGCAACTGCAACTGCAACTGAGATCCAAAAACAACCTGTGCGAATGACTAAAACCCATGGAACAGGAAAAATGCACACATTCTGACTCAAGGCCCTACAGAGACTGTTCCTTTCAAGCCTAATGAAGAGACAACTCTATATGCTCAACAGTAAATGAAAGAAATATTAAATTTGGGAGTCAAATGATTAGACATTTTTAAAAAGTAAGTAACATTTTTATATGTATTCCAGAAAATGTCACTAAACACAGAAAATGATTTAATTTTGAAACCAAAACTTTCCACAGTTTTCTTTTAATTAACATTTTTATCTTGGTTGGATGTAGTGCCATATTTCAATAAAACAGACTTTATAGCAAGGGCTGGGGAGTTTAACTATACTGTCTACCCCATTTCATCAAAACGGGTGTGAGGCCTTTTGGACAACAGGGCAAATGACAAGGGTCACTTCAAACACTGTGCATATGGTTCAGCATTAAATGTTCTATTGGTAAAATATAATCTAAAAATAGTAGACCCCTGCATGCCAAATTACCACCTACAGCCCCAACCTTTATAGGGAGAGGTTGCAATAGTAGCAGACCACCTTCTCACTACAGATGGTGACAGAATAACTCCAATTAAGGATTAGTTTACTTCTAGTCCCAGATTCAGGCAAAATTGACACTATAACCCGTGCAGGTATAGATGGCATTAAAATGAAATGAGCTGTTATCTATCTCTCTGTGTAAAAAAATAAAAATGGATCTGGTGGCCAGGAACATGGACTCTTATGCCAGGGCTGGCCTTCGAATGCAATTCTGACGAGACAACGGAGGCCCATATATCATATCAAACTTGAGAAGTCAAATACTGAGCATAAGGTCTAAGGTCAAAAGGAGGGGAAGCAAAGGCTGGTTTAACATCACAGGCGTGAAAGGAACTCATAAATCTATTAGTTTTGAGGCCTAGGCTGTCTGGGAAGAAAGACTCGGTACAACAAGGCAATAAATAACAGAAAAAAAGAGTTGCATATTATTTGGGACTCGCGTTTTTTCTGTAAGAGGGACGACCCGACCTGTAATCCTCTAATGACCCTGCACAAGGGGTGGATAATTTAGGAACAGTTTTCTCACACAAAAGAGGCAGAAGAAGGGATTGGAAATGCTGGGTCCATCATGTCAACCACCGTGGTTTTTACTTTGGACGAGGTGGTAAGGGCAATAATAAAAGCCCAAAGGGGAAGCTCACGGGTTCAGACAGGTTAACAAGAGACTCTTATAAGTCTGAAGTAAATCTTTGAGCCACCCTGGTGACCAAGGTACTAAACGCAGCAGGAGCAGGCAACATACCCCCATCTATGGCCAATTCACTAATAATCCCCATATTTAAGAAGGGATCAAGGAAAGACCCAACATTTTATCGTCCAATTTCAGTGCTTGACACCTCAGCCAAATTATTGGGTGGAGGGGAGGGGTCATGTTAGAGTGATTGAAAAATAAGGCTTTGGAAAATGGGATTATAACAAGTGCCCAATATGGATTTAGGAAAGGCCTAGGGATGGTTGAGCAATCACGTAATCTAAACCCTTTGATAGGAAATACACCTAGGCGAAAGAGGGCTAGCTGCACATGTGGCCAATAGATCTAAGTTGCGCATCTGATTTAGTCAACCACCAACAACTGTGGTAATGTATTGGCCTATTAGGGGCCCCAAAGCGATAATTACGCTGCTAGCTCACCTGTCTAAAATATCTAACTGCCAAAGTTGGGTTTGAGTTCAACGGAGAACTCACACCATCTTTTAATATACGGTGAAAAGTTTGGCTAGGGAGTAGTCTGGCACCCTTCCTCTTCTCCCTACATAATAATGTACTAGATGATAAACTCAGGTCAACATATGCTTATACTCCCAGAGTCTGCAAGTAACAAATACCTACACTGAGATTGTGACGTTCACCCCAAAAGGCCTGTAATTGAGTATTAAGATCACTTAAGCGGGGGCACAAACAAACAAGCCAAGTGAGGTTCACAATATCGAGGGGACCATTCATACATAGGAGACAAGAGGCAAATCAGACTGTATGTTCAATTAACTCCTAAGCTCCGGTGCAGATATCACTAAGACTCTGTTACAGAGACTGACCATTACTCAAGCCATACGATCTTCCACAGGTAGTTAGAAGTACTAAATGGGAAACATAAAGCAAGTCGTTACAACGGCTTGCGCTGGATGGTGCTCTAGGACAAGGAATAGTATAATTTACTATCCAACACCTTCCTTACTGTACGTAGACTGGAGTTGGAATAGTAAATTATACTACTCCTAACTCCAGCGCTGTGAGAAAGTGAGTTTCTGTTTCAGTACCCCCCCACTTTTTGCCTGATACCGGATGCATTTTTCTTTGGTGTGCCCTGGGTCCCTGCCAATCAGGTACCCAGGGCCTGTGTTCCTTCCCTAAAAACTATCCTGAAGCTTAAACCCAACTGGCATTTCTGGCCACATGCCAGCCCCTAGTAAATGGTACCCTAGGTATCCAGGGCATTGTGACCAGAGAAGACCCCTAAGGGCTGCAGCACTTATTGTGCCACCCTTAGGGGCCATGTACCCTGGCACACACACACTGCCTTTGCAGGCTGAGTGTCCTGGTGCAGAACTAAAAGAGTAGACATGGCACACATCCCTGTGTGCCATGCCCACAAACCCACTGCCCTGGCATACATCAGCCACCCCTCTAGCTGGGTGCCCTATGCCAGTGGTGTGGGCACAGGTGCATGAGCCCGGTGGCCCTACAGTACCCAGGGCCATTCCTGGGCACTGTAAGTGCAGTGATGCCATTAAGAGTATATGGTGCTGGGAGGTTGTCATTACGAACTCCACAGCACCATAATGGCTACACTGAAGGTTTACAAGTTTCATATCAAACATCTCAGCACATTAAACCCACACTGATGCCAGAGTGGAATTTAAAGTAAAATGCACCACAGAGGGCATCTTAGAGATGCCCCCTAATACCTAACCTACAATCCACGTCTTGTCTGAGAGGCTGCCACACAGCAGACATGTTGCTGGACCCCTGGGTGGAGAGCTCCCGCTCTCCTGGGCCTGCAACAATGCACATCCTGGGACCAGTTCCGACCACCACTCTGGCGGGAAACCCTACGTCAGACGGGGGGGTGTGCCAGCCTCTGCCAACTCCACCCCTCAGGTGGGAGAGGCGAGGTGATGCACAACCCCGGGCTCCGGCCATCTTGAAGATGAGGAGCCCTGCCCAATCACAGCTAGGCTTCTGCCCCCCCCCCCCCCTCCACCCACAGGAGAGGAGCAGGTTAGGGGGTTACCCACCCCAGGACAGGGACCCATTGGTCCCTGCCCTTGCCCTACCTGTAACGCCCCTAAATTTACTTTTATGGGGCACCCTGAACCTATTTCCACAGATCCAGATTCCGAAACAAGAAAGAAGAACAAGAAGACCTGCCGTGCAGCTGCTAAAAAAGAGGAAGACACCAACTGATTTGGCCCCAGCCCTACCGGCCTATCGACCCTCGAACCTGCTCCTGCTCCTGCTAAACCCTGGCGTCTTCAGTGGTCAGCAACCTCAAAAACCCCGAAGGATCTGACTGCCTTGTAACTCTGACTACCTGGGTCTCCCACGAGCAGTGGTACTGCTCAAAGCAAGTAACAAGCCATGGCATCAGCCCGGAACCGCCATCCCTGCACACACTGCACCCGCCAAGCCTGGCCTGTGCTGGAGTGTATAAAGACCCTGAGGACGCCCCCCCCCCCCCGGCGATTCTGACTTGGAATCCAGTGTCCAAGGACCCTCCTCGATGACCCCGACGACGCCTGCAGCATCAGGACAAAGGACCCCGACCAGCGGGAGGTAAGATTTCCGACCTCAAAAGACACCCCTACACCCGGCGATACACGGCCCCCTGTGCCCAACTCCTGGGTGCCTACCTATCCTCCAAGATCCCAACTTATCTCGCGAAGTGTTGGTCGCTCCAGAAGGTCCTCCGTCCCAGAGCCTACAGCCTTTGTTCCCTTTTCAAGATCGTCACTGAATAACATTAAGCGCCGTCGGCTCAAAAGCACCCTGCACCCAGCCGCCCGAGTGCCCCTGGCAGTGCAACCTGTACCCTATCCTCCTTCCCAATTTGCCCTGAGCATGTAAACCAGGAGCCCAGCTTCCACCGCCACGTGGCCTGCTAGCCAGCAGCCACCAACGGAAGGTCCCCTGCCTCTCATTGGATAACATTGGGCCTAACTACCTCTGCACCTGGCCGCCCCTGTGCCGATGCGGGTGTACCAAGTGTACCTACCTGACCCTGGGGGACCCCTGAGTCTAAGACCAGAACCTTAACTTCACCAGTCGAGTACTCACCTGAAAACCGATGACTCACTTTCCTGCCGTAGGATAACATTGACTGGTTTGACTCGAAAAAATCTTCTAAGTGTGAAGTTTTGAAACTTTAAAATATTCATCTAAAATCAGCCAAATAACGAATTTCGAAGTACTCACCTGTGATCATGAGAGAAGCCAGTACTGTACCTTTTAGCCCAGTACTGAACCGCAAGAGTAATCATAACCGTGTTTACTAGTAACCTAAATTTCCTCCATAGGAATCCAATGACTGTTTTTCTGTGAAATTTCTTCTACTTTTGAAAATTACAAATATTCCTTAAAAATCATACCAACTACTAAAACGTAATTACTTACCTGTCTTAGGTAGAGACCCCAGTACTGAACCTAGGAGTCCAGTCCTGGATTACAAAAGTAACGAGAACCTACTTTACCTGTGACAACTTTTAAAATACCTTTATATTCTTTAAAAAACACTGCAATAACCAAACGTTTTTACTAAACTGTTTTCAGCTTAGACCCCAGGACTGAATCTAAGATCCAGTCCTGGAGTTACAAAAGTAATGTATAAAGTAATCAACTGCATTTATGTAGAAAACCCCATTGAGCTCAATGTTACACTGTGCTTAGAATTGTGTTGCCTACTGCAACCACTGTGCCTATGGTGTTTACAAAGTCTATTGACTTTCTGCAAAGTACTTATCTGAGATCACTCATATTGAGAAAAGTATATTTTGATACCTGTTGGTTCTAAAAATAAAACAACTATATATTTTGATATAAAAACAATTGGCCTGGAGTTCAGTCCATGAGTGTGTGAAATCTTTTGCTGACTGAGTGTGTACAACAAATGCTTTACACTGTCCTCTGGTACTGCCCAACTGCTCGACCAAGCTACCATTTTATAGAGTAAGGTCACACCTGACTTTAACATCTGTTATACCTCTGGGGATTGTTGACTCTATACACACTGTACCTTACTTTGGTCCAGTATATATAGAGCCACTTTCTCACAAGCGCCCTCCAACGCAAGTAGTCGTAACGACTTGCGTTGCAAAAACCACGATGTAAAGTACAGCTATGTAAATGTATGCGTTGTAACGTCATACATCCAAAATGTATGTTCCCTCTAGCTTAGCCATTGGGTTTAATTTTTTCCAGTTGATTTTTGTAGATTTTTGGTTACCATTTCCTGGCTTTTTTAGCGATTGCTTTACTATTTTTCCTTTATCTAATATATATAAATTAGTACTTTAAAAAGCTGAAGAATAAGTGTTGCTGAAATAACAGGTGAGCCAGTAATGGTTATTCCAGTAGTGACATTTCAACCGCAGTGGAATAATGAGGAATTCTGAATGCAAGAGGGGAGTCTGAGTGACAGATCTGTCAAACAAATAAAGCACATTTCACGTCTTAAGAAATTCACATCACTCTCTTCAAGCTCATTTATTAGTGGGTAATCCCAAGGAGATGATGTAATGTAATAATGCAGGTATTGCAATAAAATAGCTACAGAGGAGTACATCATTTTCCCCATAATCTTTAATAAAACATTACCAATAGATTAACCTGGAAGAACAATTGTGAAAAGTGCCAGTCTACGGTTAAAACAAAAGCACAATACGACACTCAAAAATGAACGGCTTGGAACTAAACCTGGCTGGGCTGAGCCAACAACCAAAACATTCTCTAGCCCTGGGAAGAAGATATTAACTCCGCTCTAAAATGCTTTAAGCAGCTCTTGCACACTGCCAACATTTACATGTTCCTTCCTTGAAGTAACATTCTCTTACAAGAACAAAAGTGAAAATGTGTGAGAGGAGGTTTAAGCCGATTTGAAGACACCACTCTCTTTAAATAAGCCTAAAAAAGGTTTTCTGCAACCAAAATGGTTTTGCTCTTGCAAGTATTAACAAGCATTTACAATGCAACGGTTTCACCTTTGGAGAAGTTAGAGCTATTGGCATTGTAAATGACAAAATTTGTATTTATGTGTTGGTTTTGAAAACAGATAAATAAATGGCATTGTCATTTACATTGCCAATAGCTTAATCTCTCGCAAATGTGAGAACTATTGCACCCTACGGACGAGATCAGCAGACAGCAATTACTACCACCCACACACACACCGAGAGCCCCCCACACACACCCAGAGCCAGCCACACACACCCAGAGCCAGCCACACACACCCAGAGCCAGCCACACACACCCAGAGCCAGCCACACACACCCAGAGCCAGCCACACACACCCAGAACCCCCCACACACCCAGAGCCCCCCACACACCCAGAGCCCCCCACACACCCAGAGCCCCCCACACACACACAACCAGAGCAGTCACATACACACACCCACTGGAGCAGTCACACACACACACACACACACACACACACACACACACACACACACACACACACACTGGAGCAGTCACATACACACACACACACACACACTCTGGAGCAGTCACATACACACACACACACACACTCTGGAGCAGTCACATACACACACACACACACACACTGGAGCAGTCACATACACACACACACACACACACACCCAGGAGCAGTCACACACACACACTCTGGAGCAGTCACATGCACGCACACACTGGAGCAGTCACACACGCACACACTGGAGCAGTCACACACGCACACACTCGGGATCCCTCATGTGTAGACAGCGGGTGAGATCGTTGGTGTTTTCAAATATAGAAGAACGGGCAAAATGGAAGACTTTACTAAATGTGAATCTTTCCTAGTACTGATAAGATCCGTGAAATGCGTTTCCCTCCACTTATAATTTCCTGCTCATTTCTTCTGCGATACATAATATCCTCAAACAACGGAGCTTTCAAGGAAGCCTTAATTAATTTCATCCCAGAACCAACAATAAGCAACATCTGTCTCTGTCTTAGGCAACGAACATTTGGTATGACCATACTGACGTGGCAAGAAAATTTCTATGTGGCTTGACCCACACGTAATCTTTGGCATGCCGGGATTAATCACAATAAGAAGAAACATGAACTTAATCTGGTGTGACCATCACATCTTCTCTTTACATAACAACTTTGCAACTTGAAAAGCCCCAGCAGAAGTGACACGAAACTATGTCACCTACAGGCACCTTAAGAAATTAAACCTTTCAGCCCTTGAACATATCTCACTGAGACCTCATCTAACAAGCAATTAACACAGATAGCTAATGTCTACAACTAGCCTTCTAATGGCTCCAGCAAATACCTAAGAGGGCGTTCACTGACACAAAACACAGAATAAGAACTCCTAAGATAAATGAAATAATAAAGAAGCAAAATAAAAAAAGGTACAACCTAGCGGGAGGCACACGGACAGCGGGAGGGGGCGGGAACGGGGACACGAACAGCGAGGGGGCGGGAACGGGGACACGAACAGCGGGGGGCGGGAACACACACACACACTCTGGAGCAGTCACATACACACACAACACTCTGGAGCAGTCACATACACACACACACACACTCTGGAGCAGTCACATACACACACACACACACACACACACAGGAGCAGTCACATACACACACACCCTGGAGCAGTCACACACACACACCCTGGAGCAGTCACACACACACCCAGGAGCAGTCACACACACACACACTCTGGAGTAGTCACATGCACGCACACACTGGAGCAGTCACACATGCACACACTCGGGATCCCTCATGTGTAGACAGCGGGTGAGATCGTTGGTGTTTTCAAATATAGAAGAACGGGCAAAATGGAAGACTTTACTAAATGTGAATCTTTCCTAGTACTGATAAGATCCGTGAAATGTGTTTCCCTTCACTTATAATTTCCTGCTCATTTCTTTTGCGATACATAATATCCTCAAACAACGGAGCCTTCAAGGAAGCCTTAATTAATTTCATCCCAGAACCAACAACTCACACTCATGCTGGCACTCACACTCATGCTGGCACTCACACTCATGCTGGCACTCATACAGTCACTCTCACTCTTCTGTCACTCTCGTTCTGATGTCACTCTCGCTCTGATGTCACTCATGCTGTCTGTCACACATACAGCTGTTGTGCGACCCCTCGCTTGCTATGAGCAACTGTATCGAGAATACTATTCTGCTAATGGTGTGTGCCAAGGTCCGCTTCCAGGTCGTGAAGTGAAGTTGTGAAACCAAATTTGGCCTCGATGTGGGTTAGACCTCAGCCTCCGGGACTACGAGTCCCAGAATGCAAAGAAAAATCCTACACTGGAGCAGCGAGTCATACGTGGACTTTGGAAGCCAGGCCAGCAGCTGTAAAGTTAATGGGGTGAGATTTAATGTTACCTTTTCGATGTGGGGGTAAAAGTCCTAGCATTTTGGAATGCGGAATGAAAATGCAATAGCGACAGAAGCGCCCTCAAGAAGTGGGATCTTTTGATGGCAATATGCGCTAGTTCATGTTACTTACCAGAGGCGGATCCAATGATCTGCACGCTTCTGTGAACCGCCCACCCTTCCCCACCCCATGTGTCCACTGAAGGTACCAGTCTGATCGAAGTCTAGACTTTAACTCACACACTATAGCAGTTGTGATGTGACCCGCTAGTGGAACCAAAGCAGCCCGACGATCACACCAGTCCCCAAATGGCCACAACTCCCACTACAACATTCAGGTTTCAACCCATTTCTCTAGCTCGCTCTTCAAACACAAACATCCCAAGCAATAACTATAGCATGCAATTGTTCGAACAGTAAAATACATGCAACATCGGGACAAAAAAAATCTAGCGGGAGGCACACGGACAGCAGGTGGGGGGCGGGCAGGCACACGGACAGCGGGAGGGGGGCGGGAACGGGGACACGAACAGCAGGGGGGGGCAGGAACGGGAAGACGGACAGCGGGAGGGGGGTGCGGGAACACACGGAAAGCACTCACCTGGACCTGGACTTCCTCCGGCGGCGGTCGGCCGCGGAATGACGAAAATAAACCTCGACGAACAGAAAAATAAACCCCGCCCACCGCCGCACTGACGTGTCCAAAGGGGCAGGATGAGTAAAAATGGCCGGAACGCCCCCGAATCTGCTCCGCAATTGACGGACAGATCTCTGTTCCAATGGCTAGCCTCCATTTATGGAGCTAGCCAATGGGAAACAGAGGCGGGACGAACATCCATACTGTTAACAAACGTTTTCACCTGGGCGGAGCACTGCGTGCTACGGCCAGGTCGAAACCTAAAAATGAGAGCAGAAAGAATGGCAGGATGATGTGTGGAACGTCGGTGCAGTCTGCCTTGTCAAAGCTTGTTTAGTACTGCATGCGTAGCTACAAAGAAGCAGGTTCCCAGTAGTAATTAGACTAGCTGAAGATTGGCTTTTGTTGGGAGCATCTCCAAAAAAAAGGATCATTAGGCAAAAAGTTGTAAAATAATGCATACATCCTGCTGGCTACTAACTAAGGGTCTGATTTAGAGTCCGGCGGATGGGTTAATCCGCCACAAACATGACGGATATCCCATCTGCCGCATTACAAGTGCATTATATCCAATGGCACTTGCAATATAGCGCACAGGATATCCTGTCCACCAAACTCTACTATAGGCCCTAACTCACTGCTGTGACTGCTACTCTTTTATGCTGTTACTGTGCTGCACTACAAACTTCCCTCTAATATCGATGATAAACGTGGCTTATGAACAAAGCTCACTTTATGTAAAAGGGGTGGCCTCTTTAATCCCAGATCAAGGTAATTTTTTTGAATTGCTTTATATGACTCAGCAGTGTGTGGAGGAATACTGTACAGATCTCCGATTAGAACTCTGAAAGCAAGAACTGGCACTGTGAGAAGGTAATGAACCTCTGGCAAGAATTCAAATCAAACGTGGGTTGAAGAACCTACAAATCAGAACACTGTATAAAGCAGTGAAAATATACCTTTCAAATAAAACACTGATTCTCTGTCTTTAAAAACACCAATTGGAATCAGATGACAGTAGCTGAAGAGTTCTAGGCCCCAATTCTAGTGTGGCCGATTAAAAAATGTCTGTAACTTCGGTAACTATCCTCCTGGTGGAGTCTCCATCTAACCGCAGAGTCCACACCTTTTTAGGTCGAGCCTGGGCAGTGCTTGAGCTGACGCTTAGCGGCCTGTAATAATTGCTTTGTGGAGTTCCAATTCCACCCATTGCTTGCTTTTGTTTTTCATTTGTCTATGTCCGTGTCCTTCAAAAATCCTTGCTTGCCACTTTGTCCCTCCTTTTTCTCTTCCGGTCCTCCCATGCAGCACAGACTCAGACCTGTCTCATCACACTACAGTTCTAAATCTGTTCTTTGGGGGGGGGACTACTTCTTTATTGGTTTCCTGCCCTGTTTCTGTTTGCCCGTGTACAGTTTAAGCACAATAGCGGATTACATTTAATGAATATGCTACTTACCAGTATGCATCTGTTCTTGGCATGTAGGGCTGCTAACATTCATATCTATAGCATTGATCGCCGCCTAGTGTTGGGTCCGGATGATTGCACGTTGTGGTCCTGGGAGAGTCTTCGAGGTATCCCGAGATAGGTGGCTCCTCCCCTGGACTACAGTGCGCATGGGCATCGACTCCATCCCCAGATTGTTTTTAGCCATTGTGGCAAAGATGGAGTGTAATAGCGTAAGCGATGTCCATGCTAATGATTGAATGCAAGAAAAGTCTGCAGCCGCTACGGGCGCCGGGGAGGAGGGCGGGCGATATGAATGTTAGCAGCCCTACATGCCAAGAACAGATGCATACTGGTAAGTAGCATATTCAGTTCGAGGCATGTGGGCTGCTAAATTCATATCTATAGCATAGAATACATAGCAGTCCCTCCATTAACGGCAGCTGCAGAAGTCTGAAAAAGTGTTTTAAGAACAGCCTGTCCTACAGCTGCCTGCTGTTTGGAATGCACATCTACACAGTAATGTTTGGTAAACGTATGTGGTGTAGACCATGTGGCTGCTCTACAAATGTCTTCCAAAGGAATGTTACCCAGGAATGCCATGGAGGCCCCCAACTTGCGTGTGGAGTGTGCCCGGGGTGGGATCGTTAAAGTGCGCTTCGCTTTCGGATAGCAAATCTGAATACACTTAACGATCCACCTGGCTATTCCTGCTTTGGAAATGGGGTTGCCTTTGTGCTGGGCTGAGAAGGCAACAAAGAGCTGTTGTGTCTTTCTAAAATCTTTCGTTCTGTCAATGTAGTACATTAACGCCCTTTTGACGTCCAGCGTATGGAACATTCTTTCTGCTACTGTTTCTGGGTTTGGAAAGAATGCGGGCAGTTCAATGGTTTGATTGACATGAAACTGCGACACCACCTTAGGAAGAAAGTTGGGGTTAGTGCGGAGCACCACCCTGTTTGAATGAATTTGTATAAATGGCTCTTGTAGCGTGAGCGCCTGTAGCTCACTAACACGTCTTAGAGACGTGATGGCAATGAGAAAAGCCACCTTCCATGTTAAGAATTGAATCTCACATGAATGTAGAGGCTCAAAAGGTGGGCCCATCAACCTGGTGAGGACCACATTGAGATTCCATACAGGAGCTGGTGGGGTCCTGGGAGGGATGACCCGTTTGAGCCCTTCCAGGAAGGCTTTAATGGCAGGCACCCTGAAAACAGAGATGCTGCCTGTTTTGAAGATAAGCCGCTATGGCGGATAAGTGTATCCGAATGGAAGCATATACTAGATTGCATTTGTAAAGATGTAACAAATAGCAGATGATGTTAGGAATGGATGCATCTAACGGGTTGATATTGTGTTCTGTACAGTAAATGACAAACCGCTTCCATTTTGCTGCATAGCAGGCTCTGGTAGTGGGCTTTCTTGCCTCCCAGATGATGTCCATGCATTCAGGAGGCAAATTAAGGTAGCCAAACTCTAAGACCTCAGGAGCCAGATCGCCAGATTGAGCTGTTGCGGATCTGGATGCTGAATGTCGCCATGGTTCTGCGTCAAGAGCCTGGGTGTGAGGCGCAGTCTTTGATGCGGTACCACGGAGAGTTCTAGAAACGTGGTGTACTATGGTTGGCGTGCCCAAGTTGGAGCAACCAGGATGAGCGTCATCGAGTGTTGCTTTAGCTTTTTTGCCACCAGCGGAATGAGAGGTGCTGGGGGAAAAGCGTACGCAAATTTGCCTGACCAGTTCATCCATATCGCATTGCCCTGCGACTGTGGATGAGGGAACCTGGCAGCAAAGCTTTGGCATTTTGCGTTTCCCTTGTGGCAAACAGGTCTATGTCTGGATGACCCCACTGCTGGAAGTACGGGCGGAGTACTGATGGATGTAACTCCCACTCGTGCATCTGGTGGCTGAACCTGCTGAGCAGATCCGCCATCTGATTGTCCTTGCCCGGGAGGTGTTCCGCCATGAGGAAGACGTTCCTTTGAATGGCCCACTTCCACATGCTCTGAGCCAGATGAGACAACTGTGGAGAGTGTGTTCCTCCCTGCTTTTGGATGTAGTACATGGCTGTCATGTTGTCCGTCCGGATCAACACGACTTTGTTGCAGAGATGTACTTTGAAGGATTTGAGTGCCAGGAAGATTGCCATCATTTCTAGGTAGTTGATGTGCATCTTCCTTTGTTGTGCCGTCCATAGTCCCTGCACCATGTAGTGTAGCACATGAGCTCCCCATCCCTGGAGAGACGCGTCCGTCGTCAGGATGATCTGTGGCACAGGCTCTTGGAACGGTTGTCCCTTGCAAAGGTTGTGTGGGTTCCACCAATGCAGAGAGTTGTATGCCCGACCGGTCACCAACACTAGGTCTCTCAACTGTCCGTGAGCCTGAGTCCACTGACGTGTCAAGCATTCCTGAAGCGGACGCATATGCAACCGTGCGTGCGGGACTATGAAGATGCAGGGGGCTGTCATGCCTATCAACTGCAGGTACACCCTCGCTGGAAGGGAGTGTTGCGGTCTGAACCTTTGGATGAGCGACTGTATGTTGTCGATCCTTGCTGGGCTTGGCTGAGCTGTAGCAGCCAGAGAATTTATTGTTGCGCCCAAATACTGCCTTACATGGGCTGGCTGAAGGTGCGACTTTGGATAGTTTAATGAGAACCCCAGACTGTGAAGGAGGTGAATGGTGTGGGACATGTCTGCGGCGCACTGCTGTGCCGACTTGGCTTGAACGAGCCAGTCGTTTAGGTAAGGGTAGACGTGTATGTTTTGCCTCCTGAGGTGCGCTGCTACTGTCGCCAGACACTTGGTGAACACTCTGGGGGCAGTGGTCACTCCAAAGGGCAGGACCTTGAACTGGTAATGCCTGTTTTGGATGGTGAACCTGAGGTACTTCCTGTGGGATGGATGGAGCGGTATGTAAAAATAAGCATCCTCGAGGTCCAAGGTTGCGAAGAAGTCCCCCTGATTTAGCAATGGAAGAACCTGCTGCAGAGTCAACATGTGGAAGTGTTCTGAAAGAATGTAGTGGTTTAGTGGCCTGAGGTCCAGGATCGGTCTGAGTGAGCCGTCCTTTTTGGGGATTAAGAAGTACAGGGAGTACACCCCTGTGCCTTCTTCCTCCAGTGGCACGAGCTCTATTGCGCCTTTTTGCAGCATCACAATAACCTCCTGCTGCAATAAGTGCAAGTGCTCTGCTGACATAGGACGGTGCCTGGGGGTATGTTGGGAGGAGTGGACGTTAACTCCAAACAATAACCGTACTGGATAAGTTTCCTTACCCACCTGTCCGTGGTGATGGACGTCCAGACTGGCAGGAACCGTTGGAGTCTCCCCCCGACAGGTGTTGGATGGTCGGGGGGCAGTGACAGGAAGTCACTGTTTGTTGGCGGCAGAGGAACGGGAACGGTTGTTGCCTCTGCCCCTGCCCTTGGCGTTGTTTCAACGGTAACCTCCTCTACCCTGTTTGGGGTACGAGGACTGCGCCCCACCTTTGTTGAATTGCGTCTGCTGCGCCAAGTGTCCTCTGGTAACACCTCTAGTGCTTGAGCGACGAAAAGTGTTCCCTCTGAATTGCTGAGACTGAAGTGCACCCATGGATTTAGCCGTCTCAGTATCTTTTTTGATTTTCTCGAGGGTGGTGTCAACCTCTGGGCCAAATAGTCTATCTGGATTAACTGGCTGGTTGAGGATAGTTGTTTGTATCTCTGGCTTGAACCCTGAGATGCGGAGCCACGCTTGACGCCTCAACATTACGCTAGTGTTAATTGCTCGCGCTGCCGTATCTGCAACGTCGAGCGCACATTTAATCGCAGCGTTGGAGATGAGCTTGCCCTCCTGAATAAGCATCTCAGCTCCCTCCTTAAACTGATCTGGAAGGTGTTGTAAGAGCTGCTCTAAGGTGTCATAGTGCGCCCTATCATATCTGGCCAACAGAGCTTGTGTGTTAGATATGCGCCAGATGTTGGCTGCCTGTGCTGCCACCCGCTTCCCAGCACTTTCGACTCTTTGTCCGGGGGAGGAGATTCACCCGTTGTTTGGGAGTTCGCCCTCTTGCGGGCATTAGATACCACCAAAGAGTCCAAAGGCAACTGTCCCCTTATGTAAGTAGGGTCGCCAGGTGCCGGTCTGTATTTCTTCTCTATTCTGGGGTTCACAACCCTCGCTCTCGTGGGTTCCTTGAAAATGTCTGTGGCATGCTTGAGGACCCCCTTGAGCATTGGAAGTGTTTTCACAGTTTTTTCGGCAGTAGAGAAAGTGTCGAACAAAAAGTCAACGTCCACAGGGTCTGCATGCATTTCAACCTTATGGTTTGCAGCTGCCCGTTCAATCAAGGCATTAAATGCCGCAGAGTCATCAGTTGGAGAAGTTTTTACACCATAAACTTGTGGGTCATGGACTGCTTGCTGGTCCCCATGATCACCAGAGTCCATCCACGAGTCCTGTTGCTCGTCGGGGTCTGTGTTCTGAGGAAAACTATACTCTTCTTCTTGTGCACCCTCATCACCCTCTGAGCCAGCGGGTGAAGGGGTAGGACTTCTCCTAGGGTGTGGAGTAATGCGTTCAACAAGCTCCGGTGTCTCTGGCGCCGGCCTTTTCTTCTTCAGAGGGATTACAAACGACTCCAAGGGCTATGAAGTAATTTTCCTCTTGTAGAGCGTTAATTTTCCCGTGTCGGCGTCGATTAAATGTTCCGACTGGTCCTCTGATAAAGGTCGGCGACCAAACCCTCCAGTCAGTTGAGTTTGACCCGACCCGTCCGACTCCCTGGGCACCGATCGAGGTGCAAAGGCCTTCGGCGCCACCTTCGGTGGTAGAGTATAGAGGATCGGCATTGAAGTCTTCTTCGGCGGGACCAACGACTTCGGTACCGAGGGCGTTTTCGGCTCCGACGTCAACCCCTTCTCCCTGATCCGTTTGAGGGAGTCCGAGACTTGCTTCGTAAACGAAGCGGATGGCTTCGTCGACCCGACCGACGATTTCGGGCCACCTCCAGGGGAAGACCCGAGCGTCGATGACCTTTGGGGATCCGCCGGAGTCGCAGGTGCGTCTTCGACAACTGCGCTTCGGCCGCCTTCCACGGCCACAGGCGTGGATACCGCTCTCTTCGGCTCGACAGCTTTAGCCTTTTGCGCGGGGACTCCAGACTTCGGCTCGGTGCCCTTTGCCGACTTCGACTCGACGGGCCTTTTGGCAGTCGGCGCGGTAGTGATGCCTGAAGCCGGTCCGACAGTCGACTTTGACTTAGACTCGACGACCTTCTTCGCCCGTGCCTGTTCGACAGCCTTCCTTGGCTTCGAGGCCTCCGAAGGCGACGGCGTCGATGGCGGAGCAGACGTCTTCGGTTTCGATGGCGCGTCGTCCATCTTAGGTTTCGTCGACACCGATGGTTTCACTTTCGGTTTCGATTTCGGTAATGGCGGCTCCGCTGAATCGTCCGTAGCCGGGCCGGAAGGCGGGGCCGTGGAGCGAGGTGTAAGGTCGTGGGTAAGGCCGTGTGGCGATCCCGTGACCTGAGCCTTTGTGAGAGTACGAACGGGGCATAGCTCTTCCTCTGAGCTATCTTCCATGGCCCCATATATTTCTTCGACGTCCCCTACCTCCTGGACGTATTCATCCAGGTCCTGGCCTTCAACGTCTGCTCCGTAGACGGCCTCGACCTCCGTCGATGGTGGTGAAATTTGCAGGTAAAGCTCTTGCTCGTCTGCCTCGGGGTCTTCGAAGATGTCCACCGGCGCCGATCGCTGGGCCTCGAGGCGCGCCACGCGCCGAAGCTTGATCGACTTCTTTGATCTGAATCTCGAACAGGCCATACAGTTGGCCTCGTCGTGTTCCGGCGACAGGCACTTGTTGCACACAGGATGGACGTCGATGTGCGGGTACTTCGAACCGCACACGGGACAGTTCTCGAACGGACTCCGTTCCATCGTCGTATCGTCAAGGTCTTGCTGCGTCGACAGGGCCTCGATGACCGAAAAGTCACTCAACTCCTCAGAATTCCATATACACGAGACCGAACGCGAACAATACCGACGAAGCAAGGAAGGCCTTTTGGCCTTAAAGAGTTGTTTTATCGATTCCGAACAGGAGATGTCGAAATCACATCCGAACCCAATGGCGGAAAAAAACAATCTGGGGATGGAGTCGATGCCCATGCGCACTGTAGTCCAGGGGAGGAGCCACCTATCTCGGGATACCTCGAAGACTCTTCCAGGACAACAACGTGCAATCATCCGGACCCAACACTAGGCGGCGATCTATGCTATAGATATGAATTTAGCAGCCCACATGCCTCGAACATACAGTTTACCTTGTACTAGGGGTACGTCTTGCACCATGCCTCCCGCTTCATTGTTTATATTGTTTAGTTTATTAACAATTTTTGATGTCGACTGTCATTTGGGCTATTTTTAGTAGGTTGTTAGTTTGGGTTTTATTCAAGGGAGGATTGGGCTAGTTTATTATCTGTTGCAGTCAGCAACGCACGGGAGCATTAATCCTTAGAAGTATGGCTGCAGATGTTTGGTTTTTTATAATGTAAAGCACCTCGACAGAAGCGCCACCCTTGAGCAACGTGGTTTAAAATACGTAAGTACTAACCACAACCTATGAGGTAGAGAAAGGCGGATGTGGGTGTGTGCCACTAAGCGCTATAAATAGCAGGAATTCTCATAACCAAATTTAGTGATACAATGAGGGCTTCAGAGTTCTTTAGACAGAGGAACACGGGACAGCAAATGGACTTCATATGATGAGGTAACTCAGTTTAACCTTGAAATGATAAAGGCAGAAGAGCGGCGAGTGTGCATGTGCACTATAGCAGCACACTTATTTTTGAGTCTGACAGAAAATGGACTTTGATATTGGTACGCAGCCGTCTTCCAATGAGGATTTTGTAGTCTCTTCTAATTTTATCACTTTTGGAAATGTAATCTGTATCACTAGGGGCACAAAGTCTTCTGTTTGTTCTCTTTTTAGGTCTTGCCTGGGGCTTGTAAGACATTTTATTACCTTAAAGGGGGCTTAGATCTCCACCCATTACTTACTGCTGGTTTGCTTCATCTTCGCTCACAAGAGTTTGAGCTATTGGCATTGTAAATGACAATGTCTTCTATTTATGTATTAATTAGCAAAACTAATAAATAAAAAGCATTGTAATTGACAATGCCAATAGTTTAAACTCTCGCAAATGCAAATGCTTGTTAATACTTCCCAGCCGTAAGACTGGATGTGGAAATATTTGAGCAGTACCCCTATGCTCTACCAGGTGGTGCTGTGCAGCGCCACAATAACTGTTCCAGAAATGACGTGCCGAGTCAATCTAGGTGTGTAGGAAGCTGCCACTGTATACGATATTATTAATAGGTGGTTATACCATGCACAGAGTCCAAGGGTTCCCCAAAAGTATGCGGGGCTCAATGTAAAACCAGGGGCGGTTCCTCTTTGAGGGCGCTGGGGTGTTGCCCCCCTACATATTTATGGCCCACCATACCCAGAATTAATGTCAGAAACACTTAATACATTTTTTTTCTGACCGCGGCAGTCTGTTTTTTCAGCCGCAGGCCAGTTACATAAAGGGGCAGATTTATGTTGGACTTGCGCCACGTTTACGCTGCCGTTGCGTCACGCAATAGCGCGGAAACGTGGCGCATCCCTGCGACCTATTTACAACGTGTTGCGTCGCGTTGCAAAGCCCTGCGCCACATGAAACCTGCGTCAGGTTTCATGTGGGCGTTCTGTCGCAGGGTGGGCGTTCCCTCGTAGGAAAGCATTTCAAAGCATTGAAATTATTCTTACATCAAGCTGCAGTTCCACTGGTCGTTCCTAGATGTCCCTCACGAGTAAAATGCAAAGCATTGAAACCCTTTCATCAATAATTTGCATTTGACTTGCTAGGGACATCTAGTAACCACCAGTTGAACTGCAGCTCTTTGTAGAATTATTTTGATATTGTATACTATATAATATTCACTGCCCACTGCTAATCTCATCCCATAATGCTTTGCAGGGCCTTTGGTTGGGAATGTTTTTTTGCCAATAACTGTGTTTGGGTTTGTCCTAAGAGGATGGGACCACAACTAAATTGTTCAATAAGATGTGCTTTTTTGTTTTCAAGGCATCTGTTTGGTACTCTCCATAGGTTAGGGAGGATCCCTAAAATCATCACATCTCCCACTGCTTGCTAAATTTTCAGTTTCACCATTGTGAAAGTACCATATGCGCTTTAGCATATAAAGATAGAAATACTTATTTTATCATATTTGGTCATGTACAGGATGCTTTAAGCAATTATTCTGCAATTTTTGCACAGTACAGACAGGTACACAGTGTCATCAGCTACTACATCGGTTGACAGATAACTATTATATTGATCCAAGGCAATTGTAAAGGCTAGTCCATAACGATGGCTAAGAACTTTGTTTAGCTGTGTCTCTGACTTAGTGTATGGTTCCTCTAGGGGCTGCAAAGAAAAAACCGCCTTGATCTGAAAAGCACAACTAGATGCATGTAAGGCTCTCTTCTCACTGACTAAGGTAAACTAAGTACCTCCAATATAAAACATTCGTATTGATTCACTCTATAAATGCACTATATATAGAGATGAGCAACTATAAATTGTCATCTGTTTTGAAATGTTAAACGTTGATGAGACTTGTTTTATAACGGTCTGAAATAACGCGTAAAGTGCATTTTGAAATAGATAAGATATCTCATTGAAATGTTGCAAAGTAAATCTGAATAAATGACCTCAATAAATATGAACGTCCTAATGACTGCAACTAACCTCCTTTTTTCTTAGGTACTAAAATTGTCATGTGTAGAATCACACATATTGGGTTGCTTTAAATGTCGAGTTAGACTATTTGTGTAAAGTTATTTCATTTGAATCTGTGTAAATTTTTTATGTTTGTAAGAGTCTTGTTTTCAGTTAGTGTAAAGAGTCTTGTAAGAGTTTTGTTTTCAGTCAGTGTAAATTGTCAGTTCACAAAGGTGTTATTATAATGTATATATTAAATATGGATTTGTAATTGTAAATATTTATATTTTCAGATTACGCTGGTCTTTTATACAGTAAAAACATTACTTCTGTCTTGAAGATGGTCTCACAAAGTATCATCTAAGAGACCGAAACGTCGACTATCACCTCATCTATTCTCTGTTTTATTTCATATTGATTTTAGATAGGTGGATTTAGGTTTTGTTGAGTCTTCTCACAATTAATTTGCTTTGTACCTACAAACCTAAATATCTCCAATTTAATTTTCTGTATACAAAATTTTGACCACTGAACTTTTGATAAATTCTTTTTTCAATACACCTTTGTGTTTGTGTTTCATGTTTTATGTTTTTGATTTATGGTTGGTTCAATTAATGTTGATGAATTTAGTTTATTCAGGATTTATTAATTAATCCTATCAAGTTAGCTTTAAATCACTAAACACTTTTTAAACGAATTCCCTTGACGGCACATTTACCCTTCTATCAGCTATGAGAATCAGCTCACAGAACGGCGTCTATCCCTTGATCCCTCCAACTCAGTTCCCATTGACTAGAGAAGAAACCAACATTCCCCTGACACCCAGAATTACCATTCAATGTAGCAATAGTAATTCCTCTTTGGCTAATCTACCTTCGGCGACAACGAATCAAGAAGGGGATGCCGAAAACAGGCTGACCTTAGGGACTAGACCGAGAACCCGGAAACAAACTAAAATGGCCAAAGGGAAAATATTAAAACCTAGACAGAAGGGTGCTAAGGGAGGTATGGATTGTAGGAACACAGGAGATTCCAGTCCTAGTCCCCGAGTCCCTGTTCAAGCAATGGCACATTCAGATGTAAATCCAAATCCTCTTAGTACTCGGGAAGAAGTAGTCATCCCCAATCCCAACCCAAAGGAGTCTGCAACACGAAATCAGGTAGTTTTTAAAAATATTGTTAGAGGGATCCTTGACTCACAGTTTAATTCAATGATGACCCAGATAAGTTTTCTTTTCGATGACAGATTTGACCGTTTGGAGAAAAAAGTAGCACAATTAAATGAGGTGGTAGGGACCATTAGAAATCTTATGGATAAAATCCAGCCCTGCCATGGTACAAAGGGTATTAGTTCCTCCCTTATGGAGGAATCCCGGCCTTTAAACCAGGATAGAGTGTGGGAGGCCAAGAGAGTCTCATGTGCCCATTCCAACATCACGGGCAGTTGAGGCCGCAAAACCAAAGGAATCCAATAACGAGGGAGCAGAGAGCAGATTCCGGCAAGATAGATCAACTTACTCCCACATGACAACGTTGAACCCTAATCCATATACCTTAAGTTTATCTCCGGCCTCCTGCCCATATGTAGTAATTCTTACTGGGGTCCCGGAATTAAATCAAGGACAGACCGAATCATGGCTAACACTCCACAACAAAGTGGCGATTGGCTGTTCAAATTTAGGAACTTTAGGCCCCAAAGAATAAATGAAATCCTGATGGTCCGAAGAGCTGGGTGGGTTGGTGCTTCTGTAAAGACCATCCCGGGCGACTGTATTGTTATTAACTTATGCCGACCGCAACTGGTCCGGTTCCTTTTAAAGTCCAGGGAGGAATCTTTCTCTCAAAGTACAATCATTTCTTCCCTCCCTCTGGGCTTCTTCTATAAACCTCCTTCCCAGCCTAGAGTAGTAGGGAATGGCTCAATCTTAACAGCAAACATGTTTGAAGCACTCTCCTCCCTGGACGCGGTGGAATGACAATCAATTCACCCAACAAGAAGTACGTTTAGCCCAGAGAAAAGTTCAAGCAAGTCTTATTTAGGAAATCCCTTTAGTTTGTCTCAAATGGTGGAGGAGAGGGTCTTAGCTCTATCATATCCTTCATTCGAATTCTAATATGGCCCTAGTAGAGATGGAGCAATTATCTCCTTTAGTTAATCTTGGTAACAGCTCCGCACTAGAGAGTCTGGGTTCAAAAAATAACGTTCTCTTAAGTCCAGGTACTACAGTAAATGACCCTCCTATAGTTAGAGCAGGGGTACCTGCACTTCTAAGTTCCACCGAGGAAAGTACCCCAAGGGGGTTACCACTCTGTATAGTATTTTGGAACATTGCTGGCCTTCGATCAAAGGTCAATTACGAAGAGTGGCTTACCTTCTCGCGGAACTTTAGCATTCTCTGCCTTCAAGAGACGTGGGCTGTATCATCTATTCATTTAACTGGTTATTAAACTTACTTTTCACCCACGACTCCTTCACTCTCAGGACGAGCAAAAGGAGGCCTGATGGTGTACATCTCCAATCTACTCTCAATCCGGGAAATTACTCCCTTGAAACTGGATGCAAACTTTCAAATAATCACTCTTGATATAGACAAACTGGATATTGTTATCCTAGTTAATTTTTATAAAAATTTGCAAAAAACCCAGCTGATCGCCATTCTAAAGGAGATTCGCTACATCCTCATGGAACTTAATAACAAACATCATAGGAAAAGTGTTTCTGTCATCTGGGGTGGTGATTTTAACCTATCCCCTTGTGGCCACAATGATACCACAACATGTGGCATAAAAGATGAGAGTATGAACAACTTGACCCCTTTTCCACATACTCAGAGTGGGAATTGTCTAAATGACACCATATTTATCTTAGAACTTGCTCTGGCGAATGAATTAGTGGCCCCCATAGTACCATTGTCCCCGACCTTTAACAGTAGAGGAGCTACTACTTGTATAGATTTCATTTTTCTGTCAAGCAAGTCTGCATCCATTATTTTGAACTTCAAAACTCACATTAACGCCTTTAGTGATCATTTTCCCAATTCTATTACACATTCTTTACCCTCTGGGCAAGGAAAGACTAAACGAATGGGAACATACGGTGAAGCAAACTTGGTCCTGAACAGATTAAATGGATACTCGCTAAAGTGGGACCATGTTGATCCGGCTAAGATAACTAAGGAAGTTGTGAAGAATTCCATGAATGCCATCCAAATATGCTTGGATGACACCTCTTCTCCCCAAGAGATTTTAGACAACTTCACGGTCATAACAAAATCAGTCAAGGAAGCTTTACGCATCATCCCTAAAGGGAATAAGCATAAATCAAAGGGCTGGTTTAATAGCGCCTGTACCAAAGCACTTTTTAATCTAAAAACTGCCCTTCAAAACTCAATAAGAGAAAAGGGGGAAATGATTTGACTTAGAAAAATGTATCATTCCACAATTAAAGGTAGGAAAGCTGAACTTAAACAGGAATTATGGGTTGAACTTCATAAAAGCTGTTAAATGAAAGACAATATTGCTTTCTGGAAGATAATAAAATCCCCTTTCTTGACAGGACTCAGGGAAACTGATAAAATAGGCATAGCCATCGATGAATCATCTTGGGTGGAACATTTCTTCCAGATTTTCAGATTAACTGACAGTGTACTCACAGTTCAGAACCAATTGGGGCTGAACAGCTCTTGCATTAAACTCCCATTTACTCCTGTTTCTTTAGACTTCACCCAGTCTGATATTAAATTTGCCTTAATGGCAAGCAAAGGAGGCAAGGCACCAGGTCCTGATGGGGCCCCGGTTGACCTTTTTAAATATAATATGGACCTTTGGACGCCAATTCTGCTAACGGTTCTGGAAGCAACCTGTACAGTAGGTTTGTTAGATCCTTGGTCAGTTTCCATCTTGGTCCCTGTATTTAAACAAGCATTTGCAATGCAATAGGTCTCACATTAGGAAAGTTTGAGCTATTGGTATTGTAAATGACACATTTTTTATTTATGTTTTGTTTTTGAGAATAGCGAAATTAATAGCTTTGTCATTTACAATGCCAATAGTTATAACTTTCGCAAATGTGACACCGATAGCATTTGTAATGCAATATGTGTTGTATTTACGTGACTTACATGTATTGATATTACAAATAACAACGGCTTTTAATTTTTCCAATTAATTAATACTTAAATAAAAGTTATTGTAATTTCTAATGGCAATAGCTTACACTTTTGCAAATAACTTTTGTGAAGATTATGTTCAGTGTATTTTATTGTGACGAAAATCCAATAACAGAAGTGAAATATTAAATTTTTTTTGTTACATTTGTAATAAAGCTTGAAACATTCAGAGAACATATTTGAACCAGTTGTTGTTGAATGGATTGATGCTGTGGTGGCGCTGAGTGATGTTGTGATGGCGAACGAGTGATGCTGTGGCGTTCAGTGATGCTGTGGTAGCGCATAGTGATGTTGTGGTGCCCCTGAGTGATGCTGTGGTGGTGCTGAGTGGTGCTGTATGCTATGCTATGTTTTATTTTGCTTTCCTATGTTTTGTTATGCTATGCTATGTTTTGCTATCCTATGCTTTTGATTTGTTATGCTATGCTATGCTGTGTTTTGTTATGCTATGCTATGTTTTGTTATGCTATGCTATGTTTTGCTATTCTATGCTTTGCTATGCTATGTTGTGTTGTATTATGCTATGCTTTGTTTTGCTAGGTTATGCTTTGTTATGCTATGCTTTGTTGTGTTTGGTATGCTATGTTTTGTTATGTTATGCTATGCTATTATATGTTTTGCTATGCTAAGTTTTGTTGTGTTTTGTTATGCTATGTTTTGTTATGTTATGCTATGTTTTGTTATGTTATGCTATGTTTTGTTCCGCTATGTTTTGTTGTCTTTTGTTATGCTATGCTTTGTTATGCTATGTTTTGCTATCCTATGCTTTTTTGTTGTTATGCTATGCTGTGTATTGTTAATCTATGCTTTGTTTTGTTATGCTATGCTGGTGAGGGTGTGTGAGGGTGAGTGAGGGTGAGTGAGGGTGAGTGAGAATGAGGGTGTGTGAGGGGGTGTGAGGGTGTGAGGGGGTGTGAGGGGGTGTGAGGGTGAGGGTGAGTGAGGGTGTGTGAGGATGAGAGAGTTGTGAGGGGGTGTGAGGGTGAGTGAGGGTGTGTGGATGGGTGAGGGGGTGTGAGGGTGAGGGGGTGTGAGGGTGAGAGGGTGTGAGGGTGAGGGTGTGTGAGGGTGAGTGAGGGTGTCTGAGGATGAGAGGGGGTGTGAGGATGAGAGGGGGTGTGAGGATGAGAGGGGGTGTGAGGGTGAAAGGGTGAGGGGGTGAGGGTGAGGGGGGTGAGGGGGGTAGTAGCGTGAGGGGGTGTGAGGGTGAGGGGGTAGTAGCGTGAGGGGGTGTGAGGGTGAGAGGGTTTTGAGGGTGAGGGGGTGTGAGGGTGAGGGGGTGTGAGGGTGAGGGGGTGTGAGGGTGAAGGGGTGTGAGGGTGAATGAAGGTTGGTGAGGGGGTATGAGGGTAAAGGGGGTGAGGGGGCGTGAGGGTGTGGGGTTGTGAGGGTGTGGGTTGTGGGGTTGGGAGGGTGTGGGGTTGTGAGGGTGAGGGGGAGAAAGACATGTTTGCAGGGCAGAGAAGGATTTGTAGCAGACCACTTAATGGGAGAGAAAGAGGCCGAGCATTTGACCGGGGATCAGAGCAGCTGTCCGCCCTCAAAAATGCATCTCTGGGGCTGGAAATGCTGCTGTCTCCGATTCAGACGTTCCCTGCAGAACGCCACTGTAATTGCGCATATATTTACTCAAATGGCTGTCCTATTTGAGCTGTTTTCCAAGGGTCAGCTCGCAAATGTAGTCTTACGAATTACAGTTTAGGAGCCCACACAGCCCTCAATAACTAAACAATTTTAACGCATGCCTATGGACATTTTAAATGTTAAAAATAGGGACGATGATGGCTTAAAGGGATACAAGCAGATTAAGCCACAGATAAAATAAAGCACGGTCACTAGACACACATAGTAAAAGACTGCTGCCAGCAAAGAAATTGTTAGGGGAATCAAAGTCGGCGACTTGTTATTCACGGAGTCAGCAACCAAGCAGGAATTACAAGGTCTCGGTAAATAATGGCCAACTAAAGTGGTCATGAAGCACGAAAAAAAGGATTTAAAATAACACAAGTAAAGTTCCAAAAAACGCAAAAATTAGAACAAGGGAATGAACCAATGAGACCGCTGGGACGATGTTAGGTGCGGCGGGAGGGTGCGGGGGAGGGTGTGCTACGGAATGAGTCCTCGACTCGTGCTACAAAGGTGAGGTGAGAGGAATGCAATACTGAGGGATCCTGGCAGTGTGACCAATGTCTGTTTGAAAATAGTTAAAGGAAAGCACGTTTATAGTAGCAACAGTAACAACACATTAAACATTTTGATTTTCGTGGTTCGGGCTGTGGTAATGCTCTCCTTGTTAGTGAGAAGGACTAGAAGGCTTGGAGGGGCAGGGGGCGTGCTGGGGGCAGGCGGCGTGACAGCAAAGCTCTTAAGCTGTCAGCATTCGAGGGGGGCCACTGCCGGGAGAAGTGTTTATCCAGCGTGAACTTTGCACTGGCATGCAGCAGGTTAGATTAAAGCCAGAGGGAAAACAAGCAGGGGGCAGGGGAGGAGGGTTTCGCGCGTGAAGGAGCCTGGCCAGACGTGTTCGGTTAAACATGAGATTTTCTTTCTCATCCGAAAGAAAGACAGGCGAGGAACACATGATGTGAGGAAACAAACACGGAGGTGTGAAACTTCCGATGTTTGTCCTGAGACGCACACAGCCGTGTGAAGTGCCGTCTGTGCCTTTGAAGCAGATTTACCTTTGAAGCAGATTTACAGTGAAGTGTGCAACCCGAAGCCTGGCTTTCATGTGAACACGCTTTTTAGATCAATGCGCTGGCGCATTGAGCTTCCTTTTCACGGGCACAGCTTCAAATCGCCCGATGGTTAAGCTCTCGTTAAGCCCCTATATGCTCGCAAGCTCAATGCGCAAGCGCATTGACAGGCGAGACCTAAAAAGGTGATCGCCAAAGCCCATCCTGTTATCGACCCATCTCGTTACTGGACTGTAGTTATTGGTCGCATTATTCTTCAGCGTCTTCAACACTGGGCTGACGATAATAAGATCTTGTCAGATCTCCAGTACGGGTTTAGGGAAGGTATGGGCACAACTCCGCAAGTCTTAAACTTAACTCTTTTAATGGGTAAATATGTTAACGCGGAGGGTGGGAGACTTCACATGGCATACGTAGATTGCGTAAGCCATTCGAAATTGTGGGGCATTTTAACAGATATGGGTATTGATCTCTCCTTAGTCAACTTCCTGCGTGAAATGTACTCCAACGCCACAGCCAGGGTGGGATTTGGAGCTGGAGGGGAGCTGACAGCGCCGTTTAGGGTTGAGAGGGGTGTCAGGCAGGGATGTGTCCTGGCCCCCTTCCTTTTTACACTCTATACAAACGGCTTTGAAGCAGCCATGTTGGAGGGGTGCCAGGACCTTCCCTTACTTCAAAATCGCCCGATACCAGCTCTCCTCTATGCGGACGACGCTGTGATCATTGCACGTACTCCCCTGGAACTCCAATGCTCACTCAATCGATACAATACCTACATGTCTAAATTGGACTTAAAAATCAATATTAAAAAAACTTTTATAATGAACGCAGGGCCAAGACACAAAAAAAGGAGAGACATTTTTATTAACAATACCAAGGTGGAGAATACGAATACTTACCCCTATCTTGGAATTTTAATAGATGACAAAAGTACTTGGAGAAAAGCTATTGAGGCCAGAAATCTACTATTTTTAAGGTCTACCTCGGCGCTAGTAAGTGTTTCACAGAGGCTAGGTAAAAGACCCCGGCTGAGATGATCCTTTTTTATCAGGCAAAAGGAATTACCATTTATGGAGCAGGGGTGTGGGGCTACGTACAGGTGGAAGCCCCTCAAAAAGTGGAGAACAGTTTTTTGAGGTTCCTCCTTGCTGTCCCTCAAGGTACCTCGACATTCGGCTGCCCACTAGAACTAGGCTTACCCTATATCACCGATATTATAAAAATGCAGTCAATTCTATTGTGGCATCGCCCTTGGTCATCTTCTAAGTTCGTTTTTACTCAAAGCCTTGTGAAAGACTGCCTTGCACTCGATAAATCAGCTAAGATTTGTTGGCTCCTATATGTCAAGAAGTTTTTGCAGGATTTGGGTCTAGTAAAATACTATTATAACCCTCCACTAATCTCAGACCTATAGAGAAAAGGGTTGAAAAACCGATGCCAGAGTCATTTGGAAGATTTGCGCGTGGCCTCTGAAGTCAATAAAAACTCAGTTCAACATTCACTATTGATACCTTGGCCATTTATCCTTATTTAATCGGTAATCTGAATGGTTATGATAGGTTTCTGTTGCCCCGCTTTAGGTTCAATATTTTTCATCGATTGGTAACCTTTCCCAAAACTAATGACTGGTCAAAACTGTTATCTCTTTACCCCTGTGATGATGTCTCAACGCAATCCCTAATCCATCTGACCCTCTTTTGTAAATTCTATGCAGAACCAAGAAAGCGTTGGTTAACCCCTTCCATGCTGATGACGAGCTGAGCTCGTTATGTAACGCGGTAATTCGCAAATTGCCGCATACCGCGGGAAAAACGGCCGCACGCATGCGGTTAATTCCAATTTTAAAAGTCTTAGGCTCACGTCAATGTCGTCCTGCCTTCATTGCCCTACAACGTATGGACTCAGATTGCTTGGTGCTAAACATTGTTAAATTCCTGAAATATTGTATTAGACACAGGAGTAATTTGTAATAGAAGTTTGTTGCACTTTTCTACTGTTTTCAACTGTACAATTTGATTGCTTTTTTTTCTTAATATTTCTGTATTTTAAGCTATTTTATATGGATTGATTCGTTTTTTAAATTTGTATCAAACATCATGAATGTATTTGGTCTATATATATGTACTTTTATGTTTTTTCTTAATTGAAAACGAATAAAGTAATTTTTGATTTGATTGAGTAACATTCAACGACTATGAGTGACAATTTCTTGTTTCTGCAAGAAAAATGACGTACATGGAAAGAGAAAAATATTAGAAATTACAGCTGTTTGTCAATGGGAAGCACTAAAATATGTGGGACCTGCTCGATTCCCTGAAATGGAAGGTATACTGATGCCAATGAAGCATCCGTTCAGGGTACCAACATCACATTGAAGCAGTCAGAAATGTAATAGCAATAGTGCTAAACGTTTGCAAAGGGCTGCAGTATGCAAGGAAAAACTTGTCTGAAGGATAAAACTGAAGAGACAGCTGTAGATAGGGCCAGTGCACTCAAGCGTGATAAGAGTAGGGTGTTTATAAGCCACATATAGACAATGCCTCAAGTGGAATGGGAGGCCAAGAACAGCAGAAACCCTCAGACAGCGAGCAGAGCAAGCATCTTATAACCTACAGGAGCAGGAGTATAGCAGCAAGGCATGGACAACGAACAAGTGTTTCATCCAGTGGACATGCAGTGCTCTACGGTTAGTTACAATGCCTATATTAACAACATCAAAACTTGTAAGACAAACAGGAAGAAACTGTCAGTCGCTCGTGGAGAGAGAACATTCATAAAGGACGTGTTCTAGTGAACCACTGAAAGAGTGGAACATTATGTGCAACGTCTCTTACTAGAATCCCCCCAACAAGAAACACAGGTAGGAGTTTTACATGGCTGCACGTATAATTTTTCCAAATGTTTCCAATGCTCCATTGCAAAGACCAAATGAAATGTTTGCGATAGAACCATAGCCGCAGAAGGAGGAAATGAAGTACAAGCAGGCATTCCCTTACAATCTGTTTTTGGTAGAATACAATTTGCCATGGAAAGTGTTAAAATGTGCCCAGAAATGTAAAGGTAAAGAAATTTTTATTGAGCACGTCTTACACATCCATGCCATTACATTTGTGTTAACCTAATGCAGTTAAGCCCATGTTGCTGATATCAAATAAACACAGGGCACAGCGTGACTAACCTGCCTGCTCCCATTTCACAAGTGCTTGAGTGTCTCCAAACTGAGCGCTTCGGCCAAGCTTTGTTTAAACCTCTTCAGCTGCCACGTTTCTTGGACCTTCAAGATGCAGAGTCTGAGGCAAGTCTCCTCCCCTAAGGATGTCTCACTCTGGTTGGCAGCAGTTTCAAAGGTTTGGAAACCCACCGCATGTTGTTTTCCGGCAGGATTTTGGAAAATTATAAAGCATGCAGTCTGGTATCAGTCATGCGGACTGAAAAGCCTTTCAATGGCTGGTAGCATATAGAGAGTGCAAAACCAATGAGGCGCAACGTGGACAACAGGATATCAGCACCACAAGCTCTCTGCCTACGGTAGGCGCCGCAACACGAAAAATAATGGTTTAATGGATTTGCCAATAATCCAACAAATGTTATCCATCCAGTTTCACACTGGCTGTCTCTTACGGCATATGGCAGTAGCTCAATTATCGCCATGATCCCTCCGATTCACTCCGCAGCATTTCAACTTCTAAGACTGAACGGCGGTGCGGCAGGTCAGGCTGGCCCTTTTCAGCGAGTGCGTGGCTCCTGCATTGCGCTTAGACAAGACTCTGACTCCACTGCACACACAGGTCCGTGAGTGCTAGGGGGTCGGGAGCAAAGGAAGTGCCATAGGTTTCTGCTCTTCCTGCTAACTGGTGCCACAAAAACATCCTGCACGGCACCCGTAGTGCCTCCTGCAGAGATGCACACACAGTCAGCTGTGCTGTGTGGCGCCACCTTGTCTCATCGGGTGCAGTCCCAGAGGAGAAGAGTAATACCTCGATGTTGTCAGTTTCACGCTGAATGCAAATGGCACAAAGAGTCCGGCCTGACATCCTCACAATGCCGATACCATAAACAAAGTATCGGGCTCTGACAGTCTGCCACAGCGATCTCTACCGCAGCGCAGGCCAGCCACTGTGCAGCCCCCAGCCCTCCCTGCCTGCCCCGACACTGATGGTGTCTCACAAGGAGTCTCGGACTGTGCTGCAGTCGTTTTTCGTGGCGCCATGGTTGTAACTTTATTGTTTTTATTCCACATAGACTTTCCACGCAGCCAATCAAGGTACTGGAAATGCGTAATAAGTGCAAGCTTAAAAAAAAAAAAATAACGAATAGTTTCTTACCTGTTGGTGTAGTTTTGCAGCTTGAAGATCTTTCTGGATTCACTATGCTGTGCATATTCCGCAATCTGGTGGTTGGGTCCGGAATCGTAGTCTTTTTTCTCTTTTTTTTTTTTCGTAGCCCAGGTGGGCGACAACGTCCCACCATTTGGTGTACCTTCGGTGACATCGGCATGCTTCCGGCGGAAGCTACCACCCTTGGGCGCCATCTTCGGATTCTTTTTTTTCTGTCTCTTTTTTCCTTTTCTGTGTTTGTAGTGAATCCATGGCTATGTTAGTTAATCCTTTTTTCAACGTAATTCTTTCCACGTATTTTAGCTTGAACTTGCTTTCTTTTCTATGTGTTTCCACCTTCCTCTCCAGCCTCATCTTTCTGGCGGAGGTGGGCGGGTTCACTAGTGAATCCAGAAAGATCTTCAAGCTGTAAAACTACACAGACAGGTAAGAAACTATTAGTTTTGCAGCGTGAATCTTTCTGGATTCACTATGCTGTGCATAGATTTTGTAGCGGTTTTGTTACTTTTGTGGCGGCTGGGTGGAAGATGAGCGTTGGTTGTTGAATATATGTTGAAGAACCTTTTGTCCTACTTGTGCTTCTTTGTTCATTTGTACATCCACGCAATAGTGCTTAGTGAACGTGCGCACTGAAGCTCATGTTGCCGCCAGGCATATGTCCTGAATTGGTGTGTTGGCCAGAAAGGCAATTGTTGCTCCTTTCTTCCTGGTGGAGTGGGCTTGCGCCCCTCCGGTTAGTTCCTGGCCCGCTTGTTTGTGGCAGAATTGTATTGTCTGTGCGATCCATCGGGCTATGGTGTTTTTAGTCACTGGTTTGCCCATGTAACTGTTTGCGAAGGATACGAAGAACTGTTTTGTTTTCCTGGGTCCCTTCGTCCTTTCAATGTAGTGCATCACAGCCCTTCTTGCGCCTAGAGTGTGGAGCGACCTCTCAGCGCTTGTAGTGGGGTTTTGGAAGAAGCTAGGGATCTGAATACTCCGATTCATGTGGAACCTTGACACCACCTTTGGCATGGAGTGTGGGTCTGTTCTCATCACGACCCTGTCACTGTATCTGGATGTAGGGTTCCTGCAGTGTGAGGGCCTGCAGTTCGCTCACCCTTCGTAGCGAGGTGATAGCTACTAGAAAAGCTGTTTTCATGGTTAGCATTTGCAGTGATGCTTTGTGGATGGGTTCGAAAGGTGCTTTCATGAGCTCAGTCAGTACCACATTTAAGTTCCAGGCCGGTGGCGGCATTCTCTTTGGTGGCGCTATCCTTTTTGCCCCTTCCAGGAATCTTTTTATGACTTGGGATGTAAAGAAGCTTCTCCCTGTTTCTCCTCTTGTGTATGCCACAATCGCTGCCAGGTGCACCCTCAGCGAGAATGAGCTTAGCTTAGCTTTAATTAGGTGCGTGAGGTACCTTAGCACCGTATATTCCCTGGTCAGTTTTCTATGGAGTTTTTTCTTGCAACACCATTGAGTGAATCTTTTCCATTTTTCCCCATAGCACTTGCGTGTGCTGGGCCTTCTTGCCTCACGCAGCACCCGCAGGGTGCTCTCTGGTAGTTTTAGATGTGCGAACTCTAAGTCCTCAGGAGCCAGGCTGAGAGGTTGAGGCTCTCCGCTCTGGGTGTAGAACTTCCCCGTTTTCCATGGGGAGTAGGTCTCTTCTTTTTGAGAACTTGTGGGGTGGGCCCTGCGCCATCTCCATTATCTGAGAGTACCACGTCTGCCTGGCCCATTGTGGTACTACCAGGATGAGCGTCATGTTGCTCGTCATGCATTTGTTGAGAACCCTGGGGATCAGTGGTATCGGGGGAAAAGCGTAGGCAAATGTTTTTGACCAGCTTATCCATAGAGCATTCCCCTGTGATAGTGCCTCTGGTTGCCTGGATGCAAAGTATTGGCATTTTGCATTCCGGCGTGTTGCAAACAGGTCTATTGTTGGTGTGCCCCACTTCCTGAATAGTCTCTCAGTTTCCTGAATATTGAGTTCCCACTCGTGGGACGCTGAAGTCTGCCTGCTGAGCCAATCTGCTTCCACATTGTCCTTCCCTGGCAGGTGAATGGCTAGCAGGTCTATTTTTAGTGGTATAGCCCATCTCCAGATTTCCTGTGCCAAGCTTGACAGAGGGAACGATTTAGTTCCCCCCTGTTTGTTTATGTAGAACATCGTTGTGGTGTTGTCTGTTTGTATCAGCACCTTCTGGTTGTACAGGTGTTTCTGAAAGGCCTTGAGGGCTAGCCACACGGTTTTCAATTCCAGGTAATTGATATGTCTGACCGCATCTCTAGGGCTCCACAGACCCCTCACTCTGAGCTTGTTCATGTGTGCGCCCCATCCCTTCTGGGATGCGTCTGTGGTGATGGTCACTGTTGGGTCCGGTGGTGTTAGAGGTTTCCCTACTGTTATCCTTTCCTTGGTCCACCACCTTATTTCTTTCTGCACTCTGTGCGTCACAACCACTAGATCCTCCCAACTTCCTGTAGCTTGTGACCATTGCTGTTGCAGCCACTCTTGGAGTGGTCTCATCTGTAGGCGTACATTGGGGACCAGGTGTATGCATGACGCCATCATCCCCAAAATCTTGCTCACAGTCCTCACTGTCAGAGCTCGCCCCTTCTGGTAGTGACCTTTCTCCCTCAGTAGGCTGAGCGTCCTCTTTTCGCTCGGTAACACCCTGCATTGGACGGTGTCGATTTGGGCTCACAGGAAGATTTTCACTTGCTCTGGTTCCATTGAGCATTTTCCCCAGTGTATGGAGAAACCCAGGCTTGCTAGCGTTCTTGTGACCTGTTCTGCATGATCTTTGCATGTCCTGTAAGAGCTTGCTTTTACGAGCCAATCGTCGAGGTAGGGGTACACGTGTATCCCCTTTCTTCTTAGATGTGCGGCCACTGCCGCGAGGCATTTGGTGAACACCCTTGGTGCGGAATTTAGGCCGAATGCCAGGGTCGTGAATTGGTAGTGATCCTTGTTCACTGTGCATCATAGCATGTGCTTGTGCTGCCTGTTCATGGGGATGTGCAGGTACGCATCTTTTAGGTCTATGGTGGACAAGAAGTCCCCGGCCTTTATCTGTGGGATGACCTCTTGTAGGGACGTCATTTTGAATTTTTGTGTCTTTACGTATTTGTTTAGGAACCGTAGGTCCAGGATGGGTCTTAGACTTTCGTCCACTTTTGGCACCAGGAAGTAGTTTGAGTACACTCCCTTGTTTTGTTCTTTGAACGGAACCCGTTTGATGGCCGCTTTGAGGAGGAGTTCTTGAGCTTCCTCTTGGAGTAATCGCAGCTCTCTTCCCGAGTGCTCTCTTTTCTTTGCTTTCTGTTTGGTGGTCTCTTTTCCAACTCTATGCAGTATCCGAACTACATAATGTTGAGTATCCACTTGTCTGTTGTTATTTTTCTCCACTCCAGGAGAAAAAATCTCAATCTTCCTCCTACTGGCGTCACATGTTCCTTTGTGTCTTGTCTGTGTAGCCCTCTCCTTTTTGTTTTCCCGTGCTCCTCCCCCGGAGGGTTCGGGTGGGAGAGCACCTTTTTCCGTGTGAAGTCACTTTGAGGGGGGTTGTTCACCGCCTCTTCTTCTCCGGCCCCGTCCATTTCCTCTTGACCGAAAGGACTGGCCCCTGCTCTGGTAATTCCAGTTTTGCCTCTGCTGGCCCTGGTGACTTTGGTTGTCACCCTGTTGTCCCTGGTGGAAAGCCTGGTGTGATTGCCCTTGTTGGCTTCCACCCCTGCTGTTCGGCCTCCGTGTAGGAGTGCCCCTTCTCATCCCCCTGAATTGCAGGGCCCCCATGGACCTTGCCGTCTCGTTGTCCTTTTTCAGTTGGGTGAGCTTCTCATCAACTGGGGCTCCGAACAGTGTTTCACCGTTGAAGGGTGTGTTCAGGATGTTGTTCTGAACCTCAGCCTTGAAGCCTGAGATCCTGAGCCAGGCTTGCCTTCTCTCTGTGATGCCTATAGCCATCAGTCTGCTGGCTGTTTCTGCCCCATCCAAGGCTGTCTTGACGCACGAGTTAGTGATGCTTTTCCCCTCTTCCACAAGGTGTGATGCCCTCTCACGGTATTGTTCCGGGAGGTGCTTGAGCAATTGGCCCATCTCATCCCAATGCTGGTATTGATGTCTATTCAGGAGGGCGTTGGCGTTCGCCATCCGCCAGTGCGTTGCGGCGTTCCTCTCTATTTTCCTGCCAGTTAGATCCATCCTCCTGCTTTCCTTGTCAGGTGGAGGTCCAGATGTTGTTGGGACGTTTGCCCTTTTTCTGGCCGTTGCAGCGATTATTGAGTCTGCTGTGACGGATCCCTTGATGTAAGCTGGGTCCTGGGAGTAGAATTTGTATTTTTTCTCCGTCCTCGGCGTTACTGATCTGCATGTAGGCGGGTCCTTGAAGGCTTCCTTCTCCTGGTTTGTGACACTCTTTAGCATGGGCAAGAACGGACTTCTTGTCTGTGTGGGGAGCAATGTCTCCAGCAGGAAATCTGCTTTTGGCTTCTCCTCTTCCAGCTTAACTCCATAGGCTGCTGCCGCCTTCCTGACCACCTCATTGTATGCCCCAATGTCATCCGGTGGCGAAGGCCTCGAGGGGTATGTCTCCACAGCCTCCTCCGGGTTTTCGGCCTCGATGTCCTGCCATTCCAGGTCTTGGGCCGTCGAGGAACCTGAGCCATAGCTTGACTGCTGCTCCCCGTAATTCCCTTCAGTGTAGTAGAGGTCTTCTTCCTCTTCGTGCTCCGAGGGGTCCGGAGTTTTCGGCGTCTCTTCCACGTCGAACTCCTCGTGCTCCTGTACCTCAGCGACGGTCGGTGCCGGCTTCGAGGGGATCCTGTAACTTCTCATCTTTTCGTCGAAGTCCTTCTTTCGCTGAAGGATATTCTCCATTTCGGCCTCGAGCCTTCTTTTCTTTCTCTGCATCTCTGCAGCCTGCTCGTCGTCGAGCGTGTCGGCCGCTCTTTTCGGCGTCGGCGAATCTCTCTTCAGCTCCTTTTCCTTCGAAGTCGAAGTCCCTTTTTCGGGGGCCTGCTTCGATGGCCTATGCTTTTCGCTGGTCTTCGGCCTCCGGGAGTCCTTCTCGAAGGATCCGCTGGGCTTTTCGGAGGATGCAGCTTCGGTTGTCGAAGTTTTCGGCGTCGGTGCTCCTTTCGAGGCTCTGGGCTCTGACTTTCGAGAGTCTGCCTCTGGCTTTCGAGACCCTGTGGGGGTTTTCGGGGTCGTAGACTCTCCTACCTTCTCGGGCGCTTTCTTATCGGTCTCTGCGACCGTGAAGTCATCTGGCCCTTCGATGATGTTGTCCTCGTCGTCGGTGAAGAGGCCCAGTTCGTAAAGCGTCGGGGCCTGGCCCTTGCCCTGCATCGTGTAGTGGGCTGTCCTCTGTCTCTCTCTAACTCGGAGTGTCTTCGGCTTGAAGACGGAGCAGGCGTTGCAGTCTCTGCTTTCGTGGTCGATTGGCAGGCAGAGGTTGCAGACCGGGTGCTGGTCCTTCTGCGCGAACTTATGGTGGCAGTTTTTGCAGAATTTAAAGGGTGTCTTGTACATCCCTGCGCTCAGGGGGCCCCCTGTGTGCGCATTCCTCCAGGGACGTCGAAGATCTCGAAGTTTTTTCCTTCCTTCGTCGTCTCCTCTCTGATGGTCCTCTTCTCCCGATCTTCTCAGATCTTTACCGTCGAAGACTTTCTGTATTTCCTCCTTTTCTCCTCCAAAACTTCTGGAGCTTCACGCGACGATCCAGACCCAACGGCGGAAAAAAGAATCTGAAGATGGCGCCCAAGGGTGGTAGCTTCCGCCGGAAGCATGCCGACGCCACCGAAGGTACACCAAATGGTGGGACGTCGCCGCCCACCTGGGCTACGAATTGTTTTTTTTAAAAAAAGACTACGATTCCGGACCCAACCACCAGATTGCGGAATATGCACAGCATAGTGAATCCAGAAAGATTCACGCAGCAAAATGGTGCTTCCGAGACAAGAGTCACACCGGCTCAATTTAGCACAGGGATCCCACGGCCTTAAGCTGCAACGAGATACGTGGCGTCTGTAGGCAGCGAAGGTTGTCAAGCAAAGTGGCTCCAGCAGGAGTTGTGGTGCGCTTGGGCAGGCTCAGTGCAGCTGAGGGACCCCCGGCCTCACAACAAACCAAAAAAAAATAAAAGAAGCAGCAACAGGCAGAAAAGACCGCGCGGGTAGAAAGCTACAATTTAAAAAAAGTAGTCCCAAAAGGAAAACAGAAGCACGAAAGCGGATGAAAACTGAAGTTAGGCCGTGCTGCTTCCGGAATCAACGGAAGTGAAGCATCAGATCTACTGCTAGTAATAAGGCTGCTAAAAAAAGCAATGCCAGAGTTTACTAATGGCAAGCGGCAGGACAAATTACCGGGTAATAGGCGGAGTTTCACCACTGATACTGTTCACTTGATGTCTCGGAGAGACAGCCCATGTGCGCTGCCTAGGCGAGACCTAATAAGGAGATCCAGACCAATATTATCAAATTATACTTTGTTGGTAATTTTTTTTTTAAAACCGAGATCATCATAATACGGTAAGAACGTTTTTAATCAAAAATACTTTTCACTTTGAAAAAACCGACACTTTCCAATGTTATCCTATGAGCAAAACAATACTGTGGTTAAACCGATGAGTACCGAACTTACAATTTCAGTCTTTGGAGCCAGAAGACAGCAAGGGCCAGGGGTCAGGTAAGTACCAAAACTGCACCACCAGCGGCACAGGGGCCGCCGGGCTCCAAGGTCAAAATCGGAGTTCGGCCCAATGCTTTCCAATGGAGACAGGGGATGCCTAGAGCTACACTGCTTGCAAGTTAGTAAATCAGTTGCAGATTTAGTTCTGTGTTTTTTAAATATTTATGTATACAACAGCCTACACTTGTCTGGTAGGGTTTCTAAGCAAGCACCGCAAGGCTGGCATTTTGTCCACCCATGTTACCTATTGCTATCAATGTGTGCGCACTCAAGGGAAAGAGAACCTTGGTAACGGCCCACAACGCCATCTCACGTAATGGAAGCCAGCACAATCTGCAATTTCTTTTTTTAAGCACGTGGAAGAAACCGCATGTCTTATTCGCATTTTAGATAAAATAAGATTTTTTACACATCTTATGAAAATGCAAAAGAGTTTTTTTTTTAAATGACAACCATACAGCAGCAAGTCTGTGGTCATTATTAATGTTGGACTTTGAAATTTTGTATCATAGATCAAACACACATTTGCCATGGATCGTTTCCTGCTGCCAAAAGATGGTAGCTCAATAAAACGAAAGGCCGAAACAGACGTAGAGAAAAGAGCTGCAAAAATTAGGAAGTATGATGCCTCCTACCTGGACCTTGGATTCACCAGCGTCACCATAAATGGTGAAATAAAGCTACAGTGTGTGGTTTGTGGCATGACCTTGGCTAATGAAAGTCTAAAACCAAACAAATTAAAGCGCCACTTGGAAACCAAACACGGGTCACTGGTAGGAAAGAATACAGATTTTTTCGCCAGAAAGCTGGAAGACATCATCCATCAAAAATCACTGTGAAAAATGTGGTCTCCACGCCAACAAATGCCTTGAAAGCATCTTACCAAGTGGCGTACCACATTGCCAAAAACAAAAAGCCCTTTACAGATGGGGAAAAAGTGATTCTCCCAGCAATGCTTGATGTGGCCAGAACAATGCTTGGTGAAAAAGCGGCAGAGAAGTTGAAAATGGTACCACTCTCAGACACCACAATTTGCCGCAGAATCTCTGACATGTCTGAGGATATCCACAGACAACTCCTTGCTTTAAATCCAGTTTGTTTTATTTGCAATTGGATGAAGCGACTGACTTATCTAAGGACGCTCATTTAATTGCTTATGTCAGATACTGCCACAAAACTGTAATATTGGAAGATTTTTTATTCTGTAAACCAATCAGGGGACAGGCAACAGCATCAACCCTGTTTGACATTCTCAATGACTTCCTGTGCTCCAAGGGCTTAAAATGGGACAGCTGTGTTGGGATCTGTACAGATGGTGCTCCTTCCATGTGTGGGGCTAGGGTAGGCCTAAAAGCCAAAGTGTTAAAAGTGGCTCCTCATTCTATGGACCCACTGTATGATACACCGGGAAGCCCTTGCAGTCCGTAACATGGATAGAGAACTTGGGGATGTGTTGGATTGTGCTGTGAAAATTGTTAATTTCATAAAGGCTCACCCCACTAGAGCACGTCTGTTTGCAATTTTGTGAGCAGAAATGGGAGCTGATCATAATGGTTTGCTTTTCCATACTGAAGTCCGATGGCTATCCAGAGGGAAGGTTCTGAATCATATTTTTGAATTACGAAATGAAGTACGGCAATTCCTTCTAGATTTGGATCCATACAAAGCAGAACAGTTGTGTAATCCCCGTTGGCTTGAGCTTTTAGCATACCTTGCAGACATCTTTGATAAATTAAATTCCTTGAATTTGTCTTTGCAAGGAGCTGAAAGTACATCTTTCACAATGTGCAAAAAAATATCTGCTTTCAAAAAGAAGCTAGAGTTGTGGAAAAGACTAATCAAAGATGGCCTGCTGGAGGCATTCCCATGTTTATCAGAAGCTGTTGAGGACACAGGTTATGAACTTGAAAGTGCTGCTGAGGTCATAACAAATCACTTGACTTCTCTCAGGGGTGGTTTAGCCAAGTACTTTCTTGAGGACATTGATCATGACAAGGACTGGGTCTTCCAACCTTTTCTAGTGGATGCAGGTACTCATCTCCCAGTGCACCTTCAGGAAGACCTGATTGAGGTCCATAGTGATCGCGTTCTCAAAATGCAAGTCAGCAAAATCCCATTGGCGGAATTTTGGCTGAAAATGTCTGAGGAACATTCTTGTTTGTCAAAAATTGCAGTCAAGACTATTCTGCCTTTTAGTTCGTCATATTTATGCGAGATTGGTTTCTCAGCATTGGCAGTATTAAAGACTAAGTACCGTTCAAGGCTTGAGGTGGAGCACAACCTGAGGATGGCTGTAGCAAAGATACATCCACAAATTGACAATCTCTGCGGAGAAAAACAGGCACACCCATCCCATTAGTTCAAAAATGTGTTATAAAGTTTGTCAAACTATGTTTCATTTAGGAAAAATAAAGTACTGTTGTGGATTTTTGGGCAATTCTTTTTGGAGACTTTTTGTTTGAGCTGTGTAGTAAACCTGTGACTCTAAACTACAATCACCCACAAACCTTTAGTTTGCTAAACACGGTTTAATAATATTTCCCCACCGTAAAAATGATTTGCCATGGGAACGGGGGCGTTTTTGGTTGTCTGTGAAGAGGAGTGTCAAGTTCTAGAAATTTTGGTCAGGAGGGGGTCCTGAAGCCTGGAAATTTTGACAGGAGGGTCTCGGCATCCAAAAGTTTGAAGACCTCTGCCTTAGGGCTACAGTGCCTGCTGTAGGGTTGACTTAAATATATTAAATGCAGTGACTTTGGTATGGCACACAGTGAATGTGCCATGTCATATCCTCACTCATGGTATGCACCAAGATACGCAGTCTGCAATGGCAAGCTGCATGCAATTGGTATGGGGGTCCACTAGGGTGGCATAATACATGCTGCAGCCCTTAGGGACCCTCATTCATACCCATGCCGTAGATACCGGGGTACCACTTACTAGGGACTTAGAGGGGTGCCAAAGTATAGGCAATTGGTTTACAATTAGTACAGTTTACCTTATTTAGGGAAAGAGCACTGGCACAAGGGCTTAGTTAACAGAGACTCAGTGCACATAAGTTGAAAAACATCAGTACGAGTGGCAAAAAGTGGAGGTGACCATGGCAGTGCATGGATTCTGGTTCTCTAGTAGGTTTCGTTCTCTACCGAAGTAACTCTTGCACCAATTATACAAGCTATTTAAGACAGCATCATCAAGTTACCTTAACACAGAACTGGCCCTGAATAATACACCCAAATATATGAAAATAAACTTTAAGAACATGAATTTTACCGGCTTCTCCAACTCCCTTTTCTGTGGAAGCTTCTTTTTAGAGGCTTTTCTCTCTGCTCGCCTCATTTCAGTGGTGGTGTCGGCTGCTGTGATGAGCTTCTGCAAGTCCTGGGCTTTCTTCTCCCGTTCTTTCTTCCTACTTTCTATTTTCCGTAGTTCTTGGATGAGGTATTCTTCTTCTGTCACCTGCAGGAGACAAGAATAAAGATAACTGGATCAGTGGAGAAAAACAGACTATGCAAGCACACCACTTGGGAATGAGCAAGATTACTATTCTTAGAGGACTAAGTGGGTTTTGGCTATGATCAGTTAATCTGTTCTCCCACTGTCCACACATCAAATAGAGATAAATAGCGTTAATATATAGGCACTGCGTATGTACAATTCTGAATCAAGCCAATGTAATTTTTGAGCTTTGGTATGCAACATTTATTTGCCAGCTATTACTTGGCAAGAAACCAATTTCTATACTGTCAAGATATAGTAGATTATTTTCACACTCTTTCAATAATAGTTGCAGGCAATTAAATGCTAACCTGTTTGGAACCAAACAGGATGGCAATTGCTTTCAGATATGCATCTCCACCTCGGGGCTCCTGTTGGAACGGCAAAGTCCTCTGCATGATGAGTATTGTGTGCTCCGACCCAGAGTGCCCAACTATACAGTTACCTGGATCCCAAATATTGATTTTTTGTCATAGACTGACATCGATCACATATGTGCGCCACGAAATAGGCCAGTTACACGGACTGGGGGCGCCCAAAGGATTGGCCTCTTAGTTTGGAAGGCTAGCCTGATTTAATGTATCGTAAGATTTTACTTTTGGTTTATTCGCTTAGCACTGGAAAGTGCGTTAGTGTGGGTCCCGCAACGTGACCAGCTGGATCCTTAGTTTGTTTTTGCGGGTCTGGGTAATCTCTGTTCCCTTGCATGGAATTGTAGATATTTTCTAGTTTATTTTTTAAAGAAGACTGCTAGTTCATTACATCTCTCCTTTGATGAGGATTGCAGAGAGACATCTAGTTCGATGGATGTGAGGGTTTTAACCACAGAGTTCCCTAGAAGAGTGGGTGGTCGAATTTATTTTTTTCCTGGAAATATCTGGCTTGGGCTAATTTAATTTCATTGTAGTAATGTCTGATTGCTTTCTTATATTGTTCTTTGATGGTTGTGTCATATGTTTTTCGCCAGTTCCTTTCAATTTTTGTTGCATGCTTTTTTCAGAGATGCGAGATGGCTGTTGAACCATGCTGACTTTCTCTGTGTGCAGTTGGTCACTGTCCTTTCTTTGTTTGCTCCAGTGTTCTGCCACGTCATTGAGCCATTTGGCCCAGAGCATGTCTGCGTACTCTACATCCCCTGATATCGGGATTTGCCTTTCTAGGGACTCAATCATGTTATCTGGTATAGTTCTGGGCCACTTCCTGCCCAGTTTCGGAATGTTGCCCCCTATATTTTGTATTTGCGTTTTGGCCAGAGACAGAGGGATAAAGAAATGGTCTGACCAGGGAACTGGTATGGGAGTTGCTTTAACTTGGGGTCGTTAGTAAAGAATGCATCTATTGTGTGACCTTTATCATGTGTAGCTGATTGAACCAGCTGTTTAAGTTGCATGGCTTCCATATCTTGGGTTAATCTGTTGGTGGCGGAGTTGTTGTGTTCATCTAGGTGAATATTGAAGTCGCCTCGTAAGATCATGGCACCTTTGCTAGTGATACACTCTGCTATGAGATCAAGCAAATGCTCCAGAAAAGTGTTACAGGGTCCTGGTGGGCAATAAATGAGCATTCCTGAGAAGGTTTGGGTGGGGGATAGCCTGATGCTAAATAGTATTGTTTCGTACTAGAGTAGGGGCTTAGGTGAGACTCTGCAGCTATAAGTATCTTTATACATGATGCCCACTCCCCCCCAACTTTTCCCACCCTATCTTCTGACGTTAAATCCCTGGGGAAAGGCCGTGACTAGGTCTGGTGTGGAGCAGACTTTGAGCCAGGTCTCGGTCAAACATAAAACGTCTAGTTGTTCCTTCTCAATTAGTAGCCTGATCTCAGTTTTATGTCCTGGAATATATCTGCAGTTTATTAGCTCCATTTTCCACCTTACTTTCCCTTCTGTTTCTAATGAGGACCGGTTTATGTGAGAGGTCACCTCACTCACCCTGAGTTTGCAGTGGGTGCAAGTGGTCTTTCTTCCTTCCAGGTTTTCCGGTGCGAATATGTGTGCACACTGTGGAGTGCCGACCGGCCTCATTTGTGTGAGTACTTTTGTACTATATCTTTTGCCTCCTTGGGTTTTAGAGTTGTGACTGGCAGGGTTCCAGGCCCCTGTTCCCAGCCAGACAGGTGCAGACGGGATTTCCTTTGGCGCGCTACAGGTGTGTCCATGCTGCAGCTGCCATATGTCCTCTGTGCAAATAGAGCGCTGACTTCACTCGCTCTATGGTATGCCTGGGTGTATGAACCTCTCTATAGTCTCTTTCCTGCCACGAAGAGAAGAGCAACCCCCCCCCTCCCCACAAGACAGAAGTGTGTTCCTGCATTCCTGTGAGAAAAAGACAGCTCTTTGATTCAGTGATCAATCACAAGGAAGGGGCCAGACATCTCAGGAAGGGAGATGGGGCTGACAACTGTGTCATACAGAGTAGGACTGGGGGTCTGGGATTAACCTTTTGAAGCACATATCACTGTGGCTGACATCCAGGTGTGAACTCTGGGCACTCCCATGAACGGTGTTGAGGACAATCAGCTTCCAACATGTGCCAGCCTGAACAAACCTCTTACAGGAAGAAAGAAGAAAATGAGAAGTGTACACTTCAAATAAAGCAGAACCCCAACATAAAACTTCAAAGACACAGAAATTAAATCACATTTGGTATCAGGAAAAGGACAATAAGAAGGGGAGGTTGAGTCCCGAAAAATGTGTAATCTGCCAAGCAGCCAGACAGGCTGTGTGGGAAGGGGAAGCTCTGCAACACGCCCACCCGTGACCAGGACTGGGGGCCATGGCCTGCTAGTCTCCCTACTGGGTACTGGACATCATCCTAGGAAACCAAAATCACTGCCGTGGAGTCTGGAGCAACAGTGCCTGCCTGCTTGCTAAGAACAGTGAGCAAGGTCCACTGGGGAGCCCTACTAATAGGACTCCGTGCGGGATGTGTGAGGATTCAGCTGTGCACAGATTGGAATGTAGATTGTGTGCAGGATTGTTTTTGGCAATCCCTGTATGCCAGGAGAGGGTTGCCATAGACTGAGCCATGAGCTGAGTACCGTGCTGGTCTTGCTACACCCATACTGCTGTGCTGACCCTCTATGCCAGAGGGGATCACCTGTAAAGTTACCACTTCGAGGAGTGTCAGGACTTGTGGCCATCTGGGCCACAGTGCTTGTGCTGGAGGAGCCTACACCTGCATTACCACGTACCCCAATAAATCCTGTATGCCAGAATAGGCTGCTACTAACAACATTGGCTAAGGATTCGTGCCGCCGACTGAATGATAGACTACAATCAGCGGATAGGATCTGCACTGCGAGGGAACTGCCCCAACTGAACACGGAGGACTGCTGGAGATGCCATGGATGACTTTGCACACTCGTTGGCTCTAGTTGGGAGCTACAAAAAGGATTCCCCCTCCATCCACCCTCATCTCCCCAATTGAATTCCACTCGACTCCCGCCCCTCCCGGTGGGAAAAGTAAACTTAACGTGTTTTTGCTAGCAGCGAGCTGCTCCAACAACAGAAAGAACTCCAGCAGCACCGCTCAGGAGAGGACCTGCAACGACAGGTGCTGCCACGTGGTATGGGAACAATGCCACTTTTCTGCAGAAGCGCACGGATCCCTTTCATGCTGCAGGTGCATGTAAGGCATGAACTGCGTCAGTAGGGCCCCGGGGGACTCGCTGGTAATGTCGCTGCGGCACCACAAACACTATTGACTAATTTCTAATGAGTCAAAGGAAGAACACTTGAGTATAGCCAAATAGATCGTATTCCCTGGATGCAGTCACCAATGAATCGGGAAAAAAATCTAAACACGTTACACGAAGGAGGGGGGAAAAGGGTTTTGCTTGACAAATACTAGAGCCACAACCTCAAGGGGGATTGTGTTGTTGGTTCTAAATGTCGTACTTCTTTGCATGTGCAGAGTTTTAAATAAAATACTACTTTTCTCATAAAAGGAAGTATTTGGTTGAGCATTGATTTATTGTTCGTATTGTTTGCATTTTGAGTTCTGAGTCTTGTTCACAGACCTGTATCTACATTCAGCCCAAAGGAACCTTAACTCAACCACAGCTACCACTGAGAGTCAAGTGCAGAAATGGTACTTGGCCATGTTGAGCAGGATCCATAACAGGTTGGGCCCAGGACATCAGGAACAAAAGGCCTCAACCACCACGGTTGGGTCCAGTCACCCTTGCATGCCTGTGGCCCTCTGAAAGGGCTCGGACACCTCCCAACCACACAATATACCAAACAATCCACCAATAACAGAGGTTGCCATCTTATGCAGCAATTATTCTCTTTGCACTTACGGCAACTTAATGAATCAAGCTGCAATACTCTCTAGCTTGTGTCACCCATATTTCTTATAATGGAACCAATAATGCACCAGAAGTACGAGTTACTTACCTTCGGTAAAGGTGTATCTGGTAGAGACGATTCTAGCCGCAGATTCCGTCCAATAGAATTTTCCACAGGCGTGAGACTGGATCCGGAAACCTTTCTGCCACAGCATCCCTGCGCGCTGGGGGCAGGAAGACATCACTCGACTCCGCCCTGGCGTCGTCTGCGCACGTGACGTCAGCGAGGTCGCATAAGACCCGCCCCAGCGCGCCTATGTCAGTTTTCTTCAGAGAACTTTTCCGCACCACAACACGGAACTACCAGATAGTAAACTGTGGAAGCATGGGAACAGTGTGCGGAAAGCTGAAATTTTGACTAACAACTCCACCCACAGTAGTGTCACACCACAGAACCCAAGGCAGGGAAAGAAGAAGAAGAGCAGAGCCCTGCGCAACCACCCTGCCAGTACATAGACAGTCTCCCACCCCTGCGCCCGGAGGCAAGGAACATGCGTAAGGACAATGGTACACGGAGGAGACCCACCACCCCCAACCTGAGCAAGGAAGGGGACCAGTCCCACCACAGACAGGGACAACAAACATCCAAGCCACCCCAACATAAAGGGCAACCACCCACAAGGGCAAGACATGGCCAGATGACCCTTAATCAGGGGATAGCACTTGAAGGAAGGGAGGAGAGGGAAGGACAGGGATAAGAAATAATCTTCCCCAAGCCTGGAGTAGCCACAGCAGCAGGGCACCGAAACACCAGAACCCCATCCTCCAAGAACCAAGGAGGAATGAACCGCCCTCAAATGGGGCCACCCGCCAGAACCAAGGAGGCCCTCACAGGAAATACAGCCCCCCACCGGGAGGCGAGTACCGAAGACCAACCTAAGGGTCCTCGCAGAATAGGGGAGGAAGGGCGGGCCGTGAAGGAATCTGTGGCTAGAATCGTCCCTACCAGATACACTGTTACCGAAGGTAAGTAACTCGTACATCTGATAGAGACTACTAGCCGCAGATTCCTTCACGTAGAATAGATACCCTAGCAATACCCCAGCGAAGAGGGTCTGCGAAAGGACCCCACGAGCCAATACAGAACTGAAGGCCCCACAGGAAAGCAGATCTGTGAACCAATTAGAACCTCATCCCTGCCAGGCAAGGGGAACCCCCCAAGCAGACTCCCACTGACCACAAAGGATGTAGGAGGGAGAAGAGGGCAGAAGAAGAGCCAAGGGCAAGGTCGGAGAGGCCGAAGCACCCCACTGCCTCACAAGGCAACACAGCTTCCACCCAACACCAAGACAGGAAGCGAGGGAGAAGAAGAAGAGCCTAGATAACCCAAGGAAGCGAGGGAAAAGAAGGCAAACCCACTCCAGGTGGAGAACAACCTGCCAGCCAGAACAGCAACCCACGTGGTGGTGCCAGGGAAGATGCAACCTCCGACTCGTCCTCCGTCTAGGCAGCCGCATGTGGGGAGGGACGAGAGGGGCCCGGAGAGGGACAAGGGGTCCGCACCCAGCCTCGACCTGGAGCGGGACGAGGAGGGTTCACCAACCCATGTGGCTCCGCACAGTCCAGCTGCTGCCGGCGCCGTAGCGGCGTCACCTCGGCCATAAACAGGACCACCTTGTCAAGGACCGAGAGGGGCTCGGGGATGCGACCCGAGCCCCGGCGACCTCCTGCGACACCACAGGGACTCGCGCAGGAGTTTGCGGTGAAAGGAGGTGCCGCACCCCAACAGCACCACATCCTGCAAGCCTGGATCCGAATCAGTCGGCACCGGAGCCACCGGCGGTGCCGCTGAGGACCCTGCGCAAGGCGAGGGGTCCGCCGACGCCCCAGGAGGGGAAGGAGGTGAAGCCGCCAGCAAGGCCTGCAAAGCCGCCGCGTATGTCTCCATTTGGACTCTCGACACCCCCACACCGGGAAACGGTGGATAGGACGACAAGCGGGCAGCATCACCCGTGGAGAGTCTACGCCTCCGGAAGGCCGAAGACCAGCCTCCGGGGACAATCTGCGACACTTACCCACTGGGGATCGACGCTCACGTGACATCGGAGAAGGGCGAGGACGACGACCACAGCTGTATCTGAAGCCGTCCGCCGAACACCACACACCACATACAAATTTGGTGCGGGTCCATCGCCGACATAAGACGCCCTCAAAATGTACAAGTTTTGTAGCCCGAAGGCATTTGCACACTGTTCCACCAAAGAAATGGAGAAAAAAGGGCCCGAAACAGGCCCTTAGCAAGGGATCCGCGTTGCATGCAGAAAAGGAAAACACTGACGTAGGCGCACTGGGGCGGGTCTTATGTGACCTCGCTGACGTCACACGCGTGGAAGATGTCTGGGCGGAGTCGCGTGATGTCGTCCGGCGCGCAGGGATGCTGTGGCAAAAAAGTTTCCGGATCCAGTCTCACGTCCTGGGATAATTCTACGTGAAGGAATCTGCGGCTAGTAGTCTCTATCAAATTGATCTCTTCAATGGTCCAGGTTCTACATTAACAATGTCACTGTACCAGATTATATCATGACTGGTCTTCCTCTGAGATATACTTTTGCAACTATAATGGGAGCGAACATTGGGACCCATAATGTACAGGAATGTATATAGCGCAAATCACCGAGCGGTTTCTAAGCGCTTGCTTAGGGAACCCGTCCTGGTATTCCCCTGTGAGATAACCCCAGCAGGGTATCCGCAAGGTGAAAGCCAGGCATCCCGCTGCGAGGGGCCGTTGTGGAGATTAAGCAAGCTATTGCCCAGAGTCGCAGAGTGTGAACCCGTGATTCGAGTAGGCACCGGAGCGAGAATTGTCGAGTCCATGGACATTTTAGGACTCAAGACCCCGCCGAGCCGGGAATTGAACCCTGGTCCCGGGCTGACCTCTGCTTCCAGGTCTGCCTCCTCTAACCAGTGAGCCACACTTCTCCACATACCATAATACCCTGATGTTACAAAAAAAGATATGTTGGCCTAAGATATTAGCATAAGAATTGATCAAATGGATAGAGGTGACAGATTATAGTAATTAGGCGGTGTATTCTGACTGTAGTACAAATGATCTAGATCCCAAAGTAAATTTCTTATAAGTACTTTGGCAATCTGGAGTCGTCTCTTTATCAGAGTCCTAATTTCCTGGGAGCAGTATGGGTCTTTGCCCTCAAATAGATTTATTCAATTATACCTAAAGGGGAAAAATTTGGACTGCAGAAAACCATGAAAGTCACCATCATTTATGGTTCAAACAGGGGTGGGAAATTCCTATCTTCCGACGCCCGAGACATCTAGATTTCTTACAAGGGCAAGAGGTTTTAATTTCTATTTTGTCCAAAGGACAAGTAGTCAGTCTTGCGGTAATCTGATACACAGCTGTTCAACCCTGTTGGTCACAGCCAGTTAAAACGTAGCTCTGCAAAGTTTATTGGCACTGAAAGGGTCAATGCAAAAGCTGGGGCCTGCACTTTTATTTCTCAAGAGCATAAGAACAACATGATGGAGCTGAGCTCAAAGTCGCAGCTTCGTATAAAACAACTACAGCACCGGAGTCTTTTTGCTTTCTCCCCCAGACTCATGGCCCTCCCCTGGTCCTTTCATTTTCTTCGAGCACAAAACGAACATGGAGCTTCTGCAGCTCCAGAACACTCACATCACTGGAATGTAATGTTATCAGCCGCTTGGCTCCTGCTCGGACTTGAACCTTGTGACCCCCTGCCTTTTATTCTGTGCTTCACCCATTGGGCCTCAACCGGCCCCAAGATCCCTCCACACCCTCGACTCCGGGGGCCTACAGTAAAGCGCCATGCTTTCTCTTCTCATGCAGCTCTTGCACAACCGTCCTTTACTATGTTTCACCTGGTGCCTGAATTTGCTAATCCCACCCCAACCCCCTCTGCTGCCCCCTCAGACTGCCCTGACCTCCCCCCTCGGCCTCTCATATCCTACATCATCCAGAGCTTACAATAAAGCTCATTAGTTTCCCCATGTGGCATGCATGCAGTCCTCAGGCAGAATCTCATGTCTGTCCTGGCACTGGGCCTCTCGTCTCACTTCATGCGTGCACCAGGGGCCTCTGAATAGCCGCTGTAGCAGCTACAGTAGCTGTAGAGTTCTTGATGGGCCTCTTCTTTCTGCAGGTCCAGACAAAGGTTCATAACTGATGTGAAAGGATATATACGTGGATGACTGAGTGAAAGGATGGATGTAAGGATGGATGAGTGAACGGATGGATGAGTGAAAGAATGGATGGATGTGTGCAAGGGTGAATGAATGGATGGGGTGAAAGTGGATGGATGAGTGAAAGGATGAATGGTTGAATGAAAGGGTGGATTGATGGATGAGAGAAAGAGTGGATGAATGGATGGTTGAGTGGGTGGATGAATGGTTGAGTGGGTGGATTGATGGCTGGGTGATGGGTAGAAGGGTGGATGGTTGAGTGAAATGGTGGATGGAGGGATACATAAATGAGTAAAAAGGAGTATGGTTGGGATGAAAGATGGAAGAGCAAAAGGATGGATGAGGGATGAGTGAAAAGGGGAATGGATAAGAAGGCAAAGAAGGATGGAGGGGTGAAAGATGGAAGAGCAAAAGGATGGAGGAATGAGTTAAAGGGTCACTGGATGGATGAGTGAAAAGGAGGATGGAGGGGGTGAAAGATGGAAGAACAAAAGAATGGAGGGATGAATGAAAGGATGGGTATCTGTGAAAGGGTGGATGGAGGGGGTGAAAGTTGATTGATTGATGAGCGAAAGGATGAATGTAAATGTAAATGTAAATGTAGTATACTTGTAAAGCGCACAGCTGCCCCAGCAACGGGGCGTCCCGGCGCTGTATAACTCTGGGGAACCCGTCCTGGCTTTCGCTGTGGGATGGTCCCTTGCTGGGAGTCCCCAAGGTGGAGCCAGGCATCCCCGGAATTGGTGGGGCCGTTGTGGAGATTAGGCAAGCTAATGCCCAGAGTTGCCGATTGGAACCCCCTGATTAGAGTAAGCACCGAAGCGAGAATTATCGAGTCCGCTGACCAAGGTCCACGACCCTGCCGCGTCGGGAATTGAACCCTGGTCCCGGGCTGACTTCTGCTCTCAGCCCTGCAGCCTCTAACCAGTGAGCCAATGGATTAATGAGTGGAAGGAAAGAGGGATGGATGAGTTTGAATGATAGATTTAGAGCGGGAAGGATAGGTTTGGCCAGGGGCATTGTGAACCCCTCTCTTTAGCAGCTACTGCGGGGGTGCAGCTCTTGATGAGCCTCATCTGTCTGCAGCTCAGCAGTCAAAGGCCCATAATTAACGTGTAACGGTGAGAGAGTGAAAGGATGGATGAATGGATGTGTAGGTGAAAGGGTGGATAGATGTGTAAGTGTGGCTTGCTATATGGATGAATGAATGAGTGAAAGGATGGATGAGTGATGGGGATGGTGGATGGATGATGGATGTGTTGAAGGAAGGGGTGAAAAGATAGATGGGTTGCAGGGTGGATTGATTAGTAAGCTAAAGGATGGACAAGTGAAAGGCTAAATTGACGGATGAGTGAAAGGGTACATTGATGGATGAACGGAAGGATGGGTGAGCAAAAGGATGAATCGATGGCTGAGATGGATGGATATGGTTGGGTAGGTTTGAATATGGATGGATGGATGGACAAACAGAATGGTGAAAGTCTGATGAAAGAATGAATGGATGCCAATGTAATGGTGAATGCTAGATATCAGTGGGTGAATGAAAGGATGAATGGGTAGATCTGCAAAAAAAAGGCAAAATAAAGAAATCACTAGTATTCAAAACCTTCTATAATATGAGCCTGACATAACCAGAGAGACTATTATCCGAGCGCTTTTATAATGGAATTGCTGACATTAATTGACGGTGCACTACATGGCACCAAAGGGACACGTGGATTTAGTTACAGGACAAGTAGATTTATGAAGCTACCTGTCCCATGGACAAGTAGATATTTTATTAAATTCCACACCCCTGTTCAAATATTGCTCACAGGATCATTGTCAAAAAATGTGTAATGGGTAGTGTAAGGAAGCTTTTGAGGCAAAATTTTTTAAATAAACAAGCACTGGGGACATCTCTTAACCTCACTGTGGGAGACCACCAAAAGAAAAGATGCCCGTTAATGTTGCGATTTGGCCAGTGAGTCTCTCTCCTTTAATTTTCACAAGGAGCCCAATACATTTCCATAGAGAAATGGAATCTTCATATTGCCATACATGGCAGGCTTACAATCAAATGGTGCCCTTAATATTCTGCCTAGGGAAACTTACTTGATGATACAATGAAGTCTTCTAAAAACTCATGAGGACCTGGGCCTAAAGGTATGCTAAACCATATGTTTAAAATTTGCCCTAACTTTGGACCTATCTTCCTCAACTCTGGCAAGTAATCTCTATTAGTCTGACAATGCCGGCGAGGTGCTATCATGAACCCCATCGATAAAAAGCGGGATAGATTTGCAATTACTGACGGATTGCACTTTTGAACACTGAAAATAAACTGTTCACAAAAACAATAGCACACAATTTAGAGAAGTAGACCGAAGCGAAGGTTCTGATTAAACCTGTCCAGACAGGCGCCATGCGATGAAAAAACTAAAGTTGAGGGGAACTTAAAGTTCGGTAGGTTTTCATTGGGGATCCAATACAAAACCTCAAAAACGAGAAAATGGAATAGCTAAAATAAAACCGTACCTTTCATCCCAGCCATCCTCAGTGGAAAGTTAGAAATGAAGTGTGAATGTAGGACTGCATGGCCTATGAGTTGGAGTGACAATGAGCTGAAATGGCAATTGCACAACAGTTTGAGTGGAAAGGTATTGTCATTTTCTGAAAGCAAGATACTGCGGACATGATCAGTTGGTTAGTTTCTATCGTCACAAGAAGGTATTGTACCAGACTATGGATTTTATACAGCAATTCATAGCTGTAAAATGCTCCGATTTGTATTGTTTTCCTCATAGACATTCAGAATGCGTGATTAGTAGTCGCAATTTAACGCATATGATAGGTTTTGGGTATGGCACCTGATGTTCAGAGATGTGTTCCACACATTGTGAAGCAAACTAGGAATACATAAGCATAGGGATGTTTAAGGTGTGAGAATAGAAGCAGTTGAGCATTCAGGTGCCTAACCTTTTTTCTTTTGGATCTAGCTAAAGATAGCTGTAGCTGTCTGGGATAACCAATTGTCACCAATGCACACGCTACAACACACTCAAACACACTCCTATACATAACTTCAGATCAGCCGGCTTCAGGTACTGGCTGGTTCGGGCAAGCCCCCTTTGGCTAAATGGCCAGTCGATTACAATTTGTGATTGCCCAGGGCATATAATGGATTTGCATGTGGTTTTGCTTCATGAACGGTATAGGTGAGGAAGCTGAAATAAAGTAGCTCATATCATGCATGATGTTTACCCAATACGGTTCTGGGGATCCCCGGTGGCTCACCCTGCCCTGCATCAGTGTAACAAAGCCATAAGGCAATACCGACTGACTAAAATCCCCCCGCCCTTCCACCAGACCACTAGCATGTCAGCTGATGGTGTGTCCAGCTCCAGAGGGCACTGCAGAATCCTTTATTTCAGAACGAATCAGTTTTCATCTTCAGCCTTGCCACACATTTCAATACAAGTTGAAACACTCTCCTGTCAAAAGATGGAGCATTGCACTCTCCTGCATCTGTTCTCAGACCGTGAAGTGGCGTAGCAATTTTTATTTCCTGGTGGCTGGAGCATGCACTTCAACCAGAGTTTGACAACTCCCATCAGATGACAACAAGCACTAGTAAAGCCAATAGGTCTTTGCAATCCGAGAGCTATTAAAGTTGTTAATGTCTTCTAGGCATGCTGAATAGCAGCATGGCTGAAAGTCATGTAAAAATGTTGAGCATATGGCGGTCACTTCAGTTCTTTCCCTAAGTATAAGAGAGTGTGTGTGTGTGCAGGTCTGCATACTGAAAATGCTGCCTGTGCAAGCATCATCAAGCCTATACAATGAGAATAGCTGCCTGAGCACCGGCCAGCCTTACTAAGAAAGCGTGGGAACGCATGGGCGCCAGTCTGTATACTAACAATGTGTGTTTGATTCCAGGCCTATTTACTGACCATGTTGTGTGCGCCCACGCAGCTCTGATTTCCTGAGAATGTTTGTGCATGGGTGTGGGGGTCTCTATAGGTAGAATACCCCATCCTGGATAACGCAAAATCCTTGACAAGCACCAAAGCTGCCTTATGAGAAAATGGTGACATTTTGACAACCCAAATATTGAGGGTGGGGCTATTCAAGGAAAACTTTAGAGGGGGTGCGAGAAAACGCCCTCTTTTTGCAAGGTAGCCCCCACTTTTTGCTGAACTGCTGAGGTGCTTTGACTGAATGTGCCCTGGGCTCCTGCCAATCAGGTGCCCAGGGCCTATGTACTTTCCCTACACCTGCATTAAAAACCAAACCCAATTGGCATCTCTGGCCACAGGTCAGCCCCTGGTAAATGGTACCACAGGTACCCAGGGCACTGTGACCAGAAAAGACCTCTAAGGGCTGCAGCACTTATTGTGCCACCCTTAGAGGCCCTGTACCATTACACTCACACACTGCCTTTGCAGGCTGAGTGTCTTGGTGCAGAACAAAGTGAAGAGTCGACATGGCACATGTCCCTGTGGGCCATGCCTTCAACCCACTGCCCTGGCATAAATCAGTCACCCCTCTAGCTGGGCGCCCTATACCAGTGGTGAGGGTACTGGTGCATGAGCCCTGTACCCCTACAGTGTCTGAGTCCATTATTAGATATGTAAGTGCAGTGCTGGGAGCTTGTCATTACTAACTCTACTGTACAATAATGGCTGCACTGAACACTGAGAAGTTTGGTATCAAACTTCTCAGCACATTAAACCCACACTGATGCCAGTGTGGGATTTAATGACAAATGCACACAGAGGGCATCTTAGAGATGCTCCCTGAAAAACGACCTACCACTAGTGTCCAGGCTGAGTGGCTTCTTTCAGCTGCCACCACCAGACATGTTTCTGGACCCCTGGGTCGAGAGACTACTGCTCTCAGGGGCCTGAAACAATGCACATCCTGGGATGAGGTGCCAAGCCTCCTCCCCAGGATGGGCAGGGTTCACGAAGGGGAAGCTTCAAAAGCATGCCGCCTTTGTGAGCTTCCCCAGGCCACTTGCTGCTTTCAGCAACTGGTCCCGATTGGTTCTGACCACCACTTTGGGCGGGAGAACCGGAGGAAAAAACAAGTGAGCAAGAGAGATGTGCACACCTCTGCCAACTCCACCCCTCAAGTGGGGAAGCCGGATGTGCCCAGCACCCATCAATGGTGGCAGCAATTTACTCAATAAGGATAAAGAGCAATCTAATGATCCTAAAATCCCCAAAAGGATTGTCCCTAAATATGAAGCCACTGGCTGTGCGGTCTAATACTCTGCAAGACTGTAGAAAATAAAACGACAAATATGAACATTGCCGGCGCTATCTTGCTTAGTGAGGGACTTTACGTGCACGTAAGCAGCAACCATTTTAGACATCGCGGCCATTTCAAACTCTGCTGGTCACCTGTGAGTCACCCCAACCTCGCTATCATCCCCCCGCGCTCTGACCAAGCCTGAACACATGTACCAGGGTCGTAAAACCTTGTCAGCATGACAACGCCCCGGAGTCACTTCCCTGCACCTGGCCACTCAATCCGGTCCCAGGCACTAACCAACCCCTGTGGACATAGTTTATTACCCGCACACGGCAGGGCTTGTTTTACCAACAAAGGGGCCTGATCTAATCAAAGACACGAACCCTTAGATCTGACTTATCCCACGTACTTTTAGATCCTGTCGGAATGTCCAGCTGCGAGATAGCGATCATCTGTTAGGTCTGGGGGAGGGAAGATTGCTGCTGGGTCTGTGTGGGAACTAGCTTGAGGCGGGGATTCCAAGGATGTTTGACAATGCAATAAACAGATGCCAGGAATGTTTGACCATATAATAAACTGACTAAAAAGCATATAATAGGCCATGCCACGGAGATGCACTTAGAGCACCTCCTGACAATAGCACCGGTGTCTGATGTGATGTGTTCTCCTGTGGAGAAATAAACCTGTTCTTCGCCTTCCAATTTCCAGCGCCTGCCTCGTTATTTTGATCGCTAATCTTAGGGTGAATTAGAGGTGGTTTGCACCAAGCGGCATCGAAAGTCTTGGGAGTCTCGCTGCTTTTTATCAATTGGCGCACCAACGTCGGGGCCCATCAGCGACACGTGGGTCCGGTGAGAGAGGTCCTAACGACGGAGTGAACATCTAAACGATCGGGAAGTGCACCTGCCTGAAAGAGATCCTCGTCTGGCGGCCGATCAACTGAACTTCACCGGTTCTGAACGGACCTCTCTCGAGTGACCTGCGGTCCTGACTGGGAATTTACAGGAACGCCGCATTTTTGGAGTTCGAGGACAAACGGGCGCTGGAAGGGGACGATGAAGAAACTGTCCATAACGGTCCGGGTAAGGTTGTGATATACGACAAAACTGATTATCTGATTGTATTGAAATTGTTTGCTCGAATACTAGTATTCCGCTCTTTGAAGTTATTGGTAGTAATTAAGACATTCCCTGCTTGCAAACAACGTAGAATAGGAATATTCCCTCTTTGCAGGCAGCGAAGGACAGGTAGTGCGGACCTTTGTCCATGACCTATTGAGATATTTATATTGACCGCTTGTACGTCATGCTGGTCTTCTCAAAATTGTTTGATTGTTTTGGACCGGACCATTTGTTAGAGGTCAGTCATCCAGCACCGCCGGAAGGCAGCCCTAACAAGGACTTGTATGTTAAATATGGAGTAGCCATCGTTGATTATAGCAAACAATGGCATAAATACACGAGAAAGACCGGGTAAATCAGTGTCCACTGACGGGATCTTTTGATCTCGCTAAAATAGAAATCTTAGAAATAGCGCTCCACAAAAAGAAAGCTACGCCAGCCATGCTTGACAACTTTGGTCTGTGGCAAAAAGAAGCAACCCAACTAAAGAGAAGAAACGAAGCTAGACTAGATAAAGAGATGCGAAAAGCAGCTCACCAAGCTTGTAAAAAGTTAGAAGACATAAAAGAAAGAGAGACTGATAGAAATGAACAAGAATCGAAAATATCAGGCCTGTGCCCTGTTAGAACGCCTTCGACTCTTTACCCTGAGTTGCCAACTAAACAGAAAGTAGATGATGATTTGTTATTAGGCCCTCCGATCATCTACATGCCACCTCCTTATGCCCCCACCCATCCTGTAATACAACGTCAGGAATCCCAAAGCGTAGTTGAAGGCAGCACCATTGCCTTGACTCCCATATCCTCAGCACCAACAGAGTCTCTTATGCCTAATGCCTCATCAAAAGGCGGGTCAGTAGAAGCTGAATCAAAAGAGAAAGGGTTGCCGAGGATCCCACGATTAAGTAAAAACGAACGAGCAGGTATCGATAAAATAGTTAAAACGCTCGTAGATAGCAAAGAAACCGAAGAGTATATAACTGATATATGCAACTCCTATGTCGAAAACCATAAGCGACACTTCATTGTACACCTCTGTTACCACACACTCACTGCTTACGAGGAAAAGTACAAAGAGGTAGGGCCTGAGTGACTAATGGCTCTTTATAGAAAGGTAGATACGGGAGATGAAAATAACTGTGATATAGCGGAACTCTTCTTGTACACACTAGAGGTATTCCGCCATCTCATAGAACAAGGACGGGTAGTTAAGGATAAGACATCTACAATGAAAGGACCCCCGACAGAAAAACCGGATACCATGATGCCAATAAAAGAAGCTGCCCCTTATTGGGTCCCCCCTAGAGGACAAGGGAACAATGATGACATAAACCACCAGGATGCTAAAGGAAGGGTGGTCTACAATTGGGTGTATCAGCCATGGGACAGACAGGACATCCTGACGTTACGTAAATCTCTTCCAGATTTGTGAAAAAATCTCACCGCCTTTTACACAGAACTAGTTACTGCTCTGGGGTCCACAATAATGACAATTGCCGACATTGACTTGTTCTTCGAGTTATGTTTGCCAGCCGATGTGTGGAAGCAGATTAGGAGGATAGACCACACAGAATTGCTCGGTCATACCTGGGAACAACTCAGCACATTAGATAAACAGCGGAATCCTGGCCAAAAACCAGGTAAAGCTATAATGGACTCCCTGATAAAATAGTGCAGAAGGTAAAAACACTGATACCAGAGGAAAAGATAGACTGGTCCATAGTAACAGGGTGCCGCCAGAAACCACAAGAGGATGTCTCTGAGTATTTCTCGAGATTCGAAACAGTGTTCTCCAATTACAGTGGACAGGACATGTCCACCGCGACCGGACACCACTTAGTCGTGCAAAATTACTTCAAAGGACTGCTGCAGGAGGTATCACAGAAATTACAAACTAGCGAAAGTAGTTGGGCAGCCTCTAAGCCAGCGGCTATTCTCCAAATGGCCCAGTATTATGAACATCAGAAAAACGAGAATGAAAGAGCCACAGAAAAGAAAAAGAAGGACTTGAAGGAAAGAGTAATGATAGCCCAACTCCAAGGGGTGAATACAGGACGGGACCAATATAAAGGAGGACACCAACAGAATGTCCCTAGAGTACAGCCTCCTAGAAATGACTCATTGACACAATATGTATGACGCCAGGATTTAGGACAGGATCAATGCGCATTTTGCAAAGAATACGGACACTGGAAATCCCAATGCCCAGCCTTATCAGGAGCTAGATGGGGCAGAGGGATAAGGGAAATAACAAATGAACAGAGAGGAAGAGGACGTGGGAGAGGGAACGCAAGTGAAGCTAGCGAAGGAAGGCCAGGAAGAGTGAACGCATTTGACCGCCCTAGACAGAACCAGTGTCAACAGACAGATTACGACAACATTTATGACTTTGCATAGGAAGGATCCAGTCGAGCTCTATGTTGATCAGCAAGGCCCTTATGTTACCGTAAAGGTCCTGGGCACAGAGTCGCCATTTTTGGTAGACACAGGAGCAACACGTAGTGCGCTATCCAAACGACACTCTTGTCTGTTTCGAATTTTTGGGTAATTAGAATTTTCATGTCCCTGACCTATTGACTTTGCTCAAATTGTCCAGATTGTGCGGTTTTGCATTTTTGAGTGCCAAAAATATGTTTTTCTCACTTCCTCAAGTTTGAACTAACGTTCTTGAACTCTGCACTTCAAAAATGAGCCCCTTATCTTATCTTATCCGTGCTCGGATCATGGGGGGATGTCATATAGATACGCTTTGCCAATATGCTGTGTTAAGTTAGCATGAGCTTATTAGAAGTTTAAACGCCATTTTTCCTGTCTGCTGCTTTTGCACACGACTCAAACTATTGTTTTAGCTCTGACCCTAGTAGAGCGCTTTGATTCGCACGAGAATAATATGTTATTACTCGGATATCAGCTTTGCTTAGTGAACTGTGTCTGTACAGTGCGTGCTGAAGCCTTCAAGGATAACTCGACACAGTGGTTGTTTTTAGGTCTGATCTTCGCACCTTCCTAGACATAACATACATGCAGAGGCAGCCAAATTCTGGCTTTAGGCACGTTTTATATTGCTTCACGCAGCGCACCCAAACACACTTGATGGTGCTTCGCATGCAGAGAGCTGGTGGAAGATGATGTGATCCCTTACCACTAGGATCTTGAGGTATGGGGCCGCCCTGCTAAAACCCAATGAGACCTTCTTAGATATAATATAATATGCTAGTTAGGGAGGGTGAAAATTAGGTACTGTTAAACCCGATTCAATTCAGCATTTTAGCATGTTGTCACCTTTCGCATTCTATGGACTAGTAACTATGCGGATTATTTTGCTTCTTATAATATGTTTGCTGGTATTATCTAAGATACTGTGCTTGAGGACCCTGCATTAGTAAATAAACATTTCAAATATGCTTGCGTCCTCATTTACTCCTTGTTTTGAATTGAAATGATTGTATAACGAAAGAGTGTGCATGTGTTCCACGTTACCTGAGGTAATCTAAGTTCATGTTCTGGTTTGTGTAAATATTGGGAGTTTGAAATGACCAATAAGACACTGTAGCTAGTCAGGTAAGGGGATTTTGGGTACTAAGGTGAGTTTTGGCACACCCTAACTTACTGAGGTTCCAAGTCTCTATGCACAGTTCTGTAGGAGAACATGATCCCTGCTACAATAACCTCAATAGGATTGGACTGTATGCCTCCACCAACCCTTTGTCCAGACCGATCCCCTTTAAACTTGAAAACAATGTTATCGACACAACGTTCCTTCTCTCCTACACCACTCCAGATGCCATTATGGGTCTCGATCTACTGAAGCATTTCCGTGCGACTATCAGATGTTCGCCAGACGGAGTACGAGTCATCTTATATGACAATCACCAACACCCGAGAGATAATCCATCCCAACACATGTATCCCATTTCGGAGACAGACATATCTATCCCTACTAGACACCTCACCCTCGCATCTGTGGGCTAGGGCTGACTCAGACGTAGGACGAATGATGATTGACCCAGTAGATGTGACAATACGAAAAGGCGCAACCTTACCGAAAATACCCCAGTATAAGATATCGCCAGAGGGTGAGAAAGCCTTGACCGAATTCATACAGTCACTAGTAGAGGCAGGAGTGGTAGAAGAGGTAGTGAGCAATGTTTGTAATAGTCCTATTTTACCGATCATAAAGAGACAGGGAGAGGGAGATGGAAAAGCCTACCGCTTCATCATCGACATGCGGGAGATAAACAAAATAGTAGTACCACAGTACCCAGTAGTTTCTGACATCACCACCATCCTGACCTTAATTCCGTCAACTGCTACCACTTTCACCGTTATTGATCTAAAAAATGCCTTCTTCTCCATACCCATTCACCAAGACAGTCGCTATCTTTTCGGATTCACTCTAAGATCCCACTCATATAGATTTTGTCGAGCACCCCAGGGGTACACCGAGAGCCCGAGCATCTATAGACAGGCGCTCAAAAGACAGTTAGAATCCATTCAATTACCAGATGGGGTGGTGTTGATACAATATGTAGACAATATCCTTCTCGCAGCAGACACCACTCCACTAGCCGTCACAGCCACCATCCAACTCCTACGATTCCTTGCAGAAAATGGCCACAAAGTTTCTCGAAAGAAATTGCAGTTCTGCAAATCACAGATAACATATTTAGGTCACCTCTTATCGAAGGAAGGGAGGAAACTCACACCCAACAGGATCCAGGCAATTCTAGACACTCCCGTTCCCTAGAATCAGAAGCAAGTCCGCTCTCTGATAGGCCTCACCTCCTTCTGCCGACAGTGGTTACCGAACTTTAGTCTCATTTTCAAACTCCTTCTCTCCCTCCTAGCCAAAGACACCCCCTCACCCGAATGCCAGTCAGCATTCAAATAATTGTGAGGTGCCCCTTGTTCAGCACCTGCTCTAGGAACCCCGGACTACTCCAAACCATTCTTCCTCTATACACATGAAAGGGAGGGATGTGCATTGTCCGTCTTAGCGCAATCAATTGGTCACAAACATAGCCCTTGTGCATATTTCTCTGCCACCCTCGACCCAGTAGCCAGAGCGTTGCCAGCGTGCTTGCGCGCTGTGGCAGCTGCAGCAGTATCCATACGCCAGAGCGAAGGAATAGTGCTCTCCAATCCAATCACTGTGCTAGTACCCCATGCAGTCGACACGCTACTAAACCAGACAAAAACCCAACACTTGACTAGCGCACGACTGACAGGTTACGAGTTGACCCTGCACCACACCTCACCCTGAAGCGATGCACCACTCTCAATCCATCCACATTGTTACCTATACCCGAAACTGACCCTGGTGTGACTCCACTGCATGATTGTGTGACCCTCACTGACGAACAGTGTCTCTGAGAGTAGATCTCAGAGACACTGCCTTTTCAGAGCCAGATGGGAAACTATGGGTAGACGGCTCGGGCATCAAACTTCCCAATGGCACCACCTCAGCAGCATATGCCGTCACCACAGCCCGAACCATCCTAGAGACAGCCCGCATTGCCCAACGATCCGCCCAAGCAGCAGAGCTCATTGCCCTCACACGAGCATGTATTCTAGCAGCAGGTACGACAGTAAACATATACACCGACAGCCAGTACGCCTTCAGGGTGGTTCACCATTTTGGGCTCCTGTGGAGAGAAAGAGGGTTCCTGACTTCACACGGCACACCCATCCTACATGGAGATCTAGTCTCCGCATTAACAGAAGCAGTCCTCGTCCCCAAGCAGCTAGCAGTGAATAAATGCCAGGCACATAAGAAAGTGACCAAACTCATTGGACAGGGAAACGCATTAGCCGACATTACCGCCCGAACCACAGCCCAAGACAGAACCACGACACGAATGTACGTGACCAGGTCACAAGCAGAACAATGGACTGACGCTAGAGTGACTGTAAGGGACATACAAACGACAGGCACACAGGACGAATTGGCTGAATGGGCTTGTGTGGGACTGAGAGACGAGGAAGGCTGCTGGAGGACAAAAGACGGAAACAAATGGCTGCTACCTAATGCCTATCTGATCCCCATATTGACCATGGCACATTTACCAGCACACATAGGATCTGTCCCCATGACCGAACTGATCACCAGAGTATGGCATAACAGCAAGATAGCAGAATCAGCAAAACGCCTAGTACAGCAATGCATAGTATGCCTGCAACACAACCCAGGGAAGGGACCGTAGTACCACGGGGAGGGTTTGGAGTCCCTGATCACCCCTTCGATGTTCTCCACATGGATTACATCCAGCTAGAGAGGTGCCATGGTCTAAAATACATACTAGTGATTGTGTGCACCTTTAGCATATGGGTGGAGGCCTACCCCACCCGTGACAACACCGCCTTAGCTACTGCGAAGGTATTACTGAAAAGAGTTCTTCCCTCGATATGGCCTTTGTAGAATTTTATGGAGTGACAATGGCCCCCACTTCGTAGCAGAAGTTATACAGAACATACTGAAAGGGTTGGGGGTAAAGCAAAAGTTCCATGCCGTTTTCCACCCCCAGTCAGCGGGCCTGGTAGAAAGACAACGCCACACTAAAACTGAAGTTAGCAAAAATAGTCGCCATGATTGGGTTGAAATGGCCCGACGCCCTCCCACTGGCATTGCGGTCACTGCGCTCCACCCCAACCAAACACCGACTGACCCCTTACGAAGTAGTCTTCGGCAGGCCTATGAACATTTGGGCGGCACCAAAGACAACCTCCATTAATGATGTCCCGGACATACTAATGTCCGACTATTTGTACAAATTAACGAACAAACTAACACTTATCCACCAACAGGTGCAGCAAGCCATACCAGACGTATCCAGGGGCCCAGGACACGATATCAAGCCTGGGGACTTCGTGCTGACGCGACATTTTCAGAGGTCGAAGAGTCTGGAACCCAGGTGGACGGGCCCCTCGCAAGTCTTGATCACCACCCGAACGGCCCTTCGAGTGGAAGGAAAAAGAAACTGGCTTCATGCGCACCACTGTAAGAAGATATCTCCGACACTGACGGCCCCCGAAGAAGTGAACCGCCAAGAAGAGCTCGTGACAAAACACCGACCAGCCCTGAGTTGCTACCCACTAACAGAGACACTTGAACTGGCAGAGTTTCCCGACCCCACGGTACCATCAAAGAAAGGGTACAATTTGAGATTGACGAAAGGAGAGTGCTCCGACAAGCAGGCCACTAACTGAGTCAAAAGTCTCAGAACGGTAGCTAACACTACAAATGCTACCGGGAGAAACGCTAGACGAAAGTATGTGGTCCTGCCAGTCGTCCAGCCTCTTGAAGGTGATGGAAGAACCCGGAAGACCGAAGAACCGCCGAAAAGACTCCAAAACTGCCAAATTGCACAGCACAAAGACAATAGCACTTGTAGCAGCATCGCTCGCCAGTCTCTTGCTAATGGTCACTGTCTGGATCATTGAATAGAGTGCTCCTGCCTACAGAACAATGTCACCTACCTTGCAACCCACCACCAAGAAAGAACACTATCTGGTGTCACTGTCACCACGCCTCCGAGAACGACGCAAAGAATTCTGGAATAATTATTTCGTACAATTATTGCACCAGCACAATCTTGCCGCAAATGCCACGAACTATTGGATCTGTGGGTTGCTACCTCATGCCACTGAACATTCCATTCCTTTCATCCCTTCACCCTTTTCTGTTCATGGATCTTGCCTCGCCTGGTTAATGCTCCTGCAAGAGAGCTACAAAGACAACGCCACGTCTGATGGGACAATCAAACAAATTTACAATGAGTTCTGGCTGAACAAAACGGGAAGAACATCCGCTCCCTTCTGACCTCTGACTTCAAATGCAACCTTTCCAATGAACATTCCCGCCAAAGAACAATTTGAAATGCAAGTGTACAACAACCCCGCCAGACCAACCTTTTCCTATCTAAAGAAACGAACTGCCGCAACTCTGACAGTGGCCCTATCTGTGGTGAACGTCTCAGGCCTTGTCTGCATCGAAGGCCATGGGACTAAGATCGTGGGTCACAGCTCTTGCCAAATAATGAAGACTCCGAACACTGCCGACCACCCTTGATTTGTTGCATCATCCAACATGTACTTGATCTGTGGTACCAAAGCCTCCACCTGGCTCCTAAAAGGCTGGGGGGCACGTGCTACATCGCTTTTGTTCTGCCGCCAACCTACACAGCACCTGCAGATCACCATAGAGAAAGATGTTCCAAAGACACAGAACAAGCAGACTCTGCCACATCACAGTTCCTCGACACAGCAAAAGGACTCGTCCCGCTATGGGGTCCGATGGCAAACAGCCGAGCCATCCGGCACCTAACTCAAGCAGTTGAAACAGCCTTGAACGTCACAGCTGGCATCCTCACCAACAACACAGCTGGCTTTACAGAACCGCATTGTTCTAGATGTGGTACTAGCGGATCGTGGAGGAGTATGCCGCATCATCGAAGCCAGTTGCTGTACTTACGTCCCTAACAACTCACCCTCTGTTTTCAAGGCAATTGAACACCTCCACAGGCTGGCGTCAGAAATCCATCAGGAGTCAGAGACTTGGACACTTGGAAGCTGGTTTTGGGGCATTTTAAAAGAATGGGGCTGGAAAATAATGATGATCCTCTTGGTTCCAATATTCATAATATGTGTTTGTTGTTTGGGGATACATTGTATACCACTTTTGTGCTCTATTTGCCTGAACTACTTGCACCCTAAGACTATGGACACTGAGCTCACGAAGATGAGAGTAATAAGCGATAGAGAGATACAGGACATTATGGACATTGAAATAGACTAGCAAGCTGGCGGGACTATGTTCAAAGGGAGGATTGTCGAAAATAAAACGACAAATATGAACATTGCCGGCACCATCTTGCTTAGTGAGGGCCTTTACGTGCGCGTAAGCAGCAACCATTTTAGACATCGCGGCCATTTCATACTCTGCTGGTCACCTGTGAGTCACCCCAACCTCGCTATCATCCCCCCGCGCTCTGACCAAGCCTCAACACATGTACCAGGCAGGGCTCGACAAATCCACTCGACCGCTCGCATTTGCGAGGTAAATTTTATGAGGTCGAGCTATTTTTAGGTCCTACTCGCCCTTTCTGACGAGTAGGAAAACATACTAACTTTAGTCCTCCGACTTTGAAAACGGAGCAAATGTGACAAGATAACAAGATTTAAAGGCCTTTTTATTTCTCACAAAGTAAATGAGCAATAACGATGCCTTTAAATCTTGTTATCTTGTCACATTTGCTCCGCTTTCAGCGACGGAGGTCAAGTAGGTTACTGTTAGGTCGAGGAGTTTTTTAAAATTACTAGACCTGCAGGACTAGTACCATTTTTCAGATTTCTCGAGCCCTGACCAGGGTCGTAAAACCTTGTCAGCATAACAATGCCCCGGAGTCAATTCCCTGCACCTGGCCACTCAGTCCGGTCCCAGGCACTAACCAACCCCTGTGGACATAGTTTATTACCCGCACACGGCAGGGCTTGTTTCACCAACAAAGGGGCCTGATCTAATCAAAGACACGAACCCGTAGATCTGACTTATCCCACGTACTTTTAGATCCTGTCGGAATTTCCAGCTGCGAGATAGCGATCATCTGTTAGATCTGGGTGGAGGGAAGATTGCTGCTGGGTCTGTGTGGGAACTAGCTTGAGGCCGGGATTCCAAGGATGTTTGATTATGCAATAAACTGATGCCAGGAATGTTTGACCATGTAATAAACTGACTAACAAGCATATAAAAGGCCATGCCACAGAGATGCAGTTAGAGCACCTCCTGACAATAGCCCCGTTGTCTGATGTGATGTGTTCTCCTCTGGAGAAATAAACCTGTTCTTTGCCTTCCAAGGTCCAGCGCCTGCCTTGTTATTTTGATCGCTAATCTTAGGGTGAATTAGAGGTGGTTTGCACCAAGCGGCATTGAAAGTCTTGGGAGTCTCGCTGCTTTTCATCAAGAAAAGAAGAAACAGACCAGGAGAAGCAACAAACAAGAATAAATAATTAACGGGGAGTAGATGTCACCAATTTGAGATCCACGGAGGTAGAATTGCGTCCTAACTGTGATAGATGAAAAGAACACAAGAAAATAATAGACTATAACTGAAAATTCATTACACAGCAGAGTGGATTGTATGAGCGGTCAGGTTGTACCGGAGGCCACAAGGGAAGGAAGACATGGGGTATTGTTCATTGCTTTAAAATCCATGTCCTGGCACATAAAGCAGCGTGTTCGGATATGAGGGCCATCTGGCTGGGTTTGGAATGGGGAGGGGTGGGAGGGAAAGGGGAAAGAGTCAAAGAGGCGACGGAGCGATAGAAAACACGACCACTAGGGTGGAGTGCTGAAAGACAAAGCAAAAAGTAGCTACTAAAACGGGAGCAGTGGATAGACACATGCACTTGGTCCATGCTGTGGGGGAGGGCTAAACACAAAAGGAGGTATGACGCATGTATGCCATTGACAAAGGAGGATAAAGGATATGAGAGAGACGATGGAGCGAGCAAATGGTAGGCCTATGGGAGGGCTGAAGCCATACAACATGTCTCTTGGAGACGGCGCATTTGCTGTCCAGCCAAGACCAATAAAGCATTATAAGAGATGAGGAAGACGGTTTCATTCCTATTGTTTGTAATTTAAATATGCAGAGATCTCATCCTAGGAGTATATTTCCAAACATAACATACATTTGTAGCAAAGCATCATCTTCCTGTAGTGGGGATAATTGCATGTTATCTTCTATTATTTTGCCAGAAGTACAGATTTCTTAACAACTTTCAGTCGCTGCTGGATAATATAAACAGATTTCATGGTTGAACAGAAATGCATCTTCACAAAGTGGAGTTTCTCTGTCAGTGGTTAGGTTGAATCTGCATTCTACTGAACTACCTTCTAACTCAGCAGCCGTAGGAAGCTGGCTCTGTATATGGTATGCCACTAGGTGGTCATACCGTGCACAGAGTCCAGGGGTTCCCCAATAGTGTACAGGGCTCAATGTAAAACCCAAAGTACTCTATTAGTGATAGTGTGGGTGAGCAGCCATAGGCCTAACACACAGGAGTGTAAGACCTTTATTGAACAACATTGACCAATAATGGACACAACTCAAAACGGACATCCACTCCAATTTTTTCGGAAAATATATTTTGATTGAACTTTATTTGAAGACCAAGATCTTCACACTAAGGTAAGTACGTTTTTAGAGATAAATACTATTCACTTTCAAAAGTGGATATTCAGAATAATTTCTGAAAAGCTCAATGTTATCCTATGGGGAAAACAATATTGCTGTTAAACAGGTAAGTATTGCACTTACAGTTCCAGTCTTCGAAACCAAAGGTCAGCAAGGGTCAGGTGAGTACCAAAACTGCACCACCAACAGAACAGGGGCGGCCGAGCGCAGAGGTCAAAATCAGATTTTGGCCCAATGAGTTTCAATAGGGAGAGTGAGGGTGATCGAAGTAACAATGTTTGCAAGTCAGTAAATCGTTACAGGGGCCATGCTTTCGGGGTTAGGTTAAGCACGGGGGGGGGGGCCAGAAAGCAGCACCAAACATACAGCACCAGCGGCACAGGGGCGGCCAGGTGTGGGGTGCATTTTCAGCATCGGGCACCCAATGCTTCACAATAGAGATTCTTCTTTCGACAAACAGGGTGCCGCATGGCATTGAACGTTGCAGAAGGGAGACCAACGACAGCATAGGTAAGTAGAGATGTAGGGGGATCGTAAGGTAACCGCTGGTTCATCTCACCAAGGCCCTGGGCCTTTGGGAGCAGGGGTGCCTTTCGACGTTAGAATTTTCTTACTAGAGCTGGCCGCGGTCAAGAGGAGCCTCTGGATTCACACTGCCGGCGCAGCCGTGGAGGTCAGGAGAGGTCAGCCAACACTGGAAATGAGGTCAGGATCGCTGGAGACACTTCACTGCACAGGTGACCCATTCAGACTTGGGCAATGGGCAGTAGTAGAAGGCAGCAGTCCTCCCAGGATTTTCAGAGGTCGCTGGCTGCAAGACAGGGCTCCTTTTGGTTGCAGGTTCTTCAGAGCTGGAGCCAGGCTGGTAGAATCGGGGACAAGTCATTCGTCTTCTTCAGGCTTCTCTGCATAGATGTCTTCTTTCTTCTTAGGTCGTCGCAGATTTAGCCGATAGGTCTGGGGGAGCCCTCTAAATACTTAATGTAGGAGGCACTAGGGGAGTAGTACGTAGGGGCAACGGGCACCTTACCTGGAGGGACTACACCTACTATTATGCCACCCTGCGGTGGGAGGGAGGCATAGACCTAGCTCTAATTGGAGGAGTCCCCTCATCTTCAAGATGGAGAGAACTGAAAAGTGTGCTTAACTTTGCCTACTCCACCAGAGGGGTGGAGTTGTGAAAGGTGGGCACACCTCCTAGCCTTTCTAAGTTTTCCTGCCCAAAGTGAGGTTGTAAACCGGGGCTGCCATCTGCTGCTTGCAGCAGAGGCTGGGAGGGTCACATTCTAAAGGCGGCAAGCCTTTGAAGTTTCCCCTTCGAGCGCTGACCCATCCTGGGGGAGGAGGTTAAAGCCCATCAGTGTCCACACCAGGGTTGATAGGGTTTCAGGGGGCACTTCTGAGGTGCCCTCGGATGACAAATTTTAATAATCTCACACTGGCATCAAATTGGATTTATTACAAGGAGCTGTTTGGTTCCAAACACTCCTGGTTTGAGTGAAGCCATCATGGTGCTGGGGAACTCGAGTGTTCGAGTTTCCAGTCCATGTACTCTTTATGGCTTCTCTGGCACTTACAATATTTAAGAATGGACTTAAGTAATGTTGGGGCATATCTACTCATGCAGATATGCCCTCACCTGTGGTATAGTGCACCCTGCCTTAGGGCTGCAATGCCTGAGAGGGGTGACTTAGCTATACCTACAGGCAGTGCTGGTTGGAATGGCACTCAGGCAGGGTGTCATGTTGACTTTGTCATTTTTCACCTCACCAGGGCATGCAAGGGCATTAGCATGGTCCTACTGAGGGGGTCACAGGGGACCCTCTTCAACTCACAGGCCCAAGGTAAACAGGGTACCACTTAATAGGGACTTACAGGGGGAAGAAGTACCAACGGTGAATAGGTTTTAGGGAAAAGACACTAGAACAGGGGACCTGGTTGGCAGGGACCCATGGCAATACAATCGAAACCACATCAAATACCAGACACAAAGTGGGAGCTAACCATGTCAAAAGAGGCACTATCTCACAGCAGTGTTTTATACTTTTTTTGTACTGCAAACTCAACCCAGCCTGGAACAATTTTCATGAGCACAATTTACTTTACAAAGGTTGCAATTATTTTTTTAATGTGTGCTTTTGGATTGCAGAGTTCCGGGAAATTTGTACTTGATAGCAATTGTGGAAGAATGACTCCTTGTGTGTGTATTTATTTTTTCCTTCTCTCCACGTCACTCCACTCCAATACACTCCTCTGCAATCCAGTCCACTCCACTCAAATCCACTTCACTCTAGTTCACCCCACTCAAATCTAATCCACTCCATTCCAATCCGCTCCACTCCACTTCACCCACTCCATTCAACTCTAATCCAATCTATTCTAATCCAGTCCACTGCACTCTCATCCAATCCAATCCACTCTAATCCAATCCAATCCTAATCTCCTTGTGTCTACAAAACATATGAATCTGTAATTGTGTAACGTAACTGGTGCTTTTGGAAAGCACTGAGGAATGAAACAAAAAGCGGAGAGCGAGCTGCTGCTCATGCGTGGCTCAATGCAAACAAAGAGCGACTCCAACAGGGGTGCCCAGTGAGAGAGGACGTGGCTTAGCAGCCAGAGCTGCAGACTCCGGAGCTGGGGATCCGTGTTCGAGCCTCGGCATCGCTTCGACATTCCTTCAGTGAATGATTGTGGGCAAATGTTCGCACTAAAATACACCAAAAAATATTTCATTCAGCCGCTTGTTTATATTTGCATTGCGCTTTCACTGAAAGCGTAATTTAAAAATACACGGGGCTGAGTGAAAACAGATGGCTGGCCCCCATAAAGATAAGAAATTGCTTAGCGACAGCAGCAAAGCAGGCGACCCAGTCCAGATCAGAGGCGAAAGGTAGTCAACAAAAAACCTTCATTTCCAATGGCATGCCACCGTTTAGCATAAACGGTGACGCAAGCCAATGGAAATGAGGGGTGGAGCTTCGAGTCCCTTTCTGAAAACCCCTCATCCACAAAATCTCTCGCGAGCGAGCAGCTCTTTGCGCTGCAACGCCAGACGAGACCTAAAAATTCATGTGTCCTCATGTAATGCTACTGGTGCTATGTAAAGCGTTCTGATACCCGATTCGGGTCAAGCTCGTACTATATAAAACTCTGTAAAATAATTTTTTTTTTAAATGGCTACTTCTGAAAAATTGGTCCATCTCAGTTTAGCCCACCTTAGGGGTGGGACTATCCTTGGGTAGCACACCTACATGACTAGCTATTTTCCCCGCCTGCCTTGGTGCCAAAGGTGGCTCTGGACAAGGGGTCAGCTTCCTCTCCTGTGAGGGGGAGTAAGATTCACATTTCAAAGGTGGCAGCTCTTTGAAGCTTGCCGCCGAGGAAGGCTAATCAGCAGGTCATCCTGTAGGAGGGAGTGTTACACCCTCTTCCCAGTCAGGCTTTGGCTCTTTGGTCTTCTCAGACCAGAAGCTCTCAACTTACGCGGCCAGAACAGTGTCTTGAGTAGCCTTCTGGCAGAAACCAGTCAGGGAGCACACCAGAGGCTGGTAGGTTTTCAGGGGACACCTATAAGGTGCTCTCTGGGTGCATGTATTGGTAAATCCATCACTGGAATCAGTGTGGGTTTATCAATACAAAATGTTTGATACCAAACATCCCTATTTTTAGTGAAGCCATCATGTAGCTTTGGAACTCGTTTTCAGCAGTGTCCAGCACGTTTTAAAAAGGCTTCCCTGGTCACTTGTAATGGCAGTAAAAGGACTGGCCAGCACAGGGGCATATCTGCTTATGCAGCTATGCCCTCACATGTAATATCCAGCACCCTGCCATAGGATTGTCAGGCCTGCTGGAGGGGTGGCTTACAAATATTACATGCAGTGTTAGGGTACATGGCACACATGGACGAGTGACCGGTCATTTTTTCACTTTTGTCTGCACCAAGACACGCAGCCTGCAATGGCAGCCTTGTATGTGCTTGGTGAGGGGTCCCTTAGGGTGGCACAATCTGTGCTGCTGCCCTTGGGGACCCTCTTTAGTACCTTAGGCCCTAGGTACCATGGGTACCATTTACCAGGGATTTACAGAGGATGCTAAAGTTTTTCCAATTGGGGGAAACAAATTGTTTCGGCAAAGAGCTCTGGCACTGGGGACTTGGTTAGCAGGAACCCAGTGCACTTCCAGTCCAATTCACAGCAGTTACCAGGCACAAAAGTGGGGGTGACCATGTCAAAAAGGGCTACTTTCCAATACCCATCTCATCAAAGGCTCCCCATAGCAGTGCTTTTGGGACTGGATCAAAGGCAGCACAGAGATTGACGAAACCAACAAAAAGTCAACCTCAATTGTTACGGTCTACCAGAAAATACATTTAAATTGGAAGATCTGATCAGCTGTGCTAATGCCACATCTAAACCCTGACTGAAACTCCGAGATTATGTTTTTCTCCTTGGTCCAGTCCAAGAGATGCACTAGCACTTGCCTGTAGAAAATCTGTGAGGCGCCTATTAATTAATTGGCCGGTAATTACTTGGGATATGCTGGTCTTTCTTGCAGACTGGGATAATTTCAGCTGTGAGCCAAATGGGTGGAATATACATGCCCTTTAGTATCGAATTTGATAAATGATTATTGGACATTTGGGATCCTGTCAGGGTCTGCCACATTTTCCTTGAAGACCGGACCTGATGGCATCTATCGGTTCCCTAACCTCAAATTCCGTAGAACTGTGATTCTCAATTTTTGCTGTCAATGCTGGATCAATGTCCATCCAAGCAGGGTCTGCACTACAAGAATACAAATTACTAAAGTGCAATACCCAGTCCTGGGGTTGCACAAAGCATCCCACTGGCTGTCTCTCATCATTCCTTCTCAATGCCAGGGTATTCCAAAACTAATAGTTTTCTTACCTGTCGGTGTAGTTTTGCAGCTTGAAGATCTTTCTGGATTCACTATGCTGTGCATTATTCCGCGGTCTTGTGGTTGGGTCCGGATTCGTAGTCTTTTCTTTGTTTTTTGTTTTTTTTGTAGCCCAGGTGGGCGTCGGCGTCACACCTCCTTGGGTGTATTTCCGGTGACGTCGGCATGCTTCCTGCGGAAGCTCACACTCTTGGGTGCCATCTTCAGATTCTTTTTTTCCGCGGTCGGGTCTGGATCGTTCCCATTTGGGCTCCAGACATTTTTGGAGAAAGAAGAAAGAAAAATACAGAAATTACAAAGAAAAGTCATCTGAAGACTCCAGGGGACTTCATCGACGAGGAGTCAGCAAAGGAGAAGGAGAATTCATCGAGATCTTCGACGAACGTCGACGAACACGCGACCAGGGAGGCCCTGAGCGCTCGATGATGGACAACACGCCGTTCAAGTTCTGCCGTAACTGCCACCACAAGTACGCACAGAAGGACCAGCACCCGGTATGCAACCTTTGTCTACCGGTAAATCATGAAAGCCAGGACTGCAATACCTGCTCCGCCTTCGCCCCGAAGACCCTTCGTGTGAGAGAGAGACAGAGGGTAGCGCACGCCACCCTGCAGGGGAAGGCCCCGACTCCGTCCCTCTACGATCTGGGGATGTCTACCGAGGAAGAGGACAACGCTGCCACCGAAGACGACAGCTACACGGTCGTAGAGACCGATTACACGAAGACTTCTGATATGGTAGGAGACTCTCCGGCCCCCAAGAACCCGAGAGACTCTGAGTCTCGAAAAAACGAGGGCAAGGCCCCGAAAGCGCCGACGCAAAAACACCTGGCGTCCGCGAGTACTCACAGGCCCACCGGATCCTCTGAGAAGGAGTCCCCGGCGCCGAGAGCTGTTGAACAGCAGAAGTCATCGAAAATCGTCCCCGAAAAGGATCGTTCGACGCCGAGGGAGAAGGACCCTAAACTACCGACGCCGACCAGAGACCCAAAATCCGGTTCGACGTCGACGTCGAAAACTTTGGCACCGAAAAGCACGGCGCTGAACCAACCGCCGAAAAGAGCGGCCGAACCATTCGACGCGGAACACGCGGCCGAGATGGAGAAAAAGAGAAGGCGCCTCGAGGCCGAAATGGAAAACATCGTGCAGCGGAAGAAAGAATTCGACACTAAGATGAAAGCCTTCACGATCCCACACAAGACCAAGCCACCGGTGGTGGAGGTGGTCGAGGAGGAAGACGAGGTCGCCGAGGAACAACACCCGGATGTCGAGGTGGTCGACGACCAGGAAGAGGACGAGCATCCCTACGATAGTTACAACTATGGGGAGGAAGAGGACAGCAGGACGGACGCAGAGTCGGCCCCCTCTGACTTACAGGAGGTGGATTACCTAGATGTCGACACCGACAGCCCGGAGGAGGCGGTCGACACATATCCCTCGAGGCCCTCGCCGCCGGACGACATCGGGGCCTACAACTCGGTGATAAGGTCTGCCGCAGCGGCATTCAAACTCAAGCTCGACGAAGAGAAGCAGAAAGCAGACTTCCTTCTAGAGACATTGCTCCCCACACAAACAAGGAGCCAGTACCTGCCAATGCTCGAGAGCGTCTTGGCTCAGGGGAAGGATGCATTCAGGGAGCCCGCAACATGCAAGGCAGTAACTCCCAGAACAGAGAAGAAATACAAACATTCCTCAAAAGACCCACCCTACATTCAGGGGGCGGGCCACGCAGACTCCATTATCACGGCCACAGCAAGGAAGAGGGCTAACGTACCCACTACCTCTGGACCACCACCGGATAAGGAGAGCAAAAGGATGGATCTGGTGGGCAGAAGGATCGAACGGAATGCCGCGACCCACTGGCGCATGGCTAATTCCAACGCCTTGATAAACAGGCACATGTACCAGATCATGGAGGAGCTGGGGCAGTTGGTGAAGGACCTGCCCCAGGATGCCAGGCAGAAGGCCGAAAAGCTGGTTGAAGAAGGGGAGAACGCGGCAAATTCTTGCCTTAAGACGGCCCTGGATGGAGCGGACACCTCCAGCATTCTCATGATGATGGGTGTCACTGAAAGAAGACACGCCTGGCTCAGGATTTCAAGTTTCAAACCAGAGGTGCAACACAGCATCCTGAACACACCGTTCAACGGCGACACGCTTTTCGGAACAACAGTTGATGAGAAGCTCAGTCAACTAAAAAAGGATAACGAAACAGCAAGGTCCATGGGAGCATTGCAGTTCAGAGGCAACAAAAGGGGCCCCCCCGACACGGAGACCTGGCGGGAGAGGTGGAAACCAGCCAGGTACATCACACAAGGCTTTCCAACAAACGCACCAGGCAGACTCGCAGGCTCAGCAGGGTCAGCAGAAGCAGTCCTGGCAATACCAACAAAGAGGCCAGTCCTTTCGAGGGAGAGGAAATGGACGTGGACAGAATAGAAGAGGGGGACAGCAGCCCGCTTCTAAGTGACTTCAAAAAACTCCGTGTGCCCACCCACAGGAAAGATCCCAGGGGGCAGCACGTACAGAGGGATCAAGAAAAGCTAGACATCTATGACCACATAACACCAGTGGGAGGAAGATTAAGATTTTACCTCCAAGAATGGAGAGAAATCACATCAGACAAATGGATCCTCAACATCATCCAATTCGGATACTGCATAGAGTTGGAGGGGAGGCCAACAAGCAGAAAACCACAAAGAAAACCACTAGCAAGCAAGCAGCTAGAGTGTCTTCAGGAAGAAGCAAAGGAACTCCTGCGGAAGCAGGCCATAGAACGGGTACCCTTCAAGGAAAGAAACAGAGGAATATACTCAACGTACTTCCTGGTACCAAAAGTAGACGAGACAATGAGACCCATTCTGGACCTAAGGTTCCTGAACAAATTCATAAGAAAGCAAAAATTCAAAATGACCTCCCTGCAAGAGGTGCACCCGCAATTGCAGATCGGGGACTTCATGGTCACAATAGACCTCAAGGACGCCTACCTGCACATCCCAATGAACAGAAAGCACAAGCATATGCTCAGGTTCACCATCGGAGAAAGCAACTACCAGTTCACGACACTAGCCTTCAGGCTAAAATCAGCACCAAGGGTCTTCACAAAGTGCCTCGTAGCAGTCGCAGCGCACCTTCGAAGGCAAGGAATACACGTATACCCTTACCTGGACGACTGGCTGGTGAAAGCAAACTCATACCAGAAATGCAAGCAGCACGCACATACAGTGACGAGCACGCTCATAAGCCTGGGGTTCTCCATCCATTGGAAGAAATCATCAATGGAGCCGGAACAAGTGAAGATCTTCCTGGGAGCACAGATCAACACCTTACAGGGCAATGTGTTGCCCAGCGAGAAGAGGGCGAGGGCGCTGGTGAAGGAAAATTCGCCTCTACCGGAAGGGACAAGCTCGGACAGTGAGGACTGCGAGCAAGATCATGGGGATGATTGCATCATGCATCCACCTGGTACCGAATGAGACCCGTTCAAGAATGGCTACAGGAGCAATGGTCACAAGCTACAGGCAGTTGGGAGGATCTAGTGGTTGTAACGCACGCAGTGCAGAAGGAGATGACATGGTGGACCATGGAGAACATAACAAGGGGAAAGCCTCCAACGCCCCCAACGTCAACAGTGACCATCACCACAGACGCATCCCTGAAGGGATGGGGCGCTCACATGGAGGAGCTCAAGGTGAGGGGACTGTGGACGCCAACAGATGCGACAAAGCACATCAATTACCTAGAATTGAAGACAATCTTCCTTGCACTGAAAGCTTTCCAAACAAGACTGTACAAACACAAGGTGTTGCTACAAACAGACAACACCACCGCGATGTTCTACATCAACAAGCAGGGGGCACACAGTCAGCCCCGCTTTCAACGCTGGCGCAGGAGATATAGAGATGGGCCATCCCTCTCAAGATAGACCTGCTAGCCATACACCTACCAGGGAAGGACAACATACAAGCAGATTGGCGCAGCAGACAGACATCGGCATCCCACGAGTGGGAGCTCAATGCTCAGGAGACAAGGTGGCTGTTCGACAGATGGTGATCACCATCAGTGGACCTGTTTGCCACACGCCGGAATGCAAAATGCCAAAAGTTCGCATCCAGACAGCCCGAGAAGGGGTCACTGGGGAATGCCCTATGGATAGATTGATCCGGGACATTTGCTTACGCCTTTCCCCCGATACCACTGATGCACAGAGTGCTGAGCAAGTGCAGAGCGAGCAACATGACCCTGATACTGGTCGCGCCACAGTGGGCCAGGCAGACATGGTACTCGCAGATCATGGAGATGACACAGTGTGCGCCCCACAGATTCGGCAAGAGAAAAGACCTACTCTCCATGCAGAACGGAGAGGTGCTACACCCAGAGCCAGAGAGCCTGAGCCTAGTAGCGTGGCTCCTGAGGACATAGAGTTCGCACATTTGAGACTGCCAGAAAGCACCCTGAAGATCCTTCGGGAGGCACGGAGGCCCAGCACTCGGAAGTGCTACGTTGCGAAATAGAAGAGATTCACAATGTGGTGCAGAAAAGAGAGACTTCACAATAAAATGAAGAAGGACTCCACAGTGCTAAAGTACCTGACACACTTGCTGGAGAAGAACCTTAGCTCATCCTCGTTAAGAGTTCACTTGGCAGCGATAGTCGCCTACACAAGGGGAGAAACGTGCAGGAGTTTCTTCACATCACAGGTGGTGAAGAGATTCCTAGAAGGAGCGAAAAGGATCGCACCACCCAAGCGGGTGCCGCCACCTGCATGGAACTTGAACATAGTCCTAACGGAACTCATGAAAGAACCCTTTGAACCACTTCACAAGGCCTCCCTAAAGATGCTAACTATGAAAACAGCTTTTCTGGTTGCAATAACGTCCTTACGCAGAGTAAGCGAGCTTCAGGCACTGACGCTACAAGAACCCTACATACAAATACACAATGATAGGGTTGTGATGAGGACTGACCCACACTTCATGCCGAAGGTGGTATCCAAATTTCACATGAATTCATTATCTTTAGACCACACGGCTAAGGTTAGCACATCCCATAGCTCGTCTTGGCCCATCACTCTTGGCCATAGCCACTTCTTTTTTATAAATCGCCCTACAGTTCACAAGCTAGGATTTAGCCTTAGCAGCTGGCAGAAGCTCTGTCCTGGCCAACCTACAGGTTTGGTATAGAATGGCTCTTCCTTCTAGGATTTGGGGGTACACTTTGTGCCCTGAATCAATGTGTCTCTTATATCGGTAAACCTTTCGTGGAACTTTCCCATGTATGGGCCTCTGTAGGAAGGTAGATCCCTGACTATGGTTGCCCCCAACTTTTTGCCTGGTGTTTTGCTGGTTTTCTGACTTAGTTGACCTGGGGCCCTGCTATTCAGGGCCCCAGGCCTACTGCTCTCTCTGTAAAATGGATTCCATGTACCTTAGGTACATATCTAAATTGGATACTGAGTCACCTTATCAGTCCCTGTACAGTGTACCTTAGGTACCCAGGGCATAGGTGTACCCAGGGCCTACCAGGGGCTGCAGCATGTATTATGCCACCCCTGGCTGGCCGTCCAAATCTGACACAACTGGCTGCTTGACAGCTGGGGCAAGGTGGTGTAATCACCCTTTGCTTTAGATATAGTATACCTATATCTAACCCTAAAATGGACACACAGATCTCCTATCAGTCACTCCTATGGCAGGCCTTAACAATCCTGAAGGCAGAGTGCTTGGAATCGTGTGAGATGGTGCTCTGGCATGAGCTGAGCCTGTCTGCGGCTTTCGGGATCTATCCCTTAGCCGTCTCCATGATATCGCATACCATATACTCTTAAGTGCATTATAATCCTCGCGGTTAAATGCCAACTCTGGTATCGCTTTATCAAAACATGTCGAGTAAGGTGTCATACGACTTGGAATACTAACCCCTCGCCAATTCTGGCGACGGGGTTAGCATTCCACCCTTCTAGAGGGACACGACATGCATGTAACCCCTAAACCCGGTTAAAGTCAAACAGAGCCTCAGCTCCACAAAATGGATGCTGCCACCGAGACACAAGTCTGCCCTCCTGCTGCTGGGAGTCCTCCCAGAGCAGGAGATAAGGACAAAGGGTTTCCTGCCAGGGGCGGTGCCAGCACCGTCCCAGACAGGGTTTTGTGTATTGTAGGTAGGCAGGGCTACAGAAGAAGGTGACTGCACGTGGCACCCCGGTGCTCACTGTGCATAGGCTGGCTTGAACCAGTTCCAGGGACACTCCAGACCCTGTGCTGGGGAAAAGCCCGCCAAGGAAGTGGGTGTAACCACCCCCCTCCTGGTCCCACCCATAGGGCAGGACTTAGTCGCGTGCCAGCCCCCTTTTCCCAGATAAAGGTAGGGACTGGCCCCCTTCCAAATCAGATCATCTTTGGAATCAAGATACCACTTTCCACGAAAGGACTTCACGACTTCTTCTTCAAGATTCTCCCTTGTGGCTAAGGAGTAGTCACCCTGCATCCGCAGGCACCATCTAAGAACACTGCGGTCTGCTGCACGTCCTTCCTCCGGAATACGACTGCCCAGCTCGACGAGACCCGGCTTCCCTGGCACCTCTGACCTCTACCCACCTCTACAGCACAGCTGAGAACCGTGGGTGCGACGAGACCGAGGGACCGGCCATCGCCAAGACTGCACGACTTCTGCACAGCAAGCCCACCGAGTAATTTCCTGGTGAGTGCTTTGGGGTCCGAGAAGCCCCCACCCTGAGCAGTTCCAGCACCGAAGAGCAGCCCCCCAGCATCTCCACGATCGGCGTGGGGCCCTTCTGCTTTTTGCTGCTCACCGCGTTGTTTGGCTACTAGCCCGCTGGCTTGTGGCCTTCCGAACGACGCCCGACGACAATACTACTGCTAGTCTGGTTGCTCCAGACTGGCCCTTGCTTCCCTCCATCGGAGAAGTACCCTGGACCCTCCTGGTCCGGCTAAGACGCCATTTTAGGTCCACCGCGTGGGCCTTGCATTTGCCAAGACTTGTTGCCCAATCCTGGGTCCAGCGACGTCGACAGCAAGAACCTTCGTGGGACAGCTCGCACCTCCATCCTGGTCGCCGACAACGCCTCCTGGTCCGAGAGACTGCAGAGCCCAGCAGCGCCCACTCACCTGACTGCGGTGACTTCGCCCGGTGCCATCCTGGTGCCCACTTAATCACTGGCTAGTGATTCAAGAACTTGGTCCCCTCTGCTTTCAGGTTTTCTTCTTCCTTGATCCAGGCTGGATCCATCGAACTTTCTTCACTGGTCGCCTGCCAGCAACTTCTTCCTTCCAGGCTCCTGGTCCGGCAACGAGGATTCCCGACGTCTTTTCAGACCTATGCAGCTGCAGCCCCTGGGCTAGGTAACTTCGGCACTTCGGTGTCCCAGCATAGCCTCACTATTCCAGGGTCAGGATCCACTGTCGTTTTCTCCCTACCAGGTCGGGTTCGCCCGTGAACACTAACTCTGTGAATTCTAGCTTCCATAGAGTTTGTCCCGCATCCCGCGTGAGAGTGCACACTCTGCACCCGAGTTCCCTAGGCCTCCTGCTAGTAATCTAAAGGTTCAGTAGTCCAGTCCTAGCGATCCCAAAGCCTCTGAGAATCGTTACTTACCTGCTAGTAATTCGCATTCCACTTTTAGAGTATATGGTTTTTCGTGCCCCTCGGGCATTTGTGTATAACGTGCTAACTTAAGTATTTTCGTAAGAGTTTTGTTGTGTGCTTAGCACCCTGTCCTCATAAAGAGTACAGGGTTGTTGTGATTCTAATAAATACACTGTTTATTTTCATAACACTTGTGTGGTGTCCTTTCACTGGGTGTTCAAGGGGTAATGTGATGGTAAAACAGCTGGCTTAACACGCCCTCTAGAGTCTTAGCCTTATGTGGAAAAGTACATTTTGCCATGTTATATGTGCCTACGTGTTCCCCATCCTATGCCATATGTGCATGATTAATATGCATGTATCCCCCTCTGATCGATTAAAGACGCAATTACAGTTGTGTCCATCTCTAGTATGCCAGTTTCCAGTTCTCGTGAAAACAACGAGTATTGACCTACGTTGCCACGTTTTACAGTGTGCACGTTAATTCATTGAATTGTCCCAGTTTCTAGGCCTCAAAAGGGCCCGGACTCAGATTCAGCTCCTGTCTCCTGAACCCTCTCCGAGGAGCGATACAGCCCCCACCTGCATCCCTGACCCTAATACTTCTTGCCACGCAGTGCCCGGCCCGGCCTGGCTCTGCCTCCCAGTCTGCCAAGAGTATGTTATGTTTCTAGTTATCAGTTCAGCCCTCCTTCTCTGCATTCCTAAGCTACTGAATCGCATCAATAGTTTCCGTCATGGTCTAGCCTTTATGTCTCCATGTAAGAGAAATACTGTATTAATATTCATAGAATATTCCTCGCACACGCACTACATGTAGAATAATGCATGCACCAGTCTTAATGTCTGTTAGCCTTTACCCTGATAACTTTTGGATTCTATCAACATGTACTCTAAACACCAGATACTAGATATGCCTAGGTACATGTCGCTCTGACTCCCCAGACTTTAGTCTCCTCTTCTAGCACAGAAGTCATAGCCCCCAGTTCTACCTGGTAACACGTCATTGCCCATTTGCGCGCACCACTAGGTTAGAGGTCCCAGCTGCTCAGGTAGCCTCCTCCATGTTTCCGCCCCGTTTATGACATATTCTGTTACGTTTACATCACATGTCTATGTATACGCCCTGTACACGCCTTCTTGTTACATCATTTTGCCCTTATCTTTCGCGACTGCTACGGAACCACGCCTACTGCTACGCCTACTGTATTGAATGTAATGTATCTTGTTTAACTATATATATTGTGCACGGTTATTAAAAGTTACCCCAAGCCAGCCTTATTCCTGCCCCCGGCAGCTGCCATCCTATTCCCGTACAGGCTGTCCTGTTCCTGTCCTTTATGCCTGATTAAAGCCTGTAAACTTCAGCTACCTCGAATCTTGACTCTTATTTATTGAGCTACCTGTTTATTGATTAATTCCGAAAAATAGATCCGGTAATATTTATTTATTTACCACATAATGGCGCCCGAACAGGAACTTGCCCTTTCCCCACGCGCCGGAGAAGCCACGTAAGCCCCCTGATCCTCTGCAGCCGTGACGGAACCATACCGTGCACGTGCAGATATTTCTGCTTCAAGTATCCCTCAGGCCCACGGAGGAGACGGAGGTTGCGGTCCAGCGTCCAGACGAGGCGGTGGAGGAACGCGGCGAGTCCCGACCAGAGCCCAAGCCGAGAGTCCAAGGTCCGAGGTATCCGGAGGCCCACCTGCAACTGAAGTCCGAAGTTCGTCCGTCCGTCGTCGTAGCAGTCCAGTCCAGTCCGAGGCCTTCCGTTCTTGCTGCCCGGTGAGTACCGTTGCTGGGGTAGTATCTAGACAGGGTCAATTAATTTGTCTCTGGTCCGTGGGTTTGGGTACACAGATCCAACACGAAGTGTTCACCTAGGTGGATGCGGGTCCTGACGTGTCTCTTCATGGGACCGGTAAGTTTCGTGCTGTTTTAGCAGTACATCTAGTCATTCTAGTCAGTTCTGTTCTCGAGAAATTCATGTGTTCTGTTTTCAGTATTTCAGGTAATATTCTGTCCGAACTGTTATTTTAAATGTTATTCCATGTGTTTTTCAATGTCGTGGTATGAGTGATTTGTTTCAGTTATTATTGTGTTTATCGTGTATTGTATTGTGTCCAGACTCCAGCCTAAGTTACGCCTCTGTTCTCAAAGTTACGTCAGTTAAAAACTAGAAAAGGTCTGCTAGAAGAAGCAGTTCCTGTCCCGCCTAGGGACAGTCCAGGTCATTTTATGTATCATAAGCATGGCATAAGTGCCATATTATATCTAGACTTATGGGTGGAGTACACCAAGGAATTAGGCGAGAAATATAGATGGCCCGTATCAGGTACATGGGATGCCGAGTGCATCATGCGAGTAGAAGAAGCATTATGGAAAAAGAAAGCCAGACAGTCCCAGAAAGATGCCATCGAGTTATGGCGCAAAGAATCTCATAAAAGAACAGAAAAAGAAATCAGAAAGTCAGAATTAAGTAGAGAATCCTCAGAAAGAGCCCAAGAAAGGGAGTTAATCGAAGTAGGTGAACGAGTTAAAGCCGAACAGTCAGACAGACAGAGAAATGCCCTCATTAAGGGTATGTATCCTCTTCTTGCCGAGGGCTTGCCGAAAGCAACCCCGGAAGCACCATGTAATTTTCCGCCGCCATTAGTTCCGATTAAGCTACGTCACAAACCAACCGCAGCTGATATTTTTCTCTCGTCCTACTTGGACGACACAGTCCCAGAATATGCAAATCCTGCTCCGCCAGCTCCTGTAAATAATGTAATTCCTGTTCCTCCAGCCACCGGGGCACCTGTTACAGCACCTGTTACGGTACCCCCGGTCCAGCCTATAGTACATGTACCCGCTACATCAGTCACTCTGCCAGCCCGTACAGTACCCGTCGATGATTCTAGTTTAGGAGCCGCGGGGGGAGATCCTCCTCGTACCCCGCCCCAACACAAACGTGTAACGTTACTTGAGTTACATGAACGTGCGTTACAGCGTACGCCCAAACAGCAGTCCGTTGCGGATATCAAACGAGCTCTTATCGAATGCCGTTATGATCCAGTCCCAGGAGATGATAATATGGTCATATATTCATTGCGTGTAAGACGGGTGACCGAGTATTTGGACACCCTACCGAATATGAAAGAAGATCTAGACAGAATATATCGTTTCATCCGTACAGGAATAGATCCAGAAAGTATTGGCGAAGTCATGTCTCAAAGGAAAGCCGAGACTCAGCTCATGCTATTAAAGTTTCTGATTAATTGTTTAATAAGGGAACAAGATTATCCAGATAAAGATCCGACCGAAATTAAAGTCCTGACAAGGTGGAGTGATCATATAGCCGAGGGAAGACACAAGACACTAAGTAGTATAGAGAGTATGTACAAGAAAATTCGTAAGGAAATAATAAGGTTACACGAGAAACGTAAAGCCGCACAAGTGTCCGAGAAAGAAGACAACTCTGATACTGAAGAGGTAGACGACGAGAATCCCACCAGAATAGCGTATGTAGGTAGAACTAGACTTCCCGACCGACATTCACGTCTAGAACACAAGAAAGTTTTTCCTCCTCCAGCACCAGAACCAGGTTCTCTTGAGCAAGTATTTCAAGCTACCGATCACATTCTGAAATCACGAATCGGTTATAGTGAATTTAGTACCATGCATGAACAAGAACTAGTCCGATCAGCAGTCCGATGGACTACTGATTCTACCACTTTTCCAGACGAAATAGTGGCACAAATGTTTCTGAAACTGCCCCCAGCCGAGCAGCGACTGGTGGGTATGTACATGATCCAGCACCTCATTACACTGTATGAGGGACAACATTCTGATCCAGGTCCATTACATGATGTTCTGAACGAATTACTCCAATATAGATGGAGAGGTCTAGGTACAGATTTAATTAGTGTCATTCTAGAACAGCGCCACAAATATAGAACGTTTCTGAATCCGCATTTTGTTCACGTCTCACCTCCAGAAAGTAGACCATTTTACATAGATAGACAGCATCCGTTACGAGAAGTACACCCAGTTAGAACAACGGGTGGTGAAATGCAACGAGTATTTGTTTACACCCCTATCACAAAGATGGAACTCTTAGAGATGAAGAAATTAATTCCCTGTCACGACAAAGACCCAGCAGGGTTCCATCGAGAATTAAAAGACATGCTCCGTATGGGAGAATACACGTATCCAGATATCATTAAAATGCTAAAGGTCCTGTTGCCCGCAGGGGTATATGAAAAACTCAAGGAAAAAGAATGGGAGGTGGGAGAGAAAAAGATTGATTGGACAGCTCTAGAAGCTGAAGATAAAATACGAGTACCAGGTACCGGTCTTGGGGACAAATGTAAAGAATTGCCCGAGTTATTGATACAAGTTTTGCCAAGGTTACTAGCCACGAAAAAGGAAGATTGGGATGCAATTTCAGCATGTAAACAGAAACAGGATGAAGACACTAGTGATTTTTATTCTAGATTCGAAAAATGTTTTATTATTAACAGTGGTCTGAAGACGAGTAGCGAGTCATACCCTCATCTTTTTGTTACTAAACTAGTCGAGAATTCAAGTCCACAAGTTAAAAATCGAGTTTTGAAAGTCGAAAGTACCTGGCAAGCTAATACCCCGTCACAAATGCTTCAAATGCTCCAGTATCACCAGAATAGAATCAGGGAAGAGCAAGAACACGAAAGGAGACGTATGAAAGACACGAAAATGAAAGTATTAGTTGCACAATCTGTTCCACAAGACAGTCGGAAGAGGGGTCCGAATCAAGCCAGTCATCCTGCAGCTCCCGTTAAAGGGACATGCAATTATTGTAAACAGCCAGGTCATTTTATAAACGAGTGTGCAGTTCTGAAACACAATATAGCAACTGGTAAGACTAAAGAAAGACCACGTCCGCCTAGACAAGAACAAGTTTCACAGACTTCTCAGCCACCGCAGAATGCACAACAGACAGTTCCAGCACCGCAGCCTATCGCTGCAACACAGCATGTTACACAGCAGATGTACCAATATGCCCAGTCAGAGTATCCAGAGTATCAACAGTATTCATGAAACAGCCTAGAGAGGGAGGTAGGCTTGCCTCTCATCGAGATACCTGTAGATCAAGAGGGTCCCTATGTACACAGTCAAGTATTAGGGAAAGACAGAAAGTTTTTGATTGATACAGGGGCAAGTAGGACTACTATCAGTCATGACGAGGTTCCAGGGGCTCCGCTCTCAGGCTCTAGAAATGTTTCCCTTGGATTTTCAGGAAAGCCTATTGTGAACGAGATTTCAAAACCAGTTTCTCTAGAAGTTGGTCCATTGTCCCGAACTACTGATTTATTACTTACGAAATCATGTCCAGAAAATTTGTTAGGCATTAAAACATTGAAAGAATTAGGTGCAGTAATATGCTGCTCTCCAGAAGGAATCCGATTGTTTTTGCGTGACTTTAAAGGTCACTATGTATTACGTGATTTTGATCCGAGATTATCGAATGTACCGCAGCATTTATGGGCGCAAGGTCCAACTGATGTAGGTTTTATGCAAATCACACCGCATCGTGTGACTCTCAAACAAGGTATAGTTTTGCCACGAATCAGACAGTACAGATTGCCACCTGAGGCTGTAGCAGCCTTATCCAAAATTATTGACGAACTCATTGCTCAAGGAGTGGTTGTAGAAACTGACTCCAATGTATGTAATTCTCCTTTCATTCCAGTCATGAAACGTACTGATCCAAATGCACCTCCAGTATATCGATTAGTGATTGACCTTCGAGAACTTAATAAATGTATCATACCCCAGTATCCAGTAGTCCCAGATATTTCATCCCTATTGACAGCCATTGATTCTGAAGCTACATTTTTCACTGTTATCGACCTCAAGAACGCATTTTTCAGTGTCCCGATTCATCCAGACAGCCAGTACCTTTTCGGTTTTTGTTTAAATGGAAGGAGCTATAAATTCACACGAGCTCCTCAAGGTTTCACAGAAAGTCCTAGTATTTACAGTCAAGCACTTAAGAGACAACTAGACAATATTCACATGCCAACTGACACTGCCCTGCTCCAGTATGTCGATGATCTACTGATCACAGCCTGTTCTGAACGTGACTGCGAGCGTGCGTCACTTACAGTTCTATATTTCCTAGCCGAGATGGGGCACAAGGTGTCCCCTTCGAAACTTCAGTTCTGTGTCCAGCAAGTGATCTACTTAGGCCACTTACTGTCCAAGTGGGGTAGGCAGTTGACACCAGACCGTATCCAGTTAATAGCGAGTCTTCCACAGCCCAAGACACAGAAGGAGGTACGAGCTTTTATTGGCCTCACTTCTTATTGCAGACAATGGATTCCTCAGTATGCATTTCTAGCCAAGCCACTGATACAGTTAACGACACAGGAGGCAGCCGTATCGACTGTTCTCCCTTGGACATCTGAACATACACTTGTTTTTAATGAATTAAAGAAAGCCTTATGCCAAGCACCTGTTCTAGCAACACCGAACTACAGTAAGCCTTTTACACTTTTTGTCACAGAATGTGATGGTACTGCATTATCTGTTCTCACACAAGATCAAGCAGGACAGTACAAGCCCTGTGCTTATTTTTCTAGCACATTAGATCCAGTAGCCCAGGCTTTGCCTGCATGCCTCAAGTCAGTTGCAGCCACAGCTCTAGCCATCAGACAAAGTGATTCCATAGTATTAGGACACTCTCTGACAGTACAAGTTCCACACTCCGTGGAAGTTCTTTTAAACCGAACACAGACTCAGCACTTGACAATTGCACGTTTAACAGGTTATGAACTGACACTGTTCCAGCCACACATAGAAATCAGACGCTGCAACATTCTAAATCCTGCTACACTGTTACCATCAGTTACTTCAAATCCTGCCACACATGACTGTGTGGAAGTTGTTAACACTATGACAAAGCTAAGACAAGACCTGACAGACATTGCTTTACCTAATCCCGACCTGACACTTTATGTGGACGGTTCATGTATGAGAACTAGTACAGGAGAACTAGTAGCCGCGTATGCAGTGACCACTGACACTGAAGTTATAGAAACACATCGTATTGACACCCTGTCTGCTCAAGCAGCAGAGCTAGTCGCTCTGACCCAAGCCTGCATACGTGCCAAGAACCTGAAAGTAAACATATATACAGATTCACGTTATGCATTCGGAGTTGTACACGACTTCGGAGTGCTCTGGCAGGAGAGAGGTTTCATGACTTCTCATGGAACCAAGATTCAGCATGGTCTCCTCATACAAGCTCTGTTAGATGCAATACATTTGCCGACAGCTATCGCTATCATGAAGTGCAAGGCACATACGAAAGTTACTGACATCATTTCCCAAGGTAACGATCTAGCCGATCGAACAGCCAAGCTTACAGCTCAGACCCCAGACATTCCAGTTAACACGACACAGACATTCACTCTAGATCAGACTACTTGTATGACAGTTAAGGACCCTACACAAGATGTCATAGACATACAGTTACATGCTACTCCCGAAGAAATCAAGAAATGGTCTGAACAAGGAGGGGTCCAGACAGATCAGGGATGGGTGACGAAGGGAAAAGCCACATGGTTTCTCCCTGACTCTATGGTTCAAGTCATTATTAATACCGCACATAGTCCAGCACATCTAGGAGAAAAAGCTATGTTAGACAGTATACAGAACCTTTGGTTCAACAAGCACTTACGAGTTGCAGCCAAGCAGAAAGTCCGTACTTGTATGATATGTTGCCAGTTCAATCCAGGTAAAAGTGTCCCGGTGGAACAAGGTGGATTCCAACCTCCTGACCACCCTTTTGAAGTCCTCCAGATGGATTATATTCAGATGGAGCGATGTCGAGGTTTCAAGTATGTCCTCGTAGTTGTATGCGCTTTGTCCAGGTGGACAGAAGCATATCCAGTTCCAGATTATACAGCCGCGACCACTGCCAGGCAGTTGGTTCGTGAATTCTTTCCCCGTTATGGACTCCCTAGGGTCGTGTATTCTGATAACGGCCAGCCATTCTCATCCGAGTTAATGAAACATGTTTCCCTTTTGTTAGGGTACCAGTGGAAGTTCCATTGTGTGCGCCATCCTGAAGCAGCCGGTCTCGTAGAGAGACATAATCAGACCCTGAAAATCCGTATTGCTAAGACATGTAAAGAGAAAGGTGTAGACTGGCTAGTTGCCCTGCCAGTTGCTTTATTTTTCATGAGGATGGTTGCACATTGCAGATCAGGTCTGTCCCCTTATGAGGTCGTATTCGGCCGCCCCCCAAACATGTGGGGTACACCTAGACCCCGCAGTATTACAGATGTTTCCAGTAATATGTTGACAGATTACCTAGCTTCCTTGATGTCTGCCCTACACTCTTGTCGTTCACAGGTTGCCGCTGCATTTCCAGACAATACTGAAGTGAAACCGCATGAGGTCATTCCAGGTGACCTAGTACTGGTCAGGAACTTTGATCGTTCAAGTCCACTGGAGCCCCGTTGGAAGGAGCCACGACTTGTCCTTCTGACCACCCGCACGGCTGTGAAGTTGGAGGGCCGCAAGGGGTGGGTCCATCTGTCCCATATAAAGAAGTTCCATGGAATTCGTGAAAAAACATTTTCAAAGGACATTTTTAAAGACTGCCTGAAACCAGACTCTGAACTTGATTCGGAACTGAAAGTTCCTCTGTTAGAGAAAACTCCGCAGCAGGAGTATAAAGCAAAGTTGAGGTCTAGTAAAATAAGTCAGCCAGTTTAATTGTCTAAGTCCCTCTCGGGTGAAACGGTTAGACAGGTCCCTGACATGTATGAGATAGACCCCCATAGTGAGAGAGTTAGTCAGAACTCTATACGATGTATCATCATTCTAAGTTTCCTATTGTTTCTAAGTTTAATGGTTACCTGCACAAGTTATGCATTACATTTATGTTTTCCAATTTCTCATGTAAATAAGTTTTCTAATGCTACAGTAGAGCACACATTTAGTGATCTGCCTCCTCACGAGCTATCCTATCGTCTTGCTATGCGAAATAATACCTTCATCAGAATGTTACACTATTCACACCAGACCAGCAATGCCACTAATTGTTGGGTGTGTGGTCGACTTCCCCCTTTCCAGACACCGAAGGGAGTTCTGCCACTCTTTCCTTATCCGTTTTCACATAATGGTTCGTGTGGAGCATGGTCCACGTTAACGTCATCCTCAAATGATATGTCCCTTCTGAATAGAACATGTTTTCCAGACAAGCAAGGTCTCCCCCATAGAACAGGGTTAGATCTAGAAAATGAAGTATACAATCTAGGTAATTATTCTTCGAATTTTATGGTCCTGAATGTTCAGTCCGATACTACTCCAGATTTACCTGCTATTTCAGTATTACCAGTCAAAGGCGAATTGTGTGTCCGAAAGAATGGTTCCGCACATGTAGGACATAGTGATTGTACTACTACTGTCGAGTATAGTGACAGTGGGAAATCTATTTTCAAAGCCTCACGTCATTCTTATTTTGTTTGTGGTCAGACCGCATATGTTCGTCTGCCCCTCGATTGGGATGGAACATGTTACATTGCCTTCCTGCTGCCACCAGTTTTTCTAGCCCCATCTGATTATCACAGAAACACACATCTAGTACACGTCAGACATAGAAGGGAGATCGAGTCCCCAATTGTCGATCAAACTGAAACTACTCTAGAACAGTATCAAGACTTTAATAAAGGTTTCTTCTTCTTTATAGGCCCTGTCCAGAATAGTAAGTTAATACGTAGATTAACCAGAACCCTTGAAGCAGTAGTGAATGAGACTACTTCCGCTCTAGGTAACTTGACCGAAGAGCAATCTGCTATGAGATTTGTCGTGCTCCAAAATCGTCTCGTTCTTGACGTCATACTGGCCGATGGAGGAGGAGCATGTAGAGTCATCGGATCTAGTTGTTGCATTTTCATTCCTAATAACGTGCCGTCTGTTTATTCAGCTATAACCAGACTTCATAAGATTGCCCATCAGTTACACCAGAATCCAGGCACCTGGACGTGGTCCGGTTGGCTCTGGAGTATCATATCTGCCTGGGGATGGAAAGTATTGTCATTCCTAGGTATTGCAGTAATGATCATATTCAGTTGCTGCCTCTGTATACAATGTGGCCCTGCGATTTGCGGCATGTGCGCTACCTCTTGTATTCCTAGTCCTAAGTCCCGTTCCAAGATAATTCGAGACGAGCAAATGATGCTATATGAAATGATAGATGGTATCATGAATATTGATGTTTCCTGATGGAAACGTAGGGCACAAGGAGGGAATGTGGAAAAGTAAATTTTGCCATGTTATATGTGCCTACGTGTTCCCCATCCTATGCCATATGTGCATGATTAATATGCATGTATCCCCCTCTGATCGATTAAAGACGCAATTACAGTTGTGTCCATCTCTAGTATGCCAGTTTCCAGTTCTCGTGAAAACAACGAGTATTGACCTACGTTGCCACGTTTTACAGTGTGCACGTTAATTCATTGAATTGTCCCCGTTTCTAGGCCTCAAAAGGGCCCGGACTCAGATTCAGCTCCTGTCTCCTGAACCCTCTCCGAGGAGTGATACAGCCCCCACCTGCATCCCTGACCCTTAGCTTACTTCTTGCCACGCAGTGCCCGGCCCGGCCTGGCTCTGCCTCCCAGTCTGCCAAGAGTATGTTATGTTTCTAGTTATCAGTTCAGCCCTCCTTCTCTGCATTCCTAAGCTACTGAATCGCATCAATAGTTTCCGTCATGGTCTAGCCTTTATGTCTCCATGTAAGAGAAATACTGTATTAATATTCATAGAATATTCCTCGCACACGCACTACATGTAGAATAATGCATGCACCAGTCTTAATGTCTGTTAGCCTTTACCCTGATAACTTTTGGATTCTATCAACATGTACTCTAAACACCAGATACTAGATATGCCTAGGTACATGTCGCTCTGACTCCCCAGACTTTAGTCTCCTCTTCTAGCACAGAAGTCATAGCCCCCAGTTCTCCCTGGTAACACGTCATTGCCCATTTGCGCGCACCACTAGGTTAGAGGTCCCAGCTGCTCAGGTAGCCTCCTCCATGTTTCCGCCCCGTTTATGACATATTCTGTTACGTTTACATCACATGTCTATGTATACGCCCTGTACACGCCTTCTTGTTACATCATTTTGCCCTTATCTTTCGCGACTGCTACGGAACCACGCCTACTGCTACGCCTACTGTATTGAATGTAATGTATCTTGTTTAACTATATATATTGTGCACGGTTATTAAAAGTTACCCCAAGCCAGCCTTATTCCTGCCCCCGGCAGCTGCCATCCTATTCCCGTACAGGCTGTCCTGTTCCTGTCCTTTATGCCTGATTAAAGCCTGTAAACTTCAGCTACCTCGAATCTTGACTCTTATTTATTGAGCTACCTGTTTATTGATTAATTCCGAAAAATAGATCCGGTAATATTTATTTATTTACCACACTTAGACTGCTCGTATCCATGCTACTAGGATAGCTGGTCTATAAGGTTGACTTACAACCAATCATCAATAAGGGTTGTTTGGACTGATATATAGTGATCACTAGAATAGTGAGCACTGCACATCAGGCCAACTTCTCACAGCCTCTCTCCACTGGAAGAAGTCCATCTAATATCACTAGCAATTCTTTGGCCTTGCTTACCACCGTTTTAAAGGCATCCGGGTGTTTTTCAACCCATCCACACCTGATAGTTTTTCTTTTATTGGAAAGCCCAACCTACCTCACTTGTAGGAGGCCTTTGGTACATGGGGCTTGAGCTAATGAACCCAACATCAACAGAATGAGATAATTATGATCGCTATCGCTCCTTTCAACTACTACCATATAATGTATAAGTGGCCATCTGGCCAAACCTTTACAAAAATAGTCGATACGGTAGAGTGGCAAGGTCGATTGTACGTATGTCTGCACTTACAATCAGACCTAGATCTACCATTAAGAGCAATAGGGTTACATTTTAGGTAAAGTACCAACAATTGTTCAGCCCTAGGGGTCCTTTTCACTATAGAAACATCTATGGAGGGATTTTCCATTTAATGTCCAGGACAGCTGTAAGATTTAATTTAGCGGGCACAGGTGCCACTTTCAAGATTCTGCCCCTTTAGGCACAGCAGGGTCAAAAAACTGTTACTTGCTTTTATGCTCACTTAACAAGAATTGCACATCACCACTGCCTTTTTTTAAGGTTTCTTTTGAGTGAAAAAGGGTTACGTTTTTCTAGATTATCTGCACCACTTCAAAGTGTCTGAGCTCACTTTTCTGCAGTTTTTATAAACAAAATAGTACTGGGTGTCCAGCACATGCACTAAAATATCTTACTATTTATAAACATTTATGAACATGAGAGAGAATCCTGAAGTTGAAGAAATTTTGCAATCTAAGTAGGCTTCCAGGTCTCAGATTACCATAGGCTCTTGAAAGATTGCCAGAAGAAGAATCATTGCAGATTGTTCCTATTCACTGGAGTTCCTGTACAAGGAAGGATGAGTATCTTAGGACCCCACAAATCTGAAATGTCAATGTCTACATCTCACTAGGACAGTGTTAGAGGAGAAGAACTTGAAGATGCCAGTCTGAACTAGCCTGGAGGTGGGTGGGGCAGCAGCTGTTCAGACAAGGATACTCATTCAATGGCATACAAGTAAAGGAAAGAAATCTGCTGGCGAACATGTTATTTTTCAGAATCATCGCATTAGAGGACTGCTGGCGATTCAGAGGAAGAAGAACTTAAGTGCTGGACTCTAAATAGAAAATCTCAACAAAGCTTCAATTCATAGATGGTTAGAAATGTTACGATCACAAAATGAAGATGACATGGAAATGGAACATTGTTTGTTTATGTATTTATTTTTGTATAGCGCATATGTCACCGTTCGGTCTCAGAGCGCTTGCTGAAACTAAAGAAGCAAGACAGGTGGCAGCTAACGGAATTAAAAGAGCCAGGTTTTAAGATTCTTGCGGAAGGTTTTGTGATTAGGGTCAGTTCTAATAGATAGTGGCAGAGAATTCCAAATGGTGGGGCCTATTTTGGAAAAACTTCTGTCCCCGTTTGACAGTCCTGACCTTTGGGACTTTCAAAAAATGTTTATTTGATGAACGTAGAGTCCTTTCAGGGCAGTAGCCCTGGAGCTTTCTCTGAAGGTACTTTGGTCCCTGTCCATTGATGGACTTATACACCAGGCAGCAGATCTTAAATTTGATGGGTTTTCTTATTGGAAGCCAGTGGAGAGTCTTGAGGCACGGAGCTGAAGGGGTGCGGGGAGGGAGGTCAGGAATTAACCTTGCAGCAGAGTTTTGCAAGGTCTGGAGTTTGGTTAGGAGATCCTCGTTCACTTCAGCCAAAAGTGCGTTTCCATAATCAAGGCGACTGATTATAAGGCCCTGAATAAGGGGTTTCCGAGAAGTGGGTGGGATCCACTTGAAGATTTTTCTCAGGCTTCTCATTAGCCCAATGCTGGTGTGAACCACTTTGTTCACGTGTTGAGACAGGGTAAGTTTGTCATCAATAATGACGCCCAGATTCCTTGCTAAGTTTTTTGGAGCTGGGCAGGGGCCTAGAGATGATGGCCACCATTCTTCTGTCCAGATTTTATTGGCCTTGCCGAATAGCAGAATTTCTGTTTTTGCGGCATTTAGCATTAGGTAGTTGGTCGTCATCCATTCTTGAATGGAGATCATGCACTGTTGGAATCTTGCTTTGGCATCTAGGTGGTTTGGTCCTAGGGTTATCAGGATCTGGGTATCGTCGGCGTAAGATACCGTCTCAAAGCCATGTGCTTTGATTACTTTAGCTAGAGGCGATAGATATATATTAAATAAAGTAGGGCTTAGGATCGAACCCTGCGGGACACCTTTGTCATTGTCCACGTAAGATGACGAGAATGGGCCTATTTTGACCTTATTTATTTATTTTATTTATGCATTTTAATATAGCACGGACTTTACCCGAAGGCGTCAGAGCGCTTCACAATAGGAACAGAAATGAAACATAATGAGAAACATTACACACTAACAGATTACAAAAGCATACGTTACGTTACATAAGGTAATAGTGACAATTGTGAGCAAACAAAATACATGAGGTAGTAAAAATTGTGAGCAACCAAAAATACATGAGGTAGTAAAAGGTGCACAAGAGGAAAAAGTGACAAGTGTGCTGTTACAAGAGAAAACAAAGTATCATTTGAGGTATAATACTGCAAAAGGTGCTAGACACTCATGCACAAAAAACAAGCGTTACGTAGGCAAAGGTGGCACTTGTGCAGGTATCAAAGGTAGAACATGTGAGAGGTAGCAAACCGTGTGTTACCAGGGCAAAGTGGTGTGTGCATGTTACAAAAGGGCACCAAACACAAGTACATGAAAAATACTACAAACAGGCAGACACTCCAACCACAAGAACACACTGGGAAGGCACTTCCATGGTCATGGAAGGTAGAAATTTTCAGTAGTGGGAAGTCTTCCTCCAAATAACATGAGGACGTGAATTACTTTTGGAGGTGTCTCTGGAGGAGGAGAACTTTGAGGTCCCTTTTGAAGGCCTGGGAGGAGGCGGTGGTCAGGAGCTGAGGCTGAAAAGAGTTCCAGATTCTCACTGCGTTGCCTGAAAAGGATTGGGCCATTGTTCTCTCCTTCTTGAAAGTGGGAGGTTCAAGCAGTAGATTTTCCGCATTGCAGGAAGGTCTAGAGCCTCCAGAGAGTTTCAGTTTATTCGCCAGGTAGCGAGGAGAGGAGGAGTGCAAGGCTTTGTGGGTGATACAAGCGGTCTTGTAGATAGCTCTATCCTCGAAGGGAAGCCAGCGGAGGGTAGATAACATCGGTGTGATGTGATCGCTTCTTTTGGCCCCATAAATGAAGCGAGCTGCTGAATGGAAAACAGACTTAAGTGGGGACAGGTGAGATTTAGGGAGGCCAGTAAGAAGAGAATTGCAGTAGTCTAGTCTGGAGAGGACCAGTGATTGCACCAGGGTTATAAGGTCCTGCTCCGGGAAGAAGCATCGGATTCCCCAAAGAAGGCGCAGTTGGTAACGAGCAGATTTTGCAATAGAATTGATGTGGGGAGTTAGATTGAGTTTTTTGTCTAGAATGACACCAAGGGATTTTGCGCTGTCGACAATGATGGGTTTATTGTTTAGTAGATTCATCTCATCCATCCATGATTGAACCGGGGGAGGGGAGAGTGAGGAGGAGAAGAGGAGGAATTCAGTTTTGGAGGGATTCAGAATCAATTGATGAGTTGACATCCAGTTTTGGATGGAGTCAAGAATGGAGCTTAGGATGGAGAGATCATGAGTGGAGGCAACCTTGAGGTAGAGTTGAGTGTCCTTAGACCTTAGACCGCCTCCCTGTCAGATAGCTCTGAATCCATCTGAGAGCTTGACCCTCGACACCAATCTCAGCTAACCGCTTTAGAAGGATGTTATGAGAGATGGTGTCGAAGGCCGCCGACAGGTCAAGTAAAATCAGGTTGGCTGATTGCTTGGCGTCCAGGGACAGCCGGATGTTATCCACAACCTCCAGGAGAGCGGTCTCGGTGCTGTGGCAAGCTCTAAAGCCCGATTGGGTGGTGTCCAGTAGCATGTTGTCCTCTAGATGTTTGGTTAATTGGGTGTTGATTAATGATTCCATTATTTTGCCTAAGAGTGGCAAAAGGGAGATCGGACGGTAATTTACTGGTTTCTCAGGGTCAGCATTGTTCTTTTTTAGGATGGGTCTTACTGTTGCTTCTTTCCAGGACATAGGAAAGATGGCTTGGGCTATTGATAAATTAAAGATTGCCGTTATTTCAGTCATCATGGCAGGGGCTACTTTTGTCAGGGTATGGGCAGATGCGGGATCACTAGGGGAACCAGATTTTATTTTCTTTAATTTATCTGTGACTTCTCCCACCGTTACTACGTGGAATTCAAGAAGGGGTTTTGGCAAGGATATAGCTTCCAAAGTAGGCAGATTAGGTGGACATGTGTAATTGTCCTTGATGTTAAAAGGTTCAATCTCAGTAGGAAAGGCCTTATGAATTATGTCAATTTTATCTTTAAAATAGGTGGAGAGCCTATCGACCCATTCTTGGGACTCGATGTAGGTGGTTGGCAGGAGGAAGGATTAGAAAATTCCTTTACTATAGAATAGAGTTCTTTATGCGAGTTCCCAGCTAGTTCTATTCTGGTGCCTAGGTAAGCTTTCTTTGCTGTAGCTATATGGCTCATATATTCTTTATGTGCCGCCTTGTAGAGCTGTTTATCCAGAGGCTCTTTCGTTTTCCTCCATTTCCGTTCAGTGCATCTCATGGCCTGTTTCATTAATTTAAGGGCTGGGGTAAACCAAGGGGATCTTGTATTTGGGCATTTTATTTGCTGTATAGGGGCAATGTGATCCAGTGCCATATTGATTGCTTTATCTAGATCCTAGACCACCTTATCTGGGTCAGAGTTAGGGGTTATGGGGGGAGGCGTAAAGACGTTAGCAAAGGAGTCTGGGTTAATTTTACTCCAGGGCCTGCTAATTTTTACCTTCTTAGATTGGATAGGTTTAGACACAGTGACTCGAATGTCAAATTTTATTATCATATGGATAGGATTGGGTAGAGTTCGATAATTTGAACTGCCTGAGAGTTGGTGCATAGGAAGTCTAAAGTGTGGCCGGCCTTGTGGGTCGGACCTGTTTCTAATAGTGTTAGGTCCATTGCCTTGATGTTGTCCATTAATTCAGAGGTATGAGGGTCTTGCTGCCGTTCTATGTGATAGTTAAAATCACCTATTAAGAGGAAGTTTTTACATGCTAAGACGTGAGGAGCCAGAATTTCCACTAGATGGGTCGCAAAATGGGTTTTATTTTCTGGTGGTCTGTAGATGAGCACTCCTTTCCAGGATTCACTGTCGTTTAGGCCTAGGGAAAAGGTAAGAAATTCACCCCATTCAGTGATCTGTGCGTCAATGGGCAGAAGTTTTATGAATGATTTGTAAATTATTGCCGTACCTCCTCCTCTTTTTGCCATCCTATCTAATCTTAAGATACTGTATCCCATAGGTATAGCAGTGGCTAAATCTGGGCAAGACGTTTCTTGGAGCCAGGTCTCTGTGATGAAAAAGAGATCTGGTGATTCTTCATCTAGTAGTGCCCATATTTCAAGGCCATGCTTAGGGAGAGAACGCACATTTCCATATAAACACTTAAGGTGGCTGGGAGAGGGCAGCGGAACGTATGGAGAGAAGACTTCTCTGTTAATAGAGTTAATGGGGGTGTTCAGGGAAAGTAGCTGTGAGCGGGAATTTCTGGTAATGGCTATTTAAGGTTTTTATCGCATGGAGGGGGCCTGGCAATAGTCTGGCAGCGGTCTGGCGCGGACGGGCGCAGACGGGCTTGTCTTTGGTGAGTCTTCGGCGTGCTGAGGGCGTGCCCGCTGTGCTCGTCCGCTCCGCTCCCGGCCCACCGGGCTCTTTAACTACTGAGGGTCCGTCTAATTAGTACAGGGTGCACGGAGGAAGTCACAGTCACTTCCGGTGTGCTCTACTAATAATCTTCCCTCCACAACAAGCTGACAGAGTCAGTGGTGGACCGGGGAAGCGAGGAAATCAATTTCGGACAAAATGCGGCGAAGGAACCATTTAAAAGTGAGCTCCAATATCGAAAATGTAAACATGTATTTAAAAATAGCAGATTAAAGCGCAGCACGCCTCTCTTACTCGTTTCTCAGCTAGAGAGTGCGATCGTGGCTGCAGTCTTTTGTAGTGCCTGGCCCCTAATTGGTACAGGGTGCACGGAGGAAGTCACAGTCACTTCCGGTGTGCTCTACTAATAATCTTCCCTCCACAACAAGCTGACAGAGTCAGTGGTGGACCGGGGAAGCGAGGAAATCAATTTGGGACAAAATGCGGCGAAGGAACAATTTAAAAGTGAGCAACAATATTGAAAATGTAAACAATTTAAAAAAAACAATTAACACTACTACATAGCGAGAATCAGCTTTGCTCCTTTAACGTCTTGTTCCTAAATGAAGGGGTGCAATAGGAAGTAATATTGCCATGCCATTTTTAAATATTTTTGATCGTAAAGGAGGATGAACGTGCAAAATTAGAGTATGAAACCCAGATTTAAGCACGACAAATTACAGCATTTGGAATAAAATCTTTTGCTCATGTGTTTGTGGAGCCTTGATGCAAAACATCAGATTCAAAATCACTCGCTTGGATTTAGGAAGGGAATATTTGAACTAGTCAGAGCCTTCACAACACTTACAGCTCAGGCTGGGTTCTTGAAAAGCACTTCTTAGGTGCATTTACTTACTGTTCCTTGTAAAGAGGCAGGTACGTTACCCAAGTCATAAACAGTTTGCAAATGAAATCTGTACATAACCTGTAGAACACTGGTTTTCACTCCAGTTTACTGACTCAGTATTCCATCCTTCTAAGGTCTCTAAATTAAGCGCAATTTATTTGGAAATAGTTACAGTAGGTTAGTAGAACTCAGAGAAGCTATCAGTCTGTGGTTGTGATTACAGTAGGTATGCCCTTCGTTATTATTATCTCCGGGAAACCTTTGGTACTTGTGAAAAAGAATGCTTTCTGAGAACACACACTCTTTCATGGGTGCTTAGTGAGACTCGGGGGGGGGGGGGGGGAAACAATGGTGTGTCAAGTAAATGACAAATGATTAAGTAATCAAACACAAAGAAAGTACTTGCCATCATGTAATAATAAAATGGTTTGGTTATTACCTGCTCCGGAGTTCTAGTGTACAACCTCTCTAGTTGCTCCTTCCTCCGCCTCTCGTGCCCAGCGTCAAATACTGGCAACTTCACATCAGAGCCTGGCGTGGCACGTATGTTCCCCAGCTTAGCACATATCCCATAGTACCGCTCTTTTAAGTCTTCTGTTGACCTTTTCTGATGGAGACAAAAAAAGTAAAACATTGTTAGGGTTTGAAACAAAGCATAAAAGTACAATATTGAAAATCTGTTTTTCACACTCTGAAGATCAAGATTGCTGGTGTATATTGTAAAGAACCACAGATTCCTCGCTATCAGAATATCATCAGGCGTCAGGCCTGGATTCTGTAGAATTTTCAACCTAGACCCTGTGTGTCAGTAGGTGGAATCATGCCCACTTTGTGTCAGCCCTACTCTTCCCCAGGTATGTTTGAAACCACATTGAAGCGTCCCCCAACAGCAGGGATGTCAGTTCCTTTCTTTAACCAGTCTGCATCCTCTAGCGCAGAGCTCAAAGAACCAAATATGTATGCTAGTGTGCAGAGCTCTAGTTTGGGAACATTTTAGATGGTAAAGAATCTAGTCCATAGAACGGGGAGATAGGAGTGCGATGAGGAATCTGCAATAAGATAGGGTATCCACCAGAAAGAGTACCTCACCTTTATAATGGATACAAAAAGCTATAACTTCCCCAGTGGTGGGTCTCTGGAATTACTCCGAGCAATATGTCCTGAATGGCCAAAATGCCCTTCCTGTTGGATCTGGATGTCAAGGTAGTAGTGCTTCGTGGGAATGTGTGTACCGACACTAAAGTTGCATTCTGGTAGAGGTCAAGGACAGCAACTCTGCATGCCAGCACAGTGGTAGCAGCCTCTGCCCCGTTGGAAAAAACCCGCAATCTCTGGGAGCTGTTTTCTGGCCAATGCGAACCAGATCTTAATTCAGATGACAATCAACTGTGGCAGAGTACTTTTTCTGCACTCCCTTGCCATTCTTTGCCCCAGCGAACCTCACAAACAGCTAATCGTCCACCCAATGGTCTTCGGTGTGGTCAATGTAAAAGCTAGCTCAGCAGTTTTCTAGGGTGCAAGTGATGGAGTCTCATGTTCGAGGGGTGAGGTGGAACAAGGAACATCCGAGGTGTGATGGAATGTATAAATGAAAGGGCGTAAAAACGTTCAATATAAATGCCGCTCTGGTCCTCTGCAGCAATTTGTATGGGAAGAAGGTAGTACGGGAGGGGCTGGACTGAGAAGAGCGTGAAACTCACTCATACAGCACGCTGAGGTTATCAAGATAAGAGAGTCTTCAGGGTCAGGACACGTGGCAGTCAGCTGTGCAGTTGCTCAAAAGGGGTTCAAAAAAGAAAGGTAAGGTTCAAATTAAGGTCCTACTGTGGCATCACAAAGCTTTTAGGGTGAAACGTGTATTAAATCTTTTAGAAATTGCATCACAACAGGTGATTTGAATAAGGAAGTGTAGGAAGGTAGATCCCTGACTATGGTTGCCCCCAACTTTTTCCCTGGTGTTTTGCTGGTTTTCTGACTTAGTTGACCTGAGGCCCTGCTATTCAGGACCCCAGGCCCACTGCTCTCTCTGTAAAATGGATTCCATGTACCCTAGGTACATACCTAATAGGATACTGAGTCACCTTATCAGCCCCTGTACAGTGTAACTTAGGTACCCAGGGCATAGGTGCACCCAGGGCCTACCAGGGGCTGAAGCATGTATTGTGCCACCCCTGGCTGGCCATCCACGACTGACACAACTGGCTGCTTGACAGCTGGGGCAAGGTGGTGTAATCACCCTTTGCTTTAGATATAGTATTCCTATATCTAACCCTAAAATGGACACATATATTCCTATCAGTCACTCCTATGGCAGGCCTTAACAATTCTGAAGGCAGAGTGCTTGGAATAATGTGAAATGGTGCTCTGGCATGAGCTGAGCCCGTTTGCAGCTTGCGGAACCAAGTCCTAATAGCTGTTCCATGATAACGCTATACCATATACTCTTAAGTGCATTATGTACCTCGCGGTCAAATGCTAACTTTGGTATAACATTATCAAAACATGTCGTGTAAGGTGTCATACGCTTTGGAATACTACCCCCTCGCCAATTCTGGCGACGGGGGTAGCATTCCACCCCTCTAGAGGGAGAAGACATGTTGGTAACCTGTAACCCCGGTTAAAGACGAACATAGCCTCGGCTCCACAAGATGGATGCTGCCACCGAGACACAAGTCTGCCCTCCTGCTGCTGGGAGTCCTTCCAGCGCGGGAGGCAAGGACAAAGGGTTTCCTGCCAGGGGCGGTGCCAGCACCGTCCCAGACAGGATTTTGTGTATCCCAGGTAGGCAGGGCTATAGAGGAAGGTGACTGCAAGTGGCACCCCGGTGCTCACTGTGCATAGGCCGGCTAGAACCAGTTCTGGGGGCACACCAGCCCCTGAGCTGGGGAAAGCCCGGCCTGGGAGAGGGGTGTAACCACCCCCCTTCCTAGTCCCACCCATAGGGCAGGACTTAGTCGCGTGCCAGCCCCCTTTTGCAGGATAAAGGCAGGAGCAGGCCCCCTTCCAAACTAGATCATCTTTGAATCCTGAAACTACTTTCCACGAAAGGAACTCAAGACTTCTTCCTAAGATTTCTCCCTTGTGACTAAGGAGTAGTCACCCTGCAGCAGCAGGCACCATCCAAGCATCGCGGTCTGCTGTAAGTCTCTCCTCCGGATCAAGACTGCCCAGCTCGACGAGAACCGGCTTCCCTGGCACCTCTGACCTCTACCTACATCTTCAGCTCAGCTGAGACCCGTGGGTGTGACGAGACCTCGAGGGACCGGCCATCTTCAAGACTGCACGACGCTTGCCCAGCACGACCACCGAGTGACCCTCGACCGAGTGCTTTGGGGTAAGAGAAGCCCCAGCCCTGAGCAGCTCCAGCACCGAAGTCCAGCCCCCTTGCATCCACGAGATCTGCGTGGGGCCCTTCTGCTTTTTGCTGCTCACCGCGTTGTCCAGGTCACTTGGCCGTTGGCTAGTGGCCCTCTGACGACGAATTTCGACGACAACCACCGCTGGTCTGGTTGCTCCAGACTGGCCCTTGCTCCCCTCCAACAGAGGAGCACCCCGGACCCTCCTGGTCCACTCCAGACGCCATTTTGAGTCCACCGCGTGGGCTTGCGTTTGCCAAGACTTGTTGCCCCAATCCTGGGTCCAGCGACGTCGACAGCAGATATCTTCGTGGGACAGCTCGCACCTCCATCCGGGTCGCCGACAACGCCTCCTGGTCCGAGAGACTGCAGAGCCCAGCAGCGCCCACTCACCTGGTCGAGGTGACTTCGTCCGGTGCCATCCTGGTGCCCACCTAATCACTGGCTAGTGATTCAGAACTTGGTCCCCTCTGCTTACAGGTCTTCCTCTTCCCTGATCCAGGCTTGGATCACCACGAACTTCTTCACTGGTCGCCTGCCAGCAACTTCTTTCTTCAGGCTCCTGAGTCGTCAACGAGGATTCCCGACGCCACTTGAACCCTATGCAGCCGCAGCCCCTGGGCTAGGTAAACCGAGTACTCCGGTGCTCCAGCGTAGACCAACTCTCTAAGTGTCTAGATCCACTTTCGTTTTTGACCTACCTAGTCAGGTTCGCCCGAAAACACTAACTTTTGCCTTTATTAGGATCCATAGACTTTGTCCCGCCTTACGCGTGAGAGTTCCCACTCTGCACACGACGTCCCTGGGCCCCCTGCTTCTAATCTAAGGGTTTAGCATTGTAGGCCTAGCGTTTCTAAAGTCTATGAGAGTAGTACTTACCTGCTAGTAATTTCGCATTCCACTTTTGTAGTATATGGTTTTTCGTGCCCCTCGGGCATTTGTGTAAATTGTGCTACTTCAAGTATTTTCTTAAGAGTTTTGTTGTGTGCTTAGCTCCCTGTCTCATAAAGAGCCAGGGTAGTCTTGTTATAAATAAATATACGTTTATTTTCATAACAACTTGTGTGGTGTCCTTTCACTTGGTGTTCAAGGGGTATATGTGATGGTAAAACAGCTGGCTTAACACGCCCTCTAGAGTTTAGCCTAAAGACTGCACGTGTCCATGCTACTAGGATAGCTGGTCTATCAGGTTGACTTACAACCAAACATCAATAAGGGTTGTTTGGACTGATACATAGTGATCACTAGAACAGTGAGCACTGCATATCAGGCCAACTTCTCACAGGAAGGTTGGTCCAGTAAACACAAAAAGGCTGAAAGGGCTGACATACCCTTTAATAGTGCCCACTGCAAGTCCTTGCTGGCTAAAGATAACCCAGATAACAAGACATCAGACAGTTAGACCTGCAACTGGTCTGTATTACAAACGCCACACCAAGCCACAAACTTGTCACAGTGTCAACAGACGATGTAGAAGGACGCTTTGCCACAAGGGTGACATTTACTACTTAAAAAGGAAGATCGAATGCAGTCAAGTGTCACCACTCTATGTCCACACATGGGAGGTTTAGATTGCACAGACCCGGGTGCAAGACTCTGCCCTGCAGCTGCGAGAGAAGATCGTCCTGAAGGGGCAGCCTGGTTGGAGGACAGATGGTAATGCCCAGAAACTAACATCCTGCCCATTCCTGTTTAATGACAGTGTTAATCGTTACTATCTAGGCCAGATGCGCTGGGTGTGTGGCTGTACCCTGATGCGGTGAAGTGTGTGTGTGTCTCCGTAATTATTTTAAAATTGAAATCTCTGTTTTTTCCGTCATTTTTAAAAATTGAAATTGCATTTTAGAATTGCACTGTTGACCCAGAGATCCCGGCACTTTGAAGCTTAAATCTTAAAACTTAACTTAGACCTTGAACTCGCAAAGGTCAGTTACCTTCCAGATCTCAGCCCCTCCGCCGCAAGCCTCCCACTCCGACCCCGGTCCACCACAGCCCAGGGCTGCTTGAGTGGAGGGCGGAACAGGGAGAGAGCGAGACACGCCCCCTGATCCAGCTGCCCTACATTAGGCCCATAGCTTTGCGCCGCGCCTCAAATTACATGAGCGCTGTGTGTGTAGCTGTACCCTGATGCGGGAAGTGTGTGTGTCTCCGTAATTATTTTAACATTGAAATCTTTGTTGTTTCCGTCATTTTTTTAAATTGAAATCGCATTTTAGAATTGCACTGTTGACCCAGAGATTGACCCAGAGATCCCGGCACTTTGAAGCTTAAATCTTAAACTTAGACCTTGAACTCGCAAAGGTCAGTTACCTTCCAGATCTCAGCCCCTCCGCCGCAAGCCTCCCGCTCCGACCCCGGTACACCACAGCCCAGGGCTGCTTGAGTGGAGGGCAGAACGGGGAGAGAGCGAGACACGCCCCCTGATCCAGCTGCCCTACATTAGGCCCATAGCTTCGCGCCGCGCCTCAGATTACATGAGCGCTGTGTGTGTCTCCGTAATTATTTTGAAATCTCTGTTGTTTCCGTCATTGTTAAAAATTGAAATCGCATTTTAGAATTGCACAGTTGACCCAGAGATCCCGGCACTTTGACCTTTGCGCGCTCAAGGTCTAAGTTAAGTTTTAAGATTTAAGCTTCAGTTACCTTCCAGATCTCAGCCCCTCCGCCGCCAGCCTCCCGCTCCGACCCCGGTCCACCACCGCCCAGGGCTGCTTGAGTGGAGGGCGGAACGGGGAGAGAGCGAGACACGCCCCCTGACTCCTAAGAGTATATATGCAGCCCATGCGGAGACCGCGCCGCCGGCACGCCAAAGGCAAGCCCGTCTGCGCCCGTCCGCGGCCGAACGGCCTAGGGGCCACAACCCCTATGTCCCGGACACCAGAAAGGTGGAGCTACAGCGCTAAGGAGCTTAAGGCATTTAGGGACAAACCCTCCATCTCATGTGACCATTTCTGGCACCCAGACGCCTCCTATTCTACCTGTCCCACGTGTGGCTTCCAAGCAAAGCCTACTTCCACCAGTAACATCAATATGGACAGGTATAAGATGCTTCTTTTAAACCGCAGATCCCTCGTGAAGCACGCCCTAGATATCCACCTCCTCATTCAGGAGCTCGACCTTGATGTCGTCTACCTGACTGAAACGTGGCTCACTGATGAGTCTGAACCAGATCTGGTCCAGGCCTTACCACAGGGGTCACAAAATAACATCCCCTTTGGACCAATTCTAAGCAGACAAAGAAACTTGCATCTATACCACACACTAGTCAATTCGTACTTTCATTCTAGGCAGCAAACAAGATGATGTAGAAATAGTCAGAAATTATAAAAAGTATACAATTTATTATACCATTAAAAATTCACAATAAAAAGGGATAAACAATATATCCTAATATAATACATGCAGATAATAGTCACAAAACAACACATGGGTTAAAAAATAAAACTGGATACTTTGGTCCGACTTATGTAAATCATACTCCAATTTTGTAAGAATATCTTTGAATTGGAGACGTTGTATAGTCCAATGCTTTAATGTATCCCAATACACAAGGGCATCCAAGTTGTCCATGTAAATCGCAAGACAGGGAATGGAGGGGGACTTGCCATCATTCATAGAGACTCCTACCAGTGTCGGACCTCCCACCCCCCCATCCTGAGCTGTGAAAGCTTACGATTCGTGTTCGATCTATCCCCCACTAATACATTCTCTGGAATCCTAGTATATCGCCCACCAGGAACGGCAACGACTTTTATAGACACTCTTCCCCCATCAGTCGCTGACCTAGCAGCTATGCCCGCTAATTTCACCCTGCTGGGGGATCTCAATATCCATATGGATGATGTTTCCAGCCCTTCCGCCCTCCACCAAATCTCTAGCTTAGCGGCGCTACAACTCATCCAGAGAGTGGACAGTCCCACCCACATTAAGGGCCACCTTCTTGACCCGATATTTAGTAACTGTCCGGGCCTAGAAGTTCGTAGGCCCATACCCATCCCGTGGTCTGACCACTATTTTATTCTTTTCACCTGGACCATCCCCAACCCTCAACCCCTGCACCAAACTATTTAACCCCTACGGAGAAACTGGTCCAAGCTCCCTGTATATGAATGGCAATCCACTCTGGACAAACCCAGACATCCCTCCAATCCTGACCCCCATCTTAGCAAATGAGAACTTCAACAGGTGGATCATTAGTTCCCTAGACTCGATTCTCCCTCTGAGGAGGATGGAGGCTAAGCGGACCACAAAAACTGCCCCCTGGTACTCTGCCGAACTGCGGGAACTCAAGAGCAAATGTAGAAGTCTAGAAAGGAGGTGGAGACTGGACTTCTCTCCTGCCAGCAAAGTCATTTATAGAGACTCGATCAGGTCCTACAAAATGGAGATCAAGGCCGCTCAAGCCATCTTTTTTGCGGAGAAATTTCTCTTGCCGCCTCTAAACCCAAAGAAATATATAGGATTGCAAAGACTCTTAAAGCGGTGAGAACTGCCCCCTAATCCTCAGAATGCACAATCCCGCTGTAACGACCTAGCTAACTATTTCTCTGAAAAAATCCAATTGATATATTCTTCTTTCCCAACCCACCCTGCTTCTACGCAGGGAGAGACCTCTTTCATTCCCGAGGCCCATTCCACCCACTCCTTGCAGGTCTTTCCTCAGATCAATATGGCTACACTCAACCTTATTGCCCCTCAGGTAAAATCAGGCTCCCCCAAGGACCCGGCACCGCCGCGAACCTTGGAGATGGTAAACGATAACATCCTTCCAACATTACTGAACTTACTCAATACCTCCATAACTGCAGGCTCAGTCCCACCTCCCTGGAAAGAGGCGATGGTCAAGGCTCTCCTGAAAAAACCTAGCTTCGACCAAACTGATCCTAAAAATTGCCGTCCAATTTCCCTCCTCCCCTGGGCAAGCAAAGTGCTGGAAAAACATGTCAACTCTGCTCTAATGGAGTACATTGAAGCTAACCACCTGCTCGATGACTCACAAACAGGTTTTCAGCCCAAACATGGGACCGAAACCGCCCTGTTGGCAGTGACGGAGGAGGCACGGATGATCATGGACAGGGGGGGCTCAGCAGCCATAATCCTCCTGGACCTAAGTGCCGCCTTCGACACTGTCAACCACAGCACACTATTGTCGCGATTGACGAACATCGGAGTGTCGGGTAAGGCCAGATCCTGGTTAGAATCTTTCCTCTCCGACCGCTCCTTATAGTGTTCAAGGACGACTTCACTTCACCGAGCAAACCTCTTGTCTGCGGTGTCCCCCAGGGCTCCTCATTAAGCCCGACACAGTTTAATGTTTATATGGAGCCACTAGCGAGGGTCGTCCGGACGTTTGGAGTACGAATCATCACTTACGCGGACGACACCCAGCTGGTGGTGTCCCTCAACCAGTTGGAATCCAACCCCGGCAATCTGATAACATGCCTGGAGGAGGTCTCCAACTGGATGACAATGTCACATCTTAAACTAACCAGCGACAAAACCGAGCTAATGCTTCTGGGCAACCCCTCCCCCCTGGCTCTCAAGCTTCTTTGGCCTTCCTCATTAGGCCCCCCCCCCCAGCTGCCCAAAGATGAAATCAAGAGCCTGGGCATATGGCTCGTTAAAGATCTCAATTCCCAAGCCTCAAAACTCTCAGCAACGTGCTTTGGCCTACTCAGAGTCATACGGAAGATTCTTCCCGTGTTACCGCCTGAGGCCAGGAAGATCATGATCCAGGGACTTATCCTGTCCAGACTGGACTTCGGAAACGCCCTGTATTTGGGTGCCCCCCCCCAGTCTACCCTGAATACACTGCAGATTGTGCAGAACTGTGTGGCCCACACATTGCTCCAAATTACCCGCCGAACATCAGCTAGAGATGGATTAAGGAGCCTACATTGGCTACCAATCCGACGAAGAATCGAATTCAAATCTCTATGCACCATCCACTGAGTAATATGGGAAACTGGCCCGCCCATCAATCGCTCCCTGGCGACCCCATATTCTTCCGCTAGGCAGCTCAGATCATCAACCTCATTTTTACTGACGGTCCCTAAGATCAAGAAGGCTAGATGCGGAGGTCGTGCCTTCTCGTATAATGCATCCAGGCTCTGGAACTCCCTCCCCCTTTACCTGCGTGCAGAACCCAACCTACTGGCCTTCCGTAAACTACTAAAGACCCTTCTTTTTTCACAACCCAACTAGGTTTCTGGTCCACCTCTTTCGCTCACAGTGTCTGTCAGCGCTAGGACGCCTCAGGGTAACTATCGCGCTCTATAAATCGTCTTTCCATTCCATTCCAGGTAAGATAAGGTAACTGTTTGTGGGGGAAACTGAAAAAAACGGTTGCCAGGCAGGAATAGGTTTGAAAGAGAAAGGTAAAAGGGAACTACACTAACAGCTGCTCTTTGACTTGAGGACGCTACATCCTGTTTGAATTACATGCCGGGCTGAGCCCGGATGTCTTCAATTTACAATAACAGTCTCCTTCCACATGCTTTGATGAGAAACCAATCCACCCAAATCTCTTCACTTATTAAATGCCATTGTACTCGGAGATAGAAAAGTCAGTATGTTGAGTCAGCCAATGGTACACTTTTTTTAAACTGTAAAAACTACTCCTCCCCAGATGGAGGAAGAAGCGGGACTCCAGTCATTACCACCACATAGGGACAACAATCAAGAGGCTTGTTCACACAAGCAAGAGTACGCAGGGCGCGTTGGTACGAGGTTGTCACTTGGGGCTCTGGCTAGTTCCAGGGCTATTAATTCCTCCGGGCCTTCGTTGACTATTGCCTAATTATCCAGCTCTCAAGGTTTTCATATTATCTACCCCCAATGAAGATGTGGCTTAATTACTGGTAGTAGGAAATGCACCATTAGATGACAAAGGCCTGGAGACAGCATTACAACAAGAGGCATCAGAGCCGACACAATTACTATTTGAAAGGGAGCTAAGCAGAGTGCTGGTTAGGTGCTGAATGTGCAAACAATATGTTAAGTTTGCCTGAAAGATCTAAAATAACATCCTCTAAAGAGCGTATTCTATCACTTAGTGGGACGTTTGATGAGGCCACAATAGGTTTAACTTTTTCCAAGGTGAACTCCCAATCAAAGTTCCCAGCTTGAATCTTGTATGACCCTCTGTGGTTAATGGTCTTCAGTATATTTATAGTCCAACACCTACTGATGATCCTGTGGGCCATTGGTTCTACTTATACAAAGATTGTCTATCGGAAATTTGCGGCCATTAAGAACAAACTTTCTTGTCCAAACAGGAGTAAGTTTGATGATCAATTTGACATCTATTATGTCCCAGGAGACATGGGCTATATCCCCACATGGTCAGGCTGGTTTTGCTTGTTTTGACCAGTCTGCTACGTCAGAGAAAAGCAGAACCGCAGAGGGTCTTATAGTCTGGGTAAAAAAAAAAAAACTTGATATGCTTAAAGTCATCGATATTCAATCAATCAACCATTTGTAGAGCCCGCTACATACCTGTGAGGGTCTCAAGGTGCTGGGGAGAGGGGGGCCTCTACTGATCGAACAGCCAGGTCTTGAGAAGTCTCCTGAAGGTCAGCAGGTCTTGGGTCTGTCTTAGGCTCAGTGAGAGGGTATTCCAGGTCTTGGCGGCGAGGTGGGAGAAGGATCTCCCGCCAGTGGTTGTTCTTCGGATGCGTGGGACGGTGGCGAGTGAGAGGTCGGCGGAGCGGAGCTGGTGGTTAGGGATGTAGAAGGAAAGTCGTCTGTTGAGGTAGGCTGGGCCAGTCTCGTGGAGATCCCCAGATGTTCTGTGTGTTATTCTGCAGTACCTTTCTGATGAAGTTTATTGCATATATCAGGTCTTTTGCAAGACCCGGGATAGCAAGGCTAACTTAGGTATCATTGATTCGATTGATGCCCATTTGTTGTCTCCCCTTCTGGTTATTTTAAAATTGTGGCAGGTGCTTTTAATTGCAATTTTAAGCCGCTTAGTATTGATTTTGACACCGTAAGCTGTGAGGAAGATGAAGCATGGACAGTGCCGACACCTTCCCTCCCGCACATTAAGAAGTGGACAGCTGCTGCTCTACAGTTAAATGCATTGACATTGAGCAATGGCTTACGAGCTTGTAATGGAAGCGCGCAAGGCAAGGTGGGGAGGCACACTTAATTGCCAGGGCAGCACTAGCCTTCTACACTATATCCTGTTGGATATTAAATTATGGCCTTTTATGATCGCATGGAGGTGATCTCCCAGCAGGACAGCAATAACAAAGCTTTGGATCTTTCCCTGAAAACACTGAGTTATATTAAATCTAGTCCCAACATCGAACCATTTGATAGAAGGCTCATACCTTAAAGGAACTGGAGAAGGCTTAAATGGAGCATAGTGGTTGACTCTCCCAATATACGGAGGCAGATTTATGAGGTGGTCGTTTCTGGGCAGGAAGCTGTACAAGCGATGGGTGCAACACTTTGCGATTGTGCCTCCCTAGCGAGTCTTAATGCCATTCACAACTCAATGTTTGCTTCTCTTATGTACATGTTCCTGGTCGAATCTAGGTTCCTCCCCAAAAGGACAAAAGAGGTATCCTGGTATACGAAATCATGCGTATCTGCAAGACGTGCCCAACCTAAAGCAATTAAAGATGGGAATAGGATGTTAATTCAGAAAGCCAGGTCCCTATATAAAGCCTCGATATCAAAGGCCAAGAGAGATCAAAAATTGGTCATGTAAGTTGATGTGCTGTACCTCTTTGCAGAACTAGTCTTTCTTCCATAGAACAACACTGACTTTTCTGACTACTATAGAGCAAAGACTACCAAATCTACAACTTGCAGCAACCACTGGTTCTGGAACCTAACGGACGAACTTTGGGCTACAAATGCCTAGCCCACCCCGGCTCAGGGAACACTGCTAGGTAACTACCCTCGGTCTCTCACCGTATGGTCTTCGGTAAGGACGATTACACAGACTACTCTTTTACCACATTTTAAGAAATTGTTTTAAATGTAACGATTGTACTGGTTTTAATTAACTATACTTTTTTTTTTTTAAGAACTTTATTCGTGATTGTACTTGTTCAGCATGTTATATAATCGGCAGTAGCATGACATACATCACGGTTTTTCTTTTTTCATCCCCAATCTACCAACAAACTCAGAGCTTTAATCGTTTGTTTCCCAAGGTTATCGTCATTTCCAACAGTTATGAATTCCGTGCCCTCCTCATGGTGCCCCCCTCCTCCCCTTACCCTCCCCAACTAACCCTCCCCCTACCCCTATAACTTTGGTGCTTAAACATTCTGTCCCTGCGTTCCACGCTCCCCATTGCTGTTTCCGTCTTCACAGGATTTTGCAATGATGCAGTCATCACCCAACCCCTACATATCCCAACGCCATTCTCATGTTATCAGAGTTCCACTGGGGTCCAGTACGCTCATGTGGCCTGGGACTGAGGTTGATCAATGTCTTCCAATTCTAGGAGCACAGTCTCCCAGTCCAGTGCCACGGGGATTTTCCTCCTCCCCCCTTCTTCCTCCTCTCTAAGGGCAGCTCCCTCTGCTCTACCCCATTTCACCACTTCCGTCCGCCATTGCTCCACCCTAGGCGCTCCCAGGGATTTCCACTGCATTGTGATTTTTCGAACTGCTATGAGCAGGGCCAAGTCTATAAATCGCAGTTTGGGCTTCAGCTTCTTAGGGCGAGGCCTGGCTCCTAGCAGGCAATACAACGCACTATCCTGTACCTGAATCTGGGTCACCTCCCGTAGCGTCTGGCACACCTCATTCCAGTATCCCCGCAGTCTCGGGCATGACCAGAGCATATGGAGGAGGTCTGCCTCGTCTGTGTTACATCTCAGGCATTGATGGGAGGCATTGGGGAACATTTTATGTAACCTCTTCGGAGTAAGGTACGCCCTATGAAGGATCATGGCGTGGATGTATTTAAATCTAGCCTTTCTGGAGACCCTCCTCGGGTGTTCCAGAGCCACCTGCCAGGTCGTGTCCGTGAATTCCTCCCCAGTATCCCGGGACCAGAGCTCTCTTAGGGTGTCAAGGGAGATCGCAGCCTGGGCCCTGATCCCGGTATACAGCCATCGGACCAAGTGTCCCCCAGTCCCCATGAGGTGCATTAGGTGTACTAGTTCGTGTTGCTGTGGGCGGGTGCGTAGGGGCGCCCATGTCGTCCTAATGTAGTGAGAGATCGAGGCGTGTAGTAAGTAGTGTCTGTCCGACGCCCCGGTCACCTGCACGAAAGTAGGGTGGTCTAGTAGGAGGTCGTCCCCAAAGAAGCTGCCCACCCCTTCAATTCCACTCGCCGTCCAGTCCCTAAGGGCATGTCTAGTGAGTCGTCCCTGTGGTGTCGGGATGCCGAGCAGTGGTGTGTTGTCCGCGTACGGCAGTGCAGCGGACGTATAAGCCAGAGCCTTCCTCCAGCACAGGAGGGCGACGCGGAGCAGCGGGTGGCACTCACGCGGAATCCTGCTTTTGGGTAGCAGTAAGGCATGTAATTCCCCTCGGTCTATACGGCCCGCTGTCCAACCTATCTCCTGGAAGTTCCTCCCCGACATTAATTAACTATACATAATAAAATTTACTTACTTACTTACCATAGAACAACACTGCAGAACTCAGACATTGCAAAGTGTGCACTTTTTAAAGTGAAAAGAATTTATATTTAAAAACGTACTTACCTGAACAATTTTTCTCTGATGCCTAAACATAGTTTTCTAAATTGGTGTAAATCTCCATATTGAGTTGTGTGTCTCTTTTATTAATCATTATGTGTATTTTGCAAATGGATTGCACGCCTCTGTGTTTAGCCTAAGGCTGCTCGACCACACTACCCCACTATTAGAGCACTTTGGGATTGCATAGCAAGCCGTTTTTCTCACATAAAGGAACAGTGGAACTGTTTCCATGGTATATCTGCTTACTGATATATCACATAAGGAGCCAGGTTCCTACCCTGCGTATCCTTTCCTAGGCCAGGTAACCCCACATTTCCACATGCATCACGGTCCATATCCATGGCACGTGTACAGATTAGTAAAGTGGCCAACCCAAGCAACATTTCGCCCAGCTTCCCCAGCCCTTCAAATGTATAATCTGCAAGCCCGTGCAACGTCACTGCATGGTGGGGAGCTTTGGGGCCACGTGAATGAAAGCAATATGGAGCTCGTTGAGAACCGGTTCCTGCGTCTTCTCACTAACCTCCCCATCAGCACCCCTCTCATTCCCTTTCGGTAAGACCTAGACCATGTATCACTTACTAATAAAGTGGGTCTTTGCCCATTACTGTATCGGCGAAGGGGTTGGGCATCTGCAAATTTTGTGTCATACCGATTGGTGCTGGAGAAGATTTTTAAACTACCTCGGGCAACTAGGATCCTGTGGCTATGGTTTATAAAATGTCTCCTTACTGAGCTGGGATGTGAGAATCTCTGGTCTACCCCTGAGATCGCATGTGAGATTGCAAAGTCCATCCTTCAGGGTTTACATAGGCACTTTGTGGATGCAGTGCTCTCAAGGAATGGGAGGGTGGGTTTTCTCACTATTGCTTTCCTCGAGTTCAAAGAGGTATACTCCTTTGAGGATTTCTGGATGAGATTGAGCCCCTTATTACTAAAGCTCTTTACAAGTAATTCTGGTTTGGGAGTTTAGATGCGTTCATTTACAGCAATTTTGCAGCATTACCTATTCTGATTCAAGTATGTCCTGTCTGTCCCTTTTGTCCCTGGTTTATTAAATGAATCGACCGTGTTGTCATTTTTTGTCCATATTATCATGGATACAGGAAAAAGTACTCATTGCTGCTTTGTCGTAAGCTGGGGACTAGAGATATTAGCACAGAACTAATATCTGTCAACCGATTGCATGTGCTGTTTCCCGTTTCTGTTAAATATGTGGCGGACTAGACAAACAAAAGCTAGCCTCTTGAATAATGTAACTCTAAGAAAAAGTACCGGCGTGTAATGACCATGTGCTGCTAGTGTATAATTATATGTATTTTATTCCATTTTAGTGAACATTTGTTTTAGATTTTGAATGCAAATATGTAAATCCTGCTAATAAAATGCATTTTATGCATTGTAACAAATTTTAATTATTTGATTTCATGGTTGGAAATATTATATTGTACTGATATAGTTCATTTGTAAGTGTTTTTATGGCAACTTTGCTGAATAAAGATTTATGAACTAATTATATTTTGGACAGGACCGGCTTTAGCACTGGTGGTGCCCTGTGCGACAGCGTTTGTTGGTGCCCCACACGGACATCCTCACTACCATCCTTTCGCAGTGCCCCTTTAAGTCTCCCTAACCACTCTCTCTCAGATGTATTTAAGCTATACTAATATAATAAAGAGAGAGCCCAAACGTTTGAGGCGGGTAATCTCAGGAACCACAGCACCAATCACAACACCCAATACAGCGTTGGAAAGGGCAGTTGCAGCAGAAGGACATAGGCTATGCAGACACCCACCATATACATTTAAAAGGTAAAAGAACCGTGCAAGACAAGTAGTCCCTTGTGGGCGTGTATGCATTGTGCTGTGGGTGTGTGCTGGGGGCGTGACAATCTCTGGGGGCATTCCGTCACGAGTGTTGTTTTTTCTTCCCAGGTTCTATACATTCCTGCTCCCTTTAAATAGTAATTCAGTGGAGGTCCCATTCTCTTAGAACCACCCCAAGCACAGTTATGGGCAAAAATACAACTAAAAGGCCCTGCAAAGCATTATGGGATAAGATTAGCATCATTATTAGCATTCATGAAAGGGTTTCAATGTTTTTAAATTTAACTCATCAGGGACATCTTGGGACAACGAGGTGAACTGCAGCTTGATGAATAATATTTTAAATGCTATTGCATTTGCCTCATCAGGGACATCTAGAGACGACGAGGTGAACTGCAGCTTGATGTGTAATATTTTAAATGCTATTGCATTTGCCTCATCGGGGACAACTGGGGACGAGAGGTGAACTGCAGCTCTTTGTAGAATTATTTGGATACTATAATATTCACTTCCCACTGCTAATCTCGTCCCATAATGCTTTGCAGGGGCTTAATCTCAAAATCATCACCTCTCTCACTGCTTGCTGGAAGGTAATTTCACTTTTGTGAAATGACTATATGCATTTTAGCATGCAGAAATACTGGTTATTTTACCTTGAATATATGAGGTCTCTGTTTTAATAATCGGAAATCTGACGGAACGAAATATTGCGGATGTATTGTACCAAGTACGCGCCAATTCGGCCCACCCCTACTTTAAATACCCCTGTACCCCATAATCATAACCCACCCATATTCTATAAAATACCCCAACACCCTTAAACACTAACCCATCTTAACCCTATAAATATACCCTGTACCCCAAAACCCAAACCTATCCCTAAACCCTAAAAATACCCCTGTACCCCAAAACCTAAAGCTAGCCCTGAACCCTATAAATACCCCTGTACCTCTAAACCCAAAACTACCCCTGAACCCTAAAAATACCCCTGTACCCCAAAACCCAAACCTACCCCTGAACCCTAAAATACCCCTGTGCCCCAAAACCCAAACTTAGCCCATAACCCCTAAAATACCCCTGTACCCCAAAACCCAAACCTACCCCTGAACCCTAAAAATACCCCTGTACCCCAAAACTAGCCCAGAACCCTAAAATACCCCTGTATCCCAAAACCCAAACCTAGCCCTGAACCCTAATACCCCTGTACCCCAAAACCCAAACCTAGCCCTGAACTCTAAAAATACCCCTATACCCCAAAACCTAAACCTAGCCCTGAACCCTAAAAATACCCCTATACCCCTAAACCTATCCGTGAACCCTAAAAATACCCCTGTACCCCATAACCCAAAACTATATCTGAACCCTTAAAATACCCAAACACCCCAAAACATAATCCTCAGTACCCCAAAACATATACCCCTATACCCATACTTGCCTTATCCAAACATTTTTAAAAAAACATGCTCTTATCATTCATGCATTTACAACGAATTTCGTTGTAAATGTATGCGTGGTAAAAGCATATAAAATGTAATGCCATGCGTTATAATGGCATTGCGGAGTCATGGTACTTTCGTAATCAAAGTATGCGGAGTGATGGTATGCGGAAAGAAAGTTGCGGAATAATGGGTGTTTACCCTCCCCCATAAGTACATTGGTGGCACGGCGGCCAACATCTCCAGCAACATACTCATATTTTTTCACCACCGATTGGAAAAATGCACAGGTCTCGCTCATTGATGCCCAGCACCGACATACACTTTTAGACACACTTCCCACCACAAGTTCTAGAATTGCGAACTTTAGAGATGGGGAGCTACGTTCGAATCTCGGCATGAGCTCAACATCCTGTGATTCCAGGCAAATCGCTTTGTGGCGCCGCGGCCAGGGCGACTGACGCTGGAATCTGGGGATCACGGTTCGATCCCCGGCTCCGGCGGCAGGTTAGCCCAGCACCATGTGACTCTGGGCAATAGCTCGCTTAATCTCCCCGACGGCCCCCCAGCGCCTAGAGACCCTTACGGGTGATTGTGCGCTTTACAAATGTGGACTTTACTTTACTTTACTTTTTGTCTCCCCGTGCCTACCACAAATGAATGTGTTCTTCTGTAATGTAAATTGTGCTCATGCCATGTTGTCGAGTTCGCGCTATATAACATTGCAAGGAAAATAAAGTAGGGAAACTCGAGTTCACACACTACTGAACGCGCACTCTTAAGTGCATCAGCAGTGCACTGTGAATCGGAGCGTTTCACAGGCCTGTCACAGATAAGAAATGCTATCAAAACGAAATCCGGCAGCAATTCATACCCGGACAACGTCGGGACGGGCTGCTAGTTAGTTATATAGAGCCTCCTATACCAGTGTAGGGTGTCAGAATACTTTAGGAGTGCTTGGTCTGGAGAAGCACAGACTCAGAATTTAAAACTTAACCCCATCGTTTGGGGTTACATTTCATAATGAGGATTTTTTATTTTTACCAAAATAAACCCTTTTTGAAACATTAGAATAATGAAAGACCGAGGAAAACATTATAATGTTCTAATCTATAGACTGGATTTTGCATGCAGCTCTTTGACAGTTATTAGCTCACAATTCCATGTAAGGATTTTAACATTTACACTGCTAGTAACAAAAGGAATTCTCTGACAAACGCACTGACCTATTTAAACTATATGCACTTTCTGATGTGCATGGTTCACATTCTTGGCGGCAGGCACATTAACCCTCTGTGCTATCATAAAAATGAGTTTAAACTTCCGCTAGACAAAACTCCTTCTCTCTCTCCAGGAAGTACATTAATCACTGTGGTTATCTTGACATTTTTATTGTTGTATGAAAATTGCCGGGGGCCAGCAATGTAGCAGCAGGTGCTTTTAAAACCGTAAAATACTTCCAAACACGGCGCCCCCTTAAAGAGTCAGCACCCGGTGCGGTGGCACCAGTCGCACCACCCTAGAGCCGGCCCGGATTTTGGAGTAGATATATGTACAGGTAGATATTTCTGTGGTTGTCCTTGTGACATAAAACCTTGGCAAGAAGATGCACTCAGGAACTGAGAATACACAGATTTAAGTTCATCTATGACCCTTCAATGGAGTGCTGCACAAACAACGGCTTTCTGGTGTTGGCGCTTTTCCTAAGCTGTGGCAAACTTAATATATCTAGGTATATTCCAAACTGCTTTAAATGCATGCCTCGTTAAATGCTTTGTGCTGGACTCAATATCGACCTGAACGCAACCCTTAAGCAAACTCTGTAGATTTTGAAGGGCAACTGAAGGTCTGGGCCCACAGAATGACCATAAGAGCAAACCTCACAGAACACCAACTATAGCCTTCTTTCAAGAGTAGTCTGAAAAGTTACTTCCCCTCTTATAAATCTACAAAAGGACTTCGAATGAACACATATAAAGCACTAACACCTTCTAATTCCTATAGGTGGACCTTTACGGCTGCATGGGGTAATACAGGGGGAAAAGAAATACCAATGGGAGTAATTGTGGCATTATCTTCAGAAATATGCACAGCGCCTGGAGAATAAGGTGACTCAGACAAGATAATGTGTAAATGGTACATGACTCAGGATGAATTCCAACGTATGTTCCCGAATACAAACTGCAAATTTGAGAGAAAAAGCGGGCAGGGGCCGGAAGTACTATACATGTGGTGGTCATGTCCGGTCCCGAAAGTTTTATTGAAGAGCATGATAAGTCTTGGAAGAAGGAGCCTGGGGTTTCCGTTACCAAATGTCTTACTGGTAATATTGTTGGGTTTATGCATCACTCTTAAAGGAGGCCTCACAAGAAACTGTTTTGTAATCGTCCATACACTGCTAGCAGCAAAACAAGATATTGCAATCAGCTACAAAAAAAATATACAACAAATGGGCAAGAAGGGTTTTAGTGGCACTAGATAGGTTGACACATTATGATAGAAATGAAGCACATGGAAACCACGTGAAGACTATCCGTGTCGGGGCACACCAAATTTGTACTGCCCCAGATCATTGAGAGCATTGAACTTTTCTTTGGTTGACGACCAGACTAATTTATTTTTGTGTATCGAGTATTTAGTTACTCATGCTACATCAATGAGGGAAAAAGTAAGAAGGGGATACTGGTACCGATGTGTACTATCAAACGCCCATGGACAAAAAACTAAGATGAGAACTAGGGCCTGCTATATGATAAAAACTAATTTAAAAAAAAGTGTTTATAAAAAAAATAGAAAATAAATAAAAAGAGTGAGATGTTCCTCAGAGCTTGGGAGTTTGAAACTTAAACTAATTCACATAATACAGTGTATATATCTTGGGGAAACTGAACACGTAAGATGATAAAAGACACTGTTTTCTAGTTGTTCATGAGGGTCTTAGATACTGCAGAAACTCTGGCTTACATCTGCCAGTGAATCTATTAGTAGCTCAGTGCTGGAATGACTGCAAAGTGCAGTAAGCCTTAGGGGAGGTGGGGAGGAGAGACTATGTAATACATGGGCAAATTGCAAAGCTGTACTGTTGAAACAGTAATTTAGCTGTTATGCATTCAGGAATTTGGTTGTCACTGAGAGTTGGATAGATGTGTCATAGCTTGCCTTTGTGAGCAGTGAGAACTTCAGTCACAACCAAACTGCTTTTAAACGAAGGTCAGTATCGACCTCTGAAAGCAAAGTCACATTTTAATAAGAAAAATATATGCAATGTTTGATCTTAACTACAGTAATACTAATTGTGAGAAAATGCCCTCTTTCTGCATTGCAGCCCCACTTTTTGCTGAACTGCTGATGTGCTTTGACTAAGTATGCGATGGGCTCCTGCCAATCAGGTCCCAGGGCCTATTTTCTTTCCCTAAACCTGCATTTAAATAAAACCCAATTGGCATCTCTGGCCACAGGTCAGCCCCTGTTAAATGGTACCACAGTTACCCAGGGCACTGGGACCAAGGAAGACCTCTAAGGGCTGCAGTACTTATTGTGCCAACCTTAGATGCCCTGTACCATTACACTCACACACTGCCTTTGCAGGCTGCCTTTGCAGCCAGCATGTTTTGGTGCAGAACAATGCCTACAACGTCCTGCCCTGGCATAGATCAGTCACACCTCTACCTGGGCACATTATACCAGTAATGAGGGTACAGCTGCATGAGCCCTGTACCCCTACAGTGTCTAAATCCATTCTTAGACATTGTAAGTGCAGTGCTGCCATTAAGAGTATATGGTGCTGGGAGTTTGTCATTACAAACTCCACAGCACCATAGTGGCTGCACTGAAAACTGAGAAGTTTGGTATCAAACTTCTCAGCACATTAAACCCACACTGATGCCAGTGTGGGATTTAATGAAAATTGCACAAAGAGGGCATCTTAGAGATGCCCCCTGAAAAACGACCTACCACAAGTGTCACGGCTGAGTGGCTGCTTTCAGCTGCCACCACCAGACATGTTTCTGGACCCCTGGGTCGAGAGCCTGCTGCTCTCGGGAGCCTGAAACAATGCACATCCTGGGACGAGGTGCAGAGCCTCCTCCCCCAGGATAAGCAAGGTCCACGGAGGGGAAGCTTCAAAGGCTTGCTGCCTTTGTGAGATTTCTCGGGCTACTTACTGCTTTCAGCAACTGGTCCCCACTGGTTCTGCCAGCCAGTTTGGGCGGGAGAACGGTGGGAAAAACAAGTTTGGAAGAGAGGTGTGCCCACCTCTGCCAACTCCACCCCTCAAGTAGGGAAGGCGAGGTGAAGCACAACTCTCAGTCCCCGCCATCTTGCAGATGAGGGGACTCAGCCAACCAAGGAAAGGCTTATGCTCCCCTCCCACTGGAGGGTGGCATAATAAGAGGTGTACCCACCCAGGGAAGGGACCCATTGGTCCAAACCTTTTACCTACCTGTAATGCCCCTAAATCGGGTATTTAGGGGCAACCCTGAACCTTGCTTCCTCAGACAAGAACCTGCAAGAAGAAAAGAAGTAGAAGAACTGAACAGCCATTAAAAAGCTAAAAAGAGGACGACGTCCACTGACTTGGCCCCAGCCCTCCCGGCCTGTCCCCGCCTCGAGCCTGCTCCAGCGAAATCCCGGTGTGGCCTGCAGCCAGCAACCTTGAGAAACACGGAGGACCTGCCTACCTTCAATCCCAAAGACTCTGCCTCCTGCGAACATCGGATTTGTTCAAAAACCAGACTCCAGCTTCGCAAGGTTCCGCAAGTTTACACCACTCTGCACCCATCGCCCACAGCCTGGGTTCTAGTGGCTCAACACCAAGAGGTGGTCTCCCCGGCGATCCTGACCCAAGATTCGGCAACCCCTGAGCTGCCTCAAGCCTCCAGCTGATGCCTGCAGCTTCAAACCGGAAGGCCCCCCCCCCCCCCAATTGCGACCAGGAGCTTGTAAGAAGATCCGACCCTAGGCACCCCTGCACCCGACGCCCCACGGCCTTGGGTGGCCCAACCGATGGTGCCTTACCAACCCCCAACATTCCAAATCATCTCTCCAAGTGGTGGTCGCACCCAGAAGAACTTCGTCCCCGAGCCTGCAGTGCTTTTGCAAACCAGAGACTCCCCATTGAAAGTTACAGGCCACCCGATGCCAAAAGAGGACTCTACACCCGGCCGCCTCAGTGCCGCTGAGGGTTCAACTTTTGTACTGGCCTAAATCCCCATTTGCCCTGAGCTGAAGTCCAGGAGCTTGGCTCGTCACCAGCCACCAACCGGAGGCCCCCAACCCCATTGGATAACATTGTACCTCAGCACTCTGCATCTGGCCGCCCTAGAGCTGCTGATGGTGTAACAAGAGTGCATCCTTGACCCTGGGGGACCTCGAGTCTTACCCCAGAGCACCAATTCCCACAACAAAGTACTTACCTTTAAACCGATAACACTATTTTCCTCCGTAGGATAACAGACTGTTTTTCTATGAAAAGTTTCTGCTTGGTGTTGGAAAACCTAAAGAAATACTTTAAAATTGTACTAACTAACAAAAACGATTTTACTTACCTGTTTACAGGAAATGTTCGAGTGTAGTATTAAGGTATACTACACTGTGTAAGAAAAGTAATCTCAAAAGTAACACCTGTAATTTTACTAAAAATCCCATTCAAAGTATATGTACTGTATCCTGAAAAGCATTGAATTATCAATAACACCAATGAATTATCAGTAACACTATTGTGATCAAATCAAAGTACATTTACCATTGCAATTCAAACTGTGTTAGAACGGTGCTATCTAACTTTACTTCTGCCTACCTGTGGGGGTCCACTGGACTCTGTGCACACTATACCTCACTCTGGTATAGTATATACAGAGCCAGCTTCCTATAGAGTGTATGCATGTGTATATCTATATATTTTACAATATTCTGTAAATGTGAAGGAATTTGAAATGAGATTAAGTTGGTGTCCTCAGATTGACGTGTGGGAGCAGTGCAAGAGAATAATAAATACTATAGTATGTACAATGGGTGGGCCCCAATGAATTTAGATAACCCTTTCCCATTAAAAGTGAATACTAGCTTCTGTATTTTTGTGTTTTGTTTTGCAGGTCAATTAATCAACATTGCTTAGTCCGGGTTCACCAAAGCCTAATGGGTCAGTGGGGGTCCCTCGATTCCATTAATGATTAAGTGGGGCTTCTGAAGACAAAAGGTTTAAAACCCCTGTTCTAAGGCAAAAACAATAATACGTAAATGCCTAGGAAGTCACCAGCTGTGCAGCCAGACTGGGGCAAAAAAGCAGTTTCAACAAAATGCAGGAAGCAAAGCTCACCGCACAGCCCTGGTTGTAGAAAGAGTGTTCGCTGCGAGTTTGGTTTGGAATCTTTACCCTGCTGAGTACCTGCAATCGTTCTCATAAAGACAATGAATACTTTTATATACTTTTGCACTGACTTTCTTTGAGACATACATTCTGACAGCGTGCGCTGATGCTGGGGGCCACAACTCAGGTAAGGTGATGCAGTTTTGTCACTGTCATTTTGATTAATATGTGCTGGACACTAAAGAAGGCGAAGCAGATTCGACTACCTGGTCATTTCTTTCACAACACAGTCCAGAGACATTGACAGGTCCAGATACACCAAGAGTACAATTAGGAAGTTTTAAGATGGCAAGCAGGGCCCAACTGTTTAGAGTTTTATCTGAATTATGCAAAATTCGAAGACTTACTTTAGAAAGCAGGAAAGTAATTTTGCTATAAAATCAATTTAATGATTGAAAAAAAGCAAAGCAAGCAATTTCACAACCTACTGCACCCCAAAGCAGAGCATCACCATTGCTCCATCACCTTAAACTGCTGGTGATCATAACGGTCATGGATGACGGCGAAGCGCAGGTCGAACCTTCTGCACAGGTCGAAGACATGATCCGTCTCAGCCTTGGTCCAGCCGTCATCATGCAGGTACAGCTGGTACTCCTGCTCCGAATAGACCGGGATCTGCACAGTCTGCAAATGGGAGGGAGGAAGAAAGATGGAAGGAGAAAAGAGCAACAATAAGTAAAGGGTATTGAAAAAGATTAGGGGGGGTCAAAGAAGGGAGAGAAGAGAGAAGGCGCAGGAGAAATGATGACAAAAAAGATGAGAAAGGCCACGGTAGAGGATATATTGGCACCGGTGTCATCCTTACCTGCATATAAAAAAAGCTGGTACTGCTCATTCAGGAAAAGAATGAAAACCTTCCTAGAGGAGCTGTAAAGCCGATGTAAAGTTTCTGTAGAAAACGCCTATGCCTTGGGTGGCTTGGTCCAGCAATTTTTGATCGGCACATGTACGGATGGGTGAAGGAGAGCAAATAGACCAGTGTCTTCTCTCTGACAATTTAATTTATGATTTTTACTCCCTGCAATCCTCATTCGCTTCCAATATTTTAAAAAGATACGGTCTGCCATTTATCAGATGCTGCTTTGCAACCAAGCTAACCTACTGACCGGAGGGGAGGGTCCTGTGTGTGAGAAAATAGGGTTCTGTTCCAGTACTCCCCCGCTTTTTGCCTACCTTTTGGTGAAACTTTGATTGGAGAGTGCTGGGTCCTTGCTGTCCAGGTTCTGAGTACCAGTGTTCTTTCCCTAAAAACATGTCCTCAATTGGTACTTGTGCCCACCATTAAGTCCTTAGTAAGTTGTATTGTGGGTCTTAGGGCCTGAAGGCCGAGTAGGGCCCCCTCACTAGGACCACGCCACTGCCTCTGCAGCTGGCATGTCACAGTGAGGTAAAAAAATGAATAACCGAGTAGACATTGCACTGTGCAGGTGTGCCATGCCAGCTAGCACTGCCTAAGATCTAGGTAAGTCACTCCTCTAGAAGGCCTTACCAGTCCTAAGGCAGGGTGCACTATATCCCAGGTGTGGATGAGCAGATATGCCCTACAGTATTCAGGTCTAGTCCTTAATATTGTAGGTGCCAGGGTTGCCATAGAGAGTACATGGGATGGAAACAGGACAACTCGAGTTCCACAGCACCATGATGGCTTCACTGAACACCATAATTTTATGGTACCAAACAGCTCCTTGTAATAAATTAGTGTGATTTATTAAAACATGTACTCAGCGAGCACCTCAGAGCTACCCCCTGAAAACCTACTGACCCTGGTGTGGGCGCTGACAGGCTATAGGCCGTCTGCCACACACAGACATGTTTCTGCACCCCTGGGAGGAGAGCCTCTGCTCTCTGGGACCAGACACAATGCACACCTCCTCCCTCAGGATGGGCCACTGCTTTAAAAGGGAAGCTTCAAAGGTCTGCTGCCTTTGTAATGGGATCTGCAGCCTCTGCTAGTAGCAGCATATGGCAACCCCTGGTTTACCCCCTTACTATGGCAGGAAAAACTCTGAAGAATAGGAGGTGTACCCTGGTACCTACCTCTGCCAGTCCCACCCCTAAGGTGGGGGAAACAAGGTGAAGCACATCTTTCAGACCCCACCATCTTGAAGATAAGGAGACTCCCCAATCAGGGCTAGGTCCATGCCCCATCCCACAGGAGGGTAGCATAACAGGGTGTAGTCACCCCAGGTACGGTGCCCATTGGCCCTACCTGCTACTCTCCTAAAACGCCTTCTAAATTTAGTATTTAGATGGCCCCCCCAGACCAGGATACCAGATTAGATGGATCAAAAGAATGCAATGACCGCTGATGGATCCAGAACTGAGCCGCTGCAGGAAAAACTCTGCAAAAACCCTCGCCACCTGCCACCGGTTTGATCCTTGGCCCTGCCGTCTCCCAGAACCTCTATGAGGCCTATAAGTAACTCCGGAGACCTTTCACCCATCAGCAAAGTGCTAAGAACCTCCCTACAGACTAGAGGTTCTGGTCTCCAGTGTATGCCACTGCTATGAAAGAACTCCACAAGCGCAGCGGTAAAGGATCCGCACTTGTGTGAATGCGAATTTTCCCCGTCACAACAACACCACCACCCAGAAGTACGGCCTCCACACCTCGAGGGATCATCTCGGCACGCGACATGAGTTGTGCCCAGACCTGTGCCCAACAGCCTGTACCCTCCTGCAAGTGGCCACGTCAGCCTCCTCCTGCCCCACTTGCACTGCCTGCCCAACCGCGACCTCTCGGTGACAGTCAGACGATGGCGGAACTTCTCCATCCAATTGACAGCTGCCAGCCTTCAGCGACAGAACCCGTGTTGACGGTCTGCTGAAACCTGACCTCTTCATTGCTCTCTGCGGATCGCAAGAGTATACCTCAGTGCCAGTATCGACTGCTTCGGCGTAGATACTGAATCCCGCACCCCTTGGGTGCCCCCTGTGACCCACAACCGACAGTGTTGGCCTGAAACACCCCAATACTGGACTGGAACAGTAAGTGGTATACGTACTGTTACATCGCATAATTGTTTTTCCTCCACAAGATAATATTGAACTACTCTGAAATTTGCACTGTCAAACTAAAACCTAAACCTGAAAAGTATTTTAATGAGAACTGTACTTACTGTGATGCGAAGTCCTTGGTCTTAAAATAAAATATAAACATAGTATTGTTTTTTATAATTGGTCTAGATCATCTTATTTAGTCGTGTCTCCTTTATTGATCACTGTTGTGCAATAAAAGTCTTACACTCCTCTGTGTTAAGCCTAAGGCTGTTCGCTCACACTACCACAAATAGCTCACTTTGCGTTTTACATTGAGGCCACACCTGGACTCTGCGCACAGTATCACCACAGAGTGGCTATATCATATACAGAGCTAGCTTCCTACACTGTGGGAACAAGACCTCTTGAAGACAAGGACTGGATTTAGGCGGTGGAGGCCGCAAGGGAGGCAGTGATACCTTCTGAGTTTGGTCTAATTCAACTAAAACGGCTACTCCGCACACACTTCACCAGGGCTGACCTGTTCAAAATGGGGATGATTGCAGGAGAAAACTGCCTGTGGTGTGCCAACCTTAATGGAGACATCAAACATACATTTTGCCATTGCGTTGCTCTTTTGTCGGGTACCTTGGAGACATTGCTCTTTGTCGGGAATTGTGTGTCTGGTACCTAGGAGACACTGCTAGGATGGCCAATACCTAGGGACCCAAAAAATTTTCTTGTACACATTACACAGGGCACAGAGGGAAATAGATATGAGAGGGCACTGCTCTGGCTTGGCCTGATGGTCACCAAACATAGCATAGCTCAGGCCTGGCAGAGCCTGGGGCCCCACCTGTTAGTAATGAGCCACGGGACTGGAAAACTGCATGGCTATCCTATATACTTGGCGAGGGGCTGCCCCCTGGAACACTACAAATATGAAGGGACTGAGACACACAGAGGTATATTACTAGAACCGTGCCCAGCTAGACCATGATCCATGGATGGGCAGGTTCGTTCTTACAGGGTGGATTACAATGGATGCTGGGACAGATAAATCTATGGGGCCAGGTTACAGGGACATTCTTTGAATTTTGTTACATGTGTCAAGCTGGGGACATTTGACTCCTTTCATGATATATAATGCCATGTGTTGGACCTGCGATGGGCAAGCCCAGCACAAAGGGGGTAGCTTGGCTCAAGTGACAAGGCAAGTGAAGGCTGCAGTGTTAAGCCGGCTCTGACCCAATAATAACTCCTTGTACATCCACACCAAAAAGAAGGACACCACACCACTGCTGTAGAAAAATATGATTCCTTTATATAAAAGTTCTTTGTTGTAAATAGGGTTGACTGGGAAAGCACATATAAATTTCTTTTGGTCATACAGTTCTGGTAATAAATAGTATTAATAAATAGAATAACTTCAGGAATGAGTATCAGAATAAATATCAGAATAAATAGTCAGAATAAATATCAGAATAAATATCAGAATACATATCAGAATAAATATCAGAATAAATATTGGTTCATTTAAATAAACAACCACATGTTTCTTCTGGTATCGCTGCCACCAATTAAATACTTCAGAATCATTACATCTGCAATACGTTTCAAATGGGAAAGATATCTCTTACAGTTTATGCTGTTTTCAATGACCAGGTATACGGCTTCTCTGAGCACAAAATAAGGTTTGGGACTCTTTAATAATCACTCAAGGCGTATGCGCGTATATCTAGAAGGCAAGGAAACACAGTAAATACATCATTTGCACTCGGCGGTAACCGGGATAGGATCTCTGCTTTGCCGGTGAAGTCTATGCGCGCCTACGGGCTTTAGAACAACTTGAGCACAGGCGGCACCAGTTCAAAGTCATTAGACCGACGAACGGGCTGCCGGAGAGGTCACACAATCTTCGCGCACAGTCAAATAAATGCCGGTTCACAGTTCCTTCACAACGCTGCATTCACTATGAGGAAACGGGCCCACCTCACATCGGCTGTAGTCAAGATACGATTCAGTCGGGCACAGCACTCCTCTCGTTAAGACGGGGCTCTCAGGGGCTCCACGGACCTCCCTCCGACTTCCGCATACAGGGGGGTTCCCGCCCACAGCTACAGCTCCCGGGTCACTGGGGAGTGGCAAGCGCTGGTCCCGCCCAACGAAGCGGGCGGAGAGGCACACGAAACGGGCCACAGTCTTTGGGGGCAATGAGGTACTCGCTGGGCAGGCGCTGTAGGCGCTAGGTCACTTCTCACGTAGCTGACTGGAACGCCAGTCAGACAACGCCAGCAACCCTTTGCTGCTCTACTGCCTGCGTTACCAGCCACCTAAGGGGTCAACAGGGCAGGTGTCAATCTGGTGTCAAGTCTGGAATCTCTTCTCTAGTCTGAACTCTTCTAATCCTTCATTCAATCTCTCCAAAATGGCCGCCAGGGACTTGGCCTTATATAGCCAGTGCCCTGGGGTACTGGCACGAGCCAGAAGGTTCTAGAACCTTCACTGGCTGTGACAATGACATGGCACTCTTGAGGGGTATTTAGGACTCTCAAAGCCACCGTACTGGGGTTCTAGAGCAGCCATTTTGTGTACCTGAGGAAAATAAAGGAATTCCTGTCAGAAATGCGCGCCAAACAAAAGGGCGCCAAAACCTTAAGAGGCCAGGGTACATGAAGGCTCCAATGGGAGTCACTTCACATGAGGAAAAAGGGTGTCCACCATTTTAGGTCCATTTATACAGGCTGACAACCCCAGTTTGTAGTGCCACAGGTTTGGGCCAGGCGCCTTGTAAATAGGTGCCACAAACCTTTTGAGCAACTGGGCGTCAAGGAACATCTAACCCCATGAGACAACACATAAAAAGTCCTGGTAGACAAATAAAAAGCGACAAATTTTGGGAGGTACAGGGGAACAAAAGAAATCATAGTGGTGAGGGGACTCTCAGAAGCAGAATGGTCTAACACGCGTCCCCCCAGCTGAAAGTGGGGAGAGCTACCCAACCCCGTGGGAGTCCTCAACACTAAGGCGGAAATACCTGGAGAGACCGTCTGCATTGGCGTGGTCAACTCCGGGCCGGTGTTCCACCCGAAAGTCCATTCCCTGTAGGGAGATAGACCACCTCAACAGTTTGGGATTTTCCCCCTTCATTTGCATGAGCCAACGAAGGGGTCGGTGGTTTGTCTGAACAAGGAAGTGTGAACCAAACAAATATGGTCGCAGCTTCTTCAGTGCCCAGACCACAGCAAAGGCTTCCCGCTCGATGGTACTCCACCTCTGTTCCCGGGGAAGCAGTCTTCGTGACAGAAAGACCACGGGCTGATCCAGACCCTCTTCATTGAGTTGCAATAGCACCGCCCCAATGCCAATGTCGGATGCATCTGTCTGGACAATGAACCCTTTTGAAAAATCTGGAGCCTTCAGGACTGGAGCTTTACACAATGCTTGTTTCAGAGTGTCGAAGGCTCGCTGGCAAGCCTCCGTCCAAATGACTCTCCTGGGTTGCTTTTTGGCCGTGAGTTCTGTAAGGGGTGCCACGATAGTGCCATACCCCTTCACGAATCGTCTGTAGTAACCTGTGAGGCCCAGGAAGGCTCAGACCTCAGTCTGGGTCTTGGGGGGTTTCCAGGCCATGATTGCCTCAATCTTCGCCTGAAGGGGCTGCACCGTTCCCCGGCCCACCAAGTGTCCTAAGTACACTACCGACCCCTGTCCAATCTGACATTTGCTGGCCTTGATCGTCAAGCCAGCCCGTTCCAGGGCCTGGAGAACGGCTTGCAAGTGCTGCAAGTGATCCGCCCTGCTGCTACTGAAGACAGCTATGTCATCCAAGTACGCAGCAGAGAATGACTCTATCCCGGTGAGGATCGTGTTCACCAGCCGCTGAAAAGTGTCAGGAGCGTTCTTGAGCCCAAAGGGCATGACGCAAAACTGGTAGTGTCCATCAGGTGTGGAGAAGGCTGACCTTTCCTTGGCTCCATTAGACATGGGAATCTGCCAGTACCCTGCAGTGAGGTCAATGGTACTGAGATATTGGGCAGCTCCCAACCGGTCAATCAATTCATCCGCCCGAGGGATCGGATGAGCATCCGTTTTGGTTACCGAATTTAGTCCTCGGTAGTCCACACAGAATCTCAATTCTGGTGTGGTGCCAGGTGGGGCAGCTTTAGGAACTAACACCACCGGGCTAGACCAAGGGCTTCTTGAAGGTTCGATGACTCCTAGCTCCAGCATCTTAGCTACTTCGCTTTGGATGCTGGCCTTCACCTTGTCAGACAGCCGGTAAGACTTTGACTTCACAGGTGGGCTGTCCCCTGTGTCCACGTCATGGGTACACAGATGGGTTTTACCCGGGACAAGGGAGAACAGAGGAGCGAATGACCCCAAGACCTGGCGACATTCCTCCTGCTGCTCAGGAGTCAGGGTTGGCGAGAGTTTCACTCCCTCCACTGACCCATCCTTTTCTTGAGACGCAAAAAGGTCGGGAAGAGGCTCTGTGTCCTCTTCCTCCGATCCGTCAGTCACCATAACCAACATGACTTTGGGCCTCTCGTAGTGGGGCTTGAGGCGATTGGCATGTAACACCCGATGCGGATGCCGAGGGGTCTTTACGTCCACCAGATAGGTAGACTTGCCCTTCTTCTCCAATACCTCGTAGGGGCCTGTCCAACGATCCTGGAGGGCACTCAGCTCCCCAGGCTCCATTACCCACACCTTCTGGCCCGGCTCCAACTCCACTGGGTGAGCGTTGTGGTCATACCACGCTTTCATAACTGCCTGACTGGCTTCCAAGTTGTCAGAAGCTTGCTTCCACAACTTAGCCATTTGGCTTCGGAAGGCCAGCATGTAGCTCACCACATCCTGGGGAACTTTCCGGGGAGACTTTTCCCAGGAGTCCCTAACCAGGCTGAGAGGTCCACGTACAGGGTGCCCGTACAAGAGCTCGAAGGGGCTGAAGCCCACTCCCTTTTGCGGCACTTCCCTGTAGGAAAAGAGCAAACAGGGTAGGAGGACGTCCCATTTCCTCCGCAGGCTTTCGGGTAGACTTCTGATCATACCCTTCAAGGTTTGGTTGAACCTTTCCACAAGACCATTGGTCTGTGGGTGATAAGGAGTGGTGAACCTGTAAGTCACTCCACACTCCTTCCACATGGCCCGCATATATGCTGACAGGAAGTTGGTCCCCCTGTCGGACACTACTTTCTTGGGGAATCCCACTCGGGTAAAGATCCCCATCAGGGCCTTGGCCACTACTGGTGCAGTAATGGTTCTCAGAGGAATTGCCTCTGGATACCTTGTGGCGTGATCCACCAGGACCAGGATAAACCTGTGACAGGATGATGTAGGTGGATCTAGGGGCCCAGCAATGTCGATGCCCACCCTTTCAAAGGGGGTGCCAACGACGGGAAGTGGTTCCAGGGGAGCCTTCACCTTCGTCCCTGTTTTCCCACTGGCTTGGCATGACACGCACGACCGACAGTATGTGTCGGACGCCACCCTCATTCGAGGCCAATAAAAGTGGGGGACAAGCCGGGCAAAGGTCTTGTCCTGACCCAAGTGTCCTGCCAAGGGAATCTCATGAGCCAACTCTAATAGGAAGGCTCGGTAACACTGTGGGACTACCAGGGCCCGTGACAGTCCGTGCACTGGCGCCCTGGGTTCACTGTAGAGGAGACCATTCTCCCAGTAAACACGATAGTTCCCAGACTCGTTACCTGCTGCCTGGGCTTCAGCCTGTTGCCTCAGACCCTCGAGGGTGGGACATTCCCTTTGTCCCTTGCTCAGTTCCTCCCTGGATGGTCCTCCTTCCACTCGCCACTCAGCGGGGATAGGCAAGTCCTCCAACGGAACCATGTCCTCCTCCGCGGACTCCGGGTCCACCTCCACAGGTGGCCTATCCGTCTCACGGGGCATGGACATCGAGGCAGGCTCCTCCTGTCCTCTAAATGTTCCCTCATCAGCAGCTGGGTGGGCCATTGTTCCAGGCTCCAACCCATGCGACTTCTCCTCCCGAGCTGCCGCAGACCTGGTACTCACACAGGCCCAATCAGGTGTACCCAGCATCTCAGTATGAGTCCGGTATTCCACCTCCTTCCAAGCATTGTGCTCCATATCATTGCCCAGCAGACAATCAACTGGCACGGCGGGGCTTACGGCAACTCGAAGTGAACCTGCAACCCCTCCCCACTCAAAGGGAACCTCGGCCACAGGATAGTGGCCCATTCTGCCGTCAGCCATCACGGCTGGATGAAGTACGTCTGGAATCACCTGCTCTGAGGACACCAAATGACTCCTTACCATAGTCATACTGGCTCCTGTATCTCTCAGAGCTTCCCCTCTATGGCCATTGATGGTGACCCATTGCCCATACTTGGTAGTATTTGAGGGCACCTGGATCTTTGGAACCACCTCCCGATCACCCAGGGACACTAAGGTGACACCCGCCCACTGCCCCCCCTTAACTAAGGGCATCTCCTCCCCGAGCGCTACACTAGCGACTTCCGGGGCCTTTCCTCCAGTGGGAGGGGGTGGTCTCTTTGGGCATTTCACGTCTCCCTTATAATGTCCAATACCACCGCACTCATAGCAATGGATAACCCTTGGCTGCTGACTCTGGCCAGGATTAGGGTTCTTCTGCGGGTTAGCCTTAGAAGTGGAGAAGAAACTTTTCCCCTTAAAGGTATTTTGGGGGCCTTTGGAGAACTCCTGCTTCTTGTTATCTCCCCCCTCTTTCTTCTGGGGAGCGCCCTGTCCGGATTCTGAGAATCTCGTCCCGTCCCCTTCGTGGACACTCGGGTACTTGCCCAAATGTCCGCCTCCTCAGCAAGCTTACGGGGGCAAGTAAGTTTGCTGTCTACCAGGTGTTGCCTCAGCTCGGGAAGACATTTCTCGAGTAGATGTTCCTTGAGTATCAGGTCGTACAACCCTCGATAGTCCTCCACCTCATTACCTTGGACCCACCCATCCAGGGCTTTCTTGGCAAAATGCAGGAAGTCAACCCAATTCTGTGAGCTCAGCTTGTGGCTGCCCCTAAACCTTTGCCGGTATTTCTCGGGAGTCAACCCAAACTTCCTGATGAGCGCCACCTTCATGGCGGGGTAATTAACCTGTTCCTCCCGGTCTAGGGCCAATAGGACATCCCTACCTGTCGGAGGCATGTACCGGTATAATCCACCACCCCAATGCTTCTCATGGATCCCATGGGCTCTTAAGGAGACCTCATAGGCTGCCAGCCACTTGGCTATGTCGTCTCCAGCGGTATAACTGGCGACTACGTCCTTGGGTAAATGGGGCCTGGGCTCCCTGGCAAATTCCTTTGACTCGACACCCTTCGGAGTGATGTTAGGGGCCTGGAATTCGAGTTCTCGTAGCTTGAACTCGTGTTCCATCCTTCTCCCCTCCCTCCTTTCTTCCAACTCAATTTTTGCTATTTCCCACCTTAACAGTCTTTCCTCTCTCCTGTCAGCTAACTCGGTTTCTGACAACCCTCTCGATGACACACTGCTGCCCTCCCGTGAGGTTGCCTTGGGGCTGATTGACATCTCACCCAACCCCAGGGGACATTCCGCAGTCCTATCAATGACAGTACCTCTGTCCGATTCCTCCTCCTCCACCGTTCCCTCCGTGTGTGCTTCCACCCATGCTCGCAGACTAGTACGGAGCTGCTCTCTTTTGGCCCCTCGCCTGACAAACACTCCCCTCTCCTGACAGAAATCCTTGAGCTGTGCCACAGTATAGGTCTCCAGCTCTGACATTTCGAATTCCATCTTGTCAGTGAAAAGTGTGGACCACCACCCCGAAGTAGGTGACCAGGATAAGAACTTTGAGGGTCACTTCCACCCACCTCCAGGAAAGAATTTGGAAAAAGCAAAACGTTGAATTTGAGGGCCGCTAGGAGAAAACTCCGGGTGTGTACCTGTGGTGCACACTGAATTATTATGGGGTTCAAAACAAGCACGGCTCGCAATCCCACCCGCTGAGCACCAATTTTATGTTGGACCTGCGATGGGCAAGCCCAGCACAAAGGGGGTAGCTTGGCTCAAGTGACAAGGCAAGTGAAGGCTGTAGTGTTAAGCCGGCTCTGACCCAATAATAACTCCTTGTACATCCACACCAAAAAGAAGGACACCACACCACTGCTGTAGAAAAATACGATTCCTTTATATAAAAGTTCTTTGTTGTAAATAGGGTTGACTGGGAAAGCACATATACATTTCTTTTGGTCATACAGTTCTGGTAATAAATAGTATTAATAAATAGAATAACTTCAGGAATGAGTATCAGAATAAATATCAGAATAAATATCAGAATAAATATCAGAATAAATATCAGAATAAATATCAGAATAAATATCAGAATAAATATCAGAATAAATATCACAATAAATATCACAATAAATATCACAATAAATATCACAATAAATATCACAATAAATATCACAATAAATATCACAATAAATATCACAATAAATATCGGTTCATTAAAATAAACAACCACATGTTTCTTCCGGTATCGCTGCCACCAATTAAATACTTCAGAATCATTACATCTGCAATACGTTTCAAATGGGAAAGATATCTCTTACAGTTTATGCTGTTTTCAATTACCAGGTATACGGCTTTTCTGAGCACAAAATAAGGTTTGGGACTCTTTAATAATCACTCAAGGCGTATGCGCGTATATCTAGAAGGCAAGGAAACACAGTAAATACATCATTTGCACTCGGCGGTCACCGGGATAGGATCTCTGCTTTGCCGGTGAAGTCTATGCGCGCCTACGGGCTTTAGCACCACTTGAGCACAGGCGGCACCAGTTCAAAGTCATTAGACCGACGAACGGGCTGCCGGAGAGGTCACACAACCTTCGCGCACAGTCAAATAAATGCCGGTTCACAGTTCCTTCACAACGCTGCATTCACTATGAGGAAACGGGCCCACCTCACATCGGCTGTAGTCAAGATACGATTCAGTCGGGCACAGCACTCCTCTCGTTAAGACGGGGCTCTCAGGGGCTCCACGGACCTCCCTCCGACTTCCGCATACAGGGGGGTTCCCGCCCACAGCTACAGCTCCCGGGTCACTGGGGAGTGGCAGAGACGCTGGTCCCGCCCAACGAAGGCCGACCTTTCCCCGCCCCGGCGCACCACCTCACCTTCTATCTGCGCAGGAAGCGCTCTACGCTGGTGGGGCTCGGAGACGTCCGAGCTCCCCTCTAGAGGCACCTGTCGCGAAGGGGGCACAGCTGACGATCGCGGCGAACTTGCTCTCGGCTCGCGACTCGATAAGTCGATCACAGTTCACCACCGGGGGGCGGAGAGGCACACGAAACGGGCCACAGTCTTTGGGGGCAATGAGGTACTCGCTGGGCAGGCGCTGTAGGCGCTAGGTCACTTCTCACGTAGCTGACTGGAACGCCAGTCAGACAACGCCAGCAACCCTTTGCTGCTCTACTGCCTGCGTTACCAGCCACCTCAGGGGTCAACAGGGCAGGTGTCAATCTGGTGTCAAGTCTGGAATCTCTTCTCTAGTCTAAACTCTTCTAATCCTTCATTCACTCTCTCCAAAATGGCCGCCAGGGACTGGGCCTTATATAGCCAGTGCCCTGGGGTACTGGCACGAGCCAGAAGGTTCTAGAACCTTCTCTGGCTATGACAATGACATGGCACTCTTGAGGGGTATTTAGGACTCTCACAGCCACCGTACTGGGGTTCTAGAGCACCCATTTTGTGTACCTGAGGAAAATAAAGGAATTCCTGTCAGAAATGCGCGCCAAACAAAAGGGCGCCAAAACCTCAAGAGGCCAGGGTACATGAAGGCTCCAATGGGAGTCACTTCACATGAGGAAAAAGGGTGTCCACCATTTTAGGTCCATTTATACAGGTTGACAACCCCAGTTTGTAGTGCCACAGGTTTGGGCCAGGCGCCTTGTAAATAGGTGCCACAAACCTTGTGAGCAACTGGGCGTCAAGGAACATCTAACCCCATGAGACAACACATAAAAAGTCCTGGTAGACAAATAAAAAGCGACAAATTTTGGGAGGTACAGGGGAACAAAAGAAATCATAGTGGTGAGGGGACTCTCAGAAGCAGACGGGTCTAACACCATGCTTCTACACTGCCTCTATATTTGTGGTGTACCGGCCGTGGGAGCTTTATGGTTAAAATCAATAAAATGTTATTCTAAAAAGAAAAAGATTAAAAAAGCTATTGTTTGCATCTTTTTATAACAATTCTTTTAAAGAAGTATACAGTTTTAAGATTCTGCTGTAAAGATGTTGCTAGAGTTGAGGCAACTTCAAAATGGCTGCATAGAAAGCGAGAGGCCATATAGGAGAATAGCCATGGGAGGCACGTAAAGATGAGATACCGCCTTACTATTCCACGACATCCAGTCACCCAGAATCCGAACTACACAGAATCCACTACATGAGAAAGAACACAATGAAAGTTTGATGTCTGTCACAGTCACAAACTTCTGTAAGGTAATCTCAACTCTTGCAGACAGCAGAGGATGCCTTTCTTCTGTGCATTCTTCAGAAGTATCTTAATTTCTGGGAACCACTTATTGAAATTAACAAATGCAAATTAGTGCTCAAGGTGAGGCTTCTGACTACTTGGAATGGAATGGGTTTTTTATAGAGAGCATGGCTACTCGGGAGCATCCCAGCGCTGAGCGGAAAAACCAGAGGGAGCAAACCAGAGACTAATGGAAAAGCCAGGTCTTCCGGAAAATAGAATGGGTGGGTTCACTGCGAAGGTGAAGCAGGAGAACATTCCAAAGTTTGGTGGCATTGTATGAAAAGAGCCTACCCCAGCTTCTGGCTCTCTTGATTCTGGGCACTTCTGCCAGATGAAGCATGTTTGGAGCGGAGACTTCAGGAGGCTTTATATGGACGGATCAGAGCTTTGATGAGATAAGGTCCATTCCCTTCCAGAGACTTATGGGACACACAGAGAGCTTTGAAATTAATTTTCTCCTGCACCGGAAGCCAGTGCAGGGAGCGCAATATGGGCTTCGCAGAACAGCGGTGGCTAGTGCAAGTGAGCAATCTTGCTGCAACGTCCTGGACAATCTGGAGTCTAGCGTCCACTGAAGTGGGGGCTCCCAGATAGAGCGCATTGCTAAACACTATCCTAGATAGGATTAAAGTCTGTATTAAAATGTTTTTTTGCTGGTTAAGAAAGTAAGGGGAGTACTTTACGGAGCATTTTATGCCTTCCGAAACATGATGCGACCGTCTTCCTGGCGTGGGTTTTGAAGGAGATATTGCTCAAGCCCGATGCCTAAGCTTTTTATTTCAGGCTTTGGCGCCAGGCCAGTCTCATGCTGGCTGGCCAAAGGGGTTTGAGATTGACGTTTAAGTGATTTCCCAACGTCATCCACTCATTTTTTTTGCCGTTGAGTTGGAGGTGGGAAAGGCTCATCCATTTGGCCACTTCCTCCAAACAAGAATGGAGGTCTGTGGGCGACTGGTCAGCTTGATTCAGTGCTACGACCAGCTGCGTGTCGTCAGCATAGGAGACTATGTGGATTCCAAAAGGGGCGACAATATCCCCCAATGGAGCAATATAAACATTAAAATGAGTAGGGCTCAGGGAGGAGCCCTGCGGAACTCCACACTGCGGAAGTAAAGGATTCGGGGTGATGTCTTCTTCAAACACCTGAAAAAACCTTCCTTCCAAGAAGGATTGAAGCTAGGAGAGAGTATGGCCTGACACTCCTACCTTCCTGAGACGGTGAACCAGAATTTGATGGTTCACCCTATCAAAAGCTGCGCTCAAATCAAGAAGGATGATCACGGATGAGCCTCCTGCGTCAAGAATCTTTCTTGCTTCTTCCACCAACAGAGCGGTTTCAGTTCCTTGGCGAGGACGGAAGCCTGTTTGTGAAGAATGGAGCAAATCATGGGACTCAAGGAACGCAGACAGTGTATGATTCACAATTTCTTCTGCAATTTTGCTTACTCCAGGGAGGAGCGAAATGGGCCGATAATTGGCCAAATGTGGTTTCTTTATCAGTGCTTTGACCATAGATCTCTTCCACTCTGGGGGGACCAAAACCGTGGCTAGAGAGGCGTTGATCACCCCAAGAATGGAAGGGGCAACTGTCAAGGTTTGCATTTTCAAAATGTTACAGGGTGCGGGGTTGAGAGGGGGTCCACTTTTCAGGGAGGCAAAGATATGTAGGAGAGAACCTAGGGTGCATCAAGAAAAGAGGACTTTCCATAGCAGTTGTCAAAAACGATTCAACTGAATGTTGAACCTGGTTTTCTAGAAAAGATCTCAGAAATGAACATGGCCTGCCCTTTCTTTGTCAGTCATAATTCTTTTATGATTCATAGGAGTGCTTGGCAATAGATGAGACGAGAACCACGTTTAATATTTAATGCATTTGTTAGTGGTTTTTATACAGTGCAGAAAAGTGGCAGACATTTTACATAGAGCAGTTTGGAGGAATTATACAACAAACTAAATACAAATTCATAAAGTGTATACTTAAGTATGACATAGTACTACAATGATATATCTGTACAGCACTGTGCTGTACAAGAGGCTAATAGAGGAGATTAACTATGATGGGCAAATAAAACAGGACATTAAAACATGAACTAAAAAGGAGAAGTTTCAAAGTGGATCAAAGCAGGATCATTCACATTTAATGGCAGGTAGGTAGGAGGAGTTCCAAACTTTAGAGGTACGTCTAGCAGGGAAAGACTTTTGGAGAGGCTTGTTTTCATAATTTTAGTGTTTCACAGATCAGGACGTCTCTGCTTCTCCAGATACGCTGTCCACCTTCGATGGATAATCGTTTTGGTGAGATGCCAGGGTAATGCCAGAAATAGAGCCTTGTGTGTGAAGCATGCCTGCTTAAAGATGCTACTCACTTCAATGGATAACCACTTTAATGAGTTCAAGAACGATGAAGTTTGGTCAAACTTTCTAATGCCGGTAACTAGCCAAGCAGCAGGAAACAAATCTGCTTTCGGAGGACCTAGATCTAGATTTGGAATTGATTATTAGTAATATGTTTCCATAATAGAGTCTTAGTATCATAACAAACTGTATTAACAGGTTAAAATATGTATCAGGAATAAAATATTTGATTCCATTTAGGAGTTCAAGTAGAAATTGTGCCCCCTTTGCCATTGCACTGATAGTGTGCTAGAGGACCAAAATTCTTATATAAGGGAAGCCTGGTGAATTTGCATTTCCACAACTAACGGCTGCAGTTGCGAGTTAAGATGAGCCTAAATTAGGACTAAAGAGTTCGGTGGAGAAAGCAGAAAAACTTTGTTTTCAGCAAATTCAACTGGTGATGAAGTATCCAGGTTTGGATATCATTAAAAACACTGGCCAAGCTTTGCACGACATCTGGCTAGGAGATTCTCAGACCAAGCTGGGCGTCATCTGTTTAGGAGTGATAGGAGAGGTTAGATCTGCTAAGAATATAGGTTAGCAACTCTATGGTGATGTTGAAAAGAATGGGGAGAGAAGGGATCCGTGGTGCACACCTTCAGAGAAAATATCACGTGTATTTGTGACGGGCACGTTCACCCTTTGAGGCATCTGAATAAAAGACGTTTATTGTTATTCAACTTAATGGGTAACAAAGAACAGAAGGACAAATGGAGCCACCAGGATTGACCCCGTCATCAAGAGGTCTAAAAATTTTCTTTTTTTTTAAAAGGAGTGAAATGGTTAGTCCGCTAAGCCACCAGACCCAGATGAATATGGGGCTATAGATGCAGGCAGGAGAAATGTTTTCATTTGTTTACCTGCCAGCTTAACTGCCGGCAGGGAAATAGATGAAAAATCGAATCCCAGGGGTGTATGAGCATTTTTCATGCTGCCGCCAGTTCTGAACAGACTTGAAGTTCGTTCCCGCTTGGCAGGAGATTTGAAATTGCTGCTGCCAAGCAAGAGCAAACACCGGTTTCTCTGCCCACGTGGGCAGTAAAACTGCAGTGTTTCAGGATGGAAACCCCGGGACAAAGTCGGATTCTGCCCTAGGGGATGGTGTCCCAATGACCATTACTGTTTTCAGGTTTTTTTTTTGGAGAGGGGGTGGACGCGATTTACCTCCTGTTTGCAGATGTGGTTAGGCTACAGGGGATGGGGTACCTGGGGCTGAAATGGGCCCAGAAAGGGGGGCCATGTGCCCCCCCATTTAATAATGCAGCCTGGCCCATGGGATGGGGACTCCAGTGATGACAAGCATTCGGGAGGGGGGCCATGTGCCTTCCCCTCTCCCTTAAATATGGTGCAGAGCCCTGGGGGATGGTGTCACCAGGGCTGAAATCGGCCCAGGTAGGGGGGCCCGCATGCTGGGATCTGATTGATCTGAAACTGAGATCTTATTGGCTGCCACCAATTCAACCAGAAAGTGGTGGCAGCCATCTTAGGACTTGGGTAAATGTTAGAGAATTATTCAAAGTTATTTTCCACTGCTCAAAAATATAATATTGAAAGAACAATGTTGGTTACTTTAGTAGAAAAGTAACTTTATTAAAATTTTTATCTGTGATGCCTGATACTGTTTTACATCTCTTCTCACCTCCAAAGCCCCAGTACAAATTTCAGGCAGACGTTAATAACCCTACACTCCAGAGGACAGTAGCTTGACCTGTAGGTACAGGAAGAGAGAAGTGATGTCAAAAAGTCGCCAATTTAAAGGGTTAGTCATCTGGGATGGGGAAAGAACATTCGAGGGACTTCGGGGCACCAAATGGGGCTGGCAGGATCGGATTCCTTTCACTCCCAAGGGCCACCCAGACAGACCCGCTCCTAACAGCAGGGAGAAAAGAGTCCTTGGCCCTGCCAGAAGAAGGATACCTCCTGTAAATAGGGGTGTGACTGACACTGCCAGGGTTCCTTCTGGTGGAAAAAAGGAGCTACGAATGTTGGATTTAGTGCTTCTGGGACTTTTTACAGTAAATCAAAGATGAAGTGCTGGAGGCATGAGAAAGTAGATGAGATTGGGTAGGAAAACTTCTCCAGTCACTGACTACTGCAAAGGATAAGACTGGCCCTTCATTACCTTCTCCTCAGAATACTCCTGGGCCTGGGAAGATAAAGCATGAAAAATGTAAATCCTGATGTTGAAAAGGACTCAGGACTCCTGCTGCCACCCGAGGACTAGAACAACTCTTCATGGGTCAGGTGGTCAACCTCCTGTCTGACTGCCTCAGGGACACAAAAAGCAGAGCCACCCTTTAATCCCTGAGAGCCCAGTAGATCATAGAGGACTGGACCCTACATGGCTCGAGCTACTGAGAGACCTAATGTCTAGAAATTTGGCCTGAGCACCTGGGGGCTGCCAAAGAAACCAGAATCCACTTTCCCAGTAATCAAAAAAAAGGGGGACTTGTTCATGTATTTCATTTCTGTAGGACTAGAACGAGATGCTCTGGTTTGCCCAGGAAGTGTACACTCAAGGTGGACAAGAAAACCAGGTGGATTCCGATCTGAGTTTATTGGCAAAATAAAAAATGGTATAGTGGGACCTTAACCTAAAGGGATACAGTTACTCCTACCAGCCTTGCCCCCTTGATTTTTTGTGAGAAACAAAAAAGTAAATACGTTTGAAGGCAAAACCTTGAACATGGACAAACTGGAGGTAGGAACAAAATCTATCCCAAAGGCTAAGCAACCATAGCGGCCACAAAGTCCAACTTTGTCCCAGTCATAGCTTTTGACGGCAAAAGCAACAGAATCAACAATGGCATATCCAACGTCGAGGGCCTCTTGCCAGCTTCAGACTTGGACAATGTCCCTCTGGAAGTCTTTGACGCCCAAAAAAGTAGACCAAGTCAGAAGGTAAAAACTTTGAACTAGGGGGCCACTTTGTGCATCTGATCTCCCCTTCATCATAGTCAGCTTGAACTGGTCTCAGTCAAACGTAAACAGGTTTTTTTCAATGGCGCTTTACTTTTTCTAGGCACTTTTTGCCTTACAAATTTTAATATATCAGGTTACACAAACATATTTAAGTCGAAAGCCCACTAGAGTGCAGGTCCACTCCTCAGCGCAGAAAAATACAGGACAAGTATGAGACTGTTTCACAATATGTTGGGGGTTATAATTCTAGAAACCTTACAAGATAGTTCTGGCAAATGTGTCTTTGTTAAGTACAGACCGGGTTGCAGGTTTGTAAGTTAGACATACTACATGCTTCTAATCGAAATTGAAATAGCTTTATCCAGGTTGTGCTGAGAAAGGTGTTGGGATCTGCAATGCGAGAAATTGTCTTGGGAGAAATGTAACAAGGGAAATGATGCTAGAAAGCACTATCCTGGAATAGAATATGTGCAGACCAGCAAATGTTCCAAGACACGATAGAGCAGTTTCGAAACACTAGATTGACAAACATCTGGAGAGAAATGCTCCCAAAAGGTAGTAATGATACCTACTACTCTCAACTCCATCATCCTTATTCAAGGATACGTTTGATCTTCATTACAGAGAACCTCATGCAACAGGTTCATAATGGCCATATAAACGTTATTGTGATAGCAGCCCACGCACATCTGACATGAGAGATTGCCAGGACAGACAGAGCATCCAGATACAGGTGAATGTCAAGGCACAGCATATGCTGAACACCACCATTAAATGATTACTTGAGTGTTAATGATGTACTACATTTTTTGTGAGAGAAATTACCACTAAAGCCCTGAAAGTAGTTTTAAAAGCAATAATAGCAATGGCAGCAACAGATAAGAAAAATATGGCTTCAGTGAGACTTGGTTGGCAGTAGACCTTAAGGTAGTGGTCTTCAAACATGTTAATGCAGCACCCCCTACCTTCCCCCAGTAAAGAAATAAAATTCTTTGGTCCACCTCAGATTTTTCACAAATATTCTATTAAATGGGCAGTTGTTAGACCTGTCTGCTTCTGAGAGTCCCCTCACCATTATGATTTCTTTTGTTCCCCTGTACCTCCCAAAATGTGTCGCTTTTCTTTGTCTGCCAGGACTTTTTATGTGTTGTTTCATGGGGTTAGATGTTCCTTGAAGCCCAGTTGCTCACCGGGTTTGTGGCACCTATTTACAAGACATGGTGAAACTGGTGGCATTACAAACTGGGGTTGTCAACCCAAAGATTTGGCCCTAAAATGGTAGACACCCTTTTCTCTCATGTGAGTGACTCCCATTGGAGCCTTCATGAACTTTGACCTTTGGAGGTTTAGGCGCCCTTTGTTTAGCGCGCTCTTCTGACAAGAATTTCTTTATTTCCTCTCAGGTACACAAAATGGCTGCTTTAGAACCACAGTACGGTGGCTCTGTGTGGCCTAAATACACCTCCAAAGGGCCATGTCATTGTCACAGCCAGAGAAGGTTCTGGAACCTTCTGGCTCGTGCCAGCACCCCAGGGCACTGGCTATATAAGGCTCAGTCCCTGGCGGCCATTTTAGATTCATTTTAGATTCCAGACTTGACACCAGATTGACACCTGCCCTGTTGACCCCTGAGGTGGCTGGTAGCGCAGGCAGTAGAGCAGCAAAGGGTTGCTGGCGTTGTGTCTGACTGGCGTTCCAGTCAGCTACGTGAGAAGTGATCTAGCACCTACAGCGCCTGCCCAGCGAGTACCTCATTGCCCCCAAAGACTGTGGCCAGATTCGTGTGCCTCTCCGCCCCCCCCCGGTGGTGAATCGTGACTGATTTCACGAGTCGCGAGGCGAGAGCAAGTTCGCCGCGACCGCGATCCCTGAAGTGCCCCCCTTCGTGACAGGCGCCTCCAGTGAGGAGCTCGGACGTCTCCGAGCCCCATCAGCGTAGAGCGCTTCCTGCGCATATTGAAGGTGAGGTGGTGCGCCGGGGCGGGGAAAGGCCGGCCTTCCTTGGGCGGGACTAGCGTCTCTGCCCCTCCTCTGTGACCCGGGAGTTGTAGCTGTGGGCGGGAACCACCCCGAAGAAGGAAGTCGGAGGGAGGTCCACGGAGCCCCTGGGAACCCCGCCGCTGACGAGAGGAGAACTGTGCCCGACTACATCGTACCCCAATTGCAGCCGTTGTGAGGTGGGGTGCAGCGTTGGGAAGGAACTGTGAACCGGCATTGCTTAGAACAGCGCGAAGGTTGTGCGACTCTGCCGGCAGCCCGTTCGTCAGTCTACAGACTTTGAACTGGTGCGGCCCGAGTACTAACAGCATCTGGAAGCCCCTAAGCGCACATTGACTCCACCGACAGCAGAGGTCTCCCCCCGGTGGCAGCCGAAAGCGAAATGAAGTGTTCACTGTGTTTCCTTGCCTTTTAGATTCACGCGCATACACCCTGGTTGGTCCCAAAAGAGTCCCAAAAGTAATTCGGTACTCAGAGGAAAACCTGTATGCCCTAATCAGCACAAACTGTAAGAGTAATCTTTCCTTATTGAAACATTTGGCAAATGCAATGTCTTTGAAGTAATTAATTGGTGGCAGCGATACCAGAACATACAAGTGTTTGATAAGCCAAAACGAACCAGTATTGATTCTGTGTGCAAATGTAATAGTTATCCTATTTATTCTATATATTGAACAATATTTATTCGTGATATTTATACTATTTATTAACGCTATTCATTGACCAATGTTTATTTGTGAAATCTATCCTATTTATTAATGCTACTTATTTGTGACATTATTTATGATATTTATTCTTGAACTGAGTCCCTGAAATTGATACTGAAGGAAATGAATTTGTGCTTTTAAAATCGAACTTTCCCTCACAAATTTTTATATAAAGGAATCGTATTTTTCTACAGCAGTGGTGTGGTGTCCTCCTTTTTGGTGTGGCTGCACAGGGGATTATTATTGGGTCAAAGCCGGCTTAACACTACAGCCTTCACTTGCCTTGTCACTTGTGCCAAGCTACCCCCTTTGTGCTGGGCTTGCCCCGCGCAGGTCCAACATAAAATTGGTGCTCAGCGGGTGGGATTGCGAGCCGTGCTTGTTTTGAACCCCATAATAATTCAGGGTGCACCACAGGTACACACCCGGAGTTTTCTCCCAGCGGCCCTCAAATTCAACGTTTTGCTTTTTCCAAATTCTTTCCTGGAGGTGGGTGGAAGTGACCCTCAAAGTTCTTATCCTGGTCACCTACTTCGGGATGGTTGTCCACACTTTTCACTGACAAGATGGATTCGAAATGTCAGAGCTGGAGACCTATACTGTGGCACAGCTCAAGGATTTCTGTCAGGGGAGGGGAGTGTTTGTCAGGCGAGGGGCCAAAAGAGAGGAGCTCCGTACTAGTCTGCGAGCATGGGTGGAAGCACACGCGGAGGGAACGGTGGAGGAGGAGGAATCGGACAGAGGTACTGTCATTGATAGGACTGCGGAATGTCCCCCGGGGGTGGGTGAGATGTCAATCAGCCCCAAGGCAACCTCACGGGAGGGCAGCAGTGTGTCATCGAGAGGGTTGTCAGAAACCGAGTTAGCTGACAGGAGAGACGAAAGACTGTTAAGGTGGGAAATAGAAAAAATGGAGTTGGAAGAAAGGAGGGAGGGGAGGAGGTTGGAACATGAGTCCAAGCTGGAGATGGAAAGGAAAAGGATGGAACACGAGTTCAAGCTACGAGAACTCGACCTCCAGGCCCACAACATCGCTCCGCAGGGTGTCGAGTCAAAGGAATTTGCCAGGGAGCCCAGGCCTCATTTACCTAAGGATGTAGTCGACAGTTACACCGCTGGAGACCTAGTTTTTATTATGAGATTATTATAAATGTATATTGAAACAATATGCCCATCAAGTAATTTGTGTATTTCTTGTTTTATTTAATATTTAAGTTTGATGCATAACCATCAGTGACTCGGTGTTAGAATACCGTAATACGGAATTGTTAGAAAAAGGTGTTAATTTTGTACCAGAGCACTGTACGAAGATATTCGCAAAATGTTTTTAATGATGAATGAATATGTTTTATGAAAATAAATTTTGAGAAATTCAAATCTAAACTAGTGTGGTGCAATTAGAACTCTTAGTGTCACGGCTAAAAACAAAAGTAACTCAATATGCATGTAGGCCTGTTGGTCACTAATACAAAAGCCTAATTACACAGAAAGGAAAACTTTTTTCTGATTATTGCATACCCGGTCCTTTCTGGTTTCTGGGAAACTCTCTTCTTTGCAAGAACACCGCTGGAGACGACATAGCCAAGTGGCTAACAGCCTATGAGGTCTCCTTAAGAGCCCATGGGATCCATGAGAAGCATTGGGGTAGTGGATTATACCGGTACATGCCTCCGACAGGTAGGGATGCCCTATTGGCCCTAGGCCGGGAGGAGCAGGTAGACTAGCCCGCCATGAAGGTGGCGCTCATCAGAAAGTTTGGGTTGACCCCAGAGAAATACCGGCAAAGGTTCAGGGGCAGCCACAAACTGAGCTCACAGAATTGGGTTGACTTCCTGGATTATGCCAAGAAAGCCCTAGATGGGTGGGTCCAAGGTAGTGAGGTGGAAGACTATCGAGGGTTGTACAACCTAATACTCAAGGAACATCTACTCGAGAAATGTCTTCCCGAGCTGAGGCAACACCTGGTAGACAGCAAACTTACTTGCCCCCGTAAGCTTGCTGAGGAGGCAGACATTTGGGTAAGTACCCGAGTGTCTACGAGGGGGACGGGAGGAGATTCTCAGAAGTCCGGACAGGGCGCTCCTCAGAAGAAAGGGGGAGAAGATAACAAGAAACAGGAGTTCTCCAAAGGCCCTCAAAATAACTTTAAGGGGAAAAGTCACTTTTCCAATTCTAAGGCTATTCTGCAGAAGAACCCTAATCCTGGCCAGAGTCAGCAGCCAAGGGTTATCCATTGCTTTGAGTGCTGTGGTATTGGACATTATAAGGGAGACGTGAAATGCCCAAAGAGGCCACCCCCTCCCACTGGAGGAAAGACCCTGGGAGTCGCTAGTGTAGCGCTCGGGGAGGAGATCCCTGGGTGATCGGGAGATGGTTCCAAAGATCCAGGTGCCCTCGAATACTACCAAGTATGGGCAGTGGGTCACCATCAATGGCCATAGAGGGGAAGCTCTGAGAGATACAGGAGCCAGTATGACTATGGTAAGGAGTCATCTGGTGTCCTCGGAGCAGGTGATTCCAGGCGTACTTCATCCAGCCGCGATGGCTGACGGCAGAATGGGCCACTATCCTGTAGCCGAGGTTCCCTTTGAGTGGGGAGGGGTTGCAGGTTCACTTCGAGTTGCCGTAAGCCCCGCCGTGCCAGTTGATTGTCTGCTGGGTAATGATATGGAGCACAATGCTTGTAAGGAGGTGGAATACCGGACTCATACTGAGATGCTGGGCACACCTGCTTGGGCCTGTGTGAGTACCAGGTCTGCGGCTGCTCGGGAGGAGAAGTCGCGTGGGTTGGAGCCTGGAACAATGGCCCACCCAGCTGCTGATGAGGGAGCGTCTCGAGGACAGGAGGAGCTTGCCTCGATGTCCATGCCCCGTGAGACGGATAGGCCACCTGTGGAGGTGGACCCGGAGTCCGCAGAGGAGGACATGGTTCCGTTGGGGGACTTGCCTATCCCCGCTGAGTGGCGAGTGGAAGGGGGACCATCCAGGGAGGAACTAAGCAAGGGACAGAGGGAATGTCCCACCCTCGAGGGTCTGAGGCAACAGGCTGAAGCTCAGGCAGCAGGTAACAAGTCTGGGAACTATCGTGTTTACTGGGAGGATGGTCTCCTCTACAGTGAACCCAGGGCACCAGTGCACGGATTGTCACGGGCCCTGGTAGTCCCACAGTGTTACCGAGCCTTCCTATTAGAGTTGGCTCATGAGATTCCCTTGGCAGGACACTTGGGTCAGGACAAGACTTTTGCCCGGCTTGTCCCCCACTTTTATTGGCCTCGAATGTGGGTGGCGTCTGACGCATACTGTCGGTCGTGCGTGTCATGCCAAGCCAGTGGGAAAACAGGGATGAAGCTGAAAGCTCCCCTGGAACCACTTCCCGTCGTTGGCACCCCCTTTGAAAGGGTGGGCATCGACATTGCTGGGCCCCTAGATCCACCGACATCATCCGGTCACAGGTTTATCCTGCCGAAAGCGAAATGAAGTGTTCACTGTGTTTCCTTGCCTTTTAGATTCACGCGCATACACCCTGGTTGGTCCCAAAAGAGTCCCAAAAGTAATTCGGTACTCAGAGGAAAACCTGTATGCTCTAATCAGCACAAACTGTAAGAGTAATCTTTCCTTATTGAAACATTTGGCAAATGCAAGGTCTTTGAAGTAATTAATTGGTGGCAGCGATACCAGAACATACAAGTGTTTGATAAGCCAAAACGAACCAGTATTGATTCTGTGTGCAAATGTAATAGTTATCCTATTTATTCTATATATTGAACAATATTTATTCGTGATATTTATACTATTTATTAACGCTATTCATTGACCAATGTTTATTTGTGAAATCTATCCTATTTATTAATGCTACTTATTTGTGAGATTATTTATGATATTTATTCTTGAACTGAGTCCCTAAAATTAATACTGAAGGAAATGAATTTGTGCTTTTAAAATCGAACTTTCCCTCACAAATTTTTATATAAAGGAATCGTATTTTTCTACAGCAGTGGTGTGGTGTCCTTTTTGGTGTGGCTGCACAGGGGGTTATTATTGGGTCAAAGCCGGCTTAACACTACAGCCTTCACTTGCCTCGTCACTTGTGCCAAGCTACCCCCTTTGTGCTGGGCTTGCCCCGCGCAGGTCCAACAGCAGTGTTTAAATATGTCTCTGCTTTTTAAACCAGAGATATATTTAAACAGTGGTGTTCCATTCTGTTACCATTTTTCCCAGCTATGATACAAAGGACAAAACAAGCTAGTGACCATTACAGAGTGTTGACTGCCCCTCATTTTTTCCCACCGATTAAAACAAAGCACTGCTATCAGCATAATGCTTTGTTTGGACAGAACCTTGTGCCCCCCCACCCTCCTGCTACTCCCCCGCCCCCTGGGATAACCTGAGGCCCCCCTCGGGGGGCCACCCCTCAGTTTGAAGACCCCTGCCTTAAGGTGTAAGAATACAGAAATATGCAGACAGGAAAAAGGGCAATTCTGTGATAAGTCACAAACGTAAGGGGATACATAAATATGTTACTAATATATAGGTGCAAGTAAACCCTCCTGTCACTCAATGTATTTATTTATTTATTTATACAATTTCTAAAGCGCACTACCACCTAACAGGCATCTTGGCGCTAGTAACTCAGAGACCATGTCAACACAGAAGGGGGCTAAAGCACAGGCCTAGTTCTTAGGGAATAACCAAGTTTTAAGGTTCTTTCTGAAAGCAAGAAGATCCTTGTGTTGCCTCAGTTCAAAAGGTAAAGTGTTCCACAGCCTGGCCGCAGCCACCCCAAATGATCTGCCACCAGCTCTAACTTTTTTAAAACGTGGGACTTTTATTAACATGCCTGTCGATGAGCGGAGCGCTCTGCCCGGAACGTACCATTCAAATTTGTGCTGGAAAGAGACCGGTCCTTTTCCATGCAGGGCTTTAAATACTAGGCACAGAGATTTGAATTTAATTCTTTGTGTCACGGGGAGCCAGTGCAGCTCCGCCAGTGCTCCAGAGGCGGAGGACCTCCTTAACCATCCTAATACCAATTTAGCAGCGGCAGATTGCATCCGCTGTAGCCTGTCTAGCAGGAATTTGGGAGCCTCAAGGAGAAGAGCATTACAATAGTCCACCCGACTAAGTATCGTGCTCCGTGCTATCAGGAGGCGGCTTGATGGGGTAAGAGGAAAAATCTTCTTCAGAGAGCGAATAATCGCCAGGCAGCAGCTCACCACCTTCCCCACGTGCGCCTCCAGGGAGAAGTTACAGTCAAATGTTACCCCCAAGTTACGAACGGTTTTAACCGGCTGGCCGGGATTGGGAAACTTTGGGGGCCACAGGTTCATGTGGGACTTAGGGGGCCTCCTGTGTTCCTACGCGTCTCAAATTGCATCAGCTCAGTTTTTGCTATATTAAACTGAAGAGAATTCTCCTTCAGCCACTGTGACATGTCTTCTAAACATCTGTGAAACTCCTCTACTGAGATGGACTGCTCTCCCTCCTGCTCTCCCTCCAGGGAGAGAATAAGTTGCGCATCATCAGCGTAGTTGATGACTTAGATGTTATAGCGCTTGATGATCGTCAGCAAGGGTCTCAAATAGACATTAAAAAGAATGGGGCTGATGGCCGAGCCCGGAGGCACCCCATGTGAGACATGAGTAAAGGCAGATTGGTAAGGAGGAAGGGACACCGCTTGCTGTCTCCCTGAGAGAAAGGAGTGAAACCATCTAAGGGCCACTCCCGTGACTCCCACCTCACTCAACCGGTTCAGAAGGATGTTGTGGTTGACCGTCTCGAAGGCGGCAGACAGGTCCAGCAGAATCAACACTGCTGCCTGGCCCCTGTCTGTCCGCCTCCGAAGCTCGTCCATTATGGTCACCAATGCCGTCTCAGTACCATGAGCCGGTCGAAACCCGAACTGCTCCTCCTCCAGATGTTTAGCCTGTTCTAAGTGCGCGGACAGTGTGCCACTCACTACCCGTTCCACTACCTTGGCCGGGAAAGGGAGAAGAGATATTGGTCTAAAATTCTTTAGACATTCGGGATCAAGGGAGGCTTTTTTAAGCAATGGCGTTACCAGCGCCTGCTTCCACTGACTAGGAACCACCCCTTCTGCAAGAGACTGATTACAGATCTTACACAGCAGTGGGAAGAGTTCTGCCCTGAATTCCTTCCAGATTTTACAAGGCAGTGGGTCCAAGGGGGAGCTTGACACAATGCTGTCCGTTAACTTGTAAAAGTCCTCAATCTGAAGGAGGGGAAAATCAGAGAGAGCCCCCAAGGCAGCCTCCACCATACTGTCATTCCCTGTCAGTCCACCTTTGTCCTTGATGAGGACCAGCTGTTCATTTCTGTTAGACCTGTCTGCTTCTGAGAGTCCCCTCACACTATGATTTATTTTGTTTCCCCGTGCCTCTTAAAATTTGTCGCTTTTTCTTTGTCTACCAGGACCTTTTTGTGTGTTGTCCCATGGGGCTAGATGCTCTTTGATGCCCAGTTGCTCACCAAGTTCCTGGCACCTATGTACAAGGCGCCTGACTGAACCGGTGGCATAACCAACTGGGGTTGTCAACCCTAAAATGGTGGACACCATTGTCCCCTATGAGAGTGACTCCCATTGGAGCCCCTCTGACCTCTGACCCTTTGAAGGTTTTGGCGCACTTTGTGTAACCTGCAAACCTGACAGGAATCCCCTCAGGAGTTACAAGTACACAAAATGGCTGCCTTAGGAAGCCCAGTACGGTGGCTCCTAATGACCAAAAAGATACCTTGAAAGGGCCATGTCATTGACATAGCCAGGGAAGGTTCTAGAACCTTCTGGCTCGTGCTGGCATCCTAGGGCACTGGCTATAAAAGGCCCAGTCCCTGGCGGCCATGTGAAGAATGATCAAAGAACACCAGAAGAAGAGGACTTGACCCCAGATTGACACCTGCCCTGTTAACCCCCTGAGGCAGCTGATAGCGCAGGCAGAAGAGCAGCAGAGGTTGCTGGCGTGGACCCTGACTGGCGTTCCAGTCAGAAGCGTGAGCAGTGACCTCTAGCCTTCAGCGCCTGGTCAGCGAGTGCCCAATTGCCCCTCAGGGACTTTGGCCATAGTTAGAGCCTCCCCGCCCCCCAGTGGTGAGATCGCAACTGCAACTCTTAAAAGTGCCACCTTCAACTTAAGTGCCTCCTGGCGGGCGTTCGGACGTCTCCGAACCCACCGCCGTCGACGGGCTGTTTGTGGATAGAAGGTGAGGTGCTGCGCTGGGGCGGGGAAAGGCTGGCCTTCATTTGGGCGAGATTACTGTCTCTGCCCTGCCCGAGTGACTTGGGAGCTGGTGTGTGGGCGGGAACCCCCCCCCGTGAGTGAGCTCGGAGGGAGGATCGCGGAGCCCCTGGAACCCCCCTTCGCCCTTGGGAGAAGTGCCATACTGACTGGAGCGCTTACCGGCGCCGCCGAAGTGAGGTCCGTCTCTACCCCTGAAGTTGCCGCGTTGTTGTGGAACTGTGATGCGGTCTCATTTTGAACTGTGCGCGCAGGTGTTTTGGCCCCTCCGGCAGCCCGTTCGACGGTCCCAAGACTCGTGAACTGGAGCCGCCTTCGGAAACCCCGCCTGCGCTGACAGAAGCGCACAGACTCCTCCGGCAGCAGTAGCATTGAACCGGATGGCCGCGGAGTGTAATTGCCATAGTCATTTTATGCCTTTATCTTCCAGATATACGCGCAATGAGTTGTGAGTGCAACTAAGGGATTATCACGCGTATCTTGTGCCCTGAGAGCCCGAACCCGTCAACACTTCAAAAACTGTAAGAGCACACATTCCGCATTGAATGACAAACGTAATGTGTTTACCCTGAAAGTGATTAATTGGTGGCAGCGATACCAGAATGACCCTGTGATATTTATGTGAAACGATCAGTATCTAACCTGCTAGGAAACTGTCCAGTCATTGCTGATATTTATTCCAGTCATTGCTGATATTTATTCCAGTCATTGCTGATATTTATTCCAGTCATTGCTGATATTTATTCCAGTCATTGCTGATATTTATTCTAATGTATTGAATCCTGATATTTATCCAGTATATTTATTTATTAGAGTCCAACTATTTATTCCCGAGAAATCAGTACACAGCTAATCAAACCCATGCAAGAAATGTGAATGTGATTACCTAAGTGAACTTACTTCAAACCCAGAGAACTTTTACATAAACGAAACGTATTTTTCTATAACAGTGGTGTGGTGTCCTTCTTTTTGTGTGGTGTGCAGGGAGTTATTATTTGGTCAACACAACAGCCTTCTACCGCCTTGTCACTCAAGCCAAGCTACCCCCCTTTGTGTTGGGCTTTCCTATCGCAGGTCCAACAATTTCTTACTATCGACGGCTCTGATGCCTTCCCCAACTCTTCAATGATAGAGGCAACTTTATCATGAAAGAAGTTGGCAAGATAATCACAGAGCCTCTGAGATGGCAGGATGTCATTTTCACAACACTCAGGTTTGGTCAGGCTATTGAGAATTTTAAAAATACAACGAGAACTATTTGAGGCCCTGAGTATCGCTGAGGCGAAGAAGTCAGCCTTCGTTCTTTTAATGACCTTCCTATATTTTTGCTCTCCAGGCCTTTTTGTCCTAAATTAAATATTTCTGTCTCCAGATTCTCTCGGCCCGATTACAATCAAGCTTCAGTTTTTTCAATTCCTCCCCAAACCAGGGGGCAGATGGCCTCCCCTTACTCTGAAAGGATTTACAAGGCACAGTGAGTCATACAGATTTGGACACAAAGCACATACACTATTGGCAAGAGCATTAGACATTAATCAAAAAAAGAGAAAGAAGAGTGTCACTAAGGACACTTGCGATTCAACGTCTGAAGGACAGGCGCTCTCAAAGAATTCTACTCAAAATAAATCAAGCGGGAGCTTGAATCACACACACAATAGAAGACATACAGTTCTTTTGAGGCTATCTCACCCTAGTATAATTAATAAGACGACGGAGGATTTGTGGAACACACTGAAGAAGAAGAAGGCAAAAAACAACGTAAATGAATTGAAGTCTCATAAGGCTGGTGGGGCCAGACAACTAAGAGGGCATTTTTAAAACCTTCATAAACACTTTATCCTTAAGCCGGACACAGTTGTTCCAAGCAACTGGAAGACAGGCATGGAATCTCTCAAGAGCTGGGATAAGCCACAGAAAAGGCTCAATCTGAACTACCATAGACCTATTCCCTTGCATTTTATTAATGAAAACATTCACTCACATCCAGCAGGAGATGCTGTTTGCAAGTTCACCAGGCCAGAAAAAGCAGCTGGGCAATTTCCAGGCTGTGCTTTGATAATCAAATTATCCCTTACGCTCACTTACCTTATTGAATCTAGCAAAGGGGTAGTCCTTGCCCTCTTCTGCAGCGCGCCTCCAGTGGTAGAAGAGGGCCCCATCCTTCCTCGCTGGGTTGGCAAAGGGCATCCACTTCCATGGACGGACCTTTTTGCAGCCTAGCTTCGCCTTCACTGTGCGGTATCCATGTGTGGTATCACTCGGCAGCAGTGGGGGAGCATCCCTGTATTTTAAAAAGCCAAATACAGACTCAAACACATTCCTACATTTCAGAGTCTGTAAGGTGTAACATTAGTGTAGAGCTTTGTCGTTGCGCGTGCTGCAAAATAACTTCAAACATATCCTGGCCCTCTTACATTTTGTTGCTGTCTTTACTTCCAGAGTTTTTGCTCTCATCTCAACGTTTTTCCTAAGATTACACCCGACATCTGTCAAGTAACATCTCACAACCCTTTTCTGTATCACAACTCCAAAATATTACCTCTATGAATTGATGCTCTGGATATAAATGTGTGTCTCCAGAAAGCCCTCCCCATGCTCTCCACTGATATGCAAACAAATAAGCTTGTATGTCAAAACTGGCTTGGAGACTCAGTGTATTGTCATGAACAACTGGATGCATTCTGGAATTTGATGGCGTTTACATCTAAACCCAGAGATATCCAAGCATCACTCGGAACCTACCTGACTCTACATGGGTAGTAGGAGTCCTCAATGTCAGCTGTCAGAGCCAGTGTGACTGACCAACATTTCTACCGATAGAGGCAGCTATTGCTTTCTCAGTTAGGGGCTGGTGGAATAATGGGTAAAATGAAAACTGAGCTCATTGAGATTGGGTATATCGAGTTTGAAAGGATGTATTATGGAACCATGCATTCAGTAGTAATGCATGCTGTTCCAATGCGCTCGTTATAATGTGAATGCCGTTACTACGTATCACCACATGTTTTTTAGTTTTTACAATGAGTATGCCTTTACCACGCTTGCTTTTCCACCAAATTCCGTTGTAAAAGCAGGAATGATTTTATATGTAATGTAATGTAATGTATGTATACTTGTAAAGCGCACTGTTACCTCGTTACGTGGTGTCCTGGCGCTGTATACCGCGGGGGAACCCGTCCTGGCTTTCCCTATGAGAGGGCACCCCAAGTAGAAGCCAGGCTCCCTGGCGTTGCTAGGGCCGTTGTGGAGATTAAGCAAGCTATTGCCCAGAGTTGCAGAGTGGGACCCATGGTTAGCGTAGGCACCTCAGCGAGAATTATCGAGTCCGCGGACATTGACCCAAGACCCTGCCGCGTCGGGAATTGAACCCTGGTCCCGGGCCGACCTCTGCTTCAGGGTCTGCCGCTTCTAACCGGTGAGCCACACTTCTCTATATCTCTTCTCTATATATGTGATCAAGGCCGTTGTACCGGCCAAAACGCGTCATGGCAGGCAGCAGAGAGAAATAAAAATATTCTTCTGTTGCCACTACGAGGAATGCGCTCGATCCTTTTCACCGCATCAGGAGGTTCAGGAATGTTTGTATATATATAAATATATATCAGGCCTGAAACCTATGGTTTTTTCAGTGAATTTGCAAGGTTTTTTAAATGCTAATTCCTAATTATGGTGTGTGTGAAACCTATGGTTTTTCTGTGAATTTCTAAAGATTTTTGCAATGCTAATTCCTAACTACAACGTGTGTGAAATCTATGTTTTTTTCAGTGATTTTACAAAGTTAAGTACTAATTCCTAAATTTAATGTGTGTGAAACCTATGGTTTTTTCAGTGAATTTCCAAGGTTTTTAAAATGCTAATTTCTGTATCAATTTTTATATTTTTTATATATTTATTTTCCAACAAACTGCCTTTGTATATTGTAATACATTGACTGTATCCTGTAATATGCAACGGCACAGCTAGTTTTTAATAATAATAAAAATAATAGGACATTTATAAAGCGCATGGTTGCACACAACTGTGTATCCCCGCGCTAACTGCTAACAGACAACTCTCAAGGAGAGGAGAGCCGGAAAGAGGATAATTGGAGATTGGATAAAGTTAAACAGTATAGTCTACATCTTCAATCAAAATATAAACAGTCAAATTTGTCAATTAATAAAAAAAAAAAAAATTTAAATGGTTAGGAGTCCTAACTTTACTACTACTAAATTGAGAAAAATCCTCATTTTAAGACTTTAGGTATTCACAGAAGGCATTTAGGAGTCCTAAAGTTAGGAGTCTTAACTTCTGTGAACACCGAAATGAGTACGTGTCTTCTGTGAATACCAAAATGAGTAAGTGCCTTCTGTGAATACCAAAATGGTAGTAAGTTTAGGATTTTGTCTTAAGTTAGTTCTGTGAATCGGGCCCTATGTGTTTTAGTTCATATACTAATTTTATATGTTAAATATCGTTTGTAATTTTAAGTGATTTATCATTTTTTATTTAATTGTTAATAGTAATTTATAGTGCTGTAGCAAGTTGTGAGATTTGTAGGGTTACAGGATGGGAAGTTAAGAATAATTCATGTATTAATTGTTGATTATGTAAATTGTGTAATGGGTTACGCTGCAAAGTTTATTAAGTAATAATTGATTAAATAATTAATAATAAATTAATCAATTGTTAGTTATGTAAATTGTTTAATAATTATATTTTCTCAAGGCGAAACGCGTCATTTTCTCTGCCATTAAAGACTTTCTGCAGCATATTGGAGTGTCCGGGTACTTTGTGATAAACAGAGAATTTAGGAATGAATATTTGGGACTCTCGGTAACCCGACTTGGACCGCCCGTGACAGTCTTGCTGAGTCCTAACCGAGATTTGTGGAGCATAAAAACTATTAACACAAGATGTGTATGTATGTATATATATATATATATATATATATATATATATATATATATATATATATATATATATATATATATATATATATATATATATATATATATATATATATATATATATATATTTATTTTGCAGGCACCGACTCCGTGAGTAATTTGGCATACAAGATGTTTATTTAAAAAAAGACAGGCGCCTTTCGGCGGCAGGACCACCTTGATCACTGCTAGTACAGTTCTGTGGGTGACACATATATACAAACAACCACCATTTCCTTTTTTCTTTGTTGCCTTGGTAACCAAACACATCATAGACATAGAAGGTGCTCATTACTGAATGACAGTGCACAAAAATATATATACATGTTGTTAAAGGAAATACTTTCAGTGTTTGAGAAAATACTAGATTAATCATTATAAGACAAATAAAATTATAAACGGCAGTGAATCTAAAGGATGAGTTACAATTCACTCAAGCTTTTGCGATTTATCAGTGTCTATGTCTAAGAACTGTCCTTATGCCTCTGTGAACTAACTCCTTCTGTGCGCTGTTTAATAATAGACATAAAGGGTCCACATGGATACGATACATGTGAATGTGGACCAATGGATGCTCTCTATCCTCGCGTGCTCTAACAAAACAAACCAACCTCAAAAAATCTAAGCCGAGGAACGTAACTACCAGGGGTAAGAATTCGAGGCCATTGGACTAATAAAGTTTCTATCCTGCATACGATATATCTATATATATCTATATATATCTATATATATCTATATATATATCTATATATATATCTATATCTATATATATATATATATATATATATGCTTTTTATAATAGTAAATTAAAAAACAAATTTAAAAATGTAATTTAAATTAAAATATATATTTTTTATTAATAGTTACCTCATATATATGTATATGTGTGTGTTTAGGAGTATGTTTATATAAATCAAGAAAAACATTTACTTTGCATTACATTAATGTTAGACGTTAAAATATTTTAGATTTACTATTTTATACTGTATATAATATGAAAATCAATAGGTTTGTATTTGTAACAATATTGGTACCAACAATATTTTTGTTCCAATATTTTTGTAATTACCATTATAAGTATAGGTAGATTATATTTTTAGCATCGTTATTTATGACTAGATGTTTGTGTGGCACGATATTGGTTACGATATTCTGTTCAGGACATCCTGACATAGGATACATTATTGAATATTATAATGAATTGTTGATCTCTGATGTGGAGAGAAATGGGCTAATTAACACAATGATTTCACTGCGCTCTCTATCTGTTGTTTATGTACTATCTATGCAATCATTTGTACAGTGGTGTAATAGTGCTGTTACTTCAAACGCTCAAGTCTCAGAATTTAAATCAATAAATAAAAATAAGTGGAGTGTATTGCCCCAAGGGATTTCGGATGTGCACCGATCCATTTGTAGATGCTCTCTGCAGACAATAGTGCAATATGAATGGTCCGTAGCCACCCTGGGTACCACCGTTCAACACTGGAGTCTCAGGATCCTACATACCACGGCAAATGAAACGACCAAGGACCCCTTGTTCTCCTGACTCTCCACAGGGAGATTGGGGGGAATCACATCTCGCTTGGGAGCAGATTTGGATCTCCCATTCAGCGCATGAAATTACGACATACACAAATAAATGTGCAGACCTTTTAAAAAAACAACTACTTAAAAAAGAAAAACACTAAAAAAAGACCAATGGCCTCAGAATCTTTGCAAGCAAAATAAACCCCGTACAATATAGCTCTGATGCGGGAAGGCAAGGTATTATTTTTTACATTAGGCTGCAAGTGCAAATACACATCACGGAGAGAGAGCACACGAAGAGTTTTCCAAGCCACTAACATCAATGATTTGACTTTCAGTTTCAGGCTTTTGTGTGCCCTTTGTATTTTTCTCCAATGCTCGGACCGTGGAGAAGACAGGGTAGTGAGGCCAAGAAAAATGTATGGCATTTGCACCCAAAAAGCATGCTATGCAAAAGGGTGAGGGAACACAAAACCACTGAAAGCAGTGGAAAAAAAGGATAAAACGTTAATATTTCCGGAAGTCCATTGTCAGTAATGTGGTTATCTGACCCCATTTGAGGTCATTCAAGCTGATCACAGCCACAGTTTAGAGCGATATGGAACTGGCAGAAAAGCAAAGCGGTCGCGGAGTAAAGGAGAGGGTTAGATGTGAAGCTCTTTAGGTGCTAACTTTTGTTAACCAATAGCTTCACAGCACTACGATCCTTGCTAGCATGAGAAGTCTTGGATGGTATGACACATATGCCAGATGGTATGACGGACACCAATGAAACGCGTTCCAGACTTGCTTGTGGACTGCAGGACTGAGATACGCCTTTCCATATATTTAGTTGGCAAGCAATGATCTCGGCTGCCACCATCGATATCAGTAGATACTTACCAAGATAATCATCTTAGGTAATATGGCTCCGAATCAGCAGACAATTATCGTTGCAGGTATAATTGCCAATGGAATCTAAATTATTCTGACTGCCATATTCAAGGCTCATAATAGATTATCAATGCATTACAAATATAACCATGTTGAAAAAAAGGAATAATAAAAATAATCACCATTTGCTTTGATAAAGCAATACAAATTAAGATTAGGGTGAAGGGGGATTAGCGAAACTCTATACATTTGCAAAATGTTTAAGCCTGCTGAAATGGACTACTACTGAAAAAAGCTAGATGTAAACACACTTTGCTATCAAATCAGACTCTGCTTCTTGGGCCATTTTGGCCGTTCTAACCCTCGAGCCTGTTCAGTTGCATTTACCAACTTTACTCCATGCAGAGCAGAGGTATCGACAAAACATTGTCACTCCGCTAAGGAGCTTAAGGATTTTAAATACACAAGTCACTTGAGAGGAATAGCAGTTTAGTTGACTTGGAGAATGCAGTCGCCAGTCTCAGAGTAGTCTGCATTTAATTGTGCTGTCTCCCAGGCAGATCCAAAGCATCTCACCTGTCAAGATTCAAGGGTGGCAATTTGAGCCACACTTGAGAACTCAGAAGTGTGGAGGAAGGTGGTAAAACTTCACCTGGCGACAAGTGTGAGAGTTCCACAGTTGTGCCTTATGTCTGTAGCCCCGTTGAAATTGCCCAAATACATCAATATGGTCTCGTTTCATTCCAGCTTTGTTTTCTGGGCTTTTGCAGCAATTTTTTCTCCTTTGCAGGATTTGTTTTTTTGTGTCTATTCACCAAAGGTTGACTGCATCCGAACATTTTTGAGAAGGGCATTTTTATTAGCAGTCTCACTTTTGATGCCGTGTTTATGTGCTCTTTTTTGTTACTTCAAATAGTTTTGCTCTCCCTGATTTAAACAATTTGCTCAAAAAGACAAATGAACAAAAAAGGTTAATACTTACATGCATGTCTAAGGGCCTGAGTCAGAGTTTGGCGGTCCGACCGCCTGAAAACTGTGTCCGCTTGTAGCCTACAGCGCTGTCAGTCTATAAACCTCTGTATTATGAGTTGACCACGGCACCGGCAGTGTAGCTGCAGAGATCTTGCGGCAGTGGTGAGTACTTTTTCCAAATATATTGATGCCTTTGTGTGCATTTCAACTGTATATGTCTCAGATGCACACACATGCATGATACATGTGAAAAAATACCATGTACCTATTGCCGGACTCCGGCCCGTATGAAGACCGTCCTGACAATGGTTATACGGTACGAAAAGGACTCATGTAGATCGCCGCAAACAAGTTCGTATTCCTCGGGGTGAAGATCCTGCTGTGAAGGGGGACCTGGAGAAAGGGATCCATGTCGAAGGCTGGAAGAACAAGAAAGGGGTGTGTACGGACCTAAATCCTTTGGTAGCACAAACTTACAGCTGGTGGTCGAATCGCCGTAATCAGCTCATTAAAAAAGGCAACTCGTAATACGGACGGAGGTGCAACTCCCCTACACTGATGACACGCAGCTAGTGGTCTGTCACGCAACATGGGGACATGACAGCCAAACGGTTTTGCAATTGCATTACATCACTGATGTCTTGGATGAATACTAACTTCTTAAAACTCAATACTGAAAAAACTGAGATGATAAAATTTGGTCAGAATTTGGAGCCAATCATGGTGGCCCGTCGAAGCCGGAACTTGCCCGGCTCCGGTGCCCAAGGCTCGGAACCTTGGTTTTCTGATCGACAAATATTTAACACTTGCCTCTCAGATAAACCAAGTGTTTCAGCCTGCTTCTTCACGTTGAGGGTTCTACGAAAGATTCTTCCTTTCATTCCTTTTTCTCGGAGGAAAACGGTGGTAGGAGCTTTAGTGCTATCTAGAATAGACTATTGTAATGCCCTCTACCTAGGCGCTGGAAAACGGCAGCTCATTAAACTCCAATAACTGCAAAATCCAGCAGCACGAGTACTGCTTAATTTACCTAAACACCACCCCACCTCTGCCAATATAAAGCAACTTCACTGGCTTCCAGTGAGACAGCGGGTGGAGTTTAAAGCCCTCTGCGTAATTCATAAAGCCCTCTATGGAGAAGGGGCAATGGATTTACAATCTCGATTTCCTCGTTATGTTCCATCGAGTTGTCTTATATCTACTGACACTGGACTGGTACATCTTCCGAGGACAAAAAGATTAAGATGGGGAGGAAAATGTTTTTCATTCCAAGCAGCTAAATTAGGGAATTCCCTCCCCATCCAATTTCAACTTCAGAACTGCCGTACGCTTTTTAGGAAAAATATAAAAACCTGGCTCTTCAAGTAACTCTAATCTTCTTTGCGGTTCCGCCTCTCACATTCTCATAGCGCCAAGACGCCTCTGCAATTGTGCACTTTATAAATATTTCAGTCAGTCAGTCAGTCTGTGACGCCCTTTGGCAACTGCCTTTCCCCAACCGCAAGCCCGGCGGTCTGCTGGCGGTCTCAGCGGTTCAGCCACGGCCTTCACAAAGCCCATCTGCACAACCAATAATACGGCAGTAGACCGCCGGCACTGCAGTCCATGGCCCGCTAAACTCGGAATAAGGCCTTAAGTCTAATAAGCTTCTATGGTGCCACTTTACATTGTACGGATACATTCACCATAAAGACATGCACTGAATTCCTTTAAAAACAGAGTAGCTCACACTTACTTGTTGTCAGAGTACAAAAGAGCATAAACCTCTCTGTGCATTCCTTCCGGCCTCTTGAAGGTCAACGTTTCTGAGGATTTCTTTGATCTTTTCTACAAAAGAAAAGAGATGAAAAACTTGACCAGAACACACAATCACCTAACTTACACAACAAGTCACATAAACTGATGATTAACAAACCACTCCAAGAATTAAGATAAATGAAGCAGTTTCTGAAGGCACTTCTTTTGCTGCAGATCACTGACACCAATCAAGCCCCAACGACAGTGCACAAGCTCATGGAACTTGCAGTGCACAAACATTTCAACAGCAGAGATTAACCATGCACTCATCACTTTTCTAAACAAGTTATTTAAATAAGTTAATAGTAACAGGGATCAGTATACACAAATGTCTACAACTGACTTATGAAAAGAAATAACGAAAACGTCCACCCAAACAGCTGTGTATGTATAGTTGAAGCTGAGGTGAACACAAAGTGGCGGAAAAAGAAGCTGCATATGCCGGGCAATCACTTTACCTTGTCAGCATTTATAATGTCCCTTTTGTTGATGATTCCAGTGGTTTCTGATTCCCCACCTCCAAGGTCCAGAATATCGCGAACATCTGAGCCCGTCGTCATTTTTTAGACTGGAAAGGAAATAAAATAGTCATACAAAAAAAGTGGTGTAATTAGAGTAATGGTGAATGGAGTCTCTCACTACACTTCAGATGCCCCAGCAAAAAGGTAATCAAAAGATCCAGCTTATTTTTAATTATTGCTCTGGTAAGGTATATAAACAAGGGCACTTTTATTTACAACGTGCTGCTAAAAGGCCACATAAACTAGTATTATACCAATGTGACAGAATGTAATTAGACTGAAGTATAAATCAAGGGTAAATGCTGAGTCTTGGATAACCACAACTCCAATTCCCCCGTAGAAAGATTCAAAATGAGCACCACTTTGGAAGCCAAGGACTCATCTATTAGGAGTCAGGCTCTCCCTGGTGCCTCTGGGGTCACCCAGCAGCAGTTCCCACTTCCATTGAGATATGGGAAATGGAAGCCAAAGGCACTGTGTGGTCCTAAGAATGCGATGAGGGAAGCAGAGAGAGATGTGCAAACTATACCTTATCACACCTAGCTTTGTGTGCCTTCTTGCTACCAGGATACCATTTTACTCGCGTGCAATGTATGTTGAGTTTTGGAACTTTAAATACAACGTCTAGCCCAGCTGCTGTGTGAGAAGATGTTATAAATGAAGCCACAGGCAAGACCAGAGACAAGTATGTTCTGCTTTATTCAGCCCACCAAGAGACACGAGCTTCCCATGCAGCCTCTGAACCAACTCAAAGCACAGCATTCAGAGCAGAACCTGGACATCAAGGTTCTGGACAACAGAAGACATGGAGACATAGAGACATATAGACAGAAATGGAGATGAGGATTTCCGCAGTCATACTTTAACTACAAATTCTGACAGACAGAGCTTTGCTGATGGTGGCGTTGCCGAGGGGCCATTTGAAATGACGCACACTCCGATGGCTGAAGTGCAACAAGCTGTAATTCTACTAGAAAGCATGGTGCAAAGGCGAATCCTGATGGACATTTGAAAGCTTTGGACTGATCGCAATGCTTTACAATGTGAAGTTTGCCAAACCACGGGGACATTTCAGCAGTATATGTACCCGTGGCAATCAGTAGGCTTGGATTCACCACTTGTAAAGGCTCAGATACACTTTGGCTTCAGTGTAACAGGTTGTCATTTTTGGTGCCGATTCGTGGTGATGCACACACCATCTGTGTAAGTCCACTTACTTTTTGGCCTCTTTAAGATTGGGCATTTCAATTCTTATCTTTATTTTAGTTGTATCAATCTTATTGGGGCAATGGAAGGGCTAATGGCACCAGCATTGTTTTTGTACATGCCAGGGGAGCCAAGCACAATACAGGATGACGGGAAGGTAGGGTTCCAGGCATATGTGGACGCTGTGGGTGGTGAAGTATTTTCTGCATCACGGAAATTAGCCATGCTCAAGCAATGTTTGGGGGTAGAAGCATTTTAAAGCGTTTGTCACCACTACCAGATGGAGGTGATGAGGATTCAGATGGAGGCGACAATGAGATAGCAATGCAGCAATTGGATCTAAACTTTAGGAAAAAAAGAATGAGGTGGTGGAGCGCTATAAGCTCTTGAAAAGAAAGCAGATGCCAGGAGAGTATGACAACTTTGTAGCTGCGCTTAGGTTGTTAGCACCTACCTGCAATTACACAGGTTGCTTGACGAAATGTTACGAGACCAATTAGTGCAAAAATCAAAGGATAAAAAAGGGTTTAAGAAACGTTGTTGGACACGAAGGGCTCAACTCTACAAAAAGCTCAGGAAATTGATAAAAGGTCAGAGAGCATGGAAGAAGGGATGAGGAGATGGCGGCTGGATATGTGATGAGACTGGAAGGGGTTCAAAGTTTTGTTTATAAGACATCTAGAGAGAAGAGGAAGTGACAGATTCTCAGAGGAAAAGCTGTTGGGGTGCAGGAAAGCCATTGATAAGTTACAAGTGCGAGTGGAGAGTGTAAGAAAGTGGCTCTATATATACTGGACCAAAGTAAGGCACAGTGTGCACAGAGTCCCCAGTCCCCAGAGGTTTGGCAGAGGCTAAAGTTAGATATAACCTTACTCTCCGTAGTAGTAGCTTGGTCGAGCAGTAAGGCAGTATCAGAGGAAAGTGTAAAGCATTTGCTGTACACCCTGTCAGCAAATGGTCTCCCACACTCAAGAACTGAACTCTAGGCCAATTATTTGTATGAAAATATATAGTTGTTTTATTTTAGAATCAACAATAGGTATCAAAATATACTTTCTAAGAATGAGTTACTTTAGTTAAATACTTTTCAAATAGGCAATAGACTATACAATAGCTACAGTTGTTGCACTAGGCAACACAATTTCAAACGTAATATAACATTGAGCTCAATGGGAATTTCTAGTTACATGCAATTAGTTACTTTGCAGATTACTTTTCTAACCACAGGACTGGATCCTAGATTCAGTCCAGGGACATCTCCTGTAAACAATTGAGTAAAAGAGTTTTGGTTACAGTGATTTTTAAGGAATTTTATTGTATTTTAAAAGTTGACACTTCGAAACTTTTTCACATAGAATCACCAATGTTATCCTATGGGAGGAAACTCACTTAGCAGATAAGTAATGTTATTGTTACTTTTTCTTACTCAGTGTTGGATCCTGGATCCAGCACTGGTGTATCTCCTGTAAACAATTGAAATAATGCTTTTAAGTCATACAGGCAATTTCTAAGGAATATTTGTAGTTTTAGAAATTGGACACTTAGAAGCTTTTCTGGAGAAAACCAGACAATGGTTTCCTATAGAGGAAAATTGAGTTAACAGTAGACCACTGTTATAATTACTTTTCAGGTTCAGTGCTGGGCTGAAAGTTGGCAGGGTATGCTCAGACATGAGTCCCTTGCTCACTTTGCCACTGGATTCAAGAAAGCCTGGCTGAAGATTGCTGAAATGCCAGAAACCTGTCCTAGGAAGCTTGTTTCCGGTCCAGGGAAGGCATGGCTTGGCAGTTCGGGCTGGACTGTTCCCATGAGGCACAGGGTCAGACTGATTTGCATATGGCCATGTCCGAACTGGGGTGGCAGAACAGTGATGGATTAAACCCAGATCTGTTGACTGGGTGCGAGTGTTTGATTGGTTCAGATGCTCCGTCCATCACCACCCCCTTTTGTACCACAGGGCTGAAAGATACAGCACTGGGATCTCTCCTGATAACAGGTTAGTAAATCGGAATTTGTTGTTCGGCTGATTTTAGATGAATATTTTAAAGTTTCAAAACTCCACACTTGGAAATTCTTCTAAGTGAAACCAATCAATGTTACCCTATGGAAGAAATATGAGTTATCGGCTTTTGGGTAAGTACTCGACTGGTATAGTTAAGGTTCTGGGCATAGACTCAGGGGTCTCCCAGGGTCAGGTAGGTAAAGTTGTTACACCCTCACCGACACAGGGGCAGCTGGGTGCAGAGAGAGTATGCCCAATGTAATCCTATGGAGGATAGGGGGCCTTCAGGTGGTGGCTGCTAGCAGGCAGGCCAAGCAGGCTGAGGGAGCAGAGCTCCTGGTCACTTACACAGGGCAAGTGGGGAGTAGACTAGGGTAGTTACTGCACTTCCAGTGACACTCGAGCGGCTGGGTGCAGGGTGCTTTTGGGCACCCAATGTTATTCAATGGGAGAATTGGAAATTAAACAAAGGCTGCAGGCTCGGGGATGGAAATTCTTCAGGTGTGACCACTGCTTCGAGAGGTAAGTCGGGATCTTAGAGGATAGATAGACACCCATGAGTTGGGCACAGGGGGCCGTGGAGCACCGGGTGCAGGTGTCTCTTTGGACATCGGGAAATCTTACCCTCAGCTTGTCGCGGATGGAGGGGTCCCTTGGTTGTGAGGTTGAAGGCGTCATCAGGATTGTCGAGGAGGGTCTTTGGGCACTGGAGTCCGGGTGACAGTCACCGGGGCGACGTCCTCAGTGTCTTTGTCCACTCGGGCACGGGCCAGGCTCGGCGGGTGCAGAGTGTGCTGGATTCGTGGTTCCTGGCTGGCACCAGGGGTTGTCGCGGTTTTAGCAGTACCACTGCTCATGGGAGTCCCAGTCTGGGAGTCCCAGACTGAGTATGCAGCAAACACGTAGTCAAGGAGAGTAGCCAGCTTCTAAACTTACCCCATAAATGCTTTGATAAACAACTTTACATGTTAAACAGCATGTAACCAACTCACAAACATGAACTCTGAAATTGAAAAAAATCAGGCAATGAGAGAAGTGTTGATTTTGAGGTCCCTCCTAACCTAGGGGGAGGACCAAGCAGATGCCTTGAACACAAAGAGTTTAATACTGAACAATTCAGTGGTGGTCTCATCCTCTTAGGACCACCACAAGCACAGTTATTATGGGCAAAAATACAATCCCAACCAAAGGCCCTGCAAAGCATTATGGGATGAGATTAGCAGTGGGCAGTGAATATTATAGTATCCAATATCAACATAATTCTACAAAGAGCTGCAGTTCAACTCGTCGTTACTAGGTGTCCCTCACGAGTCAAATGCAAAAGATTTGAATCAAGCTGCAGTTCCTCTAGTCATTACTAGATGTCCCTCACGAGTCAAATACAAAAGAATTGAAACCCCTTCATGAAGCTGCAGTTCAGCTCTTTGTAGAATTTCTAGTATTAGTACTCAGCTCAGGGTTTCAATGCTTTTGCATTTGACTTGTGAGGGACATCTAGTAACGACTAGTGGAACTGCAGCTTGATGTAATCATTTCAATGCTTTTGCATTTGACTTGTGAGGCCCACATCTCTGTACTGGGGTGAATGAATGACAATGTTCTGCATTCTGTCCATCAACTGTTGTTTTTGCATTTGTCACCCCGAGTGGGACGGGTATGCTCAGACGTGAGTCCCATGCTCTCCACACCACTGGAATCAAGCTATCCTGGCTGATGACGGCTGATAGCCAGAAACCAGTCCTAGGATGCTTGATTCCAGTCCAGGAAAGACATGGCTTAGCAGTTCGGGCTGGACCGTTCCCATGAGGCACATGGTCAAGACTGATTTGCATATGGCCATGTCTGAACTGGGGTGGTGTGGAGTGCAAAAAAACTATGGATTTGGGCCCAGATCTCTATACTGGGGTGAATGTATGACATTGTTCTACATTCTGTCCATCAACTGTTGTATTTGCCTTTGTTTCCAAGGCATCAGCTTGGTTCTCTCCCTAGGTTAAGGAGGATCACAAAATCATCACCTCTCTCACTGCTTGCTAAATTAATACGTTCCCTTTTGTGAAATGAATATATGCATTTTAGCATATAAAGACAGAGATACTTGTTATTTCACCCAAAAATATAGGAGGTCTCTGTTGGCAGAGCATTTTTTGTGCAACTTAGTGGGGAGTTCTGCACGAGGTTGCTGTCTGCAGGAGACGCCGGGCGGGTTCAAGGATCAACAGGCCTGTAGGTTTCTGGGGCCAAGTCAGTTAGTGTTGTCCTCTTGCCTTTTTGCACGGCAGGTTTTCTTGTTCTTCTTCTTGTTTTGAGATAGGGATTTGAGGAAGGAAGGTTCAGGGTGCCCCTAAATACTAAATTTAGTGGTGTTACAGGTAGGGCAAGGGCAGAGAGCAATGGGTCTCTGTCCTGGGGTGAATACACCCCCTTATCCTGCTCCTCTCTTGTGGGAGGGGGGCAGGAGCCTAGTTCGGATTGGGCAGGGCTCCCCATCCTCAAGATGGTAGTAGCCCGGAGTTGTGCTTCACCTCGCCTCTCCCACCTGAGGGGTGGATTTAGCACAGGCTGGCACACCCCCTTTCCTCACCTAGGGTTTCCCGCCTGCCTTCCCGCCAGAGTGGGGGTCAGATCTGGTGGGGGCCAGTTGCTGAGTACAGCAAGGGGCCTGGGGAAGCTCACAAAAGGCGGCATGCCTTTGAAGCTTCCCCTGCCCACCCTGGGGAAGAAGGCTTGGCTCCTCGTCCCAAGATGTGCATTGTTTCAGGCCCCTGAGAGCGGCAAGCTCTCGACCTAGGAGTCCGGAAACATGTACTTAGTCCTTACTTACTTAGTCCTTACAGGTCCTTACTACTCTCGCACCTGTGGGACTATACACCCTGCTCACACCTACCTCAACTGTACCCTCCTTTAAACTCTAAATATTCTAAACACGCTTAAGCAAGTATATGCTCCTTATTATTGCACTTTATACTATTGACGCAATTGTCTGTCTATACACTGTGTACCGACACTACCTCACCTGTTACCTACCTCATGTCCTTTATCCCACCTATGTAACTAGCACCTTGTACCTAACTACCTCATATATTACTCTGTATATACGCTTTATTACTTTGTATTTTTTACCCCCATGCCCTTGTAAAGCGCTCTGATATCTGCAAAGATCTTGTTCGCGCTATATAAAACTTTCAAAATAAAATAAAATAAAATAAATGTATGGTGGTGGCAGCCGCGGCAGCCACGCAGGCAGGACACTGGGAGTTGGTTAGATTTCAGGGGGCATCTTTAGATGCCCACTGTAGTGCATTTGGCATTAAATCCCACACTGGCATTAGTGTGAGTTTAATGTGCTTAGAAGTTTGATATCAAAATTCTCAGTCTTCAGTGTAGCCATCATGGTGCTGTGGAGTTCGTAATGACAACCTCCCAGCACCATATACTCTTAATGATGGCATCACTACACTTACAGTGCCCAGGAATGGCCCTGGGTACTGTAGGGGCATAGGGCTCATGCACCTGTGCCCACACCACTGGCATAGTGCACCCAGCTAGAGGGGTGACTGATGTATGCCAGGGCAGTGTGTTTGTGGGCATGGCACACAGGAATGTGTCCCAAGATACTCAGCCTGCAAAGGCAGGGTGTGTGTGTGTCAGGGTACAGGGCCCCTAAGGGTGGCACAATACATGCTGCAGCCCTTAGGGGTCTTCTCTGGTCACAGTGCCCTGGGTACCTAGGGTACCATTTACCAGTGGCTGAAGGAACACAGGCCCTGTGGACCTGATTGGCAGGAGCCCAGGGAACACTCAGTCAAAGCACATCAGCAATTCAACAAAAAGTGGGGGCATACCATGCAAGAAAGTTTGCACTTTCTCACAGAGAGGGCATGTAGCAACTGATCCTACATGTCTGGCTGTGTGTCAGGTGTGCAGAAGGTGTAAAATGAAGGGACATTTTGCTAGGGTTTGTAAAGGAAATGGGTATCAAACCAATCTTTCTGCTGGCAAGAGGTATTACCTTGTTGCATGATGAGAAAGTGAAACAAGGTTTGCAGGAACAATTTCTGCTAGAAGTGAGCGAGGTGGAAGTTGCGCTGGTGAGATCATCCATTTTGTGGAATCACTGTCGACGGGGTGTAGGTGTGCATTATGGCAGATTCTGGAGCCTGTTACACATTAGTGGGGAGGAAAATTTCCTGGGGAAAAAACTATTTCCTCCTGACATCAAGCTTGTAGCTTAGGAGTCCATTCATTTGGTGTGTTACTGGATGGGTATGCTAGAGTTTAAAGGTGAAAGGTCGCTTTCTAAAGTGTATGGGGTTGAGTATGGGTCAAATTTGTTGGGTTGGTCACAGCACAGAGAACTTAAGATCAGATTAGACCCCAATCATCCTGACCAAGTGTTGGGGGCTTTGACCAATGTGGACGTGGTGAGCGAGACCAAGAGGGAGGGTGAATTTCCAGCAGGTCTCCATGAAAGGTTAGGTTTGTTAAAGGGGTTTGCACACAAAATTATCTTGAAGGAGGGGTATGTCCTATTGCGCACAAACCACAAGGGATATCGATGGTGATGAGAGAACCCTTGAAGAAGGAAATGCTGAGGTTATGTCAAGATGCAGTCATTGAAGAGATTAAAGCTTCTGAGTGGTTGCCTCTGGTGGGTTTAGCCAAAGAAATTCATGGGGATTTGCAGATGTGCGTGAATTTGCGTGACCTAAACAAATGGATTTGGATCAAACAACCTCCCCTTCCCAACATAGGTGATATGTCGATGACAGTTAAACGAGCTACATTTTTCCCTACGCTGGATTTGCCATCAACATATCACAAGATCGAACTGCATACGGTACCACGCCCTCTCACATCCTTTGTCACCACTGAAGGAGTACATCGGTTCAAACGTATGCCGTTTGAACTGGCATCCGCTGCAGCAGTATTTCAAAGGGCCTGCATAAACTATTCAAGGATGTAGAAAAGGTGACTTACTTCCAAGACGACATCCAGGTTTTTGGTTGGGATGTGGAACAGCATGATGGGGTGTTTTGTGAAGAGTGTTGAAGATTTTGCAGGAATGTAGGTTGACAATTAGGCGGGAAAAGTGCAAGATCGGAGTGGACGCCGTAGAATATTTGGGACACTGGTTGAGTGAGAATGGGGTGGCGCCCAAATTGAAGTTGGTAAGGGCCATTGAGGAGGCACCAGCTTCTCTTAACAAAGGCTATTTGAGGTCATTTCTGGGAGCAGAAGAGTACTAGTCTTGCTTCGCTCCTATGTTTGCTGACAAAATTGTATCCATGAGGAAACTCATGGCAACAATTTTTATATTCAAATGGGATATGGAATGTCAGAAGGAATTTGACATTATAAAAAAATGTATTGCACTGGCTCCAGCCTTGATGCTTTTTGACACTAGAAATAATGCATTATAAGTACTGATGAGAGTGGTGTAGGTTTAGGAGCAGTATTCCTCCAACAAAGGGATGGAAAGGAAGTGACCATAGCCTATGCCTCAAGGCCTTTCAGGTGGTCACAGTTGTCATATTCCATCATTGAAGGTGAAGGTTTGGCGTGCTGGTGGGGTGTGTGTCACCTCCGAAAGTTAGTGTGCGGCAGACTTGGTGATCTGCACTGACCATTGACCCTTGGTGGGGGGTGTTTACAAGGAAAGGAACAGGACATGTTTCGTCGAGGAATAATAAGTGGGTTTTGAGATTAATCGAATATACTTTCAGAATGGAGTATGTGCCAGGTAGGAAAAATGTAGTTGCCGACTGTTTGTCTAGATGACTAGTGAAAAATGAGAATGAGAGAGTTGAGGAGGAGGAGCATTGGCATGTGGCTAGTGTGGATGTGCTCACAGAGGGTCGGATATCACACCTGGAGTGTGTACAGGCAGTTAGGGAGGATGCATTATTACAGGAGGGGAAGGAGTATTTGTTCAAGGGATGGCCAGCCAAGGTTAAAGCATCTGATATGGCCGCGTCGTTCAGGAATGCTGATACAGAGTTGTCTGTCATTGGTGAGATGGTTTTTAAGAGGTGAACTATTGGTTGCAAGCCACTTAGATGGAGCCAAAAGACTCGAGAAGTTCACACCCTATTTGGGTTTGAAAAGAAAGCCCTCACACACCGACCTAGTCAGTGTCATGCTTCATCATCGGGCCCCACCGAAGAGACCTAATGCCTCTTCGGTGTGCTGCGAAACCAGGAGACTGCGGAGCTGGTATTGTGTGATGGGTGTGTTGAAGGGTTAAATTAAACTTAAAAGTGTCTAAAGGGTATCTAAAAAAAGTTTATTAATGATCCCTAGGACACAATAAAAAGAGTTCTATGTGTCTGAATTGTAAAGCCAAGGTAATGGATGGTTTAATTCAGAAATAACTTAGTCAACATGTTTCAGCCTTAGTGTTGGTTTAAATTTACCTAGGCATTCATCAGGACAATGTTAAACCCCGGCGGTATGGACTCTCTAATCGTCCACCCTAACCTGGGGACGTGAAAGTGAAAATGAAAAAAGTGTTTAAAGTGCATAAAAATTGGAAGAGCAATTGCTCATTCTGAAAAATCACTCCTAGTTATGGAGTGTCTTGGCACCTGTGGAACAAGAAGACGGACAGACATATAAGACAAACAAACAATTATTTGTAAAGCTATGCCATAGCGCCTTTCCGTTCAGGGTGCTCCAAGTAAGTGGCAGCAAATGTGTTCCCAGACTAACTACTAGAATTAAACACCATCCGCATACCCTCTAGGGATGATAAATCTAGTTCTGGGAAGTGTAGTGACGATAGTGATTTAAAAAAGCCGTGAATGGCTTGCAGGGGATTAAAATCACGTGGTGTAGGTGTTTCAGAGGATCAATGGACAAAGAGTCAGTGACCCACACACATCAGTTTGATATAAAGGAACATATCTCACTTTAAAGTTAGGCGCTATCTGCACCATGGGTCTCAGGAGGGGGGTTGGAGTGTCCCTGGCACATCCTAAGGAAAAAGAAAATAGGCTAGAAACATTCGGAATCGCGTTCAACTTAGCTTCATTGCGTGGTATTGTCCGATCGTCATTGCAGCATTACTCACGCCCTCAGCACTCGCAGCCCGCTTGTACACCTCGTGCTTCCTCAACCGGACCCCGACGATGGAGAACGGGGCCGGTGGGGACGTTTAAAAAGGCTGAGTAACGTTGTTGGCGCTCTTCCGGGTGGGCGTGGCTGCACCTGAGCGAGGCCGGGGTGTGCTTCCCCGCGGGCGGGGTTTGACGAAAACGAGGCTTGGTTGCGCTCGTGAGGCTTGACGAAAACGAGGCTTGGTTGCGCTCGTGTTCGTGTGGGAAATTGCATTGTGTCTCCAAAGGGAGGCTTGGATCAATGGGCCAATCAGTGATTTCGAGAATGTCAACAAGACGGCATGCAACAATCAAATGCCTCTTGGATGTTCGAAATACAATCGTTTTTATCATGAATGGAAGTGATTTTGTCTGGGCTTCATTAATTTTGGTTCAGATCTGCAAATATCAGTGTAGGTGGGAGCGCAGAGTCAACATAATGTTCACTGAATGGTGGTATATATTCATAAGGATCCAAAGGTCCATTTGAAATGTTCAACAGCAGAATGTTAATTTGTTGTGCGCTACTGATCAGACGGGTCTTTTAGGTACTCATTTCTCATAAATTTCTCTTATTTAGAAAAAATATTTTTTGTAAGATTTTTTTCAGGAATTGTTCATGACCTAGTGTTCATTAATATGCGGGGGACCATCAGTTTAGTACTGTATTCCACGGAATATCATCATTGAGCCCAATGATGTTGGTACCTAGACGGTACACCCACCGTTGTTCTTTCTCAAAGAGCCTGCTAGTGATGTTTGTGGTATCAGTGATTTTTTCAATTATTGTCCATTTCATATCATTTGGGGTATGGTTATGTTCCAAATAGTGTCGGCTCAGTTTAGTTGTAGCTTTTTTGCATCGGATATTACTCCGATGCTCACCAATGCGCTGTTTCACTTTTCTTGTTGTCATTCCGATGTAACGTAAGGAACAGGGACATGTTATTAAGTATATCACATTGTTTGAGTTGCAGTTGGTGTGTGCAACTTGTGTCCAGATTTTTCCTGTTTCCAATGAAAGGGATTTTGAAGTTTCTGTTAGGTGACATATGCTACAGTCTGAGCAGGGATAATGCCCTGTAATGGGGGGAAGGCCCCATGCTGTAGTGACTGAGGGTGTATGAGGGTCATTCTTCTGTTTCGGGCGGGTGTGAACCAGGGCATCTCTTAAGCTCCGGCCTTTTTTGAAAGAAAACATTGGTTTTTCCCAGTCTTTTTTTGCTGATTTTATGATACTCCAATGCTTGTTTATGGTTTTTTTCATATAGTTTGACAGCCCATTAAATGTTGTCACACAAGTGAGTGGTACCAGGTCTTGGCTGTTGGTTTTTTCTTCTAGCAAGACTTCTCTCGGCTGATTTCTAGCTCTCTTAAAGCCCTTGTTAAGGATTGCAGGAGGATATCCTCTGTCTTTTAGTTTTTCAGTTAGACTCGAGGCTTGTTCCTTGAAGTCAGTAATGCTACTACAATTACGCCTTAACCTAAGGTATTGCCCATAAGGCAGGTTCTCTTTTAGGGGGCGTGGATGAAAGCTGCTGAATTCTAATAGATTGTTCTTTGCTGTTGGTTTATGATGAGTTTTAGTGGTTAGACAAGTGCCAGATATCGTAATTAGTACATCCAGGAAGACAATGTCAGTTTTACTTGTGGTGTTGGTAAATCTTAAATTGTTGTCTAGGGTATTGATCCACATCAGAAAGGCTTCCAGATTACTCTCACTGCCTGTCCATAACAGCAAGATGTCGTCAATGTAACGTTTCCACAAAAGCATTGACGAGCCAAATTTCGCAGTTGGAGGAAGGATGTGTTGGGCTTCAAACTCCGCCACATATAGCCCAGCCACACTAGGGGCAAAGGTACTACCCATCGAAGTCCCTGAGTATTGAAGGAACAACTTGTCCTTGAAAGAGAAAAAATTCTCTTTGAGTGCTATTGTTGCACAATCAATAATGAATTTTTTCGGTGTTTGATATTTCCATTCAATTGAGTCCAGTGCCTTACCCAGGACTTTGATGGTATCGTCCTGGGGGATGCTTGTATATAAGCTTTCCACATCCAGGGTCACTAACGTGACTGAATTGACCTCGAATGTGATGTCTGCCAGGAGACGTAGTAGACTTTTAGTATCTCTCAGATAGGAAGGGGTTGTCTGTACCAAAGGCTTTAAGAATTGGTCACAGAACCTTGAAAGAGGTTCCAGAAGTGATCCAATGCCGGATACTATTGGGCGACCTGGTGGTGGTAGACGGTTCTTATGTAATTTGGGTAGTGTGTAAAAATATGGGATGATATTTTCATTGGTATTCAGAAATTCTGCTTCATTTTTAGAGATGTGTCCATTATCTTCAGCTTGTTTGACTAAAGCGGTAATCCTTTTAGTCAGGTCAGTAGAGGGATCAGTCATTAATGAGATATAATTCCTGTTGTCATTCAGAAGATCTTCACAGGTTTTTTCATAGTCACTTGTATTTTGTATGACAATACCACCGCCTTTATCGGCCGGTTTTATGGTTATTGAATTGTCATTTTGTAGAGCTTCTAGTGCCTTGTATTCCGCAGTCGTGAAATTCCCGAATACTTTGGGGTTCTGGCTGGCCTCCAAATCCTTAAACACTGCCTGTTCAAAAGCAGTGATGGCTGCTGGTACCGTATAAGGAGGAGGAGTAAATGTTGAATTGGGTCTCAGCCCAGTATCTCCTTTCCTATTCGCTTCGTTAGGGTCTGTTTTTCCTTCAAAAAATGCCTTTAATTTCAGTTTCCGAAAAAATCCGGCAAGTTCACAATGGAGTCTAAATTTGTCGGGTCTGGCTGTAGGGACGAAACCTAGGCCTTTTTCTAGAACCTGGTTCTCAATTGGTGACAGGACTCGTTTGGACAAGTTGGTTACTAAACTTACAGTCCGCTCGTTCCTGGTTTTTGGGCGCTGCTGCGCGTGTGGTTCGACACCGAGTCGTCCTCGGTCCAGGAGACTCTGTTGTTGTTGCCTCTCCTCCTGCCCCTTCCCCTCCGGCCGCTCTCTAAAAAAGGCGGTCTGTATTGGTTTTGGAATTGGATTGGGGGCATAAAAGCTGGATTCCAACCCATGAAAGGGTATTGGGGTTGATGGTAAGGGTAGGGGGCTGGGCCCATCTCCATTTGTGGTGGTTGCCAATGTTGATGGTAATTCGGGTTGCCAGGTCTCCCTCTGTTATTCCTATTCCCACGGTTCCCTCTTCTTCTTGTTTTCTGGGAGGAATCATTGCTCGATCCGCTGGTGTCGGAGGAGTTATCATCTGATTGATCTGATTTGTTTGTGTTTCTGACAGGGGGGACGAAAGTGGCTGCAGAGTAAGGATATACTGTTTCAAAAGCAAATTTTTTTAGATCTTTTTGGAATTTTGTAGCTTTTGATTGCATTAGATTGTCCTTATACTCGTTCATTTCTTTATTTATTTCGTCCAACCTTTTCTTATAGCCAGTTATTGTGGCTTTGAAGGTGGATTCAGTCTCTCTGATTTCAATCAATAATGCCTCAGATAATCTGAAAGCTGTTTTTATAATTAAGACCAGCCAGTCACGCGTGCAATGCCATGCGATCATGGCCCAATCTTTTCTGAAGGTTGCATCATTGAGGAAGATGCGAGGGGCATTGGTGACTAGTAGGCCCCTCGGTGCTGTATTTGCAATGAGATATTGTTTCATGATAGTACCATGTAAGATCGTCCGAATATGTTCGCGCTTTTTTTCTGTGAGATTTTCCCATTCTGTGGTATTAGCTATGGCTTGGGAAATATGTGGGTCTGCAAATAGAGTAGGGTCGGACATTAGTTCCTCTATTTCAGATTCCGAGTATGTTAAGCCTAAGTTCGCCATGATGAGATCAGGGCAAAGAGGTAAAACAGGCAATGATACGAGATGAGTTATCTTGCCTGAAATAAAAACAGACTCTCACAGCTGTGCGCTGCTAAGGTACAAAAAACAATGGGAGAGGTAGGGAATTACAGGAACACTCTCTTGATCCCCAATAATATGACAATAAACAAAGGAAGAGAGGTTAATGTCTCTTGTAAGCCACTTAGATGGAGCCAAAAGACTCGAGAAGTTCACACCCTATTTGGGTTTGAAAAGAAAGCCCTCACACACCGACCTAGTCAGTGTCATGCTTCATCATCGGGCCCCACCGAAGAGACCTAATGCCTCTTCGGTGTGCTGCGACGCCAGGAGACTGCGGAGCTGGTATTGTGTGATGAGTGTGTTGAAGGGTTAAATTAAACTTAAAAGTGTCTAAAGGGTATCTAAAAAAAGTTTATTAATGATCCCTAGGACACAATAAAAAGAGTTCTATGTGTCTGAATTGTAAAGCCAAGGTAATGGATGGTTTAATTCAGAAATAACTTAGTCAACATGTTTCAGCCTTAGTGTTGGTTTAAATTTACCTAGGCATTCATCAGGACAATGTTAAACCCCGGCGGTATGGACTCTCTAATCGTCCACCCTAACCTGGGGACGTGAAAGTGAAAATGAAAAAAGTGTTTAAAGTGCATAAAAATTGGAAGAGCAATTGCTCATTCCGAAAAATCACTCCTAGTTATGGAGTGTCTTGGCACCTGTGGAACAAGAAGACGGACAGACATATAAGACAAACAAACAATTATTTGTAAAGCTATGCCATAGCGCCTTTCCGTTCAGGGTGCTCCAACGGAAAGGCGCTATGGCATAGCTTTACAAATAATTGTTTGTTTGTCTTATATGTCTGTCCGTGTTCTTGTTCCACAGGTGCCAAGACACTCCATAACTAGGAGTGATTTTTCGGAATGAGCAATTGCTCTTCCAATTTTTATGCACTTTAAACACTTTTTTCATTTTCACTTTCACGTCCCCAGGTTAGGGTGGACGATTAGAGAGTCCATACCGCCGGGGTTTAACATTGTCCTGATGAATGCCTAGGTAAATTTAAACCAACACTAAGGCTGAAACATGTTGACTAAGTTATTTCTGAATTAAACCATCCATTACCTTGGCTTTACAATTCAGACACATAGAACTCTTTTTATTGTGTCCTAGGGATCATTAATAAACTTTTTTTAGATACCCTTTAGACACTTAAGTTTAATTTAACCCTTCAACACACCCATCACACAATACCAGCTCCGCAGTTTCCTGGCGTCGCAGCACACCGAAGAGGCATTAGGTCTCTTCGGTGGGGCCCGATGATGAAGCATGACACTGACTAGGTCGGTGTGTGAGGGCTTTCTTTTCAAACCCAAATAGGGTGTGAACTTCTCGAGTCTTTTGGCTCCATCTAAGTGGCTTACAAGAGACATTAACCTCTCTTCCTTTGTTTATTGTCATATTATTGGGGATCAAGAGAGTGTTCCTGTAATTCCCTACCTCTCCCATTGTTTTTTGTACCTTAGCAGCGCACAGCTGTGAGAGTCTGTTTTTATTTCAGGCAAGATAACTCATCTCGTATCATTGCCTGTTTTACCTCTTTGCCCTGATCTCATCATGGCGAACTTAGGCTTAACATACTCGGAATCTGAAATAGAGGAACTAATGTCCGACCCTACTCTATTTGCAGACCCACATATTTCCCAAGCCATAGCTAATACCACAGAATGGGAAAATCTCACAGAAAAAAAGCGCGAACATATTCGGACGATCTTACATGGTACTATCATGAAACAATATCTCATTGCAAATACAGCACCGAGGGGCCTACTAGTCACCAATGCCCCTCGCATCTTCCTCAATGATGCAACCTTCAGAAAAGATTGGGCCATGATCGCATGGCATTGCACGCGTGACTGGTTGGTCTTAATTATAAAAACAGCTTTCAGATTATCTGAGGCATTATTGATTGAAATCAGAGAGACTGAATCCACCTTCAAAGCCACAATAACTGGCTATAAGAAAAGGTTGGACGAAATAAATAAAGAAATGAACGAGTATAAGGACAATCTAATGCAATCAAAAGCTACAAAATTCCAAAAAGATCTAAAAAAATTTGCTTTTGAAACAGTATATCCTTACTCTGCAGCCACTTTCGTCCCCCCAGTCAGAAACACAAACAAATCAGATCAATCAGATGATAACTCCTCCGACACCAGCGGATCGAGCAATGATTCCTCCCAGAAAACAAGAAGAAGAGGGAACCGTGGGAATAGGAATAACAGAGGGAGACCTGGCAACCCGAATTACCATCAACATTGGCAACCACCACAAATGGAGATGGGCCCAGCCCCCTACCCTTACCATCAACCCCAATACCCTTTCATGGGTTGGAATCCAGCTTTTATGCCCCCAATCCAATTCCAAAACCAATACAGACCGCCTTTTTTAGAGAGCGGCCGGAGGGGAAGGGGCAGGAGGAGAGGCAACAACAACAGAGTCTCCTGGACCGAGGACGACTCGGTGTCGAACCACACGCGCAGCAGCGCCCAACAACCAGGAACGAGCGGACTGTAAGTTTAGTAACCAACTTGTCCAAACGAGTCCTGTCACCAATTGAGAACCAGGTTCTAGAAAAAGGCCTAGGTTTCGTCCCTACAGCCAGACCCGACAAATTTAGACTCCATTGTGAACTTGCCGGATTTTTTCGGAAACTGAAATTAAAGGCATTTTTTGAAGGAAAAACAGACCCTAACGAAGCGAATAGGAAAGGAGATACTGGGCTGAGACCCAATTCAACATTTACTCCTCCTCCTTATACGGTACCAGCAGCCATCACTGCTTTTGAACAGGCAGTGTTTAAGGATTTGGAGGCCAGCCAGAACCCCAAAGTATTCGGGAATTTCACGACTGCGGAATACAAGGCACTAGAAGCTCTACAAAATGACAATTCAATAACCATAAAACCGGCCGATAAAGGCGGTGGTATTGTCATACAAAATACAAGTGACTATGAAAAAACCTGTGAAGATCTTCTGAATGACAACAGGAATTATATCTCATTAATGACTGATCCCTCTACTGACCTGACTAAAAGGATTACCGCTTTAGTCAAACAAGCTGAAGATAATGGACACATCTCTAAAAATGAAGCAGAATTTCTGAATACCAATGAAAATATCATCCCATATTTTTACACACTACCCAAATTACATAAGAACCGTCTACCACCACCAGGTCGCCCAATAGTATCCGGCATTGGATCACTTCTGGAACCTCTTTCAAGGTTCTGTGACCAATTCTTAAAGCCTTTGGTACAGACAACCCCTTCCTATCTGAGAGATACTAAAAGTCTACTACGTCTCCTGGCAGACATCACATTCGAGGTCAATTCAGTCACGTTAGTGACCCTGGATGTGGAAAGCTTATATACAAGCATCCCCCAGGACGATACCATCAAAGTCCTGGGTAAGGCACTGGACTCAATTGAATGGAAATATCAAACACCGAAAAAATTCATTATTGATTGTGCAACAATAGCACTCAAAGAGAATTTTTTCTCTTTCAAGGACAAGTTGTTCCTTCAATGCTCAGGGACTTCGATGGGTAGTACCTTTGCCCCTAGTGTGGCTGGGCTATATGTGGCGGAGTTTGAAGCCCAACACATCCTTCCTCCAACTGCGAAATTTGGCTCGTCAATGCTTTTGTGGAAACGTTACATTGACGACATCTTGCTGTTATGGACAGGCAGTGAGAGTAATCTGGAAGCCTTTCTGATGTGGATCAATACCCTAGACAACAATTTAAGATTTACCAACACCACAAGTAAAACTGACATTGTCTTCCTGGATGTACTAATTACGATATCTGGCACTTGTCTAACCACTAAAACTCATCATAAACCAACAGCAAAGAACAATCTATTAGAATTCAGCAGCTTTCATCCACGCCCCCTAAAAGAGAACCTGCCTTATGGGCAATACCTTAGGTTAAGGCGTAATTGTAGTAGCATTACTGACTTCAAGGAACAAGCCTCGAGTCTAACTGAAAAACTAAAAGACAAGAGGATATCCTCCTGCAATCCTTAACAAGGGCTTTAAGAGAGCTAGAAATCAGCCGAGAGAAGTCTTGCTAGAAGAAAAAACCAACAGCCAAGACCTGGTACCACTCACTTGTGTGACAACATTTAATGGGCTGTCAAACTATATGAAAAAAACCATAAACAAGCATTGGAGTATCATAAAATCAGCAAAAAAAGACTGGGAAAAACCAATGTTTTCTTTCAAAAAAGGCCGGAGCTTAAGAGATGCCCTGGTTCACACCCGCCCGAAACAGAAGAATGACCCTCATACACCCTCAGTCACTACAGCATGGGGCCTTCCCCCCATTACAGGGAATTATCCCTGCTCAGACTGTAGCATATGTCACCTAACAGAAACTTCAAAATCACTTTCATTGGAAACAGGAAAAATCTGGACACAAGTTGCACACACCAACTGCAACTCAAACAATGTGATATACTTAATAACATGTCCCTGTTCCTTACGTTACATCGGAATGACAACAAGAAAAGCGAAACAGCGCATTGGTGAGCATCGGAGTAATATCCGATGCAAAAAAGCTACAACTAAACTGAGCCGACACTATTTGGAACATAACCATACCCCAAATGATATGAAATGGACAATAATTGAAAAAATCACTGGTACCACAAATATCACTAGCAGGCTCTTTGAGAAAGAACAGCGGTGGGTGTACCGTCTAGGTACCAACATCATTGGGCTCAATGATGATATTCCGTGGAATACAGTACTAAACTGATGGTCCCCCGCATATTAATGAACACTAGGTCATGAACAATTCCTGAAAAAAATCTTACAAAAAATATTTTTTCTAAATAAGAGAAATTTATGAGAAATGAGTACCTAAAAGACCCGTCTGATCAGTAGCGCACAACAAATTAACATTCTGCTGTTGAACATTTCAAATGGACCTTTGGATCCTTATGAATATATACCACCATTCAGTGAACATTATGTTGACTCTGCGCTCCCACCTACACTGATATTTGCAGATCTGAACCAAAATTAATGAAGCCCAGACAAAATCACTTCCATTCATGATAAAAACGATTGTATTTCGAACAGCCAAGAGGCATTTGATTGTTGCATGCCGTCTTGTTGACATTCTCGAAATCACTGATTGGCCCATTGATCCAAGCCTCCCTTTGGAGACACAATGCAATTTCCCACACGAACACGAGCGCAACCAAGCCTCGTTTTCGTCAAGCCTCACGAGCGCAACCAAGCCTCTTTTTCGTCAAACCCCGCCCGCGGGGAAGCACACCCCGGCCTCGCTCAGGTGCAGCCACGCCCACCCGGAAGAGCGCCAACAACGTTACTCAGCCTTTTTAAACGTCCCCACCGGCCCCGTTCTCCATCGTCGGGGTCCGGTTGAGGAAGTACGAGGTGTACAAGCGGGCTGCGAATGCTGAGGGCGTGAGTAATGCTGCAATGACGATCGGACAATACCACGCAATGAAGCTAAGTTGAACGCGATTCCGAATGTTTCTAGCCTATTTTCTTTTTCCTTAGGATGTGCCAGGGACACTCCAACCCCCCTCCTGAGACCCATGGTGCAGATAGCGCCTAACTTTAAAGTGAGATATGTTCCTTTATATCAAACTGATGTGTGTGGGTCACTGACTCTTTGTCCATTGATCCTCTGAAACACCTACACCACGTGATTTTAATCCCCTGCAAGCCATTCACGGCTTTTTTAAATCACTATCGTCACTACACTTCCCAGAACTAGATTTATCATCCCTAGAGGGTATGCGGATGGTGTTTAATTCTAGTAGTTAGTCTGGGAACACATTTGCTGCCACTTACTTGGAGCACCCTGAACGGAAAGGCGCTATGGCATAGCTTTACAAATAATTGTTTGTTTGTCTTATATGTCTGTCCGTCTTCTTGTTCCACAGGTGCCAAGACACTCCATAACTAGGAGTGATTTTTCGGAATGAGCAATTGCTCTTCCAATTTTTATGCACTTTAAACACTTTTTTCATTTTCACTTTCACGTCCCCAGGTTAGGGTGGACGATTAGAGAGTCCATACCGCCAGGGTTTAACATTGTCCTGATGAATGCCTAGGTAAATTTAAACCAACACTAAGGCTGAAACATGTTGACTAAGTTATTTCTGAATTAAACCATCCATTACCTTGGCTTTACAATTCAGACACATAGAACTCTTTTTATTGTGTCCTAGGGATCATTAATAAACTTTTTTTAGATACCCTTTAGACACTTTTAAGTTTAATTTAACCCTTCAACACACCCATCACACAATACCAGCTCCGCAGTCTCCTGGCGTCGCAGCACACCGAAGAGGCATTAGGTCTCTTCGGTGGGGCCCGATGATGAAGCATGACACTGACTAGGTCGGTGTGTGAGGGCTTTCTTTTCAAACCCAAATAGGGTGTGAACTTCTCGAGTCTTTTGGCTCCATCTAAGTGGCTTACAAGAGACATTAACCTCTCTTCCTTTGTTTATTGTCATATTATTGGGGATCAAGAGAGTGTTCCTGTAATTCCCTACCTCTCCCATTGTTTTTTGGAACTATTGGTTGCACCAGAGGGGTGAAGGAGTCATACAATAAATCTGGCACATGAGGGTCTTGCTGGTATGAGGGCAACCAAGCGCAGGGTAAGGTCAGAATACTGGAAAGGGCAACAAGAGACTGTTTATCATGCACATTGTGAGAAGTTGGCCTGATAGGTGATGTTTCCAATTCTGGAACCACCTATTATCAGACCAAACAATCCCTTATGGTGTCTGGTTGTAAGTCAACCTTATTAGACAAGCTATCCTAGGGGTAGCATGGACTAAGCAGCCTAAAGGCTTAACTTAAGAGGTCGTGTTAAGCGAGCTGTTTTACCACATACAATCCTGTAGTACCAAACGAAAGGACACCACACAAGTATATATTATAAAAATATATGTATTTATTACTAAAAACAATCCCCAGTATTCTTTATGAATAAAGGGGCACAAGCGTTAAATCAAAAGCACTGTTTAAACATACAAAGTTGCACAATTATGGATGAGGGCAGGGGGCCACTCAAACCATATACTAAACAAGTGGTATAAGAGATGCCACTCGAGCAGTGGTTAGGCCTAGGGCCTAGGGAATCGCTGGGAGCAGTCAGGACAAGCAATGCTGAAGTCGGGAATGGCCCTCGGGATTCGGGAGATGTGCGGAAAGCGCACGCATGCACCAATGTTAACCAATGGTGCGTAAAAGTTGTAAAGTTAAAGTTTAAGGACACTTCCGCTGAACCTAGAGGAACAAAACTTAACACACAGACCCTAGAGATGTGCACCAGTGTGGGAACACCGGCGGAGCAAAGTTACCTCACCCACAGGAAGTGGGTGCACAGGGTTGAAGTGGCGTCGGGTTTTGACACGCAGGCTCTTGGTGCTTGAAGCTGAATGGGCTGCAGGCGGGTTGAAGATGAAGTGTCCGGTGGAGTCCAAGGGTGGACTCAAGTCGAAGGGTACCTGAAAGCAGAGGGGACAGAGTCTGGGTCACTCAGCAGTGACCAGGGTGGAACCAGGACGGAACCAGGCAATGTCGGGCGCAATCAGGTGGTCGTCGAGGAGCTTCTCTCCGCTGTCACGTGGGCTCTGGGGCATCTGCGACGTCCAGGAGCAGGTCACGATCTGTCCCACGCAGGCTCTCACCGTCGGCGCTGTCGGCTTCAAGTTTGGAGCAAACAACACTTGGCAAGAGCAATCCACGCGGAACCGGGAGATTGCTTCTCACTCGAACCAGGAAGGTCAGAGTGGGGGCTCCTTTTCAGGGGAGCTGGTGTGGATCTGGAGCAACCAGATTCACGAGTCTTCTTCGTAGTTTCGTAGGCACAGGGACCACTAGCCAACTGGCAAGTGACCGGGCCAACGCGTTGAGCCAAATGGAGCAGAAGGGCCCCACGCAGCACTCGTCGAGTGTGGAGGGCTGAACTTCGGCTCAGGAGTAGCTCAGGGTGGGGGCTTCTCAAACCCCGGTGCACAGCTTCGAGGGTCACTCGTGGGCTGCACGGTCAGCGTCTCGTGGTCAATTCAAGATGGCGTGTCCCACGCTTCCGGTCGCCTCCACGGGTCTCAGCTCTGCAGGGACTGTGGATCGGGCTGTTGGAAGGCAGGCAAGCTTGATCTCGTCGATCTCAGTCGCTCGAGTTCCGGCGGGAACTGCAACTAAGTAGACGTCGAGGGCTGGATGGTGCCTGCTGCTGCAGGGTGGTCACTCCTTGACCACAAGGGAGATTCTTCGGGCTTCCACGTTGAGATGGAGGTCGAAGGGTCCAGAGTTTCGTTTCTAATGTTTCTTCCAGGAAATCTGATGTGCATTGGCACTGCTCCCACTCTTATTCGAATCTGGGGGGCGTGATTACCTGCTAGGTCCCCCCCTATGGGTGGGACCCAGGAAGTGGGTGGATACACCCCCTTCCTTTGATCCAGGCCGCCCTAGCACGAGGGCTGGAGTGCCCCAGAACCGGTTTGGCCGGATTATGCAAGGGGCAGCCTTGTGCGCCCCAAGCAGTGTCTGGTTTCTTTCAAACCTCCCTGCTACAATCCACTATCTCCTGTCTGGAGGGCGGTGACACCCTCCTGTGACAGGAAACCCTTTGTCCAGGCCCCATTTGGTCGAGTTTCGGTCAACTGCAGGGGTCCAGACATTTGTCTGTGGCAGAGGCATCCATTTTGTGGATCTTAAGGTCTTTGGAGAAATTAACCGCATTTAAGTAAAGCAACATGTCCTACCCCTCTAGAGGGGTGGAATGCTATCCCCGTCGCCAGAACTGGCGAGGGGATAGTATTCCAAATCGTATGACACCTTACACGACATGTTTTGATAAAGCCAAACCAAAGTTGCTATTTAACCGCGAGGATTATAAGGCACTTAAGAGTATATGGTATGGCATTATCCTGAAACAGCTTAGGGAGTTGTTCCCGACAGCTGCAGACAGGCTCAGCTCATGCTAGAGCTCCATCTCACATAAAACCACGCACTCTGCCTCCAGGATTGATGAGGCTTTCCATAGGAGTGGCTCACAGGTTTACATGTGTCCAGATATAGGTTTAGATATAGGTATACTATATCTAAGCAAGGGGTGATTACACCACCTTACCCCAGCTGAGTGATCAGCCAGTTGTGTCAATTTAAGAACCAGCCAGGGGTGGCAAAAGATATGCTGCAGCCCCTGGTAGGCCTTGGTGGCCCCTATGCCCTGGGCACCTATAGTGCATTACACAGGGGCTGACAAGGAGTCCATTTCCAATTGTGGTATGTGCCTATAGCACATGTGTCAGTAATTTAGTGAGAGAACAGCAGGCTGGGGGTCTGATCAGCAGGCCCACAGCCTCAGTAGTCGAAAACCAGTGAAGCAAAAATTTGGGGTGACCATAGGATAGCAGACCCTACTTTCCTACACAACCCCCCCCCCCCAAACGCAGGGACATTAAACTAACCTTGACCAGATAAGTCTTCATGTTCTAAGTGGAAGTACCGGGAGAGACCATCTGCATTACCATGGTCAGTCCCTGGGCGGTGCTCCACTGTAAAGTCCATCCCCTGTAGGGAAATGGACCACCTGAGCAGTTTGGGATTTTCACCCTTCATCTGATTGAGCCATAAGAGGGGCTTATGGTCTGTCTGCACCAGGAAGTGAGTTCCAAACAAGTAGGACCTCAACTTCTTTAATGCCCAAACCACAGCAAAGGCCTCCCTCTCAATGGCTGACCAACATTTCTCTCTATGGGTCAGCCTTCTGCTAATGAAAGCAATAGGCTGGTCTTGACCATCTTGATTAAGTTGTGAGAGCACAGCTCCCACCCCCAACTCAGAAGCATCTGTCTGTACAATGAACTGTTTGGAGTAGTCAGGACTCTTCAGGATAGGTGCAGAGCACATGGCCTTCAGGTCATCAAATGCCTTCTGACAGCTAACTGTCCACTGAACCTTTTTTGGCATCTTCTTGGATGTCAAGTCATTTAATGGTGTCACTATAGACCCATAGTTCTTCACAAACTTCCTGTAATACCCAGTCAGGCCCAAGAAGGCTCTGACTTGTGTCTGGGTAACTGGAGGAGCCCAGTCCTGTATGGCCTGGATTTTGCTCTCCAGTGGCTGTACCTGGCCTCCACCTACTAGGTGGCCCAGGTATACAACCTTACTCTGCCCTATCTGGCACTTAGTGGCCTTGATAGTTAGGCCTGCCTTCTGCAGGGCCTCCAAAACTCTCTTCAGGTGGATCAGGTGATCCTCCCAGGTGGAGCTAAAGACAGCAATATCATCTAGATATGCTGCGCAAAAGTCATCCAACCCAGTAAGGACTTGGTTCACCAACCTTTGGAAAGTGGCAGGTGCATTCTTCAAACCAAAGGGCATTACCACAAACTGATAATGACCACTAGGGGTAGAGAATGCTGTTTTGGCTTTTGACTCCTCAGCTAGTCTGATTTGCCAGTAGCCAGCTGTCAGATCGAATGTGCTCAGAAACTTGGCAGAAGCCAATCTGTCAATGAGCTCATCTGCTCTTGGAATGGGGTGAGCATCTGTCCTAGTGACAGCATTGAGGCCCCTGTAATCCACGCAAAACCTAATTTCTCTCTTTCCATCTTGGGTATGAGGTTTTGGCACCAGGACTACTGGGCTGGCCCATGGGCTCTCTGATGGCTCAATCACTCCAAGCTCCAACATCTTTTGCACCTCAGCCTTGATGCAATCCCTGACATGGTCAGGTTGCCTGTAGATCTTATTCTTCACAGGCAGACTGTCACCAGTGTCCACTACATGGGTACACCAGTCAGTCTGGCTGGGTGTGAGTGAAAACAAATGCCTGTGGGCCTGCAAAACTTGTCTGCAGTCCATCTGTTGCTGGTCAGTGAGGCTGCCTGCCAAGGCTACTCCATCAACTGAACCATCATCAGGGTTCTGAGAAAGCAGGTCTGGGAGAGGGTCACTCTCTTCCTCCTGATCCCCATTTGTGGCCATGAGCAAGCTCATGTCCTCCCTGTCTACAAAGGCTTTCAAGCGATTCACATGGATTACCCTGTGAGGGCTCCTGGGTGTTCCAAAGTCCACCAAGTAGGTGACTTCTCCCTTCTTTTCAATGATAGGATAGGGTCCACTCCATTTGTCCTGGAGTGCTGCTGGAGCCACTGGCTCCAGTACCCACACCTTCTGTCCTGGTTGGAACTCTACCAGTACAGCCTTTTGGTCATGCCAAGCTTTCTGTAATTCTTGGCTGGCCTCCAGGTTTTTGGATGCTCTTTCCATGTACTCAGCCATCCTGGAGCGGAGACCAAGTACATAGTCCACTATGTCTAGTTTGGGTTGTTTGAGAGGTAACTCCCATCCTTCCTTCACCAAACACAATGGACCCCTCACAGGGTGGCCAAACAAAAGTTCAAAAGGGCTGTAGCCAACCCCCTTCTGTGGGACCTCTCTGTAAGCAAAGAGCAGGCAGGGTAAAAGAATGTCCCATTTCCGCCTGAGCTTCTCTGGTAATCCTTTTATCATGCCTTTAAGGGTCTTGTTAAATCTCTCCACAAGCCCATTGCACTGTGGATGATATGGGGTGGTAAACTTATAGTTTACCCCACATTCCTTCCACATTGCTTTCAGATAGCTAGACATAAAATTTGTGCCTCTATCTGATAGTACCTCCTTTGGAAAGCCCACTCTTGAGAAAACTGCAATGAGGGCTTTTGCCACCACAGGTGCTGTGGTGGTCCTTAGGGGAATAGCCTCTGGATACCTGGTGGCATGATCCACTACCACCAGTATAAATCTGTTCCCAGATGCTGTTTGGGGGTCCATTGGACCCACAATATCAATTCCAACTCTTTCAAAGGGAACTCCCACCACAGGTAATGGTATTAGGGGGGCCTTTGTTGTGCCACCTGACTTACCACTGGCTTGGCAAGTGACACAGGAGCGACAAAACTCCTTGACATTTTCTGACATGTGAGGCCAGTGAAAGTGTGAAACAAGCCTGTCCCACGTCTTGTTCTGGCCTAAGTGTCCTGCAAGGGGAATATCATGGGCCAAGGTAAGAAGGAACCCCCTAAACTGCAGAGGTATGACCAACCTCCTGGTCATGCCAGGCTTGGGGTCTCTAGCCTCTGAGTAAAGGAGTCCATCATCCCAATACACAGTATGGGTACCTTGGGCATCCCCAGCAGCCTCAGCAGCAGCCTGCTGTCTGAGGGGTTCAAGGGAAGGGCAATCTAATTGAGCCTGCCTCAGGTCTGCCCTTGAGGGTCCCCCTGTCCCCAGAAACTCAACCTGGTCAGGTTCAAGCTCCTCAGAGACAGTCTCCTCTTGGACTGCAGAATCAGTTTCCTCTGAAACTTGATCCTCAACCTGGGGCAAGGTGGAAGGCTCAGCCTTTCCTCTCTTGCTCCTTCTCTTGGGTTGTGGTTGGTCTATTGTTCCAAGATCCACCACTGGTTCAGGAAGGCACTTCTTAGCCTGAGCCCTTGTCATGGCAAGGACATGCTCTGAAATCCCTAGCATTTCTGCATGAGTCCTGTACTCCACTTCTGACCATGCTGAGCTTTCAAGATCATTGCCTAACAGACAGTCTACTGGAAGGTCTGCACTCACAACAACTTTCTTTAGGCCATGGACCCCTCCCCAGGAGAAGTTCACAACTGCTACACTATGGGAAGTAGTGCAGTTGCTTGCATTGGTCACTAGGTAACTCTCACCTAGTACAATCTGTCCAGGGTCCACAAAGTCAGGTGTCACCATTGTGACACTGGCACATGTGTCCCTGTAGGCCTGAGCCAGTTTCTCATTAATTAAGGGAGTCTGCCTGTATTTGCCCAGGTTACTGGGGCTTACTGCAGTGGGCAACTCAATGTCCACATCATACAGGAGAACTGCCTGTGTAGGGATTCTGACTAGGCCAGATCCTACTTCAATACCCAGGGTCAACCCAGCTACACCCTTGGACTGTGTTCCACCACTGCTTACTGTACTTGGGGTTGCAGTTGCTTTAGGAGCTGGAGTGGTGGGGACTGGATTTGCCTTGGTGCACTCACTGCCCCAGTGTGAAACTGATTTGCAGGTATTACACCAAGGTGTCTTTGGACCTTTGTTCTTCTTCTTCTTGTTTCCATTTTGGGAACCACCCTCCTTACTATTAGTTTGGGGGCCTGAAGACTTCTGGTCTTTTTCTTTATCTTTCTGATTACCACCCTTCTGGTCTGTTTTCTTCTGGTCACCACCTTGTTTCTGGGGTTTCTGCTTAATCCTTGTTCTGACCCATTTGTCCGCCTTCTTTCCCAATTCTTGGGGAGAGGTCAGATCAGAGTCAATAAGGTATTGATGCAACAGCTGGTTTGTACAGTTATTAAGGATCTGTTCTCTCATCATAAGATTGTACAATCCTGTATAGTCTGAAACTTTACTTCCCTGCAACCAACCCTCCAAAGCCTTAGTGGCACACTCAACGAAATCAGTCCAGTCTTGAGTCTGTGCTTTTTGGGTGTCTCTGAACAACAACCTGTATTGCTCAGTGGTTAGGCCAAACCCTTCAATAAGAGCACTCTTCAAAACAGAGTAGTTTTTGGCATCCTCAGGTCTAACTGTGAGGAGCCTGTCCCTCCCTTTCTCAGAAAAGGAGTACCATAAAATTGCTGCCCACTGATCCTCAGGAACCTGCTGTACCATGCAGGCTCTCTCAAGAGCAGTCATCCATTTGTGGATGTCATCCCCTTCTTTGAAGGGGGGCACAATTTTTGTCAGGTTTCTATTGTCATAGCCCCTGTCTTTTTCTCTTGGAAATTTGCTGCCACCAGTGGCATCTAAGCCACTTAATTTCTGCTCTCTTGCCAAGGCAAGTCTAGCTTGAGCCAAGGCTACCTCCTCCCTCTCTATCTGGAGTTTGACAGCCCTCATTCTGGCCCTATGCTCTAGCTTTTGAGAAGCAGTCATGCCTCTCTGTGATTCTCTGGAGGCACTAGAAATATGAGAGTCCCCTGAGGGAGATCTCACTCTTCTGTTGCCTGGGAGAATAACATGGTGGGATCTGGGGAGGTGCTGGCCCTCTCCATTCCCCAGTAGGTCTAAGTTGGCCTGGCTAAGCCTGGCAACTGGGACCTGGCTACCCCTCGGATCCTGATCTTCTAAGTCTTCAACTTCTGAGTCCTCCTCCTCCTCTTCTTCTTCCTCATCTTCCTCCTGAGGGGGGTCAGTTACAGGGGGGTTCCCTCCATTTCCTGTCTCTAGGGAAGCTTCCTTCGCCCTTTCTAAGTCATCCTGCTCTAGGATGCCTACCAGGATTTGGCAGGTGGGACTTCTGCCCCTTTTTAACCCTCTTGATTTGCACAAGGCAACCAAGTCCTTTCGGGTTAGTTTGTCATAGCTGAAAGTTGCCTGGGTAAGGTCAACTGTCACAGGAGTAGACCCTGAGGCTTTTCCTGTGTCAGACATGACTGCTAGTGAGGTGTAAGTGGTGCACTTACCTACACTAAGTGTTTTCCTACTGTACCTTGCTAGATATGCTGCAGCCCCTGGTAGGCCTTGGTGGCCCCTATGCCCTGGGCACCTATAGGGTCATCAGTTGAACAGGGAAGTGAGAAATTGGTATTGGCTCATCACACCACCATCAACAGTGTCACGGAAAAGGTGCTTTTCGGGGTTATGTGTGGAAGGAAAGTAAGAGGGCTGGTGTCCAAAGGAGTGGAAAGGCAAAACTGGGCAGAGAATGTTGATGGAGTTGGTAAAGGGTTTGCCATGGGTGGATGGGTGGTTGTAAGGAAAGGACGCAGAGAAGACAGAGGGTTGGCTAAATTCTCCGATTCGTTACAGGTGAAAAAGTTACCCATACACTGCATTACTGAGTGAAGGTTAACACGCCGAACTGTGCAGAAAATGATGGTAGACTGCAGGTTGAGGAGTAGAATGGAGGGTGACGTTGTTGACGATGTTTATGTGGGGGGAGAAGAGGGTATGCAGAATGAAAGGAGGCAAGGAGAACGAAGAAGTAAAAGGCACAGTGAAAGTGATTCGGTGCATCAGTCTACAAGAGTTAGGCAGAAGCCGATTTGTCATGATTATTATGTCATGGAGTGAACCCATCCCTGAGGTGCAGTGTTACGTGCAATGCAGGATCTTTTGTGCAATGATATGTTATATTTTTTGCACTTTTACATTTCATGTTAATGTTATGCATATATGTGTGTATGCCTATCTGCACACACTTTCAAGGCATATGTGTATGTATAGATATCGCATGGGAGTGTTCTTAGATGTATATTCTTTTTTGTTTTTGCTTTGATGTTTTATCTGTTCCTTTCGGTTTCTGTTTTATTGTTTTATACTCGCCTCTTAGCTTACTACTTTTAATGGTTAATATGAGAAGGGAGATGTGTTGCATTCAGACTCCTTCAAGTCTTCTTCACGAGACATAAGGTGTGGAACAGTTCTCCATGCTTCGTGTGTCGTGAGGATTCTGTGAGGGAACAGTATTATAAGTGACCGTTGTGAGCTATCTGGCAGTTCCCTCTCGATGTTACGGGAATCTGGATAAAGCCTATACTCTTAATCTGTGTACCAGTGCCTAAATTCAAAGGTCTTTCAAACACATTAAAAAGGAGAGCTTTCGATAACAATGCCTTTAATACTTGGGGCACTGCTTTGACTTTTTCTCAAAATGCCTCGCTGCTGAACAGAGGGCACTTAAAAAAGAAAAGGAATCTTCACAACGGGGCACACAACACAATGGTGCATCAGTCCACATAAGAAAGGAAAATGTACCTAGGCTTTGAGTTTACTAGGACAGGCTCACTGCCCGCTCACCATTTACCTTGAGTCCAAAACTCACCTTTATGTGGTTTAGTTCAGTGAGAACTGCGCAAGTCTCTGTTCCAGGGCACCTGTAAGTAAATGAAAGAATGTAAGAAAGGCACAAAGGCTTAAGAGATCAAAAGTGTCAAAAGTGATTCTTCCCTCAATTTTGCTGCCACATTTACAGAAAAGGGCTCAGCTAACAGAAAAATTTGAAATAACCAATACATGGACTTGTCAGCTGCCAAAGACGTCTGATTTGATTTGCATCTTGGGAGGTTACAATGGCTAATGAAATTAAAAGTTTCCCTACCTAAATACTCTGCTCCATGCTGGTGGAAAACGCACCTGATGCAATTAACAGCAGCAAGACTGGGCAGTGGAATAGCAACAGCTCATGTCTACTTCCCACAAACGAAGACAACCTGAATGTGAACTCCGGACAATACAGAACATGTCTACTTCCTACAACCAAAGACCACCTGAATATGAACTACAGCCACCTACAGCACACAAGTCCCACAGTCCAAAGACCACCTTACTGAACTCCAGAAACTTACAGTATGTGTCTACTTCCCACAACTAAAGACCACCTAACTGAACTCCAGCAGGCAACATCCTCCATGTGAAGTTATGTCACTAGAAGTCCCACTAGTTTATGACCCAATCAGCCCCTTTGGAGAGATAACAAAAAGGTCTCAGAGAAAGCAAGAGAGGGGGTGGAACTTCTTGTTCATAGGCCAAGGGCTACAAGATAGACTTTGGACTTAGAAAGGGACACAAATATGGATATAAAGTGAATTGCTCCTTTGCTCCAGAACCTAAAACGTTCAACAGCTGAGTTTAAAGTTGAAATCTACCACTGGCCGTGCTATGTGGGGGTGAGGTAGTCATTGATCTGGCCAGGCGAGGAAAAAATGATTAAATAACTCAAGAATATTATTCTATGCTGTCATATCGCCCATGATCCGTATCACAAATTGTTAGTGGGTGGAACCAAGTATACTTAACACGCCAGTGTTAAATGCTTGGTCCGCTGTGCATTCAACTTGCATGCTGGGTTCTGAGGAGTGCACCAGTCAATGCTGATAACAAAAGGATGTGGGTGGGGTAGGCAGCGCACACTGTACACAAGAAGTGGTTACTTTTCACTTATATATCATAGAGACTAGAAACCAAGTTGTGAATAAAGGCCATGACAGGGGGAGAAGGGCAGAAGCACAAGCATGAAAATCCATTGTTTAAAATAACAACATACATGATGTTTGTACAAATTGGAACAATCATCAAAAGGTCTGGAAAGAGAGAGGTCATGTAGTCACCTTTTTAGTCTCCCGGCCAGGTGGCAACAGTTGTGCCACTTTTAGGGCTTCACAGTTCAGCAGTGCACTCCGGTCAACGTCTAAGGGAACCATACATTCACTCAGGCACCAATTTGTCTAGAAGGCAGCATTTTCACTTACAGCGGCGTAGCACACTAGCACATGTTTGGCAAGTGCCAGGGGCTAACCAGTAAGATGGCCATTCTGACACAATTTGACAAAAAGTCTCTTATTCAGCTTATCACTTTGCTCTAGCACACTCTCGACAAGTACCATGGCTGCGGTGGAAGAATCCATTTGGGCTCTGTCCATCCAAGTGACCACAGGCTTACGAGTGAGATCTTGACACCGTAATCTGCTAAGGCACACTTCAGCTGCTTCAGCAAATGTGATCGGCTCCAGTTCAGGAGCACACCTGCGGTACTCTCAGGAGTCTCTGTTAAACAGACCAACTGCACAAGAGACAGACTGGGTTTGAGTCAATGAAAATAGTCAAAACTTTAAGATTCTCCCTCATAAAAAAAGTTTTAATGGATTACTTATTTATTTATTACTGCCCAAAACGTGTTTCACAACACTACAGTTGCTTCGTTGGGTCCTTACAAGTACTAGAATGAATTATAAATCGCGGTTCATCTGTAGGTTACCAGTTCTTTACAAACAGCTTTCACAGTAACGCAGTACATGATGTGCTTAGGAATTACTTTCATTCCTTAAAAGATCTAATATTGAATGGTCATTCTTTTGTTGATTATTGAGTAATATTCAGTGATTCCATTTCTAATAAGAGTTTGGCGACATGATAACCATCAACAGACCAGCGCAATTTGTTGTGTAGTGTCGTGAAAGCATGTTGGCTAGTAATCAATAAATAAGTTGTCAATTAAACCATTTTTGTGAGTGAATGAAGAGTGATGAAGATGAGTCACTGCCTGGCGAAAGCAGCAGAAGAGCTATGGGCTTTCTGGAGAGAAACCCTGCCTCATTACAACTCTCTTAACACTCGAAACAGTGACTCTTCCTGAAAGCTGGACATCTACCACGGCCATGCCTGGCAGGACCTCAAAAATCGTCTCCAGTCTCCCTTAGACTAACCTGAGCCATGCAGCATCAATCTCCGGGGTACTGTAAGCGCTGCAACAAACAACAACATTGAGAGTCCAATCCAGACCACCATGACCGAGCAGCCGTGGAGGGAAATCGGCATCACTGAGACACACTTTGTAAGTACCCAGTTGCCCTGATTTTGCTCCTGCCAGCTGTTAGTCCCTAACTGCGAGGAACACCTTTGCGCATCCAGCCCAGCCGAACTAGTTACTCTGTATCGAAGAACGGGCTGTGCAAACCTGCTACAAGACCCTTTAAACCCAAGCCCCCATTTGGGAGCTCTCAGACTTGTCCCCAAGATCCCCTGCGCAGCCTTTTTTCAGGTGCCTCTCTTCTGCGTAGCACACATCTACCAACCTCACCAGCACCCTGCTCCTGGCTAAACCTGGTCCTTCCCCGAAGACTGCTGGTAGGACTTTCGACCTGGGCCCATTACAACCTGAAACAGAGAAGGTGAACCCCTGAAACCGACTGTACTTACCTCTATGCATATATGACACTTCCTTTCATAGGATCGCATTGGGCGCACAACTTTCAAAAGTTTACTTACCTGTCAAAATTGATAACAAAAACAGTACTTAGTTTAAACGAAGTTCTTGGTTTTACAACATATACAAAAATACATTTTATGTTTTTAATTTGGTCCCAGATGTATTCTTTAAGTGTGTGTCTCATTTATTGCCTCTGTGAGTACAACAAATGCTTTGCAATACCCTCTGATAAGCCTAACTGCTGAGCCACACTACCACAAATGAGAGAGTTAGTGCTATCTACTTAAGCTGCTATAAACCAATTGGGGATCCACTAGACTCTCTACATAGTGCACTGAGGTCTACAACTTTGCATTTGCTGATACCACTTGGTCAATAAATGACTACATGAGCTAATCCAAATATTGCCTTTGGTTAAATTGCATGATTGATGTTTCTAAATGTCTAAAATTAACTATTAGGGCCTTGGTTAAGCCAGAGTTTTTGTTTTTTTAGAATTTAATAATTTACTAGAGTTAGGACCAGAAGTTTGTTTGAATTTTGTTCGATTTTCACCCCCTAAAAGGTCCCAACTTTAATAGAATAATGAGTATCTCAGGGGAAGTGGTTAAGGACCTTGACCTGATGTCAGAAGCTGGCTCAGTATGTCAGGGGTGCCTTTTGGGGTCAGATCTGCTTACCAGCTCCTGGTCGTAGTTGGGGGGGCCTTCTGGATTTAGACTGCAGCCGTTGGCTGGAGGCGGGTCACGGGGACTCGGGTCAGGATCGCTGGGGTGATCTCCTCGCAGGGTTTGCCCTCTCGAGCACGGCCCGTGGGCGGCGGATGCAGAGTGGGGCAGATTCGGGGTGTCCGGCCTTTGTAGTTGAAGGCAGGCAGGTCCTCTGTGGTTTTCGAGGTTGTTGGCTGCAGGACACACTGGGATTTCGCAGGAGCAGGTTCGGGCAGGGAGACAGGCCGATAGGGCTGAGGCCAAGTCAGTGGGCATCTTCCTCTTGTTAGTTGCTGTATGGCTGTTCGGTCATTCTTCTTGTAGTTTCTTCTTGTCTGAGAAAGCAAGGTTCAGGGGTGCCCCTAAATACTAGATTTAGAGGCGTTACAAGTGAAAGGTAGGGACCATTGGGTCCCTTCCCTGGGGTGGGTACACCCCCTATTATGCCACCCTCCAGTAGGAGTGGAGCATGAGCCTGTCCCTGTTTGGCGGAATCCCCCCATCTTCAAGATGCCGTGGACTGGGAGTTGGGCTTCCCCTCGCCTCCCCCATCTGAGGGTTGGATTTAGCAGAAATGGGGACACCTCTCTTGTTCACTTGTTTTTCCTGCCAGTTCTCCTGCCCAAAGTAGGGGTCAGAACCAGTGGGGACCAGTTGCTGAAAGCAGCAAGTGATCTGGGGAGGCTCACAAAGGAGGCAAGACTTTGAAGCTTCCCCTTCGTGAACCCTGCCCATCCTGGGGGGGGGGGGGGGGGGGGAGGCTTGGCAACTCGTCCCAGGATGTGTATTGTTTCAAGCCACAGAGAGCAGCAGGCTCTCGACCCAGGGGGTCCAGAAACATGTCTGCTGGTGACAGCTGAAAGCAGCCACTCAGTCTGGACACTAGTGGTAGGTACGTTTTCAGGAAGCATCCCTAAGATGCCCTATGTGTGTATTTTTCATGGGTTTCATTTGCTAAGAAGTTTGATACCAAACTGTTCAGTGTAGCCATTATGGTACTGTGGAGTTCGTAATGACAAACTCAGCACAACTGAAAATACTATAGGCAAAGCTTATACTGTAAATTATTGATATACTATATACCAATAAAATCTGGTTTTAGAAAAATGAAAAACTCCCAGCACCATATACTCTTAATGGCAGCACTGCACTTACAATATCTAAGAATGGAATGAGACACTGTAGGGGCACAGGGCTCATGCACTTGTACCCTCACCACTGGTATAGTGCACCCAGCCAGAGGGGTGACTGACCTATGCCAGGGCAGTGGGTTGCAGGCATGGCATGTGTGCCATGTCGACTTCACTTTGTTCTGCACCATATCATGCAGCCTGCATAGGCAGTGTGTGAGTGTAATGATACAGGACCTCTAAGGGCACAATAAGTGCTGCAGCCCTTAGAAGCCTTCTCTGGTCACAGTGCCCTGGGTACCTGTGGTACCATTACCAGGGGCTGACCTGTGGCCAGAGATGCCAATTGGCATTTATGCTTCAATGCAGTTTTATAGAAAGTACAGAGGCCCTGGGTACCGGATTAGCAGGAGCTCTGGGCACACTCAGTCAAAGTGCATTAGCAATTCAGCAAAAAGTGGGGGCAACCATGCAGAAAGATGGCACTTTCTCACACCTGACACCCTTCCAGCAACTTAAATACTCGCAGTTAAGGACCCTCTGTAAGGGATACCAGATTAAAACTGGCTCATACCCTTCTGCTGCAATGCTTAGAAGCTGTTAGCAGAGTTCATACTCCCCTCCCACAGATGAGCCTTCCAACCCTGAAGATCAGAGTTGGGAAAGTGATAGCGAGGATGGAAATGATCCTCCTCAACTCGAAAGAATGGTTGTGGTACCTGTATCCAACTACCGACCCAATGTAGCAGGAGCCCGCCCCCGCCTCTACTGAGAATAGCTCAGGTTGCTCAAGGTACAATGAAGATCTCACTAAGGAGGAAACTCTTCTGGAGAGATTGACCAAAAGACTAGCTCTCGAGGACAGGATACTGGCCATAGAATGGAAAAGGGCTGACATGGGTTTAGCATCCATGAATGGTGACAGCAAAATAATACCTAGGGATAGAGAGGAAACCTTTGACGCTAAAATCCCCAAAGGGATTGTCTCCAAATACACAGACGGTAATATCACCAAAAAGTTTACAGCTTTCGAGAGAGCCTGTAGAATGAGAAGACTCAAAACACACAAGATGATGGACGGAAAGTTGCACATTGGCAAAATATTCACCCCCAGTCACAGATCTGGGTTTAATCCATCGTTATTTTGCTCACCTCGCCACCCAAGTTCAGACATGGCCATATGCAAATCAGTCTTGACACTGTGCCTCATGGGAATAGTCCAGCCCGAACTGCCAAACCACATTTTCCCTGGACCGTGTGGAATTTTAGTTCGTGTAGTGAACATCATCTACGCCATCTTGCAGACTCACGTATGAACACACACGATAGCCATTTTAGGTGCCATGGTCTCCCTGTTCACGATCGCCCGTCAGCACATTTCCATGAACCTTGCAAGCCTTCCCCGCGCACCCTGGCTGCCCCCGCGCTCACATGCACAAGTCATGAACCCTCCCCTCCCATAGCTCTGTCGCAGGGAATCACACCCCGCGCCTGACCAGCACCTCCTTTCCGTCCATGAATACCCCTCCTTTGATGACCCTTCCTCTGAGCCTACACGTCAGCACTGACCACTGGTCATCCTTTATCCCGAGGATACAGTTTATTGCCCACTACTGTATGCACTCGCCTCTCCTGAAAGAGACCACTATTGATCATGACATCCCCACCCCCGGAGATTCGATCAGGCGCACACATTCCAAAGAGACCGGCAGAACACTCAGCTGCGTGATAGCCCCTCCCAATCATCTGAGGGGAAAGGGTCTCTACTGTTGTCATGTGTTGGAAGGGGCCGGAACTGGGGGGATGCCGGTGATGTCGTTCTCATGCTCTACAATGTCCCTGTTGTAATAAAGGACGTTCACATGTCTTGAACCAGTGTATAAAAGACCAGGTCTCAGAGAGGTTGAGAGAGCACCTCGAGACGATACCTTGTTGTCCGATCTGATGTGTTCCACTCCGTCGGAATAAAACTTGTTTCCTGTCTTCCAGTCTCCAGCGCCTGCCTCTTTATTGAGTAACTTCGTATGGTATTAGAGGCGTTTTACGCCGGGCAAATTTAACTTAGGAAACAATTAATGCAAATCGCCTGACCATTTTAAATTGATCTTTATCAATTGGCGTCCCAAACGCGGGGCCCATCAGCGACACGTGGATCCAGTGGGAGAGGTCCCGACGACAGAGTGAATGACTGCAACGATCGGAAGAGCTCCTGTCCGATAGACCCTCGTCTGACAGCCGATCATCTGAACTTCACTGATTCCGAGCAGACCTCTCCCGAGTGATCTACGGTCCTGACTGGGAACCACCAGGAGTGCCGCGATAGCAACAGAGAGTAGAGGACGATCGGGCGCTGGAAGCGGAAGACGAGAAACTGTCCATGCGGTCCGGGTAAGGTCGTGACACACGACAAATTGCGAAATTGATTGATTGATTGTTTGATAATACTAGTATTACTTATTTGTCTCTGAGAAATTCTCTATTTGCAAACAAACACAGAATCGCCATACTCGGTTTAGTCTTTGCAGATAGGGGAGAGTAGGCAACGCAAAACTTTAACACGTCGTGCCTATTCTTTTTTTCTCCCCATTGATTGATTGATTGAATCGAGCATTGAATTGTTCGAAGTTGGTTCTCTTAGGGATCTTCTCTGCCTGCAAACGGGGAAGAATAGGAATATTCTCTCTCCCTTTGCAGAGAGTGAAGGGTAGGTAACGCAAACCTTTAACACGTCGTACCTATTACGTTCCTCATTGATTGATTGTTTGACCAAACATTGACTGTTTGGAATTGGGTCTTTCGGGAGGTATTCTCTGTTTGCAAATAGTGTAGAATAGAATATTCTGTCCAGTCTTTGCAAATAGTGAAAAGATAGGTAGTGCAGGCTTTGGCCCCCCCATGGTAATCCGTCATGCCTATCTTCTCCCCATTGGCTCATAGTTGGGTCAACCCAGACCGCTTATTGGAGATGAACCATCCAGCTCCGCTGGAGGGCACCCCTAATAAGGACAGGTTTACTAAGCAAGGACTAGTCGCTATAGCTTATAGTAAGTTATGGCATAAATATACAAAAAAGGATCCTGAAAGCCAGTGGCCACTGATAGGTTCGTTTGATGAAAATAAAATAAAAACACTAGAAACAGCTGTAAAAATAAATAAGGCAACGCCCAATATGCTCGATAGTATCGGCATGTGGCGCAGAGAAGCAGAGCATCGCAGGAAAAGAGAGGAAGCAAAAACAGTGAAAGAATTACGAAAAGCAGCCCATCTGGCCGCAAAAGAACTAGATGAAGAAATAAGAAGAAGAGAGGAAGTTAAACAAACGCAAGAATCAGGACTGACCGGTCAATGCCCTGTCAGGACCACTCCTACGCTCTACCCGGAGATGCCCTCTAAACAACGGGCAAATGACGAGTTACTGCTCGGTCCTCCAATGATCTACATGCCTCCTCCTTATGCTCCCTGCCAGCCTCTAGCACAACACTCACCAGTCCAGAATCCAGTCGAGGGTAACCCTAGCGCTAGTGCCCCGACTCTTACGGTCTTCGCACCAGCCGCATCGGTAACAACACCAGATGAACTTGAGACTGGCAAACAGTTAACAGCCAGACCAAATAGGTTGAGCAAAGATGAGCGGGATGGAATCGACCAAATAGCAAAAACCCTGGTAGAACGGAAGGAGAGTGAAGAATATACGATGAATATACACAACTCACATGCCGGTAGTCACAGACGGCATTTTATTTTACGGTTCAGCTACCACACCCTGAACGCGTATGAGGATAGGTACCAGACTAAGGGTCCTGCTAAAGTGACGGCTCTATATAGAAAGGTTGATGTCGGAGATGGGGCTGAAAGCGATGTGACGGACCTTTTCATGCAAACGCTTGAGGTCTTCCGCCACCTCGCGGAGCAGAAACCAGAGGTCAAGCTCACAGTCCCTGAGACGATTGAGCCTTCACTAGGAGCAGCCAACACTATGATGCCTATCAGAGAAGCCGCCCCCTATTGGGTTCCCCCAAGAGGTCAGGGAACAAACGATGATATCAACCATGCAGATGCCAAAGGGAGGGTTGTGTACAACTGGGTTTACCAACCATGGGATCGGCAAGATATTTTAACTTTTAGACAAACCCTGCCCGATTTAAGAAAAAACCCTACAGCATTCTATACCGAATTAGGCACAGCCTTGGGCTCAACTATAATGACTCTAGTGGACATGGATTTGTTTTTCGGGTTGTGTCTGCCGGCTGACGTGTGGAAGCAAATCCGGAGAGCTGACCACGCGGAGCTGTTCGGACACACCTGGGCAAAACTCGATGAACTAGATAGGCAGCGAGAGCCCGGAAAGAAACCTTTAAAAGACATACTGGAACTCCCCGACAAAATAGTGCAGAAGTTAAAAACGTTTGTTCCAGAAAAGAAGGTAGACTGGTCGATAGTCACGGCCTGCCGCCAGAAACCTCAGGAGGACGTATCAGAATACTTCTCACGATTTGAAACAGTGTTCTCAGACTACAGTGGCCAAGACATGACCACCGCAACCGGACAACACCTATTCGTGCAGAACTACGTAAAGGGGCTATCACAAGAGGTCTCCCAAAAGTTACAGATTAGCGAAAGTAGTTGGGGAGCCTCTAAACCTGCAGCTATCCTTCAGATGGCTCAGTATTACGAACACCAAAAGAATGAGAACGAAAGGGCAACTGAGAAAAAGAAAAAGGACCTAAAGGAACGAGTAATGATTGCACAACTACAGGGAGTGACCACAGGGAGGGAACGGTATAGGGGGAACTACCAGTCGAATGCCCCTAGGAATTCGACCCCTAGAGACCGCAACCCCGCCCCTGGCGCTCCACGAACCGACCTTGATGAGAACCAATGTGCATTTTGTAAAGAATTTGGACATTGGAAGTCTCAGTGCCCAGCCCTTCGGGAACTGATTAGAAATAAAGAGACGAGGGACATGGCAAATGGCCCCAAAACTGGAGGGCAGGGACGAGGACAGACCCACGACACTCCCACAGTACCGGATATCGCCCGAAGGCGAGAAGGCATTGGTGGCGATTATTCAGTCCTTGGTAGATGCAGGAGTGGTAGAGGAAGTGGTTAGTAATGTCTGCAATAGTCCTATCCTACCCATTGTTAAGAAGCAAGGTGAGGGGGATGAGAAAGCGTACCGCTTCATCATCGACCTACGAGAAGTCAACAAAGTGCTGGTGCCACAGTACCCTGTAGTCTCGGACATCGCCACCATTCTGACTCATCCCGTCCACTGCCACCACCTTCACCGTTATAGATCTTAAAAATGCATTTTTCTCTATCCCCATCCATTCAGACAGCCGTTATCTCTTCGGCTTCACTTTAAAAAACCGTTCATACCGATTTTGTAGAGCTCCCCTGGGCTACACTGAAAGTCCCAGCATTTACAGCCAGGCCCTCAAAAGGCAGCTGGACGCCATCCAGCTACCAGATGGAGTGGTGTTGATCCAATATGTCGATGATATCCTTTTGGCGGCCGACACCACTCCACTTGCAATCACAGCCACTATCCAACTCTTGCACTTTCTCGCGGAGAATGGCCACAAAGTCTCCAAAAAGAAACTGCAGTTCTGTCAGTCCCAAGTAACATACCTAGGTCATCTCCTGTCCAAAGAAGGGAGAAAACTTACACCCGACCGAATCCAAACCATCCTAGACACCCCTATTCCAAGAACACAGAAGCAAGTCCGTTCATTAGTCGGCCTTACTTCTTTCTGCCGACAATGGCTACCAAATTTCAGTCTCATTATAAAACCCCTACTTTCCCTGTTGGCCAAAGATGTTCCGTTCCCACTCCCGTGGACTCGAGATGCCCTTTGCTCGGCACCCGTTCTAGGAACACCAGATTACTCCAAACCCTTCTCCCTCTACACTCACGAAAGGGAGGGATGCGCATTGTCCGTTCTGACCCAGTCCATCGGCGCCAAACAGCACCCTTGTGCCTACTTCTCTGCCACTCTTGACCCAGTCGCCAGAGCTCTACCAGCCTGTCTTCGAGCAGTAGCCGCTGCTGCTGTCTCTATCCGACAGAGTGAGGGAATTGTCCTTTCGAACCCTCTCACAGTATTAGTACCCCATGCAGTTGACACGCTTTTGAACCAGACAAAGACTCAACATCTGACTAGTGCACGACTGACAGGATACGAATTGACTTTACTTGCGCCCCACATCACTCTGAAGAGATGCACGACATTGAATCCTGCTACACTGTTACCCTTGCCCGAAAATGACCTCGATGTGCCCCCTATACACGACTGTGTGACCCTCACGGACGAACAGACTAGGAGTAGAGTTGACCTCCGAGACATTGCTTTCACAGACCCTGACGGAGAACTATGGGTAGATGGCTCCTGCATCAAACTCCCAGACGGCACCACTTCTGCTGCCTATGCGGTAACGACTGCTCGAACAGTAGTTGAAACAGCTTGCATCATACAACGATCAGCACAGGCAGCAGAACTAATTGCCCTCACACGAGCATGTATCATAGCAGCAGGAACCACGGCGAACATTTACACGGACAGCCAATACGCCTTCGGAGTGGTTCATCATTTTGGGATCCTGTGGAGGGAAAGGGGATTCCTGACGTCCCATGGCACACCCATCCTTCACGGAGATTTAGTCTCCGCCCTGATTGAAGCAGTCCTTCTCCCCACACGATTAGCAGTGATCAAATGTCAGGCACCCAAGAAGGTGACAGATTTAGTTGGACAGGGAAACGCACTAGCCGACATCACTGCCCGAACCACAGCTGAGAATAGGGCCACGACACGCATATATGTGACAGGGTCAGAGGCAGAAAAATGGACCGACGCCAGGGAAACGATCAGGGAAATCCAATCGACCAGCACACCACACGAACTGACTGAGTGGGCACGGGTGGGTCTGAGGGACGATGAAGGCTGCTGGCGGACAAAGGACACAAACAAATGGTTGCTGCCTGATGCATACTTGATCCCCATACTGACAATGGCACACTCCCCTGCACACATAGGTTCTGCCCCCATGATCGAACTCATTTCCAAAGTCTGGCACAACGGCAAGATCCCCGACTCAGCCAAACGCCTAGTCCAACAATGCCGTATCTGCTTACAACACAACCCCGGGAAAGGAACTGTGGTACCCCGGGGAGGGTTTGGGATCCCCGACCACCCCTTTGAGGTCCTCCAGATGGATTACATCCAGCTAGAGAGGTGCCAAGGCTTGAAGTACGTATTAGTCATTGTATGTGCCTTCAGCAAATGGGTGGAAGCCTATCCGACCCGTGATAACACTGCCATGACTACTGCCAAAGTACTACTGAAGGAGTTTTTCCCTCGCTACGGCCTTTGTCGAATTTTATGGAGCGACAATGGCCCCCACTTCATAGCTGAAGTTATCCAACTTATCCTGAAGGGGTTGGGGGTCAAACAAAGGTTCCATGCGGTCTTCCACCCCCAATCCGCTGGCCTGGTTGAGCGACACAACGCTACACTGAAACTGAAACTGTCAAAAATAGTGGCCACCACAGGACTTAAGTGGCCAGATGCCCTTCCACTGGCATTACTATCGATGCGCTCCACCCCCACTAAGCATCACTTGACCCCCTACGAAGTTGTGTTTGGGCGGCCTATGAACCTCTGGACTGCCCCCAAACCAACCTCCATTCATGACGTCCCCGACGTCCTGCTGTCAGATTATTTGTACAAGTTAACTAAGACATTGTCTGTCATTCATCAACAGGTGCAGCAGGCCATCCCCGATGCTTCCAGGGGTCCCGGTCACGATATCCAACCGGGTGACTACGTCCTAATCCGGAATTTCCAACGAGCGAAGAGTCTGGAACCCCGGTGGACGGGCCCCTGGCAAGTACTGATCACCACTCGGACAGCTCTTCAAGTGGAGAAGAAGAAGCACTGGCTGCACGCCCACCACTGCAAAAAGGTTTCCTCAACCCTGGCCACGACAGACAACGTCAGCACCCAAGAAGAGCTCCTGAACAAAGACCGACCATCACTGAACTGTTATCCTGATACCGAGGCACTTGAACTTTCAAAACACTCTGATCCCACTGTGCCATCTCGAGAAGGGTATTTCCTACGTCGAAAGGAGGGAGCTTCGGCTAAGTAGGCCACCGACTAGGTTAAAAGTCTCAGAACGGTGACCCAAAGCAACCAAGGGTTACCTGGAGAGAAGCTAAACTAAGTCTGTGGTTCTGCCCACTACCGAGCACCTTGAAGATGATGGAAGCGCCAGATAAGAAGATGATGGAAGCGCCAGATAAGAAGACATCGAAAGCAACAGGAAATACCCACTATAGGAATCCAAAAACTGCCAAATTGCACAAATCAAAGACAATCGCTTTCTTCGTTATCTCTCTGTTCTGCCTCCTCCTCATGACTTCCTTCTGGATCCTGGAGGAAAGCACGCCCGCTCACCAAATGTTGCCGACCACTGTCCAGCCGACCACCGTGAAAGAGCACCACCTGATCACCCTTTCACCTCAGCTTCGAGAAAGGCGTAGGGAATTCTGGAACACCAGCACAACCTTGCTGCAAATGCCACAAACTGCTGGATCTGTGGGTTGCTCCCACATGCTACTGGACACTCCATCCCCTTTATTCCTTCACCTTTCTCAGTTCACGGCTCCTGCCTCGCCTGGTTGATCCTCATGCAAGAAAGCCACAAGGACAACGCCGCTTCTGGTCAGACAGTGTCGCACTTCTACTATGGGTTCTGGCTGAACAACACAGGAAAGCCCTTTTGTCCCGCAATTTCAGGTTCAACCTTCCTTACGAACATCCCTGCCAAAGAAAGGGTCGAAATGCAAGTGCTCCACAATCCAGCCAGATCCACCTTCTCTCACCTGCGGAAACAAACGGCTGCCACCCTGACTGCGGCCCTGTCCGTCATCAATGTCACAGGACTCGTATGCCTCGAAGGACAAGGAACACAGCTGGTGGGTCACAGTTCTTGCCGCATCACCAAACAATTGGCCTCAGCTGACCCCCCTTCCTTTGTTGCTTCCCCGAATATGTACTTTGTTTGTGGCACCAAAGCTTACACGTGGCTTCCAAAAGGCTGTAAGGTTACGTGCTACATCGCCTTCATTCTTCCTCCCACGTATGTGGCCCCAGCCAACCACCACCGGCAAAAGCGCGCTGGAGATGTTGAACAGGCCGACTCCACCGGAGCACAGTTCCTGGATGCAGCAAAGGGACTTGTTCCTCTGTGGGGACCAATGGCCAATAGCCGCGCAATCCGACACCTAACTCAAGCATTAGAAACAACCATCAACATCACCGCTGGCGTCCTCGCCAACAACACGGCTGAACTTCAGGCAGTCCGCCTGGTGGCTCTTCAAAACCGTCTTGTTTTAGATGTGGTTCTGGCCGACCGTGGAGGTGCATGCCGTGTCATCGGCTCCAGCTGTTGCACCTACGTGCCAGATAACTCACCTTCAGTCTATAAAGCGATCGAACACCTCCACAGACTGTCCTCGGAGGTTCACCAGGAACAGGAAGGATGGTCGCTTGGAGGCTGGTTCTGGGACACTTTAAAGACCTGGGGATGGAGACTGTTCACGTTTTTATTGATACCAATCATGATACTATGTGGATGTTGTTTAGGTATTCAATGCTTACCACCTTTATGTGCACTTATTTCCAACTGTATGTGCTCTAAGACTTTGAACTTTAAACCTGAGCGCATGAGCCCTCTATACGAGGTAGAGGTGCGTGGTCTCATGGGGATTGATCCAAACTGACAAGCTGGCGAGACATGTTAAAGGGAGGACTGTGGAATTTTAGTTCGTGTAGTGAACATCATCTACGCCATCTTGCAGACTCACGTATGAACACACACGACAGCCATTTTAGGTGCCATGGTCTCCCTGTTCACGATCGCCCGTCAGCACATTTCCCTGAACCTTGCAAGCCTTCCCCGCGCACCCTGGCTGCCCCCATGCTCACATGCACAAGTCATGAACCCTCCCCTCCCATAGCTCTGTCGGAGGGAATCACATCCCGCGCCTGACCAGCACCTCCTTTCCGTCCATGAATACCCCTCCTTTGATGACCCTTCCTCTGAGCCTACACGTCAGCACTGACCACTGGTCATCCTTTAGCCCGAGGATACAATTTATTGCGCACTACTGTATGCACTCGCCTCTCCTGAAAGAGACCACTATTGATCATGACATCCCCACCCCCGGAGATTCGATCAGGCGCACACATTCCAAAGAGACCGGCAGAACACTCAGCTGCGTGATAGCCCCTCCCAATCATCTGATGGGAAAGGGTCTCTACTGTTGTCATGTGTTGGAAGGGGCCGGAACTGGGGGGATACCGGTGATGTCGTTCTCATGCTCTACAATGTCCCTGTTGTAATAAAGGATGTTCACATGTCTTGAACCAGTGTATAAAAGACCAGGTCTCAGAGAGGTTGAGAGAGCACCTCGAGACGATACCTTGTTGTCCGATCTGATGTGTTCCACTCCGTCGGAATAAAACTTGTTTCCTGTCTTCCAGTCTCCAGCGCCTGCCTCTTTATTGAGTAACTTCGTATGGTATTAGAGGCGTTTTACGCCGGGCAAATTTAACTTAGGAAACAATTAACGCAAATCGCCTGACCATTTTAAATTGATCTTTATCAACCGGAATCAAGCATCCTAAGAAAGGTTTTTGGCTATCAGTCGTCATCAGCTTGGATAGCTTGACTCCAGTGGCGTAGTGAGCACGGGACCCACGTCTGGGCATACCCTTCCCAAGAAGACTCAGCCCGAAATATTGGGCTCCCTACTTTGGGAACTGTTCTCTGGTAAGTGCAGAGACAGAAGGGTAGTACCTTGATTGAGGGCTTTGTACTCACCACTGAAGAGTACGGAATTATGTTCAGGGGGACTCCGAAAACCTCAAGTCAGTCCTGGGTTGATTTTGTAGATTTTCAGTAAAAGCCTTGGGTGGTTGGTTCAAAGGCAGTCAGTTGCAATACTATGATGAACTGCATAATTTTATTATGAAAGAACATCTGTTCAGTAACTGTGTTTCTTTAAGGTTGCATAAATACTTGGTGACGTAGGTCCTATTTCTCCACAAGAATTGGTAAAGATGGCAGACCACTGGGTCAAGGCTAGGGTCACCACAATTGCAACTATTGGGGGGTGACCAAAAGAAAAGGGTTACTAAACCTCCCAGGGCAAAGTGGGTGAATATTCTAAAAGATAAAAGTAAAGAGTCTGGGGGGAGGAGCTTCGCGTGCATCCGAGAGGGCCGTGTGAACACAGGGCTCCCGAGACCCTCGCCACCTCCCGCAACTATCCTGAATTATATCCTGATTTCGAAGACGGGTTATTGAAGATGCAACCCAGCTGATATAATAGCTGCTTTCAGAAATTGATTTGGACTCCGGGAACCGCAACTACGACACTTTGAACTTTTGCGGCCCGCCCCATGGAGTTACCCGGAGCACGAGTTGCTAAAGTGCCCAGGCAGTAGTTGAACAACAACGGCCAGCGGGGCTCTGATCACTGCCTTGGAGTTGACTTTCGGTTTCGTTTTTAGGTCTCGCCTGTCAATGCGCATGCGCATTGAGCAGAGCGAGACTATAGGGCTTTAAACAAAGTTTACCTAACTGCGGCGATTTGGTGCTGTGCCCGTGGCTTTTAGGTCAATGCGCTTGCGCATTGACCTAAAATGCGCGTGCACATCACCAAATCGCCGTCTGTTCCCTCAGCCGCATTCCTCCCACACCTTTTGAAGTGAAGCTTAGCTTCACTTCAAAGGCCCCAGCTGCTTCACACCCACATGCCGCTCTACCCGCTCCGCCCCCTCCCCTGCCCGCCGTGTCGCATTTCTCCTCCCCCCTCCCCTTCTCTGCCTTCTCTCCGTCTTGTTTTTTTTTTACCCGCTCCGCCCCCTCCCCTGCCCGCCGTGTCGCATTTCTCCTCCCCCCTCCCCACAGCAATGCCCTCCGCCGTCTCTCGTGTTTCTTTTGACTCGTTTTCGTTAGGGTTGGTGCTGTATTTTCCTGCTGCTTCACACCACCTTTTGCAACAATACTTGTGTCTTGATTTGGGATTTTATCTTTTTACACCGAGTTGCAATAGGTTCGTGGTGAATTCACATGTTATATTGTTCAGCAAAGTGGATTATTATTATTCCAATCTGTAAAGTTGCAAAACAACCCCCAGTAAGAAACGTGAAACTGTAACTCAGGTCAAGAACTGCATTTCCGTCATTACCGCATGCGTTCATGCTTCACCGTGTCACTGATTAAGGTAAATCAGCAGTTAGCTGTATCTTTGAATTTGGAGCAAAATGTCATTGGCAAACCTCTATTTTTTTTATTAGACTGCATCATCTAAAGAGCTCCTATGCAGAGCGAATAAACATGTTATGCCGCCTCTCCCGATACTAATTTACTGGAAGTTTCTACTAGACAGCTTTGACTATCTATCCCAGCTGATACAATGTCAATCAGAAAACTGAGCGAGTCACGGATTTTAATCATAACTATTTTTATAACCCTTTTAACAAGACACGGTTTTATGGGCAACTCAACATTTCATATAAAAAAATAGGAGATTAAATTCCTGCTGCTTCACACCCTCATCGTCTACACACACACCTACAAGCATTCCTCCAAGTTGTCTCTCTCTTCAATCATGTGTGTTGTATCCTGCACGAGCGCCGCGTCAGCTGTGACCCCGCTCTGTGCATGTGGACGCTGTGAATGTCCCTGCGTGTGCGCTCCACTCGTGTCTTTCTATGCAGGCTGCCTTCTGCTGTGTGCATGCGTCTGCTGTACTCGCAGACTGTATGGGTGCCTATTTGTGACTATGCCCGCAGGTGTGCGCCATGTTTTGTATACTCTAAGTGTGTGTTCTCTAAAGGAATGCATTTACTGTTGTAGGCACAGTTTGTGTGTACATTCACTTCACCCTCACTCACCCTCACCCTCAACCCCTCACCCTCACTCACCCTCACCCTCACTCACCTCAACCCCTCACCCTCAACCCCTCACTCACCCTCAACCCCTCACCCTCACTCACCCTCACCCTCACTCACCCTCAACCCCTCACCCTCACTCACCCTCAACCCCTCACCCTCACTCACCCTCAACCCCTCACCCTCACTCACCCTCACTCACCCTCAACCCCTCACCCTCACTCACCCTCACCCTCACTCACCCTCACTCACCCTCAACCCCTCACCCTCACTCACCCTCACTCACCCTCCCTCAACCCCTCACCCTCACCCTCACTCACCCTCACCCTCACTCACCCTCACCCTCACTCACCCTCACCCTCACTCACCCTCACCCTCACTCACCCTCACCCTCAACCCCTCACCCTCAACCCCTCACCCTCACTCACCCTCAACCCCTCACCCTCACTCACCCTCACTCACCCTCACTCACCCTCAACCCTCACCCTCACTCACCCTCACCCTCACCCTCCCTCAACCCCTCACCCACCCTCAACCCCTCACCCACCCTCAACCTCTCACCCACCCTCAACCCCTCACCCTCACCTCACTCACCCTCACTCACCCTCAACCCCTCACCCTCACTCACCCTCACTCACCCTCCCTCACTCACCCACACCCTCACTCACCCTCACTCACCCTCACCCACCTTCAACCCCTCACCCACCCTCAACCCCTCACCCACCCTCAACCTCTCACCCACCCTCAACCCCTCACCCTCACCTCCTCACCCTCAACCCCTCACCCTCAACCCCTCACCCTCACTCACCCTCACCCTCACTCACCCACCCTCACCCACCCTCACTCACCCTCACTCACCCTCACCCTCACTCTCACTCACCCTCACTCACCCTCACTCACCCTCACCCTCAACCCCTCACCCTCAACCCCTCACCCTCAACCCCTCACCCTCAACCCCTCACCCTCACTCACCCTCACTCACCCTCACTCACCCTCAACCCCTCACCCTCACTCTCACTCACCCTCAACCCCTCACCCACCCTCAACCCCTCACCCACCCTCAACCTCTCACCCACCCTCAACCCCTCACCCTCACCTCACTCACCCTCACTCACCCTCAACCCCTCACCCTCACTCACCCTCACTCACCCTCCCTCACCCTCAACCCCTCACCCTCACTCACCCACACCCTCACTCACCCTCACCCTCACTCACCCTCACTCACCCTCAACCCCTCACCCACCCTCAACCCCTCACCCACCCTCAACCTCTCACCCACCCTCAACCCCTCACCTCCTCACCCTCAACCCCTCACCCTCAACCCCTCACCCTCACTCACCCTCACCCTCACTCACCCACCCTCACCCACCCCCACCCTCACCCACCCTCACTCACCCTCACTCACCCTCACCCTCACTCACCCTCACTCACCCTCACTCACCCTCACTCACCCTCACCCTCACTCACCCTCACTCACCCTCACTAACCCTCACTCACCCTCACTCACCCTCACTCACCCTCACCCACCCTCACCCTCACTCACCCTCACTCACCCTCACCCACCCTCACTCACCCTCACCCTCACTCACCCTCACCCTCAACCCCTCACCCTCACTCACCCTCAACCCCTCACCCTCACTCTCAACCCCTCACCCTCAACCCCTCACCCTCACTCACCCTCAACCCCTCACCCTCACTCACCCTCAACCCCTCACCCTCACTCACCCACACCCACCCTCAACCACCCTCACCCTCACTCACCCTCACTCACCCTCACTCACCCTCACTCACCCTCACCCTCACTCACCCTCACTCACCCTCACTCACCCTCACCCATCCTCACTCACCCTCACTCACCCTCACTTACCCTCACCCACCCTCACTCACCCTCACTCACCCTCACCCTCACTCACCCTCACCCTCACCCTCACTCACCCTCACCCTCACCCTCACTCACCCTCACCCTTACTCACCCTCAACCCCTCACCCTCACTCACCCTCAACCCCCACTCACCCTCAACCCCCACTCACCCTCAACCCCTCACTCACCCTCAACCCCTCACTCACCCTCAACCCCTCACTCACCCTTACTCTCACTCACCCTCAACCCCTCACCCTCAACCCCTCACCCTCAACCTCACCCTCACTCACCCTCACCCTCACTCACCCTCACCCACCCTCAACCCCTCACCCTCACTCACCCTCACTCACCCTCAACCCCTCACCCTCACTCACCCTCAACCCCTCACCCTCACTCACCCTCAACCCCTCACTCACCCTCAACCCCTCACCCTCACTCACCCTCAACCCCTCACCCTCACCCTCACTCACCCCCTCACCCTCAACCCCTCACCCTCACTCACCCTCAACCCCTCACCCTCACTCACCCTCAACCCCTCACTCACCCTCACAACACATATTGTGTTACAATAGGTGTCACATTTGCGAAAGATAAAACTATTGCCATTGTAAATAACAAAGCTATTAATTTCGCTATTTTCAAAACAAGCACATAAATAAAAAATGTGTCCTTTACAATACCAATAGCTCAAACTTTCCTAATGCGAGACCTATTGCATTGCTGTGCTTCTCTCCCCTGCTGCACTCTCCTGCTCTCTAGAGATGTGGCCTAACGACCAGAGCTGCCATCTAAGTGACGTAAATACAAAACATGTTGCATTCCAAATGCTATAGGTGTCACATTCGCGAAAGTTATAACTATTGGCATTGTAAATGACAAAGCCATCAATTTAGCAATTTTAAAAACCAACAAATAAATAAAATATGTCATTTACAAGACCAATAACTACAACTTTTCTAATGCGAGACCTATTGCATTTCCAATGCTTGTTGGGTCTTGGGCCTTTTCCTTCTTAAGACTGATCTGGTAGCCTGAGGTGCAGCTGGACCCCCGTGTATTCATCGTGTGCCGACGGCCGCGTGTTTATGGTAGCTGCGATATAACTGCTGAAATTCGCTTTTGGGGACTCCGGTGTGTGAATCGTTAGGAGCCATTTTTACCAGGTCCCGAAGGCCCCTTGGGGGCACAGTGCCAAATATGGTGGGCAGACCAGACAGCGAGAAACGAAAGACCAAGACCACTCACCGGGGGGGGTACTATTCAAACGCATGTTATGGATCGTTATACCCAGTCCAAAGGGTCCCCCGGTGTCGCGAGTAAGACACTGGAAGAAGCAAGTGAAGGCCCTACCGCGTTTGTCGATTTAACTCTACAGGATGTCATGGGCGACATTGCTGGTATGAAGACTCTTGCCCTTAAGCTTGACACTGTGGCCATCGACATCAACTTGATCAGAGCGGACTTATCAAAGACTAACGAGAAGGTCAAATCCCTAGATTTGAAGAACTCCAGCCTCAAGACTGATGTGTCCGACCTACAGACGTAGGTTCGCAATTTACGATCCTCCAACGATCTCTTTGCCCGTCGGCTGGAGGATTTTGAAAGTCGGGCTGGACGCAATAATGTACGTATTATCGGGGTCCCTGAAAAATCGGAAGAACCCGCTGCAGATCTCCTTGTGGAGGACCTCATCCTAAATCACCCAGAGGTCTGAGTCAATTCTTTGCGGTGGAACGTGCGCACAGAGTGCCGGGTGGGAAGCCGAAGCCGGGTGCCCCTCCGCGGCCGATCATCGCCAGAATTTTCAACTTTAGAGATAGAGACACTATCCTGCAGGCATCGCGGGTAGGTGGCCCTGTGAAGTACGAGAACACTATGGTGAGCTTCTATCCGGACTTCACCCAGTTCGTTCAGAAGCAAAGGATGGGGTTTCAGGGGGTGAAGCGCCGACTGAGGGACATGGATTTGAAATACGCGATGCTTTTCCCTACCCGGCTGCGTATTGAATATGAGGATCGGACGTTTTTCTTTGACCGCCCTGAGAGAGGGAGTGACTGGCTTGATACATTGACTACGCGGCGTGATCGCACAGAGCATTCTGGTGGAGCTGAAGGCGGCCCGTCGGAGCAAGAATGAGAAGTAGTTTCCGGTTTCCGAACATTGTGCATAACATACAGCTGTGGTTCAATGCCTTTTATAATCGCGTGACTTATGGTGCGATACCCAGGGGTGGCGGGGGGGATGGGACTCTTTCCTGTTTCTTTTTGTAGACTAGTTTAATGTTAGGGCGACAGGCACACTGCAAGTTGGGGTGGCTTTTGAGTCTAACGCAGGGGTGCAGGATGGGGGGGGTTGTAACGGGCTTCTGTTGGGGGGTGGGAGGGCGTGTTTGGGTGTGTTTCTTTTCTTCTCAAGGCAACGCATCGTTTTACTTCTGGAACTGGGTGTTGTGTTCGCTATGGGGTGGGTTCTGCATTCTCTTTGGGGATGGGGGGGTAGAGGGTTGAAACTACTGTGTTGGAATGTTAATGGGTTGGGGGATAGGAAAAAACATGGGGTGGTGATGCAACTGTTGAGACGCCTCTCCCCAGATGTAGTGTTATTGCAAGAGACACACTTGATCGGGAACACTTGTTACGCCAGGAATCGGCGAGGATATCGTCTTGCTGCACATTCTGGGTTCACTACTGGTTCTTGACGACAGGGGGCGCTATGCTGCTCTCACTGGTAGGTGGGAGGGGAAGACTGTGTCACTGCTTTCTGTATATGTCCCACCTGGTCTACAGACCATGACTTTTGCTGATTTGGGGCGGGTAGTTCTGGGGCTTCCAGATGGCATCCTGGTGATGGGTGGAGATTTCAATTCTGTCGTCTCTGGTAGAGAAGATTGCTATCCCCCCAGGGACCTCACGAGATCGCAGTCTTGGTTGAGCGGCTTTCTAGAGACGCTGGGACTGGTAGACTGTTGGAGGTTGATGCATCCGGGACAGGCACAATACACCTTCCATTCGGGTGCCCACGGTAGTCACTCCAGACTAGATTATGTCTTGATGCCTGCAGCACAGGCCTCGTCAGTTAGGAAGGTTAGACATCTGGCTCGAGGTATTTCGGATCACTCCCCACTGTGGCTCCTGATGGACACGAGGATGGGTGCTGGGGGACGGGTGGCCCCGATTAATCCCCGGTATCTCCGTGACCCCAAAATCCGTGTTGGTCAAGTCTCTGGATCAGTATTTTGCTGAGAACGAGGGGTCTGTGTCCTCTTCTGTTTCACTGTGGGAGGCATTTAAGACGGTTATCCGTGGACAGGCACTATCGTTAATTGCTGGTGCCAAGAAAAGCAAAAATGAGGCGGTGGTCCGCCTCGAGACCGAAATAGCTGAGCTGGAAGGGGATTTGGAGCTGCCTATTACTCGTGATAAGGTTCATGTCCTCAGTCTCAAACAACTTGATTATAGGGCGTTGGTAACAGACGTCGCTAAAGTTATGAGAAGAGAGCAACAGGGACGGCTGTATGATGTGGGGGATAAGGCTGGGAAACTGATTGCGTGGTTAGATAGAAAGGAGAGGGCGAGTCGTGTTGTTCCTGTGATTGAGAAAACTGATGGAGTGCGAGTAACTGACCCTGTTGAGATTGTTGAGAGTTTTGCTGAGCATTTTCGAGATGTGTATTCCCCAGTCTCCGTTAGACCTGAGGCAGACTCCCATTTACTGTTGCGAGACATTGTGTTGCCTTGTCTGTCAGATTCGGACAGGGACTTGCTGGACGCAGCCCTTTCAGTGGACGAGGTGACACTCGCTATTTGTTCTGTCCATTCGGGGAAAGCTATGGGCCCTAATGGTCTCCCCATTGAGCTTTACAAGCTGTGTCCTGACAAAATGGCGTTGTATCTTCGTGATATGTTTCTGGAATCGCGAGACATTGGCTCCCTTCCTCGTGATCAGCGTCTAGCGACCATTGTGGTGATTCATAAGGAAGGGAAGCCTCGGGATTGCTGTGCGTCCTACAGGCCCATTTCGATTCTGAACGCGGAACCTAAGATCCTCGCAAAGTTGCTGGCCAACCGCTTAATAAAGGTAATCAGTGACTTGATTCATCCAGACCAAACCGGTTTCATTCCGCATCGCAATACAGCACTGAACTTGAGACGTTTGCATGGCGTTCTCGCGAGAGCAGCGTCACTGAGTGAGCCGGCTATCTTGGCTTTTCTAGACGCTACGATGGCCTTTGATACAGTGTAATGGCCGTACCTTTGGGCTGTCCTTGCGAAGTTTGGCTTTGGTCCTGGTTTCATTGGCTGAGTGAAACTTTTGTATGAGGTACCACTGGCGCAGATTGTCGTGAATGGTCGGGTTTCTAAGCCCTTTGTTCTCGGGAGGGGTACGCGGCAGGGATGTCTGTTGTCTCCGCTTCTTTTTGCCCTTGCCTTGGAACCTCTAGCTGCCTGGTTGTGATGGGATGTATTACAAAAAACAGGGGTCCCTAGTAGTTCAGGGATCTTTCGCAAAAATGATAGACATACGCTCAATAGTATGTATGACCTTTGTCCAGCCGGACAGGAATTTTAATTAAAGTGATAAGCAAGAATAAAGAGGATTTTTTACACAGTGGGTGCAGCCAGCAACCCACAGGGGACAAGACAAAACAGGGGGATGGGGTTAGAACGAACACGGCGGTCTGTATACTAGTAGTTCAGTGAACAGACAAAAATACATTTTAGAAGCATCATTGTATACAATTTATACACTTTTCATTTTACATATGACGCTAAAATGTCGACGACGTTTCGATGCCTATTGTGAAATGAGTGGCATCATCTTCAGGACAGAGAATAAAAACGCTTGTCTTGAAAATCTTTAGGCAATTTTTTGGCCTACACATATATATATATATATACATACAAATTTTCGGAAAAAAGGGGGAGGAAAAATGAAAACAAGGGTAAGAACTAGCATTAGCATGTAACATATCTGACCATCCAAAACAAAAGTGTGTTTTCCATGTGCAACAGATGGCAATTAAAATCAAGTGAAGTCACATGCGATTTCCGGCGCAGTGGGGGGACTGGTGGGGACATTGCATGAAATAAAATGAACGAATTGTTTTACAGTTACTGTGTCTAAGTATATACAAGAGAAGCACGTGAAGTGAAATGACGCGGTTTAGGATCATGGCGTTTCATGCCGTCAGTGCCGGGCGGGTCTGTGATGCGCAAATACGTCTCACTGCATTGAAATGAAAGGTGACGTGCAGGTTGTTTCAGAGTGCACGGTTGGCGCGGGCACCCAGGCAAGCTTATTTAAGATTCCGCGGTGAGGTCTCGAGTGAGATCAACATGCTGCGCGGTAGTGAACAAACGGTTAAATGACATGCTTATCGTGCGATTTACCAGATTTAGGTCCAAACATTGTTTATTTCCAGGGGGCGGTGCCCAATATCAGGGGACATATGGTGGGGTACTCAATTATCTGAGCATTTTCCTGCCAAAAAGCAGGTAGAGAGGGGTAAATACGAGGGTTAAAGTGAAAATTGAATCGCATAATAAAGTACACGCAATATAATTACCAAACCAGGGCAAGAAAGCCTCTTCATAGGAGACCGAACCGATCGTGTCTCACTAGGGAAAATAGTTGAAATTAATTTATATTACAGTTACAGCTACTAAAGGGTTTTAAAGTTTCAGGAAGAGGCGAGAGAGCTACGCTTTAGCGAGTACTTACTTCCTGGTTGGGTTGCTCGATGGCAATTCTGGGCTCAGATGGGCGGGGATCGCTGGAGTGCTCGTGGGTGAAGTGAAGATAAAGTGGTGTTTAGAAATAGACAAGGGACTCAGCATGTGGTGTTTAGAAATAGACAAGGGACTCAGCATGGTCAGTACGGCGGCCATATTGGAGTGGGTTTCGGACAGTGTGGGGGACATTTTGGTGTGAGTAAGTGGTGAGTTTAAGTGACATTTATATTATGCAGAATATTTACATGGTTACGTATTTACAAAGATGCACAAAATAAAATCAAGAGACATTTGTATAAAGGAAGTAAGCATTACGATAAAATTCATTTGTTCATAGGAGGGATGCCCAATCTTCAAAGCGATTAAGTCCTGTATGGATACTGTTGGTACGCAATATCCAATGAAGTTCCTCCTTATTCAGTAATTGCGATACATCTGCTCCCCGAGGTGGTGGTTTTACCATGGTGATGATTGTCCAAGTTAAGTCATTTTCAGTATGGCCTTTGTCCTTAAAATGTTCAACGAGGGGAGCATTAGGGGTGTTGCATCGGATTCTGCTTCGGTGTTGTCCGATGCGCAACTTTACCTTTTGGCTAGTTTGACCGATATATATCAACAAGCATGGCATACACTACATTGGAAGAATTACAATTAGTGAAGTGCTTTCTCTCAAAGGTGATTGTGTCGTAGGTAAATGTTTTTCCTTCAATGGTGAAGTCACATACTACACAGCTACCGCATTTAACATGGCCTGTTAGTGCCGGTAAACCCCATACATCGTTGATTGTAGTTTTTAGGTTAGGTTGTGGTAGGGATGCCCTTACCAAGTGATCTTTTAAGATTTTTGCTCGCTTGAAGGCAAAAATAGGGTGCTCCAGATTTAATGTACCTGCGTTTAACACAGGCCAGTGTTTAAGGACACTTTTCCTTATGGCATTGGAAGCTGGCGTGAAGGTGGTCACGCACACAAGTCTATCCTGATTTTTCTTTTGTTTTGGTTCTAGCAAGGTTTCTCTGGGGCAGTACCAAGCCCTTTTGAGAGAACGCCGTACTAGCTTTCGCGGGTATCCCCTATTTCTGAGCTTATTGCTCAGGGTTCTGGCCTCAGAGAAATAGTCCTGTTTAAAATAGCAGTTTCTGCGTATGCAGAGGAATTGCGAGAATGGGAGCGAGTCTCTGAGGGCCCGGGGATGGGGACTGCTATAGTTCAACAAGGTGTTTCGTTCAGTGGGTTTTCTGTGGAGGCTGGTGGTCAAGCGGCCCTCTGTGTGTTTGATTTCTAAGTCAAGGAAGGGTATCGAATCTTTGCTCGTGGCCAGTGTGTATTTCAAGCCGTTACTGTTGTTGTTTAACCAATGTAATAGGTGTGTTATCGATTCGAATGATTCGCTCCATATCATAAAGATATCATCAATGTATCGTTTCCACAGGGCAATGCCACTGTGGAAAGGATTGGATTCGGTCAATATACAGGATGTCTCTAGATTATCCATGTACAGAATAGCCAGGTTGGGGGCAAAAATAGCCCCCATAGATGTACCGCGTACCTGTCCATGGAACTGTCCCTCGAAGAGAAAGACATTTTTGGTAAGGCAAATCTCCAATAATTGGAGGATAAATAGAGACGGAACATTGTGTGGGCGCGGGCGTGTGTTGAGAACTTTTTCAATCACGCGTAGTGATTCGTATTGTGGAATGTTGGTATATAAAGATTCCACATCCAGCGTACACATGGTGCTGGATGTGGGATCAAAAGGGTATTCCTCAACCATATTAATCATTGACATGCTGTCTCTGATATAACACAAGGTCTCAGGGACAAATGGTTTGATAAAATAGTCAATATAGTGCCCGAGGGGCTCCAGGACAGAGCCGTACCCCGAGACTATTGGGCGACCAGGTGGAGATTCACAATTCTTGTGAATCTTGGGTAAGCAGTAGATAACTGGTACCCGGGGAGCCTTAGTATTAAGGAACTCATGTTCCTTCTTGGAAAGGTATCCCTGTTCTAGGGCATCATTAGTAACCTCGGAAATCAGTTTCTGTATTTCTTCTGTGGGATTACGTGGTAGTTTGCAGTAGTGTTCGGTATTAGCGAGTTGGCGATGGATCTCATTTTTGTAGTTATCCATCTCCTGAATCACAATACACCCTCCCTTGTCAGCTGGTTTTATTACAATGGAGGGGTTATTTTTCAAGGTGGTCAGGGCTTTCTTTTCTTCAATTGTGATATTGTACGGAATAAATGATTTTTGTTTTTCTAAAGCGGCAAGGTCGTTGAGAACAAGTTTCTCAAAGGTTGGTATTTCCGGGGGGACCATGCTGCCGGTAGGTGAAAATTTCGATGGTGGTTTAAAAGGAGTGTTCGAATGCTTAATGGGGGTAGGGTTAAACAGGAAAAAACTGTGAAGTCTGATCTTTCTGAAAAATCTTAAGAGCTCGGTTTGAGCATCAATCAAGTTAGGGCGAATAGTTGGGACAAATGAAAGACCTTTTGTGAGTAATGACAATTCATTACCCGAAAGCTCATGTGAGGCAAGATTAAAAATTGGTACATTTCATCATTTTGGGGAACAGGAATTTGGCTACCGTCTACCATTGGTAGTGTTGTCGACGGGTGAACCGTTCGCCTGAAGGATTCTGGCGATTGGGCCATCTCTGTGGCTGTTTGCCTCTCCCTGCCCCTGGGGGTTCTGGTTGGCCTCTGCCTCGCCCTAAAAAATTCCTATGGGAGGGACCTGGGCTATCACTTGGATCTGATTGTTCAGATGAGTCCCCCGAGCTGTCAGAAAAACCTACAAAGTTTTGTTTTCTGTTGAACCTTCCCCAAGGTCTTTGGTTTTGAGGGCAACTATATGAACGGTTGATATAATATTCCTTATTTAAGTAAGGGTATGCTCTTTCCTGTGAGAAGTTTTTAATGTCTTTTTTGACTTTGGTGGCTTTCTTGTTAAATTCAAGTTTGTGGAATTCCTCAATAGTTTTGGTTATTTTTTCGAGAAGTTTCTTAGCGTCAGTATTGGTGTTCTTATCTTTAAGTTGTTGTTCTAGGTCACGAATTTCAACAATGACTTTTTCCAGCTCCTCTGTAGCGATATCAATTCCAAGCACCATCCAGTGCCTGGAACAGGTTGTGCTAATGTAGCTAAATCCGTTTAAATACTTCGAGTTGTCCGTGAAGACCCCCGGAATATTTCGAATTTGGAGACCGACTGGTATTATGTTGGCTTTGAGATAGTCTGTAAGGAGTTTTATCATTAATGTTAGTCTTACTTCCTTTTTCTTTATTTTCTCTAGTTCCTCTACTACTGTGGTACCCGTCTCAGTTGGTGTTTCAGAGGAATCAGAGAGGAGTGATGGGCCTCCTAGAATTTTATTTATGTACCCGAGAGTGTAGAGGGGGGGGTGGTCAGACATGCCTGGCTAGGAAGGAGAAATAGTGTGTAGGTGCAACCGTGAAAGTGAAAGTAATAAAACCAGCTGACAAGGGAGGGGGTATTGTGATTCAGGAGATGGATAACTACAAAAATGAGATCCATCGCCAACTCGCTAATACCGAACACTACTGCAAACTACCACGTAATCCCACAGAAGAAATACAGAAACTGATTTCCGAGGTTACTAATGATGCCCTAGAACAGGGATACCTTTCCAAGAAGGAACATGAGTTCCTTAATACTAAGGCTCCCCGGGTACCAGTTATCTACTGCTTACCCAAGATTCACAAGAATTGTGAATCTCCACCTGGTCGCCCAATAGTCTCGGGGTGCGGCTCTGTCCTGGAGCCCCTCGGGCACTATATTGACTATTTTATCAAACCATTTGTCCCTGAGACCTTGTGTTATATCAGAGACAGCATGTCAATGATTAATATGGTTGAGGAATACCCTTTTGATCCCACATCCAGCACCATGTGTACGCTGGATGTGAAATCTTTATATACCAACATTCCACAATACGAATCACTACGCGTGATTGAAAAAGTTCTCAACACACGCCCGCGCCCACACAATGTTCCGTCTCTATTTATCCTCCAATTATTGGAGATTTGCCTTACCAAAAATTTCTTTCTCTTCGAGGGACAGTTCTATGGACAGGTATGCGGTACATCTATGGGGGCTATTTTTGCCCCCAACCTGGCTATTCTGTACATGGATAATCTAGAGACATCCTGTATATTGACCGAATCAAATCCTTTCCACAGTGGCATTGCCCTGTGGAAACGATACATTGATGATATCTTTATGATATGGAGCGAATCATTCGAATCGATAACACACCTATTACATTGGTTAAACAACAACAGTAACGGCTTGAAATACACACTGGCCACGAGCAAAGATTCGATACCCTTCCTTGACTTAGAAATCAAACACACAGAGGGCCGCTTGACCACCAGCCTCCACAGAAAACCCACTGAACGAAACACCTTGTTGAACTATAGCAGTCACCATCCCCGGGCCCTCAGAGACTCGCTCCCATTCTCACAATTCCTCCGCATATGCAGAAACTGCTATTTTAAACAGGACTATTTCTCGGAGGCCAGAACCCTGAGCAATAAGCTCAGAAATAGGGGATACCCGCAAAAGCTAGTACGGCGTTCTCTCAAAAGGGCTTGGTACTGCCCCAGAGAAACCTTGCTAGAACCAAAACAAAAGAAAAATCAGGATAGACTTGTGTGCGTGACCACCTTCACCCCAGCTTCCAATGCCATAAGGAAAAGTGTCCTTAAACACTGGCCTGTGTTAAACGAAGGTACATTAAATCTGGAGCACCCTATTTTTGCCTTCAAGCGAGCAAAAAACGTAAAAGATCACTTGGTAAGGGCATCCCTACCACAACCTAACCTAAAAACTACAATCAACGATGCATGGGGTTTACCGGCACTAACAGGCCATGTTAAATGCGGTAGCTGTGTAGTATGTGACTTCACCATTGAAGGAAAAACATTTACCTACGACACAATCACCTTTGAGAGAAAGCACTTCACTAATTGTAATTCTTCCAATGTAGTGTATGCCATATTTTGTCCATGCTTGTTGATATATGTCGGTCAAACTAGCCAAAAGGTAAAGTTGTGCATCGGACAACACCGAAGCAGAATCCGATGCAACACCCCTAATGCTCCCCTCGTTGAACATTTTAAGGACAAAGGCCATACTGAAAATGACTTAACTTGGACAATCATCACCATGGTAAAACCACCCCCTCGGGGAGCAGATGTATCGCAATTACTGAATAAGGAGGAACTTTATTGGATATTGCGTACCAACAGTATCCATACAGGACTTAATCGCCTTGAAGATTGGGCATCCCTCCTGTGAACAAATGAATTTTATCGTAATCCTTACTTCCTACATACAAATGTCTCTTGATTTTATTTTGTGCATCTTTGTAAATACGTAACCATGTAAATATTCTGCATAATATAAATGTCACTTAAACTCACCACTTACCCACACCAAAATGTCCCCCACACTGTCCGAAAGCCACTCCAATATGGCCGCCGTGCTGACCATGCTGAGTCCCTTGTCTATTTCCAAACACCACATGCTGAGTCCCTTGTCTATTTCCAAACACCACTTTATCTTCACTTCACCCACGAGCACTCCAGCGATCCCCGCCCATCTGAGCCCAGAATTGCCATCGAGCAACCCAACCAGGAAGTAAGTACTCGCTAAAGCGTAGCTCTCTCGCCTCTTCCTGAAACTTTAAAACCCTTTAGTAGCCGTAACTGTAATATATATTAATTTCAACTATTTTCCCTAGTGAGACACGATCGGTCCGGTCTCCTATGAAGAGGCTTTCTTGCCCTGGTTTGGTAATTATATTGCGTGTACTTATTATGCGATTCAATTTTCACTTTAACCCTCGTATTTACCCCTCTCTACCCGCTTTTTGGCAGGAAAATGCTCAGATAATTGGAGTACCCCACCATATGTCCCCTGATATTGGGCACCGCCCCCTGGAAATAAACAATGTTTGGACCTAAATCTGGTAAATCGCACGATAAGCATGTCATTTAACCGTTTGTTCACTACCGCGCAGCATGTTGATCTCACTCGAGACCTCACCGCGGAATCTTAAATAAGCTTGCCCGGGTGCCCGCGCCAACCATGCACTCTGAAACAACCTGCACGTCACCTTTCATTTCAATGCAGTGAGACGTATTTGCGCATCACAGACCCGCCCGGCACTGACGGCATGAAACGCCATGATCCTAAACGCGTCATTTCACTTCACGTGTTTCTCTTGTATATACTTAGGCACAGTAACTGAAAAACAATTCGTTCATTTTATTTCATGCAATGTCCCCACCAGTCCCCCCACTGCGCCGGAAATCGCATGTGACTACACTTGATTTTAATTGCCATCTGTTGCACATGGAAAACACACTTTTGTTTTGGATGGTCAGATATGTTACATGCTAATGCTAGTTCTTACCTTTGTTTTCATTTTTTCTCCCCCTTTTTTCCCGAAAATGTGTATGTATATATATATGTGTAGGCCAAAAAATTGCCTAAAGATTTTCAAGACAAGCGTTTTTATTCTCTGTCCTGTAGATGATGCCACTCATTTCACAATAGGCATCGAAACGCCGTCGACATTTTAGCGTCATATGTAAAATGAAAAGTATAAATTGTATACAATGATGCTTCTAAAATGTATTTTTGTCTGTTCACTGAACTACTAGTATACAGACCGCCTTGTTCGTTCTAACCCCATCCCCCTGTTTTGTCTTGTCCCCTGTGGGTTGCTGGCTGCACCCACTGTGTAAAAAATCCTCTTTATTCTTGCTTATCACTTTAATTAAAATTCCTGTCCGGCTGGACAAAGGTCATACATACTATTGAGCGTATGTCTATCATTTTTGCGAAAGATCCCTGAACTACTAGGGACCCCTGTTTTTTGTAATACGTTACTGCCCAAGGTCCCTAGTGCTATACCTTTGGGTTCCCTTGTTTTGTATAAAATAATGGTTGTGATGGGAGCCATCGATGAGGGGTATTCAGTGGTCCCCGGAATTTGAGGATCGCAAATCGCTTTATGCAGACGACATTTTGTTGTACCTCACGTCGCCTCGAAAATCGTTGATTGTATTGTTTGATGTGCTAAACTTGTTTGGAAGGAACTCCGGCCTTGTGATTAATTGGACCAAGTCCTGCGTGTATGTGCTCTCGGGTGACCCCCCTCCTTTACCGCGCGGGTGTCCCATCCAGGTAACGCAGATGGGATTCAAGTATCTGGGTGTCTTAATAACTTTGGACCCCGTGATTCGCTACGAGCGTAATCCGCTTTCTCCGCTCCAACGGTTAAAATCTGGCGTTGTGGTCTGGCGCAGGTTGCCGCTATCCCCCCTCGAGCGTGCAGCTCTTTTCAAAATGATGTCCTTACCGCGGTTTTTATACGCGTTTCAGAACACGTTTGACGTAATTCCGGCGAGCTACTTTCGGAAGGTGGAGAGTTTGCAGAGGATATGGGATGGGCGTTCGCGTATTGCCCTCGCTAAACTGACGCTTCCCTGGTATGACGGCGGTATTGCACTTCCGGATATCAGACGATATTATTGGGCCTCTCAGCTGGGAGCGATCAATCATGGAATGTATGGCCCAGCGTTAAATCCTGCCTTTGAGATGGACAAGTGGTTGCTACCGGGTGGGGATTATAACAGGGCGCTTTACTCGAAGTCTGCGGTGGGGAAACTTTCGGGACCTACTAAGATAGCGGTACGAGTGTGGCACTGCGCGAATGCGGCAATGGGATGGAGGGATCGACTGACCCGGGCGACTCCGCTCTATGCGTCTGAAAGATTGGGTAACCTGTGGAAGACGAAAGGATTCGAGAAGTGGGATATGATTGGTATTAGTAGGGTGAACGATCTCTGGGTCAAGGGCAGGATTAAGACTTTTGAGGCGTTGAAAGTAGAATATAAGCTGAGTGACAGGGAATTCTTTCGCTATGCGCAGATTCACCACGCGTTGAGCTCGGTTTTTCCTGAGGGTATTGACTTCCCGGAATCATCCCCACTTGAAGATTGGGTGCTCGATGGCTACGTGCCCGACAGCACTATTTCTTTGATATACAAGAAACTGATCAACGATCGAGCGGACCTGCTTGCACAGCTCAGGGACGTCTGGACCAGTGACGGTCTAGAGTTGGATGACGAGGACTGGCAATCGGCGATATCCTCTCCTAAGGAGATCGCGATCTCGGCCCGTCTCCGACTCGTCCAGCTTAAGATCCTCCATCGGGTTTATGTGACTGGCCCTCGCCTGATTCGTATGGGCTATTCTGTGGATGGGTTGTGTAAACGTGGTTGTGGTTTACTTGGTACTTTCCTACATATAATTTGGGAGTGTTCGGAGGTGGTTGTATTTTGGAAGCGAGTGCATGCTGTGATGGAGGAGGTCACGGGTGTCGCGCTGTTGCCGGAGGCCAGGCGTTGTCTGTTGAATGTATGAGAACCGAATGACTATAATGTGGCACAGACGCAGTGGGCGACCCTTGGGAATATGGTTGCCAAGAGAGACATTGCGCAGTTGTGGGGTTCCCAGAGGCCGCCCGCGGTCTCGGTATGGAAGGAGAACATGGACTGGTGTATGTTTAGAGAAAAGACGGTGTATGTGGCGCGAGGCAGACCCAGGAAATGGGGGAAAATCTGGGGTCAATGGAACTCCTACCGTGGAGATATATGCACACCTCCCCTTGTAGATATTCCGGATGTTCCTCTTTCCCCCTGACCCTGGCATTCCTAGTACTGTTTAGCCTCTATGTTTTTTTACTCTGACTTCTCCCCTGCCCCCCCAGCACTAATGATTCTTTGTACTGTACTGTAATGCACTTTCCTTCCTCCTTGAACACATATCCTACTGTATTGCTCTTATTGCCATGTTTGTTTGTTTTTCATTAAGATAAAAAGAGTTATATATTTAAAAAAAAAGTAAAGGAGTCTTCAAAGTCCCCTAAAACCCTACTCAGAAGAGTGGCCCGCAATACTCTTCACAACTAAAAACTGGGAACCAAGGTAAGAATAGGGATCCCAAAAAGGAATGGTGCAGCAACAGTAAACAGACTGGACACTGAACTGGAGACTCTACCAGCCTCATTTTTTCCTTTACCTGTCTCAAAAAGGATCCCCTAGTGCTTCTCCAGCTAGCACTGGATTGGCAAGTCTTCAGGTGGGATCCTTGGCGTGCCCTAGCCTCAAACAGGTGGTGGTATAGTATGCAATTCCTATGGGATATCTGCTAGGGAATGACCTGGAGTCCTCTGCTTGGGCTGAGGTCGAGCTTAGGTCCCATGTAGCCATTTTAGGAATCCCTGACTGGGTGTGCCTATTAACCCAGACACAGTGCAAGGCCCAGGGTGAAAAAGAAGTGTTGAAGCCTGAAACAATGGCTAAACCCTCCAAAAGGAAAGTTAAGAAGTCTGGGAAATCAACTTCTGAAGAGCCATCAGCTCATGTCTCCTGACCTCAGGGAGAAGACCGGTCAGCCTCAGAGGGAACTGAGACCCCAGGAACTAGGCCTTACATGGCAAAGTTCCTAGGGCAAGAGGGACCCCCTAGACAGTTGTTCCAAAGGCTGAAGATCTAGCCTACTCTTGAAAGCATGCAACAGCAAGCTGCTGTATAGGAAAAGGGAGATGTCAACGGCTCTCACAGGACCTATTGGGAGGAAGGGCTCCTGTACACTGAGGCTAGAGACCTCAAACCTGGTGCCCCCAGGAGAGTGGTAGTGCCTCAGCAGTTCAGAGTTTCTCCTCATATTGGCATACGGTGGGATCACTGGACATTTTTACCTTCTACTCTGTGGAGACACCGGCAGGAGGAGAGTTTCGCCCTTCCCAGCGCCGGACCTCGCCGCACCCGCTTCGCGGGCGCCGCAGCGCCTGGTGGCGCAAGGGGCTGCACATCTCTCCTAAAGGGAACCAAGGAGTTCAGAACTGGGCCAGACACACAGCGGGGCTGCGAGTGTTGCAGGGACTCCAAATCCCAGGAGTCCCTGCGTGACCGACTCCCAGCTTCCGGTCCGCTCTCCCTGCTGTCCCGCCCACCGCCCCTTGGACTCTTTTAAATAACCTAACTCCGCCTTTCCACCGTGGGATCACTGGACATTTTTACCTTCTACTCTGTGGAGACACCGGCAGGAGGAGAGTTTCGCCCTTCCCAGCGCCGGACCTCGCCGCACCCGCTTCGCGGGCGCCGCAGCGCCTGGTGGCGCAAGGGGCTGCACATCTCTCCTAAAGGGAACCAAGGAGTTCAGAACTGGGCCAGGCACACAGCGGGGCTGCGAGTGTTGCAGGGACTCCAAATCCCAGGAGTCCCTGCGTGACCGACTCCCAGCTTCCGGTCCGCTCTCCCTGCTGTCCCGCCCACCGCCCCTACCGTCCCCCTATATTAGAGCCCTACCCTCCCGCAGCCCGGGACGCAGCCCGGGGCGAAGACCGGGCAAAGAGCGGGCCGTTTTAGGCCGTTAGAGGCCGATTAGGGCCGGGCCGGCCCACACCTCCAACCCCTGCTGGGATTTAGCCCCACTAGTAATAGTCAAGATCTTATAATTAATTATTAACGTTGTTATATTTTCTACCATGTCTCCGAGGGGAACCAGAAGTAAAACCGCAGAAAAAAATAGGCAACTTACCGGTCCTATAGATAGTTTCATCACAAGAGCAAATTCTTTCATAGATCAGAGCATCTCACTCATTGAACGTAGAGTATCGCAAGACCTCTTAGAGGCTAGAAGATCCTCTATGGGACACCTGGCAAATATAAGAACGCCAGTCTCCCATAGTGAGGGAAAACAGAGTGAGGGCGGGAGTAAAAGACAGAGCCTTCCTAACACAGTGGCCCTATCGGTCTCACAATTTTCGGATTCACAATCAAATTCCGACTTAGAGAAGACTCCAGATTTAGCTCCCCAACCCACTCCGGAAGAGGTAAGACAGGCAAGAGGGAGGAGGGAGGGCGCAGTAAAGAAAAAGAAACCTGTAGATGCTAATGTTATAACTACAGATAAAACAATAGCATCCGTAACGGAAACCATAGAGAACACACCTAGCCCCCCTCTGCTGGAAAACCAGAATAGGCATATAGTGATGATACACCACACTCATGATACTACACCCTCTACCAGCTTGGAAATAGTACCCAACGCCCCACAACTAAACGAGCTAGACCACAATTATAATACCGAACTCTTAACAAAAATTAGTGACCTGCTACAACAAACTTTCTCACCCATCCAAGCTAGACTAACAAAGTTGGAAACAGCGATAGCCGATCTTTTAACTCTGATGAAACCAACTCAAAAATCTAATATAATCCAGGAGCCACATAAAGCAGCGGTAGCCAAGTTGCCTTCTTCAACTCCCACTCCCCAATCGAAAAATCTGACTCCATCATTGGCAGCGGTAGCCAAGTCCACAAATATCCCAGTGGTCAAGAACAAACCAATTGAAAATATATTACAAAATCCCTCACATAGACCAAACACTACCCCCCGCCAAAATACAAACATAGCTACGAAAACAAAACAATCACAAACAAACAGTGAGAGGGAGAGACAACCAATGGCCGTAACACGCCCAGTTACCCTTCCCCCAGAAGCAAGTCCATTTGTTGTCATTATGACTGGCGTCCCAGAACTGGTGGATCAAAATTCCGAACCTAACTGGTCGCTTAAAAATAAAATCCAACATTGGCTCAGCATTAATCGCCCACCTCCGCCCTATTGTTCAGCAAGAATCCTGATGGTTAGAAGAGCTCCCTGGGTGGGCCATGGGAAAAAAACAATACAGGGAGACTGTATCCTTATCACTTTTGAAGATCCCAGAATAGTAGAGCACATCTGCTCAGGGGAGGAATTTAGTCTAAATGGGGGGGGGGGGGGGAAATCAGCACAAAGCGCCTCTCCTTTTTTTTATCCGCCAAAATTGTCGGATGGTACCTCCCCAAATGATGGACCGTGGTACACAGTGGGTCCTTGCTATCGGGGAAGAGGAAGGGACGAGTGGAGAGAGCCATATCAGAGGGGGAATTATAGAGAACCACTACGATGGGAGGGCTGGAATGGAATCCCACTAACAAACACGTACAGCGGCTTAGAGTCAGTAGACTGACTACTACAGCCAACAGACCCTGGGTGCCACAATCCAGAAAAGTCTAACACCTCCCATAACTCCCAAAGTGCTGACACCCAAAGCGAGAACACCCCCGAGGGCGATTGTTCACATCTGGACATAGTCTCCTGGAACATCGCCGGACTACGCCCAAAGATCGAAGATGGGAGCATCATGAACCTTGTGGGTAGACACCAAATAGTCTGCCTTCAGGAGACATGGACATCGACAGAACATCACCTCCTAGGCTTTAAGACGTATTTCTCCCCAGCCCTGGTAGGACCCAAAGGCAGGCCAAAGGGAGGTTTAAATATCCATATAGCTAATACCATCCAGCAAATAAAAATAACGACAATCCAATTGGACGATAACTTTCAGATTCTTAGCCTTTCCCTACCTAAAAATGAGCAAGTTATCCTCATAAATTTCTATAATAATCTCGAGGAACAACAGTTATTGAGGGCGATAGCAAACCTACATGAGAAACTATCTACCCTAAGGGAAAAAAAGGTGAAAAGGGTCCTGTCTTCTTCATATGGGCGGGGGACTTTAACCTCCATTATTGTAAGAAGTTGGAGAAAAATTGTGCTGGGATGATGACCGAGGAGGGTAATCCCCTCTTTCACTTTTCCCATACTAAATATGGTATCTTAATGAACGATCTTCTATCAGATCTGGACCTCCAGATAGTTAATACCCCAGACGGTAGCACGAATAACCTAGAACCAACTTATGTGGGAAGGGGGTTTTCGTCAACGGTCGACTACATCTTAATATCTGCAGGCCTTCAAACTAGGGTTAAACTTTTTGAAGTCATCCCAAACACTTTAAGCGATCATTCTGTTCTTAAATTGGAATTGAACTTAATCCAACAACGGTCCTTACCCCAAATAATAGCTAAGGCACTGACTCAGAACAACTTAAGTCTGGGCCAATTAAACGGTTTTACAATAAAATGGGGGAAGATAAACCCCGGAGAACTTACAGAAGAGTTGATAAAAGCCACTTACTCCCAGTTTATGAAATGCCTAGACTTAACGACGGGGGACGAGGAGGTACTTAGCAATTTTTCCATAATTATGGAAAAAATAAAAACTTTACTTACAGCAAGACCAAGTACTCGACCCCGGAGCGATAAAGGCTGGTTCAATCACGATTGCACCCAGGCTCATAATAAACTTAAATTAGCACTAAACAAAGACGATAGAGATCCCCATCAAATTGCCATCCTAAGAAATGAGTACCTTGTAACAAGGAAGAAGAGAAAGGCGGAACTAAAGCAGGCCCTATGGGACGAACTCCACTCTAGTGCCCAAGAAAGAAACAGTGAAGCATTTTGGAGAGTAGTGAGAACCCCATTCTTGGCAGATGATAAGACCTCAAAAATTGAAGTAGCCATAGATGAGACAGAATGGGTATCCCACTTTTCCAAAATCTTCCAAAAGCGGGCAACAAACCAAGAAGTTGAACGAGAAACACTTCCAGATGTTATGTATCCCATCCAAATAGAGTTTGAAACCCCGGGGATCCTTCTGGCCTTAAAAGCAACTAAAAATGGAAAAGCCCCTGGCCCGGATGGAGTCCCGGCAGACCTTTTTAAACACAACACAGACCTTTGGGCCCCCATCCTTACCAGGGTATGCACGGCAGCCGCAAAGAAAGGACTCTTGGAGTCTTGGACAAGGTCTGTGATGGTCCCGATTTTTAAAAAGGGAAATCGCCAGGACCCTGCCTGCTATAGCCCGATATCCCTGTTGGATTCATTGGGCAAGATAGCAGGCAGGGTAATACTGGAGCGATTACAGCAATGGGTAGAGGAGAGATGCATTCTCTCTGATTTGCAATTTGGTTTCCGGGAGGGCTTCGGGACAGTGGAACAGGCCCTTAACCTCTCCATTATCATGGGAAAATACTTACATGCAAAGCAAGACAGACTCTACATGGTCTATGTGGATCTGTCTGCCGCATTTGACTGTGTCTCCCACGAAAAACCATGGTCAGTGCTGTCTCAAATGGGGGTAGATTCGCCACTCTTAAAACTTTTTGAGGGAGTTGTATTCTAAGCCTTCCGCGAGAGTCCGTTTTGGCACAAAGGGCGAGCTATCGACGTCATTCAGAGTGTAGCGTGGATTCAGCCAAGGATGCGTCCTGGCGCCCTTCTTATTCTCCTTCTATACTAACAGCCTAGAGGTCGAGCTTTTGAGGGGTGCCCAGGACCCCCCACAGGCAAAACAACGCCCGATTCCCGCTCTACTCCACGCAGATGACGCCGTCCTGCTGGCACGGACCCCTCGTGAACTCCAGAAGGTTCTCAGTAGATATTCTTCGTTTATGGGCAATCTTGATCTCCACATAAATGTGACAAAGACTTTTGTTATGACGGCAGGCACAGGGAGGAAGCAGCCCAAAGACTTAGTGCTAAAAAAAACAAAAAATAGAATTTACTTCTGATTATGGTTACCTGGGCATTACGATAGACTATAAACTGTCTTGGAAGGCGGCAGTTGAAGCCAGGAAACATTGTTTCAAGAGAGCCATAGCAGCCTTGGTTTCCTTCACACAAAAACTGGGCAAACGCCCACCCCTAGAACTATTAAAAATATACAGAGCTAAATGCCAGTCAACAGCACTGTATGGGGCTGGCGTTTGGGGCCATACAGATGTTTCTGCCCTACAGGCTGCAGAAAACGCTTTTTTTAGGTTTCTCCTGATGGCCCCAAAGAGATCCTCAACATATGCGTGCCATGTAGAACTAGGCACCCCATATCTTGAGGATCTGGCAAGAATTCAGCCGCTGCTCCTATGGCGGCGTATCTGGACCTCGGAAAAAAACGTGTTGACAAAAAGGATAGTGGCAGACGCCATGGCATTGGACCATTCTCAAAAAATAAAATGGCTAGCCTATATTAAGAACTTTCTCACTGACCTAGGTTTGGAGATTTATTACCTCACTCCGGAAAATATTAGTGAAATCTCTGGGTCACTTAGATAATTTGAGACTTCTTATCGAATCGGGCAAGCCTTCTGTCCAACACGCTATAATGATCCAGACTACTCTTACTATTCAGCCCTATTTAAACCTTGAAATGAGCATATTTGACCGTTTCCTTCTGACGAGATTCAGATTAAATTTATTTCATAGGCTAGTAGCCTTTCCTAAAAGGAACTCTTGGGTCATGCCCCTACCCCCCTGTCCTTGTGACGAAACTTCAGTACAAACCACTATACATGTAGCTTTGTTCTGTAAATTTTATAAAGAACACCGTAAATTGTGGTTATTGTCTTTGTTAAAATCTTGGGGATTTAAGCAGTGTCGTCCAGCTATGTTATACTTACAGTATCTAGACACAGAAACCACCTGCTATCATGTTCTTAACTTCTTGAAATGCATATTTAGGCACAGGAAAAACTTGTCAATATAACTAATGCATTTAATTTGTACTGTAAAAATAATTTTTGCATACTAAAACTCATTGTATCGTAAAAATCTTATGCTGAAAATTCTTTTTAAATGAAAAATTGTATGTATTAACACTGCTTTTATGGATTTCTAAATCTGAAATTCCGAATAAAGAATTTATTATCATCATCATATTGGCATAACATCCCCCGAACTAGGCGTCTTGACCAGAGCAGAACATGGAGTAGGCAGCTAGTCAGCCACTTCTACTGGCCAAACATGTCTCAAAAGGTGAAGAAGTTTGGAAACTCCGTGCCACCTGCCAAGTCAGTGGCAATGCAGGTGGTCATCTAAAGGCCCCCTGAATTCTACTTCCAGTGGTTGGGTACCCTTTGAAAGGACTTTGTCGCTCCCCTTGACCCTTCAGCTTCAAAAGGGAACAGATTTGTGCTGGTAGTAGTGCTCCTGCTACGAGGTACCCTAAAACAATTCCTCATGGCACTACTACTGCTCCTGCAGGGGCAAGGGTCGTCATTGTCATCTTTACAAGAGTGGTTTTCCCTAAGGAGGTGGTGTTAGAGGTACAAACCTCATGTCTGGTTATCTGAAACACAGACTGAATGTGGAGTGTCCTACAAGTTCACTACCCCATTTCCCCCACAAACAGCAGATGCAACTTTGACTGAAATGGTGTTGGCTTTCTGCTAACCAGGTCCCCAGCACCAGTGTTCTCCAGGTTCCCAGCACCGGTGCTCTTTCCCTAACTGAACATTTGTTACACAATTGGGACCACTTTAGGCTCCATGCAAGTCCCTTGTAAATGGTACTCTGGCAGCTAGGGATTGTGACTAAAGAGGGTCCATAAGGGCTGCAGCATGAATTGTGGCACCATAAGCGCCCCTCACCAAGCTCATGCAGACTGTCACTACAGCCTACGTGTCTTGGTGCAGAGAAAAATGAAGAGTTGACATCCCTGTGTGCCATGCCTGCAAAACACTACATGTGGTATAGGTAAGTCACCTCTACAGCAGGCCTTACAACACTAAGGCAGGGTGTACTATACCTCATTCTGCTGTTGCAGATATGCCCCAGGAGGTTGAGGTGGATCAATGCTCAGCTATTGGGGAAACAATACAAAATGAGATGGACACTGTAAGTAGAACGTCAAGCAATGCTGCAATGCCTGCAAGTACAAAGACATTTCCCTCATTAGGCAAGTATACTACGGTTCTTGTTCTTTTGTAAAGGGGAAGGAGATGTAACAGTGTTTAGGTAATGAAGTTGTTGTTATTCTATCTGATGACTCGGGCTTGTTCACGCGCCTGAGCAATGTGTGTTAAAGAGTGTTAGAAATGGGGGTCTCTAGTTGGGCAGGCTTATCTTAGAGGAAGTGTGTAAAGCATTTGCACATAACCAACAGTAACACAGTGTAAGCATTACAAAAGGACACCACACCAGTTTAGAAAAATATCCAATATTTTTATATACTTAAAACAAGACCAGATACGATTAGAAATCCACTATACAGTACTTTAAAAATATATAGTTCACAAGATGTCTTTAAATTGCAAAAATACATTGAAAACACAGTTCATACGAGTCGGTAGCTCGGTCCGAGCCTACCGCAATGCTGAAAATACAGAGTCTCGCAGTTCCAGCTGACCGCTTCGGTACGGGTGAGCAACAGCGGGAACAGACTAGGTAACAGTACCTTTATCATTGCGGTTTACGCGCTGGTGCGAGACGGTCGTGGCGTCCGTCGCGGATAAGATGCTAAGTGGAAGCGGTGCAGGGTGCTGTGTCCTCTCGATGCGGTGCAGTCAGAGGCTCGGTGACGATCGTCCAGACGGCATCAGTGAGACCAAGGCGTGCGGTGCTCGACGCGGTGCTGGCAGGTTGCGATGCAGGCGACAGGGTCGGTTGGCGGGAATTGGCATTGGCCAAGCCAGACAGCTGTGCGTGACAAGGCGGTCACGGGTGTCAAGCCAGCGGCGACCATGTCGGTGAGATCAGACCAGCGAAGTGAAGCGAGGCGGTGCGGGCTGCAGTGTCCACAGGTTACGGTGCAAGCAGCAGCTCGGTGGCGGCGGCGGCTGTCGTCGGTGAGACCAGTGTTGCAGTGCAAGATGTGGACGGTGCGGTCTGCGGTGCCTTCAGGACACCAAGCCAGCGACGGAGTCGGTGACAGAGTCGGTGACAGAGTCGGTGACAGAGTCGGTGACAGAGTCGGTGACAGAGTCGGTGACAGAGTCGGTTATGGTTCCCTCTCCTCTGAGGCAACTGAAACAGCGGTTCAAGGAGTGATACCCAGAGGTTGGTGAAGCCTTTGCAGTCCTTGAGACTCCTGAACAGGAGGCCAGCTCAATTTCAGGCCCTTGGAGATAATCAGCACAAGTAAAGAAAGTTCGATCCAGTCCTTTCACTGCCCAAGGCAGAAGCAGCAGCGCGCAGGCCAACCCAACAAAGCACAGCAATGGGGCAGTACTCCTCCTGGCAGCTTTTCCAGCTCTTCTTCTTGGCAGATTCCTTGATACCAGCGAGTTCTAAAGTCTTGGGGTATGGGCCCCAATATTTATACCAGCAATTCCTTTGTCCTCTAAAGTCAGAGGGTCCTGTACCTAGTCCAAATAAGTTCTGGTTAGTCTTGGAGCACTTTGTTGACAAGACTCCTGCTTTTCCTTTGACAGTGTAGGCCAGGGACATCAGATGCACCACAGGAGGTGGAGCCAGCATTTTGGAAGGCAGGCACATCCCTATTCAGGTCCCAGGTGCTCCCCCTCCCACCACTTTACATGTAGATGTGTCTATTCAGCCAAGTGCTGACTCACCCTCTCTCCTGGAGCCACCCCAGCCTGTGTCACTCACAAACCAGAAACTCAATACACAACCTCACAGAGGCAAGCTGGATAGGTAGGCAAGAAAATACATACTTTCTAAAATTGGTATTTTCAAACACAGAATGTTAAAAGCAACTGCACTAAAAGATGTATTTCATCATTCTGAGTTCAGGCATACTAAACTCAAATTTCTACCATGTCCCGGAGTCAGTTAGGATTATAAGATGTTATAATCAGCTGCCCACTCTGGCCTATGGGGAACAGGGAGCCTTGCAACAGTGAAAAATGAAGGAGGCTGTAATTCACTATCAGGACATGAAACGCACACCAGGGCATGTCCTACCTTTCACATACAATGCACCCTGTCCACAGGGGTACCTTGGGCCTACCTTAGGGGTGACTAACATGTAAAAAAGGGAAGGTTTAGGAACCGACAAGTGGGTGTACTTGCCAAGTCGACATGGCAGGCCCAGACAGCACATGGGCTCTGCAATGAAAGGCCAGAGTTACACTTTACGGGCTGTTTGCGCGGGTGGCACAATCCAGTGCTGCAGCCCACCAACAGCATTTGATTTATGGACCCTGGCACGCGCAGTGCACTTTCCTATGGACTGACACATAAATCAAATAGGCCAATCGTGGAAACACCAATCCATAACACATTTTACACAGAGAGCATAGGCACTTTAGCACTGATCAGCAGTAGTAAAGTGTCCAGAGTCCTAAAACAACAGCAGGTCAAGACAAAAATAGGAGGAAGAAGCAAAAAGTTATGGGATAACCCTGCAAAAAGAATTATTGTGCTTTGATTTATGGCCCCTAGCTGCTCATTCGCCCTGTGGGTTCCAAATGCTACTACAGGTCAGTTTGCGGCTGCAAACCAGAGGCAACCCTGTGGGCTCTTGCCAATAAACTTCTATTAAAAGGAACTCAACGCCTCTGTGAATTTCCCCCTCTTTACAGGCTTCCAGGGCTTGGGTGTTGTTTTTCAAGTGAGGACCTACATGCTACAGAAAGCACATGGGTGAGAGCACATAGATAACTAGTGCGTTTGTGCTGGCTTTCATGTGATGAGCTGCTAAATTCCACAGAGAACAGAAGGGGGAGCGTAAAAACAACCAAGGTTGACGCACTGGCTTTCACAACCAGAGCTACATGCTGTGAGGTCTGCATCCTTTCGTTTTAAAGGTACAGTTTTGGTCTAAATAACTGGAAACATACAATGTCCTATGATGGTCGCCAAGTGAACCATGAGCGTACTCCACTTTTATTTATATCTTTGGGCCGCACCCCGCTCTCCGGTTTTCAGTGTGCAACATTTAGTGGTAGAGGCTGGGTGGCATTCTGCACATGCCAGACAGCAGAAGGGCAAAAGCACATAGACAATTGGGTTAGTTTGCTGATCTTTATGCGAGGAGCTACATGCCACAGAGACCAGAAGTGGGCCAGCGTCTAAGCAGCAGCAAAATTGGGCCCCAAAACAGGTCTGGAGATAACTAAGACCTTTTGTTTTTGAGAAAATTCTATCTCTCTGTCCACGTATTCATCGACTGGCTTCCATTCTTTAACAAAGAGCATATCAGCACACAAAGTAGTTTTGTTGAGTGCCAGGGACTACTGTGTCAATGTGTGCATTTTGAGACCAAACATTATCGATTTTTGTCAATGTTTTTAGGGCTCGCCTGCTGATGCACCTCTGCGCATAGCTGGCGAAGCTCTATTATGGCTTATCCAGACTTTAACCACCACTGGCGATTCCTTGCCGTGCATGTGCTTTTTAGGTCATTGCGCAAGCGCAAGCCCTAAAAAGCGCGTGCACAATGCCACCAGCCGCCTGCCTGCCTGCCATTACCACATCAAAGGCAGCCCTCCCAGCGCGTTTCTCACCTCCTAATTATTCACGGCCGGCCAGCCCGCCGGCCGTACTTTCAGTTTCGTCTCCTTTTAAAACTTGTTTAACTTGTTTTCTCAAATGTTGACTCCCATCTTTCGCCACCAGGACTTGTCCTCTTCCACTGCTTCAGTTTTACAGTCTGTCAGGGTTTCCCTGACTCGGTGCTTAATTATTCAGATGCTCAGAAACAGAGGTGGTCGTCTCCGCTCCCTCCCTTTGTTTGCAAAACAATTCAGGGCTTCGCCACCCTTCGCGGCTTGCAGTTTTCCTCCCACACCCCCACACCACCTCCTGCACATTGCTGCTTATAAATTTCAGTGCTTTAGCAAAATATGACAGACTGATAATGTGCAGCGCAGACTCTGCTTGTTTTTTTCTACAATGGCTTCGATTGTTGGCTTGAAATGTACACTGTTCGATTGCCAGAAGCAGGGCTTCGTAGAAATAAATGCAGGCATATATCTAAATGTGTTACAAATAAAAACGACATATTTCCTCTATCAAAAACCCTAATGGAACTCGCAGACTGTGTTGGCGTGGCTGTCTGTGAGTGTTAGGTAAGAGAGGCGGAGTGCTGTACTATCACAGAGGAGACATCAAAATGTATTTTCTTCAAATGTGTGCTCCTATTTGGTATAGGGCTAACAATTTGCCGTTCGAAAACTTCAGAGCACTTAGACGTTCCAGAGCAGCAAGTACTCACTTTTTGGTATACTATATTATATTACTATTGTAGGTATCGGTGCTTTGTATAGCACCAACATGTAGCCCTCCAGTCACGTCCTATCACTTGCATAGCCTGCAGCGATTGAAGAAAGCTAGATATGCCACGCGGCGTTGTTTACAAGCTAGACACATTTCTTAATTTATATATTTATTTGTTTATTTATTGGTATTTTGCGTAGTGCCTGCATATTGCGTCTATACATTTTAGAGCTTTTTGACTCCCCGAAGGAGGAATGAGCCGGGCTTGAGCTAGCCTTTAAGCTAAAAAGACTTGAATGTTTTATTCTCTGGATATTAGTATAGGTCCTGTCCTTTGTATAGCGTCAACATCCCAACTTTCAGACACCTTATAGCACATTTTGATCCTAGAGTGCAAAAAGGTAGTTGCTGTATATTCCCTGGTAGCTCCGTTTACCTGACTCCTTTACAAAATAGAAAGAAAATAACCAAAGCACCCACCACACAGCTCAACAGATGCACCCACCACACAGCTCAACAGATGCAGCCACCACACAGCTCCATCTACACAGCTCCACCAAGGCACCCACCACCCAGCTCCACTGACACAGATCCACCGATGCACCCACCTCCACCGATGCACCCACCACGCAGCTCCACCGATGCACACACCACGCAGCTCCACCGATGCACACACCACGCAGCTCCGAGGCACCCACCACACAGCTTCACCAATGCACCCACCACACAGCTCCACCGATGCAGCCACCACACAGCTCCACCGACACAGCTCCACCGATGCACCCACCACCCAGCTCCACCGATGCAACCACCACCCAGCTCCACCGACACAGCTCCACCGATGCACCCACCACACAGCTCCACCGATGCACCCACCACACAGCTCCACCGAGGCACCCACCATACAGCTCCACCAAGGCACCCACCACCCAGCTCCACCGACACAGCTCCACCGATGCACCCACCACCCAGCTCCACCGATACACCCACCACCCAGCTCCACCGATGCAACCACCACCCAGCTCCACCGACACAGCTCTACCGATGCACCCACTACACAGCTCGACCGATGCACCCACCACCCAGCTCCACCGATGCACCCACCACACAGCTCCAACGACAAAGCTCCACCTATGCACCCACCACACCGCTCCACTGATGCACCCACCACACAGCTCCACCGAGGCACCCACCACACAGCTCCACCGATGCTCCAACTAAGCTCCACCAATGCACCCACCACACAGCTCCACCGATGCACCCACCACGCAGCTCCACCGAGGCAACCACCACACAGCTCCACCGAACGACCCACCACACAGCTTCACCGATGCACCCACCACACAGCTCCACCGATGCACCCACCACACAGCTCCACCGACACAGCTCCACCGATGCACCCACCACCCAGCTCCACCGATGCAACCACCACCCAGCTCCACCGACACAGCTCCACCGATGCACCCACCACACAGCTCCACCGAGGCACCCACCACACAGCTCCACCGAGGCACCCACCATACAGCTCCACCAAGGCACCCACCACCCAGCTCCACCGACACAGATCCACCGATGCACCCACCACACAGCACAACCGATGCACCCAGCTCCACCGACAGCTCCACCGATGCACCCACCACACAGCTCCACCGATGCACCCACCACACAGCTCCACCGAGGCACCCACCACACAGCTCCACCGAGGCACCCACCACACAGCTCCACCGAGGCACCCACCACACAGCTCCACCGAGGCACCCACCACACAGCTCCACCTAGGCACCCACCACACAGCTCCACCGATGCACCCACCACACAGCTCCACCGATGCACCCACCACACAGCTCCACAGATGCACCTACCACACAGCTCCACCGAAGCACCCACCACACAGCTCCACCGAAGCACCCACCACACAGCTCCACCGAAGCACCCACCACACAGCTCCACCGACACAGATCCACCGATGCACCCACCACACAGCTCCACCGATGCACCCACCACACAGCTCCACCGACACAGCTCTACCGATGCACCCACCACACAGCTCCCCCGATGCACCCACCACACAGCTCCACCGAAGCACCCACCACACAGCTCCACCGAGGCACCCACCACACAGCTCCACCGAGGCACCCACCACACAGCTCCACCGAGGCACCCACCACACAGCTCCACCGAGGCACCCACCACACAGCTCCACCGAGGCACCCACCACACAGCTCCACCGAGGCACCCACCACACAGCTCCACCGAGGCACCCACCACACAGCTCCACCGAGGCACCCACCACACAGCTCCACTGATGCAGCCACCACACAGCTCCACTGACACAGCTCCACCGATGCACCCACCACCCAGCTCCACCGATGCACCCACCACCCAGCTCCACCGACACAGCTCCACCGATACACCCACCACACAGCTCCACTGAGGCACCCACCACACAGCTCCACCGAGGCACCCACCACACAGCTCCACCAAGGCACCCACCACCCAGCTCCACCGACACAGATCCACCGATGCACCCACCACACAGCTCCACCGAGGCACCCACCACACAGCTCCACCGAGGCACCCACCACACAGCTCCACCGAGGCACCCACCACACAGCTCCACCGAGGCACCCACCACACAGCTCCACCGAGGCACCCACCACACAGCTCCACCGAGGCACCCACCACACAGCTCCACCGAGGCACCCACCACACAGCTCCACCGAGGCACCCACCACACAGCTCCACCGACACAGATCCACCGATGCACCCACCACACAGCTCCACCGATGCACCCACCACACAGCTCCACCGACACAGCTCCACCGATGCACCCACCACACAGCTCCACCGATGCACCCACCACACAGCTCCACCGATGCAACCACCACACAGCTCCACCGATGCAACCACCACACAGCTCCACCGATGCCCCTACCACACAGCTCAACTGACACAGCTCCACTGATGCACCCACCACACAGCTCCACCGAGGCACCCACCATACAGCTCCACGAAGCACCCACCACACAGCTCCACTGATGCACCCACCACACAGCTCCACCGATGCAACCACCACACAGCTCCACCGAGGCACCTACCACACAGCTCCGAGGCACCCACCACACAGCTCCACCGATGCACCCACCACACAGCTCCACCGATGCACCCACCACACAGCTCCACCGAGGCACCCACCACCCAGCTCCACCGACACAGATCCACCGATGCCCCACCACACGGCTCCATCGATACACCCACCACACAGCTCCATCGATGCACCCACCGCACAGCTCCATCGATGCACCCACCGCACAGCTCCACCGATGCACCCACCGCACAGCTCCACCGATGCACCCACCGCACAGCTCCACCGATGCACCCACCGCACAGCTCCACCGATGCACCCACCGCACAGCTCCACCGATGCACCCACCACACAGCTCCACCGATGCACCCACCACACAGCTCCACCGATGCACCCACCACACACCTCCACTGATGCAACACCACACAGCTCCACCAACACAGCTCCACCGATGCACCCACCACCCAGCTCCACCGATGCCCCACCACACAGCTCCACCGACACAGCTCCACCGATGCCCCCACCACACATCTCAACCGACACAGCTCCACCGATGCACCCACCATACAGCTCCACCACGGCACCCACCACACAGCTCCAACGATGCACCCACCACCCAGCTTCACCGATGCAACCACCACACAGCTCCACCGACACAGCTCCACCGATGCACCCACCACACAGCTCCACCAAGGCACCCACCACCCAGCTCCACTGACACAGATCCACCGATGCACCCACCACACAGCTCCATCCATGCACCCGCCGCACAGCTCCATCGATGCACCCACCGCACAGCTCCATCGATGCACCCACCGCACAGCTCCACCGATGCACCCACCGCACAGCTCCACCGATGCACCCACCGCACAGCTCCACCGATGCACCCACCGCACAGCTCCACCGATGCACCCACCACAAAGCTCCACGAGGCACCCACAACACAGCTCCACCGATGCACCCACCACACAGCTCCACCGATGCACCCACCACACAGCTCCACCGATGCCCCACCACACAGCTCCACCGATGCCCCACCACACAGCTCCACCGACACAGCTCCACCGATGCACCCACCACCCAGCTCCACCGATGCCCCCACCACACAGCTCAACCGACACAGCTCCACCGATGCACCCACCATACAGCTCCACCAAGGCACCCACCACACAGCTCCACCGATGCACCCACCACACAGCTCCATCGATGCACCCACCACACAGCTCCACCGATGCCCCCACCACACAGCTCCACCGATGCCCCCACCACCCAGCTCCACCGATGCCCCCACCGCACAGCTCCACCGATGCACCCACCGCAAAGCTCCACCGATGCACCCACCACAAAGCTCCACCGATGCACCCACCACAAAGCTCCACCGATGCACCAACCACACAGCTCCACCGAGGCACCCACCACACAGCTCCACCGAGGCACCCACCACACAGCTCCACCGAGGCACCCACCACACAGCTCCACCGATGCACCCACCACACAGCTCCACCGATGCACCCACCACACAGCTCCACCGATGCACCCACCACACAGCTCCACCGATGCACCCACCACACAGCTCCACCGATACACCCACCACACAGCTCCACCGATACACCCACCACACAGCTCCACCGATGCTCCAACTAAGCTCCACCAATGCACACACCAAACAGCTCCACCAATGCACCCACTAAGCTCCACCGATGCACCCACCACCCAGCTCCACCGATGCAACCACCACCCAGCTCCACCGACACAGCTCCACCGATGCACCCACCACACAGCTCCACCGATGCACCCACCACACAGCTCCACCGAGGCACCCACCATACAGCTCCACCAAGGCACCCACCATACAGCTCCACCAAGGCACCCACCACACAGCTCCACCAAGGCACCCACCACCCAGCTCCACCGACACAGATCCACCGATGCACCCACCACACAGCTCCACCGATGCACACACCACCCAGCTCCACCGATGCAACCACCACCCAGCTCCACCGACACAGCTCCACCGATGCACCCACCACCCAGCTCCACCGATGCACCCAGCACACAGCTCCAATGACACAGCTCCACCGAAGCACCCACCACACCGCTCCACTGATGCACCCACCACACAGCTCCACCGATGCACCCAACACAGCTCCACCGATGCTCCAAATAAGCTCCACCAATGCACCCACCACACAGCTCCACCGATGCACCCACCACGCAGCTCCACCGAGGCACCCACCAGACAGCTCCAGCGAACGACCCACCACACAGCTCCATCGATGCACCCACCACACAGCTCCACCGATGCCCCCACCACCCAGCTCCACCGATGCCCCCACCACCCAGCTCCACCGATGCCCCCACCACACAGCTCCACCGATGCACCCAACACAGCTCCACCGATGCTCCAAATAAGCTCCACCAATGCACCCACCACACAGCTTCACCGATGCACCCACCACACAGCTCCACCGATGCTCCAACTAAGCTCCACCAATGCACCCACCACACAGCTCCACCGATGCACCCACCACGCGGCTCCACCGAGGCAACCACCACACAGCTCCACCGAACGACCCACCACACAGCTTCACCGATGCACCCACCACACAGCTCCACCGATGCACCCACCACACAGCTCCACCGACACAGCTCCACCGATGCACCCACCACCCAGCTCAACCGATGCAACCACCACCCAGCTCCACCGACACAGCTCCACCGATGCACCCACCACACAGCTCCACCGAGGCACCCACCACACAGCTCCACCGAGGCACCCACCACACAGGTCCACCGAGGCACCCACCATACAGCTCCACCAAGGCACCCACCACCCAGCTCCACCGACACAGATCCACCGATGCACCCACCACACAGCACAACCGATGCACCCAGCTCCACCGACACAGCTCCACCGATGCACCCACCACACAGCTCCACCGATGCACCCACCACACAGCTCCACCGAGGCACCCACCACACAGCTCCACCGAGGCACCCACCACACAGCTCCACCGAGGCACCCACCACACAGCTCCACCGAGGCACCCACCACACAGCTCCACCGATGCACCCACCACACAGCTCCACAGATGCACCTACCACACAGCTCCACTGAAGCACCCACCACACAGCTCCACCGAAGCACTCACCACACAGCTCCACCGACACAGATCCACCGATGCACCCACCACACAGCTCCACCGATGCACCCACCACACAGCTCCACCGATGCACCCACCACACAGCTCCACCGACACAGCTCCACCGATGCACCCACCACACAGCTCCCCCGATGCACCCACCACACAGCTCCACCGAAGCACCCACCACACAGCTCCACCGATGCACCCACCACACAGCTCCACCGAGGCACCCACCACACAGCTCCACCGAGGCACCCACCACACAGCTCCACCGAGGCACCCACCACACAGCTCCACCGAGGCACCCACCACACAGCTCCACTGATGCAGCCACCACACAGCTCCACTGACACAGCTCCACCGATGCACCCACCACCCAGCTCCACCGATGCACCCACCACCCAGCTCCACCGACACAGCTCCACCGATACACCCACCACACAGCTCCACTGAGGCACCCACCACACAGCTCCACCGAGGCACCCACCATACAGCTCCACCAAGGCACCCACCACCCAGCTCCACCGACACAGATCCACCGATGCACCCACCACATAGCTCCACCGATGCACCCACCACACAGATCCACCGATGCACCCACCACACAGCTCCACCGATGCACACACCACCCAGCTCCACCGATGCAACCACCACCCAGCTCCACCGACACAGCTCCACCGATGCACCCACCACCCAGCTCCACCGATGCACCCAGCACACAGCTCCAATGACACAACTCCACCGATGCACCCACCACACCGCTCCACTGATGCACCCACCACACAGCTCCACCGATGCACCCAACACACAGCTCCACCGATGCTCCAAATAAGCTCCACCAATGCACCCACCACACAGCTCCACCGATGCACCCACCACGCAGCTCCACCGAGGCACCCACCAGACAGCTCCAGCGAACGACCCACCACACAGCTTCACCGATGCACCCACCACACAGCTCCACCGATGCACCCACCACACAGCTCCACCGACACAGCTCCACCGATGCACCCACCACCCAGCTCCACCGACACAGCTCCACCGATGCACCCACCACACAGCTCCACCGAGGCACCCACCACACAGCTCCACCGAGGCACCCACCATACAGCTCCACCAAGGCACCCACCACCCAGCTCCACCGACACAGATCCACCGATGCACCCACCACACAGCACAACCGATGCACCCAGCTCCACCGACACAGCTCCACCGATGCACCCACCACACAGCTCCACCGATGCACCCACCACACAGCTCCACCGAGGCACCCACCACACAGCTCCACCGAGGCACCCACCACACAGCTCCACCGAGGCACCCACCACACAGCTCCACCGATGCACCCACCACACAGCTCCACAGATGCACCTACCACACAGCTCCACTGAAGCACCCACCACACAGCTCCACCGAAGCACTCACCACACAGCTCCACTGACACAGATCCACCGATGCACCCACCACACAGCTCCACTGATGCACCCACCACACAGCTCCACCGATGCACCCACCACACAGCTCCACCGACACAGCTCCACCGATGCACCCACCACACAGCTCCCCCGATGCACCCACCACACAGCTCCACCGAAGCACCCACCACACAGCTCCACCGAGGCACCCACCATACAGCTCCACCAAGGCACCCACCACCCAGCTCCACCGACACCGATCCACCGATGCACCCACCACATAGCTCCACCGATGCACCCACCACACAGCTCCACCGATGCAACCACCACCCAGCTCCACCGACACAGCTCCACCGATGCACCCACCACACAGCTCCACCGATGCACCCACCACACAGCTCCACCGAGGCACCCACCACACAGCTCCACCGAGGCACCCACCACACAGCTCCACCGAGGCACCCACCACACAGCTCCACCGAGGCACCCACCACACAGCTCCACCGAGGCACCCACCACACAGCTCCACCGAGGCACCCACCACACAGCTCCACCGAGGCACCCACCACACAGCTCCACCGAGGCACCCACCACACAGCTCCACCGAGGCACCCACCACACAGCTCCACCGATGCACCCACCACACAGCTCCACCGATGCACCCACCACACAGCTCCACCGACACAGCTCCACCGATGCAACCACCACACAGCTCCACCGATGCCCCTACCAACCCGGCTCAACTGACACAGCTCCACTGATGCACCCACCACACAGCTCCACCGAGGCACCCACCATACAGCTCCACGAAGCACCCACCACACAGCTCCACTGATGCACCCACCACACAGCTCCACCGATGCAACCACCACACAGCTCCACCGAGGCACCTACCACACAGCTCCACCGAGGCACCCACCACACAGCTCCACCGATGCACCCACCACACAGCTCCACCGATGCACCCACCACACAGCTCCACCGAGGCACCCACCACACAGCTCCACCGAGGCACCCACCATACAGCTCCACGAAGCACCCACCACACAGCTCCACTGATGCACCCACCACACAGCTCCACCGATGCAACCACCACACAGCTCCACCAAGGCACCCACCACCCAGCTCCACCGACACAGATCCACCGATGCCCCCACCACACAGCTCCATCGATGCACCCACCACACAGCTCCATCGATGCACCCACCGCACAGCTCCACCGATGCACCCACCGCACAGCTCCACCGATGCACCCACCGCACAGCTCCACCGAGGCACCCACCACACAGCTCCACCGAGGCACCCACCACACAGCTCCACCGATGCACCCACCACACAGCTCCACCGATGCACCCACCACACACCTCCACTGATGCAACACCACACAGCTCCACCAACACAGCTCCACTGATGCACCCACCACCCAGTTCCACCGATGCCCCACCACACAGCTCCACCGATGCACCCACCACCCAGCTCCACCGATGCCCACACCACACATCTCAACCGACACAGCTCCACCGATGCACCCACCATACAGCTCCACCGATGCACCCACCACACAGCTCCACCGATGCACCCACCACACAGCTCCACCGATGCAAACACCACCCAGCTCCACCGACACAGCTCCACCGATGCCCCCACCACACAGCTCCACCAAGGCACCCACCACCCAGCTCCACCGATGCCCCACCACACAGCTCCACCGACACAGCTCCACCGATGCACCCACCACCCAGCTCCACCGATGCCCCCACCACACATGTCAACCGACACAGCTCCATCGAAGCACCCACCTCACAGCTCCACCGATGCACCCACCGCACAGCTCCACCGATGCACCCACCACAAAGCTCCACGAGGCACCCACAACACAGCTCTACCGATGCACCCACCACACAGCTCCACCGATGCACCCACCACACAGCTCCACCGACACAGCTCCACCGATGCACCCACCACCCAGCTCCACCGATGCCCCCACCACACAGCTCAACCGACACAGCTCCACCGATGCACCCACCATACACCTCCACCAAGGCACCCACCACACAGCTCCACCGATGCACCCACCACACAGCTCCATCGATGCACCCACCACACAGCTCCACTGATGCCCCCACCACCCAGCTCCACTGATGCCCCCACCACCCAGCTCCACCGAAGCACCCACCGCACAGCTCCACCGAAGCACCCACCGCACAGCTCCACCGATGCACCCACCACAAAGCTCCACCGAGGCACCCACCACACAGCTCCACCGATGTACCCACCACACAGCTCCACCGATGCACCCACCACACAGCTTAACCGATGCACCCACCACACAGCTCCACCGATACACCCACCACACAGCTCCACCGATGCACCCACCACCCAGCTCCACCGATGCACCCACCACCCAGCTCCACCGACACAGATCCACCGATGCACCCACCACACAGCTCCACCGATGCACACACCACCCAGCTCCACCGATGCAACCACCACCCAGCTCCACCGACACAGCTCCACCGATGCACCCACCACACAGCTCCACCGATGCACCCACCACCCAGCTCCACCGATGCACCCACCACCCAGCTCCAATGACACAGCTCCACCGATGCACCCACCACATCGCTCCACTGATGCACCCACCACACAGCTCCACCGATGCACCCACCACACAGCTCCACCGATGCTCCAAATAAGCTCCACCAATGCACCCACCACACAGCTCCACCGATGCACCCACCACGCAGCTCCACCGAGGCACCCACCAGACAGCTCCAGCGAACGACCCACCACACAGCTTCACCGATGCACCCACCACACAGCTCCACTGATGCAGCCACCACACAGCTCCACTGACAGCTCCACCGATGCACCCACCACCCAGCTCCACCGATGCACCCACCACCCAGCTCCACCGACACAGCTCCACCGATACACCCACCACACAGCTCCACTGAGGCACCCACCACACAGCTCCACCGAGGCACCCACCATACAGCTCCACCAAGGCACCCACCACCCAGCTCCACCGACACAGATCCACCGATGCACCCACCACATAGCTCCACCGATGCACCCACCACACAGCTCCACCGAGGCACCCACCACACAGCTCCACCAAGGCACCCACCACCCAGCTCCACCGACACAGCTTCACCGATGCACCCACCACACAGCTCCACCGAGGCACCCACCACACAGCTCCACCAAGGCACCCACCACACAGCTCCACCAAGGCACCCACCACACAGCTCCACCAAGGCACCCACCACACAGCTCCACCAAGGCACCCACCACACAGCTCCACCAAGGCACCCACCACACAGCTCCACCAAGGCACCCACCACACAGCTCCACCAAGGCACCCACCACACAGCTCCACCGAGACACCCACCACATAGCTCCACCGAGACACCCACTACACAGCTCCACCGAGGCACCCACCACACAGCTCCACCGATGCACCCACCACACAGCTCCACCGATGCACCCACCACACAGCTCCACCGATGCACCCACCACACAGCTCCACCGATGCACCCACCACACAGCTCCACCGATGCACCCACCACACAGCTCCACCGATGCACCCACCACACAGCTCCACCGATGCACCCACCACACAGCTCCACAGATACACCCAGCTCCACCGATGCACCCACCACACAGCTCCACCGATGCACCCACCACACAGCTCCACCGATGCACCCACCACACAGCTCCACCGATGCACCCACCACACAGCTCCACCGATGCACCCACCACACAGCTCCACCGATGCACCCACCACACAGCTCCACCGATGCACCCACCACACAGCTCCACTGATGCAACCACCACACAGCTCCACCGATGCCCCTACCACACAGCTCAACCGACACAGCTCCACTGATGCACCCACCACACAGCTCCACAGATGCACCCACCACACACCTCCACTGATGCAACCACCACACAGCTCCACCAACACAGCTCCACCGATGCACCCACCACCCAGCTCCACCGATGCCCCACCACACAGCTCCACCGACACAGCTCCACCGATGCACCCACCACACAGCTCCACCGATGCCCCCACCACACAGCTCAACCGACACAGCTCCACCGATGCACCCACCATACAGCTCCATCCATGCACCCGCCACACAGCTCCACCGATGCACCCGCCACACAGCTCCACCGATGCACCCACCACACAGCTCCACCGATGCACCCACCACACAGCTCCACCGATGCCCCCACCATACAGCTCCATCCATGCACCCACCACACAGCTCCACCGATGCACCCACCACACAGCTCCACCGATGCACCCACCACACAGCTCCACCGATGCACCCACCACACAGCTCCACCGATGCACCCACCACACAGCTCCACCGATGCCCCCACCACACAGCTCCACCGATGCACCCACCGCCTAGCTCCACCGAGGCACCCACCACAAAGCTCCACCGAGGCACCCACCACACAGCTCCACCGAGGCACCCACCACACAGCTCCACCGATGCACCCACCACACAGCTCCACCGATGCCCCCACCACACAGCTCAACCGACACAGCTCCACCGATGCACCCACCACACAGCTCCACCGATGCACCCACCACACAGCTCCACCGATGCACCCACCACACAGCTCAACCGACAGCTCCACCGATGCACCCACCATACAGCTCCATCCATGCACCCGCCACACAGCTCCACCGATGCACCCACCACACAGCTCCACCGATGCACCCACCACACAGCTCCACCGATGCCCCCACCATACAGCTCCATCCATGCACCCACCATACAGCTCCACCGATGCACCCACCACACAGCTCCACCGATGCACCCACCACACAGCTCCACCGATGCACCCACCACACAGCTCCACCGATGCACCCACCACACAGCTCCACCGATGCACCCACCACACAGCTCCACCGATGCACCCACCACACAGCTCCACCGATGCCCCCACCGCCCAGCTCCACCGAGGCACCCACCACACAGCTCCACCGAGGCACCCACCACACAGCTCCACCGAGGCACCCACCACACAGCTCCACCGAGGCACCCACCACACAGCTCCACCGAGGCACCCACCACACAGCTCCACCGATGCACCCACCACACAGCTCCACCGATGCACCCACCACCCAGCTCCACCGATGCACCCACCACCCAGCTCCACCACCGATGCACCCACCACCCAGCTCCACCGATGCACCCACCACCCAGCTCCACCGATGCACCCACCACCCAGCTCCACCGATGCACCCACCACCCAGCTCCACCGATGCACCCACCACACAGCTCCACCGATGCAACCACCACACAGCTCCACCGATGCCCCTACCACACAGCTCAACTGACACAGCTCCACTGATGCACCCACCACACAGCTCCACCGATGCACCCACCACACAGCTCCACCGAGGCACCCACCACACAGCTCCACCGAGGCACCCACCACACAGCTCCACTGATGCACCCACCACACAGCTCCACCGATGCACCCACCACACAGCTCCACCGAGGCACCCACCACACAGCTCCACCGAGGCACCCACCATACAGCTCCACTGATGCACCCACCACACAGCTCCACTGATGCACCCACCACACAGCTCCACCGATGCAACCACCACACAGCTCCACCAAGGCACCCACCACCCAGCTCCACCGACACAGATCCACCAATGCCCCCACCACACAGCTCCATCGATACACCCACCACACAGCTCCATCGATGCACCCACCACACAGCTCCATTGATGCACCCACCGCACAGCTCCACCGATGCACCCACCGCACAGCTGCACCGATGTACTCACCACAAAGCTCCACCGAGGCACCCACCACACAGCTCCACCGATGTACCCACCACAAAACTCCACCGAGGCACCCACCACACAGCTCCACCGATTCACCCACCACACAGCTCCACCGATTCACCCACCACACAGCTCCACCGATTCACCCACCACACAGCTCCACCGATGCACCCACCACACACCTCCACTGATGCAACACCACACAGCTCCACCAACACAGCTCCACCGATGCACCCACCACCCAGCTCCACCGATGCCCCACCACACAGCTCCACCGACACAGCTCCACCGATGCACCCACCACCCAGCTCCACCGATGCCCCCACCACACATCTCAACCGACACAGCTCCACCGATGCACCCACCATACAGCTCCACCAAGGCACCCACCACACAGCTCCACCGATGCACCCACCACCCAGCTCCACCGATGCAACCACCACCCAGCTCCACCGACACAGCTCCACCGATGCACCCACCACCTAGCTCCACTGACACAGATCCACCGATGCCCCCACCACACAGCTCCACCGATGCACCCACAACACAGCTCCACTGACGCAACCACCACACAGCTCCACCGATGCCCCTACCACACAGCTCAACCGACACAGCTCCACTGATGCACCCACCACACAGCTCCACCGAGGCACCCACCATACAGCTCCACCGAGGCACCCACCACACAGCTCCACTGATGCACCCACCACATAGCTCCACCGATGCAACCACCACACAGCTCCACCGATGCACCCACCACACAGCATCATCGATGCACCCACCACACAGCTCCACCAATGCACTCACCACCCAGCTCCACCGACACAGCTCCACCGATACACCCACCACACAGCTCCACCGAGGCACCCACCATACAGCTCCACCAAGGCACCCACCACCCAGCTCCACCGACACAGATCCACCGATGCACCCACCACATAGCTCCACCGATGCACCCACCACCCAGCTCCACCGATGCAACCACCACCCAACTCCACCGACACAGCTCCACCGATGCACCCACCACACAGCTCCACCGAGGCACCCACCACACAGCTCCACCGAGGCACCCACCACACAGCTCCACCGAGGCACCCACCACACAGCTCCACCGAGGCACCCACCACACAGCTCCACCGAGGCACCCACCACACAGCTCCACAGATGCACCCACCACACAGCTCTACAGATACACCCAGCTCCACCGATGCACCCACCACCCAGCTCCACCGATGCACCCACCACCCAGCTCCACCGGTGCACCCACCACACAGCTCCACCGATGCACCCACCACACAGCTCCACCGATGCACCCACCACACAGCTCCACCGATGCACCCACCACACAGCTCCACCGATGCACCCACCACACAGCTCCACTGATGCACCCACAACACAGCTCCACTGATGCAACCACCACACAGCTCCACCGATGCCCCTACCACACAGCTCAACCGACACAGCTCCACTGATGCACCCACCACACAGCTCCACCGAGGCACCCACCACACAGCTCCACCGAGGCACCCACCACACAGCTCCACCGATGCACCCACCACACAGCTCCACCGATGCACCCACCACACAGCTCCACCGATGCACCCACCACACAGCTCCACCGATGCACCCACCACACAGCTCCACTGATGCAACACCACACAGCTCCACTGATGCAACCACCACACAGCTCCACCAACACAGCTCCACCGATGCACCCACCACCACCGATGCCCCACCACACAGCTCCACCGACACAGCTCCACCGATGCACCCACCACCCAGCTCCACCGATGCCCCCACCACACAGCTCAACCGACACAGCTCCACCGATGCACCCACCATACAGCTCCACCGATGCCCCACCACACAGCTCCACCGATGCACCCACCACCCAGCTCCACCGATGCCCCCACCACCCAGCTCCACCGATGCCCCCACCGCACAGCTCCACCGATGCCCCCACCGCACAGCTCCACCGATGCCCCCACCGCACAGCTCCACCGAGGCACCCACCACACAGCTCCACCGATGCACCCACCACACAGCTCCACCGATGCACCCACCACACAGCTCCACCGATGCACCCACCACACAGCTCCACCGATGCACCCACCACACAGCTCCACCGATGCACCCACCACACAGCTCCACTGATGCACCCACCACACAGCTCCACCGATGCTCCAACTAAGCTCCACCAATGCACACACCAAACAGCTCCACCAATGCACCCACTAAGCTCCACCGATGCACACACCACTCAGCGCAACCACAGCATCACTCAGCGCAACCACAGCATCACTCAGCACCACCACACCATGACTCAGCGCAACCACACCATGACTCAGCGCAACCACACCATGACTCAGCGCAACCACAGCATGACTCAGCGCAACCACAGCATGACTGGTTCAAATATGTTCTTTCAATGTTTCAAGCTGTTTTCAAGCTTTCACGCTTTATTACAAATCACAAAAAGATGTTAATATTTCACTTTTGTTCTTGGATTTTCGTCACAATAAAAAACACTGATCATAATCTTCACAAAAGTTATTTACAAAAGTTTAAGCTATTGCCATTACAAATTAAATAAATTATTTAAGTATTAATTATTTAAAAAAATTAAAAGCCATTGTTATTTGTAATATTAATACATCTAAGTCACGTAAATACAAAACATGTTGCATTACAAATGCTATAGGTGTCACATTTGCAAAAGTTATAACTATTGGCATTGTAAATGACAAAGCTATTAATTTAGCTATTTTAAAATATAACACATAAATAAAAAAAAATCATTTATAAGACCAATAGCTCAAACTTTCCTAATGCGAGCCCTATTGCATTTCCAATGCTTGTTTTTAATAATGGTGAAAGCCTGGAAACTCCCAAAAAGGTTTACAAAACCCATAGCAAAACAAGACATGCATTGACAAAATCAAAAAGCTGACCCCCAATATCAGATCTATTGGCCTACTTGTCCTAAGGACAAAATTAACATGCAAACCTGTTATCCTTAACCCCAAACAACATGCCCTGGGCATTGACTTCACTAAACCTGCCATCAGTGGGGAATTTGATAATTAAACTTGAATTTCTTACTATTTCCTTGACATGCGCACTCTTATATAGACCTCCTGATTACAAGCAAAATTTTCCTCAAATTCTAGCAGACTCAATCTCACCCTTGGTAACAACAAATAGAGAGAGAGGGTCTTGCAAAAGACACTCTTGGTCCCCCTGGTCAATCTTATTAAACAACAGAAGAGTGTCGTCAAAGAAAAGGAAAATTATTGTGTGCACAGTCAATCTCACCCTTATCCACCAAGCCAATGTACTGCTAATTGGTGATCTTAATTATAGGGCCAACGGGGAAAAAGGTGGGCAGCAAACAGCTGACCTCATCGATACCCTCAGTAATTTAAACTTAGAACAGCAGGTATATCAGCCTACGCATTTTAAAGGCTTTACCCTGGATAACATTTGGACCACAGAATTTCCCCTTGAGGAACCTAAGCAGGGCTCGAAAAATCCAAAAGAATCGTACTAGTCCTGCAGGTCTAGAACCATGAAAAATCTCCACAACCCACCTGCAACCTACTTAACCTCAGTCTCTGAAAGCGGAGTAAATGTGACAAGATAACCAAATTTTAAGACATCTTTATTGCTCATTCACTTTGCGAGTAATAAAAATGCCTTTAAACCTTGTTATCTTGTCACATTTGCTCCGTTTTCAGAGACAGAAGACAAAAGTTAGTTTGTCTTCCTACTCTCCAGAAAGGGCGAGTAGGACCTAAACACAGCTCGCCCTCATTAAATTAAGCTCGCTAATGCGAGCGGTCGAGTGGAATTTACAAGCCCTGCTAAGAATTGCACCCTGTGTATGCTCAGATCATTGGCTGATCCCCTCATCATTGTCAAACCCCATCTTCCAATAAGCCCTGAGCTGTCATGGTATTTTATCCAGGAATTTGTCTTGAACTGATCTGATGTTATTTTGCAACTAGTGGAAAAAGTATTGCTATCATCTAAGAAAGATATAGATGACTTTGAGGAAGCAATCACAGAATGGCTAGTGGAGGCCAGCAATGCTCATGATGCCAATAAATGATTTTCAGATGAACTAAAATTAGCTCAACTGGAAATGTGGTGCTACAACGAATGAAAATATATATCACAAGGGGGGGATTCAATTTAAGGAGTTAGAGGCTGGAATCCTGTACTAACAAATATATAAACATAAATACCTCTAAGTACCTTAAATCACACTGTTTCTTTTTCGCTCCAAATGTCCTTTTTGTTGACTTTCTGACATTTAATGAAAATGGCACAACAATTACTCTCCTGATCTCATAACACCTTCATACAACATCTTAAAGAGTATAAACAATTGATCGGGCAAGCTAAAACTAGGTTTTTTAATTGGAAGATCTTGAATTGCCAAAACAAATACAAAAGAGATTTTTAAAAATGTTCTCTGAACTTTCAAATTCTGATGGTATCACTTTACCCATCACACCCTCTCAAAATCTCTGCGAGTCTTTCAATTCTTTATCTTAAAAATGGAGACCATCAAAAAGATTATTCATTTTAATCCCCTGCATAATATTTTGCTATTCGACATAGAAATGGAGGTAATTTATGTATTATTTATTTATTTTAGTGTTTTATAGAGCGCGAACTTGACCCTTGAGGATATCAGAGCGCGTTACATGGTATACAAGGTCTACAAACCAACATAAAATGCAGAGAAATAATAACACATCTTATCCTTACTCCCACATGTAAATGATTACAATCATAGTTAGAAACAGTAAAAAACAGCTTCCCTCATATTCTTTGCGGGATAATTGTTGATCAGGGGAGGAGGCAATAGTCTTAGCTTCTTTCTGGAGTGATAGTCTTAGATTCGTCAGGCAAAATGTGGTGGGCGAGGGCAGGGATTAAACGAGGAATTTACCCATGAGGAAGGTTTTCGCCTCCTTCTTGAAGGGTGCAAGGGAAGTGATTTTTCTGATGTCGGGTGGGAAAGCGTTCCAAATTCTTGGTGCGGCCCCAGTGAACGCCCTATTGTAGATTCTTTTTTTCTGAAAAAAGGTAGGTTGGAGTAAGAGGTTTCTGGCGGACGGGGAATTTCTGCTTCCTCCAGATACCACTAGTTTCTGTGCCAGATAGGCAGGGGAGTTTGTGTATTCTGGCTTCTATCGAGAGCCAATTCAACGCTTTCATGTGTGGAGAGATGCGGTCGAATTTTCTGGTGCCAGTGAGTAGTCTGGCTGCTGCGTTGAGGCAGGCTTTTAGAGGTGCTAAAGAGATCTTGTGTAGACCGGTAAGGGTGGAACACCCATATTCCAATCTAGAGACGACTAGAGCTTGAACTGTCATTTTTAGGTCAGGAGCATCGATGAAAGGTTTCAGCTTCCATATGTAACTCAGGTGGAATCTGGCTGCTTTGGCCATCGCGTTGATGTGGTCTTGCATATTCAGGTTACAGTCAAGGATTATGCCCAGGGATTTGGCAGAGTCCACAATGGTTGGCGGGCAGTTTAGGGCGGTGATGGCCTTGATCCACTTCTGAATCTCCGGGCTGGCTTTTGAAGGGGAGATAAGGAGAAATTCAGTTTTCTTTGCATTGAGTTTGAGTTGGTTAGCGGCTAGCCATTGGACAGTCCGTTTCAGGGTCTCATTCAGAGAGAGGATCTCATCGAGAGAAGAGCTATTGATGTATATTTGGGTATCATCCGCCTAGATATGGTAAGAGATGTTGGCGGTGCGAAGAACTTTGGTAAGTGGCTCTAAGTAAAGATTAAAGAGGGTGGGGGACAGGGTTGAGCCTTGGGGGAATCCAACCAAGACCGGGGTGGGAGCTGATAGGTTGCCGTTGATGAGGAATCTCTGAGAACGGTTATGGAGGAACCATTCTAGGACCACACCATCCAGGCCCATTTTGAGTTTAAGGCGTTCAATTAGTTTGTCATAGTTGACCGTATCGAAGGCGGAGGATAGATCTAAGAGTATAAGAAGGCAGGGTTTGCCTTGGTCTAGGGCTTGGAGCGCATCCTCAACAATGTGGAGCATAGTGGTTTCAGTGCTGTGTCCCGGCCTGAATCCAGATTGAAAGTCATCGAGTAGGTGGAAGTTGTTGATGTGGCGGCTTAGTTGCTGTTGTACACATTTCTCCAATACTTTAGCTAATAGCGAGATGTTGGAGATAGGTCTGAAATTGTCAGGAGAGGCTGGGTCCAGTGAAGGTTTTTTTTAGGATAGGGAGGACTTGGTCGGCTTTCGTCCTTCCCTGAAATCAGTAAAGTGGATTTAATAGAGTTACTGACAAAAGCTAAATCAGGCTCAAAAACAACAGCTGTCCTCCAAGAGTTTTAAAAATGTTATTTACCGGTTTTCCAGACTGGCATTACCTCTTCCTAATCTGTCTTTCTATCAAGGCATAGTCGCCAGTTCCTTTAAAAAGGCGCTTGTAGTTAAGCAAGTGAGGACCCCCTCAACCTGAAAAACTATCAGCCAATCTCTCTCCTCCCCAATTTGGCAAAATTATTTGAGACACATGTAGCTTGTCATCTCTGCCCCTTTATAGAGTCTTCAGAATTCTTTGATCCCAAGCACGTTTTTGTTCAGCTCACTCGACATAGGAAGTGATCCTCTAGGTCATGGATACTCACAAACTTTCTCTCAGGGGCCAAATTTACAGTGTGGTTTGTGGCCGAGGGCCGCACCTGTGGAGGCGGGGTCAGTGGGGGAGGGGGAAGGGGCTGGAGCAAAGAAAAAAACTGTGACCATGAAGTTGAACACAGGCCCCTGCAACTGACGCATTCATCCACTGAGCCAACAGACCAGCATACACACACATCTCTCTCCCTCCCTCTCTCTGTCTCCCTCCTATCTCTCTCCCTCGCTCCCTCCTTCTCTGTCTCCCTCTGTCTCTCTCCCTCTGTCTCTCTCTGTCTTACCTCTCTTTCTCTCTGTCTCCCTCCCTCTCTTTCCTTCCCTCCGTCTGTATCCCTCTATCTGTGTCCCACTTTCCATCTCCCTCTATCTCCCTCCCTCTCTGTCTGTCTCCCTCCCTCTCTGTCTCCCTCTCTCCCTCTGTCTGTCTCCCTCTCTCCCTCTGTCTGTCTCCCTCTCTCCCTCTGTCTGTCTCCCTCCCTCTGTCTGTCTCCCTCCCTTTGTCTGTCTCCCTCTGTCTGTCTCCCTCTCTCCCTCTGTCTCTCTGTCTGTCTCTCTCTCTGTCTGTCTCTATCGCTGTATGTCTCTACCTCTATCTGTCTCTGCCTCTATCTGTCTCTGTCTGTCCCTGTCTTTGACCCTATCTAGCTCAGTCTGTCCCTGTCTCTAGCTGTCTCTGCCTCTATATGTCTTTATCTGTCTCTATCTCTATCGGTCTCACCTCACCCGGCTCTCACTCCCTGCGGCCCTCCCACCTCACCCAGCTCTCACTCCCTGCTGCCCTCAGTCACCTCACCCGGCTCTAACTCCCTGCTGCCCTCCGTCACCTCACCCGGCTCTCACTCACTGCTGCCCTCCCACCTCACCCGGCTCTCACTCCCTGCTCTGCCCTCCCACCTCCCTCACCCGGGATCTCACTCCCTACTCTGCCCTCCCACCTCACAGGGCTCTCACTCCCTGCTCTGCCCTCCCACCTCCCTCACCAGGGCTCTCACTCCCTGCTCTGCCCTCCCACCTCCCTCACCCGGGCTCTCACTCCCTGCTCTGCCCTCCCACCTCCCTCACCCGGGCTCTCCACTCCCTGCTCTGCCCTCCTACCTCACCCGGGCTCTCACTCCCTGCTCTGCCCTCCCACCTCACCCGGGCTCTCACTCCCTGCTCTGCCCTCCCACCTCCCTCACCAGGGCTCTCACTCTCTCCTCTGCCCTCCTACCTCCCTCACCAGGGCTCTCACTCCCTCCTCTGCCCTCCTACCTCCCTCACCCGGGCTCTCACTCCCTGCTCTGCCCTCCCACCTCCCTCACCCGGGCTCTCCACTCCCTGCTCTGCCCTTCCACCTCACCCGGGCTCTCACTCCCTGCTCTGCCCTCCCACCTCACCCAGCTCTCACTCCCTGCTCTGCCCTCCCACCTCCCTCACCCGGGCTCTCACTCCCTGCTCTGCCCTCCCACCTCCCTCACCCGGGCTCTCACTCCCTGCTCTGCCCTCCCACCTCACCCGGGCTCTCACTCCCTGCTCTGCCCTCCCACCTCCCTCACCAGGGCTCTCACTCCCTCCTCTGCCCTCCCACCTCCTTCACCCGGGCTCTCACTCCCTGCTCTGCCCTCCCACCTCCCTCACCCGGGCTCTCACTCCCTGCTCCGCCCTCCCACCTCACCCGGGCTCTCACTCCCTGCTCTGCCCTCCCACCTCACCCAGCTCTCACTCCCTGCTCTGCCCTCCCACCTCCCTCACCCGGGCTCTCACTCCCTGCTCTGCCCTCCCCCCTCCCTCACCCGGGCTCTTACTCCCTGCTCTGCCCTCCCACCTCACCCAGCTCCTGCTGTCCTCCCCCCTTCCCCCTTTCCCCCCTCTCCCCTGTGTGTCAGCCTTGGGACTTATGAGGTGAAATATTTTCCTTGATATTGTTCATGTGTAAAAATGACAAAATAATGAGTAACACTAGCACCAAATGTGCTCCGTTATACCGCATGATGTGCCTTTTCTTGCCACGTAAGATCGTAAACCAAGAAGTATAAATTGTTTCTTCCCTGCCGCATAATTCCAGTGTCCCTGCACATACCGCACCAGTTCACTACCAGAAGCAGCAGTGCAAGTTTCCATTACAGACATAATAACTAAAATAACATGGGCAGCAGCAGTGCTTAATTTGAGCATGTAGTTTCTTTTTGGATGGGCGGGGGGGGGGAGGGGGGGGGGGGGGGAGTGTTTTTTGGGACAGGCACCTATTTTTCCTCTTCAGACAGTTCCAAAATCAAATGAGGGAAAACCCACAAAGGGGAAAGGAGGAGGAAAAGAAAGACTGAAAAAATGTCGAAGTGAAAAAGCAGGAATCTCCAAGAGTGTGACAAAGGGTAAAGAGCGTCTGATAGTGGACTACAGAGGCCGAAGGCGGATTTAAATTTACGCAGTGGAGCACTGACAATTAATACAGCATGGGCTGACACAGCCTCCCGGGCACCCCAGTACTTCACACGTCTTTAATCGACCATTTGTTTGTTGATGAGGCTTTGTTCACCTCTTAGCGCCCCTGCAGCTCCACTCTTGACTGTGGCTGGAATCGCCCAGGCCCCCACAGAGCAGTGTCTCTGACGCACTGCTGCTACAGAGGTGTTTACTGAAGTTAAAAAAAACACACACACAGGTGCGATGTCTCAAGCTCCGCGGGATGCCACTGAAGGCTTGCCGGGCCGCTACTGGCCCGCGGGCCGTACTTTGAGTACCCCTGCTCTAGGTAGTAGATGGCATATGAGAGGAAGTGGATAAAGACAACTCTCATGCGCTAGTACTCCTCGATCTGTCAGCGGGCTTTGGCACAGTTGACCATAACCTTTTACCTGACAATTTTGCAGGACTCAGCAATCAACTGGATCATCTCTTTTCCGAAGGACAGATCTCAGTTAGACCCCCTCACCCCCTCAATTCTACTGAAGGACAATTGAATTGTGGGTCTTCTTTTTCACCTCTTCTTTTTAATTTATATATACGCTCCTGGGTTCACTCTCTCAAAAACAAAAAAAGTAAAAAAAAATGTAGTTATGCTTATATTATGCAACTCCTCTTCACGATTGATAGCACACCTAATTCGAAGTTAAATGTCCAAGATACAATGCTGTTCATCTGTGATTGGATGAACAGCAATCATCTGAAACTAAATTCTGACAAAACAGAGATCGGAGTCACCGAAATTTAGATCAACATTTGCAGTCCTTTGTTCTGACCGAATGAGATGCCCTCCCTCCCCTCCAAGCTTCAAAAGGAGCACAAAGTAGTTGGGAGGGATTAATACCAACAATCAAAACAAGTCGGGGTTGGTTAATTCCCAAACTAACAGAAAGCAATTCTACAGTTTACTTAACACATTACTATACAATGATCACAAAACTGGTCATCATCATGATTACTAATTTTATTTGTAGTAATCTGTACTTCAAGACTGATAGTACTATTTTTTAACCAAATCACATTCTTTATTATATCAAGTGTACATATATACATATTTATCTGTAAACACAGGACAAACCTATATCTACAATTTTGGAATCACAAGCAGCATAAAATATGTCACAAAAGTCAGAAAATAAGTACATAAAACAATTCTATTTTCACCCCAGAGGAATTATTATTAGAATCACGGGCAGTGTCCCCCTATTCAATCAGGAAGTCCACTAAGAGGAAGTGGTGTAGAAACACTATGGGTTCAAGAGAAATATATGAACTTAACTTCAAACTTGTGTTTAACCAAACAAATACTCAGGTACACAATATCAACAAACTTCTCTTGTCGAGAATCAACTGTCGACGCGGATGCGTTTCAGCCTCCAGGGATCTTGGCCTCCTCAGGACAAGGGTGAATAGGAAACTACTATTTCAACCAAAACTTATTCTCCAACGGCTGTCCAGAGCACACTCAATCGGGGCCGTGCTTAATCAACAAGTGTCATTATTTCACACGTGGCCAATAGAGACGCGGACCACCCTCCGCTTCAGGCACTTCTTAAGTAATCCACTTTCCCTTTACTAATTTCAAATGATACAGGGTCGCCAGCAATTCACGGCTGCAGTTGTCCAGGTAGACCCCTCCCCTCCAAAGCAGTTGGTAAAAAGTCTTGGCTTCATTATTGAAGAGGCTCTATCTCTGAACCTACAACCGGGCTCAGTGATATTGTTTTGCTTTTCCTAACTTCCCAGAATTAAGAAGATCAAGAAATACCTTACTACCGAAGACTTGGTCCAAGTTATGATAGCTTTGGTCATATTGAGAATTGACAATGCCAATTCTCTTTATTTGGATCTTCCTAAACACCTTAAGCGGAGGCTTCAGTTGATCCAAAACCAGGCTATCAGCTCCCCAAACATTGCCATATTTCTTATGTGAAAAAAGTCCTTCACTGGCTGCAGAGAGATCCACTCAAAACATGTTGCACAATATTCAAAGCGTTGCACATGAAAAGTCCAGCTTTTATTAAATCCCTGATTCATAAGTATTCCCTTGATCCATCCATTTACACTTTTTAGTGGTGCCTCAATGGAAGAGGAATATGACAGGTGTAGTCAGGTTCTCAGTCACTGCTCCTCATGTCTGGAACACCCTGCCTTTGGAATTCAGTACCACCACAAATTATGGGAAGTTCAGACAGATGCCTTAGACTTGGCTCTTTAAACAAGCCTATTACTAAGTATCCTGAGCCGTGTTGAGACAGTTACTCAGCACTAAGAGGTTGTTCAGTGTATGTGCACTCTACAAATTACCATGACATAATAAGGCATGGTTTCAGACCTGGGGTCTGCAGCAAAGGCCGAGAGTATTATATCAAAATAACATCAACAGTGCACTGTGAATCGGAGCGTTTCACAGGCCTGTCACAGATAAGAAATGCTATCAAAACGAAATCCTGCAAAACAATATACTACTGGCAGCAGCAATTCATACCCGGACAACGTCGGGACGTGCTGCTAGTACTAACATATAAGTATATACTAAAGAATATACAAGAGGTCTTGAATGCTCGACCTAAAAATGTACATGCCGAGACATTGGTGCATTATTACTAGCGCTCTGCTCAACAGCTGAGGAGGCGCTATTAGCCATTATGCGTGACTTTTGCATTTCAGTGTGGTGATGTAGACCACCACCCTCAAATAGGTTAGTCTAAAGCCTGATGCGTGGTACTTAGCAGGGCTGTGACCTAACCCTTCCCAGGTCAAACAGAATTAGTTTAGAAGCCATCCCAGAGTCATTGGATGATCATCCAACTACCTTAGAAGTCATTTAAACGTCATCAGACATCATCAAGCTCTTGAAGTCATCATCAAGCTGCAGAAGCTCAGCCTGATGATTTGAGGATGACTTGAAAATGAGTATCTGATGACTTTAGTAGGTGTCATTATTCGTGATGATTAAAAGATGACTTGAAAAGGAGTACCTGATGACTCTAGTAGGTGTCATTATTCGTGATGATTTAAGGAGGACTTGAAAATTAGTATCTGCTGACTTCAGAAGGTGTCATTATTCCTGATGATGACTTGTAAATGACTCTCCGATAACTTTACAAGATGACATTGTTCCTGATGACTTTGGGGTGATTTGAAAATAAGCATTTGAATACTTCAAAGGTACTATTGTGTTTTCAATAAGATGTTTTTGCGTCTGGTGATTGGAATTGTTTGTCTATTTAAAGAGCTCGTCCACCACTTTGGTTTCAGTTTTCCAGAAAAATGCAAACTGTTGGATGATTGCACAATGAATTGCAGGTAAACTTCTGACCTCCTGCAGCTGGGAGCCCCAAAACCCAAACACACCCTGAATCCCCAAATTAACCCTTGCACCCCAAAACCCAAACACACCCTGAACCCCAATATTAACCCTGGCACCCCAAAACCCAAACACACCCTGAACCCCCAAATTAACCCTTGCACCCCAAAACCCAAACACACCCTAAACCCTAAATTAACCCTTGCACCCCAAAACCCAAACACACCCTAAACTCTAAAATTAACCCTGGCACCCCAAAACCCAAACACACCCTGAACCCCCAAATTAACCCTTGCACCCCAAACCCAAACACACCCTAAACCCTAAAATTAACCCTGGCACCCCAAAACCCAAAAACACCCTGAACCCCCAAATTAACCCTTGCACCCCAAACCCTAAAATTAGAACTGGCACCCCAAAACCCAAACACACCCTGAACCCCCAAATTAACCCTTGCACACCAAACCCAAACACACCCTAAACCCTAACACTAACCCTGGCACCCCAAAACCCAAACACACCCTGGACCCCCAAATTAACCCTTGCACCCCAAAACCCAAACACACCCTGAACCCCCAAATTAACCCTTGCACACCAAACACAAACACACCCTAAACCCTACCCTTGTACCCTAAAACCCAAACACACCCTAAAATTAACCCTCGCACCCCAAACACAAACATGTTCTAAACCCTTAAATTACACCTGCCCCCCAAAACACTAACCCACCCTCAACCCTAAAATGACCATGTACGCCCTAAAATCCAAAAGCCCTACATACCCCAAAACTTTTTTTGAATGCGGAATGCCGGGAGGCACTGCTGTGATATGATACTTTCTGTACCCCCAGGCTGCACTTCCTTCTTAGAGGATTTCCATAAACACATAGGGGCAGATTTATGAGGCCCTTGCGCCTCTTTGCGCCGCAATTGCGTCACTTTATTTGACGCAACGGCGGCGCAAACAATGCGCCCTATTTACAACGTGACGCATCTAGGAAATGCGTCACGTTGTAAAGCCCTGCGCCATAAGGAGGCGTTCCTGCGCAGTGGGGTGGGGGGGGGAGGGGCGTTCCTGCGCAGATAAGATTTCACCTAGTCACTTTCAGGCCAATGCTGCGTCAAAACCCTGCGCCTGCTTGAAGCAGGCGTCGGTCTTGACGCAGCATTGTGAAGATGGGGCACCCCCGAGCCTTGCTGGAGCTGCGTCGCGGGATGCGCCACCTTTACGGCACAGATGCGTCACGCATCTGTGCCGTTTTGCCCCATGGTGCGCCGCATGCGGAGCTGTGGCGCACATTAACTGGCGCATCCCTGGGGATGCGCCAGTTAAAATAAATCTGCCCCATAGTTTAGTGGAATCCGATTGTTAGACTCTTTAAACAACTGCGGACAGACCTACAGACCTGCTCATGGCCCGAGGAATAGGTCTTGCAAAGGAAAACAAGCTTTGTCGTCATGGTGACTGCCGAATTCACTCCATCACAATACTAAAATGCATTTTTTAAAAGCACAGCTGCCTCGAACACAATGCCAAAATCACCTACTGTAAACCATCAGTCTGCCGGCTGGCTGGGACGCGAACCGCAGATCCTCAATGGAGAGCAGCACTCTCACCTTTTCATATACCGGAAGCCGGTGAATTCCTCTAGCAAAAGCCTACACACATCCGGGAGCGCCGGAAGTGACGTCATTGTTCTGCGGCAAGAACGACGACTGCCGTGAGTGCAATGGCCATTAAAGGGACAGATGGATTGGCATCGGTCTCTTTATTTTTCCAACTCCACTTCCTTCATCGATTCCAGCGTATACTCAGGTAAGTACTGCAGCTGTTAAAAAAGAGCAGCATCGATCCTCCGCTCTCGGTCCCAGCTGCTCAATGTCCGTCCCAGACCAGCTTCCTCATTTTTTGGAAAGCACGAGTTTTTATTAAGGGGGCAAATTCAGACGCAGCTCCCTGCATGTGTGTGCTTCGTACGTGTTATAATGAATGCCTGCGTTGCAATGTGTGTTTATGATGTGTGTTTGATGTTTGTATCAGCATGCCTGCTTGTTTAATATGCACCTTTTGTGTTTGAGCATGTGTATTTTTGTGTATGTGTGACGTAGTGCGTGCCTGTGTAAGTTGTGGAAAATTGCAGAAAGCCTAAAAAAATGTGTTTTACCAGCAAGTTCTTCGCCGTAAGGAAAAATAAATTACTGCCCGTATATTCTCCCATGTTGGTTCCAAATGCACCTGCGTGTATTCAAGATTCTCGACCAAAAGGAACAGTTTTCGATCTACTGAAAAGTTGTCAATCAAAGAAGGCTAAACACATTTATTTATGTGAATATTGTATATTGTTGAGCATTACTTGTGTCCTTGCAACTTGTAGTGAGCTTTCATTACTAAATGGATGTGTGCTCTATTGTTGAATCCTGTTCACGTTCTCCAAGCTGTGTAGTGTGCAGAGCAACACATCTTCTAAAACACTGGCAGTTTTCATGGATGCGTTTCAAAGCATAAGGATAAATGCTTCACATAACGTGGCCGTTGTAATGCTGGTTTCTTATTTTGTTTGCTATTTGTGTAATTGAAAGGCCTGGTTGCCTGTGGTGATTGAGGTTTACGCCCTATTTAGGATCAGGGTTTGATCCATCACCGTTCTTTAGCCCACTCTGCCACCCCAGTTCAGACATGTCAGCAGTTTTATGTAGATTAGTAGAGTAAGCAACTAGTAAGCCTGCAGCCTAAAAATATCCTTATTTTAATTAAAATTATCATGAGAGAAGTAGGTTGCAGAGTGTGCTAAAGAACGGTGATGGATCAAACCCAGATCTTTTGACTGGGTGTGAGTGTTTGATTGGTTCTGATGCTCCGTCCATCACCATCCCCTTTGTACCGGATCAGAAAGGCAATACATTCGGGTCTAGTTTCTTGCAGTCAGGCCACCCCTTAACAACAAAATCAACTACAATAGGAAACAACACGTCTTCTGACAAGGCTTGTTCCCATTCAAGTTCTTGAATGGCAGACTCTTTAACCCAGCAAATTCAAACAGTTTCCTTGTCTAGAATGTCTTTGTGACTTTCAATGGGTAATCTTGATAAACAGTCCACTGTCTTGTTGGTAGAGCCCGGAAGATATGGTACTTGAAAATTAAATTCTTCCAAACCTTCACTCCTGCGTTTAAGTCTGGGTGTTAATCTTTCACTCTCTGCATACGAGAACACTTGAACCAAAGGGCGATGGTCTAACCTTACTAAGAAGGGTATGCCCCAAAGGTAGAATTTATGCTTTATTGCCCACACAATGGCCTCCCTCTCAATGCATGAGTACTGTTGTTCGGGTTTCTTTAGTGTTCTAGAGGCGAATGCAACAACTTTCTCCTCAATACAATCCACTTGAGAGAGCACTGCTCCAAGGCCATATAAGCTGGCGTTGGTTGTTAGGACAGTCTTGTTCTTGGTATCACAGTGGCCAAGAGTGGGCATCTTACCTATTGCTTGCTTGATGGAATCAAAAGCAGCGTTGCACTCAAGCAACCAGGCAAATTGCACACCTTTCCTCAAAAGATCCCTGATCTGATCAACGGTGGTGGCAAAGCTTTGGAAAAAAATTTGGAATGACCTAATTGGACTTGACAGCGCAAGGATAGCTGTTGGTCCCAGCGAACTCCAAGGTTCCTAACTGAGTCTTTAGGGATAGGGGCTAGGCTCAGATCAACCGGCCACCAGATGTTAGGGTAGAGAGGAGAAGGTTGATTAAAAATAGCACTTCCGTCTTAGTGGCATTCAATCTCAAAGAGTTGCGATCCATCCAGTGAGCAATGTCTCGGATACAGGATTTGAGGGGATCAAAAGTGTTAGTGGAGGGGTTATCAAAAGTAAAAAGCAGTTGAATATCATCAGCATAGGATGTAGTTTTGATGCCGGTTTTTAGAAATCATCTCAGCTAACTGGGGAAAATAAACATTGAAAAGTAGGGGGCTTAATGAAGAGCCCTGGGGAACACCCCATTTCAATGGCTTGGGGGAGGACTTAAAAGGGGGGGGGTGCACTAGTTGAGTGCGGTTTGATAAGAAGGAGCTGATCCAGTTGAGGACATTGGTTTTCAGACGATCCAGTAGGATTGGGTGAGAGACGGTGTCGAATGCTGCTGATAAATCCAGCAGCACCAACACCGCTCGCGATCCTCTATCTAGAGCCCATCGTACAGAGTCCGCCATATCTATGAGGGCTGACTCCGTACTGTATCCTTTGTGAAAACCATGTTGGGAATCGTGAAAAAGGTCATGGGTCTCAATGAAACTCGCAATTTGCTGATGGGCGAGCCGTTCAAGTATCTTAGCCGGGGCCGGGAGGAGGGATATTGGCCTGTAATTAACTGGATTACCAGGGTCGGAGTTGGCTTTTTTTTAAAGGGGAACAAGGTAGGCCTGTTTCCATTCTTTCGGGTAATGGCCTGTGCTGAGGGAAGCGTTCCATATTGTGTTAAGGTGGGGATTGATGAGTGGGGCCAAGGCTTAAAATTGTTTTACTGGCCAGGGATCCAGATCTGCATCTTAGCAGCTCCTGTAAGGAGGCCTCTTCCGATATAATATCAAAGTCAGCGAGGATAGGACCTGACGTAGTGATTTCAGTATAATTCTCAGTGTGATTGGTGTTCTCGCTGATGGGAATGAGGCCTGTATCTGGGCAATCTTGTCCTCAAAAAATTCGGACAACTGGGAACGGAGCTCTTGAGAAGTACATTGTTGTCGAATCAGGGCCTGAGGGTCAGTGAAGGATCTAACGATAGAAAAAATTTCTCGTGGGGCATTGCTAGCTTTATTGATTTTCTCCGCTAAGAAACCTCTTTTGTGCCCAATGATTTGTTTTCGGTAGTCTTTAAGGGCCTTACGGTACGCCAATTTGCATTCTGTGGAATACCCAGATCTCCAGCGCCTTTCCAGTATTTTACAGAGCGGTTTTTGTTGACTTAGTTCGTCAGAGTACCAGGGGGCTGCAGGTGAGGCCCTAAAGGTCTTTATAGGTCTAAGGGGGGCTAATGCATCAATTGCATTAGTGATCCAAGTGTTCAAATTGGTGATAAGAGAGTCCAGCTTGAGGCTGCTGTCTTTAAGACTTGGCAAAGAGTTGGGCATTGATACTAGGGCACTCACATGCCCCACATACACCACTGGCAATGATACATACGGATACTATATGCTGGCATCACCGATTGGCAACAAGCAAACTCCCAGCATTTATTTATAAAGTCAGGCCGAGCTTGCGTGACATATTGTTTGGTAGAGGCCTGGTGGCACTCTGTATCCCTTCCAATCTTTATTGATGTGAAAAAAATTAAAATAACAGGAATTACCATACGACTATTCATTTATTGATTCATACGACTATGGAATTGATGCTCCACAAAGTGCTTGAGTCTTTGGATAGGTGCGAGATTAGACCGGAGTCTATACTTATGGCTGTGGCCAATCGAGCCCTGTCTCATGGGCTAGTCTTCGCTGTTGTTCGCCTGAGCTGCTGGCAGCTCTCGGGGGTTTCCTATGGATTTACCTTTTCCATATCGGGCATTTGCTGGCACAGTGTCATGGCTGGTGCTGAGGTAAGCATCCTCAGCGTATGTGTCATCACTTTCCTGGCCATGACTGCCGGACTGTTGTTTGATTCAGGAGATGCTCCTTGACACTGCTGATTCTCCTCTCCAAACAGTTATCATAATCCTTGTACTCTAGTGACCTCCCACACTTCCCTTTCGAAAGGGGTGCGGAATTTCCACCCTGGTAGTGCGTAAGTCTGGAGGTACGGAGCTACTTATTCTCGTTGCACTTCCTGATAAGGATTCTGTTGTAAGTCATTCCTTTTTAGGTCGAGCCTACAGCGCATGCGCTTTTAGGCGATTTGTTGTCTTTAATTGTGGGGTCTAACTCCTCCCACGCTCTGCATTGGCTTTTCTTGGTGTCCTTTTAAAAAAGTAGCCTGCAAATGGCTACTGGTGGCTGCATGTCTCGCCTTTTCTCGTGAGTTCACTCCCCTGGAGTATTGCCTCGGGAGCGAGCAGGCTCCTTGTTAAAGGTTCCAGCCGCAGCCCAGTTGGAGCAGCTTGGGCTTGTTAAAGGTTCCTGCCGCAGCCCAGTTGGGGCAGCTAGGGCCCGGCCGCGCGCCCTGGAACACAGAGGGTTCTGTCCATGTGGGTTTCCGCCGCTCTTTCCCCTCAGACTATATGTCTAAAATGAAATTTGCAGATTTTTTTTCTCTGCACAAGAAGTTGGTGGTTGTTTGTCCCCGTCGCCTCTCGTAAACACAAATTTCCACTGAATTTTCATTAAAAAACAGACAACTGGACGTTTATTGAGTTGAATGGCCTGGTCTCAGATTAGAAACTCATTTCTGCATAGCATGTACTTCCCAAGCTTAAATTGGGGACTCTTGCTTCAGACACCCCTTACGTGATGCCAATGCACCGCTTTCAATTTATGACTTGCATACCTGGCACGGTAAACTACTTCTGGAATAAAGTGGGAGACACATTTCCAGTGTTCCACATCTTTCATAAAGGGTTTGAAAGTCCATTTCCACAACCAGATATCTCAAGACTAACATTGTTTGAAATCCCCTTTCCACATCCAATTATCTCAATTTGGCCTGCCACGTGTGTTGAGGAGGTCATCCATTCATGTTGTTGTATTTGCATTTTTGTGCCCAATGCTCTTCTACTCCGTCTTAAATGCAGGACTAACACAAATGCAGAATTCACGGGCACAGTTCGGCACTGAATATGCAGCTGGCACCCAATACAGAACAATTTGAGATTTTTTATTTTTTTATTTTGCAGAGTTTTATATAGCGCGAACTAGACTCGAATCAGGTATCAGAGCGCTTTACACATTTTTCTAGTTACGTTACATTTTACGTTTCCAGTTACTTTCATTTTAGATCCCGGCTCTTCCCTGTTCAAAATGTGTGCCCGTACACTGCCGCAATGTCAGCCGGCAAGGTTGTCTCCTCTCCTCTTTTTATTCACCCTAGTAATAGAACCCCTGGCAGTATGGATCAGGATGAATGCCCAACTTTGGGGACTGAGATGAGAGGGTGTGGTGGGAGATCGAATCTCTCAATACGTGGGCAGAGTCCTGTTATATATCAAGCACTCAAACCGATCAATCCCACCACGTCTGATGCACATGCTGGAGATCTAAAGATATTCATCTAGTCTAAGAGTAAGCTGGGGCAGGTCAGCCATAATCCCACTGTTGGGCACCCCGCCAGATTTACCCTCGACGTCCCAGAAACTCTGATATGTAAGGGTCACTCAGATACCTGGGGTTGTACATAAATAGAGACCCTAGTGCGTTCTGGGATAGCAACATTAGTCTTCTTCTCTGGAAAATCAAGGGACATCTGGCCAATTGGAGCACCCTACCCCCTAGTATGATGGGGCGTCTCGCACCCTTTAAAATGGAGATTGTTCCACAATTGAATGAATGAATAACTTTTATTGTTTGGTTACTCAAAACCATTACATTAAAACAAACGTATAATTTTTTTTTTTTACAAAAGTTAAAACCGGGAATGTGTTGGCGAAATAGTCTGTGCATCTACGGAGTCTCTATTCATTTAAGCCCTGAGTGGCCATCAACTTAGACCGTGTCTCTTGGATGGGTGTAGTCTGTAGACTAGAATCTTATGGAGAGCTGTGCCGCCCACAGCCTGCGTGAGATGGTGTTTGGGATTATACACAATGTGCGGCAGGCATAAGGTCTCGTGCAGGTCTCTTATCGCTAATGACTCAAAGTCCAATTCGCGGGAGCGAGCCCGAACTGGTTTCTTGATTGCGTTTTTAATCGCCGTGTAGTTGACTAGTTCGGGGTCCCAAAGCTCAGTGACCAGGTTGAGGCGAACTTTTGCCGCGGTAAGGGTAGCTGACCAAGGATTCCCGGGCTCCATAAAGATATATTTCAAACCTGCCTTATTTATTTATTTATTTGATTTATATAGCGCATTATAACCCAGGGGTCTCTAAGCGCTTAAGTGTCTTAATCTTTAGCGGCTGTAGCAAGATAATAGTATTTACTTATGGCCGCGATCTCTTCCAGATTTTGTTGGTTGAGCGAGAATTCTAAGCGGATAAGGGTGTTTCTAGTGCACTTCGGTAGATGAAATATTCTCTTGTATGCTCTGCAATGAATTTTTTCAAGTTCCTTGTTGAGTTTGCCCGGGTACGCTTGCTAAGCGTAGTTGAGGGCCGGCATTAGTTTAGCCTTTAATACTCTTCGAATGGCCGTTGTAGTTGGGCTGTGTAAGGAAGCTTGTAATTTGCAGAGTGCATAAGTGATGGTTTTCCCTTTGCCTTGGATTTTCTTTAACTGGGCGCCGGAGAGACCTGACTTGTGGTAGCAGACTCCCAGGTAGGTATATCGTTGTGTGCTTTCCAAGGAGAGATGACAAAGATTCCATTTTGCTCGTTTTTTATGTGGGTTGTGCCCAAAAATAACTATTTTTGATTTGGAAGGATTTGTCACCAACCAGTTTCGTTGTTGTATGTTGCCAGGGCGGTCAGCATCTTTTGTAGTCCTATTTTAGTGTGATCCAGGAGTACCAGATAGTCAGCGTACTGCATAAACTGGATTTTGACCCCCCCCCCCAATCCTTGGGGTTGCTAGGGCTGCCCCCAACAGGGCTGTCTCCATATCTGCTGTATACAGATTGAACAGCAGTGGCGCCAACACGCACCCTTGCTTTAGGCCTCGGTCCGTGTCGATCTTCTCAGATGCGGAATCACTCGAGAGTTTAATTCTAACCCACGTTTTTTGATAGAGTGACTGAATTGCTCTTAGCAGGGTCGAATTGATGTTCCATTGTGCCAGCTTTCTCCATAAAATTGCACGGTCTACCCCACCGAAAGCGGCAGTGTAATCGATGAAGCAGGCGAGCTTGATAGGCCAAATAGGAGAGTGCAGTGATGTTATCCACGGTCGAAGACCCGGGTCTGAAGCCAGTTTGGCAGAAAGGCAAAAGACCTTCACGTGCCCAATCTGCGAGGTCCGTCCGTATTGCACTAGCATAGGCATTGCCCTCGATGTCCAAGAGGGCAATCCGTCTGTAGTTGGACGGATCTGATTTAGGCCCCTTCTTATGGATTGGGTGTAAAAGCGAGCTTCTCCAGGAATCCGGCACATCCCCCAAGAGCCAGCATTCTTCATATAGATGGGACAGATTTTCGGACCAGAATTCGATGTTATCTATCGCCCTCCCTCCATCGCCCTCCCTCACTCTATCTATCTATCGCCCTGCCCTCTATCTATCGCTTCACCACAGCATTTCAGCACAACCACAGCATCACTCAGCACCACCACAGCATCACTCAGGGGAAATACAACATTACTAGGCGCTACCACAGCATCACTGAACGCCACAGCATCACTCGTCGCCGCCACAACATCACTCCGCACCACCACCGCATCAACTGTGCAACCAATCAACAACTGGTTCAAATATGTTCTCTCAATGTTTCAAGCTTTATTACAAATGTCACAAAGATGTTATTTCACTTCTGTGCTTGGATTTTCGTCACAATAAAATACAATTAACAAAAGCTTCACAAAAATTATTTACAAAAGTTTAAGCTATTGCCATTATAAATTACAATAGCTTTTATTTAAGTATTAATTATTAAAAAATGTAAAAACCATTGTTATTTGTAATATCAATACATCTAAGTCACGTAAATACAACACCTATTGCATTACAAATGCTATAGGTTTCACATTTGCAAAATTTAAACTATTGGCATTGTAAATGACAAAGCTAATAATTTCGCTATTTTCAAAACCAACACATTAATAAACCAGCATTAGAAATGCAATCGGGCTCGGATTTATTTGAGTTTGAGCTAATGGCATTGTAAATGGTAATGTATTTTTGCTAAGTGTTATGGAGTGTGTTAATGTGGTGTGTAGTGGAATTATGTGTGTTAGATTGTAATTGTAGCAATGGTGGCATGCTGTGCTTTTACATGAATATGTTTAAAACTAAAGTGTACCATACTGAGATTGCTACAATACTTAATTGTGGATGTGTAACAATCGATGCATGTACTGATGGCCGTGACTGCCTGTAGAAATTGTGCACTGATGGCTGGTGGTGTGTGTGCTTGGTAAAGTACTGCACTGCCAGCTGGAGGTGTGTGTGCCTTGTGGAAGGGTGCACTGATGGCTGGTTGGTGTGTAGTTAGTAAAAGCGTGCACAGATGGCTGATGGTGTGTGTGTTTGGTGAAAGGGTGCACTGTTGGTTGCAGGTGAGTGCGCCTTGTAAAAGGATGCACTGACGGCTGGTGTTGTACGCCTGGTGGTGTTTGTTGTTTGTGAAAGTGTGCATTGATGGCTGATGGTGTTTGGCCCTGGTGATAGCGTGCAGTGACGGCTGGTGGTGTGTTGTTGTGTATGTGGTTGTGTGTGTAGTGGTGAGTGTGTGATGGTGAGTCTGTGGGGGTGAGTGTGTGTAGTGGTGAGTGTGTTACACCAATGAGGCGCACTGGTGCCACTGCACCTGCTGCACAATGGTAGGTACGCCACACTGGTGGTACTACACCTGCTGCGCTGCCTTGGCACAGTACCTGCTGTGAGTGTGTAAGGGAAGCTTGCACCACTGCTGCTTGTGATGTCCTTCTTGCGAGTGTGAGAAGCTTGCACCTCTGCTGCCTGTGGTCTCCTTGTGAGTGTAAGAAGCTTGCACAGCTGCTGCCTGTGATGTCCTTCTTGTGAGGTCTCGCAGTTGTGAGAGCTTGAGCTATTGGCATTTTAAATGCCAGTGACTGGTGGTGGTGTTAGTGGTAGTACTGGTGCCTGTAGTGGTGGTGGTACTGGTGGTGGTAGTACTGGTGAGGGTGGTAGTGGTAGTACTGGTTGTGGTGGTAGTGGTGGTAGTGGTAGTACTGGTGGCTGTAGTAGTGGTAGTACTGGTGGTGGTGGTGGTGGTGGTGGTACTGGTAGTGGTAGTGGTAGTGGTAGTGGTAGTGGTAGTGGTAGTGGTAGTGGTAGTGGTAGTGGTAGTAGTGGTGGTGGTGGTGGTGCTGGTGGTGGTGGTAGTGGTAGTACTGGTGGCTGTAGTAGTGGTAGTACTGGTGGCTGTAGTAGTGGTAGTACTGATGGCTGTAGTAGTGGTTGTACTGCTGGTTGTAATACTGGTAGTACTGATGGTGGTAGTAGTGGTGGTACTGGTGGTGGTGGTACTGGTAGTGGTAGTACTGGTGGTGGTGGTACTGGTAGTGGTAGTACTGGTGGTGGTGTTACTGGTAGTACTGGTACTGGTGGTGGTGGTACTGGTAGTGGTAGTACTGGAGGTGGTGGTGGTGGTGGTAGTACTGGTGGTGGTGGTAGTACTGGTGGTGGTGGTAGTACTGGTGGTGGTAGTGGTAGTACTGGTGCCTGTAGTACTGGTGGTGGTAGTGGTAGTACTGGTAGTACTGGTACTGGTACTGGTAGTGGTGGTGGTGGTAGTACTGGTAGTGGTAGTACTGGTAGTGGTAGTACTGGTAGTGGTAGTACTGGTAGTGGTAGTACTGGTAGTGGTACCGGTAGTACTGGTGGTGGTGGTAGTGGTAGTACTGGTGGCTGTAGTAGTGGTAGTACTGGTGGCTGTAGTAGTGGTAGTACTGGTGGCTGTAGTAGTGGTAGTACTGGTGGCTGTAGTAGTGGTAGTACTGGTGGCTGTAGTAGTGGTAGTACTGGTGGCTGTAGTAGTGGTAGTACTGGTGGCTGTAGTAGTGGTAGTACTGGTGGCTGTAGTAGTGGTAGTACTGGTGGCTGTAGTAGTGGTAGTACTGGTGGCTGTAGTAGTGGTAGTACTGCTGGTTGTAGTAGTGGTAGTACTGCTGGTTGTAGTAGTGGTAGTACTGCTGGTTGTAGTAGTGGTAGTACTGCTGGTTGTAGTAGTGGTAGTACTGCTGGTTGTAGTAGTGGTGGTACTGCTGGTTGTAGTAGTGGTGGTACTGGTGGCGGTGGTACTGGTGGCGGTGGTACTGGTGGCGGTGGTACTGGTGGCGGTGGTACTGGTGGCGGTGGTACTGGTGGCGGTGGTACTGGTGGCGGTGGTACTGGTAGTGGTGGTACTGGTGGTGGTACCGGTAGTGCTAGTGGTGGTGGTACTGGTGGTGGTACCGGTAGTGCTAGTGGTGGTGGTACTGGTAGTACTGGTGGGGGTGGTGGTAGTGGTGGTACTGGTGGTGGTGGTACTGGTGGTGGTGGTAGTGGTACTGGTAGTACTGGTAGTGGTAGTACTGGTGGTCGTGGTACTGGTAGTACTGGTGGTGGTGGTAGTACTGGTGGCTGTAGTAGTGGTAGTACTGGTACTGGTAGTACTGGTGGTCGTGGTACTGGTAGTACTGGTGGTGGTGGTAGTGGTAGTACTGGTGGCTGTAGTACTGGTAGTACTGGTGGGGGTAGTGGTAGTGGTAGTATTGGTGGTGGTGGTACTGGTGGTGGTGGTACTGGTGGCTGTAGTACTGGTAGTACTGGTGGTGGTAGTGGTAGTATTGGTGGTGGTACTGGTGGTGGTGGTACTGGTGGTGGTACTGGTGGTGGTGGTACTGGTGGTGGTGGTACTGGTGGTGGTAGTAGTGGTGGTGGTGGTGGTGGTGGTAGTGGTAGTACTGGTGGTCGTGCTACTGGTAGTACTGGTGGTGGTAGTGGTAGTACTGGTGGCTGTAGTACTGGTGGTGGTGGTGGTAGTGGTAGTATTGGTGGTGGTGGTACTGGTAGTGGTACTACTGGTGGTGGTGGTGGTACTGGTAGTAGTGGTGGTACTGGTGGTGGTGGTACTGGTGGTGGTGGTACTGGTGGTGGTAGTACTGGTGGTGGTAGTACTGGTGGTGGTAGTACTGGTGGTGGTAGTACTGGTGGTGGTAGTACTGGTGGTGGTAGTACTGGTGGTGGTACTGGCGGTGGTGGTACTGGTGGTGGTGGTAGTACTGGTGGTAGTACTGGCAGTACTGGTGGTGGTAGTACTGGTGGTGGTGGTACTGGTGGTGGTGGTACTGGTGGTGGTGGTACTGGTGGTGGTGGTACTGGCGGTGGTGGTACTGGCGGTGGTGGTACTGGCGGTGGTGGTGCTGGTGGTGGTGGTACTGGTGGTGGTGGTACTGGTGGTGGTGGTACTGGTGGTGGTGGTACTGGTGGTGGTGGTACTGGTGGTGGTGGTGGTAGTGGTAGTACTGGTGGTGGTGGTAGTGGTGGTGGTGGTAGTACTGGTGGTGGTGGTGGTAGTACTGGTGGTGGTGGTGGTGGTGGTAGTACTGGTGGTGGTGGTAGTACTGGTGGTGGTGGTGGTAGTACTGGTGGTGGTGGTAGTGGTAGTAGTGGTAGTACTGGTGGTAGTGGTACTACTGGTGGTGGTGGTAGTGGTAGTACTGGTGGTGGTGGTAGTGGTGGTGGTGGTAGTAGTGGTGGTGGTGGTGGTAGTAGTGGTGGTGGTGGTAGTGGTAGTACTGGTGGTAGTGGTAGTACTGGTGGTGGTGGTAGTGGTAGTACTGGTGGTGGTGGTAGTGGTAGTACTGGTGGTGGTAGTGGTAGTACTGGTGGTGGTGGTAGTGGTAGTACTGGTGGTGGTGGTAGTGGTAGTACTGGTGGTGGTAGTGGTAGTACTGGTGGTGGTAGTACTGGTGGTGGTGGTAGTACTGGTGGCTGTAGTAGTGGTAGTACTGGTGGCTGTAGTACTGGTGGCTGTAGTAGTGGTAGTACTGGTGGCTGTAGTAGTGGTAGCACTGGTGGCTGTAGTAGTGGTAGTAGTAGTGGTAGTACTGGTGGCTGTAGTACTGGTGGCTGTAGGAGTGGTAGTACTGGTGGCTGTAGTAGTGGTAGTACTGCTGGCTGTAGTAGTGGTAGTACTGCTGGCTGTAGTAGTGGTAGTACTGCTGGCTGTAGTAGTGGTAGTACTGCTGGTTGTAGTAGTGGTAGTACTGGTGGCTGTAGTAGTGGTAGTACTGGTGGCTGTAGTAGTGGTAGTACTGGTGGCTGTAGTAGTGGTAGTACTGGAGGTGGTAGTGGTATTACTGGTGCTGGTAGTACTGATGGTGGTGGTGGTGGTACTGGTAGTACTGGTGGTGGTAGTACTGATGGTGGTAGTAGTGGTAGTACTGGTGGTGGTAGTATTGGTGGTGGTGGTAGTGGTACTGGTAGTGGTAGTACTGGTGGTCGTGGTACTGGTAGTACTGGTGGTGGTGGTAGTGGTAGTACTGGTGGCTGTAGTACTGGTCGTACTGGTGGTGGTGGTAGTATTGGTGGTGGTGGTACTGGTAGTGGTACTACTGGTGGTGGTACTGGTGGTGGTAGTACTGGTGGTGGTAGTACTGGTGGTGGTAGTACTGGTGGTGGTAGTACTGGTGGTGGTACTGGCGGTGGTGGTACTGGTAGTGGTAGTACTGGTGGTGGTACTGGTGGTGGTGGTACTGGTGGTGGTGGTACTGGTGGTGGTGGTACTGGTGGTGGTGGTAGTAGTGGTGGTAGTGGTAGTACTGGTGGTGGTGGTGGTGGTAGTACTGGTGGTGGTGGTAGTACTGGTGGTAGTGGTAGTACTGGTGGTGGTGGTGGTAGTACTGGTGGTGGTGGTGGTGGTGGTAGTACTGGTGGTGGTGGTGGTGGTAGTACTGGTGGTGGTGGTGGTGGTACTGGTGGTGGTGGTACTGGTGGTGGTGGTACTGGTGGTGGTGGTACTGGTGGTAGTGGTAGTAGTGGTGGTAGTGGTAGTACTGGTGGTGGTGGTACTGGTGGTGGTGGTACTGGTGGTGGTGGTACTGGTGGTGGTGGTACTGGTGGTGGTGGTACTGGTGGTGGTGGTACTGGTGGTGGTGGTACTGGTGGTGGTGGTACTGGTGGTGGTGGTACTGGTGGTGGTGGTACTGGTGGTAGTGGTAGTAGTGGTGGTAGTGGTAGTACTGGTGGTGGTGGTGGTAGTGGTAGTACTGGTGGTGGTAGTGGTAGTACTGGTGGTGGTGGTAGTGGTGGTGGTGGTAGTACTGGTGGTGGTGGTAGTACTGGTGGTGGTGGTGGTAGTACTGGTGGTGGTGGTGGTGGTGGTGGTAGTACTGGTGGTGGTGGTGGTGGTGGTAGTACTGGTGGTGGTGGTGGTGGTAGTACTGGTGGTGGTGGTGGTGGTGGTGGTAGTAGTGGTGGTGGTGGTGGTGGTGGTGGTGGTGGTGGTAGTACTGGTGGCGGTGGTGGTGGTAGTACTGGTGGCGGTAGTAGTGGTAGTACTGGTGGCTGTAGTAGTGGTAGTACTGGTGGCTGTAGTAGTGGTAGTACTGGTGGCTGTACTACTGGTGGCTGTAGTAGTGGTAGTACTGGTGGCTGTAGTAGTGGTAGTACTGGTGGCTGTAGTAGTGGTAGTACTGGTGGCTGTAGTAGTGGTAGTACTGGTGGCTGTAGTACTGGTAGTACTGGTGGCTGTAGTACTGGTGGCTGTAGTACTGGTGGCTGTAGTAGTGGTAGTACTGGTGGCTGTAGTAGTGGTAGTACTGGTGGCTGTAGTAGTGGTGGCTGTAGTAGTGGTGGCTGTAGTAGTGGTAGTACTGGTGGCCGTGGTAGTACTGGAGGCGGTAGTGGTATTACTGGTGCTGGTAGTACTGGTAGTACTGGTGCTGGTAGTACTGATGGTGGTAGTAGTGGTAGTACTGGTGGTGGTGGTACTGGTGGTGGTGGTACTGGTGGTGGTGGTGGTACTGGTAGTACTGATGGTGGTAGTACTGGTAGTACTGGTGGTGGTAGTACTGGTGGTGGTAGTGGTAGTACTGGTGGTGGTGGTACTGGTAATTGTAGTAGTGGTAGTACTGTAGGTGGTGGTACTGGTGGTGGTAGTACTGGTGGTGGTGGTACTGGTACTGGTGGTGGTGGTGGTGGTGGTGGTACTGGTGGTGGTGGTGGTACTGGTGGTGGTGGTGGTACTGGTGGTGGTGGTAGTACTGGTGGTGGTGGTAGTACTGGTGGTGGTGGTAGTACTGGTAGTGGTAGTACTGGTACTGGTAGTGGTGGTGGTACTGGTGGTGGTGGTACTGGTGGTTGTGGTACTGGTGGTGGCAGTAGTAGTGGTAGTACTGGAGGTGGTAGTAGTGGTAGTACTGGTGGCTGTAGTACTGGTGGCCGTAGTAGTGGTAGTACTGGAGGTGGTAGTGGTGGTGGTGGTAGTACTGATGGTGGTAGTACTGGTGGTGGTGGTGGTAGTACTGGTAGTGGTAGTAGTGGTGGTGGTGGTGGTAGTACTGGTGTTGGTAGTACTGATGTTTGTAGGACTGGTGGTGGTACTGGTAGTGGTAGTACTGGTGGTGGTGGTGGTGGTGGTAGTGGTAGTACTGGTGGTGGTGGTAGTGGTAGTACTAGTGGTGGTGGTAGTACTGGAGGTGGTGGTACTGGTAGTGGTAGTACTGGTGGTGGTAGTGCTAGTGGTGGTGGTACTGCTGGCCGTATTACTGGTGGTGGTGGTAGTGGTAGTGGTAGTGGTAGTACTGGTAGTACTGGTAGTGGTAGTACTGGTAGTGGTAGTACTGGTAGTGGTAGTACTGGTAGTGGTAGTACTGGTAGTGGTAGTACTGGTAGTGGTAGTACTGGTGGTGGTGCTAGTGGTAGAACTGGTGGCTGTAGTACTGGTAGTACTGGTGGTGGTACTGGTGGTGGTGGTACTGGTGGTACTGGTGGTGGTGGTGGTACTGGTGGTGGTGGTACTGGTGGTGGTGGTACTGGTGGTGGTGGTACTGGTGGTAGTGGTAGTACTGGTAGTGGTGGTACTGGTGATGGTGGTACTGGTGGTAGTGGTAGTACTGGTAGTGGTAGTACTGGTGGTGGTCGTAGTACTGGTGGCGGTAGTAGTGGTAGTACTGGTGGCTGTAGTAGTGGTAGTACTGGTGGCTGTAGTACTGGTGGCTGTAGTACTGGTGGCTGTAGTAGTGGTAGTACTGATGGCTGTAGTAGTGGTAGTACTGGTGGCTGTAGTAGTGGTAGTACTGGTGGCTGTAGTAGTGGTTGTACTGGTGGTGGTAGTACTGGTGGTGGTGGTGGTAGTGGAAGTACTGGTGGTGGTGGTACTGGTGGTGGTGGTACTGGTGGTGGTAGTACTGGTAGTACTAGTGGTGGTACTGATAGTGGTGGTGGTGGTGGTACTGGTGGTGGTAGTACTGGTGGTGGTCCTGCTGGCCGTATTACTGGTGGTAGTGGTACTGGTGGTGGTACTGGTACTGGTGGTGGTAGTACTGGTGGTGGTAGTACTGGTGGTGGTGGTAGTACTGGTGGTGGTGGTACTGGTAACAGTAGTACTGGTGGTGGTGGTACTGCTGCCCGTAGTACTGGTGGTGGTGGTGGTACTGGCAGTACTGGTGGTGGTGGTAGTGGTAGTACTGGTGGCTGTAGTAGTGGTAGTACTGGTGGTTATAGTACTGGTAGTACTGATGGTGGTAGTACTGGTAGTGGTACTGGTAGTGGTACTGGTAGTGGTAGTACTGGTAGTGGTAGTACTGGTAGTGGTAGTACTGGTAGTGGTGGTGGTAGTGGTAGTACTGGTGGCTGCAGTAGTGGTAGTACTGATGGCGGTAGTACTGGTAGTACTGTTGGTGGTGGTTGTAGTGGTGGTGCTGGTAGTGGTTGTGGTAGTACTGGTAGTGATAGTACTGGTGGTGACAGTACTGGTGGTGGTAGTACTGGTAGTGGCAGTACTGGTGGTGGTAGTACTGGTATTCGTGGTACTGGTGGTGGTGGTAGTACTGGTAGCAGTAGCAGTGGTGGTGGTACTGGTGGTGGTGGTACTGGTGGTGGTGGTACTGGTGGTACTGGTGGTGGTGGTACTGGTGGTACTAGTGGTGGTGGTACTGGAGGTGGTGGTACTGGAGGTGGTGGTACTGGAGGTGGTGGTACTGGTGGTGGTGGTACTGGTGGTGGTACTGGTAACGGTAGTACTGGTAACGGTAGTACTGGTGGTGGTGGTGGTACTGGTAGCACTGGTAGCAGTAGCATTGGTGGTGGTGGTACTGCTGGCCGTAGTACTGGTGGTGGTGGTAGTACTGGTGGTGGTGGTAGTACTGGTGGTGGTGGTAGTACTGGTGGTGGTGGTTGTGGTGGTAGTAGTGGTGGTGGTAGTACTGGTGGTGGTGGTGGTGGTGGTACTGGTTGTGGTAGTACTGGTAGTGATAGTACTAGTGGTCGTGGTACTGGTGGTGGTGATAGTGGTAGTACTGGTGGCTGTAGTACTGGTGGGGGTGGTGGTACTGAAAAGAATACGCTCTTAGGAACTGCTGGAGCTTGCACGCGCCCACCAAACGCACTGCAAAATGGTGAACGCGCCCACAGCATCTGGATTCCATTACAGCACCTCCTAATTGATATTTATGGACGGCCGTGCGCGAAACCGCACAGAAAATGCCAAAAATGGCGGACGAACATTACATGTGCCCTATCGCATCAAGACTACTAATAAAACAGCACCGCGAGGAGGACCAATCGCCATTCAGATTATAAAATAAAGCACTGCAAATGCACGAGCAAAGAAGAATCTTTCCAGCATGAGCCAGAAACCCGCTACAATACGGCTCGCAGCTCCTCCCCACTTCTGACGAAGTGGTGACGTCGCCGAGCCCGTAAAAATGTGTCATTTACAATACCAATAGCTCAAAATTTCCTAATGCGAGACCTATTGCATTGCAAATGCTTGTTTATTTATATTTTTATCTTTCTCTTAACTTTTTTTTTCTGTTCTAGTTACCTTGGAATACGTTTTCAGCCACCTTCTCTCTCCCTGGACTTGTCTACTCAATCTAAGGCCTCACACATATACAAGATGTAGTCTCATTCACTCGTTCTTAGGACCAAATCCAGAACTGAACTATTCTGTGAGGAAAATCTTGCACATGAATTTTCGCTTTTCACTTGGAATTCTATTTGGATAAAGATTCATACCTCCTTAAGCTCTGCAAGTACTACACATACCCCCTATTATTTTTACAATAGGCTTTTCCTCACTCCAGCAGAGCTGCATAAGTTCAAGTGATTGGATACTCCAAAATGTTGGTCCTGTCCTCCCACTACCAGTGATTTTTTCCATATGTTCTTTCTCTGTCGCATGGTTAAGACTTTTTGGTCTCCTATCTGGAGAAAGTTTAATGAGATTTTATCTACTAATGTTCCCTTTGAGGTTGTTCATGTTTTTCTGGGCCGCTCTTCTCCTATTTGGGGCGCTCAGAGAAACGTTGGTAAGTTCATTGATTTGTTTATAGCCATTACTCTTCAGATTATCACCACCAATTGGAAGGACACTTTAAGAGTTTCATATCAAGCCTCGTGGAACCTGCAATGTCATCATCACAGACTGGATCGTGCATTTGCTACTTCTACACTCCTATTGATTAAAAAGGACATTCTTTGGTCACCACTCACAATCTTTCTTTCCAGGTCGCCTGTTTGACTTCCCTTTTATGCACACTGTTAGGAACTGTTTTAACAAGATTATGTTATCCTTCTTTCATACTGTAATTGATTGGTTAGCTGCTGTTTCTTACTTCCTCATTTCTGTCTCTCCCTCTTTCCTCTTTTTTCCCTTTCCTTCCCTCTTTTATAAAAACCTTAAAATTGCATTTGTCCAGGTATTAGCTTTGATAGTACATTTTGTCATCATTTTATACTTCTACCATCATAATATTGTCCTACTAGCTCCTCCAAATTTTTCTGAATATCTTATCATCTGACCTCTGCTGTTACATGATATTTTGTTTTTTATATCTTGTATTTCAATTCAATAAAGCATTTTAAACTAAAAAAAGTTTTAATTCAGTCCAACTATATTCTACTACTGCACACATTTACCATTTTTGCAAATTAAAATCCCATGAGGACAAAATCTAAACTAGCCACATTAAATCAAACTATGAATTAATTGTGTGTTTGTTTAGATGATTTATTAAGTAGAAAGCGTCTGACTAAAGCCTGTGAATATCAAAGCCTCGTATTTTCATTTTGCAGCATCAAATGTCTGCGTGTCACTTTTAAATGCAGATTTATGTCTGAAGCCCAGGTAGGTTTGCCATTAGTAATGCTTAATTTTATAGGAAATGTTTACGCTCTTTCAGTCGTCTCTCTGATGATTTGTAAATCATCACATCAAGTTCATTTCTCATTTGACATTGTGCACTTGGCTTGTAGTGGTACAAGTCCTCATACTTCTCCTTGTTGTTCTCTCCAGCGCACCTGTATTCGTCCGGTTCTTCCTGTTGATGGTATTGTCACTCTTCTTTTGAATTATTCCTCTGTGTGCAGTGCATGCACCATCTTCCAAATAGGTTAAGAGGGCCTTTCTACCTTCAATGGTCTCTGGACCATACAGACGAGACTTCAGTTGTTCTCCTCTCTTCTCCCTCCTGGGTGGCGTCCATCCACTTGTCTCCAGGGAAATTCTTGAAACTCCTACTCCGGGTGTTCCCTCTTCTGGGAAAGACTTCTGCAAGCAGTATGGAGCTGTGGTAGTGGCTTGCCACTTGGAGTGTGCAACTCTCCTCTTGCCTGTATTGGGCCACTGGTAACTCAATCTTGAGGCATTGTGTAGGAGGACACATTCTCTTCTCCGTGTTGCGGTGGTGGCAGCTTGCCACTTGGGGATGTGCGGCTGAGCTTCTGCCTATAAGCGGCCGATGAACAACATAGTTTTATGGCAGTGCTGGTGAAGAGGTTCTCCCCTCTGCATTCGGGCAGTGTTAGGCCTCTACTCCCCTATCGTCTCTGGGGTATGCTGGGTGCCTCCTCTTGGAGGGTGCTCTTGGCTGGCTCTCTGTATGCCTGTTCTTCTTTCCTTGCGGAGGCGGCAGGCAACTGCTAGGGGATGGGTGGCACCATCTTTGCGAACGCTCTGGCAACAGACAGCTGTTGGGGGTTGAGCATGCTGCTCACAGTGGTCCTGGTGGCGTGCTAGATGTCTAGCAGGGCTTTCTTTGCTTTGGGTATTTGGTCCTTCTCCTCATTAGGAAATAGGCAGTCCACTTGTGCAGTCTCTCATTCTTTCTTGTGGGTGACAGGTAGTACTCTATGGATGTGTTGCACTTGGCTTGTTCTCTGTGTTTTACTATGTACGGGGTCTTTGTTTCCTTGTTTGGCAGCTCAGGGTGTGGTGTGGCACTGTGGGCGGTTTCAGAGAGGACACTGCAGTTTTCCTTGTGCTGCGGGCCCGTTTGGCTCTCTCGGGTGCTGCTAGGCTGTAGGTGCCGGTGTGGGATATTGTCCAGGAGCGGTGCGATAATGTGCCATGTGGCACTACAGTGGTCATGACAGCCTTTCTTAATTGCTGCATGAAGGCTGGGGATGCTGGTGCCACGGAACAGCCACTAGATGACGCTGCAGCTATCCCTCTTTGAGGCCGAGGGTAGCTGCACTCAGGCTGCGGACCCATGCTGGCAGCTATGCAGCAGATTGCTTGGGGCATTCGTTGCAGGTGCGGCCTTAGGACACCTGCGGTAAATGCAGGCCCAGTCGCACTGTTGGCGGAGTGTCACATCACCAGTCCAAAGCCCACACAGATGGCAAAGTACCACCAGCCAGGCTGCACCGTCTCTTTCCAGTACTGTTCAGTTAACCCACTCACATCAGTCAGGTGCGGCCTCAGGACATCTGCGGCAGTGGCTAATAGTGTCCCTCTGGGCTACATGATATGCAGGCACACTTCATGGGCCTCCGATCTCCTGATTGAGCACCATTGGGCCACCACCCTCAAGTGTGTGGCTTCTCCTCACTGCACTGCCGCATCTGACAGAGAAGTGGCTGGTGGCATCAGCAGTCACCTCTGCAGGCAGCAGTCACACCTCAAATAACCTAAGGGGTGAGTGAAGAGGTAATGCTTACAGAGCATAAGAGGTGGATATGTCCTCCTCTAGTCAATATGTATCAAACTAAGGGATCCACCGATCAAGAAATAGAGAGAAGTGTTCCTCCAGACTTTGTGTGTCTTCTACACTGATTGAAAGCACACAGCTTTGTTAAAATACCCCTCACCCACTAAAAGGACCCTTGGTGGCCTGCTTCATCATTGGGGTCTTCCTGCCCCGCTGTGGGACGGGTGTGCTATGACCTACCACTACGCGGGAGCACTGGTAATGGGACAATACTATGTGTGGTGTAGGAGTGTGAGTGGACGGGTCAGAAGTGGGTGAAAGTGGTATATAATTAAAAAATACCTGGCTCTGCGGACATTTTAATGTTCCTATGGCCGTTATTGTTAAAATAGGGAATGAGAGGGAGGTACGATGCTTCAATGGGCCGTACTTCCTGTGTTGACATGTTTCAAAACCGTCCCCTGGCTTCTCATCAGGACCTAGAAAGATCTCTTCTACACTCAAATTATTAAAGAGAAAAGGTGATTACTAATTCTATGTGGTGCGTATTACAATCTTTATGCACTGTAAACTGTACCCCAATAGGTATTATGCTGGTATGGGTTTATAGTTTGCCCAGTGAGCCTGCAAAAATGGGAGGGAAGGAGCACCTGTAGACAGACAGTCATCAAGGTTGCTACCGGCGCGGTGAGGTAGTATCCAGGGGTACAAATTTGTCCAGCCCTCAAGGCAGGTAAAACAAGTGCCTGCTGAGACACTAGAAGGTGCCCAGCAGCACACTACTGATAATAGTGATTTGAGGGAAATAACCTATGTGCTCTGCATGGAGACGGGTACACGGCAAAGGACGCGTTTTGCTGCGGCACGAGCTACCGATGTGGCAAACAGAAGTTTATATCGCCATGTGTGCTTCAACATATGTCACTTTTCAGTTCCCGTGGTTAGTGAGCTGCGTGATTTATGGTGTAAGGATATTGCGGTTTAAGTTTAACGCTGCAGCTAAGCACAGAGCTTAGAAGATAGCTGTATTGCACCTCGCCTGTTGTAGAGCTGATTTTTCAAGGCCGTTCACCCAATACAGCACCCTTGGTGATGTTGATAATTAAAGGCAATAAAAGTCAACCCCATTCTACTTGCTTTCTTTCCCCCTTCTAACAGGGCCAGGGCAACTACGGGCCATATTATCAAGCGATGCATTATTGCCGCTTTTATCGGCAGGAAACTGCCGATAAAGCGGCGATAATGGGATTAATATGCTCTTGTGAATTCCCATAGAAGCCCAGGTTAACACCGGAACCTGAATAGGATGGACTGCCTAGTGTATAACTATGCCGATGACACCCAGATAATCATCCGGTTGGATGATGGTCCGGGAGCATCCACTAGGCTACAGGATATACTGAAAACCACAGTCAATTGGATGTCCGAGAACTCTCTGAAAGTCAATCCGGATAAGACGGAAGTGTTGCCCATCTCCACCTCGGGTAACCCTTGGAGCGAGAAATTTTGGCCTAAAGAGCTGGGCGCACCACCAAAACCGGCAGTTGCGGTTAAAAGCTTAGGCCTATACGTGGATAATAAATTGTCCATGGAAAAACAAGTTACCACCGTAGTAGGCACCTGCATAGGCCTCCTAAGACAACTAAGGAAGATCTCTGCCCTTCTCTCATTCCCTACTTTGAGACACGTGGTTTCAGCCACAATTCTGGCAAGGCTGGACTACGGGAACTCCCTATATTTAGGTTTGCCACAGCGGCTGCTGGACAAACTACAGGGAGTGATGAATGATGCTGCTAGGCTGATATTCAAAAAACCCAGGACTGCTCATGCCTCTCCCCTGATGCAGGAGCTGCACTGGCTTCCAATTCGTCAGAGAATTGTCTTCAAAGGACTGTGTATCGCTCACAAGGCTCGGTATGGCAAAGCACCAAAATACCTGAAATCCCGATTATCCCCCTACACACCGGGTAGGACTTTGCGTTCGTCGGACGCCACTCTTCTGTCCCAATCCCGCTTCAAATTGACCACGGTGGGGGGCCGTGCGTTTTCCAACACGCTCCCAGCTTTTTGGAACAAACTGGACCCAGAGCTCAGGAAGGAAAGTAACCTACTTTCCTTCAGGAAAAAACTAAAAACTGTATTGTTTACACAAGCATGGAGCAGATCTTAGGTGCGCAGCTGGTTTCAAGTGAATGTAACATCTTATCACGTAATCTGGACAGACAGCGCTTAGAGACCCCGCGCCATATAAATTAAATAAATAAATAAATTAACCAGATTTGGATTTTAGCACATTCCCAGATTTATAAAGACGTGTCAACCTGGGAACGAGCCAAAGTGCTATGCCTCCCTGAACCATGCGTAACGAGGAGAAATATCTTTATTTCTCCTTGTTACACCTGACTCAGGTAGGCCCCTTCCTGGACCAGGCATAAACAGAAGTATTTTTATTTGACCTTCTTACTTCCTTTTAAAAGAACTGTTTTTGTGCAGCAAGGTATCCTTTCTTGCACAAAAACTTTCTGTAACACCGGCACCCTTTCCCTATGGTGCAAGAGTGCCTATGTTGGTGCTGGACAGCACACAGTGCACCAGTGCTAGGAGACAGCAGAAATGTGCCATATCTTAGTTGATTTGATGTATTTCTGCAATCTCCCTTTCACCAACGCAGTGCAGCAGCTGCCCTGTGTTGCGTGAATTGTAAGTAAAAATACCCTTTGGTATTCAGCTCCATCACCTGGGACCAGATTTAATAAGCTTTCTCAAAATGCAGCCCAGCAAGGCAACTTGTTGCGCTGCGTGAAAAGGAGACAGCAGAAATGCATTATATCTGCTAAGATATGGTGCATTTGTGCTGTCTCCAAATGCTGGTGCGCTGCCTAACCCGCAGACAGCTTTGCGCCATGGTGCAAGGGGGCCTATGTTATGGGATGGATTGTTTTTGTGCAGGAATGGGTACCTTCCTGCATAAAAACAATCCTTAAATGCATTTTCCTGTAACTATGCTTGATGCTCAGTGCTTCATGCATCGAAAAGAAAGGAACAAGGAGACCTAGGTCAGGGAAGCACACCATTTTAACACACTCCCAGGATTACTGACGTTATTAAATCTGGAATTGTGTCACAATCCACGGGTGGATGCATGAGTGCCCAGCCTTTACCCATGGAACGCCTCTGCTAAACGTGGTAATGCAACGCTTTGCAATACTTTCATTTCTTTACTTTTTCTTACAAAGCCGTGAACACCAGCCCTTGCATGTCTTTGTAAATCTTGTAGTAGGACACCCAGCCACTACATTGTGACCAGGACACTCCGATGTAATGCAAGCAATCATCAAGGCCAGGCACGGCCGAGGGTATAAATAAATGAGAAAAGGGGGAATGTAGGGGCGTATTACCAACAAGTAGCGATATTTAGCGACAATTTTTTTATCGCTGGATATGTTAGCGGAGAAAACATGCTGTTAGCAAAGTTTTTCTCCATTGTGCTTAAATTTGCGGCGAAATGCGTGAATATCGCTGAGAATATAGCGATATTCACACATTAGCGACGAAATGCTCTTAGCCATGTTATCCACCTCCCATTGGATAACATGGCTAGGAACTGGTCTGAGCAGGTGTTGGTTTTTGGTGATAGCGGGAATATTTCCATCGCGACAACCTGCCTTGCTAATAGTCGATAATGATGTTAGCGACTGCTTTCAGTCGCTAACAGGTTGGGTACGCCCACTTTGCATGTCATTAGCGATAAATATCGCTGACATGCAAAGCCGGCCCCAAACTGCTCGCTATCGCCTAAAAGCTGGCGCTAACATCAGTTAGCGACAGCTTGCTAATAGAGCGATAGAATTATCGCCGCTTAGCGGCCGAAAACGGCTGCTAAACCGGCGATAATTGCCTATCGCCACCCTTGGTAATATGCCCCGTGGTCTTTCCTGCAATACCCAGACCGTGGTTCGTGTGCGTTGTGTATTGATTGATGCTGTGGGACCCACCTGGAGGACCCAACACATTTGGCGATGAGGAGGGCCCTGGGCTGCTTCCGATCACACACGCCACCTGGAGCCTGTGGAGCGCATCACTGTTTTCTCTCCACCGCAGCCCACCTGCGCAGCTGCCTTGCCGGGCCGAGCTGCTAGCTCAGTGTAGCGGCATAATCCGGCCTTCTCAGCCTCCCTGGTGCTGTGGAGGAATATATGCGGCTGGTGATACAAGGAGCATGACCGAAGGCTCTGAGTCTCAGGGATATCAGTCGGGCCACTGGAAGAGATGCAGTGCTGAAAAAGGTCAGGGAGACTCTGCAAAACGGAGCCTGGAATCTGTTGCAAACCAGTGGGGGCTGTGGGGATTGGACAATGGAAAGGCTGATGCATCTATGGAGGATCAGGTACAAACACTGTTCTACCTCTGACGGTGCTGAGAGAGTGCCACATAGGCACCCCATCAGAATTGTTCCATCATGTGGACAAGCTGGTGCATGGAGGTTGCCAAAACAAAAAGCTGTCTCTGGGATAAGGTGTCCCGAATCAGTAGTGGATGAGTTGGTTCAAAGGTGCTAGGCATCTCCGGTAACCAGCAGTCCTGAAGCCTCAGTGCCAGTAATCACAGAAGAGATGAATGACATTCTTTGACAAAAGGCTAGCTTGAATTTTGGAAATGTTCCTGTTGGGCGCCTATCAGTTACTCGGTTGTGGAATTAGTGGAGTCGACTACTTTCAAGATTGTACATCCTGCACGTGACAAGATTTTAGTGGTTGGGCTTCCAGAGGAGATCCGGACTGATAACAGCCCACCATTTCAAGGAATAGAATTTCTGAAACATCTTGGGATAAAACACAGACACCTCACTCCACAGTTGCCACAGGAGAATGGAGATGGGGAACGCTTTACGCGAACTTTGAATAAAGTCCTGAGATTGCCCTTACCCATTTCTTAAGAGTATAGGGGAACTCCTGACTGCACCATCAGATACTGACCATGGGCGATGATGGTGAAAGGACATAGGCGGGATACCATTCTTGCACACCCTGAGTGGTCACTGCCCAACTATGACCTGAGTGGAATGCATGGTCGGACGAAAAGCAACAATGACAAAGCAAGCGGGCCACACGGAGCCCGTTTATGGGAATTGGGTCATGGGGGCACGGTGCTTCTAAAGGCTTGATGTCCAGATCGGAAGTTCCACACCCCATATGAATCTGGAACGTGAGAAGGAGATGGCGGCTGGTAATCGGAGCAAAGGTGAAGGCAACAATGCTGCTGAGGAGAACTGCCTTACTCCACCAAGAAGTGAAGCATGGTGGCTCCAAAAAAGACTGGTGGCCAGCTGTCAATTGAGCACAATGTGGTGATACAGGGTGAGCCAGGAAAGGTGTCACGAATATCAGTATGTAGTGAGCTACCTGGCCACTACCTTGCAACCAGGACACCCGGATGTAATCCACACAACGTTCAAGGCCGGGAGTGGCAGAGAGTATAAATAATTAGGAAAAGACTGCACAAAGTCTTTCCTGAAATACCCATACTGTGGTCTGTGTGTCTTGTGCATTGGTTAGGGATGACTTAATTGACAATAGCATAGAAAAAAATAAGCAATGGTACTGTGGTTAGTAAATACAAATTTCACATCCATGTTAATTACATTCCTTTCTCATAACGTCTGCTAACTAATACATCACTGTCTGGAACACATGAGACTCCAATTCCCCCTCCCCCCAAAATGTTTGGGTGAAAACTGGGTGTTGTGCTACAATTGCAAAAGTTTGCAGGGACTGATAGTGAACCAGGACTGTCTGGCTATCCCGGGACGCCTGGTCACCTTATCCTAGTTTTCCATCAACACACTCTTCTATACATGCCAACATTTTCAAATTTATAGGGAGACGCCTAAAATAAAGCCATTTTGGCTCCCAAAATTGTGGGCCATATTTCAATATTTAATAATATTTCATGTAGCACAGTGTAGCAAGGCAGCTGTAATACATTTTATGACGGGGAGAGAGCAGAAATATCTGTAAAGATTGAATTGTATTGTATTGTAATTGCATTTGTATAGTGCTTACTACCCCTGACGAGGTATCGAAGCGCTTGATATGACACACTTTTACTCTTCTGCAGCATCACAACACAACAGAAAATTAAATAATTGTTCAGGCTTCTTTACCCAGATTGATGAAGGAGGTTGAGTGGCGGAAATGAAAGGGAGGAGAATACAGGGGCATATTACCAAGGCGGGCGATATGTGATTATCGCCGCTTTAGAGATAAACGCTGCTAATAGCACGTTATCTCTGCGATAATATCCGGCGATGCTTGGTGTTAAAAAAATACTTGCTAAGCCCATTTAGCGATAAATATTGCTAGTTGTTGGTAATATGCCCCACAGTTTCTACCGCAGACATAATCTTTGGCATGATAATTATAATTAACATGTCAATAGAGCGAAACTCTTGTGCAATAAGTTTTAGCTATGGAGCTTTAAGGCCATAGCTGGAAACTTTGGAACTGGAGACCCATGTTCAAGTTTTGCTGTCGACTCAACAACCTGTGATTCTGGGCAAATAACTGAGGGACTTATTTATTAGAACCTTGCATCACATTTGCACCATGCAAGGTGGTCCATGAGCGACGCAAGGCTATGAGTCAGATTTATGATTCCATGCATAACCACATTGCGTGGCTTTGAGAGGCCTCATAAATCCTGGGGAAGGCAATGAAGCCCAAATCGCTGTGTTGCCTAACTCTACGCAAGGGAGGCGTTCCATGGGCGTTGCGGTGGGTGTTCCCATGTAACTCCAATGGGTTTGACGCATTCCCAGATTTGAAAGGACTTGTTAACTGGGAATGGGTCAAAATATTACACCTCCCCAGGGCAGGCGTAACAAGAGAAATATCTTTTTTTCTACTTGTTTTGTCCTCTTTCTGTGTGCTTCATTCTGCAGCACACATGGAAGGAGGAAAGCACCTCCACTAATTGTTTTTGTGCAGGAAGATGCCCTTTCCTGCACAAAGACAATCTTTCCTGCCATGTCGCAAGGGTGCCTGCATTGGTGGTAGGCTACTGAAACAGTGTCAGTGTAGGGGGAAAGGACAGGAATGTAACGTATTGGATAAATACAGTGCATTCCTGCCCCTTTTTCTATGGTGCAGGACATCTCAGAAAGGTTACTTGCCTCTCTGACCTGCGCTACCAATCCCATAAACAAGGCCCTCGATCTCCCTGTTCCTAAAATATGATTGTGGCAAAAACAACAGGTGATGGACAGAATGCAGAACAATGTCATACATTCACCCCAGTACAGAGATCTGGGCCTAAATCCATCGTTTTTTTGGCTCACCATGCCTTTCCAGTTTGAACCCAGCCATATGCAAATCTGTCTTGACCCTGTTCCCCATGGGAACAGTCCAGCCCGAACTGCTAAGCCAGGTCCTCCCTGGACTGGAAACAAGCATTGTTTCGCTTTGTTCGCCCTAAGTTGGCAGTGTATGCTCAGACGTGAGTCCCTTGCTCACTTGGCCACTGGATTCAAGCTAGCCTTGCTGATGAGGATAATGAATCCGAAACCGGTACCAGGATGCTTGTTTCAGGTCCAGGGAAGACATGGCTTGGCAGTTCGGGCTGAACTGTTCCCATGAGGCACAGGGTCAGACTGATTTGCATATGGCCATGTCTGAACTGGGGTGGCTGAGTGGGCTAAAGAATAGTGATGGATTAAACCCAGATCAGTTGACTAGGGGTGAGTGTTTGATTTGCTCAAACGTTCCGTCCATCATCCCCTTTTGTTTGACTATGTTCGCCCTAAATTGGCAGGGTATGCTCAGACGTGAGTCCCTTGCTCACTTGATTCAAGATAGCCTGCCTGATGAGGATTATGAATCCGAAACCGGTCCCAGGATGCTTGTTTCCGGTCCAGGGAAGACATGGCTTGGCAGTTCGGGCTGGACTGTTCCCATGAGGCACAGGGTCAGACTGATTTGCATATGGCCATGTCTGAACTGGGGTGGCTGAGTGGGCTAAAGAATGGTGATGGATTAAACCCAGATCAGTTGACTGGGGGTGAGTGTTTAATTTGCTCAAACGCTCCGTCCATCATCCCCTTTTGTTTCGCTTTGTTCGCCCTAATTTGGCAGGGTATGCTCAGATGTGAGTCCCTTGCCCACTGGATTCAAGAATGCCTGGCTGATGAGGATTATGAATCCGAAACCGGTCCCAGGATGCTTGTTTCTGGTCCAGGGAAGACGTGGCTTGGCAGTTCCCATGAGGCACTGGGGCAGACTGATTTGCATATGGCCATGTCTGGACTGGGGTGGCTGAGTGGGCTAAAGAATGGTGATGGATTAAACCCAGATCAGTTGACTGGGGGTGAGTGTTTGATTTGCTCAAACGCTCCTTCCATCATCCCCTTTTGTTTCGTTTAAAATATGATTGTGGCCTTGTGTAATGGAACTGGTGCTCATGTAAAGTGCTCCAATACTTTTGGGTCAAGTTTTGCTATGTAACACTGCAAAAAAAAACTCCATTTTCATTATTGTTATACTATATTTGTCCCTTTTTAAACCTATATTACTTAGTGTTTTAGTGACACTTGTAACATTATTTCCAGCACTGAGCTTTATCTGTTCTCTTCAGACAAAGTTGCGCTGCTACAAGCATTACTTTTGAATTATCACTGCACACTTTTATAAGTTGAACTCTTCATGAAGGATGGGTGTTTCTTTTTATTCGTTATCCGCTACTCGTTATTCGTTCTAAACCAATTCTCCTCTTGTTGGACAGTATTGGACCATAGATGGTGGTATTGAAAGGGTGCCATGTTCCTTCAAACAGATAATTTATATGGGCCCCTCTGATTTTGCAATACAAGTCTGACATAATTGGCTAAATGATCTACACACAGGGGATTCTGGCATCCATAACAGCTTTTCCTTAAATCTGTGGTACCCATAGAACTGGTTTCCTCCAGACTCAAGAGGGCAACGGTGCTCGGAAGTTTTCTGTTATATATAAATGAACACCCGTTAGAGGGTAGTTGGGACAGTGTTTGAATTCTGAGGGTTTAGTTGGACACTATAGAATGCTCAGACCTTGTTTGTTAAACTGGATAGAAAGGAGAGCAAGCCTGTCGAGCACTGATCAAACATGTCAAGACCTGTAATATGAACATTGCACCTTCTGATTGTATTGGTCTGACGCATTGTTGCTCACAATGGGTGGAAGAGCCAAGATTACATTCGTTGATGTGGAAATAGAGTAATTTGTGCTGAGATCTTGTGTGGTCACAACTGTAGGTTGCATACGTTGTACTGTTTGGAAAATCAATAAAAAAGTGTGTTAAAAAAAATATATATATATGAACACCCACTCGATGGTGAAGCACCAGATTGACATTTTTTTTGTTGCTCAAATTCGAGCAGCCAGATCTCCTTCTGCTTACTGAAACCAGGTCATCCCAGGAGCCATCACCAGACATCCTTGCTGCACTACCACCTGATTACCACATGCTCCAAGCCAACTGTCCCCAGGGGAAAGTTGGCAGAGGTGTATCTGTCATCACACGCCATTACTGAAAATGTACTGTTCTAACTCCGCTAGATCTTTCTGTAATAGATAATCTGGTGGTAAAATTTGAATTAGAATCGGATGCTGCCCCTAGGCGTCCTGCTCTATAGGCCTTCTCAGAGGATGCCCCTCTTCCCTCATTCTTTGGGTGAACAGGTAGCGCATTGAGGGGCATATTATCAAGCACATCGTTAAAATTGTCGCCGGTTTAGCGGCAGAAAACACCAGAACATGGGCCTCTATTGGAATCCTCAAGGGCCTATTCTCAAGCCCATTATCGCCGCTTTAGCTACAGTTTTCTGTCGCTAAAACAGCGATAATTTTAACGCTGTTTCTTGATAATATGCCCCTTAGTCACTAATTATGGGAAAGTCCTGCTGATTGGTGATTTTAATTATTGGGCCAATGAAACTTCTGATGGCCCCCAATCGGCGGAACTTTCCGAGCTATTCACAGGACTGAACTTTACACAACAGGTGTCCTCGGCCACACATATCAAGGGGCATATTCTTGACCAGGTCTGGACAGTTAACATCACTATGTCCCCTGTATCAGTCTCACCATGTACATGTTCAGATCACCGTGCAATTAAATTCACTATCCACGATAATCTCTCAACCAAAACCCCCAGTTTAGGAGGGGGCAAACGCAGAAACTGGAATAAGATTGAGAAATTCTCATTTCTTGATTCACTTGCTAACTCTATTCCTCCTGTTAACTCTTCTATTAACTGGGCGGATGCACAGTTCACTACCTGGTTACTGGCTGCTAGGGATAAGTTTGCACCCCCCAGGAAGATCCACGCCACTCATCGCCATGACGCTCGAAAATAGTTCTCCACTGAGCTGACAAATCAAAAACTAGCTTTGCGGCAATTGGAAAGAAAGTGGAGATGTAATTATCTATCTGAAGACAAATGGTCTTACCTGAACACCTTGAAAACATATAAAAAGTCTATTTTGACTACCAAAGGGGCATACTTTTCTTCTAAAATCCCGTCTGCAACTAATCGTTCGAAGGAGATTTTCTCCATTTTGAATGAGTTGTCTAACCCTGACACAAACTCAATCAAGCCTACCCCTTCCCAAACCTTTTGCAACTCATTGAATCTCTTCTTTATTGATATAATTAAAAAAATTAAGTCCAGTATTCCGATTTGCCAAAATCTGGATTTTAGCTCTTGTGCCACACGAAATCATAGCACCTTTACTCAATTCCCTACTATTTGTGAGCACACCTTCGTGGACCTTCTCTCTAAAGTTAAATCTGGTTCCCCCACTGATTGCTGCCCTCCTAGCGTCTTGAAGGAAATTTTCACTGCCCTCTCCAGTCCTGCCCTCAATCTTTTAAATGAGTCGCTGTCCCAGGGCATCGTCCCTGCAACTTTCAAGGAGGCAATCGTTGTCCCCCTTTTGAAGAAGGTGGGCACTGATCTACAAATTTTAACAAACTATCGTCCAATCTCCCTTTTTCCTTACCTAGATAAGGTTTTGGAAGCCTATGTTATGAGATGTCTCATTGATTTCCTGGAGGAATCTGAATTTCTTGATCCCCACTAAGTAGGTTTCCCCCCAGCTCATTCTACAGAGGTGATAATCCTTACATACTCTCCGCAGTGAGGTCGATGGTGGTTCCTCGCAAGCTCTTGTCTTGCTTGATCTTTCCGCTGCCTTTGACACGGTTGACCATAATCTTTTGGTCAACCGTGTGAGGGACGAGAGAATTTCGGGACCTGCTCTGGGCTGGATCAGCTCCTTTTTGGAAAATCGCTCCCAAGCAGTGTGTACTGCCCAGTTTACTGCCCCTAGAATCAGAATTTCTTGTGGAGTCCCTCAGGGCTCCTCACTTTCTCCCCTGTAATTCAATCTTTACCTTCTCCCTCTTGTCGGAGCCCTGAAAGAGCGTCAAGTTTGTACATTTAACTATGCTGATGATTTTCAACGTATCTTTTCCATCAGCATCTCCTCGGAGTCGGTCCATGCCTTTAAGTCTACCATGCTGTTCATTAGTCAGTGGATGAACAGTAACCATCTAAAACTTAATCTGGATAAGACCGAGTTGGTTTGAACAGGTGGTATTTCCAAAAATCCCTGGGGCCCTCATTTCTGGCCCAGGGAACTGGGCCAGTCCCCCTCTCCATCTTTCTCGGCCAAGAGCCTTGGTGTAATAATCAGGCCGCACGTCTGATTGTTCATCAACATAGGCACCATCATGTCACTCCTCTTCTAAGTAAACTTCATTGGCTTCTGGTTGTTCAGCACTGTGCCTTCAAGGAGGGGTGTCTTATTTTTAAGTCACTCAATGGAAGAAGCCCTAAATTCATGAACAATTTGATTAACAAGTACGCCCCCACACGCAATCTCCGCTAAGCCCACAAGAAACTTTTGTCTATTCCCTCTTTTAAATTGAAGCGCACTGGTGGTGCCAGGTTTGCTTTTTTTGGCCTCCATGTTCTGGAACTCCCTCCCCTCTGAAATTCGCTTTTGCACCAATCTCCCTGGCTTTAGAAGCCTTCTTAAAACGTGACTATTCCAACAGGCTTTTTGAATAACTCCAGGACTTGGGTATCAATCAAAGTAGCATCATGAAACCACTCCGGTGTACGTGCGCTTTACAAATTTATTTTAAAATAACATAACATAACTCACACCCATAGGCTCAAGAGCCACTCTATAAGCTGCACCTATAATGGCTCTGCCCCACACGCAGCCTTGTCCTCCATTAATGGGTCTTATCTACAAGCCCCTTGTGCCGCCGGTACATCAATTTTAATATGGGGAAAAGTGACATACTGGTAGCGCAATGGGCTTGTAAATAAGCCCCTACAGATTTCTTACAATGCTAATGTGTCACAGATGCCATCCCAAGACAGAGGGTGCAACAGGCAGGCTAGGTAGGCTGACGTCCTAAAGAAGTGATATCATAGATGAGAGGCAACATTTAAATAAATATGGTTAAATCTTTCCTTTCACTACCACTTACAAGGTTACGGCCTGGTCCCATGCTGGTTTCTTCAGATAATTGCCTCAGGTGACGGATCTTTGCCACTGTATTTTGAATCAGGAGGTATTTCAACATCACAAAACAAATTGCATTAATACTAGTTTTAAGTTCAGTCAATGATGAGAGTTTGGAATAATTTTAAAAGCTTTATTTCTCATAAAGAGGTAAGAAGGTATCTTTTTGTTATTTTATTCAAGTTAGTCAAAAGAATCAAGTAAGTTTACAGACATCTCATCAAAAAAGAATGTTTAGAACAAATCATCAAATAGTGCATCAAACTTGTTCCATAAAGGAAAGATTTCCTATTCTGAAGATCCGGAGCAGAATTTTAAGACAGTAGAACCCATGAAGAGTTTGTAATCAACAGAAAAGACTGAGATATGAGAGCATAATGTCCAAAGGTCAGATCAAGGCAGTAGAACTCCCCATAAAGAGTAGTTCATGAAACTCAGCCATTTCTCAGTATTTGGAGTAAAACAGGACACGGTTGCCGTAGCAATCTGTCAAAATCAATCATCAATAGTAAGGCAAGACAAACAGCAGCAGCAAAAGCCACAACCAACAAGAAAATGGGAAAAGCATTGAAACGCCCACAAAGCCCTCCACAATATTGGACCTGCCTACAAAGATCCCTCCACTCAGCCCAGCTCTCCCTGGCTATGGTACAGCGCATCAAGAAGACCAGGACAGGAGGGTGTTCCTTCTCCTTTCAGAGGGCTCGATCGCACCCCTCTCTGCAGCTATTCTCATTCCCCTTCGAGATGACAGATTCATCTAAAATAGGAATCTCCCGATTCTTCTTTCAGAGTGCTCAATCAGCCCTCTGTGTGCGGCATCCACGATCTCCTTCAGCATACGTTGGATCAGTGACAGGTCAAGTCGGACAATCTAACTGACTAAGCCTACCTTAGTTATACCAATTTCCAGGGTATGTACCAGCCCCCAGTGTTGCAGATTCGCGTATCCCCTTCATTTGATTGGTCAGAAAGACAAGGAGAGGTCATCACACCATACCAGTATGAGATAATTTCTATTCAATGTAATTGATCAATGTTCCCGCACATAGTTTACTTTCCCATGATTTTTATTCCACCCAGCAATATTAGTTTCAATTCATACACAATGTATTAAATGCAGTCAGTATTTCTTCCTTTCTGCAGGTCCCAACGTTAGATTCCCAGGCACATCGCGGGTAAGATGGTATTTGGCTGCCGTTCAATAACAGGGCTTCAAGAATTTCAGTTTTCGATGGCGCATATGCAGCGATTTCATAATGGAGTTTTCAGACACACTTCAGGCCCAAATACGAACTATTAATAAAGTCAAAGAAAGACAATGTACTGTATACGACTTGCTTCTACACTAACCCCATTACTTTATTTTAACTACTAGCAGCCCGTCCCAACGTTGTCCGGGTATGAATTGCTGCCGGCCAGTAGTATATTGTTTCGTAGGATTTCGTTTTGATAGCATTTCTTATCTGTGACAGGCCTGTGAAACGCTCCGATTCATAGTGCACTGCTGATGCACTTAAGAGTGCGCGTTCAGTAGTGTGTGAACTCGAGTTTCCCTACTTTATTTTCCTTGCAATATTATATAGCGCGAACTCGACAACATGGCATGAGCACAATTTACATTACAGAAGAACACATTCATTTGTGGTAGGCACGGGGAGACAAAGCGATTTGCCTGGAATCACAGGATGTTGAGCTGATGCCGAGATTCGAACGTAGCTCCCCATCTCTAAAGTTCGCAATTCTAGAACTTGTGGTGGGAGGTGTGTCTAAAAGTGTATGTCGGTGCTGGGCATCAATGAGAGAGACCTGTGCATTTTTCCAATCGGTGGTGAAAAAATATGAGTATGTTGCTGGAGATGTGGGCCGCCGTGCCACCAATGTACTTATGGGGAGGGTAAACACCCATTATTCCGCAACTTTCTTTCCGCATACCATCACTCCGCATACTTTCATTACGAAAGTACCATGACTCCGCAATGCCATTATAACGCGTGGCATTACATTTTATATGCTTTTACCATGCATACATTTACAACGAAATTCGTTGTAAATGCATGAATGATAAAAGCATGTTTTTTTTTAATGTTTGGATAAGGCAAGTATGGGTATAGGGGTATATGTTTTGGGGTACTGAGGTATATGTTTTGGGGTGTTTGGGTATTTTAAGGATTCAGATATAGTTTTGGGTTATGGGGTACAGGGGTATTTTTAGGGTTCAGGGCTAGGTGTGGGTATAGGGGTATTTTTAGGGTTCAAGGGTAGGTTTGGGTTTTGGGGTACAGGGGTATTTTAAGGGTTCAGGGCTAGGTTTGGTATTTGGGGTACAGGGGTATTTTTAGGGCTATGGGCTAGGTTTGGGTTTTGGGATGCAGGGGTATTTCAGGGTTCTGGGCTGGTTTTGGGGTACATGGGTATTTTTAGGGTTATGGGGTAGGTTTGGGTTTTGGGGTACAGAGGTATTTTAAGGGTTATGGGCTAGGTTTGGGTTTTGGGGTACAGTGGTATTTTAGGGTTCAGGGGTAGGTTTGGGTTTTGGGGTACAGGGGTATTTTTAGGGTTTAGGGATAGGCTTGGGTTTTGGGGTACAGGGTATATTTATAGGGTTAAGATGGGTTAGTGTTTAAGGGTGTTGGGGTATTTTATAGAGTAAGGGTGGGTTATGATTATGGAGTGCAGGGGTATTTAAAGTAGGGGTGGGCGGAATTGGCACAAACTTGGTACAATAAATCCGCAATATTTCGTTCCGTCAGATTTCCAATTATTAAAACAGAAACCTCATATATTCAAGGTAAAATAACAAGTATTTCTACATGCTAAAATGCATATAGTCCTTTCACAAAAGTGAAATTAGCTTCCAGCAAGCAGTGAGAGAGGTGATGATTTTGAGATCAAGCCCCTGCAAAGCATTATGGGACGAGATTAGCAGTGGGAAGTGAATATTATAGTATCCAAATAATTCTACAAAGAGCTGCAGTTCACCTCGTCGTCCCCAGTTGTCCCCGATGAGGCAAATGCAATAGCATTTAAAATATTATACATCAAGCTGCAGTTCACCTCATGGTCCCTAGATGTCCCTGATAAGGGAAATGCAATAGCATTTAAAATATGATACATCAAGCTGCAGTTCACCTCGTCGTCCCAAGATGTCCCTGATTAGTAAAATTCAAAAACATTGAAACCCTTTCATGAATGCTAATAATGATGCTAATCTTATCCCATAATGCTTTGCAGGGCCTTTTAGTTGTATTTTTGCCCATAACTGTGCTTGGGGTGGTTCTAAAAGAATGGGACCTCCACTGAATTACTATTTAAAGGGAGCAGGAATGTATAGAACCTTGGAAGAAAAAACAACACTCGTGACGGAATGCCCCCAGCGATTATCACGCCCCCCAGCACACACCTACAGCACAATGCAGACACGCCCACAAGGGACTACTTTGCTGGCATGGTTCTTTTACCTTTTAAATGTATATGGTGGGCGTCTGCATAGCCTATGCCCTTCTGCTGCAACTGCCCTTTCCAACGCTGTATTGGGTGTTGTGATTGGTGCTGTGGTTCCTGAGATTACCCGCCTCAATGGTTTGGGCTCTCTCTTTATTATATTAGTATAGATAGCATTAATAGTTAAGCAGAACATACAAAGTTTATTTCGAGCAGAAGCATGTGCGTTATCTTAGGCACTACTGCGCAGCTGAGAAGAATTCCCACCAAAAGCATAGATATGTCACACTACATAGATTTTGTAGAAGCATTCGCAGAAAGGTTCTCTCGTTTTCGACGGCCATTTTAGGAACCTCTGGTTACTGTTAGTAAAAGCACATAGGGAAGCTTTCCCTAGATACTAAAAGTTTGTGTGGTGTAATTATTAGTACTTACAAACATATTGATTAATGTTACATGTTATTTCGAGAGGGCTGCATCCGAGCAAGTTTCTTTACATATACTTTCTCCATCATCCTCCCTCGTGGCCAAGGCATGGATCATCCTCCCTCTTCTCCTCTGACAGATATCACCAATCACCAAATTCTTGAAGGACCTCAAGACCTGGCTCCTCGATGAATCGAATGAACATCCAGGAGCTGCGAGTGCCCCTCTCCCTCACAGCAGCTTGAGACCCTTTTGGGCAAGTAGTTGCACTTAAAAAAAACATTGATTGATTGAAACTAATTGGGAAAATGCACTGATATAAAAGACAAAAATATTGTTGAAAACTGTGTAGCAGGTCTTTCCTTCTCCTCAGACAGCTACGTTCCTCTTAGAGCGAATTCAGCTCTCACTTTCAAACAGAATAACATGCAGCTTGCAAAGTTTTAGCACAAAGGGTCTCATTTACAATATTTTGATGCAAAGCAGCACAACACGCCTTCCTGCTGCGCTGCCGTGACACAAAAGAAAAAGGGCAGGTATAGATATGGCGCATGCAACACAAAACGATGATGGATGGAATGTTGAACATTGTCAAACATTCACCCCCAGTCACAGATCTGGGTTTAATCCATAGTTATTTTGCTCACCACGCCACCCCAGTTCAGACATATCCATATGCAAATCAGTCTTGACCCTGTGCCTCATGAGAACAGTCCAGACCGAACTGCCACGCCATGTCTTCCCTGAACCGGAATAATTTGTATTCCTGTACTTTGGGCTGTCATGTGCCAACACAGGCACCCTTACACCATGGTGCAAGGGTGTCTGCATTGTAGGGGTGATTGTTTTGTGCATGAAGAGGCAGCACACATAGAAAAAGGAAAAACGAGGAGAAGTAAAGGTATTTGTCCCTGTTGCGCCTCCATTTCGCCTCTCCCGGGGAGGTGTACGAATCTGATGCAGTGCCAGGTTTGCAAAACCTTGTAAATCTGGGAATGCGTCAGGTTCCATGGATGTTGCGTGAGAACACCCATAGCAACACCCATGAAACGCCCCTTTCATGCAGAGTAATAAGTGAAAGGGGGCCAGGCACACTGAGCCACCGATGCATCCAAAATAATGATGCCCAGGCGCCGTAATGGACCTTTAAATAAGCCCCTCTCTTCTTCGGTGCCAGTCATTGTTAGTGATGTCATAGCTCTGATCGGGTTATTTATTATCATTGGAGACAAAGGAAATTAGGTCTGGGCCACTAAGCTGGCAGCCGTTAGGCTTCTTGAGCCACTATGACTCACTAAGATGTTCTTCATTGTTAACGGCTTCAAATCGTCACTTCGTACCTTACCTAATTTCAGCTGCAGTGAAAGTGAGATCCCTAGTTGTTGAGAATCTAGGGGCCTCATTTGTAATATTTTGATGCACTGTTGCACAGTAAGCCTTCCTGCTATGCTGCTGTGCATCAAAAGAAAAAGGCAGGAATGCGCTATATCTACAAGATACTGCTCATTTGTGTCCTTTTCCCCTGCGCTGGTGCACAATGGGCTTCCAAGTGCTAACGCAGGCACCCTTGCGCCATGGTGCATCTTCAAGGGGCATCTTCCTGTACAAAAGCAATCATGAGAGGTATTTTCCTCTTTCTTTTGTGCTGCAGAATGCAGCACACTTAGAAAAAGGAAAAAAGAGGAGAAATAAAGGTATTTCTCCTCGTTATGTCTCCCTTCTGCCTTCCCTGGGGAGGAGTAGGAATAGGACGTATTTACAGGTTTACAAAACCTTGTAAGTCTGGGAATGCATCAGGTTCCATGGACGCTATGTGGGAACACCCACAGCAATACCCATGGAACGTCCCTTTCACACAGAGTAATGCGTGATAGGGGGCCATATTTACAAGGCAATTAAATCCACACAGGGGGGCTTTATGTGGCCTTCTAAATATGGGCAGGGACTCTGCGCCGCTCGTACATCAAAAAAATGTACGCACCAACGGCGCACTGGTGGCGCAATGGGCTTATAAATAAGCCACAAAGTTTGTTACAGACATCTTATGTATGTGGCTTCTTATTCATAAACCTCTGTTCCCATGGGCATCGAACATAGTTTCACCTACTGTCAAATGTTTCACTGTGTAATCAATGAACTTTGCTTAAGAAGCGAAACACCACCTTGCAAAATACTGTTTAGTAATGAAGTTCATTTACACTAAGAAGAAATACTGTTCTAAAATGTACATCTATTCTATTCAAGCATTATGTGAAGCATGGTGATGACCAGAAATGTAATTGTTGCAAATAATATATTGCTTTGTAAAATAATACATTTATTAAAATACGTACATTCTGCAGGTATAACTAACATGTCAAGTCTCTACATTTTATTGAGCCTTTTTCTGCAATATTGCGTTCACTTCTAGTTAAAGAAAACTTGTATTATTGCATTTCTGTGCTGTATACTAATAGCTATGGCTGCCTATTGCAGCTTGCTCATTTAAAATGCATATAATTTTCTCTTTTAAACTGCATGTTAAATCATTCTGCATATAGCAGTTATTTATTAAAAAATGGTAGCACCTTAATTAATGAGTTCAATCAGGAGCAAAGCTGTTTCACCCCGCATACAGCAAACAGATGACTGCAGAGTTGGGCTTAGCGCCAGGTTGCTGCACTGCAAAGACCTGGGGCCTCATTTAAGAAAGTATTGCATTGTGGCGGTAAAATAGCCATTTTACACTTTCCAGTGTACCTTCTTTGCGACAAAATGGATGCGCCGTATTTACTGTACGGCACTCCATGTTGCAAGGATTGACAGATATGTCCCGAATCTTGATGTATCTGTCGGCGCAAAAATGGCGCATTGTTAGAGTGTGTCTGGAAACAGACACAACTTCAGCAATGTGTCATTTCATATGGGGCAAGCCCCATGTGAAAAGGCTTCCATCGCTCCTTATGCCTGCTTTAAGCAGGCATGAGAATTTGATGCAGTGAGGCAGTAGAAGTGTTGCAGTGACTGCGACACTTCCACAAGCCTTTTCTGAGCCGGAACGCCCACCCTGCATACATTATCCCTGTCGCAGGTGTAATGCAGCGATAGTGTTTACAAAGCGACGTATCTGCCTAGAGGAGTCACTCTGTAATATGGCGCAGCGTGGCATATTTTTTAGCCGCCGCAGATTTACAAAAAGTGTAATGTAATGCCTAAACATGTGATAAGCACTCCCAGCAACTCAGCCAATAGCGTTCCTACTTCAACGTCCTTTCATTTGTCATAGCATCTCCTTTCTTACCTAAGTCCACTAATACTCTGTGACACTGAAGTAAAACATATGTTTAGGCAGTACATTCTTTGACTAAACAATGGTAAAAATAAACCCCTCACTGCAATACTAAGATCACATTTAGCGTAACCATGAATGCGTAACTGAAGAATGCTGTATTCAGCACTACCCAATTGTACATACAGAGGGAGGTTTTCTTGTCATTTGCTCTCATCCTGTGTGACAAACAATGGAGAAATGTTACAGCTAACAGGCAGTGTGTATATATTTACAATTAATATTGCTCAAGACATACAGCATTACCAAACTAAACTACTGTCAACAAACAACAAGTATTTTTTTCATGTTGCCACAATGTTCCGAGGGTAGTGAAGTGAAGGAGGAAGACTAGAAACTTTCCTACATTAGTTGTATTTCAAGAGTTCATGGGCTTTTCTAGGCCTTTACGTTGCACAAAAAAAGTAATTACTAAATTAACCTTATTACACAGCCACACCTACTTTGCTTGATTTGTGATAAAGTGTCACTCACAGTGTCACACATCAGGCAATGAAATGCCACACAAAAGCACATACCAACCATGGAAATGTCACACATAAGCTAACCGGAACCTCAGTGGCTACGCAAGGTAGGCACCCTTGCACCGTGCGTTACAAGCATAATTTTTTCTGTGCTGCAAGCGATACCCTCCAGCACAAAAAAAAAGTTTCTCAAGGCATGTTTGTGTTTCTATGGGTGCTACAGAATGCAGCACACACAGAAAGAGGACATGAGAAAAAAAGACTTTATTACTCATTAGCCATCCTCTGGGGGACATATTGATTTCACGCAATCCCAGGTATAGAAACCATTGTAAATCTTGGATTGCGTGAAATCTATGGGTGGACACAGGGGAAAGCACATGCTTCACCCACAGAGCCCTCCCAGAATGAAATGTAATGCCATGAAGCACAAGGCGCTGCGTTGTGTTACATTGCTTTGCAAATCGCAAGCAAGTGTTAGTAAATATGGCTTGGGGGAGTCCGCCGCCTGATCAAGTCTGTTGGCAGTGAATCGATACCCTCACGCTCGTTGTGTCCGCTCAGGGCCGGTGCAAGGCATGGGTAGTGTGTGCAGCTGCCCAGGGTCTCGCACTCAGCCTGCCAGCATGGGGCCCGCTGAAGTGCAACACACCACATGTGCCCTGCTAATCCAATTGAAAGATAGGTGTCTTGTAACACTTGGGCCCATGGGAGGGACCACCCTCCCTGGCCTCTCAGGGATGGTGTGGAAAGGCCTAGGGTAGGGAGACACTTCCTCTTGTCACAGCTGCAGTGAAACACATTTTGCAGGTTTGTCCTGCAGTTAGGCCTGTTGCCCATTCAGAGGCACAGCGGGACGCCTTTGGTCCAGCACTTTAGCACCCCCACAATTTTAACTCTGAGCCCCCAAGCAATTCTTACACCGTCAGCACGATATGAGCTGTAAAAGAGGTGCTTGTGGGAGCCTGAGAGCAGGAACTGTGGTCAGGAAAAGTCAACACAAAGCAACTTCCAGAGCCCTGACGGCGTCATTTTTAGGTCGAGCATTCGAGACCTTTAGTAATTTCTCATGTTGGCTTAAAGCCATCCCCCTGCATCTCATTTGTTTGTTTCAGTGCCCTTTAAAATCCTTGCTTGCTAGTGATCAGTCCTGCCTCTTTGTCCCTCCTTTTTCTTTTCAGTTCCTCCCAGGCAGCAGGGACTAACTACTGTCTCATTCCGCTATTGGTTTTTATGGTCTTTATGTGTTCTGACGGGGACTCTTTTAGTTCTTGTTTTCTGTTCTGTTACTGTCTGCCTGTGCCTTTCTGTCTCTTCGCTCCTCTGGATATTTCAGCACATTTGGGGAACTTGAACCCTTTCCCTCGGAGCATCCTGCGGAAGACGCTTGATTATAATATCTGGGTCGCTCAACATGTTTACTTAAAGGCGAAAATGTAGCTCCATCGTTAAAGCTAAAAAAACACAAAACACAGGTCAACGATGAACACCAGTTAGCGACAGCTAGTAGGAGATAGCGACCATCTTGGGCCCCGCTTTGCATGTCAGTGAAATTTATTACTAATGAAATGCAAAGTGGGCGTGCCAAGATGTTAGCGACTGGAAACAGTCGGTAACATCGCTATCTCCTATTACCAATTTTGGAGATATTCGCGCTAAGCGCGAATATCTCCAAAAACTAACACCTGCCCTGAGCAGTTCTTTGCCATGTTATCCAATATTGGCTGGATAACATGGCTAAGAGCATTAGCTCGGTAATGCATGAATATCGCTGACTTTTCAGCGATATTCATGCATTTCTGCCGATTTTTATCGCTTAGGAGATAAACGTTGATAATAGCAAGGTTCCTAAGCGATAAAAATCGCCGCAGCACGGCGATAAGAATATTGCCGCTAAGCCAACATAGCGATAATTATCGCTAGTTGTTGGTAATATGCCCCACAGTTACCAGCAGGAGGGAGGATTGACAGATGGAAGAGGCCGGAATAGTTTTTAGTTCTGTTGTGAAAGGAGAAGCATAGCTGTAAAGATTGTTATCACCCTCCTGAACTGCATTTGGGAACATCAACATTCAGTGAATTTCCATAAATCCCAGGATGGGAAGCTTCCCACCAAGACAGGACCCTACTTTAAAAGATGTAAATAAGTTTGGTATTTACAAACCCACATCTGGTGTTTTTTATGTACATTTTAGTCTCTGGCATCAAAAGTGACCGTGTAATAGAAAAAATGAAAACGTGATGCATGTTTAATGTAAAAGTTTAAATAAACTAGCAGATACTTTTTGCAAAGGCACTAACACAAAGTTGAATGGAAAAAGTGTATCTGCTTGTAGTTTTACACTCACATTTCGCAGATCATTTGTGCTAATTGAAAGGCAGCGATACTTTTACATTAGATCTAAATGTGATCTATAATGAAAATACTGTAAGAGTTTAGCAAATGAAAGAGAGAGACATGTTATCAGTGACTTTTTGCAAGTTGTAAGGCAGTTGTCTTTCTGTTGTCAGCTAAGCTATTACAGCCTTTGCATTCTACGCCATGTTTATACCTAATGAAAATGTATTGGCTTGTTTCTTTAAACTTTCATGTTTATGGGTGCGTTTGTGCGCATTGAAAGAATGTGTGTCTCTCTTCTAATTGTTTTTTTGGAAATGTGCGTTACAGCGCATCTGAAAAGCAGCGTGTCTTTTCGTCCTTATTTACATTTTTGAATTGCAAACCGTACATATGTAGGGGTAATGTTTAAAAAATTTGTTTAGCTTCATACGCAAGGTGTGCAATTTGAAAATGTAAATAAGAACAAAAAGACGCAGCTTTTCAGATGCCCCTAAAACATATATCCTAAAACCAATTAGAAGAGAGACACACAGCCTTTCAACTGGCACCATTCATTTAGTCAATCTGATTGGCATTATAGAAAAAAAAAAAATATATAAGATATATGAAATAGGTTTATGTTAACCAGCATAGCTACTACAAGTGTGTAGATTGGGCAGTCCGTAAGGCCTAGCATTGAAATATCTGGCGTGAAATTTGTGTTCATAAGTCAAAGGCCTGTTTCTCCCTACTGGAGCCTGTGCTTTTTGACCTCACATCAATTCACCCCCGTTTTTCAGACTATCTCGACTTTGAATTAGGGGCATCTAGAAATCGCCTGCCTTATGCTGTATATTTTACCTAATCACTATATGGCATCTGTGATCTACATCCTGTTTAAATAATGCCTTTCAAGAGGCATTTCTTTTTTGTAACAGGCATTTAAAAAGAGTTCTACAGAAGGAAGTAAATATGGTATTTTAACATGTCGCTTAAAGGCCTGGGCTCAATATTAACAGTAACACTCCTTCAAATGGGGGTCCCACAACAATTGCCACAAGACAGCACCCCTCTTTCATTCATGCCAACTTCCTCGAGTGAGTGAAGAGAGGGCAACAAAAATGACGGTGGCTCTAAATAACAAGCGCATAGCTTTTATTGTCTCACTTATTTTAAGGTTGTTTTTGAACTTGCGAGCAACACCCTTAAATGCTTTTAAAAAATAACTGCCACACCTGTGTTTGGAAAAAGGTACATGGATGCTAACATTACTGAATACTGGAACATTTGTTCAAAGTTTTGCTTGTGTACTCTGTGTTATACACTAGAGGTGACAGGCTGAAAGTGACATTTGTTCTTGTGCGTCTGCTCTTTAACATTAGTTCACTCCCAAGAGTGCACAAGCATTAACTGTTTTGAATATATATAGTCAAGGCGTTATATATAAAGACAAACTATAGTATCGGAACATACCAACAACAAGTGGTGCGTAAACAAACGCTTTGTACTTGTAGTCATTGCTTACTAGAAGCAAGGCTGACAGTTACTGCACCTCTTTTACGAATAGCTATCAGGTATTCAAAACATAAATAAAAGGCATTGTCCTTTACAATGCCAATAGCTCAAACTATCACAAATGCGAGACCTATTGCATTGCAAATGTTTGTTGTTAAACAGAGGCCTCGCACATTCGCCTTCGCCCGGGGCCCAAAAACCCTGGAACCGGCTTTGGGTCCGCTGCTCTGATAACATTAAAATTGTTTAATACCTACACCACTGACTAATATTTCTTACTAGAAAAACAACCTATTATGTAACAAGAACTATTTTTTCAGACGATTAAATGGATTGTCTGCGGAAAGATGCAAACAATTCTCCAAACATTTCAACGGTGCGCTAGACATATCACTGCCACACAGGGTGCAAGTGATTTGCCAGAAAGCGCGTCGGCCATTTTGTTTTTCTGAAGAGCGATATTGCCTGTTTTCTCAGAAGTATATATACTTTAGAAAGGTAGGGCGACAAATGTAACTCCTATATATACTTTTGTTAAAGACAAGCTCACATTTACTAAGAATATAAAATACTAAACAAAATTAATTAAATAGCGAAACTCTGGTAAATGCATTGTGGGTATGCAGATATGGGCCAAAGGATTGTGGGTATGATGCTATTCCCAACAAAAGGACTGTGGGTATGACGATTTTTATACGGACGTGGCTGTGCCGTTGTGCGTAGCGCGCATGTGCAGTAGGCGACGTGAACTCGATTGGAAACATAACACAGGCTCAGCTGTGGCCTCTGTTCCCGCTCCAGAGTCAACCGGATCCCGCTCCTTGGCCCTCATTTATGAGGCCTTGCGTGAGTTTTGCGCCGCCGGTGCGTCACTTTTTGTGACGCACCAGCTGCGTAAAAAATGCGCCTTGTTGCGCCATATTTAAAAAGTGACGCATCTAGGTAGATGCGTCACTTTTTAAACCCCTGCGCTACATTATACCTGCGTCAGGTATAATGTATGCAAAAGGGGCGTTCACACGTAAAAAGCCTCGTAATAGTGACGCAGTGAAATCTATGAGATTTCACTGCATCACTTTTGGGACGCTGTTGCGTCAAAATCTTGCGCCTGCCTCACAGCAGGCATAAGACTGAAGCAAGCCCTTTCACATGGGGCTTTCCCCATGTGATAGGACGCATTGCTGGAGTTGCGTCACTTTTGTGACACACCCCAGCAATGCGTGACTTTTGCGCTTACAGATACGTCAGAAATACTGACGTATCTGTAACTCCTTGCGACATGATGCGCCATACATTAAATATGACGCATCACTCATGTCGCAAGGAGTGCGCAGTGAAAAGTGACGCATCGCTGTTTTCACGCAGCGATGCGTCACTTTTCATAAATGAGGGCCCTTGGTTCTGAGCTCAGGAGCACGTGCGGCTGCTGAGGCCAAACTCGAAATAATGCAGTCACACTGCTGCACCTTCAAAGCACAACAAATGTTACCATTCATTTGGTGATGATGCTGTGAGCGGAGAGGTGTAGGATATGTAGCTATGTCCAGTGCGGATTCATGTTTGAGTGGAAAGAGATTCCGCAAATTAATAATTGTGCGATGTATGTAACTGATACTGGAGAGACACAAAAGCAAAGTTTTACTGTATTCAATATGAATGAAGCCCTATTATCTTGATGTGTCAACAGGACCGATTCAGGGGGGTAGACTCCTGGGGGCTTATTTATGGCCACGGCACGCAGTGCAGCTTGTCACCGTGCTGCGTTGCACGGCGTGACAGGGAAAAGACAGGAATGCGCTGTATTTAAGGCAATACGGCACATTCGTGTCTATTCTCTTGTGTTGTTGGTGCAGCGTCATTTAGGCTCCACCCCTACATGTCACTGAAGCATTTTTTATGTGTACCTGACACTGAATAATCTGTGTAGGAGATTTTTTTTAAAGTTACGCAGCGCAGCCCCTGCGAGCTGCACTACTTTGTACGACAGGTAGGGAGCAGGAGAGCGCCATCTCTCCTCCCCTTTCACTTGGGCCGGCACTGATTTCAGCTGCTATGCGCCATGCACACACGTTAGTGCTGTACCCTTCCTGTACAAAATACTATGCTAGGCACGATGCAAAGCTTTTCCCACTTTGCGTATGTGCTGCCCAATGCAGCATGTATGCACAGTTGGAAAAGCACAGAGAAATGAAAGCATTTCTGCGGTGAGCGACTCCTTTGAAGGGACGTTAAGTTTTGGCGCAAAACCATGTGTGCAAATCTTTGTAAATATGGTTTTGCGTCAAAAGGCATGGGTGGTTGCATGGGAACGCCCATGCACCACCCATGTAACGCCCCCTTGGCGCAAAGTAACGCAAAGCACTGCTTTGCGTTGCTTTGCGCTACTTAGAGGGGGCTTTCCAGAGCAAAACAAGTTTTGTCTGGAAAGAAAATAGCAACAAAAAAAATTTGCGATGGTTAGCGTCACAAAACCAGTGCAAAAGGTTTGAAATGTGTTCCTTAACTTTATTAATGTTAAGTGAAGCACTGAAAACATGTTACTGAGGTGTACTCACTGTATAAACTAGGGGCCTTATTTACAAGAAAGTAAAGCAGCGTAGTGCCGCAAGCCATTTGGCTGCGCCACGCTGCATCACTTTCAAAGCACAGGGATGTGTCATATTTACAACAACATGACATATCCCTGAGCTTTCCCCAGCGCTGGCGCACAATCGGCTGCCATGCACCAATGCAGGCCCTCTTGCACAATAGTGCAAGAGGGCCTGCGTTGCAGGGATGATTGTTTTTGTGCAGGAAGGGACACCCTCCTGCTCAAAAACAAGAGGTGTTCTCCTCTTTCTATGTGTGCTACAGAATGAGGCACACATAGAAAGAGGACAAAGCAAGGAGAAATAAAAGTATTTCTCCTTGTTGTGCCTCCTTACACCTCTCCTGGGGAGGCCTAGGATTCTGACGAAACGTTGTGAATCCGGGAATGTGGCAGAATCCATGAGTGTTGCATGTAAATACCCACAGCAATACCCATGGCACACCCTTTCATGCAAAGTGCTGCGTGAAACGGGGCCGTAGTTACAAGGCCATGAAAAGCCGTGCAGGGGGGCTTTTCGTGGCTTTGTAAATATGGAGCACCAGAGTGTGCGCCACCAGTATTTTAAAAAAGTGACGCACTGACAGCGCTAGAGGCTTGTAAATATGCCTATAGAGACTTATATACGCGTGTGCTCTAATGTTTAGCTTCACATGAAGATTTTTAGTTCTCATTCACATTTACACTTGTATTTCAAGATACACTGTATTTATTGAAAGTACACTGCATATGTAATCATGAATTCAGTATTCACACTTTGCATTTATTTTGACATTATGCATGCTCATATAATCATGTACTTGAAGTGCACATTGAAAATAATGAATTAAATTGAACTTGACTAGACCTTTATTTCTAAACCTGAAATGTATTTTTCCTCGCTCTGCATGTTCTTTTCCCATGCAGGTGTGTTTTCTTGATTTCATAGCTAGAAAAAGAAGTATTGTGTATCAGAGATAGTGAGACCTAAGAAAGGGAATCTTGGCAAGAATGGATGATTTAATGAGCAGAACAAAGCCTCATATTCATTGCGTATCAGGAATGAGGGTGTCCATGGTAAACTTGGTCGTTCGAGATCTCTCGGATGGGAAAATCAACGAATGTTGCAGATGTACACTGTGAGTAAGAGAAATAATAGGAATGTATGGTGATGTTTTAAGAGATTTGGATACTCCTGGAACATGCTGGTTTTAATTGATATTCACACTGTTGGACTGTAAGCAGATTCCTTTTGAGGTACAGATGAGCTAGGGAGCAGGGGTGTTTTTAGGAGCTCCAGTGGGCCGGGGTCACCATTGGTGCAACACCTGATATGCCCCAGCCACCAATCCATCATCAAAATTTCCCTCATTCACAAAGTCCACTTACCAGACAAGAGGACCGTTCTGGATTCACAAAGCACCCACAGAAGGGATTGGAGAAGGAGTTTTATATCCACATGTTCTCATACTTCTGAACCCCACTTCACCGGAGTCGAGTGCTCCCTGCTTGAATAAAATATACTGCATATACCTGGTAGGCTGAATGAGAAGTTCGGCTGTCCAAGAGGGGCTGCAATCCAGGTACCGGCTATCTTACCCCTGTTCAATTGGGCTTCTCTCCTGAGTAATCGGATGCACGATCAGGCTGTGCCAGACCGGGGTGGCTTGAAAAGAGTCCAAGTGTCGTCAAGGAGCTGAAGACGGGACATGTCACCTTGGGGCATATTATCAAGGGATTTATCTCCGCTTTTTTGGCTTTAAAAGCCAAGAAAGCAGAGATAAAATTATCTCCCTATCAGCAACAGGGTGCTAACACGCAAATTCCCATGTTAGCACCCTTTTTCTCTAAGCTTCCCCTTGCATCTTTAATGAGATGCAAAGGGGGCATTCCAGAGAAAAATAATAGGAGAAATGTTGTTCAGCGACATTTCTCCTATTACCAAGGATTTCACTAACCCTGTTAGTGATAAAAAAAGCAGCGCTAACCGCGGTTAGCACTGCTTTTTTTACACCTGGTATTTTCCTGACTTAGCCATGATATTCTATGGAAGGTGGATATCATGGCTAAGTTTGTGAGCCCCTATCATCAAGCTAACGCCAAACTTCGAGAGATTATCGTTGGTTTTCCAGCAATAATCTCTTATTTGGCAGTTAGCGCAAGGATTTTTATCACTTGTGAGATAAACCTTGCTAATAGCAAGTTATCTTTGCGATAATTTCCGGCGATGCTTAGCGATAAAAAATTAGTTGCTAAGCCTCGTTAGTGATAAATATCGCTAATCGTTGGTAATATGCCCCCTGGTTACCAGCTACAGAGGGACTGAGGTAGTTGGCAGAGGATTGCTGCAGCACATGATGAAGCAGTGCAGTGGCTATACACCACCCAGAATGACAAGACCCTCCCACTCATCAAGAGGACCCCTGCTGATCAGGGTCACACACTGTGGTCTCCTGCAAACAGTGAGTGTGGGTACAGTTTCATGGGACGGAAAGGTCGCAGTCCTAACTTTTGGAGTCTGGCAATGAGAGGGGCTGCAAAGACCCTCCTGCTCACTCTAATTGCCCCAGAGCTGCGAGAGCTCCAGCTAATCATATGGTCTCAATAGCGGTGAGAGCCTCCCACTTAACTGCTGCAGACTTACATGTGGATACCTGAACGTGAGTGGTGCAACACGCAGCCACAATCTACTTGCTATCTAAAAACATTGTGAAGAGGCCAGGACGAGTGCTGCTGAATGTAGCACACATAGAAACACGAAAAACAAGGAGAAATAAAGATGTTTCTCCTCGTTGTGCCTCCCTTACGACTCCTCTGAGGAGGTGTATGTTTTTGACGCTGTCTCACATTTATGATTTCTCGCAATTCTGGGACAGTGTAAAAAACCATGGATGTTGCTGGGAACACCCCAAGCAACACCCATTGAATACCCCATTGATGCAGAAAACGGTGTTAAAGGGAACAATATTTACGAGGCAGATTAAGCCCAAAAAAATTTGTTTTAGTGCTGCCTTGTAAATTTGGAGCAGGCTCCTGCGCCATGGGTTATCACAAAAAGTGACGTTCCTGTGACCCTTTAAGAGGCTTCAATACTGCATACAGAGCAGTGGCGGTCTTGGAGTGGTCTGCCTCTCTGCAATACCAATACTACCTCACAGTCCTGCTGTACCTATCCACCTCAAATCATTACTAGGTCAATGACCCATCGAAAAGACACTCGCTATTACTGATCCTGTTGGTCCTACCAACTACAAATTAGCAATAGGTAATTTACCATTATCACCCCCTAAACAAAATCTGCATTCATAATACTTGAGCCTCCAGAACCTAAGGGAGAATACAGGGAATCTATTAGACACCCCACATCACAAGCAATAAGATCGGTCCCTATCCTTAAACTACAGAGCCCCAAGTTAGGTGCTTCACCCCCACCCACGAGGGGTGGATCTCAGTCACTGAGATCCACTTTCCAATTTCTCGTCACTAGTCTTGATGCCCAAGAGAGACCCCGTTAAAATTAAGAAGATGACAACAAACTGCATGGCAGCACTTGCAGACCTCCACAGAAACCCTCTCCCCAAAACACTCACAACCTGAAACCCCACACCCAATACTCTTTCTCCATCACTTACCCCCCCTCTCAGCTAGCGCCACAAAAATCTTCAAACATAAACTACTCAAACAACACCCGGAACACTCATAACAGACCTTTACTACAACACATCAAAGGGACAAGAGAAAACTGATTTAATCTTCTACACTACCTGCCAGGTCAAATGGTAAACAAATCTAGCAAACCACCTACGAATTACAAATGCCACGAACATCCCACATGGGCACAAACTCCTGATTTCCAACCCAACCACCTTCAAAGGAAATGCTGCAATAACAAAAGACAGATACAGCAATGTCATGATAAATGCCAATGATAATAACCTCATTTGAATGCATATTCTCAATGCTATGCAACTCCACCTCCAATACTGCTAACGATCCAACTACAGCCCAACCTGATCTCCAGGGCACATCACAGGGAACAACACACACGAGAATCACCAGAAGCTCACACTCAGTCCACACCTCCAACAGACACTCCACCCTAACAACATGCTCCCTTGTGCCTACCACCCATATCCTTCATGACTTCTTCCAGACCCTTCTCTCCCTCATAACAGACCACTCTACCAACCACATCACATCTGCCAGAGCTACACCCAACACCATCACCAGCTTTAGACCTCAGCTCAAAAACCAAATGAACAACCCACTAACCAGGTTACCTCTCCCGATCTCCCCTCCCCAAGCAAACTACGAATCCAGAGGGGCCTGCCCCCAAAAACCCCAACCTACCTTCAGCCACCACCCAATCAATACCCCAAAACACTAGGGTGCACTCTGAACACACACCCTATAGTCCACACAAAGAATGAAACATGTAGTAATACTATGCACATTCCCAACGACCCACAACCCCCTTGCCCTGAACAGCATGTATAGGCCAACTCTATCATTAATTCCCCCACTTTCTCAATAGTGAACCTGATGTATATGGCCGAACTGTCTGAGCACCTAGCTCGCATGGAAAGACACATCAAATGCCTCTCGCCACGAAACCCTATGCCCACAAATACCATTCTTACAAAAAGGGGGGTTAAACCCATATAGTCACGGGGACCTGGGCGCTATGTGGTACATATGTAGAAGGGTCCCCGTAAGGGTGGTGTATTGTCAATAGCATACACTAGAACATGGTTAAGAACAATTAAACAAAAAAATTTAAGAAAAAATTCTGGATTGGTAATGGTGATTTATTACCAAAAACTGCGTGATTGTCAATAACAGTAACAATACATAAATTTTATATTTAGCAAGCCCCGAAGGGGGAAGGGAAACAAGGGGAAAGGGAAAGGAGTGCTCAAAAGAGTGATGAGAAAATAGAAAGTTAACACAGTATAAAAAGGTAACCAAAGTATTGCAAGTTTAGTGACAATGTAAGGGTAATTATAATGCAAAGGCCAAATTATCAGGCCAAAATCACAACATTGTCAATAGATCACATTCACCAGGCACATTTGATTGCTAGATTGATCGGGGGTGTGCCGGAATATCAACAAAGAAAAGTCGACGTTTCGACCCCTAACAGCAGGCTGATTAAAGTCCTTTCACGGGGTCTTCATCAGGACGTCACACACGGGGGGGGAAGGAAGGGGCCAGTCTATGAGAGAAAATATTTTAGCTTTAGTACATGGTAAGGACGACAATTCATCCTATTATCTATACCAAGGAGTGAATTAAAAACAAAAGTTCACGGGGTACCCGACCAGGAGGGTTAAACGAGCCAGAAAACGGGCGTGGTATAATCCCCGAGATTCCCTACTTAATCCAGAAAACTCATCACGTGCCTCAACTGACCGTGTCATTTGTGTCACGACTTTTTCCACGCGCAGCAACGACATAAAGAAGATTATTAACCAAAACTGGCCTTTGGTTGCTGATGTCATTAACCAAACAGAACTGCCTCTCCACTCCTTTAAGAGAGCCAAAAACATAAGGGACATGGTGGTCCACTCGTACTTGGAACCAGTGAGCCAACCAACTTTAACATCACTCTGGAACTTGCCCCCTGTAATTGGCCATTACAGATGCGGCGCGTGTACTGCGTGTGACACTACAATTCAGACCAAAACATTTGCCCACGAGGGACGAACATTTAATCTTAAACACTATACCAACTGTAATTCTACTGGAGTCATTTACATCATTCGGTGCCCATGTAGCCAATTATACGTAGGTCAAACGCAACAAAAAATCAAGTCTAGGATCTCTTCCCACTGCAGTAGGTTAAGATGCAAAGTGGCAGGTGCACCCCTGGTAGACCATTGGTTGACAGCGGGACATTTGGTCACAGACTTGCGATGGTTCGTTATTGAAAAGGTCACCCTTGGGAGAAGAGGAGGCAACCTCTTATCAATCCTGAACACACGTGAGTCCAAATGGATGTCACTTTTGGACTCCCTTAAACATGGGTTGAATGAACAGGACAGTAGTTTGGCACAACTGGCAGCACTGGGCTAAAACTGTGGACTTCCGAAACCACTAAATGTCCCCCATTGATCCAGCATACCTGTTGACATTCGCAGTTCAGAGAAGTGCATGCACATGGGGCACTGATGATCGAATGTTTTTTCAGCTCATCTCTGGGATCATGTATAAATTACAGTCCTTTGATATCTGTCCAACTGGTTTACATCCTCCTGTGTGAGAGATGCACCCGTTTTTCAAAAGTTTTGTTGCATTCAAATTCTCCATCTGCTTGATTACAATTGTGTTATTTCACAAAGTTCACACATTCGTTCTATGACTATTTACTCGATCTCAGGTCTAGTTATTTGGTTTACATCCTCCTGTGTGAGAGATGCACCACTCACCGTGTGTTTTATAATCTGCTTTGTAAACAACAAAATTTTTTTTTTTTCTTCAATTGGTCTGTATACTCGAGTTTAACAAATTGGTTTACATCCTCCTGCGTGAGAGATGCACCATTGACTGTGTGTTTCCAAATTCGTTTTTCAATTCTGTTGCACTACAAACTTTTGCAAATTAATTGTGAACATTGCGTTTATACACTCGCCCCATGCCGGCCCTTACATCGCACCCAGATGCCCATTCCGCCTTTCGGGAGTAACTCTTCCATTTCTTTGAATCAATATACAAGTTGGCTCCTCCCACAAACTCCGCATTGCAGTTTCTGCGGAGTTCACGACAAGACCGCTGCAGACGGCCCTGTGTTCGCTTTTTGTGAGTAAATCTCAGACAGTGTGGGTTTGAAAGTAGGGTCTAGGTCCCCATGTAACCCTTTGATTTATCTACTTTAGGCCTCAAGGACACACGAGCGCTGGAAGTTATACCCCGCTTTTGAGTCAGATTTCTTCGAATCACCCACTCCACGCCATTGACGTGCCGGAGTCTGGTTGAATAATTTACATAGATGGCGTTGCCCGCCAACATTTCTCTGTGAGTAATTGCCACCTGTAGGAAATTCTTTTGGCACAAGATTCGCTTGTCCGGTGAATTGAATGTTCAATTTACTTTTTTCAGCTAACTAAAGGTGACTAAAAGCCCACTGATTTATCTACTGTTGGTCCTAAGGACACACGAACGCTGGAAGCTTTATCCCGCTTTCGAGCCAGGTCTCTTCAAAACCCCCACTCCGCGCCACTGACGTGACGGAGGGCGTTTGAAGAATCCACATAGACGGCCCTGTCCGCCAACACTTTTCTGTGAGTAATTGCCACCTGCAGAAAGGGATTTTTTAAGGTATAAGATTCGCGTGTCCGGCAAATTGAGTATTTTATTTACTGTTTTCGGCTCACTAAGGGTGACTCAAGCTGCCATCCCTTCCTCAGTGTGCCATATTCGTTGATCTTTGGCGGATTCTTTTTCAGAACGTAGAGGTACAACTCTATTTATTGTGACTAATCCTTTAGTGGGACGTTTTGGTAATAAGGCTCGGTCACCCTTTGGGTCGATGCCTTATTTTCCATCAGAGGGTCCTAGTACCCTTATATATTTATTTGCTAGAATAGCTTGTTGACTTTTCCAAAATGCAGATCTAACTGATTATTTATCTCCTCTTTAGTGGAGGCTTCCACCACAAGCGATAGACCACGACTTCCTAGCGTGGCGTCCCTTCCATGTTCAGAGCCCCCCTTTTGGCCGTACCCCATGGTAATTCAATTCGAACTTTTGTTTTTAATTCACTCCTTGGTATAGATAATAGGATGAATTGTCGTCCTTACCATGTACTAAAGCTAAAATATTTTCTCTCATAGACTGGCCCCTTCCTCCCCCCCCCCGTGTGTGACGTCCTGATGAAGACCCCGTGAAAGGACTTTAATCAGCCTGCTGTTAGGGGTCGAAACGTCGACTTTTCTTTGTTGATATTCCGGCACACCACCGATCAATCTAGCAATCAGATGTGCCTGGTGAATGTGATCTATTGACAATGTTGTGATTTTGGCCTGATAATTTGGCCTTTGCATTATAATTACCCTTACATTGTCACTAAACTTGCAATACTTTGGTTACCTTTTTATACTGTGTTAACTTTCTATTTTCTCATCACTCTTTTGAGCACTCCTTTCCCTTTCCCCTTGTTTCCCTTCCCCCTTCGGGGCTTGCTAAATATAAAATTTATGTATTGTTACTGTTATTGACAATCACACAGTTTTTGGTAATAAATCACCATTACCAATCCAGAATGTTTTCTTAAATTTTTTTGTTTAATTGTTCTTAACCATGTTCTAGTGTATGCTATTGACAATACACCACCCTTACGGGGACCCTTCTACATATGTACCACAAATACCATTCGACACAGTAAAAATAGGACATCAACAAAATCATTATCAACGCCAAAACCAACTCTGATCATGTTCAACACTCACAACTCCCCTCTTCCAACATCACCAGCCAAACCCTAAAGCTGGCGAAATCCCATCCTAATAGCTAGCGCACTACCCCTCTTAACAACCAATATCACAGGCCGAAAAGAATAAGCCCCAAGATGTCCATGAGAAAGGCAACACATCTAGCAAAAACCTATGACCTTGTGACAGCCCTGAACCCTCCTCCACGTCTAACGCGTAGCTGCACGTAGTATACTTTGAACTTTGCGTAGTACTGAACTTTGCGTAGTGCGTAGCTGATGTCACTGTGTACTTGTCTGCACTGTGCAATAATTGCAAATGGCATCTTGCACAGTGCCAGCTATGATTAAATAAATATCTTTATCTTTATATGCTAAAGAGCATATAGCACTTTCACAAAAGGGAATGAAAAATTAGCAAGCAGTGAGAGAGGTGATGATTTGGGGATCCTAGAACCTAGCAGATCCCTTGAAAACAAAAAGCACATCTTGTTGAACGATTCGGCGGTGGTCCCATCCTCTTAGGACCACCCCAAGCACAGTTATTGGCAAAAAAACAATCCCAACCAAAGGCCCTGAAAAGCATTATGGGACGAGATTAGCAGTGGACAGTGAATATTATAGTATCCAATGTCAAAATAATTCTACAAAGAGCTGCAGTTCAACTAGTCGTTACTAGATGTCCCTCACGAGTCAATTGCAAACGCATTGAAATTATTCTTGCATCAAGCTGCAGTTCCACTAGTCATTACTAGATGTCCCTCACGAGTCAAATGCAAATGCTTCATGAAAGGTTTGCAATGGTTTCGCATTTGACTCGGGAGCCTAGGGGTTTACAGCCACACCCTCCGAGTCTCCTAAGAAGCATTAGCAACACCTGACTGACCCAATCCTCACGCTGCTCTCATGCTGTTTATTTAGATTCTAGATTGGCTCAGGAGATGTAGGGCTGAGACTGGAGGGCCGAGCTGGGGCTCATTGAACTCAAATCTTCTTCCGTGCATGCCTGGAGACAAGAAGCAGCAATTCAGAAGTCACGCTGATGAGAATGTTCATCTTCTCTGCAACGACTAGTCAATCCGGTGACTGTGTGTCACTCATTCATCACTGGTAATTGTACTTAATTTAACTTACTTTGAGGACCAGGGCTTCCAAAGATGTTGTTGTGACCCCACAAATGCAACATGCCCTCAGTACTTCACGACGTTTGGGCAGCGTGTAAAGCGTGAAGTGTCAATGTGCCCCACGACTTCTCAGCCTGAGCCTGTATATGAATCTGGGGGTGACTGGGCCTACAGCTGCCGGGTGTTCTTTTTGCAGGCTTGAACTACCCTAAGGCTATAGCCAGGGCAGTTTGAGTCTGGTAAGGGCAGGCTGGACTGCGTGTAAAGCATCCATTGTGCCCCCGCGACTACTTCTTAGAGTGGGCAGTGTGTGTGTACATTTTATTGGGAGTGTGGGCCTGCTGCTGGATGTTCTACCCAGGCCTGTTTTGTGTCCTACTCGGAGTCGACCCTGGTAGCAAAGTAACTGCCTTGGGTACAGAAGGAAAGAAAGTGGTAAACGCTGCCACCCTTGACAACCTCCAATTCATTGATGTCCATGTGATGGACGGGTTGTTGCATGAGTGTAAGGGGCAGTGTTTTGTAATGCACTTAAACAGCAGTGGCTTATCAAAATAGATGTCTTAAGCAAAAAGAATTGAATTGGAAACAGCTTGCAAACGAAGCACCAAGTAAAAGTAAAATGGACGATGGCTTGCAAATGTAGTCAAGCTGAGAGGGTGCAGCTGTGCGTCCTTTCTCCTTTGGGCAAGCCATTTGTGAAAAGATTAATCTAGCAGGAAAGAGCAATTGGTTTTGTCTCTGTAGGGACTTTTTTCATCTCGAAGAGTGGCTGCTCCTCGCCAGGGTCAGACAGGCCTCAGGCTATAAGGCAGGCTGGCAGTGCCCGATAAGTTAGTCCAACAGGTCAATGTTTTGGCCCTTTATTGCCTGTATGTTGGCCTGTTTTCTGTTCTGGTAGGTTGGTATTTTAGTGTTTACTGTTGTTTTCCCTGATATTACCGCAAACAATGACTAGAAAAGACAGATCCATGCGCATACGCCAACACCATGTCCACTCTTTTCAAATTTGCCCAGATTTGCATGCCATTGTCATTAATGATGTGATGTGGGCTGGTTTCTGTCTCAGGCACTTTATTTTGGTGCCCGGTGTGCTCATGTGCTGAAGCCTGTCTATTTTCTGTTTGCCAATCTGACCCAATGACCCTGATGATGTGCGTGCATCTGTTTTTCTCACATTAACATTTGGTTGCTGGAATGTGTTATAGTAGTGAAACTGCCTATTAACTCTAACAAGTACAAAGTCACAGAAGCCATTGCGCCGCCATATTTTGGCCGTGCATGTTTTCAATCATGGTCCTTATATTAGAGCATCACCTCTTTTACATCACGCATTCTGTGCTACTAGAGCTCTGCCCTTGCATTTGCTCAAGGGAGTGCAACGTGTAGAGAGAACAGGCAAAAAAAAATGACCCACAAAGTGTTTCCCTTGCGGGAGCGAGCAGGGGCACCATCTGTTTGAAAGTTAATTACAAACAGATGTCGCCAAAGCTCGCTCCCGCAAGGGAATCGACAAACGTGCACGCGTTGCCATTGAAAACAATGCAAAGACTGCACGTTTTGGGCTACTAAGCAATTCCTAAAGGTCTCCTCCTATGCAGCGCATGTGCACTGTGTATGCAAGAACTAAAAATGCATGGCTATGGAGAAGCAATGTTTATCAGATACTGCTCAGAATAAAGGACTGCCCAGAATGTCAGTGAGTAAGAGACCCCAATGGCAGCTAAGACAGTATGTCCATACAGACAGATGTCACATTCTTCATGGGCAGGATAACCAGCTACAGGGAAAGAGCAGTTAAAACTTCACATTTTCAAAGCCACTTCAAGCAAAGTAGCAAAGCTTCACCCATTTTTGCAAAGGGTTTAACGGATGTCTCCATTGTCTAGTTACATACCCGAGCCCAGGCTGTGTTCTCCCACCAGTTCGCTTTGCCAGCTCATTACTGATGCATGGTACCCTCTACCAAAGCTTAACCATCTTTTTGCCTCCTACCTTGTGTTCCTATGGGCATTCCACCCACCTGATCCTTTCAGACCACATGGCCTTTCCTACAACAGAGTTTTCCGTGGTCCTTCTATTTATACATCATGTACAGTTCATCAGAAGACTGGGAAAACAACACCCTTACACTTCACAATTTGACCGTCTTATCGTGAATAAGCCCCACCTTCCACTCGCTCAGAGATGCCTTTTAGCTAGGTGTGGAGCTTTAAAACTTCCCACCACCGCCATCCAGAACAATGTTAGGACAGCACACGAATAGATACTCAGAAAGTGGAGACAAAACTGTGAGTTTGGGGCCATATTATCAGGAAAGGGCGATACATTATCGCCGCTTTTATCGGCAGGAAACTGCCGCTAAAGCGGCGATAATGGGCTTGATAATATTCCCTTTTGAATTCCCATAGAAGCCCAGGTTCTGGTGTTAACCTGGGCTACCATGGCAATTCACAATATTATCAAGCCCATTATCGCCGTTTTAGCGGCAGTTTCCTGCCGATAAAACCGGGGATAATTTATCGCCCTTTCTTGATAATATGGCCATTGAGACGCAAACTGATAATTGCAGAAGAACGCATTGCCTGTCCCAAATAATAATACTTGCTTGCCTAATAACAGGGCATTAGCATGACAGCTGGTCTTGGTGACATTTCAGGGATGTAGAAAGCTTTGCCCCTGTTTGATTTTTTTGCTGGTTTTGCTGTTGAACCATTAAATGAAGTTAAGTATGTAGTTAGTCCACGCTGGAGGATGACAGCTTGGAAAGGAAACCTTAGTATCCTAGACACATCGGCAGTCGGTGCAGTGGTGCATTCTGCATAGCACGGTCTAATGGGGCTCAAAAGATGGCTAGCGAACAACTTTGTCTGTGAAGTAACATTAACTACATCAGCAGAGATTATCAAGGGCTAAGTACTGAATGGTGTACCATTAAAGAGGCAAGTGCGGGTCCTTCATGAAAAAAACAGACCACTGACAGTCATCAGATTGAAGTCACCAACCCCTGAAGACAGTCTTGAAAAGAGAAGTTCCCTACAGAAAATGTTACAAAACTTGTAGACATTAACCATGGCATAAAATATTACTCGATCCCCAGGAATTAATCTCAACGACAAAAAAATATATACTGAGTTTAGAAACTATAAAAATATTGGGGCATATTAGCGTTAGCGACAGCTTACTGGCGATAGCGGGTGGTTTTCCTATCGCCTTGCATGCCAGCGATGATTATCGCTAATGACATGCAAGGTAGGCGTTCCCAAGTAGAAGCGACTGAAAACAGTCGCTAACACTACTTCCCCCTATTACCAGCGCAGGCGAAGCGATAAAAAGTAATGCTAAGCATGACTATCGCTAGTATTTAACACCTGCTGGAAACCTGACTTACCTGTATTCCTCAATGGAGGTGGATTTTCGGGCTAAGTCCACCATGGCGTTAATGCGTGATTATCGCTGGATTTCCAGCGATATCCAGGCATTTTGCCGCTGGATATTTTATCACAGTGGAGATAAACGTTGCTAATAGCATGTTTTCTCTGCTAAAATATCCAGCGATAGGCAGCGATAAATATAAATGCGCAAAGCGCGTTTTGGGATAAATATCGCAAGATCTTGCTAATATGCCCCATACTTACCTCCTTTGACAGCTACCCAAGCTGGCGGCGTAATAAGCGTTACTGGGGCAGATTTATGTGCGCCACAGCTCCGCCACCCATGGTGCGCCGCATTTACAATGCGGCGCACCATGGGGCAAAAACGGCACAGATGCGTCACGCATCTGTGCCGTAAAGGTGGCGCATTGCTATAGTTGCGTCACAAGCGCGACGCAGCTCCAGCAAGGCTCAGGGGTGCCCCATCTTAACAATGCTGCGTCAAGACCTACGCCTGCTTCAAGCAGGCGCAGGCTTGTGACGCAGCATTGGCCTGAAAGTGACTGAGTGAAATCTTATAGATTTCACTCAGCCACTTTTGCGAGGCGCACCTGCCCTGGAACGCCCACCCTGCGCCGGAACGCCCACAAGCGGCGCAGTGCTTTACAACGTGATGCATCTGCCTAGATGCGTCACGTTGTAAATCGTTCGTAGGGATGCGCCACGTTTACGCCGCCTTGCGTGACGCAACAGCGGCGTAAACGTGGCGCAAGTGCCTCATAAATCTGCCCCACTGTTTTTAAGGTCTTAATTCGTCATTCTGCGTGGCATTAAAAGTTGACCAAACCTGGCTGTATTGAAGCATTCAGATCAGAGATCACTGCAGCAGGAGCGTTCCACTGCAAAGCTACCTAACCCAATTATTCAGCTGTTGATGGTGGTCTGGGCTGAAACAGTGAAGGCTGGCAACTGTAAGGAAGGAAGTGCCATGTGAGCTGGCTTGAAGAAACTTTGGGGCCTATTCTCAAGGCGATATAGCCACGTTAGCGGCATTTTTCTGCCGCTAAAGCAGCGATATTTTTATCGTCTTATTCTCAAGCTGTCTCTAACAGCTGTTAGCGACAGATTTCTGGCAATAATGGCCGCTTACAACATCGCCAACGATGTCAGCGACAACTACCGCTAATCGTATGCAATGTAGGCATTCCCGTGCTATAAGGCATGCTAACGCCACTACGCGATATTTCTGACGATCACCGGACCGGCAATACGATTAAAAAAAACACACGCTAAGGCCTGTTAGCTGCAGGAATCTAAAATTAGAGAAAAGGAGGTCTTAAAAATGGTGAAAAGTGGCATCATATAAGGGAGACTACCCCAGAGGCCCATCTGATGATCCACTGATGCCATGGAGGTTCTAATCATGCAGCTTGGAGCACCAAGAAGGCCACAACAACCCCCGTCAATGTTACCTCCCCCAGGACTACCACCAAGGCTCTACCGAATAAGACAGCGGGTCTATCGCCGACGCACCATCCTCACAGACCTAATGCCAGAGGATGTCATTGCCCACTATAGGCTCAAAAGGACTTACATCCTCCGCATCCTGACACAGATAGCTCACAGGTTGACGGCATCAACACAGCGGATAAGCAACATCCCTCCGCAAACAAAGCTGCTGGCTGTGCTGCACATGTTGGCCTCAGGTACATTCCAACCAACAACTGCCAGAGTCGGAGGAGTCTCACAACCAGCCCTATCAAAGTGCCTCACAACAGTTTTGGATTGGCATAATCAACCTGATACCCCAGCACCTTCACTTCCCCAACACTGCACAGAAGCAGATGAAGACCAAGCAAGGGTTCTACGCCATAGCTGGCTTCCCGCATGTGTTGGGGGCAATTGACTGCACACATGTCCTACTTGTGCCCTGTTAGATTTGGGGGTCTCTATTTGGTACAGGTAGGTACTTGTGACAAATAGGGACCCTCTCCTCTAGTCAGGGAAAGGGGGATTACACTCTTAAAAAAAACCTTGCTCAACCTCTAGGTAGTGTGGCGAGAGCAGCCAAGGCTTTATAAGTTAAGCAGTTGTGACCACATACAGTAACCCAGTGACAACACTACAAATGGACACCACACAGGTTTTATATAAAAAATAAGTAGACTTTATATAGAGTTTCCACAAGACCATAAACAACAAAAATACACACTATGATTAATTTTAGATGGTAGTTTTAAGCTTAGTTCAGTTCAGTTCTTAGATGCGACACTCTGCGTCAATGTACCTTGGTTGCGTTGCGCTTCCACGACAAGCAATGTCGCAGCGATGGGAAATGCGGCAAAGTTCAGATACAAAGAAATAAAGACTTGAAGATCTTCCAGATGCGGCACGCTTCTCGGGGATGCGAGAAGCTTCTCGGTTCGATGCGTGGACTACAGCGGCGACATCCAAGATGTGACGGCAGCAGCTCCAGCGGCGACGCTCTTCTCCTACGATGCGTGAATCTTCCGCTCGATGCGACAACTACAGCGGTGACATCCAAGATGCAACGGCAGCAGCTCCGATGGCGGCGCGCTTCTCGGGGATGCGAGGTGCTCTTGGTCGTTGCGGTACAATGCGACAGTTCCAGCGGTGACACCCTCCTTCTTCGGAGTTGCGACGGCAGGCACAGGGACAGCGACACGCTCCGACCTCGTTGCGAGATTCTTCTCCTGATGTGGTGCAGTGTGACAACCACAGCGGCGACACCCTCCTTCTTCGGAGTTGCGACGGCAGCAGCAGCGACGGCGACACGCTTCCTCTTCATTGCGACACGCTTCTCTCCGATGCGGTGCAGTGCGGCAGTTCCAGCAGGAACACCCTCCTTCTCCGGAGTTACGACGGCAGGCAAAGCGAAGGCGACACGCTTCTTCTTTTTGAGTCGCGCTTCCAGCTCCTTGCGACACGCAGTTCCTCAGAAGGCCCAAAACAGCAGCAGGCACTTCCACAAGAGCTCTGTGGAGCTGGGGGTTAAAGTCTGTTGTCCCCAAGACTTCAGCAGGAGGCAAGCTCTTTTCCAAGCCCTTGGAGATCTTTCACAAGTTGAAAGCAAAGTACACAAAGTTCCTTTCTCCTTCCTTTGGCAGTAAGGCAACCACTGCAGGCCAATCCCCCAAGCAGCACTTGAGCTTGGGAATAGTCTCTCTTCAGTTTCTTAAGGTTCCTCTCCTCAGTAAAGGTTTCTTCTTACAGTCCAAAAGTGATCTAATTTCATGGGAGCAGGGTCCCAATATTTATACCCCCAAATCCTTTGTTCTCTGAGAGGAGAGGGGCCTGTGCCCAGTCCAAACCAGTTCTGAAGCACTCTGTTTACCAGACTTCTCCTTTCCTTTCACAGTGCAGGGCAGCAACATCAGACACCAAACAGGAGGTGGAGCCAGCATTGTGGAAGGCAAGTACAGTCCTGGAGCACTTTGTTGACAGGACTCCTTCTCTTCTTTCAGTGTGCAGGGCTGATACATCAGCCGCTCCCCAGGGGGTGGAGTAGCATTGTGGAAGGCAGGCACATACCCCGATTCAGAGTTCAGGTGCACTCCTCCCTCCCATCTAGATGCAGATCTCTCTATTCACCACTGGGTGACTCAGCCTATCTCCTGGAATTCCCCAGCCCTGACACTCACAAAACCAGATATAGGAATACACAACCTAGCAGAGGCAGGTTTGAATGGTTAGACAAGCAAATACCTACTTTCTAAAAGTGGTATTTGCAAACAGAATATTAAAATAAACTTTACTAAAATATGTATTTTATTATTCTGAGTCCAGGCACACTGAACTCGAATTTCTACCATGTTCTCTTAGCCTGTTAGGATTGTAAAATGTAACAATTTGAACAGCCCATTCTGGCCTATGGGGAACAGGTAACCTTGCAATAGTGAAAAACCAAAATGGCTGTAATTCACTATTAGGACATGCCACACACACCAGGGCTTGTCCTCCCTTATACTTACAATGCACCCTGCCCTTGGGCTTACCATAGGGGTGACTGATATGAAGCAAAGAGAAGGTTTAGGGACGGGCAAGTGGGTGCACTTGCCCAGTCAGCATGAAAGTACCAGACTGCACGCAGGCTCTGCAATGGCAGACCTTAGACATATTTTACAAGGCTGCTTCTGTGGGTGGCACAACTACTGCTGCAGGCCCACCAGCAGCATTTGGATTACACGCCCTGGCACACACAGTGCACTAGACTAGGGTCTGAGAAGTAAACCAAATAGCCAAACATGAAATCACGAATCCATACATCAATTTACAATAGGGAGCACTCGCACTGTGGCACTGGACAGCAGTGGCACAGTGCCCAAAGCATCTAACACCAGCAAAAATACATGAGGCAACAGCAAATATGGAAGGGAGACCCACGCCAATGGTGCCAGGTCTAACATGCCCCCTGCAGATACTGTCCACATATACTGCAACAGAAAGCACACACATTCCATCAATGTGCTGGCAATAGTGGACCACCAGGGCCTGTTCACCAATGTTGTTGCCAAGTTCCCAGGTAGTGTACATGATTCCTACATCTTCCGCCAGTCCATAATCAACCAGCTCTTTCAGGATGGCACATATGGAAATGCACTGCTCGTTAATAAGTACTAACTGAACACACCACACACCTCAACTCCACAATCTGAGGGCACACAACTGTGAGAATGCACACGTTCCAAACTCACATACAACATGACAATCAACATGCCCACCTACCAGACACAATAACAAAAGTTATTGTGGTAACTTGGGCCAGCCATGACAAACCATCCCCCAAAACCATAGCCCATTTGCCACACAATTGCAAATGTTGTGAGCGATGAAAACCAATTATGTGCGAGGGAAGTACTCGACCGATGAAGAAAGAATGTACACAAAGCGGAGTGTTGTGGCGGTGTGCCGGACAGTCTTGAGTGTGCAGAGCACGGACATGTCCATGTGGGCATATAGTGCGTTTACGTGGTCCAGCGTGATGGCAATGACAGGGATGGTGACTTTCACACCTGACGGGAGTGAACCATGTGAAGGTAGCATGGAGGATGCAGAGGCTGTTGAAGCAGCTGCAGGCCACTGGGTACACCTGTTTGTACATGGAGAGGGAGAACTCGAGTACGATGCGTAGTTACCTAGAGTTGTGGGGAGGGCTGCCAAAGGTGCAGAACCACCAGGTGTTTCCACATGCTGATGTTGTGGTCACGAGGATGAGGACTGATGTCTCCACTTCGTAGAGCACACCGCAGCTGTTGAACATCCATGTTGCAAATTGCTGCTTTCCTCCCAGGAGGCCCAGTCTGATGTGTTTGTGTGTGTGCCTTGTTGAGTGAGAGTATGAATTAGGTGTCTTTGTAGGTGGTGATGTCGAATGGTTCAGACGCATCTGTAATGTTTGATGTTGTCGGTGAACGAGGTGGCATGCATAGCACACTGTATGTTGGAGTTGCATACTGGTACAAGTGTGTATGCGCAGTTGGAGATACATGTCTTGAATTTCCGGACAGTGCTGTAGGCGTTTCCTGCAGTGGTGTGGCTGTTGCTGTTGAGGGTGGAGTGTGCCAGATCTTTGGTGACTCTGGTCCAGTAACTCTGTGTGGCTCCGCCCGTGGATTTGGATGTAATGGGGTTTCACGATGAGGAAGTGTATGCCGTGCTGGTCACACCATGGGTGTTGAGTGTTGTTGATGAAGTGGACGCCGTTTCCACATGTGATGATGGGGTCAAAGGTGTGCCCTGCCCTGTGGAGCAATGTTAGCAAGCATCTGCCAGTGGGTAATGGATTCTGAGTTCTTGTGGTATGTGAGGTGGAGGCTCAGCTCATAGATGAGTATGTAGTCCATTGAGTAGATGACATGTCATGAGATGAAGTTAATGTCGATTAGAAGCGAACCCGCCCTCAGTGGGCCCTGCATGTGAGGGTGCCGCAGACTGTTGCTTTGTGGCAGGTCTGAATTGGAAACAGCAGGTGTTGTGTGGTGGGGAAGGTCATGCGTCAGCGTCAGCAGCTGAACAGAATGTACGCTATGTCTAGTGTGGCCCATTGGCATCTAAACGTTCACCTGGCATTGACTGCGAGGAGTGCAGATGAGTGGTAGCGCTAGCCGTTAGCAGAGCCAGGGACCCTGCTGGTGTAGGTGTCAGGCCTGCGTAAATGTGCTGACAGGCCTGACATTGGTGCGCTGTTGGAGTGCTAGTGATGCAACCGCGCAATGCACACAAACAAATAGGCCTGGGGGGACGGAGGAGCAGCTGTGAAGCAATGTAATTTGCATAGATGCGTGTCATTTTGTCAGAAGCTACACATGGCTACCATCAATCCCAAAGTAGCACCAATCTCACACCACAAAACTATTAACCCTGCCCACACAGCATGCATAACTACTAATGGACACACACCATGGATGATGACACCCCTCCGAGCAACCAACACCCAGGCCCAGAGGCAGTATAATTTGGCTCATGGACACACCAGAGGCATAGTGGAGCACACATTTGGCGTGCTAAAGTCACATTTCCGTTGCCTTGACATCACAGGTGGAAGACTGTTGTACAGTTCAGAAATTGTGTGCAAGATGATCATAGTATGTTGTGTATTGCACAATATATGTGTATGCACCAATGCCCCATGGATCCAAGTGCCAGATGCACCGGATGATGATCAGGACGACGAGGAAGATGAGGCAGGTGGAGCACACCCCACAGCTAATACAGCAGGATCAGCCCTGAGGGAAAGAATCATCACCAATTTCTTCACCCGAGCACGTCACATCGTGAGTGTCCTCAGCAATCATATATACGTTCAAAATGACCCCAAGCACAGTATATGAAAATAAAAAATACTACACATATACCCTGTGTGCATGTTTCTCATCCGCATTATTACATCACTCTGACAAGTGTAAGTGTAACATAAAGTGGTAACAATATACCAAGTTTAAAATTAGGGGGGATATGTCCCCTCTGAACAGAGGTGCTGTTTAGGTTGAGATATGTTCCAAACCAGACATGTTACTTTGTCAAAAGTGTTACAAAATTCTGATATTCAGTGTGTTACATGTGGCTACAAATTACAAATAGGGTGTCAACAGTGGTAAACCATGAATATCAGGGTTGTCATTTGGGGTCAAATATGAAATTAGGGTGTCATATGGGGTTAAATATGAAATTAAGGGTGTCATATGGGGTCAGATATGAAATTATGGTGTTATTTGGGGTCAAAATGAATATCAGGGTATAATTTGGGGTCAAATATGAGATTAGGATGTAATATGGGGTCAAATATGAAATTAGGATGTCATATGGGGTCAAATATGAAATTACGGCTGTTATTTGGAGTCAAATATTAAATTAGGGTGTCATATGGGGTCAGATATGACATTAGGGTGTCATTTGGGGTCAAATATTTATTTATTTATTTAGAAGTTTTCTATAGTGCTAACAAGACCCGAAGGTAGCAGAGCGCTTTACAGTAAAAGGCGTGACAGGGTGAACAAAAAGACATGTAACAAGTAGAAGCAGTCCTCGAAAGACAGTATTGGGGGAGGGAAAGTTCGTAACAGTGGGACTTTTGGTATAAGGATACATAGATAACACATAGTTCAGTGGGAGATCCTAGTTATCTGGGACCTAGGGAGCGGATGAGAAACAAGGATTTGAGTTGGTTCTTAAATTCCGCATAGGACGGTAGAGTTCTGATATGCGGAGGGATAGAGTTCCATATTTTGGGGGCATTTCCAGTGAAGGAGCAGTCCGCAGTTTTCTTCTTTCTGGTTTTTGGAAGGATGAGCAGCAGGGAGTTGGAGCTTCTCAAATATCTGCTTTGGCCTGCTTTTTGGAGCTTGGTTGCCAGGTATTCTGGTTTACCGGTGTGGAGGGCCTTGTGGGTTAGGCAGGCCGTTCTGAAGGTGCTACGCATTTCCACCGGAAGCCATTCTAGTTCTTTAAGTGCTGGGGAGATGTGGTCGAATTTTTTGCATCCTGTGATCATTCTTGCTGCCGCATGTAGTGTTGTTTTTAGTGGAGCCAAGTGAGATTTGGGGATACCTGTAAGGATTGAATTCCCATAGTCCAGTCTAGATAGAACTAGATATTGTGTGGCTAGTTTAAGATCCTTGTTTGGAATGAAAGGTTTGATTTTGTTCAGCAGTCTGAGGTTGAAGAAAGCACTTTTTGCCGAGTTCTTAATGTGGTTTGTCAAGGTTAGTTTGGGGTCTAGGGTGAAACCCAGAGATTTGACGGAGTCAGTTGGCGTGAGAGAACCTTTAAGAGCATCGATCGACTTCAGCCACTCAGTGACTTGAGGGTTGTCTTCTTTGTTTGAGATGAGAAGGGTTTCGGTCTTGTCGGGATTGAGTTTCAGGTGGTTTTTTGTCAGCCAATCTTGAACATCTTTTAAGACAGCATTTAGTCTATGGATGTCGTTAGGTGAAGAGGTTTCCAGGTAGATCTGCGTGTCATCCGCATAGAGGTGGAAGAGGATGTTGAATATGAAATTAAGGGTGTCATTTGGGGTTAGATATGAAATTATGGTGTCATATGGAGTCACATATGAAATCTAGGGTGTCATTTGGGGTCAAATATGAAATTAAGGGTGTCAATTGAGGTCAATGCAAGCTTCTCTTGGTGTTCTGTGTGTCATGAATGTCAGGTAAGACTGTCAATCTCTGTAATAAATTGCAGTTAGCCTGGAAAACTGCCTGCATTTCCGAGTTTGTGATTTATTTTTCATATCAGCAATGGAAAATACATTGGTAGACACATTGAACCATACGAAATGTTACCCCAAAGCCTCTTTGCATGCCGATTTTCATCGTTAAGTCAAAAAACAGGCCGCATACACACAGGAAATGATGTGTGCATGCTTCCTGTTTACTGTTTACTGGCGGAGTGCTGTGCACTTTCACTTTCTCTTTTGAGCACATGGCTGGTGATTGTGGAGAGTTTGAGAGTGTTGCTGTGTCCTGTGTCCTGTTGGGAGTGTCTCTGTGAGGTGTTGTGTCCTTGTTTTCACGTGTTTCATTGTCTCCTGTGCTCAATCTTGTCGGGTGTTTGTCTTGGGGTAGTTAACCTAATTTCTGTTGTTGGGGATATTATCTAGGGTTTCTTCTTTTTTGGCAGTGGAGATAGGTGTGTGCAGGGAGATGGTGGGTGTGGGCAGGGAGGGCAGGATGTCGGAGGGGGCATTGGGGGGATTCCTATGGCTCATAAAGTTCAACCTGCCCTTGATAGTGGAGAGGGGAGGCCGTATCCTTGCTGGATACCCAGTCAGTGTGGGAAAGCAGAGGTGGGAGAATGTACGGGTGCAGATGCTGCGTGTATTTGGAGTTGAGCGCACTGTTCGCCAGTGTAAGCACCGCTGGCAGGATACCCTGGCCTGGGAGGGAGTCCTCTTGGACTAAGTCAGACTCATCTGTGGCCTAGAGTGTGGTAAGTACAAAGTATGATATTTAATCATGAATGCAGTAAAAAATAACAAAATATGCCATGTGGGACACACTGGTGTTCAAGGGAAAAAATGTTGCAGAGTGAGGCGGGAGAAGTAAAGCATTCACGCATAATGGCACATCAGAGACACAAGCCTGCATCATATTGGCAAGCATAGGGTGGAAGTTTGTGTTACCCACTGCGCTGAAGCCAAACTTAGCACTGTTGTGCCAAAGCTGGCACACCTGTGCAACAATACGTGCAGGGTTAGATTTTTGTTGTACAGGAAAGGTGACTGTACATGAACAATCCAAGGCATTTTTACTGTGACCTGTGTGCTGGCCAAAAGGAAGTGTAAAAATGCTGTCCTCACAAATTGTGGTATGTTAGCTACGCTTTCCCTGTACTTACTCTCTGTGTGACAATGTATGAGATAAGAACAAATGCTGCAAGGAAATAGGACATCTCCGGAGTGTCATACACCAACAACCACTGGGAGACTGCCATGTGCGATCTGCAGCAATGCATTTGTACACAGAGCATGTATTACATCATGTTTCGTGTAGAAATGGGGCCTTGTGAATGTGTCACACAACTAGCATGTGCAGGTTTTCTAGCATCATTGTCTTGTTTGGCCAGACTCAGCATTCACAGTTCTTGTGTGAATGGCAGGCAAAGTAGACCCAATCATGTAGCCTACATGTAATGCAAACCTACAGTTATGTAGAATTTACAGTAATGGTGATAATTTGTATGATGAATATGACACGAGTGATTTATTGTATGATACCAACACAAATTCCTTTTGTTGTCTCACAGCTGGATGACCTACCATTCCAGGACTCACACGCCACTGGTGAGTTTGGACATCATCATATAATTCCGCGGTGCGGTATGTTAGATGTCTGAGTCGAAAGATCAGCGTTGTAGTGTGCAGTATTGGTGTGTATCACATATACTAGGACTAAGACCGTAGTCTTAGTGGTGTATTGGGGAAGTGAGAAGTAAGTACAATTCTGTAAGTGAAGCTGGAGCAATGTGCATTTGTCTCCCAGTTGTGACCGTACACATCCCCAGTCAGTGACAGACATTTAAAGGAGGGCCATGTGTTCCGTCACTGCATCACATGCATGTGGATTACAGAGCACACTGATAGGAGAGGAGACATGTAAGTGGTGCTATCAATGAGTATCTGCAGACATGGAATGCATGTACTGAGATGACTGTGCAAGTGTGCCCGATCATGCACAAGGAAGCAGTGGTATCCAGGCCGTGCGTGCTCAGACACAGGTCTGCACTATTTTGTAGGTATGCTGCATACCAGCTTCACAGAAGTGTCAGTGCATAGCTTTGAGTCAAGAATATCAATTGCATGTTCCCCAAACACCTAGCAAAGATGGCCCTATGAATCTCATTGGCATATTTGGCCACTGCCATGGTGTTGTCAAGCTGTCTCCCTGGGGTCAGTCCATGACCGACTCTGGATCAGGTGTACGAGCTCCTCGGTCCCAATTTTTGGCATTACTCCACATTCATAATTTACCGTGCATGCTTTAGCTCTGCATTTATTGCAGTGCCATATTTTTTTACAATGCATGCCTTTAGAATGCTATCTGTGAGAAAGCATTACCCATAACAACACTATAACCTCTATGACTCCAGGCTGCCTTTACAATGGGGAATGAATTGTCAAAGTGTGCGTTGTAAAGGCCTGCGTATTTGGCTTTACTACGGAGTAACATTAGCCGATCCAAAACATGCATGAGTGACAATTTAGAGGAAAGGGTGTTTCCCCCTATCTAGTAGCAACACGCCTGTCACCCATTGTGAAGTAGTGGTGGAGAGAGGGACAGCGCCTTATATACAAGTCCATGTTCAGCCAGCCAACGTGTTTCCATGTGTGCTGCATGATGCAGCACGGATGAAAGTGTGAGCAGGGCTGTCCCTGGATTGCTCCTGTGCAGTTAGGGTAAACTTCCTACACATAAACAAGCCCCCCTAAAACCAGATACCCTTGCACTCTTGTGCAAGAGTGCCTATGTTAGCGCTAACTTCATGAACTGTACCCAGTTGCTGTGGGACACACAGGGCTGCACATGAGCATTGTACATATGATGCAGCACTGTGTCACAGGAGAGGATGAGGGTAGTGCTACACACCGAGGGCTAATACCTCCTTCCTCCGATTCCTTGGACATGTCACCCTCAGTCAGGGAATGTAATGGCAACAGATTTTGACACTGTCAGTCAAATTTTGTTGTGACAGTACATGTCCCATGCCATGCACTGTCATGCCATTCTCCCCAGCATGTAGTCAGTGATGCAGGATTCAACATTTAGTTGTCCAGGTCACTTTATGACTTCCCATACTTACTCTAGAGTGAAGGCTCCCATATTGAAGTGATCTTGTATCATAGAATTGAATGGAGAACATTGACATAGTCTAAAGGACCCACAATTTCCCATTGTTCACATTTTACAGACAACATGATGCCAGCGGAATCACACGCCTTCCAGGTGAGGAAGGAGCAGTACCAACATATAAAGAAGGTTGCAAAAGGGTACCACAACAAGGTGTGGAGGTACCAGGAAGACTGGGCGGCTGGTACCAAGGAATCTGTGACCGAGGTGGCAACACGTGGCAGGCGCAGTGGCACAGAGGCCATCCCAGGCCCCTCTGGCATCAGCGCTGGGTCCCAGCATGTACAGTCAGTGTCCTATCCTACAATAACCCCCACCCATGGGACAATCCCACCTGCCCCTGCATTATGGACAATAATGTGCTGCTGGCCGAGAGGAGGCGGGAAATGGCTGAGCAGACAAGGAACCTTGAGGAAATTAAAAAACACTTTGGACTTCCATAATGTCTGGACATGTTGTGCCCCATCCCCCTCTTCTCCCTTCCACAATGTTTTAACTTGTTTTGTAGGTAGTGTTAGGTAAGTATTTAGGTGTTAGTGTTAGAACGGGGGGTCTCTAGTTGGCTGAGGCAATTACCTTAGTCCAAATAGGGAGCCTTGCGTCTAGTCAGAGAAATGAGGGAAACCCTTTTTGATAACCCCTGCTCACCCCCTGGTAGCTTGGCATGACCAGCCAGGTTTATCTTCAAGGCAATGTGTAAAGTATTTGCAACCACACTCCCAGTGACACAGTGATAACACCACAATTGGATACCACACTGATGTATGAAAATAGCGGTATCTTTATCAAGAAGAAAAATACGGTAAGACCAAACGATAAAGATCCAACATATACGTATTCGTAATATTTCACTTTGCCAGTTATTAGGCCAAAAAACACTTGTAGGTTCTTGTGGTATTAATGAACAGTTCAGGATGTTCAAATGTAGTCCTAAAGCAATGCTATGCAGTTCGTATTGTCAGACTAATGCGGTTCATAATGCAAGAATAATGCAATCCTCAATGCAAGTAATCAGGCAGTTCTTATTGCAAGAATAATGCAATCCTCAATGCAAGTAATCAAGCAGTTCATAATGCAAGAATAATGCAAACCTCAATGCACGTAAACAGGCAGTTCGCAATGCAAGTATAACGCTCTCCTTAATGCAAGTAATAAGGCAGTTCGTGATGCGAGAATAATTCAATTCTCAATGCGCGTAATCAGGCAGTTCGTAATGCAGGAATAATGCAATTCCGAATGCAAGTAATAAGGCAGTTTGTAAAGCTAGAATAATTCAATCTTCAATGCACATAATCAGGCAGTTCTAATGTAGGAATAATACAATCCCTAATGCAAGTAATAAGTCAGTTCGTAATCCGGGAATTATACCAGGCCAATCGACGCGATTATCATGGGCACCACTAGGCCCAAACCACAGACAACAGTCCAGAACTGCCGAGGGCAGCCCCGGTACTGCCGTGCAGGTCCGGGCCGCTCGAGGACTCAGCGCGTCTAACGCGATGCAGCGGGAGAGTGATGGAAGCACCCCTGTACTCCTCCTGAACGCCTGCCCAGGAAACACACACTTGCGGCGCCTGACCGGAGTCCAAGCCTTACCTAGGGGATATGCTGCCTCGCTCTCTCTCTCCCCGCTCGTCGGATGTCCTGCTGGGCGCTACCGATGACGACGCAGCTCCGATGCAAGGCGACCCTGTAGCAGGACAGATTACGGTGCTGCCTTCTCCGTTGCTGACTATCTTGGGCAGATTCCTCTTGTGAACAACGATCACGATTACCTCACAACTTCCTTGGCTTTACGGACTCCTTTATCACATTGAGGCTCGGGCCGGCGGCAGCGATCTTGATCCGCAGGTTCAGTTACGATGATGGCTCAGGCCACAAACAGCTACACAGCAGCGTGGACGATGATTCATGCTGCGGGGGCACTGCAGTCACGGGGCACATTCCAACCAACACCACAACTTAAGACAAAATCCTAACTTCTGTGAATACCAAAAGTAGTAAATTCATTCTGTGAATGCCAAAAGTAGTAAGTGCATTTTGTGAATACCAAAATAGTAGGTAAGGTTCTCTAGGTGCTGGGGGCCGTCGGGAAGATTAAGCAAGCTATTGCCCAGAGTCACATGGTGCTGGACTAACCTGCCGCCAGAGCCGGGGATCGAACCCTGATCCCCAGATTCCAGCGTCAGTCGCCCTGGCCGCGGCACCACACCTCCCCCTTTGATGTCTTTGTTTTCAGGGGCACTGACTCCTGTCCAAACCAGTTCTGGGTGTCTTCCTGCCAGTGACATCTTCTTCTTTTGATAGTGGGGGTGTGGTTCCTCAGACACTCAGCAGGAGGTGGAGACATTCTTTTATGGCGTTACAGCAAACAAATGATGCACCGAATGCTGGCAATGCAAACATTCTCCCCCAGTCAAAGGAGCTGAGTTAAATCCATTGTTCCTTTGCCAACTATGCCACCCCAATTTGGACCCAGCCATATGCAAATCAGTCTTGACCCTGTGCCCCTTGGGACCAGTCCAGACCGAACTGCCAGGCCAGATCCTCCCTGGACTGGAAACAAGCAGCCTGGGACCAGTTTCTGGGTATGTCACCCTTCTTCAGTCAGGCTAACTTGAATCCAGTGGCATAATGAGCAAGGAACCTACGTCTGGGCATACGCATCCTACGTAGGTCAAAAATAGTTACAACAAACAAATGATGGATGGAATGCTGACAATACAAACATTCTCCCCCAGTGAAAAGATATGGGTTAAATCCATTGTTCTTTTGCCTACTATGTCACCCAGTTAGAACCCAGCCATATGCAAAGCAGTCTTGGCCCTGTGCCCCATGGGAACAGTGTAGACTGAACTGCCAGGCCAGATCCCCCCTACACCAGAAAATAGCATGCTGGGATCGGTTTCAGAGTATGTCATCCTTCTTCAACCAGGCTAGTTTGAATCCAGTGGCATAGTGAGCAAGAGAACCATGTCAGGTCATATACATGCCACTTAGGGCGAAACGTGTTACAGAAAACAAATGATGGATGGAATGCTGACAATGCAAACATGGTAATGGTAAATATTTCTTTTATTTGACTTGGTTTAAATCATAAAAAGGGCGGATTAACCGCTAAAAACACGTTAACACTTGTGACTTAAAATTCATGAGTAAAATAGACATTAATTAATGACTTCACATTAAAACCTTTTTGATCAATGAGACAGAGGAAACAAAGAAAGACAACAGTGCACTTAGTGCTTTTAGTCTTATTCTAATTTTCTAGTTTGTAGTGACTGTTTCTTATTCTTGAATTGGCTCAAGATGATTATCTAATCGTTTTTCAAAATGAGTTCCATCTCTTTCTTTTCTAGTGCTTTTGCCGCCAGGCTTAGGAACTTTAATGATTTGCATGCCAATTGCACTGTTGATCCTCCTAAACATTTTATTACTGCGGATCTGCAGGTCCTTATCTGCTCTTTTTTCATTAACGGCCGCAGCAGTTCTTTCCGTTTGGAGGATAATGCCGGGCAAATACAAAGTAGGTGGAGCACTGATTAATTTCCTTGTCCACAGAGGCGGCAGTCCATTGAAGGCCAGGTACGTTTCCATATTGGTGTTAGATCTTTAGTCAGGTACACTCCCAGTCTCATTAAAATTAGTTGCTGTTTCATTCGGTTTGCAAAATGTTCTGAAAGATATGATTGGGGCTTTAGCTTTTTATATGTTGGCCGCACCCTCCATGCGTGAGTTTTCTTGGAGAACGTGGCTTTATCCTGTTCTTGGGACCTTTGATTAATTATTTTGTTGACCAATTGTTTAAACTCCGGATAGACCGTTATGGTGTGCCATGCTTCCTCCAACTTTAAAGCCTCGATCGATTTCTTTAGGATTGGATAAACGGAATTAGTCCATTTGAATTGTTTTTCGACCTCCAGCCAACAGTAATGTGCCAGGGAGTCATCCTTTGCTGCCCGCATTCTCCAGTAGTATTTTACCAGCGCTCCTTGTCTTGACATAATTTGTTTTTTTTAGCCCAAATTCCAGTCTAATCCGATCTTGAGAGATGTGACGTGGAATATTAAACAATTTTTTAAAGAGGCTGGTTTGGGCGATATTCAGAGATGTTGCATCCTTTAAGTTTAAAAGTTCAGAACCATATGTAATTGCAGGTAGAAATTTTGATGCCACAACCTTTAGTAAGTGAGTGGTAGAACTATCACTAAGTTTCTTTTGCAAAGTTTTAAATGCAAATAATAGCTGTTTGGCTTTTATTTTTTGCTGTTCTTGGTGTAGTTTGTAATTAAGATGACGGTCCAAAGTAAATCCCAGATACTTGTATGTCCCCTCACGGTCCAAACTGTTGCTGTCGATCGTCCAAATAATTTTTGGTATTTTTTTTTGTGGTCTGGAAAAACACATGACCTTTGTTTTTTTGAAATTTATCTGTAGTTGGTTTAGGTCTGTGTATTCTACAAATTTGTTGATCAGTCGTTGCAGCCCGCGAGGCGTTTGGGAGAGCAGCACAATATCATCTGCATATTGTAGGCTTACTATTCTCACGTTCCCCAGTTTTGGGGGGGTCACCTAATGATGAGCGTAGGTTGTAGTCTAGATCAGCTGTATATATGTTGAATAGACAGGGGGCCAAAACGCATCCCTGTTTTAGGCCATTGATGGTTGTAATTTTGTTAGTTAGACTTCGGCCATCTCCCATTTTTACTTGAACCCATGTTTTTGAGTAAAGGTTGATTATTGCGTTCAGTAAATTTGTCGGTGCACCCCAAGATTTAATTTTTTCCCACAAGGCTTGTCTGGGGACCTTATCAAAGGCCGCCTTGAGGTCTATAAAACACGCGTACAATACTTTTGAGTTTGCAATAGCTTTGTTAGCCAGGAGTGTTACGGCGGATATGTTTGTTAGGGTACCCATTCCAGCTCGAAAGCCCGTTTGTGTATTTGGGATCAATTTGATGTTCTCTACCCAATCTTCTAGGTCTTTAAGCAAGTTTGCTGCGTAAATTTTTGCCTCAACATCTATGAGGGCTATTAGCCTATAATTTGCGGGATTTGCGCGAGCCCCAGATTTAAATATTGGGTGCAGAGTGCTTCCTCGCCACAAGTCGGGGATAGTGTGAGATTCTGAAATGTTCTCAAACAGTATGGCTAGATGGTTGGACCAGAATGCTGAATCTTTTTTGAATAGGGCGTTTGGCAGACCCTTAGGTCCCGGCACCCCATCTGATCTCTGTTTTTTTATGATGTTCTTTACTTGTTTTTGTGTTGTCTGAATCTCAACTATTGATTGATCTGACCCTGCTGTTTCTGGCTGATCTTGTTGCAGTTTTCCTTCCATTTGTTTTTTTTGCGAGTTGCTGCTTTGTGTCTGGTTCGGCTTGCTTGTCGTATGGTATGGAGCATACATAGATGGTTTCTGTATCTCTGCCTTCCTCTGCTCTCATTTTAGAGTCTCACTGGGGTTCCCTTGGTTTAATTGCATCGCCATCCGAGTGTCAATTACAGTACTAGCCTGTGAGTTATATGTAGCTTCTATGTGAGCTCGCCATACACGCTCAGTTATATCAGAGTTGAAATGCCGATTTTTTCCGTTGGATAGAGCATTTATTTGGGCCTAAAACAGTTTGGAATTTTGTTGTTGACTTGCGTAGAGCATTTTTGTCCAGAATTGCTCATTATATGTGCGTTTGGCGTCCCGGGTCTCTTTTTTTAGATCACTTTTCATTTTTTTAATTGTCGTTAAGACCTTCCGGGAAGGTTGTTGACCGTGAGTTCTCATTTGTCTCAATGCTTTGTTTAATTTTGTTTTTTTGTCCTCAGAGCTTTAGTGTACCATTCTGACCCACTGATCCGTGACGTGTTTCGGTTTTTGGGGCTGTGTATAAACTTTCTATTCAAGTTGTTAATTAAGGACTCCCACGCCTCTATCCCCAGTGATTTTTCACCTATAGTAGTCAGAAAAGCTGTACAGAACTCCAAGATTTTGTCTATGGTGTTTTCGTTCCATATTAACCGGTTTAAATTATACAGTTTAGTAAATTGCGTCAGAGCTCTTGATGGTGGATGCTTTTTTCTGAAATCGATTAGTGTAAAAGTTTGGGGGTAGTGATCACTCTCTATTCTTTCTAGTATTTGAAAATTTGTGATACTGGGGAATAGGTCTGGATCTACTAAGGTGAAATCAATGGTTGCTCCTGATTTTGCCGTCGCTCTTGTGAATGCTGCCGGACTATCTTGTGGGCTTCGACCATTCAGCGTATATAATGCTTGTTTGTCTAGCAATGCAGCACATTTCTTTCCAAATGTGTCACGTCTGGTTGAGTTGTCTCTCCTGACGGGTATTCCATTTGGTAGATTTTTCTCTTATTCTTGCATCAAATTCATGTTGAAATCTCCAGTCAATATTATGTTGGCTTGTGGATATGTTGCCTTTAACGTTTTGATGGTGGCGGCCAGTTGTTGTATATCTCTTCCCTTGTGTTTGTGGGCTGGGTAGATGTATATGTTCATAATTATCAATGTACAAGCGGTATTTACTGCAAGTTTAATGCATTGCATCCAGCTTGAATCCAGGTCGATATTTTCTTCTTCCCATCGGATATCAGTGGCGATGTATATTGATAAGCCACCCTTGGTTCTTCCATGTGCTGACTCTTTTTTAGCTAAGTTTAAATGTTCTTTGTAGCCTACTATGGGAGTAAATGTTGTCTGCTAGGTTTCCTGCAACAGCAATATATCGTACTGTAATATGAAGTCAACAAAGTCAATTTCTCCTATTTTGGATGCTAGACCATTCACATTCCAAGAACAGATGTTAAAGTCTTGCCATGTTTTCGCTTTTCTTTGAGTTTGTATTCATGCAACTCCTTGTTGCATGGTTTGAGATCTGAAATGTTGATTGACCTCATTTGTGGCTTTTTCTGGGTGTGAAACTGTGATTGTGATTTGTCTTATGAGTTTGACGTCATCCTTTAATTGTTGATGGGTCTCTGGTCCTTTTGCTCCTTTTAGGATGCCCTCTATGCGTGGAAGTTGTTGTAGGGGACTCGGGTAACGAGGGGGTTCCACTTCGTTCAGTTCTATACCCCACTCTTCGAATGCCTCCTTATGCCTCAAAATCTGTTCAGTGACTAAATGGTTTGTCCAAGTGGCTATTGTTATTTCTGCCCCCGTTTGGTTGGGAGTAGATTTGAATTCAATTCTTTCCAGGTCGCCAGATGTTATATGGCTCAGGGCAGGTAAAGATTGGAGAAGCTTTATTATTGCGCTTCAATTTAATGTGTCGTGAGCTCCTCTCGATTTGTAGTGTGGAATCAGTTCTATCTGGTTGTGGGCGGTAGGGGATTGTTTTTTATTGTAATTGATCGGATTCCCTGTTATTACTTCTGTTGGGGCTTGTCGCTGTATTTTGACATGCTGGGTTGATTTGACTTCTTCTTGGAGTATGTTTTCAATGGGGTCTATGGTACTATGTGGGTGTAAATTATTTTTGATTTCTTTATTTCTTGTTGATAATTCTCCTTTCCCACTTGTTACTGTTTCCTGCTTGGTGCTTTCTTTGTCCTTTAGAATTTGAGTTGCATCTGGTTTTGCAGTTTTTTCGTTTTTGACTTTGTCCTTTTCCTTCTCTGCTGATGACTTGAATATATCGTACATTTTATTGGTTGACGGATTTCCCTTTTTTGTTTTGTTTTTGCCATCGTGAATTTTTATGGCCGCGATTTCTTTCGTTGCCAAGACATTGTGGTTCGTCATGCTGAGTATGTCACTATTACTTTCTTTATCTTTTTGATTCGTCGTATTGACAGTATCTCTATCCCTTTTGTAATTTTTGTCTTGTTTTTCCTGGATTGATATCAGTGGTGCTTGTTGGAGGGCTTTGACTTTGTTTGTTTTACTTTTCCTTGCTTTCCTCATGCGTTTGCGTTCCCGTTTCGAGAGAGGTTTTTCAAAGTTTTCTGGTTCCTTGCTTTGTGCCGGTACCTTCGATGAAGAACTTTGATTCAGGCATGAAGTTGAGCTTTCTGAATGCTGATGTTCCTCTATTCGTTCCCCGCCTTTCTCGGTGACTGAGGTATTTCTACCTTTGTTTTCTTGCGGGTTGTTTTCTTCTTTTATTGGTGTAATGTTAGTGGCAATGGCATCCATGTTAGTTCCCTCTGTCTCCTTGAGCCCCCCTTCCGTTGTATTTGGGGCGTTTAATTGTGTTTCCCTTACTACCCCCAACAACTCTGACATTATAGTTGGAACGGCTGCGAGCTTGTCAATTATTTGGTGGCAGTGACACGTATAATATGTGGTGTCCCGTGCTTGTTGTACCCTTGTTATCATTGCATTTAAGTCATGTAGTTTTTTATCTATTCCCTGCACGTGTAAAGCTAGTATATTTAATAGCTCAACTTGGGTATCTAGCTTGTCAGCATGATAGGTTACAGCTGATCCGATTGTCTTCATAGTGCCCAATAACTGATCCCAGAATAGTCCGGTTGATTGGTCTTCTTGTTGTTCCATGGGGTAATGACCCTCGTGTTTCTTGGTGCATCGTCGTGGGGAAGATAGTTTTTGGAGTTCTTGGTGAGTGACAGGAGTAATTAGTTCAATCTCTTGGGGATTTTTAAGAGGTGGTACGTTTGTCTTGCTTTGGCTGGGCGTCTGCGTCAGGTACTGTGCCGTTCGTGGTTGCTGGAGTCGTGGATTCGAGTTTATAGGAGGATGTTCCTGTGCGTTGATTGTTTGACTCCCTTTCTGAGCTGGGAGTGGCTCAAGTTGTGGGTCTACAGGTGTGCTTAGTATAGCGCAGGAGCTGTCGAAGCTGTCTTGCCCGAACACCAAGTTGGCCTCTTCACAGTACCGTCTCGCGGGTTGTTAGACGATTAGCAGTCGTTGGTTTTGGTGCCTTGGGTTATTTGTTTGGGCTTGGCTGGTCCATTGTATAGGTGTATGTGCTAACTCCTCTTTGGTTTCATATTCTTTATGGACTTCTGCCTGAATGGCAATGCAAACATTCTACCCCAGTCAAAATATCTGGGTTAAATCGATCCTTCTTTTGCCCACTTCACCACCCCAGTTTGGACCCAGCCATATGCAAATCAATCTTGACCTTGTGCCCTATGGGAACAGTACAGACCGAACTGCCAGGCCAGGTCCTCCCTGGCCCGGAAACAAGCTAGCCTGGCTGAAGAAGGGTGACATACCCTGAAACCGGTCCCAGGATTCACTGCACTCTAGAATCTCGTCCCATAATGCTTTGCAGGGCCTTTGGTTGGGATTGTATTTTTGCCCAAAACTGTCCTAGGAAGATGGGACCACCACCAATCGTTCAGCATGATGTGTTCTTTGTGTTCAAGGCATCTATTTGGTTCTCTCCCTAGGTCAGTGAGTACAAAATCATAGCTTCTCTCACCGCTTGCTGTATTTTCATTTTCACTTTTGTGACATAACTGTGTATTTTTTCATGTAATGATAGATTTAATTGTTATTTTATCAAGGGTATGTGAGGTTTCTGTTATATTAATTGGGGTGAGACTGAGCAGAGTTACTCAATTCCCACCCTTACGTTCTTCATCATTGAAGAGGGGGACAGGCTGCTGTTCAGAAGGTGATGTTATTTCCTCTGCAATGGGGAAGCATTTTAACTATGTGTTTCATTAAAAATCATGCATTGGTTGAGTTTACAAGCAGATTGCATGATAATGTACATTGTGACTGTTTGGGAGGGGCTGCCTATTTCTTGCTGGATGTTGCCTTTTTCGACTACATCATGGGTATGAGGTTGTACTTCTACATTGTCATCTCCCAATTTACAGCTATGACTAATGTGATTGGGAAGTTCATACACACAGGCGGCACCAGTTGTGTCCTCTGTTCATTTGTGAAGGTGATGCAGTTTGTCCCACATTGTAGTCAATGTGGTTGAACTCCAATTTTTATGTGTGTGCGCTGCATTGTGGGATACTCACCTATACAGCTTTTGCTTTTCTGCTCCGGGCCCTTATCCCTTTCAGGCATTGGGCCTCCACTTCTGTGCCTTTCTAATGCTGAGATGTTGCAAGCTGGGCTAAATATGTGTCATGGTCAGAGTTGAGGTGTTTGTGCATTGTTTTCAAGCAGAGCTCTTGGTTACGTCAGGGGTTGTATGTACACGTGGATGTGTCAGAGTGTGACCTGCTCCTTTATGGATGTTGGCCACACTTAGCTACCTCTGTGACGTGGCCTGCACCATGTGGAGATATTTAGGGTGCAGGCAGGCATGGTATTCATCATGCACTGTCACTTGCATTGTCAGTGTGGCTCACAGAACAGCACCTTGTCTGTGTACTGCACATGTGTATCGGTTGTTTGCAAGATTAGTTATGTGTGAGGATGGCCCCCTTTAGGCGCATTGGCTACTAAGGCCTAATTGATGTTTCAATGTGTGCTGCACTATGCTGTATACATGTGCATCCAGGCAGCTTCGTCTATTATGATTTGTCTTGTGTGCATTGCTTACTGCCCTCCTGTTGACTTACCCGTTGTGAGTATGGGTGCTGGGTGAATTTCTATTAATGTTGCTGACTGGACAGACAGTGTTAACAACAATAGCCCTCTACGTTAACCCCACGTGTGATGTGTAAGTGGCCCAGCATTAGATGGATGTGGAATTCCAATGCATATTTGTGGTGCTTAGGCCTTGTCACCACCACCCGCCCAACAAAAGCAAATGGCAGGGTGATGTGTGTTTGTGTATGTGAAACGCAGCTGGTCACATGGATGATACATGCTGTCCTGGTTACGGATATTCAATGCATGGATCTGCGAGTGGGTGATAACAACCATAACTGCACATTTGGTCACTGACACAGTTGACTTAACAAACAGCTAGGTTTTCATGCACATAATGGGGTCATTGGCACCTGACACCAGGACTGATGTGGAATGGTGTTTTCTTTATGGCAGACGTGTACACTTGAGAGTGGAGGTGTGCAATTCAACCAAAGGGGTGTGTGTGTGTGTGCCATTTTGCTACTTGTCATTATTTGTTGCTACTTTGGTATCCTTGCTTGTTGTCATGCTTTAGTTGTCTTACTCCTTTACAGGGACATTGTAGTTCTGTGAGTCTGGCACACAGACAAGTCACGCAGTACATATTTGGTTGACACCTTCCTGATATGCATTGTCCCCTCCCTGTGGTGTTGTAGGCATAGCCCCCCTGCTCATTGTATTACATCACCTTTTGAGTGAAGTCTGCTGTTTGGGTGCATTGTGGGATATGCACGTTTGAACCATTTGGCTGCATGATCTGTTTCTTGTAACATTGCAGGGCATATTCACAGGCCCCTATCGCCACCACAACGTCATTTTCTGTGACGTTGTGGTGGCGATAGGGGCCTCCCCTCATTCACAAGACAGCATTAATTCACTTAACGTGGCTTAACGCTGCCTTGTGAATAGGCCCCATTTTTATGCTGTGTTTAGCATGAAAGGGGCGTCCAGTGGGTCTTGTGGTGGGCATTCCCCCGCAGCACACATTGATATTTACGCTGCCTCCTATTCACAAGGGCAGCCTAAATAGAAGCCAACGCAAAACTTAAGACCAGGAAAATCCTTGCCTCAAGTTGGTGATCGAGGAGTACTGCTTTATTTTTCCTCGTTTTTGTATTGTCCATGTGTGCTGCCTTGTGCAGCACACATGGGAAAAGCAAAATTCCATGTTTTTTTTATGTACAGGAAGGGACATCTTCCTATACATAAACAAACCTCTTTTTTTTTAAATGCAGTTTTGTAACTTACATGTGTTCTGCATGAAGCAGCACACATGTAAGTTAGTAAATGGCATTTTAGGTCTGTTTATATGCAGGAAGGGAGACCTTCCTGTACATGTGTGGAAAAGTAAATTTTGCCATGTTATATGTGCCTACGTGTTCCCCATGTTATGTCATATGTGCATGATCGATATGCATATGTATTCTCTATGACCGATTAAAGACGCAATTACAGTTGTGTCCATCTCTAGTATGCCAGTTTCCAGTTCTCGTGAAAGCTACGAGTATTAGGCCTATGTAAACCTACGTTGCCACGTTTTACAGTGTGCACGTTAATTCATTGAATTGTCCCCGTTTCTAGGCCTCAAAAAGGGCCCGGACTCAGATTCAGCTCCTGTTTCCTGAAACCTCTCAGAGGAGCGATACAGCCCCCACCTGTATCCCTGACCCTTAGCTTACTTCCTGCCTCACAGTGCCCGGCTCGGCCTGGCTCTGCCTCCTAGTCTGCCAAGAGTATGTTATGATTCTAGTTATCAGTCCAGTCCTCCTTCTCTGCATTCCTAAGCTACTGAATCGCATCAATAGTTTCCGTCATTGTCTAGCCTTTATGTCTCCATGTAAGAGAAATACTGTATTAATATTCATAGAATATTCCCCGCACACGCACTACATATAGGATTATGTATGCACCAGTCTTAATGTCCGTTAGCCTTTACCCTGATAACTTTTGGATTCTATCAACATGTTCTCTAAACACTAGATACTAGATATGCTTAGGTACATGTCGCTCTGACACTCCAGACTTTAGTCTCCTCTTCCAGCGCAGAAGTCATAGCCCCCCAGTTCTCCCTAGTAACACGTCATTGCCAGTTTGCGCGCACCACTAGGTCAGAGGTCCCAGCTCCTCAGGTAGCCCCCTCTATGTTTCCGCCCCGTTTATGACATATTCTGTTACGTCTGCATCACATGTCTATGTATACGCCCTGTTCACGCCTTCTTGTTACCTCATTCAGTCCTTATCTTTCGCGACTGTTACAAGCCCCGCCTACTGCTACGCCTACTGTATTGAATCCAATGTATTTTGTTTAACTATATATACTAATGTTCTGTTATTAAAAGGGCCCCTGTATCCTGTTCCTGCCCCCGATGCGCATCCTTCCCATTCCCGTACAGGCTGTCCTGTTCATGTCCTTTATGCTTAATTAAAGCCTGTATACTCTAGCTACCTCGTATCTTGACTCTTATTTATTGAGCTAACCGTTTATTGTTTATTGTCAAAAATAGCACAGGTAATTAATTATTTATTTACCACATAATGGCGCCCGAATAGGGACTTGCCCTTTCCCCACGCGCCGGAGAAGCCACGCAGGCCCCCTGATCCTCTGCAGCCGTGACGGAACCATACCGTGCACGTGCAGATATTTCTGCTTCAAGTATCCCTCAGGCCCACGGAGGAGACGGAGGTTGCGGTCCAGCATCCAGACGAGGCGGTGGAGGAACGCGGCGAGTCCCGACCAGAGCCCAAGCCGAGAGTCCAAGGTCCGAGGTATCCGGAGGCCCACCCGTAACAGAAGTCCGAAGTTCGTCCGTCCGTCGTCGTAGCAGTCCAGTCCAGTCCGAGGCCTTCCGTTCTTGCTGCCCGGTGAGTACCGTTGCTGGGGTAGTATCTAGACAGGGTCAATTGAATTGTCTCTGGTCCGTGGGTTTGGGTACGCAGATCCAACACGAAGTGTCCACTTAGGTGGATGCGGGTCCTGACGTGTCTCTTTATGAGACCGGTAAGTTTCGTACTGTTTTAGCAGTGCATCTAGTCATTCTAGTTCCTGTTCTAGTCAGTTCTGTTCTCGAGAAATTCATAAATTCTGTTTTCAGTATTCCAGGTAGTATTTTGTCCGAACTGTTATTCTAAATGTTATTCCATGTGTTTTCAATGTCGTGGTATGAATGTGTTGTTCTTCAGTAATTATCGTGTTCATTGTGTATTGTATTGTGTCTAGACTCCAGTTCAGCCATGCCTCTGTTCTCCAAGTTACGTCAGTTAAAAACTAGAAAAGGTCTGCTCGAAGAAGCAGTTCCTGTCCCGCCTAGGGACAGTCCAGGTCATTTTATGTATCAGAAGCATGGCATAAGTGCCATATTATATCTAGATTTATGGGTGGAGTACACCAAACAGTTAGAGGAAAAGTATAGATGGCCCGTATCAGGTACGTGGGATGCCGAGTGCATCATGCGAGTAGAAGAAGCATTATGGAAAAAGAAAGCCAGACAGTCCCAGAAAGATGCCATCGAGTTATGGCGCAAAGAATCTCATAAAAGAACAGAGAAAGAAATCAGAAAGTCAGAATTAAGTAGAGAATCCTCAGAAAGAGCCCAGGAAAGGGAATTGATCGAAGTAGGTGAACGAGTTAGAGCCGAACAGTCAGACAGACAGAGAAATGCCCTCATTAAGGGTATGTATCCTCTTCTTGCCGAGGGCTTGCCAAAAGCAACCCCGGAAGCACCATGTAATTTTCCGCCGCCATTAGTTCCGATTCAGCTACGTCACAAACCGACCGCAGCTGATATTTTCCTCTCGTCCTATTTGGACGACACAGTCCCAGAATATGTAAATCCTGTTCCGCCAGCTCCTGTAAATAATGTAATTCATGGTCCTCCAGCCACCGGAGCACCTGTTACAGTACCTGTTACGGTACCCCCGGTCCAGCCCATAGTACAGCCCATAGTCCAGGTTCCAACTACATCGGTCACTCTGCCGGCACGAAGAGTATCAGTCGACGATTCCATTTTGGGGGCCGCGGGAGGAGGTCCTCCTGGTACCCCGCCGCCAAATAAACGTCTAGGGTTAGTCGAGTTACATGAACGTGCGTTACAGCGTACGCCCAAATACCAGTCCGTTGCAGATATCAGACGAGCTCTTACTGAATGCTGTTATGATCCAGTTCCAGGCGAGGATAATATGGTTATATATTCCTTGCGTGTAAGACGGGTGACCGGGTATTTGGACACCCTACCGAATATGAAGGAAGATCTAGACAGAATGTATCGTTTCATCCGTACAGGAGAAGATCCAGAAAGTATTGGTGAAGTTATGTCTCTCAGGAAAGCTGAGACCCAGCTTATGTTATTAAAGTTTCTAATCAATTGTTTAATAAGGGAACAAGATTCCCCGACTAAAGATCCGAACGAAATGAAAATTCTGACAAGGTGGAGTGATAATATAGCCGAGGGTAAACACCGGACAATCAGTAGTATAGAGAGTATGTACAAGAAAATACGTAAAGAAATAATAAGGTTACACGAACAACGGAAAGAAGCACTAGTAAGCGAGAAAGAAAGTAACTCTGATACCGAAGAAGTAGAAGACGAGAATACCGCCAGAATAGCGTATGTAGGTAAATCTAGATTTCCAGACCGACATTTACGCCTAGAACACAAGAAAGTCTTTCATCATCCAGCACCAGAACAAGGTTCTCTAGAACAAGTATTTCAAGCTACCGATCACATTCTGAAATCACGAATGGGTTATAGTGAATTAAGTACCATGCATGAACAAGAACTAGCCCGATCAGCAGTCCGATGGATTACTGATTCTACCACTTTTCCAGACGAAATAGTGGCACAAATGTTTCTGAAACTGCCCCCAGCCGAGCAGCGACTGGTGGGTATGTATATGATTCAGCACCTCATTACATTGTATGAGGGTCAACATTCTGATCCAGGCCCGTTACATGATATCCTGAACGAGTTACTCCAGTATAAATGGAAAGGTTTAGGTACCGATTTAATTAGTGTCATTCTAGAACAGCGCCACAAATATAGAACGTTTCTGAACCCGCATTTTGTTCACGTCTCACCTCCAGAAAGTAAACCATTTTACATAGATAGACAGCATCCGTTACGAGAAGTACATCCAGTTAGGACAGCGGATGGTGAAATGCAACGAGTATTTGTTTACACTCCAGTCACAAAGATGGAACTCTTAGAGATGAAGAAGTTAATTCCCTGTCACGACAAAGATCCAGCAGGGTTCCATCGAGAATTAAAAGACATGCTCCGTATGGGAGAATACACGTATCCAGATATTATTAAAATGTTAAAGGTCCTGTTGCCCGCAGGGGTATATGAGAAACTCAAGGAAAAAGAATGGGAGGTGGGAGAGAAAAAGATCGATTGGGCAGTTCTAGAAGCTGAAGATAAGATA